>NC_141878.1:263633006-266133006 GCF_056163025.1 Triticum urartu | reverse complement strand
GGGACCTTTGTCGCATTTGGGGTTCTTCTTTTATTTTGGCTCCGTAGTCGGGCCTTGATTGTATTTGGATGATGTAATGCTTTATTCATGTAATTGTGTGAAGTGGCGATTGTAAGCCAGCTATGTATCTCTTTCCCTTATGTATTACATGGGTTGTGTGAAGATTACCTCACTTGCGACATTTCTTTCAATGCGGTTATGCCTCTAAGTCGTGCTTCGACACGTGGGAGATATAGCCGCATCGAGGGTGTTACATACCCCTCAGGGCCGACCCGTCTTTAGTAACATGGTTGAGTGTAAAGTCATAGTAACCATAATAACTGTGTGTCTAACACCAAGGGGAAAACCCGAGGAATCACCCCGGGTGAATTCCACTCGATATAATCATCAAGGTGAACGGAAGAGGATCCACCCTCGAGGTTCACACTTGAGGGGTTGCACGACAAAGACGTATCGGAAGTGGTTAAGGAGGAAATCACCCTCGATGACCCCGACCGGATAGCTACACTACAGATATCTCATCAGGAGTGATGTATAAGGTTCCACCCTCGGCACTCAATGGTAACTCTGCAGAGTTGAGCAACAAAATGGGAAAGTGATGTGTGGTGCCGGGGCCTGGTCTTCGATCCCGTTGATCGGGTCTTCGATGATGAAGCAGGGGCAGCAAGGACAAGGTGGGGGTCACTGATGGATCACTAACCAACCTATATGATACGTCCATTTTGCATCATGCTTTTATATCGATATTTATTGCATTATGGGCTGTTATTTCACATTATGTCACAATACTTATGGCTATTCTCTCTTATTTTACAAGGTTTACATAAGGAGGGAGAATGCCGACAGCTGGAATTCTGGGCTGGAAAAGGAGCAAATATTAGAGACCTATTCTGCACAACTCCAGAAGTCCTGAAACTCCATGGAATACCTTATAATAAATAATGAAAAATCCTCGGCAAAGATGAAGACCAGGGGGCCCACACCCTGTCCACGAGGGTGGGGGGCGCCCCCCTAGGGCGCGCCCCCCTACCTTGTGGGCCCCCTGGTGGCTCTCCGATGACCATCTTCTGCTATATGAAGTCTTTCGTCTAGAAAAAATCAGAGGCAACCTGTCGGGATGAAACTCCGCCACCACGAGGCCAAACCTTGGCGGAACCAATCTAGGGCTCCGGCAGAGCTGTTCTGCTGGGGAAACTTCTCTCCTGGAGGGGGAAATCATCACCATCGTCATCACCAACGCTCCTCTCATCGGGAGAGGGGAATCTCCATCAACATCTTCATCAGCACCATCTCATCTCAAAACCCTAGTTCATCTCTTGTATCTAATTCTTGTCTCCAAGTCCGGGATTGGTGCTAGTAGGTTGCTAGTAGTGTTAATTACTCCTTGTAGTTGATGCTTGTTGGTTAAATTGGTGGAAGATCATATGTTCAGATCCTTTATGCATATTATTACCCCTCTGATTATGAACATGAATATGCTTTGTGAGTAGTTACGTTTGTTCCCGAGGACAAGGGAGAAGTCTTGCTATTAGTACTCATGTGAATTTGGTATTCGTTCGACATTTTGATGAGATGTATGTTGTCTAGCCTCTAGTGGTGTTATGTGAACGTCGACTACATAACACTTCACCAATATTTGGGCCTAGAGGAAGGCATTGGGAAGTAATAAGTAGATGATGGGTGGCTAGAGTGACAGAAGCTTAAACCCTAGTTTATGTGTTGCTTCGTAAGGGGCTGATTTGGATCCATATGTTTTATGCTATGGTTAGGTTTACCTTAATACTTTTGTTGTAGTTGCGGATGCTTGCAATAGAGGTTAATCATAAGTGGGATGCTTGTTCAAGCAAGAACAACACCCAAGCACCGGTCCACCCACAGGTCAAATTATCAAAGTACCGAACGTGAATCATATGAACGTGATGAAAACTAGCTTGACGATATTACGATGTGTCCTCGGGAGCGCTTTTCCTTATATAAGAGTTTGTCCAGGCTTGTCCTTTGTTACAAAAAGGATTGGGCCACCTTGCTGCACTTTATTTACTTTTGTTACTTGTTGCTCGTTACAAATTACCTTATCACAAAACTATCTGTTACCACTTATTTCAGTACTTGCAGAGAATACCTTGCTGAAAACCGCTTATCATTTCCTTCTGCTCCTCGTTGGGTTCGACACTCTTACTTATCGAAAGGACTACGATAGACCCCCTATACTTGTGGGTCATCAAGACTCTTTTCTGGCACCGTTGCCGGGGAGTGAAGTGCCTTTGGTAGGTGGAATTTGGTAAGGAAAAATTTATATAGTGTGCTGAAATTTACTGTCATTTCTTACTATGGAAAGTAATCCTCTGAGGGGTTTGTTTGGGGTATCTTCACCCCAACCAGTAGACCAAAGAGTTGCTCCTCAACCTACTGAACCTATTGAAAATGAAATTCCTTATGATTATCCTTCGGGTATGATAGAAAAACTGCTAGCTAATCCTTTTACAGGAGATGGAACAAAGCATCCTGATGAACACCTAATATATGTGGATGAAGTTTGTGGATTATTTAAGCTTGCAGGTATGCCCGATGATGTTGCTAAGAAGAAGGTCTTCCCTTTATCTTTGAAGGGAGACTCATTAACATGGTATAGGCTATGTGATGATACGAGATCATGGAACTATAGAAGATTGAATTGGAATTTCATCAAAAGTATTAACCTATGCATCTTGTTCATCGTGACCTCAATTATATATATAATTTTTAGCCTCGCGAAGGAGAAAGCATAGCTCAAGCTTGGGGAGGCTTAAATCAATGTTATATTCATTCCCCAATCATGAGCTCCCAAGAGAAACAATTCTTCAAAAAAATTATGCTCGGCTTTCTGAAAATAATCGCACCATGCTCGATACTTCTTGTGCTGGCTCTTTTATGATGAAGACTATTGGATTTAGATGGGATTTATAGGATAGAATTAAACACAACTCTGAAGATTGGGATCTCGATAAAGGTAAGGAGTCAGCTATGACACCTAAGTTTGATTGTGTTAAATCTTTTATGGATGCCGACATTTTCCGTAAGTTTAGCACTAAATATGGACTTGATTCTGAGATAGTAGCTTCTTTCTGTGAATCTTTTGCTACTTATGTTGATCTCCCTATGGATAAGTGGTTTAAATATCATCCTCCCATAGAAGTAAAAGTAGTTGCACCTATTAAAGTTGAAGAAAAGAGTATCACTTATAAAGATCCTATTGTTCCTACTTCTTATGTTGAGAAACCACCTTTCCCTGTTAGAATAAAGGATCATGCTAAAGCTTCAACTGTGGTTCGTAAAAGCAATATTAAAACATATACACCTCCTGAGAAAGTTAAAGTAGAACCTGATATTGTTATTGTTAAAGATCTCTTGTCTGATAATATTGATGGGCATATTATTCAGTTCTACAGTGAAACTGCTAGAATTGCTAAACCTTGTGCTAAAGATAAAAATAGACCTGTGGTAGGCGTGCCTGTTATTTCTATTAAAATAGGAGAACATTGTTATCATGGATTATGTGATATGGGTGCTAGTGCTAGTGCAATACCTATTGACTTATACAAAGAAATTATGCATGACATTGCACCTATTGAGTTAGAAGAAATTGATGTCACTATTAAACTTGCTAATAGAGATACTATTTCACCAATGGGAATTGTTAGAGATGTTGAAGTCTTGTGTGGGAAAACTAAATATCCTGCTGATTTTCTTGTTCTTGGTTCCTCACAAGATAGCTTTTGTCCCATTATATTTGGTAGACCCTTCTTGAACACTGTTAATGCTAAGATAGACTACGAAAAGAATGTTGTTACTATTGGCTTGGATGATATGACTCATGAATTTAATTTCTCTAAATTTAGTAAACAACACCATGAAGAAGAATTGCCTAGTAAGGATGAAATTATTGGTCTTGCTTCTATTGCCGTACCTCCTAGTGATCCTTTAGAACAATATTTGCTAGACCATGAGAATGATATGTTTATGAATGAAAGAAGGGAAATAGATGAAGTATTCTTTAAACAGGAACCTATTCTGAAACACAATTTGCCTGTTGAAATCCTAGGGGATCCCCCTCCACCTAAGGGTGATCCCGTGTTTGAGCTTAAACCGTTGCCTGATAATCTTAAATATGCTTATCTTGATGAAAAGTAGATAAATCCTGTAATTATTAGTGCTAACCTTTCAGAGCATGAGGAAGAAAGATTATTGAAAACTCTGAAGAAGCATAGTGCTGCTATTGGATATACTCTTGATGATCTTAAGGGCATTAGTCCCACTCTATGCCAACAGAAAATAAATTTGGAAGCAGATGCCAAACCAGTTCGTGATCCTCAATGACGTCTGAATCCTAAAATGAAAGAAGTGGTAAGAAAATAAAAACTAAAGCTTCTGGAGGCAGGTATAATTTATCCCGTTGCTGATAGTCAGTGGGTAGGTCATGTTCATTGTGTCCCTAAGAAGGGAGGTATTACTGTTGTTCCTAATGATAAAGATGAATTGATTCCACAAAGAATTATTACAGGTTATAGGATGGTAATTGATTTCCGCAAATTAAATAAGGCTACTAAGAAAGATCATTACCCCTTACCTTTTATCGATCAAATGCTAGAAAGATTATGCAAACATACACATTACTGCTTTCTAGATGGTTATTCTGGTTTCTCTCAAATACCTGTGTTGGCTAAAGAGCAATCAAAGACTACTTTTACATGCCCTTTTGGTACTTTTGCTTATAGACATATGCCTTTTGGTTTATGTAATGCACCTGCTACCTTTCAAAGATGCATGATGGCTATATTCTCTGACTTCTGTGAAAAGATTTGTGAGGTTTTCATGGACGACTTTTCCGTCTATGGATCTTCTTTTGATGATTGCTTGAGCAATCTTGATCAAGTTTTGTAGAGATGTGAAGAAACTAATCTTGTCTTGAATTGGGAAAAGTGCCACTTTATGGTTAATGAGGGTATTGTCTTGGGGCATAAAGTTTCTGAAAGAGGTAATGAAGTTGATAAAGCCAAGGTTGATGCTATTGAAAAGATGCCATGTCCCAAGGACATCAAAGGTATAAGAAGTTTCCTTGGTCACGCCGGAATTTATAGGAGGTTCATTAAGGACTTCTCAAAAATTTCTCGGCCTCTGACTAATTTATTACAAAAAGATATACCATTTGTCTTTGATGATGATTGTGTAGAAGCATTTGAAATACTTAAGAAAGCATTAGTCTCTGCACCTATTGTTCAGCCACCTGATTGGAATTTACCCTTTGAAATTATGTGTGATGCTAGCGATTATGCTGTAGGTGCTGTTCTAGGGCAAAGAGTTGATAAGAAATTAAATGTTATCCATTATGCTAGTAAGACTCTAGACAATGCTCAAAGAAATTATGCTACTACTGAAAAAGAATTCTTAGCATTTGCATTTGCTTGTGATAAGTTTAGACCTTATATCGTTGATTCTAAAGTAACTATTCACACTAATCATGCTGCTATTAAATATGTTATGGAAAAGAAAGATGCTAAACCTAGACTTATTAGATGGGTTCTCTTACTACAAGAATTTGATTTGCATATTGTTGATAGAAAAGGAGCTGAGAACCCCGTTGCAGACAACTTGTCTAGGTTAGAGAATGTTCTTGATGACCCACTACCTATTGATGATAGCTTTCCTGATGAACAATTAAATGTCATAAGTACTTCTCGTAGTACTCCTTGGTATGTTGATTATTCTAATTACATTGTTGCTAAATTTATACCACCTAGCTTCACATACCAACAAAAGAAAAAGTTCTTCTATGATTTGAGACATTACTTTTGGGATGACCCACATCTTTATAAAGAAGGAGTAGATGGTGTTATTAGATGTTGTGTACCTGAGCATGAACAGGAACAGATCCTACGCAAGTGCCACTCCGAAACTTATGGAGGACACCACGCGGGAGATAGAACTGCACATAAGGTATTGCAATCTGGTTTTTATTGGCCTACTCTCTTCAAGGATGCCTGTAAGTTTGTCCTATCTTGTGATGAATGTCAAAGAATTGGTAATATTAGTAGACGTCAAGAAATGCCTATGAATTATTCACTTGTTATTGAACCGTTTGATGTTTGGTGCTTTGATTATAAGGGACCTTTTCCTGCCTCTAATGGATATACACATATTTTAGTAGCTGTTGATTACGTTACTAAGTGGGTAGAAGCTATTCCAACTAGTAGTGCTGATCATAACACTTCTATTAAAATGCTTAAAGAAGTTATTTTTCCGAGGTTTGGAGTCCCTAGATATTTAATGACTGATGGTGGTTCACATTTTATTCATGGTGCTTTCCGTAAAATGCTTGCTAAATATGACGTCAATCATAGAATTGCATCTCCGTATCACCCATAGTCTAGTGGTCAAGTAGAATTGAGTAATAGAGAACTCAAATTAATTTTGCAAAAGACTGTCAATAGGTCTATAAAGAATTGGTCCAAGAAACTTGATGATGCATTATGGGCCTATAGAACTGCTAATAAAAATCCTATGGGTATGTCTCCGTATAAAATGGTATATGGAAAAGCATGTCACCTACCTCTCGAACTAGAACATAAGGCATATTGGGCTATTAAAGAGCTCAACTATGATTTCAAACTTGCCGGTGAAAAGAGGTTATTTGATATTAGCTCACTTGATGAATGGAGAACCCAAGCTTATGAAAATGCCAAGTTGTTTAAAGAAAATGTTAAAAGATGGCATGACAAACGGATACAAAAGCGTGAGTTTAATGTAGGTGATTATGTGTTGCTATACAACTCTTGTTTAAGATTTTTTGTAGGGAAACTTCTCTCTAAACGGGAAGGCCCCTATGTTATCGAGGAGGTCTATCATTCCGATGCCATAAAAATCAACAACTTCGAAGGCACAAATCCGAATGTGGTAAACGGTCAAAGAATCAAACATTATATCTCAGGTAATCCCATAAATGTTGAAACCAATATTATTGAAACCGTAACCCCGGAGGAATACATAAGGGCCACTTTCCAGAATGTTTCAGACTCCGAAAAGGAATAGGTATGTGGTACGGTAAGTAAACCGACTCCAAAACAATTTTTAAGGCAATATTTCTCCATTTTGGAATATTTAGAAAAATAGAAAATTAAGTAGCAGTCCGGGAAAGACACGAGGGCCCCACGAGGGTGGAGGGCACGCCCTACCCCCCTGGGCGCGCCCCTACCTCGTGAGCACCTCGTGTGCCTTCCAGACTCCGTTTTCTTGCACGATACGTATTTTGGTCGGTAAAAATTCACTATATATTCTCCCGAAGGTTTTGACTCCTGTATCACGCAATTATCCTGTGTTTTTGTTTCGAGCTGTCCCGCTGCAGATAGATCAACATGTCTTCCCAGGATTCGGAAGGAGAAAGCTATGTGGATGATTACTTAGCTAATCCTAAGGTCTATGGAGATGTGGAGCACGATGGTTGGACCACGGAGGAAGAAGAGGACTATGAACCCAATGGGAAGGAGGAGACGAGCTCAGATGAAGACGAAGCCCCATTACCTCAACCTGGGGATATGCACGTGGAGTTCGAAAAGTCAAGTCTCCTTGATAGGGTAAAGAAACCAAAATTCGAGTTTATCCCTTTTCATCTCTAGTAGGAAAATAAGCAGGACCTATGCAAAAAGATATTAACCCTGGAGTGGGAGATTGATGATCTGAGGGATCAAAATGCCGTCCTCAAGCGTAAATTAAGGGAGAAGTCTATGCCATCAACTAATTCAACAACACCTCCCCCTTCTTCACCAACCAAGGAGATATAATCACATGAGTATGGGCACTCCCCTTGGCAACTGCCAAGCTTGGGGGAGGTGCCCCAGTATCGTATCACAATCACAACTCCTATCTTTACCGTTTTCCTTAGTTTGATCATATTAGTAGTATTTTGATCTAGTAGAATAAAGTTTATGGCATGATCTATTTTGGAGTTTTGCCTTATGATCTTTCTATGTAATCGAGTCCGTGAGCTATATAATAAATATTAGTGTTGAGTCAAGGGCTTGATTTTCTTAATATGATCTTGGGTGAATAAAAGAAAAGAGAAAAAGAATAAAAAGAAACAAAAGTTCATATTGATCTTATTGATAGTAATGACTTCACATAGAAAGAGTGTGACGATTAAAAGTTGTTGGGAGTTGGCAGACATAGCTTTGGTCATTGTTGCAATTAATAGGAAGTAATAAGGAAAGAGGGGTTTCACATATAAATACACTATTATTGACATCTTTTATGATTGGGAGCACTCATCAAAATATGACATGCTAAAGAGTTGATGTTGGACAAGGAAGACAACGTAATGGGTTATGTTTTCTTATATCTGAGATAAAGTATGTTGTCATGGATCATCCAACATGTTGAGCTTGCCTTTCCCCCTCATGCTAGCCAAATTCTCAGCACCAAGTAGAGATACTACTTGTGCTTCCAAATACCCTTAAACCAGTTTTGCCATGAGAGTCCACCATAACTACCTATGGATTGAATAAGATCCTTCAATTAAGTTGTCATCGGTGCAAAGCAATAAAAATTGCTCTAAATATGTATGATCAGTGTGGGAGAAATAAGCTTTATACGATCTTGTGATGTGGAAGTAATAAGAGCGACGGACTGCATAATAAAGGTTCATATCACAAGGGGCAATATAAAGTGACGATCTTTCGCATTAAGATTTTGTGCATCCAACCATAAAAGCGCATGGCAACCTCTGCTTCCCTCTGCGAAGGGCCCATCTTTTATTATTATCTTCTACCTTATGAGTCATGGTGATCTTCACCTTTCCCTTTTCATTTTATCCTTTGGCAAGCCCAGCATGTTGGAAAGAACCTGATATATATATATATATATAATTGGATGTAGGGGGCATTAGTTATTATTGTTGACATTACCCTCGAGGTAAAAGGTTGTGGGGCGAAACTATAAGCCCCTATCTTTCTCTGTGTCCGATTAAAACTCCGTAACCACAAGTATTGCGTGAGTGTTAGCAGTTATGAAGGACTAGATGATAGTTGAGTATGTGGACTTGCTTTTTAGCTCTGACATAGACTCTTTCTGATGTTATGATAAATTGCAATTGCTTCAACGACTGAGGTTATAGTTTGTATGTTCTCAATAAGGTTTCTGATTCATACTTTTGCATTGTGAATAGATCATCACTTGAACATAAGTAATCATATGACAATATCTATATATGTTCCTGTTATGAGAATAATCATGATGCCTGCATCTCCGTATTTTATTTTTATCAACGCCTCTACCTCTAAACATGGGGACATATTTATTGTTATCGGCTTTCACTGGAGGACAAGCGAGGTCTAAGCTTGGGGGAGTTGATACATCCATTTTGCATCATGCTTTTATATCGATATTTATTGCATTATGGGCTGTTATTTCACATTATGTCACAATACTTATGGCTATTCTCTCTTATTTTACAAGGTTTACATAAGGAGGGAGAATGCCGGCAGCTGGAATTCTGGGCTGGAAAAGGAGCAAATATTAGAGACCTATTCTGCACAACTCCAAAAGTCCTGAAACTCCACGAAATACCTTATAATAAATAATGAAAAATCCTTGCCAAAGATGAAGACCAGGGGGCCCACACCCTGTCCACGAGGGTGGCGGGCGCCCCCCCTAGGGCGCGCCCCCTACCTTGTGGGCCCACTGGTGGCTCTCCGATGACCATCTTCTGCTATATGAAGTCTTTCATCGAGAAAAAAAATCAGAGGCAACCTTTCGGGACGAAACTCCATCGCCACGAGGCGGAACCTTGGCGGAACCAATCTAGGGCTCCGGCAGAGCTGTTCTGCCGGGGAAACTTCTCTCCCAGAGGGGGAAATCATCGCCATCATCATCACCAACGCTCTTCTCATCGGGAGAGGGCAATCTCCATCAACATCTTCATCAGCACCATCTCATCTCAAAACCCTAGTTGATCTCTTGTATCCAATTCTTGTCTACAAGTCCGGGATTGGTGCTAGTAGGTTGCTAGTAGTGTTAATTACTCCTTGTAGTTGATGCTAGTTGGTTAAATTTGTGGAAGATCATATGTTTAGATCCTTTATGCATATTATTACCCCTCTGATTATGAACATGAATATGCTTTGTGAGTAGTTATGTTTGTTCCTGAGGACAAGGGAGAAGTCTTGCTATTAGTAGTCATGTGAATTTGGTATTCGTTCGATATTTTGATGAGATGTATGTTGTCTAGCCTCTAGTGGTGTTATGTGAATGTCGACTACATAACACTTCACCATTATTTGGGCCTAGAGGAAGGCATTGGGAAGTAATAAGTAGATGATGGGTTGCTAGAGTGACAGAATCTTAAACCCTAGTTTATGCGTTGCTTCGTAAGGGGTTGATTTGGATCCATATGTTTCATGTTACGGTTAGGTTTACCTTAATACTTTTGTTGTAGTTGCGGATACTTGCAATAGAGGTTAATCATAAGTGGGATGCTTGTTCAAGCAAGAACAGCACCCAAGCACCGGTCCACCCACATGTCAAATTATCAAAGTACCGAACGCGAATCATATGAACGTGATGAAAACTAGCTTGACGATATTCCCATGTGTCCTCGAGAGCGCTTTTCCTTATATAAGAGTTTGTCCAGACTTGTCCTTTGTTACAAAAAGGATTGGGCCACCTTGCTGCACTTTATTTACTTTTGTTACTTGTTGCTCGTTACAAATTATCTTATCACAAAACTATCTATTACCACTTATTTCAGTACTTGCAGAGAATACCTTGCTGAAAACCGCTTATCATTTCCTTCTGCTCCTAGTTGGGTTCGACACTCTTACTTATCGAAAGGACTACAATAGATCCCCTATACTTGTGGGTCATCACTATACTAAGCAATTTAGAATAAGCAGGTAAGGTATGAAAGAAGGTAACAAAAATAGGCTATGCATCAGAGTAGGATCATACAGAAAGCAGTAGCAGTTCTAATGCAAGCATGAGAGGGAAAGAAAATGGGCGATATCAGAATGCTCAAGGGGGGGGGGGGTTTGCTTGCCTGGAAGCTCTATTCAAAAGGAAGAAGTGTCATCGTCGACATAGTCGATCATAGGGGCGACATCGGTCTCAGGGTCTACCAGTGAGAAGAGGGGGAAGAAACAATAAATAGCAAGCATACAAATGCAACAAAAATCTCAACATGGCAGTAATCTACGCTAGGAGTGCCCCAACACAGTACTACACGTTGCAGCGGAGAGGGAAAACATCTGGGGGGGGTTTCCCGGTGTCTGGCTTTTTCCGGACAGATGAAAAGGAGGGGATGGTTCAATGTTCAGCATGCTAGGAGCACGTGACAGATGAAATGACCTCGTATTTGGATTCGTTGGCTTTTTCTGAGCAACTTTCATGTAGAAAACATTTTCATCCGAGTTACGGTTTATTATCTATGAATTTGTAAAGATTTAAACATTTTTTGGAATTATTTTTATTAATAGAAATTCATTATGACATCAGCATGAGGTCAGAGTGAGGTCAGCAGTCAAACCCAGCTGGTTTAGGTCAAACCTGACCAGTGGGACCTACCTATCATTCATAGTTGGTTAACAGAATCTAAATTAATCTATGTTGGAGTTAATTGGGGAATGGGCCCCATATGTCAGTGACTATATAGTCTAAGTAATTAAGTTATTTCATAAAAACTTATTTAGACTAATTAAAGAAGGGGGGACCCACTTGTCAGGGTCAACCGTGCACAGTCAGCACAGTTGACCCGTTCAATTGGTCAACAGGGCCTGCGAGACCCAGTTGCTAGTGACCCAGACGCAGCCACGTGGGCGCCACGTTGGCGCCGGCGCCAGAAAAGCTCCGGCGAGGCTTTTCACGGCGGCCGAACGCCGACGAGCCTCGGATTCGCGCTACGGTGGGTCTCCAGACCCGTGGCTAGGCGCGTTGACGCGGCTTGACGGTGCTGGGAGCTGCGGCTGGTGCGGCCGGTGCTGGGAGTCGCGGCATCACCGGCGGCGACGCGTTCGGGCGAGCTACGGTGAAGGCGATGCAGTGCGTTCGTGAACGAGCTGAGAGGCTGGGCAAGGCGTATGCGATGTGGCGAGGCCAAGGGTCGTGAGCCCGTGACCATTTGGTCACCAGAAGCACGACGGCGGTGAGCGAAGGCGGGGACGCGTTCGGGCGCTCGTCGAGGTAGGTGCTAAGGGGCACGCTAGGAAGCATGCGCGCGCGCGTTGCATTCCTGGAAGCACTAGGAGCACGGCAGAGGCCTCAGGCGAGCGTGACAAGAGCTATGGCCATGGCCACAAGCTCGTCGGCGGCGAACGGAGCTCGGGTGTGGCAGCAGCTAGCTACAGCGCGTGATGAGGCTAATAGGAGGGGAGCAGGGGACGGAGGAGCTCACCTAGCGGCACGCACGGTGGACCTTGGAAGGTTAGGAGCAGCAGGAGCGTCGGAGAGGAGGAAGATCGCCAGCGACCGAGGCAGAAGGGGCGGCTCGATCTGCGGCCTTCGGTGCTCCTCGAGCTCGATGGCGAGGCGTAGTCGAGGTAGAGGTCGACGGCGCGTCTTGTGGACATGCTGACGAGGCGCGGGGTGGGCGGTGGCTGCGGCTACGGCACCGCCATGGCGACAACGGCGCTCGGTTGAGGTGGGGAATGAAGGGGAATGTAAGGAGGGATCTGGTGGGAGAGGGAGAGGCAGAGCGGGTGACAGTGGAGAGCGGGGGAGAGGACCGAGGCGTTTGGAGCCTTATCCCCTCGTCGGGCGTCGCCGGCGAGGTGGTTGGACGGCGACGGGCGCGCGCTGTCCTGCCCAGTCGAAGTAACAGGAAGCGACTGGGGGAGGGGGGAGTGGGCCGGCCTAGCTGGGCCAGTTGGCTCGGGCCAGGCACTGTGCACTTGGCCCAGTGCACAGTGGCCTGTGCTCTTTTTTTAAGACTTTTATGTTTTCTTATTTCTTTTTTAAAAAAATAGTTTAATAAAATATAAGACTTGTAATTAATTTAGCTTAATAAATTTAGGCCACTACCACATTAGGTTTTAGCACTTGAATAAAATAGTTAGAATTTTTATAAATTAAAAAGAATTTAATTAATTGTTTAAACCACTGTTTTAAATAGTTTAGGGGCCACTTAAACACTTTGCAAAAATGTTGGTTCACCACCAATATTAGTTATGGATTATTTGGCACATGATGAACATTTTAGTTTTCATGTTTGAGCAATTTTGAATTTCTCTCAGAATTTGAAATTGAAATCAACTAGAATTTGAAAGAGAGAGGAGACAATGATGATCAAACACTTGTTTAGAAAAATGATTAACTTAACCCCAGGGGTTACTGTAGCATCATTACACTAGGGTGTTACACTATCTCAGAGTCAAGTCCATATTTAGTGCTAAATTCATGGAAAGCATCAGTATCCATAAAATATTTAACACAATCAAACTTAGGTGTTATACCTGACTCCTTACCTTCGTCGAGGTCCCAATCTTCAGAGTTGCATTTAATTCTTTCCAATAAATCCCATTTGAATTCAATAGTCTTCATCATAAAATATCCAGTATTAGAAGTATCGAGCATGGAGCGATTACTCAGAGAAAGCCGAACATAAATTTTTTGAATAATCATTTATCTTGAGAGCTCATGATTGGGGCATGAATATAACATTGACTTAAGCCTCCCCCAAGCTTGAGCGATGCTTTCTCCCTCGTAGGGCCAAAAATTATATATAATTACGATCGCGATGAACAAGATGCATAGGGTAAAACTTCTGATGAAATTCCAATTTCAATCACTTGTAGTCCCATGGTCCCATATCATCACATAGCCTATACCATGTCAATGCCTCTTCCTTCAAAGATAAAGGGAAGACCTTCTTCTTGATAACATCCTCAGGCATACCTGCAAGCTTAAATAATCCACAAACTTCATCCACATAGATTAAGTGTAAGTCGGGATGCAATGTTCCATCTCCTGCAAAAGGATTAGCTAGCAATTTCTCTATCATACCCGAAGGAATTTCAAAGTAAACATTTTCAGTAGGTTCAGTAGGTTGAGGATTATGTTCCATAGTAACAAGTGACAGTATATTTCAGCACACTATATAAATTTTTCCTTACCAAATTCCACCTACCAAAGGCACTTCACTCCCTGGCAACAACGCCAGAAAAGAGCCTTGATGACCCACAAGTGTAGGGGATCTATCATAGCTTTTCGATAAGTAAGAGTGTCGAACCCAACGAGGAGCAGAAGGAAATGATAAGCAGCTTTCAGTAAGGTATTCTCTGCAAGCACTAAAATTATCGGTAACAGATAGTTTTGTGATAAGGTAATTTGTAACGACTAGCAAGTAATAAAAGTAAATAAGGTGCAGCAAGATGGCCAATCCTTTTTGTAGCAAAGGAGAAGCCTGGACAAACTCTTATATGAAGGAAAGCGCTCCCAAGGACACATGGGAATTATCGTCAAGCTAGTTTTCATCACGTTCATATGATTCGCGTTCGGAACTTCGATAATTTGATATGTCGGTGGACCGGTGCTTGGGTGCTGTCCTTACTTGGACAAGCATCCCACTTATAATTAACCCCCATTGCAAGCACCCACAACTACAACAGAAGTATTAAGGTAAGCCTAACCATAGCATGAAACATATGGATCCAAACCAGCCCCTTACGATGCAACGCACAAAACTAGGGTTTAAGATTCTGTCACTCTAGCAACCCATCATCTACTTATTACTTCCCAATGCCTCCCTCTAGGACCAAACAATGGTGAAGTGTCATGTAGTTGACGTTCACATGACACCACTAAAGGGATGACAACATACATCTCATCAAAATATCAAACAAATACCAAATTCACATGACTACTTATAGCAAGACTTCTCCCATGTCCTCAAGAACAAACGTAACTACTCACAAAGCATATTCATGGTCATAATCAGAGGGGTATTAATATGCATAATGGATATGAACATATGATCTTCCACCAAGTAAACCGGCTAGCATCAACTACAAGGAGTAATCAACACTACTAGCAACCCACAGGTACCAATCTGAGGTTTGGATACAAAGATTGGATACAAGAGATGAACTAGGGTTTGAGATGAGATGGTGCTGGTGAAGATGTTGATGGAGATTGACCCCCTCGCGATGAGAGGATCATTGGTGATGACGATGGTGAAACTTCCCCCTCTCGGAGGGAAGTTTCCCTAGCAGAACAGCTCTGCCGGAGCCCTAGATTGGTTCCGCCAAGGATCCGCCTCGTGGCGGCGGAGTTTCTTCCCCAAAGCTTGATTATGATTTTTTTCCTCGATGAAAGACCTCATATATCAGAAGATGGGCATCGGAGGGCCACCAGAGGGTCCACGAGGCAGGGGGCGCACCCATGGGGTAGGGCGCGCCCCCACCCTCGTGGCCAGGGTGTGGGCCCCCTCTGGAACTTTCTTCGCTCAGTATTTTTTATATATTCTAGAAATAACTTCTGTGAAGTTTCAGGACTTTTGGAGCTGTGCAGAATAGGTCTCTAATATTTTCTCCTTTTCCAGCTCAGAATCCCAGCTGCCGGCATTCTCCCTCTTCATGTAAACCTTGTAAAATAAGAGAGAATAGGCATAAGTATTGTGACATAATGTGTAATAACATCCCATAATGCAATAAATATCGATATAAAAGCATGATGCAAAATGGACGTATCAATGCCATTCTTCTTAAGTACCAGGACCGGATTAGCCAACTACTCAGGATGAAAACTTCAACAATGAACCCTGCTGCCAAGAGTCGGGCCACTTCTTCAGCAATGGCCTTGTGCCTCTCTTCATTAAAACGGCGGGGGAATTGCTTGACCGGCTTAAAATTCAGATCAATATTAAGAGTGTGCTCAGCGAGCTCCCTCGGTACACCTGGCATATCAGAATGTTTCCATGCAAAGATGTCCCGGTTCTCATGGATGAACTCGATGAGCATGTTTTCCTATTTTGGATCCAGATTAGCACTGATGATGAACTGCTTGGTTGAATCGCCAGGAACGAAATCAACTAGCTTAGTGTCATCTGCTGACTTAAACTTCAATGCCACATCATGCTCCGTAGTTGGCTTTTTCAAAGACGTCATATCTACCGGGTCAACATTGTCCTTATAGAACTTCAACTCTTCTGTTGCGCAGACAGACTCAGCATAAGCAGCGTTGCCTTCTTCACACTCTAAAGCTATCCTCCATCTTCCATGCACTATGATAGTCCCCTTATGACCCGACATTTTGAGCTGCAGATAAACATAACAAGGCCGTGCCATGAACTTGGCATAAGCCGGCCGTCCAAACAGAGCGTGATACGGGCTCTGAATCTTGACTACCTCAAAGGTTAGCGTCTCGGCCCTGGAATCATGTTCATCTCCAAAGGCCACTTCCAAAGCGATCTTGCCTACCAGATATGCCGACTTACCAGGCACCATTCCATGAAAAATAGTATTCCACGGCTTAAGATTTTTGTCAGTTAATCCCATACGACGGAAAGTATCATAGTAAAGGATATTAATACTGCTGCCTCCGTCCATGAGTACCTTCGTGAACTTGTACCGTCCAACCTAAGGTGCCACCACCAAAGCCAATTAACCCGGATTATAAACCCGAGGCGGGTGATCCTCATGACTCCACACAATGGGCTGCTCAGACCATCGCAAGTAACGGGGAACTGCCGTCTCAACGGCGTTCACAGCCCTTTTACGGAGCTTCTGATCACGCTTGCATTAACTTGTGGTGAAGACGTGGTACTGCCCACTATTCAGCTGCTTCAGATTACTTTGATAACTAGATTGCTGCTGCAGATTCCCCTGACTAGACTATTGATGAAAACCACCTTGATTGCCTTGGCCCTGAAAACCGGAATTAGAACTACCACCACCGTAATCCGGACCATGAGAGCCGGAACCTGAGCCGCCGCCCGGCCCATGATTGTTTTGAGAAAGATCGGAATTTTTGCATTCTTTCATGATGAAGCAGTCCTTCCAGAGGTGAGTGGACGTCCTTTCCCGTGTACCATCCTTCGGGCAAGGTTGATTTAGCATCTGCTCAAGATTGAAACTTGTCCCTCCAGTCCGAGGAGGTGGCCTTCCTTTGCGACGTTGACCATTATTCTGTGTGTTGGTATTAGCCACAAAATCTGAATTATTATCAGCCTTGCGCTTACCATTGCCCCCCTGACTCGCCGAGTTATGATGTTGCCCCTTGGTGTTGCTACTCTTCTTTCCCTTTACCGGCTTTTCATCATCAGACTCGGGGTCCTTGGTACTATCAGAGTCAGCATACTTAAGTAGAGCCGCCATCAGCTCCCTCATGTCGCTGCAGTGGCGCTTGAGCCGCCCTAGCTTCTGCTTAAGGGGCATAAAACGACGATTCTTCTCTAACATTAAGACTGCTGAGCCGACATTGATGCGATCTGATGAGTGCAGGATAGTTGAGACCTGACGCACCCAATGGGTTGTTGACTCGCCCCCTTCTTGGTCACAGGCGTCGAAATCCACAATCGACATAGGATGCTTGCACGTATCTCTAAAATTCTAGATGAACCGGGCTTTTAACTCGGCCCATGATCCAATGGAGTTGGCAGGTAGCCCTTTCAACCAAGTACGGGCCGTCCCATCTAACATCATAGTGAAATATTTAGCACACGCAGTGTCACTAACATCCAGCAGCTCCATGGCCATTTCATAACTCTCAACCCATGCTTCAGGGGGTAAATCAGCTGTGTAGTT
Source organism: Triticum urartu (assembly GCF_056163025.1). NCBI lineage: Eukaryota > Viridiplantae > Streptophyta > Magnoliopsida > Poales > Poaceae > Triticum > Triticum urartu. Next base: position 266,115,247 of record NC_141878.1, on the reverse strand, counting down.
TGGCACCTTACGAGGACCCTTGAAATCCTTGGGTAAACGCTCATTATGCAGAGCCGGCACTAAACACGGCACACCCAAGGTTCTAGAGATCACGCCTGCCTCTACCGAAGCGGTCGGGTGAACCGGAGAATGCTGATGAACCGCTTGCTGAGCCGCCAGCTCAGCTCTCAACGTGCTCTGCTCTGATCCACCAAATCCTGAGCACCATCACGCGCTGGGTCATGTCCACGAGGCTAGTTATGGCGCCTGTCCCTGCTTGAAACGGCTGGTGAGTCAATGTGTTGAAACGCCCTCGATGCGGCTATATCTCCCACGTGTCGAAGCACGACTTAGAGGCATAACCGCATTGAAAGCAATGTCGCAAGAGAGGTAATATTCACACAACCCATGTAATACATAAGGGAAAGAGATACATAGTTAGCTTACAATCGCCACTTCACACAATTACATGAATAAAGCATTACATCATCCAGATACAATCAAGGTCCGACTACGGAACCAAAATAAAAGAAGAACCCCAAAGGTGGCAAGGTCCCCGATCGACCCCAACTGGGCTCCACTACTGATCAACTAGAACGAAACAACACAAAGGACAATATCTTCATCGAGCTCCTCCTGAGCTTGGTTGCGTCATCCGCACGGTAACCTCGGCACCTGCAAGCTGGTTTTGGAAGTATCTGTGAGCCACAGGGACTCGGCAATCTCGCACCCTCGCGATCAAGACTATTTAAGCTTATGGGTAAGGTAAAAGGTATGAGGTGGAGCTGCAGCAAGCGACTAGCATATATGGTGGCTAACATACGCAAATGAGAGCGAGAAGAGAAGGCAAAGCACGATCGATAAAAGTATGATCAAGAAGTGATCCTAGAACAACCTACGTCAAGCATAACTCCAACACCGTGTTCACTTCCCGGACTCCGCCGGAAAGAGACCATCACGGTTACACACGTAGTTGATTCATTTTAATTAAGTTAAGGTTCAAGTTATCTACAACCGGACATTAACAAATTCCCATCTGCCTGTAACTGCGGGCACGGCTTTCAAAAGTTCAAATCCCTGCAAGGGAGTCCCAACTTAGCCCATGACAAGCTCTCACGGTCAATGAAGGAATAGACCTCCTCCCAAGACATTCCGATCAGACTCGGTATCCCGGTTCTACAAGACATCCTCGACAATCGTAAAACAAGTCCAGCAAGACCACCCGCTGTGCCGACAAATCCTGATAGGAGCCACACATATCTCGTTCTCAGGGCACACCGGATAAGCTAAGCGTACAGGAGCCGACGTAACCCAAGTTGCCAAGGGATGGCCCTGCATGGTGCTCTGGGTTGGACCAACACTCAGAGGAGCACTGGCCCGGGGGATTAAAATAAAGATGACCCTTGGGCTGGCCGACCCAAGGGAAAGGAAAAGGCTAGGTGGCAAATGGTAAAACCAATGTTGGGCCTTGCTGGAGGAGTTTTATTCAATACGAACTGTCAAGGGGTTCCCATTATAACCCAACCGCGTAAGGAACGCAAAATCCGGGAACATAACACCGATATGACGGAAACTAGGGCGGCAAGAGTGGAACAAAACACCAGGCATAAGGCCGAGCCTTCCACCCTTTACCAAGTATATAGATGCATTAATTAAATAAGATATATTGTGATATCCCAACAAAATATCCATGTTCCAAACATGGAACAAGCTCCAATCTTCACCTGCAACTAACAACGCTATAAGAGGGGCTGAGCAAAGCGGTAACATAGCCAAACAACGGTTTGCTAGGACAAGGTGGGTTAGAGGCTTGGTTCAACAATATGGGAGGCATGATAAGCACGTGGTAGGTATCGCAGCATAGGCATAGCAAAAGAGCGAGCAACTAGCAAGCAAAGATAGAAGTGATTTCGAGGGTATGATCATCTTGCCTGAAATCCCGCAAGGAAGAAGAACGAGTCCATGAAAAAGACAAACAGACGAAGTCGAACGGATCCTCACAAACGCGACGTTATCGGAACTAACCCGAAGAAGCAACACCAGAAAGAAGCAAACAACATAGTAAACAACCACCACATAATCATGGCATGATGCACAATCAAGTATGATGCACGTCCGGTTAAATGAAGCATGGCATGGCAAAGTGCATAAACAATACTACAAATTAAGTGGAGCTCAATATGCAACTCCGTTGCATATTGACGGAACACCACATTAATTATTTAGTTCTCTCCCGGTTAGGTACTCAACAATTAAATGTTGTTAAACATGGCAAGAAGTGAAGCATAACAAAAATATACCATATAAACCATTTAAATGGGGCCGGATATAACAAACAACAAATCAGGTAAATCCCCATATGGATTAGTAATTTAATGTAAACAACAATTTTAAACCAACTTAATGTTGTTAACATGATGTGGATGACATGCTCAAGTTTTATGCAATTATAAGAAATGTTGACAAGAGCATATTAAGAAGCATTTGTCATCGTGGCGGAAATGAAAAGGGGAGCCACGACAACGATAACGAAACGGTGCCACGACAACGTTCCGGTTCCGGTAACTCGATTGAGATACCGATGCAAAGGAGAAGTGTGCGGATGCGTGCAAAAGATGGTGGGGCGCTCCCGGATTCCGGGTGTCCTACGAGACGACGGTAACAAGGCAAAAGAGGGGTAACATGCATCGACAATTCGGACACGGTTAGAACATGAGCATCTCATACAACTTGCATTCATTCTCGGAAGGTCGTCTCGGCGATTATACCTTTCGGAGCGTGCATTATCGGAATGGATCAAGTTCGAAGCAGAGAAGGGGAAGTAGACGTTCTCGGGACCTTCGTAGTGGAAGTAGTCGTTCTCTCATGCTCTAGGGTCGACGGTAGAGGTTCTCGCGCTCTCGGCGACGGTAGTGGTACATGTTTATTGGTAGTCGAACATGACGATCCGGAGAGGGTACTTGGCAACATGCATGTCGTCAGCAGTTGTACACAATTGTTGTCGGACTTGACGGGTTCGAGGTCTCCGGACGTAGTGGTACATGTTCGTTCTTCGGTCATAGGTACTTGACGTTTTTGCTACCCGGGTCTTCGGCGACGGTCGTTGTTCTATGCATCGGGCATCACGGTACTAGCCGAGGTACTTGCCGTTCTTAGCGGTTCCGAAGACGGTGGTAGATGAACATGATACGTCGTCGTGGTACTTGTTGGTCTTGGTCGAGGCGGCAAAACATAGTCGAACTTGAGGTGGCCATGACGATCCCAAAAACGTTCCTGCTCAAGAAGGTCTCTGTCTTGGTCTTCACCGGGCGTGGTACTTGGCGAAAAGGATCTACGAAGGCGACCTTGCGTCCTTGGATTCGGTGACCTTGGCAACGACAAAAAAAAGGCAGCGGGGCAGCGAAAGGAAGGCGAAGCACGGGCAAGAGGTGATGCGGTTCGTCCTCCTCGTCCTAGACATGTCGAGGCAGGGGAGGTCTTGGCGCTGGGCGCGGGCACACACACTTCCAGCGGGGCATGCTGGAGGCAGGAGGCGAGGCAAGGCGTCGGAGCAAGGGAAGCAGCAGTAGGAGTAGAGGCGGAGGCAAGCTCGCCGGCAACAGAGCAGCAGCGACCCGAGGTCAACCGCAGGATGTGGGGCGACGAGCTCGCTCCGGCGATGGCGTGGCACAAGGCGTGGGCATGGCCGGACGCTGGTGAACACCGGAGACGGAGGCGCTGTGAACTGCAGCGGCGGGCACGGTGGCAAGGTGGACTCGCCGGCCGACGGGGCGCCATGGCAAGGAGGCGGAGCAGAGGAACGCAGAGCAGGGGAACGAAGGAGAGGGAGGTGGCTCAGGCGTTGCTCTCCTTCGCTGATGGCGCGTCGAAGGAGGAGGGGATCGAGAGGGGCACGATTGATGGAGAGGGAGAGAACTGGATCAGGCAGCGCGTGCGCTCTGCCTCTCACTAGCGGCGCTGGAGGGAGGATGAGAGGGAGAGGAGTGGGATTGAGGGAGATGGTAGCGATCGGCTAGGGTAGCGCTAGGGTTGGCCGACTGGGCCTTGGGCCACTGGTGCGGGTAGCATAGGTTTGAGAAGGCGGGGCCGGCTGGGCCTAAACAGCCAAATGGGCCAGAGGTGGTTGGGAGGCCCGGGTGGCCAGAGGCCTGACTGGGCTCCTCTCTCCTTCCCTCTTTTCCATTTAAAACAAAACAGAAAAAGAGAAAGAAAAGAAAGAGAAGGTAGGGGAGGAGTCTGGGCATGGGGATAATTTTCACGAACTCGTGAAAATGTGCACAGCCTGAGAAAATAGAAAAGGTCAAGTTTGAAAGATTAAATTCAAATTCATTTGAAATTAATTCAAAAGGTTTGAACTAGGACAGGTTTTTTCGAAGTGCCCAAAAATGTTGAGAATTTAGGTGGAGCTCCGGAAAATGAAGAAAAGATATATGACAAAGTTAGAGACCAAGAGTTGAGAAGGAAAAAGGCATGAGGGTTATTTTTGCACGCGTGTTATGGTGAATATCAAATTAAAGAAATATTGAATATAGCACCCTACTATCGGGAGGATAGGTTTTAAAGAGAAACCACCATGTGAGTTCCCTCGATTTAAATGGACCGAAGATCCATGCAATTTATTTAGTGACTTGAGGTGCAAAGATTTATGAGATGATGGCATGATGACATGGTGCAATGCACATGATGCAAAGATGAATGCAACAGACGAAACAAATCACACAACGAAACTCGGAAACCCTGGAAGACATCTGAAGCTCCGGTCTTGGGGCGTTACAACACTCCACCACTACGAGAGGATCTCGTCCCGAGATCTAGAATGGCACCGAAGGGAAAAGGAAGAGGAAGAGAAGAGGTAAAACTAAGTTGCTTCTTTGACAAATGAGTGAAACCAAAGAATCTTGAAAAAAATTGAGCAAATTGAAAGAAAGAATGCAACGGGGATAAACGAAGTTGAAAGCACTCCGTTAAGAAAGAGGAATAAGAAAGAACCGATTCGGGTAGCACTCCGCTTGAAAAGAGATGAAAGACTTGATAAGATGAAGGAACTTGAGCAGAGGGCACAACACTCCGGTTGAATTTATAAACCCATAAAAGAACACGCTCCTGAAAACACAAGAAGATGGGTTGAAGAGAGCAACATCACAATGCCTCTGGATGAAGGAATAAAAGGTAGATCGTCGAAACGAAAGAACGGAGAAGAAAATGGCAACTTCTGCCACAAGTGAGCTTGAAAAGGCATCCTTAGGATAAGGGTCGAACGGAGTTGTTGGAACACCAACAACGAAAAGAGTAAGCTTGTAGTGGGCTTATGGAGAACATCTCAAAACTATGAGGTGAAATTCTGCCACTAACGAAAAACAATAGATTGGATTGATATCAACAAGGAGGCGAGAACTTATTTCACCGGGAGGATAAATGAAGAACTTGGGTCATTTATAAGCACCATAGATAGCAACAATCCTTAGGGAAGGCTTTAGGTGAAATATAACCCAAGATAAATCCAACGAAGAGATTGATGGATTTAAAATACCTCATTCTTAACAACATGTGAGTCATGAAACATGAACTCAATTTATCAAGAATGACATAATACCACCTCCAATGATACAGAAGAAAGAATTGCACTCCAGATAGCAAAATGAAGAATGCTTGAATTCCTCTGAAAAGAATCTTGATGAACACTTCTAGAAGGAAATTAAATCCTTGATGAACCACCATGTTGAGCCTTCGTGAAAACTCCGGTAAAAAGAATGATCAAACGAAATGGAGGATGAAAAGAATAAGGTTGAAGCCTTGCAATGATTTAAATGAATCTCCATGGAGATGTAATTGAAAAAGGTTGGAACTCCGGGAAAAAGAGAAGATGAAACAATTGAAATCAGAATTTGATGAGCCTCTGGAATAAAGAATTAATCATTTGGGTGAATCAAGAATAAGAATTACATTATACTTATCCTTCACCAATTTAAATTGATGACAATCAACGGATTTGGCATATTACTTATTCTCATAGAAAAGATCAAGATAGATATAGCGTAAACTTGAGAAGGTCTTCAACGATCCATCGGAATGATTGAAACAATGAATAAATTGATATGATAACCAAGGAAGAGAACTCTTGAACGAACCACCATAAGAATTAAAAATGAACGAAGAGAAGATAAAGAAACACCGGGAAGAATTAGCAAATGAATGAAGATGCTTGAGATAATTTAGATACAAGTGAACGAAGGGATCACGAACTGATTAGAGAATATTGAATGATGCACCGGTAAGGTTTGGAGAATGATAGCTGGAAGTTGAGAATGAATAAACCTGAACTGATCGACTCCGGATAACAAACTGAGAACACTCTTGAATTGCTCTGGAATGATGAAAAGATTTCTCACAATCCAAAAACAACTATGAGAGGATGGCAACAAGCTAGAATGACGAGTCTTGAAGAGACAAGAACAAGATTGGGAGAAAAAATCTTCTTCGGTCTTCACATGATGAGAATGCCAACGAGAAACACCACCAAGAATTATTGAGGCACACCGGAATAAAAAATGTAAAAGTTGAGCCAACGATAAAAAGAATTTGAAAGATCTTGGAGGAAGGCATTTGACTGATGACAATTCATTCTTACGTCAAACTTCGAAAAGAATTTTTGAGGATAGCTCCGGGAGAATTAGAAGAGTCAGGTAAGATCCTGGGAAAAGACCTGTGGGTTAGGGCCCACTCAAAAGAAACACCGTTGAAAAGATTACTTGAAAAGGAGAAAGCACCGGTTGAATTAGATGACTTGAATGAGATAACATCCTCGAAAGAGCTTGAACGAATGTAGAGTGGGAAACACGAATCTTCGAGATATCTTGAGCACTCCGGAACAATTGGATAGCGAGAAATGACTGAATATGAGGTGCACCGGCAAGAGAAGGTATTGAAACGAGGAAATGTTATGATCAACAAGGCTTGAATTGGTTCCACCGGAGAAGAAAAATAACGAATAATGATAACTTGAAGCTCCGTTAGTATCTTCTTGAGAATCACCGGATAAGAACATTGACGAAAAGAATGGAGAGACTTCACACGAATAAAAAGATACTTGATTAAGAAATCTGAGTCCTTGAAGAAAACAAAGGGAGGGAGGGTGGGAAAAACAAAGGCAACTTGGAGACGGAAGAAATGAACACCATTGAGAAAACTGAGATTGAATCTTGCGGATGTTGAAAATGAACGGATCCACTTGAAGAGAGACACGCCGGTGAGAAGAATTGACATGACAATCTCAATAAACGAGAAGGATTAGTATTCACATAAGAATATGAGAACACCATTTGGAAAAGGTATGGAATCAACATTTGACTTCGAAGCAACTCGAATACCACAACTCAAAACCAAAAACAAAGGGTTGGCTTGGAAAATAAGCCAGAACAAACATATGATAGAGATTTCATCCGAAGTTTTCGTGGTAGGGCCTACACGGGCTCGATCGTACAGCACCATCATGTACAAGGCAGTGCACATGACATACGAAGCGTCCCCGAGTCGGCATAGTCGAGGACTCTTTAAGACACAACGAGACCACTGTAAAACCAACCGTGAATAGGCGGACCACTAGACGTCGAACCCCAATTTCGTATCATACATCTGTCGGAAAGATATCCTAAGAGCTACTTGAATTCCCACCTATGAAACTCCCGAACCTTTCCGTTTATGCAATCAGGTGTTGGGGATACAGGGGAAGCATAATATCTCACCCAAATCTAGCAAATCCTACATCCAGCTGTATCCATCCTTCAACACATAACCGAGAAAAACTTCGGAAATCATCTACCTCAACCTTCGAAAAGCATCCGTTATACAAGTTATGGCGATACTCCCGAACTCCCGCCCCAGTACTGGGTGGCGTCGAGGTTATCTCACCAACAACTGCATAAAAGAGATTTTCGATGTCGGCGAAACTAAACTCAGGTATTCCAGAACTGCAACGATAAAATTGTGACGACAACACCTCAGATCTCAACTCCCCGGGACACTTCCACAAAACCCCTGACAGGAGGCACCAAGACAATGTTCTCGTCACAAAACCATCGGAACGATTCCAAGATTCCCGCGTGATCCTAAATTTTTTTAGTGAAATTTGAGAAGAGAAGAGTCAAAACTCTACGTCAGGATACCTTACCAGAGCGATGAAGGGACTGGGAGTAAAAAGAATTCCTAAACTCTCTGATATATAATTCCTAAATGACTCAAAACATTTTTTCTAGACACAACTCGACCGCTAAAAACGATCAAGCAATGGGGCTCCTAAGGTCGGGGAAGGCTCTGATTACCAACTTGAAACGCCCTTGATGTGGCTATATCTCCCACGTGTCGAAGCACGACTTAGAGGCATAACCGCATTGAAAGCAATGTCGCAAGAGAGGTAATCTTCACACAACCCATGTAATACATAAGGGAAAGAGATACATAGTTGGCTTATAATCGCCACTTCACACAATTACATGAATAAAGCATTACATCATCCAGATACAATCAAGGTCCGACTACGGAACCAAAATAAAAGAAGAACCCCAAAAGCGACAAGGTCCCGGATCGACCCCAACTGGGCTCCACTACTGATCAACTAGAACGAAACAACACAAAGGACAAGATCTTCATCAAGCTCCTCCTGAGCTTGGTTGCATCATCCACACGGTAACCTCGGCATCTGCAAGCTGGTTTTGGAAGTATCTGTGAGCCACAGGGACTCAGCAATCTCGCACCCTCGCGATCAAGACTATTTAAGCTTATGGGTAAGGTAAAAGGTATGAGATGGAGCTGCAGCAAGCGACTAGCATATATGGTGGCTAACATACGCAAATTAGAGCGAGAAGAGAAGGCAAAGCACGGTCGATAAAAGTATGATCAAGAAGTGATCCTAGAACAACCTACGTCAAGCATAACTCCAACACCGTGTTCACTGCCCGGACTCCGCCGGAAAGAGACCATCACGGTTACACAAGCAGTTGATTCATTTTAATTAAGTTAAGGTTCAAGTTATCTACAACTGGAGATTAACAAATTCCCATCTGCCCATAACCGTGGGCACGGCTTTCGAAAGTTCAAATCCCTGCAGGGGAGTCCCAACTTAGCCCATGACAAGCTCTCACGGTCAACGAAGGAATAGACCTCCTCCCGAGACATTCCGATCAGACTCGGTATCCCGTTTCTACAAGACATCCTCGACAATGGTAAAACAAGTCCAGCAAGACCACCCGCTGTGCCGACAAATCCCGATAGGAGCTGCACATATCGCGTTCTCAGGGAACACCGGATAAGCTAAGTGTACAGGAGCCGACGTAACCCAAGTTGCCAAGGGATGGCCCTGCACGGTGCTCTGGGTTGGACCAACACTCAGAGGAGCACTGGCCCGGGGGTTTAAAATAAAGATGACCCTTGGGCTGGCCGACCCAAGGGAAAGGAAAAGGCTAGGTGGCAAATGGTAAAACCAATGTTGGGCCTTGCTGGAGGAGTTTTATTCAAGGCGAACTGTCAAGGGGTTCCCATTATAACCCAACCGCGTAAGGAACGCAAAATCCGGGAACATAACACCGATATGACGGAAACTAGGGCGGCAAGAGTGGAACAAAACACCAGGCATAAGGCCGAGCCTTCCACCCTTTACCAAGTATATAGATGCATTAATTAAATAAGATATATTGTGATATCCCAACAAAATATCCATGTTCCAAACATGGAACAAGCTCCAATCTTCACCTGCAACTAACAACGCTATAAGAGGGGCTGAGCAAAGCGGTAACATAGCCAAACAACGGTGTGCTAGGACAAGGTGGGTTAGAGGCTTGGTTCAACAATATGGGAGGCATGATAAGCAAGTGGTAGGTATCGCAGCATAAGCATAGCAAAAGAGGGAGCAACTAGCAAGCAAAGATAGAAGTGATTTCGAGGGTATGATCATCTTGCCTGAAATCCCGCAAGGAAGAAGAACGAGTCCATGAAAAAGACAAACGGACGAAGTCGAACGGATCCTCACAAACGCGACGTTATCGGAACTAACCCGAAGAAGCAACACCGGAAAGAAGCAAACAACATAGTAAACAACCACCACATAATCATGGCATGATGCACAATCAAGTATGATGCATGTCCGGTTAAATGAAGCATGGAATGGCAAAGTGCATAAACAATACTACAAATTAAGTGGAGCTCAATATGCAACTCCGTTGCATATTGACGGAACACCACATTAATTATTTAGTTCTCTCCCAGTTAGGTACTCAACAGATTAAATGTTGTTAAACATGGCAAGAAGTGAAGCATAACAAAAATATACTATATAAACCATTTAAATGGCGCGGGATATAGCAAACAACAAATCCGGTAAATCCCCATATGCATTAGTAATTTAATGTAAACAACAATTTTAAACCAACTTAATGTTGTTAACATGATGTGGATGACATGCTCAAGTTTTATGCAATTATAAGAAATGTTGACAAGAGCATATTAAGAAGCATTCTTCATCGTGGCGGAAATGAAAAGGGGAGCCACGGCAACGATAACGAAACGGTGCCACGGCAACGTTCCGGTTCCGGTAACTCGATTGAGATACCGATGCAAAGGAGAAGTGTGCGGATGCGTGCAAAAGATGGTGGGGCGCTCCCGGATTCCGGGTGTCCCACGAGACGACGGTAACAAGGCAAAAGAGGGGCAACATGCATCGACAATTCGGACACGGTTAGAACATGAGCATCTCATACAACTTGCATTCATTCTCGGAAGGTCATCTCGGCAATTATACCTTTCGGAGCGTGCATTATCGGAACGGATCATGTTCGAAGCGGAGAAGGGGAAGTAGACGTTCTCGGGTCCTTCGTAGTGGAAGCAGTCGTTCTCTCATGCTCTAGGGTCGACGGTAGAGGTTCTCGCGCTCTCGGCGACGGTAGTGGTACATGTTTATTGGTAGTCAAACATGACGATCCGGAGAGGGTACTTGGCAACATGCATGTCGTCAGTAGTTGTACACAATTGTTGTCGGACTTGACGGGTTCGAGGTCTCCGGACGTAGTGGTACATGTTCGTTCTTCGGTCATAGGTACTTGATGTTTTTGCTACCCGGGTCTTCGGCGACGGTCGTTGTTCTATGCATCGGGCATCACGATACTAGTCGAGGTACTTGCCGTTCTTAGCGGTTCCGAAGATGGTGGTAGATGAACATGACGCGTCATCGTGGTACTTGTTGGTCTCGGTCGAGGCGGCAAAACGTAGTCGAACTTGAGGTGGCCTTGACGATCCCAAAAACGTTCCTGCTCGAGAAGGTCTCTGTCTTGGTCTTCACCGGGCGTGGTACTTGGCGAAAAGGATCTACGAAGGCGGCCTTGCGTCCCTGGATTCGATGACCTTGGCAACGACAAAAAAGGCAGCGGGGCAGCGAAAGGAAGGCGAAGCACGGGCAGGAGGTGATGCGGTTCGTCCTCCTCGTCCTAGACATGTCGAGGCAGGGGAGGTCTTGGCGCTGGGCGCGGGCACACACACTTCCAGCGGGGCATGGTAGAGGCAGGAGGCGAGGCAAGGCGTCGGAGCAAGGGAAGCAGCAGCAGGAGTAGAGGCGGAGGCAACCTCGCCGGCAACAGAGCAGCAGCGACCCGAGGTCAACCGTAGGAGGTGGGGCGACGAGCTCGCTCCGGCGATGGCGGGGCACAAGGCGTGGGCATGGCCGGACGCTGGTGAACGCCGGAGACGGAGGCGCTGTGAACTGCAGCAGCGGGCACGGCGGCAAGGTGGACTCGCCGGCCGACGGGGCGCCATGGCAAGGAGGCGGAGCAGAGGAATGGATAGCAGGGGAACGAAGGAGAGGGAGGTGGCTCGGGTGCTGCTCTCCTTCGTAGATGGCGCGTCGAAGGAGGAGGGGATCGAGAGGGGCACGATCGATGGAGAGGGAGAGAACTGGATCGGGCAGCGCGTGCGCTCTGCCTCTCACTAGCGGCGCTGGAGGGAGGATGAGAGGGAGAGGAGTGGGATCGAGGGAGATGGTAGCGATCGGCTAGGGTAGCGCTAGGGTTGGCCGACTGGGCCTTGGGCCACTGGTGCGGGTAGCATAGGGTTGAGAAGGCGGGGCCGGCTGGGCCTAAACAGCCAAATGGGCCAGAGGTGGTTGGGAGGCCCGGGTGGCCAGAGGCCTGACTGGGCTCCTCTCTCCTTCCCTCTTTTCCATTTAAAACAAAACAGAAAAAGAGAAAGAAAAGAAAGAGAAGGTAGGGGAGGACCCTGGGCATGGGGATAATTTTCACGAACTGGTGAAAATGTGCACAGCCTGAGAAAATAGAAAAGGTCAAGTTTGAAAGATTAAATTCAAATTCATTTGAAATTAATTCAAAAGGTTTGAACTAGGACAGGTTTTTTCGAAGTGCCCAAAAATGTTGAGAATTTAGGTGGAGCTCCGGAAAATGAAGAAAAGATATATGACAAAGTTAGAGACCAAGAGTTGAGAAGGAAAAAGGCATGAGGATTATTATTGCACGTGTGTTATGGTGACTATCAAATTAAAGAAATATTGAATATAGCTCCCTACTATATGGAGGATAGGTTATAAAGAGAAACCACCATGTGAGTTCCCTCGATTTAAATGGACCAAAGATCCATGCAATTTATTTAGTGAGTTGAGGTGCAAAGATTTATGAGATGATGGCATGATGACATGATGCAATGCACATGATGCAAAGATGAATGCAACAGACAAAACAAATCACACAACGAAACTCGGAAACCCTGGAAGACATCTGAAGCTTGGTCTTGGGGCGTTACATGTGTCTGCTATAACTCCAGCTCGGGCATTGAGTGAATCCTCTCACGACTGTAAGAGTAAGCCTGCTGCTGTACCAGCGATGTCTGAAGAAGCTCTCTAGCCCTCCGTGTTTCAATCGCAGCCGGATACTCACCTTCAATTGGGAGAGCCGCCAATCTTGTCGCCGCAGCGATCATATTATCCAAAGGGTTAGAATAATGACCCGATGGCGTCAGCACATACTGTCGGGGGTATTATTTAGAAGAGGCGGATCTGTTGTGCGCGGCTGAGCCGACGCTCCAGTCCTAAGCGTGGCTACCACCCGATTTACCTGTGGCGGGTCACTGGTCCCTGCTCCAGGCGTATTGAAGAGGTTCCTCGGCTTATAAACTGGGGGTAGATGACTCCGGTGTCTCCTCCTCATGATCTCGTTTGAAGCGTTCTGATCCAATGTGAGCCGGTAAGAATCCGCTTGAATCCGTTGTGCCTGAGCTCCCAAAATAGCCCGCTCCTCAACCATCCTAGCATTCTCAGCCGCCAGATCTTCCTTGGCTTGAGCTATCTCATCTCACAGCTTAGCCACATCCACCTTATGTTGTTCCTGGTTGTCCGGGGTTACCTAACCCCCATCAAGGTTGCCAGAGCCTCCAACAACTCTGTTAAAACCTGAGCCGGTGGGTGTGCTAAACAGCTAGCATCAGCCGCCACTACAGCCGTTGAATTAGAGATCATAGCTGCAGTAGCCGTTGAACCGAGCACCGGCTGTGTACCGGCCATGAAGATCGCCACCCTGTTCGGCGGCTCATAGGGGTCCAGAATACTGTCACCATCGGAACAACCCCCAAGCCGTCCGTCTTGCAGCTGATACATTGAGTTAGTCTCGCCTGTGGACGATTCACCATCGGAGTAAACGGCCATCTCACCGCCAGACATAGATCCTTCAAACTTTTCCCCATGGATAAATCCAATGAAGGTGCGCTTCACGGCGGGTTGAACCCGGGTGGGTCGTGCACGCTGATCCATCTCGATGATGTCGGTGCAGATGTCCGGCTCAGGGCCCGGTTCGCCGATCTTGCCGATGAAGACGTGGATTCCGCCAAAGGGGACCCGATACCAGTACTCAATTGAGCCAGCCTTGGGCCCCAGCCTGCATCGTCGATGTAGAGTTTGTCGCGATGACTCTTGGTCAGCCGGCCTATAGCGTATCCCTTGATCCCTTTGAAGCTGCCCTTCAAGAGCTCGAAACCACCATGCGCTGGCCCCACGATGGGCGCCAACTGTCATGGAATTGTCACGGCAGATGTCCTAGTGAAAGGACTTAGTTGTGGAGCCATCGCAACTAGGTTAGCTTAAAGGGGATAAACGGGACAAAGGACACAAGAATTTACACTGGTTCAGCCCCTTGCTATGAAGGTAAAAGCCTACTCTAGTTGAGGTGGTATTGCTTGGGTTTCGATTACCAGGGAGCGAACACGCTTGACCTAGTTTTCGATCTCTCTCTTGTTTCTTGCCTTAAACCGCCGCCGGGACATCCCTTTATATACACAACTTGATGCCCCGTGGCTCATAGAGTCTCGGCCGGCTCATACACAATGTGTCCGGCTCGGTTACTAACTACACTTGCCTTACAATACAAGTCATACACATATGGCGGTTTATACCTATGGGCCTTAAGCCGCCTTTGTGCTTTGGGTCCTTAGTAAGCCTGCTATCTGAACCGCCATCCTCAACATCTTCACGGGCCTTGTCTTGATGAACCGCCATCGGTATAACCCGGCCCCTCCTGGGCGGGTCATACCCAATAGTCATATCCCCAACACTCACCGCCACGTTTGACCCTGTCGGCGGCTAAACACCGGCGTGTTTGACCTGTTGACTGGAGGTTTGACCTCCCCTGGGTCACTGAAGTGTGGGGCCAACCCCTGGCTAACCCTAGGCTAGACACTGACATGTGGCGCCCGCCCTGATTATCTCCAGATTAGGATTAGTTCTAACCCTAAATACCCTGTTAACTGGCTGTGTCACTGACTAGTGGGCCGCACTGGCCAGATTTGACTTGGATCGGTCTGTTGACCTGATGATGTCACAGTGATGTAGTGCTGACGCAGTTCACCATTTTCTGAATTAAAAATAATCCAGGAAATTTCAGAAAAATAGTTAAAACTTCTAAAAATCATAGAAAATAATCTATAACTCAGATTGAAAAGATTTATATATGAACAATTATCAGAAAAATCCAATCTATCCATTTGTATTGGTTTGATGCATGACAAAGAAACTTAACCTTGCTGTATAGATCAAAATGTATTAATGCACTTTGGAAATTCATAGTTTGAATTTGAATTTAAACCTTTGGTTCAAATCAACTCAAACCCTTCTGTTGCTAGCTGCATTAGCTCAAATCATAACATAATGACATGTCAGGATCATGCATCATATTGTTGCATTGCATTGATTGTGTTCCTTCTCTGTTGCCGGTGTTGTTCCCCCTTAGTAGAAGTTGTTCCGACGATGAGTTTGATGACACCGATGAAGAGCTATACTATCTTCAAAAGTGCCAGGCAAGCAACCACCCTTGAGAATTCCGATACAATCCCACTATGTCGCTCCTGCTCTCTTTTACTGCATTAGGACAACAACGAGTTGACTGTTACATGCTACGGTAGTTGAACCCCTTTCCTCTGCATGACCTGTCTTTGCCATAGTAAATAGTTGAAACCCACTAGAATGAGTAGGAGTTGTTTGAGACATGATGTGCCTACTCATTTATGCTTGCTTGTCATGCCTGCTATTTCTTAGAGTTGTGTTAGGCCTGATTCACCGGGGATGAATTGGAATGTAGTCATCATGTCCTACTGTTGAGATCTAAGTGTGTGAACACGATTTGGTAAAGGTAGCGATGAGAGGCCATGTAGGAGTACATGGTGGGTTATCTCATCAAAACCGTCCTTAGGAACTGAATTCCGTGTTTGTGATCCAAGTACAGCTGCTACCACACGTTGGGCCCTAAAATATAACCCCGCTCGACTTATTAACCCCCTGTCCTCTGTCCAGGAGTTGCAAGTAGTTTCTGGTGTTTGTAGTATGCTAGAGGCCATCCGTAGCGCTAACTCTAGGGGTGGGCTATGGTGCGGTAGGATAGTGGCCCAGAGTACCGAAACGCCCGTTTGGTGCCTCAGGAACCCTATACACATCGTTTGGGGCTGTAGTGGAAACCCCGGCCAGATTTCCTTAAAGGTGGAACCCAAATAGGCGATAAACCTGGACTGGAGACCTGTGTGGTTAGTCAGGTCGTGGTCTACACCCATGTCAGCTTTCGCTTGAAGTCTGCCGAGCACATGTCGTGTGCAGACACTAAGTGGTGGAAACATGTGTGAAGAAGTACACCCATGTAGGGTTATAAGTGATCTATTTGAATAGCCACGTCTGCGGATATGGACTACTTGGAACGCTTACATTGTTCATAGAAAAGTGAAAGTGGATACTCTAAAATGCGCAAGATAAGCGTGGGTGCTATAGATGGCCTTCTCGTAGGGAGACGGGAGCGGATCCACAGTGGTGTATTGATATGGTGAGTATGTGGACTTGTGTGCGCAACCTCAAAAGAGTTACCTGCAGTCATAGTACAGGATAGCTACCGAGTCAAAGCTGGCTTGCTACAGTTAAACTCCACCACCACTTTGTTGATACTGATGCATATGTAGCTAGAACTCATATAAGTCTTGCTGGATACATTTGTACTCAAGTTTGCTTAATTTATGTTTTTTTGCAGAGAGACTTCAGTCTCACTAGTAGCTCTGTGTGGATTTCGACGTTTAGCTTGTTACCTCAGCTATGATCTTGTATCCTGATGAGGATATGACTACCTTGGATACGACCAAAAATATTACATGCATGTATATTTGTAAGGTGATTTTTAATGACAACTATGCCATGATTTATTTATGCCATCCAGGACAAAAATACTTCACAAACTTTTGTGCCATGTCTAACTGCAGGTGTATGGGACATTTTTACAATCCATATATAAATATAAAGGAAAATAGAAGTTTATGTGCTATTCAAAAAGTCCTCTCATGTCACTTTTGGGCCAAGAGAAGATAGAGTCCAAGTCTCTGGCGTTCTGGATTCAGATTCGGACTTCACAGACATACCTGACTCAAAGCACCAAGAACTCTTTCATACAGACTCCGAATTGGGTGATTCCTTTTCTGTTGGAAAGTAGATTTCGTGCTCTTTCCATCCCAATTGGATTAACCTTAAAATTCTCCCAAAGCATTGAGTTGTCGATGAAACAATCTGATGCTATAGCAGAATCCGAGTCAAACTACAAGTCCAAAGGTGTTGCATCACCTTCACATGGGCCCATGAGCCTTGTACGACCTAGGGTTAGTTTTAGGCTGCCTTGGGACGTCCTCCCACCTCCTTGGCCGCCACTCCTTGCTCATATATAAGTAGATCCATCCAGTAGCTTTTTTCTTGGGATTTTTTTAGTTAAAAGTTAGCCATTGCAACTTCATGTACTTCGTTTGTGTTCAACGACTGTAACATCCCAAAATTCTAAATTTTGGAATGATATAATAAATAGATAGATTTGATTGATTGATTGTGTGAAATTGAGTGAAATTTGAAACCTTTTTGAAAGTTAAATGAGAGGGAATAAAAGGACTTTCCCAAACTTTCATTTTGCATTCGTGATCTCCATGAATTCAAATTCTTTTCACCACGAAACCCTGGAGAGAAGATGACATGACTTCTTCCATTTATTTAAATGACAAGGGGTGTTGAAAATATTTGAATTTCATTTGAAAATATTTTCAATTATGAAACTTTATGCAACTCAATGATTTTCACGAGAGAAGATAAAATGACTTATTCAAACATATGAAATATGAGTTGGGAGTTTAAAAGGATCAAAATTTAAAATCCTTTTGAAAATATTTTCAATTTGGAGTTATTTGGGTTTTATTCAAATTATTTTTCTCCAAAAACAAAATACATGGAAAATAGGGTAACTTGATTCTCTAAAATAGAAAATTGGAGAGAAATAAATTTGAATTCATTTTGGTATTTTAAAATGATTTTTAGTGGATTTTATTAGAGCAGGAGCACTGTTTGAATTATTTGAATTTTTTTAGAATTTATTTGGCGTTAGTAAAATGTTCATGTCGTAGAAAATATTTTTCTGAAAATTTTGATATATTATATGCCTATATAATATTTTCATTTCTATTTGTTTTTATTCATTCTTTTTGTCTGAAAAAAAGATCTTTAAAGAAAAAAAAAACCTTCCTCCGCCGAGTGGGTGTAGCGACCAGACCTCAAACAGTCTGATCTCTGTGCTCCGGTGTCATCCCTGGATCAGTAATGCTGGCACCACACAGTACTCGGAGGATTTATAACAGAGTAGCAATCACACACTTATTACATCGAGTGTCTCCATAGAGAACTTATTACAATAAATATGGCTTAAGGCCATCTAATAACGATAACAGCGGAAGGCTTGGAAGATAAGTGAGTCCATCAACTCCAACGACATCACTGAGTATAGAACCATGACCTAAAACTCCTTAATCGTCGTCTGAAAAGTCTGCAACATTAACGTTGCAGCCCGAAAACGGGTCAGCACATGGAATATGCTGGCAAGGTAACACATAGAGAGTAATGGAATGAAACAGCTATACTATATGCATATTTGGCTGGTGGAAAGCTCTATGGTTACAGTTTTGCGTAAAGCCAATTTTTCCCTACTTCAAAGGAATAAAATTTTAATTACTATCAAGGTGGTTGTTAAACATTGAGAATGGTTGACAGCATTCTCAATCCCAATTAAGCATCATCATTAAACATAACCCAACAAAATTAATTTAGAGTAACATGTTGAGATTCACATGATAATCCAAGTACTAGATACTCAAGATGTCCATAACCGGGGACACGGCTAACCATGATTAGTTTGTTACACTCTACAGAGGTTTGCGCACTTTTCCCCACAAGACTCAATCGCCTCCGTTTGTTTTCTCGCACTACATGGTGTTTGAGAAGACGGATGACCGAGACATAGTCTATCAGAAGCGCTAGCACCTTACGATCGGGTAGACCATACCACCTACATCCCCTACATCTGCTAGTCTACCACTATAAGTGTTCGCACAACTGAGTCAACTATGCTAGAGCCCATAATAGCTTGTGGCCGCACACGGAAGTTTCTAGTATGAATAGTCTCATGATCCCTTTGAGCCTGGGTGGCGGTCCAAAAGAAAACAGGCAAGTCCTGGAATACCCAGGTGCCTCGATCCACCCAGATGTGTGTTTAAGTTGCCACCTTAGATAAACCATTAATTATCAATCTCACATCTGTTATGGATATCACTCACCCAATCCACGTCTACTAGCATAGCATGGCATAATAAGCAAATGTAGAAGTAACTCCCAAAGGTTTGATAATAAACAGGTAATAGGTACTACCTCATCTACTTCCCATCCCACAATTTAATTAGATCCTAATCATGCAATGTGTGAGGATTGATCTAATGCAATAAAACTGGGTAGTAGAAAAGGTATGATCAAAGTGTTACTTGCCTTGCTGATGATCCGGGAAACCTAGTAATTCGAAGTAACAGACGGCGCACTCCGGATACTCTATCACAGACAAACAAACAAGCATACAATAAGTACTCAACTAATGCACAGGTAAAACTCAAATAAGAGATCTAACCAGAAGGTTCAACTTAAGAACTCCGGTTGGCAAAAAGAACCAAATCGAACGAAGCAACGAAAGTCAAACGGCGGAAGAAAACAACTTCGTTCTAGTAATCGGGATCTAGGGCAAATTTTACAGTAGAAAAATCTTGTTTAAGTTGGTTAAATGGATAAAGGGTTTCGAGACGAAACTCTAGGCGCTTGAATCGCCTGATTCCGATAAACGAGCAAAAAGTTAAACTAAAACGAAAATCGGATCAGGAATCGCGATCAGAAAAATCTTGGATTTAATCCGAGAAAAAGAAAAATGACGAACGCTCGCTAAAATAAATAAACCGGAAAAACCGATCTATTTAAAAAAACCGAATCCATTAAACCGACGAAAACCGACGAAAACTGAAGGCACAAAAAACGAGGCGTGGCGGCGAACCTCGGCGGCGGCGGCGGCATCCGGCGACGGCGGCGCGGGGCGGCGCGGCGGCGGCGCGGCGGGAGGGCGGCGGCGGGACCGGGCGGTGGCTAGGGTTGGGGGCTGGGGCGGCTAGGGTTCCCCGGGGCTGGGCCTCGGCTTATAAAGCCTAGTCGGGCCAGAGTCCTAGTCGGACACGGCCCGTTAGGTCGGTTCGTTTTTTTAAATTTATTTCCGCTCGGGAAAAAATAAAAAGAAATACTAAACGGACTCCAAAAATCCTGAAATAAATTTTCCTGGGCTTCTAAGATCAAGCCCGATAAAGTAAACATTTATTTGGGGAATAAATGCAATTTTGAAAAACGCACATTTTTCCTAAATTCAAATAAAACACCGAAAAACTCCGAAATAAAATCTTGTTTGATTTAATTATTAAATCCACAATATTTCTCTATTTTGGGAAAGTCATTTTATTCCCTCTCTCATATTTTGTAATAGAAATAATTGATGATAAAATAAATAAAATTAAATGATCCTATTATCAAAATTTGAGAAAACTCAAATATGAAAATAACGAAATCCCCAACTCTCTCCATGGGTCCTTGAGTTGCGTAGAATTTTCTAGGATCAACCAAAATGCAAAAATATGATATGCAGTGATGATCTAATGTATAATATTCCAAATTGAAAATTTGGGATGTTACAAACCTACCCCCTTAAGATGAATCTCGCCCTCGAGATTCGGGTTGGCTAGAAAATAGGTGAGGGTGGTCTTTGAGCAAATCTTCCTCTCGCTCCCAGGTGGCTTCATCCTCCGTGTGGTGGCTCCACTGAACTTTGCAAAACTTGATAACCTTGCTGCGAGTAACTCGGCTGGCAAACTCGAGGATCTTAACTAGTTTCTCCTCGTAGGTCAAATCGTTATCCAACTGAATAGTTTCCAAAGGCACTGTATCACTCAACGGTATGTCAGCCATCTCCGCGTGACACTTCTTTAACTGAGAAACGTGGAACACATCATGTACTCCTGACAATCCTTCGGGCAATTCCAACTTGTAGGCCACTTCTCCCATACGTTCCGAAACTCAATATGTTCCTACAAATCGTGGCGCTAACTTCCCTTTAACTCCAAAACGCTTTGTTCCCCGAAGTGGAGATACTCGAAGATAAGCTCTATCTCCGACTTCGTAAACTGTCTCCTTGCGTTTAGAATCCGCATAACTCTTCTGTCTGGACTGGGCTATCTTGAGCCTATCGCGAATCAATTTCACCTTCTGTTCAGACTCTTTAATCAAGTCAGGTCCAAATAACTGGCGGTCTCCGACTTCGTCCCACGACAGCAGTGTCCTGCACCTCCTTCCGTACAAAGCTTCGAAAGGGGCCATCTTCAAACTGGTTTGGTAACTGTTGTTGTAAGAGAACTCTGCATATGGCAAATTATCGTCCCAACTAGATCCATAATCTAGCGCACAAGCTCTCAGCATATCCTCCAAAATCTGATTTACTCTCTCGGTCTGTCCATCTGTCTGTGGATGAAAAGCTGTACTGAATTCTAGCCTGGTACCCAAAGTTTCGTGCAACTACTTCCAGAACTTTGAGGTAAACTGGGTTCCTCTATCAGATACGATACTCCTCGGAACTCCATGCAGACATACTATTCTGGTCATGTATATCTTTGCCAACTTAGCACTGGTGTAAGTGGTCTTTACTGGGATTAAATGAGCTACTTTCGTCAATCGATCAACTACAACCCAAATTGAGCCATAGCCTGAACGAGTCCTGGGCAATCCCGTGATAAAATCCATGCCTAACTTATCCCACTTCCATTCGGGTATCGGCAATGGTTGTAACAATCCTGCTAGCTTCTGATGCTCTGCCTTTACTCTCTGGCGTACATCACAAACTGCTACATACTCCGCAATATCCTTCTTCATTCCCGTCCACCAGAAAATATCCTTCAAATCCAAATACATCTTGGTATTTCCTGGGTGAATTGAATACGGTGAATCGTGTGCCTCTTGCAAAATCAACTTCCTGATCTCCGGGTTATTGGGCACGTAAACACGGTCTTCAAACCATAGGGTATCGTGCTCATCCTCACGAAATCCTTTAGCTTTTCCTTTGCTCAGTTTCTCCTTTATAGCGGCAATCTCTTTGTCAGTTTTCTGAGCTTCTCCAATTCTATCCATCAAAGTTGACTGAATCTCTAGTGCTGCTACATAGCCTCTCGGAACTATTTCCACACATAGTTCATGATGATTTTCTGCTAACTCCTTGGGTATCCCTCCCATCATTAACGTATTGACATGGCTCTTACGGCTTAACACGTCAGCTACTACATTAGCCTTTCTGGGGTGATAGTGCAATTTCATATCATAATCTTTGATAAGCTCCAACCATCTCCTTTGTCTGAGATTCAACTCCTTCTGTGTGAAAATGTACTTCAAACTCTTATGATCCGTGTACACCTCACAATGGTTTCCAATGAAAATGTCTCCATGTCTTCAATGCATGCACTACGGCTGCTAACTCCAAATCATGCGTGGCATAATTCAACTCATGGGGCTTCAGTTGTCTTGAGGCATATGAAACAACTCTCCCTTCCTGCATAAGCACTGCTCCAAGTCCTCGACGTGAAGTGTCACAATACACCTCATAATCCTTGGTCTGGTCTGGCAAAATCAACACTGGTGAGGTAACCAAGCGTTTCTTCAACTCCTGAACACTAGCCTCACACTCCTCCGTCCATATGAACTTGGTATCTTTCTTCAACAACTCTGTCATAGGCTTCGCAATCTTTGAGAAATTCTCAATAAACCTCCGGTAGTATCCTGCGAGTCCAAGAAAACTCCGGATCTCTCCAATTGTTGTTGGGGCTTCCCACTTGGTCACGGTTTCAACTTTAGCGGTATCTACTGCTATACCTTCTCCGGATATAACGTGTCCGAGGAATCCTACTTCCTTCAACCAAAACTCACATTTGCTGAACTTGGCATATAATTGGTGTTCTCTGAGCTTTCCAAGTACCAAACGCAAATGCTCCTTATGCTCCTCTTCATTCTTCGAATATACCAGGATATCATCAATGAACACTATGACGAACTTATCCAAAAAATCCATAAACACTTTGTTCATCATGTTCATAAAATAGGCAGGCGCGTTAGTCAGACCAAATGACATAACGGTATACTCATACAGCCCATACCTGGTGGTAAAAGCTGTCTTCGGAATATCCTGTTCTCGAATCTTCAACTGGTGGTATCCTGATCGCAAATCGATCTTGGAAAATACTTTAGCTCCTTGCAATCGATCAAACAGATCGTTGATCATTGGTAGTGGGTACTTGTTCTTGATCGTTACTTCGTTCAATCCTCGATAATCAACAACCATCCTTAACGATCCATCCTTCTTGTCCACTAGAAGTACTGGCGATCCCCAAGGCGAAGAACTTGGGCGAATATATCCCTTATCCAGTAACTCCTTAATCTGCTTCTTAATTTCCACCAAATCCTTTGCTGGCATCCTATATGGTCTCTTTGATATTGGCCCAGTGCCTGGCAATAGCTCAATCAAAAACTCAATATCTCTATCTGGTGGCATGCCTGGCAACTCTTCTGGAAATACATCAGGGAAATCCCTTACCACTGGTACTTCCTCCTGCACAACTCCTGTTAGGCAATTTACTTGGGTCCTCTTTAGCACATGCCGGGATACATACTTGGTCCTTCTCCCTTCTGGTGAGGTAAGCAAAATTGACTTACTAGCACACTCAATATTCCCTTCATACTTTGATAACCAATCCATGCCTAATATCACATCCAATCCTTGAGATTCCAATACTACTAGTTCTGAGGGAAAAACATAGTTACCAATCCTTAATGGTAACCGACCACACCATGGACTAGCCACATACTCTGCTCCTGGCGAGGTTACTAACATGGGTGACCTAAGGGCTTGGGTTGGTAGGTTATACTTATCCACAAATCCCCCCTGAGATGTATGAATGCGATCCACCAGTATCAAAAAGAACAAGTGCAGTAAATGACTTAACCAAAAACTTACCTATTACTGCATCGGGCTGAGCTTCAACCTTCTCCAGGCTAACGTGGTTCACCTGTCCCCTGTTGAAAGGGTTCGGCTTCTTCCCAGAACTTCCATTGCCATTTTGGCCTTCAGGACATTCATTTGCATAATGTCCATGCTTCGAACACTTATAGCAAGTGACTTGGCTCAAGTCCTTCTTGGCTGGGGTTGATGGGTTGGTGCAGTTCTGGCCGTTGCTTCCTCCATTGCCATTACCATTCTTAGTGCCATTGTGATTGTGCGAGCTACCTCCCCCATGGGTATGCTGAAAATGTCCTCCCGGTCTAGGGGTAAAACGTGGCTTCTGCTGAGCTCCTGAATTGTACTTTCCTTGTCCATACTTCCTCTTGTGATTCTCAATTTGCTGCTGCTTCCCTTCAATCATAATAGCATGATCTACCAACTCCTGGTAGTTGTTGAAGGTGGCTACCATCAACTGCATGCTCAACTCATCATTCAGTACTTCCAGAAACTTCTCTTGTTTAGCTGCATCCGTAGCAACTCATCTGGGGCATAACGTGCTAGCTTACTAAACTCCTCCACATACTGGCCAACTGTCCATCCTCCTTGGCGCAAGTTACGAAACTCACGCTTCTTCATGGCCATAGCTCCTGCTGAAACATGGGCAGTACGGAAAGCCTGCTGAAATTGGTCCCATGTGACAGTGTCGACTGGGAAGGTGGCTGTGAAATTCTCCCACCATGATGCTGCGGGTCCTTCTAACTGATGTGCGGCAAACTTCACCTTCTCCACATCTGTGCATCCTGCTGTGGTCAACTCCCTAGCTGTCTTGCAGAGTCAATCATCTGCTACTATCAGCTCGGTGCTACTGGAAAACACCGGCGGATTCAGCCTAAGAAAACGGGCTAAGTGGTCAACAGGTGGTGGTGGTGGTGGGTTGTTGTTGTTGTTCCCCTGATTCTGATTCTGGACTAGCAACTGCATCAATGTGTTCTGCTGCTGGATCAACTGGGTGAGCTCCGGTGGAAAGGCAAATCCGGGGTCATGTCTCGGAGGCATCTGAGGGTTTAGAAAAGATGAGATATAAGAATAGAGAGGGTCTAAAGAGAAAACACTACCCATATGCACATGAGGCAAAAGCAAACAATTCACTTCAATCAATCAACCAAAGGCATACAATCGATCTAACTATCGCAAAAGTGCTCGGACTACTATATTTACATGGTGGACTACTACTACTGGTGAGGTGGTCTATTAGAAATATTCTACGGTTGTTGACTCCATAATATCTGCTCCAGCTTCATCAACATAGTCATCATCGCTACTATCTGCTTCCGAGTCGGTGCCGTCGATGATGATATAGTCTTCCAGGCTAATCTCCTTGGGTTCTTCGTCTTCCTCTACTGGCGTCGGGCCTCCCATAAATATTCCAATCTTCTTTGTTAGGTCGGCATTCTTATCCACCAATACTTAAATTTCCTCTTCATAATCTTCACGTGTAGCCTTGAGTTCTTCCTCCAGTTCCTTGATTCTTGTCTTAGCCTTCTTCAGATCTATCATGTCGGCGCACATCTGGTTCTCCTGTCGTCGAATGTGCTGGTTTAACTCTTGGATAAAAGCTGCAATTGATCTATCATTCCTGGTGCTGATCATCTCCCAGTGTTCATCTCGGCGCCCACAAATCTGGTAGATAGTATCCCTGAGATCCTTGCGGTAGACTTCTCCAATGCGTCCCATGGTGATGTGAGCTGCCATGCTCTTTCCTAGACTCCAAGTTGGTGCATCAAAAGAAAATTCTATGGGCTCAGTGACTGGCATGAACGTCCTTCCTGGAACTTGAACTTGAATCATCCAGCGCTCTTCTTCAGGTAAAGTGGCGTTGTAGGTTCCCATGAAGCTTGGTACTCCTATGTTCAGGTATCTAGTGACTTCCTTCAAGTGGCGTCCAAAGGGTGCATCTTCATCTGGTTGCGTAAACTTGTTCCTTGCATCTGCCATCCTAAAGAATAGAAAAGATGAGAGGTCAGAAGAGAGTAGTGATCTAGGTCTTTAGCTTAGTGGTCGTGTCCTATAGTCAGCGTGTGCTCTGATACCATCTCTGTAGCGACCAGACCTCAAACAGTCTGATCTCTGTGCTCCGGTGTCATCCCTGGATCAGTAATGCTGGCACCACACAGTACTCGGAGGATTTATAACAGAGTAGCAATCACACACTTATTACATCGAGTGTCTCCATAGAGAACTTATTACAATAAATATGGCTTAAGGCCATCTAATAACGATAACAGCGGAAGGCTTGGAAGATAAGTGAGTCCATCAACTCCAACGACATCACTGAGTATAGAACCATGACCTAAAACTCCTTAATCGTCGTCTGAAAAGTCTGCAACATTAACGTTGCAGCCCGAAAACGGGTCAGCACATGGAATATGCTGGCAAGGTAACACATAGAGAGTAATGGAATGAAACAGCTATACTATATGCATATTTGGCTGGTGGAAAGCTCTATGGTTACAGTTTTGCGTAAAGCCAATTTTTCCCTACTTCAAAGGAATAAAATTTTAATTACTATCAAGGTGGTTGTTAAACATTGAGAATGGTTGACAGCATTCTCAATCCCAATTAAGCATCATCATTAAACATAACCCAACAAAATTAATTTAGAGTAACATGTTGAGATTCACATGATAATCCAAGTACTAGATACTCAAGATGTCCATAACCGGGGACACGGCTAACCATGATTAGTTTGTTACACTCTACAGAGGTTTGCGCACTTTTCCCCACAAGACTCAATCGCCTCCGTTTGTTTTCTCGCACTACATGGTGTTTGAGAAGACGGATGACCGAGACATTGTCTATCAGAAGCGCTAGCACCTTACGATCGGGTAGACCATACCACCTACATCCCCTACATCTGCTAGTCTACCACTATAAGTGTTCGCACAACTGAGTCAACTATGCTAGAGCCCATAATAGCTTGTGGCCGCACACGGAAGTTTCTAGTATGAATAGTCTCATGATCCCTTTGAGCCTGGGTGGCGGTCCAAAAGAAAACAGGCAAGTCCTGGAATACCCAGGTGCCTCGATCCACCCAGATGTGTGTTTAAGTTGCCACCTTAGATAAACCATTAATTATCAATCTCACATCTGTTATGGATATCACTCACCCAATCCACGTCTACTAGCATAGCATGGCATAATAAGCAAATGTAGAAGTAACTCCCAAAGGTTTGATAATAAACAGGTAATAGGTACTACCTCATCTACTTCCCATCCCACAATTTAATTAGATCCTAATCATGCAATGTGTGAGGATTGATCTAATGCAATAAAACTGGGTAGTAGAAAAGGTATGATCAAAGTGTTACTTGCCTTGCTGATGATCCGGGAAACCTAGTAATTCGAAGTAACAGACGGCGCACTCCGGATACTCTATCACAGACAAACAAACAAGCATACAATAAGTACTCAACTAATGCACAGGTAAAACTCAAATAAGAGATCTAACCAGAAGGTTCAACTTAAGAACTCCGGTTGGCAAAAAGAATCAAATCGAACGAAGCAACGAAAGTCAAACGGCGGAAGAAAACAACTTCGTTCTAGTAATCGGGATCTAGGGCAAATTTTACAGTAGAAAAATCTTGTTTAAGTTGGTTAAATGGATAAAGGGTTTCGAGACGAAACTCTAGGCGCTTGAATCGCCTGATTCCAATAAACGAGCGAAAAGTTAAACTGAAACGAAAATCGGATCAGGAATCGCGATCAGAAAAATCTTGGATTGAATCCGAGAAAAAGAAAAATGACGAACGCTCGCTAAAATAAATAAACCGGAAAAACCGATCTATTTAAAAAAACCGAATCCATTAAACCGACGAAAACCGACGAAAACTGAAGGCACAAAAAACGAGGCGTGGCGGCGAACCTCGGCGGCGGCGGCGGCATCCGGCGACGGCGGCGCGGGGCGGCGCGGCGGGAGGGCGGCGGCGGGACCGGGCGGTGGCTAGGGTTGGGGGCTGGGGCGGCTAGGGTTCCCCGGGGCTGGGCCTCGGCTTATAAAGCCTAGTCGGGCCAGAGTCCTAGTCGGACACGGCCCGTTAGGTCGGTTCGTTTTTTTAAATTTATTTCCGCTCGGGAAAAAATAAAAAGAAATACTAAACGGACTCCAAAAATCCTGAAATAAATTTTCCTGGGCTTCTAAGATCAAGCCCGATAAAGTAAACATTTATTTGGGGAATAAATGCAATTTTGAAAAACGCACATTTTTCCTAAATTCAAATAAAACACCGAAAAACTCCGAAATAAAATCTTGTTTGATTTAATTATTAAATCCACAATATTTCTCTATTTTGGGAAAGTCATTTTATTCCCTCTCTCATATTTTGTAATAGAAATAATTGATGATAAAATAAATAAAATTAAATGATCCTATTATCAAAATTTGAGAAAACTCAAATATGAAAATAACGAAATCCCCAACTCTCTCCATGGGTCCTTGAGTTGCGTAGAATTTTCTAGGATCAACCAAAATGCAAAAATATGATATGCAGTGATGATCTAATGTATAATATTCCAAATTGAAAATTTGGGATGTTACAAACCTACCCCCTTAAGATGAATCTCGCCCTCGAGATTCGGGTTGGCTAGAAAATAGGTGAGGGTGGTCTTTGAGCAAATCTTCCTCTCGCTCCCAGGTGGCTTCATCCTCCGTGTGGTGGCTCCACTGAACTTTGCAAAACTTGATAACCTTGCTGCGAGTAACTCGGCTGGCAAACTCGAGGATCTTAACTAGTTTCTCCTCGTAGGTCAAATCGTTATCCAACTGAATAGTTTCCAAAGGCACTGTATCACTCAACGGTATGTCAGCCATCTCCGCGTGACACTTCTTTAACTGAGAAACGTGGAACACATCATGTACTCCTGACAATCCTTCGGGCAATTCCAACTTGTAGGCCACTTCTCCCATACGTTCCGAAACTCAATATGTTCCTACAAATCGTGGCGCTAACTTCCCTTTAACTCCAAAACGCTTTGTTCCCCGAAGTGGAGATACTCGAAGATAAGCTCTATCTCCGACTTCGTAAACTGTCTCCTTGCGTTTAGAATCCGCATAACTCTTCTGTCTGGACTGGGCTATCTTGAGCCTATCGCGAATCAATTTCACCTTCTGTTCAGACTCTTTAATCAAGTCAGGTCCAAATAACTGGCGGTCTCCGACTTCGTCCCACGACAGCAGTGTCCTGCACCTCCTTCCGTACAAAGCTTCGAAAGGGGCCATCTTCAAACTGGTTTGGTAACTGTTGTTGTAAGAGAACTCTGCATATGGCAAATTATCGTCCCAACTAGATCCATAATCTAGCGCACAAGCTCTCAGCATATCCTCCAAAATCTGATTTACTCTCTCGGTCTGTCCATCTGTCTGTGGATGAAAAGCTGTACTGAATTCTAGCCTGGTACCCAAAGTTTCGTGCAACTACTTCCAGAACTTTGAGGTAAACTGGGTTCCTCTATCAGATACGATACTCCTCGGAACTCCATGCAGACATACTATTCTGGTCATGTATATCTTTGCCAACTTAGCACTGGTGTAAGTGGTCTTTACTGGGATTAAATGAGCTACTTTCGTCAATCGATCAACTACAACCCAAATTGAGCCATAGCCTGAACGAGTCCTGGGCAATCCCGTGATAAAATCCATGCCTAACTTATCCCACTTCCATTCGGGTATCGGCAATGGTTGTAACAATCCTGCTAGCTTCTGATGCTCTGCCTTTACTCTCTGGCGTACATCACAAACTGCTACATACTCCGCAATATCCTTCTTCATTCCCGTCCACCAGAAAATATCCTTCAAATCCAAATACATCTTGGTATTTCCTGGGTGAATTGAATACGGTGAATCGTGTGCCTCTTGCAAAATCAACTTCCTGATCTCCGGGTTATTGGGCACGTAAACACGGTCTTCAAACCATAGGGTATCGTGCTCATCCTCACGAAATCCTTTAGCTTTTCCTTTGCTCAGTTTCTCCTTTATAGCGGCAATCTCTTTGTCAGTTTTCTGAGCTTCTCTAATTCTATCCATCAAAGTTGACTGAATCTCTAGTGCTGCTACATAGCCTCTCGGAACTATTTCCACACATAGTTCATGATGATTTTCTGCTAACTCCTTGGGTATCCCTCCCATCATTAACGTATTGACATGGCTCTTACGGCTTAACACGTCAGCTACTACATTAGCCTTTCTGGGGTGATAGTGCAATTTCATATCATAATCTTTGATAAGCTCCAACCATCTCCTTTGTCTGAGATTCAACTCCTTCTGTGTGAAAATGTACTTCAAACTCTTATGATCCGTGTACACCTCACAATGGTTTCCAATGAAAATGTCTCCATGTCTTCAATGCATGCACTACGGCTGCTAACTCCAAATCATGCGTGGCATAATTCAACTCATGGGGCTTCAGTTGTCTTGAGGCATATGAAACAACTCTCCCTTCCTGCATAAGCACTGCTCCAAGTCCTCGACGTGAAGTGTCACAATACACCTCATAATCCTTGGTCTGGTCTGGCAAAATCAACACTGGTGAGGTAACCAAGCGTTTCTTCAACTCCTGAACACTAGCCTCACACTCCTCCGTCCATATGAACTTGGTATCTTTCTTCAACAACTCTGTCATAGGCTTCGCAATCTTTGAGAAATTCTCAATAAACCTCCGGTAGTATCCTGCGAGTCCAAGAAAACTCCGGATCTCTCCAATTGTTGTTGGGGCTTCCCACTTGGTCACGGTTTCAACTTTAGCGGTATCTACTGCTATACCTTCTCCGGATATAACGTGTCCGAGGAATCCTACTTCCTTCAACCAAAACTCACATTTGCTGAACTTGGCATATAATTGGTGTTCTCTGAGCTTTCCAAGTACCAAACGCAAATGCTCCTTATGCTCCTCTTCATTCTTCGAATATACCAGGATATCATCAATGAACACTATGACGAACTTATCCAAAAAATCCATAAACACTTTGTTCATCATGTTCATAAAATAGGCAGGCGCGTTAGTCAGACCAAATGACATAACGGTATACTCATACAGCCCATACCTGGTGGTAAAAGCTGTCTTCGGAATATCCTGTTCTCGAATCTTCAACTGGTGGTATCCTGATCGCAAATCGATCTTGGAAAATACTTTAGCTCCTTGCAATCGATCAAACAGATCGTTGATCATTGGTAGTGGGTACTTGTTCTTGATCGTTACTTCGTTCAATCCTCGATAATCAACAACCATCCTTAACGATCCATCCTTCTTGTCCACTAGAAGTACTGGCGATCCCCAAGGCGAAGAACTTGGGCGAATATATCCCTTATCCAGTAACTCCTTAATCTGCTTCTTAATTTCCACCAAATCCTTTGCTGGCATCCTATATGGTCTCTTTGATATTGGCCCAGTGCCTGGCAATAGCTCAATCAAAAACTCAATATCTCTATCTGGTGGCATGCCTGGCAACTCTTCTGGAAATACATCAGGGAAATCCCTTACCACTGGTACTTCCTCCTGCACAACTCCTGTTAGGCAATTTACTTGGGTCCTCTTTAGCACATGCCGGGATACATACTTGGTCCTTCTCCCTTCTGGTGAGGTAAGCAAAATTGACTTACTAGCACACTCAATATTCCCTTCATACTTTGATAACCAATCCATGCCTAATATCACATCCAATCCTTGAGATTCCAATACTACTAGTTCTGAGGGAAAAACATAGTTACCAATCCTTAATGGTAACCGACCACACCATGGACTAGCCACATACTCTGCTCCTGGCGAGGTTACTAACATGGGTGACCTAAGGGCTTGGGTTGGTAGGTTATACTTATCCACAAATCCCCCCTGAGATGTATGAATGCGATCCACCAGTATCAAAAAGAACAAGTGCAGTAAATGACTTAACCAAAAACTTACCTATTACTGCATCGGGCTGAGCTTCAACCTTCTCCAGGCTAACGTGGTTCACCTGTCCCCTGTTGAAAGGGTTCGGCTTCTTCCCAGAACTTCCATTGCCATTTTGGCCTTCAGGACATTCATTTGCATAATGTCCATGCTTCGAACACTTATAGCAAGTGACTTGGCTCAAGTCCTTCTTGGCTGGGGTTGATGGGTTGGTGCAGTTCTGGCCGTTGCTTCCTCCATTGCCATTACCATTCTTAGTGCCATTGTGATTGTGCGAGCTACCTCCCCCATGGGTATGCTGAAAATGTCCTCCCGGTCTAGGGGTAAAACGTGGCTTCTGCTGAGCTCCTGAATTGTACTTTCCTTGTCCATACTTCCTCTTGTGATTCTCAATTTGCTGCTGCTTCCCTTCAATCATAATAGCATGATCTACCAACTCCTGGTAGTTGTTGAAGGTGGCTACCATCAACTGCATGCTCAACTCATCATTCAGTACTTCCAGAAACTTCTCTTGTTTAGCTGCATCCGTAGCAACTCATCTGGGGCATAACGTGCTAGCTTACTAAACTCCTCCACATACTGGCCAACTGTCCATCCTCCTTGGCGCAAGTTACGAAACTCACGCTTCTTCATGGCCATAGCTCCTGCTGAAACATGGGCAGTACGGAAAGCCTGCTGAAATTGGTCCCATGTGACAGTGTCGACTGGGAAGGTGGCTGTGAAATTCTCCCACCATGATGCTGCGGGTCCTTCTAACTGATGTGCGGCAAACTTCACCTTCTCCACATCTGTGCATCCTGCTGTGGTCAACTCCCTAGCTGTCTTGCAGAGTCAATCATCTGCTACTATCGGCTCGGTGCTACTGGAAAACACCGGCGGATTCAGCCTAAGAAAACGGGCTAAGTGGTCAACAGGTGGTGGTGGTGGTGGGTTGTTGTTGTTGTTCCCCTGATTCTGATTCTGGACTAGCAACTGCATCAATGTGTTCTGCTGCTGGATCAACTGGGTGAGCTCCGGTGGAAAGGCAAATCCGGGGTCATGTCTCGGAGGCATCTGAGGGTTTAGAAAAGATGAGATATAAGAATAGAGAGGGTCTAAAGAGAAAACACTACCCATATGCACATGAGGCAAAAGCAAACAATTCACTTCAATCAATCAACCAAAGGCATACAATCGATCTAACTATCGCAAAAGTGCTCGGACTACTATATTTACATGGTGGACTACTACTACTGGTGAGGTGGTCTATTAGAAATATTCTACGGTTGTTGACTCCATAATATCTGCTCCAGCTTCATCAACATAGTCATCATCGCTACTATCTGCTTCCGAGTCGGTGCCGTCGATGATGATATAGTCTTCCAGGCTAATCTCCTTGGGTTCTTCGTCTTCCTCTACTGGCGTCGGGCCTCCCATAAATATTCCAATCTTCTTTGTTAGGTCGGCATTCTTATCCACCAATACTTAAATTTCCTCTTCATAATCTTCACGTGTAGCCTTGAGTTCTTCCTCCAGTTCCTTGATTCTTGTCTTAGCCTTCTTCAGATCTATCATGTCGGCGCACATCTGGTTCTCCTGTCGTCGAATGTGCTGGTTTAACTCTTGGATAAAAGCTGCAATTGATCTATCATTCCTGGTGCTGATCATCTCCCAGTGTTCATCTCGGCGCCCACAAATCTGGTAGATAGTATCCCTGAGATCCTTGCGGTAGACTTCTCCAATGCGTCCCATGGTGATGTGAGCTGCCATGCTCTTTCCTAGACTCCAAGTTGGTGCATCAAAAGAAAATTCTATGGGCTCAGTGACTGGCATGAACGTCCTTCCTGGAACTTGAACTTGAATCATCCAGCGCTCTTCTTCAGGTAAAGTGGCGTTGTAGGTTCCCATGAAGCTTGGTACTCCTATGTTCAGGTATCTAGTGACTTCCTTCAAGTGGCGTCCAAAGGGTGCATCTTCATCTGGTTGCGTAAACTTGTTCCTTGCATCTGCCATCCTAAAGAATAGAAAAGATGAGAGGTCAGAAGAGAGTAGTGATCTAGGTCTTTAGCTTAGTGGTCGTGTCCTATAGTCAGCGTGTGCTCTGATACCATCTCTGTAGCGACCAGACCTCAAACAGTCTGATCTCTGTGCTCCGGTGTCATCTCTGGATCAGTAATGCTGACACCACACAGTACTCGGAGGATTTATAACAGAGTAGCAATCACACACTTATTACATCGAGTGTCTCCATAGAGAACTTATTACAATAAATATGGCTTAAGGCCATCTAATAACGATAACAGCGGAAGGCTTGGAAGATAAGTGAGTCCATCAACTCCAACGGCATCACTGAGTATAGAACCACGACCTAAAACTCCTTAATCGTCGTCTGGAAACTCTGCAACATTAACGTTGCAGCCCGAAAACGGGTCAGCACATGGAATATGCTGGCAAGGTAACACATAGAGAGTAATGGAATGAAACAACTATACTATATGCATATTTGGCTGGTGGAAAGCTCTATGGTTACAGTTTTGCGTAAAGCCAATTTTTCCCTACTTTAAAGGAATAAAATTTTAATTACTATCAAGGTGGTTGTTAAACATTGAGAATGGTTGACAGCATTCTCAATCCCAATTAAGCATCATCATTAAACATAACCCAACAAAATTAATTTAGAGTAACATGTTGAGATTCACATGATAATCCAAGTACTAGATACTCAAGATGTCCATCATCGGGGACACGGCTAACCATGATTAGTTTGTTACACTCTACAGAGGTTTGCGCACTTTTCCCCACAAGACTCGATCGCCTCCGTTTGTTTTCTCACACTACATGGTGTTTGAGAAGACGGATGACCGAGACATAGTCTTTCAGAAGCGCTAGCACCTTACGATCGGGTAGACCGTACCACCTACATCCCCTACATCTGCTAGTCTACCACTGTAAGAGTTCGCACAACTTAGTCAGCTATGCTAGAGCCCATAATAGCTTGTGGCCGCACACGGAAGTTTCTAGTATGAATAGTCTCATGATCCCTTTGAGCCTGGGTGGCGGTCCAAAAGAAAACAGGCAAGTCCTGGAATACCCAGGTGCCTCGATCCACCCAGATGTGTGTTTAAGTTGCCACCTTAGATAAACCATTAATTATCAATCTCACATCTGTTATGGATATCACTCACCCAATCCACGTCTACTAGCATAGCATGGCATAATAAGCAAATGTAGAAGTAACTCCCAAAGGTTTGATAATAAACAGGTAATAGGTACTACCTCATCTACTTCCCATCCCACAATTTAATTAGATCCTAATCATGCAATGTGTGAGGATTTATCTAATGCAATAAAACTGGGTAGTAGAAAAGGTATGATCAAAGTGTTACTTGCCTTCCTGATGATCCGGGAAACCTAGCGATTCGAAGTAACAGGCGGCGCACTCCGAATACTCTATCGCAAACAAACAAACAAGCATACAATAAGTACTCAACTAATGCACAGTTAAAACTCAAATAAGAGATCTAACCAGAAGGTTCAACTTAAGAACTCTGGTTGGCAAAAAGAATCAAATCGAACGAAGCAACGAAAGTAAAACGGCGGAAGAAAACAACTTCGTTCTAGTAATCGGGATCTAGGTTAAATTTTATAGTAGCAAAATCTTGTTTCAGTTGGTTAAACGGATAGAGGGTTTCGAGACGAAACTCTAGGCGCTTGAATCGCCTGATTCCGATAAACGAGCGAAAAGGTAAACTAAAACGAAAATCGGATCAGGAATCGCGATCAGAAAAATCGCGGATTTAATCCGAGAAAAAGAAAAACGACGAACGCTCGCTAAAATAAATAAACCGGAATAACTGATCTATTTAAAAAAACCGAATCTATTAAACCGACGAAAACCGATCGGTTTTTTTAAAAAAAATACCGAAGGCACGAAAAACGAGGCGCGGCGGCGGCGTCTGGGGGATGGCGGCGCGGGCGGCGGGCAGCGGCGGCGCGGGCGGGCGGCGGCGGCGGGACCGGGCGGCGGCTAGGGTTGGGGGCTGGGGCGGCTAGGGTTCCCCGGGGCTGGGCCTCGGCTTATAAAGCCTAGACGGGCCAGAGTCCTAGTCGGACACGGCCCGTTAGGTCGGTTCGTTTTTTTTTAATTTATTTCCGCTCGGAAAAAAATAAAAAGAAATACTAAACGGACTCCAAAAATCCCGAAAATAAATTTTCCGAGGCTTCTAAATTCAAGCCTGACAAAGTGAACATTTATTTGGGGCCTAAATGCAATTTTGAAAAACGCACATTTTTCCTAAATTCAAATAAAACACCGAAAAACTCCGAAATAAAATCTTCTTTGATTTTATTATTAAATCGTCAATATTTCTCTATTTTGGGGAAGTCATTTTATTCCCTCTCTCATATTTTTGTAATAGAAATAATTGATGATAAAATAAATAAAATCAAATGATCCTATTATCAAAATTTGAGAAAACTCAAATATGAAAATAACGAAATCCCCAACTCTCTCCATGGGTCCTTGAGTTGCGTAGAATTTTCTAGGATCAACCAAAATGCAAAAATATGATATGCAGTGATGATCTAATGTATAACATTCCAAATTGAAAATTTGGGATGTTATAGTGGGCCAGGCCAAAGACCAGCCCAGCTGCTTCACACGCGCCCGAGGCCCCGTCGAGACGGCCACCCAACCCGCGCCCCTTTCCCCGCTGCCACCGACGGGTGGACCCCGCTTGTCATCCCCCTCCTCTGTCTCCTTCTTTCGTGTTCATCATGGACAGAGAGCCCCGATCCCAAATCTCTCCCGATTCGATCCGTTTGTTGCCCCTCGCGCAAGCCCCACCCCCTATAAATACTTCCCACCTCCTCCTCGTCTGATTTTCGTGAAAACCTCGATCTACCGTGCCCTAGGGAGTCCTCCCGATCTCGCCGGAGTTCGCAAAACTTCACTGAGCTCCACCGCCTTGCCGCGCCTCCACCCTCCCCTTCCGATCACCTCCGCCACCACCATCATGTCCGCGTTGCCGCACCGCACCTCCCCGTGCTCTCGTACGAGACGGAGGACCACTGGAGCCACCGCCTAGTCACCGTCGTCCATGACCGAAGCTACCTCGCTGGAGCCACAGTACGCCCGAACTCCACGAGTGTCGCCTCCTGCCCGACCCCGTCATCCAGCGCCGCCCGACCCCACGCCAGAGCCGCCGCCCCTCGCCTCGCGACCCGCCGCCCCTCCCTGCCTTCGCCTGCCTTGCCGGAGTCGTCGCCTGAGCCGGCGACCATGCCCTCTGTAAGCGCCTCCCTCCGTTCGTTTCTTTTTATCTGTCATTGTAGTGTTAGGTTTATTAGAATAGATCAGTTTAGTTTTTCTTAGGGTTTAGTTAAACCGAACCGCCCCGGTTCGCCAGTTTTTTTTGTTTCTGGTTTATTATTTAGTTTAGTTTGTTTAGTGAGCGTTCATCAGATTAGGTTCGGTAATGAACGGTTTTCGCCGGTTTTGTTTCTGTAGCGAGCGTTCGTTAGATAGGTTTTTCTTTTTCTGTTTAATTTCGGCCAGGGACCTATCTGTATTGATTTTATTTACAGATTAGTCCCTAATCTTCAAACCATCACTACTTTTTACTCGTTTGTCCAAATCCAACGAAACCAACGCTCACTTCTTCGTTACGATCTCCTCTATCCAGTAATCCAACCCAAACATGTTTTTGAAAAGTTTAAAATTTGAATTAGATCAGATTTGAATTCAAACTTCGTTTGATCATAACTTGAGTTTCGTAACTCCGATTTAGTTGATTCTTTTTGCAAATCGAAGCTCTTGACCTAAACTTTCTGATAAGGCCAAATTCACATAATTTTGGTACTGTTAGAAATTTTTTTATGTTGCAAGAGTTATTTGCTTGGTTTTGATGTTTTCCGAATCGTCTTCTTCGTTCTTTCTGATCTGTTGAGTGATTGCTTATGTGTGGTTACTATTGCTTGCTTATGATAGATTGACCGGAGTGTGACGAGTAGAACTATCAAGAGTTTTGAGTGCAAATCATCTTCATCAACATTGCAGGCAAGTTCACACTTTGATCATATCCCTTTCATACCCAGTTTTTATGCATTAGTTTCACCCTCAACCATTGCATGAGTAGGATTGGTAACATGTGGGTATTGGGAAGTAGTTGATGAGGTAGGAACCTATTGCCTTGCATTCAAACCTTGGGAGTTACTATTACGTTATGCTTATAGTGCCATGCTATGCTCGTAGATGTGGATTGGGTTTTTGAGAGTATTCATGACAGATGTGAGATTGATAATTAATGGTTTACTTAAGGTGGCAACTTAAACACACATCTGGGTGGATTGAGGAACCTGGGTATTCCAGGATTGCCTGTCTAGGCACCTGGGTAGACCAGGATTGCCTGTTTTTTTATGGACCGCCACCCAGGCTCAAAGGGATCATGAGATTTTTCATACTAGAAACTTCCGTGTGCAGCCACAAGCTATTATGGGCTCTAGCATAGTTGATTAAGTCGTGCGAACTCTTACAGGGTAGACTAGTAGATGTAGGGGAAAGTAGGTGTAACGGTCTATCCATCGTAAGGTGCTAGCGCTTCTAAAAGACTATGTCTCGGTCATCCGTCTTCTCAAACACCATGTAGTGCGAGAAACCAAACGGAGGCAATCGAGTCTTGTGGGGAAAAGTGCGCAAACCTCTGTAGAGTGTATAAACTAATCATGATTAGCCGTGTCCCCGGTTATGGACATCTTGAGTATCTAGTACCTGGATTATCATGTGAATCTCATTACGTTACTTGAAATGAATATTGTTGGGTTTTAATGATGGTTCTTAATTGGGATTGAGAATGCTGTCAACCATGATAGTTAAATAAAATTTATTCCTTTGCAGTAGGGAAAAATTGGCTTTTCACAAAAACTTTATAACCGTAGAGCTTTTCCACCAGCCATATATGCATGTAGTGATAGCCATTATTCATCATTGCTCTACAGTGTGAATTTGCCAGTATATTCAATGTACTTACCCTTTGTGGCTGCAACGTCTCATGTTGCAGGATTATATTACGACGAGTAAGTGATATGTTAGGGTTACGATTTCTACACTCAACTTTGTCGTTGGTGTTGATGGGAATCCACAACCTTGTTACTTCCGCTATTTGGATCGAGGTAATAGTATTTACGTTGCTTTATACATGTGATTACCTCTGTTATAAATCCTCGAGTACCGTGTGTGTCAACATACCAATCCAGGGATGCCACTTAAGCACAGAGACTTGATCCATTCGGGTCAGGTCGCTACAACGACCACTTTCGGATCCCCACCTTTATCCATACTTCATCTATATTCGTAATATTCAGATTGCATTATCATATTCTTGCTTGTTCTTCGATTGTGTGCAGGAATAGACCTTCGTGGTCAGGCTGATCTTGCTTCCAGCATCGCCATTAACCTCAAGAGATTGGTTTAGCGATTGCTAAGGCGCAACGTCATGCATGTTTGTAGTCGGATCATCAAAGTCGTCTCCACCAAATCGATAGTTATCATTTCATTAAAAGATCGGGCTCCTCTCCTCTATCATACCCTTGGGAGGGTCTTGTATATAGTCGGGCTCTATAGCCTTCTTCCTTTTTAGATGTCTGTACCCAGACATGTTTATGCTTCTGTTGCCTGTATGCTCTGTATGTTGGGTCATGTGAACCATGATTGTAATTCTTACTATGTATGGCTCTCCAGAGCCTTCTAAATAAATACTTTGAGTTGTAGAGTTTTGTTGTGATGCCATGCTGTATTTGCACATATCGAGCTTATTGTGTGTATGATTTGAAATTCTTGGTATGTGTGGGATCCGACAATCTAGTTGTTTATTCTTGGTAGCCTCTCTTACTGGGAAATGTCTCCTAGTGCTTCCACTGAGCCATGGTAGCTTGCTACTGCTCCGAAACACATGGGATGATCGGCATGTGTCCTTCTTTGCTCCTGTGTCTGTCCATTCGGGGAAATGTCACGCATCGTTCCTTTAAGTCCTTGTAGCTTGCCATGACTTAGGTTCATACGTTGATGACCAACACGTGCATTGCTGGGTCATGTATGCATGTCCCTGTAAGTTAGTGCCACCTTGGGTTTATGACTAATCATGTAAGCTCGGGTTCTCTGTCATATGGATGCTACCAACACTATCATATACAAGAGCCAAAAGGTGTAAACAGTCCCAGGCTAGGTAAGGTGGCACCCATGGGGATACCATGCGTGAGGCTGCAAAGCGATGTGATGTGTTACATGCTAGATCGGTGTGACTTAGGACCGGGATCCTGACAAGAAGGACCATTATTATGTGCATGAAATCATCAATCGCACATGGGCTATTCTTTCTCATCTTTACAGTGATGAAGACCTCAAGCAGATGGACTTTCAACAAAATTTTGAGTGGTCAAATCCTCCCTCGAAGAAATTCAAGAAGGTCAAAGTTCCTCAACTGGTCACAAGTTCATATTCTTCATCGCGTGAGACGGATGAAGCTAAGGATCTCGACGACACAGCAGCAGGCCTACTTCAAAAAACGATCCCGACAACACTAGCGCTCCTCCATCGTCCTCATGATGATATTCTTCAGGGGTGTTAGTCCTCATTTTTCATCCCTTTTGGTCATTCGATGATAAAGGGGGAGAAATTTGAGTTAGTCTTCAAGCGGGTCTTATATATGGGCTATTGTTTTGTTAAGTTACAACTCTCGCTCTTCTAAAGTGGTTGTTGATTGAGTTGTAAACTTAAGTCCGATGGTGGTCTGATACTTTTGAACTACTTTCTGCATGCTTATTTCCTCAAGTACCTTAATGCATGCATGCTGAATTTCGTCAGACACCATTTTCCATCATGCATTTCAAATTCTTCATATTATATGTTAAATGCGTGAATGGATTACAAGATATAGTGGGAGATCTCCATGATATTATTCTACAATGTGCATTTGCAATCCAAAGCAAATTCCTCAATATGCACACCTTCAGGGGGAGTTCTTATATATCTTGCAATCAAATTCCTCAATATCAGTATTTACACTTTATATGTTTATCTCCGTTTGAAAATTTAACCTATTTGTCATCAATCACCAAAAAGGGGGAGATCGTAAGTGCATCTAGTGGCCCTTAGTGATTTTGGTGTATTGAAGACTTATAGGTTAAGGGACTAATGTGTTTATGAGTGTACACATGTTGTATAAGTCTCTAAGGAGTTTGATATTTATGAAGAAAGTCGACCTCTAAAAATGAATGTCTTCAGTTGAAGACTTTGGTTTTCTTGAAGACTTTGGAAATGAGGAAATTGGTGTGACCATGAAGATACTGATATTGATGCGAGGATTATGAAGCGTGAAGACTTTTGTTTTCATAGTTTTGTGTTCCTTCCTTGAGTCATAGGAAACACCGTACTATTAAAGGGGGTCGAGGTAAAACTAAGGAAAAGTTTCCAAGTGATGCTCATCTCAAAGCCTACACGTACCCAATCCTTCAAGTGAAGCCTTTGGAAATCTCATACATATTAGTCAATTTCTTCAATGACAGAGATGAATATCTTCTGGTCTCTGAGGAATTTGTTCTGACCGACAAGTTAGGAATTTGCCAGTCGGATTGCCTACAAGTGAGTAACACAATAGCCCTGAGGAATTTGTGATCTCAAATTTCTGACCGTTGCTGTGCTATGCGCCAACTTTCCCAAATATCTTATCCACCTAACGGTCATATCATTGAAGAGCATTCATGTCTTATCATCTCAGGCTGCTCCCCAGCTATAAACAGTCGCCCCCTTCAACCACTAGCTGGTTGGCTGCTCTGAGAGAAACTGACACTTGACAATTAGAGCATCCCATCCTCTGAGGACTTTGAGAGAAAATCATCAATGATGAAAAACCGCAAACCCAAACACCTACAACCCAAAGTGATTGAGCATCACTGAAGAGATTGTTCCTGTGTGGAACCGACGCTTGTTACCTTTGAAGACTATGCATCTTCCAGACGGTTAAGCATCATGGTCTAGAGCATCCAAGAGGAATTGTGGATCACCGAGTGACCAAGTCTGTGAAGGTTTGGAGGTCACCTGAAGACTTACCACGAGTGATTAGGCGAGTTCTGTGTGATCTTAGGTCAAGGAGAATACGATAAGGATTGTCTGTCCTTTGGTTTAAGTACCGAGTCGCTCCAACCAGACGTACAACTATCACAGCAATTGGAACTGTTCTACCAAATAATTGTCTTCACCGAGCTACTGGTTCGTCACTTACGAGATTCCTCAAGTAGTATTTCCTTAGTGATGAATTTTTAAAAATCGCCTATTCATCCCTCTAGTCGATATAACGCACTTTCACAAACGACTACGGGAACACAAGGCTTATGGCCGCCTACCTGATCAGGGTAGCGCACGCACATAACCTTCCCTAAATGGAGGAACCAGCAAGAGGCATGACAGTAGACCGCATTAGGGCCTTCTCACAAAGGCAAATGTGGCTGCACTGGAAAGCCTGGTTCGGTGGCACCTGACCAACGAAATGACAGAATTTATCCCCAAAGTATATCTGTGATAACTGATACTCCGATATCATATATCCCCTTGTGATCCAAGTCATAACAATATCCAAAGAAGAATATAGTCACCTCATAATAACACCCCAAGGGTAGTATAATAATTAAGATCATGATGAATCCAAGTATATGCATGCTACTAAACCAAAGGCAAGATAATTAACCATAGGTCAACATGATAACCTCAAATCCAAACCATAGTCTAGACATGGTATCACATACTATCATACTGAAAATAATATAGCCACTAATAATCCAAAGGCAACTTGTCATCCTCAATCTGCCAAATATTAGTCCTAGGAATCCAAACACAATCATGGAAATAGCAACAAGAATTACCCCCAAGAAATGCCATGAATAAATCATACATTACTAATAAAACATTTTAAGCAAGTTTAATTAAATAAACCAAGGTATTGCATTGCAATCATGCAAATGGAGGGTGTGGCTTGCCTGGGATGGATGGATTCACCGGGAAGAAGTGCGAGAAGCTCGACGAAAGAATCACCGGAAAACTTTCTCTCTCGGAGGGGGCTCAATAAGGGCAGGGGAAAAATGCTCATTTTTGGAATGTTTCCACATGGTGAAAATGATATCATTGGAACAGGCTCGATGAATAGAGAAAGTGGGCGTCTGAATCACCTGAATCGGAGTTACGGGTGAAAAGATACAGTCGTTCGTTCGTTAGGTAGAAAACAAATAAAAACATATTAATTTCTGCACTTAACGACTAAACGTTCACAATATAGTGGTTTCGACCGACGGGTTAAACTAAAAGTGCACTTCCAGAGATACGCTTTCACTGAAAGGAAAACGTATTCCAGGCCTAAGCGACACCAAAATACGCCTTCAGAACAAGAAAACACACTCGCGTGAATGCGCTTCCACTTATCCATGTCAGTGTCTCAGGTAAACTATGGTGGGGGCGTTAGGGAGATGGGGCCCGCCTGGCCTGGTCAGCATCTTCTTCTTCCTCCCACGTACGCGCTCCAGGCCGAGGAAGCAGAGAGCTTTGATGGCGGTTGCCGGTGGCCTAGGCTGTCCCCCGCGGTGCTCGACCTACCGACGTGATCGGGGGACCAAGTCGCATCCATTCATGTAGAGCACGGACGTCGGGGAGGATTGAAGTGGCGGTGGCTTGGGCTCCCACGGAGGTGACCATTGGCTGATGTTGGTTTCGAGCGTGCAGTTGCCTTGGAGAAGAACTAAAGAGGTGGAGCGCTTCGTGGTGCTTGAGGTCACTAGATGGTTGGACAGGAAGGGAGGAGCTGGGGATGGCTATGATTTAAGCTGAGGCTGGCAGCGAGGCTCAGCCATGGGAGGGGAAGGAGTGCTCCGTGAGTTCAATTGAGAGGTTAGGAGGGGCTCTGGATGGTGCAGGAGGCTGATTGCATGGAGGGAAACGCTCAGGGAGGGCTTATATAGACAAGGAGGAGGAGGCCGAGCCAGATGCCACCGTGGGCATGCGGGCCAGCTCCGGCGATGGATGGATGCATCACATGAGAGAGGGAGGGGACGGGTGAGGGAAGAGGGGAGGTTCCCGTGACAACATGGACGCGGGGGTGCTGACGGAGCGAGGAAGAAGAGGACGCGATGACGAATAGAAGCTGTCAGCCACAGTGCGCCCGTGGGCGCACGACGTCTAGCACCGGCGAGGCAGCTACATGAGGGGCAGAGGATCAGAGAGCGACGGGAGAGATGGAGGAGTCAGGTCGGCACCACTAGACTTGCAGACATCGCCGGAAATGAGATGCCCGACGCATGCCGTCACCTAGAGCGTGCCCAACGCTGCGAGAATGCGAGCACAAACATGAATCCACAAGACCTCTGCCTGGCATGGCAAGGATGGGACACAAGAGGCATGGAAACGATGTCTAACACATTGTCTCTGCATTCTGGGATAGCACGAAGGTGATCAATCATCAAAAGAAACAAAAAAGAGATGTGAGGCCTCACTCGAAGATTGCTGTAGCAAAATTGACCGCACATATATGATCAACAGGGAAGTGCTAAGGGCCAAATGTGATGTCTGGGATGTTTATAGGAGGAAGTACGATCATCCTGTGAAGTTTGGAGAGAAATGGACCACAAAACAACATAGTTGCTTTGTAACAGCAGATTTGGTCCAGAAACTTGATTAGGATGGTGCACTCACATCGAGCATTGTGTTGGGCTGAAATTTGGCAAGGCAGAATGATTTGGACATATGAAGATGTTGTAAAAGTTTTATACCAATTGGACTTGCCAAAATGGTACTTGCTTCACAGTGTTCTTCCCTGTCCAGAAACTTGAGAAAATTATAGGGAAATATTAGCTTGATGAATTGATCCCA
This sequence comes from Triticum urartu, assembly GCF_056163025.1. NCBI lineage: Eukaryota > Viridiplantae > Streptophyta > Magnoliopsida > Poales > Poaceae > Triticum > Triticum urartu. The sequence continues at coordinate 266,070,512 of NC_141878.1, read as the reverse complement.
AATTTGGCGGAGAAGAGTTTTATGGGTAGGATAATGCTCTGGTAAATTCAGCAATAATTAAGCAATATAAAATGTACTTGCTTCACAACCTGAAAATATTATCAAAAAAAAATATTTGATGTTGTGCTCAAATAGATAATTGGATGGGGATGAAAATTGGTGGAGATCCATGATATGAGCACATGAAGGATCTTGCAATATTTCAACTAATTTGGATACTCCCAGCTAGTACTTCCTTCAACAAGGCTTCCATGTAACAGAAACTTTATAAAATTTCAGAGGAATATTGACTAGGCAAATAGAGCTGAGTTTTGGCATGAGGCAAAGATTTAGATGTAGGAGCATGCCCAAAAAGTTTGGGAGGAATCAAGAAAAAATAGGTGGCACTTCCTTCATAGAAGACCACTTTGGACAGAAATAAAGAATGCATATTGGTGAATAATTTTTGGGCTAGGAGAGGAAAGTTTGGACATATTTGCGGCATATATGAAACAAACAAATCATAAGAACTATTTGAGAATTTTGTGGAAGACATAAATATAGGTTGCTTCACAATCTAGGCCAAACATGGTTACTCCTTTAATAGAAAAAGGAATATTCCCAAGAAAAAGAATTTGTGGTTGGGCTAAGATGGAAATGACATGGCCTTGGGAAGGATTTGGGATTCACAAGCCACTCTGGAAAGGAGGAAGAGGAAATCTTCCCATGTTTCCAGACCACACAGCCATAGAAAAAGAAATCAAAGCAAAAATCCAAAGAAATCAAAAGGAAAAAGAAATGGCAAAAATCCAGGGTGTTACAAACCTTACCCCTTAAAGAAAGCTTGTCCTCAAGATTTGGTTTCTCAGGGAACAAGTATGAATGTATTTTAAGGAAACCGTTTCCAACTCGGGTATCCTTTTTCCTTTGTATGTTGTTCCCCTTGATTTTCACATGATATGATTACCTCACTCTGGGGTGGTTTGCTTCACCATTTCCAAATTCTGACAAATCCTTCCTCATGTGTCAAATATGATGGTGTCTTTGATTTGTCCAAATCTGGTAGTAATATCCAAGAAATCTGAGAATGACTTTCCGATGGGTACAATACATTTGTGTTCCTTCCGTCAGGTTGTTCAAATAAATGCATGTCTTTCGGGTTCAACCAATGCTGAGAGCCATAGCCATTCTCCTAATGTATTCTAACTCCCCGTAGGTGGTACTGAATTATCTACGGTTGCTTCATTGTCTCGAGCTTGAAAACTCTACCAAAGATTCGACTGTCTCCTATCAGGAGTAGTGTAAATGGGGCAACCTTATAGATGTGGCATACCTCAAACAGTAGCATCTTGATACTGGACTGGCGGTCTTTCTGACGGGAAGATACTCTTTGTGACAGGCTGTACTTGCAGTTAGTTCCACAAGTAAGAGCGCATGTTGTTTGGCTTTTAGCTTAACCATGCCGTCGATATATTCATAGGAAATCATGGGCTCAAGCTAACTTGGGAGTACGAGCCATGACTGTCGAGTGAGAATCTTCATACCTTTGCTACCGGTTTTACTCCCTGATTTGTTTTCTTTGTCAGACTCCCTTGCTGAAAATATCTTGGCCACATGTGTCCTTGATCATTCTTGTAACCACATATTTTGTTGGTACTTCATTCCATATTGTTCTCACTCAAGACATGGTCCTTATCAACATGACCCGTACATGGGGCAGGTAGTTGCACGGAGCTCATTGTCGTGGCCAACCATACAAGATGGTGACAGGAGTTCATGATATCACCTTGTCGAGTGTGAAGAAGCTGACCTTGGTGACTACTATCAAGGCGGTTTGATCCTGCGTTGTCTGCTCATAACTTGCTGATTCTCGCATCACATGAAATGTATATCTGACTTTCTTCCTTTGGCATACCTCATGCGGTGGTTGGATTCCTACGTTCCTTTGGTAGATCCACTTGGACATAGCTGAATCCTTGTATGAGTGATCATATGACCTGTGCTGCATGCTCACCATATATACGAAAGTATGTATAGCTAAAAAAATATTATTGAGGCAAACATGTGTGTGGGTGTGAGAGAGACAGAGAGAGGGTGCATGTGAGTGACATACAAACGAATATTATAGAGAAATTAGTTCTCAGGAGATAGAGTTTTGTGTTTGCGAGAGAGAAAGATATTTCAGAAGGAGTCGTAACTAGAGAAACATATCAGGGAACGCGAGACATCCCTAGGGAGAGAGGGTGTGTGTGAGCGGCATAGAAGGGAATGGTGGAGAGGGATGATACCTTGGGAGACAAAGTTTACGTTTGTGTGTGATAGAGAGATATTTAAGAGGGAGATTTGTAGCTAGTGAGACATAGGGCGCGCGAGACATCTCTGTGTGTGAGGGTGTGTGTAAGCGGCATACATGGGAATACTAGAGAGAAATGAGACCCCGGGAGACGAAGTTTGTGTTTGTGTAAGAGAAAGAGAAAGAGAGTTCATAGGGAGAATCATAGTAAGAGACACATAGGAGGGAGCGAGATATACTTAGAGAGAGGTAGAGTGAAGGTCGACGGAGACAGTACTGTTAGTGTGTTATGAAAATAAAAGACTGCTGTTGACATACAAGTAGCATGATAGATACCCAAGAGACGGTGAAGGCGTATTGGTCTAGAGAGAGATATAAGCATGAGCGGTAGCTATATGAGACGAATATCTGGATTAAAGGATATTCAAATATTTAAACTAGAGATCAGGACATCGATAATATCATAATGAAAACTCTCCTATCAAACATGCATATTCATTTGAATTTGGGGACACGTGTAATGTTATTTAGTTTATCAATATTAGTGATCCATAATTTTTTAATTAGAGACAATGCATGGTTTATATGCAATTAATGTCTAAATGGGATTACACTATATGTTGCGTCTATCAACCACATTATACGTGTTTGAGATGTAAAAAAAACCTTGCATGAAACACACATTAATTGCAGATAGTTGGCGAGGAATGCATACATTGGATTTCAACATAAAGTGGTTTCAAATATTTGAAAAATGAAATTAAGATGGATTTAGCCTTGTGAATCTGAGATCATGCCATTTCTAAACCATATTTATGTATAAAGGGTGTTGTTATATATAAAATAATGATGTATATATATATATATATATTTGTATTCAAATACAAAATGGATCCTGCCCGGAAAAAAAGAATACGAAATGGATTCGAATTGAGTTGGCACGGTAAACTTGCAATCTTTTCTGTGCAAAAATTTGAACGAAGCGGGGAAACTCGCAGTAAGAGCATCTCCAACGGCCGCATAAAAATCTCATGCCCAATCAAAGTTATAGCGCGCTACTGTAGCACTTTTAGTGCGCCGGGACCAACATTGCTTTAGCAGACGCCCAAAGACGCGTGCCCAAAAAATAGACAGTGCAAATTGTGAAGCGCGCCCAATCCGAAGCCCAAAATATGTTGCGCGCGATAGCGTTTTGTAGCGCGTGCCCAAAACTTTTTAGCGCTACAGCATCTGCTGGAGCTGTTGGGCGCCCCAAAAAAACGAATTTTTAGTGCGCGGAGCTCTTTTTGGGCGCCTGTTGGAGATGCTCCCGCCCGAAACCAAAATTTGTGAGATGGAAATTACTGCCTATCCCTGACACGCAAAACCTATATGCTTGATTTCTATAGGTTTCGATAGGTCTAGGCTTGTAATTTCACTTAAACGTGACACAACCGCCTCCGCCTCTTACCTCCCCGGATACATACACGGTGGGCGCCAAAACAAACTCTCCTCGGCCGAAATCTCTGTCGGCAAATATTCGATGTATGCGAGATTACTGTCCTACCCCCAACCGATCAATATTGTTGTGTTGTAGGAAATTTTAAACGGGGGCTAAGTTTGTAAATTTCCTCTCATTTGAGACAAGCGCGTCCTGAAGACATGGTTCTCCTACCTCTCTCCTTCCATTTCCCCATTCGTACTCCGTAGGCGCCAAAACACCCTCTCCACCCCAGTCTCCTCCGTCCGCCACCCCATCCACCGTCGTCCTCCTCCACCATGCCAGAGATGATACCCCATCATTGTCGTCATTTACAAGAGATCAACCACTCTCATCCACGGCTTCGGACCAGGATCCTCGCATCGCTTCCTCTCACTTTGCCCGCGCCGTCGTCCACCTTGCCGAGGCTGCTCCTACAACCGTCTCATCCATTGCGCTAGGATATTTCCCTCACCACCACCGTCTGCACTCCTAGATGTTCTTCCACACCGCCGACAGCCGTCGCTACCGCACCACCCTCAACGCCTCAGCAGATGCTTACAGGGCGCCACACCAAAGGCGGTACTCTTTCATATCTGCTTAAGTTATTTATCTCAGCAAGAAAATAGATCGCCACTTCTTTACTGTGATTTCTTGTCCATCACATAGAATCTTACTTGTTAGTAGAAAGCAAACATTGGTTGCGAAAGTTACCTTTGTCTGGTTTGCACCTTCGGATCCACATGGCACACTCACAACTATGCTCACAATGCTTATGATTTTCCCCTTTTATAATCCACATTAGCTTAAATGACAGTCGACTGATTTTTAATTTGGGGTCAGTCCATTTTTGAGAGTTCGCAGAAGGGAAGGAAGGGGCTCGCCAGAGGGCTGCCCCATTATCTATCTTAGGGTTTCGGGTGGGGAGCGGTTGTGGGGGGTGGTCATCGGATTATGGCGGGGCCTCACTGGAGGCAAAACTCGATGCATGTGGGGGTTGGGGTTGGCTAGAGGGATGGTCGTGGACGGCGGAAGACCGGAGGTGGTGGGCGGTTCAGGGTAGGGTAGGGGCTGGTTGTTCGGTCGACGACCCGTGCGATGATCTGTAGGGGAAGAATAAGAGGCGAGGAAGAAGAAGGGTTAGGAGATGTAGGATCTTCATCCAACTGCTTGAAATGGTCGGCTGACCCAAATGACGGAAGTCAGGTGACTTGAATGTAGACATTCCCATATATTCAGTACCATCATCATAGGTGCTTCGAGATGTGCAAGCAGTGCTCCTCAACCATCAAGCTAAACAACATGCCACTCATAATTGCAAACTTAGTTATTCAAATACAGATCTGATATGATGCTGACATGTACTAAAACAGAGAATGTTTAATTGGTCAGCTAATGTTCCTACTTTACTTTCGAAAAGCATGTGCGACACATATCAAGGGACAACAGGGAGTTGCATTCTTTATGCGCTCTGGTTCATCATGTGTGGGCAACGAACATTTTATTATCCAAAATCTCCTTGCTCTTCTTTAGCATGCTCCTCTTTTGTTCTTCTTTAATAATTACTCTCTCCGTTCCTAAATATATGTCTTTGTAGAGATTCCTACGTGGACTACATACGGAGCAAAATGAGTGAATCTACACTCTAAAATGTATCTATATACATATGTATGTGATCCATAGTGGAATCGATACAAAGACTTGTATTTAATAATAGAGGGAGTATAATAGTAGTACAGTATGTTCTTTGTAGTGAAGAGGAGCAGGGACATTTGCAGTGTACAGGTCTATTCGGTCGCTATCATGGACGCTTTCAACTCTTCGTGTTGGTCTGACATAATATCCAGTAAATGCTCGGAATTGTGTCGCCTTTGGGAGTTAGATTGATAGTAATAGTATTGCGCCTTCAGTTGTAGAGAGCTGGTATCCAAAGCCTTTCTAGCCGTACCGGCAATACTAGCACATATTTTCTAGCAAGTTCCACTTTCCCAATTTATTTATGATTGTTATGGTCTACCCCTTTTATCTATACTACGATCTGCCTAGTGAATGTGCACTCTCGTTATCATGGGTTGGCAATAAACTTTCTGTACGGTATATTATGAATCTATCATCTGCCAACTATCCTTACATCTGGAGCTCCCAACAGGGAGCCTGTTTTTTGTGTAGTTCTGCCAGGTTATATTAATCTAAGCACCATATTACAACACACATGGTCTCTCTCATCATAATCAAGTGATAGCACACAAGGGTTCACAAGGAGCCCCTATTATATTAGAATATCCTCTGCATTACAAAGATAATCTCACTACTATTTATATTTTCATGCTTCTATAATGTATGTAATCACAATGAATATAAGAATGGGCACAACAGAAGAATATTGCGGAACGGTTCAATGGGTAACAAACTTGGCATCAAGGGATTAAGGCCCATTATGTATGCAATGAAACCCACATGCTGCTGACCTACAGATTCGTATTCAGCATGTGATCCTAATGACTATTCTGAGCTCAGGGACTCAAAGGCATATGGCCTATCCTGTTCACCCAAAAGGTACCTATTCTAATTTGGAAAGGTTTTATTGGTTGCACGTATCTTGCATAAGGTGTCTTGTATTTCTTCTGTTTTGTAGCACTGCCATCTACTTAGTTTACTAATGATATATGTGAAGATGCCATGCCCATCCATTATCAATACCTATTCCATTTGTCGGCATACCATGTGTTTTCCATTCAAATGATGTCCTTGTGTTTTAGACATCCAAAAGGAAGAGGGTGATTGCAGAACCTGAAGGAGTACAAGCAAATTCCTTGAAAAAGCTGGTGGTACCGAAGAAATCAGATAGCACCCACTTATATTGGCGATAGAACCAGCGCCGCAAAACCTAGGATATCGCAACTATGCTGCTAGCTACTTTGCTCTTGTTAGTACCTATTGTCATGTCGTTGTACTTACATTCATACCTGGTGTATTATGTGACATTATAGTGCATTATAGCTTGCTTATCCACTGTTCGCTCCAAATTATCAGATCTATATTAATGCTTACATTAATGTAGAATAAACTCAATGTTTATGAAGAAGTTTAGCTCTGCATTGTTCTTGTAAGTATCTGTTGTCCTTCATCACTGTACTTATATTGTCAGCTAGTTTTTCATGTACCCTTTGTAGCTTAGTCCCTTGCCCTCCATTTTCGACACATCAGATCTATATTTACTATTGCCAAAATGTTAAATAACCCAATGCTACTAAAGAAGTTTAGCTCTGCATTGCTCTTGCCAGTGCCTTTTGCACGTATGTTGTACTTACATTTATAGTCCGCATCTTAGCTTTAATAATCACCATTTGTTCCTGTATTATCACATCTATATTTACTCTTAACAAAATGTAGAGTAAAGGCAATGCTCTTGAAGAAGAGTTTGTGGTAAAGTTCTTGAATTGCCCCTCCCCATTAATATGGACAAGGGCTTTATAGAGCCAGCCTTCACTACCAACGTAAGTATGTATTCCTCGAGCCTTAAAACTTTGTTGTGTATATTTGGATAGCTATGACTGCAAATGTTGTTTATTTTTGTTGTCTGCATCAAATTGCATGTTCAAAGTTTATTATAAAGAAGTACATAAATATAAGTTTGTTCTTCTCAATTTCAGTTTTTAGTTGCACAACATAGCTCCTTATTCATACAATGTAAATTAAATTAAACATAACAAGTTATCTTCTTTAGCACTGCATGTATGCTTGTGTTCTTGATCTGTAATCCAGTCGTGTGGTGAAACTACCAACTCCAGCACAATGTCATATCCTGCTATGTGTTAACTATGAACAACGCCATATCTATACCTAATATTAAAGGACGGAGGCTTCCATAGTTATCCATATGTAATCCCTTTATATTCGTTGATTTTATATTAATTATAGAGATTGGCGGCCGAGATTGAAATGCTTTGGTTCATCCGCTGTTTCCATAGGTATAGACTCGGAAAAAATTCGTCTGCTAATTTTTTTTGCATACAGCGGGAGTTGAATAAGGATGGCAAGTCATGCGTACGAATCGCACGAGCCAACTCATCCAGCCAATGCTTTTGATAAAAGTTAAGAAGTCCAGCCACAAGTATGAAAGCGCAGATATAATTTAACTTTTTTAGGCAAAGATAAAATTTAACTTGGCTGAAGTCCAGACGCCCCAGTTTGGTCTGGCCCATGTATGCTCTGTTGTTTCTTTTCTTTTTTGTTCCTTTTGCTTTCCGTATTTCCCTTTTTCTTTACTATTTTTCTTTATTTTTTGTGTATTATACAAAATTCATTGCATGTCTATAGACGAGTTCATTGTATTTAAGGAATTCCTCACCATATATTAAGAAAATGTTCATCATATTTCATCAAATGTTCATTATGTGTTTTAAAATTATTCTCCATATATCACTAAAATTTTCAATATGTATTAGAATATTGTTCGTGTATATCACAAAAATGTTCAATGTGTATTTAAATAGTTTTCGGTGTATATCACAAAAATGGTGTGTATTTTAGAATTGTTCGGCATACATTACAAAATTGTTATATATGTGTGTGTGTGTGTGTGTGTGTGTAAAAATTGCACATTGTGTTTAAAAAATTCAATAAATATTCATAATTTCAAATGTTTCTTAATGCATTTCAAAATTTGTTCATGTTATAAAAGTTTGTTCGAATTTGGAATGTGTTCCCAATTTTCATGCATTATTCACAATTTTTTAAGATTTTTTCACCTTTCCCCAAAGAAATGTTGACAAATTGAAATAACGATTGCCGTTGTATTTAGTACATTACACTTAGTGCTGGGCTTTAGCAACAATCAGTCGGTTTCTCTATTGGTTAGCAACACATTTATCCATTGGGTTGTTGGGAGTTCGACCGCCACACGTGCCATTATATTTTTTCATCGCAATAATATGTTCATTCAAAGTTTGGGAATGTGCCGGCACATTTTTGCACTCGCTTCAGCGAAGCTCGCCTATTGGATGCACACGGGCATCCAATAGGAGCTCTCTATGGAAAGTTAGCGTATCAATCCCTCTGCTTGCTACTCAATCGGGCCTTAACCTGTTTCTTCTATGGCACAAAAAATTACGTACACGGGTGCACATGTTTCATCTGTCGTCAACCGTCCCATGTGAGCCATCGTGTGCCCGCAAAAATTAATCGAGTCATCAAAACGCATTGGTAACGGATGCATGCAAAGCGTATTAGTAACGGATTCTATCAAAACTTACGTCCTCCATGTCTGGCTTGGACCGGAATAATCAACCGATTAGGCTAGCTATTATGTTAAATATATACCCGTAACCTTGACCGAATCGTCGCCTAACCGCTGCCTCCGCCCACGTGCTCCAGGCGTTTCAAGCCGATGATGCCATCGCCTCCTCCATGTACGCCTCGGGCCTCAATCACATATCAAATCCGTGGGCGTGACATGTAGATTGTCATCGAGCTGTTTGAGGTGGCCATCGAGGTGTTCGACATGGGACTGCACACCGGTCTCTCCCAACATGAAAGCACATGATTACTTGGTGTGACCATGTGAGCATCATGCCGAACTAGATGGCCTTACGCGTATGTACACCATGGACCGGGTTCTCCAACCGTGACACCAGTCTCTGCCATCACGAATACACTCAGCTATATGATACCACACTCACACACAACATGGACATGATGCAGTACTGTACATGCATGTGGCGGGATGACACGTCGGGCAGCATGCTGGCCTCAACGTTAGACGTGATAGATGTGCATGTAAAGGCCCATAATGATAATAGCATTGGTGGTATTGATGACTGATCCTTTGCCCCGCCATCTATAATTTAAATATGAATTCTTGCACAGCTAGCTATAACTTCTAATCACCAGGTATGTCTTCTCCAATTAGTTTTCTCCTTCTCCACCTTGAGCTCTTTTTCTAATTTTAGCTGGAACTTCTTAATCGACGATAGTAGATCCTAATGAGATCTCATATAAAAGAACATCTATGATATTAATATTTTTCATTTGAGACATTAGGGACAATCCCAAGTATAAAAAAGCACCTCTAATTGTTTGCACACAATTGACGGTTGCACCATGAGGTTGGTGATAGACGAGCACATGATATTTTTTCTTGCAACACACGGGCATGTTTTTTAGTTATGTTAATGTTATTTAAATCATTTCTCTTAATTTACCAATCTAAAATGGTATACATTGGTAGTACACTCACAATTCATGCTTATACGTTGTTTAACACTACATGTATGCTTGTGTTCTTGATCTGTAATCGAATGGTGTGGTGAAGCTGGCCACTCCCACACAATGCCATTTCCTGCCATCTTAACTATGAGCAATGCCCATTATGTTAATGCTATTTTAAACCGTGTCTCTTTATTTTTGACTAAGAAATGAGCTAAATTGAGAGCATTGATGCTTATACGTGCAAAACCTGTTATCTACCTACTTGTTTCTCTTTCAGGGTGACATCACTGATATTGGGAATAACTGCCACAATGATAGTGAGATGAACCCATTGCTTGTCCCTCCAACATATATTCTAGAGAAGAAGGCAACACGTCTTGAGGATAGCGATACAACCCTGAAGTCATGTCTTGATGTAGTGTTGAACTTACTCGCTAATAGCAGTGGCACAAGCTTGATGAAGTCACCACCTGAATCTGTTCGACTTCTAGTCTAAAATTCAAGAAGAAAGACATGCTTCCGCTCAAATCCAACTGGAACTCCAATCTCTATGCAAGATTTACTATAAGTACAGGACGTCTATTGATGCTATGCAGCTTCAGTTGGTGGATACAAGCATCAAACAAGCGCAGACTGATCAGGTTGCTAAGCTGCTTGCACTACAGCTCATGGGCAGGGCTAACTTTCTTGAACTTGTTGAAGTGCTGTCTATTCTGTCTATTATTTTGTCGGCGTATTTACTTCGACTGGTGGCGACCTGCCCAGTGTATGGAATCTACTGTGTGGTTGCTCTTTATTATCACTGGCGGCGAACTTTGATGCCCAGGGGATGTAATATGTTGTAATTTCTTTGTTTTATAGTCTAGGTTTGTTCTTCGTCACGATGATGTAATTTATTTGTTGTATATGCTATTGTCGCTCCGAGTAAAGGTCGTAATCTTCGATCGAAGCGCAATTAGCCAATACGTTAGGTTTATATATAAAAAATCAGTAATAAAACTGGTCGGCCGCCAATCGCTATGAATGGGCCGAACCATGGGCCTATAATCATCTTGGGCCATTAGTAGGCCCAGACTTAATCTGGCCCACGATTAGTTTTGGGCCTTTAAAAGACCGAGTAAACTGCTTGCCTTAATTGGGCCAGAAAATGAAATGGACTTTTAACAGGCTGAGATGTATATTGACCTTGAATTGTGGCAAACAAATCATGGGCCGACAACAGGCCGAGACTAATGTCGGGCCTGATATACATTGGCCCATTGTTGGCCCAGTGATATGACGAGCCATTAATAGGTCGAAATGTTTGGGGCCTTAGTGGGCTAAAGTACATGACGGGCTGGAAGCAGGCCGGATGCATAACGGGAAAAATTAGGCCCAACACTATAAAGGGCCTTTAACGGGCCGATAGGCAGTTTGTGCTAAAATGTATCCACGAAGACTACGGGTCTTCAGAGGCCGAAAGTCACTACGAACAAGAATTAGGTTTAGATGCAACTTTGGCCTTTAAATGGCCGAAAGTGAAACCGGGCCGGAAGAGGCCCATATGTACATAGGGCTACTAAGAGGCCGAGACTAATATCAGGCCAAACTGTTAAACAGGCCATTAAGAGGCCGAAGAGCAAATCAGGCCTCCAATGGGCCCAAAGGCACAATAGCTGTTAAAGGGTCGTATCTGTTATAGGCCGTAATTTAGCCCATGATATGAAAGTCGGTTAACGGACCGGATCATATATGGGCCGTAATTTGTCCCAAACTATTGCAGGCTGTTAATGGGCCGGATCTGATATGGGTCAGAAACTGGCCCAAAATATTGCAGGCTTTTAACAGGCCGTATATGATGTGGGCCATAATTTGATCCAAAAAATGTTAGGTTGTTAATGCGTCGGCCCATTAGATCCGACAAAATCTTGTGGGCCTTTTCCTAGCCAGATTTTAAACCTATATGGGCCTCTATTGGGTTGTCCCATGTGTCAACGTTTCATTGGCAACTGTCGTCCATTGGACATTTGGCATCTGTCCCAACGCTGAGTCGGCACGTGGATCCTCCGGCGAATGAGAATTTTATACGTGCAAAATCCCCATTGGTTCGGCTGTTAACGGGTCAGCCGATCCAAACCGGAACCCGATAACTTAATAGCAACCCATTACGGAGAATGACACGTGTCTGTTACCCTTGACAAAAAAACTTCCATGACGCGCCATTTATCATCATGGAAGTGTTTTGGTATTGTCATGGAACACTTCTACGACAGCACAGGTATGACTATCTTGATTCTGTCATAAAATCGTCATGGATGTACATGCCTGAAAGAAAACGTGACCTACTGTGACAAACACATATAATCACGAAAGTGTATTTTTTTGTAGTGCCATCAAGACCTCACCTCCTTAGGAGTGGGAAGAACCTTACCTTTGTTCTTGTTTCCTTGGATTGATCTTGTATTCTTGTGAATCTCATGTGTTTGCTATTCTAGTGGATGTGTGATTGGATCTTTGTGTGAGTGAATTTCCTCTTTGTGTTCTTGTGTTCAGCTCCTTTTCCCCTCCAAGTGTGAAAAGGTCACCACTTAGGGTTCCACCCTACAAGATCTTGGTATCGTGAGCCAAGGTTGATTCACATTTTGGAGTCCCTACCCCTCATATTGTAGCCTAATTTTGTTGTTTTGTGTCCCAATTCGAATATCCCCACAAAAAATAGCCCAAATCTTTTTCTTCCAATTTGATGGATCTTGTGAGATTTTGTTGATCTGGTCCATGAATTTCGTGTTTGACAAGTGGATCTAACACTTACCCCCCATCCATCCCACCATCGATTTTGGCCGAATTTTTGAAAATTCCCAAGGATCGGAAGGTGTTCTTGCGCAGTAGAGCACCCCATGAGCACAGGGCATCGGGACCCCGTGCACACGGGCTCAACTTACCCCGTGCGCACGGCCTACCCAAAGCTGTTCGGACACTCCCCATGTTGCCGCCTTTTGTCATTTCACCACCACCATTCGCTTTCCGCACTATATACCGTCGGTGTTTGAGTTTTGGAGTTGTGGTTTCACCATGGCCTAAGGTGCTTTGGCTACTTAGGCACGGTTTGACTTCGACATCACCTTCACTCGTCAGCGACTCGGACTCCACATCGACATCGAACACTACATCTTCATACTATATGCAACACCTCATCCCCTTTTAATTGTATTGGCTTTCCTATGGACTCAATGTGATCTTGGATCACTTAAACAAAAATGAAGAGTTTTGAGCTTTCTCCAATCCTTTTACTTAGCATTTTAAGGGGTTCCACATCTTCTTGTCCTTGCTACTCCACAGTCGAACTTATCTGAAATATACTAGATAAAACTATTAGTCCAACAAAAGATATTTTGACATTAATTACCAAAATCACCCAGGGAGCATTTGTGCTTTCAAATGGTCAAACAAGGAGGAGAACAACGACGACAGCAACAACGATGACGATGGCGGCGGCGATGAAAAGCCAACGCTCAGCGACAAGAAGTGTCCTCACCAAGACGATGTCGCGGGGCCATCCAACAACAACAGGAAGAAGAAGGACTAAATTAAGTAGATTGTATATATCTCTATTGCCATGCTCTCATATTAATTGTTATCTCTGTTTCCCGTGTCAATATCATCGTAGACGGTTAGCAATATGTATTCGACAGAGATCTTTTACATTGTCGCCCACAAGTTGGTTTCGTGAATTGTGTGCCCTGTTGAGCACACAATTCACAAAAAAATGGTATGGGCTATCTATAATGATCGCACACAAATCTAATTACCGACCTGTTTGCCAGGTATCACACACATCTTGTTACGCGGAATTGTTTGTGTTCAACTCGATCATGGCAAACAGTTCATCCAAGCGAACTATATGTCGTATATCACTCGCACCTTGATATAGCTACCCATTTCTGTTGTTCTGGCTCATCGCAAATAGTTCATATGGATCAATCGTATGCCACACATCACACACACAACCACAATCTGAATCATGTTTGATTTCTCCGCCATCGCAAACGTTCCATACCATTTTTAACCGTTTTATTACATCACTGTTTGCGATTAATGCATCACACACAGTTTTGTCGAAGGGACTCTGATTGTAGTGTCACGTTAGCAGCATCCTATAGTAGTGTGCATGGAAAGCTCAACTTCTAAAGCTCAAAAATATGCTTTGGCTCCCCTAATGTTGAATCAATAAATTGGGGTGAAATACTACCCTCGAAGACTGTCACGGTCCCCTATACTTGTAGGATATCAAAACCTTTCTCTGGCACCATTGTCGGGGAACATAGCTCTATTTATTGAGTTCACTTGGGATTTTACAATATGAAGAATCTGAAAGATGCTAAGACAAAGATCGTACCCTCTAAGACGAGGGGAGTTAAGGAACTGCCATCTAGCTCCGCACTTGATTCACCTTTTATTTTGAGTAGGCTTGCGACACCACCACCTGCTATTCATACTGATATGCCGCAAGTAATTGACGATACTACTTCTGCAATAAATGAAACTTGTGATGATGCTAGTACTTTGCTTGATGAAACTGTGCCACTAGGTGAATTTCTTGATGAACAACTTGCTAAAGCTAAAGAACATGAAAATGATGAAACTGATGAAAATATGATTCACCTGTTATGCCTAGCTCTCCTACTAGAGTTGGACCGCCTAAGATACTTGACCATTATGTTATGGATGGGGAGATAGCTAGAGAATTTATTGCTTGTAATGATAGAGATGATGTTAAGAAACTAGTGAGTGAGATGAAAGAAAAGACTATGATAGAGAGAATGAAATATGATCCTAAGTTTGCTACTCCTCCTATCTTTGTTACTGATAAGGATTATGAATTCTCTATCGACCCAAAGTTAATTACTTTGGTTGAATCTGATTCTTTTCATGGTTATGAAATTGAAACTGTTGTGGCACACCTTCCTAGATTAAATGATATAGCAACCCTATTTCGTCATGAGGAGAAAAGTCGCTAGTACTATATCCTTAAGTTATTTCCTTTCTCATTAAAGGGAGATGCTAAGAAATGGTTTAATACCCTTGCTCCTGGTTGTGTGTGTAGTCCCCAGGATATGATATATTACTTCTCTAAAAAATATTGTCCTCCTCATAAGAAACAAGTTGCCTTACAAGAAACATTTAACTTTGTGAAATAGTGAGTCTCCCTCTCAAGCATGGGGGAGGCTTCTCGAATTACTTAATGCTTTGCCTGATCATCCTCTTAAGAAAAATGAAATACTTGATATCTTTTATAATGGAATAATTAATGCTTCTAGGGAACTACCTAGATAGTTGTGATTGTTGTGTTTTTAGGGAATAGACTGTAGGACAGGATATATTGAGAAATGTCAATTATTGGACACTTCCTGAACCACCACCAAAACCAACTCCAAAGAAGAGAGGCATTCTATTCCTCAGTCCAGAAGATATGCAAGAGGCAAAGAAATCTATTAATGAAAAGGGTAATAAAGCTGAAGATGTTAAGAATTAACCACCTATTGAAGAAATACATGTACTCGATAACTCGACACAGGTAGTAAAGGTAAATTCTCTTTATAGATTCGATGAAGGTGAAATTCCCTATTGTAAATCTACTAGTCAATGCCTGGATGAATCTGATAATTACATTGTTAAGCAAGAATACTTCAATATGTATGTTAGCAATCAATTGAAAACAAAATGTGATAGAACCAAAGTTGTCCTGTCTTTCGATGAGATGGTGATTATCATTTTCGGAGGACTAGACTTTGACGATCTGACAATGAACGTTCGAGGACGTCATGCCTTAGCAATCGCTAAACCAATTGCGAGGGGTTATTGACCACGCCGGAGCACAAACTACCTGACCACGAGGGTCTGTTTTCTACAAGCAAATGAAGAACAAGCAAGAAACTGAGATTGCAATCAGGATATAGCGAATATAAGAGGAAAGCTTTATTGATCATGGTGGGGTTTTGTCATGTCTTGGTCTGGTTGTTGAACACAAACGAAGTATGCGAAGTTGTAGCTATGGCGAACTTTAATCTAAACAAAACCCAAAGTTTAAACGATGCCCTAAGGGCTGTATATATGGAGGAAAGATAAGGAATTTCAAGACCCCTTCGAGGAGGGGTTTGAAACCAAGCCTAACTTTATTTCCCCACATAGACGGACTCTGAAAATAGCCTATACTAATTTATTTCGAAATTACATGCGCCTGGCCCAATAATAAGGTGATGCAACACCTATAATAGCCTATGGATGAAATTTATGAAGTAGCTTCTTGTATATTTCGTCCAAGCCTTCATGCACTCGTTATGGTGGCTTCAAAGTCCTGGAATCATCACTTGAAACTCTGTTCTTGTTCCTCTTGGGCATGCCATGATCTCCATGCTTGATCTTGCTCCAATGTTCATCCTTGTTGTCCAAACTAGGCTCGTCATTTGTAAGAAAAACAAATGTATCCAATTTAGGCAGCGTCATATTCTCATGAACATTAGAATTGTTACCAAGAAACGAAAGTACGTGGTAATTCAACTAGCGTGCGCGAGCTCTAGTAATTGGTCCAGTATGCATAGTAGTAGGGGCTATGGGTGTAACAATGATATTGATGTCCTCCTCATCCTCTCCTTGTTTAAATGAAGTCATCCTCGACGGAAACTCATCTTCCTCACCCAAATAAGGTTTCATATCTGCAATGTTAAAACTAGGACTAACCCCAAAATATGCAAGCAGCTCAAGTTTATATGTATTATCATTTACTTTCTCTAACACCTTAAAAGGACCATCAACACGTGGCATTAGCTTTGATTTACGCAAATCAGGAAACCTATACTTACGCAAATGTAACCAAACAAGATCTCCAGGTGCAAAGACAACATGTTTTCTACCTTTATCTCCAGCAAGTTTATATTTAGCATTCATATGCTCAATGTTTTCCTTAGTTAACTCATGCATTTTAAGATCAATTCAGCACGTTGTTTAGCATCAAAATTAACCTTCTCCAAAGATTGAAGAGGCAACAAATCAATAGGTGTATGAGGTAGGAAACCATACATAATTTCAAAAGGGCACATCTTAGTAGAAGAATGTTGCGAACGATTATAAGCAAATTCAATATGAGGCAAGCATTCTTCCCACATTTTCTTGTTATTCTTCAAAATATCCCTAAGCATACTAGACAATGTTCTATTGAATACTTCAGTTTATGGATCAGTTTGGGGGTGACAAGTAGTACTAAACAGCAGTTTAGTCCCCAACTTTTCCCATAAACATCTCCAAAAGTGGCTTAGAAATTTACTATCACGATCTGAAACAATAGTATTTGGCACACCATGCAAGCGAATAATTTCACGAAAGAACAAATCAGCAACATTAGCAGCATCATCGCTTTTATGACATGGTATGAAGTGTGCCATTTTCAAAAATCTATCCACAACAACAAATATGCTATCCCTCCCCTTCTTTGTTCGAGATAATCCTAAAAAATCCATAGATATATCCTCCCATGGAACACTAGGTGCAAGAAAAGGCATATAAACCATGAGGATTGAGTCATGACTTAGCTTTTTGACATGTAGTGCAGCGAGCGACAAAACGCTCAAAATCTCGTCTCATCTTTGGCCAAAAGAAATGTGTAGCAAGTATGTCCTCTATCTTCTTAATGCCAAAGTGTCCCATTAATCCTCCTCCATGCGCCTCCTGCAACAACAAAAGACGAAGGGAGCTAGCTGGTATCCATAGCTTGTTAGCACGAAACACAAATCCATCATTAATGACAAACTTGTTCCATGTTCTCCCTTCTTTAAAATTCTGCAGCACATCTTAAATTCAGCATCATGCACATACTGATCTTTGATGGTTTCAAAACCAAATATTTTAAAGTCAAGTTATGAAAGCATAGTATAACGATGAGATAATGCATCAGCAATAACATTTTCTTTGCCCTTCTTATGTTTAATGACATAAGGGAAAGTCTCAATGAAATAAACCCATTTAGCATGTCTATGGTTGAGTTTTTCTTGACTTTTAATGTCCTTCAAATATTCATGATTGAAATGTATAACAAATTCTTTGGGCCATAAATAATGTTGCCATGTTTCCAATGTCCGAACAAGTGCATATAATTCATTATCATAGGTCGAATAATTTAGACTAGGCCCACTCAATTTTTTAGAAAAGTATGCAACAGGTTTGCCATCTTGTAATAACACATCTCCTAATCCAATTCCACTAGCATTGCATTCAAGCTCAAAAGTCTTACTAAACTCAGGAAGTTGGAGTAAAGGAGCATGTGTCAACTTATCTTTGATTACTGCAAATGCTTCTTCCTGTGAAGTACCCCAAATAAAAGGCACATCCTTCTTTGTAAGCTCATTGAGAGGTGCAGAAATGATGTTGAAATCTCTCACAAAATGCCTATAGAAACCAGCGAGGTCAAGGAAACTTGATGCGGAGCATCCCAAGGTCATCCCCATGGACATACCTACGTCCCCTACGACACCACTTGGACCAATGACAAGAGCACGAGCAAAGGCTATCGAAGATAAGGTGAACTCGCTCCTTTCCGAACTATCACTTTCTATGCATGAGACATGGCTGTTTCCTCAAGCGGAAACACTATGTGTGATCAGGTACTTGGAGGAGAGCCATGAAGCAACTGCCTCCAACGGACAAGACGGTGAGGAGTGCCAAGGACGAGAAGAAGGGCTGCCACGAAAGCTACAACCACCAGACGACTGGTCGGGACCGCACGTCCGGCGGCTGAAGCCACAGCCGAGCTACAGTGAGCGACGACCAGCCCGGACCGGACGATCGGCGTCTCCGCACCCGAGCCAAACGAGCGGACGTCTGGTGCTACTGGACGACCGGCTTCCGGATGATCGGACACTCCCGAAAATCCGGTACCTCGGCAACCAAGCTAACACCAGTAGAAGTCCGGAAGCCACCGGACGTCCGGCCGCCATGAGCCACCGGACAACCGCTACACACCAGACGTCCGGTACCTGTCTACGCACAGGATTCGGGCCCGAGGCCCGTGTACCCCCTCACTTCGTCCCAATTTTCACTAAGACTATAAATAGACATCCTCCTCCTAGCTAGGGTTAGCGTTGTGATAGCTCATATTAGAGATTGAGCCTCGCTCATCCACATCGGATCTACTCCTCGAGAGAGACCGCTGCCACTCTACGGAGAAGATCCCCTTGGATTCAAGACCCCCTTTTGGGTGGCCCCATCAAGACCTCCTTTGGAGAAGAACCGGTTACCGTGTATCGTCCCTTGTTGATCGTGGATCATGTGAACTCTTTTGTGTTCGAGAATCTAGCATATGTGTGATCATTCTTGTTGGTTTAGTGTTTCTCTCGTGTTTCCCCACGTGTTTCCCCTCGTGTTCTTCGTGTTCATCGTGGGATCCGCTCCTTTCGTGAAATATCGGCCATCTAGGGTTCAACCCTACATCATCTTGGTATCTAAAGCCACGTTGATCACGATTTCGGAGGCTCCCTGTTGTGTTTTCTAGCCATGTTTTGTTGATTTTGTCATAATTCGAAAATTCCGCATAAAAATAGCCCCCCAAATTTTTTTCTGATTTGTTGGTGTGACGAAATTTCGTTGGATTTGATCCATGGATTTGCTTTGCCTTGAGTGGATCTAGCTTTCCCCCATCATCCCCACCTTTTCCATCCACAGAATCGCCTGAATTCGATGGATTTTGATCTTTCCACCACGAACCCTAGTTGTTCTTCCCATGCCCGAATTTTGCCCAGGCACCAGATGTCCGACAGCCTCCGGACGTCTAACGACGGTAAACCCCCGGACAGCCGTAAAACCTTGACGAAACTGAAGCCCCCCCCCCCCGAAAATTTCAGCCACCGCCCCACTTCCGCATACACGTCCCCATACCACCACCACTTTTCGCAACCACCATTGCTTACTCGTTCCGCACTCTGATACATTTTTGCCACATTGTGCTTCGAGAATTTGATTTGTGCTTCCGTGTCCTATTGTGTTTCGGCTATTTAGGTACGGTTCGACATCAACATCATCGCCGCTCATCTTCACCACGGACTCGTCATCAACAACGACCTTTTCGGTAACCTCATCTTGGTTTAGTGACACCCTCAACCATAAGCAAGGACGGTAACTTCGACAACATCTTTGTCCACTCCTTGCCATTACATTGATAGCCATCATAGCCTTACTTTTTGCGTCGCTTACCCATCGAGACTAGTGAGGGAGTCCTGGATTAGGGGGTCCTTGGACAGCCGGATTATATACTTTGGCCGGACTATTGGACTCTGAAGATACAAGATTGAAGACTTCGTCCTGTGTCTGGGTGGGACTCTCCTTTGCGTGGAAGGCAAGCTTGGCGGTTCAGATATGTAGATCTCCTTCTTTGTAACCGACTCTGTGTAATCCTAGCCCCCTCCGGTGTCTATATAAACCGGAGGGTTTAGTCCGTAGGACAACGACAATCATAGCCATAGGCTAGCTTCTAGGGTTTAGCCTGTACGATCTCATGGTAGATAAACTCTTGTAGTACTCATATCATCAAGATCAATCAAGCAGGAAGTAGGGTATTACCTCCATCAAAAGGGCCCGAACCTGGGTAAACATTGTGTCCCCCGCCTCCTGTTACCATGAGCCTTAGACGCATAGTTCAGGACCCCCTACCCGAGATCCGCCAGTTTTGACACCGACATTGGTGCTTTCATTGAGAGTTCCACTGTGCCGTCACGATAAAGGCTTGATGGCTCCTTCTATCATCGGCAACGATGCGATCCAGGGTGAGGTTTTTCTCCCCAGACAGATCTTCGTATTCGGCAGCTTCATACTGCGGGCCAACTCGCTTGGCCATCTGGAGCAGATGGAGAGCTACGCCCCTGGCCATCAGGTCAGGTTTGGAAGCTTGAACTATATTGCCGACATCTGCGGAGACTTGATCTTTGACGGATTTGAGCCCATGTCAGGTGCGCCGCACAGTCACGACGAGCATGACTTAGCTCTGTCGTCGAACGGTGTTCGGGAGATCACACCTGTGGCTACTCCGGCCCTCAATCCGGAGCAGATCATGTCGTCCAAGGACGGGTGGATGGACCCCGCCACGGAGGCTGCACACTCAGCGGCGATAGAGCCGAATACTGACTTCACCTCCTATGAGACCTATGTCACCGGACCCTTGGATTTGTCCCCGGCCAAGGCTCTGAACCGCCTGCATCCGTGCCTATCCAATCTGATTGGGCACCGATCATGGAGTTTTCCTCCGCGGATATTTTTCAGCACTCGCCCTTGGGCAATGTGCTATCATTGAGGTCTCTCTCCTTGTCAGGAGACCCTTGGCCGAACTATGTCCGTCTTGAGTGGGAAGCGGACAACAAAGAAATTCATTCCCCACCCACCACCCACTTAATAGCCACTGTCGACGACTTAACCGACATGCTTGATTTCGGCTCCGAAGACATCGACGGTATGGACGACGATGCAGGAGAAGAACAGGAACCACCACCCACAGGGCGCTGGACAGCCACCTCATCATATGATATATATATATATGGTGGACACCCCCAAAGAAAGCGATGGAAATAAGGCAATGGAGGATAATCCCCTCGAGAATCAATCTAAGCACCGGCGTCATCAGCGCCGCTCTAAACCCCGCCATAGCAAAAGCAGCGATACCGGCACAAGAGACAATAATGCTGCAGATAGTGCCGAAGATGAAGACAATACCCTCCAGCGAGGCTTCGAGCGGGAGGATGGGCAAGCTAGCCCTAAGGAACAGGCGACAGACGGAGAATCAGAGGATGACAATTACATGCCCCTCTCCGAAGACGAGGTCAGCCTCGGCGACGAAGAATTCATCGTGCCTGAGGATCCCGTCGATCAGGAGCGCTTCAAGCGTCGGCTTATAGCCACAACAAAAAGCCTGACGAAAAAGCAGCAACAGCTTCAAGATGATCAAGATCTGCTAGCAGATAGATGGACCACGGTCCTGGCAGCCGAGGAATACGAACTCGAGCGCCCAACCAAAAGTTACCCAAAGCGCAGATTGCTAACCCAACTCGAGGAGGAAGCATTAAAGCCTACACTACCAGCGTATCATGTGGCTGACCGGCCACTTCGTGGCCGAGACAAAGCGGTGCATCAGCCCGAAGTCTAGCCCGCACCCCGTCGCCAGTCAAAAAAATCACCAAGGACCGGGGCTACACGCATGACCTGGAGACATATTGGAAAACAAAGCAGGACATACAAGATCGATCTACGGATCATGGGGGTGCACCCCAACGCGTGACGATGACCGTCACGCTGGATATACCAAAAGCAAATCCGGCCGGGCCGAATACAGCAGACAAGACTTATTTGAACTACGTCGCGATGTAGCCTGGCATAGAGGCGCCGCACACCCCCTATGCTTCACTAATGAAGTAATGGACCATGAATTCCTAGAAGGGTTTAAACCCGTGGACATTGAATCATATGATGGTACTACCGACCCCGCGGTATGTATAGAGGATTTCTTCCTCCACATTCACATGGCCCGCGGGGATGATCTACACGCCATCAAGTATCTACCACTAAAACTTAAAGGGCCGGCTCGGCATTGGCTGAATAGCTTGACGGCAAACTCCATCAGAAGTTGGGAGAACCTGGCAGACGCATTCCTGGACAACTTCCAGGGCACTTATGTGCGACCACCGGATGCTGATGATTTAAGTCACATAACCCAACAACCCGGAGAGTCAGCCAGGAAATTCTGGACTCGGTTCCTAAATGATGTGGTGCATCCCACGATCATCCACAGGTACACTTTGACTACTCCCCAAGCCCCAAAAGGACATACAATAAGACCTCGACCATACGCCATGGGACACAAGGTGAACTCACTCCTCTTCGAACCGTATCTTCCCACATACGAGACATGGTTACTACCTCATGCATGGACCTTGTGTATACTCAGGCTCATACGGGATGACCATGGAGAATCAAAGGACCAAGGCCAAGCATGGAAGAGAAGACGGAAGAAACGAGAATAAGATGGAGCAGCTGCTGGCGTCAGCCCGGACGTCCGGACCTCCCTCCGGATCATCCAGACTCAGCCGGATCATCCGGATGCCCTTCCGGATCATCCGGGTAATCCCGCAGCCATGACACCCGAAGCTTGCAGAATCCTCCCAACGAAGCCGGATCATCTGGACGAGGACCCGGATCATCCGGACGATGCCATGATCATCCGGACCCCCATCTGGATCATTTGGCCTTTGCTTGCGCGCATGACTTGGGCCGAGGCCTGTGTACCCCTTCGCCCCTCACTTCCCCCTTCATGGCTTAGCACTATATATAGACCCCCTCCTCCTCCATTTGAGGGTTAGCAAAGTAGTAGCTCATATGTGAGGATAGCTTTTGCTCATCCATACGGATCGTCTCCTCGTGAGTGACCGCGGCCCCTCTACGGAGAAGATCCCCTTGGATTCAAGACCCCCTCTTGGGTGGCCCCATCAAGACCTCCTTACGGAGAAGAACCGGTTACCGTTTGTATCTTCCGTTGTTGACTTTGGATCTTGTATCTCACCTTTGTGTTCATCGATCTAGCACATGTGTGATCTATTCTTGTTGGTTGAGTGATTCTCTCATGTTTCCTTTTGTGTTTTCCCTCGTTTTCCCCTCGTGTTCTTTGCGTTCTTGGACGGGATCCGCTCCTTTCGTGAAAGATTGGGCGGTTAGGGTTCTACCCTACATCATCTTGGTATCATGAGCCACGTTGATCACGATTTCGGAGCCTCCCCCACCGTTTTCTAGCCTTCTTTTGCTTGATTTCGTCCTAAATTCGAAAATCCCCACCAAAAATAGCCCCAAATTTTTTTGTGATTTGTTGGTTTGATGATGTTTTGTTGATTTTGATCCAGGGATTTTCTTGGTTTCGAGTGGATCTTGCATCTCCCCAAGTTTCCCCACCTTCCATCCACGAAATCTCATCAATTTTTACCCCGAAAACATCCAATTTCCGCCCAAAAATTCGTCCCCGAGAGAAAATCCCGAGCAGTTTGACCTGTCCGGATCATCCAAAAGTGCTCCCGGATCATCCGGATCCACCCGGATCAGCTAGACCATCTCCCGGATGTCCGGATGCCCCACACGACAGAAATCCGGTTGACGAACCCGGATCATCCGCACCTACTCCCGGATGTCCGGCTAACCCTGAAACTTACACGGACAAATTTTTGTTTTGGCCATATCTAATTCATCCAAACTCCGTTTTTGACGTCCTTTAGCTCGTTTTGAAGCTCTTGACATCCCCTTCCCACAAAAATACCACCAAAACCATTTGACTCAATCAAATTTTTTGAAATTTGGCATGTTTTCCTAGGCCCTCCACCATATCATCCGCATTACCACCACCGACTTCCGCAACCTAACCCATTTCGATCCCCATTGTATATGTGGTTGCTTGAGTAGTGGTTTGAGTCTCTTAAGGTGTTTCGGCCACTTAGGGACAGTTGCTTCTTCATAAACCACCACCATACACTTCCACCACCTCAAATTAACCCAATTTTGTTTGTGTTGTGAGCTGTGTCTCCTAAGGTGTTTCGGCTACTTAGGGACCGTGCTTTCAACTCCGACACCGTGTATAGTCCACCACCATAACCTCCACCACCGCATTCCGCTACCACCATTTGAATTTTGTCCTTGAGATTTTGAGTTGTGGTTTTTCCATTTCCTAAGGTGTTTCGGCTACTTAGGGACAAGTCTCCATCATCTTGGTATCTCCATCAAGATCACCGCCACTCATCATCACCGCAGACGGTAACCTCCATATCATCTTGGTATCGTGGTACCCCTCCATTGTATATTCCCTTGCCATTGCATTGATAACCCCTAGCCCATTTTGCGTTACTTGCCTATCGAGACTAGCCATTTGATTATTGCCGGCAACATTACTTGTGCACATTAGTGATCTACACCATACATTGCATACGTACCATATCATATTGGTATCATATCACCTCATGTGCCTCAAGTTTGTTTCCGCATATACACAATTACTATCTTGGTTTGTGCATTTCGCAAAGTGGACATACAAAAAAAGAATAAGCTTTTAAGAAAAAGAGAAAGAGCAAATAAGCTTGTAAGCAATAGCCATAGCATCATGCCACATTGCATATAAGATCATCTTGGATCACCTTGTGAGAAACACCGGGAACCATACATACATAGCATACTTGGGATAGAAATTTATCCATTTTGCATCTTATAGGTTGTGCACAAGTGTCGTATCCGCCTATAGAGCAATCGTGCTAGCGTCTCTCTTGAGTTGTGCAACACGAGCGTTTTCCATGGATTCCACATTTTGTGCTCATCCTTGGTTGCACGACCCCATTTATCTATCTGTGTGTGTGTGTGTTTCCGTGTGCCACATATTGCTATTGGTCTACTTGTTACACTTGCGAATTTGTGAATCTCTTTCAACATTATTGACTCCTGCTAACATTTTGCATTAAATTTTTGTGCCACTATCCTCACCGAGCTCCACCATAAGCCTTACTTGTGTAGGTGTGAGAAACCGACAAGAATTGGTACCAATTGTGCTATTTCCTTGTCCACATTGGAGTGATCATTGGGTCGAATCTTGTGATGGATAGGCAAGGCATTTCATCTCTGGTCTTCCACAACAACGACGGCGTGAACAACTACATCACCAAAGCGTCAATCTTCGATCTACAATGACAAATGCAAGGCGCACAATCAAGTTTGCGAGAGCGCATCGAGAACCTCTCCATCGACATTTGTCACTCTGAAGCAAAGAAAAGAGACTACATCGACAACAAGCTTTCCGCACAAAAGGAGGAGCAAGATGCAAGGATGGAGGAGATTCGGGCCTTGATCAAGTCTACTTCCCCTTCATCATCCTCAAGGCGGCGACATTCAAGTCATAAGTCTTTGGAGCGCAAACAAGATGTAAGCGCACGTCCACGTCCACATCTCCATGGCGACCACCATCACGTTTGTGATCCACCTCGTCATGAAGGGAAAGTCAGCTCCAAGCAAAATGTGCACGACGACGACGAACGACATCTACTATGAGCTCAAGTGCGACAACGCCACCATCAAAATAAAGATGCTCGAGATGCGCCTACCTACAAGTCCCAACAAGCCCTACTTCATGCCAAGCCCAAACTTCATGACCACAAGAGAAGATCGCGAAACAAGCACCACCAAGAGCACGCTACGGCTACAACAACCACTTCGGCATCTTCGCCAAGTGCTATCAAGGCATCTTCACCTTCGGACGTACGGCATCTTCGCCTACTTCCCATGAGTTCGCCTACATCAACATCTTCAACTACAAGGCGACCAACTATGAGCGAGGGAGACACTTCCATCTTCGGAAGCCCCTCAAGGAAGATGGCCGAGCATGGGAATTTCCCTTTGGTCATAGAGACGAGCTACGAGGTGCCACATCATTTGCGCCTCCAAAAACAAGACGGCGACAAGAAGGTCGAGCAAGGGCCATCCTCTTCGACCACGGCGATGAGCACGGACCTCTTCAACAACATTAAGACGGCGCCCATATTGGACTCATACTCCGAGTCAAGCTACGAGACCGCTCATGAGACCTTATCTTTGGTCTTCGAGGAGAGTGATGATGTGCCATCTTCGGCCTTCATCCACGGCTACGACCACGACATGATTGAGCATGGAGACAGTTGCACCAACATCTCTCGCACAACGACATGTGACGAGATGCCCCGATTGCCATGTGAGGAGAGCCACCACTACATGAGTGACATGAGTGACTCCACCACACGTGACATTGAGAGCATTTCCTATGAGAGGATGAGTGTGACCACCACTAGCCCCACACTTGAGAGCATGCCACACATCCTATGTGAGGTTGAGAGCCATTTGAATGACTCCACCAACCATATGAGTGAGAGCATCCGAGAGGGAGTGAGTGAGCCTGTAACGACCAAACCTCGAAGGATTTGAGTCTCTGTGCTTACCTTGCTAGTCCCTGGATCGAACTCGCTAGCACACACAGTATAGATGAATACCAGAATAGCAAGTGCATCATTTATTACATCGTATGATCCAGAGTATATAAAATAAAACAATCTGCATAGCACTTGGCTAGCTTTATTCAATCAAACAACAGAAAGTAGCAGAAAATAACGATGATTCCCATCATAGCCCACTAGCGATGCTGAGTGCAGACTTGCGACCCTGACGGTACCTTACTCTTCGTCAGAATATCCTGCAACATGAGACGTTGCAGCCATATAGGTCAATAATTGGAATGTATTGGCAAGTTACACAGGAGTAATAATAAAGCAGACCTACATGTATATGCATAGTACAACAAAGGAAGGCTTGGGGGTTTATTTTGCAGAAAGCTGATTTTCTCCTAATAACTACCTAATAGTCAAATTTTTATTTAGTTATTTTATTACTACAATTAAATGCACAAGGTTGAGTTGGCAAAATCAACTCCAACCTACCCTTTATTAAGTTTCCCAACAAATTTATTAAGTGTCACATCTGTCAAGATCATCCAACAACTTTAATGGCATAGTGGCTCAAATTTACCCATAACCGGGGGCACGGCTAATCATGATTAGTTTTAATAATCTGCAGAGTTTTGTACGCTTTACCCACTGGACCCAATCCGAAGATTGAGACGAAGTCTTTCAGAAGAGGTTCTCTTAACCACCTGACGGCCACATCCCACCTACATATGCTACATCTGTCGACACAGTCTGGGCAAGGGTTCCAACAACTGATCAACTAAGCCAAAGCCCATGTAGCCAGTGGCCGCACATGGAAGCTATTAGTCACTAAGTCTGTCTGATCTTTTCGAACCTGGGCGGCATTCCACTTAGGGTGAACTCTCATGAGTGCATGGCCTTAGAAAAGGTGCAAGACCCCATGATGCCTTCCCTCAACACCAATCAATACCACTTCCGCCCAGAGGTGAGTTAAATCCTGAGTTACTACTCAATTTGTTAAAATATATAATCCTCACATAAACTCAATGAATACACGAACCACCCCCGTCTACAAAGCATAGCAACCTACCACTACCACGATTTGCAAAGACGGGAAGATAGCTCATCAGCATAGCAAAAATAATATAGTATTCCTATACATGCATATATCCATAGTGTGATATAACTACATGCATAGAAAACAATAGGTAAAGGATGATCAACATGTAACTTGCCTGGGTTCTGGTTCAGAAAGTCACATTCCTGACAATAGCTCGCGTCGCACTCCAGACAATCTACACGTTTCACACAATTCAACAATCAATCACCGGAACACGAAAAGAACCAAAACAAAACCAACAGCAGGAAAACCATTTTTGAAACTCGACAACAGCAGCATAACAGCACCTAAATTGCACTACGGTCACAACGCAAAAAGAATCACTCGATTCCGATAAACAGTTTGAAAGTTACGGCCTCCGAAAGGTTTAATTTGAATTTGAACGAATTCAAATTTAAACAATGCAAACATGAGAATTTTTGGTACTGTCATGAAAGGCTGATTTCTGTGAGATCAAAGGAAAAAGAATTACCTAAATTGGACTTATAGACTAAAAGATATAGCTAGTTGAAGTTAGAGTTGAAATCTAAAAATAAAACAAAAGAAAACAGAAATCTCCTACACAGTTCACGCGTTACTGCAGCAACTCCTGTGTGTGTCCTGTAGCGAAGTGCCACGTGGCAGTGCTTGATTGGCCGGGCACATGTGCTCACCAGAAACAGAGGAAAACAACGGCGGTCTCGGGCATTGGCGGCGGCGCTCCTCCGGTGGGTCTCCGCCGAAGGAGAGGTGACGGACGGGTGCGGAGGTGAGTGGCAGAGGCGGTGGTGGTGTCGGACGGCGGCGAGGTGGACTATGCCGGTGGTGGTGAAGACCTGAAAGCGGCAACTCCGGTGGGGGCGGTCGATCTTGTCCCACTCGCGTTGCTGCGTTTTCGTCCAAGCAAGAATGTCAGGAAGGTGCGGCGTTGAGAGGAGGGTCGAGGGGAGTGAATGGTGTGGCTGGTGGTGTCCTTACGGTGGTGGAATCCTCCGGCGAAGACGGCGGACAGCGGAGCTCTGGTGCGAGATCCAAAACGCTCCAGCGGCTTCGTGTGGTCGAAGGAGGACGAGGGGAGGCTGCGGTCGGGTTCCCCTAGGGTTTAGCTCGCGCGTGGCGTCTCCAGGGTGCTCGGGGTGGACCAGGGCATCGGGTCGATCCGGCTCGGCCTCGGTCGCGTGTACGGTGCGCTCCAGTCCGGCTCGGGGAAGGAGACGAGCGGGGGCGCGGTGCGGGTCGGGCGAGCGGTGCGGCGGCATGTACCGCTTCGTGAGGAAGGTGGGCCGCAGCGGTGCGGGTGCGGGTCGGGCGATGCGGTGCGGCTGTGCGTACCGCTTCGCGACTGCGAGCGAGCGGGCCGCGGGGCTGGTAGTTGGCTGGGCCGCGGTGCGCGACTGGGCCGGCTGGCTGCTGCGCTGCGGCGCTGTGCTTTTTTTTAAAACAACAACAGAAAACAAAATAAATAAAATAAAATACACAGTATAAATTCTAAATAAAAATACCTAGACACACAGTAAAAATAGCTCTACAGCTATAAACTACATGAACACTAGTTCCAACACTAATGCAATTTTTGTAAAATAATTTTAATGCAATAGGCAACACAAACAACAATAAAACAATCAAATAAAATATTTTGAAGATTGAAAAAATTACTAGAACACATCAGATGAACTGGAAAGAATATTCTGCACATTATGAACATTTTTAAAATAGGGGAGAAGTCATGTTATCTCCACTCCAAATAAATTACCTTTTGTTGCATAATGATTTGAATATTCTGAAAAAGCAAATAATGAAATAAAAATATGATATGCATATGAATGATCTATTAACATCCTAATTTAGGAAAATTGGGATGTTACAAACCTACCCCCTTAAGATGAATCTCGCCCTCGAGATTCGGGCTGGCTAGCAAATAGGTGTGGGTGATCCTGCCTGAGATCTTCCTCTCGTTCCCAGGTAGCTTCCTCCTTTGTATGATGATCCCACTAAATCTTGCATAACTTGATTGTCTTGGTGCGAATAAGTCTGTCTGCTGTCTCCAGAATCTTAACAGGCTTCTCCTCATATGTCAAATCACTCTCCAACTGAATTGCATCAAGTGGCACCGTGTCCCTCAATGGAACATCCATCATCTCTGCATGGCACTTCTTCAACTGAGATACATGAAACACATTATGAACTCCTGACAAGGATTCTGGCATCTCCAGCTGATAAGCTACCTCTCCTCTACGCTCCAAGATCTTGTAAGGCCCCACAAAACGTGGTGCTAACTTACCCTTAATTCCAAAACTCTTAATCCCACGAAGTGGTGAAACTCTAAGGTATGCACGGTCTCCTACCTCATATGTCACCTCCTTACGTTTTGCATCAGCATAACTCTTCTGTCTGGACTGTGCTATCTTCAGCCTATCATGAATCAACTTGAGCTTCTCCTCAGCATCTCTGATCAAGTCTGGTCCAAAGAATTGACGCTCCCCATCCTCATCCCATATCAATGGTGTCCTGCACTTCCTACCATACAATACCTCAAATGGTGCCATCTTCAGACTAGCCTGATAACTGTTATTATATGAGAACTCTGCATAAGGTAAATTATCATCCCAACTAGACCCATAGTCCAAAGCACAAGCTCTCAACATATCCTCCAAAATCTGATTTACCCTCTCTGTCTGCCCATCTATCTGTGGATGGAAAGCTGTACTGAACTCCAGCCTGGTGCCCAAGGATTCATGCAACTGACGCCAAAATTTAGATGTGAACTGAGTACCTCTATCAGACACTACCTTCCTTGGAACTCCATGCAAACAAACAATCTTAGACATATAAATCTTTGCTAGCTGAGCACTGGTATAAGTAGTCTTTACCGGGATGAAGTGAGCAACTTTAGTCAAACGAGTCCTGGGTAAACCTATAATGAAGTCCATACCAATCTCATCCCACTTCCAATCAGGTATAGGCAATGGCTGTAACAAACCTGCTGGTCTCTGATGTTCCGCCTTAACTCTTTGGCACACATCACATGTTGCAATATACCCAGCAATTTCCCTCTTCAGGCTAGGCCACCAAAATCTTTCCCTCAAATCCAAATACATCTTAGTATTACCTAGGTGAATAGAATAAGGTGAATCATGCGCCTCCTGAAGAATCAACTTCCTGATATCTGCATCTTGAGGTACACAAATACGCTTCTCAAACCATATGGCTCCATGTTCATCCTCATGGAAACCTTCTGCCTTACCTTTAGCCATATTCTCTTTTATCTTAGCAATCTCCTTATCATTCTTTTAAGCTTCTCTGATCCTGTCAAGCAAAGTAGGCTTTACCTCAAGTGTTGCTAAATATCCCTTAGGAACCATCTCCAATCTAAGATTCTTGAACTGTTCACATAACTCGGGTGGCATATTATCAATATTAATTGCATTAGCATGGCTCCTACGACTCAATGCATCAGCAACAACATTAGCCTTACCAGGATGATACTGCACATTCAAATCATAATCCTTAATAAGCTCCAACCATCTCCTCTGCCTGAGGTTCAAATCCTTCTGAGTAAAAATATACTTCAAGCTCTTATGATCAGTAAATATATCACAATGATTACCAATAAGATATGGTCTCCAAGTTTTCAATGCATGCACAACTGGGGCTAACTCCAAATCATGTGTAGGATAATTATGCTCATGATTCTTAAGCTGACATGAAGCATATGAAACAACTTTACCTTCCTGCATCAAAACACTCCCAAGTCCTTGACGAGAAGCATCACAATATACCTGGAAGTCCTTATGTATATCCGGCAGAGTTAAAACTGGTGATGTAACCAAACGCTGCTTCAACTCCTGAAAGCTGGCTTCACATTCATCAGTCCAAACAAACTTCTTCTCCTTCTTCAACAATTCAGTCATAGGCTTTGCAATTTTGGAAAAGTTCTCAATAAACCTCCTATAATAACCTGCAAGGCCCAAAAAGCTGCGAATCTCTCCAACTGTTGTGGGTGTCTCCCACTCTGTAACTGCAGCAACCTTAGATGGATCAACTGCAACTCCATTACCTGACACAACATGTCCAAGGAATGCTACCTCATCCAGCCCAAACTCACATTTGTTGAACTTGGCATACAGCTGATGTTCCCTTAGTTTCTCCATTACCAAACGCAAATGCACCTCATGCTCTTGCTTATTCTTGGAGAACACCAATATATCATCAATGAAAACAACCACAAATTTATCCAAGAACTCCATAAACACCTTGTTCATCATATTCATGAAGTATGCAGGGGCGTTAGTCAATCCAAATGACATAACAGTATATTCATACAACCCATACCTCGTAGTAAAAGCAGTCTTTGGAATATCTTGCTCACGAATCTTCAATTGATGATAAGCAGAACGAAGGTCAATCTTAGAAAACACAGTAGCTCCCTCCAACTGGTCAAATAGATCATTTATCATAGGCAAAGGATACTTATTCTTAATGGTTACCTCATTCAGAGAACGATAATCAACACACATCCTCAAGGTCCCATCCTTCTTCCCCACAAACAAAACTGGAGCTCCCTAAGGTGATGAACTTGGGCAAATAAATCCTTGTGCCTGCAATTCTCTTATCTGCTTCTTCAATTCTTCCAACCCTTTGGGAGGCATTCTATACGGTCTCTTTGCAATAGGTCCAGTGCCTGGTATTAAATCAATCAGAAACTCAATATCTCTATCTGGTGGCATACCTGGCAACTCCTCTGGAAACACATCTGGATAATCTCTCACAACTGGCACCTCTTCCAGGCTACCCCCCTTAAGAGAGTTCACCTGCACCTAATTACGCTTATCCTTACACACATATTTGATCCTCTTCCCTCCTGGCGCACTGAGAGTAATAGATCGTCTGGCATAATCAATACGACATTTATATAAGTGCAACCAATCCATACCCAGAATAACATCCAGACCTTCTGACTTCAATATAATCAAATCCGTAGGAAAATCATGCTTTCCAATAGACAAAGTCAACTGATGGCAACCAACACCTGCTATCATCTCAGCTCCTGGGGAACTCACTCTAATAGGCATACTAAGTGTTTTGGTTGGCAATCCATGTTTATCAACAAATACCCTCGAAATAAATGAATGCGATGCACCAGTATCAAAAAGAACAAGTGCAGGTACTGAATTAATCAAGAACTTACCAATCACTGCATCAGGTTCATTGTAAACCTCCTCCACATTAACATGATTTACATGACCCTTTTGGAAGGGGTTTGGCTTGTTGACTCCTGAATTCTTCGCCCAGGGGCAATCTGTGGCATAGTGCCCCATAGCCTTACACCTGAAGCACTGCACCTGACTCAAATCCCTTGGCGCACGTGTAACCTGGTGGTTCTGGTTATTGTTCCCTCCATTGCCATTACCATTACCATTACCTCTGCCATTGCCATTGTTACTCTTGTTCCCATTATGATGATGGTGGCCATTATGGTTGTGGCCATTCCCTCCATGATGATTATGATCATTACCTCCATGATGATTATCTCCATTACCTCCATGATGATTATGTCCATTACCTCCATTACCATGATATGAAGTGCGTGGTTTCTGCTGTGGTCTTGAATTATACCTGTTATTGTTGTTGTACTTCCTCTTGCGATTCTCTATGGCATGTTGCTTTCTCTCCAACACAATGGCCTTATCCATTAGGTCCTGACAATTCCTAAAAGTGGCCACTGTCAACTGAAGGCTCAAGTCATCATTTAGGCCCTCCAAAAATTTCTCCTGCCTAGCAGCATCAGTGTTAACATCATTAGGAGCATAACATGCAAGATTATTAAATTCCTCCACATAAGCATTAACTGTGCGACCTCCCTGGTGCAAACTATGAAACTCCTTGTTCAGACTCATAGCACCAGCAGACACATGTGCAGCATAGAAAGCATCCTGAAACTAAGGCCATGTGATAGTAGCAATGGGATAGGTGACCAAGTAATTGTCCTACCAAGCTGCAGCAGGACCCTCCAACCAATGTGAGGCAAACCTCACCCTCTCTGCATCAGTGCATCCAACCATCTCAAGGTTCCTATTGACTGCACGGAGCCAGTCATCAGCCACAATAGGTTCAGGGGAACTGGAGAACCTCTGAGGATTCAACCTCAAGAACCTGGTAAGCATATCCACAGTTGGTGGTGGCGGCGGATTGTTGTTGTTATTGTTGTTGTTGTGGTTCTGAGTAAGGAACTGGATCAACTGGGCCTGTCCCTCAATAACCTGCTGTATGTATGGTGGTACTCCATTGCCATTATTGTCTCCTCTTGCAGTATTGCGTCTAGTATCACGCCTCGGCGGCATCTGGTGGGCAAGCATAGATGAGTTATAGATATAATAGGGCCAAAAGCTATGTATATATAAATATATTCTACCCATATGCATAATATGATCAAACCAATAAAACACAACAACGAATAACACCAACAAACAAACAACAAACAATATGGTAATATATTATATATAGTCGAATAATTTCGACACTAAG
Organism: Triticum urartu; assembly: GCF_056163025.1. Lineage (NCBI taxonomy): Eukaryota > Viridiplantae > Streptophyta > Magnoliopsida > Poales > Poaceae > Triticum > Triticum urartu. The sequence goes on along the minus strand of NC_141878.1, from coordinate 266,035,968 downwards.
CAATTTAACAAACAACTACCAATCAAGCAAACAATCTAGTATCTTCATACCACAAAAGTGGGCATAATCAGATACACTAACACGATAACATTACAATATAAAACAAACATGAATGGTGGTCTTAGCACTAGCTCATACTTAATTAACTAGTCAAGATAACTTGAGGGGGTTAACTAATAAACAGTAAGAAGGATATCTAGTTTATAAAATAACTTTCACTTCTAGGGTCACGTCCTATAGTCAACAACCTGGCTCTGATACCATCTGGAACGACCAAACCTCGAAGGATTTGAGTCTCTATGCTTACCATGCTAGTCCCTGGATCGAACTCACTAGCACACACAGTATAGATGAATACCAGAATAGCAAGTGCATCATTTATTACATCGTATGATCCAGAGTATATAAAATAAAACAATCTGCATAGCACTTGGCTAGCTTTATTCAATCAAACAGCGGAAAGTAGGGGAAAATAACGATGAGTCCCATCATAGCCCACTGGCGATGCTGAGTGCAGGCTCGCAACCCTAACGGTACCTTACTCTTCGTCAGAATATCCTACAACATGAGATGTTGCAGCCATATAGGTCAATACTTGGAATGTATTGGCAAGTTACACAGGAGTAATAATAAAGCAGACCTACATGTATATGCATAGTACAACAAAGGAAGGCTTGGGGGTTTATTTTGCAGAAAGCTGATTTTATCCTAATAACTACCTAATAGTCAAACTTTTCTTTAGTTCTTTTATTACTACAATTAAATGCACAAGGTTGTGTTGGCAAAATCAACTCCAACCAACCCTTTATTAAGTTGCCCATCAAATTTATTAAGTGTCACATCTGTCAAGATCATCCAACAACTGTAATGGCATTGTGGCTCAAATTTACCCATAACTGGGGGCACGACTAATCATGATTAGTTTTAATACTCTGCAGAGTTTTGTACGCTTTACCCACTGGACCCAATCTGAAGATTGAGACGAAGTCTTTCAGAAGAGGTTCCCTTAACCACTTGACGGCCACATCCCACCTACATATGCTACATCTGTCGACACAGTTTGGGCAAGGGCTCCAACAACTGATCAACTAAGCCAGAGCCCATATAGCCAGTGGCCGCACATGGAAGCTACTAGTCACTAAGTCTGTTTGACCTTTTTGAACCTGGGCGGCATTCCACTTAGGGTGCACTCTCATGAGCGCATGGCCTTAGAAAAGGTGCAAGACCCCATGATGCCTTCCCTCTACACCAAGCAATACCACTTCCGCCCAGAGGTGAGTTAAATCCTGAGTTACTACTCAATTTGTTAAAATATATAATCCTCACATAAACTCAATGAATACACGAACCACCCCCGTCTACAAAGCATAGCAACCTACCACTACCACGATTTGCAAAGACGGGAAGATAGCTCATCAGCATAGCAAAAATAATATAGTATTCCTATACATGCATATATCCATAGTGTGATATAACTACATGCATAGAAAACAATAGGTAAAGGATGATCAACATGTAACTTGCCTTGGTTCTGGTTTAGAAAGTCACACTCCTGACAATAGCTCGTGTTGCACTCCGGACAATCTACACGTTTCACACAATTCAACAATCAATCACCAGAACACGAAAAGAACCAAAACAAAACCAACACCAAGATAACAATTTTTGAAACTCGACAACAGCAGCATAACAGCACCTAAATTGCACTACGGTCACAACGCAAAAAGAATCACTCGATTCCGATAAATGGTTTGAAAGTTACGGCCTCCGGAAGGTTTAATTTGAATTTGAACGAATTCAAATTTAAACAGTGCAAATATGAGAATTTTTGGTACTGTCATGGAGGGCTGATTTCTGTGAGATCAAAGGAAAAAGAATTACCTAAATTGGACTTATAGACTAAAAGATATAGCTAGTTGAAGTTAGAGTCGAAATCTGAAAATAAAACAAAAGAAAACAGAAATCTCCGGCACAGTTCACGCGTTACTGCAGCAACTCCTGTGCATATCCTGTAACGAAGTGCCATGTGGCAGTGCTTGATTGGCCGGGCGCATGTGCTCACTAGAAAAACAGAGGAAAACGACGGCGGTCTCGTGCGTTGGCGGCGGCGCTCCTCCAGTGGGTCTCCAGTGAAGGAGAGGTGACAGACGGGTGCGGAGGTGAGTGGCGGAGGCGGTGGTGGTGTCGGACGGCGGCGAGGTGGACTGTGTCGGCGGTGGTGAAGACTTGAACGCGGCAACTCCGGCGGCGGCAGTCGAGATTGTCCCACTCGCGCTGCTGCGTTTTCATCCAAGCAAGAATGTTAGGAAGGTGCGGCGTTGAGAGGAGGGTCGAGGGGAGTGAACGGTGTGGCCGGTGGTGTCCTTACGGCGGTGGAATCCTCTCGCGAAGACGGCGGACAGCGGAGCTCCGGTGCGAGATCCAAAATGCTCCGGCGGCTTCGTGTGGTCGAAGGAGGATGAGGGGAGGTTGCGGTCGGGTTCCCCTAGGGTTTAGCTCGCGCGTGGCATCTCCAGGGTGCTCGGGGTGGACCAGGGCATCGGGTCGATTCGGCTCGGCCTCGGTCACGTGTACGGTGCGCTCCAGTCCGGCTCGGGGAAGGAGACGAGCAGGGGCGCGGTGCGGGTCGGGCGAGCGATGCGGCGGCGCGTACCGCTTCGTGAGGAAGGTGGGCCGCAGCGGTGCGGGTGCCGGTGCGGGTCGGGCGATGCGGTGCGGCTGTGCGTACTACTTCGCGACTGCGAGCGAGCGGGCTACGGGGCTGGCGGTTGGCTGGGCCGCGGTGCGCGACTGGGCCGGCTGGCTGTAGCGCTGCGGCGCTGCGCTGTTTTTTTAAAACAACAGCAGAAAACAAAATAAATAAAATAAAATACACAGTATAAATTCTAAATAAAAATACCTAGACACACTGTAAAAATAGCTCTACAGCTATAAACTACAGGAACACTAGTTCCAACACTAATGCAATTTTTGTAAAATAATTTTAATGCAATAGGCAACACAAACAACACTAAAACAATCAAATAAAATATTTTGAAGATTGCAAAAATTACCAGAACACGTCAGATGAACTGGAAACAATATTCTGCACATTATGAACATTTTTAAAATAGGGGAGAAGTCATGTTATCTCCACTCCAAATAAATTGCCTTTTATTGCATAATGATTTGAATATTCTGAAAAAGAAAATAATGAAATAAAAATATGATATGCATATGAATGATCTATTAACATCCTAATTTAGGAAAATTGGGATGTTACAGAGCCACAACACTTAGTGAGTGAGGTAGTTGACACGGCATGTGAGGCCACTTTGATTTCTAACGACTTAACCTCTACTCCTAGTGTGTTTTCTTCTTTGGTGCTAGGTCTCCTACATGACGACACGCCTATCCTCGACGAGTCCATACCTCCACCAGAGACAATGATGGCCATGGTGGAAGAAGATGCACCACCCACATGGTTCCATCACGATGAAGATGACCATGACTTATTCTTTGACACCTCACCTACAACACATGAGCGATTCTCCAAAGGTAACATAGGTGATGGTGCTTCTCTTGTCCCACTAGTGGACTATCTTACCAATGATTGCTTGCATGATGTTAATCCACCTATTGCCATGCTTCATGCTAGTGCGACTTCTTCATGTCATGACTTACCAATTTATGATGACTATGATGATGATCATGTTGATTTGCCTAGTTGTGATGCTATGTTCCATAGGATATCATGTGAAAATTTTATTGGTCACATCAAGTTTGCCAATCCTTTGAACTTGTCATATGCTATGAGTGAGATCTCCCAAATTGCATCATTTCAATCTCAACATAGTGACTATGCATGCCCTATTACAATAAATCCCATTTGCACTTATGGCATAGATGACGAGATGATGGTCATTGGCTTTTGTTTTTCTTGTGATGATATTGCCATGCTTCCTTTACATGATTTGCGCAATTCATCTACTATGGCATGCCATGATCACAATGTTCCACATATGCATTGTTTTGGATGTTGTCAATATTCTCCGTGAGATGTTTCCACTAATGATCATGAGGAGACCCCCATAGTTTCCTCATGCGTATTAGGAGATGTTGATGCATTCCATACTTGGCATGATTCCCATAATTGCTTGCACCATATGCATTCCATGAATAACAATGCTCTACATATTTCTTGTGATGCATTACACAATTTGAGTCTCCATTATGCTATACATAACAACAAACCTCTCATGATGGATGACATGTTTCTATATCACACATCTCATTTATTTGAGCATTGGCTATTTTGTGCTAACCAACACAAGCACGTGCACATCATGATGATGATGTGTACATCTACCACGCACACACAATTTTCCCTTTGTCTTTGTTTTGTGTAGGTACTCACGTATACTCGTCAACCTCTCAATCCCAAGAGTTGACGACACGAGCTCCTTAGAGCATAGATGACTTGGGATCCCGTGAACTACCCTTCCCACCGCTCTCTTCGCGCAACGACTACGCGCATCTCTCTCACTTGGATCTCACATGGTTATGGGCTATATACCGCTTCTCGCTTCTTGCTCATTTTACCGTGTTCACTTTGCATGATATGCTTGCTTCTATGCCTTTGCCATGCAATTGTGACCCTTGCTTGCATCTACCCATCATTCACCATTATGCTACTTCTATGTGTATCTGCATGCTTGGTGGAGATCCTTGTTTCTATTGCCATGTTTATCATGCGCCTCATGCTATTGATGCTATTTTGCTCATATCTTGCCTTCATGCTTTTGATGTGTCTTGTGCATTATTCATGACTACCATTTCCACACATGACATACTTAACATGATTCCTTCTAGTACGTTGCATCTTCACACTACTAGCTTGCTTGCCTTGATTCATATGATTGCTTGCTTTGTCGCATCACCCATATTCCATTATTACTTGCTTTCTTGGGTTGATGACGTATATGTTCATGCCTCTCACATGATACATCTTGTGATGCATGTTGCTTGCTTGCGCCTATTCTATTTGGTTGTTCTCACATCATATGCCTCCGTACTATGAAATGCTCCCTTGTCCTTTCTTATGATGAGAATGATGCATCCACTTGTTGGGTATTTTACCACATGAATGATAGGTTTTGCATCTCCGATAACCTCATTTGTTTTTCCAAGTGTTTGGCATGTCCTTTCATTTGGGAAGATTCACACGGCGGTGCCGTTATGCGACAACTTGGTCATGCGAAGACATACAAGATGTGCAACACCAACATTTGCGAGAATACCCTAAAGGTGAACTCCTTCCCTTTGAGACATCCTCAAATACGCATATTGGATGGATCACTCTTTCATTGGTGTCTCCTTCTTGTTGTGCACATGATACATCTCGTGAACGGAGGAGCGACATTGGAGATTGGCTCCATGGACATTCAAGTTGAGGAGTGCTTGGACTTAGTGGATTCACCACCGGACCACCACTTATACCACAACATTGAGCTATGGTACAACACCACCCATAACAAATTTGCATCTTATGCATGGATTGACTCACCTTATGATTGCCTTGTTGCATCTTGTATTTCTATGTCATCCATGATATATGATCTTGTGCATTTCCTTAGCAAATTTGTTGTGATCTTTCTTGATGGCATATTCATACATAATGATCACATTGCCTACCATCAATTGCATGATAACATAATCATATTGAGCATACATTGCCACATTCATGCTATTGATAAACCGTCTCACTATGACATCATTTTGCACCGTGGTTGCATTGATCACATCCACAATACATTTGTGTGCACAATGAATGCTTTTGCTCCCATGAATGCTTTACATGTCATTTTACATCATTTGGATAAGCATCTCATGCATTTTCATGAACAATTCCTCTGGACGAACACATGTTTATTTGATGGACACCTTGTGTGCGTTAACCATTGTATTTCCGAGTGTCGTTTGTGTTTGCTATTCTTGCATGTATACCACTCCGGCGACACCTTGGAGTACTTGGATTGCACAATGTCTTCAACTCAGTCCAACTACAACTTCGTCCACAACAACCGTTTCCATGGTGATGAGGATCACGATCCGAGGTCGGATCTTTCCCAAGGGGGCGGAGATGATGCGGTGCATCCCACGAGCATCCCCATGTACACTTCGACTACTCCCCAAGCCCCAAAAGGACATACGATAAGACCTCGACCATACGCCATGGGACACAAGGTGAACTCACTCCTCTTCAAACCGTATCTTCCCACATACGAGACATGGTTACTACCTCATGCATGGACCTTGTGTGTACTCAGGCTCATACGGGATGACCATGGAGATTCAAAGGACCAAGGCCAAGCATGGAAGAGAAGACGAAAGAAAAGAGAAGAAGATGGAGTAGCTGTTGGCGTCAGCCCGGACATTCGGACCTCCCTCCGGATCATCCGGACTCAGCCGGATCATCCGGATGCCCTCCCGGATCATCCGGGTAATCCCGCAGCCACGAGACTCGAAGCTTGCAGAATCGTCCCAGCAAAGCCGTATCATCCATACGAGGACCCGGATCAACCGGATGATGCCCGGATCATCCGGACCCCCATCCAGATCATCTGACCTTTGCCTGCGCGCATGACTTGGGCCGAGGCCCGTGTACCCCTTCGCCCCTCACTTCCCCCTTCGTGGCTTAGCACTATATATAGACCCCCTCCTCATCCATTTGAGGGTTAGCAAAGTAGTAGCTCATATGTGAGGATAGCTTTTTCTCATCCATACGGATCGTCTACTCATGAGTGATCGTGGCCCCTCTACGGAGAAGATCCCCTTGGATTCAAGACCCGCCCTTGGGTGGCCCCATCAAGACCTCCTTGCGGAGAAGAACCGGTTACCATTTGTATCGTCCGTTGTTGACTTTGGATCTTGTATCTCACCTTTGTGTTCATTGATCTAGCGCATGTGTGATCTATTCTTGTTGGTTGAGTGATTCTCTCGTGTTTCCTCTTGTGTTTTCCTTGTTTTCCCCTCGTGTTCTTCGCGTCTTGGACGGAATCTGCTCCTTTCGTGAAAGATCGGGCCATTAGGGTTCTACCTTACATCACTAACTAAAAAGAACCAAATTGTCGACTGTCCGGAAGCCGAAGCCCTAGCGGCCTTTAAACATAACATCCGTGCCGAGTGGCTTGCCCGACATCTCGGCCAAGAGAAGCCAAAATCTATGCCAGCCCTCACGACACTCATGACCCGCTTTTGCGTGGGCGAGGATAGCTGGTTGGCCCGTAGCAACAACACAACAAACAATCCTAGCACATCAGAGGCCAGAGATAGCAACGGCAAACCCCGATGCAACAAACACAAGCATCACAAAAATGGTGGTAACGCCGAAGATACGACAGTCAATGCCGGATTTAGTGGCTCTCAGTCCGGTCAGCGGAAAAGGCCATTCAAAATGATAATTCGGGCCCGTCCAGTCTGGACCGCATACTCGACCGTCCATGCCAAATTCATGGCACCCCAGGAACACCAGCCAATCATACCAACAGAAAATGCTGGGTCTTCAAACAAGCCGGTAGGTCAGGTGCCAAAAACAAGGAGAAGGGGTCTCAAAGCGATGATGGCGACGAGGAGCCCAGATCACCGAATACAGGAGGGCAAAAGAAATTTCCCCCGCAAATCCAAACGGTGAACGTGGTAAACGCCACCCACACTCCCAACCCGGACCAGATGCGCACCCCTAGGGATGTTAACTTAACGGAACCAGTCGCCCCACAATATGAACTAGGGCTGATCACCTTCAACCGCACGGATCGTCCTGTTAATACCAATCAGGGCAATTCAGCCGCACTAGTCCTCGACCCAATAATTGACGGGTTCCACCTCACACGAGTCCTAATGGACGGAGGTAGCAATCTAAACCTGCTTTACCAGGACACAGTGCGCAAGATGGGCATCGATCATTCGATGATCAAGCTCACTAAAGCCACCTTTAAAGGTATTATACCAGGTGTGGAGGCCAGCTGTACAGGCTCCATCGCCCTTGAGGTAGTCTTTGGATAACCGGGCTATTACCGTGCCGAAGAGTTAATCTTCGACATCGTCCACTTTCATAGTGATTATCAGGCACTGCTCGGATGAACCGCGTTCGCTCAATTCAATGCGGTGCCACATTATGCCTACCGTAAGCTCAAGATGCCCGGTCCGCACGGTGTCATCACGGTTAATGACAAGGCCGAACTCCCCCTCGGTACCAAAAAGTATAGCGCTGCTTTAACAGCAGAAGCAACGAGTGGCACCCTTCAATCAGACCTCCAGTCGATGGCCAAGCTCCCGGACACCGCCAAGGGACTCCGAACTACTTCACGGTAGGATAGCCCGGCTCGTCCAGAGCTCAATTAAACACTCCGGCGAAAGCCAGGACATGCCCCATACTGCGACACACAAACACATCTTGCATTTTCTTTATCGGTTCATTTTCGCCCAGGCAAGGACCGGCGATATGGAAACAGCTCGAACACGCAAGGGAACCCTTAGATATTCCCCTCAATGACCATCCGAGTGCACTCCAGATCCGCACACAGCTTCCTCCCGCCTGGTCTCAGTATGTTCCGCAGTCACTTTCTCTTTTTATTACTTTACATGTACTCATACGTGTCGACGTATTATTCAAATACAACATGTGCATTTATATGACGCTTATTTGTCATTATATCTTATTGAAATTCTTTTGTCAAATGGCATCCGTATACCGCGATATGCTTTAATATGCCAAGGGGCTTCGTTTTACCCATAATACGGCAATAAAAGTTCGAACACCTTCATGGTAGTTTGGCACCCCGAACTTATAGCATTATATGCATCAGCTCTGAATCATGTCTTGGGTCAAATGTTGGGTTTGCCCGGCTCCCATGTTTTGCTGCCTTACGTTCCGCTATATCGGCTAAGGCGGCACAGGGACAACTACTGTGATTGTGTCACGGTTCTTCCGGACGAGCACCTCAGTAGAGAAAGCCGAAAACTGACTGTCATGATACGACGAGAGCTGGTCAGCTGTTCGAGAGGTTGTAAAATCTTTAAGGATTCCTCCCGCATAATCAATGCAGCGTTGATGGATCGGGTTTTCTTCCGATCAGGTGCTTATAGAGCCCCTCCTGCGGTCTTCCGAACACCAGGGGCTGCGCCTACCTTCCTTTTCTAAAGCTCCTATGGCTAAGTGAGAGTGATAAAGCCCTATAGTCCGAACCTGGGCATCGTGGCTTCGTGAATAAACATTAGGGTGAACAGTTCGAATATCCTGCACATGTGTTACTTTTCCACATGTACCTTTTCTTCACCATTATATGCATCGATATGACTTAAGTTTAGGCCAAGCTGGGTTGCCTGGCTCTTGTTTTTATGCCCTAAGTTCCCGTTAATTCGGCTAGGGCATAAGGGGAGCACCTCTGCGATTGTTACTGCCGGGTCAGCAGGATGTGTACCTTAGACTAGGTGAAGCCGAAAGCTAGCATTCTTAAGGGAATATTCGATCGGTGAACAAAAGATGACTTTTACTTATTGCAATACATGCCCCCGGATGTTTATATCCTGTGTCTCTTTTCGCAGTTCGGACATGCACATTAATGCATGCGTACCCAGGGAAAGGAACCCTTAACGGAACTATTCTCCCAGGAAGATGTTTCTTACTATCCATGTAATATAACATAGCTAGTTGGGTACTTGTCTGTTCAAGCACTTATGACCCCTACGTCTGGTTTCCACGCGTACCCCGGTTTTTACATAACTGAGCGGGTACTCGGATACACTCCAGACTGTCGGGTCCGGAGGTCGAAGCGAAAAGGTCCGCCATGACAAATGATTTACAATCCGGCTAGGGACAAAATATGTCACTTGAACTACACAGTCACTTAGACCGACTAAATTCTTCTTCTATACCATCCAACAGGCTGTCTAGCCTACAATCCTATTGGGAATACTTGGCGGCTAATTTTACCTGGTCATATACCAGATTAATGGGGATCTCTTTCCCATCAGACCCTACAGGTCCGACCTCGGCCATGTGGTTCGGGTCAGCCTTGGTATATCGCATCTTCACCATGGCCAGGCTTCCCTTGCACCTTGTCGGCAGGTAGATATCTTCCATAATCGGAAGCGCCGCCGCGCTCCCTTGAGCATTTCTACGAGCTCCCCCATGCCTCCTGGCAGGGAGGCGGATGGCCACAAGGCCTGGGCAATGCCTTGCATCACCTGCCGAACTTGTTCATGCAGTTGTGAGAGCTCTGGCAGAAGATCGCCCGCAGATCCGGGCATATCCTCTTCGGGACGACCCGTCAGCATACCTACAAATATAACTCTGTTAGCCGGTTTCTTCGCCAAATTCTATAAAAGTTCATTCAAGCACTTACTAAAAATGCCGCATCAAAGCCACTTATTCTCCTTTACTGAGTCAGCTAGCTGGGCCCGAACATCTTTCAGTTCAATTCCCAGCCGGGTATTGGCATCTTGGAGATCGTTTTTCTCCTGCCTAACCCGCGTAAGCACGCGCTCGCCAGGCTCTAGCTGTCGTTGAGCATGTTGCTCACCCCTCCGCACGACCTTCGGATTCACTCCGGGATCATCTGCAGAATCTGTTGTTAGATTTGCATGCATGCCGAATACTAACTGGTACATGTCATTTCATTCTTTTCGATCAGGACAAGTATTACCAGATGGGGCCTTCTTGGACTCCTCCATTCCGGCAACTGCGGCCCATAGCTGGGCTTTGCACTCATCCAGCTCTTGAGAAAACTGGGTATTCTTCTCCGTAAGAACCTACGCATATAATGATCCTTAAATCAGTTGTGCCAACTGTTTCAAGTCTCAGGGGCTATTGATATACATAATTATCAGATGTTCTTACCCGTATATCCTTTACATACTGGTTCGTGGCTCTGACGAGGCCATTTTGAGGAGCTCGGATGTACGCATCTCCTGAGTTGAAGGCATGGAACGCCTCTTCGGAGAAACCAGGGTCGCGGAGTACGGCCCGGCGACGCCAGTGATTCATGGCACTCTCCACTTCGGAAATCGTGTTGTCCCCACATTGGCATCTGCCCCTAAGTCCGGCTCTGGAGTCCGACTGGTGGAGGCGTGGCCAGTAGGCTCTCCGAACACGGTCCGGCGAGCGTTTTTTATGCCAGGAACCATGGACGTTATTATATTTTAAAGATGACAACCACGGAGCAAGTTTCTTTTTCATACCTCTGCGACGGCGTCTCAGTCCTGACCACCTTCCTTTTAAGCCTACCCGGCTTCGGTGCCACTTGTGGGTGAGTCACCGTGGGTTCGGCATGGCGTCCCGAGGGCCTTCCCTATAAGACACCATATGTGTGTGGTGGGTGAAGTGCAACAAAGGGATCCTTCTCGGAAGTTGGGACTCCGGTGTTACTTACATGCGATGCAGGTAGCAGGCCAGGATAATCGGCTATGATGGCCACCAAGGCACCGTCGCAGCTTAACTGATAGAACGTCCTGTCGATGAGCTCCACAAATATGTCCGGATCTTCTTCGAGTCCGGGGTCGAGGGCCCGGTCAGGGTCCTCTGGCTGTGGAGTCGGGCTGTGGACCTCCCTCACAGCTTTTCGCAGTTCCTGCTATGAAATAGCAAGGTAAATATTTATGATGAAGAATGCGGGAAGATCTGGAGTAAAAGGTAGCAGCTCACTCAGTTTGGGGGGTTGTACATGGAAAATCCATCCCGTGGCTTAATGCGGATGAACTCCTCTTCCTCTCCTTTGTATAAATCGGACAGTATTTTCGCTAGAGCAGGGGCGGAGTCCGGACCTTTACGACCGCAGCAGGTGGCATCGTCTTCTCCATTGAAGTGCCACATGGGTTTCCCCCGATACTGAAGTGGTTGCACCCCCCGCATTATACATATTGACATAACCTTGATTATTGTCAGTCCTGATTTGGCCAGCGTTTTTATCCTGCCCATCAGGTAAAGGACCTCTCTGTTATGTTCCTCCTGGGGGCTCCGAGGGTGCCAGCTGCGGTGTTTCTTCAAAGGGGCATTGTTAAACTCAGGAAGGCCCATCCGGATAGGGTCTGGAAAGGGAACGTCCTCTATATAAAACCACTCCGAAGGCCAGTCTTTGGATGTCTTCTTCGGAGTGCCGGACAGGTATCCGGTCCCGGTGATGCGCCATATTTCGGCTCCGCCCACTTGAAATATTAACCCCTCCTGTGTACGAGGTATGAGGCAGAATAGCCTCTTCCATAGTTTGAAATGAGCTTCGCATCCCAGAAACAACTCGCAAAAGGCGACGTAGCCGGCGATGTGTAATATGGAGGCGGGAGTAAAGTTATGCAGCTAGAGGCCATAGAACTCCAGGAGCTCACGGAGGAACGGATGGATTGGAAATCCGAGTCCCCTCAATAAGTAAGGGACAAGGCATGCCCGCTCCCCCCTGGATGGGTTGGGAAAGCTCTCCGCTTGCTCCCCGCCATTATAAGTGGCTAGTCCAGCTCAGACGGGGACCATATACGCAGGAGGGAGAAACCGTTGGGTCTGCAACTCTACTAATTGGCTGTGGGGGACAAAGCACTTCTCCCAATTGCCTGGCTTAGTGCTACGGGAGCGAGAGGAGGAGCTATGATGGCCGGCCATGATGGGATGGACTTTTTCGGGCGCGCTCCGATGGATACTCGCTGTGGGAGGATGGTGTGATCTGGATCTGAGGATCCCTGACTCTTTAAATAGACGATTTACACACATGGTTAGGGTGGCAAATGTAAAAATGCCCCGACATCTCGCATTCGCTCGACACGTGGAAGATAGCCATTATTAAAGCACAGAAGCCGAGGAGTGCAACATTCATGGGAAGCCGGACACTACTCGTTACGACAGGTACTCAGGATTTGGAGAAGAACCCGCCTTGCAATGCCGAAGACAATTTGCACGCCGAACTCATCGTCATTGAAGCCTGGTTCAGGGGCTACTGAGGGAGTCCTGGATTAGGGGGTCCTTGGACAGCTGGACTATATAATTTGGCCGGACTGTTGGACTATGAAGATACAAGATTGAAGACTTCGTCCCGTGTCCGGGTGGGACTCTCCTTTGCGTGGAAGGCAAGCTTGGCAATTCGGATATGTAGATCTCCTTCTCTGTAACCGACTCTGTGTAACCCTAGCCCCCTCCGGTGTCTATATAAACCGGAGGGTTTAGTCCGTAGGACAATGACAATCATAACATAGGCTAGCTTCTAGGGTTTAGCCTCTACAATCTCGTGGTACATCAACTCTTGTAATACTCATATCATCAAGATCAATCAAGCAGGAAGTAGGGTATTACCTCCATCGAGAGGGCCCGAACCTGGGTAAACATTGTGTCCCCCGCCTCCTGTTACCATCAGCCTTAGACGCACAGTTCAGGACCCCCTACCCGAGATCCGCAGGTTTTGACACCGACAACTAGCCTTTGAGTATTGTCGGCAACATGACTTGTGCACATTAGTGATCATACTTACCATAGCATACATACATATCATCGGTGCATATCTTGGTATCATCTCTTGTGTCACAAAGTTGTCATCGCATACACAATTGCTATCTTGGTTCATGAAGCATTGCATGAGAAAAGAGCTCAAACACAAAGAGCCAAACAAGATTTTAAGCAAAAGGGAAAGACAAGCAAAGAGCTTTTAAGAAAGAACCCTAGCATCATACAACATTAAGATTGTCATACTAGATCATCTTGGATCATATCATCAGAACACCATACATAGAACATACTTCGGATAGAAGTTGTTGCATTTTTGATTTGTAGGTTGTGCACAAGTCTTCGTATCCGCCTATTGTGCAATCATGCTAGCGTCTCTTTAGTGTTGTGCAACAAGAGAATTTTCATGGATTCCACATTTTGGCTCATCCTTGGTTGCACGACCCCATTCATCTCTTTGCGTGTGTGTTTCCGTGTACCATATTTTGCTATTGGTCTACTTGTTGCATTGCACACTTGTGAATCTTTTCCAACATTATTGAAGCTCACTAACAATTGCATCAAATTTTGTGCCACCATCCTAACCGAGCTCCACCATAAGCTTTTACTTATGTAGGTGTGAGAAACCAACAAGAATTGGTACCAATTGTGCTATTTCCTTGTTCCACATTGAGTGATCATTGATCAACCTTCAACGTCGGTCAAGGTACATTTGGTACACGTTCTTCTCCTTTCTCCTACTCATATATTTGTTTGGAATGATGGATAGGCCATGTACTTCTACCAACCCACTATACACGAGCAAGACGACGACATGAACTCCTACGTCACAAAGAGCCACCTCTTTGGTGCACAACGTGCTTTGCATTAAGAGCAATAAGCAATGAGTGAACGCATCGACAACCTCGCCACCGACTTGCGACTCTCCGAGCAACGCACACGAGATTAGTTCGACCACAAGATCGACGACCACAAGCAAGAGAACGATGCAAGAATGGACAAGATTCATGCTTTGTTTCTCAACCGCTCTTCTTGCACTTCGTCTTCATCACGATGGAGCCGCTCAAGTCAACACTACGACTACACCATCTCCGGCTCAAGTACACCGACATCCAATACTCTTCGATGTGCCGCGCGCCAAGATCGTCAAGAAAACCGCAACCCTCGACATGACAACAACTCTCAAGAACAACAACATTGTTAAAACCAATCCACCTTTGCGCAAGCACGAGAACGGCAACGCCAATGCTAACACAAAGAGGAAGAGCGAGCGCGACTACACAAAGAAGCACAAGATGCCGAGGCACAACGTCAAGAACAACAATTGCGATAAGCTCAAGAACTTGAGGCGCAACAAGCCCTCCGAGAATCAAGTCGAGCCGTAGCCAACCGAGGCTGACAAGCTCATGAGCATCAAGAAGCGCTCCGTGATGAAGTCCATGGACGAATATACCAAGCTCGTGTGCATCATCAAGCTCGACAAGTTCCTCCACAAGCTCGTCCAGAACATCAAGTTCAACAAGAGCAACAAGACATTGGAAATCCTCCACAACAAGACCAAGTTGTGAGAGATGATCCTCCTCATCAAGGATGTCATCATCCCCAACTCGAACACAATGAAGAGCAATGCTACGGCAAGCTAAAGTTCACCATGCCCAAGTTCAATGGAAGCAATGATCCTGAAGAGTATCTTTCATGGGCATTGAAGGTCGACAAAATCTTCCGTTTACACAACTACGAAGAAGAGAAGAAGATTGCGATGGCATCCCTTGAGTTCCAAGACTATGTCCTCATTTGGTGGGAACAGGTCATTGAGCATCGCGAGGCAAAAGGTGAACGGCCCATCTGATGTAGGGTGGAACCCTAGCTAGCCGATCTTTCACAAAAGGAGTGGATCCCGTGAAGAATACGAGGGGAAACACGAGGGGAAACACGAGAGAATCACTCAAACCAACAGTAGCGATCACACATATGCTAGATCCATGAACACAAAGGAAGATACATGATCCATGATCAACAAGGGATGATACACGGTAACCGGTTCTTCTCAAAAGGAGGTCTTGATGGGGCCACCGAAAAGGGAGCCTTGAATCCAATGGGATCTTCTCCGAAGAGGGGCCACGGTCTCTCTCATGGAGTAGATCTGTAATGGATGAGCAAAGCTCTATCTCTAATGAGCTACTACTTTGCTAACCCTAGCTAGGAGGAGTAGGAGGTCTATTTATAGTCTTAGTGCAAATGGGGACGAAGTGAGGGGGTACATGGGCCTCGGGCCCGAATCCTGTGCGCAGACAGGTACCCGGCATCCGCTGGGGACCGGTCGTCCGGTGGCTCATGGGTGGCCGGATTTCCGGAAGTGGCCGGTCGTCCGATCGCCGGACATCTGGTGGCGTCGGACTTCCACTCGTTTGGCTCGGGTGTGGGGTCGCCGGTTGTCTGGTCCGGGCCGGACGTCCGCTTGCTGTAGCTCGGCTGGGACTTCAAGCACCGGACGTTCGGTCCCGACCGGTCGTCCAGTGGCTGGCGCTTCTTCCGCAGCTCTTTTTCTTGTCCTTCACGGTTGGTGTTCTCGCCGTCTTGTCCATTGGGTGTAGTCGCTCCGTGGCTCTCCTAGTCACACCCTGCATTTTGTAACATGTAATTTGCATTAATAAATCATGAAAATTTGGACCAACAAAAACTTTTGCATTATTTGGCTTTTATTTGGAGTTGGTTTTCTCTTTGTGATTTTCAAGTGCTCTTTAAAGTCAACTACTCCACTTTATATACTTCATCTCCCTGCTCCAAACTACTGCCCAATGATCATTCCATGTGTATAGTGCAGTATAGTATTTTCTTACAAAAAATAAATTGGCCAAAAAGTATTTTCAAAATTTAGTTTTCCAAAACCCCTGAATTGAGGCTTGCACTACAAGTACTTGATTTAGGGTATGAAAAATATTTCAAAGAGTATATTTGAAAACTATTAGATATAGGATTCCCATAAACCACAAAAATATAATTTTAAAAGTTATTTTCCTATTTTATTTAAAAGCTTTTTCTTAAGGCCAGAAATGGTCTTTAATAGGGAAAAATTGTTTTATTGTTTCAAAAATATTTGACAAAAATCAGGGAAACTCAATGGACATATATTTTCCATATATAAGAGTTTCAACACATGGTCATGTTCAAAATATTGGACGAAACCTCCCAAAACCATTTCTGCCCAATTCAAGGATTTGAAATATTTCTACAAGAAATATTTTCATAAAAATCCCAGAAAATTCTAGAAAGTCACATATACATAATATGATGACATTTCAAAGTTTCAGCTCAATCCAAACTGTTTTGGTTCACAAAAGTGCCCCAAAACCATCTCTGTCCAGATTCAAATTTGAACAACTTTGTACTACCAACTTTCTCTCCTTGACCCCAACTTTTGTGAGCATGTTAAAATGACCAAATGAAGCTACTACACTAAGTGGTGCATCAAGGGGAAGTGATTTTCTCAACTAGATCTGTAGAAGTTCATTTCTGCTAATTTCTAGGGTTTACAAAAGTTGCATTGGCAACATTGCCCAAATGAGCTCAAAATTGGTGAAAGGACCTAATTATATGTGAAATTTCACCCTATGGAGTCTCATGGAAAATGGAAATCATGTACTTGCCCAAACCAGCATCAAACACCTTCTGCCACTTTACCAAAATTCCATTTTTGGCCTCTTCCACTAATCTTCGTAGGCTCAACTTTCTACCACGACCCCTCCTAGTCCCCCTATAGCACCTGTGTGCTTTGCTGCCCGAGGAAGCAATGATAAAGGGGGGATGAACCCCATTTTTCTTCTCTGGACAGTGGATTCCTCCCTCTCTCTCAGCCTCCTTATCTCCCCTCAGCTTTCCAAAGCATCCAAGGCTCTCCCCAGCTTTTGCCCACGCCCCCTTTAGCTGCCAGACGCAAGTGGACGCGCGTGGATGCGGGAAAGCCACGGATGCCGGCCAAAGTCGCGCTCTGGAGCGCCTGGCAGGGCACTCGACCGTTGACGCCGCGTCTCTCGGCCACCTCGAGCCTCCCCCGTGCGCCAGTCGATGCCCCTCGACGTCCGCTCCACGCCAGCAGGCCGCCCACTTGCTCCCGCGCCCTCCTCTCTCTCCTGCAGCTCGCGCCAGAACGCCGCCCCACTCGGCCAATGCTCACGCCGCTCCTGTGGCCCGCCCACAGCTCGTCCCGCTCCTCCCCTCTCTCCCTGGCACCCTAAACCACTCCCATGAACACCCCCGAGCCCTCCATTTCCTCTCTAATGGCCACCCAAGCCGATCCCGCGGACACCCATAGGCCGCGCGGTACAGGCCTCCTCTGCCCCTGTTCTCTCTCGATCTAGAACCACACGGCATCACTGACCCTTTCCCCTCTCTTCCCCACTCTTTTTGTAGCCGGTAACGGTCGGAACCACCGACGCCCGAAGCACCTCCGCCGCGTGACCTCGTCGCCGGTGAACCAGGTTGCTCCGGTGACCAACCCCACCTCCACCCGAACGGCGACACGATGATGAGCCCAGCAGTGCCCCCGCCCGACCCCGTCGTGCCCTGCATCATCGCCGGTGAGCTCGCCGGCCGTCTGGACTCGGGGTTAGGGAAGACAGGCAGGCCCCGCCTGTCAGCCTCTCCCCTCTGTCGCCTCTCTCTCTCTCTCTCTCTCGTTGACGCCTGGGCCTCGCCCGTCAGGTTTAAACCTGGCGCGCGCGCGTGCACCAGTGCGCTGGGCCGCCTCTCGCACTAGGCTTGCTGCACTATGGCTGCTCTGGCCCAGTTGCACAGTGCTCCTTTTCCTTTTTCTTTTCTGTTAGACTTGCAAAAATTCCACAGGATTAAATATTCATCCAAATGCAATAATTCTAGCTCCTAAAATCTTTTAAAAATCCCACCTATTTAATGCTATAACTTCCATACATGCCCAACCAACTTTTCTGTGCTGTTCAAATTTAAATTCAAATTTGAGTAATTAAATCCTTGTTTGAAAATCCATTGCTCTATCTCTATAGCTCCAAATCCAGAAATAAGAATTTCCCCTTCTTAGTTTTAACCCTAGTATTTAACAAAAATGAGTTGACATTTTTCTGAGCACTTTGGTTTTTATGTTTTATTATTGCCTTATTTTATCGTTATTATTTTGCGACGATAGATTGCGTTGCTGACGAAGAAGTTGGACCAGAAGAGTTTGAAGACCCAGAGGACTTTTCTGAGCTAGGCAAGCGGCCCTTTGACCATGTCTATGAAACCCTTTTTTCTATGCATGTCATAAAGCACCATATTGTTGTTGCAACAGAATCATGATGAGGTGGTAACCACCTTGATGGGTTGCCTTTGTTACTTCCTTGTTGATACTTGCATTATGCATGACCCTACCTTCCTATGAGGGTTATGCCGGTGGGAGTAGATAGGATGCTAAAGTAGTTGCTACGCCAAAAGGGACGGGAATATGCATGGTGATGGAGACAAAGTAATTCCAAAAGACTTTTCGAAAACCCCATCGGGTTCCACTTATGCCCGAGGGAGATGATGATGAAGTGGTGTACCGAGGCAAGTGTGTGTGTTGTTTTCCAAAACGGATTGGTTTAAGTTGCGACCGTTATTCCAACCTTACATGCGCCGCCACTCTACCCTTATATGGGAAAGGGCATTATTGATTACCTAGGCCGATACTAGCTTGGAGCCCGCATTACTAGTGACGGGAGAGTCGTTGTTGCGCTCTCTCGGGACGGGGTCGTGCCAGGTAGGGCGGCCATGACTGTTTTTACAGGGCACCGGACACACCGTTGGTACCCCGTGCTTGTGGTATGAGATGAATATGGGAGCGTGGCTGCAAATTCTTAAGATGAGAGATGTTGGGCACGGGGGTTGCTACCAATCGAGTGGACTCTATGTTAGTGTCGTCTAGGGAAAGTTAATGATCGGGTGCTTACCCCGGGTACTTGAGGTACCGCGGGTCGTGGATGACACGGAAGTTCCCCGGATCTTGTGGGTAAAGTGTGCAACCTCTGCAGAGTGTAAAACTATTCGAATAGCCATGTCCACGGTCAAGGACAGTTGGGTAACCGCTCTTGGGCTACGTCCACTTGTTTACAAACCAGTGTGTGTGGGAAGAACTACTTGGGTCAAGTCAAAGGACTTGACATGGATGAGTTGGGTTGGAACCCACTCCCTTTATGTTGATATCTGTAACCAGTCCCTATGGTTACTTGAATTCATATGATGCATGATTTACCAATTATTGAACATGTCATAACGCAACAAAATTAGCTTTCTGCAAAAATTTACCTATGTCATGCATTGTTGTATCTTGAGCCAAAACATGGGTTGCTTGCGAGTACATTCAAAGTACTCATTGGCTTGCCACTGGTTATTTAATTGGCCAGGCATGGAAGAACAGGAGTTCGATGAAGAGTTCTTTGGAGACGAACATGCGAACTAGGACGTTTCCCAGTCAGAATGCCTGTAGGGTTAAGGCAAATGGCATGGGTTCTACTTATGAACGAAGATTTCCGTTGCTTAAGTTTATTTGGTATTCAGCCCTTGTGGCTTTATCTATGTAAGACTTGACCATAATGGTCATAATTTGTGTAAGACGATATGCATGGATGTAAGACTCTTGTTATTCAGCTTCTGTGTGTTCAGTGAGCATTGATCTCTGGGATGATTGTACACGTGCATTCGGTGATCACGACTTATGAGTCGGGGTCCCCACACTCCTCCAAGTACCTGATCACACATAGTGTTTCCGCTTGAGGTAGTAGCCATGTCTCATTTATAGGAAATGGTAGTTCGGAGAGGATCGAGTTCACCATATCTTCGATAGCCTTTGCTTGTGCCTTGTCATTGGTCCAAGTGGTGTCATGGGAGACGTAGGTAGGTCCATGGGGATGATCTTGGGATGCTCCGCATCATCTCCCCTCCCTTGGGAAAGATCCGACCTCGGATCGAAATCTTCATCACCATGGTAGGGAGAGAGATCCTTGACGTTGAAGACATCGCTCACGTTGTACTTGTCGTGCGGGAGGTCGATCTTGTAAGCATTGTTGTTGTAGCGTTCAAGCACCTTGATGGGTCTATCTGCTCGAGGTAGAAGTTTGGACTTGCATTCGTGGGGGAAGCGTTCCTTGCGAAGATGTAGCCACACAAGATCTCCAATGTTGAATGCCATGGGTTGCTTGTTGATGTTGAGCTTGGTCGCAAGTCGTTGTACTTGGCGCTCGACGGTGTGTCTTGTATCTTCATGCACCTTTTTGAGATGGTTCACACGTGCACTTGCGTCCATATTGATGCGCTCTTTTAGTGGTAGAGGAACAATGTCCAATGGTGACAATGGGTTGAATCTGTAGACGACCTCGAAGGGGGACTTGCCAGTTGTTGAGTGTCTTGTGCGGTTGTAGGCGAACTCAGCGATAGGTAGACACTCCTCCCACTCCTTGATGTTCTTCTTGATGAGCACGCGAAGTAGAGCAGAGAGTGTGCGGTTGGTCACCTCTGTTTGGCCGCCGGTTTGTGGATAGTAATCCGTGGAGAAGAGTAGCTTGATTCCAAGCTTGGTGCATTGGGTCTTCCAAAAGTAGCTTAGGAACTAGACGCCGTGGTCCGAGACAATCGTCTTTGGCACTCCATGTAGACGCAATATTTCCATACAAAAGAGATTGGCAACATGTGAAGCATCGTCTATCTTGTTGCAAGGAATGAAATGTGCCATCTTAGAGAATTGGTCCACAACAACAAATACCGAATCCTTTCCATTTCTAGCTCTAGGCAATCCAAGTACAAAATCCATGCTAATATCTTCCCATGGCTGATATGGAATTGGGAGAGGCATATAAAGGTCGTGGGATCGAGCTTTAGACTTAGCTTTGCGACATGTAGAGCATCGGTTGGTGAAGCGGATGGCGTCACGGAACATCTTATGCCAATAGTAGTTCTTGGAGAGCACAACGAATGTCTTGTCGTGTCTAAAATGTCCCATTAGTCCTCCTCCATGAGATTCCTGCAAAAGCAACAAACGAAGAAAAGACTCGGGGATTCAAAGTTTGTTTGCTCTCATAAGATATCTATCTTTAATGTAATAGCATTCCCAAGAGGTATGCATCAAACACTTGGCATAAGGAACAACAAAATTAGGATCATGTGCATACAAGTCTTTTATGCGCTCAAAGCCAATGACATCCAATTCAAGTTGAGTAACAAGCATGCATATGCGGGAAAGAGCGTCCACCACAACATTTTCCTTACCTTTGATGTACTTGATGATATAAGGAGAAGACTCAATGAATTCACTCCATTTAGCATGGCGCTTGTTCAACTTAGTTTGACCCTTAAGGTATTTAAGCGTTTCATGATCAGTATGAATGATAAATTCATGAGGGCGAAGATAATGTTCCCATTCATGCAAAAATCGCACTAAAGCATATAACTCTTTTTCATAGATGGGGTAATTGAGTTGCGCTCCGGAAAGTTTCGAACTAAAGTAAGCTATGGGGCGCTTCTCTTGCGTTAACACACCTCCTATGCCATTACCACTAGCATCGCAATGAATCTCAATGGGTTTGTCAAAGTTGGGTAAAGCAAGCATGGGAGCATGAGTAAGCAAATTCTTAAGCTCATTGAAAGCGATATCTTGGGATGATCCCCAAACAAAAGGCGCATTTTTCTTGCTCAAAGCATGCAAAGGTGAAGCAATGGTGCTAAAGTCCTAGAGTCATTGATCTTAGAGTCATCAACATGAACACCCTTAGAGGAAGCAACAAAACACAAGAAAACGAGCTTATCAATGCCAAAAAGGCATTTTTCCATGGTAGCATATGGACGCTCTTTTCGAAGAGCTTGCAAAATGGTTCGAACATGGGTGACATGATATTTGAGAGATTTGCTATAAACAAGGATATCATCGAAGTAGACCACAACAAACTCACCAATGTAAGGGCGAAACACATAATTCATAAGACGCATGAAAGTACCCGGTGCTTCCGATAAACCCATAGGCATGACTAATCACTCATACAAGCCAAACTTTGTTTTGAAAGCGGTTTTCCATTCATCACCCTCTCATATGCGGATTTGATAGTAACCACGTTCAAGATCAATTTTGGAAAAGATAGTGGCACCACTAAGTTCATCAAGCATATCATCAAGGCATGGAATGGGATACCTATAGCGAACGGTGATAGCATTGATAGGTCTACAATCGGAACACATGTGAAAGCTAACGTCTCTTTTTCGCACAAGAATGACCGGAACGGCACAAGGAATCAAACTTTCATGCACATGTCCATGTTCTATGAGATGTTTTACTTGCCTTTGTATTTCTTTGCTTTCTTCAGGGTTGACGCGGTAGGGACCTTTGTTCGGAAGTGGTGCTCCGGGGATGAGGTCGATGCGGGGCTCGATGCCTCGTAGTGGAGGTAGTCCCGGAGGTAGCTCGTTGGGGAAAACATCTTGGAATTCCTGCAAAAGAGAAGACAACACTAAAGGTAGAGTGTGAGAGGTGTTAGCTTATGGTGCGTTGTCCTTGCACAAAAGGACATAGTGCATGACACTAGATGGGTTCTCACACACTTCTCTTATCTCACTTTTGGTGGCAAATAGAACTAAGTTCTTCTGTTCGCTCATCATGGAGGCACTCAATTTGGGCTTGTGGCGCTCACTCTCTTTTTGGTGGTTCACTCTCTCACTATTCTCTCGATGATGGGTGGTTTGCTTTTCGGCAATCACTTGGCTTGGAGACATAGGGCGAAGTACGTACTCCTTTCCTTTCATCTTGAAGATGTAGTGGTTCATTCGGCCATTGTGGATGACACCTCTATCAAATTGCCATGGTCGACCAAGAACAAGGTGGCAAACGGTCATTGGAACGACATCACACTCAAAAGTGTCTTCGTAAGCTCCGATTTTGAAGGAGACCTGCACTCTATGCTCGACTTGAATAGTGCCGGAATCGCTTAGCCATTGAACTTTGTATGGATGTGGGTGCTTCGTGTTGGGCAATTGGAGCTTGGAGCAAAGTTCTTCACCTGCTAAGTTATGACAACTCCCACCATCGATGATGACCTTGACGAACCTTCAATTGATGCCGGCCTTGGTATGAAAGATGTGGCATGTTTGGTCTTCTTCTTGGTGATGTTGAAGGTTCAATACCTTGGAGACAACAAGAGCGGGACTTGAATCTTCACCACAAAAGACTTGTTCCTCTTCATCATTCACTTGCCGGTGCATGGCGACTTTCTCAAGTGCTTCCGTTTCTCCTTCACTCATGGAGTCATATGTACCATCGTCGTTGAGGATCATGGTCCGCTTGTTGGTATACTCAAAGGACTTGTGGCCTCGGCCTCCGCATGTGAAGCATTTGAAGGAACTTGTATTGACGGTCTCATAGGGTGGGGTAGATGATGATGAAGCTCTCGGCTTGAAGTTGCTCGTTGTAGGAGGATGACTTGAGGATGTCGAAGCTTTCTTGTAACTCGACTTGTCGACGTTGCTTGTAGAAGGCTTGGTTGATGTAGAAGGTGTTGGAGTCGTTGAAGCTTGGGTGTTGGATAAACCATATGACTTGGATGAGAAATTGGCATACTTGGAGTCATCTTGCACTTGACGTTCCGCTTTGGTAGCTTGATGCACTAGCTCGATGAGGTTCGAGTATGGTTGGAAGTCGGCGATCTTCTTGATAGGGTGATTGAGTCCATTCAAGAAACGTGCCATAGTTTGCTCATCATCTTCTGTGACATTGGCTCGTATCATTACAATATACATTTCCTTGTAGTACTCTTCAACGCTCTTGGTTCCTTCCTTGAGTAGTTGGAGTTTCTTGAAGAGGTCGCAGTTGTAGTAGGTAGGCACGAAGCGTGCTCTCATGTCATCCTTCATTTGAGACCAAGTAGTGATGGGTGGTTCACCTTTTGCCTCTCAGCGCTCAATGACTTGTCCCACCAAATGAGGACATAGTCTTGGAACTCAAGGGATGCCATCACGATCTTCTTCTCTTCGTCATAGTTGTGCAAGCGGAAGATTTTGTCGACCTTCAATGCCCATGAAAGGTACTCTTCGGGATCATTGCTTCCATTGAACTTGGGCATGGTGAACTTTAGCTTGCCGTAGCGTTGCTCTTCATTGTGTTCGAGTCGGGGATGATGATGTCCTTGACGAGGAGGATCATCTCTCACAACTTCCTCTTGCCGTGGAGGATTTCCATTGTCTTCTTGCTCTTGTTGAACTTGATGTTCTTGGCGATCTTGTGGAGGAACTTGTCGAGCTTGACGTTGCACGCGATCTTGATATATGCGTTCGTGAACTTCTTCACGAAGCGCTTCTTCATGTTCACGAGATTGTCAGCCTCGGTTGGCTATGGCTCGACTTGATTCTTGGAGGGCACGTTGCGCCTCAAGTGCTTGAGATTCTCGCAATTGTTACACTTGACGTTGTGCCTCAGCATCTTGTGCTTCCTGGTGTACACGCACTCGATCTTCCTCTTCGTGTTGGCGTTGTTGTTGCCGTTCTCGTGATTGCGCAAAGGTAGCTTGGTTTTGACGATGTCATTGTTCTTGAGAGTTGTTGCGAAGAGAACAAGAACGAAGTTTGTAGTGGAGATTTCCGCACTTTGAAGCCATCATGATGACATATAAGAAGATGGACGAAATATACAAGATGGCCTTTTATAAATTTCGTCCGTAGCTTATTATTGGTGCTTCGCCACCTTATTGTTTGAGCTAGGCCCATGTAATATCAAAATAGTACTTCATAAGCTGCTTTAGAGTCCATATTGTAGGGGAAGTGAACCGGAAGGTATTTTAGTCCCACCTTGCCAAGGGTGGACGAAATCCCCTCCTCTTTCCCCTATAAACATAGCCCTTAAGGCATCGTTTAGACTGGGGTTTTATTCAATTAAAAGTTATCCATCACTGCAACTTCGTGTTCTTCGTTTGTGTCCAACGACTAGACCAAGACCACTTTTAGAACCCCATTTTTATCAACACTTCATATATATTCACAATATTCATATTGTTTATCATATCCTTGCTTGTTCTTCGATTGCTTGCAGAAATAGACATTCGTGGTCAGGTTGATCATGCTCCGGCGTGGTCAATAACCTCTCGAAATTGGTTTAGTGATTGCTAAAGCGCAACGTCGTGCATGTTTGTAGTCGGATCGTCAAAGTCGTCTCCACCAAATCGATAGTTATCATCTCATCGAAAGATGAGGACCCTTGCCTCTATCAAGTGGTATCAGTTTTCAGGTTGCTCGGTGAGATTTACAGTTTTTCGTAGTTTAGATCGAGTCTGTTCTTCATACCCATAGTCCGTAAAAAGCAACAAAAAAAGTTAGATTAGTTCATCATATCCCAGACAGTCTGAGTCGTTTCGCCATTGCCACTTAGGTTTTGCATTATTGAATTTTTGGTTGCATCGTGTGTCGAGTTGCTGGTTTTTGATATCTAGTCTTTTAGAGTTTCGAGTTCTTGTCATGTTTTGTTCATGCCGCATCTGAATACACCATCATCCACTTCATGACCATATTCCGCTGCTGCTTATTTTGTTCGTCGCCATCACGACCATATATACACTTTTTGCCGTGGTCGTCTCTATCTGTTATTGTGCTGCCGCTGTCATTGTTCTTTCCATCCGTTGCAACAATAATAATAATCATCAGGGAAGTTTTGCTTCGATCAAAGAAGAGATATAGTACTACTTGAAACGTTGTGAGCACAAAAAAGAGATTTTATGGAGAGATTGTTGCTACGTTGTTTGTTTGGAAAGAGTACTACTCCCTCCATTCGGAATTACTCGTCATAGAAATAGATGTATCTAGATGTATTTTAGTTCTATATACATCCACTTTTGCGACGAGTAATTTGGAACGGAAGGAGTAGTTGCTCACGTTGGAGTTTGGAAGAGGTGAGAGAGAAACGTGGGAAGGAAAGTTCTAATTGATGTGCCTATTTGGAAAGCTAGATTCGTTGGTATACTTTCTGAGATTGGCCACGTTTTGAGTTTGGAAGGAAATAAAAGGTGAGAACAAAAAAAGGGAAGTCTATTCGGGTGAAAAAAAACGTTGATATTTTGAAAAGTATTACACGAAAAGAAGTTATAAAAAAGGAAGGTACATATCATTTTACGAGGAAAGTTTTGTGCGCAAATTTGAGCACGGGAAACGAGAAAGAAAAGAAGGAAAGTAAGAGCTGTACGTGGCTAAGGAAGGCTCGATTGGTGGGATCCTTTTATGTGGAAGTAAAAAAAAGGAAAGAGAATATTGGCAATTTTGTGGACTGATCTGATCTTGTTGGCTTAGACAACAACAACAAAGCCTTTAGTCCCAAACAAGTTGGGGTAGGCTAGAGGTGAAACCCATAAGATCTCGCAACCAACTCATGGCTCTGGCACATGGATAGCAAGCTTCCATGCAACCATGTCCATAGCTAGCTCTTTGGTGATACTCCAATCCTTCTGGTCTCTCTTAACGGACTCCTCCCATGTCAAATTCATCTTGTTGGCTTAGAACGAAAAAAATTGAGACATAATTGTGTATGGATTAGAAGGAGAGGAGCAGTAAAAAATTGCTACAGAATCACAGGTAGCCATGTTTGTTGGAAACTTTGTTGATTAAAAAAACGTGAGGGGATGTAGCAATCACATTCATTAAGCCACGTGCCTGCCTTATCCTTTTGTTGTGTGCCATCGAGTAAGGAAAAAGGGAGTGCATCATTTAGGGAAGGAGGGAGTAGGATCCACCACAACAGCCTAAGCTAGGCGAGCTTCAACGGAGCTGAGAAGAGCATTCACACCACTGATTGGAACCTCCTCTTTCCCCAGTGCCACTTGCGTGCCACCTCTTCCTCCATATCAGACCACTTTGCTATGCTCCTCACTGGTCAAGTTAATCCTCGGAAGTTCTCCGGTTTCCATTTTGAGAATTACTGGCTTAAAATTCGAGGATTCGGAGCCGTTGTAACTGAATCGTGGCAAGCGCCTATCGCACACGACGACTCCATGTGCAGATCGAACAACAAGCTATCCTGCCTTGCCAAATCCCTCCGACTTTGGAGCCACCGGCGCGTGGGCAACATTAACCTGTTGTCCGCGATCGCTGATCTGGTTATCCTGGGCCTCGACTCTGCTCAGGACAGCCGTGATCTGTCCATCGCGGAGATGGGTCTCCGGTTGCACCTCATGCACAAGCTCCTCGGTCCGGCTGCCATCCAGCGGGTGCGTATCCGCCAACGGTCTCGCATCCTTTACATGTGTGCCAATGAGGTTGATTCCAAGCTCTTCCACATCAAGGCAAATGGACGAAGAAGACAGAATTTCATCCTGGTTCTGGACAACGGAGAGGCTCAGCTCACCCTGCAGGCTGACAAGCAAAAGGCTTGACCACTTCAGAAGCACGATCGGCACCCCAACCCCCAGGGAGTGTTTGATCAATTGGGAATACCTGTATATGCCGAGACACGATCTCTCTGCTTTGGAGGTGGACTTCACCGAGGAGGAAATCAAGGTGGTTGTTTTTGACTTGCCGTTTGAGAAAGCTCCGGGATCAGACGGATTTACGGCTGACTTCTACAAGTCTTGCTGGAGTATTATCAAGGGCGATCTGATCAGTGCTGTCAACCAGCTTTTCTCTCTCCGAGACAATCGTTGGAACCTGCTCAACTTAGCCTTCATTACCCTTCTGCCAAAGTCTCCTGAAGCAAGCAAGATTAAGGACTTCAGGCTCATCAGCCTTATGCATTCTATCAGCAAGATCGTATGCAAACTTTTGGCAAACCGGTTGGCTCCTCTGTTGCATCTGATTGTGCCACACTCACAAAGTGCATTTATCAAAAACCGTAGCATCCAAGACAATTTCATGTATGTCAAAAACACGGTTAGACTGTTGCACTGATCCAAAGATCCGGCACTTCTGTTGAAGCTTGACATCAGCGGTGCGTTTGACTTAGTTTTCACGGAGATATATGTTTGAGCTCATGAGTGCCATGGGTTTTGGCCCAAGATGGTGCGACGTCATGGCGATTACGTGGACCTCTGCATCTTCTCAGATCATGGTCAATGGGCAGCTTGGCTCTTCCTTCTTCCATCAAAAACGGCTACGGCAGGGCGACCTCGTCGCCCCAATGTTGTTTACCCTCGCAATCGCCCTCCTTCATTGGCTGCTAGAGAAGGCTTGTTCGGTTGGTGCACTATCTGCGCTACGACCGCCTCCCTCCAGGTTGCATGTCAGCCTCTATGCCGATGATGCAGCTCTTTTCGTTGCTCCTACGCCTCTTGATATCGCCACCACCAAGGAGATTCTTAGGGTATTTGGATTTGCTTTTGGGCTAAAGGCCAATATGCAAAAAAGTGCATTCCTCCCCATTGCCTGTGAGGATATCGATCTGGCCTCCTTGCTGCAGCAATTACTGGTGCCCCTTGGCCAGTTCCCATGCAAATACCTTGGACTGCCTCTCCATCACAACAAGATAACAAGAGCTGACATTCAACTGACCATTGACAAAATGGCTTCTAGATTGCAGATTTGGAGAGGCAAGCTGCTCTACGGGGATGCACGCCTTAAGCTTGTTAACTCTATGCTCTCTGCCATTCCGGTTCATCTTCTTTCTGAGTTCAAGATTCACGGGTGGGCTCTTAATCAGATGGAGAAGCTTCAAAGGAACTTTTTGTGGCACTCCAAGCCTGATGCTGATAATGGCATGGCTCTCGTCAACTGGAGCATTGTTTGATGCCTGAAGCGGCTAGGGGGCCTTGGGGTGCTCGATCTCCAACGTTTCAACAGAGCACTTCGCCTCCGGTGGAAATGGCTAGACTGGACTGTCAACGATCACCCCTGGGCCGGCACCGATATTCCTTGCGACAAGGATGACATTGCCTTATTCTCTGCCTCCACCACAGTGGCCATTGGGAATGGACTGACTGCCAATTTTTGGAATGACAGATGGCTTGACGGACATGTGCCATGGCTCCTTGCTCCAAATATCTTCAGACTATGCTCCCACAAGAATATCTCTGTCCATGATGTCATCTCTAATAACATCTGGATGTTAGGCTTGCATCGGATCTCTGACATCTGGCAGCTTCGCCAGTTTTCTCTCCTATGGAACCAACTTCAGCAAGTAACCCTTGACCCTCTTGCTCCTGACTCCATCTCCTGGGTATGGAACAACTCCACGTCTTATTCTGCATCGTCAGCATATCAGTGCCAATTCCTTGGATATTTCTGCCCAACTCAGTTTGATAAGCTGTGGACTGCGAAGGTGGAAGACAAGTGCAAGTTCTTCATGTGGCTTTGGCCGCGAGGTCGGATCCTTATGGCCAACAACCTTGCCATCCGGGGAATTCCTCATGATGATATCTGTTGCCTCTATGGCCAAGCTGATGAGACACCCACTCACCTCATCCTAGCATGCCCTTTCGCTAGGAGCGTCCAGACCATGGTAGGAAACAACCTGGGCCTGCCTACTATTGCAACGAACGCTCAGACTGCGATCTCCATCGAGCATTGGTGGGATGACATGACCTCGTGCCTGGGACAAAGGGCCAAGAAAGTGGCCATTTATACAGTTTGGAATGTTTGGAAGGAATGGAATAGGCGTGTGTTCGAGCATCAAACGCTCCAAGAAGCCGCTATTCTCCATCTCATCAAGCAAGACCTTTCACTTCCTTCCGTTTCGGCTAGCTGGCTCTCTGACGTAGAAAACGAACCTGAACCTGAGCCTGAGACTGATTGATTCTTGTACTCCTTGCTGTGGGTATTCATAAACCCAATTTGTGTTCTATAACTGCAAAATTTGTGTGTTTATTTTCTCCTTCTTAATATATTAAGGCAGTCCTTCTGCCAGTTCCTAAAAAATGTAAGGAAAAAGAAATAAGGAAAGAGATTTCGGTTGTTGGGAAGAGATCCCTACATTTTAGGAGTTTGACTTGGCAAGAGAGAGAAAGAGTTGGAAAAAAAGAACAAGGAAAGAAATTTCGTTCGCAAAGTTGCTTTTGTTGCTAGTCACGTGGAACCAAGTCCTACAAATTTCAGATCAGCAAAAGAAAAATACAAAGAGAGTCCACCTCGGTTTGCCACGTTGCTTGGTTGGCAATTAAAAAAAAGATTAGAAGGAAGGATTTGGGCTGTTCCAAGAAGGCTTTCACGTGTGTTGTTTGGGATAAAAAAACAATGCGGAAAGTACGCTCTTTTGTTTGGTGATTTGGGCAGTTTGGTTCCATGGCTACTACAGGGAAGCTAGTTCAAGATTTATTTGCTTTGCTCTGTGCATCTACCTATTTTTTGTTGCATGCACCGCTTTGCGTCTGCTCTTATTCGTCCTCCACCACAATATTGTTGACGCCTTCTCTCGCTCCATCGCTTCACTTTATACAATATATGCAAGATTTGTTTTGCAGTTGTTCCTTCGCGTTGCCACGTGATTTCACTGGTGTCTTAGGCTTGCGTCTCTAGCATAGTCTAGCCTAGGGCCAGCACTCGATCACTTTGAACGGATTTTCAACTTGCATTAACTAACGTGGTTGTATCATTTTTTCACATATATAAAGCCAACCCAGCTTCACATATTTCTACACCGTGCATACATACGTTCACCTGGTAATCTCTTTATCAACTTTAAGAGTTTTTTGACCCCGCTGGTTGTTGGTGACCACCTGCTGCATGGTAAGAACATGTAAGACTTTGATATTTGCAATACTGTGAGTGGTTTACCACCACATCCCAGTAATTCATAGGAACATTATTTTTGGATTTTGTTTCTTCTTTTCTACTAATCATGACAGGATCCAGAGTCAATTCATGGGCTTTGTCGATCGTGGGAGACGTACCACCATCGGAGCAAATACCACAGCCATCACAAGAGGTGCACAAACATCCAAATGCACATGATCAGGTTAATGTTTCTATACCACCATTTAATGGCCATTTTAGACCTGCTTTATATATTGAATGGGAGTTTGACATAAATAATATATTTGCTTCCCATAATTTTGTTGAACGTAAAAAAGTTAAGGTCATGGTTGGTTCATTCACTGGATATGCTTCAGTTTGGTGGAGCTAATATTGTCCGTTACACCATGATTATACACCTACTACTTGGGATTATTTGAAACTTGCCATGCGACATACATTCGTCCCCGCTTATTATACTCGTGATATGATTAAAAAGTTGCAACATTTAAAACAAGGTAGTGTCACCGTAACGAAATATTATGATGATTTACAAACTACCTGGTTGCATTCCCCTTTAGAAGAAAGTGAAGAAGATTTTATGGATAGATTTTGGAGAGGATTAAAGCGTGACATTGAGGAGATACTAATTCATGAAAAGTGTTATCCTATGGACCGTTTGTTTTGTCTTGCTTGCAAAGCTGAACATGAGATAACAAGACGTGTTTCCCACAAGACAAACAAGCGGAAGGTGCAAATCCCAAGAGTTGTGACGGTTGTTCCTTCCACCACTATGCCTACTGTCGTGGAATTGTCATGGCAGATGTCCTAGTGAAAGGACTTAGTCATGGAGCCATCGCAACTAGGAAGCTTAAAGGGGTTAATCGGGACAAAGGACACGAGAGGTTTATACTGGTTCGGGCCCTTGCGGTGAAGGTAAAGCCTAGTCCATTTGATGTGGTATTGCTAGGGTGCAATGACCAAGGAGCGAATATGCTTGCTTGGCTCTCGATCTGTTGTTTCTTGCCCTAAGCCGCCGCCGGGTCGTCCCCTTATATACATGGGTTGACGTCCTGCAGCCTACAGAGTCCCGGCCGGCTCATACAACATGTCCGGCTCGGTGACAACTCTTACATGCCTTACTATACAAGTCTTATTCATACATGGCAGTTTATACTTACGGTCCTTAAGCCACCTTTGGGCTTGGGACTATTATAAGCCTTATCGTAAACCGTCACCCTTATACTCTTCAGGCTTCACTTAAGTAACCCGCCATTGTGGTTGACCCGACCCCTCCTGGGTGGGTCATATCTGGTAGTCACATCCCCATCATTAGGCCCCGGGTTGATTTGAACTTTGTTCATGTCAATCTTCAACACTTAGAAAAAACCCATCTACCACTGCTGTGAAAACCTTGTAACCCGCCATGACGTCACCTCCGGAATTTTTGGAATCCCGCCACGACATCATCTCAACGGATCTTTATCTTAATGTCTTTCCGAAAATCGAGGCGTCCATCTAGCTGGATAACTTTCATTTGCCTTCCTCGTTTTTCGCGCCTACTTGTTCACCTATCTCCTTATAAATAGGCACGGCTGGTCTTCCTCATTCTTCTTATTCTTCCTTCTCTCACCACCCCTCTATCGCTCGAGCTCCGCTGCCGCTGCAGCTGCAGCGCTCACCGTCGTCCTCAACCTTGGTCGCTGCATCAACCTAAGCTTGTCCCAAGAACGACGGCGATCCTCCGTTGCAGAGCTGCATCCGTAAGCTTTTGCTTTTCGCACCGTTGATCCGCATTAGGGTTTGCAAGTTCCTCTGTGTTCTTCGCTGTTCATCACAGATTCTTCATAGTTTCTCCACCGCATCCTCTTTTGATCTAAAATAAGTGTAGAACTCACGTGGTAGCTGTTTCACATCCATTTTAGATGCTAGTAGATCCCCATTTCTTGCGCAAAGGCCTCCTTAGAACTGATGAACTCATCTGCACTAGTTTTTTAGGTCTAGATTTATTTTCCTTTTTTGAACAATCTTGATCCAAAATAGTAGCAGTAGCCTGTGAAACTTGTTTATCTCAGTACTTAGCCAATTTTTTTGTCGTTGGCCTCTTTTGAATATCTTTAGTCATGGCGGCTTATCATGCCGGCTCATTTTTCCTTCATATATCATCAGCCCTTATTTAAGCCGCCATTACGCATCTGTATTGAAAACATTAACCTGTGATTCCACCATTTAATTTAAGCCGGAAAATTACTTCCTTTTTATCTTGTCTTCTCACCATGCCGCCAAAGACGATGAAAGTTTGCAATTGGGTCCCTTCCACAGTCACTGACGCCATTCTGAAGGATTTCGTTACCATTGGATATTTACCGGAGAAGAACATTATTTCTTACCGTGCTCCTGACCCGGCCAAAGAAAAACCTCAGCCCAAGGACGGCAAAGTCATCGTTTTTACTGATCATATGAACCGGGGGTTTTCACCGCCCGGCTCAAAATTCTTCAGAGATGTTCTGCACTTTTTCAAGCTTCATCCACAAGATCTCGGACCCAATTCCATATCAAATATCTGCAATTTCCAGGTTCTCTGCGAGGTTTACCTTCAAGAAGAACCTACTGTTGAACTCTTCAAAGAGTATTTTTCTTTGAACCGCCAGAATGAATACACCAATGGCCCCAACTTCGAACTTGGTGGAATTTCGATTCAGCGCCGACAAGGTGCTGTCTTTCCCTTAGTAGTCTTACCAAGCCATCCCAAGGATTGGAACCAAACTTGGTTTTATTGCAAAGACACATCGCCAGCGGACGAAACACCAATGCCGAGTTATCGCGCGGAGCGCCTTGACGCTAAGTTTTTACTCCCTGACAAGCTTACTACCGCTGAACGTAAGAAGCTCATCCCAACCATCAAAAGGATTCAAGCCTTGTTGGGAAACGGCTTAACTGGAGTTGATTTGATCCGTTGTTGGATCGCATGGCGGGTCATCCCTCTGAGCCGCCGCTCTGACTTGATGTATAACTATGCCGGAGGACCAGATGACCCTCTGCGTCATAGTTCTCTACAACTGACTGAGGAGGCCATTGTTGAAATGTCAACCACCCTCGTAAACAGTAAATACAAGGACTGCAGTAAAGTTGGATTGAATCCTTTCTACAAACTTAACCTAGCACTAGAGGTAAATCCCCTTGACCTCCTTTTTCCTTCAGTAGTTAAGTACTTGCATGACTTTTAACCTGTTATTTGCCTACGGGCCAAATCTGAATTTTGGAAGGCCAAATATGACCATGAAGCTGCCAAGAAGGCTAGAGCCGCCGCCATAGCCGCCAAGAAGACAACCCAAAAATCCATGAAGAAAAGAACTGCTTCTGATATGTTCAAGTTGGATGATGTTTCTGAGTCGGAGGTAGCCCTTCACTCTCTTGGCCTGCTTTTTAACAACCTTATTGACACTGACTATTGCCAGGAGGACACGGGGGCCACCCAAGCAGTAGAAGAAGAGGTAACTATTTCCTCCGACTCAGCCCCTTTGCCAAGACAGAAACCTCGAGTGGTAACCCGGAAAGTAAGGTTTTCACACCCTTTGGCTTATTTGGATCCTCATTGTTTTGAAATAATAGCAACATGAGAGCCGCCGTCAGGCCCGGACCAGTGACGACAATGAACTGCCTTCCGGCTTACCAAAAACTCCTCGGAAACGCCAGAATGAGGTTTCTTTCACCTTTGACTTTTGCTTTTGTCAATGAATCTACTTCCTTGCTCTTTTAAACTATGAATTCACTTTTGCAGGAGGTCTCTCGATCTTCTGATGATTCCTCTCAAACTCAATTTCCAGCTTTCAAGACTGCCCCTGGGTAAGGATAATTATCCTTCTTCTGCATCTGTATGTCCATATAATTATACCGACTCATCAAATTCCTCTTAGTGGTCAAGCAAAACCCAAGAAATCCAAGGTGATCAAGCCGACTGAAAACCTGGAAACCGCTGAACCGGCACTGCCAACTCCTGCCCCGGGACAACCTGAAGCACTAGAAGACCCTGATGTTCACGTTCGAATAGATCCTCCTGAGCCATCTGTTGACGAAACTGTTCTCAACCCATCTACTGTTGAACCTTCAAGCTCAGCTAACCCGTTAGCGACTTACGAAAGTGACGTTTTAATCACTGCTAGTAGGTTTGTTGAGCCGGGAAATCCAACGGTACTAGCCAAACACTCCTCCAAGCAAGAGGCTTTGGAAAAGCAGAAAGTTCGCTTTGACATCTCTCACTATGCTAACTTGAGCATTAGTGATGTGCTATCTGGCTATCTTAGTCACGTGCACTCTAGCCGTGACTCTGAAATTGAGATGGTCAAACAACTGCAATTGAAATATGAGGTATGATCTCCAGTTTTCATTAATTTATATCCTCTGCCAGCCTCCCAAGTCTCCTGATTATGGTAAACTTGAATGATCTATAGACTTGTGATATATGTTGACGTTTTGACCTAGATTTTTCCAAGTCCGGTTTAGAATGTTTAACCAGAGTTACCTGATTAAAATAATTTCACCTGTAGTCCCCAAGGGCCGGCTTAATTCATCATGAATTAGCCGGTACATAACTTTATAGCTTTCTTGAATCCGTCCAAACTAATATTGTTATCCGGCTCAAGATGAATAACTTTCTGAAGATCATTCATTAGCCCCCAAGTGCCAAGCGTTGTTACTTTGTAAAACACTTGGGACTTTAATCATAGAAGAGTCATTTTTGCATTTAAAAATTGCTTTGGCAGACATTAGCCCCCAAGTGCCCAGTGCGTTGTGTGGCAAAGCACTTTGGACTTTAATCATGACCTTTAATGGAATGAATTTTCACACACCTGTACATGTTTGTAGACTGCCATAACTGAATTGGATTCTCAACTGACTGATGCGAAAACCCGGTTGGCGGCTCAAGAGACTGAGATAAAGAATGCTGACTCCAAACTCCAGTTGAGCCTATCTGAAGTAGAGAAACTGAAGACAAGTTTTTCTGTAGAGAAAAAATCATGGGCCGATGAAAAAACATTGCTGATACAGCTGAGGTGGCTCTCAAAGAGTTTACCATGGAGCTCACCGGTTTAAAGAATCATGTGTCTCAGATGGTCTCTGCAATCTTCGGTGAGTCATTGCATTATTTTACTTAAACTCTATTTCTGCCAGATATATAAGCCGCCTGCTTAACATTTTAAAATACTCGTAGGTCCACGGAGCAGCAATCTGAGCCAAAACATCTTGATAAAACTCAAGGCGGTTTACACCCTGGTTGAGCAACTGTACACTGGAGCTCAACAGGCGCTTGCTATTATTCCCCCAGCCAACGAAGGACCAAGCCTCTTGAGTGATGTCTTGAAGAAATTATCTATCTTACCCACCAGATTCCAAGAGGTCAAGCGGTCTTGTGCAAGAGCCGGAACACTCACTGCTATAAGCCGCTCCAAAGCCTGGGTCCTGGAGCTAGACCCGGCAGATGTAGCGAAGGGGTATCCCAGCCTTAAGGAAGACGGGACCCCGTTTGATCAAGATGATCTTGCTGCTTGTGTGAGCGGAGTTCGTCCTCATGCTACTATCCTTGGCGACGAGACCAATATTGATAAGTATCAGCCGGGTTTTGATGTTGGGAATAAAAAGATGGCGAATCCTTCGTATAAAGTGACAGATCTCATCCCGCCGGTTCGCCAACACACCTTTGCCCTAGAAGTTGACCCGTCTGGTCTAATTGATGATGAAGCTGAGTTTGTTGCTCTTCATGGCTTTGATTGGTCCAAGCCTAGTTTCCAACTAGTGAAGGAAGATGAACCGACGAGGGAGGAGTCGTAACCATCCAAATAACCCGGCTAAGATTTAATGAACCGGCCTTAGCTTAGCATCTGCTTAGGAGAAAAAACGGTTTTAACCTTTTGGGCTCCCAACGCCTTGTAATAGGCTAGCTTTAAAAACTGCATGTTCTGCCCATGCCATCGTGCATATCATACTGAGTACGATATTTTTATCCATCATGTCAATATATGCTTTATATCCTTTATCATATCTGTAGTATTTAAATCTGTTCCTACATGTAAAAGATGAGAAACTGTCCTGGCGGTTTGTCGCTGGACGGGTCAAAACACCCAATACATAACTATGAAATTACCATAACGGAATAACCAGGGCTAGATGTAAAGATAAACAAGGCTGGAAAGCCTTTGATTAAGGAAAAAACACAGATAAGTCTGTTTATGAACGACAATGTCATACCTGTGTTCTTTGATTCCGGACTGCCGGCTTATGTGACTCGGACAGTAAGGGTGACAACCCAATCGTTTTAGAAGTCAATACTTCCATATGCCTGATGACTATTATACATTGGCAACTTATTGTCAAAGAACCAAGCCGGCTTAAATTGAAACCATACTTATAGTTAGATTATAGACAACAAAAACCAGTAAAACAAAAGGGTATCTTTCAAATAATGTAAATCAAGCATCAAGAAAAATTTGGAGGCTTCTGATTCGAATACGATCAGTAAACCGGACCAAAGGAGTTAAGCTAGGATTCGAATACGATCATGTAGCCCCCAGTGGCTTTGGCGTTGCGCCGATTAAGAGGGTACCGATAGCTATGTTCTCTTTGGTTCGAATACGACCTATGTTTGAACAGGAAGCCCCCAAATGACCTTGAGAGGTTTTTAACGACCTTGATTTGAATACGATCCAAGTCGGACCCAAAAGGGGTTAAGCTATGATTCTGATACGATCAAGAAGCCCCCTGGTGAGTTTGGCTTTGCGCCGACCAAGAGGGTTACGACAGCTATGTTCTCTTTGGTTTGAATATGACCTATGTTTGACCAGGAAGCCCCCAAATGACCTTGAGGTTTTAACGGCTAGATTCGAATACGATCATGAGCCGGACCAAGAGGGCTAAGCTAGATTCGAATACGATCAGCCTCCAATTGGTCATCTTATACTTAAGATAACAAAGATATGTGATCATTAAGGAAAAAAGGACAGAGGTCCTGTTTTATTACTTATCATAATATATACAATGTCAAAGTATGTACATTATGAGAGCCGGTGGCTCAAGTGTAGTAAGGCCGAAGATGAGCAATATTCCACGGCCGGCGGGTCGCCTCCTCCGACTTACGTGAGTCTTTGTGCTCTCGAACATCGATAAGGTAGTATGAACCGTTATTCAAGTTCTTGCTGACCACGAAAGGTCCTTCCCAATGTGGGGATAGCTTGTGCGCATCAAACTGATCCTGGATGAGCCGAAGCACCAGGTCACCTTCTTGAAAGGTTCTTGACTTAACCCGGCGACTATGGTAATGGCGCAGGTCCTGTTGGTAAATCACTGAGCGGGCTGCCACTAAGTCACGCTCTTCATCCGATAAATCAAGCACATCCTGATGGGCTTGTTTGTTATCAGCTTCAATGTAAGCCGCCACTCGGGGCGAGTCATGTCAGATGTCACTGGGCAGGATTGCCTCTGCTCCATAGACCATGAAGAAAGGCGTATAACTTGTGGATCTATTAGGGGTAGTATTGATGCTCCATATTATCGAGGGTAACTCTTCCACCCAACAACCCAGCGTCCGTTGTAAAGGGACCATAAGCCGGGGTTTTAGACCTTTCAGGATTTCCTGATTGGCTCTTTCAGCTTGACCATTGGATTGGGGATGATCTACTGATGAAACATCAAGCCGGATATGTTCCCGTTGACAGAGTTCTTCCATAGCTCCTTGGGACAGGTTGGTGCCATTGTCAGTAATAATGTTGTGTGGAAAACCAAAACGAAAGATCACTTTCTTCATCAATTGAACCGCCGTGGCCGCATCACACTTACTGACCGGTTCTGCCTCAACCCATTTTGTGAACTTGTCCACTGCCACCAAAAGGTGTCTCTTTTTATCTTTGGATCTTTTGAAAGGTCCAACCATATCAAGCCCCCAGACTGCAAACGGCCAAGTAATTGGAATCATACGTGGAATCATACGCAATTCCTAAGCTGGCACGTGCGCCTGTCGTGTGAATTTTTGACACCCATCGCACCTACTGACCAGATCCTCCGCATTGGCGTGAGCCGTTAGCCAGTAAAAACCATGACGGAAAGCTTTGGCCACAAGAGACTTTGAACCGGCATGATGGCCACAATCTCCTTCATGGATCTCACGAAGAATTTCTTGACCTTCGTCAGGAGAGAAACAACGTTGAAACGCTCCGGTGACACTGCGATGATACAACTCACCATTGGAAATTGTCATTGACTTGGAACGCCGGGTTATCTATCTAGCCAAGGTCTCATCCTCCGGCAACTCGCCCTGGGTCATATAAGCCAAATACGGCACTGTCCAATCTGGAATGACATGAAGAGCCACCACCAATTGCGCTTCCGGGTCTGGAACAGTCAAGTCTTCCTCTGTAGGCAACTTGACAGAAAGGTTATGCAGAACATCTAAAAAAGTGTTAGGCGGCACCAGCTTACGTTGAGATCCCAACTGGCTTAAAGCATCGGCTGCTTCGTTCTTTCTGCGGTCAATGTGCTCCACTTGATAACCCTTGAAGTGTCCAGCCACAGCGTCAACCTCACGGCAATAAGCCGCCATGAGAGGATCCTTGGAATCCTACTTGCCACATACTTGCTGAGCTACCAAATTTGAGTCGCCAAGGCACCGAACCCGGCTTAAACTCATTTCTTTAGCCATTCAAAGACCATGAAGTAAGGCCTCATACTCAGCTGCATTGTTAGTACAAGGAAACATCAATCGCAACACATAACAAAATTTATCACCTCGAGGAGAGGTTAAAACAACTCCAGCCCCCGATCCTTCTAATTGTCTGGACCCATCAAAATGAATCGTCCAATATGTGTTGTCTGGATTCTCTTGAGGTATCTGCAACTCCGTCCAATCGTTAATGAAGTCCACCAGTGCTTGAGATTTGATGGCAGTACGCGACACATACTTTAAACCATGAGACCCAAGTTCCTTGGCCCATTTGGCGACTCGTCCCGTGGCTTCTCTATTTTGAATAGTATCTCCTAAAGGAGCAGAGCTAACCACTGTAATAGGATGACCTTGAAAGTAATGCTTAAGCTTCCGGCTCATCATGAACACCCCATAAACAAGTTTCTGCCAATGTGGATGTCTCTGTTTAGACTCAATAAGCACCTCAGTGACGTAGTAAACCTGCCGTTGAACCGGATATTCCTTGCCAGTCTCTTTACGCTCTACAACAATGGCCACGCTGACAGCACGTGTGTTAGCAGCCACATATAACAATAGTGGCTCTTTATCAACGGGAGCAGCAAGAACCGGCAGCTCTGCGAGCTGTCTTTTCAGATATTCAAAGGCAGAGTTAGCAGCATCACTCCAGACAAAATCATCCGTCTTCTTCATCATTTTATATAACGTCATAGCCTTCTCCCCTAACCGGCTTATGAACCGTCTTAAAGCTATGACACGACCCGCCAGCCGTTGAACATCATTGATGCACGCCGGCTTAGCCAAAGATGTAACCGCCTTGATTTTCTCCGGGTTAGCCTCAATGCCTCTGTTAGACACCAAAAAACCCAAAATCTTGCCTGCTGGTACTCCAAAAACGCACACGGCCGGGTTGAGCATCATCTTGTAGACCCGGAGGTTATCAAAGGTTTCCTTCAGATCATCTACCAAGGTTTCCTTCTCTCTGGATTTCACCACTATATCGTCCACATAAGCATCTACATTACTCCCAATCTGATTATGAAGATAGTTCTGCACACACCACTGATAAGTCGCCTGGGCACTCTTAAGCCCAAAGGGCATGGACACATAGCAAAAGGCTCCAAATGGAGTAATGAAAGTTGTCTTCTCCTGGTCCTTCACCGCCATCTTGATCTGATGGTAACCAGAATAAGCATCAAAAAATCTTAAAGGCTCACAACCTGCCGTAGCATCAATGATTTGATTAATACGAGGGAGAGCAAAAGGATCAACCGGACAAGCTTTGTTTAAGTCCGTGTAATCCACACACATATGCCAGGTGCCGTTCTTTTTAAGGACGAGCACCGGGTTAGCCAACCACTCTCGATGAAAGACTTCAATAATGAACCCGGCTGCCAAAAGCCGAGCCACCTCTTCTCCAATAGCCTTGCGCCTTTCCTCGTTGAACCGCTGAAGAAACTACCTGACCGGCTTAAACTTTGGATCAATATTGAGAGTGTGCTCAGCGAGTTCTCTCGGTACACCCGGCATGTCAAAAGGCTTCCATGGAAAGATGTCCCAGTTCTCATGGATGAACCCGATGAGCGCGGCTTCCTATTTGGGATCCAAATTAGCACTGATAATGAATTGTTTGGATGAGTCGCCAGGCACAAAATCAATCATCTTGGTATCATCAGCTGACTTAAACTTCAGCACCGGCTCATGCTCCGTAGTTGGCTTCTTCAAAGATGTTATGTCTGTCGGGTCAACATTGTCTTTAACTGCTCCGTTGCGCAAACAGATTCTACGTAAGCAGCATCGCCTTCCTCACACTCCAAGGCTATTTTCCGACTTCCATGTACTGTGATGGTACCTTTATAACCGGGCATCTTGAGCTACAGATAAACATAACAGGCCGCGCCATGAATTTTGCATAAGCCGGTCGTTCAAACAGGGCATAATATGGGCTCATGATTTTAACCACCTCAAAGGTTAATTTCTCAGCCCTGGAATCATGTTGATCTCCAAAAGCTACCTCCAGCTCAATCTTACCCACTGGATATGCCAACTTACCAGGCACCACTCCTTGAAAAATAGTGTTGGATGTCTTAAGACTTTTGTTAGTCAACCCCATGAGACAGAATGTCTCATAATAGAGGATGTTGATGCTACTGCCTCCATCCATGAGCACTTTAGTGAATTTATATCCACCAACCTGAGGCGCCACCACCAAAGCCAGATCACCCGAATTGTCAACCCGGGGTGGGTGATCCTCCCGACTCCACAGAATAGGTTGCTCAGGCCATCTCAAATAACAAGGAACCACCGGCTCAACAGCATTGACCGCTCTCTTATGAAGTTTCTGGTCCCTTTTGTATAAACTGGTGGTGAACACATGATACTGCCCACTACTTAGCTTCTTT
Organism: Triticum urartu; assembly: GCF_056163025.1. Classification (NCBI taxonomy): domain Eukaryota; kingdom Viridiplantae; phylum Streptophyta; class Magnoliopsida; order Poales; family Poaceae; genus Triticum; species Triticum urartu. Next base: position 265,993,757 of record NC_141878.1, on the reverse strand, counting down.
TGGTTACTCTGAAACCTGGATTGCTGCTGCTGCTGACCTCCTTGGACGGATTGCTGATTATAACCACCTTGATTACCTTGAGGGCCCTGGCCATGAAAACTGCCGCCGCCTGAATTGCCGCCCAGGCCATGAAAGCCGCCACCGCCTAAGCTGTTGTCGGGTCCATTATTACCGTCGAACATGTTAGAATTCTTGAAAGCCTTCATGATCGTACAGTCTTTCCATAGATGGGTGGACGGCTTATCCCGGGTGCCGTGTCTTGGACAGGTTTCATTTAGCAACTGCTCGAGGGTGGGACCTCACCCGCCTGACCAAGGAGGTGGCCTCCCCTTACGCCGTTGATTGTTGCCTTGCGCATTTGCTACAAACTCCGAGCTGCTGTCAGCCTTACGTTTGTTATTACCTCCTTGATTCGCCGGGTTATGCTAAAGGCCCTTAGCATTGCCATTCTTCTTTCCCTTCCCTGTCTTCTCTTCATCAGACACAGGATCTTTGGTACTATCTGAATCAGCATATTTGACTAGAGCCGCCATCAGCTGGCCCATGTCATTACAATCGCGTTTGAGCCGCCCTAGCTTCTGTTTCAGAGGTTCAAAACGGCAATTTTTCTCCAACATTAAGACCGCAGAGCCGGCATCCATCTAATCAGATGAATGTATTATTTCCTTTACCCGGCGCATCCAATGGGTCGTGGACTCACCTTCCTCTTGCTTTCAATTAGTCAAGTCCACAATCGACATGGGCTGCTTGCATGTATCCTTAAAGTTCTGAATAAACTGGGCTTTTAACTCGGCCCAGGAACCAATGGAATTAGGTGGCAGTCCCTTCAGCCAAGTGCGGGCCATTCCATCCAACATCATAGTGAAGTATTTAGCCATTGCTGCGTCACTGACCACCAGCAATTCCATGGCCATCTCATAAATCTCAATCCATGCCCAGGCTGTAAGTCGGCTGTGTAATTAGGCACTTTCCGAGGCCCCTTGAAATCCTTTGGCAAATGCTCATTACGCAGGGCCGGCACCAAACAAGGGACACCTCCTGTTCTTGTGGCCACACCTGCGTCAACAGAGGTCATCGGATAAACCGGGAAAGCTTGGTGAACCGCCTGCTCAACTGCCTGTTGAACCGCCCGCTCAACGTCTTGGCGGATCCTATCCTGGTCAACCAAGTTAAGAGATCCATCATGCGTCGGTCATGCATGCGCTGCTGGTTACGATGCTGGGCGTTGCTTGACACGGCCACTGAATCCGTATGCCTGCTATAGCTTGGGCTCCGTCTCGGGCGAGGGGTTGAATGAATCATGTCTCGACTGTAAGAGTATGACTCCTGCTGTGCCAGAGACGTCTGAAGAAGTTCTCGGACCCTTCGCATTTCGATCACCGTCGGAGAGTCGCCTTCCATCGGGAGAGCCGCCAAACATGCCGATGCAGGAATCAAATTTTCCAAAGGGTTAGAAAAATGACCCGGTGGTGTTGGTGTATAATGATGTGAAGAGTATTCACATGAGGGGGTTCCATAGCCCGTGGCTGAATCGATGCCCCAGCCCCAAGTGTTGTAATCCGGTTAGCCTTTGGCAGGTTACTAGGACCGGCCCCGGGTGTGTGGAAGAGGTTCCTAGGATCGTAAGTCAGAGGCAGACGTGATTGAGCTTTCTGGTGCCTTCTCCTCATGACCTCGTTTGATGCATTTAAATCCATCGTGAGCCGAAAAGCCTCTGATTGAAGCTGTTGAGCCCGAGCGTCCAAAGCCGCCCGCTCTACAGCCATCCTGACGTCCTCCGCCACCAAGTTTTCCTTGGCTTGTGCTACCTCCCCACGTAACCGTGCCACCTCTGCATCATGTTGATCCTTATTCGCTGGTTCGACCACAGCGGTCAACAGGGCTGTCATCCTATCCATGAGATCCGTCAGCACCTGAGCCGGTGGGCGCCCGGGGTCTCCTGACCTGGCTGCTGCTATCCCGGTGGTTATCGATGCCTCAGCCGTAGAGTTTTGAGCGGGCTACGCACCGGTCATGAAGATCCCTGCTCTGTTCGGCTGCTCAAAGGGGTCCAGAATACTGCTGCCATCGGAACAGCCCCCAAGCCCACCATCTTGTAGTTGATACAATGAATCCATCTCACCTATGGACGACTCACCATTAGAGTAGATGGCCGTCTCACCACCATTCACAGATCCATCACAAAACTCCCCTCCATGGATGCAACCCTTGAAGGCACGCCTCATGGCGGGCTGAGTCCGAGCGGGTCTTGCACGCTCAGCCGTCTCGATGAGGTCGGTGCAGATGTCCGGCTCAGGGCCCGGCTCACCGATTCGGCCGATGAAGATGTGGATTCCACCGAAGGGGACCCAGTACCCGTACTCAATTGAGCTGGCGTACGGGGCCCCAGCCTGCGTCGTCGATGTAGAGCTTGCCGCGACGAGTCTTGGTCATCCGGCCCACACCGTATCCCTTGAGCCCTTCGAAGCTGCCCTTCAAGAACTCAAATCCACCGTGCGCTGGCCCCACGGTGGGTGCCAACTGTCATGGAATGGTCATGGAAGATGTCCTAGTGAAAGGACTTAGTCGTGGAGCCATCACAACTCGGAAGCTTAAAGGGGTTAATCGGGACAAAGGATACGAGAGGTTTACACTAGTTCGGCGCTTTGCAGTGAAGGTAAAGCCTAGTCCAGTTGATGTGGTATTGGTAGGTTTCGATGACCAAGGAGTGAATACGCTTGCCTGGCTCTCAATCTGTTGTTTCTTGCCCTAAGCCGCCGTCGGGTGATACGACTCCAACGTATCTATAATTTTTTATTGTTCCATGCTATTATATTATCAACCTTGGATGTTTTATATGCATTTATATGCTATTTTATATGATTTTTGGGACTAACCTATTAACCCAGAGCCCAGTGCCAGTTTATGTTTCTACCTTGTTTTAGAGTATCACAAAAAAGGAAAATCAAACGGAGTCCAATTGACCTAAAACTTCACGGAACTTATTTTTGGATGGAAAGCAACCCGGGAGACTTGGAGTCCACGTAAGGGAAGCAACGAGGAAGCCATGAGGCAGGGGGCGCGCCCACCCCCCTGGGCACGCCTTCCACCCTCGTGGGCCCCTCGTGGCTCCCCTGACGTACTTCTTCCACCTATATATCTCCATATACCCTAAAACGATCGGGGAGCAGAATAGATCGGGAGTTCCGCCGCCAGAAGCCTCCGTAGCCACCAAAAACCAAGTGTGGTAAATAAAACTTCTTTTTACAGCCTCTCTTGATCCTATAGTTCAGTCACTTTCTGCCATAAGAAGTTTCTGCTCTCACAAGTTACATCTCTCTCAGTCTGCATCTCATAACCTGCCTAGATATTCACTTGTGCATTACGAAGTAGTTAGATTCCTCACTTGTACTGATCTGTGGGTTCGTACAAATCTGGAACCAACTTCTTATCTATGAGTGAATGTCTTCGCACGATGAGGTCAATGTCTTCTAAACCGATTTATCTTCAAAATCTTCCGAGAATGCATATGACCTCTTCCCCTTCCCTCACACCTTAATGCTGTCACAGGTACATGTCCGTGGGAGAATCCTTTGGTTCTCATAGTCTGCATTCATTTGTAGAGTACTTGCAGCATCACATCAACTCTCCTGAAGCCAGTTCTTGTGGGTCAAGCAAAAGGAAGCCTTTGAAGACTTTGAACATCTTGAAGCCTTCCAAGTTAAGATTCATGGCTTCAGAAACAGCAGCAAGGAAGGGAGGCAGACAGAGACATGGTGGAACGTCCAAAGATCTGCCTGATGAATTGGCAGAGATGTACAAAACTGATCCTGAAGAAAGCTATGGTCAGCGCAAGACACGAATCCAATGGATTCGAAGATATTGGGCAGAGCAATGGTTTCAATACCGCTTCGTCACTCAGGAGTATGCCGAAAAGTGCGCCATCAAGAGACCGTGGGGAGACGTATTATACAAAAATCTCGTACCCAGGTCCAGAGATGAAGCCATTGCTCAAGGCTTCTATCCATGCATGGTGAGAGGACCACAGCCAGCTGAAGCACATCCGTCATCACTTCTCTGGTGTCGCGATGACAATTTGTTCAAGCGCAACTTCCAATTTGCTCAGAACTCTGCAAAGCAAAACAAGAAGAAGCTGGGATTAGACTTCAACCCTGGTCCCTTTGAACCAAGGGCAGATGGCACACGCGACGCCGATCCCAATATCATCGGGCCATATGCCAATCTTGCAGGCCTCATCACCCGCATCCTAGTCCAAGGGACTGCCGTGAATGACCCTCCAGCAGATACTGAGTCTGATGACGCCCCTGCTGCGCCGAAGCCAAAGCAGAAGAAGCCAAAAGCTTCAAAACCAGCCGCTTCTCCCAAAATCTCAAGAGCGAAGCCATTGGCATCTGCACCTCCTGAAGCCAGTGCGCAGTCTGAAGACTTATCACGAGTCTCCAAGCCCCAAGAAGCCAAGAAGCCTCAGCCACACACAGGCAAAGAGCTCACAGCTGCTGCCATTCTGCGCTGCGAAACCATTGATCTATCAAGCGATGAAGATCTTGGAGATGACGCTCTTGATCAGCTCATCAAGAGCAAGGAGGAGGCTGAAATCTTCAACAATCTGCCTCTGTTTGATGTCGCCATCATCCACAACTTCATCGATGAATGGTTTGCCTCACCGGACATCAGCTTCAACGATCTGCAGCTTCCCATAGGCCTCAGCGTTGCCTTTCAAGGCGCAATTGCTTCAGAACTTGCAATAGCCCAGCGCATTGTTGAACTGAAGCAGAAAATTGATTTTGAAAAGGCTCAGTTCAAGAAGCACGTGGCCAAGCTCAGCGTGCAAGAAGTGAAAAACTTCAAGATCATGTTGCACGAGCTGAAAGAGAACTTTCTGAAGACGCGTGCCGAAGCTCAAGGCTCGCGAGAGTGCATGAAGACTCTGGCTGATCGCTGCGTGCAGGCCTACAATGAGGCCGAGAAGCGCAAGGCACTTGGGCGTCCCGGCATTGACCCCAGGGTGGCCGCGAAGAAGAAAAAGAAGCCCGCTGTGCCTGAACCAGAGGCGCCAAGGTCAGAAACTGCTTCGATTGTCTTCCCCACTGCAACTGGCTCGAAGCCAAAGAGTCGACCAACCGCCTTAGAGCTCAAGAAGACACGGACTGCAGAGGCTGAAGCTAGGAAGAGGAAACAATCTGAAGCCTCTCCTTCTGACCCCACCATCAAGAAGCGAAGACCAAGAAATCTCGGGCTGCTCCCACAGAGCCCTTGATAGTTGAACCCCTCTCCGTCCGCTATCCTGACGCAGATCGTCAGTTAACAATGCATGAGCCTGCTTTCATAGAGGCTTCGCACGCTGAAGACATTCCAGCAGCCGACCCCGACGCTGCTGAAGACATTGGTCTCCAAGACAATGTCCAAGGTGATGCAGCCCTTCCTCAGCTTGAGACAAGCGAACTGATCAGCATTGGTCGTCCATTGACGCCAATCACACAAGATGCATCGTGGGCAGATCGCCCACAGGAGGAAGATAATGAGCCCCAGCCCACTGCAACTCCACCGGCGTCGCCTACATTCCGTAGGCTTCGCAAAGGGCCAAGGGCTCAGGCTGACGACATTCCGGCTGCATCAGCTGAAGAGCATGCAGAAATACCACAAGCTCCAACTTCCCCGCACCAAAAAGAAGCAGTTCTCCAGGAGAACGTGCCTGAGTTCGTCCCTCCCACTACACGTGTGGAGGCTGCAAATGTTGAGGCTGCCACAAACAACGCCGAAGCAAATGTGGATCCCTCCCCAACAACAGCTTCAGAAGACACTGAAGCTACTGCTCCTGAATCTTCTGTGCCTGAGTCTGCTGCCGGTCCCCAATTCAATTATCATGTTGCGCACAGGCCCCAGGTCCAGAAGCCGATCCCACGACTGCCAAGGTTCCCAGGTCCTGCATCAGCTCCTGGCTCCTTCAACATCAACAGCTTCAGGGCAGACAACACGTTTTTCAACAGCTCCAAGAACCCTTATTCAAGGGAACGGATTGTATCAGATAGGTTCTGGAGCTATCAACAACGCAGCTATTATTCATGCATCCTATACAACCAAGGCCGCATCTTTCCTCACAAGCGCCTTGAGGTTGAAGCTGTTGCTGGCCTGCCTAGCCTGGAAGACGCACTGGATTGCTTCAAGCAAGTGGGTCTGCTGCCGTTTATCACCGATGAAGAGCACTGGAATGAAGAGCTTCTGCTCCAGTTCTATGCCACCCTGCATATCAAAGGCTACAACAGAGATCCGAAGACTTGGGTCCTGGAGTGGATGACCGGCAATGTCCATCATGAAGCCAATGCTTTCGATATCATTGAGCTTACCGGCCTTCCCACTCCTGGCGAATTCTTCGAAGAAGGCTGCCAACCCCATGCTGAAGCAATTGAGAGCATATTTCAGCGTCCTGAGCCAAATATGAGTCAGATGCTCTCAATGATGAAGCCATTGCCTCAGGATGCACCCTATCCAACTGAGTTCTTCGTTGAAGACTTAGAGTACCTGCCCAGAACCATATATCACATCGTCAGGCGGACTCTATGGCCCATTAAGGGGCACTCTCCATATGCCAAGGTTGAAGGTGCAATGAAGACTCTCATCTTCTGTATTCTGCATGGCAAATGCTTCAACGCACAGGATCTCTTTATATGCCAATTTGCAGCATCCGGCTCAGATCTCTTTGGTTTGAAGTTTTATGCTCCTTGGGTTATGAGGCTGATCAAGATTCACTCTGCAACTTCATATCAGCCCTCAGCCCGCAACCATCGGATCTTCTTGCCAGATGTGGACACCTCTGCTGAAGCAATATACCCTGAGCCTGCCAAGCAACCAATAAGTCTTCAGAATGCCGAACACCAGAGCTTCACGCAGAATGTTGAAGGTGTTGAAGCCATGTCCAGGGTCTATCCGATGGCTAGCACTACACGTGCACCAGCATCAACTGAAGCCACAGATAGCACAAACGCTCCAAGACCCAAGAAGCGTGCTCGTGTCCTCACTGACCGAGAGCTTCTTGTGGCCCTTCACCAAAAGCAAGATAGGCATCACGACTGGCTGAAACGTCAGATGAAGAGCCTCTTGGTGGATGTCAATCGTCTTCGAAACCTGGCCACCAAGAATGCCTTCGTTACACATGAGACTTGCCGTCGTACGTGGAAAGGGCTCTCAATGATCTGCACTGAAGCTGAACTTGAAGAGGATGGCTTCACAGAGCGCTTCAAAATTGACACCACACCTCCTAGGAGGGCTGTGATGCGCAATACACCGTCACTTGAAGACTCTGAGTATTCCTCATCTGCTGCCACCGTCACTGCGAGGATCATTGATGACGATGATGATGCTACTTCACCACCACCCGCTTCAGCACATCAAAGCTCAGCACCGCCAAACAACTCCACCGACCCTGCTGTGCCTGGGAACGCGTAGAAAACTCTGTGTCTTCAAACCTTTTTGGTCATTCCTGACAAAAGGGGGAGAAGCATATGATGTTTATAGTCTTCAAGCGGGTCAATATGGGCGGGTGCCTTGTTTTGTTATACTTGCTTCGTGTTTGCAACTCTTGTTTTGCTTCATTTGGTTCTTTTGAGTTGTAAACACTAAAACTCGATGGTCGTCTGCTACTTGTTTTACTACTCCTTTTGCGACGATAAATTCCGCACTCATCTCATTCTGCAGACGTCCATTTTCCATTATGCATGTTATTATCTTCATATACTTTCACATGCATAGTAGATTGTCATCATAAGCTGAAGCTCTCCACAAGTACAACCTGCCATGTGCATTTGCATTCCAAAAGTAAATTAACTTATATGCACATCTTTAGGGGGAGCACTTGCAACTTATGATGACAATTCCTTTACAGACTTCACACTTTATATTCCCCGTTGAAAACTTCAACTAGTTTGTCATCAATCACCAAAAAGGGGGAGATTGTAAGTGCATCTAGTGCCACCCCTAGTTGGTTTTGGAGTATTGACGACAAACCTAGTTGAGGGACTAATGTGTTTGTGAGAATTGCAGGAAAACACAGGTAGAAGTCCCTCATTGATTCGGTTTTACTACCAGAGATGACCCCTAAAAATGTATGAAGACATTGAAGACAAAGGTGGTATATGAAGATATTCACATTGAAGACTATGACAACAGAAGACACGTTATGAAGCCTATGGAACTCGAAGACTTAGATCCTTCGTAGTCCTTTTTTTATTCTTGTTGAGTCATAGGAACCACCGTACTGTTAAGTGGGGTCCAGGAGAACCAGTCAGAATGACTGAAGTGATGCCTAAATCAAAAACCTATGTCTTCGAGTGAAGACAATGAGAGCGAATCTTGTCCAGAGCCGGACAAGTCAGCTTTGCTTGTAGCCCAAGTAAAGTTGCCATGAGAGTTCGAAATCTGACCGTTGAGACACGTGTCAGTTCCTTAGTGACCCAGGGTCATTTCGGACAAATCAGGTCGGGTTGCCAAGTGGCTATAAATAGCCCACCCCCACAACCATAAACGGTTGGCTGCTCAGATTTCAGTGCACGGCTTTTGTCGTTTGAGAGCAACCCACCTCGAAGCCTTTGAGAGAAAATTCCTAGTGAGGAGAAAAGCCCTAACCACCCAGAGCCAGAGTAAATTGGGCATCACTTAAGTCTTCTTGTCTGTGTGATCTGAAGACTTATTACACTTGAGGACTGTGAATCCTCCAGACGGTTAGGCGTCGCGTTCAGAGCATCCAAGAGACATTGTGGATTGCCAGTGAACGAAGTCTGTGAAGGTTTGGGAGTCTACCTTGAAGACTTACCAGAGTGATTGGGCGAGGAATAAGTGACCTTAGCTCAAGGAGATTACGGTGAGGACTTGGTGTCCTGAACTGTGTGTTCAGGACTGGGTGTCCGGGACTGTGTGTCCTAAGGTTTAAATACCTAGCCGCTCCAACCAGACGTACAGTTGTCACAACAACTGGAACTGGTCCAACATATCATTGTCTTCAACGAGTCACTGGTTTCATCTTCACTTCCTTCTCTTGTTGTTACTCATTTTGAAGTCATTGCGTGCTTGCTTTATCATTTGTCTTCACAACGTGAATGCATGATCTGTGTGGCTTCATAACTTCTTCCTACTTGATCCTTATTACACTGAAGCTGTTTGTCACTGTGCTTTCACTCTATTGAATACATGACCATGGCTAGCCTAGTGTAATCTAACTTCCGCTGCATAGTAATAGGCATAATCTTCACTGTTTGTCTTCATAACTCCCAAGTTTTGAAGACTTTCATAAAAATCGCCTATTCACCCCCCCTCTAGTCGATATAACGCACTTTCAATTATGCACTTTTATATTATTTTTGGGACTAACCTATTAACCGAAAGCCTAGTGCAAATTGTTGTTTTTTTGCCTATTTTAGTGTTTCGTGGAAACGGAATATCAAATGGAATCCAAACGAAATGAAACCTTCGCGAGGATCTTTTTTGGAACAAACGCAATCCAAGAGACTTGGAGTGGATGTCAAGGAAGCAGCGAGGTGGCCACGAGGTAGGGCGGCACGCCCCCCACCCTCGTGGGCCTCTTGCAGCTCCACTGACCTACTTCTTTCGCCTACATATACTCTTATACCCTGAAAACATCCAGGGGACCAAAGAAACCACTTTTCCACCGCCGCAACCTTCTATACCCGTGAGATCCCATCTGGGGACCTTTTTTGGTGATCTGCCGGAGGGAGATTCGATCACGGAGGGCTTCTACATCAACGCCATAGTCTCTCCTATGATGTATGAGTAGTTTACCATAGACCTTCGGGTCCATAGTTATTAGCTAGATGGCTTCTTTTCTCTCTTTGGATCTCAATACAAAGTTCTCCTCGATGTTCTTGGAGATCTATTTGATGCAATTCTTTTTGCGGTGTGTTTGCCGAGATCCGATGAATTGTGGGTTTATGATTAAGATTATCTATGAACAATATTTTATTCTTCTCTTAATTCTTATATGCATGATTTGATATCTTTGCAAGTCTCTTTGAATTATCAGTTTGGTTTGGCCTACTAGATTGATCTTTCTTGCAATGGGAGAAGTGCTTAGCTTTGGGTTCAATCTTGCAGTGTCCTTTCCCAGTGACAATAGGGGAAGCAAGGCACGTATTGTATTGTTACCATCGAGGATAAAAAGATGGGGTTTATATCATATTAATGCGTTACTCTGTTCTTTTGAACTTAATACTCTAGATGCATGCTGGACAGCGGTCCATGTCTGGAGTAATAGTAGTAGATGCAGAATCGTTTCGGTCTACTTGACACGGACGTGATGCCTATGTTCATGATCATGCCTAGATATCATCATAACTATGTGCTTTTCAATCAATTGCTCGGCAGTAATTTGTTCACCCACCGTAATATATGCTATCTTGAGAAAAGCTACTAGTGAAACCTATGGCCCCCGGGTCTACTTCACGTCATATATGTTTCCGATCTACAATTTTAGTTTACTATTTGTTTCGCAATCTTTACTTTCCAATCTATACAACAAAAATACCAAAAATACTTATCTTATTATCTCTATCAGATCTCACTTTCGTAAGTGACCGTGAAGGGATTGATAACCCCTTTATCGCGTTGGTTGCGAGGTTGTTGTTTGTTTGTGTAGGTACTAGGTGACTTGCGTGTAGTCTCCTACTGGATTGATACCTTGGTTCTCAAAAACTGAAGGAAATACTTATGCTACTTTGCTGCATCACCCTTTGCTCTTCAAGGGAAAACCAACGCATGCTCAAGAGGTAGCACAGTCGCAGGTGGAGGCCGGAGGAGGTCGACAGTGGATGAATAGTAGCCCGTGGAGGCTAGAGGAGGTCGACGGTGGAGATGAAAAGTATCCCGTGGAGTCCCGTTTTGCAGTACGCCAGACCCTTCCTGATGAACAGGATCCCGTTTCGACCGTGGCCGGTCGAACACAAGGCCGTTTCCTCCGTTCTGCGGTATGCCAGGCCTCGCTTCCATCGGCTGTTCCATCCAAGTTGGTTGGCTCCCGATGAACACCACATATTATGTTGCCTCCCCATGAACACGACGACGACGCGGTTTCTCCATTCCGACCCAGCCATGTACATGAGCCCTGGCCGTATGTATGCGTGAGTAGGCGTTCGAAACCCCGCCCGTATGTACGTACGCGTCCGTATTTACTTTGTTGCACCCTGGCCGTTGTACGTACATGTACATGCTACGTGCACGCCTCTACTATGACACGTGCCCTTCGTTACATGGCCATGGTTCATCGCTGTAGCCTGTAGACAGACCGATCGACCAGTATGTACGTACACGTTCGCGACCAGAATGATAACGCTACGTACACTTCGACTAGGTGGGTCCCGACTGTCAGGCACTTCCTTGCGTGCGAAGATGTAGTTGGTGGATCCCAGCAGATAGGGGGAAACATTTTTTTCGAGAAATACGGTGGCCCGTCCGGTGGGTCCCTGCTGTCAGGTGGAGGAATCATTATTTTCCGCATAATAAGGAGGCACTTCCTTGCTGCGGCCGTGGACCCAGCTGTCAGCCTCTCATGTACAGTACTCTTCCGATGGAAGTCGTTCCTTGACCACGTTGACCATGCCGCGCTGAGAGCACAAGGGCAGTGGACGACGGCAAGACCTAGGAAGGGGACGGCGCAGAGTCGGGGAAGATGCCGCAGTGGATGCCCACGCGGAGAGGAGTACGAGGGTTCACTGGTTCGACTGCGGTGTGAGGCTGCCGTCACCGCAGGGCCTGGCTAGTGGTAGGAGTAGTAGGGGGTAGTGAGGCCTCCGCGGCAGCACAGCCGGCCATGGGAGGCAGGAACAGGCGGCACGATTGGCGCTGCTTTGGGCAGCTGGAACAAGAAAACCAGAGGTTGAAGAAGCACTACAGCCGTTGGATGGACATTGTACGGTCACTGCAGCTAGAATCGTTCATATTGACTAAGTTGACAAAACCCTCTGTCCGCGTCAACTTAATAGGCCCACAAGTCAGCCTCCCATATGCTGGGTCCCAGCTAGCAGGGGAGTATTCCATTTTTGTGCGTAATAAGGAAGCACTTCCTTGCGTGCGAAGATATAGCTGGTGGGTCCGAGCTGTCAATGGCGGGAACGTTTTTTTCACGAAAACAGAGGCCCTTCCGATGGGACCCAGATGTCAGGTGGAGGAATCATTATTTTGCGCGTAATAAGGAGGCATTTCCTTGTTGTGGCCATGGACCCAGCTGTCAGCCTCTCCACGCATAGTCCACTTCCGACGGATGTCATTCGTTGACCATGTTTGATGCGGAGCATCCCAAGATCATCCCGATGGACGCACGTACACCTCCAACGATACCACTTGGACCAATGACACGAGCCCGAGCTAAGGCTATCAAAGATAAGATGAACTCACTCCTCTCCGAACTTACACTTTCTATGCATGAGACATGGCTACTACCTAAGTCTGAGGTGTTGTGCATGATTAGGCACCAAGAGGACCCTCCCGAAGATGCGCATGAAGATGTACAAGTCCCCAAGTCCACGGATGAGGATTACCAACGGAAGGAGCCAAGAACATCTCCCAGGCCCCAGACATCCGGCCAAGACCCCGGACATCCGGTTCCTAGAGCGTCATCCACTACAGCAGCACAGCCGCCAGAAGTTACAGGCCTCGGACATTCGGCCTCTCCCGAGCCCCCGGACATCCGGCCACTAGCCCGGAAATCCGGCCCCTCCGAACCCGAGAACAACAAATGCCACCACTCCAGCCCGGACATCCGGCCTCCCCAGCCCGGACATCCGGCGTCGCCTGAAAGCCTGGACATCCGGCCCGACCAGCCCGGACATCCGGCCTCCCCTGTCTACGCATAGTGAAGGGTCGAGGCCCGTGTATCCCTTCTCCCACCTAGACTACATATACTCCACCTCTCCCAACTCTCTAGGGTTTGCGTTGGTTTAGCTCATTTGAGAGATAGAGCTACGCTCATCCATATCGGATCTACTCCACGAGAGAGACCGCGGCCCCTCTACGGAGAAGATCCACCTTGGATTCAAGACCTCCTCACGAAGAAGACATCAAGACCTCCTCACGGAGAAGAACCGGTTACCCTATGTATCGTCCTTCGTTGGATTCGGATTTTGTATCTCTTTGTGTTTCGAGGATCTAGCACATGTGTGATCATTCTTGTTGGTTTTAGTGTTTCTCTCGTGTTTCCCGTCGTGATTCCCCTTGTTTTCCCCCTCGTGTTCTTCATGTTCATTGCGGGATCCGCTCCTTTCGTGAATGATCGGCCGATTAGGGTTCTACCCTACATCATCTTGGTATCAAAGCCATGTTGATCACGATTTCGGAGCCTCCCTGTTGTATTTCTAGCCTTGTTTTGTTGTTTTTCGTCCTAATTCGAAAATTCCCCACCAAAAATAGCCCCAATTTTTTTGTGATTTGTTGGTGTGTTGAGATTTTGTTGGTTTGGATCCGTGGATTTGCTTTGTTTTGAGTGGATCTAGCTTCCCATCCTTTTCCCCCCAATTTCTATCCACTAATTCCTCCGAATTTGCCTGGATTTGACCTCTCCACGCGGTGTTCATCCCATTCGTCCCCGGATCCAGAGCCCGGACATCCGGCCCCTCAAGCCCGGACATCCGCCCCCCTGAAATTCGGCCTTCCACCCGGACATCCGACCCCTCGCAGCAACATCTCCATCCACCGCCCCGATTTCCGTCCATTTCTCACCAAATTTTGTTCCGGTGCCCACCATATACCACATATCCTTCCGCATACCTCCACCACTTCCGCATAGCCCAACCATTTCGGACCGTTTCGCTCTCTGACACATTTGCTACTTCGAGGTTTGAGAATTTGAGTTGCGGTACCATATCCTTTTGTGTTCCGGCTATCTAGGTATGGTTCGGCATTGACATCACCACCGCTCATCTTCGCCACTCACGCGTCCTACATCATCACCGCCGTCCTACATCATCATCAACAACAACCACCTTGACTACACCTTGGTATTCATGCCACCATTTTGACAACATACCGGAAGCAAGACCGGTAACCTCATCTTGGTATTGGGCATATCACTCTTGCCATTACATTGATAGCCATTATAGCCTTACTCCTTTGTGTTGCTTACCCATCGAGACTAGCCATTGAGTATTGCCGGCAACGAGACTTGTGCACATTAGTGATCATACTTCTCATATCATCCATAGATCATTGTTGCCTATATTGGTATCATCTCTTGTGTCACAAAGTTGTCATCGCATACTCACTTGATATATCGGTTCGTCAAGCATTGCATGAGAAAAGAGCTCAAGCATCAAAGAGCCAAACAAGCTTTTAAGCAAAGAGGAAATATAAGCACAGAGCTTTGAAGCAATAAACATAGCATCATACAACATTAAGATTGTCATACTCGATCATCTTGGATCATATCATAGCAACACCTTGCATAGAGCATACTTGGGATAGAAGTCGTTGCATTTTTGCTAAGTAGGTTGTGCACAAGTTCTTGTATCCGCCTATTGTGCAATCGTGCTAGCATCTCTCTAGTGTTGTGCAACAAGAGCATTTTTGTGGATTCCACATTTTGGCTCACCCTTGGTTGCACGACCCCACTTATCTTTTTGCGTGTGTATTTTCGTGTACCTTATATGCTGGTCTACTTGTTACATTGCATCTTGTGAATCTTTTCCAACATTATTGAAGCTCACTTACAATTGCATCAAATTTTGTGCCACCATCCTAACCAAGCTCCACCAAAAGCTTTTACTTGTGTAGGTGTGAGAAACCGACAAGAGCTAGTACCAATTGTGCTATTTCCTTGTCCTACATTGGAGTGATCCTCGATCCACTTTCAACTTCGGTTAAGGTACATTTGGTACTCGTTCTTCTCTTTCTACCACTCACATTTGTCTTGGAATGATGGATAGGACAAGTACTTGTACCAACCCACTCTTCATGGAGCAAGACGACGACATGAACACCTTCGTCACCAAGAGTCACCTCTTTGGTGCACAACGTGCTTTGCATCAAGAGCAACAAGCCATGAGTGAACGCATCGACAACCTTGCCGCCGACTTGCGACTTTCCGAGCAACGTACAAGGGACTCCTTCAACCACAAGCTCGATGATCACAAGCATGAGAATGACGCAAGGATGGACGAAATTCATGCTTTGTTGCTCAATCGCTCTTCTACGCGACACCGACTTCACACTCTCCGGCTCTTCACACTCTCAAGCAAAGAAGGAGCCGTTCAAGCCAACACTCCGACTTCACACTCTCCGGCTCAAGTACACCGACATCGAACACTCTTTGCCGAGCCGTGCGCAACGATCGTCCAGCAGCCTCAATCCCCTACGCGACACCGACTCTCAAGAGCGCCGACAACGTCAAACTCAAGAGGCCTTTGCGCTAGCACGAGAACGGCAACGACAACGATAGCATGAAGAGGAAGAACGAGCGTGTCTACACCAAAATGCTCAAGATGCCGACGCACAACGTCAAGAACAACAACTCCGTGACGCTCAAGCACTTGAGGCCCAACAAGCTCTATGCGATTCAAGTCGAGCCGTAGCCGACCGAGGCCGACAAGCTCATGAACACGCCGAAGCACTTCGCGAAGAAGTCCGCGAGAGGATCCATCAAGCTCGCGTGCACCGTCAAGTTCCTCCTTGAGCTCGACAAGCTCCTCCACAAGCACGTCACAAACAACAAGTTCCTCAAGATCATGAAGACAATGGAGATCCTCCACGACAAGAGCAACAAGAGGTTGACAATCCTCTGCGCCAAGAGCACCACGAGTTGAACAATCATCAACAACATGGGCGTCATCATCCCCGACCCCAACACAATGAAGAGCAATGCTGTGGCAAGCTCAAGTTCACCATGCCAAGTTAAACGGAAGCAACTATCCCAAAGAGTACCTTTCATGGGCATTGAAAGTTGACAAGATCTTCCGTTTGCACAATTATGAAGAAGAGAAGAAGATCGCGATGGCATCCCTTGAGTTCCAAGACTATGTGCTCATTTGGTGGGAACAAATCATAGAGCGCCGAGAGGCAAGAGGTGAACCACCCATCACTACTTGGGCGCAAATGAAGGATGTCATGAGAGCAGGCTTCGTACCTACCTACTACAACCGCGACCTCTTCAAGAAACTCCAACAACTCAAGCAAGGAACAAAGAGCGTTGAAGAGTACTACAAGGAGACGGAGATTGCAATGATAAAAGCCAATGTCACGGAAGATGATGAGCAAACTATGGCACGTTTCTTGAATGGACTCAATCATCCCATCAAGAAGATCACCGACTTCCAACCATACTCAAATCTCATCGAGCTCGTGCACCAAGCTACCAAAGCGGAATTCCAAGTGCAAGATGATTTCAAGTATGCCAGGTTCTCATCCAAGTCCTACGGCTTCTCCAACACCCAAGCGTTAAGGACTCCAACACCGACTATAAAGCCTTCTACTACCAACATCGACAAGTCGAGTTCCATGAAAGCTTCGTCAACTACAAGCCATACTACTATGAGCAATTTCAAGCCGAGAGCTTCATCATCATCAACCCCAACCGATGAGACCGTCAAGACGAGTTCCTTCAAGTGTTTCACTTGCGGAGGCCGAGGCCACAAGTCCCATGAGTGCACCAACAAGCGAACCATGGTCTTCAATGACGATGGCACTTATGACTCCATGAGTGACGGCGAAATGGAAGCCCTTGAGCAAGTCGCCATGCACCGCCAAGTGAACAATGAAGAAGAACAAATCTTTTGCGATGAAGATGCAAGTCCCGCCCTTGTTGTCTCCAAGGTTTTGACTCTCCAACATCACCAAGAAGAAGACCAACGATGCCACATATTCCACACCAAGGCCGGCATCAATGGACGATCCGTCAAGGTCATCATCGATGGAGGGAGTTGCCATAATCTTGCAAGCGAAGAACGTTGCTCCAAGCTCCAATTGCCCAAGACGAAGCATCCACATCCATACAAAGTGCAATGGCTTAGTGACTCCGGCACCATCCAAGTCGAGCACCGAGTACAAGTCTCCTTCAAAATCGGCGCCTACGAAGGCACCTTGGAGTGCGGCGTTGTTCCAATGACCGTTTGTCATCTTCTCCTTGGATGACCATGTCAATTCGATCGAGGAGTCGTCCACAATGACCGAACGAACCACTACATCTTCCAGATGAAGGGCAAGGAGTACGTCCTCCGTCCAATGTTGCCAAGTCAAGTGATCGCCGACAAGCAAGCCACCCATCATGGAGATCATAGTGAGAGAGCGAGCCACCAAAATGAGAGTGAGCGCCACAAGCCCAAATCGAACACCTCCACGATGAGCGAAAAGAAGAACCTAGCTCTATTTGCCACAAAAAGTGAGATAAGAGGAGCGTGTGAGAACCCATCTAGTGTCCTACACTACGTCCTCGTGTGCAAGGACAATGCACCACAAACTAACACTTCTCACACTCTTCCTCTAGTCTTATCTTCTCTTTTGCAGGAATTTCAAGATGTTTTCCCCGACGAGCTACCTCCGGGACTACCTCCGCTATGAGGCATTGAGCACCAAATCGACCGCATCCCCGGAGTACCTCTTCCAAACAAAGCTCCATACCACGTCAACCCCGAAGAGACCAAAGAAATACAAAGGCAAGTAAAGCATCTCATAGACCATGGACATGTGCGTGAAAGTTTGATCCCCTGTGCCGTCCCGGTCATTCTTGTGCCAAAACGTGATGATAGCTTTCGCATGTGCTCCGATTGTAGACTTATCAACGCTATCACCGTTCGCTATAGGTATCCCATTCCACGCCTAGATAATATGCTTGATGCGCTTAGTGGTGCCACTATCTTTTCCAAAATTGATCTTAAGAGTGGTTACTATCAAATCCGCATACAAGAGGGTGATGAATGGAAAACCGCCTTCAAAACCAAGTTTGGTTTGTATGAGTGGTTAGTCATGCCTATGGGTCTCTCAGAGGCACTGGGTACTTTTATGCGCCATATGAATCATGTCTTTCACCCTTACATTGGTATATTTGTTGTGGTTTACTTTGATGACATTCTTATGTTTAGCAAATCTATCAAAGAGCATGTCACCCATGTCCGCACCGTTTTGCAAACTCTTAGAAAATAGCGCCTCTATGCTAATATGGAGAAATGCCTTTTTGGTGTTGATAAGCTCGTTTTCTTGGGTTTTGTTGTTTCCTCTAAGGATGTTCATGTTGATGAGTCCAAGATCAATGCTATTAAGACTTGGCCACAACCAACCACTTGCATCAAGTGCGTAGTTTTCTTGGCCTTGCGGGTTTCTATCGTCGCTTTGTGAAGGATTTTAGCACCATTGCTTTGCCTTTTGCATGCTTTGAGCAAGAAGAATGCGCCTTTTGTTTGGGGACCATCCCAAGATACCGCATTCAGTGAGCTTAAGAATTTGCTTACTCATGCTCCCGTGCTTGCTTTACCCAACTTTGACAAGCCTTTTGAGATTCATTGCGATTCTAGTGGTAATGGCATAGGAGGTGTGTTAATGCAAGAGAAGCGCCCCATAGCTTACTTTAGTGATAAACTTTCCGGAGCGCAACTCAATTACCCCATCTATGACAAAAAGCTATATGCTTTACTCCGCGTTTCGCATGAATGGGAACATTACCTTCGTCCCCATGAGTTTATCATTCATACTGATCATGAGACTCTCAAGTATCTTAAGGGTCAAACCAAGTTGAACAAGCATCATGGTAAATGGAGTGAATTTATTGAGTCTTTTCCTTATGTCATCCAATACATCAAAGGTAAGGAAAACATTGTAGCGGATGATCTTTCCCACATATGCATGCTTGTTACACAACTTGAGTTAGATGTCATTGGCTTCGAACATTTCAAAGACTTGTATGAGCATGATGCAACTTTTGCTACTCCTTATGCCAAGTGTTTATCGCATACATCTTGGGTATGCTATTACATCAAAGATGGATATCTTATGCGAGCTAACAAACTTTTCATCCCCAAGTCTTCTCTTCGTTTGTTGCTTTTGCAGGAATCTCATGGAGGAGGATTAATGGGACATTTCGGACGCGACAAGACGTTCGCCACGCTCTCGAAGAACTACTTTTGGCCCAAGATGTTTCGGGACGTCAATCGTTTCACCAACCGATGCTCCACATGTCGCAAAGCTAAGTCCAAAGCTCAATCTCATGGCCTCTATATGCCTCTACCAATTCCATACCAACCATGGGAAGACATTAGCATGGACTTTGTACTTGGTTTGCCTAGGACTCGAAATGGGAAAGATTCAATATTTGTCGTTGTGGACCGTTTCTCAAAAATGGCACATTTTATTCCTAGCAACAAGATAGATGATGCTTCACATGTTGCTAATCTCTTTTGTAGGGAAATATTGTGTCTACATGGAGTGCCAAAGACTATCGTCTCAGACCGCGATGTCAAGTTCCTTAGCTACTTTTGGAAGACCCTATGCGCCAAGCTCGGAATCAAGCTACTCTTCTCCATGGCTTACCATCCTCAAACCGACGGTCAAACGAAGGTGACAAACCACACACTCTCTGCTCTACTTCGAGTACTCATCAAGAAGAATATCAAGGAGTGGGAGGAGTGCCTACCTATCGCCGAGTTCGCCTACAACCGAGCAAGACACTCAACAATCGGCAAGTCCCCCTTCGAGGTCGTCTACTGATTCAACCCTTTGTCACCATTGGATATTCTCCCTCTACCACTCCAAGAGCGCATCAATTTGGACACAAGCGCATGAGCGACCCATCTCAAGAAGGTGCATGAAGATACAATAAGCACAATCAAGAGCCAAGTACAACGCCTTGCGACCAAGCTCAACGTCAACAAGCACCCTATGATATTCAACATTGGAGACCTCGTGTGGCTACACCTTCGCAAGGACCGCTTTCCCCAAGAACGCAAGTCCAAACTTCGACCACGCACGGATGGACCATTCAAGGTGCTTGCACGCTACAACAACAACACATACAAGATCGACATCCCTCGTGACAAGTACTCCGTGAGCGACATCTTCAACATCAAAGATCTCTCGCCCTACCATGGTGATGAGGATTTCGATCCGAGGATGAATCTTCCCCAAGGGAGGGGAAATGATGCGGAGCATCCCAAGATCATCCCCATGGACGCACCTACACCCCCAATGACACCACTTGGACCAATGACATGAGCCCGAGCCAAGGCTATCGAAGATAAGGTGAACTCACTCCTCTCCGAACTTCCACTTTCTATGCATGAGACGTGGCTACTACCTAAGTCTGAGGTGTTGTGCATGATTAGGAACCAAAAGGACCCTCCCGAAGATGCGCATGAAGATGTACAAGTCCCCAAGTCCACGGATGAGGAGAACCAACGGAAGGAGCCAAGAACATCTCCCAGGCCCAGGACATCCGGCCAAGACCCCGGACATCCGGCCCCTGGAGCGTCATACACTATAGCAACACAGCCGCCAGAAGTTACAGGCCCCGGACATCCAGCCTCGACAGCCCGGACATCCGGCCTCTCCCGAGCCCCCGGACATCCGGCCACCAGCCCGGAAATCCGGCCCCTCCGAACCTGATAGCAACAAATGCCACCACTCCAGCCTGGACACCCGGCCTCCCCAGCCCGGACATCCGGTGTCGCCTGAAAGCCCGGACATCCGGCCCGACCAGCCCGGACATCTGGCCTCCCCTGTCTGCGCACAGTGAAGGGCCGGGGCCCATGTATCCCTTCTCCCCCTAGACTATATATAGTCCATCTCACTCAACTTTCTAGGGTTAGCGTTGGTTTAGCTCATTTGAGAGATAGAGATACGCTCATCCATATCAGATCTACTCCACGAGAGAGACCGCGGCCCCTCTACGGAGAAGATCCACCTTGGATTCAAGACCTCCTCACGGAGAAGACATCAAGACCTCCTCACGGAGAAGAACTGGTTACCCTATGTATCGTCCTTTGTTGGATTCGGATCTTGTATCTCTTTGTGTTTCGAGGATCTAGCACATGTGTGATCATTCTTGTTGGTTTTAGTGTTTCTCTCATGTTTCCCCTCATGATTCCCCTCGTTTTCCCCCTCGTGTTCTTTGTGTTCATCGCGGGATCCGCTCCATTCATGAAAGATCGGCCAATTAGGGTTCTACCCTACATCAATGTTGACCACGCCGTGCCGAGAGCACCAGGGCGGTGGACGACGACGAGGCCTATGAAGGGAACGACATGGAGCCAGGGAAGACATGGCAGTGGCTGCCCATGTGGTAGGGAGTACGAGGGTTGACTGGTTTGTCTGCCGTTGCCGAAAATAACAGGAGGTGTGGGTGAGTAGAGGGATAGCCAGGCCAGGGATGCGACTATGGTGGGGCTGCGAGGCGTGCCCGACAGCATAGCCGGCCACGGGAGGCTAGAACAGGCGGTTCCACTAGTGCTGGTTTGGGCGGCTGGAGTAGGATGATCAGAGAGTGAAGAAGCACGATTGTCGTTAGATTGACATCTAACGGTCTGACGCTGGTAGAGTCGATTGTTGACTAAGTTTCTTTTTTTGAGAAACCTTTTGTACACATGAACTTAGTAGGCCCACAAGTCAGCCTCCAAATCTGTGGCAGACAACAAAGAGCCCATTTGCTATTTTTAATAATTTGCAACCCATTTGCTAATTCTTAAGTAATTTCTTACAGCCCATTTTCTTCCCAGGACCACAGTCAAAAAGTTCAACCTTATTTTGCATATTTTGGTGGAGTCCGAACTGTTGTAATCCCGAAATGATAATTTTTTTAAGAACTCACTGATTTGCCCAAAATATTGCTTTGTTTTTGTAAGTAAAAAGGACGTGGGATAATTGAGTTAGTTTAAGGGAAAACCAATGGTAAAAAAATCACCACTGGGAGGGAAAACAACAAGAAAAATAAGGATGTAAATATGGGAACTTTATGTATTTTCAATATAATGATACGTGTATATGAACTAGTAAAACTATAGGTAGAGATTAGAAAACGGAAATAGGACATGGCTTTTCAAGAGGAAAATAGAACTGGGCTGTGTGTTTAATTCAGTAAAAAAACTGCCTGCGGATGTTGTAATGGGCTGGACCTGTTAAAAACAAAACTAAGCCTGGGCAGTCTACATCCCAGTTGAAACTTGCTCGACCTGAAAAAACAATATACATGCTCAATAAACAAGAGAATTCTGGAAGTACAAACTGGTAACTGGGATGCAACAGGTATATTCTTTTTTCATCGTGATAATAAGTGCATGCACTTGTTTCAAC
Organism: Triticum urartu; assembly: GCF_056163025.1. NCBI lineage: Eukaryota > Viridiplantae > Streptophyta > Magnoliopsida > Poales > Poaceae > Triticum > Triticum urartu. The sequence goes on along the minus strand of NC_141878.1, from coordinate 265,971,497 downwards.
AAAATTGTGGAATTGGGAATTCGAACGGCAGGTGCTTATGCTACCCATCAAATAAAAATCAGGTGCCTGAAAATTCGTTTCGAAACAAATGATTCAGCTTTATATCTATGACGACCCTCGGCATGATGGTTGGAAGCAAATACCAAGCTCATACCGAAAGATCGTTAACAACAATACCAACTTGCGGACGACAAGGTAGTACAAGCACCAATGCCAAACTAACTTATAATCTTTTTACTCCTGGCCCTAGTATTCGTTTGGTAGAAAATCTTGCAGAGGACCAGCTCCCGCTCCTTCTCTTGCTCCAGGTCCCCGAGGTGGTACTGGTGCATCACCCAGTTGGTCCTTTGCTGGTCGAAGTTCTTGTTGGTGTGCAGCACCAGAACCTTTTTGCTGCCTGTCTGCCGGTCATTGACCATCACCGGCAAGGTATTGCCGGTCTTGTGCCACATCACATGCATGCCGCACTCCGACTGTATCTTGCGATGCGTCCACGTGCCCCTTTTGAACGCTCTGGAATTGTGTTGCAAGAAAATGCTTGCTTAGGCCACTCAGTGTGATACCTGCAGTATTGTCGAATACAGGTTTTAGTGCACATAGTTGGCATTCTCATAATATCTTTGGCATGTTGCAGTCACTTGTTTCACTTTTTATTAACTATCAAATTGTAATTACTTCACTAGATCTACGTCTAAAAAGGAAAATGGAGCTATAAACAAAGGAATATGCTTGTGCAAGTAGACGGCCGATCGGTGTCTTACTTGGAAGTTTCTCAGGATGGGTGTAGCATATGCTGTGCTCGCTGTCGATGGTTGGTATGAACGAATCGATGAGAGGGTGAGATCTCGCGCTGTCAGCACTCACTTTGGCCTCAAGGTGCTCGATCAGCTCCTGATCTGTGGGATCGAACTTGACGCCAGCCGACAGCACCGGCCAATACTTTTTGGAGTTGCATCGGTTAATTCCAGTTATATGGTGCTCAATGTATGATCAATCGATTGTTTTAAGTGAATGATGAACGATTTCGACAGATAAGTTGTAGTACTCCAAATCTGAAGTCCACAATACCCGAACACGCTGCTGGGATTCTTGTGTCACCTCACGCGTAGCGTGTTGTCACGTCAATTCAATGTGATGACATGATGAATAATTTGACCGACATACAACGAGTAGTACTGAGTACTTACTAGTCGTATTTAGTGTCACATATTAGCCTTACGTTTAACTAACAAAATGTCAATGCATGTCACCAGAAATTATTCCATTGGAAACTATGTTCAAATACGAATAAAACGATATAATTTTTTGTGACATGCATTAACATTTAGTTAGTGAAATTTATGGTCAAAATTTGACACAATTTATGAAGGGGACCAATAAACCAGGAGGGAGGTAGTAGTACGAGTAGCGCAATATACGATATAGAGGACTAGTATAAATTTAGAAATGGAGTAAGAAGTTACAAGTCTGTGCGACAGACTTTGTAGGCTACATGAGTAATACAAAATATAATTCCCATTGGACAACACTTTGAACAACAAGTACGCACTTGAAGCCTAACTGATATATTGTAGTGACGCGACCTCAAACGGTCAAGTCTCTGTGCTTCAGTGTCATCCCTGGATCGATAATGCTGACACACACAATACTTGAGGATTTATAACAAAGTAGCAATCACACACTTATTACATAGAATGTGTAGCGACCAGACCTCAAACAGTCTGATCTCTGTGCCCTGGTGTCATCCCTGGATCAGTAATGTTGACACCACACAGTACTCGGAGGATTTATAGCAGAGTAGCAATCACACACTTATTACATCGAGTGTTTCAAAAGAGAACTTATTACAATAAATATGGCTTAAGGCCATCTAATAACGATAACAACGGAAGGCTTGGAAGATAAGTGAGTCCATCAACTCCAACGGCATCACTGAGTATAGAACCACGACCTAAAACTCCTTAATCATCGTCTGAAAAGTCTGCAACATTAACGTTGCAGCCCGAAAACGGGTCAGCACATGGAATATGCTGGCAAGGTAACACATAGAGAGTAATGGAATGCAACAACTATACTATATGCATATTTGGCTGGTGGAAAGCTCTATGGTTACTGTTTTTGCGTAAAGCCAATTTTTCCCTACTTCAAAGGAATAAACTTAATTACTATCATGGTGGTTGTGAAACATTGAGAATGGTTGACAGCATTCTCAATCCCAATTAAGTAACATCATTAAAACCCATCAAAATTTAATTTAGAGTAACATGTTGAGATTCACATGAAAATCCAAGTACTAGATACTCAAGATGTCCATAACCGAGGACACGGCTAATCATGATTAGTTTATTACACTCTGCAGAGGTTTGCGCACTTTTCCCCACAAGACTCGATCGCCTCCGTTTGGTTTCTCGCACTACATGGTGTTTGAGAAACGGATGACCGAGACACAGTCTTTCAGAAGCGCTAGCACCTTACGACGGGTAGACCGGTACACCTACTTTCCCCTACATCTGCTAGTCTACCACTGTAAGAGTTCGCACAACTTAGTCAACTATGCCAGAGCCCATAATGGCTTGTGGCTGCACACGGAAGTTTCTAGTATGAATAATCTCATGATCCCTTTGGGCCTGGGTGGCGGTCCAATAAAAATAGGCAAGTCCTGGTAACCCCAGGTGCCTCAATCCACCCAGATGTGTGTTAGGTTGCCTCCTTAGATAAACCCTTAATTATAAATCTCACATCTGTCATGGATATCACTCACCCAATCCACGTCTACTAGCATAGCATGGCATAATAAGCAAACGTAGAAGTAACTCCCAAAGGTTTGATAATAAACAGGAAATAGGTACTACCTCATCTACTTCCCATCCCACAGTTTAATTAGATCCTAATCATGCAATGTGTGAGGACTGATCTAATGCAATAAAACTGGGTTGTAGAAAAGGTATGATCAAAGTGTTACTTGCCTTGCTGATGATCCGCGTAACCTAGAGATTCAACGTAACAGGCGGCGCACTCCGGGTATTCTATCGCAGACAAACAAACAAGCATACAATAAGTACTCATCTAATGCACGGGTAAAACTCAAATAGAAGATCTAACCAGAATGTTCAACTTAAGAACCCTGGTTGGCAAAAAGAATCAAATCGAACGAAGCAAAACAAATCAAACGGCGAAAGAAAACAACTTCGTTCTAGTAATCTGGATCTAGGGAAAATTTTACAGTAGCAAAAACATGTTTAAGTTGATTATTCGGAAAGAGGGTTTCGAGACGAAACTCCAGGCGCTTGAATCGCCTGATTCCGATAAACGAGCGAAAAGTTATACTAAAACGAAAATCGGATCAGAAATTGCGATCAGAAAATAACCGCGGAAAATCCGACGAAAAAGAAAAACGACGAACAGAATTTTTTTTAAACAACACGGAAAACGAGGCAGCGGCGAACCACGAAAGGCGCGCGGCGGCGGCGGCGGGCGGCGGCGGCGGCGGCAGGGGGGCTGGGGCTAGGGTTAGGGTTTGCTGGCGGCGGCTGTTGGGCTCTTCGGGCCCCGGGGTGGCGGCTTATAAAGCCCCCCGGCCGGTGGTTTCCTGGCCGGGTACGGCCCGTAGTCGGTTTCCGTTTTTTTTATAAATCCGCTCGGAAGAAAAATAAAAAGAAATACTAAACGGACTCCAAAAATCACGAAATAAATTTTGCCGGGTTCCTAAAATCAAGCCCGATAAAGTGAACATTTATCTGGGCCCAAACTACAACTTTGAAAAACGCGCATTTTTCCTAAATTCAAATAAAATACCGAAAAACTCTGAAATAAAACTTATTTGATTTTTTTATTAAATCCTCAATATTTCTATATTTTGGGAAAGTCATTTTATTCCCTCTCTCATATTTTTGTAATAGAAATAATTGATGATAAAATAAATAAAATCAAATGATCCTGTTTACATAATTTGAGAAAACTCAAATATGTAAATAACGAAATCCCCAACTCTCTCCGTGGGTCCTTGAGTTGCTTAGGATTTTCTAGGATCAAAACCAAAAGCAAAATAAAATATGATATGCATCATGACCTAATGTATAACATTCCAAATTGAAAATTTGGGATGCTACAAACCTACCCCCTTAAGATGAATCTCGCCCTCGAGATTCGGGTTGGTTAGAAAAATAGGTGAGGGTGGTCTTTGAGCAAATCTTCCTCTCGCTCCCAGGTGGCTTCATCCTCCGTGTGGTGGCTCCACTGAACTTTGCAAAACTTGATAACCTTGCTACGAGTAACTCGACTGGCAAACTCGAGGATCTTGACTGGTTTCTCCTCATAGGTCAAATTATTATCCAACTGAATTGCTTCTAATGGCACTGTGTCTCTCAAGGGTATGTCAGTCATCTCCGCGTGACACTTTTTCAACTGAGAAACGTGGAACACATCATGCACTCCTGCCAATACTTCTGGCAAATCCAACTTGTAGGCCACTTCTCCCATACGCTCCAAAACTCGATATGGCCCTATAAATCGTGGCACTAACTTCCCCTTAACTCCAAAGCGCTTAATCCTTCAAAGTGGGGATACTCGAAGATAAACTCTGTCTCCAACTTCGTCCCATGACAACGGTCTCCTGCACCTCCTTCCGCACAAAGCTTCGAAAGGTGCCATCTTCAAACTGGTCTGATAGCTATTATTGTAAGAGAACTCTGCATATGGCAATTTATCGTCCCAACTAGATCCATAATCTAGCGCACAAGCTCTCAGCATATCCTCCAAAATCTGATTGACTCTCTCGGTCTGTCCATCTGTCTGCGGATGAAAAGCTGTACTAAATTCTAGCCTAGTACCCATAGTCTCATGCAACTGCTTCCAGAACTTTGAGGTAAACTGGGTTCCTCTATCTGATACGATGCTCCTCGGAACTCCATGCAAACATACGATCCTAGTCATGTATATCTTTGCCAACTTAGCACTGGTGTAAGTGGTCTTTACTGGGATGAAATGAGCTACTTTCGTCAATGGATCAACTACAACCCAAATCGAGTCATAGCCTGAACGAGTCCTTGGTAATCCCGTGATAAAATCCATGCCTAGCTTATCCCACTTCCATTCGGGTATCGGCAATGGTTGCAACAATCCTGCTGGCTTCTGATGTTCTGCCTTTACTCTCTGACATACATCACAAACTGCTACATACTCCGCAATATCCTTCTTCATTCCGGTCCACCAGAAAATATCCTTCAAATCCAAATACATCTTGGTATTTCCTGGGTGAATCGAATACGGTGAATCATGGGCCTCTTGCAAAATCAACTTCCTGATCTCCGGGTCATTGGGCACACAAACACGATCTTCAAACCATAGGGTGTCGTGCTCATCCTCACGAAATCCTTTAGCTTTTCCTTTGCTCAGTTTCTCCTTTATAGCGGCAATCTCTTTGTCAGTTTTCTGAGCTTCTCTGATTCTATCCATCAAAGTTGACTGAATTTCCAATGCTGCTACATAGCCTCTCGGAACTATTTCCAAACATAGTTCACGAAGATTTTCTGCTAACTCCTTGGGTATTTCTCCCGTCATTAACCTATTGACATGACTCTTACGACTTAATGCGTCAGCTACTACATTAGCCTTCCTGGGATGATAATGAAATTTCATATCACAATCCTTGATGAGCTCCAACCATCTTCTTTGTCTGAGATTCAACTCCTTCTGCGTGAAAATATACTTCAAACTCTTATGATTCGTGTACACCTCACAATGATTTCCAATGAGGAAATGTCTCCATGTCTTCAATGCATGCACTACGGCTGCTAACTCCAAATCATGCGTAGCATAATTCAATTCGTGAGGCTTCAGTTGTCGTGAAGCATACGAAACAACTCTTCCTTCCTGCATAAGCACTGCTCCAAGTCCTCGATGTGAAGCGTCGCAATACACCTCATAATCCTTGGTTTGATCGGGCAAAATCAATACTGGTGAGGTAACCAAACGTTTCTTCAACTCCTGGAAACTAGCCTCACACTCCTCAGTCCAATTGAATTTAGTATCCTTCTTCAACAACTCCATCATAGGTTTTGCGATATTTGAGAAATTCTCAATAAATCTCCGGTAGTATCCTGCGAGTCCAAGAAAACTCCGGATCTCTCCAACTGTTGTTGGTGCTTCCCACTTGGTCACGATTTCAACTTTAGCGGGATCTACTGCTATACCTTCTCCAGATATAACGTGTCCGAGGAATCCTACTTCCTTCAACCAAAATTCACATTTGTTGAATTTGGCATATAACTGATGTTCTCTGAGCTTTCCAAGTACCAAACGCAAATGCTCCTTATGCTCCTCTTCATTCTTCGAATAAACCAGGATATCATCAATGAACACTACGACAAACTTATCCAAAAACTCCATAAACACTTTGTTCATCAGGTTCATAAAATAGGCAGGCGCGTTAGTCAGTCCAAATGACATAACGGTATACTCATATAGTCCATATCTTGTGGTGAATGCTGTCTTAGGTATATCCTGTTCTCGAATCTTCAACTGGTGGTATCCTGATCGCAAATCGATCTTGGAAAACACTTTAGCTCCTTGCAATCGATCAAACAGATCATTGATCATTGGTAGTGGGTACTTGTTCTTGATCGTTACTTCATTCAATCCTCGATAATCAACAACCATCCTTAACGATCCATCCTTCTTCTCCACTAGAAGTACTGGTGATCCCCAAGGCGAAGAACTTGGGCGAATATATCCCTTATCCAGTAACTCCTTAATTTGCTTCTTAATTTCCACCAAATCTTTTGCTGGCATCCTATATGGTCTCTTCGATATTGGCCCAGTGCCTGGCAAAAGCTCAATCAAAAACTCAATGTCTCTATCCGGTGGCATGCCTGGCAACTCTTCGGGAAATACATCAGGAAAATCCTTTACCACTGCTACTTCCTCCTGCACAACTCCTGATAAGGAATTTACTTGTGTCCTGTTTGGCGCATGCCGGGATACATACTTGATCCTTCTTCCTTCTGGCGTTGTGAGCAAAATTGTCTTACTGGCGCAATCGATGTTTCCTCCATACATCGACAGCCAATCCATACCAAGAATCACATCCAGACCTTGGGATTCCAAAATAATTAAATCCGTTGGGAAAACATGCCTTCCTATACTTAATGGCACTTGAAAACATCCTTGACTGGCCATGTACTCCGCTCCTGGTGAGCTTACTAGCATAGGTGTTTTAAGAATCCTAGTGGGCAGGCTATACTTTTCCACAGATCCCCTTGATATGTATGAATGCGATGCACCAGTATCAAAAAGAACGAGTGTAGTAAATGACTTAACCAAAAACTTACCTATTACTGCATCGGGCTGAGCTTCAACCTCCTCCACATTAACGTGGTTCACCTGTCCCCTATTGAAAGGGTTCGGCTTCTTTCCAGAGCTTCCATTGCCGTTTTGTCCTTCAGGACAGTCATTTGCATAATGTCCTGGCTTCGAACACTTATAGCATGTGACGTGGCTCAAGTCCTTCTTGGCTGGGGTTGATGGGGTGCTGCGGTTCTGTCCATTACTTCCTCCATTCCCATTACCATTTTGGTGCCATTGTGATTGTGCGAGCTACCTACTCCATGGGTATGCTGAAAATGTCCTCCCGGTCTAGGGGTAAAATGAGGCTTCTGCTGAGCTCCTAAATTATACTTTCCTTGTCCATACTTCCTCTTGCGGTTCTCAATTTGCTGCTGCTTCCCTTCAATCATAAGAGCACGATCTACCAACTCCTGGTAGTTGTTGAAGGTGGCTACCATCAAATGCATACTCAACTCATCATTCAGTCCTTCTAGGAATTTCTCCTGCTTAGCTGCATCCGTAGCGACGTCATCTGGGGCATAACGTGCTAGCTTACTAAACTCCTCCACATACTGGCCAACTGTCCGTCCTCCTTGGCGCAAGTTACGAAACTCATGCTTCCTCATGGCCATAGCTCCTGCTGAAACATGGGCAGTACGGAAAGCCTGCTGAAACTGGTCCCATGTGACAGTGTCGACTGGGAAAGTGGTTGTGAAGTTCTCCCACCAAGATGCTACGGGTCCTTCTAACTGATGTGCGGCAAACTTAACCTTCTCCGCATCTGTGCATCCTGCTGTGGTCAACTCCCTAGCTATCTTGTGGAGCCAATCATCTACTACTATCGGCTCGGTGCTACTGGAAAACACCGGCGGATTCAGCCTAAGAAAACGGGCTAAGTGGTCAATAGGTGGTGGTGGTGGGTTGTTGTTATTGTTCCCTTGATTCTGATTCTGAACTAGCAACTGCATCAAGGTGTTCTGCTTCTGGATCAACTGGGTGAGCTCCGGCGGAAAAGAAAATCCAGGGTCACGTCTCGGAGGCATCTGAGGGTTTAGAAAAGATGAGATATAAGAATAGAGGGGGTCGAAAGAGAAAACACTACCCATATGCACATGAGACAAAAACACACAATTCACTCCAATCAATCAAACAAAAGCATACAATCGATCTAACTATCGCAAAAGTGCTCAGACTACTATATTTACATGGTGGACTACTACTACTACTGATGAGGTGGTCTACTAGAAATATTATACAGTTGTAGACTCCATGATATCGGCTCCTGCTTCATCCACATAGTCATCATCGCTACTATCTTGCTCCGAGTCGGTGCCGTCAATGATGATGTAGTCGTCCGGACTAATCTCCTTGGGTTCTTCGTCTTCATCTACTGGTGTCGGGCCTCCCATAAATATTCCAATCTTCTTGATCAGATCATCATTCTTCTCCACCAATACTTCAATTTCTTCTTCATAATCTTCGCGTGTAGCCTTGAGTTCTTCCTCCAGTTCCTTGATTCTAGTCTTAGCCTTCTTCAGATCTATCATGTCGGCGCACATCTGATTCTCCTGGCGTCGAATGTGCTGATTTAACTCCTGAATAAAAGCTGCAATTGATCTATCTTTCCTGGTGCTGATCATCTCCCAGTGTTCATCTCGGCGCCCACAAATCTGGTAGATAGTATCCTTGAGATCCTTGCGGTAGACTTCTCCAATGCGTCCCATGGCGATGTGAGCTGCCATGCTCTTTCCTAGACTCCAAGTTGGTGCATCAAAAGAAAACACCATGGGCTCAGTGACTGGCATGAACGTCCTTCCAGGAACTTGAACTTGTATCATCCAGCGCTCTTCTTCCGGTAAAGTGGCGTTGTAGGTTCCCGTGAAGCTTGGTACTCCTATGTTCAGGTATCTAGTGATTTCCTTCAAGTGGCGTCCAAAGGGTGTATCTTCATCCGGTTGGGTGAACTTGTTCCTTGCATCCGCCATCCTAAAGAGTAGAAAAGATGAGAAGTCAGAAGAGAAGAGAGTGAGTAGTGATCTAGGTCTTTAGCTTAGTGGTCGTGTCCTAAAGTCAGCGTGTGCTCTGATACCATCTCTGTAGCAACCAGACCTCAAACAGTCTGATCTCTGTGCACCGGTGTCATCCCTGGATCAGTAATGCTGACACCACACAGTACTCGGAGGATTTATAGCAGAGTAGCAATCACACACTTATTACATCGAGTGTCTCAAAAGAGAACTTATTACAATAAATATGGCTTAAGGCCATCTAATAACGATAACAGCGGAAGGCTTGGAAGATAAGTTAGTCCATCAACTCCAACGGCATCACTGAGTATAGAACCACGACCTAAAACTCCTTAATCGTTGTCTGAAAAGTCTGCAACATTAACGTTGCAGCCCGAAAACGGGTCAGCACATGGGATATGCTGGCAAAGTAACACATAGAGAGTAATGGAATGCAACAACTATACTATATGCATATTTGGCTGGTGGAAAGCTCTATGGTTACTGTTTTTGCGTAAAGCCAATTTTTTCCTACTTCAAAGGAATAAAATTAATTACTATCATGGTGGTTGTGAAACATTGAGAATGGTTGACAGCATTCTCAATCCCAATTAAGTAACATCATTAAAACCCATCAAAATTTAATTTAGAGTAACATGTTGAGATTCACATGGAAATCCAAGTACTAGATACTCAAGATGTCCATAACCGGGGACACGGCTAATCATGATTAGTTTATTACACTCTGCAGAGGTTTGCGCACTTTTCCCCACAAGACTCGATCGCCTCCGTTTGGTTTCTCGCACTACATGGTGTTTGAGAAACGGATGACCGAGACACAGTCTTTCAGAAGCGCTAGCACCTTACGACGGGTAGACCGGTACACCTACTTTCCCCTACATCTGCTAGTCTACCACTGTAAGAGTTCGCACAACTTAGTCAACTATGCCAGAGCCCATAATGGCTTGTGGCTGCACACGGAAGTTTCTAGTATGAATAATCTCATGATCCCTTTGGGCCTGGGTGGCGGTCCAATAAAAACAGGCAAGTCCTGGTAACCCCAGGTGCCTCAATCCACCCAGATGTGTGTTAGGTTGCCACCTTAGATAAACCCTTAATTATAAATCTCACATCTGTCATGGATATCACTCACCCAATCCACGTCTACTAGCATAGCATGGCATAATAAGCAAACGTAGAAGAAACTCCCAAAGGTTTGATAATAAACAGGAAATAAGTACTACCTCATCTACTTCCCATCCCACAGTTTAATTAGATCCTAATCATGCAATGTGTGAGGACTGATCTAATGCAATAAAACTGGGTTGTAGAAAAGGTATGATCAAAGTGTTACTTGCCTTGCTGATGATCCGCGTAACCTAGAGATTCAACGTAACAGGCGGCGCACTCCGGGTATTCTATCGCAGACAAACAAACAAGCATACAATAAGTACTCATCTAATGCACGGGTAAAACTCAAATAGAAGATCTAACCAGAATGTTCAACTTAAGAACCCTGGTTGGCAAAAAGAATCAAATCGAACGAAGCAAAACAAATCAAACGGCGAAAGAAAACAACTTCGTTCTAGTAATCTGGATCTAGGGCATATTTTACAGTAGCAAAAACATGTTTAAGTTGATTATTCGTAAAGAGGGTTTCGAGACGAAACTCCAGGCGCTTGAATCGCCTGATTCCGATAAACGAGCGAAAAGTTATACTAAAACGAAAATCGGATCAGAAATTGCGATCAGAAAATAACCGCGGAAAATCCGACGAAAAAGAAAAACGACGAACAGAATTTTTTTTAAACAGCACGGAAAACGAGGCAGCGGTGAACCACGAAAGGCGCGCGGTGGCGGCGGCGGGCGGCGGCGGCGGCGGCGGGGGGGCTGGGGCTAGGGTTAGGGTTTGCTGGCGGCGGCTGTTGGGCTCTTCGGGCCCCGGGGTGGCGGCTTATAAAGCCCCCCGGCCGGTGGTTTCCTGGCCGGGTACGGCCCGTAGTCGGTTTCCGTTTTTTTTATAAATCCGCTCGGAAGAAAAATAAAAAGAAATACTAAATGGACTCCAAAAATCACGAAATAAATTTTGCCGGGTTCCTAAAATCAAGCCCGATAAAGTGAACGTTTATCTGGGCCCAAACTACAACTTTGAAAAACGCGCATTTTTCCTAAATTCAAATAAAATACCGAAAAACTCTGAAATAAAATTATTTGATTTTTTTATTAAATCCTCAATATTTCTATATTTTGGGAAAGTCATTTTATTCCCTCTCTCATATTTTTGTAATAGAAATAATTGATGATAAAATAAATAAAATCAAATGATACTGTTTACATAATTTGAGAAAACTCAAATATGTAAATAACGAAATCCCCAACTCTCTCCGTGGGTCCTTGAGTTGCTTAGGATTTTCTAGGATCAAAACCAAAAGCAAAATAAAATATGATATGCATGATGACCTAATGTATAACATTCCAAATTGAAAATTTGGGATGTTACAGACTGTCTCCAAAGAGAATTTATTACAATAAATATGGCTTAAGGCCATCTAATACGATTACAACGGAAGGCTTGGAAGATAAAGTGAGTCCATCAACTCCAAGGCGACGACCTAACGAACCTTACTCCTCGTCTGAAAAGTCTGCAACATAATACGTTGCAGCCCGAAAGCGGGTCAGCACATGGAATATGCTGGCAAAGTGACACAGTAGAGCAAGAAAGAATAATGTTATCACTACATGCATATTTGGTTGGTGGAAAGCTCTATGATTACAGTTTTTTGCGAAAAGCCAATTTTTCCCTACAACAAAGGAATAGATTATTATTTAACTATCATGGTAGTTGAAACATCATTGAGAAGGTTCTCCAACTCAATCCCAATTAAAGTAATTATCAACCCAACAATATTATGTTAAACGTGATGAGATACTTAAGATACTCCAAGTACTAGATACTCAAGATTGTCCATAACCGGGGACATGGCTAACCATGATTAGTTTGTACACTCTGTAGAGGTTTGCGCACTTTTACCCACAAGACTCGATCGCCTCCGTTGAATTTCTCGCACTACATGATGTTTGAGAAACAGATGACCGAGACACAGTCTTTCAGGAACATTAACTCTCTACTCCAGGCAGACCATACCAAACCTACAACCCACGACCTGCTGATCCACCTCTTCAAGAGCTTCACATAACTTAATCAACTATGCTAGAGCCCATAATAGCTTGTCGCTGCACACGTAAGTTTCTAGCATGAATCATCTCAGTTCCCTTTGAGCCTGGGTGGCGGTCCATAGGAAAATCACATGGAACCCCGGGATTTCCAAAAATACAGGCAACACTGGGGTACTCCAGGTGCCTCAATCCACCCAGATGTGTATTCAAGTTGCCACCTTAAGTTAAAGCATTATTTAACAATCTCACATCTATCATGGATTTTACTCACCCAAACCACGTCTACGAGCATAGCATAGCAATATAAGCAATTCGTATATGTAACTCCCAAGGTTTGAATATAACAGGGCAATAGGTTCTACCTCATCAACTACTTCCCAACCCACAAGTTAATGACATCCTAACCATGCAATGTTTGAGGATTGGAACTGATGCATAAAAACTGGGTGATAAAGGGATATGATCAAAGTGTTACTTGCCTTGCTGACGATCCGTGAAACCTAGGGACTCCAAATAACACGCTTTGCACTCCGGGAATTCTACCGCAAACAACCAATAGCATACATAAGCAATCAAGCAAAGAAGCATGGGTAAATCTCGAATAAGAAGATCTACCAGAAAGTTCAACTTAAGAACTCCTATTAGCAAAAAGAATCAAATCAAACGGAGCAATGAAACTCAAATGGCGAAAGAAACAAGATCTGTTTACTAATCTATACCTAGGTCAAATTTTATAGTAGCAAAAGCTTGTTCAAGTTGGTTAAACAGAAAGAGGGTCTCGAGACGAAGATCTAGGCTCTTGAGTCGCCTGATTCCGACAAACGAGTGAAAAGATAAACTAGAACGAAGATCTAATCAGAAATCGCGATCAGAAATAATCGCGGAAAAATCTGATAAAAGAAAACTGACGAACAGGCTAACGAACGAGCGTTCGTTGTCTGTAACTAACGGGCGAAAACCATTCGTTAAAACGAACGTACGGACGAACGTTCGTTAAAGAGAAGAACCGGAAAAAAATGGCAAACCGAAAAAAACGAACTAGGGTTTTCTTAAAAAAAACGGATCGTTTTTTCTTAAAAAAACTGGCGGCAACGGCTACCTCGTCGGTACAGTGAGACGTGGCGGCGATGGTGGGGCGAGGCGGCGGCGAGGCGGGGCGGCGAGCGGTGGTGGGGGGCTGGGTATTTAAGAGGGGGGAAGGGGTGGCTTGGGGAGGGGTAAAGGGCGGCTGAGGCGGAGTCCTGGCCGGACTCTCGGTCCGAGGCGGCGCGGCGGTGTTGGTCTCCTGGAGGGAGACGGTGTCGCGGGGAAGGCAGGCCGGCGGCTGGGCTTCGGCCCAGTTAGCCACTGCGCAACTTTTTTTAAAACAATTCCGCCGAACAGAAAAAAAATCCTAGAAAATAAAATAAAAATCTATAAATGCCAAAACAAATTTTCACCGTCTAAATAAAATATTTAGAACAAGATGAACATTTTCTTGGCCCTAAAATGCAACTTTGAAAACGTGCAATTTTTCTAACGCAAAGAAAATTGCAATAAAATCCAAATAAAACAAATATTTGATTTTAAAATTTTTCTCCCATATTTCATTAATTTTGGAGAAGTCATATTATCTCCTCTCATATATTTTAATATGGAATATTTTGGGAGAGAAAAATAATTAAAACCAAAATCCTCATTCCAAAATTTAATAGAAATCAAATTTGAAAACCGGGGAAATCCCCAACTCTCTCCGAGGGTCCTTGAGTTGCTTAGGATTTCAAGGATCGCGAGACGAAATGCAATAAAATATGATATGCAAGAATGATCTATGTATAACATTCCAAATTGAAAATTTGGGATGTTATATATATACACACATCTGGGATATTATTATATTACCCTACTTGAACTGATGGTTTCAGGCAGTTGTACTGATGAATTCGAGACGGTTGAACTGATGCTTTCATCTAATAGAAAAATATATCCCCCCTCCTCCGCCTCCCGCCGACCACCTTGTATGTGACTAGCCGTGCCGCCCCACCTCCCCGCACGTAGCTTCCGCGGAGGCCTCTACCAGTTCCGGCGCTCCGCTCTCATGCGCCGGCACGACAGGACATCGTGGTGGCCGAGGCGGCGGGCTGGCGGGTTTGTCTTTTCCAGCCACACGCGCACGGTGTAATAGCTCACTCCGGCGACCTCTGCCTCGCCTCTAGCTACTTTTCTAGAAGCTTTGAGGAGGTTCTACAGCTCCCCCCGCTGAGCTTCTCGTCTCTTTCCAGGTCATTGAGAGCAGCATGCTCCGCGGAGCGCACTAATTTTTCTGGAATTCCGAGAATCTCACGCACGGGCTCGGCCTGGAGCTCCGTTTGTTTCCAGGCGATTGGTGGATTTGTTTGGGGAATCCAGTTCCTCTTATGCCCGAATTTTGTTTGCGGAATCGGTTGGCCAGAGGAGCAAGGTAATGCCCCGCCTTCTAGAACCTTCTGGAGTTATCTCGATGTACTATATGCTCAGCTCCGCATCTGTGTGTGCGCGCGCGCCCGTTCAGGTTAGGGCAGTGACGGGAAGAGAGACTGGTCGCAATGACGTCCCTGTCGCGGATGCTCTCCCTGGCCGGCCCAATGCAGCCGTCGGGGCCTCGCCGGATTTCAAGGACACAGACCACCGTCAACCTCGGCGAGCCCATCTTCGACAGTGAGGTGGTGCTGTCGTCGCTCGTGGAGATCGCGCCAATCCTCCGTGTCACCAACGAGGTCGAGGCGGCCAACCCCCGCGTCGCCTACCTCTGTAAGATACCATTCCTCTCCTCTGCTTTTTTCAGCACTGCTACACGGATACTGTCAGTCAACACAACACTCTGCTAAACTATACTGCCTTCTTCTAGCGTGAAAGTTAGCCTGTGTTACGAATTGCTTTTTCTGTAAAATGAACCTAACCATATTTCGTGCCTACTTATGTCATGCCTCAATAGTCAATACTAGTCATGTGCAGCAGCTTATAGGACTACAATTGCTCATTTTTTATATAAAGCTCTACGAATCACACACAGCTTCTGCCAAAATTACTGCTAGAAACCCACACTTCTCTTTCCCGAAGCCACAGTTCTGAACTTGTGGTACGACAAATCTTCGAACTGCTTGAGCGCTGCAGCGTGGGGTTGTTGGGGGTGAACGGCTTGAGCGCTGCGGAGTTGAACGGGCGCTGGTGACCATGGTGAACGGCCTGGGGTGGCGTAGGTGAACGGCCTTTGCGCTGAGGCGGCGACATTCGAGGAAGCCGTGGCTCACTAGCCTGTTCGGCTCATTGAGGATCGATGTTTGAACTCGCATATGTAGAGCATGTATAACGTCCATGTGCAACGTTCTGAGCTATTTCACGGCTGGAACAAGCAGAATCAATCATCGCGTACATGGTCGCTTGTGATTTTTGAAGAAACAGAACCAGTCGAACTTTAGCTTTCATTAGAAGTGAACGTCACCTGTAAGTGAATAGATACAATTTTCTGTAAATCTGGTTAGACTGCAAATTTGGACACAGGAAGGCTGCGCCAAGGAACTGACCATGTTGCTTTCTTTATTATAGTTTTTCTGGCAGTTTGGGCCTTTTCTAATTAGTGAAGGTCAATTCGTGCTGTGCATGTTATTTATCCCTTTTTTATCTCAAAAAATTTAACCCTTTTTTGTGTTTTTTTCAAATATAATCTGGCAGCACATTGTTCTAAATAGAAAAAAAGTGTTATAGTTTGTTTCCCTAATTTTCAACTTTTTTGTGTGGCTGTGGCCGTGGGGTAGGTGTGTGAGAGAGCAACATTTTTAATAAACAATAAGTTTTCTGTGAAGTTAAATTTTTAACACCATTTTTTCTGAACCTTCGAACTGTTCCACCTAAAGAGTTTGAACGTTTGCTGGAATTGAGCAAAAATCTTTTTCCAAACTTTTCAAATGCTTCAAATGGAATCTTTTTTATTTTGAACTTACCAGGATTTTGCATTAAAATCTTTTCAAAACACATAACTAATCAGTTTTTAATTCAGACTTCTATGTTTCTCTTTTTTGAAACCGATTTTTCTTGTTTTTAATTTGAATATAGCATTGTTTTTAATTCAAAATGTTTTTTAATTCGAACTGGTCAATGTTTTTTATTTGAACTGATTATTCTCTCTAATTTAAAATGATCATTCATTTTTTAATTCGAACTAATCATGGTTTTTAATTCAAATTGACTATTTATTTTATTTCAAACTCGTCATTGTTTTTAATTTGTACTGATCAATGTTTTTAATTCAAACCATTTTGTTCATTCTTGCACGCACATCAAACTATCATGTATACCTTCTTTCAAGAAGTAGCGATTATATCATCAGACACAAAATTTTCCATATATAATACATGCACAAGAATGACATATACACCGCACAGACCACACATTTTCATACATGAATGACATAACATGCTCCCTACTGTTCAGATTGATGCGGAACTTGATGCACCATAGTGTACATGATGCACCTTCCCTACTGTTCAGATTGGGTAACTCGTTCGGTTCCATAACACGCTCATCCACGCGACGCACGGAGGCAGACACATTGGTCACCTGGAAGACAGAGCAGGAGGACGCCGCGCCCAGCGGACCATGGGACAATGCGCCTTGGGGGCCGATGGGGTGGCACGTCGTGGGTGCCGGCAAGTGCGGCTGCAAGTGGCTTCTAAGGTGTGATCTACCTGCAATAATCAATAATGTATTAATCCTGCACTCATGTATCCAAAGTGATATTCTCACAAATTACTGGAGTTCGGCTGCTCCCTTACATAGCAAGACTGCTACTACTACTACAGATTAAATGTTGTATACATGTAGCCTATACTAACATAGAAGATATTAAACATTGTTCTATGTACTGACATAGCAGTAATATAAGGCAAGACATTTGAAGGATTGCTCACACTAAAATAAGAAATTGTACTGAACTTAAAATAAGATTTGCACTGAACTAACACTAGAATTTGAACTGAACTGAAATAGATCTTTGTTTAGGCATTTAAGCAAACACCTGACAGCAAAAAAAGTGACTGACATTTAGAAATAAAGACGATGGTATAGAAAAAATTCATGCAAGAATGAGAAGTACGACTCCGACATTTTAGCAACAAACAAATGACTAGGGTAGCAAATGTTCAAACTGAAACAAACCCATCTCTCTCTCATATTAACTCTTTGTCCATGGATCCATGTGCTGTAGCATGTGAACTCCAAAGCTAGCAATAGTAGTAGCTTCCATCTTGTATATCCCAATCCCAGGCTGCATGACTGCCATGGACTCGTAACAAACCGCTTATGCATTTTAAACAAACACCTAGAAGGCACGACAAATGGGCAAAAAAATCAATTGTTGAGTTGCATACTAGTGAGCCAACCATAGAATAGAGCGAATGGAAGAGCTTGAACAAACCACAACATATACACACGAGAATTGAGTTTCTGAAAAGAATTTTAGTTATGATGTACTGAACTAAA
Source organism: Triticum urartu (assembly GCF_056163025.1). Lineage (NCBI taxonomy): Eukaryota > Viridiplantae > Streptophyta > Magnoliopsida > Poales > Poaceae > Triticum > Triticum urartu. The sequence goes on along the minus strand of NC_141878.1, from coordinate 265,953,495 downwards.
ACCACGTCAACAATTTGCAAACAGATGTAATAATATACTATAGGAGGAATTTATTTAAATGTTTTTCAATTTTTTGAACTTACGGTTCTCGCGATTCCAAACATCTAGATTTCTGTTCTACGAAGATCTTGACTTTTTCCTAGCGACAAATAAAAACGCTATAAGAAGTAGTACTGAATTCCTGCATCACGCTTTCAAGGGTGAACCACACTGGAAGCTTGACCAAAATCCTCATGGGAGTTTATATTTGAACTAGCGACGGTTTATTTTTTGAGCTTACCTGGCAGTAATACATGAACTCTAGCACCCAATACAAGTATCATGCGACAATATGTAAACAAAAAAAGATGCAGGTTAAAAGAAAAGTTGAAATAGCAGACAAACTCGAAGAAGCTAGCATCAACGATCTTCTAACTGAAGCACCATAGGTTCCCAATTTAATACCACTACAGAGTACTACAATAATTCTGTCAAAATTAAGTACACAAAGAACCTGCACATCAATCCATCACAGGATCATCCATTTTACATTCCATCCCCAGATATGCATGGAAAGTTTCAGAGTTGGAAGCTCTCTAAATTAAGCCATCTAAAAACTAAGTGATACATATATGCAGGAACAAAACTAGCTCTAAATGAGTAAAAACAGAGTATCAAGAAGATTCATCAAATTCATACCAAAAATGCTGAAGAAGGGAGAAAGTTGAGCTCGATCAGGAGGTGAAACATGGGTGGCCTGCACGTGGCTCTTTGAGTGACCGGCGTCGGAGCAAGAAGTTGGACTGATGAGCGGGAGGGAAGGCTGGGCTGGCTGCTGGAGTAAGCCAACAACCATGTACTGCTGCTCGCGATGAACTCGACCTCCCTAATGCCATGGGGTTGGACTGAACACATCTCCACTGTGCATGTAGAGACTAGAATATACACACCCATTCCTCATATTGCAATAAATAGTCACATATTACATCTGGGTGATATCTCTGTACTTACAAAGTTTCTGAAGGTGAACTATATCAAATGTTTATAGTCCACATGTCCATGGTTGTGGCGAAGATACTTAATTATATATATGAATCTGTTGTTCATATTGTAATATATAGTCCACATGTCCATGATTAGCAGAAAATGCTAATCTTTTGACACATCGAAACCAATAGCTGTGGCGAAGATACTTAATCATATATATGAATCACAACACACACACACACACAGTGTTTGTTCTTCTATAACACATATGGAACTGGGTATGTGCTAACATTTTTGAACTTAGATATAAACTTGAGCAGTACCAACTACTAAACAAAAAGTTCGGTATATTGAGCTTAGAGATTATATATTGGTGAAATTTTTCTCCCTATAGAATCGTTAATCAAATAGATGTACTGTTCGTGAGGTTTTATCAACATGATAAGTAGTAGCAGTACTACCCTAGGTGGCAAAGTAATAGCGGCACAAAAGAAGGCCACCATCAACAGTGAGTGCTACTGCGACACCTAAACTATGTGTTGGACACGCTTGCTTTACATAGTACTACAAGATTTTTATGGAAAAAAGTATTAAAACATTTGTGAACACGAGGGCATACAGAAGTTGTACTGAGGGTGTGAATTAGAGTGACCGGAAGAGGATGCAATAGCCGCACACACCACCAGATAAGTTCCCCTGTCTCCAGAACACATGTGTACATACACACATCTCCATGTACAACAAACAAAAGAAATAGTTGACCTCCAGAGTTTTTGAAAAGTGAATTATTTTTTGCAACTAGAGAACTTGCTACACTTAGCAAAGGTGAACTACTAATTCCCAGAAGCTGCAGGATGTCTACTTCCCTGAAACTAGAACTTTTGAACTTCACGTATGCTCATATATGCTGTTTCTTTTGAATTCCCTATCAAATGATCGGTTTCAGTAGCCAAGAAAATTGGCTCAACCTCATAGCTACGTAAATGAATTTGACTGAACCTTCAAACATAGAAAGTTTGAACTTCGCTCAAAAGCTAAATAGTTCAACCACATACATACAAGCATAAAACATGTAAATTTTGGTCCTGTTTAGACATATATCAGGAGAATATCTAGAGACCTCCGCTCAAATTTTTGTGTATGAACTATCAAGCAAGGAGCAATTGAACATACGGGAGATGTGGGGATGAGATGACGAAACACGACCTTCAGGTGTTGGCGAAGAAGAACTGCCGAGGAGCCAGTAGTGGACAGACGAAGAAGGCCACATGGGAGGAACCAGGGCGCAGCTTCGATCGGTGGTCAGCCATGGATGGGGTGGCCCATAGGCATACCACCACCCATTACCACCATCTTGCGTCGCGCGTCGTGCGTGTCCTCTGGATCCCTAGCGCGAAAGTGACCGCTGCGTCCTCTGCCTCCTACCCCGCAGAAGATCTCGCTGCTAGGAATCGTCACGCGGAGGTCGTCGGTGGTTGAGGCATAGTTTTCCGTGGGGAGGGGGCTACCAGCGTGCGGCGACGGGGTGAGGGGTGGTGGCTCCCGACGGCGGGGCGGAGGGTGGTGGCATGCGGCCGCGGGGCAAGGGGCGGTGGCGCGCAGCGGTGGGGCGAGGGATGCTGGCGCGCGGCGGCAGCTGAAGGGGTGGTGGCGCGCGGTGGTGGGGCAAGAGGTGGTGGCGCACGACGGCGGGGCATGTGGCGGCGGAGAGATGGGATCAGGAAGTGGGTGGTTTGGGGGGAGGGGGTAAGTGTGTTGTGCGGGATTGAGCTGGTGGGCTGGATTCGGGAAGCTGTAGCTGTGTCGCGCGCGCTATATAGGGCCAAGGGGTAAAAGAATAATATTCTGTTACTAGTAACAGAATAGTCCAGCCCTATATATATAGGGTGGGTCTATTATGATAACACCCCTTAAGACCTTATTCTGCTAACACCCCATTCGTGATCCGCACCGCACAGCCACTAGAGAAAAATTACAGGAACAAAACGCGAACCCACCCACCTCACTTATCCATTTGTCACATCCCCACCCCATCCCCCATGACCTCCTCTCTCTCCCCGACCAACTCCCCACCGCTGTCCCGCCCTGCGCCACCACAGCCCCAAAGCATCGCGCCGCTGGCCGCCCCTACCTTGCCACACGGCTTCGGGACACCTCCTCCTACCTCCCCTTATGGCCCCACCACCTACCTCCTTCCACCACCGCTGGCAGCGCCGCCATCACTCCTCTCCCCCGGCTACCGCGCCTCCTCTCACCCCGGCTGGTGCTCCACCCACCCCGCCCAAGCCCAACGGCCACCACGCCTCCTCTCATGCCCACCCACTATATCTCCCCTTCCCTGCATCACCCCACCACCCTGCAACCCACCTCTGTCGCGACCTCATGGCGTGAGCCGCCGCCATGGAGCGCTTGATCTCCGACTCCCCATGGTCCCCACGCCCCCACCGCCCCACGACCCACCTTCTTCTTTGAAGGCCCTCCCACACCCTCACCTTCTACCCGGCCGGGCTCCCGCACCCCACGCGATGGCCACCATGGACTTCCCTGACGATGACGCCCAATGTGTAGAGGTGCAGTCCGACTCCATGAGGCATGTAGTGCGGCGCTCCCTGCCTTCCCACTGGCGGTGCGGTTCCACCCCCCGGACCTTCTTGGCGACCACTTGCCCGCGGTTGATTCCTCTTCGCTCGGTCCTTTCCGTGATGGGATCTGCATTTCACTTGTACCACTTTGTGGCTCACATGTTGGCAGAGAGAAGGACGACGGCGGCTACCACTTTGGTGGGAGCAGCAGGGGAGTCAGCGGTGGCGCTTCTGCCTCTGGATATCATGGTCGTGTTGTTTCGGGTTGTGCCCTGTTGTAGTTTTTCTTTGTCTGGACTTGCCCCGTTGCGGTTTTGGTATATTACTTATCTTTGTAGATCGGTGATTCGGTGTAGTTCGGCTCAATCGGCGATGCGATTCATCCATGGCCACCTCGCGCGGTCTCTGTCGCTGGCGCCGGGACTCCGAGCGGATGGCGGGTGGAGCTGGCAACCTTGCAATGCAGCATGGTGTTTCCACCACGGGGTCCTGATCCTCCTCTGACCCCTTTTCCTTTCTTGTAGTTACTGTGCAGTTAGCCCGAACACCCCTTGCATCTCTCTCCTCGTCGAAGAAGTATGGCAGCGTGCCAGCTTGCAGTCCGGTTCTTGTGGCGGACATCGTTGGCAAATCCTGCGTGCGTAGCCCGTGCGCTTCCGCAAACAAAACGTGCAGACCAGACAAAGCAGAACATGCAACTCCCCTAGTGTGCACTTGGGGTTCGCTAGCTAATCATGCATGTCCTGCGGTTTGCCGTGGCCATACTACAGTCCAGCGTGTGTGACGTGCGTTGTTTTGCAGCTCACATTTTTTTCTTCTGGAAATCATTTGAGGTGCAATCAGTAAGAAAAGAGAAGAGAACATCAATGTTCATTTGTAGTGCATTTTGTTTATGAGATACTAGAGACAGAAAGAATAATAAGAATGGATGGTCATTTTGTATAAGCAAGTGTTTGACTAGTGTAATTTAGTTGGGCACTCTTGCATTGATTCTGCTGTGTACTGGATGTTTGTGTGGCTGTGTAAAAATAATGAGTGGACATGTATGTTTTGAAGCTCACTACATTCTCTCATGCAGTTAGCTATAAAATTCCTTCGTGGTTCACTTGGTACCCTGAAACAACGAAAGAAGCTCGCTTCTCATTACATGCAGTTCTTTCGCTCAGTCCACGAGGTTCACTTTCGGTAGTGTCGCGACCCGTTTACGGTAGTCTCAAGGTTCACTTTTCATAGTATTGCGGTTCACCAACGCTCGACATGAAGTGCACTCCACCTTGTTTGGGAAAATTTATGTCCCACAAAAAAGAAATCATGCAGTGCACTTGTTTGTCCGATGAAGTGCGGTTTTAGTCTAAAGAAGTGCACTCCACCTCATTTGGGAAAATTTACGTCCCACAAAAAAATATCATGCAGTGCACTTGTCTATCCAATGAAGTGCGGTTTTTAGTCTAAATAAGTGAGGTTTTCTGTCTGATGCAGTACAACCCGTTTAAGGGTAGTCTCGTGGCTCACTTTTCATAGTATTGCGGTTTACCAACACTCGACATGAAGTGCACTCCACCTCGTTTAAGAAAATTTGCGTCTCACAAAAATGAAATCATGCAGTGCACTTGTTTGTCGCACCTCGTTTTTAGTCTAAAGAAGTTCAGTTTTCTGTCTGATGCAGTACATACGACGATTTTGGTGTCACGAAAAAATAGAGTGCCTGCATTCCATTAAAATCAAAATTGCTCGTAAACCGTAAGGAATCGAAGAGATTGTTCTACATGAAGAAGTTGCGCCTCATCGATATCTTTCGAACGGCGCATAATTTGGATCATTTTGACAAGCGGTTTGTAAAAAATCCATGAAAAATGGCCACGGCCTCTCGTCGTCAGCCGCATGATTTTTAAAATTAACTAAAAACCATAAGGAATCTCAAAAACATTTCAACAAATGAAAGTTGTGCCTCGTCCGCAGCTTTCCAACAGCATATCACACGCCTCATTTCGACAAGCGGTTAGAAAACTGGAGCGAAAATAGTACCGAAAATTCAAAAAAAATTGAAAACTAGAATTCTGCGATTTAGTAAATTTGAAACTGCTCTTAAATCGTAACGAATTAGAGGAAATAATATATATCAAAAAGATGCGCCTCGACGATATCTTTCCAATAGTGCATCATTTGCTTCATTCCGACGAGCAGTTTAGAAGAAATCGCAAAAAGCGCTCGCTGCCACTCATCATGGGCCACACCATTTTCAAAACTGCTCTTAAACCGTGTGGAATGTCGAAAAGTGTTCAACATGTCAAAGTAGCACCTAATCCATAGCTTTTCAATGGTATACTACATGCCTCGTTCCAACTAACGGTCAAAAAACTAGAGCAAAAAAGGTACCCAAAAAACACAGCGTGTAGTTTTTTGCGACGAGAAGTTCACTCGTGTGAGTACTGCAACACACTTGGTTCAAACAATGACGTGCGCTTGCGTTGAGCGTGCAGTACGAAAGTGTTATCAGAATAGTTATTCTGCTAATATTAGCAGAATAGACCATCTGTAGATACCCTATATATTTCTGCACAACATCTCCATCATCATTATCAGTACATCCTACGCAGGTGAGTTAGGATGCACTTGATCCCAGAAAGGTATCTATCCTTCAAACTAGGGGAGTGCTTCAAACTAACAACAGTACATAATATCCAACAAAAGAGGGTCATGCCACAACAGGCGGATACATGGCTCAGTCTAGATATCAGTACTAATCAAGTTGTGCATATTTGCTGTTGGCATGAACCACATCTGATAGAGGCAAATGTGTCCCGTCTTTCGATGAGATGATGATTATCGTTTCAGAGGAGTAGACTTTGATGATCCGACTACAAACGTGCGAAGACGTCGCGCCTTAGCAACGCTAAACCAACTCTAAGAGGTTATTGACCACGACGGAGCACGATCAACCTGACCACGAAGGTCTATTTCCTGCAAGCAAACGAAGAACAGGCAAGAAACTAAGATTGAAATCTGGATATTGCGAATATAAGATGAGAGCTTTATTGATGAAGGTAGGGTTCTGTGACTCTTTGTCTGGTCGTTGAACACAAACGAAGTACGAGAAGTTGCAGCTATGGCGAACTGTTAATCTAAACAAAACCCGAAGTCTAAACGACGCCCTAAGGGTTGTATATATGGTGGAATAGGGGGGGGGTTTCGTGGCCCTTGGAGGAGGGGTGTAAAACCAACCCTAATTCTTGTTTCCCCACACATATGGACTCTAAAAATAGCCTATACTTAAGTATTTCTAAAATACATGGGTCTGGCCCAATAATAAGGTGACGCGGCACCTAGAATAGCATCTGGACGAAATTTATGAAGTGGCATCTTGTATATTTCATCCAAGGCTTCATGGACTCCTTATGGTGGCTTCAAAGTCCTAAAATCATCACTTGTAACTCCATTCTTGTTCCCCTTGCGCATGCCATCATCTCCATGCTTGGTCTTGCTCCCGTGTTCATCCCTCTTATCGATGCCAGGCCCTTCATTTGTAAGCAAAACAAATGTATCCAATTTAGGCAGCATCATATTCTCATGAACATTAGAATCATTACCAAGAAACGAAAGTACCTGATAATTTAATTAGCATGCGCAAGCTCTAGTAATTGGTCAAGTATGTATAGCAGCAGGGGCTGTGGCTGTAACAATGCTATTGATGTCCTCATCATCCTCCCCTTCTTGAAATGAAGTCATCCTCGACGGAAGCTCATCTTCCTCACCCAAATAAGGCTTCAAATCTGCAATGTTAAAAGTGGGACTAACCCCAAAATATGCAAGTAACTCAAGTTTATATGCATTATCATTTATTTTCTCTAACACCTTAAAAGGACCATCAACATGTGGCATTAGCTTTGATTTACGCAAATCAGGAAATCTATCCTTACGCAAATGTAACCGAACAAGATCTCTAGGTGCAAACACAACATGTTTTCTACCCTTACCTCCAGCAAGTTTATATTTAGCATTCATACGTTCAATGTTTTCCTTAGTGAACTCATGCATTTTAAAGATCAATTCAGCATGTTGTTTTGCATCAAAATTAACCTTCTCCGAAGATGGAAGAGGCAACAACTCAATGGTGCACGAGGTAGGAAACCATACACAATTTCAAAAGGGCACATCTTCATAGTAGAATGCAATGAACGATTATAAGAAAATTCAATATGAGGCAAGCATTCTTCCCACATTTTCTTATTATTCTTCAAAATAGCCCTAAGCATAGTAGACAATGTTCTATTGACTACTTCAGTTTGACCATCAGTTTGGTGGTGACAAGTAGTACTAAAAAGTAGTTTAGTCCCCAACTTGGCCCATAAACATCTCCAAAGTGGCTACGAAATTTAGTGTCACGATCTGAAACAATAGTATTTGGCACACCATGCAAGCGAATAATTTCACAAAAGAACAAATCAGCAACATTAACAACATCATCGCTTTTATGACATGGTATAAAGTGTGCCATTTTTGAGAATATATCCACGCCAACAAATATGCTATCCCTCCCCTTCTTTGTTCGAGGTAAACCTAAAACAAAGTCCATAGATATATCCTCCCAAGGAACACTAGGTACGGGCAAAGGCATATATAAACCATGAGGATTTAGTCATGACTTAGCTTTTTGACATGTAGTGCAGCGAGCAACAAAACGCTCAACATCCCGTCTCATCTTTGGCCAAAAGAAATGTGTAGCAAGTTCGTCCTTCGTCTTCTTCACGCCAAAGTGTCCCATTAATCCTCCTCCATGCACCTCCTGCAACAACAAAAGATGAATGGAGCTAGCTGGAATGCATAGCTTGTTAGCACGGAACACAAATCCATCATTAACGACGAACTTGTTCCATGTTCTTCCTTCTTGACAATTCTGCATTACATCTTTAAAATCAGCATCATGCACATATTGATCTTTGATGGTCTCCAAACCAAATATTTCTAAGTCAAGTTGTGAAAGCATGGTATAGCGACGAGGCAATGCATTAGCAATAAAATTTTCTTTACCCTTCTTGTGTTTAATGACATAAGGGAAAGTCTCAATGAATTCAACCCATTTAGCATGTCTACGATTCAGTTTAGCTTAACTTTTAAGATGTTTCAAGGATTCATGATCAGAATGTATAACAAATTCTTTGGGCCATAAATAATGTTTCCATGTCTCCAAAGTCCGAACAAGAGCATATAATTCTTTATCATAAGTAGAATAATTCGGACCAGGCCCACTCAATTTTTCAGAAAAATCTGCAGTATGTTTGCCATCTTGTAATAACACACCTCCTAATCCAATTCCACTAGCATCGCATTCAAGCTCAAAAGTCTTACTAAAATCACAAAGTTAGAGTAAAGGAGCATGTGTCAACTTATCTTTCAATATCGTGAAGGCTTCTTCCTGTGCGGTACCCCAAACAAAAGGCACATCCTTCTTTGTAAGCTTGTTGAGAGGTGCAGCAATGGTGCTGAAATCTCTCACAAAATGCCTATTTGAAACCTGCGATGCCAAGGAAACTACTGACTTGTGTGACCGTTTTGAGATGCGGCCAACTCTCAATAGCTTCAGTCTTGGCTTTATCAACTTCAATTCCCTATGGAGTAACAACATAACCAAGAAAAGATACTCGGTCGGTGCAAAAGGTGCACTTCCCAAGGTTACCAAACAAACGTGCATCACGTAAAGCAATAAAAACAACACATAAATGTTTCAAATGTTCCTCCAAAAATTTGCTATAAATCAGTATATCATCAAAATAAACTACCACAAATCATCCAATGAAATCATGTAAAACTTCATTCATTAATCTCATGAAAGTACTAGGTGCATTAGTTAACCCAAAAGGCATGACTAATCACTCATATAAACCAAACTTAGTTTTAAATGCCGTTTTCCATTCATCTCCCAATTTCATATGAATTTGATAGTATCCACTACGCAAATCAACTTTGGAGAATATTGTAGAGCCACTCAATTCATCAAGCATATCATCTAGCCTAGGAATAGGATGACGATAACGAATAGTAATATTATTAATGCCTCTACAATCAACACACATACACGATGTACCATACTTTTTCGGCACTAGAATAATAGGAACATGAAAAGGACTAAGGTATTCGCGTATATAACCTTTGTCGAGTAGCTCCTGGACTTGACGCATAATCTCCTTCGTATCCTCTGGATTGGTACGGTATGGTGCACGGTTGGGTAGCGAAGCACCAAGAATTAAGTCAATCTGATGCTCAATCCCTCGAATAGGTGGTAATCCCAGTGGCATGTCTTGTGGAAAGACGTCAACGAACTCCTGCAAAATATTAGTAACAGCAGGAGGCAAAGAGGAAGGCGCGTCCTCGAATGAAAATAATGCCTCTTCGCACACAAAAGCATAGCAAATAGATTTGCTGAAATCTAGATCATCAATATCAGATTTGGTGGCAAGTAAACATGCACTTTTCAATTTAATTTCAGAAGCAACACTAGATTGTTTATTATTAGGCTTCATTTGTTGATCAAATTCTTTTGTGACAATATGATTTTCACTCTTGTTTTTCTCCTGTTTTGCTTTATTAGCTCTATTAATATCATCTTTCAAAATGGAATCACGAGACATAGGAAGCAAAGTAATATGTTCATCCTTATGAACAAGAGTATATTGATTGTTTCTACCATGGTGTACAGAATTTTTATCAAATTGCCATGGTCTACCAAGTAATAACGAACATGCTTGTATGGGTACCACATCACAATCAACATAATCAGCATATATAGAGATACTAAAATGCACACGAACAGTACGTGTTACCTTAACCTTGCCGCTGTTGTTGAACCATTGGATGTTGTAAGGATGTGGATGTGCTCTTGTGGTGAGAGATTGCTTCTCCACCATCTCCATGCTAGCCAAGTTGTTGCAGCTACCTGCATCTATGATGACGCGAACAGAACGTTCCTTCACAACTCCCTTTGTATGGAACAAATTATGCCTCTGATTTTGCTCAGCATGTGAGACCTACACACTCAAAACACGTTGAGCAACTAAACATTCATACCTGTCAGCATCTTCAGGAGCCATGTAATGCATCTCATGTTCAGAATCATCTCCACCGTGTTCTTCACGTGTAATAAGAGCCAAAGTCTCCTCATCATAGTCACTAGCGGACTCATACCCACCATCCTCAATAGAAATCATCACACGCTCAGATTTGCATTCTCTTGCATAATGACCTCTTCCCTTACAACAACGACAAATAATATCACTTGTGTGCCCTGTTGATGCCATGGAAGAAGAGAAGCTCTATGCAGGCCCAGCAGGTGTGCTCTTGGCAGATAGTGGTGGCTGTGCCTGCTTTGTTGTATCACGGCTGGAGGTGGCAGCTGATGGAGGTGCTGGTGTAGTGGAAGTAGAAGATGCACGCGGTGTCCAAGATGAAGGTCGGCTTATAGAAAAGTTAGTTCGCACCAATGCATGTCGATCCTGCACTTCCCGTTCAGCTTTACAAGCAAGATGGAATGAACGAGTGATATTATTATACTCCTTATACTCTAGAATGGTCGGAATCTCTCTATTTAATCCACCCATAAAACGGGCAAGCATAGCTTCATTCTCCTCAACAATACCACATCTAATCATGCCAGTTTGTAATTCCTGATAACATTCTTCTACATAATTTTTTCCTTGTCTTAAGCATTGCAATTTTTGAAGTAATTCACATTGATAGTATGGTGGAACCCAACGAGTACGCATAGCAGTTTTCAAAGCAGCCCAAGTAGCTGGAATAGGATATAATCTACAATGTTTAGACCACCATACACATGCAAAACTAGTGAAAGCACAAAACAGCAGCAGGAACACATCTCTCCTCAGGAACATATCTACCCTCAAATGGTGGGATATTCAATTTTAGTTTAGGAATATGGTCATGATCTCGTACCTGAGCTGGTAATGCAGCCCTACCATTGCGATTATTTGCATGTGGACGACCTGGTGCTGGTGGTTGCACGTAGTTCTGATTTTGATCAACCTCATCCTGATAATCGCCCACAAAATCATCCTCCTCAGCGGCAGCAGTAGGAGCCACAGAAGCATCAACAGTAGGTGCAGCGGCACCAGAGGTTTGACCAGGTTCAACGGGAACGTGCAGTGCTTGTCCCACTTGATTTGGAAGGCGACGTTGTTGTTGTTGTTGTTGTTGTTGTTGTGGAGGTGCAATAGGTGCAGCCGGCGGTGGTTGTGGAAGACGCGTGAGAAATTCATTAAACTTGTTATCGAGCTTTGTTTCGAATGTCTTCTCCATGGCTTCTTCAAATCTGTTTAACACATCTTGCACCTGTCCACTCATCATTTGTTGAAATTTATCATGTAGCTATTTGTTCGTCATGTTCTCCCAATCAGTCTCATCCACTTGTGATCCTACCATGGTTAGCAGCAATAGAAACACACAAGAATATGATCCTACAGACTACTAGAAAGTGGTGGTGGTGGTGTGTCACAAATCCGTCAAGCAAATCTCAAATTCCTACCCGTTCTTACCCAGCAGTTGGTGGTGATCGGCAACCATTGTAATCAAAACTCTCAAAGCTTGGATAGAGCGATTACTAGGGAGAGTCAAACGCACGACGTAGATGTATATGGAGCTAGGAAGGATTATAATATGGTAGCAAAAGGGTCAACAATAATCAATTCAGAGATGCAAAGTTGAATAAACGCTCAACGACGGTACTGTGCTGGTCCTAGGCTAGACTGTACTAGAAACGCGAGCCTAGAACACAAACAAAATCATGGTGTGCCACGTAAATAGGGAGGATCACTCTCTGATTTTTTTTCTTTTTTTCACTATTTTGGGACTTTTTTTCCTCTTTTTTTGCTCCGCAACAATTTTTTTCCAACAAAGTCTACAAATGGTCTAAAAACTGCCTAGCCAGAATTCCAGACTTAGTTTTTTTGAAACTGGAACTATTTTTCTACTGCGGGTAACATAGACGTCCGGGAATCCTACACTATCATGAATCGGAGTATGGCGTGATCTGGAAATCGAAAACAAAGCAACAAATACTGGACTCGGACTGGAGGCGGAGATGAATCCGGTGGAACTCGGACTGCCGGACTGGTGGTTGTATACGACGATGGTATATGTGGACTCGGGTTGGTGGTGGTATATGGTGATGGTATATGTGGAATCGGATTGGTGGTTGTATATGGCGATGGTATATGTGGACTTGGATTGGTGGTTGTATATGGCAGCGGCGATGTATATGGTGGGGTGGTGGTATATGGCAATGATGATGACGATGGTGCGACGGCGCCGTGACAACCTGTGAACAGAACTCGAAACTCTAAGGAACTAGACGATAAGACCACAACTCGACATGACGATGCAACCACAAATTCAACAAAGCAAAACTCTAAAAAGACTATGCAATGGCTCAGATTGGTTCGGATGTGATGAACTAACCCTAATTTTTTTTGGCTTTTTCATGGACTATAGGTATGAAGAACAAACTAGACCTAAACTACGAAAAACTGTAAAATCTCACTGAGCAACCTGGAAATCAGATACCACTTGACAGAGGCAAAGGTGTCCCATCTTTTGATGAGATGATGATTATCGTTTCAGAGAAGTAGACTTTGACGATCCGACTATGAACGTGCGAAGATGTCGCGCCTTAGCAATCGCTAAACCAACTCCGAGAGGTTATTGACCACGCCGGAGCACGATCAACCTGACCATGAAGGTCTATTTCCTGCAAGCAAACGAAGAACATGCAAGAAACTAAGATTGTAATCAGGATATTGCGAATATAAGATGAAAGTTTTATTGATGAAGGTGGGGTTCTGTGACGTCTTTGTCTAGTCGTTGAACACAAACGAAGTATGCGAAGTTGTAGCTATGGCAAACTTTTAATCTAAACAAATCCCATAGTCTAAACGACGCCCTAAGGGCTGTATATATGGAGGAAGAGGGGGGAATTTCGTGGCCCTTGGAGGAGGGGGTCCGAAACCAACCCTAACTCTTGTTTCCCCGCACATACGGACTCTAAAAATAGCCTATACTTAAGTATTTCGAAAATACATGGGCCTGGCACAATAATAAGGTGACGCGACACCTATAATAGCCTCTGGACGAAATTTATGAAGTGACATCTTGTATATTTCGTCCAAGGCTTCATGCACTCTTTATGGTGGCTTCAAAGTCCTGAAATCATCACTTGTAAATCTGTTCTTGTTCCCCTTGTGCATGCCATCATTTCCATGCTTGGTCTTGCTCAAGTGTTCATCCCTCTTATCCATGCCAGGCCCTTCATTTGTTACCAAAACAAATGTATCCAATTTAGGCATCATCATATTCTCATGAACATTGGAATCATGACCAAGAAATGAAAGTACCTGATAATTTAATTGGCGTGCGCGAGCTCTAGTAATTGGTCCAGTATGTATAGCAGTAGGGGTTGTGGGTGTAACAATGGTATTAATGTACTCATCAACATCGCCGCATGTCGGATTTGCAAAAGCCATCCATCGCATTGAAGCTTGATGCCTTTCACACACTGAAGATTATCTGGCAACAAGCTGTGTCGACGAATATCTAGATATGGTGATTCATGAAACCCATGGTATGATGTGTAAACACAATTCCCCCTAGCGAATGGAAGTTGCATAGCACGGTAATCATCGCCAGTGATATGATCGATGATTGGTTGGATGATCGCATAATTGAGCTCGAGGAACATGGAGTGGTTGCCGAGGCTATAAACCCGCCTCCAGTTGATTACGCCTGGCCCAACGGAGCTAGGATCTTTCTCGAACACGGAGCAGCCATAGCCATCAATGTCACGAATGCCCCAGGCATTGTACTACATGTGGTTTGATGAAATGGTTTGGTCAATTTGGTACGTGCAAATGAGCATCAAATGACCGTCGTCAGCTGAACGAGCGATAAACCACCACCCATCAGCTGGTATGATTCCAGGTCCTAGAATCATGAAGGCCAGCGCATTTGCGTCTGCTGCAACAATTCAAATTGGAGACCAAAAGGACAAAAATAAACAATCATGTTCAGATTATGTGTGGAATTAAGATTATTATAACAGTGACACATATCATAGACAGAGAATTTTAATGCAGTGGTCATAATCATACCCCAAGTTAAAAAAATAAGCCAAAGGCTTTCATATTCTAGCAATATATCATGGTTTAAACATCATGTAACAATGGGAGGAAAACATCGATGACAGGGCCTACTCATATTCTACCTTAGCAGTTACTACTGTTCTCATATCAACTCTAAGCAATAACATGCGCTGTTATAAAAATATTGGAAATGAGAGTAACATATAGCAATCATGAGGTTATACTCATAATATCTGTTCTAACAATCATTAGATGCCAATTGTTCCCATATCAACTCTAACAATAACATGTGTGGTCTTAAAAATCTAGGAAATGAGAGGGACATATAGAAATGATGTGGTTATAGACATACTATCTATTCTAAATTTGTAAGAATGAACAAGCAGTCGTATTCATAAGGTAAAGATGAGATGAGATAGAACAATTACACGACGATAGATTCCACCAGTATAGGCAGCCAATATGTGCGTCGACCGCGTAAATGATGCCATCATGCACTATAGCATCAGACAAAAATGTTGGCTGAAGAGGACCGACGATGAGTCATAACCATGTATGGCGACCGGATTCCAGATAGACTAATCCCATGTTGAACCTGGCAATGATCTTGTAATCCATGTAGTCTTCTGATGGTGTGGGCACTTCGTAGATTACAACCTTAAGCAAACAGAGGTCGAGCCAAGAGCTCGAAGGGTCTCGTGCTTAGTAGGCAGGAGTGTCCGGCGGGCTGCGGGCTCGATGGCGGCGGTATCTAGTGATGGAAGGGTGATCTCTCGTTGGGTGTATATATCCACGAGACGCCATGGACTACCGGATTAGTGGATGAGGACGATCCAGTTGGCCTTCATGCCCGCTGTCGGTGTCAAAACTGGCGGATCTCGGGTAGGGGGTCCCGAACTGTGCGTCTAGGCCGGATGGTAACATGAGGCAGGGGACACAATGTTTTACCCAAGTTTGGGCCCTCTTGATGGAGGTAAAACCCTACGTCGTGCGCGATTAATATTGATGATATGGGTAGTACAAGAGTAGATCTACCACGAGATCGGAGAGGCTAAACCCTAGAAGCTAGCCTATGGTATGATTGTATGTTATGGTTGTTGTCCTACGGACTAAAATCCTTCGGTTTATATAGACACCGGAGAGGGTTAGGGTTACACAAGGTCGGTTACAAAGGAGGAGATATCCATATCCGTATTGCCTAGCTTGCCTTCCACGCCAAGTAGAGTCCCATCCGGACACGAGACGAAGTCTTCAATCTTGTATCTTTATAGTCTAATAGTCCGGCCAATGGAGATAGTCCGGCTGTCCGGAGACCCCCTAATCCAGGACTCCCTCAGTAGCCCCTGAACCAGGCTTCAATGACGATGAGTCCGGCGCGCAGTATTGTCTTCGGCATTGCAAGGCGGGTTCCTTCTCCGAATACATCACAGAAGAATTTGAATACGAGGATAGTGTCCGACCCTGCAAAATAAGTTCCACATACCACCGTAGAGAGAATAATATTTTCGCAGATCTAATTTGCAGGCTTGTTTTGGCAGCATGACGTTATGTCATGGCCCGGTGATTATTCGAACCGTTTCCTTTAACCAGGCCCGCACACAACGCGAGGCAGTTTTTCGACACGTCTTGTCAAAGCAGAGATCGAGTCCCCTTATTACGGGATTCTCATCAATACGGGCGTGGGTAACCCAACCGCGCCATCAATTATGGAGCTTGGGGGATAAGCGAGTTTTACCAGGCAAGTGGGGACGCTTAGTTTCGTCCGCCCATATAAAGGGATAAGGATTCACCTTTCTATCCACGCCTTCTTCCTCCTTTGCTCATCCGTTTTCGTACACTCGAGCCCTAGCACCCAAGTCCGCACTCCCCACCGCAACCTTCTCCAACCATGTCCGGAGCGGGAGGTAGGTGGATGGTCTCCTCCGTCACGGAGGGAGATATCAAGAAGCTGCGCGGAGCCGGATACTTAGCCCCGAATATCGTGCATCGGCAGCCCGCTGCGGGGCAGATCGTCCCTACCCCGGAACCTCACGAGAGGGTAGTTTTCCTTCACCACTTCCTCCGCGGACTAGGGTTTCCCCTCCATCCATTCGTCCATGGTCTCATGTTCTACTACGGGCTGGGCTTTCATGATCTGGCCCCGAACTTCATCCTCAACATTTCGGCGTTCATCCTCCGCATCCGGCCCCACTTCGGCCTGTGGTTAAAGACCTTCAATATCAAGCCGAAGGTAGTACGAGGCCAACAAGCAGAATGCGGCGGAGCCATGGTGGGCAAGATGTCCAATGTCATATGGCTCAAAGGCTCCTTGGTGGAGACAATAAAGGGATGGCAATCGGTGTGGTTCTACATCACCGAGTCGCGCGACGCCCAATGGGTGGCTGCCCGTGAGTTTCGATCCGGATTCCCAACACGGCTCACTTCCTGGAAAGAGAAGGGCTTGTCGTGGGGTTCATCGGTGGAGCTGGATGGACTCCAGAAATGTATCCGGAGTATGGCAAGCAAGAAGCTCAGGCTTGTCAACATAGTCCAAGTTATGCTCATCCGCCGGATCCTCCCGTGTCAACAACAGGATTTTTCCTTGTGGGAGTTCGACCCGGCCCAACACCAGACTCCGAGCGAGCTCTTCGATATGACGCATAAGGATGTCTGGAAGGTGCTGTTCAAGGGCGCCGAGGTCCCCCCTTTTCTCGTCGAGGACCGCGGACTAAGCGCAAAGCGCCTAGCGCGTTCAGTGAGTTCAATACATCCCGTAGGACATTAATTTTCCCTAGCTTAATTATGTGCGGGGTCTAATCTCCATGCCTTTGATAGGACTAGGTGGAGATGTCGGGGCAGATTAACTGTCCGGCCCCTTTGCCCTAAGACACTGTGGGCGCTCTCCTGACGAAGACGCTGACTCCGGTTCCTTACAAGGTGCCGGAGAAGACCAAGAAGGCCAAGGGAACCCGATAGAGTTCCCGGCGCCAGGTGTTATCGGACACATCATCCGATAACTCTGCGGCACACTCTTCCCCCGAAGACGAGGAGGAAGAAGAAGATGCTCCCCCTCCAGGCGGGGGAGACAAGAAAAGGAAGGCTGCCCCAACTGGGGAGGCCGAAGGGTCCAAGAAGGGAAGGACTCTCCTTCTGGATAGTTCCACCGCCACCGACGAAGGCGAAGACGAGTGGTTGCCCAGGGCCAAGCCCCCGGGGGAGATCGTAAGTATTCGGATACCAGAGTAACTCATAGGATTCCTTTGTCGCACTGTTTTCCCTAACGCCGAACATAATTATGCAGGCCGCCATGAGCCAATATCGAGGTATCATCGGACGGCTCCCTGGGCTCGTCGGACATGGACAGCGATCCAGTCCCGACCGCCACCTCCCCTCATCCTGCCGACGATGCCGAGGTGCTATCTCAGGAGGCACTATGCCGAGGGGAGACAGTCCCGGAGCTGCCTCAAGGCGACCTACCGAACTCCGGGAGCCGAGGGGATGGAGCCCCTGAGAACTTCGAGTTCGGCCCTCAGCCGAACACCGCACCGGAACCTCCAGCGGTTCCAGGCTCGGGCAGGCGGCATCCTTCTAAGAGGGGCAAGACGCCTGTGCCGGTGACCTATGTCCATCCAGAGGCACCGGACAATCTGCTGGAAGTGCTTCGCAGCGCTTCCATCGACGAGGAGCACCGCACTATCATGAGTGCGGTGTTCCAGAAGGTTCAGTCCGCCAAGAGCGGATTGACTGAAGCCCATGCCAGCCTTCTAACAGGCTTCGAGGTAAGTGTTTTAAAATGTAGTAGAAATATTACCGCATAGACAGTAGCCCCTAATGCTTTGTTCAGTGTTCACAAAGAAAAGCTGAACAAAGGATCAAATAATATCGCAAGAGTCTAATATAAGTATGTCAATATGCATATGCAGGCTTCGCTGGTGGCGTCCGCCGCACTGACTGCAGAGGTCGCCGTACTGAAGCAAGACCTTGAGGGGTCTAGGAAAGAGCTCGGCCTTGCCAAGAGGCAGGTCGAGGAGAACAAGGGTAAGTAATACACTGTCTATAGATATGTGTATATAAAAGAAGATGCATTTGTAAAATGATAGGATCATCGTATATTTGCTAGGGGCCACGACCGAGGTGGTGACCCTGAAGCAAGCGCTAACCAAGGCCAAAGATAAAGTGGCCAAGGAGTGCACCGAGCGAGAGAAGCACGAGGCTCGGGTGGGCGAGGTGCAGCAAGAGCTCCAGGCTCTCGTGGCGAAGCACGAGGCGTTGGAGCTTGACTCAAAGACGCGAGAGTCTGAGCTTGCCGCGGCCCTCGAGAGCGCAAAAAGTGCCAAGGCCGAAGCCTAAAAGGCCCTCCAGGAGATCGACGCAATGAAGAAGATAGCGGCGGGTAAGGCTTTCTATATGCAAAGCAAGCATGTAAAAGTAAATTACCGATTACTTACCCGAATCCGGACCTCTCCAGGAGCATTCGCAGATTTTCCCTGCAACGTGTCTGATGCCGCACAATTTTACCAGGCCGAGGATGCTAGCTCAACGGATAAGCTGTTCTGGTCTCAGTATGCTGAGGCCGAACACCCGGTGCCAATGAGCGACCAGCTGAAGCAGATGGTCGAGCTACATAAGGCGGCCAATCGGGCCATGAAGAGCTTTATAGTCCGGCTGTGGCCTGGCTTTGCCCTTCCGAACAGCTTCTTCGGCCTGGTGAGGCGGCTTGTGGATGCCTGCCCGCGGCTAGAGGTCGTCAAGCGATCTGTCTGCATTGAAGGTGCACGCCAGGCTTTCGCCCGTGTGAAATTGCAGCGGGTCAAGCTAGACGCTGTGAAGCTAATCAAGGAGGGGCCACCGGAGGGCAAGGAGCACCGCCACCCCGAGATGTACTACAAGGGTGTTCTGCCGGGTGCCCTTATCATAGCGGACGAGCGTTCAAAAGATGTAATATTTGAGTGAGACTTGCTCGTTTTATCATGTATTTATGAAAACTTGTTTCATATGCGCTATGCAAGGCTTGTTTGAATTTAAAATATTACCTTCTATTTGGCTGTTTATCCAATCTAAGAGATGGCTAGTCCTCGGCTTCTGCCCCCATGCCACGAGTGCTGGAGTGTTCGGGATAAACCTGCGCACTCTTGTTCCCATGTTTGGGTCCTTCGAGGGAGGTGCTCAGCACAGCAAACAAGGCAACCAGACTAATAATGCTTTATCACTCTCACTTAGCCATAGAATTCTATAATTTTAAATTTCGGCGAAGCCCCTGGTATTCGGAAGGCCGAATTTGGGGCGCGATACACGCCTTTAAGCCGGACAGGGCCGGCCCCTCGCTGTAAGCGGCATAAGTCTTTAGGGACTCGAGAACCTCGCCGAACAGCGACTAGTCTCTCGCCTTATCATGACAGTCAGTTTTAGCTTTCTCTACTGAGGTCCTGAACCCAGCAGAACCGGGGCACAATCGCAGTAGTTCTCCTAGCGCTACCTTAGCCGATAGAGCGGAACGTAAGGTACCAAAACATAGGAGCCGGGCAAACCCAACATTTGACCAAAGACATGATTCGGAGATGATGCATATAATGCTATAAGTTCGGGGTGCCGCACTTGTGAAAGTGTTTGGACTTTTCACACCGTATTGTGGGGTACGTAAGCCAATGGTGTATTGGCCGTACCAAAGTGTACGGTTGCAAGGTGTCATTAATGAACACATAGATATATATATATATATATAATAAGAATGCAATAATAGTCGTAATGCCATGCATTGTTTATTCAAAAAATTGCGTTAAGGCAGAGTGATACAGATAGTGCGATAAGCAATGAGTAGGACTATGTCCCTTCCAAGGGCAAGCTGAGGAATGATATTAAATCGAATATTTGGCTCGTTACTGTAATCCACCTGGGAATTTCATGGTATGACGTAGCTCTCTGCCTCCTTGGTTGCTGCATCATGTGTTCGGCAATAGTGTTGTCGAACAGTGTTTGCAGAGATTAAGGTCCTGAAAAAAAGAAAAAAAAATAACCAAACGGGAAGCCCCTAGTGCGGTTTAAGCCGTGTCTTGGGGCATGCCGCAGTTGTGCCCCCCTCCCCACCTGTTCCCATGGTATTTTTAATGCGTAATTATGTACGCGCGACACGACTTTCGCCATTGGGCTGGGCTTGGGGTGGCCGCCGCATTGCTAAGCGAGCTCAGATCGCGCCAGGAGGTCTATTTGTCGATTGCTTCGAGCGCGCTTGAAGGTGTCCAGGCTTTGAAGCACCGAACTAGTTGATTGCCTTGAGAGGCTGCTTTGCGCTTCTGCTACGAGGGCTGCGGTGTGCTCCTCTGTTCGGAGAGAGCACTCTGTGTTTCCATTGACTGTAATAACTCCGCGAGGTCCTAGCATCTTGAGCTTGAGGTATGCGTAATGTGGTACCGCATTGAATCTAGCAAATGCGGTTCGCCCGAGCAGCGCGTGATATCCACTTCGGAATGGGACTATATCAAAGATTAACTCTTCGCTTCGGAAGTTACCCGGGGATCCGAAGACCACTTCCAGTGTAATTGAGCCTGTGCAATGGGCTCTACACCTGGAATGACGCCTTTAAAGGTCATTTTCGTGGGTTTGATCCTTGAGGGGTCTATACCCATTTTGCGCACTGTGTCCTGATAAAGCAGGTTCAGGTTGCTGCCGCCATCCATAAGGACTCGAGTGAGGTGAAATCCGTCAGTGATTGGGTCTAGGACCAGTGCGGCGAATCCGCCATGACGGATACTAGTGGGGTGGTCCCTGCGATCGAAGGTGATCAGACAGGAGGACCAAGGGTTGAATTTTGGGGCGACTGGCTCCAACGCATATATGTCCCTGAGCGCATGCTTCCACTCCCTCTTGGTGATGTGGGTTGTGTATATCATGTTCACCGTCCGCACTTGTGGGGGAAACCTCTTCTGTCCTCCGATGTGCGGCTGCCGGGGCTCTTCCTCGTTATCGCTATGCGGCCCCTTGTCCTTGTTTTTGGCAATTAACTTGACGGCCTGCTTGAACACCCAACAATCCCTGTTGGTGTGATTGGCTGGCTTGTCTGGGGTTCCTTGTATTTGACACGAGCGGTCGAGTATACGGTCCAAGCTGGAAGGACCCGGCGTACTTTGTTTGAATGGCTTTTTCCGCTGACCGGGTTTAGAGCCTTTGGATCCGACATTGACTGCCGTATCCTCAGTATTTTCGCTGTTAATGCGGTGCTTATGTTTGTTGCGACGTGACCTGCTATTGCCGTCCTTGGTATCCGAGGTACCATGGTTCTTTGATATGTTATTATTGCGAGCCATCCAGTTGTCTTCTCCCGCACAAAAGCGGGTCATGAGCGTCGTGAGAGCTGCCATAGATTTTGGCTTTTCCTGACCAAGGTGCTGGGCTAGCCACTCGTCTCGGATGTTGTGTTTGAAAGCCGCTAAGGCCTCTACATCCGGACAGTCGATGATCCAATTTTTCTTTGTAAGGAACCGAGTCTAGAATTGCCTGGCCGACTCTTCTGGCTGCTGAATAATGTGGCTCAAGTCATCGGCATCTGGTGGTCGCGCATAAGTGCCCTGAAAGTTGTCGAGGAATGCGGCTTCCGGATCTTCCCAACGGCTAATGGAGTCCGCTGGCAAGCTGTTAAGCCAATGTCGCGCTGGTCCTATGAGATTTAGTGGGAGGTATTTGATGGCGTGTAAGTCATCACCGCGGGCCATGTGGATGTGGAGGAGGAAATCCTCGATCCATACTACGGGATCTGTTGTTCCGTCGTATGATTCAATATTTACAGGTTTAAAACCTTTTGGGAATTGATGTTCCATTACTTCGTCTGTGAAGCATAAGGGGTGTGCGACGCCTCTGTATTGGGCTATATCGCAACGCAGCTCGAATGGGTCTCGCCCGCTATGTTCGGCCCGGCCGGATTTGCTTTTACTGTATCCGACGTTACGTTTATCGTCTCGCAGAGTGGTGCGCCCTCGTGATCCGTAGATCAATCTTGCATGCTTTGCTTTGTCCTCCAATATGTCTCTCAGGTCTGGCATATCTCCCCATGCCTTTTTATTTGAATGGCGCCGGGGTGGAGGCTGAGCTTTTGGCTGGAATGCCTCTCTATCGCGGCCACGAGGTGGCCGATCAGCTATATCATACGCTTCTTCCTCCAGTCGGGGTAGTAACCTGCACTTTGGGTAATTCTTGGAGGGGCACTCGAGTTTATATTCCTCGGCCGCAAGGACTTCAATCCATCTGTCAGCTAGCAGATCTTGATCAGCTTGAAGCTGTTGCTGCTTTTTCTTCAGGCTATTTGTCGTGGCCATAAGCCGGCGCTTGAAGCGCTCTTGTTCGACGGGATCCTCTGGTACGGCGAATTCATCGTCGCCGAGGCTTGCCTCGTCTTCGGAGGGGGGCATGTAATTGTCATCCTCCTCCTCTCCGTCTGCCGCTCTCTCAGGAGTGCTGGCTCCTCCATCCTCCTGCTCTAAATCTTGATGGAGGGGATTGTTGTTGTCTTCGGCACTATCCGGAGTGTTATTATCTCCTGTGCCGGTATCACCACTTTTGCTTTGGCAGGACTTAGAGCGGCGCCACTGACATCGGCGCTTGGGTTGCTTCTTGGAGGGGTCATCCTCCGCTATCTCGTCGCCATTGCCTTCTTTGGGTGTATCCACCATGTATATGTCATATGACGAGGTGGCTTTCCAGTGCCCTATAGGTGCTGGTTCATGTTCATCTCCTACATCGTCGTCCATACCGTCGATGTCTTCGGAGTCGAAGTCGAGCATGTCGGTTAAATCATCGACAGTGGCTACGAAGTGGGTGGTGGGTGGGCGTCGAATTTCTTTGTCGTCCGCATCCCAATCATGTTGGCCATAGTCCGGCCAGGGCTCTCCTGACAAAGAGAGAGACCTTAGTGAATTCAGAATGTCACCGAAGGGCGAGTGCTGAAAGATATCCGCGGCGGTGAATTCCATGATCGGCGCCCAATCGGATTCGATTGGCAGGGGCGCGGGCGGTTCGGAGTCCGGAAAAGAGTCCGCACCTTGGAGTCACGGAGGATTAGGCTGGTGTTCGGCTCGATCGCTGTTGAGACTGCAGCCCCTGAGGCGGTATCTAGCCACCCGTCCTTGATTGGCGCAGTTGGCCCCGAGCTAAGGGTCGGAGCTGATGCGGGTGCAGCCTCTGGGGTACTGTTCAGTGGCAGAGCTAGGTCATACCCATCGTGCCAGTGCGGTGCGCCCGGCTGTGGCTCGAATCCGTCAAAGATCAAGTCTCCGCGGATGTCGGCCGTGTAGTTCAAACTTCCAAATCTGATCTGACGGCCAGGGGCGTAGCTTTCAACCTGCTCTAGATGGCCAAGGGAATTAGCCTGCAGTGCAAAGCCGCCGAATACGAAGATCTGTCCGGTGAGAAAAGTCTCACCCTGGACCGCGTAGCTATCGATGATAGTAGGAGCCATCAAGCCTAACGGCCACGACATAGAGGAACTCTCAATGAAAGCACCAATGTCGGTGTCAAAACCGCCGGATCTCGGGTAGGGGGTCCCGAACTGTGCGTCTAGGCCGGATGGTAACAGGAAGCAGGGGACACAATGTTTTACCCAGGTTCGGGCCCTCTTGATGGAGGTAAAACCCTACGTCCTGCTCGATTAATATTGACGATATGGGTAGTACAAGAGTAGATCTACCACGAGATCGGAGAGGCTAAACCATAGAAGCTAGCTTATGGTATGATTGTATGCTATGGTTGTTGTCCTACGGACTAAAACCCTTTGGTTTATATAGACACCGGAGAGGGTTAGGGTTACACAAGGTCGGTTACAAAGGAGGAGATATCCATATCCGTATTGCCTACCTTGCCTTCCACGCCAAGTAGAGTCCCATCCGGACACGAGACGAAGTCTTCAATCTTGTATCTTCATAGTCTAACAGTCCGGCCAATGGAGATAGTCCGGCTGTCCGGAGACCCCCTAATCCAGGACTCCCTCACCCACCCAGTAGTGGCCGCGTATGAAGGACAGGTGGACGAGTAGTGGTATCATGTCGAGGGGCACCACGACAACCTCTGTAGGATCATCAAGTTGGTGTTTGGGCCACCTGCGAGGATCGGGCATCAACAAGCATGGTGTCTTGAAAAGAGCCGTCCAGTTGCAGATGAGTAGATGGTACAAAGACACCGAGCATGCGGCCAGATGGACGGTCCAGAGCAGGTCCATACGATTACAGATCTGCTCCAAGAGAACATCGGGGAGGGAATTCCAATCGCATCTCTGCATGTTAGTCGGTTCTGCCATAGGGTTTTTTAGGGAGTTGAGTGATTGGGGTTTTCGGTGCCTGTGAGCTAGCGGGGAAGTGGATTTGGGTGGGAGAGCGAAGAAGATGGCGTGTCTGGCCGAGCAGTGAGCGGGGGGATATGGTACGCGAGAGCTACCGAGGAAGATGGCGCGGCCGGGCAAGTAGTGAGCGGGGGGAAATGGTGTGCGGCCGACGATGGGGAAGAGAGGAGGAAGAAGAAGGGAGGAGAAAGAAGAGTGAAAGACGGGGAAGAAAGTGCATTAATTCTCAATTCTACTAGTACTACTACCAAGATATGCCGTCCTTCGAAGTGTAAATAGTTACGTCGATGACATGTGGGTCTACCTCAAGAGGGCCCATATGTCAGTTAATGGAGGAGAGAGGTGTGTAGGCGTATTTGTGGAAGCATGCTCCACTGGCAAACATGATGGTAGTACTGGGTAAGGCTGATTTAGTAACACCAACACACTAGTTCAGCTTATTAATTAAGTGTCCCATCTGTTGCAACGTGTATTGTCGCTTCACTTTGAGGACTAGTTGAATAGTTCTCTCTGACCGAGATGGGGAATAATTGGATCGCGAAGACTTCCTATCTACAGTATCCCTATGCTTGTATTCTCATCCGGTCCAACAAGATGAAACATTGGCCAAGGCACCCGACGCCAATAATGTAGGAGTACTAGTACTACCCCCTTTCCGGTTTATAGGGCTCAATTCAAAAATCTCATCAACCAAGGTAGATGATGAGTGGTGGAATACTTTTTGTAGTTTGCAAAAACACTCAATTAATGCACTCGTTTTCCTCAAAAAGTTATGTTTACCAATGCATTAATTTTGTGTCAAACTTTGACCATCTACTCCCTAAATCCAAGTGAATAAGTCATCTTTGGTTGTGCACCGTGACCAAGGAGGGAAAAACAAGAGAACTTAATGTTTATTTTCTACTCCCTCCATTCTTGAATATAGTATTTTTAGACATTCAAATGGAATACAACATACGAATGTATGTAGACATATTTTAGAGTGTAGATTCACTCATTTTGCTCCATACGTAGTCACTTGTTGAAATCTCTAGAAAGGCAAATACTCCGTATTTGGGAACAGAGGGAGGCTTTTACTCCGTATTTGGGAATAGAGGGAGTATCAGCATATGGAGGGAACAGAGAAAGCTTGAAATATGAACATCTCAATGGGAGGGAGTAAAAGCCTCATGCATGCATGCATGCAACATGCAACACTCACGCATACACATGGATGCACGCAACACTCACGCACCCATGTGACACACAGCTCACGACGCAACACACACGCTCATGCTTAAGTGCTCAACCTACTCCCTACGTCTGTGAAAGACTGTACATTTAGAGATTTACACATTGACCAGGGCATAATTAACGCCCAAAAGTAGCAAACTTATGTGTGCATGCGACCATTTAGAGAAGAAGATTAAATGATGGTTGTTGCATGTTGTAATTAAGGATAGACATGTGGTAGCATATAGCTAGAGCACAAGTTGGTGCATTAGTCAATCAATATCAATTTAGATTAAAGGCTAAATGCATTGGAAGTGTAGATGTACACTCTTTGTTTTTTAGCCGTTGTACACTCTTTGTTGGAAGACCGAGGGAGTACAAGTTCATGCACTCACATACACAGCCAGGGTGGTTCGCGCGCAAGGGTTGGACTCCTGTCACGCCTGTGTAAAGTTTTGTCTAACTGATTTCTTTGCTCTGCCAAGTGATAGGTGGGACCCAGAAACCAGGTGACAATTTAACCAGTTAACAAAGTTCCACGTCGACTATGTGGCCAGTTATTAGGGTGCAATACGGTGCTCTACGATGAGCTGGGGATCATATAATCACCGCAAAACTATATATAGTGACCGTAAAGAGCGTATTGTTACATACGTTGACTGCTAGTGTATTTTTCTCATTTCAAATTAAGCATATTAACCGGAATGGACGCAGTATGGACTAGTACTATTACTGCTTTGATGTGTCTCATCGACTCGCCTTACGAGCAAAAGCTTGCTTACTAAGTCTCTCCCTCACCAACGCACGCGGTGGCTCGCAGGACAAGGAGAGGGTTTTGACTACAACGCCCTCTCCCTCTCCCTCTCGCTCACCCTCGCCCTCGCGGTGGACGTGCATTAGTTCATTCAATGGCAGATTGCCAGAAGCATATTGTACTATAGTATCATCATTGTTGGACCTTCCGAAGAGGTGAAGAGCCAAGTGCAAGGTTCACACGAGTACGAACTATTGAACCTCCCGAAGAGGCAAAGAGCCAAGTGCAAGATTTTATAGGAGTTGTCATCCTAGTAGGAGTTGTCATCCTAGTAGGAGTATACTACAACTATAGCGAACGATGCTACTATATGATGCCGCCACGTCACCTATATCCAAAGTTGTGCCACCTTTTTTTTCCTCTCAAAGAGCGTGTTGGAGCCCGTGGAACAACCACACAAGTTGCACGTACACATACCAAATTTACTAGTAATAAATTCTAAAGGACAAATGCCAGTATGCCACACAAGTTGATCTCCAATTCATGTGATAAATTTGTGCATGACTAGTCTACATATGTTCACAACGCTACCGTTCACAATTTACCATACTCCATTTACATGTTATAGATGGGCTACATGTCCTCCTCCAGGTTCCAGTCCCATGTTTTCTTCATGGATGGCACGGTCCATAGCGGTGGGCAACGAAAATCATTGTCGTAGCTTTCTAGTCCGGTTCCACACGATGGAGACTCATCCAAGCTGAAGCGGCATAAATCAGGGATAGCGTGTGCCAGCACATCGTTCATTCGGCGGTGCGCATTGAAGACACAACCATGCTTCATGAATGGCAGGCCTTCAGTGTCGTGCACGGAAGGTGGCATCCGCTTCACAATGGGGTAGCTGTCCCCAATGAAAAGCGAGTACTCTCCAAGAGTGTTCCTCGGCACCCACGTAGCATCACGGGGGTCGAACTCGGCGCTGTTCATCTAGTACATGCGACATCTAAGATCTGGACACATGGTGACGTACATAGTCAGGGTCCATGCATAATAATGTTGTGCTCAAATATGGAGGTCAGTAATACTGTGCAGCAAATAGTACCACTCTGGTATAGAGGAAGAAAAATAACCGGCTTATTATATATAGCCACTGTTGGCTACATGGATGAGATAGTAAGACATGGAGAAACAAAAATGGTGGCAGCTAGTGGGTTCAAGTCTTCAAGGGTCTAGCTAGCTATACGCGTCCTCCAAGGTAAAAAGTACTCCTACTAGTACTAGTAAGTAGTACAACAATGAAAGAGAAGGTGAGAGGGTTAAAAAATATAATACTAAATGGAATACCTGGGTAGATGATGACGGTCCGATCGTGGTAGATTGTGTGACCATGTTGCACATCAGTGGTACCATGGGTAACGACTGCTAAGATAGTTGATCCCAATATGCCAAACTCAGCTACAAGGTTCCAGGTTAGACCAAATCGTGGATGCAAATGCACTTCCAGGATCAACGATCTTATTTTGATCGGGAGATGACTGGTCCCTGCAAAATAATGGAGTATCGTTAGGGATGCAAATGATGGTTTGTACATTCCGTTTGTAATCTCCCGTACTGTAGGATGGCAACCAGATGAAACAAGTCCCCTGGCTTGTCACTACAAAGATGCGACCTAGTTAGCGCACGACGTCTTCGAACGTGTAGGGGTACAAATCAGCCGCGGCTAGCATGCGCCAGCCTCTGCCCTTATTGCCTCTTGCATTGATGGCAATCCTTATGTCGAACACCGTGATGAGATAGTAATCGTCATAGCCGAGTCGCTTTGTCGGCGGATCCGCAATTGCTATCTTCTTCAATCTCATGTAGGCATCATCATACGTATTCAAGCCCAGCCAGTCTGGAAGGCTGATTCTATGGTGGAGAAGGGGTCTACGGGAACGGCCGCACTGCTGTGGATGTTTTCCAAAATGATGGTGGTATCCGGCCGGAGGTATGCAAGCCAATCTTCGTTGGTACCGACCCAACTCTAGCGGTGGGCAGCGGAGAAATTACGGGATGGAAATGGAATAGCTAAGTACTACATGATCAAACTCCATGACTGACCTGCTCATAGGAAAAAATCCGACTACCTCTCAACGTCCGCAACTCTAGCGGAGTCAACGTGCAACCATGGCCAGGGAGCGGTGGACTGTTCGAAGGATTGTCCCATAGAAGAACCTTCTCCTCGAGGATGCATGGAAGACCAACAAGCATGGCCTTTTCCCAAGCCTATTTAAGCACCATCTTGAAAAAGTTGGTGCAGGAAGCACGAGTCTTGCGCCGGTGAGGACGTCGGAGCGGCGTGCGATTTCTCCCGGAGGATCGTCGTCCAAGGTCTCCCAGCCCCGACGAGGAGGAGAACCGCCTGGCGAATCCATGGGAGCAGCGACGAACAGCCTTCTCTTCGGGGGGAGGGGAACTGGCGAGGAGGAGATAAGAGCATAGTAACCGCAGGGCCTCGTCCCTTCCAACTGTAGCTCCTTGATCGTTCCTTAGCGAAGGGGTGAGGCTATTATTTACTACGTACTCGTACTATAGTAGTACTAGTACTACTTTCACAACTAGTAGTGCAATGTACTGTACTTCTAGTATAGTGCACCAGTTTTGGACTCTTGAATCTCAGGGCCAAGGAGCTACAGTTGGAAGTGGAGGGTAGTACTGTTCTCTAGAACCATCACTGTACTACCAATGTTGGGAAAGTACACCTGCGTAGTGGGTACTGTTGGTGCTCTATTCAAGCGCGCAGCTGGCCTACTTAGCCGCTCCTCTCACGCACACACTAGCAGCCTGATTATCAGTGACGGTTACTGCGAGGGCAGAACATTTGAGTTATTTGATACAGTGAGACTAGGATTTTCTCTTCCATTTGTGGAGGTGTAATGGATCTCGTCAAACTTTGTCAGTAGTTCCTTCTTTATGAATGAGATGAGGCAAAGCTTTTGTGATGTAGGGTAGGAACCCTAATCGGCTGATCTTTCACGAAAGGAGCGGATCCCGCGATGAACACGAAGAACACAAGGAGGGAAGCGAGGGAAAACACGTGGAAAACACAAGAGAACACTCAAACCAACCAGAATGATCACACAAGTGCTAGATCCTCGAAACACGATAGGAGATACAATATCCAAAGTCAACAACGGACGGTACACAATAGAAGGTTCTTCTACAAAGGAGGTCTTGACGGGGGCCACCCAAAAGGGGGTCTTGAATCCAAGGGATGTTCTCCGAAGAGGGGCCGCGGTCTCTCTCATGGAGTAGATCCATGATGGATGAGCAAAGCTCTATCTCTAATGAGCTACCACTTTGCTAACCCTAGAAAGGAGGAGGGGAGGTCTATATATAGTCTTAGTGTAAAAGGGGGCGAAAAGGGGGTACATGGGCTGCGGCCAAACACATGGCAGCGCACACGTGTCGGACATCCGGGAGTCACTGGTCGTCCAAAGGCTCGCGAGGGTCCGGACGTCCTATGCCTGTCGGACGTCCGTAAGTTCGGCTCGGGTGTGCTTCGGTCGGACGTCCGGTTGGGGTCGGACGTCCGGGCATCGGTAGTCCATTGGTCTCCAAAAATCCGTAGATTTGGCTCGGGTGTGGTGGAGTCGGTTGTCTGGAGAGGGCCGGACGTCCGGAGCCTGGAGATCGTCGGACGTCCGGTCCTGGCCGGTCGTCCAGAGCCTGTAGCTTCTTCTTCATCACTTCTTCTTCTCCTTGCTCCTTAGCTTCTCCATGGTACCTGAGTATGCACGATGTGTCCGTATGAGGTAGTAGGCATGTTTCATGTGCATCGAAGTGGAAATGTGAGAGGAGTGATGTCACCTTGGTTTCAAGAGCTCTTGCACGTGCTCGTGTCATGGGTCCAAGAGGTGTCGTAGGAGATGTAGGTGGCACCCATGGGGATGGCCTTGGGATGCTCCGCATCATCTCCCCTCCCTTGGGGAAGATCCGTCCTCGGATCAAATTCTTCATCACCATGGAAGGGCGAGAGGTCCTTGACATTGAAGATATCACTCACATTGTACTTATCGCGCGAGAGGTCGATCTTGTAAGCGTTGTCGTTGTAGCGTGCGAGCACCTTGAAGGGTCCATCCACTCGTGGTCGAAGGTTGGACTTGCGTTCTTGGGGAAATCGGTCCTTGCGGAGGTGTAGCCACACGAGATCTCCGGTGTTGAATACCATAGGTTCCTTGTTGAAGTTGAGCTTGGTCGCAAGGCGTTGAACTTGGCGCTCGATGGTGTTTCTTGTATCTTCATGCACCTTCTTGAGATGTGTCACTCGTGCACTTGCTTCCAAATTGATGCGCTCTTGGAGTGGTAGAGGAAGAATGTCCAATGGTGACAATGGGTTGAATCCGTAGACAACCTCGAAAGGGGACTTGCCGGTTATTGAGTGTCTTGCTCGGTTGTAGGCGAAATCGGCGATAGGTAGGCACTCCTCCCACTCCTTGATGTTCTTCTTGATGAGTACTCGAAGTAGAGCGTAGAGTGTGCGGTTTGTCATTCCATGTAGACGCAATATTTCCCTACAAAAGAGATTAGCAACATGTGAAGCATCATCTATCTTGTTGCAAGGAATAAAATGTGCCATCATAGAGAAACGGTCCACAACAACAAATACCGAATACTTTCCATTTCTAGTCCTAGGCAATCCAAGTACGAAATCCATGCTAATGTCTTCCCATGGTTGATATGGAATTGGGAGAGGCATGTAAAGGCCATGGGATTGAGCTTTAGACTTAGCTTTGCGACATGTAGAGAATCGGTTGGTGAAGCGGTTGACGTCACGAAACATCTTGGGCCAAAAATAGTTCTTGGAGAACGTGCCAAAAGTCTTGTCGCGTTCAAAATGTCCCATTAAGCATCCTCCATGATATTCCTGCAAAAGTAACAAACAAAGAGAAGACTCGGGGATGCAAAGTTTGTTAGCTCTCATAAGATATTCATCTTTGATGTAATAGCATTCCTAAGAGGTGTGCGTCAAACACATGGCATAAGGAGTAGCAAAAGTAGGATCATGCTCATACAAGTCTTTTATATGCTCCAAGCCAATGACATCCAATTCAAGTTGAGTAACAAGCATGCATATGCGGGAAAGGGCATCCGCCATAATGTTTTCCTTACCTTTGATGTACTTGATGACATAAGGAAAAGACTCAATAAATTCACTCCATTTAGCATGACGCTTGTTCAACTTGGATTGGCCCTTAAGATACTTGAGCGTTTCATGGTCAACATGAATGATAAATTCATGAGGGCGAAGATAGTGTTCCCATTCGTGCAAAACACGTACTAAAGCATAGAGCTCTTTGTCATAGATGGGGTAATTGAGTTGCGCTCTGGAAAGTTTCTCTCTAAAGTAAGCTATGGGGCGCTTCTCTTGCGTTAACACACCTCCTATGCCATTACCACTAGCATCGCAATGCTCAAAGGGTTTGTCAAAGTTGGGTAAAGCAAGCACGGGAGCGTGGGTAAGTAAATTCTTAAGATCATTGAAAGCGGTATCTTGGGATGGTCCCCAAACAAAAGGCGCATTCTTCTTGCTCAAAGCATGCAAAGGCAAAGCAATGGTGCTAAAATCTTTCACAAAGTGATGATAGAAACCCGCAAGGCCAAGAAAGCTACGCACTTGTTGCAAATTGGTTGGTGATACGTCTCCAACGTATCTATATTTTTTGATTGCTCCATGCTATATTATCTACTGTTTTGGACATTATTGGGCTTTATTATCCACTTTTATATTATTTTTGGGACTAACCTATTAACCGGAGGCCCAGCCCAGAATTGCTGTTTTTTGCCTGTTTAAGGGTTTCGACTAAAAGGAATATCAAACAGAGTCCAAACGGAATGAAACCTTCGGGAACGTGATTTTCTCACCGAATACAACTCAGGAGACTTGGACCCTACATCAAGCCAACTAACAAGAGGCCATGAGGTAGGGGGCGTGCCTGCCCCCCCCTAGGCACGCCCTCCACCCTCGTGGGCCCCCTGTTGCTCCACCGACGTACTTCTTCCTCCTATATATACCCACATACCCCCAAACGACCAGAACAGGAGCCAAAACCCTAATTCCACCACCGTAACTTTCTGTATCCACGAGATCATCTTGGGGCCTGTTCCGGAGCTTCGCCGGTGGGGGCATCGATCACAGAGGGCTTCTACATCAACACCATAGCCTCTCCGATGAAGTGTGAATAGTTTGCTTCAGACCTTCGGGTCCATAGTTAGTAGCTAGATGGCTTCTTCTCTCTTTTTGGATCTCAATACAATGTTCTCCCCCTCTCTTGTGGAGATCTATTCGATGTAATCTTCTTTTTGCGGTGTGTTTGTTGAGACCGATGAATTGTGGGTTTATGATCAAGTCTATCTATGAATAATATTTGAATCTTCTCTGAATTCTTTTATGTATGATTGGTTATCTTTGCAAGTCTCTTCGAATTAGCAGTTTGGTTTGGCCTACTAGATTGATCTTTCTTGCAATGGGATAAGTGCTTAGCTTTGGGGTTCAATCTTGCGATGTCCTTTCCCGGTGACAGTAAGGGCAGCAAGGCACGTATTGTATTGTTGCCATCGAGGATAACAAGATGGGGTTTTCTTCATATTGCATGAGTCTATCCCTCTACATCATGTCATCTTGCTTAAGGCGTTACTCTGTTTTTAACTTAATATTCTAGATGCATGCTGGATAGCGGTCGATAAGTGGAGTAATAGTAGTAGATGCAGGCAGGATTCGGTCTACTTGTCTCGGACATGATGCGTATATACATGATCATACCTAGATATTCTCATAACTATGCTCAATTCTGTCAATTGCTCAACAGTAATTTGTTCAATCACCGTAGAATACTTATGCTCTCGAGAGAACCCACTAGTGAAACCTATGGCCCCCGGGTCTATCTCTATCATATTAATCTCCTACTACTTAGTTATTTACTTTGCCTTTATTTTACTTTGCATCTTTATCATAAAAATAACAAAAATATTATCTTATCATATCTATCAGATCTCATTCTCGTAAGTGGCCCTATAGGGACTGACAACCCCTATTTGCGTTGGTTGCGAGGATTTATTTGTTTTGTGCAGGTACGAGGGACTCATGCATATCCTCCTACTGGATTGACACCTTGGTTCTGAAAAACTGAGGGAAATACTGACGCTACTTTTCTGCATCATCCCTTCCTCTTCGGGGAAAACCAACGCAGTGCTAAAAGAGGTAGCAAGAAGGATTTCTGGCGCCGTTGCCGGGGAGGTCTACGCAAAAGTCAACATACCAAGTACCCACCACATACCCTTATCTCCTGCATTACATTATTTGCCATTTGCCTCTCGTTTTCCTCTCCCCCCAATTCACCCTTGCCATTTTATTCGCCCTCTCTCTCTATCCTCCCTCTCTTTCTCTATTTGCCCCTTTTTGTCCGCTTGCTTTTTGTTTGCTTGTGTGTTAATTTGCTTGTTTGTCGCGGTGGCTCAAGATAATACTAAATTGTGTGACTTCACCAATACCAACAACAATGATTTTATTAGCACTCCGATTGCTCCTCTTACAGATGCTGAATCTTGTGAAATTAATACTGCTTTGCTGAATCTTGTCATGAAAGATCCGTTCTCTAGCCTTCCTAGTGAAGATGCCGCTACCCATCTAAATAGCTTCGTTGATTTGTGTGACATGCAAAAGAAGAAAGATGTGGATAATGATATTGTTAAATTGAAGCTATTTCCTTTTTCGCTTAGAGATCGTGCTAAAGCTTGGTTTTCGTCTTTGCCTAAAAATAGTATTGATTCATGGAATAAGTGCAAATATGCTTTTATCTCTAAGTATTTTCCTCCCACTAAAATCATCTCTCTTAGAAACGATATTATGAACTTTAAGCAACTTGATCATGAACATGCTGCACAAGCTTGGGAGAGAATGAAATTAATGATACGTAATTGCCCTACTCATGGTTTAAATTTGTGGATGATTATACAAAATTTTCGTGCCGGATTGAATTTTTCTTCTAGAAATCTTTTGGATTCGGCCGCGGGAGGCACTTTTATGGAAATCACCTTAGGAGAAGCTACTAAACTCCTAGATAATATTATGGTTAATTATTCTCAATGGCATACTGAAAGATCCACTAATAAAAAGGTGCATGCGATAGAAGAAATTAATGTTTTGAGTGGAAAGATGGATGAACTTATGAAATTATTTGCTAATAAGAGTGTTTCTTCTGATCCTAATGATATGCCATTGTCTACTTTGATTGAGAATAATAATGAATCTATGGATGTGAATTTTGTTGGTACGAACAATTTTGGTAATAATGCGTATAGAGGAAATTTCAATCCTAGGCCTTATCCTAGTAATCCCTCTAATAATTATGGTAATTCCTACAACAATTCTTATGGAAATTATAATAAGATGCCCTCTGATTTTGATTCTAATATTAAAGAATTTATTACTTCGCAAAAGAATTTTAATGCTATGATTGAAGAAAAATTTCTTAAGATTGATGATTTGGCAGGAACGTTGATAGAATTGCTCTTGATGTTGATTCTTTGAAACTTAGATCTATTCCACCTAAGCATGATATCAATGAGTCTCTGAAAGCCATGAGAATTTCCATTGATGAGTGCAAAGAAAGAACCGCTAGGATGCGTGCTAAGAAAGAAGCCTTTATAAAAGCATGTTCTTCTAGTTCCTATGAAAATAATGATGAAGATCTAAAAGTTATTGATGTAACCCCTATTAAATCTTTGTTTTGCAATATGAATCTTGATAATGATGGGAATGAATATGATCCACCTTTACCTAGAAGGCGTTCCAAGAATTCTGAATCTTTTGATCTTGATGCTAAATTTGATAAAAGTGGGATTGAAGAAATTAAAACCCTAGATGTTGCTAAACCCACTATTATGTATTTCAAGGAATTTAACTATGAAAATTCCTCTTTGATTAATTGTATTTCCTTGTTGCAATCCGTGCTAAATTCTCCTCATGCTTATAGTCAAAATAAAGCGTTTACTAAACATATCGTTGATGCCTT
The DNA here is from genome assembly GCF_056163025.1 of Triticum urartu. Taxonomy (NCBI): domain Eukaryota; kingdom Viridiplantae; phylum Streptophyta; class Magnoliopsida; order Poales; family Poaceae; genus Triticum; species Triticum urartu. The sequence goes on along the minus strand of NC_141878.1, from coordinate 265,917,487 downwards.
GATGCAATCTTATGAAGAAAAACTTGAATTGGAAGTTTCTATCCCTAGAAAACTTTATGATGAGTGGAACCAACTATTAAAATTAAAATTAAAGATCATGAATGCTATGCTTTATGTGATTTGTGTGCTAGTGTTTCCACGATTCCAAAGACTTTGTGTGATTTGTTAGGTTTCTGTGATTTTGAGGATTGCTCTCTAAACTTGCACTTTGCGGATTCCACTATTAAGAAACCTTGGGAAGAATTAATGATATTATTATTGTTGCAAATAGGAATTAAGTGCCTGTAGATTTTATTTTTCTTGACATAGATTGCAATCCTTCATGTCCTATTATTCTTGGTAAACCTTTCCTTAGAACGATTGGTGCAATTATTGATATGAAGGAAGGAAATATTAGATTCCAATTTCCATTAAGGAAAGGCATGGAAAACTTTCCTAGAAAGAAAACTAAATTACCTTATGAATCTATTATGAGATCCATTTATGGATTGCCTACCAAAGATGGCAATACCTAGATCTATTCTTGCTTGTTATGCCTAGCTAGGGGCGTTAAACGATATCGCTTGTTGGGAGGCAACCCAATTTTATTTTTATTCCTTGATTTTTGCTACTGCTTAGTAATAAATAAATTATTTAGCCTCTGTTTTTGTTGTGTTTTTTGTGTTTAATTAGTTTTTGTGCCAAGTAGAACCACTGGGAAGACTTGGGGAAGTCTTATTGAACTTGCTGTAAAAAATAGAAACTTTAGCGCTCACGAGAACGGCTGCCATTTTTATTTGGGAAGTTATATTTAGTTAATTATTTTTGCAGATAATTAATATATAAATTCCTCACGTCCAGCAATTTATTTTAGAATTTTTGGGGTTCCAGATCTTGCGCTAGCTACAGATTACTACAGACTGTTCTGTTTTTGACAGATTCTGTTTTGCGTGTGTTGTTTGCTTATTTTGATGAATCTATGGCTAGTAAATTAGTTTATAAACCATAGAGAAGTTGGAATAAAGTAGGTATAACACCCATATAAATAAATAATGAGTTCATTACAGTACCTTGAAGTGGTCTTTTACTTTCTTTCGCTAACGGAGCTCATGAGATTTTCTACTTTAAGTTTTGTGTTGTGAAGTTTTCAAGTTTTGGGTAAAGATTTGATGGATTATGGAACAAGGAGTGGCAAGAGCCTAATCTTGGGGATTCCCATGGCACCCCCAAGATAATCTAAGGACACCTAAAATCCAAAGCTTGGGGATGCCCCGGAAGGCATCCCCTCTTTCGTTTACTTCTATCGGTAACTTTACTTGGAGCTATATTTTTATTTACCACATGATATGTGTTTTGCTTGGAGCGTCTTGTATGATTTGAGTCTTTGCTTATTAGTTTACCACAATCATCCTTTCTGTACACATCTTTTGATAGAGCGATACATGATTTGGAATTTTTTAGAATACTCTATGTGCTTCGCTTATATCTTTTGAGTTATATAATTTTGCTCTAGTGCTTCACTTATATCTTTTAGAGCACGGTGGTGGATTTGTTTTATAGAAACTAGTGATCTCTCATGCTTCACTTAGATTATTTTGAGAGTCTTAAATAGCATGGTAATTTTCTTAAAATCCTAATATGCTTGGTATGCAAGATTAATAATAAAACTCTCTTATGAGTGTGTTGAATACTATGAGAAGTTTGATACTTGATAATTGTTTTAAGATATGGAGATGGTGATATTAAAGTCATGCTAGTTGAGTAGTTGTGAATTTGAGAAATACTTGTGTTGAAGCTTGTGATTCCCGTAGCATGCACGTCTGGTGAACCGTTATGTGATGAAGTCGGAGCATGATTTATTTATTGATTGTCTTCCTTATGAGTGGCGGTCGGGGACGAGCGATGGTCTTTTCCTACCAATCTACCCCCCTAGGAGCATGCGCGTAATACTTTGCTTTGATAACTCGTATATTTTTGCAATAAGTATATGAGTTCGTTATGACTAATGTTGAGTCCATGGATTATACGCACTCTCACCCTTCCACCTTTGCTAGCCTATCTAATATCGCGCACCTTTCGCCGGTATCATACACCCACCACATACCTTCCTCAAAACAGCGACCATACCTACCTATTATGGCATTTCCATAGCCATTCCGAGATATATTTCCATGAAACTTTCCACCGTTCCGTTTATGACACACTCCATCATTGTCATATTGCTTAGCATGATCATGTAGTTGACATAGTATTTGTGGCAAAGCCACCGTTCATAATTCTTTCATACTTGTCATTCATGCATCATTGCATATCCCGGTACACCGCCGGAGGCATTCATATAGAGTCATATTTTGTTCTAAGTATCGAGTTGTAATTGTTGAGTTGTAAGAAAAATAAAAGTGTGATGATCATCATTATTAGAGCATTGTCCCAAGTGAGGAAAGGATGATGGAGACTTTGATTCCCCCACAAGTCGGGATGAGACTCTGGACGAAAAATAAATAAAAGAGGCCAAAGAAGCCCAAATAAAAAAAGAGGCCATAAAAAAAGAGAAAAGGCCCAAAAAAATGAGAGAAAAAGAGAGAAGGGACAATGTTACTATCCTTTTACCACACTTGTGCTTCAAAGTCGCACTATGATCTTCATAGTAGAGAGTCTCTCATGTTATCACTTTCACATACAAGTGGGAATTTTTCATTATAGAACTTGGCTTGTATATTCCAATGATGGGCCTTCTAAAAATTGCCCTAGGTCTTCATGAGCAAGCAAGTTGGATGCACACCCACTTAGTTTCTTTTTGAGCTTTCATATACTTATAGCTCTAGTGCATCCGTTGCATGGCAATCCCTACTCACTCACATTGATATCTATTGATGGGCATCTCCATAGCCCGTTGATATGCCTAGTTGATGTGAGACTATCTTCCCCTTTTTTGTCTTCTCCACAACCACCACTCTATTCCACCTATAGTGCTATATCCATGGCTCACGCTCATGTATTGCGTGAAGATTGAAAAAGTTTTGAGAATGTCAAAAGTATGAAACAATTGTTTGGCTTGTCATCGGGGTTGTGCATGATTTAAATATTTTGTGTGGTGAAGATAGAGCATAGCGAGACTATATGATTTTGTTGGGATAACTTTCATTAGCCATGTTATTTTGAGAGGACATAATTTCTTTGTTAGTATGCTTGAAGTATTATTATTTTCTATGTCAATATAAACTTTGGTCTTGAATCTTTCGGATCTGAATATTCATACCACAATTAAGAAGAATTACATTAAAATTATGCCATGTAGCACTCCGCATCAAAAATTCTGTTTTTATCATTTACCTACTCGAGGACGAGCAGGAATTAAGCTTGGGGATGCTTGATACGTCTCCAACGTATCTATAATTTTTGATTGCTCCATGCTATATTATCTACTGTTTTGGACATTATTGGGCTTTATTATCCACTTTTATATTATTTTTGGGACTAACCTATTAACCGGAGGCCCAGCCTAGAATTGCTGTTTTTGCCTGTTTCAGGGTTTCGAAGAAAAGGAATATCAAATGGAGTCCAAACGGAATGAAACCTTCGGGAATGTGATTTTCTCACCGAATACAACTCAGGAGACTTGGACCCTACATCAAGCCAACTAACAGGAGGCCACGAGGTAGGGGGGCGTGCCTGCCCCCTAGGCGCGCCCTCCATCCTCGTGGCCCCCCTGTTGCTCCACCGATGTACTTCTTCCTCCTATATATATCGACGTACCCCCAAACGATTAGAACAGGAGCCAAAACCCTAATTCCACCACCGTAACTTTCTGTATCCACAAGATCCCATCTTGGGGCCTGTTTCGGAGCTTCGCCAGAGGGGGCATCGATCACAGAGTGCTTCTACATCAACACCATAGCCTCTCCGATGAAGTGTGAGTAGTTTACTTCAGACCTTCGGGTCCATAGTTAGTAGCTAGATGGCTTCTTCTCTATTTTTGGATCTCAATACAATGTTCTCCCCCTCTCTTGTGGAGATCTATTCGATGTAATCTTCTTTTTGCGGTGTGTTTGTTGAGGCCAATGAATTGTGGGTTTATGATCAAGTCTATCTATGAATAATATTTGAATCTTCTCTGAATTCTTTTATGTATGATTGGTTATCTTTGCAAGTCTATTCGAATTAGCAGTTTGGTTTGGCCTACTAGATTGATCTTTCTTGCAATGGGAGAGGTGCTTAGCTTTGGGTTCAATCTTGTGGTGTCCTTTCCCGGTGACAGTAAGGGCAGCAAGGCACGTATTGTATTGTTGCCACCGAGGATAACAAGATGGGGTTTTCTTCATATTGCATGAGTCTATCCCTCTACATCATGTCATCTTGCTTAAGGCGTTACTCTGTTTTAACTTAATACTCTAGATGCATGCTGGATAGCGGTCGATGAGTGGAGTAATAGTAGTAGATGCAGGCAGGAATCGGTCTACTTGTCTTGGACGTGATTCCTATATACATGATCATACCTAGATGTTCTCATAACTATGCTCAATTCTGTCAATTGCTCAACAGTAATTTGTTCACCCACCATAGAATACTTATGCTCTCAAGAGAAGCCACTAGTGAAACCTATGGCCCCCGGGTCTATCTCTATCATATTAATCTCCTACTACTTAGTTATTTACTTTGCTATTTACTTTGCCTTTATTTTACTTTGCATCTTTATCATAAAAATACCAAAAATATTATCTTATCATATCTATCAGATCTCATTCTCGTAAGTGGCCCTATAGGGATTGACAACCCCTATTTGAGTTGGTTGCGAGGATTTATTTGTTTTGTGCAGGTACGAGGGACTCGCGTGTAGCCTCCTACTGGATTGATACCTTGGTTCTCAAAAACTGAGGGAAATACTTACGCTACTTTGTTGCATCATCCCTTCCTCTTCGGGGAAAACCAACGCAGTGCTAAAAGAGGTAGCAGTTGGTTGTGGCCAAGTCTTAATAGCATTGATCTTGGACTCATAAACATGAACACCCTTAGAAGATACACCAAAACCCAAGAAAACGAGCTTGTCAACGCCAAAAAGGCATTTCTCCATATTAGCATAGAGACGCTCTTTTCTAAGAGTTTGTAAAACGGTTCGGACATGGGTGACATGCTATTTGAGAGACTTGCTAAAAACAAGGATATCATCGAAATAGACCACAACAAACACACCAATGTAAGGGCGGAAGACATGATTCATAAGACGCATAAAAGTACCCGGTGCTTTCGATAGACCCATAGGCATGACTAACCACTCATACAACCCAAACATGGTTTTGAAAGCGGTTTTCCATTCATCACCCTCCTGTATGCGGATTTGATAATAACCACTCTTAAGATCGATTTTTGAAATATGGTGGCACCACTAAGTTCATCAAGCATATCATCAAGGCGTGGAATGGGATACCTATAACGAACGGTGATAGCATTGATAGGTCTACAATCGGAGCACATGCGAAAGCTACTGTCTCGTTTTGGCACAAGGATGACCGGGACGGCACAAGGGCTCAAACTTTCACGCACATGTCCATGGTCTATGAGATGCTTTACTTGCCTTTGTATTTCTTTGGTTTCTTCGGGGTTGATGCGGTAGGGAGCTTTGTTCGGTAGCGGTGCTTCGGGGATGAGGTCAATGCGGTGCTCGATGCCTCGTACTGGAGGTAGTCCCGGAGGTAGCTCGTCGGGGAAAACATCATGAAATTCCTGCAAAAGAGAAGACAACAGTAGAGGAAGAGTGTGAGAGGTGTTAGCTTGTGGTGCATTGTCCTTGCACAAAAGGACGTAGTGTAGGATACTAGATGTGTTCTCACACACTCCTCTTATCTCACTTTTGGTGGCAAATAGGACTAAGTTCTTATTTTCTCTCATCGTGGAGGCGCTCGATTTGGGCTTGTGGTGCTCACTCTCTTTTTGGTGGCTCGGTCTCTCACTATTATCTCCACGATGGGTGGCTTGCTTGTCGGCGACAACTTGGCATGGAGACATGGGATGAAGTACGTACTCCTTTCCCTTCATCTTGAAGATGTAGTGGTTCCTTCGGCCATTGTGGATGACTCCACTATCAAATTGCCATGGGCGTCCAAGGAGGAGGTGGTAAACGGTCATTGGAACGACGTCACCCTCCAAAGTGTCTTCATAGGCACCAATTTTAAAGGAGACTTGTACTAGATGCTCAACTTGGATAGTGTCGGAGTTGCTAAGCCATTGCACTTTGTATGGATGTGGGTGATTCGTCTTGGGCAATTGGAGCTTGGAGCAAAGTTCTTCACTTGCGAGATTATGACAACTCCCTCCATCGATGATGACCTTGATGGATCGTCCATTGATGCCGGCCTTGGTATGAAAGATGTGGCATCGTTGGTCTTCTTCTTGGTGATGTTGGAGAGTCAAGACCTTGGAGACAAAAAGAGCGGGACTTGAATCTTCATCGCAAAAGACTTGTTCCTCTTCATCGTTCACTTGCCGGTGCATGGCAACTTGCTCGATGGCGTCCATTTCTCCTTCACTTATTGAGTCATAAGTGTCGTTGTCATTGAGGATCATGGTCCGCTTGTTGGTGCACTCGTAGGAGTTGTGGCCTCGGCCTCCACATGTGAAGCATTTGAAGGAACTCGTATTGACGGTCTCATTGGTTGGAGTGGATGATGATGAAGCTCTCGGCTTGAAGTTTCTTGTAGTAGGAGGATGACTTGGAGTTGACGAAGCTTTCTTGGAACTCGACTTGTCGATGTTTCTTGTAGAAGGCTTGGTAGATGGTGTTGGAGTCGTTGAAGCTTGGGTGTTGGAGAAGCCGTATGACTTGGATGAGAACTTGGCATGATTGAAATCGTCTTGCACTTGACATTCCGCTTTTGTAGCTTGATGCACTATCTCGATGAGGTTCGAGTATGGTTGGAAGTCGGCGATCTTCTTGATAGGATGGTTGAGTCCATTCAAGAAACGTGCCATAGTTTGCTCATCGTCTTCCGTGACATTGGCTTGTATCATGGCAATCCCCATCTCCTTGTAGTACTCTTCAACGCTCTTGGTTCCTTGCTTGAGTAGTTGAAGTTTCTTGAAGAGGTCGCGGTTGTAGTAGGTAGGCACAAAGCATGCTCTCATGACATCCTTCATTTGTGCCCAAGTAGTGATGGGTGGTTCACCTCTTGCCTCTCGGCGCTCGATAACTTGGTCCCACCAAATGAGGACATAGTCTTGGAACTTAAAGGATGCCATTGCGATCTTCTTATGTTCTTCAAAGTTGTGCAAATGGAAGATTTTGTCGACCTTCAATGCCCATGAAAGGTATTCTTCGAGATCGTTGCTTCCATTGAACTTGGGCATTGCAAACTTTAGCTTGCCATAGCGTTGCTCTTCATTGTGTTGGGGTCGAGGATGATGATGCCCATGTTGTCGATGATTGTCAAGCTCGTGTTGCTCTTGGTGAGGAGGGTTGTCAACCTCATGTTGCTCTTGTCGTGGAGGATTTCCATTGTTGTGATGCTCTTGATGAACTAGATGTTCGTGGCGAGCTTGTGGAGGAGCTTGTCGAGCTCGAGGAGGAACTTGAAGATGCATGCGAGCTTGAAATCTTCGTTCCTGAACTTGTTCGCGAGGTGCTTATTCATGTTCATGAGCTTGTTGGCCTCGGTTGGCTATGGCTCGACTTGAATCTTGGAGGGCCTGTTTCGCCTCAAGTGCTTGAGCTTCACGGAGTTTTTGTTCTTGGCGTTGTGCCTCGGCATCTTGTGCATCTTGGTGTAGACGCGTGCACTCTTCCTCTTCATGTTGGCGTTGTCGTTGTCTTTCTCGTGCTAGCGTAAAAGCCTCTTGGGTTTAACGTTGTCGGTGCTCTTGAGAGTTGGTGTCGCGTAGAGGATTGAGGATTGCATGACGATTGTTGCGCGGCACGTCGAAGAGTGTTCGATGTGGGTGTACTTGAGCCGGAGAGGGTGAAGTCGGAGTGTCGACTTGAACGGCTCCTTCTTGAAGAGGACGAAGTGGAAGAAGAGTGGTTGAGCAACAAAGCGTGAATCTCATTCATCCTTGCGTCATTCTCTTGCTTGTGATTGTCGAGCTTGTGGTCAAATTAGTTCCTTGTACATTGCTCGGAGAGTCGCAAGTCGGCAGTGAGGTTGTTGATGCGTTCACTCATTGCTTGTTGCTCTTGATGCAAAGCACGTTGTGGACCAAAGAGGTGACTCTTGGTGACGTAGGAGTTCATGTCGTCGTGGTGCTCAATGAAGAGTGGGTTGGTAGAAGTACTTGGCCTATCCATCATTCCAAGAGAAGAAAGTGAGTGGTAGAAAGAGTAGAATGAATACGAAATGTACCTTGACCGAAGTTGAAAGTGGATCAATGATCACTCCAATGTGGACAAGGAAATAGCACAATTGGTACCAATTCTTGTCGGTTTCTCACACCTATGCAAGTAAAAGCTTATGGTGGAGCTTGGTTAGGAAGGTGGCACAAAACTTGATGCAATTGTAAGTGAGCTTCAATAATGTTGGAAAAGATTCGAAATATTGCAATGTAACAAGTAGACCAAGCAAGACAATGTACACGGAAACACACACGCAAAGAGATAAGTGTGGTTCGGCAACCAAGGATGAGCCAAAATGTGGAATCCACAAAAATGCTCTTGTTGCACAACACTAGAGAGACTATAGCACGATTGCACAAGAGGTGGATACAAAGACTTGTGCACAACCTACTAAGCAAAAATGCAACGACTACTATCCCAAGTATGCTCTATGCAAGGTGTTTCTATGATATGATCCAAGATGATCGAGTATGACAATCTTAATGTTGTATGATGCTATGGTTATTGCTTAAAAGCTCTTTGCTTATCTTTCCTTTTTTGCTTAAAAGCTTGTTTGGCTCTTTGATGTTGGAGCTCTTTTCTCATGCAATGCTTCACGAACCAGGATAGCAATTGTGTATGCGATGACAACCTTGTGACACAAGAGATGATACCAAGATATGCAACAATGATGTATGTATGCTATGGGAGGTATGATCACTAATGTGCACAAGTCTCGTTGCCGGCAATACTCAATCGCTAGTCTTGATGGGTAAGCAATGCAAAGGAGTAAGGCTATGATGGCTATCAATGTAATGGCAAGAATGATGTATCACGATACCAAGACAAGGTTACCATTCTTGCTTACGGTATGGTGTCAAAATGGTGGACCGAATACCAAGATGTAGTCGAGGTGGTCGTTGTTGATGATGCGTCCGTGGCAAAGATGAGCGGCGGTGATGTTGATGTCGAACCGTACCTAGATAGCTGAAACACAAAATGATACGGAACCGCAACTCAAATTCTCAAAGCTCGAAGTGGCAACATGTGTCGGGGTATGAAACGGGTAAGCAATGGTGGTGGTATGCGGAAGTGGTGATGGTGTATAGGTGGTAGGGGTTTGTATGCGGAAATGTGGGGCGGTGGTGGTGACTAAACTGAAAAAATTCAGTTTCGTCAGTGTTGGTCGGACGTCCGGTCTGGGCCGGTCGTCCGGTCGTCGAATGTCCGCTGGTGGTCGGACGTCCGGTGCCTGGGTGAATCTTGGGCGCGGGATGAAATGCACGTGTTCGTGGTGGAGAGGTCGAAATTCATCGAATCTGGGCGGATTTGTGGATGGAAAAGGTGGGGAAAGGGAGAAAACAGCTAGATCCACTCAAAACAAAGCAAATCCACGGATCAAATCCAACAAAATTTCAACACACCAACAAATCACAAAAAAACATGGGGCTATTTTTGGTGGTGATTTTCGAAATTGGGGAAGAACACAACAAAATTAGGCTAGAAAACAACGAGGGGAGGCACCAAAATCGTGATGAACGAGGGCTGGCCTACTTAGCCGCTCCTCTCACGCACACACTAGCAGCCTGTTTATCAGTGACGGTTACTGCGAGGGTAGAACATTTGAGTTATTTGATACAGCGAGACTAGGCTTTTCGCTTCCATTTGTGGAGGTGTAATGGATCTCATCAAACTTTGTCAGTAGTTCCTTCTTTATGAATGAGATGAGGCAAAGCTTTTGTGATGTAGGGTAGGAACCCTAATCGGCCGATCTTTCATGAAAGGAGCGGATCCCGCGATGAACACGAGGGAAAACATGTGGAAAACACAAGAGAACACTCAAACCAACAAGAATGATGACACAAGTGCTAGATCCTCGAAACACGATAGGAGATACAATATCCAAAGTCAACAACGGACGGTACACAGTAGCCGGTTCTTCTCCAAAGGAGGTCTTGATGGGGGCCACCCAAAAGGGGTCTTGAATCCAAGGGATCTTCTCCAAAGAGGGGCCGCGTATCTCTCATGGAGTAGATCCGTGATGGATGTGAAAAGCTCTATCTCTAATGAGCTACAACTTTGCTAACCCTAGAAAGGAGGAGGGAGAGGGGGGGGTACATGAGTTGTGGCCCAACACATGGCAGCGCACAGGTGCCGGACGTCCGAGAGTCACCGGTCGTCGGAGGCTTGCTAGGGTCCGGACATCCGGTGCCTGTCGGACGTCCGTAAGTTCGGCTCGGGTGTGCTTCGGTCGGACGTCCGGTAGGGGTCGGACGTTCGGGCGTCGGTCGTCCGTTGGACTCCGGAAATCTGTAGATTTGGCTCGGGTGCGGTGGCGTCGGTCGTCCGGAGAGGGTCGGACGTCTGGAGCCTGGAGATCGTCGGACGTCCGGTCCTGGCCGGTCGTCCGGAGCCTGTAGCTTCTTCTTCATCACTTCTTCTTCTCCGTCTTCATGTCCATCTTTCTTCTTCTCCTTGCTCCTTAGCTTCTCCATGGTTCCTGAGTATGCACGATGTGTTCGTATGAGGTAGTAGCCATGTCTCATGTGCATTGAAGTGGAAATGTGAGAGGAGTGATGTCACCTCAGTTTCGAGAGCTCTTGCACGTGCTCGTGTCATGGGTCCAAGAGGTGTCGTAGGAGATGTAGGTGGGTCCATGGGGATGGCCTTGGGATGCTTCGCATCATTTTGCCTCCGTTTAAAAAAATCATGTCAAGAGGAATTTCTTTTATAGAGCCGATAATGGAGTGAAGTCCATGCATGCAACGCTACAAGCTATAGAGTAGTAGAGTACTAGCACTTTACATACATAGCCATATTGCACAGTTCCCAATGTCGTGCCAGGCTTTTCCGGCTCCTCGGGCTTAATTGGGAGGCGCTAGTTTAAATATGCTACTAGCTGATGAGGAAGCTACAAGTGAGGTGCGGCTAGGGCGAGCACGCGAGCCACGAGATGATGGGAAGGAAAACCCGTTTACGTGGTTGGGTTATCCAGTGCACCCAGATTGTGGTGCGACACGTCCGTTCAACTTCAAAACCCAAACTACCCGTGTACGATATTGGCTCGCAGCGAAGTTACAATTTAAAAAAAAGTCCGCCATGCTTTCGGCCGGGATCGAACCCACAAAACGAGGTATACACTCCCGCGACCACTAGTAGTACTCGTTGGAGTACAACGCAACCTAGAATCTCCTTTTGTTGCTAGTAGTACATTGTTCCTTACAAGAAACCACTAATAATGCCAAGAAACTACTACCACTTGCATACGTGGCAAACTTAAGATAAGACTACGTTATCAACCATTGCACATGCCCTTACCAACCAGCCCTATAAAGAAACGACTACTCTACAAAGTGTCGTTATAGGCACGTTTCAACCCATGTTGCCCCTTAAGTCAACGCCTTCCACTACAAAAAAAATACACTTCCATGATGATACGTGTTTGTCATAGTAGGTCGCTTTTTTGTCATGCATGTACATCCATGACAAATTTATGACAGAATCAAGATAGTCATACCTGTGCTGTCGTAGAAGTGTTCCATGACATTACCAAAATTATCATCACGGAAGTGTCCACTTCCATGACGATAAATCGCGCGTCACAGAAGTGCTTTCGTCAAGGGTGACCGACACGTGGCATCCACCATAACAGAACGTCGTTAAGCTATCGGGTCGGGTTTTGGTTCTGATAACCTGTTAACAGCACCGGCCAATGGGGATTTTCCACGTGTAAAATCATCATTGGCTAGAGGAAACACGTGTCAGCTCATCGTCGGGACAGAAGTCATCCACTCACTGGACAGAAGGCGCCTATGATATGTCGACACGTGGCACGGCCCAACAAGTTTAAATGGGTGGCCCAACTAAAGGCCCACAAGATTTTGTGGACCATAATGGGCCGGCCCAGCTAAACTCCCATGAGATTTTGTGGACCATAATGGGCTGGCCCAGCTAAAGGACCACAAGATTTCGCGGGCCATAATGGGCCGGCCTAGGTAAAGGCCCACAAGATTTTTGTGTGCCATAATAGGCCGGCCCAGGTAAAGGCCCACAAAATTCTTGCGGATCATAATGGGCCGGCCGAGCTAAAGGCCCACGAGATTTCGCCGACATTAAAGGGCCGACCCAGCTATACGCCCACAAGAAGGACCCTAGTAGGCCGGCCCGTTAACTGGCTGCCATGTTTTGGGCCAAATGCCGGCCCATATTTGATCTGGTCTATTAATGGCCTGCCACGCTCAGGGCCTAATAGTGGCCCATATGAGATCCGGCCCGTTAAAATCCTACCACGTTCTGGGCCAAATTACGGCCCAGATCAGGTTCGGCCCTTTAAGAGGTTTTGGGCCTAATTATGGCTCATATCAGATTCGGCCCGTCAACTGGACACTATGCTTTTGGGCCCACTTGCTAAAGGCCCACTTAGTAATTCGGCCTGATATTAGTTTTGGCGTGTTAAGGGCCCGTTTAACATTTTGGCCCTATATTAATTTTAGCCTGTTAAAAGCCCGTCATATAGTTGGGCCTAACTACGGCCCGGTTTGCATCCGGCTTGCTCGCAGCCGATATCTGATTGGGCCAAACAAGGACCGAGACAATTTTTCGGCCTGTTAAAAGCCCATGATTTGATTCGCACAATCATGGGTCGGGGTTCATTTTGGGCTGCTGCCGGCCCGTGAGCTGATTGGCACGTTTCAGGCCCAACCTACATCGTGATTGCATGACGGCCCGATTATGTACCGTAATTTTACGGTTTGGCTGATTTACTGTGAAGACAGGATATATATATATATAGTAAAATAACTGCAACATCGTGAATAAGAGAAAACCTATACTATACAATAAAGAAATTATGGCATATTACATCCACTGGGCATCAAAGTTCGCCACTATGAAAATAAAGCACAAGCAGACAACAGATTACATACACTGGGCATCAAAGATCGCCACCAGTGAAAATAAACACGCTGACAAAATAATATACAAAACCGACAGCACTTCAATAGAGTCCAAGAGAGGTTAGCCCTGCTGGGGAACTGCAACGCAAGCAGCTGAGCAAGATGATGAAACTGCGCTTGTTCAACACTTATATCTTCCTCACTCTGAAAGATAAATAAGCAGACACATGATAGGTTTTGCACATAAAAGTATCAGTGCTGACAATTCATCACATTTCTTACTGACGAATAAAGTGACACAGTTTAAATTTGCATTAACACAATATGGTATTGTTCAGGTCAAGACATGGCAGGAAATGACATTGTGAAGGAGTTGGCAGCTTCACGACAACACTGGATTACAGATCAAGAACTCATAAGTATCAATGGTTAGTGTGCTGTCAATTTATACCATTTCAGATTGGCAAATAAAGAGACGGTTTAAATAATAGTAGAATGATATGACATTTTTCATAGTTAAGACATTGCAGAATATGACATTGTGCTGTAGTGGGTAGGTTCACCACACCATTGGATTACAGATGAAGAATAGAAGCATACATTGTCGGTGTTCTGGGAACGGGGGTCCCCTGACTTGCCTGCGTGCGGCCTGCGGCGTGGCTCAAAGGGGGGCCCAGCGCGGCCCATCTTCACCAACACAAACCCAAGACCCTCGCAAGGGGCCAAGCCTCGCGGGGCGGACGACGCGGAGCTTCCTCAGGCGCGGCCTCGTCAGGCTGGCTCACGAGGAGGCGGAGAGATCAAGGCAGGGTACCTCACGAGGTGCCCGTGATGCAAGCCATGACGACCGGGGGCGCCAGGCGGGTGCCAGCCCGCGCAGTGTCCTCCCTTCCTCTTTGGTGCAAAGGGGGCAAGCGCAGCCGCGGAGTACCGAGGCGTCAGGCAAAGGTTGCCATTTCGGTGCAACGAGACCAAGACCAGGAGGACTACGAGATGGAGGTCACCATGGAGCCCAAGACGGCGTCATCACCAGAGCTTTGCGCAGGTGAAGACTACTTTTGTCAGGATAGCTGATACTAGCTGTCCCCTTTCAAATTAGCCCGCCATTGTTGGCTTCCTTCCCGCTCGATATTTGGGAAGAGGACTAGGGCCTCTATAAATAGGACCAGCCACCCACAGAGCTGGGGGTAAAAAGAAGAAAAGAGAGAGCTGAGCCGGGGGGTTGGAAGGATAGAGAAGATCAGAAAGAGAGAGAGAGAGAGAGAGAAAGGTGACTGAGCTCCTCCCAGCAGTTCATCGCCCCAGCCAAGAACAGACCATCGCGAGGCTGTTCTTCCTTGTATTGTTCATCAACATCAGCCCAAGAGGCAATCCACCATACCACACACTAGAGTAGGGTATTACACCACAACAATGGCCCGAACCAGTATAAACCCTGCGTCTCTTGTGTTGTTCTTTCCTTAGTTTAGATCCTAGCAAGGCGGAGGAGTGCAGGCAGGTAGGAGGTGAAATCTCCGCGCGCACCCCAGTGTTCGAACCTCAAGGGTCTGCCGAAACCCGAAATCCGGCATTTGGCGCGCCAGGTAGGGGTGCGCCGGGATTCGTCTTCCACCACCCCGTTCTCCTCCGACCATCACGCCCATGTCTGACGCTCGTCGGGCCCGCGCCGAGCGCCGGGCCACGCTCGCTGCCCGCGTCGCCCAGACATCCCCTGTCGGCGGGCGTCCTTGCCGTTCCCCGTCACCTGCCGTCAATGCCGCCACCGGCCCGGCAGGGGACGAGCAACAAGAATCATCCCAGCATCCGTCCGTGCGGCAAGACGGCCGCACCGCAACTCCCTCGCTCACCCCAGCTGGTTCTTCGTCCCGCGCGCTCCGCGCGCCCATGGAGGCTCGGGCTGCACTCATCGCAGCGAATGAGCTCCTGCGCTACCGTCCCGTCGACGACGTCTACGAAGAATGGCTCGACCGCGTCGCCGAGCTCGTCCGCGCCGTAGGGGGCTCTCCTGCACCGTCCGTTCCGCTGCACCGCACCCCGCCCCGCGCGGGCAATGAAGCTCCGGCGGCGCCCCGGCCGCCTCCTCAGGAAGGCGCCATGGCTCCAAGGCGCGTGGCCCCTGGGCGGAACCCGCTCCATGAGGTGCCAGCGCAGCAAGAGCAGAGCTGTCAAGAAGTCCCTCGCCCGCAGGAAGCTGCCTGGGCGCTCCCTGCTCCAGCACATTGCGACCATGCTCCTGCTCCCGCGCGTCAAGACCTCGCGCTGCTCCCAGCTGCAGCGCGTGGGGACATGCAAGACCAAGTTCCCCGTCATCCAAGGCCTCCCGTGGCCACAGCAGGTTGCCGCGCCTTCACCGCCGAGCTACGCAGCGTCGCGTGGCCCGGCAAGTTCAAGACAGACTTGCCTCCTCACTACGACGGCACGGCTGACCCTGCGGAGTTCTTCCATCTCTACGAGTTGGGCATCGAAGCTGCCAACGGAGACGAGAAGGTCATGGCAAACTGGTTCCCCATGGCACTCAAGGACGGGGCCCGCACCTGGCTGCTGAACCTGGCTCCAGGCACAATCTCCTCCTGGGACAAGATGCGCACCCACTTCATCGCCAACTTCCAACGCACTCGCGACCGGCCACCCGCTGTGAGCGACATGCGCCGCATCAAGCAACAGCCCGGGGAGACCCTACAGAAGTACATCTAGCGCTTCAACAACGCGCGCCTCAAGATTCCCAAGGTGACTGAGGAGGCCATCATCTCGGCCTTCTCCGACGGCGTGCGCGACGTCAAGATGAAGGAAGAGCTGGCGATGCATGAAGACCTGTGCACTTCCTTGGAACTGTTCAACCTGGCAACCAAGTGCGCCAGGGCCGAGGAAGGGCGTCTCTCCCTCCTCGAGCTGCCTGCCGCAGACCCAGAAGAGAAGAAGCCCAAGGCCAAGGATGTGAAGCGCAAGGGGGCTACCGTGCTCGCGGCAGAACCAGACACCAAGCGGGGCAGAGATCAGCCCGAACCTTCCAACGGCAGCCGGTACTGTGTGTACCACGACCTCCACACGCACAACACCAACGAGTGCCAAGAGCTTCGAGCCGTGCGAGAAGGAAGGATCGGCCGTCTCCCTGACCGCAGTGACCGGGGCTACGGCCGAGGAGGAGGAAGGAACGCAGGACGCTGGGAAGACTGTGGCCCTCGCCAAGGGTGGCGTGATCAACCTCATGAGGATCGCTGGCAAGGCCCGCCTCGCGAGGGAGGCTGGAGGGATCAGCCTCGCGAGGGAGACTGGAGGGATCAGCCTCGCGAGGATCGCCCGCAAGGCAACGCAGGCCTCCCACCGCTGCCGCCGCTGCCAAGTAGAAACGAAGACCACCACCAGGACGAGGGGGCTGGGGGCTTCCAGGAGCCGCGCGCGATCGCCTGCATCCTGGGCGGGGCACAAGCCCCAGCCTCTCAGCACATCTTCAAGCAGTTCGCCCGCGAAGTGAACGCAATCCTCCCCAGGCTCGAAGCCACGCGCCCTCTCAGGTTGTCGGCGTGCGCCATCACGTTCAGCTCAGCAGATCAACTCAAGTGTGCGGCTACAGCCGGAGTTCTCCCGATGCTTTGCTCCCCGATCGTCAGCAACGTGGTGGTCACCAAGACCCTCATCAATGGCGGGGCAGGGCTCAACGTCCTGTCCGTGGAAACATTCAACAATCTCCAAGTGCCCTACAGTCAGCTTCAGCCAACCAAGCCTTTCTCCGGTATCACCGACGGCTCCACGGTCCCGATTGGGCAGGTCCGCCTCCCTGTCACCTTCGGGGCACGCGACAACTACCACACCGAGCTTATCGACTTCGATGTCGCTCACATTCACCTGCCGTACAACGCCATCCTTGGGGACCCAGAGCTGGCCAAGTTCATGGCCGTAACTCACCACGGCTACAACGTCCTCAAGATGCCAGGAAGCGGCGGAGTCATCATGGTGCCATGTGAAGAGAAGGACACGGTGTGTTCCCTGGAACGAGCCTTTCAGGCCGCGTCACTGGAAGACCCGGATCGTGGAAGCAGGAGGCCTCCCGAGACAGCCCCTAAGAAGAAGAAGACATCGTCCGGCCCGACCACTCAGGAGGCAGGCCCCTCTGGGCCCGTGCCTGCCCAGGGGGAACCTCCTTCCATCGCATAGGAAAGCGCGCCCGGCGCCCTCCTCAGGCGGGGCTCGGGGGCTCTCCCCTGGAGGGCCACCGACCTAGCTAGGGTCACAAGGGAGGCGCTTGGGCACCACATGGAGGCGTGTTTCGAAGCACTTTCCCTCAAGAAGGAGCAAGGCAAGGAGACCCAGACCCTCAGGACTTCGTCAGAAAGGCCATTTAGGAGCTACTGGAGTCAAGAGTCATGAAAGGTGGCCGCCGCCTACCAGCAGTGGCTCCCCATCCAGGCGAGGATGGTGGGCTGTGCGTCTGCATCGACATACCAGGGCTCAACCGAGTTGCCTCTCTGGAGTGCCTCTGGCCCTCGTGAGTGGGGTGCTACGGAGGCCCACCCCACAGCTACGTTCGCATGCCTTACGGCTTGCCGAACGCGGCTGACACGTACCGGCGCCTCGTGAGGGGCATCACGGAGGCACGAGAGGCAGGGCGTTCCGCAGCCCTGGCAGGGATGGAGATGGCCCGTGAGGAGCCGCCAGCGCCTCCGGAGCCTCCCGAGGCCCCTGGGCCTGGGGGCTCGTGAGGATCGGCTCCCACAGCGCACTGAGCCTGCTACACCAACGCCCCTTCGTCCTCAACATTATCAGGTGACATCTTTCGAGTTTTATTTCCAGCTGGGAGCGCCCCCCAGGGCTGCATTATTCCTAGGCCGCGTGGGTCCGTCCCTGCGGCGTGTATCACTTTTTTATTCCATGTTGTTAGCTTACCTTGTTGGGGGCGCCCCTCGGGCTGCATGACCCCCCAAGTCGCTCGGGCCTGACCCAGTGATGTCTACATTCCCAGCATCTACTTGAACGAATCCACTCCTTCACGGCTAATGTGTTTTACCTAGTTGCCAGCTCAGTTGACACCAACTAACGGAGCTGCTCCCAAATGGCACGACGCTTGCGCATGGGTCCGTCCCTGCAACGCCGACAAACCTGGATGGCTGAGCTCTAGCCGCGGTAGCCCCGCATAGTGTCACCTCGTCAAGACTTCAGTGCCTCACTACCCCTCGGAAGCAACCAACGGCTGACTGGCAATTGTCATGGCAACCCCTTGTTTTTTCTATGATGGACCTGCAGGACCTCCTGAAGGAGCTGCATGAGGCGAGGCCCTTGCGGTGTCACCTGCGCTCTCGTCCGAGCGAACCGCTTGCACATTAAAGGGAGGGTGCCTAAGTATCGCGACTCAGGGCTCCTACGGCTCTCCAGCCCTCACCCTCTGGCCTTGACCACGGCATCGCAACCTTGCATACCAGCGACGGCTGAGACTCGCTCGAGGGCCGGGACCTGAGGACGTAGAGCAGAAAGGGGAGCAAAGGCGAGAGGGGAGAGACACACGAGGACCTCACCGAGCAACCTCGCGCCTGCCGATGCACGGATCCGGCGACACACCAGAGAGCGGCCCCTGATCCTCGAGATAAGTCATCACCCGGAAGCGCCAGCAGCCGTGGCACCATCCCCGCACCTCATGCTACCCCGTGTTAGCGACGCCGCTCTCCTTTCTCACCAAATGACGGCTGCTTGGGCGCCAAAGGGGACCTCCTGAGCATCACGACTCAGGGGCTCTTACCGGACTCCGGGTCACTCACCTCCTGGCCTTGACCACGGTATCGCGACCTGGCATACCAGAGACGCCTGAAGCCGCCTTGGGACTGGGACCTGTCGGCGCAGAGCACCAATCCCTCGTGAGGCTCGAAAGGGAGGACTGAGCTAAGACGGAATGAGCAACTCGCGCAATTCTACGACAAGGGTTATATTAACAAACAGGATCACAGGCACCTTACAAGCCCGCGTTTTTGATTCCTCGCAGGGAACAGATCCTAAAGGGACACAAACTACGCGCGCCCCTGCAAAATACGCCATCATCAACAGTGGGCTGTCAAGCACCGACACCAACCCCATCCAGATCAGAGTCGGCGGCGGCCTAACGAGCCCGCCCTGCTCCAGGAGCGGCGCCGGCTCGGGGGCTCGTAGCTATCGTCGCTCGTCTCTGGAGTCGCGAAGAGCTCGCCGGAGTTGCTGGAGCCTCCGACGCCTCCACCGCCTGAGGAGCCGCCAAGGGAGCGGTTGGCGGCCCAGTCCTCGTTGCGGTAGGGTCTAGGCCACCTTCCCCGGGGCAGCACTCCAGCCGGCGCTCGCTGGCATCGAAGACCATGAATAGCATCATCGAAGCACCGTCGTAATCCAAGTGGACCACGAAAACGCCCCTTACCATGCAAACCCGGGCGATCTCTCTCTAGCCCCGAGTCATGAAGACCTCGCCCGGGGCAACGACCGCGACCTCTGCCTCGGTCGCGAGGGTGCTGCAGCCGGCGTGCTGCAGCCAGAGCTCCAGGGGCTCCCCCTGCGAGACGATGGAGGCGAAGAAGGGAGGAAGGCGGATCCAAGACTGAAGAGGAATGGCGACATGGAGCATGAACTCTTGGGAGGAGCCCTCGGTGTGGACCCCAGGGGGACGACCCACACCTTCGTGACCCGTCGGCACCGACGGCGGCGCCGCCCATGGCAGTCAGCGTCAGCTCCTTCGGGGCCCTCGACGTGGGCGTACAATGGCAGCGGGAACCCCGGCGGCACCCGCTCGCACCAAGGCCTCGACACCACCTGAAGGGCCCCCTCGTCTGGGCCACGGGGGACGAGCCGTTTCTTCGGCGGGAGTGGGTTTGGTTCCTCTCGGGGAGCTTTTCCCTTCTCTGCCGTCAAGAACTGGCGGATCGGAGCCAACGCAGCAAGACGGAGCAAGGATCGGGAAGAAGGAGAAGCAAGGAGGGATGGACTGGAAGGGCGTGCGCTGTTCTGTACTTATGGCCGGCGAAGGCCAACCGCCTGCCTCCACGATTGCAGGTAATCACGACCCACTTTGCATGCAGGGACTTGTCCAATCTGTGCAGTTGCCGAGGCACCATGGGGAAGTGGAGACGCCCACGTCCAATCAACCACCACGCGGCGCCCAAGGCCGCAGGCTGTTAGGGCCCGCGGCGCTTCGCTCTTGCCCATCCGCCTCCCTGCACGGCCAAGTCCGGGCGCGCCTTGGGCCCAGGGGCTACTGTCGGCGTTCTGGGAACGGGGGTCCCCAGACTTGCCTGCCTGCGGCCTGCGGCGTGGCTCAAAGGGGGGCCCAGCGCGGCCCATCTTCACCAACACAAACCCAAGACAGTCGCGAGGGGCCAACCCTCGCGGGGCGGACGACGCGGAGCTTCCTCGGGCGCGGCCTCGTCAGGCTGGCTCACGAGGAGGCGGAGAGATCAAGGCAGGGTACCTCACGAGGTGCCCGTGATGCAAGCCATGACGATCGGGGGCGCCAGGCGGGTGCCAGCCCGCGCAGCGTCCTCCCTTCCTCTTTGGTGCAAAGGGGGCAAGCGCAGTCGCGGAGTACCGAGGCGTCAGGCAAAGGTGGCCATTTCGGTGCAATGAGACCAAGACTAGGAGGACTACGAGTCGGAGGTCACCGTGGAGCCCAAGACGGCGTCATCACCAGAGCTTTGCGCAGGCGAAGACTACTTTTGTCAGGATAGCTGATACTAGTTGTCCCCCCTTCAAAATTAGACCGCCATTGTTGGCTCCCTTCCCGCTCGATATTTAGGAAGAGGACCAGGGCCTCTATAAATAGGACCAGCCACCCACAAAGCTGGGGGAAAAAAGAAGAAAAGAGAGAGCTGAGCCGGGGGGTTGGAAGGATAGAGAAGATCAGAAAGAGAGAGAGAGAGAAAGGTGACTGAGCTCCTCCCAGCAGTTCATCGCCCCAGCCAAGAACAGACCATCGCGAGGCTGTTCTTCCTTGTATTGTTCATCACCATCAGCCCAAGAGGCAATCCACCACACCACACACTGGAGTAGGGTATTACACCACAACGGTGGCCCGAACCAGTATAAACCCTGCGTCTCTTGTGTTGTTCTTTCCTTAGTTTAGATCCTAGCAAGGCGGAGGAGTGCAGGCAGGTAGGAGGCGAAATCTCCGCGCGCACCCAAGTGTTCGAACCTCAAGGGTCTGCCGGAACCCGAAATCCGACATACATGCAGTGCAAAAGAAGATCACTTGCTTTGTACAGTTTAATTTACATGGTATGAAGAAGGAACTTGGTTGTACAACTGAAAACTTAAATTGAGAAAGGATGAACTTTTGTTTATGCACTACATATAATATACTTTAAACAAGCAGTTTGATGCAAGCACCAAAAGTAAACAGTTGTTGCAGTCATGCCTAACCAAATATATACAACAAAGTTTGAAGGCTTGAGATGGACAAACTTACATTATTGGTGAAGACAGGCTCTATAAAGGCCTTGTCCATGCTAATGGGGGGAAATTCAAGAAGTTTACCACAGAATCTTCTTCAAAAGCATTGCCTTTATTCTACATTTTGTTAAGAGTAAATATAGATGTGATAATATACGAAAAAATGGAGAATATTTAAGATAAGATGAAGAGTGATGCTACATAACCAAGTAGCTATAAATGTAAGTGCAGCGATACAGACAAAAGGTATAGCCAAGAGCAATGCACAGCTAAACTTCTTCAGTACCAACCTTATGGTAAGAGTAAATATAGATCTGATGTGTAGAAAATGGAGGGCAAAGGAAAATAAGCTGCAGAGTGATGGTACATGAACAACTACCTGTGATTATAAGTACACTGATAAAGGACAGCATGTACTTACAAGAACAATGCAGAGCTAAAAAACATTGGCATTGGATATATTCTACACTAATGTAACCATTCATACATATCAGATAATTTGGAGCGAACAATTGATAAGAAAGCTATCATGAATACTGCTGTCACATAATAAACCAGGTATGTATGCAAGTACAGTGATACAGGACAACGGGTACTAACAAGAGAAAAGCAGCGGGCAGCATATTTGCGATATCCTGTCATTCTTGCCAAACCAGAATTCTTCTTCGAGCAGATTTCCTGCAAAAAAGATCCGTAAGGCACATGCGGAAAAGTAGAAGTTCAAATTGTCATGTGATTTCATAGACAGTGCCTCGTCCTGGGAACGAGACCAGTGCATAACAAGGTTTTTCCATTCAATGTCTTCTAAATTTAGCACAGGAGACTTCACCGGAAATTCATTTGTAGACTTTCCATCAAAGTGTGATTTCCTCAGGTAACACCAATACCGCTGCAATGCTTCCTTGAAAGGCACAAGCAAGATTTGCTCGTCATGACTATCCAGATTGACCCTCGCCTAGTTACAACAATGTAATGTAAATCATTGATGTGTTCAATCAGCAGAAAACAGGAAAATAATAAACATGAATAATAGCACTTACACGTAAGTTGGACAGGAAGATGTGAAAATGGTGTTTGTCTTCACAATAACCTTCCCATGATGGGAATATATGCACGTAGTCCCTAACAACATTGAAAGCATTGTCTTTTAAACCAGGAATAAGTGGAATGGGGTTCCAATCTGCAGGAATTGGCCATCTCTGCAGTTGGGATAGGTCTTCGGCCGGTGGACTTGTTGTACTTTTTGCTGGAGTGGGATTTTTCTGTGGTACAGCTGTTTCTATGGCAAATGAAATCGGTATACCTTTTGCTGGAGTGCAGGTCCTGTGTGGTGGGGCTAGTGGTGTGGCCAGTGAAGTATGGGTACAGTCTGCTGGAGTCGGTCCTACATTTTGTGTCACTGGTTGTACAGCCAATATAAGTGGGGTGCTGTTTGATTTCTCCGGCACCACCACGTTTTTCAAGGACTTTGCTGGTGCTCCTTCAGGTTCGGCAATCACCCTCTTCCTTTTTGATGTCTGATGCACAAGAACAGCATTTGAGTGGAAAAACATGGTATGATGACAGATGGAATATGTATTGATGATGGATGGGCATGGCATCTCGACATATATGATGAGTAAACTAAGCAGATGGCGGTGCAACAAAGTAGAAGAAATGCAAGACAACATATGCAAGATACGCGCAATCAATAAAACCTTGCCAAATTAGAACAGACACCTTGATGGGTGAACAAGACAGGCCATCTGCCTTTGACTCCTCGAGGTTAGAATAGTCATTACGATGATATTCAGAATAAGAATCAACAGGTGGGGAGCGTACGAGTTTCATTGCTTCCAGAATGGCACTCAATGCCTTGCTGCCAATTTTGCAAGTCATTGCAGTGTTCCACAATATTCTTTTGATGCGCGGATTCTGATATTCACTGTAATTGCGTATAATATCTGAGAACCATGAAAACATAAATAGTTGTGAGATTATCTTTGTAATGCAGATGATATTCTAATATAGGGGCGCCCCTGTAAACACTTGTGTGCTATCACTGGATTCTGATGAGAGAGCTCATGTGTGCTGTAATATGGTGTGTGCATTTATATAATCTGGCACAAGCACACAAAAAAATAGGCTCCAGAAGTAAGGATAGCTGGCAGATAATAGGTTCATAATATACTGTATAGAGAGTTTATTGCCAAACCATGATAACAAGAGCACACAGCAAGTAGGTAGATCATAGTGTACATAACAGGGGTACACCATAACCAGGATATATAAATCGGGAAAGTGGAACTGGTTGGAAATTATGGTGTTGTATTGCCGCTAGTAATTGAAAGCCTATCGATCACGTACAGGCCAGCTCTATCAGCTGTTGACTGCATATGTCCCTGCTCCCCTTCCTGACAAGGAACATACTGTGCTTCCCATACAGAACACCGCACGGGCCGCCGGCCGAACCACCGGCCCCACCGCCTATGTTCCTCCGCCACCCCCACCCTCGCCCCTGCCCCCACCCGCGTCGAGTTTTCTTCGTTCGACGAGGCCCCACCACCGCCTCCCACAACCACCGTCCCCACCCGAGCCCCTTCGATTGCACCGGCGAACTCCGGCAAGCTCTGAAAAATCGACTGACCCAATTTTGAAATTTAGTCTACTGTGATTTAACTAGTGTGGAATATAAAAGGGGAAAACCATAAGCATTGCGAGTATGGTGTTGAGCGTGTCATGGCGGATTTGAAGGTGCAAACCGGACAAAGGCAACTTCGCAACCAAGACAAGAAATCAGAGTAAAGGAGTGGCGATCTATTTTCTTGATGCAATAAATAAGTTGAGCAGATATGAAAGAGTACCGCCTCTGGTGCGGCGCGGTGTACGGATCTGCTGAGAATTTGACGGTGCTATGGTAGCGATGGCTGTGGGGGCATGGAAGCAGATCTAGGAGGGTAGCCGGTGGCGGCGGGGCATGGTGGACGAGACGGTCGTAGGAGCGGCGCCGGCAAGGTGGACGACGGCGGGGATGAAGCGAGAGGACGAGATGCAACGATCCCGGTCCGAAGCCGTGGATGAGAGAGGTCGATCTCTTGTAATGGACGGCGCCGTCGGGGTATCAGCTCCGGCATGGTGGAGGAGGACGGCGGTGGATGGGGTGGCGAACGGCGGCGGACGGAGGAGGGTGGGGTGGAGAGGGTGTTTTGGCGCCCACGGAGGATGAATGGGGAAAAGGGAGGTAGAGAGGAAGGGGGAACCATGTATTCAGGGCGCGCTTGTCTCAAATGCGAGGAAATTTACAAACTTAGCCCCCGTTTCAAATTTCTACTACATCACAGCAACACTAGTCGGTTGGGGATAGGACGGTAATCTCGCATACACCGAATATTTGCCGACGAGAGTTTGTTTTTGGCGCCCACCGTGTATGAATATGAATCGGGGAGGGAGTCGATTTTGGCCGAGGACACACTGTGTTTTGGCGCCCACCGTGTATGAATCCGGGTGAGAGGCGGTTACGTCACGTTTGGGTGAAATTACAAACCTACCTCTATTGAAACCTATAGAAATCCAGCATATAGGCTTTGCGTGGCAGGGATAGGCAGTAGTGATTTCCATCTCGCAGATTTTGGTTTCGGGCGGTTACTTCGACTTTCCCCGCTTCGTTCACATTTTGCAGAGTGCACGTTTACCGTGCCAACTCAATTCGAATCCCGTTTGTATTCTATTTTTTCGGGCGGGATCCATTTTCAATTGGAATTACATTCTATATACATCATTTTATATATATATACTTTCAAAAGCACAACAAAGAATTCTGCTCCTTTATATGTATAATATGATTTACAAATACAACGATCTCAAAATCTTAAGGTTGAATTCAAAAAAAAATTAACCAAATTATGTTCTACTAAAATGTATGGATCAGTAATATCTACATATTAAATAACATAGATGTGCGTGAATTCATATGAGTATGCATGTTTGATAGATCAATTTTGGTTCGAGTATGGATTACATGTATCATCATCTCGAATTTAAATATTTGAATCCCTTTTTTGTTCACTCCTTTCATGCCCATCTCTCTCACATGCATGCTCCTTCAGGTAGCTATCACTCTCTTTTCTCCAGCTCACCCGCACGCTCACTTCATGTTGCTGCTATCCTCGCAAACATGGTCTCTCGACGTCTCCCTTGAGAAGTGTCACACTCTCCCTATCATTATAAATTACATGGTTTTCATTATCTCTCACGTCTCTACTGTGCTCTGGTATCACTCGGTACCTAAGCTTTCTTTTTCAGCGCCAAACACACAGTCTCCACTCGTATTTCACTTGTCTTTCTCTCTATGGGATTCTCTCACACACCCTATATGTCTCTACATATGACTCATACAACTAAAATTACTCTCTCTATATCTCCTGTAGACACAACATTTGTTGCGGTCTCCTTTTAGTCTCCATCCCAGACTGACATTATTCATTTGTTTACCGATCAGACAACCCTGACTACCATCTCCTCTCTCTCTCTCACAGACACACACGCACAACTCCTGCTTCCACTCCCCTTCCCGACTACCATTTCTCTCTCTCACACACAAAACTCTCGCTTTCGCACCCCGACTCGTATTTCTCTCACAAACATTTATCGACTAGCTAGCCTCTAGATAGGTTTATACACCCGCACACTCGTGCTTCCACCATCGCATACATGTCTCTCTCCCGCTCCTTGTATCTATGTAGATTTTTCTTCCCTTTTTGAGACACGCCCTCTCTATCGTGCACACACACACTATCGCCTCATTTTAAGCTGATACCTATCGCACACACACTCCTTGTGTCTTTGTCACACATGCACTCCTTCCTCCTCCACTCGCCCTGTCTCTCACACACACATGGGCTTTTTGCAACAACAAGCAAGATGCCCATGCGTTGCACGGAACATCAAGATGCATTTGTATGAGTAGTTTATCTTGTGGGGGGAAAGGATGAACGAGGGAAGGCCTTATTTGCAAATGTGGAGAGGGGTGTGGGTATCTTTTTGGAAAATTGCCATAGTTTCCTTCCTATCCGTCAGATATAGATCGGACGGCCTATATTGCAGGATGGCAGGCACACGATCATCACCGACAATGCTTATTATAAGGGTAGGGATAAAAAGTAGAGTTGGTGATGATGGTGGGCCTGCCATCCTGCAATGTAGGTCGTCTGATTTATATCTGACGGATAGGAAGGAAAATATGGCAATTTACCCGCACTCTTCACCACATTTGCAGATAAGGCCTTCCCTCGTTCATCCTTTTCTCCCACAAGGTCTTGATGTTCCATGCAACGCACGGGCATCTTGCTAGTAAGAGTAGAAATTAGACATATACCACTTCTCGAATCTTGAAACCAACAACATTCCTCCCTTATCTCATCAAAACCGCAAGAGGAATATATTTTGAGTGAAACATAACATATTTTTAGTGATATACATATTTCAAAGCTAGACTTTTTTTCTATCAAATCGGTGAATATGTATTAATTAATCTACTTTGATCGTGTGGCAACGCATTGGCACATTGCTAGTAGTTATTATAATTTTTTGGACACCAGACAAACGGTGGAGTACATATATGAAGAGAAGAGGCGCACGCACGCAGTCGACCTCTCGATGTCTCGAACACATGAGTATTACGTAAAGGCGACGTTAACAAATAAACCCTAAAACCCTAGGGGCACGATTGCTGCATTCGCGGGTACCGGGTACGTGGTGGAGCACCTTTGTAGGAATAGTCAGCTCGCGTGATAATTTGATCCGTAGGAGTTGATGGTCGGGACCATAGGTGAACGACTTGGAGCGCGGTGGCTCGCCAGTTGCCACAGATCGAGTAACCACGTTTAAAATATCGTTTTTAGCGGGGTTAAGTGCTCCGATTTTCAATGGTGCGTTATAAGTAGTAAGTAGTTTTTAGAACGATTGGTATGGAGCGAAAATGGCATTCATAGTACTACATAACTCCTTGGCGTATGGTTGTATGGTTTTTTTTTTGCGATGGAGGTTGTATGCGTTTATGTTGCAAGATGTTGAACCTGGTAGTTCTAGGGCAAATACTATGGTTTAGATTTAGATGCTGGTTTTCTTTAATGAAAATTGGAAGGGGAAACCCTTCTTCGATTAAAAAAACTACTACCTCCATTCTGGTTTACTAGTCCCCATCGTACTTTGGGTCAAAGTTTGTCCATGAACTTTACTTTTAAAATGTGAATGGAAAACGATATTTTGTTATACCCAAACAAAAAAGGACTAGAGGGAGTGATTCCTCTGACACGGACGCGACCTCTCATAGCGCAGGCATTGAACCGGCGTGCCGGCCAAGAGGGCCGCACTCGCTGCAGGACCGGCTGAGCACGCCTCCTCGCCGCGTGCAACCAGCTTAAGACTGCCCCACCTGCCTTCATTGAATCCGCGCGTGTGCCGGTAACACATCCTTCAGCGAGCCGACAGGCATTTTAGAACACAAAAAATGACTAAAATATAATTAATTTACGTATGGTCTTGACTTGTTGTGCTCGCACTGGTAGCAGGAACTAGTAGAGTATTTTCTTTATTTATAACTCTCCTCACATTTTTTTGGCTGTGAAGTGAATCATGGTTGTCGACATTATGTATGAATGCGCAGATATCTGTGAACATAAGTTTAATGTGGAAGTTGAACTTGGAATGTCGGGCTTGCGCGTGGACTATACCATGTCCAATGCTTCGTCTGTTATTGTTTGGAAAGTAATTGTTGTTATTACATGACCCGAAAAAAACATTTTGTGCCACATCAGTAGATGCACGGACATCACAACAGGCATGCTGACTAGATAAACATTTGAACCTAGCTATTATGAAGGAAATTTTGTATTGACAACAGTTTTAGATAGCAGGAGACGCCTAGCCTGCTCTGCCTCTGCTAGCTTATTTCTGGCTTCTTCCCTCTCTTCTTTGGCTTGGGTGAAGAGAGCACCTGATTGCTCTTTTCGCTTCTTCAGGAACTCAGCTACATTCTCAAGGGCTGCTGCACGCCTTCTTTCAGCCTTTACTAATGCCACGAGGACACGAACAGCTGACGACTCCACCTGGCTTGTGTGTAATCCAGCATCATCTGGGAATTTGCAGCTTGTGTCTAATCCAGCATCATTAGGGAACTGGCACCTTGTGTCTAATCAAGCCTCATTTTGGAAACATGATCTCTAGGTTAACCATACTTCCCTCCTCGCAGGAACTGCATCCTGACATGAAGTTACTTCTTTTTTAGATCAATACTCAAAGCAACCTAGGTCCATTTAGTAGAAGCCAGATAAACAGAACTCGGAGAAGTGAATTCAAAAGGAAAAAAATAAATAAAAACAGACTACAAGGTGAGAACACCCACTTCCTACATCAAGCTAAAAACGAAAGCATTAGGACGATTAAGACTCTTCTTATTACACATCGAAGAACACCACGCTTAAGAGAAACAGAAACTACAACATATACACATCGAAGAACACAAAGCTACACAAAAGTAATTGAAAGGGTGTTACTTACCAAAGCTCATTTTACAGGTTCGGTGCAGCTCCTCTTTAACTTGCCACGCTCCTTGAAGATATCCCGAATATCCCGTGTTTGGTCTTCATTGCTCCTCTGCATGTTCGCACTCGTGGTTTTAAAATCTCAACATGGCAAGAAAAATATACTACTAGTAATACTCGCGCATCTTGTGGGCAACATTAAAGCACTCGTCTACCATGTTAGAGCATCTCCAACAAGATAAACAACTCATACAAATGCATCTTGATGCGTGCAACGCATGGGCATTTTGCTAGTTCTAAAAACCATTCCATCATTTGCCACACTTCTGGTTGCAGATGAAAAACCTACCCAAGCACAGCGCGATATAGGAGCGACGCACAATTACAAGCTGATATTCTGTTGGACAATGGAGGCTATAACCAATTACTTTTACGGGAACAATCGCACCCAAGAAATTTGAAGGGTAGGTATGAACAAAATTGGAACTGCACATGTACTGCTAAGTGATTCAATACACACATTACCAATCGTGGAGGAGAACGATGGTCACGGTGGCCTCTGTGAGTCATGGTCAGCAACGGGAGTCAGTTCATTGTCCACGATGGTGGTACTTCTGCGCTTGGCGTCGGCTTCCGAGAAGCAGATCCGAGACCGTGGAAGACGATGCCGGGGAAGAGGCTCCATGTACAACAATGACGGTGGACCGGCTCCAGTGCGGTGTACGAGGTCATCGATGAGGCAGAAGCGCTGCGGTGGACGAGTGCGCCGATGTAAAGGGGAGGAGCACGATGGCTGCAGTGCCGTGGAGAAGTCTATTTTGCGGTGGGGATAGAAATTGGGGAGTATTCAGGTGTACTACTCTGGGTGTCGGGGTGGGGTTGGCTGGGTACAGTGAACTTGAAGTTACGAAAACAGCCCCCTACCAAGCGTCATCCGTAGGCCTGTTCCGAAGGCTAGATGGTAACTTCCCACTACTCGAATCAGGGTCGCGGGAGATTTTCCCGCCGACCTCAAAATGTTGTGACACTAGACTCCCCGTGTGGCGTGTTGAGTGATTCGGCTAAGCAACTAGCGAGTACTAGTAGTAAACTATGCATATTAGGTTTGGCCGAAGTCAAACTTGCTAAAGTTTGACCAAGTTTATAGAAAAATATGAACATTTACCATAACAAATATGTATGATGTGAAAGTACATTCAATAATGAATCTAATGGTATTTATTTGTTATTGTATATGTTAATATTTTTTGTTATAAGCTTTCTGAGAGTTTACAAAACTTGACTTTGACCAATGCTAATACGCGGACTTAAATAAAAATGGAGGGAGTACACATTTGTTTTCTTAGTTTGTAGTGAACTAATCATTTGTTGAAATTGTGAAATAAATATATTACGCTATTGACTTCAAATGTAATGGTCTATACAATTCAATAGTTACAATCATTGTCGAATCCCAAGATATATACAAGGTCTATAGTACTTCACAACATGCTCAAACACACATAATCCCAGTCAAAATGAGAATCTAAATGCATTTCATAGTTATTACTTTGTAGGATGCAACAAGAACAACCATAACTCTACATCAGCCATTATAGAAGCAACATTTTGACATATCCCAATGTGTGAATGAAATGTGCAGAGATAGCTTTTGAAGATGCGGCAGATAGGGCGGGAAAGATTGTATGTATGTGGATGAGAGAGTAGGAGACAAACCTAATGAGACAGAGAGAGAGAGATAGAGAGAGAAAGAGAGAGGAAGAAGTTAGGTCTGTGAGAAAGATGCATACATGTAATATACATGAGATCCGTGTGCATCTGGATTCTGTATACGTGGAAGGAGAAGGGACATGTTTGATGGGAGAGTAGGAAAAACATGGACGAGAGGGGAAGGATCTCGTGGGTTGAGGGATTGAAAATTTTGTGCAGGGGAGAGAGGGATTGGTAATTTTGTGCAAGAGAGAGAGAGAGGGTGGGGGGAGGAGTCAGTCAACCGTCGTCACATCACCCTGCTTCCAAATGACCCCGCATTCTCTAGCACGGTGTGGTCGCTGTCTTCGATCTGCTCATTGCCCTCTTTGAAGATTGAGGTGTTGTGGATGTTGGGGTGCAAAGAAGCACAAGCGAGAGTGGTCGCCATATAACCTTGGATGGGGATGAATTGTGTGCTCGGGGGAGTGTGTGTGTGTGTGTTGTGTTGCGTGTGTCTGTGTGTGTGTGTGTTAGATATTGAGAGAAAACAAACCTAAGGAGAGAAATGGGTATTCATGAAGAGAATGTGCGGGCCTTGAGGTGGGCAGGGGCCGGGTGAGGGTGTCAAAATGTGCGCGTTGATGCATGTGTTGCATGCGACCGTGCGAGGGACGGACGAATCGAGAGAGATGGTTGTTGTGTTACGGATGCTCCTCTCTCTGTCTCTCTCTCCCCCTCTCTCTCTCACACACACACACACACAAGTAAACTAGAAGACCGTTCTCTCATGTATACACAACGTATCGATATCTGTCTATATCTCACTCATGCACGATCATTTGCACATTCACACCTCTCTATGCCTGTATCACAAGCACACCATCTCCACATTGCCCTTCCGCCACAACACACATATGGACACATACACATGTTCTCTCTCAGTCACACACACAAAATCAGTATTAAAAAAACTAGGGCGCACCTAAAACGTCCAAATCCAAATAAACATGAACTGGAGCTAAATTCAAATATATGGAAATATTGCAGCATCAAGAACTTTCACAAGAAAAAAAAGTTGAGTAATATTCGAGGATTGTTTTCACACACACAAAAAGGTTCGGTGGATGTCCTTCGAGCGCGACACGGTGACGCACCGTTCGATCGACCACGCGGTCGCGGTTCACGCGCTTGCACAGGATTCCGTATCGTGGTCGTGGTACTAAGGCTAGTCACAATGGGCAAGAACATAAGCTAGTAACTAATAAAAGTGCTGCCTAAGTCTAATGTTTACGTGTACTGGTATGGTTTTCTTTTAAGTTTGACCAACCTTATATATAAAACTAAAGTAAGCTCCCACACGCGCACTCATCAATATGCTGCCGCCGTTGCACATGCCGGCACCCGCCTGCTCCGGACAACAATTTCTCGCCCATCACCGCCGTGTCGCCGCCATCCCTGTGCCATGAAGCCGAAGGCTCGCCCGCTCACGTCGTCTGCAATCCCTCCTCGCGATGCCGCCGCGCTGCCAAGCACGCGGGCAGCTAGTGGAGCCGCGTCTATGCACGCAGCGTATGAAGAGGAGGACGAGCACGTGCTCCAGCACGCCGACGAGGAGGAACTAGCATGTCATTGTCGTCTCCGCCCGCGTGGAGGAGGCGCGCATGGTGGCTGTCGCGGCGGAAGCCGGTCGCGCGCGCGTCGAGCCCGCAAACCAGGTGCGGACGCGGAATCTACCTTCGAGACCTTGAATGCCACGTTGATCCTGCAATCTGAAGGAGCAATTTGGGTCAGTCGACTCATGTAAGCCGTTTGATGCAACATGGATGGCTATAAGGGCTTCTTCCACCTCTTCTGCCGTCTTCTTCCTTCACTCCATCGAACTTCTTTCACAAATCGACTGACCCAAATTATACTACTAGTACGAACGTATTAAGTACAGTAGGAACACGAAGAAACGAGCAGTAGTACCAACTGCAAGAAGAACAATAGTAAGACATAGTACTAGTACTACTATACGAACTTCTTCCTCTTCGCCGACGCTTCTTTGCTTGAACCGGACACTGCGCTCTGCTTCTTCATCCAACCCTTGTAGATATTTAAACAAAGGTAGGCATCCATTGCTGCGTACAGGATGTCATCTTCATCTAATGTCTTCGACTCCCATGCATGATGGAACTCGTGATGAGGTTTCTTCAGTTTAGCGTATGAAGGATCAATCATGGCTGCTGCCAGGGTCAACATTGAAGGTTAGAGGAGGACACCAGGCTTGCCTTCTGGAGATCGAAGGGCTGGCCTACAACGAGACCTATCTGACGCAGGACGTCACTGTCGTTCTTAAATCCTACAATAACGAATTTCACTCTTTTGTCCTTGAGGAAGTTCTTAAAATCCTGGCACTCAACGTCGGCATGGCATATGTGGTAGACCAAGCAAACGTTATGTACGCAAACCTAGATCACGGCGGGCTTCTTCCTCTCTTCGTCCTTTAGATCCCTGTCTCGTCCCAGGACTGTGGTGTACTCAACATCTAGCCCAGCGACCCACTCATCCGTTGAACTGTTGAACATGCGTAGGAACCGAGCAAGCCATGCTTTCACCGTCTCGGATCCACGTGTGTAGATGACGATGAACTGATCGCCGGTGATGGCTCTAACCTGGTACTCAGCGGCGACCATGGAGATTTGGGAGGCCATGGATTTTGGAGGAGGGTTAGGAGAAGTTGAACTATTGTACCCCGCAAAAAAAACTGGGAGCGAACTAATGTGAAAGGACGGGACGATTGGGAGCGAACTGTTGTAAGGTAGAAGATGGGGACGAGTAGGGCGTGCGAACGGCGTGGGGTTGCTGGCTTACCCGGTGGATAAACTGCTGCAAGCCCCCAAAGAGTTCTCGAGAACTATGCAGGACCCACTAAATGTCATGTCTACTAGACCCATATCCGTAGGCCTGACGGTATAGCTTCTTCCTGTTCGCATGCCATGCCGACGCGTGGATGTAACTTCACTTAATTCCGTCAAACATCGCGCCTCCCACGACCTTTGCCTCCCTCGCGCGGTCGCGCCCTTTGAGACTTCGACCGGCTATAAATGAGCAATTTTCTTTGCCTTTTTAGACAAGCAATTTTTTTGCCTACTCCGCATGCATGATACTCCCTCTGGTCCTTTTTACTCCCGTCAACCGTTTGCAAAGTGTTTGACCAAATTTATACTTTTTTTGAACACCACCTTATATTAATTAACCAGCCACACCAGTACACTCATTCGATACAATATTCACCACACAGGGCGGTACGTTATTTACAAGAATACCATCTAATCTATTGTCAAAGCTATACTTAGCGATTAAGTGTGCCACCTTATTGGCCGAACGGCTAATCTTTGACAATTGAAGATTGTTGATCAACTTCGAGATGCTCAACGCTTTCATCTTCAGGTCACGCATAGCAGACCTACCAACGCTTTGACAAGCATCAATGAAATCCCACGACCAAATTTATACTAAAAATATCAATATCTACAATATTCCCAAAACACTTAGGTGCGGTGCATTA
This sequence comes from Triticum urartu, assembly GCF_056163025.1. Lineage (NCBI taxonomy): Eukaryota > Viridiplantae > Streptophyta > Magnoliopsida > Poales > Poaceae > Triticum > Triticum urartu. Next base: position 265,883,161 of record NC_141878.1, on the reverse strand, counting down.
ACTTCTACCCCATTTCTTGTTTCTTGACATATCAACCAATAGGAGATGTGGGTGTGCATGCTTTTAATGACTTGAGACTACCAAACACGACATGCGGTGGTTAGTCCATTGCATGCAATGCTATTAATTAGCAAATAAACATTAAGATCTCTCGTTTTCCCCTCCTCCTTGGTCACAGTGCACAATCTAAGATGACTTGCTCACCTAGACGGAGGGAGTACTGATTACAATGAGTATAAGAACTACATTTTATAATGAGTGTAAAAATATTGATTTGACATTGTGAATGTTGACACATTGTGGAATAGTTTTTGAAGTCTGCAAAAGTACTCAACTAATGCTGTCGTTCTCCACAAAAAAATGTGTTTACCAATGCATGCATGAACACTAGTTACTCTAACCCCCCTCTCTTCCTTAATTCTTTGCCACATCATCATGTTTGCTATTCCCGTGTGCATGATACCAGCTAAGATACCACCATTATGGCTAGCCTTAATCATCGCATGCAATAATTTAGTGCACCTTGAAATATGAACATGTGTGGGGCGTGTTTGTTTTTAATGACTTGAGACTATACCTAGCCCGGCATGCATTATGACTTATTATGCACCGTTCCCCATACCTGCAGGAAGCCCGTTCGTCTCCAAATATTTTCCTCTCCATGTGTGGAAACAATATGCCTGCCAAACTCTCCTTCTCCCTTCGGCGGTCCCACCACTCCACCCCGTGTGAAAAAATCTGCATGCATGACTCTCCTCCCCCCACGCTCGTCCAATCCATTGTGACCAGCAATATTTCCACCCCTTCGCTCCCCCGTAATTTACTCCAACAAACATATCCACGTAGCTTTTACTTAACTGCAGGTGCATTCGGTCACTGACATATGGGCCCAACAAGGGTCTGGCCCACATGTCAGTGACGCAACTGGACTGACAATTAAGTCATTGCAGCTCAGTCCATATCTTACGTAGGTGTGCCATTGCTCGCTATAAATACTGCACCTCCCACGACATCACTATCTCCTCCCCCTCACGTTCACATTCATCGCTATCTCCTCCCCCTCCCTCTCACGTCGACCACCATGGCATCGCCCCTCCCAAGCCCTAGGAGCCCCTCGCTGCACCGCGCGGACGGTCATGCGTCACCGTTCCGTTCCTCGCCGCCACTAGTCGAGGAGGACGTGTCGGTGTTCCGCTCCTCGCCGCTACGCGACGTGTCACCGTTCCGTTCCTCGCCGCCACTAGTCGAGGAGGACGCGTCGGTGTTCTGCTCCTCGTGCGACGCGATGCGTCGCCATTCCGTTCCTCGCCGCCACTAGTCGAGGAGGACGCGTCGGTGTTGCGCTCCTCGCCGCGACGCGTCGAGGTGGACGCATCGGCGTTCCCAATCTCACCAGCACGCGCGTCGGAGGACACGTCGGCTCCCCGCTACGAGGAGAACCCCGTGCCGCCCACCGAGCCCCCCGGCCTTGAGGAGCCTTGGAAAGAAATGGATGTCGCCTTGTGGGAGGCTTTGCCTCCAGCATAGCGCGCCAAAATAGAGGCGGAGAAGAAGGCCGAGGAAGAGAAGCGCACCGTGGAACAAGATGCCCGGGAGGCCTATGTCGCGTCCGAGAGAGTCAGGCAATTGGCTCTTTGGCAGAAGGCTCGTGCGAGGGCTGTGAGGGTGGCGGAGGACGCCCGTGCCGACGCCCTGAGTGCAGTCGGGCCCAAGCGCCTCATCTACGCTTGGCGATACATGGACCGGGTGTACGCTTCCAGCGAGGAGGAGTACCTGTTGGCGCCGGATCACCACACCGGTGAGATCGCGCTCGCCCGCCGGCAAGCCGCCAATCAGCACATCGTGAGTTGCAAGGCTCAGGAAGAGGCGTTGTGTCGGCACGCTGGGCAACGGCCGTGCACCAGGGCACTCGTGGCGCGCTGCAAGCGCTCCTGCGAGCGCCGTGGCTTTTAGGAGGAGTATAATTTTTGTTTCGTAAGGCGATCTCATTAGTTTTGGGACGCAAATGATAAATCTCGAACGTTCAGGAATTTTTAGCGTCCTTAATTAAGTATGTAAAAGGGAAAGTTTGGAAACCTTGTGTATTCATACGCATTTTGCAAGTACGTGCATATAGCACAAACTTTACTATATACTATCGCACTACACGTCTCTCTCGATATATGCTTGCAGACTATGCTACTCCCTCCGTCCAGATCAATAAGTCATCTTCGGTTGTGCACCATGACCAAGAAGGAGGGTAGACTTATACACCTAGACGGAGGGAGTACTACTATTACTTATGTACGCGCAAATGCACGTTTTAACGTTGCGATGCGGTTTTTGTAAAAGTAGAAAAACAACACTAGTCAAGCTTGTGAAACGATTCAATGCAAAACAAATGCAAAAATGCTCGTTTGATTGTTTACTTTTAGCTTCCTTCTCTGTGGTTATTTCTCTGTCGTACTTTGTACGGAGTATCTCACTGGTTGGAAAGGCATGCAAATTCCCAAACCGCTTCCTACACCCTGTATCTCACTGGTTGCCGGCATTGATGTTGTCGCCCATGCCGAGGATGAGGTTGCCGAGGTCGTGGAATAAGTCGTCGTTCGCGAAGTCGTCGCTGCCAGCAGTCACGCGAGTGCGCTCTCCAAAAACCCGATCGCCCCTCTCCCCTACAGGATCACGAGAGGCGGGGTTCTGGAGGCCTGCTGTCCCTTCTCCCGGTGCACACCGAAAGGAGGGATGGAGAAGACTTGCTTGGCGGCGCAATGATCTGGAACGGTGGTGAGAAACTATATAGTGCGGGCCGGGTAGGTCGTGGGAGTATAGCTCTGTCCTCGGCTCGGCTCAATCCCGCAACTCGCGGCACGTCGTGACGAGGCGTGGCGTGGCGAGGCGAGTGAGGAGGAGGAGCGCGCGTGTAGGTATCCTCTTCTCATGCTCATACAAGTGGTAGAAGATCTCACCTTATAAGGGCCTACTAGCAAAATTCCAACATCGACCAGGCCGTCCATGAAACGGGAGTGGCTGTAGGGGACGTTGCGCCAGTTGAATATATGAGCAAGTTACTACGAGATTTAATCCGAATAAGCAAAAAATAAATCATGACGGCTATAACAGAGATGAAACTAATCATGTGGACTAGCATAGTACTAGGATACAGAGTAGAAACATGAATTCTACCATGATTTCGAACAGGAAGGACAGAAACACATACGGTGCAACGGGAGCAACACCGTTGGCGTTGAGGTTGTTTCCCATGTCCAAACACCACGTAGACACGGTCTTTGAGCATCGTTTGTAGTTGTTCCACGCTCGGGCATTGAAGTTTGTAACTATTTTAGATTAGAATATACTACTCCTCCGATGCTAGTAGTAGAGCAGAGTCCTACTCTACTACTTTACTCAAGCAAGTTAGGGCATAGCATTGTAGGGAGTACCAGTACTGTGATCACTCAAGCAAGTTGTCTGGCATCGACATGACCCTACGCTGCAGGTATGTGTCTTGTAAGTCAAGCGGCGTGCTGTAGTCATCATCACCTGTCCACTTCCCACAGCACATATTCGCTTCTCCATCTTTGTCCGCACATAATCTCGTCCAATCTTCCATCCCCGCTAAGGCGCCTCCCCCCTCATCCGAAACCCAAGCACTAACAATGGCAGAACCAAGCAGCGTCCACCGAAATAGTGGTTGGAATTCGCTCCCCACAGAGGTAATCAAGCTCATTGTTTCGCGTGTGGACAATCTCAGTACCATGCCGCTCACCGCGTGCTCGTCGGGGCTGTACCGTTTACTCAAAGCCCTCAGGCCAGAGCTTTTTAAGCCAGCTCCTTGCTTGCTGATGCCGCCTGATCTTCAGAAACAGCGTGTCATGCAGCATAACGATCGTAGGGTGGCGAGCATGAACCCCCTTGAATGTGATCCGATCCCCGTCAGCCTCAACTACATTAACGGTATGTACTGGGTCGGCATGAACACGTCTTGGATGGTGCTCGTCGACGGCCGCGGCAGCTGGATGATCATGGAGGTCTACACCCGGCGATTGATCCCCCTTCCTTCGATTAACACTTCACTGCTTTGGCACCGCGGCCCAGAATACTCAGAATCTTACAGTAGCCAACATGATACCAAGTTTGATTTGCTCAAGGTTGTAATATGCCAAGTGCCCACAAGATCTGCGAATTATAAAGACTTCAGGCTAATTGCATTCTTCAACCGCGGTCTCGCCTATCTGACAGGTCACTGCGGTAAGTGGATAAATCTGCACGTCCATCACAGGATCATACATCCTCCATGGTTCTCTGATGCCATTGAACACAAGGGCTTCATTTACGCTGTCGACTCCTTCTATGGTTGGATGTATTGCTGGCCTACTCCAGTCATCACTACAAATGGTTGTTACAGCAGTATGTTACTTTCCTATATATCATGATGGCTTGCTTATATTACAGTCAACATTTGCTGAAAAAATATTCATGCTCATAACATGCTATTCTTAAGATTGACTAAACCAAGAGTCCTTTTTTATTTGACTCCAACTTGATATGATGTTGTAGGCCGCCTGGTGTCCCTACCCTTCCTAATCCCAGAACCTTTCAAAGAAAAGGGGCATGGCAGTTGCAGGTGGTTCCTAGCTCGATCAGACGATGGCGAAAGATTCACGATCGTTCGCACGTACCGGACGTGTTGTTTCATGGAATACAATCACAGTCACTACAAGGTCTTTGAGCAGGATCCCAACTTCTCTGGGCCTTCAGGAATTTTTGACTGGAGGCTGGTAAGTAGCCTTGGTACACGCTCTTTGTTTGTCGGACTGAATTATCCGATTAACCAGGGGATAACCGACGGCAAGGATCATGATGGCAGCATGGTTTCGTTCATCAGGAAAAACTGTGTGTACAGAGCGTACCATGCGTCTCTGCATGCACCACACCCTGATATGTGCCGCCACGCTCTATAGCCCAAAGTAGGAGAGAGGGTCGCAAGTATCAGACTTCGACCTTCTGGCTGGAGATTCCCCTGTCAGGCACCCATCTGGTTCAAGCCGTCAGCCAATCTCCGCAGCTTAATAAATAGTAACGTCTAACTGAGCCAGTTAGTTAAATGCGTACACTTGGTGTAGTAGGATCTTTATTTAGTTTGATGCATACACTTGTTTTTTTGGTAGCCCTTTTGTAATGATGGCTGATGTTTGGTTTGGAAGAGAGAGCTGCGTCTTCACTCTTCTAGCCTGCTTACTGCTTCTGTTGCACCCCCAGCCCTGGTTGCTGCTGCTGCTGTTTTCAATGTACAATCAGTAGTGTATTTCGTGTGTTGGTTGAATAAATGTGTTGTTAGAACGGCAAACACAATGTTTTGGAAGTCGTTGCACGGTTCGATCCTTTAGTGCCCCATACCGTACGTAGCGCATACTATTTATCGTACGGAACACATTTTTTTTGAAACTCGGAACACATTTTCCACTTGTTGATAACATGCAGCCCACTAATGAAGGCCCAATAGAGAAGCCCATAATTAACTGGAAGGGAGGCTCTCACATGAATCTGGCCCAGGTACATGCTCACGGTCCCTTAAACATAAATAAGTAAATAAATAAATAAAGCTAAATGCTCATGCACCAGTTCTTTGGGAAAATAGGTAGCCCAGTATTTCTTTTTGAAGAATACCCAAGCTAGACCTATTTGTTTTCTCTGAACTACTGGGCTGCAAATCTTTCAAGATGAGGTGGGATGCAATTTGGCCTGGCTTAAGAGCATGGTCAATGTCTGTTAAAAGTAATATCAAAAGGGGTTGAAAATTCCAAAAAAATTATTGCAAATGGGATATAAGTTTCTTTTTTTGTTTTTGTTCTTCACTAATATCTTATACGTATTTCATTGGATTTAGCATGACATAGTACTAATTTATTTTTAAATTTGTTTTAGTATGGCTATTAATTTTTGAATTAAGAATATTTCGTTCCCCAGCAAAAATTTATGAATTTTCAAAATTTCCCACATATTTAGTTAATTTTTTGACCCTAGTACTGACCAGAAAATGGACAGCAATTCTATAAATGGAAAACGGGCTGCAATAAATTCCATATGAATTAGAAAATGAGGAAAAATTATAAAAATAATAGCAAATGGGCTGTACATGCCACAGATTTCGAGGCTGACTTGTTTACACAAGGCTTTGTCAGTGAACACACGATTCTAGCAGCAGTTAGTGTTGGATGTCCATCCAACGACCAAAGTGCTTCTTCAATCTCTAATCTTCCCTCTCCAGCCGCCTAAACTAGAGCCGGCGAGACTACCTACTCCCTCCTCTTGTGGCCCGCTGTGATGCCGCGCGGGCTTCCCCGGCCCACCCTACTCCCTCCGCTGGCCTGGTCGCACGCAATCAACTGCCTCCTTATTACGCGAAAAAAATGATTCCTCCCACTGACATCTGGGGCGCACCGGTTGGGAGGCTGACCTGTGGGCCTACTAAGTGGACGCGTACGCAGGGCTTGTCAACTTAGTCAACAAACGATCCTAGCAGTAGTAACCGTTGGATTTGAATTGAACGGTCCTGCTGCTTCTTCAAGCGCTGCTCTTCTTGCACCAGCCACCCAAACCAGCGCCGGTGAGACCGCCTGCTCCTGCCTCTAGTGGCCAGCTGTGCTGCCGATGAGGCCTCATCGCCCCCTACTACTCCCACCGCTAGCCAGGACCTGCGGCGACGACAGCCTCACACCGCAGCCGAACCAGTGAACCCTCGTACTCCTCTCCACATGGGCATCCACTGCCGCGTCTTCCCCGGCTCCGCGTCGTCCCCTTCCTAGGCCTCGCCGTCGTCCACCGCCTTGGTGCTCTCGGCGCGGCGTGGTCAATGTGGTCAACGACATTCCATCGGAAGAGTACTGTACGTGGAGAGGCTGACAGCTGGGTCCACAGCCACAGCCCAGTTTTTTGTGATTTGCCAAGTAAGTCGCTTTGTCAGGCCTGTTGGGCTGCAAATCTTTCAAGACGAGGAGAGATTTTATTCGGCTGGCCGAGAAAATGGCCCATCAGTAATGAGAAATGGGTTGTACATTTTTAAAACACATCAAACCGGCAATTAGTTTCAAATATCTTTTTTTCATTTCAAGATTTGAAATTACATTAATTTTTATGCATGGAGAATTTGTTGGATTTTATATTGATATACATTTATTTTTAAAATTAGTTTGAATGTGAGTCAAAATTTCGGGATTAAAAACAGTTCGGACCGCACCGAAATCTGCAAAATTTCGTATAATTTTTTAACTGTGGCCACAATATGGGCTGTAATGCTAACAAAAAGAATACGGGCTCCAAAAAAACCTTAATAATTAGCAAATGGGCTGTAAATTATTAGAAATAATGGCAGATGGAATGTATGCTGTTTTCCAAAGATTTGAGGCTTTCCTAGAAAAAAGGTTGATGCACAAGCAGTGACTGTTGGATGGCCATCCAACGGCCGTCGTGCTTCTTCAATCTCTGCTCTTCCTGCTCCAGCCGCTCAAACAGGCGCCGGCGGGACTGCCTGCTCCCTCCTCCCCGCGGCCGGCTCTGCTACCGCGCAGGCCTCACCGCCCCACCATACTCCCATCGCTGGCCTAGCCATCCCTCTACTCACCCACACCTGCTATTATTCTCCGGCGACGGCAGACGAACCAGTAAACCCTCGTACAGTCGTACTCCCCTCCACGTGGGAAACAACTACCGAGTCTTCCCTGCCTCTGTGTCGTTCCCTTCCTAGGCCTCGCCGTCGTCCACCACCCTAGTGCTCTCGGCGCGGCCTAGTCAATGTGGTCAACAACCGACATGCATCTGAAGTGGACTTTACGTGGAGAGGCGGACAGCTGGGTCCACGGCCGCACGCAAGGAAATGCCTCCTTATTATGCACAAAATAATGATTCCTCCACCTGACATCAGGGACCCACCGAAAGGGCCTCTGTATTTCACGAAAAAAATGTTACCGCCGCTGACAACTCGGACCCACTAGCTATATCTTTGCACGCAAGGAAGTGCCTCCTTATTACGCACAAAAAAATGAATACTCCCCCTGTTAGCTGGGACCAAGTATAGTGGCAGGCTGACTTGTGGGACTACTAAGTTGACAGGGACGGAGGGCTTTGTCAACTTAGTCAATATGCACGATTCTAGCTCCAGTGACCGTACGATGTCCATCCAACGGCCGTAGTGCTTCTTCAACCTCTGGTCTTCTTACTCCAGCCGCCCAAACCAGCGCCGGTCGTGCCTCGTGCTCCTGCCTCCCGTGGCCGGCTGCGATGCGGCGGAGGCCTCAGCGCCCCCTACTACTCCCACCGCGGGCCAGGCCATCCCTCTACTCACCCACACCCCCTGTTATTCCGCGGTGACAGCAGCCTCACACCGCAGCAAACCAGTGAACCATCGTACTCCTCTACGCGTGGGCATCCATTGCCGCGTCTTGCCCGGCTCCACATCGTCCCCTTCCTAGGCCTCACCGTCGTCCACCGCCCTGGTGCTCTCGGTGCGGCGTGGTCAACATTGTCAAGGAACGGCTTCCATCGGACATGGACTGTACGTGGAGAGGCTGACAGCTGGGTCCACGGCCGTAGCAAGGAAGTGCCTCCTTATTACGTGCAAGATAATTATTCCTCCACCTGACAGCGGGACCCACCGGACGGGCCACCGTATTTCGCCCCCCTGACTGCTGGGACCCACCAGCTACATCTTCGCACGCAAGGAAGTGCCTGACAGTCGGGACCCACCTGGTCGAAGCGTACGTAGCGTTGTCATTCTGGTCGCGAACGTGTACGTACATATATACTGGTCGATGTAGAGGCGCGCACGTGTCGTAGTAGAGGCGGCCAGGGTGGAAGAAAGAAAATATGGCCATGTATGTGTACATACGGGCGGGGTCTCGAACGCCTACTCGCGCATACGTATGGCGAGGGCTCGTGTACATGGCTGGGTCGGAACGGAGAAACAGCATCGTCGTCGTGTTCATGGGGAGGCAACAGAATGTGTCGTGTTCATGGGGAGGCAACAGAATGCGGCGTGTTCATGGGGAGGCAACGGAATGAGTCGTGTTCATGGGGAGGCAACGGAATGCGTCGTGTTCATCGGGAGGGCTTGGACGGAATAGGCGACGGAAATGAGGCCTGGCGTACCGCAGAACGGAGGAAATGGCCTTGTGTTCGACCGGCCACATTCGAAACGGGACCCTGTTCATCGGGAGCGGTGTGGCATACCGCAAAACTGAGGAAATGGACCTCCTACAGTCGAAACGGGGGTCCTGTTGATTGGGGGGGTTGTGTCGTACGGCAAAACGGAGGAAACTGACTTGTGTTGGAGCGCTACGGTCGAAACGGGGGTCCTGTTCATCGGGAGGGGTGTGGCGTACCACAAAACGGGACTCCATGGGATACTGTTCATCTCCACCGTCGACCCCCTCTAGCCTCCAAGAGCTACTGTTCATCCATCGCCGACCTCCTCCAGCCTCCACCTGCGACTATTCATCCACGGGCTCCTGTTCATCCAGCCTCCACCGTGCGCTACTCCACCGGCTACTGTTCAACCAGCCCTCTCCATGGGCTCCTGTTCAACAACCCCTCCGCGGGCTACTATTCATCCTGCCCTCCACCGTCTACTGTTCATCTAGCCCTCCACGGGGTGGTCCTGTTCATCCAGCCCTCCACGGGGTCCCGTTCATCTAGCCCCAACCGGCTCGATCAATCGGGGTCTTGTTCATCCAGAGGCAACACCATGGGGTCCTGTTCATCCACCCCCACCGGGAACTGTTCATCCAACCCCCCCCCCCCCCCCGCAACGCTCACTGTTCATCCAAAGGCAGCATCGATCGGCTTCAGTTAGCAGCAGTAGCGAAAGAATCGCTCGATCAGGTTCAGTTAACAGCCATCAATCGATCGCTCGGGTTCAGTAACCCGTAGCCTGCAGTGCAATCGGTCGGGTTCAGTTAGAGCCGAACGCCTCGCTCGGGTTCAGTTAGAGCCAATGCCTCGCATACACGCGCGTACGTGTACGAGAGAAACGCGCATCGCTCGGCCCCCGACCTCCCACCGTAACCTGGAACTCCCCGAAATTTTCCTCGCCCTCGCTTCTACCACGGTTTTTTCCATCATGGACGGCCCAAAGAGTGTCATGCAGCTGCGTCTCCGGCCCGCCCAGGACGAAAAGCCCATTTTCTGTCATGATTTTTTGTCATAGAAGTAGGAGCCCACCACATCTATGATGATACCGGGGTTTGTCACAATTATCGTCATAGAAGTGTCATATGTGTGACAGAAATTTTTTTCGTTCGGCCCAAAATGTCACGGATGTGTCTTTTTTTTGTAGTGTTCTATTCGACTGGCAAGTTAGGCGTTATGACTTGTGGGACCTACATGTTAGTTAGCACAAAAATCCCCGAGTGACATCCTACCTCCGGCCCATCCACCTAGTCATCCTCGGCCATCGGACACAGCTAGGGCCACCGGCAGAAGGCGAGGTCAACACCACCGGCGGTGCGGAGCCCATCTGCCGGCAGCCCGGATGCCAGCTCCTTCCGACGCTCGCGGCCGCTAGCAAGCCAAGATAGCTCTATCCAGCTGCTTGTCTGCAAGGTTTGCTAGCAAGATTGGCACGGCGGCGCGGCGGCTTCCTCGCGCACGCCGCGCTAAGGCCAGCCATCTGGCTCGAGCGAAGGCCAGCGCGACAACTTTCTCGCGCGTGAGTCACGCTCGGGCCAGCCTGCCAACCGGTGCGGAGGCCAGGGCGACATTCGGCCCGTCTGGCAGAGCGGCGGCCAACTCGCTCATCACCGGCGCCACCGACGAATACACATCAGATTCTTTGAAGTAATGTTCAGAAAAAATATTGATTTGAGGGGGAATAAGAGGATAGAAGGTCAGATGTGGGTCTGTCATGTCAACAGTCAAACAAAATGTGTTGGTTTAAGCTGCCTCGTCGGCATGGACGTGTGGTCCAACCCTATCATAAACAAGTTTGAACGAGCCTAATCGGCACTAGGTAGTAGTTTTTGGCGTGGATTAAGAAATTTTGGGTATGTTTTTCCTATTTTTTGCACAATAGTTTCTTCCTAGGGCTGGTTGAATGTAGTAGTTTTTGTTAAATACTCTATATATTGTAAGTAGGAGTGAAAGTTAAGCTTTGGAAGCCAATAAGCAAGGCTAGTTACGTAGTGCCTATGTGTACGTGATTGAAAGTAAATACAACCATGAGTGACTAATATCTTGATGGAAAACTCGAAACTATGGAAATACTAGCATTTTTTTGCATGGTTGGAAATACTAGCAATGTTCATGTGCGTTGCAATGGATCATAATTAGAATAATACTTATTCACAAACTTGATACAAAACACTCTAATTTTGATATACATGTATCACTAGAGATATATTATGTTTCAATCAGAATATATTCCTTGGGCTGTTTTGGTGAGGTGAGGGAGGGATGTGGTTGGTTTTAAGATACTAATTATGGGTTTTCTGAAAATTGGTAGAGAAGTGGGATGATGAGGACATCAATACCATTGTTACACCCACAGCCCCTACTACTATACATACTGGACCAATTACTAGAGCTCGCGCACGCCAATAAATTATCAGGTACTTTCGTTTCTTGGTAATGATTCTAATGTTCATGAGAATATGATGCTGCCTAAATTGGATACATTTGTTTTGCTTACAAATGAAGCGCCTAGCTTGGAGAAGGATGGACATTGGAGCAAGAACAACCATGGAGTTGATGGCAGGCGCAAGGGAAACAAGAACGAAGTTTCAAGTGATGATTTCAGGACTTTGAAGCCACCATAATGAGTGCACGAAGCCTTGGAAGAAATATACAAGATGCCACTTCATAATTTTCGTCCATATGCTATTCTAGGTGATGTGTCACCTTATTATTGGGCCAGGCCCATGTATTTTCGAAATACTTAAGTATAGGCTGTTTTTAGAGTCCGTATGTGTGGGCAAACAAGAGTTAGTGTTGATTTTGGACCCCTCCTCCAAGGGCCATGAAATTCCCCCCTCTTCCTCCATATATGCAGCCCTTAGGTCGTCATTTAGACTTTGGGTTTTGTTTAGATTAAAGTTCACCCTAGCTACAACTTCGCGTACTTCCTTTGTGTTCAACGACCAGACAAAGGCGTCACAGAACCTCACCTTCATTAATAAAGCTTTCCGCTTATATTCGCAATATCCAGATTGCAATCTCAGTTTCTTGCTTGTTCTTCGTTTGCTCACATGAAACAGACCTTCGTGGTCAGGTTGATTGTGCTCCGGCGTGGTCAATAACCTCTCGAAGTTGGTTTAGCGATTGCTAAGGGGCGACGTCCTCGCACGTTCGTAGTCGGATCGTCAAAGTTGACTTCCTCCAAAATGATAGCCACCATCTCATCGTAAGATGGGACACCTTCGCCTCTATCAAGTGGTATCAGATTTCCAGGTTGCTCAGTGAGATTTTACAGTTTTTCATTGTTTAGATCCAGTCTGTTCTTCATACCTACAGTCCATGAAAAATCCAAAAAAATTAGGGTTAGGTCATCACATCCGAACCAATTTGAGCCTTTGCATATTCTTTTTAGAGTTTTGCTTTGTTGAATTTGCAGTTGCATCATCATGTCGAGTTGCTGGTGTTAGCGTCTAGTCCCTTAGAGTTTCGAGTTCTGTTCACAGGTTGTCACACCGCCGCCGCACCATCGTCATCATCATTACCATATACCACCACCCCACCATATACATCGCTGCTGCCATATACAACCACCAATCCGAGTCCACATATACCATGGCCATATACAACCACCAATCTGAGTCCACATATACCATCGCCATATACCACCACCAATCCGAGTCCAGATATTCCATCGCCACATACAACCACCAGTCCGAGTTCCACCAGGTTCATCTCTGCCACCAGTCCGAGTCCAGTATTTGTTGCTTTGTTTTCGAGTTCCAAATCAAGCGATACTTCGAGTCCTGACCAAGTCGGACTCCCCAACTTCTGTGCTACCCGCAGTAGAAAAATAGTTCCAAACTAAAAAAACTAAATCTGGAAAATTCTGGCTAGGCAGTTTTTAGACCATTTGTAGACTTTTTCGAAAAAAATTGTTGCGGAGCAAAAAAAAGAGGAAAACAGTGAAAAAGGTGAAAAAAGGAAAAAAATCAGAGATTGCTCCTCCCTTGTTTACATGCCGCGCCATGATTTTGTTCATGTTCTAGGCTCGCGTCTCTAGTACGGTCTAGCCTAGGACCAGCACAGTACCGTCGTTGAGCGTTTATTCAACTTTGCATCTATGAATTGATTATTGCTGACCCTTTTTGCTACCATATTATAAGCCTTCCCAGCTCCACATACATCTACGTCGTGCCTTTGACTCTCCCTGGTAATCGCTCTATCCAAGTTTTGAGAGTTTTGACTACGACGGTTGTCGATCACCGCCTGGTGCTGGGTAAGAACTAGTAAGAGTTTGAGATTTGCTTGGCGGATATGTGACGCCCCACCACCACCATTTTCTAGTAGTCTGTAGGATCATATTGTTGTGTGTATCTATTGCTGCTAACCATGGCAGGATCACAAGTCGATGAGACTGACTGGGAGAACATGATGAGTAAGGAGTTGCATGATAAATTTTAGCAAATGATGACTGAACATGTGCAAGATGTGCTGAACAATTTTGAAGAGGCCATGGATAAGATAACTGGCTTTGAGAAGATGTTCGAAACAAAGCTCGATAACCAATTTAACTCTGCACCTCTGCAACAACAACAACAACAACGACGACGACGACGACGACGACGATGGCGACTACCTCCACGTCGTGAAACAACCCTCTGCCGAGCAAGCCGTGTCCCTCTTGAACCTAGCCAAACTGTTGGTGCTGATGTGGAGGAGGAGGATTATGCGGGAGATTACGAGGATGCGGTTGATCAAAATCAGAACTACGTGAAACCACCTCACCACAACCACCAGGTTGTCCACATGAAAATAATTGCAATGGTAGGGCTCCCCCTCAGGTATGAGATCATGACCATCTCGCTAAACTGAAATTGAATATTCCGCAATTTGAGGGTAGATACATTCCTGATATATATCTTACTTGGGAGTTAGAAACTGAACAATGTTTTACATGTTTAGAATATCCCGAGGAGAGACGTGTTGCTGCAGCACTTTGTGCTTTCACTAGTTTTGCTTGTGTCTGGTGGTCTGAACATCATAGATTATATCCGAATAATATTCTAACTACTTAGGCTGCTTTGAAAACTGCTATGCATACTCGTCGGGTTCCACCATATTATCAACGTGAATTACTTCAAAAATTGCAGCGTTTAAGACAAGGAAAAAAATTTGTAGAGGAATATTATCAGGAATTACAAACTCGCACGATTAGATGTTGTATTGTTGAGGATAATGGAGCTATTATTGCACATTTTATGGGTGGATTAAATAGAGAGATTCAGACCATTCTAGAGTATAATAATATCACTCGTTTATTCCATCTTGCTTGTAAAGCTGAACGTGAAGTGCAGGATTGACAGGCATTGGCACGAACTAACTATTCTACAGGTTGACCTTCATCATGGACACCACGTGCATCCTCTACTTCCACTGCACCAGCACCTCCATCAGGTGCCACCTCCAGCCGTGATACAAGAAAGCAGGCAGAACCACCACTATCTGCCAAGAGCACACCTGTCGGGTCTGCCTAGAGCTCTTCTTCTTCCATGGCATCAACAGGGCACACAAGTGATATTATTTGTCGTTGTTGTAAGGGAAGAGGACATTTTGTGAGAGAATGCAAATCTCAGTGTGTGATGATTGCTATTGAGGATGGTGGGTATGAGTCCATTAATTATTATGATGAGTAGACTTTGGCTCTTATTACACATGAAGAACATGGTGGAGATGATCCTGAACATGAGACACAATACATGGATCCTGAAGATGCTGACAGGTATGAGTGTTTAGTTGCTCAATGTGTTTTGAGTGTGCAGGTTACACAAGCTGAGCAAAATCAGAGGCATAATATGTTCCATACAAAGGGAGTTGTGAAGGAACATTCTGTTTGCGTCATCATAGATGGAGGGAGCTGGAACAACTTGGCTAGAATGGAGATGGTTGATACTTCTCCGTCGTATCTACTTTTCCAAACACTTTTGCCCTTGTTTTGGACTATAACTTGCATGATTTGAATGGAACTAACCCGGACTGACGCTGTTTTCAGCAAAATTTCCATGGTGTTATTCTTGTGCAGAAATAAAAGTTATCGGAATGACCTGAAAATCAACGGAGATTATTTTTGCAATATATAAAAAATACTGGAAGAAGAATCCACGTCAGGGGCCCACATCCTGTCCACGAGGGTGGGGCGCGCCTACCCCTGTGGGGGCGCTCCCTGCCTCGTGGGCCCCCTGACGCTCCACCAACCTCAACTCCAACTCCATATATTCGTGTTCGGGGAGAAAAAAATCAGAGAGAAGGATTCATCGCGTTTTATGATACGAAGCCGCCGCCAAGCCCTAAACTCTCTTGGGAGGGCTGATCTGGAGTCCGTTCGGGGCTCCGGAGAGGGGAATCCGTCGCCATCGTCATCATCAACCTTCCTCCATCACCAATTTCATGATGCTCACCGCCGTGTGTGAGCAATTCCATCGTAGGCTTGCTGGACGGTGATGGGTTGGATGAGATTTATCATGTAATCGAGTTAGTTTTGTTAGGGTTTGATCCCTAGTATCCACTATGTTCTGAGATTGATGTTGCTATGACTTTGCTATGCTTAATGCTTGTCACTAGGGCCCGAGTGCCATGATTTCCCATCTGAACCTACTATGCTTTCATGAATATATGTGAGTTCTTGATCCTATCTTGCAAATCTATAGTCACCTATTATGTGTTATGTTCCGTTAACCCCGAAGTGACAATAATCGGGACCATTACCTGTGATGACCGTAGTTTGAGGAGTTCATGTATTCACTATGTGTTAATGCTTTGGTCCGGTACTCTATTAAAAGGAGGCCTTAATATCCCCTAGTTTCCAATAGGACCCCGCAGCCACGGGAGGGTAGGACAAAAGATGTCATGCAAGTTCTTTTCCATAAGCACGTATGACTATATTCAGAATACATGCCTACATTACATTGATGAACTGAGCTAGTTCTGCGTCATCCTATGTTATAACTGTTACATGATTGATCGCATCCGACATAATTCTCCATCACTGATCCATTGCCTATGAAATTTTCATATATTGTTCTTCGCTTATTTACTTTTCCGTTGCTACTGTTACAATCACTATAAAACCCCAAAACATTACTTTTGCTACTGTTACCACTACTGTCATATTACATTGCTACTAAACACTTTGCTGCAGATATTAAGTTTCTAGGGTCGTTGAATTGACAACTCAGCTGCTAATACTTGAGAATATTCTTTGGCTCCCCTTGTGTCGAATCAATAAATTTGGGTTGAATACTCTACCCTCAAAAACTGTTGCGATCCCCTATACTTGTGGGTTATCAAGACTATTTTCTGGCGCCGTTGCCGGGGAGCATAGCTCTATTCTTTGAGTCACTTGGGATTTATATCTGCTGGTCACTATGAAGAACTTGAAATATCAAAGAACCAAGATTTTTCCCTCAACTACGAGGGGAGGTAAGGAACTGCCATCTAGCTCTGCACTTGATTCACTTTCTATTTTGAGTAAACTTGCGACACCTACACATGCTATTGATTCCGATAGGTCGCATGTTATTGATGGTGCCACTTCTGCTTTGCATGATACTTATGATGAAACTACTTCTATGCTTGACAATACTATGCCACTAGGTGAATTTCTTGATGAAAAACTTGCTAGGGCTAGAGAGAATGAAATTATTGAATCTGATAATATTGATGAAAGTGATGATGAAAATTCTCCCCTAGATATGAATTGCCTGTTGTTCCTGAGGGTTATGTTATGGAGGAAGAAACTGCTAGAGACTTTCTTGCTTGCAATGATAGATCTGATCTTAAGAAATTATTAGCTAAGCTTAAAGAAAAGTCTTTGAATGCTAGAATGAAATATGACCCTGCTTTTTCTACTTCACCTATCTTCATCACTGGTAAGGATTACGATTTCTCTGTCGATCCAGAGTTAATTACTTTGGTTGAATATGATCCTTTTTATGGTTATGAATCTGAAACTGTTGTGGCACATCTTACTAAATTAAATGATATAGCCACCCTCTTTACACATGATGAGAAACCTCGCTGTTACTTTATCCATAAGTTGTTTCCGTTCTCATTAAAGGGTGACGCTAAAACATGGTTTAATTCTCTTGATCCTGGTTGTGCGCGTAGTCCCCAGGATATGATTTATTACTTCTCTGCTAAATATTTCCCCGCTCATAAGAAACAAGCTGCCTTAAGGGAAATATATAATTTTGTGCAAATTGAAGAAGAGAGTCTCCCACAAGCTTGGGGGAGGCTTCTCCGATTACTTAATGCTTTGCCTGATCATCCTCTCAAGAAAAATGAAATATTTGATATCTTTTATAATGGACTTACCGATGCTTCCAGAGATTACCTGGATAGTTGTGTTGGTTGTATTTTCAAGTTAATAACTGTTGATCAAGCTGAATTGCTATTGAATAATATGTTGACTAATGAAAACAACTGGACACTTCCTGAACCAACCCCTAAGCCAACTCCGAAGAAAAGGGGTATTCTATTTCTCAGTCCTGAAGATATGCAAGAGGCAAAGAAATCAATGAAAGAAAAAGGTATTAAAGCTGAAGATGTTAAGAATTTACCACCTATTGAAGGAATACATGGTCTTGATAACCCGACACAGGTAGTAAAGGTAAATTCTCTCTATATATTTGATAAATGTGAAATTCCATTTACTAAGTTTGCTAGCCAATGCTTGGATGAGTTTGATGACTTTATGGTTAAACAAGAAAATTTCAATGCTTATGTTGGTAGACAATTGAAACACAATGCTGATACGCTTGAGCACTTGAGTGATTATATGGCTAGTGTTAAAGGTGAACTCAAACTTATTAGTAAACATGCTTCTATGGTTACCACTCAAGTAGAACAAGTACTTAAAGCTCAGAATCATTTGCTTAATGAATTAAATAATAAGAAAAATGATAATGTTGTTAGAGTTATGACTAGAGGTGGTAAAATGACTCAGGAACCTCTGTATCCTGAAGTCCATCCTAAGAGAATTGAGAAAGATTCTCAGAGAACTAATGTTGATGCACCTAGTCCTTCTAAGAGGAAGAAAAAGAAGAATGATAGGACTTTGCATATTTCTAGTGAACCTGTTGTTGACAGACCTAAGAATCCCAATGATATTTCTATTTCTGATGCTGAAACACAATCTGGTAATGTACATGAACCTAGTGATAATGTTAATGATGATGTTTATGTTGATGCTCAACCTAGTAATGACAATGATGTAGAGATTGAACCTGCTGTTGATATTGATAACCCACAATCGAAGAATCAACGTTATGATAAGAGAGACTTTGTCGCTAGGAAGCACAGTAAGGAAAGAGAACCATGGGTCCAGAAACCCATGCCTTTTCCTCCTAAACCATCCAAGAAAAAGGATGATGTGAATTTTGAGCTCTTTGCTGAAATGATTATACCTATCTTTTTGCGTATGCGTTTGACTGATATGCTTAAAATGAATTCTTATGCTAAGTATATAAAGGAAATTGTTACTAATAAAAGAAAGATACTAGAAGCTGAAATTTCCACCATGCTTGGTAATTATACTTTTAAGGGTGAAATACCAAAGAAACTCGGAGATCCACGAGTACCAACTATACCATGCTCCATTAAGAGAAACTATGTTAAAACTGCTTTATGTGATCTTGGAGCCGGTGTCAGTGTTATGCCTCTCTCTTTATATTGTAGACTTTATTTGAATAAGTTGACACCTACTGAAATATCTTTGCAAATGGCTGATAAATCAACTGCTATACCTGTCGGTATTTGTGAGGATGTGCCTGTTGTGGTTGCAAACGTTACTATTTTAACGAACTTTGTTATTCCTGATATTCCCGAGGACGATAGTATGTCCATTATTCTTGGAAGACCCTTTTTGAATACTGCAGGGGCTGTTATTGACTGCAATAAAGGCAATGTCACTTTTCATGTTAATGGTAATGAGCATATAGTACACTTTCCGAGGAAACAACCTCAAGTCCACAGTATCAATTCTATTGGAAAAATTTCAACAATCACTATTGGTGGTTTTGAATTTCCTCTTCCTACTGTCAAGAAGAAATATGATATTCTTACTGTTGGGGATGTGCATATCACTATCGGTCGTGCAAGTGAAAGGCAATAATGATGATTATATGATGAACTGATTGAGATGAGAAAGGCTGGTATGAACTCGACCTCTCTTGTTTTTGTAAATATGATCAGTTCATTGTTCCTGATTCATCCTATTATGAAACAAACATGTTTGCAATGAGAATTAGAGATTATAGTTGCTTATGCCATGCTTAATTAGCTAGGAGTTTATAATGGTTTACCTTGCGTGCCAACATGCTATTAAAATGGTTGTGATGTGGTATAATGGGGTGGTATCCTCCTTTGAACGATTCGAGAGGCTTGACTTGGCACATGTTCACGCATGTAGTTGAAACAAAATCAACATAGCCTCTATGATATTTATGTTCATGGTGCATTATATCCTACTCATGATTGCATTCGGTGTTGATTAATTTTAATGCATGTTCATGACTATTGTCACTCTCTAGCTGGTCGCTTTCTAGTATCTTTCTAGACTTCACTTGTACTAAGCGGGAATACTGCTTGTGCATCCAATTCCATAAACCCCAAGGTTATTCCATATGAGTCCACCATACCTACCTATATATGGTATCTACCCGCCGTTCCAAGTAAATTTGTATGTGCCAAACTCTAAACCTTCAAATAAACATTCTGTTTTGTATGCTCGAATAGCTCATGTATCAACTAGGGCTATATGTATCCTCCATGCTTGGCAGGTTATTCTCAAGAGGAGTGGACTCTGCTCCTCACTCACGAGAAAATGGCTGGTCACCGGGATGCCCAGTCCCATGCTCAAATCAAATCAAAATAATTGCAAACAAAACTACCCCGGGATTGTTGTTAGTTGGAGGCACTCGTTGTTTTGGGCAAGCCATGGATTGATGCTTGTTGGTGGTGGGGGAGTATAAACTTTACCATTCTGCTTGGGAACCGCCTATAATGTGTGTAGAATGGAAGATGTCGAGATCTCTCGGTTGTTATGTTGACAATGAAAGTATACCGCTCAAAATATTATTCATCTCTATTTCAAAACCGAGCTCTGGCACCTCTACAAATCCTTGCTTCCCTCTGGGAAGGGCCTATCTATTTACTTTTATGTTGAGTCATCATCCTCTTATTAAAAAGCACCAGTTGGAGAGCACCGCTGTCATTTGCATCCATTACTATTAGTTTACATTGAGTATGACTTGACTGGATCTCTTTTACCATGAATTACAATGTCTAGTCAGTCCTTGATCTTTAAAGGTGCTCTGCATTTATGTTTTGCGGTCTCAGAAAGGGCTAGCGAGATACCATCTTGTTATATCGTATTATGACTGTTTTGAGAAAGTGTTGTCATCCGAGATTTATTATTATTGCTCGCTAGTTGATTATGCCATTGATATGAGTAAACATGAGACCTAAATGTTATTGTGAATATGGTTAGTTCATAATATTTGCTGAAAACTTGAATGCTGGCTTTACATATTTACAACAACAAGAGCAAACAGAGTTCGTAAAAGTTTTTCTTTATCACTTTCAATTTATCAACTGAATTGCTTGAGGACAAGCAAAGGTTTAAGCTTGGGAGAGTTGATACGTCTCCGTCGTCTCTACTTTTCCAAACACGTTTGCCCTTGTTTTGGACTCTAACTTGCATGATTTGAATGGAACTAACCCGGACTGACGTTGTTTTCAGCAGAATTGCCATGGTGTTATTTTTGTGCTGAAATAAAAGTTCTCGGAATGACCTGAAAATCAACGGATATTATTTTTGTAATATACAAAAAAATACTGGAAGAAGAATCCACGTCAGGGGGCCCACACCCTGTCCACGAGGGTGGGGGGGCGCCCCCTGCCTCGTGGACCCACTGACGCTCCACCGGCCTCAACTCCAACTCCATATATTCGTGTTCGGGGAGAAAAAATAAGAGAGAAGGATTCATCACGTTTTACGATACGGAGCCGCCGCCAAACCCTAAAATCTCTCGGGAGGGCTGATCTGGAGTCTGTTCGGGGCTCCGGAGAGGGGAATCCGTCGACATCGTCATCATCAACCTTCCTTCATCACCAATTTCATGATGCTCACCTCCGTGCGTGAGTAATTCCATCGTAGGCTTGCTGGACGGTGATGGGATGGATGAGATTTATCATGTAATCGAGTTAGTTTTGTTAGGGTTTGATCCCTAGTATCCACTATGTTCTAAGATTGATGTTGCTATGACTATGCTATGCTTAATGCTTGTCACTAGGGCCCAAGTGCCATGATTTCAGATCTAAACCTGTTATGTTTTCATGAATATATGTGAGTTCTTGAACCTATCTTGCAAATCTATAGTCACCTATTATGTGTTATGATCCGTTAACCCAGAAGTGACAATAATCGGGACCATTACCTGTGATGACCGTAGGTTGAGGAGTTCAGGTATTCACTATGTGTCAATGCTTTGGTCCGGTACTCTATTAAAAGGAGGCCTTAATATCCCTTAGTTTCCAATAGGACCCCGCTGCCACGGGACGGTAGGACAAAAGATGTCATACAAGTTCTTTTCCATAAGGACGTATGACTATATTCGGAATACATGCCTACATTACATTGATGAACTGGAGTGTAACGCCCTCGATGCGGCTATAGCTCCCACGTGTCGAGGCACGACTTAGAGACATAACCGCATTGAAAGCAATGTCGCAAGTTAGGAAATCATCACAACATCCCATGGAATATATATAATAAAAGGGGAGATACATAGTTGGCTTACACTCGCCACGTCACATCAAAGTACATAAATAACATCCATCACACAAACACTCATGGCCCGACTACGGCGCCAAAATAGAAGAAAAGCCAACATGCGACAAGGCCCTGAATCGAACCCCAACTAGGCACCACTACTGATCATCGGGAAAGGAAACATAATAACGCTGAGAGTCCTCGTCGAACTCCCACTTGAGCTCGTAATCGTCACCTGGAGCGGAATCACCTGGACCTGCATCTGGAGTTATAGTATCTGTGAGCCACAGGGACTCAGCAATCTCGCACCCTCGCGATCAAGACTATTTAAGCTTATAGGAAGGGGTAAGGCAAATATATATGGAGCTGCAGCAAGCGACTAGCATATGTGGTGGCTATCTTATTCGCAAAAGAGAGCGAGAAGAGGATGCAAAGCCCGAGCGAGAAGCTAGAAGGCAACCTACGCAAACATTACTCCAACACCGTGTCCACTTCCCGGACCCCGCCGAGAAAAGGCCATCACGGCAACACACTCGGTTGATTCATTTTAATTAATTAAGGTTCAAGTTATCTACAACCGGACATTAACAAATTCCCATCTGCCCATAACCGTGGGCATGGCTTTCAAAAGTTCAATCCCTGCAGGGGAGTCCCAACTTAGCCCATGACAAACTCTCACGGTCAACGAAGGAATAGACCTCCACCCGAGACACACCGATCAGACTCGGTAACCCGGTACAACAAGACAATTCGACAGGTTAAAACAAGACCAGCAACACCGCCCGAATGTGCCGACAAATCCCGATAGGAGCTGCACATATCTCTTTCTCAGGGCACACTCAGATGAGTGCTCCATACAACTAAAACCAAACCTCGAGTTTCCCCGAGGGGGCGCTGCACAGGTCTCTAGTTTGGACCAACACTCAGAGGAGCACTGGCCCGGGGGGGGGGGGGGAGTTAAAATAAGATGACCCTTGAGTCTGCAGAACCCAAGGAAAAAAAAGGCTAGGTGGCAAATGGTAAGACCAATGTTGGGCATTGCTGGAAAAGCTTTAATCAAGGCGAACTATCAAGGGGTTCCCATTATAACCCAACCGCGTAAGGAACGCAAAATCCAGGAACATAACACCGATATGACGGAAACTAGGGCGGCAAGAGTGGAACAAAACACTAGGCGAGAGGCCGAGCCTTCCACCCTTTACCAAGTATATAGATGCATTAAGATAACATGGCAATATAATGATATCCCCAACAAGTAAATAAATGATGTTCCAACAAGGAACGGCCTCCAATCTTCACCTGCAACTAGCAACGCTATAAGAGGGGCTGAGCAAAGCGGTAACATAGCCAATCAACGGTTTGCTAGGACAAGGTGGGTTAGAGGTTTGACTTGGCAATTGGGAGGCTGACAAGAAAAAGGTAGGCATCGTAGCATTGGCATAGCAAGAGCGAGCAAACTAGCATAGCAAAGATAGTAGTGATTTCGAGGGTATGATCATCTTGCCTGCACAGTTGTCAGAGTTGACTGGATCCTCACAAGCAAACTCAACGGGCTCCTCGGTAGCAAAATCGTCTCCCGGCTCTACCCAACAAGACAAACAAGCAACAAGGATACAATCAACCACGTGCAAGACCAAGCAATATGATGAAATGATGATATGCTATGCGGGATGCGATGCGGGATGCAAAATGCAAGATATGACAGGAAATTTATGAACCTGGCCTCAACTTGGAAAACCAAATGTTCCACTGGATAGAGGGGATGAAATCGCTTGAAAACGATATAAAGATCATTGGAATCGGAGTTACGGTTTGGAAATGGCAAGCGATTTAAGATATGACACCGGTCTGCGATTCACAGCAAGTAGGCATCTAAATGCAACGAAATGAACATGCTACATCCACCAAACATGACAACAAAACACACGGCAGGGATGCCCACAAGATGCTTAACAAAAGTGTAGCACTGAGCCACGGCCAATTCATCCATTATGAGGTTCAAACAATCATGGCAAAAACGCAAATGCAAAACAGATTCCAGACTTGGTGAAATTAACACTTGTCTAAAATTTCAGATCACGAAGCCCTCTTCGGAGCAGCAAAACAACATGATACATGATCTGATTAAGATAAATAATAACATGGGATGGAGCTACTCAACAAGGTTAACAAAAGTCCCAAAGTGACCTGGGGTCAAAAGGGATCACGAAATATACTAACGGGCACACGAACATAACAAAAACATAATCAGTTTTCAGACTTAGTGAAAACTGAGACATGCTGAAATATAACTCACGAAGACATGTAAACGAGCTCGATGCACTCACTATGGTGCAATTCATGGCAAGCCAAGCATACATCCATTAAGAAGGCACAAAAAGCTAGCTATACATGGCAAGAACAATGGCATAGCATGCACGGGTCAACTACAATAACATCGGCAAAATCGCAAACGAGTTGACGATCTGCCCAGATTCACAACGAAGTAAAAGTAGAACTCGATTCACTCAAGCTAGGATGCTCCATAATTGCAAACAAAGATCTGGATGGATAGAGCATAAAATTATTAACAAAACTCCTTTACTGATCATCCTCAAAAGAGGCACGGATCACTAGGAAACAAGCTGAACATATGGCATCATGAACTAAATAATCCCAGACTTAGTGAAAACTACTAAGTCTCTGAAAACAGATTTCCCGGGTGCCTCACTTTGCAAGCTTGCACAAGTCACCACACACATCCTAAAAATGCATGAGTTGCACCTCTGGAAAGAATACAAAATGCTTAACAAAACATATGAAGGACTCACAGGCATAGCATGCACACAATAATCATGGTAAAAATGACAAAAGTCTAAGATGAACTAGCAGATCTGACAATTAACTCACGAAGCCTCCTTCTAACAGCATTTTGGGCAACAAGATGAACTCAAATGAAAATGATGCAATGAATGAAATGATGTACTCGTCGAGGCGAACATTTTGATATACTATATATCCAAAACGAAGCTACGGATGCGGAGATAACACTGGTCAAAGTTAGCACAAAAAATTAGGGTTTGGGGAAGAAAAAGTCAACCGTTCGAATCAGATCTGGATTTGCACGCGGTTCGAGGTTTGACGGAGCTGCTCGCCGGAGTTCGTCTTGGCCGGAGAGGAAGGAGCCGGACTTGGGGAGGAGGAGGAGGACGGCGGGGCCGGCCGGATCCGGCGAGGACGGCGGCGGCGGCGGCCGGGGTCGCCGGTGCGGGCTCCGGCGAGGTGGCCGAAGGGCGGCCGGGGTCGGCCGGGGCGGGCTCCGGCGAGGTCGCCCGCGGAGGCGGCGAGCTTCGGCGCCCGGGGCCGGGGAAGACGGGCGGCGCGGGGCGAGGCGCGGGGGAGGGCCCGCCTCGGGCCTGCGGGCCGGCGGGAGCGGCGATGTGGTCCGGTCCACGTGGCGAGCGGCGAGTGGGCGAGGGGCGCGGCGGACGTTGTCCGGTCCGCTCCGGACACGTCCGTCGGCGGCGGATCTGGAGGTTTTTTTTCGGCCACGCGGTTTTTTTTCGGCGGGAGGACGGGGAGAGATGCGAGATCCGAAAAACGGGGGGGCTATTTATAGGCATAAGTGGAGCTAGGAGAGTCCAAATGAGGTGCGGTTTTCGGCCACGCGATCGTGATCGAACGCGCTAGGAAATGGAGCAGAGTTTGGTGGGTTTTGGGCCAAATTGGAGGGGTGTTGGGCTGCAACACACACGAGGCCTTATTGGTCCCTCGGTTAACCGTTGGAGTATCAAACGAAGTCCAAATGATACAAAACTTGACAGGCGGTCTACCGGTAGTAAACCAAGGCCGCATGAAAAGTCTCGGTCCAATCCGGAAATGTTTAATCCCCACACACGAAAGAAAGCTAGAATTGACCACCGGAGAAGAACGAAATGCCGGAATGCAAAACGGACAACGAGGAAAATGCTCGAATGCAAGAGATGAACACGTATGTGAATGCAATGCACATGATGACATGATATGAGATGCATGAAAATGAAAACAACACACGGAGACAAAGACCCGAACCCGAGAAATAAATATAACTTAATGCCGGAAACGGCAAGAGTTGGAGTACAAATAGGGAAAGTTACATCCGGGGTGTTACATGGAGCTAGTTCTGTGTCACCCTATGTTATAACTGTTACATGATCGATCGCATCCGACATAATTCACCATCACTGATCCATTGCCTATGAGATTTTCATATATTGTTCTTCGCTTATTTACTTTTCCGTTTCTACTGTTACAATCACTATAAAACCCAAAAATATTACTTTTGCTACTGTTACCACCACTATCATATTACTTTGCTACTAAACACTTTGTTGCAGATATTAACTTTCCAGGTGTGGTTGAATTGACAACTCAGCTGCTAATACTTGAGAATATTCTTTGGCTCTCCTTGTGTCGAATCAATAAATTTGGGTTGAATACTCTACCCTCGAAAACTGTTGCGATACCCTATACTTGTGGGTTATCAATGGTGGAGAAGCTATCTCTCACCACAAGACTACATCCACATCCTTATTATATCCAATGGTTCAACAACAGCGGCAAGGTTAAGGTAACACGTATTGGTCGTGTGCATTTTAGTATCTCTACATATGCTGATTATGTTGATTGTGATGTGGTACCCATGTAAGCATTTCGTTATTACTTCGTAGACCATGGCAATTTGATAAAAATTCTGTACACTATGGTAGAAACAATAAGTATACTCTTGTTAATAAGGATAAACATATTACTTTGCTTCCTATGACTCTTGATTCCATTTTGAAAGATGATATTAATAGAGCTAATAAAGCAAAACAGGAGCAAAACAAGAGTGAAAATCAGATTGTGGCAAAAGAATTTGAGCAACAAATGGATCCTAATAATAAGCCATCTTGTGTTGCTTATGAAATTAAATTGAAAAGTGCATGTTTACTTGCCACCAAATCTGATATTGATGATCTAGATTTCAGCAAATCTGTTTGCTATGCTTTTGTGTGCAAAGAGGCATTATTTTCATTCGAGCACATGCCTTCCTTTTTTCCTCCTGCTGTCACTAACATTTTTCAGGAGTTCGCTGACGTCTTTCCACAAGATGTGCCACCGGGATTACCACCTATTCAAGGGATTGAGCAACAGATTGACTTAACTCCTGGTGCTTCGCTACCGAATCGTGCACCATACCATACCAATCTAGAGGAGACGAAGGAGATTATGCGTTGAGTCCAGGAGCTTCTCGACAAAGGTTATATATGCGAATCCCTTAGTCCTTGTGTTGTTCCTATTATTCTAGTGCCGAAAAGGATGGTACATCGCGTATGTGTGTTGATTGACGAGGCATTAATAATATTACTATTCGTTATCGTCATCGTATTCCTAGGCTAGATGATATGCTTGATGTATTGAGTGGCTCCACAATATTCTCCAAAGATGATTTGCATAGTGGATAC
Source organism: Triticum urartu (assembly GCF_056163025.1). Lineage (NCBI taxonomy): Eukaryota > Viridiplantae > Streptophyta > Magnoliopsida > Poales > Poaceae > Triticum > Triticum urartu. The sequence continues at coordinate 265,855,720 of NC_141878.1, read as the reverse complement.
CATCAAATTCGTATGAAATTAGGAGACGAATGGAAAATGACATTTAAAACTAAGTTTGGTTTATATGAGTGGTTAGTCATGCCTTTTGGGTTAACTAGTGCACCTAGTACTTTCATGAGATTAATGAACGAAGTTTTACGTGCTTTCATTGGACGATTTGTGGTAGTCTATTTTGATGATATACTGATTTATAGCAAATCTTTGGAGGAACATTTGGAACATTTATGTGTTGTTTCTATTGCTCTACGTGATGCATGTTTGTTTGGTAACTTTGGGAACTGCACCTTTTGCACTGACCGAGTATCTTTTCTTGGCTATGTTGTTACTCCGTAGGGAATTGAAGTTGATAAAGCCAAGATTGAAGCTATTAAGAGTTGGCCTCAGCCCAAAATGGTCATACAAGTGAGGAGTTTCCTTGGCCTCGCTGGGTTTTATAGGCGTTTTGTGAGAGATTTCAGCACCATTGCTGCACCTCTCATCGAGCTTACAAAGAAGGATGTGCCTTTTGTTTGGGGTACCGCATAGGAAGAAGCCTTCACGGTATTGAAAGATAAGTTGACACATGCTCCTTTACTCCAACTTCCTGATTTTAATAAGACTTTTGAGCTTGAATGCGATGCTAGTGGAATTGGATTAGGAGGCGTGTTATTACAAGATGGCAAACCTGTTGCTTATTTTTCTGAAAAATTGAGTGGGCCTAGTCTGAATTATTCTACTTACGATAAATAATTATATGCTCTTGTTCAAACTTTAGAGACATGCCAACATTATTTATGGCCCAAAGAATTTGTTGTACATTCTGATCATGAATCCTTGAAACATATTAAAAGTCAAGCAAAACTGACTCGCAGACATGCTAAATGGGTTGAATTCATTGAGACTTTCCCTTATGTCATTAAACACAAGAAGGGTAAACAAAATATTATTGTTGATGCATTGTCTCATCGCTATACTATGCTTTCAAAACTTGACTTCAGAATATTTGGTTTGGAGACCATCAAAGATCAATATGTGCATGATGTTGAATTTAAAGATATAATGCAGAATTGTAAAGAAGGAAGAACATGGAACCACTTCGTCGTTACTGATGGAGTTGTGTTCCATGCTGACAAGTTATGCATTCCAGCTAGCTCCGTTCGTTTTTTCTTGTTGCAGGAGGCGCATGGAGGAGGATTAATGGGACACTTTGGCGTCAAGAAGACGGAGGATGTACTCGCTACACATTTCTTTTGGCCAAAGATAAGACGGGATGTTGAGCGTTTTGTTGCTCGCTGCACTACATGTCAAAAAGTTAAGTCACGACTCAATCCTCATGCTTTATATATGCCTTTGCCTATACCTAGTGTTCCTTGGGAGGATATATCAATGGACTTTGTTTTAGGTTTACCTCAAACAAAGGAGGGGAAGGATAGCATATTTGTTGTCGTGGATAGATTCTCGAAAATGGCACACTTTATACCATGTCATAAAAGCGATGATGTTGTTAATGTTGCTGATTTGTTCTTTCGTGGAATTATTCGCTTGCATGGTGTGCCAAATACTATTTTTTTAGATCGTGATACTAAATTTCTTAGCCACTTTTGGAGATGTTTATGGGCTAAGTTGGGGACTATACTACTTTTTAGTACTACTTGTCACCCCCAAACTGATAGATAAACTGAAGTAGTCAATAGAACATTGTCTACTATGCTTAGGGCTGTTTTGATGAATAATAAGAAAATGTGGTTAGAATGCTTGCCTCATATTGAATTTGCTTATAATCGTTCATTGCATTCTACTACTAAGATGTACCCTTTTGAAATTATGTATGGCTTCCTACCTCGTGCACCAGTTGATTTGTTACCTCTTCCATCTTCGGAGAAGGTTAATTTTGATGCTAAACAACGTGCTGAATTGATCTTAAAAATTCATGAGTTAACTAAGGAAAACATTGAGCGTATGAGCTAAATATAAACTTGCTGGAGATAAGGGTAGAAAACATGTTGTGTTTGCACCTGGAGATTTTGTTTGGTTATATTTGCGGTAGGATAGATTTACTAATTTGTGTAAATCAAAGCTAATGCCACGTGCTGATGGTCCTTTTAAGGTGTTAGAGAAAATATATGATAATGCATATAAACTTGAGTTTCCTGCAGATTTTGGGGTTAGTCCCGCTTTTAACATTGCACATTTGAAACCTTATTTGGGAGAGGAAGATGAGCTTCCATCGAGGATGACTTCATTTCAAGAAGGGGAGGATGACGAGGACATCAATACCATTGTTACACCCACAACCCCTACTACTATACATACTGGACCAATTAGTAGAGCTCGCGCATGCTAATTAAATTATCAGGTACTTTCGTTTCTTGGTAATGATTATGATGCTGCCTAAATTGGATACATTTGTTTTGCTTACAAATGAAGGGTCTGGCATGGATAAGAGGGATGAACACTGGAGCAAGACCACGCATGGAGATGATGGCATGCGCAAGGGGACCAAGAACGGAGTTACAAGTGATGATTTTAGGATTTTGAAGCCACCATAAGGAGCGCAAGAAGCCTTGGACGAAATATACAAGATGCCACTTCATAAATTTTGTCCAGAGCCTATTATAGGTGCTGCGTCACCTTATTATTGGGCCAGGCGCATGTAATTTCGAAATACTTAAGTATAGGCTGTTTTTAGAGTCTGTATGTGTGGGGAAAGAAGAGTTAGGGTTGGTTTCGGACCCCTCCTCCAAGGGCCACGAAATCCCCCCATCTTCCTCCATATATACAACCCTTAGGGCGTCGTTTAGACTTCGGGTTTTGTTTAGATTAAAAGTTCACCATAGCTGCAAATTCGCGTACTTCGTTTGTGTTCAACGACCAAACAAAGACGTCACAGAACACCACCTTCATCAATAAAGCTTTCATCTTATATTCACAATATCCAGATTGCAATATTAGTTTCTTGCCCGTTAGTCGTTTGCTTGCAGGAAATAGACCTTCGTGGTCTGGTTGATCATGCTCTGGCGTGGTCAATAACCTCTCGGAGTTGGTTTAGCGATTGCTAAGGCGCGATGTCTTCGCACGTTCATATTTGAATCGTCAAAGTCTACTCCTCCGAAACGAAAATCATCATCTCATCGAAAGACGGGACACCTTCGCTCCTATCAGTGAGTGTGCGAGAACCACACATAACTAGGGAGATAGACGTTTGGGGCGATGTTTTGTGTGTGTTGGAAAGATACAGTCTACATACTGCGTGTGCTTGGGAAAGAGAGATGTCGGGTGACCTAGAGAGTTGGGGAAGAGATGTGTGCATGCCCGAGAGAAAAAGTTATAGAGACCTATATTGGGGTCCAGACTTTGGAAGAGATGGGGGTGTTAATGGGCTCGTGTGATCGTGACTAGGGGAGAGAACGACTTGTGTGTGGGGGGTGGGGTTGGCGTCAGATAAAGAGTGAGGTGTCTACATTTGAGGGACTTCAGCGTAATTGAGATATATATGGTCAATAGTCTGTGCACTCATGGTTGATCAATTTGTTTCACAGTTTGGACTATGAGATAATGATACTTTTTAACATGAGTGATATACCTTGACGTACCAGAATTACATACCTAAGATTGGAATTTTGGAATTCGACTCCATCATTAGCTTTTGTAATTCATTTAAATGGAGGTACATTTTTAAGTCGGGATTTCGTGATTTCAAATTCATATATCAAACCTAGAGAAATACACATACGCTCATGTTCAAACTTTTTAATCATCCACTTTATTCATACACAAACATATTTTTTCTTTTGTCATCATATTTAGGGTGAACACATTTGGAATTTCATTTGAATTGGACTGTATGATGGTATTTTCTTGTACTAGATTAATGATCCATATTTGAATTGAATGGACAATCTAAGTTTCGAGTTGGAGACATTGATTTTCAAAACTTGCGCTTTTTTTTTCATACAAAACAAATAAATTCTCGGCCATGATATCATAGTCGGCCATACAAGAGCAGAACACTTATAATTTCAGGCGCCAAAAGCTTTCAAACTTCCCGCTCACATCAAAATATCTCGTGCCCGAAAGTTTAGCCCTACGATATTCCTGTTTTACCCCTACCACATGAACGGAAAAGGGCTACTTTGGTAACTCCATTGTTTTCCCCTCTTTGCCCCCAACATTCTTCCCCAGAGCCCCTCCCCTTCCCCTCCCTCCCCGACCCCCCAACCACGGCAAGCCGCTGAATCTAGTCCTCCACCGCAACGGTGGACCTCACACCCCGCCGGATCTACCTTCCGCACCTTGGAACCCCAACTGCCAATTCACCACTTCACCGGAGCTGCTTCAGCGACTGGCTTGTCCACCGCTCTTGATCTCCTTGACCGCCATCATGGTCCACCGCACCAGACCTGCTTAACCGGCGCCCTCGGCCACCACAGTGTAGGCCCTTCACTGACTCCCTTGTCTGCCCCATCGCTGGCCCTTCATACAAGCCCTCGTCCGCCGCAACAGATCCACCTGACCGAAAGCACTGTACACCGCGCCCGCTGAAGCATTCGTCCACGGCACCAGACCCACTCCACGGACGCCATATTCAACTCCACCGGCCCTGCTTTACTGACACCACAGCCTCATCAGGTCATTTCGATTTGTAGTCCTTTGGTTTTTCTCTTCATTATCATGTAACTGTTCACTTACCACAGATGAGCTTTCTTGTATGTCGACAGGCACCACAACCGAAGCACTGGAGCCACTTCAGCGACGGCGACAGCCGGCCCAAACTCAACCGCAGCACGATCACCATCGACGATCCTTAGCTATCAAGTATGACAGCGATACCCATACGCCACCGAGAATCAGGTACTATTATCCAACGACCAGCGCCTACATTCACTTTCTTAGCATAAGCACCGCACCTTTCAATTTCTTCAGGGCATCATTCAATTTTTCATGAGATGCGTTATTCTGCTTGCACCTGTAGGGCCATACTTCTAGAAGTGAGCATGTTACATGTGCTAAATTACATACCAGTGCACATATAGTTAATATGCTTTAGTTTTCTCCTAAGTATTACTGTACTTCCTAGATATCACTGCCTACTATTTTACTTCTTAGATGCTATATTTATGATAATGGTGTTGTTCTGACGCCACTTGTTGGTTCCATCAGACTGCTTCATGTTCTCTATGCTTAATTACACATCAGCAAACTAGCATGTGGTTCCGCTGCTTTTTGTTCGTTTACCCTACATTTTCTGATTCTAGCTATTACATCACTGCTCCAAGCCTCTGTTCATTACTTTTTTTATGTGTTCTTGATCTTCCCAAGTTGCATGACTAATTTGATGATTCTATTAATTATGGAGCTGCCAAGCCCATCAAGCAAAATATTTGTTCTTTTGGGGCTGGCACCTCGAACAAGCATAAAAATAGAGTGTAGTGGATATATTGTTGTGTAAGCACACACGCTTCTTTCATTAGTTTAGATGAACCATCGATGATCCATTCGAACCAGTGCATGCGATTAAAATTAATTTTACCTAAATAGAGGGTGTAGAATAAACTACAACAACTAGATTTGCAACCACGGGATGCCGATGATATCTTCAAAGAACATTGCAATAGCAGCGAGGCTTCACAGCAACATATGGTAAGCCAGTGTGTTTTAGTACATGTGAAATGTAATGCGTGTGGGCCGCTTTCTTGTCTTGTGCCCTCAACCTGTAATCCTACAGAATTACAAATAGTTCAGTTGTCTACTTTGCTGTATTGCTTGATTCGAATGCTTGTTTGTTACTTGTTAGGCTATACCTGAGTTGGCCAATATGTCAGCAGTGCCTTTTGTACTATCGTAAAGAAATGCATGCCTAGTTCATTTGAGTCCTTAACTTTTCCTCTGAACTTCATCACAAGACTGTCTTCGTAGTTTATATGAGGCCACACTATTAAGTGCTTTCTCAGATTATTTCAACTGCTTAGATGCCTTGGCAACTTAAATATAGCGGTGGTACACTCCCTTTCAACTAGGGATGTCAACTGGGTCCCGTTTAATCCCGATTAAAGTCCACTAGTGGTATGATAGTTCAAAAGACTTTTTGTTTTTTGAGGAAAGTGAACTAGGGAGCTAGCAAAAACTAACTAGATGGGACCAGCGGATGTCGTTTATTTGCCACTTACATCCCTAGTTTCATCTTACCATTTTAATTTCTTTTCGGCTGATGCTGCTTCGAACCATTTAAATATAGCTTGCCATGCTCGGCAATAATTCGTATGTCATTTACCATGTAAGCTTACTGCCTAGATCATGCAATGACTATCTCTTACTTATTTCCAGCAGAAACCTTTCAGGATGGCATTCACACTAGGACACAATTTACAGCCCTAGAATCTATTTGTGGAAGCAGTGCGCCATCCATGTTACTAGATTGTAGCAGTTCAGAGGCAACACCGCCATAGAGCAGTCTGAGCACAGACATTATAGTTCTTGAGGCTCTACTAGGGGCAGAAAGAGATGGTGTGGCTGCCATGGATGAGGTAATCTTGATCTTGAGGCTGGAAATTATGCAATTAGCTGCACGCATTATGCAAGCAACCCAAGAATTGGATGAAGTAAGAATGTTGCATTTGAAGACGGAGGAGGTCCTGCTGTTTCTACTATCTAAAGCCCAGGGTAATCCCAGTTCTTCTTTAGATACCAGTTGAATTTTTCATTAGATTATTGTACTTGCATGTTGTGTCATGTCTCTAGATGGATTATGTTGTAAGAACCCCTATGTTGTCTCTATGTTGTAATGATCCGAATTTTTTAGGCGAGGTAATCCTCAGTACTTGTATGATTGACATAAGGTGAACTGTTTTTCGTGTGAGAAAATTGTATTGGATGAAATGACTGTTTGACTCAAAGTGTATCCAACCTACTGAATTCAATGATCACGGCATTTCTAAATCATAATCATATATAAAGGTGGAATAAATCTTTGTTGTGGTTTTGAAGAAACAAATAACAAAACGTATAATTATCTACGGATATTCGTAATCGAATACAAATTGGATTTGAATTTAGTTGCCAGGGCCCAGGGCAAACTTGAATGCTAATTCCCAAGTTTTGAACAAAGCGGCTAAACATCCACTATCATTTGTGGGCTGCCTGAAGCAAGTGTTTGCGACATGGAAATTACTGTCTACCCCTGACACTTGACATCCTTATCGACCGGATTTACACTACCATAGATAGGGGTAGACTAGTAACTTCAATCAGACGTGACACAACCACCTTTGAGCCCATTCAGACACGATGGGCGCCAAACATGGGCGGCAAAACACATTTGATTCAAGCTCGTCTGAAAGACATGTGTCTCTCCCTCCATTTCCCCATTCATACACGATGGGCGGCAAAACAAACTCTCCTCGTCCGAAATCGATGTAGGCAAATATTTTAATAGGGGCAGATGTGTAACTTCCCTCAGACATGACACAACCGCCCTACCTGTCAGCCCCGTTCGTACACCTTGGGCGGCAACCGTGGGCGGCAAGACACCCTCTCCTCGCCCGAAATCACTACCGCCAAATATTTGGGAGATGCGAGATTACCGTCCTATCCCCAACCGACGTGATGTCCGAAATTTTAAATAGGGGATAAGTTCATAAATTTCCAACATTTCAGACAAGCGCATCCCAAAGTTTGAGATCCCCCTCCCCCTCCATTTCCCCATTCATACACCGTCGGTGCCACGACAACCTCTCCACTACGGCCAGCCTCCTCCACCCGCCACCCCATCCTCCACCTTGCCGGAGCCACTACCCCTACCCCGTCATCCACTGCAAGAGATGGATGTCTCTCATCCACGGCGCCAGACCAGGATCCTTTCATCGCGTCCTCTCGCTTCATCGGCGCCGTCGTCCACCTTGCCGTTGCCGCTCCTACGACCGCCTCGACCACGACAACAGGATTCATCCCCCGACCGGGCCGTCTGCCGTCTAAAGTATTCTTCCCCGCTGCCGACAGCCATCGCACCCGTAGCACCCTCAACGTATTAGTAGGGGCCTACATGACGTCGCAAGAGAGGTGGTACTCTTGCATATGTGCATAAGTTATTGATCTCACCCGGAAAATAGATCATAAATTGTTTACTGTACTTTTCTTGTCCGTACCAAATCGTAGTGGCTAGTTGAAAGCAAACATTGGTTGCGAAGTAGCTTTGTCCAGTTTGCACCTTCAGATCTGCCATGGCACGGTCACTATACTAGTAAATCTTATGGTTTACCCTCCTTTATATTCACTACCATCATCGTAGGTTCTTCCTGTCGTGCTAGCACTGCTCCTCAAGACCTCAACCCATCAAGCGAAACAACATGCCACTTGTAATTCCAAAGCTTAGGTGTTGAAATACGAATATGATATGATGCTCATATCACTAAAACAAAGAACGTTTAATTGGTCACCTAATGTTCCTATATTCGTTTCGAAAAGCATGTGCGCCACCCACTAGTCCAGCTAGTTCCACTTTCCTGATTTTACTCTTGATGCTTAGGGTTTTCCCCTTCTATCTACTCTACTATGATCTGCATAGGTGCTTTCTGTCGTACTAGCATTACTCCACCCTTCAAGCTAAACAACACAACACTCAAAATTCCAAAGCTTAGTTGTTCAAATACGATTGTGATATTAGTGAACCGACACATTTAATTGATTAGCTAAAGGTCCCACTTGAGTTTCCAAATGCATGTTGCGACATATAGAGAGACAGCAGAATTGCATTTCTTTGTCACTTCTTGACTGTAATTTCTTGTCCATACCAAATCTTAGTGGTTATTTCAAACCAAACATTGGTCGCTAACTACCCTTTGCATGGTTTGCAGCTTCAGATCTGCCATCCCACTGCCACGGTCAACACTATACTCATCATGCTTACGGTTTCCCCATTTTATGATGACCACGATCAGCCTACGTGGTTCGTGTCGTGATAGCACTGCTCCACCATCGAGCTAAACAAGCTTAGTTGTACAAATTCAAATATGATATTATGCTGATGTTAGTAAAACTGTGAGATGTTTAATTGGTCAGCTAAATGTTCCTACGTTAGTTTCGAAATGCATGTGAGCCACATATGGAGAGACCGGAAGGAATAGTATTTCTTTGTGCACTCTGGTTCATCATGGGTGGGCAACCGACATTGTATAGAAAGACTTATAATATCTTTAGTATGCTTGCTCTTCTTCTCTTCTTTAAGATGATCCTCCTCTCTTCTTTAATAAGTATGTTCCTTGTTGGGAAGATTAGCAAAGACATTTGCGGTCGACTGGTTAGGTCGAGTTGTTCTCCCTTAGTATATTTTGAATCTGTCAGGTCAGGTCGACTTCTTGTTCTTTACTATATGTTGAAGCTGTCATCTACGAAGTATCATCACTTTTGGAGCTCTCATATTTTGATTAGTAGGCCACACTATATTAATGCACACACCAAATTATAGCATGCATGGCATCTCTTAGAAGAACTACAGATATAGCATAAAGGGGTTTACAGGGAGGCAGTATTGCATTAGAATCACTTCGGCATTACAAAGATAATCTCACTTGTTTTCATGTTTTCATGAATGTCATGTATTGAACATTATCAAAATGAATATGAGAATGGGCGCACGAGAGGAATATTGCGGAACAATCCACTGGCTAACAAACTTGGCTTGGTGGAGGATGGCCTATCTTATTCACCCATCAAGGTGCTTGCTCTAACTTGGCAAGGTTGTATTGGTCGCACATATTTTGCATCTGACCTCTTGCATTACTTCTACTTTGTTATACCATCTGCTTAGTTTAAGCATCATATATGAGTATACGCCATACCTATCCACTTTTTGTACCTATTCCATGTGTCGTCATACTATGTTTTTCCAGTCAAATGTTGTTCTTTCATAATAGATGTCCAAAACAAAGAGGGTGAGTGCAGATCCTCAAGGAGTACAAACTAGATATTTGGAAAAGGTAGTGATACATGTTAAATCAGATAGATCAGCAGCCATAGAAAACACATGCCCAACTGTACCACACTTTACCCCTACTCCACTGGCCAAACCCCTATTAGAACTGCTGAGATCCCAGCGTCAGGTACTGTCTATGATATCAATTCAAAATTTGAATTCCTAAATTTCTGCATGTGCCTTACCTTCTCTCTTGCATGAAAACTAATTTCAGATGAATCTCCTTACTCAAAGGATCATAGGATCTCACAACAAAACTGGGCTCTACATTGCTCTTGTCAGTACCTCTCACCCTTTTTCAGCATACTTACACTCATTGCTGTTTGATTATGTAGCATCACTGTAAATGTTCGCTTCTTTATCCTCCCTTTGCTTGAAATTATAAGATCTATATTTACTCTTAGATAAATGTAGAATTAGCATAATGGTTATGAAGTTTTGGATTGCATGTAAGTACCTGTTGTCATGTACTCCCTCTGTATCGAATTAATTGTTGATCAATTGGATGTATTTAGAACTTACTAGTACTAGATACATCCATTTGAGTGACAAGTAACAACGGACGGTGGTGGTATTACTCTACTTGTATCGCGAGTTGATTGTCTAGCATTACTCTGCATCTTATCTGCCCTGCCATCCACTTTCTCCAAATTATCATATCTACATTTACTCTTACCAAAATGCTGAATAAACCCAATGCCACTGCACACGTTGATGTCTACATTCCTCTTGTCAGTACCTTTTTCCTTGTAATGCTGTACTGAATTAATTGCTATTTGATTATGTATCATCAGTCTGCACCTGAGCTTGATTATCCTCTATTTCTTCCAATACTATTTGATCTATATTTACTCTTTGCAAAATGTAGAATAATGGCAACACTTGTAAAGAATTTTCTTTGGGGAATTTATTGAATTATCCTTCCATCATCATGGAGAAGGGCTTTGTCCAGCCCGTGTTAACATGTAATGTAAGTTCATCCTTCTCAAGCCTTCAAACTTTGTTTTATATAGATTTGGATTGGCATCATTTCCTCCACTTCTGTTTACTTTGCTGTTTACATCTGATTGGATGTTTGCAACAACTACCAGTTTTAAATTGTAGTTGTAAAAACATGTTCCTTATGCAGAGCAAATCGATTTATTTTCTTATATAATTGTGAAACCTGTTACGTGTCTGAAAGTGCGTTATATCGACTAGAGGGGGGGTGAATAGGCGATTTTTATGAAAGTCTTCAAAACGTGGGAGTTATGAAGACAAACAGCGAAGATTTTGCCTATTACTATGCAGCGGAAGTTAGATTACACTAGGCAAGCCATGGTCAAGTATTCAATAGAGTGAAAGCACAAAGACAAACAGCTGCAGTGTAATAAGGATCAGGTAGGAAGAAGTTATGAAGCGAAACAGATCATACATTCACGTTGTGAAGACAAAAGATATAGCAAGCATGCAATGGCTTCACAATGAGTAACAGTAAGAAAAAGGAACTGAAGATGAAACCGGTGACTCATTGAAGACAATGATGTGTTGGACCAGTTCCAGTTGCTGTGACAACTATACGTCTGGTTGGAGCGGCTAGGTATTTAAACCTCAGGACACACAGTCCTGGACACCCAGTCCTGAACACGTAGCTCAGGACACCAAGTCCTCACCGTATTCTCCTTGAGCTAAGGTCACATAGTCCTCGCCCAATCACTCTGGTAATTCTTCAAGGTAGACTCCCAAACCTTCACAGCCTTCGTTCACTGGCAATCCACAATGTCTCTTGGATGCTCTGAACGCGACGCCTAACCGTCTGGAGGATTCACAGTCCTCAAGTGTAATATGTCTTCAGATCACACAGACAAGAAGACTTAAGTGATGCCCAATGTTCTCTGGCTCTGGGTGGTTAGGGCTTTTCTCCTCGCTAGGAATTTTCTCTCAAAGGCTTCGAGGTGGGTTGCTCACAAACGACAAAAGCCGTGCACTGAAATCTGAGCAGCCAACCGTTTATGGTTGTAGGGGGTGGGCTATTTATAGCCACTTGGCAACCCGACCTGATTTGTCCGAAATGACCCTGGGTCACTAAGGAACTGACACGTGTCTCAACGGTCAGATTTCAAACTCTCATGGCAACTTTACTTGGGCTACAAGCAAAGCTGACTTGTTCGGCTCTGGACAAGATTCGCTCTCATTGTCTTCACTCGAAGACATAGGTTTTTGGTTTAGGCATCACTTCAGTCATTCTGACTGGTTCTCCTGGACCCCACTTAACAGTACGGTGGTTCCTATGACTCAACACAAAAAAAAAGAACTACGAAAGATCTAAGTCTTCGAGCTCCATAGGCTTCATAACATGTCTTCTTTTGTCATAGTCTTCAATGTGAATATCTTCATATACCACCTTTGGCTTCAATGTCTTCATACATTTTTAGGGGTCATCTCTGGTAGTAAAACCGAATCAATGAGGGACTTCTACCTGTGTTATCCTGCAATTCTCACAAACACATTAGTCCCTCAACTAGGTTTGTCGTCAATACTCCAAAACCAACTAGGGGTGGCACTAGATGCACTTACAATCTCCCCCTTTTTGGTGATTGATGACAAACCAGTTGAAGTTTTCAACGGGGAATATAGTCTGTGAAATTGTAAAGGATAAGGAATTGTCTTCATAAGTTTCAAGGGCTCCCCCTGAAGATGTGCATATAAGTTAATTTGCTTTTGGAATCCAAATGCACATGGCAGGTTGTACTTGTGGAGATCCAATTCAGCTTATGATGACAATCCACTATGCATGTGAAAGTATATGAAGATAATGACATGCATAATGGAAAATGGACGTCTGCAGAATGAGATAAGTGCGGAATTTATCGTCGCACATGCGGAATTTATCTTCGTAAACAGGGTGGCAAACAAGTAGCAGACGACCATCGAGTTTTAGTGTTGCAACTCAAAGAACCAAATGAAGCAAAAACGAGAGTTGTAAGCACGAAGCAAAATATAGCAAAACATAAAGCACCCGCCCATATGGACCCGCTTGAAGACTATCAACCCATATGCTTCTCCCCCTTTTGTCAGCAAGGACCAAAGAGGTTTGAAGACATAGAGTGTCTACTCGTTCCCAGGAGCAGCAGGGTCGTTGGAGGTGTTTGGCGGTGCAGAAGAGCTTGGAGGTGCTGAAGCAGGTGGCGGTGATGTAGCATCGTCTTCTTCATCAATGATTCTGGCAGTGACTGTGGCAGCAGATGAAGAAAACTTAGAGTCTTCAAGTGATCGTGTGTTGCGCATCACAGCCCTTCTAGGAGGTGTGGTGTCAAACTTGAATCGCTCAGTGAAGCCATCCTCTTCAAGTTCAGCTTCAGTACACATCATTGATAGCCCTTTCCATGTACGACGACAGGTTTCATGAGTGACGAAAGCATTCTTGGTGGCAAGATTTCGAAGATGATTAACATCCACCAAGAGGCTTTTCATTTGACGCTTTAGCCAGTCGTGATGCCTATCTTGTTTTTGATGAAGGGCCACAAGAAGCTCTCGGTTATTAAGAACACGAGCGCGCTTCTTGGGTCTGGAAGCAGTTGCACTATCAGTGGCTTCAGTTGAAGCAGGGTGTGGCGCACGTGTAGTGCCAGCCAAAGGATACACCCTGGAGATGGCTTCAACACCTTCATCATTTTGAGTGAAGCTCTGGTGTTCTGCATTCTGAAGACACAAAGGTTGCTTGGCAGGCTCAGGATATATAGCTTCAGCAGAGGTATCCACATCTGGCAAGAAGATCTGATGGTTGCGAGCTGAGGGCTGATATGAGATCGCAGAGTGAAGCTTGATCAGTCTCATTACCCAAGGAGCATAGAACTTTAAACTAAACAGATCTGAGCCTGATGCAGCGAGTTGGCGTATGAAGAAATCCTGTGCGTTGAAGCATTTGCCATGAAGGATACAGAATATCAGAGTCTTCATTGCACCCTCGATCTTGGCATTTGGAGAGTGCCCTTTAATAGGCCAGAGAGTCCGCCGGATAATGTGATAGATGGTTCTGGGCAGGTACTCAAAGTCTTCAACGAAGAACTCTGTTGGATAAGGAGCATCGTGGGGCAATGGCTTTATCATGGAGAGCATCTGACTCATATTTGGTTCAGGCCTCTGGAATATGCTCTCAAGAGCTTCAGTGTGTAGTGGACAGCCTTCCTCGAAGAGTTCGCCAGGAGTGGGCAGGCCGGTGAGCTCAATGATATCGAATGCATTGGCTTCGTGATGGACATTGCCGGTCATCCACTCCAGGGCCCAAGTCTTCGGATCTCTGTTGTATCCTTTGATGTCTAGGGTGGCATAGAATTGCAACAGAAGCTCTTCATTCCAGTGCTCTTCATCAGTTATAAACTACAGCAGACCCGCTTGCTTGAAGCAATCCAGCGCTTCCTCTAAGTAGGGCTTGTGCGGGAAGATGCGACCTTGGTTGTATAGGATGCATGAATAGTAGCTGCGCTGAGGATAGCTCCAGAACCTATCTGATGAAATCCTTTCCCTTGAATAGGGGTTCTTGGAGATGTTGAAGAACGTATTGTCTGCCTTGAAGCTATTGATGTCAAAGGAGCCAGGTGCTGATGCAGGACCTAGGAACCTTGGCAGCCTTGGGACTGGCTTCTGGACATGAGGCCTGTGCTCAACATGGTAATCAAATTGAGGACCTGCAGCAGACTCAGGAACAGAGGTGTCTGGATCGGTAGCTTCGCTGTCTGCTGAAGCTTTTGGTGGGGAGGGCTCCACATTGGCTTCAGTGTTGGTTGTGGCAGCCTCAACATTTTCAGCCTCCGCTTGACTAGCTGGAGGGTCAGTCACAAGCACGTTCTCCTGGAGAACTGCTTCTTGGTGGAGCATAGGAGTAGGCTCTTGTGGTGCGTCTTCTGCGGCTGATGCAGCCGGAATGTCTTCAGCATAGACTTGAGGCCTTGGACCTTTGCGAAGCCTGCGGAATGCAGACGACGCCTGTGGGGTTGGAGTGGGCTGGGCCTCATTGTCTTCTTCCGCTTGAGGGCGATCCGCCCATGACGCATCTTGTGCAATTGGCGTCAGAGGACGACCAATGCTGATGAGCTCGCTTTGTTCATACTAAGGAAGGGATGCATCATCTTGTACATTGTCCTGATGACCAATGTCTTCAGCAGCAATGGGGTCGGCTGCTGGTATGTCTTCAGCTTCAGGAGCCTCTGTGGAAGCAGGCTCATGAACTGTCAGTTGTCGTTCTGCGTTGGGGTGAACCATAGAGATAGGTTCAACTATCAAGGGCTCTGTGGGAGCAGCCCGAGATTTCTTGATCTTTCGCTTCTTCTTGCTGGGGGCAGTAGGAGAGGCTTCAGAGCTTTTCCTCTTCCTGGCTTCAGCCTCAGCAGTTCTGGTCTTCTTGAGCTCTGAAGCTGTTGACCGGCTCTTTGGCTTCGAGCCAGTCGTTGCAGCTGGGAAGACAATTGGAACTGCTTCTTGCCTAGGTGCCTCTGGTTCAGCCATAGCAGGCTTCTTCTTCTTCTTCGCGGCCATCTTGGGGTCGATGCCAGGACGCCCAAGTGCCTTGCGCTTCTTAGCCTCATTGTAGGCTTGTACACATCTTTCGGCCAGAGACTTCATCCGCTCACGTGAGCCCTGAGCTTCTGCACGCTTCTTCAGAAAATTTTCCTTGAGCTCATGCAACATGGTCTTGAAGCTCTTCACTTCTTGCACGCTGAGCTTGGCCATATTCTTCTTGAACTGAGCCTTTTCATGATCAATTTTCTGCTTCAGTTCAACAATGCGCTGGGCAATGGCAAGTTCTGAAGCAATTGCGCCTTGGAAGGCGACGCTGAGGCCAACAGGCAGCTGCAGATCTTCGAAGCTGATGTTTGGTGTGGCAAACCATTCGTCGATGAAGTTGTGGATGATGGCGACATCAAAGAGAGGCAAATTGTTGAAGATTTCAGCTTCTTCTTTGCTCTTGATGAGCTGCTCTAGAGCGTCATCTCCAAGATCTTCATCACTTGACAGATCAATGGCTTCGCTGCGCAGAATGGCAGCAGCTGTGAGCTCTTTGCCGGTGTGTGGCTGAGGCACCTTGGCCTTCTGGGGCTTGGAGACGCGGGATACGTCTTCAGACTGCACACTGTCTTCAGGTGGTGAAGTTGCCAATGGCTTCGCCCTTGAGATTTTTTATGAAGGGGCTGGCTTTGAAGCTTTTGGCTTCTTTGACTGCTTTGGCTTCGGTACAGCAGGAGCTTCATCAGACTCAGAGTCAGCTGGAGGGTCATTCACGGCAGTCCCTTGGACTAAGATGCGGGTGATGAGGCCCTCAAGATTGGCATACGGACCGATGATATTGGGTTCTGCGTAGCGTGTGCCATCTGCCCTTGGTGCTAAGGGCCAGGGTTGAAGTCTAACCCCAACTTCTTCTTGTTCTGCTTCGCTGATTGTTGGGCAAACTAGAAGTTGCACTTGAATAGATTGTCGTCATGACACCAGAGTAGTGACGACGGATGTGCATCATCAGGCTGTGGCCCACGAACCATGCATGGATAGAAGCTTTGGGCAATAGCTTCATCTCTGGACCTGGGTACAAGGTTTTTGTATAAGATGTCTCCCCACGGTCTTTTGATGGCACTTTTCTCAGCATACTCTTGGGTTGTGAAGCGGTATTTGAACCATTGTTCAGCCCAATAGCGTCGAATCCATTGGATTCGGGTCTTGCACTGCCCATAATTCTCTTCAGGATCTGTTTTATACATTTCTGCCAGGTCTTCAGGCAGATCTTTGGAAGTTCCTTCACGTCGCTGTCTGCCCCCCTTCCTTGCTGCTGCTTCTGAAGCCATAAACTTTAACTTGAAAGGCTTGAAAACTTTCAAAGGCTTCAAAGGCTTTCATTTGCTGGACCAACAGGAACTGGCTTCCGGAGAATTTATGTGATGCTGTAGGAATTCTGCAAATGAATGCAGACTATGAGAACCGAAGGATTCTCCCACGGACATGTACTTGTGACAGCATTAAGGTGCGAGGGAAGGGGAAGAGGTCATATGCATTCTCAGAAGGTTTTGAAGATTAATCAGTTTAGAAGATATTGACCTCATTGTGCGAAGACATTCACTCATAGAGAAGAAGTTGGTTCCAGATTTGTACGAACCCACAGATCAGTACAAGTGAGGAATCTAACTACTTCATGAAGCACAAGTGAATATACTAGGCATGTTATGAGATGCAGATTGAGAGATCTAACTTGTGTGAAGATAAACTTCTTATGGTAGAAAGTGACAGAACCATGAGATCAAAAGGGGCTGTAAAAAGAAGTTTTATTTACCACACTTGGAACTGCTAGACGGAAGTGGGAGATGATGCCGAGCAGTTCAGTCCTCCGTGCCCTAACTTGGCGACGGAAGACACCTACGGCGACGGCGGAGAGAACAATGACCGCGGTCGGTGTGAGGACGGCGTCAGAGAGGTTGCGGCAGCGAAGCGCTTCGTCGCCGGCGTCGTCGAGAGCTAGCGGTGGCGCTAGGGTTCGTGCGAGGGTGGAAGAAGGAGATAATGACCGCGGTAAGTGTGAATTTATAGGCACAGGGGCGGCACTGTGCTATTACACAGGTGCCCCTGGCGATTCGCATCTGAGGAACGCGTGGCTTGTTTGCGGAAGTTTGGGGTTTGTTCCATGTCCCACGCATGCCTGGATTGTCGGGCGCTCGTTCATGCTTCTCCAGATTTTGTGTGGAGGAATGAGCATTGACAATGGACTTTATGGTTGTCTCTATATCTTCTGCTGACAAGGACGTAGTGAAGACATTCGACAGTTTCAATAGAATGCATATGACTTGGAGAGATAGAATTTGAGATAGAAAGCATAGAGAGATTAGGGTCCGATCACATTCACTTAGTTCAAAAGATTCAACCAAGAAGACATAGCTATAAGTGAATGCTGTAGAGGACAGAACACTAGTATGTATACATCTATATAATCAACATAGTGAAGATAATCATGAAGACATGTTGAGTTCGAAGCCAAACCATATGTGAAGATATTGCAAGGTAACGCCATGAGTGAAACACTTCAAAATAGAACATTTGGTGGTGGCGTTACCCACCATATAGGAAGTATTAGACCCAGACACGGCGCACAATTATCGTGGCGCTCCGAAGTCAAATTCCACATTAATGTATTCACACTTAGAATGTATGTCTTTATTGACTGAAGATATACTTTACTTTGTGCGTTGCACATCTAAGTCATCATATGCATAAGTGTTAGGATGTGTGCCTGATCACAGGACATTTGAGGATTCCAGGATATTTAGCTCACACCGTAACTTGCAAAATCTCTTCTCATCCAAGGGCTTGGTGAAGATATTTGCCAAATGTTCTTCAGTGTTGACGTGTATGATATCAATGTCTTCCTTCACAACATGATCTCTGAGAAAGTGATGACGAATTTCAATGTGCTTTGTCTTTGAGTGCTGAACTGGGTTGTTGGCAATCTTGATGGCACTTTCGTTGTCGCAGTAAAGTGGTACTTGCTTCAGATGAATGCCATAATCCTTGAGTGTTTGCTTCATCCATAGAAGCTGAGCGCAGCAAGATCCAGCAGCAATGTATTCAGATTCAGCAGTGGAGAGAGATACACAGTTCTGCTTCTTTGAAGACCAACATACACGTGATCGTCCCAGAAAGTGACATGTGCCTGATGTAGACTTGCGATCAACTTTGTCACCAGCATAATCAGCATCCGAAAATCCAACCAAATCAAACTCTGAGCCCTTTGGATACCATAATCCTAGAGTTGGGGTGTGAGCCAAATATCGAAGAATTCGCTTCACAGCTAAGTGATGCGACTCCTTTGGTGCCGCTTGAAATCAAGCACACATGCAAACACTAAGCATAATATCTGGCCTAGATGCACATAAATAAAGCAAAGAACCAATCATGGAGCGGTATACCTTTTGATCGAACTCTTTACCATTGTCGTCAGGACCTAGATGATGTTTGGCTGGCATTGGTGTTGTGAAGCCTTTGCAGTCTTGCATACCGAACTTCTTCAGGCAATCTTTGAGATACTTCTCTTGAGATATGAAGATGCCATTGCGTTGTTGTCGTATTTGAAGACCAAGGAAGAACTTCAGCTCCCCCATCATGGACATCTGATATTGCTCTTGCATCATATATCCAAACTCTTCACTGTACTTCTGATTGGTGCAGCCGAAGATAATGTCATCCACATATATTTGGCACACAAACAGTTCACCATCATATGTCTTCGTGAAAAGAGTGGGATCCAGGGAACCAGGTATGAAGCCTTTGCTCTTCAGGAAGTATTTGAGTGTGTCATACCAGGCCCTAGGGGCTTGTTTGAGGCCATACAGTGCCTTGTTGAGCTTGTATACCATGTCAGGATGTTTTGGATTTTCAAAGCCAGGCGGTTGTGCAACATACACTTCTTCTTCAATCTTGCCATTGAGAAAGGCACTTTTCACATCCATTTGATATAGAAGTATGTTATGATGATTTGCATAGGCCAGCATAATGCGTATGGCTTCAAGCCTAGCCACGGGAGCAAAGGTTTCATCGAAGTCAATGCCTTCCACTTGAGTATATCCTTGAGCAACGAGACGAGCTTTGTTTCTGACAACTTGACCATGCTCGTATTGTTTATTGCGGTATATCCATTTGGTGCCTATTATGTTGTGCTTCCGTGGATCAGGACGCTTAACCAGTTCCCATATATTATTCAGCTCAAACTGTTGAAGCTCTTCTTGCATAGCTTGAATCCATTCAGGTTCCATGAAGGCTTCTTCAACTTTCTTGGGTTCTGATATTGAGACGAATGCGAAGTGCCCACAGAAATTTTCTAGCTGAGTTGCCCTTGGACGAGTGAGTGGACCAGGTGCATTGATGCTGTCAATTATTTTGTCAATCTGCACTTCATGGGCAACATGAGGATGTACAGGGCGAAGACTTTGCTCTTGCTGATCTGTGTTGTTGTTGGGAGGAATGTCTTCAGGCTGAGCATTGTCTTCATGTTGATCAGGTGCTGAGATGATAAGTTCTTCTTCAGGATGAGCTTCAGAAGGTATAATCTCTCCAGTTCCCATTAGCTTGATTGATTCACTAGCTGGAATCTCATCTAGCACATTTGGCAGTTGCTCTCTTTGTGAACCATTTGTCTCATCGAACCGCACATCCACTGTTTCAACCACTTTGTAATGAAAGAGATTGAAGACTCTGTAGGAGTGCGAATCCTTTCCATATCCAAGCATAAAGCCCTCATGTGCTTTTGGTGCAAACTTTGAGGTGTGGTGTGGGTCCTTGATCCAACACCTTGCGCCAAATACTCTGAAGTAACTGATATTTGGCTTCTTGCCAGTTAGGAGTTCATAAGATGTCTTGTTCAGAAGCTTGTGAAGATAAACACGATTGATTGTATGGCATGCAGTGTCAATGGCTTCAGTCCAGAATTTTCTTGGAGTCTTGTATTCATCTAGCATTGTTCTGGCCATCTTAATGAGTGTTCTGTTCTTGCGTTCGACAACGCCATTCTGTTGTGGCGTGTACGGAGCTGAGAATTCATGTGAGATGCCCAAGGTATCAAGATATGTATCAAGGCTAGTGTTCTTGAATTCAGTGCCATTGTCACTTCTGATGTGTTTTATCTTGGCGCCAAAATTGTTCATAGCACGATTGGCGAAGCATCTGAAGACATCCTGCACTTCAGTCTTGTAAAGGATTATGTGCTCCCAAGTATATCTAGAGTAATCATCAACAATGACGAAGCCATAGAGGCAAGCAGTAGTAGTAAAAGTTGAGTAGTGAGTGGGGCTGAAAAGATCCATGTGGAGCAGTTCGAAGGGTTGAGTAGTAGTCATGATTGTCTTTGAAGGATGTTTTGCCCTTGTCATCTTCCCTGCTTCAAAGGCACCGCATAAGTGATCTTTCTTGAACTTGACGCCCTCGATGCCTATGACATGCTTCTTCTTCGCAAGGGTGTGGAGGTTCCTCATGCCAGCATGCCCAAGCCTCCGATGCCAAAGCCAGCATTCTGAAGCTTTTGCAAGAAGACATACTGCAAGTTGTGGCCCTGCTGAGAAATCTACCACGTACAAATCATCTTTTCGATACCCTTCAAACACTAGAGACTTGTCAGATTCCATTAGTACTAGGCAACGATATTTTCCAAACATTACGATCATGTTCAAATCGCAAAGCATTGAGACAGACATTAAGTTGAAGCCAAGGGATTCAACAAGCATGACTTTATCCATGTGTTGATCCTTTGAGATTGCAACTCTACCTAGACCCAATACCTTACTTTTACCAGTGTCAGCAAATGTGATGTGACTCTTGTCGGATGGACGTAAGGTTGAGTCCATAAGAAGGCTTCTTTTGCCAGTCATGTGATTTGTACACCCACTGTCAATAATCCATTCTGAAGACTTTGAAGACGCTGGTGTCGTACCCTACAGTGCAGTTAGGGGGATAGGCTTCACGAAGAGAATTGTGAAGCAAAAACATTTGACGAACCAGTGGGTTATGAAAACTTAGTTCTAGATTAGGACTAATAGGGAGAGTAGCATGCGATTCAGGAACGAAGTACATAATGATGCCATTCGGGCATTTTATCTTGCACCCTACAAGATTTTTAAGGTCCCCAGCAATAGCGTCAGAAGATTTTGTTTTTCTGCTGGAGACCTTTCCCTGCAAAAGAGAGTTAAGCTTTCTTAACCACCCACATCTTCAAGGGTGGCTTAGAAGCAATAAGTCTAAGTGCAGCATCTGAGAATTTTGGCTTTGAAGCCTTAGCAAACAGTCTTGCAGGTGGACAATAATACTCATAGGAATAAGCAGAATAATTTTTGGTCACATGAACATGACGGTTCGATGAACCGCTCTCATATTCATATGCCTGAGTATGGTTTCCCTGCAAAACATTTGCGTTAGTGTGAATCAGGTGAGTCCTCTGTTTGTATGAAGCCTTTGGACCGTATGAAGCCTTTGGTCTGAGGTTTGTCTTCTTCAAGTGAGGTGTCATGAAGACATTCACGGGAAGATTTTCCAGACACTTTTTCGGAACCCAGATCTTCTTCATAGGCGGTCCATTCCTGCAGTTAGTACCAATGTACCTGGCAAACACTTCACCATTCTGATTCTTAAACAGTTCATAGTTTGCATCAAAGGATTCATCAATAATAATGGGGTTAGCACATGTGAAGCCAGATAAATTGGATGGATCTGCTGAAGGTTCCTTTGCAGCAACCCATGTGGTTTTGGGGTACTGCTCAGGTTTCCAGTAAGAGCCATCTGCATTTATTTTCCTTACGAACCCAACACCCTCTTTCCTAGGGTTTCGGTTCAGAATCTACTTCTTGAGGCCATCACATAATGTCTGATGTCCTTTAAGAATTTTGTACATCCCTGTTTCAAGCAATGTCTTCAACCTAGCATTCTCATCAGCAATAGCAGTGGTATCCTCAGCAGAGGGGTTAGTTACCACATCAACAGTTGAAGATATTGCAACAGCAGTAGCAGTGGAACATTCAGCAACAGAAGTAGCATTATCACATTCAATGCATTTAAGACATGGTGGTTCAAATCCTTCCTGAGCGGAACTGATCTGTTCGGCGCGAAGTGATTCGTTTTCCTTTTGAAGATCTTCATGAGCCGCTCTCAATTTCTCAAGTTCTTTCTTCCTTTGAAGATAATCATAGGAAAGCTTTTCATGAGTTGTTGAGAGAGTATCAAGACGATCTTCAAGTTCCTGATACTTAACATGAAGATTTTTTATGTCTTCAATTAAGGATTCAGATCGAGTCATTTCAGCACCCAACAGATCATCGCTTCTGTCTAATAGTTTTTGAATATGTTCCATAGCTTTCTGTTGTTCAGTTGCAATTTTAGCAAGTGTTTTGTAGTTGGGTTTTGAATCACAGTCAGAGTCATCGTCACTAGATGTTTGATAGCGAGTAGTGCGTGTGTTTACCTTGGCACCGCGTGCCATGAAGCAGTAGGTAGGAGTGGAGTCATTCTTGTCATTTGCATCAGTGTCGGTGATGAAGTCATTGTCTTCAGTGTTGAAGATGGACTTGGCGACGTATGCTATAGCCAGACTCGCAATGCTAGAATCAGACTCCTCCTCAGATTCCACCTCTGCCTCCTCAGAAGCGGACTCCTCCTCTGAATCCATTTCCTTGCCAACAAACGCGCGTGCCTTGCCAGATGAGCTCTTCTTGTGTGATGAAGACTTTGAGGAAGACTTGGAAGAAGACTTTGAGTATTTCTTCTTCTTCTTGTCGTCAGAATCATATTCCTTGCTCTTCTTCTTCCTTCTGTTCTCATTGTCCCACTGTGGACACTCAGAGATGAAGTGTCCAGTTTTCTTGCACTTGTGACATGTTTTCTTCTTGTAATCATGAGCAGAAGCTTCATCATTCCTTGAGCTTGATCGTGAAGATTTTCTGAAGCCTTTCTTCTTGGTGAATTTTTGGAACTTCTTCACTAGCATTGCAAGTTCCCTTCCAAAGTCTTCAGGATCATCAGAACTGCTGTCAGATTCTTCTTCAGATGAGGAAACAGCTTTTGCCTTCAAGGCATGAGTTCGCCCATAGTTTGGACCATAGATATCTCTTTTCTCAGAAAGCTGGAACTCATGTGTGTTGAGCCTCTCAAGTATGTCAGACGGATCGAGTGTCTTGAAATCAGGACGTTCTTGAATCATCAGGGCTAGGATGTCAAACGAACTATCAAGTGATCTCAGCAGCGTCTTGACGATTTCATGTTTGGTGATCTCAGTGGCGCCGAGGGCTTGAAGTTCATTTGTGATGTCAGTCAGCCGGTCAAATGTGTGCTGGACATTCTCATTGTCATTTCGCTTGTAGCGGTTGAAGAGGTTGCGAAGAACACTGATTCTCTGAGCTCTCTGGGTTGAGATGCCTTCATTGACCTTGGAGAGCCAGTCCCAGACCAGCTTAGATGTCTTCAAGGCACTCACACGGCCATACTATCCTTTTGTCAGATGACCACAGATGATATTTTTGGCAGTAGAGTCCAGTTGAGTGAACTTCTTGACATCAGCAGCAGTGACACCTTCTCCAGCCTTGGGAACGCCGTTCTCGACGACATACCATAGGTCGACGTCAATGGCTTCAAGATGCATGCGCATCTTATTCTTCCAGTAGGGATATTCAGTTCCATCGAAGACGGGGCACGCAGCGGAGACTTTGATTATCCCTGCAGTCGACATAGCTAAAACTCCAGGTGGTTAAACCAAATCACACAGAACAAGGGAGCACCTCGCTCTAATACCAATTGAAAGTGCGTTATATCGACTAGAGGGGGGTGAATAGGAGATTTTTATGGAAGTCTTCAAAA
The DNA here is from genome assembly GCF_056163025.1 of Triticum urartu. Lineage (NCBI taxonomy): Eukaryota > Viridiplantae > Streptophyta > Magnoliopsida > Poales > Poaceae > Triticum > Triticum urartu. The sequence goes on along the minus strand of NC_141878.1, from coordinate 265,831,431 downwards.
CGTGGGAGTTATGAAGACAAACAACGAAGATTTTGCCTATTACTATGCAGCGGAAGTTAGATTACACTAGGCAAGCCATGGTCAAGTATTCAATAGAGTGAAAGCACAAAGAAAAACAGCTGCAGTGTAATAAGGATCAGGTAGGAAGAAGTTATGAAGCCAAACAGATCATACATTCACGTTGTGAAGACAAAAGATATAGCAAGCATGCAATGGCTTCACAATGAGTAACAGTAAGAAAAAGGAAGTGAAGATGAAACCCGTGACTTGTTGAAGACAATGATGTGTTGGACCAGTTCCAGTTGCTGTGACAACTGTACGTCTGGTTGGAGCGGCTAGGTAATTAAACCTCAGGACACACAGTCCCTGACACCCAGTCCTGAACACGCAGCTCAGGACACCAAGTCCTCACCGTATTCTCCTTGAGCTAAGGTAACATAGTCCTCGCCCAATCACTCTGGTAAGTCTTCAAGGTAGACTCCCAAACCTTCACAGACTTCGTTCACTGGCAATCCACAATGTCTCTTGGATGCTCTGAACGTGACGCCTAACCGTCTGGAGGATTCACAGTCCTCAAGTGTAATAAGTCTTCAGATCACATAGACAAGAAGACTTAAGTGATGCCCAATGTTCTCTGGCTCTGGGTGGTTAGGGCTTTTCTCCTCGCTAGGAATTTTCTCTCAAAGGCTTCGAGGTGGGTTGCTCTCAAACGACAAAAGCCGTGCACTGAAATCTGAGCAGCCAACCGTTTATGGTTGTAGGGGGTGGGCTATTTATAGCCACTTGGCAACCCGACCTGATTTGTCCGAAATGACCCTGGGTCACTAAGGAACTGACACGTGTCTCAACGGTCAGATTTCAAACTCTCATGGCAACTTTACTTGGGCTACAAGCAAAGCTGACTTGTCCGGCTCTGGACAAGATTCGCTCTCATTGTCTTCACTCGAAGACATAGGTTTTTGGTTTAGGCATCACTTCAGTCATTCTGACTGGTTCTCCTGGACCCCACTTAACAGTACGGTGGTTCCTATGACTCAACACAAAAGAAAAAGAACTACAAAAGATCTAAGTCTTCGAGCTCCATAGGCTTCATAACGTGTCTTCTTTTGTCATAGTCTTCAATGTGAATATCTTCATATACCACCTTTGGCTTCAATGTCTTCATACATTTTTAGGGGTCATCTCTGGTAGTAAAACCAAATCAATGAGGGACTTCTACCTGTGTTATCCTGCAATTCTCACAAACACATTAGTCCCTCAACTAGGTTTGTCGTCAATACTCCAAAACCTACTAAGGGTGGCACTAGATGCACTTACAGTGTCTCCTTGTTTCTCTTTCAGTGTCGTATCTCTTATGCCAGGCAGAACTTTACAGAAGATAGTGAGCCAAACCATCTTGAGGACAGCGAGATGACCCCAAGGTCCTGTCTTGATGAAGACAGTGAGTTGAAGCTACTCAACAGCAGGTGTGAGACAACCTCTATGTAGTCGCTGCCCCAATCAGTTCGACTTCTTCAGTCTCAACTTAAAGCGGAAAGGCTTGCTTCAGCTCAGCTCCGACTTGAAGTCAAATATCCAATGAAGATGTCAGAGGACTGCCGTGCGCACTATGGTGCCATACAGCTAGGGATGGAGCATCTATCGTTGACACAACTGAGGTCTCATCAGCTTGTTCAGCTGCTTGCAGGGCCCGTCCTGGCCAGGGCTAGTGCTTTCTGAAGTGATCTCAGTTTTGTATATTCTTTTATCGGCGTGTTTATATGCACTAGTGACGATCTTTGATGTCCAGTGTATGTAATCCGCGGTCACATTGCGCTTTATTATCACCGGCAGCGAACTTTGATTCCCAATGGATGTAATATGTCATAATTTCTTTATTGTATAGTATAGTCTAGGTTTATTCTTTGGTCGGTATGTTGTAATTTAGGCCGGAAGGTTCACTGGATCTCAGTTTTGTCGGTCTTCAGGCCGGCCAGTTAATCATATGGGCCAAAACATGGCCATCTGGGCCAGATAATACCACGGACTTTTAATAGGCTAAAACCTAGATTGGGCTAGCGTTGAGCCGAAAAATTCATGGGCCAAAATAGGCCGAAACTGCCTAAGGCCCATGTTGGGCCAAAATAGGACGAGGAGTTAACATGCCAAAATATATCTCGGGCCTGTTTGGCCCAATAAATTATGGGCTTTAAGCAGGCCGGTATCCACGCGGGCCATAGGCCCGAAAGTATCACGAGACATTATCAGATGGGCTGTAAGCAGGCTGGATTCAACGCGAGCTGTAATTAGGCCCAACGGTTACACGGGCCATTAACAGGCCGATAGGCCAGTTGGGTGAAACTTATCCACGAAGACTATGGGCCGTTAAGAGGCCTAAAGTTACTTCGGACAAGAAATAGCCCAATTTCTGCATGGGTTGTTAAATGGCCTAAAGTTAAACCGGGCCAACAACGTCCCAGATGCACCATGAGCCGCTAACAGGCCGAAACTATTATCAGGCCGAACTGGTAAACGGGCATTTAACAGGCTGAAATACAAACCCATCTTTAGAATGGGACCAAAAGAAGAGTGGCCTGTTAACGGGCCTGGTCCAATATGGGCCGTAATTTGGCCAAAAACTCGGCAGGCTGTGAACGGGCCTGATCTGGTATGGGCCCCAATTTGACCCAAAACATGGCAGGCTGTTAACGGGCCAGCCCACTAGTGTCTAAAAAACATGGTGGGCCTTTAGCTGGGCCCGCCTTTTCACCGGAATGGGCCTCTGTTGGGCCGTGCCACGTGTTGACGTATCATAGGCGCCTCCTATCCAATGAGTGGATGACATCTGTCCCAACGGTGAGCCAACACGTGTTTCCTCCGGCCAATGAGAATTTTACACGTGGAAAATCCCCATTGGTCCGGGCTGTTAATGGGTTATCGGATCCAAAACCAGACCCGATAGCTTAACGGCGACCCGTTACGGTCGATGCCACGTGTCAGTCACCCTTGATGAAAACACTTCTATGATGCGCGATTTATCGTCAAGGAAGTGGACACTTTCGTGATAATTTTGGTAATGTCATGGAACACTTCTACGACAACACAGGTATGACAATCTTGATTCTATCATAAAATCGTCATGGATGTACATGCATGATAGAAAAAGTGACCTACTGTGACAAACACGTATCATCACGGAGGTGTATTTTTTGTAGTGCTTTGACTTTCGAGTGCAAAACCTATGGCTTAGGACTCGAATTTGAGGGTCCTGCGGGGCTCCTAGGGTAAGCTGGGAGTATTTCTTGGGTTTGCACACTTGTCCCGAGCATTTTGAGTACTTGTGGGTCAGAAACACACACCATATGGCAAAGTTATGACCGTTTTAGTGAACACCCACTAGTACAACGAGGTGCTATACAAACGGTTTTTAACCCCTTTCCGTGACGACGTTCAGAACCGTTGCCAAGTGAGTGGCTACGATAGGGGGGGTCCTTCCCACATGACGCAGAAACTGTCGGGGATAGGGAGCCATGATGCATGTAAAATACTCCCTACTCGTTTGTGCTCGCATTGCCATCGCAGTCGGTATCCTGTGGTGCTACGTTTACGATGTGCGACCCATCACATATAGTTCATGGTTGTAGAAGTAGACAATCACACACATTTACTTTTCCTTGACTGTGTGCAATTCGATGTAAGAGCGCACACAATTGTCGCTATAAAACTATATGCGAAGCTTGAATACATCCCACACGATTCATCCGTCGTACCCGCGTCAGATGATTGACCTATCGCACATGTTCTTCTATGACCAAACGTGTGTGATGCGCACAACATCACAAACAGTCCATAATTTGGAAGCGTGTGTGATAAGGTGACTATCACAAACATTTAATAAGAAAGAATTGTATGCGATGTTGTTGTTAATCACACATGTTTTTTCTTGGCTGATCGTGTGTAGTGGAGATTGATCACACACATAGTGTATCCTAGAAATGTGTCTGATCTCCACGTCTATCGCAGACATTTCGCTTTCGCAAACTGTGTGCAGCGTAATCCCTAATTTAAAATCACATGTTTTAAATTTGAAAGTAGGCAATCACTTATTTCATATCCAACCATGTTTATAACAAATATAGAGTCAACCACAAATGCATAGTTCGATGCACAGATACATATACTGAAGAACTACGGAAGCACCAAGTAAAGAATGACGAACTACAGCTGTACTAAAGACTGTAAAGTGAGGGGCGAAAGACATTCTGGTTGCTGGAGAAGGTGAAGCGGAATGCCAATATTGTGCCCTCCTCCATGCGTAATGCGCGCACGACTCTAGGCCAACCCCTTGTGATGGCTGCCCGTCCATCCTTCACTGTCTTCTTTACGACTTCTCGATGCTCATTGTAGTCTGGATGAAATACTTTAACCTTCATTGCGTGTCCACCAATCATGTACATTGCGAGGTAATCTTGAGTGAACTGCTTTGGGAACCACTTCGAATGAAAAAGACTCAGACATTGTTGTCTAACAACTCATTATGGGCAGTAAAAAGAGAAGGCTGCAAAGTTTGTAGTTACCATCCTATAGCTCACTGTTGTGTTGGATAGAGCATAAACAAATCATTTGCTTGCCACCATTTGTATCTTTTTTTGCTAATAATCCTTATGAGTTTCCTCACTTGATGCTTGTTCATGAATATCTCATTGCCCCATACGCAAAAAGGGTCGACGCGTGGATCCTTGCCAAGGGCATATGTACCTACAAGAAACAAGTCAATATTAGAAGCTAACAAGTGTGCAGGCCTGGATCTATACACTACATTATGGAGCGATGTGGGGAGTACAAGTCGAGGGATGAAACTAACCTCGGAGGAAAATGGTGGCCACTCCCATTGTTGTCCTGCATAAGTAGTGGAAAGGCATGATAAGTACAACAACCTTAACATCAAACAAATATAGCAAAGGTAAAAAACATCATATCCAAATGATAGCTTGAATGTGTTGGTTTCAGCATGCTGTTAAAGCAGACATGTAACATCCCAAAATTCTAAATTTTGGAATGTTATAATAAATAGATAGATTTGACTGATTGTTTGATTGATTGTCTGAAAGTGAGTGAATTCAAATTCTTTTCAAACACAAAACCCTAGAGAGAAGATGACATGACTTCTTCCATTTAAAAATGAAAAGGGTGTTTGAAAAATAATTGAATTTCATTTGGAAATATTCCAATTCTGAAACTTTATGCGACTCAATGATTTTCACGAGAGAAGATAAAATGACTTCTTCAAATTATATGAAATATGAGTTGGGAGTTTCAAAGAATTAAATTCAAAGTTCTTTTGAATTTATTTTCAATTTGGAATGTTATACATTAGATCATCATGCATATCTTATTTTCTTGCATTTTGGTCGATCCTAGAAATTTCACGCAACTCAAGGACCTTCGGAGAGAGTTGGAGATTTCGTTATTTTCATATTTGAGAGTTTTCTCGAATTTGAAAAGAGGATCATTTGATTTATTTATTTCATCTTCAATAATTTTTCCGTTATCAAAAATATAAGAGAGGGAATAACATGACTTTCCCAAAATTGAGGAAAAATGAAGATTTAATAAATAGATCAAGTTTTGGTTTTGCCGGAGTTTTATTTGCATTTTATTCGGATAGGGAAAAATGCGTGTTTTCAAAAATTGCATTTTAGGTCCGGAGAAAAGTTCATTTTGTTCGGCTCATTTTTAGGAGTCGGGGAAAATTTACTTTAGAAATTTTGGAGTTCGTTTAGTTTAGTTTTCTTTGTTTTTTCTGCGCGTGAAATCTGTTAAAAAAAATAAAAAATACTGGAGCAAGCCGGCCAGGCCAAGGCCCAGCCGGGCCAAAGGCCACCGCCCCCAGCCGCCGTGCGCCAGGTGCAAGGCAAGGCGCCAGGGAGCCGCCGCCTCTTTCTTTTAGGAAATCCTAGTAGGACTTTGGTCCTACTTCCATATATTCCTTTTCTATTTCTAGATCTTTTCCTTCCCTCTTTTCTATTCCTATTCCTAGTCTAATTTCTTGTCCCCTACCCCAAGTAAACCCCCCCTCCCGAATATAAATACCCAAGCACCCCCCCTCTAAATCATCAAACCCAAAGCCTAGAGCTCCACCACACCCCGCGCCGCGCCACCCCTCACCAGCGCGCCGCCCTAAGCCGCCGCCCGCGCCCTGCGTCACCCGCCGCCGCCGCGCCTTGCCTACACCGCCACCGCTTTAGCCACCGCCGCACCGCCCCACACCCGCGCCGCCGCCGCCCTACGCCGCCGCCGCCGCCTTACGCCGCCGTTCACCAGAGACCTCGCCGAGGTTGCCCCGCGTCTTTTTTCCTCGGATCGTTCTCTTCTAATCGTTCCGATTCTTCTCTAAACCGTTCCGGTTTTCTAGATCGGTTTTTCGTTCGGTTTTCTTTTCCGAAACCCTAGATCGGATTCGTTTTCTTTTCCGATTTAGTTGCCTTGGACCGTTCGCCGGACCGTTCATCCTAACGAACGTGATCACCGGATTCTTCTAGGTTAACGAACGTCCGTTCGTTTAACCGTTCTTCGTTTTCTTTCTCGTCGGATTTATTCCGCGATCGCGATCTCAGATCCGATCTTCGTTCTAGTTTATTTTCTCGCTCGTTTATCGGAATCAGGTGATTCAAGCGCCTGGAGTTTTGTCTCGAAACCGCCATTCCGTCTAATCAACTTGAACAAGTTTTTGCCCCGGTAAAATTTGACCTAGTTGCAACTTGCTAGAACTGAGTTGTTTTCTTCCGCCGTTTGTTTCCCGTTTCTTTGTTCGGTTCGTTCTTTCTTTTGCAACCGGAGTTCTTAAATTGAACTATCTGGTTCGTTCTCTTGTTCGAGTTTTACCTGTGCATTAGATGAGTACTTATTGTGTGGTTACTATTGTTTGCTTACGATAGATTGACCGGAGTGTGACGAGTAGATCTATCTAGAGTTTTTGAGTGCGAATCATCTTCATCAACATTGCAGGAAAGTTCACACTTTGATCATACCTTTCTACAACCCATGTTTTATTGCATTAGATCAATCCTCACACATTGCATGGTTAGGATCTAATTAAACTGTGGGATGGGAAGTAGATGAGGTAGTACCTATTACCTGTATTATTATGAAACCTTTGGGAGTTACTTCTACGTTGCTTATTATGCCATGCTATGCTAGTAGACGTGGATTGGGTGAGTGATATCCATGACAGATGTGAGTTGATAATTTTAATGGTTTATCTAAGGTGGCAACTTAAACACACATCTGGGTGGATTGAGGCACGTGATGTCTATCAGGACTTGCCTGTTTTTTTTGGACCGCCACCCAGGCTCAAAGGGATCATAAGATCTTTCATGCTAGAAACTTCCGTGTGCAGCCACATGCTACTATGGGATCTGGCGTAGTTGACTAAGTTGTGCGAACTCTTACAGGGTGGACTAGCAGATGTAGGGGATGTAGGTGTACCGGTCTACCTCACATGTAAGGTGCTAGTGCTTCTGAAAGACTATGTCTCGGTCATCCGTCTTCTCAAACACCCTGTAGTGCGAGAAAACAAACGGAGGCGATCGAGTCATGTGGGGAAAAGTGCGCAAACCTCTGCAGAGTGTACAATCTAATCATGATTAGCCGTGTCCCCGGTTATGGACATCTTGAGTATCTAGTACTTCAATATCATTGTGAATCTCAACATGTTACTCCTAATTAATGTTGTTGGGTTTTAATTATTTTTAATTGGGATTGAGAATGCTGTCAACCATTCTCAATGTTTCACAACCACCATGATAGTAATTAATCTTATTCCTTTGCAGTAGGGAAAAATTGGCTTTATGCAAAAACCTTATAACCATAGAGCTTTTCCACCAGCCATATAAGCATATAGTGATAGCCATTGTTCATCATTTTCTCTATGGTGTGAATTTGCCAGTACATTCAATGTACTGACCCGTTTCGGGCTGCAACGTCTCATGTTGCAGGTTTCTTACGACGAGTAAGTGATACGTTAGGGTTACGATTTCTACACTCAACTTTGCCGTTGGTGTTGATGGGAAACCACAACCTTGTTGCTTCCGCTATATGGATTGAGGTAATAGTATTTACGTTACTTTATACGTGTGATTTACCTCTGTTATAAATCCTTCGAGTACTGTGTGTGTCAGCATACTGATCCAGGGATGACACATAAGCACAGAGACTTGATCCATTCGGGTCGGGTCCCTACAAGATGGTATCAGAGCCAGGTTGACTGTAAGACGTGACCCTAGAAACTGGCAAGCCCATAGCAAAGATTTTTCTCTACAACTTTCCCTTTCAAAAAGATCTTTTACCTCTCTTCTCTTCTGAGCTTATTCAAAAATTCCCTTTAGTGAAACCATACCCTTTTCCCTTTTGACCACTCGAGGATTCGACTGATGAGACCACTCCAAGAAGTACAAGATATCGGACAACTAAGACCACTTCGGAATGAACAGTTTTTTTCCGTGCATCTGAATAATGGAAACTACAACGGTTGAAGACCGAAGACAAGTAGAATTTGAAGGCTCTGAAGAATTCCCAGATTTGTATGACCTAGGAATGCTACCCTTATGGAACTTGGCAGACTATGGAAGTTGTCAATACCCGAGATCATGGTGTATCAGAGAAAGACTGAAACATGGATCATAGAACTCAAAGTTTTGTCAAGGAAACCCCAATGCAGGAGATATCAAGTATGGAGAGATAGCTCATGGAAATGACAAGGGCAGAAACACGGTTATCCATGATGTCATCACCATTGATACTGTGGTCACCGAGCTGAGCTAAGCATGCATTCCTTCAGAAGGATTGGATGGTAGAAGGCTGATGGAGCATCTATCAGCAAAGGATGCAGTTTTAAACTTAGCTGGTGTATCACCAAGATCTGGAGTAGTACATCAAGAAGTTTAAGGTGGAGCTCCATGAAAGCATATTAGACAAGGAAGTATTTCATGAGGAACTTAGGACCCAGAAGTTGAAGTAGCCAAGCTGGAGGAGCAAAACCTCGTGATACAGGAGATTCATGAGGAACTGAAGGGCAGTAGTACCATGGTTCATGCCAATGTTGAAACCCAGAAGTTTGGAATGCCACTCCAGAAATATTAAAGGACGTCACGAGAAACTTTTGTCAACAGAGAGGATCTGGCAGAAGAACTTGAGAAGGACAAGCATGATTGGAAGAAGCCATTGGAGGCTTGAACAAGGCTTGAAGAGTTTGGAGACGTTGAAGATTTATTGACCTTTAGAAGACCAAACCCCTATTATATACCTACGTTAGATGCGACGATTGTGAGCTGTCATTTGTTTGTTGTTTTTCTGACAGCCACAATAAAATCTATCTTTTCAAAACCATTGTTTGTATTGTGTGTATCCCTCTCTATCCCCCTAATCTCACCCCAAAACCCTTGGACCCAATAGAGGATGAATGGAGATGAGCTCGTATTTTCGGGACCGATGAGTCAATTGGAGACGGACCGATGGATTCAGAACATCGAGGATCATATGGAGAACAACCCTATAGTCGGAAAGGATATGACCCAGCATGCTCTTCAATGCTTTGAAAGAGGTGCTGCTACTTGGTGGAGGATATACCAAATCATCAATGGATGGCAAGGAGTAACCACTTGGAAATAATTTAAGTTGACTTTGCTAAAGTCTCAGTTTGTGTCCCAGAAGTTGAAGCCTTATGGAAAAGACATGAAGAAACCTTGTGCATGCAAGCTTTGTGGAGAAATAGGCTACACCCATAAAGCAGACAAGGATGAATGCCCTAACTGTGAAGGAAGTCACCCAGCTGAAGAATGCCCAACCAGGCAGATCACTTCTTTCTTGTGTGAAGGGACTACCCACTCAGTGTCACATATACCCCTTGGTACAAAGAACCATCCAGCAGAAGAAAGAAGCAATGAAAGGAGCCCTCATGAAAATTTTAGAAGAACCTGCGATGAAGGACGAGGTGGAGGACACACCCAAAAAGGAACCAATTAAACCCTGCACCAAGTCTTGCTATTCATGTGGAGAAGAATGACACATCTCCCAGAATTGTATGAATGGGGATCTAGTAGAATTCCCGACGGAGGAAATAGAGTATGACCCACAGGAAATAGAAGCCCTGATTGGAATGGAAAAGTCCAGGAAGAGAAACCGATTGGATTCCAGGAAGGACCTAAGTCATATCACCTGTTATAGGTGCAAGGAGTCAGGGCACTACCTCCACAGTTGCCCAAAAAGGAAGCCAAGAACCCAAGGAGGCTATATAATCACAAGGAAACCTCGAAATTTGTCAGATGTAATATGTTTCCGTTGTAATAAAGCAGGGCACTTTGCCAGAGATTGTCCGAAGGAGAAGGAGACTTGTGATAAGTAGTTGAGTTTGTACCAGAAGAAATATAGTCATAGTAGTGAGAACATTTTCTTTATATTGAGGTGTTGAGTTGAGACATGTAATGGAGAAGCGAGAGATTTTAATCATTGAGAGTGAATAAAGTTAGCATCATTGGTACTAATATGGATCTTATGAGTTGTTACTCTATGAAGAAGGATTTTGACCATTTTTTTGGATATGAGAAATATGGTCTATGGAAGATTTGTGCATTTTAAGGGTGGTAGTACCCTATAAGAACCCTTGACTCTTGGAAAAGATAAGGATACTCCACTGACTGGATTTCGGACAAAATGAATATGAGTTTTGTCTCGATATGTGTGATGCCCAAGAGTATGTGGGATGATGTTGGAGACCGTCGGTTGTTTGGACCAAAGGTGATCAAAGAAGTCAGAAGAGAATGTTAAGTTGATTCGAGATAGACTAAAGGTAGCTCAGTCCAGGCAGAAGAGTTGTGCAGACTCAAAACTCAAGGAGGTAGTCTATGAAATTGGAGACCAAGCATGTCTTCGTGTGTCCCCTGTGCGAGGAGTTAAATGGATTGGAGTTAAGGAACAGTTAGCCCCGAGATTTGTAGGACCATACCGAGTTTTGGAGCGTATGAGAGAAGTGGCCTACAAGTTTGAGTTACCCGAAGGACTGTCAAGAGTTCAAGTTGTGTTTCACGTTTCCCCGCTGAAGAAGTGCCATGCAGAGATGGCCAATATTCCTTTGTAAGGACGCTTGACCCCTGGAAAGGATAATGACGTTCCACGGAGTGATCTTCATAGGTACGAGTTTTATCTCGATATGTTGGATACCCCCAAGAATATGAAGAGATGAGTTACCATTGGATATAAAGGAGGTATGATGTTGGTAATATGGAGCAATGGCAACCCCATGACAAGTCTGAGTACTCACGTCTTGGTTTGGTGCCAATAGAAGGAAGGAAGACAATACAATTGGATGGATTTAAGAATACTAGGAAGTGTGAACAATGATCAGTTGCCCGATGATAAGTTCAAGGACTACAAGTGATGAGATGTGCCATAACCCACATGCCCCAAGACCTTCCCAGAAGCAAGCACATTCTTGCTGAAGGAAAAACCCTGGAAGTGGTTATACCTTTGACGACAGACGATTTTATAGGAGTTTACGCAAAACCTGAGAGTTGTGAAGGAACGATAGATGTTTGTCTGGCTTGCAGAATCAATGGATTATTCCGTTCGTAGATGAGAGAAATTCTGCAATGCTTGTGAGGTTGACCGAGTGTTAGTATGCGAGATTCGCTAAACTGTATACATGGTAATGATTTGGGTGCGGGATGGATTGATCACCATACCGACTTACTCTTATTATTCGCCTTGCTATATGGGATGGTAAATCTGAGTGACTTACCTATAGTAGAGAGACGGCGATATTAAACCTTGTTTAAGCCTTAGAATGGTATAGCAATTTTTCCCTTGTACAAGGTAGCTTTGCCAACCGTAGGTTATACGGTGAGGATCAACCCAGACCCATTTCCTGCAGGAGAAACCATAAATTGTTGACCACCATGAGATATCGATAGTTGTTTAGTTTTGGCGCCTGACCCATCAGCTAAGAAGACCCAATCTCGTAATAACCTTACCAAGAGGAAAGGATAAAAGAATTTAGGAAAAGGTTATGCCACTACCAGAAGAGCTCAGAGAAGGAATTTTCTCAAGGATCTAAGAAGACCGACACTGTCAAGAATAAGGATGGAGTATATGAGTTTTGACAGAACCGTAACCATGCTTCTAAGGGTGGTAGCACCCAGACCCCGGTGATGATTGATGGAATTTGAGGAGACCCCCAAACCCTAACCTTTTTCTTGCTAGCCTCTCCGAATCTCGAGGACGAGACTCATTTTAAGGGTGGTAGGTTTGTAACATCCCAAAATTCTAAATTTTGGAATGTTATAATAAATAGATAGATTTGACTGATTGTTTGATTGATTGTCTGAAAGTGAGTGAATTCAAATTCTTTTCAAACACAAAACCCTAGAGAGAAGATGACATGACTTCTTCCATTTAAAAATTAAAAGGGTGTTTGAAAAATAATTGAATTTCATTTGGAAATATTCCAATTCTGAAACTTTATGCGACTCAGTGATTTTCACGAGAGAAGATAAAATGACTTCTTCAAATTATATGAAATATGAGTTGGGAGTTTCAAAGAAATAAATTCAAAGTTCTTTTGAATTTATTTTCAATTTGGAATGTTATACATTAGATCATCATGCATATCTTATTTTCTTGCATTTTGATCGATCCTAGAAATTTCACGCAACTCAAGGACCTTCGGAGATAGTTGGAGATTTCGTTATTTTCATATTTGAGAGTTTTCTCGAATTTGAAAAGAGGATCATTTGATTTATTTATTTCATCTTAAATAATTTTTCCGTTATCAAAAATATAAGAGAGGGAATAACATGACTTTCCCAAAATTGAGGAAAAATGAAGATTTAATAAATAGATCAAGTTTTGGTTTTGCCGGAGTTTTATTTGCATTTTATTCGGATAGGGAAAAATGCATGTTTTCAAAAATTGCATTTTAGGTCCGGAGAAAAGTTCATTTTGTTCGGCTCATTTTTAGGAGTCGGGGAAAATTTACTTTAGAAATTTTGGAGTCCGTTTAGTTTAGTTTTCTTTATTTTTTCTGCGCGCGAAATCTGTTAAAAAAATAAAAAATACTGGAGCAAGCCGGCCAGGCCAAGGCCCAGCCGGGCCAAAGGCCACCGCCCCCAGCCGCCGTGCGCCAGGCACAAGGCAAGGCGCCAGGGAGCCGCCGCCTCTTTCTTTTAGGAAATCCTAGTAGGACTTTGGTCCTACTTCCGTATATTCCTTTTCTATTTCTAGATCTTTTCCTTCCCTCTTTTCTATTCCTATTCCTAGTCTAATTTCTTGTCCCCTACCCCAAGTAAACCCCCCCTCCCCAATATAAATACCCAAGCACCCCCCCTCTAAATCATCAAACCCAAAGCCTAGAGCTCCACCACACCCCGCGCCACGCCACCCCTCACCCGCGCGCCGCCCTAAGCCGCCGCCCGCGCCCTGCGTCACCCGCCGCCGCCGCGCCTTGCCTACACCGCCGCCGCTTTAGCCACCGCCGCACCACCCCACACCCACGCCGCCGCCGCCCTACGCCGCCGCCGCCTTACGCCGCCGTTCGCCGGAGACCTCGCCGAGGTTGCCCCGCGTCTCTTTTCCTCGGATCATTCTCTTCTAATCGTTCCGATTCTTCTCTAAACCGTTCCGGTTTTCTAGATCGGTTTTTCGTTCGGTTTTCTTTTCCGAAACCCTAGATCGGATTCGTTTTCTTTTCCGATTTAGTTGCCTTGGACCGTTCGCCGGACCGTTCGTCCTAACGAACGTGATCACCGGATTCTTCTAGGTTAACGAATGTCCGTTCATTTAACCGTTCTTCGTTTTCTTTCTCGTCGGATTTATTCCGCGATCGCGATCTCAGATCAGATCGTCGTTCTAGTTTATCTTCTCGCTCGTTTATCGGAATCAGGTGATTCAAGCGCCTGGAGTTTCGTCTCGAAACCGCCGTTCCGTCTAATCAACTTGAACAAGTTTTTGCCCCTGTAAAATTTGACCTAGTTGCAACTTGCTAGAACCGAGTTGTTTTCTTCCGCCGTTTGTTTCCCGTTTCTTTGTTCGGTTCGTTCTTTCTTTTGCAACCGGAGTTCTTAAATTGAACTATCTGGTTCGTTCTCTTGTTCGAGTTTTACCTGTGCATTAGATGAGTACTTATTGTGTGGTTACTATTGTTTGCTTACGATAGATTGACCGGAGTGTGACGAGTAGATCTATCAAGAGTTTTTGAGTGCGAATCATCTTCATCAACATTGCAGGAAAGTTCACACTTTGATCATACCTTTCTACAACCCATGTTTTATTGCATTAGATCAATCCTCACACATTGCATGGTTAGGATCTAATTAAACTGTGGGATGGGAAGTAGATGAGGTAGTACCTATTACCTGTATTATTATGAAACCTTTGGGAGTTACTTCTACATTGCTTATTATGCCATGCTATGCTAGTAGACGTGGATTGGGTGAGTGATATCCATGACAGATGTGAGTTGATAATTTTAATGGTTTATCTAAGGTGGCAACTTAAACACACATCTGGGTGGATTGAGGCACCTGATGTCTATCAGGACTTGCCTGTTTTTTTTTGGACCGCCACCCAGGCTCAAAGGGATCATAACATCTTTCATGCTAGAAACTTCCGTGTGCAGCCACATGCTACTATGGGCTCTGGCGTAGTTGACTAAGTTGTGCGAACTCTTACGGGGTGGACTAGCAGATGTAGGGGATGTAGGTTTACCGGTCTACCCCACATGTAAGGTGCTAGTGCTTCTGAAAGACTATGTCTCAGTCATCCATCTTCTCAAACACCCTGTAGTGCGAGAAAACAAACGGAGGCGATCGAGTCATGTGGGGAAAAGTGCGCAAACCTCTACAGAGTGTACAAACTAATCATGATTAGCCGTGTCCCCGGTTATGGACATCTTGAGTATCTAGTACTTCAATATCATTGTGAATCTCAACATGTTACTCCTAATTAATGTTTTTGGGTTTTAATTATTTTTAATTGGGATTGAGAATGCTGTCAACCATTCTCAATGTTTCACAACCACCATGATAGTAATTAATCTTATTCCTTTGCAGTAGGGAAAAATTGGCTTTACGCAAAAACCTTATAACCATAGAGCTTTTCCACCAGCCATATAAGCATATAGTGATAGCCATTGTTCATCATTTTCTCTATGGTGTGAATTTGCCAGTACATTCAATGTACTGACCCGTTTCGGGCTGCAACGTCTCATGTTGCAGGTTTCTTACGACGAGTAAGTGATACGTTAGGGTTACGATTTCTACACTCAACTTTGCCGTTGGTGTTGATGGGAAACCACAACCTTGTTGCTTCCGCTATATGGATTGAGGTAATAGTATTTACGTTACTTTATACATCTGATTTACCTCTGTTATAAATCCTTCGAGTACTGTGTGTGTCAGCATACTGATCCAGGGATGACACATAAGCACAGAGACTTGATCCATTCGGGTCGGGTCGCTACAAGACAACAGGTTTAATTGCCATCAAATATTGCAATTCAAACTGGTATTGTTGAAAATGAATAGAACGTAGGTAATGCTTAAATATCACGCTGGATAAATGTCTAAAAATGAAATAAAGGGCTGTATTAACTACACCAGGCATAACTGGAACCTAATATAGCCGTTCAAACTGGTATTGATGCCGTCGAGCGGCACAGTTCTGACTTGCACATAATGAACATCACATTGTGAATGACTGAAATAAACAAGGCATAAATGATCAATATAACAACCAAATATAGCCATTCAAAACTGGACAGAGTCTCACTGCAACCAACCTAACAAGCAAATACAGATAAACAGGGCATATGCTTGAAAACTGGACAAATGCTCACTGCAACCAACCTAGCAAGCAAATACAGATAAACAAGGCATCTGCTTGAAAACTGGGCAAATGCTCACTTCAACCAACCTAACAACCAAATACAGATAAACAAGGCATCTGCTTGATAATTGGACAAATGCTCACTACAACCAACCTAAGAACAAATTACATATAAACAAGACATCTACTCACTATAAACAACCAAATATATTCATTCGTGAAACTGAAGTGGACAATTCATACTTCAACATCACATAGCCCTATTGAACAATATATTTTTGCATAACTGGAACAATTAAACACAGCACAGTTAAAGCACCGCACGGCAAATGCTACTACAACAAAGGGTATGGGTTGGCAAGCTAGAAAAGGTAAGATTTGCTGATAGGATGTTGCCTCACATGTCATGGACGGGATCCTTCTGGTTGGAAGAGCACAGACCCATGGTGCGCTCTCTCATGTCACAGATGGGCTAATTCAGCTTGGAAGAACCTTTGTGGGTGCCCTCCTCACGGTCGTGGTCGTGGTCGATGAAATCTGACTTGGCAATTGATGATCCCAAGCCGTCGCCGTAGAACGTGTTCTTCAGAAATGACAAAATGGGCTCGATGGCGTACAAGGATCACAAATCTTTGGCCACTTGGCGAAGGAGATCAGCAGCAGGGCTGTCAAAGAGATCAATGGCAGTTGAACCAGAGGGGTTCGGGATGGACCACTTAACCTGTGACATGGCTCACGTGAAGCCATCGTTGTTGACGAGCTTTATGTTGTAGCCAGCTTTCCTAAGATACAATAATACGCTAGCCCGCTGATATGAAGCCTTCGGCATGGCAACGTAGTCAACCTCTTCGTCGGCTTCCGCTGTGAAGTGTTGCTCCCAGATCAATAGGTCGGGGCGACCGGTGGCCACCTTGCCATGACCTACCATAAGATGGACCAGTGAATCTATCATTTGGTCAAGCAACAACTCTTGTTGTCGATAAACCGCTTGGGCCAATAGATTGAACCATCATAAAAAACAAATGAGAGGGACCACAAAACCAGCACCTCTTGCATGCGGCCGAAAATGATGTACATTGGAAGGGGTGATGTGTTTTCAATATAGAATAATGTACAATTTAGATGTGGGGCCTACTGAGGGAGTCCTGGATTAGGGGGTGTTCGGGTAGCCGGACTATACCTTCAGCCGGACTCCAGGACTATGAAGATACAAGATTGAAGACTTCGTCCCGTGTCCGGATGGGACTTTCCTTGGCGTGGAAGGCAAGCTTGGTGATGCGGATATTCAAGATCTCTTACCATTGTAACCGACTTTGTGTAACCCTAACCCTCTCCGGTGTCTATATAAACCAGAGGGTTTTTAGTCCGTAGGACAACTTCATCATACAACAATCATACCATAGTCTAGCTTCTAGGGTTTAGCCTCCTTGATCTCGTGGTAGATCTACTCTTGTACTACCCATGTCATCAATATTAATCAAGCAGGACGTAGGGTTTTACCTCCATAAAGAGGGCCCGAACCTGGGTCAAACATCGTGTTCCTTGCCTCCTGTTACCATCCGGCCTAGACGCACAGTTCGGGACCCCCTACCCGAGATCCGCCGGTTTTGACACCGACATTGGTGCTTTCATTGAGAGTTCCTCTGTGTCGTCACCTTTAGGCCCGATGGCTCCTTCGATCATCAACAACGATGCAGTACAGGGTGAGACTTTTCTCCCCGGACAGATCTTTGTCTTCGGCGGCTTCGCACTACGGGCCAAGTCGCTTGGCCACCTTGAGCAGATTGAAAGCTATGCCCCTGGCCATCAGGTCAGGTTTGGAAGCCTAAACTACACGGCTGACATCCGCGGGGACTTGATCTTCGACGGATTCGAGCCACAGCCAAGCGCACCGCACTGTCTCGATGGGCATGATATAGCTCTGCCTCCGAACAGCGCCTTGGATGCCGCACACGCATCGGTTCCGACCATTGATTCGGAGCCTACTGCGCCGATCGAGGATCAGCGGTTGGACGCTGCCTCAGGGGCTGCGATCTCAGAGGCGATCAAGCCGAACTCCAGCCCCGCACTCCGCATGGCCCGTGACTCCGAGGAGCCGGATTCCTTTCTGAACTCCGAGCCCCCCGCGCCCCTGCCGATCAAATCCGATTGGGCACCGATAATGGAGTTCACCGCCGCAGACATCTTTCAGCACTCGCCCTTCGGTGACATCCTGAATTCGCTAAAGTCTCTCTCTTTATCAGGAGAGCCCTGGCCGGACTACGGTCAGCAAGGATGGTATTCAGATGATGAAGAAATTCAAAACCCACCCACCACCCACTTCGTAGCCACTGTCGACGACTTAACCGACATGCTCGACTTCAACTCCGAAGACATCGACCGTATGGACGACGATGCAGGAGACAACCAAGAACCAACGCCTATAGGGCATTCGACAGCCACCTCATCTCACGATGTGTACATGGTGGATACCCCTAGAGGAAGCAACAACGAGGAAAATGGGGATGGAAAGAGGGATCAATCTCTCGAAAAACAATCAAAGCGTCGGCGTAAACGCCGACCCAAGCCCCGCCTCGATAAAGACCCAGCCATAGAGCAGGATGAGCCGGTAGACGACGAGCATGCCTTAGAGCAACCGTCCCAACAGGACAACCCAGATAGAGAAACCGAACATCCCTCCCTCGGCGAAAATGGCATTCCGGACGACCCTACGCCGGACAAGACCACGAAGCAGAAGAACCTCCACAAACGGCTCATTGCAACCGCACGCAGCCTGAAAAAGCAGAAGCGGAATCTAAAAACTACGGAAGATGCACTCAGGATCAGATGGAGTAAAGTAATCAATACCGCAGACAAATACGGCGACACTCGCCGCACTAAAAGCTATCCGAAGAGAAAGCTACTGCCTGAATTCGATGAGGAGGCCTTAGAGCTCTCGCATTCCAAAAGTGAGAAAACCACACAGTCGGATAGACGACCCCATGGCCAGCATAAAGCGGCAAGCAGCGCCGCACTTAAGCCGGCATGCGACCCACTTAAGGATTCACATCATGGCCCAGCCAGGTCCATTTACGGGCCAAGAAAGCAAGCTCTCGTAAGCAATGCAATAAAGCCATTATCAGAATCCGGCACACCCAAATACAGGGGTGCCGTACACCCCCTATGTTTCACCGATGAGGTACTAGATTATGAATTTCCAGCGGGATTCAAACCCGTAAACATAGAGGCATATGATGGAACAACAGACCCTGGAGTCTGGATCGAGGATTATATCCTCCACATACATATGGCTAGAGGAGATGACCTCCATGCCATAAAATACTTACCCCTCAAGCTTAAAGGGCCAGCCCGGCATTGGCTCAAAAGCCTTCCTGAAAACACAATCGGAAGTTGGGAAGAGCTCGAGGACGCTTTCCGAGCAAATTTTCGAGGGACCTATGTCCGCCCTCCGGATGCAGACGATCCTAGTCACATAACTCAACAGCCCGGAGAGTCAGCTCGGCAATTCTGGAATAGATTTCTTACTAAAAAGAATCAGATAGTCGACTGTCCGGACGTTGAAGCCTTAGCGGCTTTTAGGCATAATGTTCGAGACGAATGGCTCGCCAGACACCTCGGCCAAGAAAAGCCAAGAACAATGGCCGCACTAACAAGCCTCATGACCCGCTTTTGCGCAGAAGAGGACAGCTGGTTGGCAAGATGCAGCACCAGTGACCCAAGTACATCCGAAACTAGGGATGTAACCGGAAAACCGCGGCGCAATAAGGACCGTCGCCAGACTAAGGAAAAAAGTCCGAAGAGCACGGCAGTCAACGCCGGATTCAAAAGCTCACGACAGAATCAGAAAAAGCCACCCCTCCAAGATAACAGGGATGACCTATCCAACCTAAACAAAATCTTGGATAGGATATGTCAAATACACAGCACTCCCGGAAAGCCTTCTAACCATAACCACAGAGATTGTTGGGTTTTCAAACAATCCGGCAGACTCAACGCCGAACACAAGGGGCTCGACACACCAAGCGAAGACGAGGACGAACCCCAAAAGCAGAGTACTAGGAAACAAAAGAATTTCCCACAAGAAGTAAAAACAGTAAACTTACTCCACATAACAAAACGTGCGACGCCCATAAAGGTACGCGCCCCACGGCCTATCCCAAAGGAATCCCACCACTGGTTGTCAAAACCAATCATCTTCGATCATCTGGATTATTCTAGAAGTGTCAGGAACCCAGGCTGGACTGCCCTGGTACTCGATCCAATAATTGGTAGACTCCAGTTTTCAAATGTCCTTATGGACGGTGGCAGCAGACTCAACCTAATATATGAGGACTCAATCCGCCACATGGGGATCGACCCAAAAAGAATTTGCCACAGCAAAACCTCCTTTCAAGGAGTAACGTCAGGTCCGGACACCCATTGCATGGGTTTTCTCCGGCTCGAGGTTATTTTCGGCTCTGTCGATAACTTCCATCGCGAAAAGCTGACTTTCCACATCGTCCCATTCTCAAGTCGCTATCAAGCACTACTGGGACGCGAAGCTTTTGCCCGCTTTAACGCAATACCGCATTATGCATCTCTTACGCTTAAGATGCCCGGTCCACGCGGCATCATCTCCTTAAAGGGGAAGCAGTGAGAACACCTCCCCCAAGCGGAGGATTGTGCGGCCGCTTTAACAGCCCCACAATACAATGGCTTCACTAGCCAGAACATCAGAACAGGTCATTAAGACCACGAACACGGATAGACGAGTCCGGCTCAAAAGTATCATTGATAAAGGATTAGTGGCCATATACCCCTGCACTAGGGGCTTCACACGTATAAAATAAGAGACAATAAAGCTCAGTTTTTCATATTTTACTTTACACTTTGTTTATTTCATATAACTTTTATTCGGCACGCCCCTTTTTCAACTTAGTTGCTCTCTTTTTACAGATGAACGTCGTGCTCTGCCCGTCCAGGATACGGCACAACGGAGACACAGGCGCAGACGTGCAGTAGGGACCCGTTCCAAGGATTCTTTTCAGATTAAGACTCTGCGTAAACCTTTTTACTATCACTTGTTGATACACATCCCCTGGTTCTATGACCAAGGAGGAGGCTGGCGTCTTGGCATGTGGCCACGTCAGAATTCTTGCGCGTACCTGGACACTAGGGGCTTATACCTCAGAGTGTTACCTCGCCCGCTCTCATAAAGACCGAATACCTTAGGGAGTGTTCGGCGTCGCGAGTTTGGCCTTATATGCATCAGCTCCGAGTCATGATTTTGGTCAAATGTTGGGTTGCCCGGCTCCTGTGTTCGGCCGCCTTACGTTCCGCTCTATCAGCTAAGGCGGCACCAGGAGAACTACTGTGATTGTGCCCTGGTTTGGCCAGGCGAGCACCTCAGTAGAGAAAGTCGAAAACCGATTGTCATGATATGGCGTGAGACTGGTCAACCACTCGATGACTCTCCGGAATCTGTAGGATTCCTCCGCATTAACGAAGGGCCGTTTCCCGGCCAGGCACATACGCGCCCTGAATTCGGGCGAGCGCAGTCACCACGAGGGCTACCTAAATAGTCCCATTGACAAGCTCCTATGGCTAAGTGAAAGTGTTAAAGCATTATAGTCCGGTTGCCTAGCTCGCTGCGCTATCACCTCCTTTGTAGGACCAAGATGTTGGATTAAGTGTGAAAATGCGCCTTCTGCGAGCACCCCCGCACTATGTGCGTGGGGGCTGAAGCCAACGACTGCAACCTTTCAGTTTTTGTATATATATCTTAAAACGGCCGCACAGGAGGTGTTCCAAATACTTGAAGGCACAAGTATAAAAGGCTACTACAATTCATCAAAATATTGCTTTATAATTACATATGCTACCAGAACATAGCATCCTTCGAGCACTGCGTCTCTATTACACGAGCGCCTTCAAGGACTTCCTGAAAATAGTGCTCGGAGGGTACTCGGCTTTTGTCCGAATCTTGGGATGCAACAACGGTGGTCTCCATCTCTGCCCAGTATGCCTTGACACGCCCTCTATGCATGCTGACCTCTTCATCGCATTGATACGTGGCACCGCGTCAAGGAATTGCTGCACCAAGCTGAAATAACTCTTCGGCTCTGATCTCCCCGGCCACCGATGACCCATGACGTACTTCATGACGAGTCCGGACAATCTATTCAGTTCGGCTCATTGAGCCAGACGATCGTCCACTGCCAGTGGACGCTCTGGATTCTGGAACTGCGACCAGAAAAGCCTTTCTAGTTCGCGATCTTCTTGATCTCGAAAGTATTCGGTCGCATCAGCAGCACTCACTGCCAAATCCAGATAGGTGTCCTCCACACTCCACATCTGGTCCAACGGAGCAAACTTCGGATCGCAAAACTTCCTCCGCAGCATAAAGGGCCTTCCAGCCGCAATCTGTCCGGCCTGAGCAGCTCCTCCTTCGCAGCTCTCATCGCAAAGCGAGCGTCCTTGGCATCAACAATGGCCTTCTCATGTCCGTCTGTCTCGCCCGGTCTTCTTTCTCAACAAACTTGCAACGGTCAGCAGCACTTTTTAACTTCACGGCCATCACGGCCATCTCCTTCTTGCTTCGGCAGTGAGCAGCCTGTTCGGCTCTCAGCTCTTCAAGGGCCTTCTCGGCAGCCACATCACTTTTCCTGGCTTGTTCCTTAGCTCGGGCAAGTTCCGCCCAAAGACTCTCCACGGCGGCCGCACCATCTGCGTCAAGCACACACATTGTAAGATACTGGCATAAAGCTCCTCTTACCAGATGCCGCCCAAGGAATTGCATACCTTGAGCCTCATCAAGCCGCTCGTTGACGAGCGCGATGTCGGCATATGCCATGTCAAGTTGCCGCTTTAGTTCGGCAAAATCATCAGTTCGGCTCGATTCCGGACACTTCGCCACCTGTATACAAAGGCGACATTTTAGACCTGGGGTTATGATCCTCTGCGCGCCGTCAATTTTGACAACGCACAGAGTCTCAGGGGCTACTATCTACACAGGGCGCATCTTGTTTATGCGCAACTGACAAAGAAGTACATTATCAGACGTACCTCAAAACCCGTCAGCAAACTTCTGACGGCCTCATGCAATCCG
The DNA here is from genome assembly GCF_056163025.1 of Triticum urartu. Classification (NCBI taxonomy): domain Eukaryota; kingdom Viridiplantae; phylum Streptophyta; class Magnoliopsida; order Poales; family Poaceae; genus Triticum; species Triticum urartu. The sequence continues at coordinate 265,808,489 of NC_141878.1, read as the reverse complement.
CTTTCCGCAGACAAAATCCTTCCAATCACTGTACCCATCAATGCACGGTGCTCCTCTGAGATAGAAGCTCGCCCTAGCAGAATCATCAGCTCCTCCGACCGCGCATCGGACGGCGCCGGACTCGTCCTATGACCTCCATCGAAGGCCGGACGCGGAGAACCTTGGGGGGACATATGGCTACCTTCCACCCCTGCCGGATTCGGAGAAACCCTCCACGACAACACCTCAGGGTCGCCCGCCTCGCCAGGCGGTGTGGTAGGGGGAGGCGTTCCACTCTCCATCATCTCTGTAAGAAGATCCCCCGAAGACGAGCTCTGCTGAGAAGGGCTGAGGTCCGAGCTACAAAGTAAAATTTCGGTTAATCTTCTTAGATAAAAAGCAAGGATTTCTCTCATCCCTCTAAAGGAAAATCTTTCTCTACTTACGGCTCACTGGAGGGCTGATCCCTTTGAGGGCGTAGTTCGGCCGAGGATCTCCCCGGCGTCGGACCCTCTGACGAGGACTTTCCCCCCGCTTTGAGGCCATGGTCTCTGGGTCGTCAGAGGCGGACCTCTTCTTCCCCTTAGGAGAGGAATTGTCGGTTCTTCCCTTCGGAGAAGCCTCCTTCGAGGAGGCCATAGTTTCCTTGTCCTCCCCCTCACTTCCCTCCAAAGGCACGATCTTCAACAACCTGACTAGCACGGGATCCGGCCTGGTCTCAAGAAGGGGAGCCGGACACCTGATCAGCTTTGTCTTCGCTATCCACTCCTGTTTAAAAGGACAACTCTTTTAGGGGCGAATTTATGACAATTTTACGGATAGCGAGTCCGGGCACAAGGTTAATTACTTGAGTATCCGGGCGATTGCAGCTTAAACCTGCGTCCTCGGTCAAATCCGGACACATTGCTTGTGATCCGTAGAACATTTTATACATGTCCACGGGCGTTGCGCCCATAAATGCTGGAGAGCTCGTGGTCCCTCTGGATTAAACTCCCACAGACGAAGGGAGCGACGTTTGCCGGGCAGTGTTTGACGAATCAGCATGACCTGCGTCACCTTGACCAGGTTGAGGTCTCTTTCTAAGAGATCCCTAATGCGGCCCTGCAACAAGGGCACGTCTTTGGATAACCCCCAATCTAATCCTTTGTTGACCCATGACGCTAGCCATGGTGGGGGACCCGAGCGAAAGGCAGGAGGCGCCACCCACTTGGTGCTCCTGGGAGTGGTGATATAGAACCACTCTCGTTGCCACAAGCCGAGCTCCTCTTGAAAGGAGCCCTCGGGCCATGGAGCATCAACATTCTTACTTATGACAGCGCCTCCGCACTCTGCGTGCCGTCCCTCGATCATCTTCGTCTCCACTCCAAAAGTCTTGAGCCATAATCCGAAGTGAGGAGTAACACGGAGGAACGCTTCGCACACAACGATGAACGAGGAAATGTGGAGGATGGACTCCGGAGCTAAGTCATGAAATTCCAGCCCATAATAGAACATCAGCCCCCTCACGAAGGGATCCATCGGGAAGCCTAACCCCCGAAGGAAGTGAGACATGAACACTACGCTCTCACCGGGCTGGGGACTGGGAATAGCCTGCCTTTGAGCAGGCAACCTATGGAAAATTTCGGCGGTCAAGAACTTAGCCTCTCTCAACTTTAGCACGTCCTCCTCCATCCATCGGCCTTGAAGGTCGGAACCGGACATTGTCGAAGGTCCGAAGCGCCTGGAATCTGGAGCCTAGGGTGATGGAACTCGAGGCGACGGGCGAACTTGTTTTGAGATTGGAGAAAAGGAGTAAGGCCTTGGTCTCTTTATAAGAGGTTGAATACCAGGAGCCCTCCCCGTAACCGTTTGGGACTCGCCTTTAATCGAGAAGACATGCTAATGGGCACGATTGGGTTACCCACGTCCGTATTGATGAGAATCCCATAAATAAAGGGGACACGATCTCTGCTTTGACAAGACGTGCCAAGGAAACCGCCTCTCAAAACATGCTAAGGTGGAAAAGTGAAAACAATTCGAATAAAGGCTTGGCCGTAGTGTGATGTCACGCTGCAGAATACGTCAGCAGATTAGATTTGTGTTAATATTATTCTCTCTGTGGCAATACGTGGAAACTTATTTTGCAAAGCCGGACACTACTCTTGGTGTTTACAAACTTTTATGAAGAATTTGGAGGAGGAACCGTCCTTGCAATGCCGAAGACAATCTACGCGCCGGACTCGTCGTCATTGAAGCCTGGTTCAGGGGCTACTAAGGGAGTCCTGGATTAGGGGGTGTTCGGGTAGCCGGACTATACCTTCAGTCGGACTCCAGGACTATGAAGATACAAGATTGAAGACTTCGTCCTGTGTCCGGATGGGACTTTCCTTGGCGTGGAAGGCAAGCTTGGCGATGCGGATATTCAAGATCTCCTACCATTGTAACCGACTTTGTGTAACCCTAACCCTCTCCGGTGTCTATATAAACCGGAGGGTTTTTAGTCCGTAGGACAACTTCATCATACAACAATCATACCATAGGCTAGCTTCTAGGGTTTAGCCTCCTTGATCTCGTGGTAGATCTACTCTTGTACTACCCATATCATGAATATTAATCAAGCAGGACGTAGGGTTTTACCTCCATCAAGAGGGCCCGAACCTGGGTAAAACATCGTGTTCCTTGCCTCCTGTTACCATCCGTCCTAGACACACAGTTCGGGACCCCCTACCCGAGATCCGCCAGTTTTGACACCGACACCTACCTCTCGATACAGACAACAACCATGAAGGCCAGGTAGTTAAGGACGCGGTACGCAGAGTACGATGTAGGTCGAACCCAGCAATCTGAGCATGTGGGAGGGAATCCTGACAACGCATGAGCTCGAGCTTTGGTTGAATGACATGCGACGGTGACCGGCCCTAACACGAACTAGGACGAATCCATTCATGGCCAACACATACCCCTCGTTATCGGTCAAAGGGATGATATATATACACTCGGGGAGCCCAAAGATATGTGTGTCGTCACAAAAATCCGCACAAGGGAGACATGGTCGATCTGAAGGCCCCGTATACACTGCATGCGGCCCAAAAATATGTATGGGTACGGTGATGTGTGATGTGTTTAAATCCCGGATGCACAACTTCAATGGGCCACCAACTACATTACAAACTGAACAGCGTACCCGACCCCAAGCCTGGTTCAATACGTACGATGTTGGTTTCCCAACTTCGAGGAGGCGGTGGCAGGGGGGTCGTCCAACGCATGCACTCAAACTTTATTTGGTCTAACATGGCACACATAGCAATAGGAAACCATCATGGTCAAACCCTTCTCGTTGTTGGGTTAAAGGGATAGATTGCGTTGGCCCCCCTAATTATCGGTAAAGGATAATATATATACCTCGGAGAGCCTATAGATATGTGCATCATCTATAAACTTCATAAGGGAGACATGCTCGATGAGAACACCCTACCACCTATACCCCGCATGAGTCCTGAAAAAGGTTTATATAATCGCCATGACAGGTCACTATAGAGTCAATCATTCTTTAACTTTTTAGAGCAAAAAATAACCAATAAAAACATAGTCTACAAATTAGCAAAACAAGGATCTCAAGGTCTATATAATCGCCATGACTGGTCACTATAGAGATATTTATCTCTTTATGTCTATAATGACCGTGTCATATCATTTAAATGAAGCTTGAGATATGCAACTTCCCACTGGGTCACCCATCCTTGGACTAATCCAGCCCGAGCACGCTTAACTTTTGCATTCTATTCAACTAGGCTAGCCGATGGGAAGCCGCACCTTGCTCATAGGAATTGCCTCCTTGCCTTTAAGGCATTTCACGCTGGTCACCCTATGGGACCTACTCCCTCCTATCACACACATTTGTGCTTTTAGAAACTGTGTGTAATATTTGCATGGCCAGTGTGTCACCGCCTAACCTTCAATGAGCACTGGTAGCGGGAAACCGATGGGAGAAGAGGCGGGAAACCGATGAGAGGAGTGGCGGGAAATGGTAGCCTGTTTGGATATATAACAACATTAATATAGAAAATGTAGTAGAGAAGGAAGCGTGAGCTAGCACGACGCATGCGCACAGTGCTTACCCATGTATTGCATGTGCTGTCGAAAGGGCTGAGGATTGTCGTTCGATCTGGGAGCATCCAACGGTGTAGACGTACGATCCGTGGGGTTTGGATTCTGGCCAATCAAAACACACGACTCAGATCGCACGCGCAGCAGGGGGAGGAGGGCATCGGCGACGGTTTGGTAGGCACACGGCTTTCATGAGTGAACCTTGTGCTATTTGAAAACATTTCGTGAGAAGAATCTCGGTTTTTAAATCCCTGTAAATCCAAAACTCACCCGAAAATAGTGAAACTTGGCATGGTGTCACGACATGGCACATGTATGTCGAGGAATTTTTTTTGTCCATTTTGGCGCCAGTTTTATTACAAGCCTCTTACAAACCGGAGCTTCTCTCAAAGAAGCCTCGTGGTTCTGATAGGGAAACGTGTCCCCCTTGTGGGCGAAACGATAATCACTGCCTCTTTTCGCCTTGTATTTTCTTCTACGGGCAACATGGAACGATAGGATATCCGTGCTGGAATTTAAACTTATTCAGGGTTTTGACCTTTTTATACATTAATTGAGTTTCCTAGGCATTTAATGTCCATAATTCAAATCTGAACTTCAAATACATGTTCCAGATGACCAAAATGGCTAGAAAAATTATACATGGGTCGTTGAGTGCATGTATAGGTCCCATGCCAGGAATGGGAACGAATTACAACCGTACCAGCATCCTGGCTCGTCCTCAAACATTTCGAATCTCGGTTTTTAAACACCCGTAAATCCTAAACTCACCAGAAAGTCATGAAAGTTGGCATGGTGTCACGTCATGGCACATATATGTCGTGGTAAAAACATTGTCCAATTTGGGCCAAGCTCTATTACACACCTCTTACAAACCGAAGCTTCTCTCAAAGAAGCCTCGTGGTTCTGATAGGGAAACGTGTTCCCCTTGTGGACGAAATGTAATCACTGCCTCTTTTCGCCTTGTATTTTCTTCTATGGGCAACATGGAACGACATGATAGCCGTGCTGAAATTTAAACTTATTCAGGGTTCATTTGGCCTTTTTATACACTAATTCAGTTTCATAGGCATTTAATGTCCAAAATTCAAATACGAACTTCCAATACATGCTCCAATTCACCAAAATGGCTAGAAAAATTATACATGTGTTCTTGGGGGCATGTTTAGGTCCCATGCCAGGAGTGGGAATGAATTACAACCGTACCAGCGTCCTGGCTCGTCCTCAAACATTTGGAATCTCGGTTTTAAATCCTCGTAAATCCTAAACTCAGCAGAAAGTCATGAAAGTTGGCATCGTGTCACGTCATGGCACATATATATCATGGTAAAAACATTGTCCAATTTTGGCCAAGCTTTATTACAAACCTCTTACAAACCGGTGCTTCTCTCAAAGAAGCCTAGTGGTTCCGATAGGGAAACGTGTTCCCCTTGTGCGCGAAATGTAATCACTACCTCTTTTCGCCTTGTATTCTCTTCTACGGGCAACATGGAACGATAGGATATTCGTGCTGAAATTTAAACTTATTCTGGGTTCGTTTGGCCTTTTTACACACTAATTGAGTTCCCTAGGCATTTAATGTCCATAAGTCAAATCTGAACTACAAGTACATGCTCCAGTTCACCAACATTGCTAGAAAAATTATACATGTGTCCTTGGGTGTATGTTTAGGTCCCATGCCAGGAATGGGAATGAATTACAACCGTACCAACGACCTGGCTCATCCTCAAACATATGAAATCTTGGTTTTTAAATCCCCATAAATCCAAAACTCACCAGAAATCATCAAAGGTGGCATGGTGTCACGTCATGGCACATATATGTCATGGTAAAAACATTGCCAATTTGGGCCAAGATTTATTACAAATCTCTTACAAACAGGAGCCTGTCACAAGAACCCTCGTGGTTTCAATAGGGAAACGTGTCGCCTTGTGGGTGAAACGATAATCGCTCCCTGTTCTAGGCTTATATTTTCTTCTACACGCAACATAGAATAACGGGATATTCACGCTGAACATTGAAATTATTTAGGGTTCGGTTGACCTTTTTTATTCATTAATTGAGTTTTCTAGGCATTTAATGTCCATAATTCAAATCCGAAGTACAAATACATGCTCTAGTGCACCAAAATGGCTACAAAAAACGTACATGTGTCCTTGGGGTGCATGTTTAGGTCCCATGGAACGAATGGGAATGAATTAAGCCGTCTCGTCGTCCTGCCTTGGCCACAAACATTGCGAAACTCGGTTTTTATATCTCTGTATATCCAATACTCACCAGGAAATCATGAAACTTGGCATGGTGTCACTACATGGCACATATAATTGTCCAATTTGGGCGAATCTATATTACAAGCCTCTTACAAACCGAAGCTTCTCGCAACCCTCGTAGTTCTGGTAGGGAAACATGCCCCTCTTGTGGGCGAAACGATAATCGCTGCCTCTTCTCGCCTTGAACATTGTTTTCTATAGGCAACATAGAATAACAAGAGTGTCGTGCTGAAATTCGAAACTATTCAGGGTTCGTTTGGCCATTGTATATATTAATTAAGTTTTCTAGGCATTTAATGTAGTCCATAATTCAAATTTGAACTACAAGCACATGCTCCAGTGAAGCAAAATGGGTGGGATATCATACATGTGTCATTGGGTGCATGTTTAGGTCTCATTTAAGGACAGGGAATGAGTTACAAAGTTCTCGTCGTCCTGAAACATTGAGAATCTCGGTTTTTAAATCCCAGTAAATCGAAAACTCACCCAAAAAACATGAAACTTGGCATGGTTTCATGACATGGCACAAATATGTCGTGGTAAAAAAATCGTCTAGTTTGAGATAAGGCGCACACATTAATAGCCAACGATGTCCTTTTGAAACAAATAGCTAACACGTTAATATTGCAAATGGTTGTATTATATGAACGTGTCAAAATTTAACCATACTCGGTGGCGTGCGTGCAGCTATTTGATTAGACAGGACGAGCGCTATAAGTCCGCCATGCAAGCTCGATGGGACGCGTGCAAGCAGTCCGCCGCGCGGGCTCGATGGGACGCGTGCATCCTGTCCACCTTGCAGGCTTGACGGGACAAGTGCGAGCAACAAGGACGCCCATGCTCACCGGGAAGCGAGCTCTTTGAGATCCATCCACCAGCCGCCACCCGCCTCGTCACAACTTCTCCATTAGTGGGTTAATTAAAGCACCTAGACGGAGGGTGTTTGCTTGATCCCATGGCAACATTTGCTTTGTTCGTGTTCAACTCGTATTCTGGCCTAATTTAAATTTGTAAGTGCATCTAGTGCCACCCCTAGTTGGTTTTGGAGTATTGACGACAAACCTAGTTGAGGGACTAATGTGTTTGTGAGAATTGCAGGATAACACAGGTAGAAGTCCCTCATTGATACGATTTTCCTACCAGAGATGACCCCTAAAAATGTATGAAGACATTGAAGTCAAAGGTGGTATGTGAAGACATTCACCTTGAAGACTATGACAAGAGAAGACATCGCATGAAGACTATGGAGCATGAAGACTTAGATCTTTCGTAGTTCTTTTTCTTCTTTGTTGAGTCATAGGAACCACCGTACTGTTAAGTGGGGTCCAAGAAAACCAGTCAGAATGACCGAAGTGATGCTTAACCAAAATCATATGTCTTCGAGTGAAGACTATGAGAGCGGATCTTGTTCAGAGTTGGACAAGTCAACTTTGCTTGTAGCCCAAGTAATGTTGCCGTGTGTGTTTGAAATCTGACCGTTGGAACACGTGTCAGTTCCTTAGTGACCCAGGGTCATTTCGGACAAATCAGGTCGGGTTGCCTAGTGGCTATAAATAGCCCACCCCCTACAACCATAAATGGTTGGCTACTCAGAGTTAAAGTACGGCTTTTGTCGTTTGAGAGCAACCCACCTTGAAGCCTTTGAGAGATAATTCCTTGAGAGGATAAAGCCCTAACCACCCAGAGCCAAAGAGTGTTAGGCATCACTTAAGTTTTCTTGTCTGTGTGATCTGAAGACTTATTAGACTTGAGGATTGTGAATCCTCTAGCTGGTTACACGTCGCATTCTGAGCATCCAAGAGTCATTGTGGATTGCCGGTGAACGAAATCTGTGAAGGTTTGGAAGTCTACCTTGAAGACTTACCAGAGTAATTGGGCGAGGACTGGGTGTCCTTAGCTCAAGGGGAATAAGGTGAAGACGAGGTCTTCTGAGTTGAATCTCAGCCTCCCTAACCAGACGTACAGTTGTCGCAGCAACTAGAACTGGTCCAGCAAATCATTGTCTTCAATGAGTCACTGGTTTCATCCTTCCCTTCCCTTTACTTACTGTTGGTTCTTGTGAAGTCATTGTACGATAGCATCACCATTCGACTTCACTAAGTGATTACGTGTACTGATTGGCTTCTCAACATCTTCCTACCTGATCCTTACTGCCTAGCTGCTATTTGTCATTGTGCTTTCACTTCATTGAATACATGACTATGGTTTGCCTAGTGTAGTCTACCTTCCGCTGCATGATAATAGGTTTATTTCAATCATTTGTCTTCGAAACTTACATGTTTTGAAGACTTTCATAAAAATCGCCTATTCACCCCCCCTCTAGTCGATCACTAGCACTTTCAATTGGTATCAGAGCATGGTACTCCCTTGTTTTGTGTGATTCGGTTTAACCACCTGGAGTTTTAGCTATGTTGACTGCAGGGATAATTAAAGTCTCCGCTGCGTGCCCCGTCTTCGATGGAACTGAATATCCCTACTAGAAGAATAAGATGCGCATGCATCTTGAAGCCATTGATGTCGACCTATGGTATGTCGTCAAGAACGGCGTTCCCAAGGCTAGAGAAGGTGTCACTGCCGCTGATATCAAGAAGTTCGTTCAACTGGACTCTACTGCCAAGAATATCATCTGTGGTCTTCTGAACAAAGGATAGTATGGCCGCGTGAGTGCTTTGGAAACGTCAAAGCTAGTCTGGGACTGGCTGTCCAAGGTCAACGAAGGCGTCTCAACCCAGAGAGATCAGAGAATCACTGTCCTTCGCAACCTCTTCAACCGCTTCAAGAGAAATGGCAATGAGAATGTCCATCTCACGTTTGATCGACTCACTGACATCACAAATGAGCTTCAAGCCCTCAGCGCTACTGAGATCACCAAGCATGAAATCGTCAAGACACTCCTGAGATCACTTGACAGTTCGTTTGACACCCTAGCCCTGATGATTCAAGAACATCCTGATTTCAAGACACTTGATCCGTCTGACATACTTGAAAGGCTCAACACACACGAGTTTCAGCTTTCTAAGAAAAAAGACATCTACGGTCCCAACTATGGGCGAACTCGTGCCTTGAAGGCAAAGGCTGTCTCCTCATGTGAAGAAGAATGTGACAGAAGTTCTGATGATCCTGAAGACATTGGAAGGGAGCTTGCTATGCTTGTGAAGAAGTTCCAAAAATTCACCAAGAAGAAAGGCCTTAGAAAGTCGTCACGATCAAGCTCAAGGAATGATGAAGCTTCTGCTTGTGACTACAAGAAGAGAACATGTCACAAGTGCAAGAAACCTAGCCACTACATCTCTGAGTGTCCACAGTGGGACAATGAGAACAACAACAAGAAGAAGAAGAGCAAGGAGTATGACTCTGACGACAAGAAGAAGAAGAAATACTCAAAATCTTCTTCCAAGTCTTCCTCCAAGTCTTCATCGCACAAGAAGAGCTCATCTAGCAAGGCACGTGCGTTTGTTGGCAAGGAAATGGACGCTGAGGATGAGTCCGCTTCTGAGGAGGCGGAGGTGGAGTCTGAGGAGGAGTCCAATTCTGGCGTTGCAAGTCTGGCTACAGCTTACGTTGCCAAGTCCATCTTCAACACTGAAGAAAATGACTTCATCATCGACACCGATGCAAATGACAAGGACTACTCCGCTCCTTCCTACTGCTTCATGGCACGCGGTGCCAAGGTAAACACACGCACTACTCACTATCAAACATCTAGTGACGATGACTCTGATTGTGGTTCCAAACCCAGCTACAAAACACTTGCTAAAATTGCAACTGAACAACAGAAAACCATGGAACACATTCAAAAACTGTTAGACAAAAGCGATGATTTGTTAGACGCTAAAATGACTCGATCTCAGTCCTTAATTGAAGACATAAAAAAATATTCACGTTAAGTATGAGTAACTTGAAAGTCGTCATGAAACACTCTCAACAGCTCATGAAAGGCTTTCCTATGATTATCTTCAAAGGAATCAAGATCTTGAGAAATTGAGACTGGCTCATGAAGATCTTCAAAAGGAAAACGAGTCACTTCGTGCTGAACAGATCAGTTCAGCTCAGGAAGGATTTGAACCACCATGTCTTAAATGCATTGAGCGTGATAACACTACTTCTGTTGCTGAATGTTCTACTGCTGCTACTATTGCAATATCTTCAACTGTTGATGTGGAAACTAACCCCTCTGCTGAGGACACCACTCTATTGCTGATGAGAATGCTAGGTTGAAGACACTGCTTGAAACAGGGATGTACAAAAGTCTCAAAGGGCATCAGACACTATGTGATGTCCTCAAAAGGCAGATCCTGAACCGAAACCCTAGGAAAGAGGGTGTTGGGTTCGTAAGGAAAATGAATGCTGATGGCTCTTACTGGAAACCTGAGCAGTACCCCAAAACCACATGGGTTGCTGCAAAGGAACCTTCAGCAGATCCAGCCACCCTATCTGGCTTCACTTGTGCTAACCCCATTGTTATTGATGAATCCTTTGATGCAAACTATAAACTATTTAAGAATCAGAATGGTGAAGTGTTTGCCAAGTATATTGGTACTAACTGCAGGAATGGACCGCCTATGAAGAAGATCTGGGTGTCGAAAAGGTGTTTGGAGAATCTTCCTGTGAATGTCATCATGACACCACAGGTGAAGAAGACAAACCCCAGACCACAGGCTTCATACGGTCCAAAGGCTTCATACAGACAGAGGACTCACCTGAGTCACACTAACGCAAATGTTTTGCAGGGAATCCATACTTAGGCCTATGAATATGAGCGCGGTTCATCAAACCGCCATGTTCATAAGACCAAGAACTATTCTGCTTATTCTAATGAATACTATTGTCCACCTGCAAGACTTTTTGCTAGGGCTCCAAAGCCAAAGTTCTCAGATGCTGCACTTAGACTTATTGCTTCGAAGCCACCCCTGAAGATGTGGGTGGCTAAGAAAGCTTAACTCTCTTTTGCAGGGAAAGGTCTCCAGCCGAAAACCAAAATCGTCTGACACTATTGCTGGGGACCTTAAACATCTTGTAGGGTGCAAGATCAAATGCCCAAATGGTCTTACTATGTACTTTGTTTCTGAATCGCCTGCAACTTGCCCTATCAGTCCTAATCTCGATCTAAGCTTTAATAATCCACTGGTTCGTCACATGTTTTTGCTTCACAATTCTCTTCATGAAGCCTATCCCCCTAACTGCACTGTAGGGTACGACACCAGCTGCTTCAGAATGGATTATTGATAGTGGGTGTACAAAACTGGCAAGCGAAGCCTTCTCATGGACTCAACTTTACGTCCATCAGACAAAAGTCACATCACATTTGCTGACACTGCTAAAAGCAAGGTATTGGGTCTAGGTAGAGTTGCAATCTCAAAGGATCAACACATGGATAAAGTCATGCTTGTTGAATCCCTTGGTTTCAACTTAATGTCTGTCTCAATGCTTTGTGATTTAAACATGATTGTGATGTTTGGAAAATATCGTTGCCTTGTACTAATGGAATCTGACAAGTCTCTAGTGTTTGAAGGGTATCGAAAAGATGATTTGTATGTTGTAGATTTCTCAGCAGGACCACAACTTGCAGTATGTCTTCTAGCAAAATCTTTTGAATGCTGGCTCTGGCATCAAAGGCTAGGGCATGATGGCATGAGGAACCTCCACACCCTTGCAAGGAAGAAGCATGTCATAGGCATCGAGGGCGTCAAGTTCAAGAAGGATCACTTATGTGGTGCTTGTGAAGCAGGAAAGATGACGAGGGCCAAGCATCCCTCGAAGACAATCATGAAAACGACTCAACCCTTTGAACTGCTACACATGGATCTTTTCGGTCCCACTCATTACTCAACTCTTACTACTACTGCTTGTCTCTATGGCTTTGTCATTGTTGATGATTATTCAAGATATACTTGGGTGCATATAATCCTTTACAAGACTGAAGTGCAGGATGTCTTCAGACGCTTCCCCAATCGAGCAATGAACAACTATGGCGCCAAGATAAAGCACATCAGAAGTGACAATGGCACTGAATTCAAGAACACTGGCCTAGATACATATCTTGATACTTTGGGCATCACACACAAATTCTCAGCTCCGTACACGCCACAGCAGAATGGCGTCGTCGAACGCAAGAACAGAACACTTATTGAGATGGCTCGGACGATGCTTGATGAATACAAGACTCCAAGAAAATTCTGGCCTGAAGCCATTGACACTGCATGCCATATCATCAACCGTGTTTATCTTCACAAGCTTCTGAACAAGGCATCCTATGAGCTCCTTACTGGCAAGAAGCCAAATGTCAGTTACTTCAGAGTATTTGGCACCAAGTGCTGGATCAAGGATCCACATCACACTTCAAAATTTGCACCAAAAGCACATGAGGGTTTTATGCTTGGATATGGAAAGGATTCGCACTCCTACAGAGTCTTCAATCTCTTTCATTACAAAGTGGTTGAAATAGTGGATGTGCGGTTCGATGAAACTAACGGCTCACAAAGAGAGCACTTGCCAAATGTGCTAGATGAAGTTCCATCCAGTGAATCAATCAAACTTATGGGAACTGGAGAAATCATACCTTCTGAAGCTCAACCTAAAGAACTTATCATCTCCGCACCTGATCAACCTGAAGACAATGCTCAGCCTGAAGACAATCCCTCTAACAATGACAATGATCAGCAAGAGCAAAATCTTCGTCCTGTACATCCTCGTGTTGCAAATGAAGTGCAGATTGAGAGAATAATCGATAGCATCAATGCACCAGGTCCACTCACTTGTTCAAGGGCAACATAGCTAGCAAATTTTTGTGGGCACTTCACATTCGTCTCAATAACAGAACCCAAGAAAGTTGAAGAAGCCTTCATGCAACCTGAATGGATTCAAGCTATGCAAGAAGAGCTTCAACAGTTTGAGCTAAATAATGTATGGGAACTGGTTAAGCGTCCTGATCCTCGGAAGCACAATATAATAGGCACCAAATGGATATATCGCAACAAGAAAGATGAGCATGGTCAAGTTGTCAGAAACAAAGCTCGTCTCGTTGCTCAAGGATACACTCAAGTTGAAGGGATTGACTTCGATGAAACATTTGCTCCTATGGCTAGACTTGAAGCCATACACATACTGCTGGCCTATGCAAGTCATCATAACATACTTCTATATCAAACGGATGTGAAGAGCGCTTTTCTCAATGGCAAGATTGAAGAAGAAGTGTATGTCGCACAACCACCTAGCTTTGAAGATCCAAAACATCCTGACATGGTATACAAGCTCAACAAGGCACTGTATGGCCTCAAACAAGCCCCTCGGGCTTGGTATGACACACTCAAAGACTTCTTGAAGAGCAAAGGCTTTAAATCTGGTTCCCTCGACCCCACTCTCTTCACGAAGACATATGATGGTGAACTATTTGTGTGCCAAATATATGTGGATGACATTATCTTCGGCTGCACCAATCAGAAATACAGTGAAGAGTTTGGATATATGATGCAAGAGCAATATCAGATGTCCATGATGGGTGAGCTGAAGTTCTTCCTTGGTATTCAAATACGTCAGCAACGCAACGGCATCTTTATATCTCAAGAGAAGTATCTCAAAGATTGCCTAAAGAAGTTCGGTATGCAAGACTTCAAAGGCTTCACGACGCCAATGCCATCCAAACATCATCTGGGTCCCGACGACAATGGTAAAGAGTTCGATCAAAAGGTATACCGCTCCATGATTGGTTGTTTACTTTATCTATGTGCATCTAGGCCAGATATTATGCTTAGTGTTTGCATGTGTGCTCAATTCCAAGCGGCACCAAAGGAATCGCATCACTTAGCTGTGAAGCGAATTCTTCTTTGGCTTACACCCCAACTCTAGGATTATGGTATCCAAAGGGCTCAGAGTTTGATCTGGTTGGATTCTCAGATGCTGATTATGCTGGTGACAAGGTGGATCAAAAGTCTACATCAGGCACATGTCATTTTCTGGGACGATCACTTGTATGTTGGTCTTAAAAGAAGCAAAACTGTGTATCTCTCTCCACTGCTGAATCTGAATACATTGCTGCTGGATCTTGCTGCGCTCAGCTTCTGTGGATGAAGCAAACACTCAAAGACTATGGCATTCATCTGAAGCAAGTGCCACTCTACTGCGATAACGAAAGCGCCATCAAGATTGCCAACAACTCAGTTCAGCACTCGAAGACAAAGCACATTGAAATTCGTCATCACTTTCTCAGAGATCATGTTGCGAAGGAAGATATTGATATCATACACGTCAACACTGAAGAGCAATTGGCAGATATCTTCACCAAGCCCTTGGATGAGAAGAGATTTTGCAAGTTACGGTGTGAGCTAAATATCTTGGAATCCTCAAATGTCCTGTGATCAGGCACACATCCTAACACTTATGCATATTGATGACTTAGATGTGCAACACACGAAGTAAAGTATATCTTAAATCAATGAAGACATACATTCTAAGTGTGAATACATTAATGTGGAATTTGACTTCGGAGCGCCATGATAATTGTGCGCCGTGTCTGGGTCTAATACTTCCTATACGGTGGGTAATGCCACCACAAAATTCGTCTGTTTGAAGTGTTTTACCCATGGTGTTACATTTGCTGTGTCTTCACATTTGGTTTGGCTTCAATCTCGACATGTCTTCATGATTATCTTCATTATGTTGATCATATATATATATACTAGTGTTCTGTCCTCTACAGCATTCACTTATACCTATGTCTTCTTGTTGAATCTTTTGAACTAAGTGAATGTGATCGGACCCTAACCTCTCTATGCTTTCTATCTCAAACTCTATCTCTCCAAATCATATGCATTCTATTGAAACTGTCGAATATCTTCTCTGCGTCCTTATCAGCAGAAGATACAGAGACAAACATTATGTCCATTTTCAATGCTAATTCCTTCACCTGAAACCCGGAGAAGTGGGAACGACCACCTGACAATCCAGGCATGCGTGGGAACGTGGAACAACCTCCGATATGTTGCATGATGGCCACGTGTTCTTCAGATGTGAATTGTCAGGGGCACCTGTGTAATAACGCTGTGCCGTCCCTATCCCTATAAATACACGCCTTACCACAGTCATTATCCTTTCTTCCACTCTCGCATGAACCCTAGCGCCACCGCTAGCCCTCGACGATGCCGGCGACGAAGCGCTTAGCTGCCGTGACCTCTCCGACGCCGTCTTCACGCCGGCCGCGGACATCATCTTCTCTGTCGTCGCCGTAGGTGTCCTCCGTCACCAAGTTAGGGAATGGACGATCGAACTGCTCGGCTTCCTCTTCCACTCCGTCTAGCAGTTCCTTGTGTGGTAAATAAAACTTCCTTTTATGGCCCCTTTGATCCTATAGATTCGTCACTTTCTACCACAAGCAGTTTCTATTCACACAAGTTGGATCCACTTCATACTGCATCTCATATTATGCCTAGTATGTTCACTTATGATTCACAAAGTAGTTAGATTCCTCACTTGTACTGATCTGTGGATTCGTACAAATCTGGAACCAACTCCTTATCTATGAGTGAATGTCTTCGCACGATGAGGTCAATGTCTTCTAAACTGATTTATCTTCAAAATCTTCTGAGAATGCATATGACCTCTTCCCCTTCCCTCGCACCTTAATGCTGTCATAGGTACATGTCCATGGGAGAATCCCTTGGTTCTCATAGTCTGCATTCATTTGCAAAATTCTTACAGCATCATATAAATTCTCCCGAAGCCAGTTCCTGTTTGTCCAACAAGCGAAAGCCCTTGAAGCCTTTGAACGTATTGAAGCCATTCAGTTTAAAGTTCATGGCTGCAAAGAAATCAGCAAGGAAGGGTGGCAGAAAGCGTCGAGGTGAAACGTCAAGAGATCTGCCCGATGACCTCTCAGAACTGTACAAGACAGATCCAGTAGAGGAGTACAATCAGCGCAAGACCCGAATCCAATGGATTCGACAATATTGGGCAGAACAGTGGTTCAAGTCCAGGTTTGTAACAAAGGAATATGCTGAGAAGAATGCCATCAAGCGACCATGGGGAGACATCCTATATAGAAATCTTCAACCCAGGTCCAGAGATTAAGCCATTGAACAAGGCTTCTATCCCTGCATGGTCCGTGGACCACAGCCTGTGGATGCTGACCCATCGTCATTGCTATGGTGTCGTGACGACAATCTGTTCAAACGCAACTTCCAGTTTGCCCAGAATTCGGCGAAGCAGAACAAGAAGTCATTGGGACTAGACTTCAACCCTGGTCCCTCTGCTCCTCGTGCCGATGGCACCCGCGAAGCTGAACCCAATCTTGTTGGGCCCTTCTACAACCTGGAAGGTCTCATCACTCATATCGTGGTTCAAGGGACAGCTGTGGATGAGCCTGCAGATGATGTTGAATCTGATGAAGCGCCTGCAGCGCCGAGGCCAAAGAAACTGAAGCAACCTAAAGCTTCAAAGCCTGCCTCAGCACCAAAAATCTCACGGGCGAAGCCACTGGCTACTACACCTCCTGAAGATAGTGTGCAGTTTGAAGATCTGTCACGCATCTCCAAGCCCCCGAGAGTCAAGATGCCTCTGCCACACACCAGCCAAGAACTGACTGCTGCTGCTATTTTGCACAACGATACCATTGATCTATCCAGCGATGAAGATCTTGCAGATGACGCTCTTGAGCAACTGATCAAGAGCAAAGAAGAAGCAGAAATCTTCAACAATTTGCCTCTCTTTGACGTGGCAATCATCCACGACTTCATCGATGAGTGGTTCGACACGCCCAACCTCAGCTTTGAAGATCTGCAACTTCCCATTGGCCTCAGTGTCGCCTTCCATGGCGCCATTACTTCAGAGCTAGCTCTAGCTCAGCGCATCATCGAACTGAAGCAAAAGATTGACTTTGAGAAAGCTCAGTTCAAGAAGCATATGGCCAAGCTCAGCGTGCAAGAGGTCAAGAACTTCAAGATCATGCTGCACGAGCTCAAAGAAGCCTTTCTCAAGAAACATGAAGAAGCTCAAGGTTCTCATGAGCGCATGAAGAGCCTGGCTGACAAGTGTGTGCAAGCCTACAATGAGGCTGAGAAGCGCAAGGCCCTTGGGCGTCCTGGCATTGACCCTAGGATGGCTGCAAAGCAGAAGTAGAAGAAGAAGAAGCCCGCTATGGCCGAACCCGACGCACCAAGGCAGGAAGCACATCCCATTGTCTTCCCAACCAGCATGACTGGCTCGAAGCCAAAAGCCAGGTCTACCGCTTCAGAACTGAAGAAGACGAGGACTGCTGGGGCTGAAGCCAGAAATAGGAAACATCCTGAAGCCTCTGCTGCTGCTCCCTCCAAGAAGAAGCGGAAGACCAAGAAGGAACGGGCTGCTCCCACAGAGCCCTTAATTGTTGAACCTATCTCCATGGTTCGCCCTGCCGCTGAACATCAAGAGCGCCAACTGACTGTCCATGAGCCTGCTTTCACAGAGGCTCATGAAGCTGAAGACATTCCAGCAGCTAATCCCACCGCAGCTGAAGACATTGGTCACCATGACCATGTTGAAGATGATGTAGTTCTTCCTCAGATCGAGCACCAATAGGTATCATTGTCTGTGTTTACGCACATCGAACTCATCAGCATTGGTCGTCCTCTGACGCCAATTGCTCAGGATGCATCATGGGCTGATCACCCACAACAACAAGTCACACCACCCCGGAAAGAAGAAGAAGATGACTTTGAGGCCCAGCCAACTCCATCTCCAAAGGCGTCGCTAGCGTTACGCAGGCTTCGCAAAGGACCAAGGTCTCAAGTCTCCGAGTCTGAGGCTAAAGCTGCTGAAGACATTCCGGCTGCATCAGCCGATGACACCCAAGAAGAAGAACGTGTCCCTACTCCCCCAACTACTAAAGAAGCTGTTCTCGAGGAGAACGTATCTGTGCCCGACCCTCCAGCTCATCAAGTGGAGGTAGAAAATCTTGAGGCTGCCACCACCAACACCAATGAAGCCACTGACACTGTCATGGCTGAAGCAAATGTGGAGCCCACACCAACCCAAGAACCAGAAGTCAGCGAAGCCAATGATGCTACTGCTTCTGTTCCTGCGCCTGCTGCTGGTCCTCAGTTTGACTATCATATTGAGCATAGGCCTCAGGTACAGAAGCCAATGCCAAGGTTGCCCAGGTTTCCAGGTCCTGCATCAGCACCTGGATTCTTCAATTTCAACGGCTTCAAAGCAGACAACACCTTCTTCAATAGCTCCAAGAACCCCTACTCAAGGGAACGAATATCTTCTGATCGGTTCTGGAGCTATCCGCAGCGAAGCTATTACTCCTACATTCTGTACAATCAAGGTCGCATCTTCCCACATATGCGTCTTGCCACCCAAGAAATAGCTGGTATGCCCTGTTTGGAAGAAGCTCTGGATTGCTTCAAAGAGGTTGGATTGTTGCCTTTCGTCACCGACCAAGAGCACTGGAACAAAGAGTTGCTGCTCCAATTTTATGCCACACTTCACATACGTGGTTACAACAGAGATCCGAAGACTTGGGTCCTTGAGTGGATGATAGGAAATGTTCATCACGAAGCCAAAGCCTTTGATATCATTGAGCTCACTGGTCTGCCCACTCCTGGAGATCTCTATGAACCTGGCTGTCAGCTTCACAGTGAAGCTATGGAGAGCATCTTTTAGAAGCCTGAACCGAACATGAGTCAGATGCTCAGTATGATGAAGCCTTTGCCACAAGATGCTGCATATCCTAAGGAGTTCTTTGTTGAAGACCTTGAGTATCTGCGAAGGACTATCTATCACATTATAAGGCGAACTCTCTGGCCCATCAAAGGACATTCTCCACATGCAAAACTGGAAGGTGCAATGAATACTTTGGTCTTCTATATTCTTCATGGAAAATGCTTCAATGCACAAGACTTCTTCATCCGCCAACTTGCTGCATCAGGATCTGATCTTTTTGGCTTGAAGTTCTACGCTCCATGGATAATGCGGCTGATTAAACTCCACTCAGCTATCTCATATCAGCCATCTGCTCGCAATCATCGGATCTTTATGCCTGATGTGGATATGTCCGTTGAAGCCATTTATCCAGAGCCTGCCAAGGAACCTCTTAGTCTTCAGAATGCGGAGCATCAAAGTTTCACTCAGAACATTGAAGGAGTTGAAGCAGTCACTCGTGTTTATCCTCTGGCTGGTACTACACGTGCACCTCATCGTGCCCTTACTAAAGACACTGAAAGCACTATTGCCCAACGACCCAAGAAGCGATCTCGTGTTCTCAATGACCGAGAGCTTCTGGTTGCTCTTCATCAGAAACAGGATAGGCATCATGACTAGCTGAAGCGCCAAATGCACAGCCTCTTGGTGGATGTCAACCGCATTCGCAATCTTGCCACCAAGAATGCCTTTGTTGCCCATGAAACCTGTCGGCGTACATGGAAAGGGCTGACGCTTATGTGTTCTGAGGATGATCTTCAAGAAGATGGCTTCTTTGAACATTTCAAGTTTGACTCCACATCTCCCCGAAGGACTGTGCTGCGACAAACTCCATCTCTTGAAGACTCTGAGTTCTCTTCCTCTGCGGCAACTGTGAATGCCAGAGTGATCGAGGACGAAGATGATGCCACTTCACCGCCCCCTACTTCTGCACGCCTCGACACTGCCCCAAGTTCTTCTGCACTGCCGAACACCACCGACGACCCTGCTGCTTCACCTACTCTTCATGGGAACGAGTAGATGCTCTATGTCTTCAAACCTTTTTTGTCCTCACTGACAAAAGGGGGGAGAAGCATATGAGTTTGATAGTCTTCAAGCGGGTCCATATGGGCGGTTACTTTATGTTTTGCCTAGTGCTTACAACTCTCGTTTTGATACATTTGGTTCTTTGAGTTGTAACACTTAAACTCGATGGTCGTCTGCTACTTATTTGCTATTTTGTGATGCGATGATAAATTCCGCATGTGCGACGATAAATTCCGCATTTAGATCATTTTGCAGACATCCATTTTTCATTATGCATGTCATTATCTTCACACACCTTTCATGCATGATGAATTGTCATCATAAGTTGAAGAGGATCTCCACAAGTACAGCCTGCCATGTGCATTTGCATTCCCAAAGCAAATTACTTATATGCACATCTTCAGGGGGAGCCCTTGCAACTTATGAAGACAATTCCTTATCCTTTACAATTTCACATATTATATTCCCCGTTGAAAACTTCAACTAGTTTGTCATCAATCACCAAAAAGGGGGAGATTGTAAGTGCATCTAGTGCCACCCCTAGTTGGTTTTGGAGTATTGACGACAAACCTAGTTGAGGGACTAATGTGTTTGTGAGAATTGCAGGATAACACAGGTAGAAGTCCCTCATTTATTCGGTTTTCCTACCAGAGATGACCCCTAAAAATGTATGAAGACATTGAAGTCAAAGGTGGTATGTGAAGACATTCACCTTGAAGACTATGACAAGAGAAGACATCGCATGAAGACTATGGAGCGTGAAGACTTAGATCTTTCGTAGTTCTTTTTCTTCTTTGTTGAGACATAGGAACCACCGTACTGTTAAGTGGGGTCCAAGAAAACCAATCAGAATGACTGAAGTGATGCTTAACCAAAATCCTATGTCTTCGAGTGAAGACTATGTGAGCGAATCTTGTTCAGAGTTGGACAAGTCAGCTTAGCTTATAGCCCAAGTAAAGTTGCCGTGTGTGTTTGAAATCTGACCATTGGAACACGTGTCAGTTCCTTAGTGACCCAGGGTCATTTCGGACAAATCTATGACACCCCAAATTTTTGACCTTGTTTTATTAATTAAAATTTTGCCAGGAAATTAAAAACTTTTATTTTCTGGGCTTCCTTTTTATTTTTGAACCTTTTCCTCCCTTGATTTATGGAGTTTTTCCCCAAAGTGAAAACTTTTCAAATATGTTTTTGGACTTGTTTAACCTCTCAAGAAAAACTTTTCTTTTATTAGTAGAAATAATTACATAATTAATTTGCCTGATCTTTATTTTCTTGAAAATTGGTTTTCAAGGTTATATGGCCATATTTGAACTACAACCATTTGATAAATTCACTTAAAGTTCCAACCAAAATTTGGAGATGTCATGTGATGTTTTTAAATCACTTTTATACAAAAATATCTTTTATTCATGAAATATTTTGAGCTCTGCACCCAATTTTTCTTCTCTGGTCCAGAGTGCAATTTTGCACTACAACCCATTTAAATATTTCTTTCGGGCCTCCACAAAAATTATGGGATGTTGGTAGTAGCATATGATTCAATATTATGCAAAAACCTAGTGATGTTCTTGGAAAATTTTGAGTGAATCAACCTCTTTTCCATTCTGGTCCAGCCTTGTGATTTCTACTACAACCCTATTTATTTATGCTCCAGTGACCTTGTGCCTTCTCCTACTTGTAGACAGCCCTACCAAACCCCTAAGTCCAGGAGCATGCACCTATTTGAATATTTTTGGTTCATGAAATAATGCCATTTATCTCCTATCCAGAATTGTAGTTTTGCAAAACTTGCACTAACAAGTTTGTGCTTTTCACAAACTAACCTCACCACCCTCTTATTCATCTAATGAGACCACCATCTGGAGATTTTGGCCCCTCCAAGAAATGCCTAGGTGCCTGTGGCATTTTGTCAAACACCTAGAGTGCATGAACAGCTTTGACATGAATTTTGTCATTGCACTGTGAACTTGCACCTCTGATCAAACTAACCTGTCCACTAGACTCCCAATTACTCCTAACCTAGGTCTGCTAAGTGCCAGCCTCACCCGAGCCCTGTGGCATGCATTGGCATTTCGTCGAGCACGTTCCGTGCGTGCACTAGACACGCCCAGAGCGCGTGTATTGCACGAACCACGCCCGAGCCGACACGCTGGCCCCTCTGGTTTTGGCCCGCTCTGCAGCACCACGCCACGCACTCCCCTTCTCACTGCATCACGCCAAGCCGCCCCTCGCCACATCCCCGGCAAGCCAAGAGCTAGCCGCCATGGTCGCCCGACAGCCCCTACTCATGTCGGCGCCGCCCGAGCCTCTCCCGCTCGCCACCTGGACCCTGGAACAGCGCGAGCTCATCCACAAGCGTGTCCACTAGCGCTCGTCGCCGCCACGACGCCCTAGCTACAGAATGGCAGTCGCGGGCGACCTTATCCGCGACCACCATCGGAACCGACCCCGATCGCTTATTTAAGGAGCCCCGAGCTCGTCTCCACACGCAGGCAGTCTCAAGCCATCTCCCTAGGACCCCCATTGGCAGCCAATCGACCCGGGGAGGTCTCCTTCCCCATCTCCGGCAACCGCAGCCGCCGCCACTGCCCCGGCCATTCCAGCGCTACCAGAGCCTTTCCCCCTCCGTTCTCTTCACCAAGAGCTCTCTCTTCCTCCCGTGAACCCATCCCCCTACTCGATTTTGATCGGGAACCACCGTAGCCCCAAAATCACTTTGCCCGACGGCCACCGTCCGCCGCGAAGCTCGCCGCCGGCAGCTCCGTCCACCCCCGAGACCGTAACGACTACCGGAGCGACCGTCTCGATCCCCTGAGCCCGCGGGTGACCTCCGTTTCCCGAACGATGCCGCCGTTCGCCGGCGAGCATCGCCGGAGTCCCAACTCCTCTCGGGGCAGAGGAAGAGGAGGCAGGTCGACTAGTCAAACCTAACCAGTGGGTCCCCCGGGCCCACTGTCAGTGACTCACGCATCGCCCATGCTGGATAAGTGGAGGCGTAAAGACTCAAGTACGTCTTCTCTGTCCGAAAGCGTAATCTCGTTTGAACCGTTTTCTTTTTCTGGTTCTATTCAAAACAGATTTTGACCAAATCTTTGACTGGCTATAACTTTTTAATTATAACTCCAAATGGGTTGATTCTTTTTCCTACACCTCTCAAATTCTGTCTAGTTTATTTTAAGATTTATTTGAAAATTTTCCAAACAACTTTTTTTGTATTTTTTTTGAAATATGTGTTATTTGCATATTTTTGAAAATAGGATTTTGGAAGAGAAGAAAGCTTTCAAAAGATTTGGAGTGCACCCTGCCCTTCCACACCATGAAGGCAAGCATTCTGAACCCCGGCATAATATTTTTGTGTGTTCGATGACACGTTTATAACATCACCTCACTTTGGAGAAAACTGTTATTTCATGTGATATGATCATATGCATGGGTGCATGTTAGTGATTTCCATGCTGTTGGAAATGAATATACTTGTGATGGTAATCATCCTCATGTGCCTTGCATGCATGCCGGAAAGGAATCCGGGAAAGCCTCTGCCTTGGGTAGGAGTGAGCTTGTCGCCGGTCCCCGTCGGGACGGTTATGTCCGGTATGGCATAGTAAGGTATAATGGGTGGTGATTTCGTCGGTTGAAATATATTTGATATACATGTGATATAGGGAACTTATAAGCCTCCAGAGTCGGCCGTAGATCGAGTCTTGTTCCAGTAACCCCCATATTTGCCTCGTACTACCACTCGTCCCTGCCGCAGGTAGGGTACGGTTCAGTAAGTCGTCAACCCCTTTCCAGCACACACCGTACAGAGGGGCCATGGTGGAAGATGTCGGTTGTAGCCGGCAGGCATGCCACCAGGTCAGGGGGCATGGGTGTTTCCGGTTGGGACCGAGAGGGGAGGCCACCCCTTAGAGCGTGTGATATAAATTTGATCCCATGCTACGCGAGGTTGTAGCCTCCCCACTTAGAGTTTTGCTTAACAAGTGTCGTGGGTGATTCCAGACACCGATGAGTTAAGCTGGTGTGTGCAAGTTAGGCGTGTTTTCAACTAAAAGGCCGTAGACGGAATTAGTCCCGATGGACTAAAGGAATCCGTTACTCGTGGGTAAAGAGTACACCCTCTGCAGAGATTAAACCTATTCGAATAGCCGTGTCCATGGTTAAGGATTACAGTCTGGGATGGGTCAAGTGTTGGTCTTAGTGTCGGTCTTCGGAGGTGAAATTGTTAAACCAAACTTGGATACCGACTGGTGACTTGTGAGGACCGTGAATACTATTTTGTGATGGACTAACCCGTTGCACCATTTGTATTATCGAGTATCCCTGGGACAGTTCTACCTCTTGGATATTCATTGTGATTATTTGTTTTATAAGCCCTTTATGTGGTGTCGCTGAGACGCCCGACTGTGGCATTGCTTGTTATTTATTTATTGTATAAGCCCTTTATGTGGTGTCGCTGAGACGCCCGACTGTGGCATGGCTTGTTATTTATTTATTTTATAAGCCCTTTATGTGGTGTCGCTGAGACGCCCGACTGTGGCATTGCTTGTTATTTATTTATTTATTTTATAAGCCCTTTATGTGGCGTCGCTGAGACGCCCGACTGTGGCATTGCTTGTTATTTATTTATTTATTTATTTTATAAGCCCTTTATGTGGTGTCGCTGAGACGCCCGACTGTGGCATTGCTTGTTATTTATTTACTTTATAAGCCCTTTAGGTGGTGTCGTTCAGACGCCCGACTGCGGCATTTTATTCCCCACTCCATTATTGCTTATTCATGTTGCATATAAACAACCTGCTTGCATGCATAAACGATGTTTTATTTATGACTGACGATGTGATCATAGAAATTTTTTCAGTGCATGATTATCAATTATATTATCCCAGCGTTCATAATGTTTGCGAGTACATTCAAAGTATTCACTGGCTTGTCCCTGGCTATTGTCTTGGCCAGATTTCTGCTTGGAGAGGAGCGTTGCGGTGACAGCCCCGGAAACTAAGCAACGGTGATAGCAGCCTCGCGAAGATAGGAGTTGACCTGGTCAGCTGTTCCTGTGGGAAATGGAGTCCCATAGACACTGACGACTCACAAACCGCTTCCGCCATCGACCACTAGAAACCCAATTGTTGTACTCACAGGCCAGAATGGTCTTGTACTACATATTTTGTATTTTTGCTTGGAATTTCTGTATCAAGTTGGTGCCTCATCAGCTAACAGTAATCCTGGGGCTGGTGAGCACGACGGCCATTTTATGGAAATCAATGTCTGGAAAATCCGGCCGTGACAAAATCAGGTCGGGTTGCCTAGTGACTAAAAATAGCCCACCCCCTACAACCATAAATGGTTGGCTGCTCAGACTTAAAGTACGGCTTTTGTCGTTTGAGAGCAACCCACCTCGAAGCCTTTGAGAGAGAATTCCTTGAGAGGATAAAGCCCTAACCACCTAGAGCCAAAGAGTGTTAGGCATCACTTAAGTTTTCTTGTCTGTGTGATCTGAAGACTTATTACACTTGAGGACTGTGAATCCTCCAGCCGGTTAGGCTTCGCGTTCTGAGCATCCAAGAGTCATTGTGGATCGCCGGTGAACGAAGTCTGTGAAGGTTTGGAAGTCTACCTTGAAGACATACCAGAGTAATTGGGCGAGTACTGGGTGTCCTTAGCTCAAGGGGAATAAGGTGAAGACGAGGTCTTCTGAGTTGAATCTCAGCCTCCCTAACCAGACGTACAGTTGTCACAGCAACTAGAACTGGTCCAACAAATCATTGTCTTCAACGAGTCACTGGTTTCATCCTTCCCTTCCCTTTACTTACTGTTGGTTCTTGTGAAGTCATTGTACGATAGCATCACCATTCGACTTCACTAAGTGATTACGTGTACTGATTGGCTCCTCAACATCTTCCTACCTGATCCTTACTGCCTAGCTGCTATTTGTCATTGTGCTTTCACTTCATTGAATACATGACTATGGTTTGCCTAGTGTAGTCTACCTTCCGCTGCATGATAATAGGTTTATTTCAATCATTTGTCTTCGAAACTTACATGTTTTGAAGACTTTCATAAAAATCGCCTATTCACCCCCCTCTAGTCGATCACTAGCACTTTCAAAATTGCCACATAGGCCAACGGATAATACGACGACAAATAAAATGGCAACGGATAATACGACGACAAATTCACAATGGCACAGATGATAGTTGTCTAACATATTCCGGATAATTTAAAATGCCACACGCGGCAAAGCCCAGAAGACACAGGGGCAAGAGAAGAAGAAAATTGCAGACAACGATCTAGGTCGCTATTATCTCTACTCATCGATGGATCACCGGGCGATGACATCCTCAGCTCCTTCTTCAATTCTTCACGACTTTGCTTGAAAGCAGCAACGGATTCCTCCACCTCCTGCTCGTGCTCGATCCGGAGCTTCCTCAACTCACCCATCAGTTCCTCGACGACCGTTGTTAGCGTCATCCCCGAGGCATTGCTCTTCTCATGCATTATCTTCCAGTCGATGGCCTCCTCCTCCTTCTCCACGAGCGCCTTGAGGAGCTTCGTATTGTCACCCATGAGTTGCTCGACGAGGCTGGTCGCCTTGTCAACCAAGGCATCACTGATCTCGAGTAGCTTCATCAAGCCGTCGACCAACTCCTGCTGCTTAATGAGGCCACCGAGAATGTCATCGTCACCGGCCAAGGACTTCAGCAACGCCAGCTCGCCGTGATCGCCGACGCGGCAAGTGTGCTTGTGAGCGCCCTCACTTGCTCGTGAGAACTTGTTCGAGTGCTCCGCGGCACGCCGGTACATTTCTGCTGCGGCTGCCGCTTCACGGCATGACCTCTCTAGTGCTTCCGCGGCCTTGGTCTTTGCTTCCTGGTTATATGTCCACCCGAAACTCCTCCTACCAATCATGGCGGAATGACTTGACAGGAAAGACCAGTTTTGTGGGTGATGAGGAGAGGAACTATGAAGTAATTTGCGTTGTAATCTGCAATGTGACGAGAAACAAAGTCAAAATTTATTGATGGTTCTAGGCCTACAAAGCCCGTTTCTGTTGTTCTGACTCATCGCAAACAATTCTTTTGGATCAACCGTATGCCACACATCGGAAGCCCGAAACGTGGGCCCGTGTTCTCGGATGTACGTGTACGTGTCTGCGCACTATCACACATGGTCAAGATATCACCATCGTTTCCTATGGATGCGCCGTTGTGTCTTCCACAGGGTGCCAGAAGGTTGACCACGTGGTTGCTCACCATTGAGGCGGCCGTGGCGCACTCTGCTCGTGTTCGTCCGCGTGTTTTTCTCGCCATTGAGGCAGCCGCAGCACGCTCTGCTCCGGCATCCCTGCGAGCGCTCTGCTAGCCTTTGAGGCAAATTAACAATGGCAAGGTTAATAACTGTCTTACATATGCATGATAATTTAAAATGCCACATGCGGCAAGGCCCAAAACACTCACAACCTACACATGCATACAATTATAATAAAATATAGGCTAAAAGGCTGAGTCGGCGGCCTTCCGACGACGGTCTTCTCGGACTCCATGATCAGCATAGCACCCTTGCGGCCGTTCATTCCAAGTGTCCCGACCCGCCTCCGCATACAGAGCTGCTGGCGCTGGGAGGCTCTTGGGGCTGTTAGGCCTCTTATAGAAGAGGTTGATAGTGTGCAATCACGTGCATGATATCTCCGCAGAACCGCTCCATATCCGTGTCTCTGGCCTGGTAGCAAATTCGGTCCATCACCTGCATCCTCAAGATATCATGTTGGCGATGTTCTACTTCGTCGGGGATGTCAACTCCACCAAGGATGTGCTCGAGCCTGGCCACCACATCATCGGGATCAAGGTTGACACGGCGCCGCGGGCAATGATGAAGCCGCATGCTGCCTGTGTCTTGACTGAATCGTTGAGGCCTCTACCCATTCCTCGCGGAGCATCAGGCTCTCGATGAGCACTGGTGACGGCGGCTCTTCGGGTGGGTCGTTGATCATGCCGCCAAGAAGCTCTGGATCTTTTGCATGGTGGATGGCAAACTGCTCATCACACCTCCTCTGTAATATGTCGATTGTGCACCCAAGGTCTGTCATGCCGATATCGCTGCCGATGGGCCATGGTGCCTGCACCGGCTGATGAAGCTCTTGCTCCCCGACCTGATCCAGCTCGTTCTCCTTGTCGAATATGTAACGCAAGTAGGGGTTGACGTTGAAGCTTTGGTTGTTGCCTGGCATGCTTGGAATAACTAATGGTAGACGGGTGAGGACTAGATCTGCGCAGAGTGTCGCGACAGTGCGTTGCCTCCTTGGTTATATGCAGAAAGCCATTAGCTCGTGGCGGGAAACGGATGAGGGAAGAGGCGTGGATTTTACAATTCACCCATGTGGAGCGTGGGAAGCATTCGCTAGAGCGCGGGAAGACTAAGTTGAGCACACACACAACCAGAATACTGTATGCGGTGCCATGTGTTATTTATCACACACGTGTTAACATAAGAAAACGTATGTGTAACTTACTAATCATCACACATGAGTACTCGCAAATGCATCGTGTGCGATACTCCTAGCCACCGCAAGCAACTAGTTTGCATTTTCGAAGTTTTTTGTATGAACAGAATTGCACACGAACTAACCATAGTAACCGTCTGTGTTATAATTTCTCATCGCAAACAGTTCATCCGAGTGGGCTGTTTGCTGCGTATCACACACATCTTGTTTACACGAATGGTTTGTGTTCTTTTGGCTCATCGCAAGTGTCGCATATCACACACATCTTGTTAAGTTGAACCGTTTTTGTTCTCTTCCCTAGTCGAAAACAGTTCGTCCGAGTGAACCGTATGCACCTTGATCTGGCTGACCGTTTTTGTTGCATTCGCTAATACATAGTTCATCGGAGTGAACTGTATGCCATATATCGCACACACATTGATATGGTTGCGCGTTTCTGTTGTTTTGCCTCATCGCCAACAGTTCTTCTGGATCAATCGTATGCCCCGCATCGCACACGTAACTAAAATCTGAACTGAGTTTGATGTCTCTGTCATTGCAAGCATTTTGCATCTTTTTGGACGGGTTTTTTTACGTCCCCATTTGTGATTAATGCACCGCACACAGTTTTGTCAAAGGGTCTCTGATCGTAGTGTCGCGTTAGCAGCATCCTGCAGTAGTGACCAGTCCATTATATGGCACTCCTTGAAAGAACTTCACTTTCCCGTGACGCATTCCAGTGCGTTGTCCCAATATTTTGTGATATTGTACTGAGGATATTATTTCCACATATGTATTTATGAATGCAAGGAGTACCATCTTGTTCTTTGCTATCGCGCACATACTTTACATCATGCCACTTGAAGAAAAAAAGGAGAATAAGGCTTATAGTCGCTACATTTTCTTGAATTTACGACCAAAGGGGATTGCCACGATCATAGAGCATGTGCACAAAAAATTTCTATCCTTACCAAGCGAGCAAATGTGTATACCCACCATAATTTGTCAAATTTCACTCCAAAGGAAGTGTAAATGGGTTCAAAAACTTGCCTGAAAAGCAGCGGCGAATGAGATTCTTTGACTTTCAAGTGTAAAAAGTCCACACGGGGTAGTATTTCTTGGGTTTGCATGCTCGTTGCGACTATTTTCCATACTTGTGGGTCAGAAACAGACATTGTATGGCAAAGTTATGACCGTTTTAGTGAACATCGGTCCATTATATGGCACTCCTTGAAAGAACTTCATTTTCCCGTGACGCGTTTCGGCACGTTATCCCAAAATTTTGTGACATCGATACTAAAGATGTTACTTCCAGATATGTACTGATCGATGTGAGGAATACCCTCTTGTTATTTGCTGTCGCGCACATACTTTATGGCATGCCACTGGGCGAAAAAAGGAGAAGAAGACTTATAGTCGCTAGATTTTCTTGAATTTACGGCCAAATGGGATTGCCCCGATCATAGAGCATGTGCACAAAGAAACATTTATCCTTACCAAGTGGCTAATGTGTATACTGACACGTCTCCAACGTATCTATAATTTACGAAGTATTCATGTTATTATATTATCATTCTTGGACATTTTACAATCATTTTATAGCAACTTTATATCTTTTTTCGGGACTAACGTATTAACCCAGTGCCTAGTGAGGGTTGTTGTTTCTTGCTTGTTTTTTACATTGCAGGAAATCAATATCAAACGGAGTCCAAACACCGAGAAACTTCTTGGAGATTTTTTATGGACCAGAACACCCAGGATGGGCCAGAGAAGCACCTGGGGGGTGCCCCGAGGGGGGCGCGCCAAGGTGGGTTGTGCCCACCTCGGTGGCCTCCCGCACCCCCTCTTTACCATATTAATTCCCAAATATTCCAAAAACCCTCAAGGTAAACCTAGATCAGAAGTTCCGCCACCGCAAGGCTCTGTAGCCATCGAAAACCAGTCTAGACCCCATTTTGGCACTCTACCTGGCCGTCTTCATCATCAAGGCAACCACCACGATGAGGAGGGAGTAGTCCACCCTCGGGGTTGAGGGTTTCTACCAATAGCTATGTGTTTAATCTCTCTCTCTCTCTCGAGTTCTTGAGATGTCATGATCTTGATGTATCGCGGGCTTTGTTAATATAGTCGGATCATATGGTGTTTTCCCCTCTCTATCTTGTGATGAATTGAGTTTTTCCCTTTGAGATTTCATTGTTATCGGATTGAATACTTTTATGGATTTTAGAACACTTGATATATGTCTTGCAATTGAATACTCATGGTGACAATGGGTTATCGTATTGATTCACTTGATATATGTTTTGGCACTCAACCCGCGGATTCCCGAGGTGACATTGGGGTAATCTGTGCATAGGGGTTGATGCACGTTCTTGTCTTTGTTTCTCCAGTAGAAATCTTGGGGCACTCTTTGAAGTTCTTTGTGTTGGATTGAATATTGTGAATCTGAATTTGCTTTGGTGTTATTCTAGTACGAACTCTTGGTTAGATCATCGGAAAGAATAGCTTCGTGTTATTTTAGTACGAACTCTAGGATACATTGATCGGAAAGAATAGCTTTGAGGTGGTTTCGTATCCTATAAACAATTCCATCTTATGTTATCCGCTAGATAGGAACTTTGGAGTGATTCTTCGTTGCACGTTGAGCGATGGTTATATGATCCAATTATGTTAGCATTGTTAAGAGATTGCACTAGTGAAAGTACGGACCCTAGGCCTTGTTTTTAAGCATTCCAATAGCGTTTTTGTGCCTGTTTACTATTTTCTACCTTGCTGTTTTTATTTATTCAGATTATAAAATATATTTCTACCATCCATATTACACTTTTATCATCATCTCTTCGCCAAACTAGTGCACCTATACAATTTGCCATTGTATTGGGTGTGTTGGAGACACAAGAGATTTCATGTATTTGGTTGCAGGATTGGTTGAGAGAGACCATCTTCATCCTACGCCTCCCAAGGATTGATAAACCGTAGGTCATCCACTTGAGGGAAAATTGCTACTGTCCTACAAAACTCTGTGCTTGGAGGCCTAACACGAGTCTACAAGAATAAAGTTGCATAGTAGACATGAAGTTCTTTTCTAGCTCCGTTGCCGGGGAGGTGAGTGCTTGAAGGTATATCTTTAGATCTTGCAATCGAATCTTTTAGTTTCTTGTTTATCACTTGTTTGGATTATAAAAAGAAAATGAAAATGGAATTGAGGTTGCATCATATTATTGATCATCTTTATAATATCTTTCTTGAAAATGATGGTTAGGAAAATTGTGCTCAATTGTTAGAAGAAGAAGTCAATAAAATGTTTGGCACAAAATATTTGAATGATGAGCATGATTTCAATATTGTTGGTATGAACTCTTTGAATATCCATGATGCTAATGATATGCAAAGCCATAAGCTTGGGGATGCTATGTTTGATGAAGATGATATTTTTAGTCCCCCAATATTTGATGTGCAAATTTGTTATAATGATTGCATGCCTCCTATTTATGATGATTATAATGATGAAAGTGGATTTGGAGAGGTCATGACTATATTTAGTGATGAATCCACCATTTTGGATGAGGCTTCATTTGACTATGATAACAAAGTTGCTATCTATGATGATTATTGTGATGACATGTATGTTATAAAGAATAATGATATCCATGAAACTTTTCATCATGATCTTAGTGCTCAAATTGATTATGTGGAACAAGTATCTCATGATAGCTATTTTGTTGAATTTGCTCCCACCACTATTGATGAGAATAAATTTGCTTATGTGGAGAGTAACAAAATTCTATGCTTATGTATCATGAAAAGAATGATTTATGTGATAGTTATATTGTTGAATTCATTCATGATGCTACTGAAAATTATTATGAGGGAGGAACATTTGCTTGTAGGTACTGCAATAATATCAAGTTTCCTCTCTATGTGTCGAAAATCTTGAAGTTTTGCTTGTTTTGCCTTCCTATGCTAGTTGATTCTTGTTCCCACAAGTCGTTTGCTCACAAAATCCCTATTCATAGAAAGTGGGTTAGACTTAAATGTTCTTTTCATGTGCTTCATTATGCTCTATTTATGTTTCAATTCTTATCTTTTATGTGAGCATCATTGAAATCATCATGCCTAGCTAAAAAGGCATTAAAGAAAAGTGCTTGTTGGGAGACAACCCAACACTTGTTTTGGTGTGTTCACATGATTAGGCTACTGTAGTAATCATGTTTTATAGCTTTCGTTTCAATAAAGTGCCAAGTAAGACCTTTGGGATGGTCTATGGTGATAGTTGATTTGATCTTGCTGAAAAACAGAAACGTTTGCGCCACGGAAAACAATTCTCATTTTTAACAGAGGCGTGATAAAATGCTGATTCTTTTTGCAGAAGATTAATAGACAAATTACCCAGGATTTCCTTTTTTCAAAATTATTGGAGTAGCAGAAATATGGTTGGAGTACAGATTACTACAAACTGTTCTGTTTTTTTTGACAGATTCTGTTTTCAATGCATAGTTTGCTTGTTTTTTAGTTTCTATGGCTTATAGAGCTCAATATAAATTGTACAAATGATATGCTACAGTAGGAATTGTGTGAGAAAAATTATGAATCTTGTCTTTGACTGTACAAAAAGTGAAATGGTTTGCTCTTTTTCATACTAACCTATCTC
The DNA here is from genome assembly GCF_056163025.1 of Triticum urartu. Taxonomy (NCBI): domain Eukaryota; kingdom Viridiplantae; phylum Streptophyta; class Magnoliopsida; order Poales; family Poaceae; genus Triticum; species Triticum urartu. The sequence continues at coordinate 265,775,326 of NC_141878.1, read as the reverse complement.
ATAAAGTTTCGTTAAGTTTTGTATGATTGAAGTTTTCAAGTTTTGGGTGAGATGTTGGTATGAGGAGAATAAGGAGTGGCAAGACCCTAAGCTTGGGTATGCCTAAGGCACCCCAAGGTAATATTCAAGGAATATCCAAGCAACTAAGCTTGGCTATGCCCCGGAAGGCATCCCCTCTTTCATCTCCAACATTATCGGTAACCTCACTTGGAGCTATGTCTTCATTCGTCACATGATATGAGTTTTACTTGGAGCATCATTTTATTTTGTCAGGATTTTATTGCTGTTATTTAGAATAATTTTTTTCATATTTTATTTCAATAAAAGTGGCATTGATAGCCTTTACTATGCTTATTTTACAAGTCTACAAGTTGCTGTTTGAAAACAAAAAGTTTACTGCTGTTGCAAAAATTCCCCAGAAAATTCAGAATGTGATAAAATGTTGAAACTTTTTTCCGAATGAGCTCTGATAAATTTTCTAAAGTTTTGAAATTTTTCATAACTTTTGGAGTTAGGTAAGTATTGATACTCTTGCGTTCCTTACAGACCGTACTGTTTTGGCAGATTGCTGTTATGTTTTCATTGTTTGCATATGTTTGCTTGTTTAATGATTCTATTTGAGGATAGGAGTATTAAAAATGCAGAGGAATTTAGTATGAAATGTTGAATAATAATTTTAGTGATTTTCTATAGTGTATAATGATAAGGTTTTGCATTGGTTTATACTAACTTATCTCACGAGTTCTTGCTGAGTTTTATGTGGATGAAGCTTTGGAGATTTAGGAAAAACGTGATATGAGAGGAATTAAGGAGACACAAAAGCTCAAGCTTGGGGATGCCCAAGGCTCCCCAAGATAATATTTCAATAAGTCTCAAGCATCTAAGCTTGGGGATGCCCCGGTAGGCATCCTACCTTTCTTCTTCAACAATTATCGGTTAGTATTGATTGAGCCTAAGTTTTTGCTTCTTCACATGATTTGTGCTACGCTAGGAATGTCATTTTATTTTGTTTTTCTTGACATTTTAATAAAATGCTTAAATCTGAAAGTTTTAAATAAAATAGACTCCTCAAATAGTTGCCAGGGAGGCTAGGTAAGCGGCATTCACATCCCGTCAACGAAGCTCTTTTCTACAGAATTGCTCTAGTGCTTCACTTATATCTTATTGAGCATGGTGTGCTTTAGTATTTTTGAAGAAATTCTCTCTTGCTTAACTTAAATTAATCTTAGATGAAGAAATATTATGCTCATGATCTTCATTTATATCTTTTTTGTAGTAGCTTGTCATTTACTCTTGTGCTTCACTTATATCCTATGAGTAAACTATTGAATACATTCAATGTCATGAAGTTGAAATCATATCATGCCTAGTGGTAGCTTTACATTGGGTTTAGAAAGTGAAATCTTTTGAGGCTTGACAATAACAATATTGGTCATACAAGCAATTCACAAATAATTAGTACAAGGAAGAGAACTTTCACATACAAATACACTATCATGGGAATCTTTTGTGATTGTGAGCCCCCATCAAAATACTATATGCCAAAATTGTTGACGTTGGACAAGGAAGACAACATAATGGTTTATGTTTGTTCATATTCACATAGAAGTTATATTGTCATAGATCCTTCAACATGTGGTGCTTGCCCCTCATCTTTGCTAGCCAAAAATTCTGCACCAAGTAGACATACCACTTGTGCATCCAAAAACCCTTAAACCCAAATCTTATTTTCAAGAGTCCACCATACCTACCTAAGGATTGAGCAAGATCCTTCAAGTAAGTTGTCATCGGTGCAATAAGGCAATAAAAATTGCTTCTAAAAGTGTGAGATCATTTAGTGTAAGAGGAAACTGAGCGTTGTACGAACTTGTGATGGTGAAGAATAAAAGCGACAGACTGCATAATAAAGGTTGCCATCGCAAGGGGCAATACAACGTGACATTATTTTGTACTAAGGGGTTGAGCATACAAACAAATAAGCACATGTCAACCTCTACTTCCCTCTATGAAGGGCCTATCTTTTAATTTTATATATTTACTTTTATTCAAGAGTCAAAGTTTTTCTCTCTATTCCTTTTTATTTTTCTCCTTTGGCAAGCCTCATGTGGTGAGGAAATACCTAGGCACATATATCCAGTTGGATATGGGTAGCATGAGTTATTATTGTTGACATCACCCTTGAGGTGAATACGTTGGGACGCAAAACAATAAGTGTGGGAGTCCTGGATTAGGGGGTCTCCGGACAGCCGGACTATCTCCATTGGCCGAACTGTTGGACTATGAAGATACAAGATTGAAGGCTTCGTCTCGTGTCCGGATGGGACTCTACTTGGCGTGGAAGGCAAGCTAGGCAATACGGATATGGATATATCCTCCTTTGTAACCGACCTTGTGTAACCCTAACCCTCTCTGGTGTCTATATAAACCGGAGGGTTTTAGTCCGTAGGACAACATCAACTACAGCACACAATCTACGGATAACATCAACTACAACACACAATCATACCATAGGCTAGCTTCTAGGGTTTAGCCTCTCTGATCTCGTGGTAGATCTACTCTTGTACTACCCATATCATCAATATTAATCAAGCAGGACATAGGGTTTTACCTCCATCAAGAGGGCCCGAACCTGGGTAAAACATTGTGTCCCCTGCCTCCTATTACCATCCGCCTTAGACGCACAGTTCGGGACCCCCTACCCGAGATCCGCCGGTTTTGACACCGACATTTGTGCTTTCATTGAGAGTTCCTCTTTGTCGTCGCCGTTAGGCTTGATGGCTCCTACTATCATCGATGGCGATGCAGTCCAGGGTGAGACTTTTCTCCCCGGATTGATCTTCGTGTTCGGCAGCTTTGCACTACGGGCCAATTCGCTTGGCCATCTGGAGCAGATTGAAAGTTACGCCCCTGGCCACCAGGTCAGGTTTCGAATCTTAAACTACACGGCCGATATCTGTGGAGATTTGATCTTCGACGGATTCGAGCCTCTACCTTGTGCGTCATGCGTTCACGATGAGTACGATTTAGCTCTACCATCGGATAGTGTTCAAGAGATCACACAGGCAGCCGCTCCAACCCTCAATTCGGAGCCAGGTACGCCTTCCGCGGACGGGTGGATGGACCCCGCCACGGAAGCCTTACTATCGGTGTCAAAACCGGCGGATCTTGCGTAGGGGTCCCAAACTATGCGTCTAGGCGGATGGTAACAGGAGGCAGGGGACACAATGTTTTACCCATGTTCGGGCCCTCTTGATGGAGGTAAAACCCTACGTCCTGCTTGATTAATATTGATGATATGGGTAGTACAAGAGTAGATCTACCACGAGATCAAGGAGGCTAAACCCTGGAAGCTAGCCTATGGTACGATTGTTGTTCGTCCTACGGTCTAAAAACCCTCCGGTTTATATAGACATCGGAGGGGCGCTAGGGTTACATAGAGTCGGTTACAATGGTAGGAGATCTTCATATCCATATCGCCAAGCTTGCCGTCCACGCCAAGGAAAGTCCTTTCCGGACACGGGACAAAGTCTTCAATCTTGTATCTTCATAGTCTAGGAGTCCGGCCGAAGGTATAGTCCGGCTATCCGGACAACCCCTAATCCAGGACTCCCTCAGTAGCCCCTGAACCAGGCTTCAATGAAGACGAGTCCGGCGCGCAGATTCTCTTCGGCATTGCAAAGCGGGTTCCTCCTCCAAGTACTTCATAGAAGATTTTGAACACAAAGGTAGTGTCTGGCTCTGCAAAATAAGTTTCCACATATTGCCATAGAGAGAAATAATATTTACACAAATCTAATCTGCTGACGTATTCCATAGCGTGACATCACACCACGACCAAGTCTTTATTCGAATCGTTTTACTATTCTACCTCAGTGCGTTTAGCGAGGCGGTTTCCTTGGCACGTCTTGTCAAAGCAGAGATCATGTCCCCTTATTCCGAGATTCTCATCAATACGGGCGTGGGTAACCCAACCGCGCCATTGATTACGGCGCTTGGGAGATAAGCGAGTTTTACCAGGCTGGTGGGGACGCATAGTCGCGTCCACCCATATAAGGGGATAGGGATCCACCTTTTCATCCACGCCTTCTTCCTCCTTTGCCTATCCATTTCCACGCACTCGAGCTCCAGCGCCCAAGTCCACACACCCCACCTCAGCCTTCTCCAACCATGTCCGGAGCGGGAGGCAAGTGGATGGTCTCCTCCGTCACAGAGGGACACGTCAAAAAACTGAGGAAGGCCGGATACTTGTCTAACGACATTGCGCACTGGCTTCCCAAAGAGGGGCAGCTCATCCCCACCCCTAGGCCCCATGAGAGGGTGGTGTTCCTCCCCCATTTCCTCCACGGACTGGGCTTCCCTCTCCACCCATTTGTCCGGGGGCTCATGTTCTACTATGTCCTAGATTTCCACGATCTGGCCCCGAACTTTGTCCTCAACATCTCCGCGTTTATCATCGTGTGCGAGGCTTTCTTTCGCATCCGCCCCCACTTTGGCCTATGGCTCAAGACTTTCAATGTCAAGACGAAGGTGGTGCATGGCACCCAGGCGGAGTGCGGAGGCGCCATGGTGGGCAAGATGCCCAACGTCCTATGGCTCGTGGGCTCCTTCGTAGAGTCCCTAGAGGGGTGGCAATCGGGGTGGTTTTACATCACCGAGCCGCGCGACCCTGAATGGGTCGCAGCCTCCGAGTTCCGATCCGAACCCCCTACGCGGCTCGGCTCCAAGAAAGAGACGGGCCTGTCGTGGGGTAAAAAAGGAGAGTTGACCGGACTCCAAACATGCGTCCAAACCCTGGTGGACAAGAAGCTCAAACTTGTCAACGTAGTCCAGGTTATGCTCATCCGCCGGGTCCTCCCGTGTCAACAACGGGCTTTCAAACTGTGGGAGTTCGACCCGGCGCGGCACCAAACTCTGAGCAGGCTCTTCGACACGATGTACGAAGATGCCTGGAAGGTGCTTTTCAAGGGCGCCGAGGCCCCCGCATCCGCTACCGAGGATCGCGGATTCAGCACGCAGCATCACGCTCGTGCGGTAAGCTGTTTTTACCTTTTACAGGGTATTAGTCTTTCATAGTTTGACTCCATGCGGGATCTAAGCTCCCTTACCTTTGACAGGATTGGCAGGAGACGTCCGAACAGATCAACTGTCCGGCTCCTTTGCCCGAAGGCCCAGCGGACGCTCGCTTGGCGAAGCTGCTGGTTCCGGCACCCTATGTGGTGTCGGAGAAGAAGGCCAAGAAGAAGGCCATGGGGACTCGAAAGAGTGCCCGGCGCCAGGAGGTGTCGGATTCATCATCCGATGACTCCAAGGCGCACTCCTCCCATGAAGACGAGGAGGAGGAAGAAGAGACCTCTCCCCCTCCAGCGGGGGGAGGGAAGAAAAGGAAGGCCGCCCCAACTGGGGAGTCCGAAGGGTCCAAGAGGGGGAAGACCCCTCCTCCGGACTACTCCACCAACGCCGACGACGGCGAAGAGGAGTGGCCGCACAGGGCCAAGCCCCTGGCGAGATCGGAAGTATCCGGATACCAGAGTGATTCATAGTATTCCCCCATTGCACAGCTTTTCCTTACGTCGAACATGTCTATGTAGTCCGCCCAAGGTCGGGCTTGACGAGTCGTCGAGCGGCTCCCTGGATTCGTCGGATGTGAATTCGCTTTCGGCGGCTACCTCCCCCCACCCTACGGATGACGCCGAGGTGGCGTCCCAACAGGTTTCAAGCCAGGAGGAGGTGGTCCTGGAGGCGCCGCAAGGCGACCTCCCGGACTCCAGGCGTGAAGGGGATAGAACCCCCAAGGGCTCTAAGTCCGGCTTTGAGCCGGACACTACGCCGGAACCTTCAACGGTTCCGGACTCCGGTAGGCAGCCGCCTTCCAAGAGGAGCAAGCCTACCGAGCCGGTGACCTCCGTCCAACCGGAGGCACCGGACAATTTGCAGGAGGTGCTTAACGGCGCCTCCATCGACGAGGAGCACCTCACTATTATGAGTGCGGTGATCCAGAAGGTTCAGTCCGCTAAGAGCTGACTGACTGAAGCCTGTGCCAGCCTTGTAACAGGGTTTAAGGTAAGTAAGGAATATGTAAAAAATATTACCGCATAGACAGTAGCCCCTGATGCTCTGTTCGGCGTTTGGAAAGAAAAGCCGAATAGAGGATCTAATAACATTCGCAGGAGTCTAACAAAAGTAAGTCAATATGCGTATGTAGGCTTCGCTGCTAGCATCCGCCGCACTGACAGCGGAGGTGGGCACGCTGAAGCAGAACCTCGAGCGGTCCGAGCAAGAGCTCGGCCTAGCCAAGCAGCAGCTCGAGGAGAAGGAAGGTAAGAAATACCTTATTGAAATATGTGAAAGGTGCAGTTGCAAAAAGTGACAGGATTAATGCGGCTATTGTAAGGGCCACAACTTAGGTGGCGACCCTTAAGCAAGCGCTGTCCGAGGCCGAGAAGAGGGCGGCCACGGAGCGCACTGAGCGGGAGAAGCATGAGACGCGGGTTGGCGAGGTGCGGCAAGAGCTCCAGGCTCTCATGAAAAAACATGAGAGTTTGGAGCTTGAATCGAAGACGTGAGAGTCTGAGCTCGCGGCGGCCATTGAAGATGCCAAGTTTGCCAAGGCCGAAGCCCAGAAGGCCCTCCAGGAGGTTGAGGCAATAAAAAAGATAGCGGCGGGTAAGGCATTCTTTATGCAAAGCAAGCACGTAAAAGTGAATTACTTGTTACTTACCCGAATCCGGAGCTCTCCAGGAGCATTCGCAGACTTGCCCCGTAGCATGTCGAATGCCGCCGGCTTCTATGGAGCCGAGGAGGGAAGCTCGACGGAGAAGGTGTTCTGGTCTCAGTATGCTGAGGCCGAACACCTGGTGCCCTTAAGCGACCAGCTGAAACAGCTGGTCGAGCTCCATAAGGTGGCCGAACAGGCCATGAAGGGCCTCATAGTCCGGCTGTGGCCTGGAGAGGCCATGCCTGGGAGCTACTTCGGGTTGGTGAGGCGGCTGGTGGAGGGTGCCCGTATGTATCGAGGGTGCCCATAGGGCGCTTGCCCGTGCGGAGGTGCACTGGGGCAAGCTGGATGCTGAGAAGCTTGTGAAGGACGGGCCATCGCCGGGCAAGGAGCATCGCAAGCCCGAGATGTATTATGAGGGCGTTCTGAAGGCTGCCCGCCTTGTGGCGGATGAATGTTCCATGGATGTAATTTTTCAGTAAACTCGCTCATTTTGTCCTGTGCGCTGAAAACTTGTTCATTTGCGCTAAGCAATGCTTTTTGAATTTAAAATATTACCTTCTGTGCGGCCGTTTATCAAATTTGAGAGATGGCGAGTCGTCGGCTTCTGCCCCCATGGCACGAGTGCTGGGGTGTTCGGGATAAACATGAGCTCTTTTTCCCATTCTTGGGTCCTTCGAGGGAGGCACTCAACACAACGAACAAGGCAATCGGACTATAATGCTTGAACACTCTCACTTAGCCATAAAATTCTATAATTTTAAATTTCGGCGAAGCCCCTAGTGTTCGAAAGACCGAGTTCGGGGTGCTATCCACGCCTAGGCCGGACAAAGCCGACTCCTCGCTCTAAGCATCATTAGTCTTTAGGGACTCGAAAGCCTCTCGAACAGCGAACAGCTCTCGCCTCATCATGACGGCCAGTTTTAGCTTTCTCTACTGAGGTGCTTAGCCCAGCTCAACTGGGGCACAATCGCAGTAGTTCTCCTAGTGCTACCTTAGCCGATATAACGGAACGTAAGGTAACAAAACATAGGAGCCAGGCAAACCCAACTATTAACCCAAGACATGATTCGGAGCCGATGCATATAATGCTATAAGTTCGGGGTGCCGCACTTGTGAAAGTGTTCGGACTTCTCACACCGTATTGTGGGGTACTTAAGCCCCTGGCGTATTGGCCGTACCAAAGTGTACGGGTGCAACATGTCATTAATGAACATATATTCGTAAAAAAGAGTAATGCAATAATAGACGGAAGCTATGCATTGTTTATTTAAAAAGGCTGCGATCAAAGCAGGACGATACAAATAGTGTGATAAGCAAAAGATGGGACTATCAAATATGTCCTTTCCAGGGGCGAGTTGCGGAATGTTATGCGAAACAGGTATACTACTCGTTATAGAGACCACCTTAGAGTTCCGTAGTGCGGTGTAGCTTTCTGCTCCCCTGGTTGTTGTATTGTTTGTGCGGCAATTGTACTGTTGGACAGGCCTTCCGAAGAGTGGAGTCCTGAAAGTAAGAGAAAATGAAAAAGTCGGCAGCCCCTAGTGCGGTTTAAGCCGTGTTTCGGGCGTGCCGTGATTGTGCCCCTCCCCTTTTGCCCATGGTATTTCCAGAGCGTAGTTATGTACGCGCAACACTGTTTTTGCAAGTTCGTGAGGGCTGGGGTTGGGGCCGCATTGCTACTCTTGCTCGGAACATGCCCGGCGGTCTTGTTGTAGGTTACTCCGGGCGAGCTTGACGGTGTCCATACGTTTAATGGCCGGACTGGAGAATTGCCTTGAGAGGCTGCTTGGTACTTCCACTGCGATAGCCGCCGTATGCTCCTCCGTTCGGAGAGAGCGTTCGGTGTTTCCACTGACCGTGATGACTCCTCGAGGGCCTGGAATTTTGAGCATGAGGTATGCATAGTGCGGCACCGCATTGAACTTGGCAAATGCGGTTCGCCCGAGCAGTGCGTGATAGCCACTGCGAAATGGAACTATGTCGAAGATTAATTCCTCGCTTCGGAAATTATCTGGAGATCCGAAGACCACTTCAAGTGTAACTGAGCCTGTACAGTTGGCCTCTACACCTGGTATGATGCCTTTAAAGGTCGTTTTAGTGGGTTTAATCCTCGAGGGATCGATGCCCATTTTCTGCACTGTATCCTGGTAAAGCAGGTTCAGGCTGCTGCCGCCGTCCATAAGGACTCTAGTGAGGTGAAATCCGTCAATAATTGGGTCTAGAACCAATGCGGCGAATCCGCCATGGCGGGTGCTAGTGGGGTGGTCCGTTCGATCAAAAGTGATCGGGCAGGAAGACCATGGGTTGAACTTTGGGGCGACTGGCTCCATCGCGTATACGTCCCTTAGCGCACGCTTCCGCTCCCTCTTGGGGATGTGGGTTCCATATATCATGTTCACCGTCCGCACTTGTGGGGGAAAACACTTTCTGTCCACTGTTGTTCGGCAGCTGGGGCTCCTCCTCGTCATCGCTATGCAGCCCCTTGTCTCTGCTTTCGGCATTTAACTTGCCTGCCTGCTTGAACACCCAACAATCCCTGTTGGTGTGATTGGCTGGTTTTTCGGGGGTGCCATGTATCTGGCATGAGCGGTCGAGTATTCGGTCCAAACTGGACAGGCCCGAAGTATTTCTTTTGAATGCCTTTTTCCGCTGACCGAGTTTAGAGCCTCTGAATCCGGCATTAACTGCCGTATCCTCAGCATTGTCACCATTAATGCTGCGCTTTTGCTTGTTGCGACGCGACCTGCCACTGCTGTCCTTGGTATCCGAATTACCAGGGCTCTTGGTCATGTTATTGCTGCGAGCTAGCTAGCTGTCTTCTCCCGCGCAAAAGCGGGTCATAAGTGTCGTGAGGGCTGCCATAGATTTCGGCTTTTCCTGTCCTAGGTGCCGTGCAAGCCACTCGTCGCGGATGTTATGCTTGAAGGCTGCTAAGGCCTCTGCATCCGGACAGTCGACGATTTGATTTTTCTTGGTTAGGAACCGTGTCCAGAATTGTCTGGCCGATTCTTCTGGCTACTGAATTATGTGGCTAAGGTCATCGGCGTCTGGTGGTCGCACATAAGTGCCCTGGAAATTGTCGAGGAATGCGGCTTCCAGGTCCTCCCAACAACTAATTGATTCTGCTGGCAAGCTGTTAAGCCAATGTCGAGCTGGTCCTTTGATCTTGAGTGGGAGGTATTTGATGGTGTGTAGGTCATCACCGCAGGCCATGTGGATATGAAGGAGATAGTCTTCGATCCATACCGCAGGATCTGTTGTGCCATCATATGATTCTATGTTCACGGGTTTGAAACCCTCAGGGATTTGATGATCCATTACTTCATCTGTGAAGCATAGTGGGTGTGCGGCGCCTCTGTATTGGGCTATATCACGACGTAGCTCAAACGAGCTTTGTCTACTGTGTTCGGCCCGGCCGGATTGACTGTATCCGGAGTGACGATTACCATCTTGTGCCGTGGGGCGCCCACGCGATCCGTAGATTGATCTTGCTTGCCTTGCCTTGTCCTCCAATATATCTCGCAGGTCTGGCGCATTTTCCCGTGCCTTGGTATTTTTTGAGCGGCGCCAGGGTGCAGCTTGAGTGGAGGGCCAAGAGGCCTCTCTGTCGCGGCCACGGGGTGGCCGGTCGGCCGCATCATGCGCTGGTGATGTAGGTTTAGGTGCTTCCTCCTCTAATCGGGGTAGCAGCCTGCGCTTTGGGTAGCTCTTGGAGGGGCGTTCGAGTTCATACTCTTCGGGCGCAAGGACCTCAGTCCATCTGTCGGCCAGCAAATCTTGATCAGCTCTAAGCTGTTGCTGTTTTTTCTTGAGGCTGCTCGCCGTGGCCATAAGCCTGCATTTGAAACGCTCTTGTTCGACAGGATCCTCCGGCATGACAAATTCGTCATCATCGAGTCTTGCCTCGTCTTAGGAGGGAGGCATATAATTATCGTCCTCGACCTCTCTGTCTACCACTCTCATGAGGGCTGGCTTCTCCATCCTCCTGTGTTGAATCTTGCTGGAGGTGGTTGTCTTCGGCACTGCCCGGGGTGTTATTATCTCCCGTGCTGGAATCACCGTTTTTGCTTTGGCGGGATTTAGAGCGGCGCCGCTGATGCCGGCGCTTACGCTGCTTCTTGGAGGGGTCATCCTCCGCTGTTCCATCGCCATTGCCTTCTTTTGGGGTGTCCACCATGTATGTATCATACGACGAGGTGGCTTTCCAGTGCCGTATAGGCGCTGGTTCTTGATCGTCTCCTGCATCGGCGTCCATACCGTCGATGTCTTCAGAGTTGAAGTCGAGCATGTTGGTTAAATCATCGACAGTGGCTACGAAGTGGGTGGTGGGTGGGCTTTGACTTTCTTCATCATCCGCATCCCAACCTTGCTGACCATAGTCCGGCCAGGGCTCTCCTAATAAAGAGAGAGAGACTTTAGTGAATTCAGAATATCGTCGAAGGGCGAGTGCTGAAAGATGTCCGCGGCGGTGAACTCCATGATCGACGCCCAATCGGGTTCGATCAGTAGGGGCACAGAGGGCTCGGAGTCTGGAGAGGAGTCCGGCTCCTTGGAGTCACGGGCTTCGCAGAGAATAGGGCTGGTGTTCGGCTCGATCGCCGTAGAGACTGCAGCCCCCGAGGCGGTGTCCAACCACCCATCCTTGATTGGCGCAGTTGGTTCCGAATTAAGGGTCGGAGCTAATGCGGGTGCGGCCTCCAGGGCACTGTTCGGCGACAGAGCTAGATCATGCCCATCGTGATAGTGCGGCGCGCTCGGCTGCAGCTCGAATCCGTCGAAGATCAAGTCTCCGTTGAGGTCCGCTGTGTAGTTTAAACTTCCAAATCTGACCTGACGGCTAGGGGCGTAGCTTTCGATCTGCTCCAGATGGCCAAGCGAATTGGCCCGCAGTGCAAAGCCGCCAAATACGAAGATCTGTCCGGGGAGAAAAGCCTCACCCTGGATCGCATCGTCGTTGATGATCGGAGGAGCCATCGGGCCTAAAAGTGACGACACAGAGGAACTATCAATGAAAGCACCAATGTCGGTGTCAAAACCGGCGGATCTCGGGTAGAGGGCCCGAACCTGGGTAAAACATCGTGTCCCCTTCCTCCTGTTACCATCCGCCTAGACGCACAGTTCGGGACCCCCTACCCGAGATCCGCCGGTTTTGACACCGACACTTACCCTTAGCGGCGATCGAGCCGAACATCGACCTTATCTTGCATGAGAGCCATGTTGTTAAACTTCCGGATCCTTCTCCGGCCACGGACTCTGAACCGCCTGCGCCCGTTCCTATCGAATATGATTGGGCACCGATCATGGAGTTTACCTCCGTGGATACTTTTCAGCACTCGCCCTTTGGCGACATACTGAACTCATTAAGGTCTCTCTCCTTGTCAGGAGGATCCTGGCCGAACTATGACCGGCAGGACTGGGATGCGGACGACGAAGAAATTCGCGGCCCACCCACCACCCACTTAGTAGCCACTGTCGACGACTTAACCAACATGCTCGACTTCGACTCCGAAGACATCGACAGTATGGACGACGATGCGGGAGACGCAGAGGAATCACTGCCCACAGGGCACTGGACGCCCACTTAACCACATGACGTATACATGGTGAACACACCAAAAGAAAATGACAACGAGGAACGGAAGGATGCAACGAAGGGTTGTCCCCTCGAGAAGCAGTCAAAGCGGCGGCGTAAATGCCGCTCCAAATCCCGCATCGACAGAAACAATGATCATACAGACTCAGCATTAGAGCAGGGGGAACCATTGCCGGACAACGGCAACATGAAGGATCAAGCCGAACAACCTAACTCTATCAAAGATAATAGTCCGGAAGACTTCACACCGGACAGACACCTGGAGCAACAGAATGCCCGTCAAAGTCTTGTTGCCACCGCGAGGAGTCTAAAAAAGCAGAAGCAAAGACTCAAGGCTGCACAAGACACACTCGGAATCAGATGGAGCAAAGTACTCAATGCAACAGCGAAGTACGGCGGTAATCGCCCCACCAAGAGCTACTCGAAGCGGAAGTTGCTACCCGAATTCGATGAGGAGGCCTTAGATCGCCCGCAACCAAAAATTGAAACAGCCACCTGGCCGGATAGACGACCTCACGGCCAACATAGAGCGGCAAGCAATGCCGCACATAAGCCAATACGCGATCCACGCGAGGGCTCACATCAAAAGGACAGCGCAACCAGATCCATCTATGGACCACACAGGCGCGCTACAGCATACGATGCAACACAACAAACATCCGAACACTACGGTACACCCAGATACAGGGGTGTCGCACACCCCCTATGTTTCACCGATGAGGTACTGGACCATGAATTTCCAGAGGGATTCAAACCCGTAAACATAGAGGCATACGATGGAACAACAGACCCTGGGGTCTGGATTGAGGACTATATCCTCCATATCCATATGGCTCGAGGAGATGATCTCCATGCCATTAAGTATTTACCCATCAAACTCAAAGGGCCAGCTCGGCACTGGCCTAAAAGCCTCCCCAAAAGCTCCATTGGAAGCTGGGAAGAGCTCGAAGACGCTTTTCGAGCAAATTTTCAAGGGACTTATGTCCAACCTCCGGACGCGGACGATTTGATTCATATAACTCAACAGCCCGGAGAGTCATCCCGAAAGCTTTGGAACATGTTCCTTACTAAAAAGAACCAAATAGTCGACTGTCCGGACCCTGAAGCCTTGGCAGCTTTTAAGCATAGCATCCGTGACGAATGGCTCGCCAGACACCTCGGCCAAGAAAAGCCGAGAACACTGGCAGCTTAACAAGCCTCATGACCCGCTTTTGCGCGGGTGAGGATAGCTGGCTAGCCAGATGCAGCACCAGCGACCCCAGTACATCCGAAGTTAGAGATGGAAACGGGAAATCACAGCGCAACAACAATAATAAACGCCGGAATAAAGAAGACAGCACGAAGAGCACAGCAGTAAACGCCGGATTCAAAAGCTCTCGGCCAAGTCAGCAAAAGCCGCCCTCTAAAGGCGCCAGAGACGAACTGTCCAGGCTAAACAAAATTCTGGACCAAGTATGTCAGATACATAGTACCCCGGGTAAACCTGCTAATCATACCCACAGCGAATGTTGGGTCTTCAAGCAGTCCGGCAAGCTCAACGCCGTACACAAGGGGAAAGATACACCAAGCGAAGACGAGGATGAGCCTCTCAAGCAAGACACTGGGGAACAAAGAAAATTTCCACCAGAAGTCAAAACAGTAAACGAGTTACACGTGATAAAGGGGAGAAACAAAGCGGCACTCCCAGATAAATATGCCCAAAGGCCTATCACCGCGGAGTCCTTCCACTGGTCGTTTCAACAGATCACCTTTGACCATCGGGATTACTCAGCAAGTATCCAGCATGCAGGATGGGCTGCCCTGGTATTAGATCCGATAATTGACGGATACCACTTTACACGAGTCCTGATGGACGGTGGCAGTAGTTTAAACCTGATATACCAGGATACAATCTGCAAAATGGGGATAGACCCAACGAAAATTTGCCTAAGCAATACTACCCTTAAAGGAGTAACGCCATGCCCAGGGGCTCATTGCACGGGCTCCCTGCTACTAGAGGTTATATTCAGCTTCCCCGGTAACTTCCGTGGCAAACATTTCACATTCCACATTGCTCCGTTCTAAAGTGGCTATCAAGCACTACTCGGACGTGAAGCTTTAGCTTGCTTTAATGCAATACCGCACTACACTTCCCTTACGCTTAAGATGCCCTGTCCACATCTCATCATTACAGTAAATGGAAATATTAAGCGATCCCTGCGCGCCGAAGAGAGTGCGACTGCCTTGGCAGCCGCACACTAAAAAGGGCCTCACCAGCTAAAGCATTTGATAAGTCGTCAAGACCACGGACACGGTTAGACGAGTCCGGTGCAGCCATATGTAACTCACACAGGTTTGATAAGCCACACCCCTATTACAAATACAAGGGGCTCAACGCGCGCAGACAAGTGGCAATTTTTACTCATCTTGAATTATACATGGTTTCTTCAAACCTACCTTTTTGCAAGACAACTTTTTGCCTAAGTTTCTCTCTTTTATAGATGACCATCGTGCTACACCCGTCCAGGATACGGCACAACAGAGACACAGGCGCAGACGTGCAGCAGGGACCCGCCCCAAGGATTCTTTTTAGATGAAGACCCTACGTCAACCTTTTTTATTGTCTCTTGTTGATACACATCCCTCGGATTCTCAATACAATTGAGAAGGATGCTGGCGTCTTGGCATGTGGCCACGTCAGAATAATGCACGTACCTGGACACCAGGGGCTTCTTACAAAGGGCACTATTTAGGCCCAGTTTATACCATAAAGACCGAATACCTTAGGGAGTGTTCGATGTCGCGAGTTTGGCCTTATATGCATCAGCTCCGAATCATGTCTTTGGTCAAATGTTGGGTTTGCCCGGCTCCTATGTTTTGGTACCTTACGTTCCGCTCTATCGACTAAGGTAGCACTAGGAGAACTACTGCGATTGTGCCCCGGGTCATCCGGACGAGCACGTCAGTAGAGAAAGCCGAAAACTGACTGTCATGATATAGCGTGAGACTGGTCAACCACTCGATGACCTATCGTAATGTTAGAATTCCTCCGCCTTAACGAAGGGCCGTTTCCCAGCCAGGCATATACGCACGCCGAATTCGGGAGAGTGCGGAGCCAACAGGGGCTATATAGTAGCCCCCCTGTCAAACTCCTATGGCTAAGTGAAAGTGTTAAAGCATTATAGTCCGGTTGCCTCGTTCGTTGCGCTATCACCTCCTTAATAGGACCAAGACGTTGGGTTAAGTGTGAACACGCGTCTTCTGCGAACACCTCCACATTATATGCGTGGGGGCTGAAGCCGACGACTGCAATCTTTCAGGTTATACACATGTATACATAAACGGCCGCACAGGAGGCATCATATTACTTTCAGGCAAAAGTATGAACACAGCCTTAATAAATTTCATAAAAACATTGTGTTTACAATGGGAATACATGTCACTCAAACATGATATTCTTCGAGCACTGGGCCTCTATCAAACGAGAACCCTCGAGGACCTCTTCGAAATAGTGCTCGGCAGCCACTCGGCCTATGGCCGAACCCTGCGCCGTAACAGTGGTAGCATCCATCTCTGCCCAGTATGCTTTAACACGGGCAAGGGCCATCCGCGAGCCTTCTATGCACGCCGACCTCTTCATCGCATTGATGCGCGGCACCGCACCAAGGAACTGCTGCACTAAGCTGAAATAGCTGTTCGGTTTCGACTTTTCTGGCCAAAGCTGATCCACGACAGACTTCATGGCGAGTCCGGACAACCTATTCAATTCAGCCCATTCGGCTAGCTGATCATTCAATGGAAGCGAACGCTCTGGAACATTGAATTGCGACCAGAACAGCTTGTCCACTTCACGATCTGTTTGACCTTGGAAGTATTTGGCTGCATTGGCAGCGCTCGCCGCCAAGTCCATATATGCGTCTGCCGAACTCCACATCCGATCCAGAGGGGCATACCGTGGATCTCTGAACTTTCTCCGTAGCATGAACGGCTTCCCAGCCATAATATCCCCGGCTTCACGCAGCTCCTCCTTCTTCGCTCTCATAGCAGAGCGGGTGTCTTTGTTCGCCATCGTGGCCTTTTCAAAGTCCGCTGCCTTCAATCGGTTCTCTTTTTCAAAGACCTGGCAACGGTCGGCAATGTCTTTTAATTCTACGGCCATCTTGGCCATCTGCTCTATGCTCTCGCAATGCGCGGCCTTCTCGGCTTTCCACTCTTCGGCCGCCTTCAAAGCAGCGGCATTACTAATCCTTGCTTATTCTTTTGCTCGGGCAAGTTCCGCCCGCAAGGTTTCCACGGTGGCAGCTCCATCTGCAGTCACAACATATTAAAGATACTGGCATCATGCTGCTCTTACTATGTGGCATTCACCAGAAATTAACACTTACCCTGTGCCTCGTCAAGCCTCTTGTTAACAAGCTCGATGTCGGCATCCGCCGCATCCAGTTGCCGCATCAGTTCGGCAAATTCATGAGTCCGGCTAGCCACCGGAGCTCCCACTACCTGCACATTAAAGCGGTACGGTTATTGCCTGGGACTACGATCCTCTATTTGCCACCGTTCTCGGTGACAACCAGAGTCTCAGGGGCTACTATCTACACAGGGCACACCTAAAAATGTGCGGTACCATCACAAATGTACATCATTTTACGTACCTCAAAGCCCGTCAGTAGACTCATAAAGGCATCATGCAACCCGCTTTCGGCGGATGAGATCCTTTCCATCACCGTACCCATCAATGTACGGTGTTCTTCTGAGATGGCCGCTCACTCCAACAGCTCTCTCAGTACGTCCGACCGCATACCAGACGGTTGCGGACTCTTCTGTTTGTTCTCTTCGAGAGCCGGACGCTGGGGACTTTGGGTGACTATAGGATTATCTTCTGGCCTCACCGGATTCGGAGAGGCCCTCCGTGATGACACTTCAAGGTCGCCCGCTTCTTGAGCGGAGGAGTCCGGGGGAGGCGTTTCGCTCTCCATCATCTCCGGAAGAAGATCCCCCGAAGATGAGCTCTGCTGAGAAGGGCTAAGATCCGAACTGCAATAAATACTTCGGTTATTTTCCTCAGAGGCAAGGAAGTATATCTCCACTATTGAAGTACTTTCCAATTACTTACAGCTCATTGGAGGGCCGATCCCCGCGTGGACTTTGTGCGGCAAGAGCACCCTCCAAGGCAGGACCCTCTGGCAGAGATTTCCTCTCCCGCTTCGAAACCTTGGTTTCCGGATCTTCAGAGGTAGTCCTCTACCTTCCCCGGGGTGAGAGAATGTCCGATTCCTCCCCTTGGTTATCCTCCCTCACGGAAGCACTCGTTCCCTCGGTCAGAATGGGTAGCGATGGAGGTCCGCTTTCGCCCTCATTATTCCCCCCTTTGTCTTCCTTTGAGGGCTCCGGGCAAGGTGCTAGCTCGAGCATCTTTTCCAGTACCGGATTTTCCAAACCCTCAGGATGGGGGGCCGAACACTCGCCTTTGTTATCCAGTCCTGGTCAAAGAGCGATTTTCTTAGAATGATGTCGTGGTAAACAAAATACGGTTTGTTCGGCTAAAGGATTACTTACTTGGTCGGCAGTACGGTTGCTGCTCAGGCCCACGTCCTCGGTGGTATCTGTACACTCTATTTGGGGTCCGAAGAATGATTTGTACATCTCCTCGTGCGTCAGGCCGAGGAAATTATGAATAGTACGCCACCCTTCTGGGTTGAACTCCCACATGCGAAGGGGCCGGTGTTTGCAAGGCTGGACTCGACGAACCAGCATGACTTGCGCCACCATAATCAAACTGAAATCTCCTTCGAAGAGATTTTGGACGCGGCTTTGTAGTACAGGCACGTCCTTGGCAGGACCCTAGCTCAGCCCTCTGCTAATCCATGACATCATTTGTGGTGGAGGGCCTGAGCGGAAAGCAGGGGCAGCCACCCACTTGGCACTTCTGGGAGCTGTGATATAAAACCACCCTTGTTGCCATAATCCGGACACCTCTGGAAAGGAACCTTTGGGCCATGGAGCTCCTGCTATCTTGCTTATTAATGCGCCTCCGCACGCTGCATACTGCCCCTCAACCATCTTCGGCTTCACGTCAAAGATCTTGAGCCACGGGACGAAGTGAGGGGTAATGCGGAGGAAGGCCTCACACACGACAATGAATGTCGAGATGTGGAGAAAGGAGTCCGGTGCTAGATCGTGGAAATCTGGCCCGTAATAAAACATCAACCCCCTAACGAAGGGATCCAAAGTGAGGCCTAGTCCTCGGAGGAAGTGGGAGATGAACACGACGTCTTCGTTGGGTTCGGGAGTATGGACGACCTGCCCTCGGGCAGGCAGCCGATGCGAAACCTTGGCGGTCAGGTATCTGGCCTCCCTCAACTTCTGGATGTCTTCTTCCATAACGGAGGAGGGCATCCACTGGCCTTGAAGGCTAGATCTAGAGATGATTGAAGATCCGGAGCACCTGACCTGGGCTTTGGGTGTTAGAACTTGAGGCGGGGAAAGGATTCGATTGAGCACGGGAGGGAAAAAAGTAAAAGCCTTGTCCCTTTATAAAGAGGGTGAATATCAGCGTCCTCTCCGTAGCCGTTTGGGACTTGCCTATGATCTAGGAGTCCTAGACACGGTTGGGTTACCCACGCCCGTATTGATGAGAATCCCGTAATAAGGGGACATGATCTTTGCTTTGACAAGATGTGTCGAAAAACTGCCTCGCGTTATGTGCGGGGCTAGTTAAAGGAAACGGTTCGAATAATCACTGGGCCATGGCATAATGTCATGTTGCCAAAACAAGTCAGCAAATTAGATTTGTGAAAATATTATTCTCTCTACGGTGGTATGTGGAACTTATTTTGCAGGGTCGGACACTATCCTTATATTCAAATTCTTCCGTGGTATATTCGGAGGAGGAACCCGCCTTGCAATGCCGAAGATAATATTGCGCGCCGGACTCATCGTCATTGAAGCCTGGTTCAGGGGCTACTGTGGGAGTCCTGGATTAGGGGGTTTCCGGCCAGCCGGACTATCTCCATTGGCCAGACTGTTGGACTATGAAGATACAAGACTGAAGGCTTCATCTCGTGTCCGGATGGGACTCTACTTGGCGTGGAAGGCAAGCTAGGAAATACGGATATGGATATCTCCTCCTTTGTAACTGACCTTGTCTAACCCTAACCCTCTCCGGTGTCTATATAAACTGGAGGGTTTTAGAGCGTAGGACAACATCAACTACAACACACAATCATACCATAGGCTAGCTTCTAGGGTTTAGCCTCTCTGATCTCGTGGTAGATCTACTCTTGTACTACCCATATCATCAATATTAATCAAGCAGGACGTAGGGTTTTACCTCCATCAAGAGGGCCCGAACCTGGGTAAAACATTGTGTCCCCTGCCTCCTGTTACCATCCTCCTTAGACGCACAGTTCGGGACCCCCTACCCGAGATCCGCCAGTTTTGACACCGACAATAAGCCTCTATCTTTCTATGTGTCCGGTTGAAACATTTTGCTCATGTGTACGCGGTGAGTGTTAGCAATCATAGGAGACTATATGATGGTTGAGTATGTGGAGCTCTTACTTAAACTCTGTTGAATAAGTTGAATTGCAATTGTTTGGTGACTGAGAACATAGGTTGTTGGGTTTCAAGAGAGTTCATTGTTTGAACCGTGAATTGGTTGCTACTTTAACATGAAAAGTTTTATAAGAAAGAATTGTTGTTATAATGCTAGGAGAAGTGATTGAAACTGTCATTGATCAAACTTGTGCACTTTGCTAGCATTCACACTTCATATATTATTTCTTTTATCATTTACCTACTCGAGGATGAGTAGGAATTAAGCTTGGGGATGCTGATACGTCTCCAACATATCTATAATTTATGAAGTATTCATGCTGTTATATAATCATTCTTGGATGTTTTACAATCATTTTATAGCAACTTTATATCATTTTTTGGGACTAACCTATTGACCCAGTGCCCAGTGCTAGTTGCTGTTTTTTTTTCTTGTTTTTTACATCACAGGAAATCATTATCAAACGAAGTCCAAACACCGTGAAACTTTTTGGAGATTTTTTATGGACCAGAACACCCAGGATGTGCCGGAGAAGCACCTGGGGGGGTGCCCCGAGGGGGTCACAACCCATCAGGGCGCGCCTGGGGGCCCAGGCGCGCCCAGGTGGGTTGTGCCCACCCCGGTGGCTGGTGAGGACATCCCTAACAAAGTTACACCCACAGCCCCTACTGATACATATACAAGACCAATTACTAGAGCTCGCGCACGCCAATTAAATTACCAGGTACTTTTGTTTCTTGGTAATGATTCTAATGTTTGTGAGAATATGATGCTACCTAAATTGGATACATTTGTCTTAATTACAAATGAAGGGCCTAGCTTGGACAAGAAGGATGATCATTGGAGCAAGATCAAGCAGGGAGATGATGGAATGTGCAAGGGGAACAAGAACGAAGTTACAATTGATGATTTCAGGACTTTGAAGCCACCATAATGGGTTCGTGAAGCCTTGGACGAAATATACAAGATGCCACTTCATAAATTTTGTCCAGAGGCTATTATAGGTGCCGCGTCATATTATTATTGGGCCAGGCCCATGTAATTTCGAAATACTTGAGAATAGGTTGTTTTTAGAGTCTGTATGTGTGGGGAAACAAGAGTTAGGGTTGGTTTCAGACCCCTCCTCCAAGGGCCACGAAATTCCCCCTCTTCCTCCATATATACAACCCTTAGGGTGTCGTTTAGATTTTGAGTTTTGTTTAGATTAAAGTTCGCCATAGCTGCAACTTCGCGTACTTCGTTTGTGTTCAACGACCAAACGAAGGCGTCACAGAACCTCACCTTGATCAATAACGCTTTCCTCTTATATTCACAATATTCAGATTGCAATCTTAGTTTCTTGCTTGTTCTTCGTTTGCCTGCAGGAAACAGACCTTCGTGGTCAGGTTGATCATGCTCCGGCGTGGTGAATAACCTCTCGGAGTTGGTTTAGCGATTGCTAAGGCGCGACGTCCTCGCACATTCGTAGTCGGATCGTCAAAGTCGACTTCCTCCAAAATGATAGCCACCATCTCATCGAAAGACGGGACACCTTTGCCTCTATCAAGTGGTACCAGATTTCCAGGTTGCTCGCTGATATTTTACAGTTTTTCATAGTTTAGATCGAGTCTGTTCTTCATACCTACAGTGCATGAAATAGCCACAAAAAATTTAGGGTTAGTTCATCATATCCGAACCAATCTGAGCCTTTGCATAATATTTTTAGGGTTTTTGCTTTGTTGAATTTGTGGTTGCATCGTCGTGTCAAGTTGCTGGTCTTAGCGTCTAGTCCTTTAGAGATTCGAGTTCTGTTCACAGGTTGTCACGTCGCCACTTCAATATAACACCACCGCATCATCATCATCGCTGCTGCCATATACCACCACCGCATCAACTTCATTGCCGCTGCCATATACCACCACCACATATTCACTGCCAATCCGAGTCCATATATGCCACCACCTATCTGCCGCCATCACGCCAATCCATGTCCACCTGCAACATATATCCGCCACCAGTCCAAGTTCCACTAGATTCATCGTCGCCACCAGTCCGAGTTCCACCAGATTCATCTCCGCCACCAGTCCGAGTCCAGTATTTTGTTACTCTATTTTGGATTTTTGGATCACGCCATACTCTGAGTCGTGACAGAGTAGGACTCCCGAACTTCCGTGCTACCCACAGTAGAAAAATAGTTCTAGTTAAAAAAACTAAGTCTGGAAAATTCTGGCTAGGCAGTTTTTAGACCATTTGTAGACTTTTTCGGAAAAAAATTGTCGCGGAACAAAAAAAAGAGGAAAAAAAAAGAGAAAAAAATTCAGAGTGTGCTCCTCCCTTGTTTACGTGCAGCGTCGTGATTTTGTTAGTGTGCTAGGCTCGCGTCTCTAGCACGTTCTAGCCTAGGATGCAAAGGATCAACATGAGGTGCACAAGGGCTAGTAATGTACTTGTTCAAATGATATTCATTTAAAATCTCAAGCATCTCATTTTTCCACTCATGAAAGAATTCTCCATCAAGAATAGGCACTCTATGTCTAAGACTCCCCAACGTAGACTCATCCATCTTCCTCCAATGGTGATTAAACCAAAGCAATGGGATACCAATTGAAAGGATCGAGAAGAGGTGTCTAGAGGGGGTGAATAGACTCTAAGTAAGAAAAGTTGCAGTTTTTAACTTCTTTTAAGTTCAAGTGGAGTTTTGGCACAAGTTTAAACATTCACAATACATATCAAGCAAGCATGACAAGAGTATATGAGTAGCGGAAAGTAAAGCATGCAAGTTGCAAGAACGTAAGGGGATGGGATTGGAGTGTGCAAACGCAATTGGAGACACGGAGATTTTTGGCATGGTTCCGATAGGTGGTGCTATCGTACATCCATGTTGATGGAGACTTCAACCCACGAAGGGTAACAGTTGCACGAGTCCATGGAGGGCTCCACCCACGAAGGGTCCACGAAGAAGCAACCTTGTCTATCCCACCATGGCCGTCGCCCACGAAGGACTTGCCACACTCGGGTAGATCTTCACGAAGTAGGCGATCTCCTTTCCCTTACAAACTACTTGGTTCAACTCCACAATCTTGACAGAGGCTCCCAAGTGACACCCAACCAATCTAGGAGACACCACTCTCCAAGAGGTAATAGATGGTGTGTTGATGATGAAGTCCATGCTCTTATGCTTCAAATGACAGTCTCCCCAACACTCAACTCTCTCTCACAGGATTTGGATTTGGTAGAAAGAAGATTTGAGTGGAAAGCAACTTGGGGAAGGCTAGAGATCAAGATTTATGTGGTTGGAATGGAATATCTTGACCTCAACACAAGTGTAGGTGGTTCTATCTTAGAAAATGTATGTTGGAAGTGTAGGCATGTTCTGATGGCTCTCTCCATGAATGAAGAGTGGGTGGAGGGGTATAAATAGCCTCCACACAAAATCTAACCGTTACACACAAATTACCAAACTCGGTGGGACCGAATCATGAAACTCGGTCAGACCGATTTAGTTCAAAATGTGAACGTTAGGATTTTTGGTGGGACCGATATAATCGACTCGGTGGGACCGATGTGCCAGGGTTAGGGTAAAGCCTCATCTCCGTTTGACCGATTACACAAACTCGGTGGGACCGATTTGGGTAATAAGCAAAACAGAGAGTTGGCAAAGCAAACTCGGTGGGACCGATTGCATGTCTCGGTGGGACCAAAATTATTGCAATAGGCAGCAGAGAGTTTGCAAGCCCATCTCGGTGAGACCGAGATCCCATCGGTGAGACCGAATTGATTAGGGTTTCTAGCAGTGGCTATGTCAACTGAACTCGGTGGCGCCGGATAGAAAGTTTTGGTGGGGCCGAGTTTGACTTTTGGTTTGGGACATATGTGGATATGAGAAAGTAGTTGAGGGCTTTTGGAGCATATCACTAAGCACTTTGAGCAAGCAAGCCATTAAGAAACACCTCATCCCCTCTTAATAGTATTGTCTTTCCTTTGGACTCATTGTGATCTTGGATCACTAAAATGGAAAGAATGGAGTCCTGAGCTTTGAGCTTGAGCCAATCCTTTGTTCTCAGCATTTTGAAGGGGTTCCACATCCTAGTCCATGCCACTCCATTGTTGAACTTATCTGAAACATACTAGGTAGAAGCATTAGTCCAACAAGAGATATGTTGACATTAATTACCAAAATCACCCAGGGGAGCACTTGTGCTTTCAATCTCCCCCTTTTTGGTAATTGACGACAACATACATCAAAGCTTTAGATAAATATATAGAGAATAACAAGTAAAGCTTTGGAAAGACATGTAACATGCATAGGCTCCCCCTACATGTATGCAATCATGTAAATATGGAATATAGGAGCATGTGAATGCATAAGCATGACAGAGTCAGCAATGTGTTACATGTATCTTGGCTATATGCATCAGAGCAAATGATGTGAATATTGGAGATGTACCCTCATGCTCATGAGTCCTTCTTGCAAACAGTATGTACATCAGCAAGAAATCATCATACACATGACTGTGATGCATATACTTACCTTGTGGTCTTGAGTTGGCTTAGGAAGGAATGAACCTGAGTAAAAAGGTTTAGATAACACAGATACACCTACTAGCCAGAGCGAACAAAAGAAATCACAAGAGTACCAAGACTGGGATGACATGTAGAGAGTGAGTACTGAGTAACCTATTGGATATAGACATGTCCCCAAAGGTAAAGATGTGCAATGGATTCAAGGATTTCCTTCCCTTAGATGTCTTGCTCCTCCTGAATCTAGCATGGGATACTAGGAGAAGATAGGGAACACAAAATCAGAGCAACGAAAAGAAATAGAGCTAGTGCAAATAATCAAATATGAACATGCCTTTCCCCTCTTAAAAGACATGTGACTTCTCTCCTCTGGAATACCAAGCATCTGGGGTTTCTTACACTCTCCCTCTGAGTATGCTCTCCCCCTATAGAAATGATTAAGCTTAAGCTTTGATGTGATCTCTCTCTCCCCCTTTGACATCAATTTCGAAGAAGGGCTCTTTTGGATTGTTATTACAAATGGGTTCGGTCCTTGAGTCACAATGCAAAGTGTCAAGTCGAATGTGATGCTGGTAGAGGACAAGAAACATTGAGTGGAGCTGGAGCAAAAAGAATGCAGGAATCAAGTGGCAAGTTGTCTTTCCTGTAGTGAAATCAGTGGCACCGAGTTGTATACTTCGGTGGCGCCGAAAGAATTCGGTTGGACCGAAGGAAACAAATCGGTGTGACCGAGTCCATCACAGAGAAAACACTTGTCACCTCAGCTCAATAGGCAATTTAGATCTCACAAGGATTTGCAAGGAATTAGCTGAAAGATTTGCAATGAATTGGATGCAGGGAATGCAGAACACAAATAATCAGAAAGGGAAACTAGATGAAGTTTTTTTGAAAGGGGAAATGAATATGCACGATACAAATCCAAGAGCACAGAGAAACACAAGAGAACTTCATCTAGAATTGGTCGGCGACAAAGTCACCTATGTTAGAGTATATTAACTTAGGAGTCAAGTGAGGACACTTGATCATAGGTCATACTCATCGTTTAAGCTCAAAATGGGGTTACCATTTTTCGTTTAAGCATCTTGATGTATTCACATCTTGTTGAGTTGCTTTGATCCATGTCTTGGAGTAAAGCTTCTCTAAGATGGAATAACATACCTTGGGTGGTGGTGTTGATCTTGATCATGTAGTTGAACTTGTGTGGGTTGATCAAGGTTGATGTAGCTCATTGGGAGCACCACTTGGAATTTGAGTTCATCTTCCTACATGGGTTAGCTTGCAAGGAAGAGCACTTGTGTATCCAAGAATTTGTCAAAGGATATGTTTGAAGGGTTTCGTGCTTCCTTGTCTTCAACCACCATTGTGTAGAGACTTGGTGATGTAGAAATTGCTCATGATGCGAGTTGGTTGCAATCTCATAGATTTAGATTCATCCAAGTACCTACAAGGGTTAGATAGATTGGAACGGTGCAAATATATCCAAGACATATAAATAGCAACATGAAAGAAATACCAAGGATTAGTCAAGGGCTCATGCCTTTGCATGTATCCAAATGGAGTTTCTACTCCAAGTTTGAAGCATCAATGATGTTCAATTCACCTCTCAAGCGGCAAAAGACTTTCTCATCAAGAGGTTTGGTGAATATATCAGCCAATTGCTTATCAGTACGAACATGCTTAAGATCAATGTCACCTTTGGCAACGTGATCTCGAATGAAATGATGACGAACTTCAATATGCTTAGTTCGAGAATGTTGCACGGGATTGTGAGCAATCTTGATAGCACTTTCATTGTCACAAAGCAATGGAACATGTTTCACATATATCCCATAATCTTTAAGAGTTTGGGTCATCCAAAGTAATTGAGCACAACATGAACCAGCGGCAATGTATTCCGCTTCGGCGGTGGATAAGGATACCGAGTTTTGTTTCTTGGAGGACCAAGACACAAGAGATCTGCCAAGAAATTGACAAGTTCCCGAAGTGGACTTTCTATCAACCTTGTCTTCGGCATAGTACGAATTGGAGTAACCAACAAGATCGAAGGAAGACCTCTTGGGATACCAAATGCCAAAATTTGGTGTGTGTGTGTGTGTATTAAGTATCTCACTATCCTTTTCACAGCCTTAAGATGACACTCCTTACGAGCCGATTGATATCGTGCACACATGCACACACTTAGCATAATATCGGGACGAGAGGCACATGGATATAACAATGAGCCAATCATGGAGCGGTAAACCTTTTAATCAACCGGTTCACCATCTTTGGTCAAATCAAGATGTCCACTAGTAGGCATGGGTGTAGTCATACCTTTGCATTCTTGCATGTTGAACTTCTTGAATAAGTCCTTGGTGTACTTTGTTTGGGAGACAAAGGTACCTTCCTTAGTTTGTTTGATTTGAAAACCAAGAAAGAATTTGAGTTCACTCATCATAGACATCTCAAACTTCTCCGACATTAGCTTTCCAAACTTCTCACTAAAATGATAGTTAGTCAAACCAAATATTATATCATCAACATAAATTTGGCACACAAATAGTTCTCCATGAACCCTTTTAGTAAAAAGAGTAGAATCTATTTTTCCAATTTCAAAGCCTTTTTCAATAAGGAACTTGGTCAAGCATTTATACCACGCTCTAGGAGCTTGTTTAAGACCATAAAGAGCTTTGTGAAGTTTGTAAACATGATTAGGTGTGATGCCTGGATAATTAAGCTACAGTGATCCCACGCTAATGGTGCCATGTCACCACGGTTACTGCTGCTAATCTATTGTTAGATCAAAATTGGTCCAAAATTCAAATTCAAAGTTTGGTAAATAATAAAGGTTTTCAAACACTAAAATAAAAATGTTCGGGTTGTATTAAATATTGCATAGATAAATATGGTGTAGTAAACACATTTTTATAAAAGGCCTAGATAATTTAAAATGATTTAAAACAGAAAAGTAAATAAATAAAAGAAAATAAAATACAAAAGAGAAAAACTAAACTAACAAAAAAACAAAGAGAAAGCCCCCCCCCCCGCCCCCGCTGGGCCAAGTGGCCCAGCTGGCCTCCACCGCCCGAACGGGCCGACCCACTCCCCGCACGCCCGCCTAGCCTATAGGCCACGCCCCGCTAACCCTAACCCCATCCCACGACCCCCACTTCCCCCACTCGTCTCCCCCCCTCTTGATCCCGATCTGGATCGAGATTGGGACGAACCACCGACGTCGCCGCTAGACCCTGTCGCCGTCGACGCCCATCGCCACTGGCCACGACTCGCCGCACCACCGTGCCCTGGACCTCCACTCGCCTCGCCTTCGACTCCCACGCCGCTGGATCGGAGCTGGGGAGTACCTGCGTCGCCGCCATGCCGTCGCCCGGCCTCGTCACTGCCTCCTTGCCTCCCCCCTCGACGGCTCCACCGAGCCTCGCCGTTGAACCCCTGCAACATGGGGTGAGGACCCCGAACTCCCTCCCTCGTGTTTTCCTTCTGCTCGCTCCGCCGTTAGCTGTCGTTCTTGCTGCTGCTGCGTGCTACTGCCCGCCCAACTCATCGCTGCTGCTGCCGACGACCTCGCCTCGCACAGCCGCACCGGCTCATGCCAGCCTCCTTCCATGCACGCCCTTCCTCTGCTTGCTCGCACCTGGCCACAGCCCGCGCACGCCCGTCCCTGCTCACCGCGCCGCACCCCCGTGCCCACCCGCGTGCTGCGCGCGCCTCGTGCGCCCATGTCGCGGTCGGCGTCTCCCCTGGCCGCGCTCCACTGCGCCGCCCGTCGCCCTGCTTCGCTCCGCCCACGGGCTCGCCCTGCCGCCACGCCTGACCCCACCTGCCGTGCAGCGCGTGTGCTCGCACTCGTCGCCAGCCACCGCTCGCTGCTTGCCCCCCCTCCCCCCGCCGCCTTGCTCCGCCTGCGCCGCGCTCGTCGCCGGCGTTTGCCACTAGCCTCGCCTCGCCCCCCCTGCTCGGGCGACGACCGAGACCCGGCGCCCGCTAACGCCCGTAACCCGCTTCGCCCCCTGGGCCTATGACACATGGGCCCTGCCCAGAGAACGTTTTAAAAATATATTTAAAAAGATAATTAATGAATTAATTAATTACGGAATTAATTAAGTTAATTAATCCTACTTAATTAATCCAATTAACCTGTTAGTCTAACTAAGCAATAATTAGTTTAACCTAACCTTAATTAACTTAAGAGTGTATGACAGGTGGGTCCCATTGGGCCCACACGTCAGTTTGACCTAGTCAACCTCTGTTGACTGCTGACGTCATGCTGACGTCAGCAAACATGTTCTGGATAATGTTGCATCAAAATAATTAAATAAATCCTGAGAATGATTTAAATATTTTAAAGTTAATAGAAAATAAACTGTAGCTCAGATGAAAATACTTTCAACATGAAAGTTGCTCAGAACGACGAGACGTACCCGGATACGCAGCCCGTTCGTCCGCCACACATCCCTAACCTATCGAACTCGCAACTTTCCCCCTCGGGCTGTCACACCCTGATTTTCATGCCACAACACTTAAGCTAATAAATCATGATAAAATGTGGTTTGACAAAAACCTTTGAGTGTTTTGTCTTTGCTTTGATTGAATGTTTGACGGCTGTTTGTAAGTGCTCTAAAAATCAAACTCTTATACTCCTTCTCCTTGATCCAAAACCTTTTCCCAATTATCATGCCATGTGTATAGGACATAAAAATAATTTCTTACAAAAATAATTTGGCCAAATAGTATTTTCAAAAATTAGTTTTCCTAAAACCCCTGAATTGAGGTTTGTACTGCAAGTACTTAATTCAGGGCAGTAAAAATCTTTCCAAAAATATATTTGACTCCTATTAGATATAGGACACCCAGAAAACACAAAAATATAATTTTAGAAGTTACTTTCCTATTTTATTTAAAGGCTTTTTCTTAAGTCCAGAAATGGTCTTTAATAGGTAAAAATTATTTTAATGCTTTAAAAATATTTGGGAAAAACTAGGGAAACTCAGTGGACATATATTGTCCATATATAAGAGTTTCACCACATGGTCATGTTCAAGATATTGGTCAAATCCCTCAAAAACCCTTTCTGGATATTTCAAGCTTTTGAAATATTTACAAAGGAAATGTTCCCCAAAAATTCGAAGAAAATCCTAGCATGTCACATATGACATGTTTGATGATCTTGCGAAGTCTCACGTCATGGAGAACAGTATAACCCCATGAAACCCTCTCAAAACCACTTCTGTCCTTTTTCAAGTTTGAACAACTTTGCACTGTCAAACATGTCCAAATGCTCTCAAAGTTGGTGCACATGCTAAAATGCTGTTATAATGCATCTAGACCAAATGGCACAAGTTGGAGAGAATGTTATCTTGATCAAAGGGCCCCAAAACCCTCTCTGCCTAGAACCAAATTTGAACAACTCTACATTGGCAACTTTCTCCTTTTTATCTTAACTTTTGTGGACATGTTCATGACCTCAAATGATGACACTACACTAAGTGGTGCATCAAGGAGAATAGATTTGCATGACTAAATCTTGAAAAGTCCACTTCTGCTAATTTCTAGGGTTTACCATAGTTGCATTGTCAACTTCCTCCAAATGAGCTCCAACTTGGTGATCAACCCCATTTCTATATGACACTTGATCCTGTTAATCTTCATATCATTTGGAATCCATTTGCTTGCCCAAACCACCATCAAACACCTTCTGGCAGAAACTTAAAATGCATGTTTCGTCCATTTCCACTAATCTCCATGAGCTAAGCTTTCTCCCACAGCATCATCTGGTCCCCCTCTAACCCCTGCATCTTTCCATGCTCGAGGAGCCATGATGATGGGGGTGAAAAGCTCTTTTTCCCTCTCTGGACAGCTGCATTTCTCCCATTTTCTCACCTCTCTCTCACTCCTGCCAGGTCCCAGAGCATCCAAGGCCTCCTCCCCCCTTGTTTATTCTTCCTGCAGCCACTGGACACAAGTGGACGCGCGAGTGCGTGCGGAAAAGCCGCGGATGCCGGCCAAAGACGCGCTCTGGAGCATGAGGCAGAGCAGGTGACCGTTGACGCCGCGTCCCCCGACCACCTCGAGCCTCCCCCTCGCGCCAGTCAAGGTGCCTCGACGTCCACAACACGCCACCGTGCAGGCCCCCTCGTCTCTCCCTCTCTCTCACCTCCTGCGATGCGTGCCCAGAGCCGCCCGGCTCGGCCAATGCATGGCCTCACACGCGCGAGCCCCAGAGCCTTGCCCCGCTCCTCCTCTCTCTTCCTGGCGCCCGACTCAACTCCCACGGACGCCGTAGACAGCCCCTCGCCCTCTCTCCTGGCCTCCCGAGCCGTTGCCGCGGCCACCCGTGTGCCGCGTCCATGGTGAGCCGCGGGTCAGCTACTTAAGGCCACCCCCGAGCCCCCTCTCTACTCCTTTGGCCCTCTCTCCCTCCCATACGTCGCCCAGACCCGTCCATTCCTCTCCTTGTGCCCTCCATCCACCACAATGGCCGGAGCATCGCCGTCGGGCTCCGCCTAAATTCGAGCTAACACAGGCTCTCTTTCACCCCTAGCCACTCCAACGCCATCATCCCTCCACCGCAAGGCCTTCCATCGCCTCCGTTCGCCCCCGGGAAGGCCAGGCGCTCACGGCCAGAGATGGTCGACGGCCTCCTCCGCCACCATCCAAACCGTCACCGCTACATCCCTCCTCGGCATGCGTGAAGCACCTAGATGGGTGCGGCGCAGCCTCCTGAGCATGTTGGTAGGCGGAGCATCGCCGGAGATGCTCTGTAGCCCCGGCAATCGCCGCCAGGAGCCGGTCCTCCCCGCGGCCGGAGCGCATGCGGGAGGTTGAAGACGGCCTGCTGCTGGGGCTCGTGCGTCAGCGACCCAGCGGGCGGGCCCGACCGTTTAAGTGGAAATGGCTTCGGCCGGATCCACCTCCCCTGCGCGAAGGCACACTCCCGCAAAACTGCCTTCGACATCACCGCCTCTGCCCGCGCAGCCGAGCCGCTGGGCCGGCCCACAGTCTATCTGTCACCCCGTGCGCGGGATAAGGTTAAAGCCTTATTTCATTTTTCTTTTTCCAGTCAACTTCAAAAATCCATAAATAATTCATATTAACTCCAAATTGAATGATTCAAATTTCTGGTGAATCCATAAATCATGATCTACCTGTTGGTGCAGCATGCACATTTTTCTAGAACAATTTTCCTCACATAAATTAAATAAAATCCCATTTTCCATTTCTATGATGAACTTTAGAAAACCACAGAGAGCTCAAAATTGATCCAAATGCCATGATTCAAATTCCTGGATGCTTCTAAGTTCATAAATTAGTTTATGAACATTTTTGTTAATACTTTCTGCACCACACAAAATAATGAGCCATTTCTTCATATTTGTCAACTTTGCAAATTCATAGGAAATTCATTTGAACTCCAAATCCAGTGAAACCAACTCCTAGATGCTTCTAAAATCATCCTTTGTTAAATGGGTGCCTTTGCTCATTTTTCAAAAATATGTTTCTATACACTTCTTGCAAATCCATAAACCCCTTGATTCCGTCATATCAAAATGTTTAGAAATATACACTAACCAAATCCCAATGAAACCACTCTGGTTAATTTTCATATAACCAGAGATGTCCTAGAAAAGTCAAATCAATATTTTTGGAGCACTTTCATTTCCTGCCTTGTTGTGTTGCTTATTATGGTTGCTTTCGACGATAGTTGACAAAGTAGACGAAATGCTTGGAGTTGGACCAGAGATATTTGAAGACCTCGAAGACTTTGTTAAAACAGGCAAGCAGCCCTTTGACCATGTCTATGAAACCCTTTTTATGCATTTCATATAGCACTTTATTATTGTTGCATCGGAATCATGATGAGATGTTAGCCACTTTGGTGGGTTGCCTCCATTTCCTCCTTGTTGATACTTGCATTGTGCATGACCCTACCTTCTTATGAGGGTTATGCCGGTGGGAGTAGATAGGATGCTAAAGTAGTTGCTACGCAAAAAGGGACGGGAATGTGCATGGTGATGGAGACAAGGTATTTTCAAAAGACTTTTCAAAAACCTCGTCGGGTGCCACTTATGCCCGAGGGAGATAATGAGATGGGTAACCACTTGATGACGAAGTGGTATACCGAGGCAAGTGTGTGTGTTGTTTTCAAAAACGGATTAGATTTAAGATTTGTCGACTGTCCCAACCTTACATGCGCAACCACTCTACCCTTGTATGGGAAAGGGCATTATTGATTACCTAGGCCGATACTAGCTTGGAGCCCGCATTACTAGTGACGGGAGAGTTGTTGGTGTGCTCTCTTGGGACGGGGTCGTGCCAGGTACGGCGGCCAAGAACATTTTTATGGGGCACCGGACACACCGTTGGTACCCCGTGCTAGTGGTATGTGATGAATATGGGAGCGAGGCTCCACCAATTTTGAAAGTTGTGAAATGTTGGGCACGGGGGTTACTACCAATCGAGTGGACTCCATGTTAGTGTCGTCTAGGGAAAGATAGTGATCGGGTGCTTACCCCGGGTACTTGAGGTACCACGGGTCGTGGATGACACGGAAGCTCTCCGGATCTTGTGGGTAAAGTGTGCAACCTCTGTAGAGTGTAAAACTATTCGAATAGCCGTGTCCACGGTCAAGGACAGTTGGGCGGTGCTGCTTAAACTACGTCCACATGTTTGCAAACCAGTGTGTGTGTTTGGATAACTGGGAAGAACTACTTGGGTCAAGTCAAGGACTTGACATGATTGAGTTGGGTTGGTGCCCACTCTATTTATGTTGATATCTGTAACCTGTCCTCATGGTTACATGAGTTCTCCTAATGCACGTCTTACAAGTTGTTGAACATGTCATTGCACTCAAAACTAGCTTTCTGCAAAAATTTACCTATATCCTGCATTGTTGTATCTCGAACCAAAACATGGGTTGC
Source organism: Triticum urartu (assembly GCF_056163025.1). Taxonomy (NCBI): domain Eukaryota; kingdom Viridiplantae; phylum Streptophyta; class Magnoliopsida; order Poales; family Poaceae; genus Triticum; species Triticum urartu. The sequence goes on along the minus strand of NC_141878.1, from coordinate 265,742,066 downwards.
TTGCGAGTACATTCAAAGTACTCATTGGCTTGCCACTGGTTATTTAATTGGCCAGGCATGGAAGAACAGGAGTTCGATGAAGAGTTCTTTGAAGCCGAACATGCGAACTAGGACGTTTCCCAGTCAGAATGCCTGTAGGGTTAAGGCAGATGGCATGGGTTCTACTTATCAACGAAGATTTCCGTTGCGATGTTATACTCAAGACTTGACCATAATGGTCCTACTTGTGTAAAACGGTACGTATGGATGTAAGACTCTTGTTATTCAGCTTCTGTGTGTTTAGTGAGCATTGATCTCTGGGATCACTGTACACGTGCATTCAGTGATCACGACTTATGAGTGGGGGTCCCCACACAGCTGGTATCAGAGCCAGGTTGACTGTAGGAAGCCTTAGTTAGCATGGTCGTTAGTTAGGGTAAAACTATTTCCAAAACTATTACAAGTTTTCAAAACTATCTATACTTCTCCTCCCTTCTAAGTTTTTCTAAAAAACTAAGGTATATTTTCCCTATCGATCTCTTCCCCTTCAAAACCATTGCAACGGTCGCTAGCACCCTCAAGCCCTGACCCCGGGATTCCATGTAATCCTCGAAGGAGTACACCTTGACAAACACTCACCCACCTCTTCTGAACACAAGTTTGGCGACACCACGAGAAGACGGTACCAATAGAAGATAGCATCTCAAGGAATGAGGACATCAAGACCTCGAAGATGGTGACACCCTCGACACTGCCCCAGGATGATGCAACCTTGGCCTACGATGATCAGGGCATAGGATATGCAAGATCATGATATACATCGCTAATAGAGCAACCCTGTCCTTACCGTTGTTGTATCGGCAACCACCGGTGGATGAGAACCTCGCCATTTGGTCCGCCTCACTATAGTGAGCAGGAAAACGGTTCTCTTCATCCCCCGCTCTTGGTGTCGATGTTGTCATCAACATAACCGACATGTTGGACCTCTGCTATGCCTTGTTAATGTCATTGCATAAAGGATTACCTACTTGGTACCATTGACGCCTTAGAAGACAAAAAGGGATCGTCATAATTAAGAAGACAATAGAAGAACGAGTCAATGCCAGCTACGAAAAGCCACCTTCACCCCATCACCTCAACAGGCGAGGAGTTGTTGAAGACTCTTCAGGCTCAACCCAGATCGTTTCATCGAACAACTACAAGAGACATAGCAACACCTGAGGAAAACTCAGAAGACTGCACGAGGCACAAGGCATGACTACTGAGTCCGAGAACCCCTAGGGTAGGATGAGTCGTGTACCCCCTATGCGCAGTCGAGTCCGTATGATGGTTCAAATAGAACCATGATTGTGTGCTGCTTGTTTTTATGTGTTTGAGTTATAAGATAGATCGCAACTTTTGCCCTAGGCAACAAGTACGCGACTATATCACCTGCCTTATATTGTTGTTGGTGTTTGGCCCTTTTTGGCACTTGTTTGTTTACACCTGCACTATAGAACCCCCTTAGGCATCCCCATCTATGCCACTTTTCTCTCTCATCTCTCTTATCAACTGAAGATCGGCAAGACAAGATACACCAAGGATTCTACTTCGGCAACCAATTAGCACTGAAGACTTTTGCTAAGGCCTCCTCGACTAAGTGCAACCCCATAGAGTTATGTTTACCCCTCAAGACTGGAAACCCATCCCTATACCCATCGAGACTTCACAAGATACCCCATCTCAAATCCTTAACCGTGTGCTTAACCCGCAGTATTGCAAGAGAACCAGTTAAGCCTTCGCAACCTTGCACAACACTGGGTTCATTATGGAACTAGTGGACATAGTGGACGAGCACATTGTCATCTTATGATAGCACCAAAACTGGAAATGCCATAGGGAAGATCAGTTTGAGGATATAGGAATAGAGGACAAATGACTTGATGAGTTTATATCAATGACTTTGAGAATTTATATGAGACTATTTGGTGGATTATGAGGCTTTCATGTTGGTAGATGAACTTGGTGGGATCATTAATATAGAGTAGCATAGCTTTCATTACCCCTGGATAAATTGGATTTAGTGGGACAATTAAGACCGCAAGCTGAATTCTTGGAAGTATAAGGATTTGACTGAGCCAGGGGATATGATAGAAGATAGTTGGCATTACGAAAATGACTTGGGGGAATAGATAGGAATTCTCGTTGGACATGAGATTTGGATTCAATAGGTTATCCTAGTGGAGTATGGATGCAGAGTAATTCTACATGGTTCGGAGTAAATTGGATTTAGACTGATGATCTTGATCACGATACCATGTTTCTTGGTGAACGATAAACTAAGAGATTGGATTAATTATCGGAGTTGATTTAGGGATCTATATAAGCTTGACCTTGGAGTTTACTTGACCATGATAATGGAAATTGGTGGACTGACTACACTAAGGTAGCCCTTTCCAGCATTCGGGGATTGTTTGACATAAGAAGATCATGTGGAACACCATAGACATTGGATTGGTAGAATTAATGAATTATGTAGTTAATGGGCTTTTGGAGTTAGTTCATAAGAAGGAAATAAGATCTTGGAGTGGCATACGACGTGTTTCCTTAGGGTAGAAATGCCTCAGCCCACTCTACGTACCCCATATGCTTCATAGAGTACTTAGGCAAGATAGTTATCATCTTTAATTGAGGACATGTGTGTCCACCCGAAGATAGAAGAAGAGCACGAGCAACACTTGAGGATGGTCCTAGACAAGCTTCGAGAGCACCAACTATACGCCAAGTTCAGCAAGTGCGAATTTTGGCTGCATGAGGTTGGATTCTTGGGTCATGTTTTCACCGAAGAAGGATTGTCGGTCGAACCTGCTAAGATTGAAGCCGTGATTGAATGGCAATCCCCAAGCAATGTGAAGGAAGTCAGGAGCTTCCTCAGACTCGCAGGATACTACCGCAAGTTCGTTGAAGGATTCTCAAGCATTGCCCGACCCATGACTCAGCTCTTGAAGAAGGACAAGAAGGACAAGAAGCCGAAGTGCGAAGAGAGCTTCCAGGAGCTGAAGAAGAGACTGACCACCACCCAGTGCTGGCCACACCAGATATGCACAAGGAGTTTGTGATATATTGTGATGCGTCAAGAACTGGACTGGGAGGTGTTCTAATGCAAGAGGGCGGAGTCGTAGCTTACCTTTCAAGGCAACTACGGCCTCATGAAGAGAACTATGCTACTCATGACCTCGAGTTGGCAGCTTTAGTTCATGCCCTGAAAACATGGCGACATTACCTCGTAGGGAAGCGGTGTGAGATATACACGGATCACAAAAGTCTGAAGTATATTTTCACTCAGAAGGAATTGAACATGAGGCAAAGAAGATGGCTAGAGTTGATCAAGGATTATGACCTTAGTGTTCAATACCACCCTGGAAAGGCTAATATGAGTCATGGCTACTACCTCAGCCGGAGACCCTATGTGTGATCAGGTATTTGGAGGGCCATGGAGCAGCTACACTCAACGGACAAGACGGCGAGGACACCAAGTACAAGGACCAAGAGAAGGAGTTGCCAAAAATTCTCCAGCCATCAGATGACCGAGACTTGTCGGACGTCCGACGCCTAGAGCTCCAGCCAGCCAGACAAGTCCCAGCCTAGGCATGCTCCAGCGACCGGACGACCAATGCCGATCGGACGTCCGACACCTCCCAGCGCCCGGACAACCGAGCACCACCGGACGGCTGACACCACCATCATCGAGCCAAAACATCGGAAGTATGGAAGCTTCTAGACGACAGACTTCTCAGACGTCTGACCCCGACCGGACGACCAACAAAACCTGGCCAGAGCCTAAACATCGAACTTCCGACAAGTACCGGACGTCCGGACCATCGCGAGCCTTCGGACGAGCGATGATTGTCGGACGTCCGACGCCTGTGTGTTGGCAGAGTGTTGGGCCGAGGCCCATGTACCCCTATGTCCACTAAGACTATAACTAGGCCTCCTCCTCCCTCTTTCTAGGGTTAGCAATGTGATAGCTCATTTGAGAGATAGAGTTTTGGTCATCCACTTGGTTACTTCTCCATTGGAGCTCACGACCTCTTCGGAGAAGATCCCCCAAGCGGATTCAAGACCCCTCATGGGAACACCCCCATAAGGCCTCCTCACGGAGATGAACTAGTTACCTCTTGTATCTTCCTATGTTGCCTTTGGATCGTGTATCTCTTTGTTTTTCAAGGATCTAGCGCATGTGTAATCGAATCTTGTTGGTTTGAGTGAATCCTCTCGTGTTTCCTTCCGTGTTCTTCGTGTTATTCGTAGGATCCCCTCCATTTCGTGAAATATCGGGTGAGGGAGTCCGGGATTAGGGGGTCTCCGGACAGCCGGACTCTATCCTTTGGCCGGACTGTTGGACTATGAAGATACAAGATTGAAGACTTCGTCTCGTGTCCGGATGGGACTCTACTTGGCGTGGAAGGCAAGCTAGGCAGTACGGATATGGATATCTCCTCCTTTGTAACTGACATTGTGTAACCCTAACCCTCTCCAGTGTCTATATAAACCGGAGGGTTTTAGTCCGTAGGACAACAAACAATCATACCATACGCTAGCTTCTAGGGTTTAGCCTCTCCGATCTCATGGTAGATCAACTCTTGCAATACTCATATCATCAAGAATAAATCAAGCAGGACGTAGGGTTTTACCTCCATCAAGAGGGCCCGAACCTGGGTAAAACATCGTGTCCCCTGCCTCCTGTTACCATCCGCCTTAGACACACAGTTCGGGACCCCCTACCCGAGATCCGCCGGTTTTGACACCGACATTGGTGCTTTCATTGAGAGTTCCTCTGTGTCATCGCCGATAGGTTTGATGGCTCCTTCTATCATCGGTGGTGATGCAGTCCAAGGTGAGACTTTTCTTCCCGGACAGATCTTTGTGTTCGGCGGCTTCGCACTGCGGGCCAACTCGCTTGGCCATATGGAGCAGATCAAAAGCTACGCCCCTAGCCATCAGGTCAGGTTTGGAAGCTTAAATTACACGGCCGATATCCGCGGAGACTTGATCTTCGACGGATTCGAGCCCCTGCCTTGTGTGCCACGCGGTCACGATGAGTACGATTTAGCTCTACCATCGGACCGTATTCAGGAGATCGCACCGGCAGCCGCTCCGAGCCTCAATTCGGAGCCAGTTGCGCCATCCATGGATGGGTGGATAGACCCCGTCACAGAGGCCGTATCCTCAGCGGCGAAAGAGCCGAATATCGACCTTACCCTTCACGAGAGCCGGGTTGCCAAACTGCCGGATCCTTCCCCAGCCACGGACTCCGAACCGCCTGCGCCCGTGCCTATCAAATCCGACTGGGCGCCAATCATGGAGTTCACCTCCATGGATATCTTTCAGCACTCGCCCTTCGGCGACATACTGAATTCATTAAAATCTCTCTCCTTGTCAGGAGAGTCCTGGCCGAACTATGTCCGGCAGGATTGGGATGCGGATGACGAAGAAATTCGCCGCCCACCCACCACCCACTTAGTAGCCACTATCGACGATTTAACTGACATGCTCGATTACGACTCCGAGGACATCGACGGTATGGACGACGATGCAGGAGACAAACAGGAACCACTGCCGACAGGGCATTGGAAGCCCACTTCATCACATGACGTATACATGGTGGACACACCAAAAGAAAACAACAACGAGGAACGGAAGGACTCAATAGAGGGCTGTCCCCTCGGGAAGCAGTCAAAGCGCCAGCGTAAGCGCCGCCCCAAATCCCTCCTTAGCAGAAACAACGATCATATAGACCCAGTGTTAGAGCGGGGCGAACCATCGCCTGTCCACGGCAACTCGGATAATCAAACCGAACAACCCGACTTTGTCAAAGATAATAGTCCGGACGACATCACACCGGACAGACACCCGGAGCAACAGAATGCCCGTCAAAGGCTTGTTGCCACCGCGAGGAGTCTAAAAAACCAGAAGCAAAGGCTCAAGGCTGCGCAAGACACACTCAGAATCAGATGGAGTAAAGTACTCAACACAGCAGCGAAGTACGTGGTAATCGCCCCACCAAGAGCTACCCGAAGCGGAAGTTGCTACCTGAATTCGATGAGGAGCCCTTAGATCCCCAGCAACCAAAAATTAAAACGGCCATCTGGCCGGATAGATGACCTCACGGCCAACAAAGAGTGGCAAACAACGCCACACATAAGCCAATACACAATCCACGCGAGGGCTCGCATCAAACGGACGGCGCCACCAGATCCATCTACGGACCACGCAAGCGCGCTCCAGCATACGATGCAACACAACAAACATCTGAACAACGCGGTACACCCAGGTACAGGGGTGCCGCACACCCCCTATGTTTCACCGACGATGTGCTGGACCATGAATTTCCAGAGGGATTCAAACCCGTAAACATAGAGGCATACGACGGAACAACAGACCCTGGGGTCTGGATTGAGGACTATATCCTCCATATCCATATGGCTCAAGGAGATGATCTCCATGCCATCAAGTACTTACCCCTCAAGCTCAAAGGGCCAGCTCGGCACTGGCTTAAAAGCCTCCCAGAAAGCTCCATTGGAAGCTGGGAAGAGCTCGAAGACGCTTTTCGGGCAAATTTTCAAGGGACTTATGTCCGATCTCCGGATGCGGACGATTTGAGTCATATAACTCAACAGCCCGGAGAGTCAGCCCGAAAGTTTTGGAACAGGTTTCTTACTAAAAAGAACCAAATAGTCGACTGTCCGGACGCCGAAGCCTTGGCAGCTTTTAAGCATAGCATCCGAGACGAATGGCTTGCCAGACACCTCGGCCAAGAAAAGCCGAGAACAATGGCAGCATTAACAAGCCTCATGACCCGCTTTTGCGCGGGCGAGGACATCTAGCTAGCCCGATGCAGCACTAGCGACCCAAGTACATCCGAAGTTAGAGATGGAAACGGGAAATCACGACGCAGCAAAAATAATAAGCGCCGGAATAAAGAAGACAGCCCGAAGAGCATGGCGGTAAACGCCGGATTCAGAAGCTCTCGGCCAGGTCAGCAAAAGCCGCCCTCTAAAGGCGCCAGAGATGAACTGTCCAGCATAAACAAAATTTTGGACCAAATATGTCAGATCCATAGCACCCCCGATAAACCTGCAAATCATACCCACAGAGAATGTTCGGTCTTCAAGCAGTCCGGCAAGCTCAACGCCGAACATAAGGGGCAGGATACACCAAGCGAAGACGAGGATGAGCATCACAAGCAAAGAACTGGGGAACAGAAGAAATTTCCACCATAAGTCAAAACAGTAAACGTGTTACACGTGATAAAGGGGAGAAACAAAGCGGCACTCCCAGATAAATATGCCCAAGGGCCTATCACCACGGAGTTCTGCCACTGGCCTTCTCAACCGATCACCTTCGACCATCAGGATTACTTGGCAAGTATCCGGCACGCAGGATGGGCTGCCTTGGTATTAGATCAAATAATTGACGGATACCACTTCACACGAGTCCTGATGGACGGTGGCAGGAGTCTAAACCTGATATATCAGGACACAGTCCGCAAAATGGGGATAGACCCAATGAAAATTTGCCACATTAGTACTACCTTTAATGGAGTATCGCCAGGCCCAGGGGCTCATTGCACAGGCTCCCTGCTACTAGAGGTTATATTCGGCTTCCCCGATAACTTCCATAGTGAAAATTTAACCTTCCACATTGCTCCGTCCCAAAGTGGCTATCAAGCACTACTTGGACGCGAAGCTTTTGCTCGCTTTAATGCAATACCGCATTACGCTTCCCTCACACTTAAGATGCCTGGTGCACGTGGCATCATTACAGTAAATGGAAATATTGAGCGATCCCTGCGCGCCGAAGAGTGTGCGGCTGCCTTGGGAGCCGCACACTAAAACGGCATCACCAACTAAAGCATTCGATAGGTCGTCTAGACTACGGACACGGTTAGATGAGTCCGACGCAGCTATATGTAATTCATACAGGTTTGATGGCGACACCCCTATTACAAATACAAGGGGCTCAATGCGCGTAGACAAGTGGCAATTTTTACTCATCTTGAATTATACATGGTTTCTTTAAACCTACCTTTTTGCACGACAACTTTTCACCTAAGTTTCTCTCTTTTACAGATGACCATCATGCTACACTCGTCCAGGATACGGCACAACAGAGACACAGGCGCAGACGTGTAGCAGGGACCTGCCCCAAGGGTTATTTTTAGATTAAGTCCCTGCGTCAACCTTTTTTACTGTCTCTTGTTGATACACATCCCTCGGATTCTCGGTACAATTGAGAAGGATGCTGGCGTCTTGGCATGTGGCCACGTCAGAATAATGCACGTACCTGGACACTAGGGGCTTCTTACAAAGGGCACTATTTAGGCCTGGTTTATACCATAAAGACCGAATACCTTAGGGAGTGTTCGGCGTCGCGAGTTTTGCCTTATATGCATCAGCTCTGAATCATGTCTTCGGTCAAATGTTGGGTTTGCCTGGCTCCTATGTTTTGGTACCTTACGTTCCGCTCTATCGGCTAAGGTAGCATGAGGAGAACTACTGCGATTGTGCCCCGGGTCATCCAGGTCCGAAGAATGATTTATACATCTCCTCGTGCGTCAGGCTGAGGAAATTTTGAATAGTGCGTGGTCCTTCTGGGTTGAACTCCCACATGCGGAGGGGCCGGCGTTTGCAAGGCTGGACTGGACGAACCAGCATGACTTGCACCACCGTAACCAGACTGAAATCTCCTTCGAAGAGATCTTGAATGGAGCTCTGCAGTATAGGCACGTCCTTGGCTGGACCCCAGCTCAGCCCTCCGCTAATCCATGACATCAGTTGTGGTGGAGGGCCCGAGCGGAAAGCAGGGGCAACCACCCACTTGGCACTTCTGGGAGCTGTGATGTAAAACCACTCCCGTTGCCATAATCTGGACACCTCTGGAAAGGAACCCTTTGGCCATGGAGCTTAAGCGATCTTGCTTATTAATACGCCTCCACACGCTACATGCTGCCCCTCAACCATCTTCGGCTTCACGTCAAAGGTCTTGAGCCACAAGCCGAAGTGAGGGGTAATGCGGAGGAAGGCCTCACATACGACAATAAATGCCGACATGTGGAGAAAGGAGTCCGGGGCTAGATCGTGGAAATCTAGCCCGTAATAGAACATCAAACCCCTAACGAAGGAATCTAGAGTGAGGCCTAGACCTTGGAGGAAGTGGGAGATGAACACAACGTTCTCGTTGGGTTCGGGAGTAGGGATGACCTTCCCTCGGGCAAGCAGCCGATGCGAAACCTCGGCGGTCAGGTATCTGGCCTCCCTCAACTTATTGATATCCTCTTCCGTAAAGGAGGAGGGCATCCACCGGCCTTGAAGGCTAGATCCGGACATGATTGAAGGTCCGAAGCACCTGACCTGGGCTTTGGGTGTTAGAACTCGAGGCGGGGGAAGGGTTCGATTGAGCACGGGAGGGAAAAAAGTAAAAGCCTTGTCCCTTAATAAAGAGGGTGAATATCGAGCGTCCTCATAGTGGCCGTTTGGGACTTACCTAAAATCTAGGAGTCCTAGGCGTGGTTGGGTTACCCACGCCCGTATTGATGAGAATCCTGTAATAAGGGGGACACGATCCCTGCTTTGACAAGACGTGTCAGGAAACTGCCTCGCGTTATGTGCGGAGTTAGTTAAAGGAAACGGTTCGAATAATCACCAGGCCATGACATAACGCCATGTTGCCAAAACGTATCAGCAGATCAGATTTGTGGAAATATTATTCTCTCTACGGTGGTATGTGGAACTTATTTTGCAGGGTCGGACACTATCCTTGTATTCAAATTCTTCCGGGGTGTATTCGGAGGAGGAACCCGCCTTGCAATGCCGAAGACAACACTGCGCGCCGGACTCGTCATCATTGAAGCATGGTTCAGGGGCTACTGAGGGAGTCCGGGATTAGGGGGTCTCCGGACAGCCGGACTCTATCCTTTGGCCGGACTGTTGGACTATGAAGATACAAGATTGAAGACTTCGTCTCGTGTCCAGATGGGACTCTAATTGGCGTGGAAGGCAAGCTAGGAAGTAAGGATATGGATATCTCATCCTTTGTAACCGACCTTGTGTAACCCTAACCCTCTCCGGTGTCTATATAAACCGGAGGGTTTTAGTCTGTAGGACAACAAACAATCATACCATAGGCTAGCTTCTAGGGTTTAACCTCTCCGATCTCGTGGTAGATCATCTCTTCTAATACTCATATCAACAAGAATAAATCAAGCAGGACGTAGGGTTTTACCTCAATCAAGAGGGCCCGAACCTGGGTAAAACATCGTGTCCCCTGCCTCCTGTTACCATCCACCTTAGACGCACAGTTTGGGACCCCCTACCCGAGATCCGCCGGTTTTGACACCGACATCGGGCATCTAGGGTTCTACCCTACATCATCCTGGTATCATGAGCCACGTTGATCATGATTTTGGAGCCCCTACCACCGTTTTCTAGCCTTATTTTTGCTTGATTTTGTCCAAAATTTGAAAATTCCCCACCAAAAATAGCCCCAATTTTTTTTTGTGATTTTTTGGCGTGATGAAGTTTTGTTGGATTTGATCCATGGATTTGCTTTGCCACGAGGGGATCTAGATTTCCTCCATCATGTCCACCATTTCCATCCACAAAATCACTCGAATTTGACCAATTTTGCCACCTCCATCTCGAAAACCCGAGTTCATCCCGTGCCCGAAATTGCCCAAGCACTGGACGTCCGACGACTATCGGTCGTCCGACCACCATCGTACGTCCAACGTTCCCTGATGAAACTGAAAACTTTTAGTTCCACCACCACCACCTTTCGTCCTCCACTTCCGCATACGCACTTGTTTACCACCATCGCTTGACGCAACCACCATTGCTTACTCGCTACGCACTCCAACAATTTTAACACATTTGGTTTTGAGAAGTTAGTTGTGGTTCATCGTTTCCTAGGGTGTTTCGCCTAACTAGGAACGGCTTAACATCGACATCACCACCGCTCATCTTCGCCACGAACTCGTCACCAACAACGACCACTTCACCGTCATCCGTCCTTGCTTACAAACAAGTAACCCTCGATGGTAACCTCGACGACAACTTTGTCTACTCCTTGCCGTTGCATTGATAACCCAATATCCCATTTTGCGTAACTTATCCATCGAGACTAGCCCTTGAGTATTGCTGGCAATGTTACTTGTGGACATTAGTGATCATAGCTCCCATTGCATACATACCCTATCATCTTGGTACATATCTTGTGTCACAAGGTTGTCATCGCATATACACAATTGCTATCTTGGTTCTTGAAGTTTTGCATGAGAAAGAGCTCAAAAGAGAAAGAGCCAAGCAAGCTTTTAAGCAAAAGGGAAAGATAAGCAAAGAGCTTTTAAGTAAGAACCATGGCATCATACAACATTAAGATTGTCATACTCGATCATGTTGGATCATATCATAGGAATACCATACAAATAGCATACTTGGGATAGAAGTCGTTGCATTTTTTCTTAGTAGGTTGTGCACAAGTTTCGTATCCGTCTATTGTGCAATCGTGCTAGCGTCTCTCTAGTGTTGTGCAACAAGAGCATTTTCGTGGATTCCACATTTTGGCTCATTCCTTGGTTGCATGACCCCACTTATCTATTTGTGTGTGTGTTTCTGTGTACCATATCTTGCTATTGGTCTACTTGTTGCATTTGCAAATTTTTGAATCTTTTCCAACATTATTGAGGCTCACTAACAATTTCATCAAATTTTGTGCCATCCTCCTAACCAAGCTCGACCAGAAGCTTTTAATTATGTAGGCGCGAGAACCGGCAAGAATTGGTACCAATTGTGCTATTTCCTTGTTACACATTTGACTGATCATTGATCCATCTTCAACATCGGCCAAGTTCTTCTACCAACCTACTCTTCTTCGAGCAAGACGATGACATGACCTCCTACATCACAAAGAGCCACCTCTTTGGTGCACAACGAGCTTTGCATCAAGAGCAACAAGCAATGAGCGACCGCATCGACAATCTTGCCACCGACTTACGCCTCCCCGAGCAACGTATAAGAGACTACTTCGACAACAAGCTCGGCGAACAAAAACAAGAGAGAAATGCAAGAATGGATGAGATTCGTGCCTTGTTGGTCAAGCGCTTTTCTACCACTTCATCCTACCCAAGATGGAGCCGCTCGAGTCAACACTCCAATGACACTCCAGCTCGAGTACTCCAATATCAAACACTCATCGACGAGCCGCGGGCCAAGACCGTCAAGCAAACTGCAATCCTCTACACGAAACCGATTCTCAAGAACAACTTCAAGCGCACAAACATCGACATCACCAAAACCAAGCTACCTTGGCGCAAGCACAAGAAAGGCAACGCCAACGCCAACAAGAGGAATAGCGGGCACGCCAACATCAAGAGGAGCAAGACGCCGAGGCGCTCCGACAACAACATAAACAACAATGGCGTGAAGCAAAAGCACTTGAGGCCCAACGTGCCCTCCATGAAACAAGTCGTGCCATCATCGACCGCAACGGTCAAACGCACGAGCAACAAGAAGCACTCCGCAAGGAAGTTCAAGAGAGGAACTATCAAGCTCGAGTGCATCGTCAATTTCCACAAGCTTCTCGACAAGAACCCCAAGTTCGCCAAGAGCAACATGAGGTTGACAACCCTCCACACCAAGAGCAACATGAGGTTGACAATCCTCCACGACAAGGGCGTCATCATCCCCGACCCCAACACAATGAAGAGCAATGCTAGGGAAAGCTCAAGTTCACCATGCCTAAGTTCACCAGAAGCAATGATCCCGAAGAGTACCTTTCATGGGCATTGGAGGTCAACAAGATCCTTCGTTTCCACAACTATGAGGTAGATAAGAAGATCACCATGGCATCCCTTGAGTTCCAAGACTATCTCCTCATATGGTGGGAACAAGTCATTGAGAGACGAGAAGCAAGAGGTGAACCACCAATCACCACTTGGGATCAAATGAAGGATGTCATGAGAGCACGTTTTGTGCCAACATACTACAACCGCGACTTCTTCAAGAAACTCCAACTCCTCAAGCAAGGAACCAAGAGTGTTGAAGAATATAACAAGGAAATGGACATTGCCATGATAAGAGCCAACGTTACGGAAGATGATGAGCAAACTATGACACGTTTCTTGAATGGAGTCAATCATCCCATCAAGAAGATCACCGACTTCCAACCTTACTCCAACCTCATCGAGCTAGTGCATCAAGCTACTAAGGTCGAATGGCAAATGCAAGATGACTTCAGGTATTCCAAGTACTCTTCCAAGAGCTATATTTTCTCCAACAACCAAGCTTCAATGACTCCAACACCTTCTACCTCAACCAAGCCTTCTACAAGTAACGGCGACAAGTCAAGTTACAAGAAAACTTCGACAACCTCAAGTCGTCCTCCTACTACAAGCCGAGAGCTTCATCATCTTCTACTCCAACCGATGAGACCATCAAGACAAGTTCCATCAAGTGCTTCACATGCGGCGGTTGAGGCCACAAGTCCTTCCAGTGTACCAACAAGCACACCATGATCCTCAACGACGACGGAACCTATGACTCCATGAGTGAAGAGAAAGCCCTTGATCAAGTTCCATGAGTGAATGAGGATGAAGATGATCAAGTCTTTTGTGATGAAGATTCGAGCCCCGCTCTTGTTGTCTCCAAGGTCTTGACTCTTCAACATCGACAAGACGAAGACCAAAGATGCAATATTTTCCACACCAAGGCCGGCATCAATGGAAGGTCTGTGAAGGTCATCATCGATGGAGGTAGTTGTCATCACTTGGCAAGTGAAGAATTATGCTCCAAGCTCCAATTGGTTAAGATGAATCACTCACATCCCTACAAGGTTCAATGGCTAAGAGACTCCGGCACTATCCAAGTCAAGTTTCCTTCAAGACTAGAGCATACGAAGACACTTTGGAGTGTGATGTCGTTCCGATGTCCGTTTGCCACCTCGTTCTTGGACGACCATGGAAATTTGACCAAGGCGTCATCCACAACGGGCGAACGAATCACTATAGCTACAAGATGAAGGGAAAGGATTACGTGCTACGACCTATGTCTCCTTGCCAAGTGAGCGCCGACAAGCAAGCCACCCATCATGGAGAGAATAGTGAGAGAGTGAACCACCCAAAAGAGAGTGAGCGCCAGAAGCCCAAATTGAGTGCCTCCACGATGAGTGACAAGAAGAACTTAGTTCTATTTGCCACCAAAGGTTAGATGAGAGAAGTGTGTGAGAACCCATCAAGTGTTATGCACTACGTCCTATAGTGCAAGGACGAGGCACCAACAACTAACACCTCTCACAATCTACCTTTAGTGTTATCTTCTCTATTGTAGGAATTCCAAGATGTATTCCCGACGAGCTACCTCCGGGTCTACCTCCACTACGAGGCATTGAACACTGAATCGACCTCATCCCTAGAGCACCCCTTCCTAACAAGGCTCCCTACCACATCAACCACGAGGAAACAAAGGAAATCCAATGGCAAGTACAACAACTCATCGACAATGTCCATGTACAAGAAAGTTTGAGCCCCTGTGTCATCCCGGCAATCCTTGTTCCCAACAAAGATGGTACATATCGCATGCGTTCTGATTGTCGTCATATCAATGCTATTAATGTGCGTTATCGTTACCCCATTCCACGCTTAGATGGTATGCTAGATGAGCTGAGCGGAGCCGTAATTTTCTCTAAAATTGATCCTAAAAGTGGCTACTATCAAATATGCATCAAAGAAGGTGATGAATGGAAAACCGCATTTAAGACCAAATTTGGCTTATATGAATGGCTTGTTATGCCAATGGGTTTATCCGAAGCACCTGGCACTTTCATGCGAGTCATGCATTTTGGCATTCGCCCCTACACTGGAGTATTTGTTGTGGTATATTTTGACGATATTCTTATATTTAGCAAATGTCTCAAAGATCATGTCACCCATTTTAGAGCCGTGTTGCAAACTCTTAGAAAAGAGCGCCTTTATGCTAATATGGACAAATGCTTTTTTGGTGTTCATAAGATTGTTTTCTTGGGTTTCGTTGTGTCTTCTAAGGGTATTTAGGTAGATGAATCTAAGATCAATGCTATTAAAACTTGGCCCCAACCAACCAACTTGCAACAAGTGCGTACTTTTCTTGGTTTAGTCGGTTTCTGCCATAGATTTGTGAAGGATTTTAGCACCATTGCATCCCCTTTGCATGCTTTGAGTAAGAAAAATGCACCCTTTGTTTGGGGACCATCCCAAGACACCGCACTTAATGAACTTAA
The DNA here is from genome assembly GCF_056163025.1 of Triticum urartu. Taxonomy (NCBI): domain Eukaryota; kingdom Viridiplantae; phylum Streptophyta; class Magnoliopsida; order Poales; family Poaceae; genus Triticum; species Triticum urartu. Next base: position 265,726,796 of record NC_141878.1, on the reverse strand, counting down.
TAATTTGCTTACTCATGCTCCCGTGCTTGCATTACCCTACTTTGACAAACCTTTTGAAGTTCATTGTGATGCTAGCGGTAATGGCATAGGAGGTATGTTAACATAAGAGAAGCGCCCCATAACATACTTTGGTGAGAAACTTTCCGGAGCGCAACTCAATTACCCCATCTATGATAAAGACCTATGTGCTTTAGTGCGAGTTTTGAGTGTGTGGGAACATTATCTTCACCCTCGTGAATTTATCATTCACACCGACCATGAAATGCTCAAGTACCTTAAGGGTCAAACTAAGTTGAACAAGCGTCATGCTAACTGGAGTGAATTCATTGAGTCATTTCCTTATGTCATCAAGTATATCAAAGGTAAGGAAAATGTTGTGGCGGATGCGCTTTCCCGCAAATGCATGCTTGTTACTAAACTTGAATTGAATGTCATTGGCTTTGAGCACATAAAAGACTTGTATGCGCATGATCCTACTTTTGATATTCCTTATGCCAAGTGTTTGACGCATATATCTTGGGAACGCTATTACATCAAGGATGATTAAATTATGAGAGCTAAAAAACTTTGCATCCCCGAGTCTTCTCTTCGTTTGTTACTTTTGCAAGAATCTCATGGAGGAGGACTAATGGGACACTTTGGACGCGGTAAGACATTCGCTATGCTCTCCAAGAACTATATTGGCCCAAGATGTTCTGCAACTTCTCATGCTTCACCAACCAACATTCTACATGTCACAAAGCTAAGTCTAAAGCTCAATCTCATGGCCTTTATATGCCACTTCCTATTCCATATCACCCATGGGAAGATATTAGTAGGGACTTTGTACTTAGTTTGCCTAGAACTCAAAATGGCAAAGATTCCATGTTTGTTGTTGTGGACCGATTATCTAAAATGGCACATTTCATACCATGCAACAAGATAGACGATGCTTCACATGCTGCAAATATTTTTGGTAGGGAAATCTTGCGCCTACATGGAGTGCCAAAGACGATTGTCTCAGACCGCAACGTCAAGTTCTTGAGTTACTTTTGGAAGACCTTATGCGCCAAGCTCGGAATCAACCTTTTGCTCTCTTCGGCATACCATCCTCAAACGGGTGGCCAATCGGAAGTGACGAACTGAACGCTCTCCACTCTACTAAGCGTGTTGATCAAGAAGATCATCAAGGCGTGGTAGGAGTGCCTACCAATCGCCGAGTACGCATACAACCCCGCAAGACATTCGACTACCGACAAGTCCCCTTTCGAGGTCATCTACGGCTTCAACCAGTTGTCCCCATTAGACATTCTTCCTCTACCACTACAAGAGCGCATCAACATGGACGCGAGTGCCTGAGTCAACTACCTCAAGAAGATGCATGAAGATACAAGGCACACCATCGAGCGCCAAGTACAACGACTCGCGTCCAAGCTCAACTTCAACAAGCAACCCATGATATTCAACATTGGAGATCTCGTGTGGCTACACCTTCACAAGGACCGATTCCCCAACGAACACAAGTCCAAACTTCTACCTCGAGCCGACGGATCCTTCAAGGTGCTAGCACGCTACAACAACAACGCTTACAAGACCGACCTCCCACGCGACAAGTACAACGTGAGAGACATCTTCAACGTCAAAGATCTAGCTCCCAACCATGGTGATGAAGAATTCGATCTGAGGTCGGATCTTTCCCGGGGGGGAGATGATGCGAAGCATCCCAAGGTCATCCCCACGGACCTACCTACATCTCCCATGACACCACTTGGACCAACGGCAAGAGCTCGAGCAAAGGCTATCGAAGATAAGGTGAACTCGCTCCTCTCCGAACTACCACTTTCTACATATGAGACATGGCTACTACCTCAAGCAGAGACCCTATGTGTCATCGGGTATTTGGAGGAGGGCCATGGAGCAGCTACACTCAACGGATAAGACGGCGAGGACACCAAGTACAAGGACCAAGAGAAGGAGCTGCCAAAAGGTCTCCAGCCATCAGACGATCGAGACTTGTCGGACGTCCGACGCCTGAAGCTCCAGCCAGCCGGACAAGTCCTAGCCTGTACACGCTCCAGCGACCAGACGACCGACACCGATCAGACGTCCGACACATCCCAGCGCCCGGACAACCAAGCACCAGCGGACGGTGACACCACCATCACTGAGCCAAAACATCGGAAGTATGGAAGCCTTCGGACGATGTCTCGGACGTCCGACCCTGATCAAATGACCGACAAAACCTGGCCAGAGCCGAAACATCAGACTTCCGACAAGTACCTAACTTCTGGACCCTCGAGAGCCTTCGGACGACCGATGACTATCGGACGTCCGACACCTGTGTGTTGACAACATGTTGGGTCGAGGCTCATGTACCCCTTCGTCCAAGCCCATGTACCCCTTCGTCCACTAAGACTATAAATATACCTCCTCCTCCTTTTGTAGGGTTAGCAATGTGATAGCTCATTTGAGGGATAGAGCTTTCCTCATCCACTTGGTTACTTCTCCATTGGAGTTCATGACCTCTTCGGGGAAGATCCCCCAAGCATATTCAAGACCCCTCACGGGAAGACCCCCTCAAGGCCTCCTCACAAAGATTAACTAGTTACCTCTTGTATCGTCCTATGTTGACTTTGGATCGTGTATCTCTTTGTGTTTCGAGGATCTAGCGCATGTTTAATCGAATCTTGTTGCTTTGAGTGAATCCTATCGTGTTTCCCTTTCGTGTTCTTCGTGTTCTTCGTGTTCTTCTTCGTAGGATCCTGTCCATTTCATGAAAGATCATGCATCTAGGGTTCTACCATACATCATATGGCTCACAAAACAGACTCCGTATGGCAAAGTTATGACCCTGTAAGTGAATACCGGTCCATTATATGGCACTCCTTGAAAGAACTCAATTTCCCGTGACATGTTCGGGTGCGTTATCCCAAAATTTTGTGACATAGATAATGAAGAGAGTGTTTCCACATACGTATTGATTGTTGCGAGGAATACCCTCTTGTTCTTTTCTATCCCACACATACTTTACGGCATGCACTAGATGAAAAAACGAGAATAAGGCTTATAGTCGCTAGATTTTCTTGAATTTACGACCAAATAGGATTGCCTCGATCATAGAGCATGTACACAAAGAAACGTTTGTCCTTAACAAGTGGGCTAATGTGTATACTGACCACAATTTGCCGAATTTCATTCCAAAGGAAGTGTCAATGGGTTCGTAAACTTGTGTGAAAAGCAACAGTGAATGATATTCTTCGACTTTCGAGTGCAAAAAGTCTGGCTCAAGGCCGGGATTTGAGGGTCCTCTGGGGCTCCTGGCGCAAGCGGGGAGTATTTCTTGGGTTTGCACACTCGTCACAAGCATTTTGTGTACTTGTGGGTTAGAAGCAGACTCCGTATGGCAACGTTATGACTGTTTTAGTGAACACCGGTCCATTATATGGCACTCCTTTAAAGAACTTCATTTTCCTATGACACGTTTCGGCGCGTTGTCACAAAATTTTGTGACATCAATACTAAAGATATTATTTCCACATATGTAATTATGATTGCGACGAATACTATCTTGTTATTTGCTGTCGCGCACAAACTTTACGGCATGCCACTGGGCGAAAAAAGGAGAATAAGGCTTATAGTCGCTAGATATTTTCGAATTTATGACCAAATGGGATGGCTCTGCTCATAGAGCATGTGCACAAAGAAATCTATGTCCTTACCAAGCGGGCTAATGTGTATACCCACCATAATATATCGAATTTCACTCCAAAGGAAACGTAAATGGGTTCAAAAACTTGTCTAAAAAGCAGCGGCGAATGAGATTCTTTGACATTCAAGTGCAAAAAGTGCACCTTAGAGGCCGAATTTGAGGGTCCACCGGGGTTTCTGGCACTAGTAGGGAGTATTTCTTGGGTTTGCACACTCGTTCCGACCATTTTGAGAAATTATGGGTCGGAAATTGACTCTGTATGGCAAAGTTATCACTGTTTTAGTGAACACCAATCCATTATATGGCACTCCTTGAAAGAACTTCATTTTCCCGTTACGCGTTCCGGCGTGTTGTCCAAAATTTTGTGACATCGATACTGACGATATGATTTCCACATATTTATTGATCGATGCGAGGAATACCCACTAGTAGAAAACGGAGCTTTAGCGCCGGTTCGTAAGGGCCTTTAGTGTCGGTTCCATAACCGGCACTAAAGGGTGGGCACTAAAGGCCCCCCCTTTAGTACCGGTTCGGCACGAACCGGCGCTAAAGTGCCACCACGTGGCGTGAGCTCGCGCCCTGCTATGGGGGACCTTTAGTACCGGTTGGTGTTACCAACCGGTACTAAAGGTTTTTTTTTTGAAAATTTTGGAAATTTTTTTTGATTTTTTTTCGATTTTTAATTTTTCTGAATTATTTGATGATTTAGTACCTTAGAGGCCGAATTTGAGGGTCCACCGGGGTTTCTGGCACTAGTAGGGAGTATTTCTTGGGTTTGCACACTCGTTCCGACCATTTTGAGAAATTGTGGGTCGGAAATAGACTCTGTATGGCAAAGTTATCACCGTTTTAGTGAACACCAATCCATTATATGGCACTCCTTGAAACAACTTCATTTTCCCGTTACGCGTTCCGGCGTGTTGTCCAAAATTTTGTGACATCGATACTGACGATATGATTTCCACATATTTATTGATCGATGCGAGGAATACCCACTAGTAGAAAACGGATCTTTAGCGCCGATTCGTATGGGCCTTCAGTGCCGGCGCCAAAGTGCCACCACGTGGCGTGAGCTCGCGCCCTGGTATGGTGGACCTTTAGTGCTAAAGGTTTTTTTTTGAATTTTTTTTGGAAATTTTGGAATTTTTTTTTGATTTTTTTCGATTTTTAATTTTTCTGAATTATTTGATGATTTAGTCTCTAATCACCTCTCTTAACTGCTCAAGTGTGGATCACTCATTCCAAATCACCTGACTTCCCGGTCGGTCACCCATCCTCTCACTCCCCCAGCCTGAGCACGCTTAACTTCGGAGTTCTATTCCCCCTACATTCCAAGTCTGCACTTGTTGTTTTCCTCACAAATGTAAGCTGTCAATCCTATTAACCCTCAGCAGTTTAGCTTGAGCATTAGGACACACGTTTCATCGTTTGAGTTTGAAACTATTATTCTAAAAAACAGTAATTATTTAGTAACACTAATATTTCTTGAATAAGTTTGACCATAGTATGACCATAGTTTGACCAGATTTGACCAAAATTTAAAAAATTGAAATAATTATTTAGTAACACTAATATTCTTGAATAATTATGTAGTAACATTAATACTTCTTGAATAAGTAGTTTGACCAGATTTAACCAATTTTTTTTAAAAAAACTGAAATTTGACCATATCTTTTCTTCCTTTTGGAATTTGAGGATTCTAAAAAATTACAAACAGGCCGTGGGCCGTCTCCATCGGATGCGGATTTTCGTGCTGAATTTTTTGATATATTATACGTTTTTTTCCGACATCGTATGCAAAAGTTATAACCGTTTTACATTTTCCCTACACTTTTTGCAAAACATGTCCAAATTTAAGTTTTCAAATTTTCCTAACTAGTAGATGTAGTAATATAACTACCTCTCGAAGGATTTTATTTTTTGAAGTTTTTATCATTTTCTTTTGATTTTTTCAGAACTGAAATGGCGACACACGGGGGGGGGGGGGGGGGGTAGAGTTTGAAAATTGCCCTATAGTGCCGGTTTGTGTCACAAAACGGTACTATAGGTCAGACCCCTTTAGTACCGGTTTGTGGCACAAACCGGTACTAAAGGTTAGCCCTTCAGTACCGGTTTGTGACACGAACCGGTACTAAAGGTGATCATGGGGCCCCGGCCTGACGCCAGCCTGCCATCACCCCTTTAGCACCGATTCGTGGCACGAACCGGTACTAAAGGTTCAACACGAACCGACATTAATGCATAGCCGTTCGAACCGGCACTAATGGTACCATTATTACCGGGCTAAAACAAACCGGCACTAATGTGTCTCACATTAGGTCATTTTTCTACTAGTGACCCACTTGTTCTATTCTATCGCGCACATACTTTACGGCGTGCCACTGGGGAAAAAAGGAGAAAACGGCTTATAGTCGCTAGATTTTCTCGAATTTACGACCAAATGGGATTGCCCCGATCATAGAGCATGTGCACAAATAAATGTTTGTCCTTACCAAGCGGGCTAATGTGTATACACACCATAATCTGTCGAATTTCACTCCAAACGATGTGTAAATGGGTTCAAAATTTTGTCCCAAAAGAAGCGGTGAATGACATTATTTGACTTTCAAGTGCAAAAATTCCACCTTAGGGCCGAATTTGAGGGTCTACGGGCGCTCCTGGTGCAAATGGGTAGTTTTTCTAGGGATTTTATGCTCGTCGCAGTCATTTTGATTACTTGTGGGTCAGAAAAAGACTTCCTATGGCAAAGTTATGACCGTTTTGGTGAACACCAGTCCATTATATGGCACTCATTGAAAGAACTTCATTTTCTCGTTACGCATTCCGGCGAGTTGTCCCAAACTTTTGGGACATCGATATTGAAGATAGTGTTTCCACATATGTATTAATCGATGCAAGGAATACCTTGTTGCTCTTTGTTGTCACACACATACTTTACGACATGCCACTGGGCGAAAAAAGGGAGAATAAGGCTTATCGTCGCTAGATTTTCTTGAATTTACGACCAAATGGGATTGCCCGATCATAGAGCATCTGCACAAAGAAATATTTGTCCTTACCAAGTGGTCTAATGTGTATACCCACCATAACCTGTCTAATTTCACTCCAAAGGAAGTGTAAACGGGTTCAAAACTCTTCTGAAAAGCAATGACGAATGAAATTCTTTGACTTTCAAGTGCAAAAAGTACACCTTAGGGGCCGAATTTGAGGGTCTATCGGGGCCCCTAGTGCAAGGAGGGAGTATTCTTGGGTTTGCACACTTGTCGCGAGCATTTTGAGTACTCGTGGGTCAGAAACAGACTCCGTATGGCAAAGTTATGACCATTTTAGTTAATACTGGTCCATTATATGGCACTCCTTAAAACACCTTCATTTTCTTGTGATGCGTTCTGACATATTGTTCCAAAAATTTGTGACATCGATACTGAGGATATTGTTTCCATGTATGTATTTATGGATATGAGGAATACCCTCTTGTTCTTCGATGTCGCGCACATACTTTACGACATGCCACTAGGTGAAAAAAGGAGAATAAGGCTTATAGTCGCGAGATTTTCTTGAATTTACGACCAAATAGGATTGCCCCGATCATAGAGCATGTGCTCAAAGAAACGTTTGTCCTTATCAAGTGGGTAATGTGTATACCCACCATAATATATCGAATTTCACTCCAAAGGAAATGTAAATGGGTTCAAAAACTTGTTTGAAAAGCAGGGGCGAATGAGATTCTTTGACATTCAAGTGCAAAAAGTCCACCTTAGAGGCCGAATTTGAGGGTCCATCGGGGTTTCTGGCACTAGTGGGGAGTATTTCTTGAGTTTGCACACTCGTCCTGACCATTTTGAGAAATTGTGGGTCAGAAACAGTGTCCGAATAGCAAAGTTATGACCGTTTTAGTGAACACGAGTCCATTATATGGCACTCCTTGGAAGAACTTCATTTTCCTATGACGCGTTCCAGCGTGTTGTCCAAAATTTTGTGACATCGATACTGATGATACGATTTCCACATATTTATTGATCGATGCAAGAATACCCTCTTGTTCTTTGTTGTTGCGCACATACTTTACGACATGCCACTGGGTGAAAAAAAGTAGAAAAGGGCTTATAGTCGCTAGATTTTCTTGAATCTAAGACCAAATGGGATTGCACCAATCATAGAGCATGTGCACAAAGAAACGTTTGTCCTTACCAAGCGGGCTAATGTGAATACCCACCATAATCTGTCGAATTTCACTCCAAATGCTATGTAAATGGGTTCAAAATTTTGTCCCAAAGAAGCGGTGAATGATATTCTTTGACTTTCAAGTGCAAAAATTCCACATGAGGGCCGAATTAGAGGGTCTACCAGCGCTCCTAGTGCAAGCATGTAGTATTTCTTGGGTTTTTATGCTCGTCGCGGCCATTTTGATTACTTGTGGGTCAGAAACAGACTTCCTATGGAAAATTTATGACCGTCTTGGTGAACACCAGTCCATTATATGGCACTCCTCCTACTACAAGCTACTTCATGCCGAGAGCTTCATCATCATCTAATCCAACGGATGAGACTGTCAAGATGGGTTCCATCAAATGCTTCACATGTCAAGGTCCTGGCCACAAGACATTTGAGTGCCCCACTCGATGCACCATGTTCGCCAACAATGATGGCACCTATGAATCCATGGGTGAGGAAGAAATGGAAGAACTTGAGCACATAGCCATGCACCGACAAGTGAATGAAGATGAAGATGATCAAGTCTTTCATGACAATGATTCAAGCCCCACTCTTGTTGTCTCCAAGCGAAGAGCTATGTTACAAGCTACAATTGGTCAAGATGAAGCATCCTTGCCCCTACAATGTCCAATGGCTAAGCAACTCCGGCACCATTCAAGTGGAGCACACCGTGCAAGTTTGTTCAAGATCGACGGATACGAAGACACCTTGGAGTGTGATGTGGTTCCTATGTCCTTATGCCATCTCCCCTTAGGAAGACCTTGGGAAGTCGATCAAGGAGTCATCCACAATGGGCGTACCAACCACTATAGCTTGAAGATGAAGGGTAAGGAGTACGTGCTACGACGTATCTCACCAAGTCAAGTGATCGCCGACAAACAAGCATCCACCAATCATGGAGAGAATAGTGAGAGAGTGAACTACCAAAACAAGAGTGAGCGCCACAAGCCAAAAATGAGTGCCTCCATGATGAGCGACGATAAAAACTTAGTGCTTTTAGCTACCGAAAGAGACATGAGATAAGTGTGTGTGAACCCATCTAGTGTCATACACTATGTACTAGTGTGCAAAGATGAAGCGGTCAGGACTAACACCTCTAATCATCTACCTCTAATGTTGTCTAATCTCTTGCAGGAGTTCACAGATGTATTTCCCGATGAGCTACCTCCCGGCCTTGCTCCTCTACGCGGCATTGAGCATCGCGTCGACCTCATCCCCACCGCACCGCTACTGAACAAGGCCCCATACTGCATCAACCCTGAAGAAACTAAGGATATACAAAGGCAAGTACAACACCTCATTGACAATGGACATGTACATGAAAGATTAAGTCCTTGTTCTGTTCTGGTTATCCTTGTGCCTAAGAAAGTTGGTACTTTTCTCATGTGTTCCGATTGCCGTCCCACAAATGCTATTACCGTTCGCTATGGGCATCCCATTCCACGCCTTGCAGGTATGCTAGATGATCTTAGCAGCGCCACCATTTTCTCAAAAATTGATCTTAAAAGTGGATATTACCAAATTCGAATTCAACAAGGTGATGAATGGAAAACCACTTTTAAAACTAAATTTGGCTTGTACGAGTGGTTAGTTATGCATATGGGCTTATTGGAAGCACCCGACACTTTCATGCGTGTGAGGCACTATGTTCTTCATAAATACATTGGCATATATCTTGTGGTCTACTTTGACGACATACTTGTGTTTAGCGAATTGTTAGAAGATCATGTCACCCATCTCAGCCAACAGTCATCCATCAAGAGAAAAACAGCACCTCCTAGGCGACCCTGTGTGCACGGGCCATCTAGCTCTCGTACCCACAGGCCTCCCAGAAGGCTTCTGTAACCAAGACGCGCACCCCCATGCGCACGACCTCCAGACCCCGTGCGCATGGGCCCTCGCCGCTGTAGCATCCTGTGCGCATGGGAGTGTACCGTGCCCACGGGACCCCCATGCACACGGGCCTCACTTACCCCGTGTGCACGACCCTCCCAGGTTTCAGCTAGGGGATCACTGTCTTCCCTCCCAAGTCGTCCCCTACCTCCCTCTAGCTATATATTCCGTGTCTAGGTCATTTGTTATATATGGTTAGCAAAGTATATGTGAGACATTGATAGAGCTTTGCTCCTTCTACCACTCCTCTTGGAGATCAAGACCTCCTAGTGGAAGATCCCAAGTGGATATCAAGACCTCCTCTTGGACAAGACTATCATCAAGACCTCACCTCCTTAGGAGTGGGAAGAACCTTACCTTTGTGCCTGATTCCTTGGATTGTTCTTGAACTCTTGTGGATCTCAACTATGCTATTCTAATGGATGTGTGATTGGGTGAATTTCCTCTTTTGTGTTCTTGTGTTCATCCCTTTCCCCCTCCAAATGTGAAAAGATCATCACTTAGGGTTCCACACTATAAGAAAAATGGACATTGGTCCTTTTGTTGGGTTCTACGGTAGGGTGCTCGACTTTAGATTAAATTTCCTACGCGCAGATCAACCAAGAACATGCTATGGGAGATAGATCACGGATTGTTGCCACTAGACGCATAGTGCCATGCAATGGAAGAAGAGTTGGGGCAGCGCGTCCGCGGGATTTGTCTCCTCCTTGTCCGATCTCCATCGAATAGTCGGTAGTCGAATCCTGCGTACTGGTTTGCCGAAGCGGCAAAGTGCACCGCCTCTAACAGTATCCGCCCATGCCGGAGGAACACCGTGCGGTGGACTGCTAGGTCCGATCACACAGTCGGCGGCAAGTGGAGGCAGCTATTCACAACACATGCAAAACCTACTAACGGCGTAGAAGCGATCAACTAAATGAGTGTGCCGCACCCCAACTATGTAGGCATTCATCGTACGCTCAACATTTGGGCCTCGCACGGATCCTAAAGCCCAAAGTCTAGTCAGAATGGATCTGAGTCTGAGTAGGATCACATATTCACATCTGACTCGTGGAGAGGGATCGTGCCTCACAGGTTCTTTCCCTTAATCATGTGACGCCTTAGGTTCAAGTTGGCTTGGTTCCAGGTCGGATCACCTCCGACCTTCTCGGCTGGTTGCGGCCTCTAGTGAGGTGTGCCGACCACCAAGTAGATAATGAAGCAGGTTGGCAAACCTGTACAACATGTCACACTTTTGTTCCCTTTGCCACACGATATATGTGGCCGGGGTCAAGGCGAGTCTATCATCCTTGTGCTAGCCCAACCGATTTCTCGTTCTAGTGATGCCAACCACAAACCGGATTATCTCATAATCCTTGTCGCATGGCCATGCTTATCTTAGCCAGATCACATGAGGGGCCCATAGTATATCTCTCCTAGTCGGAGGGGAAAATCCCATCTTGCTCGACCATGTCTCACAGCATGGGTCCGGACAAGCCCAAAACCTACCTTTGTAACTACCCAGTCACAGAGTAGTGTTTGTCGGCCCAAAGCAGGTCTGTCACCATCTCGAGTACATGCGCCAACTTAGGTCTTAGGACATAGAATGTACGTTGTACTAGAGACTCATAGATGACATATCGCGGCGTCTCATAGGTGGGTCTGTCCAACTCAGACCTTATCTCGACCCGGATCCGACTACATCGAATCCGACTACGTCGAATCCGACAAGATACTTCCAAGTCCATATTATCCGGCTAGCATCCAATGCTCCATGGCTAGTGAGACCGAGCTATCCACCGTCTCATATGCTAGTCTAGTCGGTTGTGCATCCCTTTCGACTAGGAACCTTTTTGGAACAGTCAACATGCAATGTATAGTCCCACAAACAAGTCATGTACTTGATGATACACATCATTGTTAACGTCCAAGGACTATCTTTATTCATAAACACATGCGAAATATCATCATACATGATTGCCTCTAGGGCATATCTCCAACAGTCTCCCACTTGCACTAGAGTCAATCAAATAGACATCGTATGCCCATAGCTCTCATGTGCCCTTCATGATTAGGTTGTGGAAGCGGCTTAGTCAGCGGATCTGCAACAGTTACATCCAAGTGAATTTTGCATAACTCTACATCACCACTCTTTAAGATCTTTCGTATCAGGTGATATTTCCAATCTATGTGTCTGGTCTTGCGGCGATTACTCGGCTCCTTGGCCCGTGGGATGGCAACAGAATTATCACAATAAAGGTCCAATGGTTTTACCGAGGCTAGGAAAAATACCACGATCATCTAGAAAGTTTCGGATCCAAACACCCCCCTTTGCAGCTTCACAAGCCAGAATGTATTTGGCTTCTGTGGTAGAATCGGCCACCGTATCTTGCTTGGAACTCGTCCAGCTCACTGCTCCTCCGTTCATGATGTACACGAATCTGGACTGTGATCGACAATCATCTTTGTTAGTTTGGAAACTAGCATCGGCGTAACCCTTTACGCAAAGCTCCTCCTCAGCTCCATAAACTAGAAACATTTCCTTAGTCCTTTTTAGGTACTTTAGGATATTCTTCACTGCCGCCCAGTGACTTTCACCTGGGTTGGCCTGGTATCTGCTTGTTAATCTTATTGCAAATGCAACATCGGGTTGAGTACATATCATGGCATAGATGATGGATCCAATTGCCGAGGCATATGGAATCCTACTCACCCTGCATCGCTCATCAGATGTCGAAGGACTCCGAGTCTCGCTTAGCCTTATACGATGTGAGAGTGGCAAGAACCCTTTCTTGGACTCACTCATGCTGAACCACTTCAACACTTTATCTATGTACGTGGTGTGGCTCAAGCCAAGCAACCTCCTCGATCTATTTTATAGATCTTAATGCCCAAAATCTAAACTACTTCATTGAGGTCCTTCATTGAAAACATTCCATCCAATGATTCCTTGACCGAGTTTAGCATCAAAACATCATTTCCGATTAGCAATATGTCATCCACATATAGGATCATAAACACTACCGAGCTCCCACTTAACTTCTTGTATAAACAAGCGTCCTCTTTTCTTTTGGTGAAATCGATACTAGTGATGACCTCATCAAAACGAATATTCCAGCTCGGAGATGCTTACCTCAACCCATAAATGGATCTCTTGAGCTTGCATACCTTATTAGTGCTAGTCGGATCGACAAAACCCTCGGGTTGAATCATATACACGTCCTTGGTTAAATTTCCATAAAGGAAAGTCGTTTTGACATCCATCTGCCATATCTTGTAATCAAAATATGTAGCTATAGCTAGTACGATCCTTACCGACTTCAGCATCGCTACCGGCGAGTAGGTCTCATTGTAGTCAATTCCTTGAACTTGTCTATAACCTTTAGCGACAAGCCGAGCTTTGTGGATTTAAACATTTCTATCCACATTGATTTTCTTCTTAAAGACCCATTTGCAACCAATGTCTATTACGCCAGGTGGCGGATCGACCAAGTCCCAGACTTGATTCTCATCCATGGACTTCAACTCAGATCTCATGGCCTCTAGCCATGCCTTGGAATCTGGGCTCACCATCGCTTCTGCATATGTGGCCGGCTCATCGCTTTCTAGCAACAATACATCACGCACTTTGTGCAATCTTTCCGACCTCTGTGGTTTCGGTGCCGCTTCCATTATGGGTTCCCTGACTAACTCCGGTATGATCTCATCACCAGCCAAGCCGTCCCCGAGTAGTCCTCGAATTTCTTCGAGTCGGACCGTCCTCCCACTAGCCTCTCGACTAAGAAACTCTTTCTCAAGGAAAACCCCGTTCCGAGCAACAAACACTTTGTTCTCTTCCCGGTTGTAGAAGCTATATCCCAAGGTTTCCCTCGGATATCCCACGAATAAGCATTTATCCGACTTGGGAGTAAGCTTGTCTGACATAAGTCCCTTGACAAATGCTTCACAACCGCAAATCTTTAGGGAAGACAATCTGGGACTCTTCCCAACCCACATCTCATGTGGTGTCTTGTCTATGAGTTTTGATGGTACCCTGTTAAGTGTGAAAGTTGCAGTTTCTAGAGCGTAGCCCTAGATTGACAAAGTGTTGGGGATATACCCCACGGTATGACCCGGCCATCCTATGGTGGCTCGTCATCAAGTTGATTATGTGGGCCGCAGTTCAAATCCCAGGAGGAGTCTAAAGGAAGAGGTCAGCTTATGGGTCGGTATCTGGTAAGTTGGCCCGACAAGGAAGCTATAAGGAATTTCACTTACTGAAGGACAAGATAAGCAGGAAATAGATTAGGATACATGTCAAAGTACGACCCAGATTCCATTGTAACCTCAGGGCCTCAACCTATATATAAAGGGGAGCCTCTGAGGCAGAGAGGACTAAGTTACAAGCTCTCGAGTCCTAGGTTAGTCAAGTCGCACCCTTGTAATCGAGATCTAAAGCAATAATCAATCAAGCGGGAAGTAGGCTATTACCTCCGCCGTGAGGGGCCAAACCTGGGTAAACCTGTGTCTCTCAATTTCGATCAACCCCGTTCAAGCTACCACCTAGCTGCGATGGCCTCACGACAAAGTCCTTTTTCGAGGACATCTGCCGTGACAAAAACAACAACGGTTGGCGCCCATCGTGGGGCTATCACTCGGGGGTGTTTAGTTCTTGGAGGGAGATCTCCCAAGGATCAAGGGATATGCAATTGGCCGCATGACCAAGAGTCGCCACTGCAAGCTCTATATCGATGATTCAGGCTAGGGCCCCAAGCCGACTCAATCGACTACGTGTACTGGGGCCCCTTCGGCAAGATGCATGTCTTCATCGCAAAAATTGGCGAATAAGGCCTCGATCTAGACATCTGCACTGGCATCATCGAGTCGGCTCGGTGCACGCAACCCGCCCGAGTTCAAGCCGGTCGGAATCACGTCTTCGTTGGCTTCACCCAGGGAGTCGATCTCGCGGACAACTCCACGTTTGGTGGGGACACACTCGTCTAGTCCGACGGCGAGTCATCTGTCGGGGAGACTGAGTCAATCCTCCCGTTATACGATGGTAGGCTTGGGGGCTACTCCAATGATGAGCCGGCTCCAGCTAACCATGAGGCAATCCATCGAACCATTGTCTACATGGCAGGCACTACGTCGGGTCTTAAGTCTATGGCGGTAGGCGCCATGATGGGAACCAGCACTTCAGCACCGGCTCCGAACGCGGCCGACCTAGTCAAACTGCCAGCTCAAGTTCATGCAGAGTTGGTCACCTCATCGACAATGCTCCTGGAGACACAAGTGACTACGGAAAATCAGTCAGAACGCAATGTGGAGATATGATGAGGACATCAATACCATTGGTACACCCACAGCCCCTGCTGTTATACATACTGGACCAAATACTAGAGCTCGCGCATGCTAATTAAATTACCAGGTACTTTCGTTTCTTGGTAACGATTCTAATGTTCATGAGAATATGATGCTGCCTAAATTGGATACATTTGTTTTCCTTACAAATGAAGGGCCTACCTTGGACAAGAAAGATGAACCTTGGAGCAAGTTCAAGCATGGAGATGATGGCGTGCGCAAGGGGAAGAAGAAGGGAGTTACAAGTGATGATTCCAGGACTTTGAAGCCACCATAATGAGTGCATGAAGCCTTGGATGAAATATACAAGATGCCACTTCATAAATTTCGTCCAGAGGCTATCGTAGGTGCCGCGTCACCTTATTTTTGCACCAGGCCCATGTTATTTCAAAATACTTGATTATAGGCTGTTTTTAGAGTCTGTATGTGTGGGGAAACAAGAGTTAGGGTTGGTTTCGGACCCCTCCTCCAAGGGCCACGAAATTACCCCTCTCTCCTCCATATATACAGTCCTTAGGGCATCGTTTAGACTTTGGGTTTTGTTTATATTAAAGTTCGCCATAGCAGCAACTTCGCATACTTCGTTTGTGTTCAATGACCAGATAAAGGCGTCATAGAACCCCACCTTGATCAATAAAGCTTTCTTCTTATATTCACAATATCCAAATTGGAATCTTAGTTTCTTGCTTGTTCTTCGTTTGCCTATAGGAAATAGACCTTCGTGGTCAGGTTGATTGTGCTCCGATGTGGTCAATAAAATCTCGGAATTGGTTTAGCGATTGCTAAGGCGCGACGTCCTCGCACATTCGTGGTCAGATCGTCAAAGTCGATTTCCTCCAAAACGATAGCCACCATCTCATCGAAACATCGGGACACCTTCGCCTCTATGAAGTGGTATCAGATTTTTCAGGTTGCTTGGTGATATTTTATAGTTTTTTCGTAGTTTCGATCGAGTCTGTTCTTCATACCTATAGTCCACAGAAAAGCCAAAAAAAATTAGGGTTAGTTCATCCTATCCGAACCAATCTGAGCCTTTGCATAATCTTTTCTCTATTTGCTTTGTTGAATTTGCGGTTGCATCATCGTGTCAAGTTGCTGGTTTTAGCGTCTAGTCCTTTAGAGTTTCGAGCTCTGTTCATAGGTTTTCACGTCGCCGTTGCCATATATATCACTACCGCATCATCATCATCGCTGCAGCCGTATATCACCACCGCAACAACTTCATCGCCGCTGCCATATACCACCAGCACATATTCACCGCCAATCCGAGTCCATATCCGCCACCACCTATCCGCCGCCAACACACCAATCCGAGTTCCACCAGATTCATCGCCACCACCAGTCCGAGTTCCACCAGATTCATCTCCGCCACCGGTCCTAGTCTGAGTTCAGTATTTTGTTACTCTATTTAGGATTTCCAGATCATGCCAAACTCCGAGTCGTGACAGAGTAGGACTCCTGAACTTTCGTGCTACCGGCAGTAGAGAAATAGTTCCAAACTGAAAAAAAACTAAGTCTGGAAAATTCTGGCTAGGCAGTTTTTAGACCATTTGTAGACTTTTTCAAAAAAAATGTTGCGGAGCAAAAAAAAGAGGAAAAAAGTGCAAAAAAGTGAAAAAAGGAGCAATTTCAGAGCGTGCTCCTCCCTTGTTTACATGCAGTGCCGTGATTTTGTTAGTGTTCTAGGCTCGCGTCTCTAGCACGGTCTAGCCTAGGACCAGCACAGTACCATCGTTGAGCGTTTATTCAACTTTGCATCTTTGAATTGATTATTGCTGACCCTTTTTTTCTACCATATTGTAAGCCTTCCCTGCTCCACATACATCTACGTCGTGCGTTTAACTCTCCCTGGTAATCGTTCTATCCAAGCTTTGAGAGTTTTGACTACGACGATTGCTGATCACCGCCTGCTGCTGTGTAAGAACTGGTAAGAATTTGAGATTTTCTTGACGGATTTGTGACACCCACCACCACCTCTTGTTAGTAGTTTGTAGGATCATATTCTTGTGTGTTTCTATTGCTGCTAACCATGGCAGGATCACAAGCCGACGAGACTGACTGGGAGAACATGACGAATAAGGAGTTGCATGATAAATTTCAGCAAATGATGAGTGGACAGGTGCAAGATGTGCTAAACAGATTTGAAGAGGCCATGGAGAAGATAGATGGCATGGAGAAGACATTCGAAACAAAGTTCGATAACAAGTTTAATGAATTGCTCGCGCGTCTTCCACCACCACCACCGGGTGCACCTAACGCACCTCTACAACAACAACAACAACAACAACCACGACAACTACCTCCATGTCGCGAAACAGCACTCCGCCGAGCGAGCCATGTCCCTCTTGCACCTGGCCAAACTGTTGGTGCTACTGTTGATACTTCTGTGGCTTGTGCTACTGATGCGGAGGAGGACGATTATGCCGGAGATTACGAGGATGAGGTTGATCAAAATCATAACTACGTCCAACCACCAGCACCACAACCACTAGGTCATCCACATGCAAATAATGGCAATGGTAGGGCTCCCCCTCAGGTACGAGATCATGACCACCTTCCTAAACTGAAATTGAATATTCCACCATTTGAGGGTAGATATGGTCCTGATATATATCTTACTTGGGAGTTAGAAACTGAAAAGTTTTTGACATGTTTACAATATCCTGACGAGAGACGTTTTCCTGCTACTGTTTGTGCTTTCACTAGCTTTGCATGAGTTTGGTGGTCTGAACATTGTAGATTATATCCTATTCCAGCTACTTGGACTGCTTTGAAAACTGCTATGCGTACTCGTTGGGTTCCACCATATTATCAACGTGAAGTAATTCAAAAATTGCAGCATTTAAGACAAGGGAAAAATTCTGTAGAAGAATATTATCAGGAATTACAAATTGGCATGATTAGATGTGGTATTGTTGAGGAGAATGAAGCTATGCTTGCACGTTTTATGGGTGGATTAAATTGAGAGATTCAGACCATTCTAGAGTATAAGGAGTATAATAATATCACTCGTTTATTCCATCTTGCTTGCAAAGCTGAACGTGAAGTGCAGGATCGACAGGCATTGGCACGAACTAACTTTTCTATAGGTCGATCTTCATCATGGACACCACGTGCGTCCTCTAATTCCACTACACCAGCACCTCCATCAGGTGCCACCTCCAGCCATCAAGAAAGCAGGCACAACCACCACTATCTGCCAAGAGCACACCTGTCGGGCCTGCGTAGAGCTCTTCCTCTTCCATGGCATCAAAAGGGCACACAAGTGATATTATTTGTCGTCGTTGTAAGCGAAGAGGACATTTTGTGAGAGAATGCAAATCTCAGCGTGTGATGATTGCTACTGAGGATGGTGGGTATGAGTCCGCTAGTGACTATGATAAAGCCAAGATTGAAGCTATTGAGAGTTGGCCGCAGCCCAAAATGGTCACACAAGTGAGGAGTTTTCTTGGCCTCGTTGGATTCAATAGGCGTTTTGTGAGAGATTTCAGCACCATTGCTGCACCTCTCAATGAGCTTGCAAAGAAGGATGTACCTTTTGTTTGGGGTACCGCAGAGGAAGAAGCCTTCACGGTATTGAAAGATAAGTTGACACGTTCTCCTTTACTCCAACTTCCTGATTTTAATAAGACTTTTGAGCATGAATGTGATGCTAGTGGAATTGGATTAGGAGGTGTGTTATTACAAGATGGAAAACCTGTTGCATACGTTTCTGAAAAATTGAGTGGGCCTAGTCTGAATTATTCTACTTATGATAAAGAATTATGTGCTCTTGTTCGGACATTAGAAACATGGCAACATTATTTATGGCCCAAAGAATTTTTTATACATTTTAATCATGAATCATTGAAACATATTAAAAGTCAAGCTAAACTGAATCGTAGACATGCTGAATGGGTTGAATTCATTGAGACTTTCCCTTATGTCATTAAACACAAGAAGGGTAAACAAAATGTTATTGTTGATGCATTGCCTCGTCGCTATATTATGATTTCACAACATGACTTCAAAATATTTGGTTTGGAGACCATCAAAGATCAATATGTGCATGATGCTGATTTTAAAGACGTAATGCAGAATTGTAAAGAAGGAAGAACGTGGATTTGTGTTCCGTGCTAACAAGCTTTGCATTTCAGCTAGCTCCATTCGTATTTTGTTGTTGCAGGAGGCGCATGGAGGAGGATTAATGGGACACTTTGGCGTGAAGAAGATGGAGGACATACTTGCTACACATTTCTTTTGGCCAAAGATGAGATGGGATGTTGAGCGTTTTGTTGCTCGCTGCACTACATGTCAAAAATCTAAGTCATGACTCAATCCTTATGGTTTATATATGCCTTTGCCTGTACCTAGTCTTCCTTGGGAGGACATATCTATGGACTTTGTTTTAGGTTTACCTCGAACAAAGAAGGGGAAGGATAACATATTTTTTGCTGTGGATAGATTCTCGAAAATGGCACGCTTTATACCATGTCATAAAAGCGATGGTGTTGTTAATGTTGCTAATTTGTTCTTTCGTGAAATTATTCGCTTGCATGGTGTGCCAAATACTATTGTTTTCAGATCATGATACTAAATTTCTTAGCCACTTTTGGAGATGTTTATGGGATAAATTGGGGACTAAACTGCTTTTTAGTACTACTTGTCACCCCCAAACTGATGGACAAACTGAAGTAGTCAATAGAACATTGTCTACTATGCTTAGGGCTGTTTTGAAGAATAATAAGAAAATGTGGGAAGAATGCTTGCCTCATATTGAATTTTCTTATAATCGTTCATTGCATTATAATACTAAGATGTGCCCTTTTGAAATTGTGTATGGTTTCCCACCTCGTGCACCTATTGATTTGTTGCCTCTTCCATGTTCGAAGAAGGTTAATTTTGATGCTAAAGAACGTGTTGAATTGATTTTTAAAATTCATGAGTTAACTAAATAAAACATTGAGCGTATGAATGCTAAATATAAACTTGCTGGAGATAAGGGTAGAAAACATGTTGTGTTTGCACCTAGAGATCTTGTTTGGTTAGATTTGCGTAAGGATATATTTCCTACTTTGCACAAATCAAAGCTAATGCCAAGTGCTGATGGTCCTTTTAAGGTCTTAGAGAAAATAAATGATAATGCATATAAACTTGATCTGCCTGCAGATTTTGGGGTTAGTCTCACTTTTAACATTGTAGATTTCAAGCCTTATTTGGGTGAGGAAGATGAGCTTCCGTCGAGGACGACTTCATTTGAATAAGGGGAGGATGATGAGGACATCAATATCATTGTTACACCCACAGCCCTTGCTGCTATACATACTGGACCAATTACTAGAGCTCGCGCATGCCAACACCAGGTACTTTCGTTTCTTGGTAATGATTGTAATGTTCATGAGAATATGATTCTTCCTAAATTGGATACATTTGTTTTGCTTACAAATGAAGGGCCTACCTTGGACAAGAAAGATGAACCTTGGAGCAAGTTCAAGCATGGAGATGATGGTGTGCGCAAGGGGAACAAGAACAGAGTTGCAAGTGATGATTCCAGGACTTTGAAGCCACCATAATGAGTGCATGAAGCCTTGGACGAAATATACAAGATGCCACTTCATAAATTTCGTCCAGATGCTATCCTAGGTGTTGTGTCACCTTATTTTTGGGCCAGGCCCATGTAATTTCTAAATTCTTGATTATAGGCTATTTATAGAGTCTCTTACAACCACACAATCCTCTAATCTTTGTAGCTACCACTAACTTTCTCTCGTGCATGCACATGCCCTCCTCGCCCTCCCCCTCCCTCAGCATTCTATCCATTGCGCACATTCATTTTTTTCTTTAGGTCATTCTCCCACAGTCTCCACAACTCCTTTCCGACGCACACCGATCGATAAACCTCTCTAGCGATGTCTACCTACAACATACTCATGCACCTTCAATCTCCTCCTTTATGAGTCCTTGCCTCGTGTCTGTCATACGGTCCCACACACATGTAAACTCTCGCCCCTCTTTTCATCGATCTCATAACCGCACACTCCTCCCCCTATCTAGCTAGTAGCTGGGCCTCTCGCACCACCTCCTAGCTCCATTCTCTCTGTCTATCCGTCTCGCGGGGCCTTATTTGCCTCTAACAAATGGACGTACACCGACCGATCTCCCGCTATACATATAGCTAGCTAGGTCCTTATAACTCGTTTTTCCCCACGCGTCGATCGATCTACCTCATTAGTTGTGTCTCTCCCTTCCTCCGACAAACAACAATTGATCTACCGATCTAGTTAGGTTTGCTTACCAAACACATGGTTCCCCTTCATCATCCATGGATGTGTCCCGACAGATCTATCACGCACAGGCACACACAGAAACACATCCCCACTCTTATTGATAATATTGCAGTTCCATCCTCACTTTGTCTAGTAGGCCTCTCCCACCATCTTCTAGAAGCAACTCCATCACCCATCCAGCACTCTACCCCTCTCCCTCCCTCTCCCTCTCCTCTCTCTCTGTCCCATCCTATTTCCCGTCCTTCAGTTATGTATGGACGTCGACCGATCTCCCCCTCAAGACATAGCTGGGTCTCTCCTTCTCAACACTTATACGAGTCGTTCTACCTCTATAGTTAGGCCTCTGTCTACCCCTCCCCCCACCCCCTCGCACACACACACACATCGATACATCGAGCGCTCTAGTCATGTCTCCCGGCCACACACAAACTTGACCCGTGCCCTCTGACGTTCCGGTAGCTAGGTCAGTCGCCTGTATCTTTGACTTGCACACACAGACAATTTCAATGGCTCTCTTCATCGATCTCGCACCCACCCACTTGATCCTCTCCTCGACTCTATCGATATCTATGACCCCTCCCTCTCTTCTCGTGGATCGTCCGACCCTCTATATATGATATGGATAGGCCTCCATTTCACACACATTGCATGCAAAATTTTGTTTGAGATGTCATCGACACATATTCCCACAAATACATTCACGAACGCACAAGCCATTTGTCTAGGTTTGTATCTCTCACACACACCCACGTAGGTGGGGGACGTGCACGAAGAGAAGAGGTGCACGCACGGCGCAAGTACTCCCGTCTCTTTCCCAACCACACCCGCGCGGGTACATGGTGGAGCTCATTTCTATACGAAAAGGCAGCCCACGTGGTAACTTGACACGTGTACTGGTTGTCCACTAGATGGAGGGAGGATCGTCTACCACGGGTGAATGAACAAATTGCGACTTGATGCGTTATGTTAGAAAAGAGGCAAACCATGTGGGGCCTACCTTAGAGGCAAGGTTCTATACACTAGAGTACTTTTGATGTGTCCCGTCAACTCACATAACAAGGAGAAGCTTGCTTAGTACGCCCGCTCCCTCGCCCACGCGCGCGATGGCTCGCAGGACGAGGATAAAATTTTTACTAGCACTCCCTCCGTTTACTCCTCGTCCCTACCTTGGTTAGAGAGATTATCCTATTGTTTGGAATATATGTCCTTTAGTAGATTTCAATATGAACTACAAGTACATACTCCAAACACTGATGTATATAGACGTATTTTAGAGTGTAGATTCACTCATTTTGCTCCGTATGTAGTCCATATTGAAGCGGACATAATAGTATGCACTCGCCCTCGCCCCTCGACCCTCGCCACGTGGTGGACGTGCAGCAATTCATTTGGTCTCATATAGCCAGAACAATATATACTCCAGTACCATTATTGCTCGACTTCCCTAAGAGGTGAAGAGCCAATCGCAAGGTTAATAGTTTGGAGATGC
This sequence comes from Triticum urartu, assembly GCF_056163025.1. NCBI lineage: Eukaryota > Viridiplantae > Streptophyta > Magnoliopsida > Poales > Poaceae > Triticum > Triticum urartu. The sequence goes on along the minus strand of NC_141878.1, from coordinate 265,703,926 downwards.
CAAGCGCAAGGTTTATAGGAGAACGAGTAGTAGGTGTTGCGTCATTTATAAATAAAGTTTTTTTCTTCAGTGGCACGTACGCAATATAAATAGGTTCATATGGAGAGAAAAGGACACCGCTCTAGTATATACATAGGAAGGATGAGCCTACACGGTTGATTGCTGGGGTTGCTCTCTTCAGTTTTCACACTCTCTCGCACAAAACCACTGTGGCCACATCTCTAACATCCCGGCGGACGTGGGTGGATGCTTAGTGTACATGTGGTCGCCGTCGCCGATGGCGAAAACCCACTGTCGGCACGTCCCGATCAGGGGTCCCTGCCATTCTCTCTCACAAAGTCGGCGAGGTTGCCTTCGTCCATTGCTCACTATCGCCACGTGGGTAGTTGCCTCCTCCCGCCGCCCTCCTCTAGGTTGAGCTACATCCCGACATCCCTCAGGTACAACGCCCTTTACAGCCGGCTTGCACCACTGCTCCAACTGCCCACATCACTCCTTGTGGATATTTCTCTACTTCTTTGCCCCGCACATACCTCGACTGGCTTCTACGTACAGTATTTGTGATGAGTTTATGTCTCATCAACTAGTCCCAATAATCTTGAATCGCACATACCGCATTGTACTATCTCGCTGATAAATTACAGTACGTACTATACAAGTACTTCCTCCGTTCCTAAATATAAGTCTTTGTAGAGATTTCACCATGAACCACATACGGATGTATATAGATGCATTTTATGTGTAGATTCATTCATTTTGTTCCGTATGTAGTCCACCTAGTGGAATATCTACAAAGACTTATATTTAGGAACGGAGGGAGTACTATGTAAAGAGTTAGGTGTCGCACGGTGTCCAGAAAATATGGTGATAGTGTGAGGTGGGCCATGTAATCACTGAGCCTGCGTGTTTTCACTGCTCTTGCACTCCTCTGCCATAAGAATGGAGAAAATTGTAATCTGGTAGTACCTCCTTTCACCGAAAGCATGGGACATCCAGCAGTCCTACCACCTCAGTAATAATGACCAATGAGTTATCAAATCAGATAGACCCAACAGTAAGTTGGACGGACGAAGCAACCATCACTCTTGAATCCGCTTCTCCCTTCAACGCAGGCGCCAGTGAGAGGTCGCGTCTGCTTTGCCAGGGCATGAATGCGGCACTGACCGTTTCAGGCGGGAAGCGCGCGCGGGCGATGGAGGGGCTTTGGGTGGGCCAGGCTGGTCAGGAGCGGGCGTGGCAGCTGTCCGCTTGTCCCTACTGGACAACAGAAAATGAGAGGATGCACCGACTCTGGCGGCTAAAACCGTACACTACACACCATCTCTCTGTAGGAGTAGGTCAATCCATCGCTCTCTCTAACACACACATGCTATTAAACACACACACGCACACATAGGTTCATAGAATAGGAAAATCGTGTGAGTGCGAAGCCACATGAAGTGAGATACAAATGGAGTACGTACAAGATGAGAAGAGGTGACGAATATTCCATCAAACCTGGACTGAGGAGTAGTACTCCCTCCGTCTAGGTGTTAAGTCATCCTACGGAAATCGGATATTCCCAAAATGTTTACGTGTCGTCCATTAACTTCGCATCTCAATCCCCTTCTAGCCTTGTTGCTAGCGAGCATTGTTACTAAGGGAGCGATTGGATCCTTAGCAGCAACAGCTTATAGCACAGCCGGACAAGGTTAGGCATTTGTAACTGTTAAAATATGTTAGCTTTGGTGGGCCAGCTAGCTTGGGTGTGCTAGAAAAACCTTGCTAGCTCAGGAGAGCCAGATTGGCTCGCTTCCGACCGCAAACTTCGCGTAGTAGTAACATAGACTAGTCACATATGCATGTTGTACTAGTCCAAGTTACTCACCAGTATGACTAGCCTAAGCAATGTAACATAACACTCCTTACTCTGCCTTGTTATCTCCCTCGGAAACCCAATGCATGGAGCGAAACTACGCATTGGTCAGTCAAGAAATCAAAGTCGGTTTGCATGCGAGTTAATACGTGGCCCTGCATGGTAGCTAAAACGGCATCTCTTAGTTGTTTGGATTAATTGTTGCGTTTAGAGACAGAAATCAGGGCTTTGATTGGAGGAATGACCGGTCAAGTTTCTCCTTCTCCTCCAATCTGCTTGCACCTTGGTCCCGCTGCACCTTCTAACGTGACTTATTACACCTAGACGGAGGGAGTCGTACGAGATACGGTGGCACAATGACTTAGGTCGAATACAAGTGCCCAAAATTGTGTGCATGTCATAATAAGGATTCACTTAAAATAGTATGTGAGCAAACAGAGGCATCAATTGGACAGTGTTCCCGAGTAGTAGCGAGATGTGTCAGGTAAGATACACCGCTGGCGCTTTAATGTTTCTTATTAATTTGTTTGTTTCACCCTCTGACTGGTGCGACCCAGCATACTACGTGGAGAGAGGTAACGTACTACTAGTCAAAATGGATGGATACGGAGCTATACGATCTCGTAGTAACCGTATAATCACCTCATCACGTATAAGCTGCAGCCTCGGCGCTTGTTTTCTAGGGTTCGCACTCATCACACTCTCTTCGGTATATATATACACGCTGGAGCCTCAGCGCTTGTAGTTGCTCTCTTCACACTCTCTCACCCTCTCTAGATCTAAACAAGACTTCATTGGCCTTTCTCTCTCTCCCCACACTACTGGTCTGCTTGTAGTTGCTCTCTTCACACTCTCTCACCCTCTCCAGATCTAAACAAGACTTCGTTGGCCTCTCTCTCTCTCTCCCCTCACTGCTGGTTAAAGAGCCGGCAGGATCCGTCCGCCGGGAAGGGAAGGAGGCTTAATGTTGTCGCCGTCAGCGAGGGAGGAGGGAATCCACTATCGGCGTAGCTGTTCACTTTCACCCAGCAGTGGCGCGGGAGGGCCTCCGACCCCTTCTTCTGCGCCGCCGTACATAGTGTGGGCCGAACGGCCTCCGGTCGCCCACTGAACCACACCCCAAGAACCTTAAGGTATAATTTACTTATTCCACTTGCATTGCTCTAGCTGCATATGGGCTTTTTCCGCTTCTGCACTCGAATCTAGGTGTTGGATCAAACAGGAAAGTAATGGGGAAAGTTGTATACCATGAATCTAGGACGTGGTTCAAACAGGAAAGGAATGGGGGAAAGTAGTGGGAAAAGTTTTATAGCATGAATCTAGGACGTGGTTCAAAAAGGAAAGGGAGGGGGAAAGTAGTGGGGAAAGTTGCATCGCATGAATCTAAGATGTGGTTCAAAGAGGACAGGAATGGGGGAAAGTAGTGGGGAAAGTTGTATAGCATAAATCTAGGACGTGGTTCACAGAGGAAAGGAAGTGGGGAAAGTACTAGTACAGACTGGTTATCCAACACCTACATTGGTTGAAAAGGGAAAACAATGACAAACGCAGTACACACATATGTAACGAACTGATCTTTTGTTTTGGGGGACAAGGCTGTAGAGTTTGACAAACGCAATACACACATAAGTAACGAACTGATCTTTTGTTTTGGGGGACAAGGCTGTAGAATTTGAGCAGGACTAGATTTGCTGCGCGCACATAGGGAAAGGTGTCTAAAGATAACAAAACTGGGACCAACATAAATATGCTCATTGGTTGTTTGTTCTTTGTTGCAACATACTGTGCATCACCCCATTACATCGGTAGATGCACATGGTGTTGGTGCATCCACTGTCCCGTGCAACTCTTTAGCTGTTGTTAATCTAAGGCCCTGTTTGGTTAAAAACTCCCTAGTCCCTACCTGCTTGGTTCCAGGGACTAAACATGGACTAGAGGTTATTAAATGACGTGCTAAAAGACCATGTTACCCCTAGTAATGAACTAATAGAGACAAGGTGCGATGCGTGGCAGGGGCAACTGTTAGAAAAAGTCCCAAAAAGACTCTCCTCGGGGTCTTCTTTCTTTAGTCCCAAATGCCCACTTTTAGTCCCTAAAAGTCCCTCCTGCTTGGTTTAGATGGGACTGTCACGGAGTTTTTTTAGTCCCTCCACCAAAATGTCCCTTTAAACAAGCACCCTATAATAATGCCGCTGGAAAATTGATGCAATGCCACAGTTAAAAGCGAATTACATGTTTAACAAATTTTATTGTTAATATAATCTCTCTGTTAATATTAATCAATGCCACCGTTTGAGAAATGCTACTGTCTTGCTTTCTTTCCCATTTAGGTAAGGTAGATGCTTCTTTTTCCCACTAGTTGTTTCCTTTGCACCTCTGTGTAAGCAAGGTTATCTACTTCACCTCATTGCCATTGTGACATTTTGTTCACTGCACGAAACACTATTGTTTTAAGAGTGTTTTGTGCAGTTCAACCAAAATGTCACACTAACAACGTTGGATTATTGCTTGATCTTAGTGGAACTGGACAAGAGGAGATCTTACTTCCTATCCGTGTTGGCAAATTTGGTTCAGATCTTCTTCTTGTGAGTTGTTTGAATTCCGCGTCATCAGAGGTCGGTACTAGCCTTCTTTCACATGATTCTGCAGTGTGCTTTCATATTTGTGCTACTTGTACGGTAATATTGCTTGATTTTAGTGAACTGCACAAATGGAGACAAGACTTCCAATCCGTATGTGCACCGCAATATCCCATTGAGGTAAGATAAGGATATTTCACAACTGTTAGCCTGTATTTTGCCACTTTCATCAGAAAATTAATGTCATTGTTTAGTGCTATACTTGTGCAACCTAATTGACATGCCAAATCTTACATTGAAGGCGAAGCTTGTCTGTTATTGAACCAAGTGATGGAGGGGAAGAACAAGCGGAAGAAAAAAAATCAACTCCTGGTGCTGTAATGAAGCACTGGAACTATGATGACACAAGTAATGATATAGTTTTGCATCTTAATTTATTGTTGTGGCTCGAATGATCAATTGTTTTGCCACTGATTTGATGCCACTCTTAATGTAATATGTAATTATCTCTACTAGTGCAAACAGGGATCTTCTTTGAAGATACCATATATTTTAGTGGAACTGCACAAGAAGATGTTGGAAACATTAATCTAATCGAGGAGTATATAGTAAGCATGGCCACCACAGTAGATAGCAATAGATGGTTCTGGAGAAGTGCTTCATCTATATGCTCTACACAATAAGCCTCCTGACAAAGGTTGGTATTCGCCCACTGATTTCATCCATGCGATTGAGCTTTGTCATCTCTATTGGTGTTGTGCTACTGTTTAGATACTGTCATCAAAAAGTGGTATTGTCCTTGAAAAGTGCTTCATTTGTGTTGTTTTAAATATTTCCTTTCCTTTTCTCGAGCAAACAGGGATTCTAGCATTTAGTTATCCTCTTGTCTTTGCACAACGGGATTATCCTCCTCTAAAGAAGAATATGGAGTACGTGAAGTGACTAGTTCCGATTATGCCAGGATGAAGAAGCCCTGTCTATCTTCTCATTAGAAGGAGCAGTTGATGGATGGTTACATTACCCCCCACAAGACCAAACTAACTTCAGCTCAGAAGGACTGACAAATCTCCATTTTCTTGCTGTGATGCGCGAGTACAATGTTGATCTAGGATTCTTTCCGATGAGTTCCATTTTTCGAAAAGTGTGCTCTACATGGACCATGTCGGTGCTTGTTTAAACTATCAATTCATAGTACAGTTTACTTTATACTAATCACTTTTTTGTATTTGCGCAAACAGGGTGCTCATCTTGATTTCAATGGGAACTGCACAAAATGTTCATGAATACATCGAATCATTCATTTCCACCACAAGAAAGGAGGTGTCGATAAGTTCAAGGTGTTGCAACATATAAGGGCAAAATCATACAAGCTACGCGCGAATTTGGTTGATTTTGGTGGAACTGTAGAAAAATAACAGCAGGTTTATTTAGCACGAGGTGCCATGTCAATGTCCGAACTGATGGCAAACCCTGCCCATTCCACAATCGTAGGCATTTGATATTTTGGAATGGGAAAACCTTGTCAAATTTTGCTCATTGATTTTAGCAAGAAGACATGCGTTTGATATTTTCGAATGTGACGCCCTTTGCTGTCAGCAGCATCGATCCATTTTTTCTTTATTCTTTAGTTGTGAAGTAAATATTGGCTCTGACATGTGAATCACTGAGATACATAATCATCGATTGTTTTGGAATGTTCTCTATGAATTGCCAGGCCTGTGTGTTTGATTACAATGTACATGAACGCTAAAAAGCTGCTCAAACTCTTTGTACTCCTTCTGTTCCTTTTTACTTCGCACATTGTGAAAGTGCATACTTTTTCTATAAGATTGGTCAAAGTAGAGATACTTTGACTGCAGACAAAACTTGTATGGATACTAGAAAGGACCGAAGGGAGTACATGTGAAACTGGTGCAAACGAAGTGATCACCCTAGGAATAATGCTAGTACGTATTGTTTTGCATGTTCATCCAATGCCAGTGATACAAGAATTCGAACTAATCGAAATAAATTGATTCATACACGGTCATATTTCATATAAACATGCCGGATTTCATTACATTTCATACATTCTTCAACTAAAAAGGGGTGCGCTGGAGGTATAATTAATTAACCGAAGCTACCCGCCCGTGTCCTTCTGAGCCGAACAAAAGCTTCAGTGACTTAACTGCAGGTGCAGTTGCGTAACTGACATGTGGCCCAGATGCCTGTTGGGCCCATGTGTCAGTCAGCCAACTACACCAGCAGTTAAGTAGAAGCAGCGTCCTTCTCCAACATAGCTCTCCGACTCCATGTCGCCGCCAAGAAGCTAACCGGCCGTCAGTGGTCAACCCGCCTAGCTTGGCTTCAACCGAGGGTAGCAGCGGTGGCCTTACTTGGACCGAGCGGCGGCGACCTACCGTGTTCTACTCTTCCTTGTTTTCTGTGTGGCGCGGCCTCGCTGGTAGCGGGGCAGGGCCTCGGCGGAGCCGTTGATATCCTCTGTCTCATTGCCGGCGGGCGGCGCCTCGGCGGAGCGGGGGAAATCCTCCCCCTCGTTGCCGGCAGGGTGGGGCCTCAGCGGAGCTGGCGGTGTCCTCTGCCTCATTGTTGCGCCGCGGGGCCTCGGCGAAGCAGGGCCTCGTCGACGCCAATGGAGTGGGGACTCGTCGGAGCCGGCATTGTCCTCTGCCTCATCCTCGGTCTCGCCAAACAGCGCCTCGCCCACTTCGTCGCCCTCTTTGTAGGTGGTCGCAGCCTTCGACACCCGCATGCGATACCGCCAACGCTCGAGGCAGCCCTCGCGGGCGGAGCGGTACGAGTCGAGCAGCGCCTCCTGCTCTGCCCTCTCCACGGCTATCTGCTCCTCCGCCTGCAGGTGCTCCTGGAGGAGATGGTGGTTGTAGGCAGCGTCGGCCTGCGCCTCCAGGACTGCTCCTCACGCTTCTGCCTCACCGGGTCCATATATTGGGCATGGGCCTCGCCGATGGTCATGGTGCAATGCACCAGCGAGGATGGCGCGGAGGAGGGGGTTGGCGTCGGATCGTCGACTACCATGTTCTCCATTGGGATGTCGTCGTCCTCCGGCTGCCTGCCGGCCAGCCAGTCAGCAGCAATGGCTGCCATCTCCTTGCGATCCGTCGTCCGCCCATCCCGAAGAGCGCTGGAGTGCGAGGAAGCCATGGTGGGCAGTAGTGGTGTGGACAGGAGAATAGGAACGGATGCGGATGACTCTGGCTATGGCCGGCACAGCAGTTTATATAGCAATGGTGGGCGTTGAAGGGACGGATGTGTGGCGCCGGAGTAGCCGCCTCGGCAACCGCGTATCATTAATGTGGGTGGCAAAAGGACGGACGGACGACACTTGTGTCGTTTGAAGGCGGAGCAATCGCATGCACTGGGAAGTGGGGCAGGCGGCCCTGACCGTTTTGGGCGGAAAGCGCGCGCAGGCGAGGGAGGCGGTCTGGGTGGGCCAGGGCATTCAGACTCATGCTTGGCAGCAGGTCGGTCCAGCAGCCGGACATGCTGGCTCGCTAGCTACCTCGCCGAGCTGAGCGACGACAATCATACAATGGACGTAGCTTTCGACCAGGAGCCGGCGCCACTGTCCAAGCCGGTTCATGCCGTGTTCACCATAGAGCAGGTGCGGCCGCACTTCGACGCCGTAATGGCGGAAGAGCTACCAGCGCAGGAGGACCTATGCTGCAACCTTCGTCTCCTCAACGAGCACCGATGAACAAGCGAACGACAATGTCGTCGCGGACATGTGGCCCTATGATCCTGGCTTCCCGAATGAGCAGCGGGCGCTGTATTAGACCATCTGTAGGGCCCGCGAGGCCCTCTCTGTCGGCCTTCGAGTTGTTGCGCTCGCCGTGGCGCCACCGTCTCACGTTGTCAACATGGTCAACGGACATGAGGATGAGGAGATGACTTTACTTGGAGAGGATGACAGTGGGGACCCACCAGGGCCATAGCCGCACGTACGCAAGTGCCTCCTTATTAGTATATAAAACAATATTTTTTGCTTCCTCCTGGTTTCCTGACATGAGGGTCCACACCATTGTCAACCTATGTAGTCAATAAACGAGAGAATTCCACAAGAAGCGGCCGATAGCTGGGACCAAGCAGCTCGAGCAGTATTTGTGTTTTTGAGGTGTGAGCACTGCAGAGTTTTTCTTGAGCGATGTTTAGCCCAGATATTAATTTTTCTCCTCTGAACAACAATGGAAACATCACTGCAGCTATTAACTGGGCGGGCTGTGGCCCGTCTAGCCCACGCCAGATATCCAGCCCAGATATTAATTTTTTTCAAGCTAAAAATGGCTAGCCCAGCTATACTTTTTTTTGGGAATACCCAGGCAAGGTCAAGTTATTATTCTCCGCCCCGCTAGGCTGCAAATCTTTCCTAGGAGGGATGCATTAGGCTTAACAAGAAAACGGGCTTTGAGAAATAATAAATGGGATGTAATTATAAAAACCAGGCAGTAACTATAAAAAATGCACCAAACACGTAATTACTTTATAAAATATTACTTTTGGATATTTAAAAAAATTAATTTCATTAATTGTTGCGAGCGCAATGTTTCGTTGGATTTTTACGTAATATAAATTTATATTGAAATTGTATTTAATCTGACTAGAAATTTCGGGATAAAAATATTTCGGATCCCATCAAAATGTGGGAAATTTTATTGAAAGTTACACCCACAGCCCCTACTGATACATATACAGGACCAATTACTAGAGCTCGCGCACGCCAATTAAATTACCAGGTACTTTCGTTTCTTGGTAATGATTCTAATGTTCGTGAGGATATGATGCTGCCTAAATTGGATACATTTGCCTTGCTTACAAATGAAGGGCCTAGCTTTGACAAGAAGGATGATCATCAGAGCAAGATCAAGCATGGAGATGCTGGCATGCGCAAGGGGAACAAGAACAGAGTTATAAGTGATGATTTCAGGACTTTGAAGCCACCATAATGGGTGTGTAAAGCCTTGGATGAAATATACAAGGTGCCACTTCATAAATTTTGTCCAGAGGCTATTATAGGTGCTGTGTCACCTTATTATTGGGCCAGGCCCATGTAATTTCGAAATATTTGAGTATAGGCTATTTTTAGAGTCCGTATGTGTGGGGAAACAAGAGTTAGGGTTGGTTTCGGACCCCTCCTCGAAGCGCAACAACATCAACGTCCTATACTATGATACCTTCAGACGCATGAACCTGTCAGAAAAACAACTCTTACCATCCTCAACCCTTTTTCACGAGATCGTTCCTGGAAAGTCTGCTTATCCTATTAGGTGGATCAAGCTGGAAGTTGCGTTTGGCGATGAGTATAATTACAGATCCGGGTTCCTGATGTTTGAGGTGGTCAAAATCAAGAGTCCATATCATGCCCTCTTCATATGGTTGGCTTATGCCCACTTCATGGCCTGGCCCTGTTATGTTTATCTCAAGCTCAAGATGCCTGAGCCAGAGGGCACTATCACAGTCAATGGTGATAGGAAAATCACACGCGAGTGTGAGGAGGGGGACGCAGCTTATGCTGAGTCGGCCTGTGCAGTTGAGGAGCTCAAATTTCATACATCCAATGTTGACCCGGCCGACATGATACCTTTGAAGAAGCTCACGACAGAGTCTGACCCCCTGCTCAAGTTTAAGTCGGGCGAAGACACGAAACTGGTTGACTTCAGCCCTGGAGACCCGTCCCAGCAGTTCACCATTGGGACTGGCATGGATCCCAAATAGGAAAGTGCGCTCACTGGGTTCATCCGTGAGAATCAGGACATCTTCGCATGGAAACCTTCTGACATGCCAGGTGTACCGAGAGAACTTGCTGAGCACCACCACAATTTGGATCCTAAGATGAAACTTGTTAGACAATACCTCCGTCATTTTAACAAGGAGAGGAGCGAGGCTATTGGGGAAGAAGTAGCCCGGCTCCTACCTGCCAAGTTCATTGTTGAAGTATTTCACCCTGGGCGGCTAGCAAACCCAGTGCTTGTTCTAAAGATAATGGCACTTGGCGCATGTGTGTTGATTACACAGATCTTAACAAGGCTTGTCGCAAAGACCCGTTCGCCCTCCCCCGCATTGATCGGATCATGGACTCTACGGCTGGTTGTGAGTACTTATGTTTCCTGGATGCTTACTCCGTCTATCATCAGAGGCCGTCGAGGATCAGGAAAAGACGGCCTTTATCACACCCTTTGGGGATTTTTGCTATGTCTCTATGCCTTTTGGGCTTAAGAGTGCGGGAGCTACTTATTTATGTTGTGTACATAATAGTTTCCACCAGCAGATTGGGCCTAATGTTCATGCTTATGTTGATGATATTGCGGTCAAGTCTCAGAAGAAGAAAACTTTATTGGAAGACCTCGAGGAGACTTTCGACAATCTTCTAGTTTATCAGATGAAGCTCAACCCGGCCAAGTGTGTTTTTGGTGTTCCGTAGGCAAGTTGCTGGGTTTTCTTGTGTCAGAATGGGGCATCGAAGCTAACCCAGACAAGATCAAAGCAGTAATCTCGCTCGCGAAGTCGGCCAATATCAATGACGTCCAACATATGGTGGGTCGGATCACAGCTTTGAGCTGGTTTATAAGCCGCCTCGGTGAGAAGGCGATTCCAATTTATGAGATGATGAAAAAGACTAACAACTTAGTGTGGAGTGAGGTTGCAGTTAAGGCTTTTGATGCCCTTAAGAATCAATTGGCTGAGCCGCCCGTCCTTGCTGCTCCTATTGACAAAGAGCTTATGCTCATGTACATTGATGCTAATAACAAAGCAAAAAGTGTCGTAGCTATCGTGGAGCGAAAGGAGGTAGGGAAGGAATATCCAGTCCAAAGGCCAGTCTATTATGTCAGCAAAGTTTTGATTGAGTACAAACAGATATATCCACATTGGCAGAAACTAATATTTGGTGTTTTCATGGATAGTCACAACACTGGTAGAAAAAGGGCCTTTAGTCCCGGTTCGTAAGGGCCTTTAGTCCCGGTTCTGGAACCGGGACTAAAGGGTCGGTACTAATGCCCTGACCCTTTAGTCCCGGTTCAATCCAGAACCGGGACTAAAGGCCCTCCACGTGGCCGGTCCACCTTTAGTCCCGGTTGGTAACACCAACCGATACTAAAGGAAATTTTCTGATTTTTTTTTTGAAATTTTTTTTATTTTCAAATTTTTGAATTATTTTAACCTCTAATCTCTAATCACCCCTCATCACTTCTCAATTTAATCTCTAATCACCCCTCATCATTCCAAATCATCTAACTTCCCGAATGGTCACCCATCCTCTCACTACTCTAGCCTGAGCACGCTTAACTTCCGGGTTCTATTCTCCCTCGTTTCCAAGTTTGCACTTGTTGTTTTCCTGACAATAGTAAGATGTCAATCCTATTAACCCTCAGGAATTTAGCTTGAGCATGAAGTCACATATTTCACTGTTTGAGTTTGAAACTATTGTTCTAAAAAACAATAATTTTTTAGTAACACTAATATTTCTTGAATAAGTAGTTTGACCACTTTTTGACCACAGTTTGACCATAGTTTGACCATATTTGACCAAAATTCAAAAAAGATGAAATAATTATTTAATAACACTATTATTCTTGAATAATTATTTAGTAACACTAATACTTCTTGAATAAGTAGTTTGACCATAGTTTGACCAGATTTACTGAAAATTTAAAAAAATTGAAATTTGAGCATAACTTTTTTTCCTTTTGGAATATGAGGATTCTACAAATTTGCAAACAGGCCGTAGGCGGTCTCCATCAGATGTAACTTTTCGAGTAGATGATTTTTCATATAAAAAACTTTTTAATCCGAGTTCGTATGCAAAAATTATGCCCATTTTACAAATTCCAGAGAGATTTGTAAACAAAGTCGAAATTCATATTTGTAAATTTTCCCAACAACTAGACCACATATCACATGGGAAACTTATTTTATTTTATTTTTATTGACATTTCCATCATTTTCTTTTGTTTTTTCTAAAACTGAAAAGGCGGTCCACGCGGGGGGGGGGGGGGAGTTTGAAAATGCGACCTTTAGGACCGGTTCATGCCAGGAACCGGTACTAATGCCTCAAAGCCCATTAGTCCCGGTTGGTGGCACCAACCAGGACTAAAGGTCTAACCTTTAGTACCGGTTGGTGCCACCAACCGGGACCAATGGGAATCGCACCCTTTAGTCCCGGTTCGTGGCACGAACCGGGACTAAAGGGCCCAGGTGAACCGGGACTAATGCCTTAGCCGCACGAACCGGGATAAATGCACCCATTGGTCCCGGTTCTAGACTGAACCGGGACTAATGGGCTTACCTGGCCTGGACCAAAGCCCCCTTTTCTACTAGTGCAAGCTGAAGCATTACTTCTAGGAACACCCCATAATTGTTGTCAGCTCAGCCCCTTTGGGACACATTATCCAGAATAGGGAGGCCAAAGGCCGGGTTGCTAGGTGGGCGTGAGCTTGGACCACACCATCTAAAATATGTGCCTCGGACGGCCATCAAATCATAGGCATTGGTGGATTTCATCAACGATTGGAGGGAACTTCAAGTCCCCGAGGAGAAGCCAGACAACACGTATTGGATAATCCACTTTGATGTTCCAAACAATTTGAAGGCTCGGGGGATGGAGTCAACATGACTTCACCACGGGGTGATATATTTTGTTATGTTCTGAGGATCATGTTTACCTGAACTAATAGTGTAGTTGAGTACAAGGCCCTCCTCCATGGTCTTTGTATGGCTAAGGAGATGAATCTCAACCGAGTCAGATGCCTAGGCGACTCTGATCTGGTCGCCAGGAGGTCTCTGGAAAGTGGAGTCAAAGGACCCCTTATGGCGGCTTATCGACAAGCGGTGACTAACATCGCAGGAAATTTTAATGGTTATCAGGTTGATCACATTGATCGGTGACTCAACGAGGTGGCTGATGCTTTGTAACGACTGGGGTGTCAGCGTAAGTCGGCCCCTCCCAATGTGTTCCTTGATGTTCTCCATAATCCTTCTGTCAAGCTGCCTTTAGAGGAAGATCTTGCTATACCTCACCCGGAGGCACATTTGGTGGCTGCTCTTCATGCTATACCAGATTGGGTGGTCCCTTTTCTGGCTTATTTGACTCGAGGTGAGCTCCTTGAGGATGAGCTCATTGCTTGTCAGATTGTCAGACGTTCCAAGTCTATGACTATTGTCAATGGTGAGTTGCACAGAAGAAGCATCACAAGTGTTTCTCAGCATTGTGTTCCCCAGAATAGGGGCAAGAAATCCTTATTGATATTCACTCTGGTGACTGTGGTCATCATGCTAGCTCAAGGTCCCAGGTGGCAAAGGCTTTTTGACATGTTTTTTATTGTCTCACGGCGCATGCAGATACTGAGGATACTATGCGCAGGTGTGATGGATGCCAAAAGTTTGCACGTCACGCTCATGTGTCGGCTCAGAAACTGTAGTTTGGGGGCTTGATGTGGTTGCTCCGTTCAAACCATCCAAGGATAAGAAGACCCACCTTTTGGTTGTTGTTGATAAATTCACCAAGTGGGTCAAAGCAGAGCCAATCAGCAATTGTGATGCAGCAACAACGGTCAAGTTCTTGAAAATTTTGATTTTCCACTTCGATTACCCTCATAGTATCATCACTGATAATGGCACTAACCTGTCCAAAGGGGCTACGAAGGAGTTATGTCAAAGGGAACACATCCGGCTCGACATAGCCTCAGTGGCGCACCCTCAGTCCAATGACCAAGCAGAACGTGCTAACCACGAGATTTTACAAGGTATCAAGCCAAGACTCATGGTTCCTCTTGAGCATACTCCAGGTTGTTGGGTTGAGGAGCTCCCCTCAGTCCTTTGGAGTATACGCATGACCCCCAACAGATCAACGGGCTACGCATTCCTTCATGGTTTATGGTGTAGAAGCCATGTTACTCAGTCCCATCCGTCATGATTTCCCAAGAGTTGCAGCCTATGTTGAAGCAATAATGAATGAGCTCGTTAGGACTCTTTGGATACCTTGGAGGAGGAACATGACTTCGCCCCAGCACGATCTGCAATTTATCAGCAAGACCTACATCGCTATCATAGCCGTACTTTTTAGGAGCGTGACTTAGTGCTCCGTCTGATACAAGAACATACATGTATGCGTAAGCTCTCACCTCCATGGGAAGGATCCTTTGTCGTCAGAAAGAATCTCAACAACGGGTCATATGACCTGATTGACATATGTGAACACAACAAGTCACGTACCTCTGAGGAGGAGACCAACAGGTCGTGGAATATTGCTTACCTTCGGCCTTATTTTCCTTAGAGCCACTTGCTCCAACTTATTGTAAAATATCTATGTATATATCTTCATGATCATTATAATAAAGCTGGCATCCCCAAAACTCGGGGCCTCTGTCGTTTCATCTCATATATTGTGCATGAGTATTTATTTTTTATCATAGGTCACTTGGTGGCTTCCAACTCATCGAATTTAGCTATTAACATCCCTCTTGACCGGCATATGCCATTATGAATCTTGGTTAAACATGCCTGTCTGCTCGATGCTACCTTGGCATAAGCTATTCTACACTCATGCTTTGTATGTACCATTACTAGGGTGTAGAATAAGCTATATATATAGTAACGCTAAACTAAGCGTGAGTGTAGAATAGCTTATTCTACACCACAGTAATGGTACATACAAAATATAATAACAAAATATAAAAATATAGTATTTTTGTAAAAATGTAGTAAATTACAAACTTGGGTAGTAAAAAAATATTTTGTGAATTACTACATGTTACACACCATTTTATGAGATGTTATATATAGCATTAGTAGGGCTGTAGAATAAGCTATTCTACACTCACACATAGAATAGTGTTATATATATGGAGAGAGAGAGAGAGAAAGAGAGAGAGTAACACTATTCTGATCCTGGGATCGGAATAGTTATTTGGATCATGCTAGGCCCTATATAGAGGCGATCGGTTGTTCCCAAACTCACTGAAACAAAAAAGCCCGATCCTAAAACTACCCACCCCGATCCCCCACTCCCCGCACAACCAACGCACCACCCCCAACTGGTGACGCGCCACCATCCCACCCCGCAACCAGCGACCGGAGACACTGCCGCGGCCCCACCACCAACCCCAGCCCGACCGCCGCTATCGGAGTAATGGGCCACGGGTAGCCTAACCCGAGTCCCTAAGCCTTTCAAGTCAGTGGGCCGGCTGCGCCCCTCAAGCATCAAGGATGAAGCGCCACCTTCTGGTGGCCGGCTGGCTCAAGCGACCGGCTGCCAGAGGACGGCCAAGAACCAGGAGATGGCTCCAAGACGGGCCGACTCCTGCAGGCGGCCTCCAGAGAGGTTGGCTCCTAGCAGGTGGCCCGCGACGCCCTCAAAGTCTGCACCCCCATTAAGAAGACAAGACAGGATGTGGCTACAACGTAGCCCATCATCACCATATCCAGGGCGTCGCGCGGCCAGAGTGCCCCGTACCGGCGGAGATCTCCGCACGGTGCGGCACTGTTGCCACTCCACCCTTGACGTCACCCCTGTCAGGCGGGGCCCTGCTCCCACGACGGCCTGTTGGTATGGCCTGCAAGCGGCGGGGCCTACCCGGCAGCGAGATCCTAGAGGGGGGAAGTGCTTGACCAACCGGACCCAAAGGAGGCCGGCCTCTAGCAGGCGGCCCACTCTTGCCTCAGAGTCCACGTGCCATTAACCGGACGAGACACGGTGTGGCTACAGTGATCCCCCACCAGACGGTGGGACTGTAGCCACGCCCCCCCGACCAAGCTTGTGTCATTAGCATTACGACTATAGTAACAAGCAGCCGACCAGACCCGCAAGCGGCGGAGGTGGCCTGTCGGCAGGGCCTACAAGGCGGCGGGCTCCAGTGGCCGGCGGAGAAGCCAGCGACAGGAGACACTAACAGCCGGGTCCTACACCCGGCCAGATTACCATTGTACCCTTGGGGGTAGGCTTATATAAACCCCTATGGGCACCCATGCAAAGGGTTCCTACCCTGTTAGACCTAGACTCACATATAGAGAGAGGAGAGGGCTAGCCCTGCTTTCTTCTACCTCTAGCATACAGCTCGAGGAGCACCATTGTACCCACTAGTGTCTTAGTGATCATGCGGAGACCCCGCAGAGCAAGACTAGGGGTGTTATCTCCTAGGAGAGCCCCGAACCTGGGTAAAGTACGCCGGCGTTCATGCTTACGCCTCATCCCGCTTCCGGGCACCGGCGACGTTCTACTCGCTCCCACCATGATAAGCCATCCGTTGGCATATGTTGCACCCAACCCCCGACATTTGGCGCCAGCAACCACCCATTCCGTAGATCCACCCCCTCTGAGCCGCATCCCTGGATTCTTCCCCCGACAGGCACCCTCCCCAGAACCCCCACATGCACCGCCGGATCCGGCCACCCCTACACACCTCGGCCACCTCATGTTCACCACTCCGTCCCCGGATATGGTCTTCGTGCCGCCCCTCCCCTGGTTCCGGCCGGTCGCGGCGCCGGTCTCCCCGACTGCTTCAACCGTGGTTGCCGGCTTCCCCTGATTCAACCGCAGCGGCGGCCCTCCCTCCACGAGCGTCGCAGGCAACCACCGGTGCCGTCCACTGTAGCTTAGCTCCTTCGCAGGGCGGCTCTTCGAGTGACCCTCCGCGTGTCCCCGCCCACCCTCCCCCCGACCACATAGGCTACTAGCGCGCCTACAGCTAGACTTTGCCCCTCCCCATCGCTTCTCTACTCTTGGCCGGAGAGGAGTGGCTCCACAACAATAGGTCGACGAGAGCACTAATCAGTTTTTCTCTTAAAGATTTCACCTCCAATCAGTGCTCTCTCTATGGTGACAGTAGAAATTTCATTATACATAGAACGCAAAAAAGGTTCAGAAATACCAATGATAGAAGTTCATGTATATGAAGGATGATGCTTCACGCATTGCGTGTATACCAATGATAGAAACCATGTTGTGCCATCACTCAGTAGCAGTTCAACAAGAAAACTTGCAACAGTTCTATTAGTATAATTCCATCGAAAAAAAATCAAGTTATGCTACTTGATGTTGACAACAACAAAAAATGCCATTTTTCAGCAAAATTATGCAAAAAAATTACCGTGGAATATTTGTGCTCTCAAAAAGTGTTTGTCGTGTTCGTAAGAACGCAACATTTTTTCTATTTCTCATTCCTTTGTTGTATATATAAGAATGCACAAAACTTGAGCCGCTCGGGGACATACCGTCGAGAAGTTCATGTATGAATGGACTTGTCGTAACTTTGAAAGTTCAAAATTAATAAAATGGAGAGGTCAAAGAAACTGACAAAACAAAAAAGTTCAAACAATTCCCATGGACTTTTATGGATTTATCTAATTTATAAAATAACAGACGTTCAAATTAAAAAAGATGAGCGGTTCAATGTTCATTACAAACCTAGAATTTGTTTAGTTACTAAAAGAAATAAAACTAAGAAGTTCAAATTTATAAAATGGAGCAGTTTGATATTATATTTGAAAACATGGATTTTTCCGGTTACTAAAGAAGAAAACCAATAAGTCCAACTAAAAAAATGAAGAAGTTCAATTGGAAAAAGTATAACAGCTTGTTATTTATTCAAAAACACGGATTTTTCTGGTTCTAAAAAATAACCAAAAAGCTCAATTCAAAATAACAAACAAGTTCAATTGGAAAAAGCATATCAGTTTGATATTTATATAAAAATTCAGATTTTTTCGATTACTAAAGAATAAAACCAATAAGTTCAATTGAAAATAACGAAGAAGTTCGATGTTTCTACAAAACTCCAATTTCCATATTTATAAAAAAATACACAAAGAAGTTCAAGTCAAAAAGTTAGAGAGGTTTGATGTCTATAAAAAACTCACACTTTTTTCGTTACTAAAACCGAAATAGAGAGAAGTTCAAATTGATAATAGACAGAAGTTCATGTACTGCATGGTGTGCATTTTGTATGAGAAAAAAGAATAAAAAGGCAAAGTCCGAAAATTTTATTGCTAGAAGTTCAAGTGCTCGTCCTCGAGAAAGTTCAAAAATTCTTGTGAGATAGGTTGAACAAAAATACATGATGAAATTTCAAGGTGAAACAATGGGAAGTTCAACTACTATGGTTCCCCACCATTATCAATACTTCATATATATATATATATATTCACAATATTCAGATTGCTTTATCATATTCTTGCTCGTTCTTCAATTGCTTGCAGGAATAGACCTTCGTGGTTAGGCTGACCATGCTTCCGGCATCGTCAGTAACCTCAGGAGATTGGTTTAGTGATTGCTAAGGCACAACGTCGTGCATGTTTGTAGTCGGATCGTCAAAGTCGACTCCACCAAATCAATAGTTATCATCTCATCGAAAGATCGGGACCCTCGCCTCTATCAAGTGGTATCAGTTTTCAGGTTGCTCGGTGAGAATTTCTAGTTTTTCCTAGATTAGATTTATTTTCTTACCTATTGTCCAAGAAAAAGCCACAAAAAAGTTAGATCTATTCATTCTTTGTCCAAGTCAGTCTGAGCCTTTGCAATTTTCTTTTCATTGCTTGCATAGTTGAATTATTAGTTACATCGTTGTGTCGAGTTGCCGGTCTTAGTGTTTCATTCGTTTAGAGTTTTGAGTTCTGTTCACATTAGTCACGCCGTCGCTGCATCGTTATCCCTTCCGTTGTCCACCACCCATCCATCAATTTCCACCACGTGCTACCCATCGTTCATTGTCACAATCATAGTTGAGGTCGTTCACATCTTCATCTTATCTACTTTATTTTGGAAAGAGGGAGAGAGAAAAAAACAGAGAAAAATAAAAAGAAAAAAGTAAAAAAAAGTCAGAGAAAAAAAGAGAGAAAGAAAAAGAAAAGAAAAAGTGTGAGGAAAAAAAGAGGGAAGAAAAAAAACAAAATTCGGATCTATCTAGACTCAATCTCGTAGTTGAATTCGGATTGAAATTTGTTTTGTGAACTGTTCAGTAAACCAGGAATAACTTCCTCATATGAAGTCCGTTTTGGCTCCGCGAGTACTCAAATGAAAGCTAGCGACGAGCCGCATCTAAATAGTTGCAGAAGCAAGTTCAATATTTGGCACCTCAAAATCGGCTTCTAAATAGGACTTTTTGCCCACTGAAGTTCACGAACACAGCTTATTCCAGTTTTTCAGGTGAGTTTTAGAATTTTTTGACTCCTTATATCAACTCGGAATTGAGTGATTCCTTTTGTGTTTGAAAGATTGAGTGAATACAATTCTTTAAAAAAATTACCAAAAAATTGGCACAAACTCTAGAAAAGTTGGAGAGAAAATTGTTGATATATCCTGCTTGGCTATTGTTTCACATCATTATCTTTACGGCTATTGTGATCTTCACTTATATTTTGTTGTCCAGAGATACTTCATATCCTTTATTGATGATACTTGTGGTACGGCGTGACCTCATGAGTGTTCTAGGCTCGCGTCTCTAGTCCGGTCTAGCCTAGGACCAGCTCAGTAACATCGTTGAGCGTTTATTCAACATTGCATCTCTAAATTGATTATTGCTAATCTTTTGCTACCATATATTTAAGTCTTCCAAGATCCACATATTTCTACACCGTGTATACATACGTTTCCTTGGCAATCACTTTACTCAATCTTCAGAGTTATTTGACACCGCTGGCTGCGTGTCACCACCTGCTGCTTGGTAAGAACTTGTAAGATATTGATATTTGCTTTACTGTGAGCGCTTTACCACCACACCCTAGTAGTTCATAGGAACATTATTCTTGAATTTTGTTTCTTGTTTCTACTAATCATGACAGGGTCTGAAGATAGAAGTTCTTGGATGACGGATACATCTTCACGATCACGAGAGGTGGGACAACACACACGAGCATATGGTCAGGTTATCTCTTTACCATTATTTGAGGGTAGATTTAATCCTTCTATTTATCTATCTTGGGAGCTTGAAGTAGAACAAATTTTTACTCACCATGATTTTTCTGAACTTGATAGAGTACGAGCTACCACTAGAGCATTTACTGGTTCTGCTTCTGTTTGGTGGAGTGTACATTGTAAGAAAAACATTGATAACCAACCCACAACTTGGAAAGTTTTGAAAGCTGTAATGAGACAACAATTTTTTCCTCCTTACTATCGTCGTGAATTGCTTTGCAAATTGGAACAATTAAAACAAGGCAATAACACTGTTCATGCTTACTACCAAGAGTTCAAATCTTATATGCATCATTTGTGACATAGAAGAATCTGAGGATGATAAAATGAATAGATTTTTTGGTGGTTCGAACCGTGATATCCGTGCAAGATTCCAGTATATTCCTCGTTGCATTACTGGTATGTATGTTCGTGCTTGTACCTTTGAGAGACGGATATAGGAGGATTAATTGGGTGACTACAACAACTACTATTCTAGTTCATGCTCACCACCACCGGTTGGTTCCCCACCGTTGCACCTACTAGAGCAGCCCCACCTCGGATTGTGAGCGCGACATCATCTCAAGAGTATGGTACATTGTCAATGACGTCTTTGCGACAAGGTAACAGTAAAGGTATTGATGATATAACTTCACATGAGAATGATGCATGCCTAGTTAACTTGAATGCATCATGTGTTGAGTTACCTATTGATTTGAGCACACCACCTATTTTAGAGAATCTTATTACTATCATGAAATGCGTCATGTGATCAAACAACTGAAATACCAACAATTTGGAGTGCACCCATTGAATTAACTGTTGATGCAAAAGAACCAATGTTTAATCATTTTGATATGACCTCTAATCTTGGTGATGATTCTATGTCCAATGACTTATTGCATGTTTACTTATTTAAGCATGTTGTAGCATGTAAATTTTATGCAAGTAAGGTTTATTCACCAATGTTGGGACAGTTTAATGATGAACATTGTCAATCTTTTGAAATGAATAAGAGCTTCACTTATATGTGCAAACTGAGTTGCAATATTTTCATGCCTTCTACTTCTTGTGATAATTTTTTGGCTTTAGATTTTATGAACTTTGAAAGTTACTCATGTATACATGTGTCATATGTGCAAAAATCAAGGGAAGTAAAAAATGGATGACATCTACATATACAACATGTACACCTTGTCTCTTTTGTTAGCCACATTTCAGATTAAGCAACGCTGAGGACGGCTTTGTTTTCAAGAAGGGGAGGATGATGAGGAGATGACTACCTTGGATACAACCAAAAAATATTGCATACATGTATATTTGTGAGGTGATTTCTAATGCAAACTATGCAATAATTTGTTTATGTCATCCAGGACAAAAATACTTCAGAGACTTTTGTGCCATGTCTAATTGTAGGTGTATGGGACATTTGTACAATCCACATATGAAGATAAGGGAAAAAGAGAAGTTTAGGTGTTGTTCAAAAAGTCCTCTCACGTCACTTTTGGGCCAGGAGAAGATAGAGTCCAAGTCTCTCACGTTCTGGATTCAGATTCGGACTGCACAGACATACCTGACTCAAAACACCAAGAACTTTTTCATACGGACTCCGAATTGGGTGATTTTTTTGTTTGAAAGTAGATTTCGTGCTCTTTCTAACACAGTTGGTTTCACCTTCAAATTCACCCAGAGCGTTTAGTTATGGACGAAACAATCTGATGTTGCAATGGAATTAGAGTCAAACTACAAGCCCAAAGGTGTTGCATCACCTCCATTTGGGCCCATGAGCCTTGTACGACCTAGGGTTAGTTTTAGGCTGCCTTGGGACGTCCTCCCACCTCCTTGGCCACCACCCCTTGCTCCTATATAAGTAGATCCATCTAGTAGCTTTTTCCTTGGGATTTGTTTAGTTAAAGTTAGCCATTGCAACTTTGTGTACTTCGTTTGTGTCCAACGACCAGATCAAGACCGCTTACAGATCCCCACCATTATCAATACTTCATATATATTCGCAATATTCAGATTGCTTTATCATATTCTTGCTCGTTCTTCGATTGCTTGCAGGAATAGACCTTCGTGGTCAAGCTGGCGGTGCTTCGAGCATCCTCAGTAACCTCAGGAGATTGGTTTAGGGATTGCTAAGGCGCAACGTCGTGCATGTTTGTAGTCAGATCGTCAAAGTCGACTCCACCAAATCAATAGTTATCATCTCATCGAAAGATCGGGACGATCACCTCTATCACTACTGGTACAAACCCTCAGCCCCGAGGGTGGACTACTCCTTCATCATCGTGGTGGCCTCCGGGATAAGGAAGATGGCCACCGGAGATGATCCACCCCCCTCCAGCAGGGTGCTGGAACGGGTCTAGATTGGTTTTCGGTGGCTACGGAGCCCTGCAGCGGCGGAACTTCTGATCTAGGTTAACCCCGAGGGGTTTTGGAATATTTGGGAATTTATTGTCGAAAGAGGGGGTGCGGGAGGCCACCGAGGTGTGCACAACCCACCTAGGTGCGCCAGGGGTTGTGCCCCCCTCAGGGCAACCCTGAGGTGCAGCTCTGGCCCATTGGGTTCCTTCTGGTACAAAAAAATCTCCAAAAAATTTTGTGGTGTTTGGACTCCATTTGATATTGATTCCCTGCAATGTAAAAAAGAAGCAAAAAACAGCAACTGGCACTGGGCACTGGGTCAATAGTTTAATCCCAAAAAATGATATAAAGTTGCTATAAAATGATTGTAAAACATCCAAGAATGTTAAAATCAGCATGAATACTTCATAAATTATAGATATGTTGGAGACATATCAGAAGGCACGACCTCAAATGAAAATAATGCCTCTTTGCACACAAAAGCACAGCAAACAGATTTGCTAAAATATATCTCATCAATATTAGATTTGCTAGCAAGTAAACATGCACTTTTCAATTTAATTTCAGAAGCAATACTAGATGGTTTATTATTAGGCTTCATTTGTTGCTCAAATTCTTTTGCCACAATCTGATTTTCACTCTTATTTTTCTCTTGTTTTGCTTTATTAGCTCTATCAATATCATCTTTCAAAATGAAATCGGGAGACATAGGAAGCAAAGTAATATGTCTATCCTTATGAACAAGAGTATATTGATTGTTTCTACCATGGTGTACAGAATTTTTATCAAATTGCCATGGTCTACCAAGTAATAATGACCATGCTTGCATGGGTACCACAACACAATCAACATATGCAGAGATACTAAAATGCACACGAACAGTATGTGTTACCTTAACCTTGCCACTGTTATTGAACAATTGGATATAGTAAGGATGCGGATGTGGTCTTCTGGTGAGAGATAGCTTCCCCACCATCTCCATGCTAGCCAAGTTGTTGCAGCTCCCTCTGTCTATGATGACACGAACATAACGTTCCTTCACAACTCCCTTTGTATGGAACAAATTATGCCTTTGATTTTGCTCAGCTTGTGTGGCCTGCACACTCAAAACAGGTTGAGCAACTAAACATTCATACCTGCCAGCATCTTCAGGAGCCATGTATTGTGTCTCATGTTCAGAATCATCTCCACCGTGTTCTTCACGTGTATTAAGAACCAAAGTATCCTCATCATAGTCACTAGCGGACTCATACCCACCATCCTCAGTAGCAATCATCACACGCTGAGATTTCCATTCTCTCGCTTAATGACCTCTTCCCTTACAACGACAACAAATAATATCACTTGGGTGCCCTATTGATGCCATGGAATAAGAAGAACTCCATGCAGGCCCGATAGGTGTGCTCTTGGCAGATAGTGGTGGTTGTGCCTTCTTCCTTGTATCATGGCTGGAGGTGGAAGCTGATGGAGGTGTCGGTGCAGTAGAATGTGTGGAAGTAGAGGATGCACGCGGTGTCCATGATGAAGGTCGACCCACAGAAAATTTAGTCCATGCCAATGCCTGTCAATCCTGCACTTCACATTCAACTTTACAAGCAAGATGGAATAAATGAGTGATATTATTATACTCCTTATACTCTAGAATGGTCTGAATCTCTCTATTCAATCCACCCATAAAACGTGCAAGCATAGCTTCATTCTCCTCAACAATACCACATCTAATCATATCAGTTTGTAATTCCTGATAATATTCTTCTACATAATTTTTTCCTTGTCTTAAGTGCTGCAATTTTTGAAGTAATTCACGTTGATAATAAAGTGCAACCCAAAGAGTACGCATTGCAGTTTTCAAAGTAGCCCAAGTAGCCAGAATAGGATATAATCTACAATGTTCAGACCACCAAACACATGCAAAACTAGTGAAAGCACAAACAGCAGTAGGAACACGTCTCTCCTCAGGATATTGTAAACATGTAAAACGTTGTTCAGTTTCTAACTCCCAAGTAAGATATATATCAAGAACATATCTACCATCAAATGGTGGAATAATCAATTTTAGTTTAGGAAGATGGTCATGAGCTCGTACCTCAAGTGGTGGTGCAGCCCTATCATCGTGATGATATGCATGAGGACGACCTGTTGGTGCTGGTGCTGGTGGTTGCACGTAGTTCTCATTTTGATCAACCTCATCCTCGTAATGGTCCTCCACCTCTGCAGTAGTAGCAGGGGCTACAAAAGCGTCAACAGTAGGTACAGCATCACCAGAATTTTGACCAGGCTAAAGGGGAACGCATAGTGCTCGTCCCACTTGATTTGTAAGGCGATGTTGTTGTTGTTGCTGTTGCTTTGTTGTTTTTGTTGTTGTTGTTGTTGTTGTTGTTGTTGTTGTTGTTGTTGTTGTTGTTGTTGTTGTTGTTGCTGTAGAGGTGCGACGAGTGCAGCGGGCGGTGGTTGTGGAAGACGCGCGAGCAATACATTAAACTTGTTATCGAGATTTGTTTCGAACGCCTTCTCAATTCCATCTATCTTCTCCATGGCCTCTTCAAATCTGTTTAGCACATCTTCCACCTATCCACTCATCATTTGCTGAAATTTATCATGTAGCTATTTGTTCTTCATGTTCTCCCAATCAGTCTCATCGGCTTGTGATCCTGCCATGGTTAGGAGCAATAGAAACACACAAGAATATGACCCTACTGACTACTAGGAAGTGGTGGTGGTGGTGTATCACAAATCCGTCAAGCGAATCTCAAATTCTTACCAGTTCTTACCCAGCAGCAGGTGGTGATCAGCAATCGTTGTAGGGAAAACTCTCAAAGATTGGATAGAGTAATTTCTAGGTGGTGTCAAACGCACGATGTAGAAGTATGTGGAGCTGGGAAGGCTTATGATATGGTAGAAAAAATGACAGCAATAATCAATTCAGAGATGCAAAGTTGAATAAACGCTCAACGACAGTACTGTGCTGGTCCTAGGCTAGACCGTGCTAGAGACGGGAGCCTAGAACACTAACAAAATCACAGCTCTGTACATAAACGAGAAAAGCACACTGAGAATTTTTTTGCTCTTTTTTTGGCATGCTCTTTTTTGCGAAAAATCACTATAATGGCGAGTGTCTCAAAACTCTTCCCAAGTCAAAATAACAAGATATGCACAGAAATTTTTTGACTATTTTTTTTGGAAATCAGGGCAGCGACGACGAAAAAGTGCCACAAAAATCACTATGATGGTGAGTGTCTCAGAATGCTCCGTGGGACCTAAAAATAGGATAGGAAAAAAATATTTTCGATCGCTGAAATTTTGGCCTAAAAACTGCCCAGGGGTCTCCAGAGTTTTTTTTCCGAAACCTATTCAGGCAAGGAAACATGAATTGGAAAATAGATGTATCTCGAAAACAAACCTAATATGAAAAGAACTCGGATTGGTGGTGGATATATGGTGGTGGTATATGGCAGCGGTGGTGGTATATGGTAGCAATGGTGGTATATGGATACGATCGGTGGTGGTATATGGTACCAATGGTGGTATATGGATACAGATCGGTGGTGGTATATGGCAGCGGTGGTGGTATATGATAGCGGTGGTGGTATATGGATACGGATCGATGGTGGTATATGGATATGGACCGGTGGTGGTATATGGATTCAGAGTGGTGGCAGTAGATGGCAGGGTAATGATGATGGTGCGGTGGCGTGACAACTTATGATCAGAACTCGAAACTCTAAAAGACTAGACGCTAAGACCAACAACTCCACACGACGATGCAACCACAAATTCAACAAAGCAAAATACTGAAAAGATATGCAAAGGCTCAGACTGGTTCGGATATGATGAACTAACCCTAATTTTTTTGGCTTTTTCGTCGACTATAGGTATGAAGAATAGACTCGATCTAAACTACAAAAAACTGTAAAATCTCACCGAGCAACCTGGAAATCAGATACCACTTGATAGAGGTGAGGTTGTCCCGATGTTTCAATGAGATAGCTATCGTTTTCTGTGGGAGTCGACCTTGACGATCCGACTATGAATGTGCGAGACATCGCGCCTTAGCAATCGCTAAACCAACTTCCGAGGGGTTATTGACCATGCCGGAGCATGATCAACCTGACCATGAGGGTCTATTTCCTGCAAGAAAATGAAGAACAAGCAAGAAACTAAGATTGCAACCTGGATAGTGCGAATATAAGATGAAAACTTTATTGATCAAGGTGGGGTTGTGTGACGTCTTTGTCTAGTCGTTGAACACAAACAAAGTACGCGAAGTTGCCGCTATCGCGAACTTTTAATCTAAACAAAACCCAAAGTATAAACAATGCCCTAAGGGCTGTATATATGGAGGAAGAGGGGGGAATTTCGTGGCCCTTGGGGGAGGGGTCCGAAACCAACCCTATCTCTTGTTTCCTCACACATAAAGACTCTAAAAACAGCCTATAAGTATGTATTTCGAAATTACATGGGCCTGGTCCAATAATAAGGTGACACGGCACCTATAATAGCCTCTGGAAGAAATTTGTGTAGTGGAATCTTGTATATTTCGTCCAAGACTTCATGCACTCACTACGGTGTTTTCAATGTCCTAAAATCATCACTTGAAACTCTGTTCTTGTTTCCCCTGCGCATGCCATCATCTTCATGCTTGTTCTTGCTCCAATGTTCATCCTTGTCCAAGCTAGGCCCTTCATTTGTAAGCAAAACAAATATATCCAATTTAGGAAGCATCATATTCTCATGAACATTAGAATCATTACCGAGAAACAAAAGAACCTGTTAATTTAATTGGCATGCACGAGCTCTAGTAATTGGCCCATGATATGTCTCCAACGTATCTACTTTCTCTCATGCTTTTCCTCTTGTTTTGGACTCTAATTTGCATGATCTGAATAAAACTAAACCTGGACTGACGATGTTTTCAGTAGAACTACCATGGTGTTGTTTTTGTGCAGAAATAAAAGTTCTCGGAATGAACGAAACTTTGCGAGGGTTTTTTATATCAATAATAAGATTTTCTGGAGCCAAGACCTACCGGGGAGGGGCCCCTGGGTGGGCACAACCCACCAGGGAGCACCCCCCTCTCCTGGCGCGCCCAGGTGGGTTGTACCCACCTGATGGCCCAGCAG
Source organism: Triticum urartu (assembly GCF_056163025.1). NCBI lineage: Eukaryota > Viridiplantae > Streptophyta > Magnoliopsida > Poales > Poaceae > Triticum > Triticum urartu. The sequence continues at coordinate 265,676,107 of NC_141878.1, read as the reverse complement.
ACCTCAACCGTGACACAATAAATTCCTATTTTTGGAGAAAAATAGAGGAGAAAGAATTATCGCGATCCACAAGGCGGAGCCGCCACCAAGCCCTGTTCTTCCTCGGGAGGGCATATCTGGAGTCCGTTTGGGGCTCCGGAGAGGGGGATCTTCGTTCTTCGTCGTCACCAACCCTTCTCCATCGCCAATTCCATGATGCTCCCCACCGAGAGTGAGTAATTCCTTCATAGGCTTGCTGGTCGGTGAGGAGTTGGATGAGATTCATCATGTAATCGAGTTAGTTTTGTTAGGGCCTGATCCCTAGTATCCACTATGTTCTTAAGTTGATGCTGCTATGACTTTGCTATGTTTAGTGCTATTCACTTTGGGCCCGGGTGCCATGCTTTCAGATCTGAACCGTTTATGAATTCATCATAATATCCATGTTCTAGATCCGATCTTGCAAGTTATAGTCACCTACTACGAGTTATGATCCGACGACCCCGGTGTGACAATAACCGGGCCCACTCCCGGTGATGACCGTAGTTTGAGGAGTTCATGTATTCAGTATGTGTTAATGCTTTGTTCTGTGCTCTACTAAAAGGAGGCCTTAATATCCCTTAGTTTCAAATATGGACCCCACCGCCACGGGAGGGTAGGACAAAAGATGTCATGCAAGTTCTTTTAATAAAGCACGTATGACTATTTACGAAATACATGCCTACATTATATCGATGAACTGGAGCTAGTGCCATATCGCCCTATGTTATAACTGTCACATGATAAATATCATCCAACAAGTCACTGATCCAATGCCTATAAACTTTTGCATATTTTTTCTGCTAAGTTACTACTGCTATCATCACTGTTACACTTGCAACAAAATTACTGCTATCACCATTACTATTACTATTGCTGTTGTCACTACTATCAAAACTATCAAACTACTTCGCTACTGATCACTTTGCTGCAGATAATTAATCTCCAGGTGTGGTTGAATTGACAACTCAGCTGCTAATACCTTCAAATATTCTTTGGCTCCCCTTGTGTCGAATTTATAAATTTGGGTTGAATACTCTACCCTCGAAAACTGTTGCGATCCCCTATACTTGTGGGTTATCAAGATGTTTTTCTGGCGCCGTTGCTGGGGAGCATAGATATATTTGTTGAGTCACTTGGGATCATTATCATGTTATCACTATGAAGAATCTGAAGGATCCAAAGACTAAGATATTTCCCTCAAGGACGAGGGGAGGTAAGGAACTGCCATCCAGTTCTGCTTTATATTCACCTTCTGTTATGAGTAAACTTGCAACACCACCACATGCTATTAATTCTGATATGTCGCAAGTTATTGATGATGCTACTTCTACTATGGATGATGCTTATAATGATTCTAGTACCTTGCTTGATAATGATGATGTGCCACTTGGTGAATTTCTTGATAAACAAATTGTTAGAGTTATACAACATGATGTTGTTGAATCTGATGATGAGCTTGAAACTGAATCTCCTGTAACACCTGCTAGAACTAGCCCTCCTAGATATGAATTGCCTAAGGTACCGGAAGGTTATGTTATGAGTGAAGAAACAACTAGAGATGTTCTTGCTTGCAGAGATAGAGATGATCTAGAGAAATTACTATGCAAGTATAAAGAAAAATCTCTGAACGCTAGAATGAAATGTGATCCTAAGTATGCTATTTCACATATCTTTATTGATGATAAGGATTACGAATTCTCTGTCAACCCAGCGTTAATTACTTTGGTTGAATCTGATCCTTTCCATCGTTATGAAACTGAAACTGTTGTGGCACATCTTACTAAATTGAGTGACATAGCCATCCTTTTTACTCATGATGAGAAAACTCACTATTACTTTATTCTCAAATTATTTCCTTTGTCATTAAAGGGTGATGCAAAATCTTTGTATAATACTCTTGCTCCTGGTTGTGTGCGTAGTCCCCATGATATGATTTATTACTTCTCTGAAAAATATTTTCTTGCTCATATGAAACAAGCTACCTTACAGGAAATATTTAACTTTGTGCAAACTAAAGAAGAGAGTCTCCCACAAGCTTGGGGGAGGCTTTTCCAATTACTTAATGCTTTGCCTGATCACCCTCTTGAGAAAAATGAAATACTTGATATCTTCTATAATGGACTAACTGATGCTTCTAGGGACTTCCTAGATAGTTGTGCTGGTTGTGTTTTCAGGGAACAAACTGTTGGACAAGCTGAAGAATTATTGAATAAAATATTGATAAATTATGATGATTGGACTATTCTTGAACCACCGCCTAAACCCACTCTGAAGAATAGGGGATATTATATCTCAGTCCTGAAGATATGCAAGAGGCAAAGAAATCTATGAAGGAAAAAGGTATTAAAGCTGAGGATGTTAAAAATTTACCTCCTATTGAAGAAATACATGGGCTTAATGCACCACCAATGCCTCGGGTGGTATAGGTAAATTCTCTTATGAAGTTTAATGATAATGATAATTGTCGGTGTATAAAAGTAGGGGCTCTCCTTTTGCACCCCTTTACTTGTACACGGGCAGTCAGAGCCGCGCCTATGGCCGCACTAAGCGGGGCAAAGGAGGGATGCCGGAGCACAAGACGACCAAGGCAACACCAAGACTAGGGAAGCAAAGAGATCAAGAGGGCGAGGTGGACTCCCTCAGCAAGACCCTTGCCGAGGTGGCTTCCGCAGCCTCAGCAAGATCCTTGCCGGGCCAACTTGCCTGACGCCAGCAGAGCGCGCCACCCTTGAGCCCAAGGGGTTCCAACACCATCAACCATATTTGAACCAAGGCTCGGGAGGCACCTTCGTGGTGGCATGCAAATCTTTATAGAGATCATAGATACACAAGATCAGATGAGAACTAGAAGATGATGATCCTTGGCGAGATCCTTGCCAAGAAAATCCACGAGACCCCCAGCAAGATCGTTGCCAGGGACGACCGTGGTACCGCAGCAAGACCCTTGCCGGGCCCTCGGCAAGACCCTTGCCGAGGACGCCTGCGGGGCCGCAGCCAGGCCCGCGCCTGCCAAGACTCCACCGCCGCTCCCCATACAGCTGCCAGCTCGACCAGCTGGGCAGGCATCTGCGTGGTAGCGTGCGGCCTCTACACCAAATCAGCAAGCCCCTGCATGGTGGCATGCAGATCTTCGTGAAGGCTCCACCACCGCGCCAGCCCAGCAGCCAGCCAACATGGCGCTACAATGCCTCGTTAGCTTGGACGGGCGTCGGAGCTAGGCGAGGCGACGAGAGCTGGGACAAGCTTCTTTGCCGTCCCAAATAAAGCAAGAAGGGCACGTCGGCAACGCATTAAATGCATTTGTCCGACGATGCCAGGGGATAGACTCAGCCCCTGTACACCTTTCCACCTCCTGTGTGCCACTGTGGCGACCCCTTTTTGTCTATAAAAGGAGGCCCGAGGCGTAATGGAGGGGGATTCGACTCTTTTGGACAAGGGAAACACCATAGCTAGTTCAAGAACACAAGAATACTCCAATATACATCAAATCAGGACTAGGGTTTTACGCATCTCCGCGGCCCGAACCTGGGTAAACGATTTGTGTGCTGACTGCCAGACCCGTTCTTTGCACAACCCCGCACCCACCAACCGTAGAAGGGATCCCAGTGACCCCATAGGTGCCGTTTCCCACCGACATCTCTGGCGCGCCAGGTAGGGGGTGCGCAGTTGTGAAAATCCGGTCTGGTTAAAGCAACGGCTTCATCGTGGTCGTCACTTCAAGCAAGAAGACGACCGAACAAATGACGTCCTCGGTGGACGCGGAAAACGCTCATGCAGCGGCAGAAAAGCTAAGTCATGCAAGACTTTGAGTAATTCCTTTTTATATATAAGGTTATCGTCCTCGACGATCTTGCCCTATGTATGGAAAATCTGCACGCAATGGGGCCCTACCACTATTTGCAACACACTCGTTCTGTTTTGAGTCTGCTCAACAGTTTGAGCGGCTGCGTCAAGAACGGCAGGGTGACCTTCTGCGATTGGCAACACTCTCGTTCTGTCTCGAGTCCGCTCGACAACTCGAGCAGCCGCGTCAAGAGCAGTGAGGTGGTTTTCCTGGCAGCGAGCATACCCGGTAGGACATTGAGGATCCGTCCTCAAGGTGCCGCCTGGGTTTCCGTGCCGGCAAACCTACTCGATTAACATAGGGTGGACATACAAAGGGAGATCAAACGGGAAAATAACATCCATCGTTTCAAAAGTACTGCAGGGTTATATTACATCATTTGGTGCTGCGGTTCTAACTAAAGATAAAAATCGTCTTGGCCGTGAACCTGCAGCGATGATAAGAAACGGGGTGCCTAGTCCGGGTGCTGGCCTTTTACCCTCCGAACTCCGTCGATGCGGCTGATGACGGGCTCGATGCGCTCCTCGAGCGGCGCGGGCTCCATGTCGTCCGGCAAGCTATCCAGCGAAGCTTCGAAGTCGAGGTCAAGGTTCCAGTACGCCATCTTGGTGAGGACCTTGGTCATGGCACCCCGGCAAAGCCTCCGGTCCTCTTCGGCCAGAGAGGCCACCCTGTTGGAGTGGAACCGCTCCAGGGCCCCGAGAACACCCTTGAAGAACAGATTCAGCCTGGCATTAGGACTCATGTTCGACTCCAGGACGTACCTCACGTTTGGCATCCCTATGGTAGCCAGCTGCGTGGTGATCCTGCCGGTGACATCGGCGAGGCGGCTGATCCAGAGCTTCTTGCCCGCCACGAAATCCGCGTGGCTGACGGCGTCGTTCTTCCGCAGCTGCCTCTCCTCCTCCAGATTCTTGGTCAGGGTCTCCTCCTGGGCCTTGACCTCACAGAGCGTCCCCTCATGGCCCTCCAGCTTTAGCTTCAGGTCCTTGATGGACTCGTTACCCGTGGAGAGCAGCTCGGCCTTGGCGAGGGTCGTGGCTTGCGCATTAGCCAAAGTGCCTTTGGCCACGTCCCTCTCCCCCATCGGCTCCAGGACCTGCTTCTTCAGCTCGTCCCGCTCCACCTCTAGCTCGTTCACCTTGCCGGCATGGGCCTGGGCCTGAGCGTTGAGGGCCTCCTCGTGCCTCTGCTCTAGCTCCCGGGTCCGCTGCGCGGCGAGCTCCTTGACCTCCTCGTCCTTGCCGCGGAGCATCGCGACGAGTTTCTCCTTGCAAGCGGCGAGGTCCTCCTCCTACTAGTTCAGCTCCACCTGGTGCTGACGCCGAGCAGCCTCCTCCTCGGCGGCCTACCAACTCGCCGCCTCCTGGGCCTTCTCGACATCATCCTGCTTCATGAAAAGCTCTAGCTTGCGCTCGGCCAGCTGGTCCTGGGCGGCCTTAAATTCCTCACAGGCCTGGCGGAACCAAGCGTGCGCCTCGGTGACACGCCCTTCGAGGCCCGCCTCCGCCTTGTCCACCGCTGCCATCCTGGACTTGGCCTTGTCCAGGCAGGCACGGTGAAGCGTCTGAAGCTTGTGGAAGCTGGCGCTCATGCTCTGGAGGAGACGCTCTTCCTATGAACCGCCACCACCGACGCTCGATCCGTCAACGACCTCAAGCCCGGCGGCGGCAATCACATCGTCGTCAAACACCTCCCCCCCAGTGGGCGCCCTGGTGCTCGCCGTCCATGGAAGGTGGACGAACAAGTCATCGCCCACCTTCAGATATTTGCCCGAGCCAAAAGAGGCGGAGGAGGAAGGCTGATCGTCGACCACCTCCTCCTCGGCAGCAGCCTTACTGGCCTCCCCGGCAGGCCCCTCGCCGGCCTCCTCGCCAGCGGCCTCGCCGGCCTCCCCGGCAGGCCCCTCAGCGGCGTCCTCAGCAACGTCCTTGGCGGCCTCCTCAGCAGCGATCTTGTTGTCCTTGGCCACGGCCTCTCTAGCGACCTCTCCTATGATGATGTCCACGTCCTCCAGGTCTACCGAGGAAGGATCTGGGTACCGAGAAGGAAAATGAGGCAAAGTCAAGATCAAAATTTGAAAGAAGAAAGACGAGCGGGAACGGGAGGCGAACAACTCACATGTGCCACACTGGGACGAAGTGGCCCCCTCCCCACCAATATTCGGTGACTGGATGGAGCCGCCGGCGCCCGGGGCCTCCTCCTCCGTGCGCATGGGCTCGGTGCTTAGCGCCCTTGCGGGGGACGCCCCTCAGGGCGGCGTGGTTGATGGGGGTGGCGTGTTGGTGGTAGCCCTCAGTGGCTCCTCATGCTGCCGTTCTCCTCCTGCAACCACGGCAAGGTCAGCACCAAGAAATCGTGCCCCAGCACATGTCGATGAGGAGCGAGTGATGAGCGCACGCTGGGAGCTGCACCGGGGTTCTCTCCGGGCTACTCTCCACCACCAGCAGTGGCGTACTCGAGGTGCCCGCCGGGGGCTGGCCGCCCGTCGAGGCCTTGGCCCTCTTCGCCACCCTCTGGGCCAATGTCTCCCTATCCCTGCGAAGATGATGACAAGTCAAGAAAAGTGGCACGGTCCGAGGGGACGGAGATGACAAAAGACGAGACACTTACCTCATCCTCCTCCTCTTCTTCCACGACCTTCCTCTTCCTCCTCGGGCTAAGAGACCCAAGGTTGAAGAAGACCTCTGTGTCGTCACCTGTGGGGGAAGGGGAAGCAGGTTGAGTTCGAGGACGCTTGGACGGAGAAGGGGCAGCTGCTTTCTTCTTCGCCACCACAACCTTCACTGCCTTCCCCGCCGCCGCAGCCCTCGTCTGACACATGGACGCCTCCGGAGGTTGTTGCGGTTGTGCGGTCCTGCCGGGCCGGACCGGCTCACCAAAGACAGCCCGCCGCAGGACACGCCCTCTACCCATGGTCGGGGGCTTGACAGCCTCGGCCTCCTCCTCGAACGACTCATCGACATCATCTTCGATGAGAGGGGCCCCAGTGCCGGCGCTGCTGGCCTCCCCAGCGGATTCCGCCCACTAGGCGAGCTCCTTCTCCTCCGCGGCCGCCGTGGCCTCGTCCTCCATGCCACCAGCATTGCCGGCCTCCTTGGCGAGCTCTTCCTCCGCCACCATGGTGGCGATGTAGTCCAGCTCCGCCTGGGTAGTGTCCTGGATGAGCAGCGGCTCCTCGCGGATGTACTTATCCACCAAGGTGCCGAAGAACTCCCGCACCTGATCCTCCTCCAGCTCGGCCCAATTCGAGTCAAGGCCGTGCGCATTGAAGTCCAGCATCATGGCGATGATGTCGGTTTGGCGAGAGTTGTTGATCAGCGGGACCACCCCGCTGGCAACCCGAACAAGGGCCCCTTGGCGACCTTGCCGGCCTTCGCGGCCTTGCCGGCCCTCTTGGCCCTGCCGTCGCAACTCATGTCGAGCTGGAAGAGCCGCTGGCAGAAGTGGGCATGCCCCATCACCGTGAAGTTGTGGTTCAGGCCAGGGCGGAGCCGCATGATGTTAGCCGCGTTGCTGAAAAGCCAAGCCGGCCTCCCCTTGTTGTGTAGAGGAGCGATGCGTCGGTGGATGAAATCCGCCCCAATCATCTCCAGGGTGAGCCCGGCAGCAGCGAGGCGGTGGATTCTGGTGGTGGCGACCGTGAACCTCCTGTCCTGGACGTCAACGTCGCCCCAGTCATCTCTACGAACCGGCAGCGTCTGGCGAACTTGGCAGAATTCATGTGGTTCCTTCTCCTCAATCCAGCACCACCAGCTCCGCCACTCCTCCCACCTCTCCTTCTGAGAGTCCTCCCGATATGTCCCCTTCTCAAGGGGCCTTGGGATCCAAGTTACACAACCAGAGATGGCACCTCTCTTCTGGATCCAAGGATAAAAGTAGTGGCGGAAGAGCGTCGTGCTGGGAAGCACTCCAGCGAAACCCCACGTCACGCATGACCCCCCACGTCATGCGTTCAACGCAGGTCGTGGGGAAGCACAGCGGACGGAGAAGTTACTGCGGTAAAAATCCGCCCCACCTGCCCGCGCACCATTCTGGGCCTAGCCCAACAACGCGTCACGCTTATGTGTGGCCCAGGCCCCGGGGCTCCTGTCGGTGTACAAAAATAGGGGCTCTCCTTTTGCACCCCTTTACTTGTGCACAGGCAGTCAGAGCCGCGCCTACGACCGCACTAAGCGGGGCTGAGGAGGGATGCCGGAGCACAAGACGACCAAAGCAATGCCAAGATCAGGGACGTAAATAGAGCAAGAGGGCGAGGTGGACTCCCTCGGCAAGACCCTTGTCGGGGTGGCTTCTGCAGCCTCGGCAAGATCCTTGCCAGGGCAACTTGCCTGACGCCAGCAGAGCGCGCCATCCTTGAGTCCAAGGGGTTCCAACACCATCAACCATATTGGAACCAAGGCTCGGGAGGCACCTCCGTGGTGGCATGCAGATCTTGATAGAGATCATGGATACACAAGATCAGATGAGAACCAAAAGATGACGATCCTTGGCGAGATCCTTGCCAAGAAAATCCTGGAGACCCCCGGCAAGATCCTTGCCGGGGACGACCGCGGTGCCGCGGCGAGACCCTTGATGGGCCCTTGGCAATACCCTTGCCGAGGACGCTTGCGCAGCCGTGGCCAGGCTCGCGTCTGCCAAGACTCCACCCCACTCCCCATACAGATGCTAGCTCGACCAGCTAGGCAGGCATCAGCGTGATAGCGTGCAACCTCTACACCAACTCAGCAAGCACCTGCGAGGTGGCATGCAGATCTTCGTGAAGGCTCCACCACCGCGCCAGCCCAGCAGCCATCCAACGTGGCGCTACAACGCCTCATCAGCTTGGACGCGCGTCGGAGCCAGGTGAGGCGACGACAGCTGGGACGAGCTTCTTTGCCGTCCCCAATAAAGCAAGAAGGGCATGTCGGCAACCCATTAAATGCGTTTGTCCGACGATGCCAGGGGATAGACTCAGCCCCTGTACACCTTTCCATCTCCTGTGTGCCACTATGGCGACCCCTTTTTGTCTATAAAAGGAGGCCTGAGGCGTACTGGAGGGGGATTCGGCTCTTTTGGACTAGGGAGACACCGTAGCTAGTTCAGGAACACAAGAACACTCCAATATACATCAAAGCAGGACTAGGGTTTTACGCATCTCTACGGCCCGAACCTGGGTAAACGATTTGTGTGCTGACCGCCAGACCCTCTCTTTGCACAACCCCGCACCCTGCAACCGTAGAAGGGCTCCCAGTGACCCCATAGGTGTCGTTTCCCACCGACAATAATCCTCACAATATGCATCCTAGGTAATGCCTTTACGAGTTTGAAAACTACATTAGAAAACAAGATCACTTCAATGCAAATGTTATGAAACAATTGAAATATAATTCTGATATGATTGCTCGCTTGAGTGACTTGTTATTTAGAATATCAAATGATGTTAGAGGTGTTGGAAAGCATGCTTCTATGGTTCAAACTCAATTATAACAAGTTGCTAAATCTCAAAGAGAATTGCTTGCTGAAATGAATCACAATATGCATGACTTTGATGTTAGAGTTGCAACTCGTGGAGGTAAAATGACTCAGGAACCACTTTATCTTGAGGGACACCCTAAAAGAATTGAACAAGATTCACAAAGAGCTAACAGTAGTGCACCCAGTTCTTCTAAAAAGAAAAAGAAAAAGAAGAATGATAGGACTTCACATGCTCCTGGCGAACCTGAAATAGAAAAATCTCCTGACAATGGTAATGAAATTTCTATATCTGATGCTGAAACTCAATCTAGCAATGAACACTCACCTACTGATAATGAAAAAGTTAATGAGGAGGTTCATGAAGACTCTCAACCAAGCAATGGTAAAGAACTAGATAATGATGTTGAGATAGAGCCACATGTTGATCTTGATAACCCACAAGATAAGAACAAAAGATATGACAAAAGATACTTTGTTGCTAGAAAACACGGTAAAGAAAGAGAACCGTGGGTTCAAAAACCTATGCCTTTTCCGCCCAAGTCAACTAAAAGAATGACGATGAAGAATTTGAACGCTTTGCTGAAATGCTGAGCCCAGTCTTTTTGCGTACTCGCTTGACTGATATCTTGAAAATGCCTCCTTATGCAAAATATATGAAAGACATCATCACAAATAAGAGAAAAACACCAGAAGCTGAAATCTCCACTATGCTTGCTAATTACACTTTTAAAGATGGAGTACCTAAAAAACATGGAGATCCGAGAATACCAACTATACCTTGCTCTATCAAAAAGAATTATGTGAAAACTACTTTGTGTGATTTAGGAGCTGGTGTTAGTGTTATGCCTTTCTCTCTATATAAAAAGACTTAATTTGAATAAACTCACACCTACTGAAATATCTTTGCAAATGGCTGACAAATCAACAGCCATCCCTATTGGTATATGTCAAGATGTGCCTGTTGTTGTTGCTAATGTTACAATTTTGACTGACTTTGTCATACTTGAGATGCCCGAGGACGACAACATGTTGATTATCCTTGGTAGACCCTTCTTGAATACTGCAGGGGCTGTTATTGATCACAATAAAAGCAAGGTCACTTTTCATATTAATGGTAATGAGCATACGGTGCACTTTCCGAAGAAACAATTCCAAGTGAATGGTATTAATGTTACTGAAAAATCTCTGACAATCACTATTGGAAGTTTTCAAATACATCTCCCTACTATCAAAAAGAAATATGAAATGGTTATTGTTGGGGAAATGCATATCCCCATTGAGGTAACCTAGTGATTTATGAAAGTTCTTCGATTTCATGCTAATCGAGAGTGGTTGTTAATAAGACTTGATCAACCTTATTAATGGATCATTTTTGAACGGTATGAAGTTGATGAATTTAGTAAGCACTACCTTTTGTCCCTACTTTTTGTTCTCTGTTTTTATTAGTTAAATAAAATAAAATGCCATGTTTTGTTTGTTTTCTGAATTTCCCGTGCAATAAAAAATGACCCAAAAATAAAAGTTCTCAGAATGCTCTGAAAATTTAATACGATTTTTTCTGAATGTTTGAGAATTTTTGGTGTAATAAACATCAGAGGGAGGTGCACCAGGTGGGCATGACCCACCTGGGTGCGCCAGCACCCCTAGGCGTGCCTTGGTGGGTTGTGGTCCCCATGTGGGCCCACTTATCTCTTTAGCCCACATCATCACTTACCTCCAGAAAAAAATCCCGATTGCTCTCTCTCCCGTGTTCTTGAGCTCAAACCCGCGGATTTCGACCTCTTTTCTTGAAGCTCCATTTCTAAAACTATTTCGGGGGATTGTTGCTTGGTATGTTACTCCACCATTTGTCCAATTAGTTTTTGTTTTACTGGCTTATACTTTGAATAATTATCTACTCTTGGTGCTGCTGTAGATGTGCTTGCTTGTTTAATTCTTAGTGTTCTAAGTAGTTTGAATGCTTGCTATGGCTTCTATGTATGCCTATGAGTGGTTGCTATCAATTTTGTGAAGTTTTGTTGAGAAAATTTTGTTGACTAAAAATTCAGATTTTTCTTCATAGGAAAAATTGTATGCGGACATGAATATCTTCAGGAAGTTTGGCTCTAAGAAGAATTCCAAGAGTGTTATTGGGGAGTCTTCTAACAGTGATCTCCACCCCCGATGGTTGGTGGAGGTAGGACCGTGCGAATGGCCACACACCCCATTCCTCCAAGAGGCTGGAATTCTTGAGGAGTTCATGCAATATGTTGCTAATGACGGCCTCACCGACTTCATCACAGATGAGTGTGACCAGCACCACATCCTCACAAACATCTTTGTTCAGAGCTTTACTTTCTTGCCTAGAAATAATCCTCCTAAAGTGAGGTTTGACTTATATGCTGAAAACCATCAGATACCCCTTACTGAGTTTTGTGACATATGCATGATCCCATCTGATGGGAGCTTGGCGGAGCCTACGCCGGCCGAGTTTGAGGCCTTTTATCACACTCTGAAAGTGGGTGATGAGAGAGGAGTGTTAGCCACCACTGCCGCTGGCTTACATTTTCCCGATGTTCATGTAACGCCCCAAGACCGGAGCTTCAGATGCCTTCCAGGGTTTCCCGGTTCCGTCGTGTGACTTGTTTAGTTCTTTGCATGCATCTTTGCATCATGTGCATTGCATCATGTCATCATGCCATCATGTCATTAATCTATGCATCTCAAGTCGACTAAATAAATCATATGGATCTTCGGTCCATTTAAATTGAGGGAATTCACATGGTGAGTTCTCTTTATAACATATCCTCTCGATATTTAGAGAGCTATAGTAAATATTCCAATTATTTGGAATTCACCTTAAGACACTTGCAAATAGTCACATGCCTTTTCTCGCTTCAAGTTGGGTCCCCAAACTTTGCTTATATTCTTTCGTCATTTTCCGGAGCTCCACCAAAAATCCGAACATTTTTGGACACCTCTAATTCCTAGCCCTTGTTCAGACCATTTGAATTAAATCCTTGCAATCATGCCTCTCCTATTTTTCGTGGACCGTGCACATTTTTACGAGTCCGTGAAAATTATCCCTGTGCCCAAACTCTTTCTCTAACCTTTCTTTTCCTATTTTTTTTCTTTCTTTTTTTCTGTTTTGAAAAGAGTAAGAGAGAGGGAGGGAGCCCAACAGCCAGCAGGCCTCTTGACCTTTTCCCTCTCCCCACCTAAGTGGCCTAAGGCCCAGCCGCCGGCCTCTAAGGCCCATCTGCACCGAAGGCCCATCTGGCCCCTGTCTACCGAACCCTAGCCTCCCTGTTTTCCTTCCCCTTGCTCCCTCTCATTCCCGTGTTGTCCGCACTAAGTCCCTCCGGCTTCCGCCCTCGCTCTCAAGTCCCCACGCCGCCGACCATGGCTAGCGCCTCCATGTGCAGTGGGCATGCTCGTCTCTGTCGAGCAGGATGCGCCCACGTTGACCTCCGGGGGCGTCCGTGTGAGCACCATCTCCAGCGTCTGCCCTCCTCGCTCGATCTCTCATGCGGGTCGCACCACGGCCTCTCTGGCTTGACTCCCGCGACCCCTGCCTCCGCACCCGTGCTGCTCAGCCCTGCTTCGCCTTGCCACCGCGAGCACCGGATGCTCCGGTGAGCCCGTGTCAGCCAGCAACCTCCTCCTGCCCTTGCCCCATGAATCTACCACTCCTGCGAGCACCCCATCTGCGAAACATGCCGCCATCGGAGGCGACTAGTTCATCGCATCCTTTTTTTTGAATGCTATCAACCAAGGCCTTTTGTGTTGTTCTGGATCTTGCCAAGGCCTTCTTGTTCTTGGATTTTGGCAAGTAGCATGAGGAATGAGGACTCGGAGCAACCGGTCTTTCAAGTTTCTCAGAGACCACGTAGACGCCAAGTGCCACGACGTCTACGACCCTTCAAGTTCGACTACGGTTGCCGTGTACCACTACCGTCGCAAGAACTGAGACCTTCAAGTCTGAAGACCCCAAGTACCACGACTACCCTCGAGGACATTGGTTTTGTCAAGTTCGACTACATCATGTGTACAACTACTGCTGCCGTGATTTTCGAAAAGATGTCGTGTACCTCTACTTCCACTACCGTCGCCGATGACCGATAGGACCGCTACTTCCCGCTACGACCCGTGTACTACTACTTCCACTATGACTGTCCCGAGAACGTCTACTACCCCTACACTGCATCGAACTTGAACCCCTCCAATATCGCACGCTTCAAAGGTATAACCCCGAGACGACCGCCCATGGGAACCCGGCAACTGGGATCACCCCATCATCTTGCATGAGACGCTGCCGTCACACTTCTCCTTTGCATCGGTATCTCAATCGAGTTACCGGAACCGGAACGCTGCCGTGGCACCGTTTTCGTTATCGTTGCCGTGGCACCCCTTTCCTTTCCACCACGGTGACAAATGCTTCATATTGCTCTTGTCAACTTTTAATAAAATTGCATAAACTTGATCATGTCATCCGCATCATGTTAACAACATTAAGATGGTTTAAATTGTTGTTTGCGTTAATTTACTAATGCATATGGGGATTTACCGGAATTGTTGTTTGTTATACCCGGCCTCATTTAAACTTGCCTAAATGTTTAGTTTACTTATGCTCCACCTCTTGCCATGTTAACCAACATTTAATATTGTTGAGTACCTAAACGGGAGAGAACTAAATAATTGCCGTGGTGTTTCGTCAATATGCAACTCGTTGCATATTGAGCCCCACTTAATTTGTAGGATTGTTTGTGCACTTTGCCATGCCATGAATCATTAAACAGGACATGCATCATACTTGATTGTGCATCATGCCATGTTGATGTGTTGGTTGTTTACTATGTTGTTTGCTTCGTTCCGGGTTGCCTTTCTCGTGAGCTTCGGTTCCGTTCCGGAGTTGTGAGGATCCGTCAGACTACGTCTGTTTGTCTTCTTCATGGACTCATTCTTCTTCCTTGCGGGATTTCAGGCAAGATGATCATACCCTCGAAATCACTACTATCTTTGCTTTGCTAGATGCTCGCTCTTTTGCTATCCCTATGCTACGATGCCTACCACTTGCTTATCATGCCTCCCAAATTGCCATGTCAAACCTCTAACCCACCATGTCCTAGCAAACCGTTGTTTGGCTATGTTACCGCTTTGCTCAGCCCCTCTTATAGCGTTGTTAGTTGCAGGTGAAGATTGAAGTTTTTTCCTTGTTGGAACATGGAGATGTTGTTCCTTGTTGGAACATGTTTACTCGTTGGGATATCACAATATATCTTATTTAATTAATGCATCTATATACTTGGTAAATGGTGGAAGGCTCGGCCTTATGCCTGGTGTTTTGTTCCACTCTTGCCGCCCTAGTTTCCGTCATATCGGTGTTATGTTCCCGGATTTTGCGTTCCTTACGCGGTTGGGTTATAATGGGAACCCCTTGACAGTTCGCCTTGAATAAAACTCCTCTAGCAAGGCCCAACATTGGTTTTACCATTTGCCACCTAGCCTTTTCTTTCCCTTGGGTTCTGCAGACTCAAGGGTCATCTTTATTTAAACCCCCGGGCCAGTGCTCCTCTGAGTGTTGGTCCAACCCAGAGCACCGTGCAGGGCCATCCCTTGGCAACTTGGGTTACGTCGGCTCCTGTACGCTTAGCTTATCCGGTGTGCCTTGAGAACGAGATATGTGCAGCTCCTATCGGGATTTGTCGGCATAGCGGGTGGTCTTGCTGGACTTGTTTTACCATTGTCGAGGATGTCTTGTAGAACCGGGATACCAAGTCTGATCGGAATGTCTCGGGAGGAGGTCTATTCCTTCGTTGACCGTGAGAGCTTGTCAAGGGCTAAGTTGGGACACCCCTGCAGGGATTTGAACTTTCGAAAGCCGTGCCCGTAGTTATGGGCAGATGGGAATTTGTTAATGTCCAGTTGTAGAAAACCTGAAGTTGACCTTAATTAAAATACATCAACCGCGTGTGTAACCGTGATGGTCTCTTTCCAGCGGAGTCCGGGAAGTGAACACGGTGTTGGAGTTATGCTTGACGTAGGTTGTTCTAGGATCACTTCTTGATCATACTTTTATCGACCGTGCTTTGCCTTCTCTTCTCGCTCTCATTTGCGTATGTTAGCCACCATATATGCTAGTCGCTTGCTGCAGCTCCACCTCATACCTATTACCTTACCCATAAGCTTAAATAGTCTTGATCGCGAGGGTGCGAGATTGCTGAGTCCCCGGGGCTCACAGTTACTTCCAAAATCAGCTTGCAGGTGCCGATGAGTCCATGCAGATGACGCAACCAAGCTCAGGAGGAGGTCGATGAAGATCTTGTCCTTTGTGTTGTTCCGTTCTAGTTGATCAGTAGTGGAGCCCAGTTGGGGTCGATTGGGGACCTTTGTCGCACTTGGGGTTCTTCTTTTATTTTGGTTCCGTAGTCGTACCTTCATTGTATTTGGATGTTGTAATGCTTTATTCATGTAATTGTGTGAAGTGGCGATTGTAAGCCAACTATGTATCTCTTTCCCTTATGTATTACATGGGTTGTGTGAAGATTACCTCACTTGCGACATTGCTTTCAATGCGGTTATGCCTCTAAGTCATGCTTCGACACGTGGGATATATAGCCGCATCGAGGGCATTACAAGTTGGTATCAGAGCCTTCCCCGACCTTAGGAGCCCCATTGCTTGATCGTTTTTAGCGACCGAGTTGTGTCTAGAAAAAAATGTTTTGAGTCATTTAGGAATTATATATCGGAGAGTTTAGGAATTCTTTTTACTTCCCAGTCCCTTCATTGCTCTGGTAAGGCATCATGACGTAGAGTTTTGACTCTTATCTTCTCTAATTTCACTAAAAAAAATTTAGGATCACGCGGGTATCTTGGAATCGTTCCGATGGTTTTGTGACGAGAACATTGTCTTGGTGCCTCCTGTCAGGGGTTTTGTGGAAGTGTCCCGGGGAGTTGAGCTCTGAGGTGTTGTCGTCATAATTTTATCGTTGCAGTTCTGGAATACCTGAGTTTAGTACGCTGACATTGAAAATCTCTTTTATGCAGTTCGTTGGTGAGATAACCTCGACGCCACCCAGTACTGGGGCGGGAGTTCGGGAGTCTCGCCATAACTTGTATAACGGATGCTTTTCGAAGGTTGAGGTAGATGATTTCCGAAGGTTTCTTGGTTATGTGTTGAAGGATGGATACAGCTGGATGTAGGATTTGTTAGTTTTGGGTGAGATATTATGCTTCCCCTGTATCCCCAACACCTGATTGCATAACTGGAAAATTTCGGGAGTTTATAAGTGGGAATTCAAGTAGCTCCTAGGATTTCTTTCCGACAGATGTATGATTTGAAATTGGGGTTCGACGTCTAGTGGTCCGCCTATTCACGGTTGGTTTTATAGTGGTCTCGTTGTGTCTTAAAGAGTCCTTGGCTATGCCGACTCGGGGACGCTTCGTATGTCATGTGCATTGCCTTGTACATGATGGTGATGTACGATCGAGCCCGTATAGGCCCCACCACGAAAACTTCGGACGAAATCTTTATCATATGTTTGTTCCGGCTTATTTCGCAAGCCAATCCTTTGTTTTGCTTTTGAGTTGTGGTATTCGAGTTGCTTCGAAGTCAAATGTTGATTCCATACCTTCCCCAAATGGTGTTCTCATACTCCGATGCGGATACCAATCCTTCTTGATCATCAAGTTTGTCTTGTCAAAACTTTTCACCCGGCGTGTTTTTCTCTTCAAGTGGATCCAATCTTGTCAACATCCGCAAGATTCAATTTCAGTTCTTCTCAATGGTGTTTGTTTCTTTCGTCTCCAAGTTTCCTTTGTTTTTTCCCCGCCCACCCACCCTTTTTCTTCAAGGACTCAGAGTTCTTTTTCACTATTCATTTTATCAATGGAAGTCTCTCCATTCTTTTCCTTCATGTTCGTATCCGGTGATTGTCATGAAGATGCTAACGGAGTTTCAAGTTCGTCACTCGTTTTCTTCTTAGGTGGATTCAACTCAAACTTTGTGGATCATATCCCTTTCCTCATTTCAAATGTTTTCTCATACAGGTGCACCTTATATTCAGTCATTCCACGCTAGTTGTTCTATTGTTCCGGAGTGCTCAAGATATCTCGATGATTCGTGTTTTCCACTCTGCTTTCGTTCAAGCTCTTTCGAGGATGTTATCTCATTCAAGCCATTTAATTCAACCGGTGAAATATCTCTTTTTAATCATTCTAACGGTGTTTTCTCTTGAGTGGGCCCTAACCCACAGGTTTTTTTCCCAGGATCTTACCTGACTCTTCTTATTTTTCTAGAGCTTTTCAAATTCTTTTCTAAAGTTTGACGTAAGAATGAATTGTCATCAGTCAAATGTCTTTCTCCAAGATGGGTTAAATTCTTTTCATCGTTGGCTCAACCTTTCCATTCTTCATTCCGAAGTGTCTAAATAATTTTTGTTGGTGTTTCTCGTCGTCATTCTCAGGATTTGAAGACCGAAGAAGAGTTTTTCCTCTTAATCTAATCAATTCTCTTTAAGATTCGTGATTCTAGCTTGTTGCCATCCTCCCGTAATTGTTTTGTTCGTGAGAATTCTTTTCACCTATCCGGAGCAATTCAAGAGTCTTCTTAGTTTGTTATCCGGAGTCCGTCAATTCAGGTTTATTCATTCTCAGCGGTCAGTTATCATTCTCCTATTTTACCGGTGCTTCGTTCAAGTGATCTTTTATCGGCTCGTGATCTCTTCGTTCTAATGTATCTAAATCCTCTCAAGTATCTTCGTTCATTTCATAATTCTTCCTGGTGTTTCTTTATCCTTACTTCGTTCATAACCAATTCTTACGGTGGTTCGTTCAAGAGTTTCTTCTTCCTTCATTTATCATATCTATGTATTCGTTGTCCCAAACTCTAATGGTGGTTCGTTGAAGATCTTCCAAGTTTGCGCCATATCTATCTTAATCCTTTTCTACGAGAATAAGTAATATGCCAAATCCGTTGATTGCCATCAATTTAATTGGTGAAGGATAAGCATAACATAATTCTTATTCTTGTTCATTCAAGTGATTAATTCCTTATTCCGGAGGCCCTTCAAATTCTTGATCTCATTTGTTCATCTTTCTTTTCCGGAGTTCCAACCTCTTTCAATTTTATTATCACGGAGATCTCTATCTAAATCATTGCGAGGCTTCAATCTTATTCTTTTCATCAGTCAATTATTTTGGGATCATTCTTTTATTACTGGAGTTCTTCATGAAGGTTCTACATGATGGATCCATCAAGGATTTAATTCCTTCTTGAAGTTTTCATCGAGATTCATTTCTAGGGAGCTCAAGCATTCTTCATCTTTCTATCCGGAGTGCAATTCTTTCTTCCGTATCTTTGGAGGTGGTATTATGTCATTTTTGATAATTTGAGTTCATGTTTCATGATGCACATGTTTTCAAGGGTGAGGTATTTAAATCCACCAATCTCTTCATTGGAGTTATCTCGGTTTAGATTTCACCGAATCCTTCCATTGGGAATGTTGCTATTTATGGTGTTTATAAATGACCCAAGTTTTTCATTTATCCTTCAGGTGAAATAGTTTCTCGTCTCCTTGCTGATATCAATCCAATCTATTGGTTTCGTTAGTGGCAAAAATTTCACCTCATAGTTTTGAGATGTTTTTCCATAAGCCCACTACAGACTTACTCGTTTTGTTGTTGGTCTTTCCCAACAACTACGTTTTAACCTTCTTGGAAGGGTGCCTTCCAAGATCATTGGTGGCAGAAGTTGTCATTTTCTTCTCAATTCCTTCTTTTTCATTTATCTATCGTCTATTTCTTTCTTCCGGAGGCATTGTGATGTTGCTCTCTTCAACTCATCTTCTTGTTTCGTCAGGATCACGTTCTTTCCTTTGCTTATCCATTCGACCGGAGTATTGTGTTTTCATGCCAGTTCTCTCATCTTATCAAGTTTGACATCCTTTCTCAACCGGAGTGCTGTCTACAATCGTTCTTACCCCCTTGTGCCATTCTTTCAATAGTTTCGGAGGCAGTGTGTTGTTGATTTCACCAAGTATCTTCTCGTCTTATCAAGTTCTTATTCAATTCCTTTTCTTTTCGGTCGGAGTGCTGTCCAAATTATATCATTATTAATCCTTTTCTATCTTGTTTTAACCGGAGTGGTTTCAATATTTATCTTGCCCTTCAACCTCAAGGTTTCTTCACAATGTTCTTTGTTCCTCTTTTCTAAAGGAGTGTTTTTGACCTTGTTCACCTTCGTTGTATTCTGTCTCGAATTTGTTCAACCTCGCAAGGTTCTTTGGTTTCACTCATTCGTCAAAGAAGAAACTTAGTTTACCTTTGCGCTTTCTCCTCCATTTTTCCCTCCGGTGCCATTCTAGATATCGGGATGAGATCCTCTCGTAGTGGTGGAGTGTTGTAACGCCCCAAGACCGGAGCTTCAGATGCCTTCCAGGGTTTCCGGGTTCTGTCGTGTGACTTGTTTGGTTCTTTGCATTCATCTTTGCATCATGTGCATTGCATCATGTCATCATGCCATCATGTCATTAATCTTTGCATCTCAAGTTGACTAAATAAATCGTATGGATCTTCGGTCCATTTAAATTGAGGGAATTCACATGGTGAGTTCTCTTTATAACATATCCTCTCGATATTTAGAGAGCTATAGTAAATATTCCAATTATTTGGAATTCACCTTAACACACTTGCAAATAGTCACATGCCTTTTCTCGCGTCAAGTTTGGTCCCCAAACTTTGCTTATATTCTTTCGTCATTTTCCGGAGCTCCACCAAAAATCCGAACATTTTTGGACACCTCTAATTCCTAGCCCCTGTTCAAACCATTTGAATTAAATTCAAATGACTTTGAATTAAATCCTTGCAATCATGCCTCTCCTATTTTTCATGGACCATGCCATTTTTACGAGTCCGTGAAAATTATCCCCGTGCCCAAACTCTTTCTCTAACCTTTCTATTCCTCTTTTTTTCTTTCTTTTTTTTCTGTTTTGAAAAGAGTAAGAGAGAGGGAGGGAGCCCAACAGCCAGCAGGCCTCCTGACCTTTTCCCTCTCCCCACATAAGTGGCCTAAGGCCCAGCCGCCGGCCTCTAAGGCCCATCTGCACCGAAGGCCCATCTGGCCCCTGTCTACCGAACCATCTCGTTCCCGTGCCCACCGCCACACATGCACGACAGCGCTGTCACTCCTCTTCCCGATCCCCATGCCCACGCTCCTCCCTCAACTATATCGGCCACCGGAGCCATCGCTCGGCCGCATGCCTGCCTTGCTCGCGCCGCCAGCTTTCCCCTGCAGGAGCTCCCGCTGGACCCTGCCATCTTCTGCCGCAGCTCACCGAAGCTCCTCTGCTCCGCCCGTTCTCTACTCCGCCTCCATCGCCGGACCGCCCCGACCCCGTCGTCATCCATGCGACCAAGCCCAGGCCGCGCCCCGCCTTTCTCCGCCTCGCCTTGCCATCGTCCGCGCTAAGTCCCTCCGGCTTCCGCCCTCGCTCTCAAGTCGCCACGCCGCCGACCATGGCTAGCGCCTCCATGTGCAGTGGGCATGCTCGTCTCTGTCGAGCAGGATGCGCCCACGTTGACCTCCGGGGGCGTCCGTGTGAGCACCATCTCCAGCATCTGCCCTCCTCGCTCGATCTCTCATGCGGGTCGCACCACGGCCTCTCCGGCTTGACTCCCACGACCCCTGCCTCCACGCCCGTGCTGCTCAGCCCTGCTTCGCCTTGCCACCGCGAGCACCGGATGCTCCAGTGAGCCCGCGTCAACCAGCAACCTCCTCCTGCCCTTGCCCCATGCATCTACCACTCCTGCGAGCACCCCATCTGCGAAACATGCCGCCGTCGGAGGCGACTAGTTCATCGCATCCTTTTTTTTGAATGCTATCAACCAAGGCCTTTTGTGTTGTTCTGGATCTTGCCAAGGCCTTCTTGTTCTTGGATTTTGGCAAGTAGCATGAGGAACGAGGACTCGGAGCAACTGGTCTTTCAAGTTTCTCAGAGACCACGTGGACGCCAAGTGCCACGACGTCTACGACCCTTCAAGTTCGACTACGGTTGCCGTGTACCACTACCGTCGCAAGAACCGAGACCGTCAAGTCCGAAGACCCCAAGTACCACGACTACCCTCGAGGACATTGGTTTTGTCAAGTTCGACTACATCATGTGTACAACTACCGCTGCCGTGATTTTCGAAAAGATGTCGTGTACCTCTACTTCCACTACCGTCGCCGATGACCGATAGGACCGCTACTTCCCGCTACGACCCGTGTACTACTACTTCCACTATGACTGTCCCGAGAACGTCTACTACCCCTACACTGCATCGAACTTGAACCCCTCCAATATCGCACGCTTCGAAGGTATAACCCTGAGACGACCGCCCGTGGGAACCCGGCAACTGGGATCACCCCATCATCTTGCATGAGACGCTGCCGTCACACTTCTCCTTTGCATCGGTATCTCAATCGAGTTACCGGAACCGGAACGCTGCCGTGGCACCGTTTTCGTTATCGTTGCCGTGGCACCCCTTTCCTTTCCACCACGGTGACAAATGCTTCATATTGCTCTTGTCAACTTTTAATAAAATTGCATAAACTTGATCATGTCATCCGCATCATGTTAACAACATTAAGATGGTTTAAATTGTTGTTTGCGTTAATTTACTAATGCATATGGGGATTTACCGGAATTGTTGTTTGTTATACCCGGCCTCATTTAAACTTGCCTAAATGTTTAGTTTACTTATGCTCCACCTCTTGCCATGTTAACCAACATTTAATATTGTTGAGTACCTAAACGGGAGAGAACTAAATAATTGCCGTGGTGTTTCGTCAATATGCAACTCGTTGCATTTTGAGCCCCACTTAATTTGTAGGATTGTTTGTGCACTTTGCCATGCCATGAATCATTAAACAGGACATGCATCATACTCGATTGTGCATCATGCCATGTTGATGTGTTGGTTGTTTACTATGTTGTTTGCTTCGTTCCGGGTTGCCTTTCTCGTGAGCTTCGGTTCCGTTCCGGAGTTGTGAGGATCCGTTCGACTATGTCTGTTTGTCTTCTTCATGGACTCGTTCTTCTTCCTTGCGGGATTTCAGGCAAGATGATCATACCCTCGAAATCACTACTATCTTTGCTTTGCTACATGCTCGCTCTTTTGCTATCCCTATGCTACGATGCCTACCACTTGCTTATCATGCCTCCCAAATTGCCATGTCAAACCTCTAACCCACCATGTCCTAGCAAACCGTTGTTTGGCTATGTTACCGCTTTGCTCAGCCCCTCTTATAGCGTTGTTAGTTGCAGGTGAAGATTGAAGTTTGTTCCTTGTTGGAAAATGGAGATGTTGTTCCTTGTTGGAACATGTTTACTCGTTGGGATATCACAATATATCTTATTTAATTAATGCATCTATATACTTGGTAAAGGGTGGAAGGCTCGGCCTTATGCCTGGTGTTTTGTTCCACTCTTGCCGCCCTAGTTTCCGTCATATCGGTGTTATGTTCCCGGATTTTGCGTTCCTTACGCGGTTGGGTTATAATGGGAACCCCTTGACAGTTCGCCTTGAATAAAACTCCTCTAGCAAGGCCCAACATTGGTTTTACCATTTGCCACCTAGCCTTTTCTTTCCCTTGGGTTCTGCAGACTCAAGGGTCATCTTTATTTAAACCCCCGGGCCAGTGCTCCTCTGAGTGTTGGTCCAACCCAGAGCACCGTGCAGGGCCATCCCTTGGCAACTTGGGTTACGTCGGCTCCTGTACGCTTAGCTTATCCGGTGTGCCTTGAGAACGAGATATGTGCAGCTCCTATCGGGATTTGTCGGCACAGCGGGTGGTCTTGCTGGACTTGTTTTACCATTGTCGAGGATGTCTTGTAGAACCGGGATACCAAGTCTGATCGGAATGTCTCGGGAGGAGGTCTATTCCTTCGTTGACCGTGAGAGCTTGTCATGGGCTAAGTTGGGACACCCCTGCAGGGATTTGAACTTTCGAAAGCCGTGCCCGTGGTTATGGGCAGATGGGAATTTGTTAATGTCCAGTTGTAGAAAACCTGAAGTTGACCTTAATTAAAATACATCAACCGCGTGTGTAACCGTGATGGTCTCTTTCCAGCGGAGTCCGGGAAGTGAACACGGTGTCGGAGTTATGCTTGACGTAGGTTGTTCTAGGATCACTTCTTGATCATACTTTTATCGACCGTGCTTTGCCTTCTCTTCTCGCTCTCATTTGCGTATGTTAGCCACCATATATGCTAGTCGCTTGCTGCAGCTCCACCTCATACCTATTACCTTACCCATAAGCTTAAATAGTCTTGATCGCGAGGGTGCGAGATTGCTGAGTCCCCGGGGCTCACAGTTACTTCCAAAACCAGCTTGCAGGTGCCGATGAGTCCGTGCAGATGACGCAACCAAGCTCAGGAGGAGCTCGATGAAGATCTTGTCCTTTGTGTTGTTCCATTCTAGTTGGTCAGTAGTGGAGCCCAGTTGGGGTCGATCGGGGACCTTTGTCGCACTTGGGGTTCTTCTTTTATTTTGGTTCCATAGTCGGACCTTGATTGTATCTGGATGTTGTAATGCTTTATTCATGTAATTGTGTGAAGTGGCAATTGTAAGCCAACTATGTATCTCTTTCCCTTATGTATTACATGGGTTGTGTGAAGATTACCTCACTTGCGACATTGCTTTCAATGCGGTTATGCCTCTAAGTCGTGCTTCGACACATGGGAGATATAGCCGCATCGAGGGCGTTACAGTTCATTACTTTGCACTTTTTATTACCAAATGCTTGCTTGCTAGGGAGAAGGTGGGTGCACTTAGTTCACCAGACCTTGCTGTTTTATGTCGTGCACTAGAGGGCGACAACACACATAGCTTGGGAGCTATCGTGGCTCGTCGCCTCCATCTTAATAAATCTCAGGGAAAAATACTTGTTGGGATTTTTTTCCACTCGTTTGGCAGCTCATTTCGAGGTAGCGATACGCCCTCATGATTACCCTCTAACTAAGGTCTACCTAGATCGTGCAGCCATGGATCACCATCATTTTCTGGCACATGATCGTCCTGACATTGCCATTCCCTCCAACCTGGTCTATAGCGTTAAAACTCATGATGTTATTCCATTGCCTGCTCCTGCTTTGTTTGATTCTGTTGCCAGGGTGGATACCAGATTATTCCTGCAGACATCATCGCATACTGGAACGCTCATGCTGCTATAGAGGCGGCGGAGGAGCATCAGCAGTGGGATGAGTGGATGCCTGCTCCTCAGGATCCCTGCTACCCTCCAGGCTACTGATTCACCACCAAGTTAGGCCAAAAGCCTAAGCTTGGGGAAGTACGTGTCTCTCACCGACATTACATTCATGTCCACTTATTCCATTTGTCGGTGTTCACACTTTTTCATTGTATCGTCAATGCTTAGATTTATTTTCTTGCTTTCTTCTTGTGTGTTTGAAAAACTTTAGAAAAAAAAAATATTAGTTGTAGTTAATTTACTTTCTATGCATGCTTAGTAGTAGTACTAAAAAGAAAATCTAAAAAGATTTCCTTGTTCTTCTTTTGCTTGTTGGGAGCTTTCCTGTGTAAATAGTTTTTCTTGTTTTTGCTTTTCCCTTTTATTTGCTTGCTAAAGAAAAACCAAAAACTCCAAAAATATTTCAGTGTGTTTCTCTGAATTTATTTTCTTTTATTCAAGTTGTACCTAGGAGAAGACCACGATGAAAATGGTGAGTGGCTCTTATTTGAATAATTGTTGAACTAATAAAGAGCCCAATGTACCTTGTCTTCTCCTGTTGAACAAAATGTTTTGCAGGTTCCAGCTTAGTCCATGGCACTCTTGCACTATTATTATTTTCAATCATTCGGTCGTGCAAGTGAAAGGCAATAATGACGACATTCGATGAACTGGTCGTGGCAAAGAGAAACTGGTATGAACTCGACTTGTTCTGTCTGTGTAAATATGTTTAACCTAGTATCCATGATTCATCCCATTATGATTGAACATGTTTGCAATGACAATTAGAGATTATAGTTTCTCATGCCATGCATAAGTAGCTGGGAGTTAATAATTATTTATCTTGGATATCGACATAGCGTTAAGATGATTGTGATGTAGTATGATGATATGGTATCCTCCTCAGAATGTTCAAGTGGCTTGACTTGGTACATGTTCATGCATGTAGTTGAATCAAAACCAACATAGCCTCTATAATGTTTATGTTCATGGTGTTCATATCCTACTCATGCTAGTGTCCAATGTTACTTACGCATAATGCATGGTTATGATCATTGTTGCTCTCTAGTTGGCCGCTTGTCAATCTAAATTGCTAGCCTTCGCCTGTACTCAGTGGGGACTCTACTTGTACATCAAAACCTTGAACCCAAAGTTATTCCAGATGAGTCCACCATACGTTCCTATATGCGGTATTACCCTGCCGTCCTAAGTAAATTTGCATGTGCCACCTCTAAAAACTTCTAAAAATTATCCGTTTTGTGTGCCTGGATCGTTCATGGAACGACAGGAGGTGGTCGATATCTTCCATTCTAAGCGGGTTATTCTCAGGTCGAGTGTTTATTCACTCACCATCGCACGAGAAAATGGGCGGTAATAGGGATTCCCAGTCCCGAACTCAAAAATGCAAATAATTAAACAAAACTCCCTTGTGACTATTGTTGGTTTGGATGGCACCCGTTGTTTTGGACAAGCCGTGGAGTGTGATTGTTGGTGGAGGGGGAGTGAGGGAGTCCTGGATTAGGGGGTGTTCGGGTAGCCGAATTATACCTTCGGCCGGACTCCTGGACTATGAAGATACAAGATTGAAGACTTCGTCCCGTGTCCGGATGGGAGTTTCCTTGGCGTGGAAGGCAAGCTTGGCGATGCAGATATTCAAGATCTCCTACCATTGTAACCGACTCTGTGTAACCCTAACCCTATCCGGTGTCCGTAGGCAATCATACCATTGGCGATGCAGATAAACCGGAGGGTTGTAGTCCGTAGGCAATCAACTCCATACACAACAATCATACCATAGGCTAGCTTCTAGGGTTTAGCCTCCTTGATCTCGTGGTAGATCTACTCTTGTACTACCCATATCATCAATATTAATCAAGCAGGAGTAGGTTATTACCTCCATCGAGAGGGCCCGAACCTGGGTAAAACAAAGTGTCCCCTGTCTCCTGTTACCATCCGGCCTAGACGCACAGTTCAGGACCCCCTACCCGAGATCCGCCGGTTTTGACACCGACATTGGTGCTTTCATTGAAAGTTCCTCTGTGTCGTCGCTTTTAGGCCCGATGGCTCCTTCGATCATCAACAACGATACAGTCCAGGGTGAGACTTTTCTCCCCGGACAGATCTTCGTCTTCGGCGGCTTCGCACTGCGGGCCAATTCGCTTGGCCACCTTGAGCAGATCGAAAGCTACGCCCCTGGCCATCAGGTCAGGTTTGGAAGCCTAAACTACACGGCTGACGTCCACGGGGACTTGATCTTCGACGGATTCGAGCCACAGCCAAGCGCGCCGCACTGTCTCGATGGGCATGATATAGCTCTTCCACTAAACAATGCCTTGGAGGCCGCACACGCACCGGTTCCGACCATTGATTCGAAGCCTACTACACCGATCGAGGATCAGCGGTTAGACGCTGCCTCAGGGGCTGCGACCTCAGAGGCGATTGAGCCGAACTCTAGCCCCGCACTCCGCATGGCCCGTGACTCCGAGGATACGGGTTCCTCTCCGAGCTCCGAGCCCCCCGCGCCCCTGCCGATCGAATCCGATTGGGCGCCGATCATGGAGTTCACCGCCGCGGACATCTTTCAGCACTCGCCCTTCAGCGAGATCCTGAATTCTCTAAAGTCTCTCTCTTTATCAGGAGAGCCCTTGCCGGATTACGGTCAGCAAGGATGGGATACGGACGATGAAGAAATTCAAAGCCCACCCACTTGGTAGCCACTGTCGACAATTTAAACGACGTGCTCAACTTCAACTCCGGAGACATCGACAACATGGATGACGATGCAGGAGATACCGACGAACCAACGCCCATAGGGCATTGTACAACCACCTCATCTTACGATGTGTACATGGTGGATACCCCTAAAGGAAGCGATAACGAGGAAAAAGGGGATGGGACAGGAGATCGACCCCCCGAAAAGCAATCAAAGCGTCGGCGTAAACACCGACCCAAGCCCCGCCTCGACAAAAACCCAGCCATAGAGCAGGACGAGCAGGCCTGAGAGCAACCATCTGAACAGGGCAATACGGATAGAGAAACCGAACATCCCTCCCCCGGCGAAAACGGCATCCCGGACGACCTCACGCCGAATAAACCTATGGAGCAGAAGAATCTCCACGAGAGGCTCGTTGCATCCGCACGCAGCCTAAAGAAGCAGAAGCGGAAGCTAAAAACAGCGGAAGATGCACTCCGGATTAGATGGAGCAAAGTAACCAATACAACAGATAAGTACGGTGACAGTCGCCGCACTAAAATCTATCCGAAAAGAAAGCTACTGCCTGAATTCGACGAAGAGGCCCTAGAGCCCTCGCATTCAAAAAATCAAAAAGCCACACGGTCGGATAGACGACCCCATAAAGCGGCAAGCGGCGCCACACCTAAATCGGCGTGCGACCCACTTAAGGATTCACATCATGGCCCAGTCAGGTCCATTTATGGGCCAAGAAAGCAAGCTCTCATAAGCAACGCTATGAAGCCATCATCAGAATCAGGCACACCCAAATACAGGGGCACCGCACACCCCCTATGTTTCACCGATCAGGTCCTGGACTATGAATTCCCAGAGGGATTCAAACCCGTAAACATAGAGGCATATGATGGAACAACAGACCCTGGAGTCTGGATCGAGGACTATATCCTCCACATACACATGGCTAGAGGAGATGATCTCCACGCCATAAAATATCTACCCCTCAAGCTTAAAGGGCCAGCCCGGCATTGGCTTAAAAGCCTTCCCGAAAACACAATTGGAAGTTGGGAAGAGCTCGAGGATGCTTTCCCAGCAAACTTTCAAGGGACCTACGTCCGCCCTCCGGATGCAGACGATCTTAGTCACATAACTCAACAACCCGGAGAATCAGCTCGGCAGTTCTGGAATAGATTCCTCACTAAAAAGAATCAGATAGTCGACTGTCCGGACGCCGAAGCCTTAGCAGCTTTCAGGCATAATGTCTGAGACGAATGGCTCGCCAGACACCTCGGCCAAGAAAAGCCAAGAACAATGGCCGCACTAACAAGCCTCATGACCCACTTTTGTGCAGGGGAGGACAGCTGGTTGGCAAGGTGCAGCCCTAGCTACCCAAGTACATCCGAAACTAGGGATGGAAACGGAAAACTGCGACGCAACAAGGACCGTCGCTGGACTAAAAACAAAAGTCCGAAGAGCACGGCAGTCAATGCCGGATTCAAAGGCTCACGGCAAAATAAGGAAAAATCGCCCCCCAGGATAACAGGGACGATCCATCCAACCTAAATAGAATCCTGGACAGGATATGTCAGATACACAGGACTCCCGGGAAGCCTGCTAACCATACCCACAGAGACTGTTGGGTTTTCAAACAATCCGGCAGACTCAATGCCGAACACAAGGGGCTCGACACACCAAGCGAAGACGAGGACAAACCCCAAAAGCAGAGTACCAGGAAACAAAAGAACTTCCCACAAGAGGTAAAAACAGTGAACTCACTTCACATAACAAAACGTGCGGCGCCCGTAAAGGTACGCACCACACGGCCTAAAGGGTCCTGCCACTGGTTGTCAAAACCGATCATCTTCGATCAGCTAGATTATTCTAGGAATATCAAGAATGTAGGCTGGACTGCGTTGATACTCGATCCAATAATTGGCGGACTCAAGTTTTCAAATGTCCTTATGGACGGCGGCAATGGACTAAACCTGATATATCAGGATACAATCCAGCACATGGGGATAAACCCAGCAAGAATCTGACGTAGCAAAACCTCCTTTCAAGGGGTAATACCTGGTCCGGACACCCATTGTACGGGTTTTCTCCGGCTCACAGTCACATTCGGCTCTGCCGATAACCTCCACCATGAAAAGCCGACCTTCCACATCGTCCCGTTCTCAAGTCGCTATCAAGCACTACTGGGACGCGAAGCTTTCGCTCGCTTTAACGCAATACCGCATTATGCATCTCTTATGCTTAAGATGCCCAGTCCACGAGGCATAATATCTTTGAAGGGGAAGCACTAAAGTGCACCTCCCCAAGCGGAGGACTATGCGGTCGCTTTGACAGCCCCACAGCAAAATGGCCTCACCGGCCAAACAACTTCAAAATAGGTCATTTAAAGACCACGAACGCGGATAGACGAGTTCGGTGCAAAATCATCATTGATGCAGGCCTAGAAGCCATATACCCCTGCACGAGGGGCTCCACGCATATACAATAAGAGACAATAAAGCTCAAACTTATATATCTTACTTTATACTTTGCTTATTTTAAAACTTTTTCGGCACGACCCGTTTTCAACTCAGTTCCTCTCTTTTACAGATGAACGTCGTGTGGCGCCCGTCCAGGATACGGCACAATGGAGACACAGGCGCAGACGTGCAGTAGGGACCCGTCCTAAAGGATTCTTTTTAGATTAAGACCCTGCGTAAACCTTTTTTACTGTCTCTTGTAGCTACACATCCCCTGGTTTTTTCTTTCCAACATAACCAAGGAGGAGGCTGGCGTCTTGCCATATGGCCACGTCAGAATTTTTGCACGTACCTGGACACTAGGGGCTTTTTTAATAAAGAGTGTTGTTTGGCCCGCACTCATAAAGACCGAACACCTTAGGGAGTGTTCGGCGTCGCGAGTTTTGGCACTATATGCATCAGCTCCAAATCATGTCTTTGGTCAAATGTTGGGTTGCCCGGCTCCTGAGTTCGGCTACCTTACGTTCCGCTCTATCGGCTAAGGTAGCACCAGGAGAACTACTGCGATTGTGCCCCCGGTTCGGCCAGGGCGAGCACCTCAGTAGAGAAAGCCGAAAACTAACTGTCATGATATAGCGTGAGACTGGTCAGCCACTCGATGACCGATCGGAATCTATCGGATTCCTCCGCTTTAAGGAAGGACCGCTTCCCGGTCAGGCACATATGCGCCCCGAATTCGGACGAGCGCAGTTGCCACCAAGGAGCTACCTAAAGAGTCTCATTTTCAAACTCCTATGGCTAAGTGAAAGTGTTAAAGCATTATAGTCCGGTTGCCTGGCCCGCTGCGCTATCACCTCCTTTGTAGGACCAAGACGTTGGGTTAAGTGTGAAAATGCGTCTTCTGCGAGCACCCCCACACTATGTGCGTGGGGGCTGAAGCCAATGACTGCCATCTTTCAGATTCTATACATGTATATATATATATATATCGGCCGCATAGAAGGTGTTAATAATACTTGGAGGCACAAGTATAAAAAAGGCCACTACAGTTTATCAAAATACTACTTTTCAATTACATATGCTATCATAACATAGCATCTTTCGAGCACTGCGTTTCTATTACACGAGCGCCTTCAAGGACTTCCTAAAAATAGTGCTCGGAAGATACTCGACTTTTGTCCGAGTCTCGGGACGCAACAACGGTGGTCTCCATCTCTGCCCAGTATGTCTTGACACGGGCAAGAGCCATCCTTGCGCCCTCTTTGCATGCTGACCTCTTCATTGCATTAATACGCGGCACCGCGTCAAGGAATTGCTGCACCAAGCTGAAATAACTCTTCGGCTCCGATCTCCCCGGCCACAGATGATCCATGACATACTTCATGGAGAGTCCGGACAACCTATTCAGTTCGGCCCATTGAGCCAAACGATCATCCACTGCCAGTGGACGCTCTGGATTATGAAACTGCGACCAGAAAAGCTTTTCCACTTCGCAATCTTTCTGATCTCGAAAGTGTTCGGTCGCATCAGCGGCACTCGTTGCCAAGTCCAGATAGGTGTCCTTCACACTCCACATCCGGTCCAACGGAGCAAACTTCGGATCACAAAATTTCCTCCGCAGCATAAAGGGCTTTCCAGTCGCAATCTGTTCGGCCTGACGCAACTCCTCTTTCGCAGCTCCCATCGCAGAGCGAGTGTCCTTGGCATCGGCAACGGCCTTCTCTAAATCCGTTTGTCTCGCCTGGTCTTCTTTCTCAAGAAGTTTGAAACGGTCTGCAGCGCTCTTTAACTTCTCGGCCATCTCGGCCATCTCTTCTTTGCTTCGGCAGTGAGCAGCCTGTTCGGCTCTCAGCTCTTCAAGGGCCTTCTCGGCAGCCACATCACTTTTTCTGGCTTGCTCCTTAGCTCGAGCAAGTTCTGCCCTAAGATTCTCCATGGCGGTCGTACCATCTGTGTCAAGCACACACATTGTAAGACACTGGCATGAAGCTCCTCTTACCTGATGCCGCCCGAAGAATTACATACCTTGAGCCTCATCAAGCCGCTTGTTGACAAGCGCGATGTCAGCATCTGCCACGTCCAGTTGCCGCTTTAGTTCGGCCGTATCATCAGTTCGGCTTGATTCTGGACACCTCGCCACCTACATTCAAAGGCGACATCTTAGACCTGGGATTATGATCCTCTGCGTGCCGTCATTTCTTGACAACGCGCAGAGTCTTAGGGGCTACTATCTACACAGGGCGCATCTTACTTATGCACAACTGACAAAAATGTACATTATCTAACGTACCTCAAAACCCGTCAGTAAACTTTTGACGGCCTCATGCAATCCGCTTTCTGCGGATGAAATCATTTCAATCACCGTGCCCATCAATGCACGGTGCTCTTCTGAGATAGAAGCTCGCCCCAGCAGAATCTTTAGTTCCTCCGGCCGAGCACCAGACGGTGCCGTACTTGCCCTATGACCTCTTTTGAAGGCCGGACGCGGAGAACCTCGGGGGGCCACATAGATATCTTTGGCCCCTGCCGGATTGGGAGAAACCCTCCACGACGACACCTCAGGGTCGCCCGCCTCGCTGGGCGGCACGGCAGGGGGAGGCGTTCTGGTCTCCATCATCTCCAGAAGAAGATCCCACGAAGATGAGCTCTACTGCGAAGGGCTGAGGTCCGAGCTACAAGGTAAAATTTCGGTTAATCTTCTCAGAAATAAAATCAAGGATTTGTCTCATCCCTCAAAAGGAAAATCTTTTCTCCACTTACGGCTCGCTGGAGGGCTGATCCCCTTGAGGGCGTAGTCCGGCCGAGGAACTCCCCGGCGTCGGACCCTCTGACGAGGATTTTCTCCCCCGTTTCGAGGCCATGGTCTCCGGGTCGTCAGAGGCGGCTCTCTTCTTCCCCTTAGGAGAGGAATTGTCGGTTCCTCCCTTCGAAGCAGCCTCCTTCGAGGAGGCCATAGCTTCCTTGTCCTCCACCTCCAAAGGCATTATCTCCAGCATCCTGACTAGCACGGGATCCGGCCTAGTTTCAGGAAGGGGAGCCGGACACTTGATCAGCTTCGCCGTCGCTATCCACTCCTGTTTAAAAGGACGGCTCTTTTAGGGGCAAGTGTATGACAATTATACGGATAGAAGGCCCGGGCACAAGGTTTCTTACTTGAGCATCCGGGCGATTGCAGCTTAGGCCTACATCCTCGGTTAAATCCGGACACATCTCTTGTGATCCGAAGAACAGTCTGTACATCTCCATGGGCGTTGCGCCCATAAAATGCTGGAGAACCCGTGGTCACTCCGGATTAAACTCCCACAGACGAAGGGAGCGACGTTTGCCGGGCAATGTTCGGCGAATCAGCATGACCTGCGTCACCTTGACCAGGTTGAGATCTCCTTTTAAGAGGTCCCTAATGCGGCCCTGCAACAGGGGCACGTCTTTGGATAACCCCCAATTTAATCCTTTGTTGACCCATGACGCTAGCCTTGGTGGGGGACCCAAGCGAAAGGCAGGAGGCGGCACCCACTTGGCACTCCTGGGAGTGGTGATATAGAACCACTCTCCTTGCCACAAGCAGAGCTCCTCTTGAAAAGAGCCCTCGGGCCATGGAGCATCGGCATTCTTACTGATGACAGCGCCTCCGCACTCTGCGTGCCGTCCCTCGATCATCTTCGGCTCCACTCCGAAAGTTTTGAGCCATAAACCGAAGTGAGGAGTAATGCGGAGGAACGCTTCGCACACAATGATGAATGAGGAAATGTGGAGGATGGACTCCGGAGCTAAGTCATGAAATTCCAGCCCGTAATAGAACAGCAGCCCCCTCACGAAGGGATCCATCGGGAAGCCTAACCCCCGAAGGAAGTGAGACATGAACACTACGCTCTCACCGGGCTGGGGATTGGGAATAGCCTGCCCTTGAGCAGGCAACCTATGCGGAATTTCGGCGGTCAAGAACTTAGCCTCTCTCAACTTTAGCACATCCTCCTCCATGACGGAGGAGTGCATCCATCGGCCTTGAAGTTCGAAACCGGACATTGTCGAAGGTCCGAAGCGCCTGGAATCTGAAGCCTAGGGTGTTGGAACTTGAGGCGACGGGCGAACTCGTTTGAGATTGGAAAAGGGAGTAAGGCCTTGGTCTCTTTATAAGAGGTTGAATACCAGGAGCCCTCCCCATAACCGTTTGGGACTCGCCTTTAATCGAGAAAACATGCTAACGGGCACGATTTGGTTACCCACGTCCGTATTGATGAGAATCCCATAAAGGGGGGGCACACGATCTTTGCTTTGACAGGACTTGCCAAGGGAACCTCCTCGCAAAACATGCTGAGGTGGAAAAGTAAAAACAATTCGAGTAAAGGACTTGGCCGTAGTGTGATAGTGCACTGCGGAATACGTCAGCAGATTCGATTTGTGTTAATATTATTCTCTCTATGGCAATATGTGGAAACTTATTTTACAAAGCCGGACACTACTCTTGGTGTTTACAAATCTTCTACGAAGGACTTGGAGGAGGAACCCGCCTTGCAATGCCGAAGACAATTTGCGCGCCGGACTCGTCGTCATTGAAGCTTGGTTCAGGGGCTACTGAGGGAGTCCTGGATTAGGGGGTGTTCGGGTAGCCGGACTATACCTTCGACCGGACTCCTGGACTATGAAGATACAAGATTGAAGACTTCGTCCCGTGTCCAGATGGGACTTTCCTTGGCGTGGAAGGCAAGCTTGGTGATGCAGATATTCAAGATCTCCTACCATTGTAACCGACTCTGTGTAACCCCAACCCTATCCGGTGTCTATATAAACCGGAGGGTTGTAGTCTGTAGGCAATCAACTCCCTACACAACAATCATACCATAGGCTAGCTTCTAGGGTTTAGCCTCCTTGATCTCGTGGTAGATCTACTCTTTTACTATCATCAATATTAATCAAGCAGGAGTAGGGTATTACCTCCATCGAGAGGGACCGAACCTGGGTAAAACAAAGTGTCCCCTGTCTCCTGTTACCATCTGGCCTAGACGCACAGTTCGGGACCCCCTACCCGAGATCCGCCGGTTTTGACACCGACATGGAGTAAACCTTTACTTTTATCGCTTGGGAACCGCCACTAGTGTGCTTAGCATGGAAGATGTTGATAACTGATGGCCGTGAAGTAAATGAAAAAGGTGCATGTCTCAAAATATCATTTATCTCTGTTTTAAAAATTGAGCTCTGGCACCTCTGGAAATCACTGCTTCCCTCTACGAAGGGACTATCTATTTACTTTTATGTTGTGTCATCACCTTCTAAAACAAGCGCCAGAAACTGAGTAGAGCACAACGGTCATGATTTATGCATTGTGTGTAGCTAATGTTGGGTGCATCATGACTGGATCTTTTCTACCATGAATTACAATGTTTACTCGTTGCTTGAACTTTGGAGGTGCTCTGCATTTATGTTTTGCGGTCTTAGAAAGGGCTGGCGAGATACCACTATTGTCATATTATATCATGGTTGTTTTGACAACGTGTTGCCCCTTGAGATATCTTATTATTGCTCGCTAGCTGATTATGTCATTGATATGAGTCATTATAATCTTTAAGAGTTATTGTCGACATGGTTAGTTATAATGTTGGCTGAAAACCTAGGTGCTGTTTAAGCTTATTTATGCAAACAAGAGCAAAAGAGTTCTTAAAAAAAATTTCTTTGTCACTTTCAGTTTATCAACTTAATATCTTGAGGACAAGCAAAGGTTTAAGCTTTGGGGAGTTGATACGTCTTCAATGTATCTACTTTTTCTCACACTTTTCCTCTTGTTTTGGACTCTAATTTGCATGATTTGAATGAAACTAACCCTGGACTAACGCTGTTTTCAGCAGAACTACCATGGTCTTGTTTTTGTGTAGAAATAAAAGTTCTCGGAATGGAACAAAACTTTGCGAGGATTTTTTATATCAATAATAAGAATTTCTGGAGCCAAGACCTACCAGAGAGGAGCCCCTTGGTGGGCACAACCCACCAGGGCGCGCCCCACTCTCCTGGCGCGCCCAGGTGGGTTGTACCCACCTGGTGGCCCCGCATACCTCAACCCTAACACTATAAATTCCTATTTTCGAAGAAAAAAAGAGAGGATAAAGAATTATCATGATCCACGAGACGGATCCGCCGCCAAACCCTGTTCTTCCTTGGGAGGGCAGATTTGGAGTCCGTTTGGGGCATCGGAGAGGGGATCTTCATTCTTCATCATCACCAACCCTTCTCCATCGCCAATTCCATGATGCTCCCCACCAGGAGTGAGTAATTCCTTCGTAGGCTCACTGGTCGGTGAGGAGTTGGATGAGATTCATCATGTAATCGAGTTAGTTTTGTTAGGGCCTGATCCCTAGTATCCACTATGTTCTTAGATTGATGCTGCTATGACTTTGCTATGCTTAATGCTTGTCACTTTGGGCCGGAGTGCCATGATTTCAGATCTGAACCGTTTATGAATTCATCATTATATCCATGTTCTAGATCCGATCTTGCAAGTTATAGTCACCTACTACGTGTTATGATCCGGCAACCCCGGTGTGACAATAACCGGGCCCACTCCCGGTGATGACTGTAGTTTGAGGAGTTCATGTATTCACTATGTGTTAATGCTTTGTTCTGGTTCTCTATTAAAAGGAGGCCTTAATATCCCTTAGTTTCCAATATGGACCCCGCTGCCATGGGAGAGTAGGACAAAAGATGTCATGCAAGTTCTTTTAATAAAGCGCGTATTACTATTTACGTAATACATGCCTACATTATATCGATGAACTGGAGCTAGTGCCGTATCGCCCTAGGTTATAACTGTCACATGATGAATATCATCCAACAAGTCACTGATCCAATGCCTACGAACTTTTCCATATTGTTTCTGCTAAGTTACTACTGCTATCATCACTATTACACTTGCTACAAAATTACCGCTATCACCATTACTCTTACTATTGTTGTTATCACTACTATCAAAACTATCAAACTACTTTGCTACTGATCACTTTGTTGCAGATAATTAATCTCCACGTGTGGTTGAATTGACAACTTAGCTGCTAATACCTTCAAATATTCTTTGGCCCCCCTTGTGTCGAATATATAAATTTGGGTTGAATACTCTACCCTCGAAAACTGTTGCGATCCCCTATACTTGTGGGTTATCAGTCCAGTATGTATAGTAGGAGGGGTTGTGGGCGTAACAATGGTATTGATGTCCTCATCAAGGTATCCACACAATACGGGTTATCATCTACAAACCCTGGTTCATCTATGAATAAAGCAGAGTACTAGAAAGTATGATGCAAATTGGCGGGTTAGCAAACATCGCACAGGCTCAATTTGTTTCACAAAATATCTCCAGAGTATCAAGTGCATGATGGCACCGCATATAAGCAAGCATTTTTACTACCCTATTGAAACCTCATTTGTGCTAAATATCAAGCAAGCTTTTCAAATTGGCTACTCGTTCAAACCCGCCTAAGAGGTCTCCGAGTTGACGTCCCTGTGCTGGCCTTCTACATCCGTTGCTGCCGGGTCCGCCTGCGCCGAAGGTTAAGTCATTGGTGATTATAGTAGATGGGTTGACTTCAGGGGCAAAAGTTTGCTTACGACGAGGCGGAGCCAGCAGAAGTTGCTTAAACTTAGGTGGGTTGATATGATTGTTTTCCTCCATGTAGCCAACTTGATATTTTGAGAAGTCCATCTCTTCTACCATTTGAGTCGCCGCTACTCGTGTGTCCTTCACACAATGCACAAAGTCCTCTTAAGAAAATTCACTGCCATCAATTTTGAACTGAGGAATGCCGCCAACCATCTCTGAAGGATTCATCTCAGGAAGGAAAGCTTTTGCTCGAGCAAGAACCATGTCAGTCCTGGTGTGAGCCGCCAATTTTACTAACTCGTAGACCCGTTGAGGAATGGTTGACAATTCATCGAGAATATCTTTAATCCATGGAGGGGGTGTTGTGGCCTTGTTTGCTACCATTATTCCATAAACACCACCTGTGTATAGCTGCTCCACATAGGTGTAAATTGCCTTCAACTTCACCAAAGGAAGCTGGATAGCATTGTCATTTCTTCTACATGTATAGGGAATAGACAAATATCAACAAGTCGACCAATCACTTAACCCGGATTTTGACTATGGTCATAATATTACTTACCAAAGATAGTCATTGTCATTTTGGTTATATGATGCTTCAGAGTGTTCAGTTCTTGTGTCACCGGCTCAAGTTGGCCTTCAGCATCCTCTGCACATTTCAGTAGCAATGTCTTCTCTTCTTCATGGGCAGCTTTCAGGATTTGCAAGTTCTCCTTGGCAAGAGTGATAGATTCCTGCAGATATGAGGAGGATGACTCTGCCCTCTTACGAAGCTTTTGCTCTATTTTCAGTTGCTTTTGCAAGCCGTCAACCTTTGACCCGGCTAGCTCTAGCATATCCTGTCATAATAGATGCAAAATTAGTTCAATTATTCAAAGAGTCCTAAGCTGGCGAAGTCGCACCAGCCGGCACTTGGGAGCTACAACATGCAAAAATTGTTATATGATCAAATCCCAAGCAGCTGCAAGCACTCTACATGGCACTTGGGGGCTAATGCAAGTCACTTTATTTTTCAAATCCATATAATGAAAGACCCAACTATCTCATGGAGATGAGACGGCCCTTGGGGGCTGCAAGTCGCTTTTCCTGTAAAGTATTGATTAAGTGTTCCTTTGAAGAACCGGCTTGCCATTACTATGACGACCCGGTCCTTGGGGGATACAGTCTGCTCTGAAATTTGGTCCTTGTTATGTAAAGTGCTAGAGTACTGAGCAAGCCCTTTACAAGAGTATACACGATAAAGGAAAGGGATTACTTCATACCTCATATTTGTGCTTGAGTGTGTTTATTATATTCATCTCAGCATATCGGCTCTGAGACAACCAGGTCAAATATTCTTGATGCAGCTCATTGGCACTGAACTTGTCAAAATTTGGGATCTCTAGTTTATATTTCCCTTTTGATAACATGGCTGGCTCATCCTTGGCCACAATTTTGGCCAAGGCATTCAAAGTTTCTGGAGCTCGTGGGCCTCTCTAGCGATGGCCACTTCTGCATCATCCATTATGTGGGATGAGATGATATTCTCCATCCTTGTAGTACTCGGAAGCGTGAGCAGGATGATAACGGGGATCAGTTGTATCCTCTTTCGATAAGTAAGAGTGTCGAACCCAATGAGAAGCTAAAGGTAGAACAAATATTCCCTCAAGTTTTATCAACCACTGATACAACTCTATGCACGCTTAACATTCGCTTTACCTAGAACAAGTATGAAACTAGAAGTACTTTGTAGGTGTTGTAGGATAGGTTTGCAAAATAATAAAGAGCACGTAAATAAAAACTAGGGGTTTTTTAGATAAAAAAATGACTAACTTAGTTTTAGTAGAGAGCTTTTCGTCACAAGAAAGTTATTTGTCCCTAGGCAATCGATAACTAGACCGATAATCATTATTGCAATTTTATATGAGGGAGAGGCATAAGCTAACATACTTTCTCTTCTTGGATCATATGCACTTATGATTGGAACTCTAGCAAACATCCATAACTACTAAAGATAATTAAGGTAAAACCCAACCATATCATTAAAGTATCAAGTCCTCTTTACTCCCATACGCAAACAACCTACTTACTCGGGTTTGTGCTTCTGTCACTCACTCCACCCACCATAAGCAAATCATGAACATATTGCAAACCCTATAGCGGGGATCCCTCACGCTTGCGCGACACCGAGAGCACCATAGGACAGCATCAATAATAAAACATGCAACTCAAACCAATCACGATCATCAATCAACCCATAGGACAAAACGGATCTGCTCAAACATCATAGGATAGCCATGCATCATTGCGAAATAATATATAGTGTTGAGCACCATGTTTAAGTAGAGATTACAGTAGGGAGAAGAGGTGTTACACCATTGCATAGAGGGGGAGAGAGTTGGTGATGACGGCGGCAAAGTTGTTGGTGTAGATCATCGTCACGATGATGGACCTGGCGGCGTTCCGGTGCCACCGGGAGAGAGGGGGAGAGAGCCCCCCCTTATTCTTCCTTGACCTTCCAACTAGATGGGAGAAGGGTTTCCCCTCTGGTCTATGGCTTCCATGGTGGCAGAGGGGCGAGAGCCCCTCCGAGATTGGATCTCTCCCTCTGTTTCCTTTTGTTTTTGCGCTCCCAAATTCTGGCCTTTCACGGTTTCTTAAATTCCGGGAGATCCATAACTCCGATTGGGCTGAAATTTTAAAACGATTTTTATCCGGATATTAGCTTTCTTGTGGCCGAAGAAGGGCACCAACCGCCTTACGGGGTGGACACAAGGGCCCAGGGCGCGCCCTACCCCCTGGGGCGCACCTCCTGCCTTGTGGCCCCCTTGGGCACCGTCTTGCGTTGATTCTTTTTCCCAAAAATCACATATATTACAAAAAAAATCTTCGTACATTTTATAGCATTTGGACATATGGATTTTCTGCGAAACAAAAACATGCAACAGAGAGGAACTGGCACTGGGCACTGGATCAATATGTTATTCCAAGAAAATCGTATAAATTGTTGCCAAAACTACATAAAAGTTGTAAAAACATTGGCATGAAACAATCAAAAATTATAGATATAACGGAGACGTATCAGCATCCCCAAGCTTAAATCCTTCTCGTCCTCGAGTAGGTAAATGATAAAAAAATATTTTTTTGATGTGGAATGCTAACTAGCACAATCTTGATCATGTAATCTAATCATGGCATGAATTTTAAGACACGAGTGATTCCAAGCAATAGTCTATCATTTGACATTAAGACAACAATACTTCAAGCATACTAATAAAGCAATCATGTCTTTCTTAAAATAACATGGCCAAAGGAAGTTATCCCTCCAAAATCATATAGTCTGGCTATGCTCCATCTTCATCACCCAAAGTATTTCATCATGCACAACCCCGATGACAAGCCAAGCAATTGTTTCATACTTCTAATGTTCTCAAGCCTTTTCAACTTTCATGCAATACATGAGTGTGAGCCATAGATATATCACTATAGGTGGAATAGAATGTGATGGTGGAGGTTGTGTGGAGAAGACAAAAAGGAAGAAAGTCTCACATCGACACGGCTAATCAATAGGCTTTGGAGATGCCCATCAATTGATGTTAATGCGAGGAGTAGGGATTGCCATGAAACAAATGCACTAAGAGTTATAAGTGTATGACAACTCAAACTAAAAACTAAGTGGGTGTGCATCCAACTTGCTTGCTCATGAAGACCCTGGGCATTTGAGGAAGCCCATCATCGGAATATGCAAGCCAAGTTCTATAATGAAAATTCCCACTAGTATATGAAAGTGATAAATCAAGAGACTCTCTATATATGAAGAACATGGTGCTACTCTGAAGCACAAGTGTGGTAAAAGGATAGTAGCGTTGCCCCTTCTCTCATTTTTTTGTTTTCTCTTTTTTGGGGGCACTCTCTTTTTTTGGCCTCTTTTTTCGTCTGGAGTCTCATCCCGACTTGTGGGGGAATCGCAGTGTCCATCATCCATTCCTCACTGGGACAATGCTCTAATAATGATGATCATCACACTTTTATTTACTTACAACTCAATATTACAACTCGATATCTAGAACAAAGTATGACTCTATATGAATGCCTCTGGTGGTGTACCGAGATGTGCAATGATCTAGCATAGCAATGATACCAAAAAATGGACAAGCCATGAAAATATTATGATAGCTATCTTAAGATCATGCAAAGCAATATGACAATGAACGCTCAAGTCATG
This sequence comes from Triticum urartu, assembly GCF_056163025.1. Lineage (NCBI taxonomy): Eukaryota > Viridiplantae > Streptophyta > Magnoliopsida > Poales > Poaceae > Triticum > Triticum urartu. The sequence continues at coordinate 265,634,634 of NC_141878.1, read as the reverse complement.
TATATGATGATGGAAGTTGGATGGCAATATATCTCGGAATGGCTATGGAAATGCCATGATAGGTAGGTATGGTGGCTGTTTTGAGGAAGATATAAGGAGGCTTATGATTGATAGAGCGTATCATATCACGGTTTGGATGTACCGGAGAATCTTGCACTGACACTCGAGGTGAGAAAGGGCAATGCACGGTACCGAAGAGGCTAGCAATGATGGAAGGGTGAGAATGCGTATAATCCATGGACTCAACATTAGTCATAAAGAACTCACATACTTATTGCAAAAAAATATTAGCTATCAAAACAAAGTACTACACGCATGCTCCTAGGGGGATAGATTGGTAGGAAAAGACCATTGCTCGTCCCCAACTGCCACTCATAAGGAAGACAATCAAAAAATAAATCATGCTCCGACTTCATCACATAACGGTTCACCATAAGTGCATGCTTCGGAATCACAAACCTTAAGACAAGTATTTCTACCAATCCACAATTAATCACTAGCATGAATCTAATATCACAATCTTTATATCGCAAAACTATTGCAAGGAATCAAACATATCATATTCAGTTATCTACAAGTTTTATGTAGGATTTTATGACTAACCATGTGAATGACCAATTCCTGTTAACTCTCTAAATAGATATAAGGGAAGCAAGAGAGTTCAATTATTAAAGATATGCCCACTCTCTAACAAATATAAGTGAAGCAAAAGAGCATTCTATAAATGGTGGTTTTCAATGTGAAGAGAATCAGGCAATCCAAACTTCAAATGAAGTGAAGCACATGAAGCATTCTATAAAGCCATACTCAAAAGATATAAGTGAAGTGCATGAAGCATTCTATAAATCAACCAAGGACTATCTCATACCAGCATGGTGCATTATTGAAAGAAAAATAAAGAACATGTGACACTCCAAGAATTTGTGTATATCATGTGACGAATAAAACCATACAATCAATAGTTTCATCAAAACGAGCAAAACAATGCATCAAAAATAGAATCTGTCTTAAACAGGACAGTCTGTAGTAATCTGAACATCGACCATACTTATGTAACTCCAAAAATTCTGAAAAATTAGGAAAAAATAGAAAGTTTGTATAGAAGTACTTTCCAAAAGGTTTCAGAAGCTTTTGACATTCTACTAAACAATGTAAATTCACGCACTACAAACAAAGTTTAAATTTTTCCACAGGACAAACCAAACAAGCAATCTAGTCATCCTAAAGGCAAATCTTGGCACATTATTTTTATAATAAAATGTATTTGTACAATGGGATAATTATTTTTGTTCAAACATTTCTGTAATCGAGATTCACAAAGTTTCCATGGGCATGAACAAAGTTCAAGGAGCTCCCCCACTTCAACGGTGCTCGTCCACTTCTCATTTTGAATAAGTATTAAGTTCCCCACTTTATTTTTTTGTTTTTAAACTTTATAAAAGAACAAAACAGAAATAAATGAATCCCTAAAACTTCCGGGTTGTCTCCTTGGCAGCACTTTCTTTAAAGCCATTAAGCTAGGCATATAGTGCTCAAGTAATGGATCCATCCGGATCCCAAGGTATATCAAAGCCAACTTTAATTAACAATGATTTGTAATTTAGTAGTGAGCACAAAGCAACATATATCATGTAACATCGAAGTCTAACTCTCTTCCTATGCATTGACATGTCATAAAAGAACAATTCATGCACACATAGTAAAGGCCGATACATAGCATAAATAACTTCTTCCAATTTTATTGTATTGGAAACATAGAGAGGTGGAGATGTAGTTCCTCTCTCATAATAATTCCAAGTAGGAGCAGCAAGCACATGCATATTATATTTATCAAAATCATCATGTGTAACGGTAAAAGGCAACCCATCAATATAATCCTTAATAAGCGCAAACTTCTCCGATATAGTGTGGTTGGGAGAATTCAAAAAGATAATAGGACTATCATGCGGGGTGCAATAGCAACAATTTCTTTCATAACATAAGGAACTATAGCAAGTTCTTCTCCATAAGCATCATTCATATTGGCATCATGGCCACAAGCGTAGCAAGCATCGGTTTCATCAAAAGGGGATATTTCAAACGAATCCAAGGGATCATAGCAATTATCATAGCAATCATCCTTCGGTAAGCACGAAGGCAAATTAAACAATGTACGAGTTGAAGAGTTACTCTCATTAGAAGGTGGGCACGGGTGATCAATCCGCTCTTCCTCCTTTTGTTCTTCGCTATCCTCATCATCTTTTTCATCTAATGAGCTCACAGTATCCTCAATTTCTTCTTCCATAGTTTCCTGCAAAATGTTAATCTCTTCTTGGACAGTGGAGACTTTCTCAGTAAACTCATTAATATCAGCATTATATTCATAATTATCATAGCAATATTTAAGTACATCAAAATTTTCAGGTCTATAAACATCAACATCAAAAGCTTCATACTTTTCAAACAAAAATTCAATCTCATAAGCACCCTTAAAAGCAACGAATTCTTCTATTCGTTCCACATCATAGTAATAATATATACCATTAGAATAATAAGACAAGGTTTTATTCTCATTAAAATTACATGAAAAGGGAAGGTGTCAAGCCTTTATCCTAGAGCAACAAGTATAATCATATCGCAAGCATAAATTCCAAGCATACCAATGCAACATATGATTTTTTTCCCCATAATAGTTTCCCTTTTTGAGTCAAGCGATAATCCCTAAAGTATTCACGTTGATCCAATGTGTCACCCATTATATAGTTGAATGGGGTTTTCTCAGGATTATCAAAGTAGTGCATAATATCTTTCACATAATGAGCATCGAGGGTTTTAGGAGGTTCCCCATCTCCATGAGTAACAAGTACACCTAATTTTTTTGGTATTTCGTGTTCCATATCCATAACTAAAGATAGATAACAACTTAGAACAACAAATAAAATTTACTTAGTGATAAAGCAAACAAGCACACACGAGAATATTCACCCCACGCTATTGCTCCCCAGCAACAGCGCTAGAAAAAGGTCTTGATAACCCACAAGTATAGGGGATCAGTTGTAGTCTCATTCGATAAGTAAGAGTGTGAAACCCAATGCGGAGCTAAAGGTAGAAAAAATATTCCCTCAAGTTCTATCGACCACCGATACAACTCTATGCACGCTTAACATTCGCTTTACCTAGAACAAGTATGAAACTAGAAGTACTTTGTAGGTGTTGTAGAACAGGTTTGCAAGATAATAAAGAGCGTGTAAATAAAACTAGGGATTGTTTATATAAATAAACAACTAAGTTAGTTTCAGTAGATAGCTTTTTGTCACAAGAAAGTTATTTGTCCCTTGGCAATCGATAACTAGACCGGTAATCATTATTGCAATTTTATATGAGGAAGAGGCATAAGCTAACATACGTTCTCTTCTTGGATCATATGCACTTATAATTGGAACTCTAGCAAACATCCGTAACTACTAAAGATCATTAAGGTAAAACCCAACCATAGCATTAAAGTATCAAGTCCTCTTTACTCCCATACACAAACAACCTACTTACTCGGGTCTGTGCTTGGCACTCCGCCACCAACCATAAGCAAATTATCAACATATTGGAAACCCTATAGCGGGGATCCCTCATGCTTGCGCGACGTGAAGAGCACCATAAGACTGCATCAATAATAAAACATGCAACTCAAACCAATCATGATCATCAATCAACCCATAGGACAAAAATGGATCTACTCAAACATCATAGGATAGCCATACATCATTGGGAAATAATATATAGCATTGAGCACCATGTTTAAGTAGAGATTACAGCGGGGAGAAGAGGTGTTACACCGCTGCATATAGAGGGAGAGGGTTGGTGGTGACAACAGCGAAGTTGTTGGTGTAGATCGTTGTCATGATGATGGCCCCGGCGGTGTTCCGGTGCCACTGGGAGAGAGGGGGAGAGAGCCCCCCTCCTTCTTCTTCTTCCCTGACCTTCCCCCTAGATCGGAGAAGGGTTTCCCCTCTGGTCCATGGCCTCCGTGGTGCCACTGGGAGAGAGGGGGAGAGAGCCCCTCCGAGATTGGATCTCCCTCTCTTTCCTTCTGTTTCTGCGCTCCCAGATTCTGGCCTTTCACCGTTTCTTAAATTCCCAGAGATCCGTAACTCCGATTGGGCTGAAATTTTAACATGATTTTTACCCGGATATTAGCTTTCTAGCTACCGAAGAAGGGAACCAACCGCCTTACGGGGTGGCCACAAGGACCCAGGGCGCGCCCTACCCCCTAGGGTGCACCCCTGCCTCGTGGCCCCCTCGGGCGTCGTCTCACGTTGATTATTTTTCCCAAAAATCACATATATTACAAAAACATCTTTGTATGTTTTTATCATGTTTGGACTCCGTTTGATATGGATTTTCTGTGAAACAAAAACATGCAACAAACAGGAACTGACACTGGGCACTGGATCAGTATGTTAGTCCAATAAAATCATATAAATTGTTGCCAAAAGTATATATAAGTTGTAAAACATTGGCATGAAACAATCAAAAATTTAAGATACGATGTAGACGTATCATAGGACTCGACGAGTTACTAGTATCAGTCGGGTCATCCATATTGGTTTGCTCATCCATGTTAACTGGACCCTCTACCGCGCCTGGCTCATCATCTTGCACCGATTCATTTTCATAAACAGGCTCAACCCTTTGGTTCGGGTTATACTCGCTTGCTGTTTCAGCTTGGATCTCTGGAGTCACCATTGGTGGGTCTTGAGTCTCGAGGTTTGTTGTGGCGTAAGATGACCTGCCAGCTTTCTTTTTTCAAATTACTTTGGGCCTGAAGACATGAGAGTAACGCTGGGTCAAAGAAGCATTTATGATGACAAGGAAAATCATGCTACAACAAATGCTCACCCAAGCTTGATTTTGAGAGCTGGAAGGTGCGAGGAGGTCGATTATCTAGGGCAGAGATTCCTGATAATTTAAATTAGAAGAATTATTATTTTTTCTCGAATACGCACGAGTGTGTGCATCATATCTTATAGAAGGGGGTATAGAACCCAAACCACCGTCGATGTTAGAGAGTGTCAACCACTACAACATCAACAAGAATCCAGACTCTACACTAAGTTTACAACGTGGATCACTCACGCCTTGCCCACCTCGACAAAATCTCAAACAACGCATCTATTTCTCCCTTGAACAAATGCGCCTGCTGCCATGCTCTACCACTACAAAAAAAGACACGTCTGTGACATTTTTGGCTAAACGATTTTTTTCCTGTCATGCTTATGACACTTCTATGACGATAATTGTGACCAAACACGGTATCATCATAGATGTGGTGGGCTCCTAGTTCTATGACAAAAAATGGGATTTTTGTCCTGGGCGGGCCGGAGATGCAACTGCATGACATTCTTTGGGCCGTCCATGACGGAAAAAATTGTGGTAGAAGCGAGGGCGAGGAAAATATCGAGGAGTTCCCGGTTACGGTGGGTGGTCGGGGGCTGAGCGATGCATGTTTCTCTCGTACACGTATGCGCGTGGGTGCGAGGCATTGGGCTCTAACTGAACCCGAGCGCGACGTTCGCCTACTGAACCCGAGCGATTGCACTGCAGGCTACACGTTACTGAACCCGAGCGATCGATCGGTGGCCGTTAACTGAACCCGATCGAGTGATTTCTTCGCTACTGCTGCTAATTGAAGCCTATCGAACCTGCTGTCTCTTGATGAACAGTGAGTGTTGTTGGGGGGTTGGATGAATAGTTCCCAGTGGGGGTGAATGAACAGGACCCCGTGGTAGTAGAGTTCATTGCCGCTGGATGAACAGGACGCCGATCGATCGAGCTGGCTAGGGTGGATGAACAGGACCCCGTGGAAAGCTGGATGAACATGACGACCCCGTGGAGGGCTGGTTGAACAGTAGTCGATGGAGGGCTGGATTAACAGTTGCCCGCGGAGGGGTGGTTGAACAGGACCCCGTGGAGAGGGCTAGTTGAACACTAGCTGGTGCAGGAGCAGTGGAGGCTAGATGAACAGGAGCCCGTGGATGAATAGTCGCAGGTGGAGGCAGGAGGGGAGATGTTGTGGATGAACAGTCGCAGGTGGAGGCTGGAGGAGGTCGACGGTGGATGAACATTAGCCCGTGGAGGCTGGAGGAAGTCGATAGTGGTGATGAACAGTATCCCATGGAGTCCCATTTTGCGGTACGCCACACGCCTCCCAATGAACAGGACCCCCGTTTCGACCGTACCGCTCCAACACAAGTCTGTTTCCTCCATTTTGTGGTATGCCACACCCCTCCCGATCAACATGACCCTATTTCGACCGTAGGAGGTCCAAGAGAAGTTTGTTTCCTCCATTTTGTGGTACGCCAGACCCCTCCCGATGAACAGGATCCCGTTTCGACCGTGGCCGTTCGAACACAAGGTCGTTTCCTCCGTTTTGCGGTACGCTAGGCCTCATTCCGATCGGCTGTTTCATCCAAGCCGGTTGGCTCCCGATGAACACGACTATGACACAGTTTCTCCGTTCTGACCCAGCCATGTGCACGAGCCCTGGCAGTACATATGCGCGAGTAGGCGTTCGAGACCCCGCCTGTATGTGCATACATGGTCCTATTTACTTTCTTGCACCCTGGCCGTTGTACGTACGTGTATATGATATTAACGAGACTGCGTGACATGCTACGTGCATGCCTCTACTACGACACGTGCCCTTCCTTACACGGCCACGGTTCATCGCTGCAGCTTGCAGACAGACTGATCGACCAGTATGTACGTACACATTCGCGACCAAAATGACAACGCTACGTATGCTTCGACCAGGTGGGTTCCGACTGTCAGGCACTTCCTTGTGTGCGAAGATGTAGCTGGTGGGTCCCAGCAGTCAGGGGGCGAATCTTTTTTTTGCCCATAATATGGACACACTTCCTTGCATGCGAAGATGTAGCTGGTGGGTCCCAGCAGTCAAGGGGAAACGTTTTTTTCACGAAATACGGTGGCCCGTCCAATGGGTCCCTGCTATCAGGTGGAGGAATCATTATTTTCCGCGTAATATGGAGGCACTTCCATGCTGCGGCCGTGGACCCAACTGTCAGCCTCTCCACGTATAGTACTCTTCCGATGGAAGTCGTTCCTTGAGCATGTTGACAACGCCGCGCCGAGAGCACCAGGGCTGATTCTAATTATAATGTTGGGTTGGGCGCAGCAATGTTATCAAAAAATAAACAGGGGAAAAGCATTTTGTTATAAATATATTTAAATAATAAAGTGATTTATTATTACATTGGTCTTTAAATCTTACCAAGCTTTTGTACACAATCACCAGGATTTTCGTTTCTAAAAAAATCCAGGATTTTATTGTTAAGAAATTATTTTTATAAGTTAATAAGATGTGGGATATTGTTTTGTTACATATGTAAGTATCTGTTAAATATATGATGACCATAACAATAATATATAATAACATATAAAATAATTTAAATATAATTATAATATAGTTAGAAGGGAAATATAAGTTGGATCACACATTCCTATTCTTATATAGAAAAATAAAACAGACCTCTGCGTTTTCTTCAAAAAAATACATAAGTTGGGCTGCCGATGTTTCAGGAAAAATAAAACCTCGGATGGGAGATCGATATGCCGGTCGATACATGATGACCTTCAAGAAAATACAAACTGGCATGTCGTGGGTTGCACATGTTAAAAAGAAAGCCTAGATGGGGTAGCCCACAACCCAGCCAATACTTGCTGCCCCAGTGATAATAAATGATACCTGCCAGCTCCCCGGCTTTGTTGTGAAGTTATCTCCTTTAGTAACTACGTTGAAGCACCTATAAAAAGTAACTATGTTGACAAACCCGTGGTCCCCAACGTCAGTATAGCATTAGGAGGAAGTATTTTTTCAATGAGGCACTTGCTTGCATACGGACATAGACCTAGTGGGCCCTGACTGTACGCCTCTCCTTGTACAGTCCTCTCTAGATTCCTCTCGTTTGTTTAGCATGTTCACAACGGCAGACAGCGGTGCCGCGGCAAGCGCACAAAGGCGCAGGAGGAGATCGGACCACCCGAGGTAGTGCCTTATTTGTCATGAAAGTACTAAACTAGCCTAGTGGCCAAGTGACACTATCCGACAGTTGTTCCGCCCGGGTTCAATTCCACCTGATGCAGGGAAAATATCTCCAAATTTTTTGCCTCTGCCATTATTGACATGTGGGTCCCCATTGACATCTACGCACACCACGTCCAACACTTGCCAAAACTTCGTCCCTCGTTTTCTCTGTTTTTCGCACACTCGACATTGTGTGGGGATTTTGAAAATAGTATATATTTTTGACTGTGCATCATATGAAGATGTGCTATGCATGAATGTTGATCAGCATGTTGTTAACTGGCTGGTCGTTCCATTTTCGACCATGAATAAAACTTCGAACATGATGTTATCCCTGTTTGAAAAGGCCGTGTTAATATAAATGCTCTACCTCTGAAAGTTGCAGTTTCTTATCTGAAACTAAACTTGCAGTTTCTTTTCTGAAACTGAAACTTGCAGTTTCTTCTCTGAGAATCACATTGTCCGCACTTTTATACTCCTATGACACTACATTTTTTAAGTGCTAAAAATATATCTCTAGAATACATATAATACTTCATATGCTCAATACTGCAAATCTGAAATTCAAAAGACATTCATATCTGAAAGTACTCTCAAAATACACAACACAAAACACAATTCACAACCTACAAATACTGATAACCCTAAGCTCCTCCTGACAATTCACAACATGCCCGACTATTGGGCTGGGGGGGGGGGGCAGTCCCCTCCTATTCCTCGGTGGAAGATAGACGCCCCCTGAGACGATGTGAACGGCGAGGGAGAGGATGGTGGGGAAGCGTCGTCGAGCCAACTGCTTTTCTCCTCTTACAGTTGGGTTCGGTCGTCGAAGACTCCACTGGCTCGCTCTGGCACGACACCCTCACAAACAGCACCCTGTAGATGCTCGATCCTTCAATCTTGGTGGATGCTCCATTTGGGATTGATACTCCCACCACCGCTCCTCACGATCGGATTCGGTGAATCTGCTTGCTCCATGGCCCAGAGGAGTAGCTCTATGTACTCCCGCGCGACTCCCTTCGGGAGTATCTCCGCCTTTTCGATAGATTTCCTAATTAACATAGCCGGCTTGACCTAGATGGCAGCCGAGTAGTCTTTGTGCATGTGCCCCCAATGACCAGCGCCTTGAAGGAACTCAGTTGTCGATGTTTAACCCTCGAAGTGATCTGAAGCACATGCCACCTAATATTGCGAGATGACAAGAAACATTTTTTAGATTTCTCATCAGAACTAAATCCCTATACAACACAACCTGCACGATATGTAGACGATAGCCAATCTAGGCGTGTCTGCTGGAGTCTGGTCACATGCATGGACGAACTGATCTTCCATGTCATGCATGGATCGTCCAGGCACCAACGTCTGTACAACACTTCTCTAGTATTATTGCTCATCTCTCTCTTCTATTAACTCACCTGACTTGCGGGGTTGGGGAGTTTGCCTATGGTCGGTTCTCAATTGCGGTCCCACATATGTGTGCAAATGCAATATGCCGCGTGTTCCATTCGAAGAGCGGCGTGCCAGACCGACCGACCGTCTGGGTGCGACGCGAATGTGACGGGCATGTTGTATACTCCGTACATGTGTACCGCCGTTTTCTTGAGGCTTTGCTCCATGGCGCAACACATGGATACAAAATTAGTATAATGTACTATTTAAAAGTCGAGGGCAGGGCTTTTCCCGCATGGTAGACAGGGCACTTCAACCTAGTCGGTTCGACAGAGACGCGAGAAGATGAGAGAGTAGGCTGCTGCAAACGTAGGGTTGTGTGATTTGGCAGCAAGTTACGGCTGGACAGGTGGGGCCCCGTGATTTGACTTGCCATTATCATTTTAACTGCGGCGCTACGACTGACATGAGTCTCCCAATTCCTGACCACCTCCATGGTATACAGGTGCCTCTCCCAATGCTCCACCATGTAGAGGCTGGCTCTTGCATGAGAGCCCACTCCTCCACTTTTTCCTTGCATCTTTCCTATGCAAAAATTCCATGTAAGCGGGCTTATAACCCACTATTGTACTTGCTCATACAAGTGCTAAGCCTGCGACATAGGCATAAAGTCTTATGTGGCAAGTTAATTAAGAGCATGGTTAATAGTATAGCCAACTGCTGGCTATAAGCCAGTGCCATGTCATCTACAACTCATCTTATAGCCAACATGTACAATAGTAGATCAAAAGAGTGTACTACTTTTTTATTATGTGGCCCACCTTTCATTCTCACAAAGTGCCTAGGAGCACGTGCTAGAGCCGGCTCTTCACGAAGAGCCCACTTACCTTCTCTCTCCTCTTCTCTTTCCTCCAACTAAGCAGAAATATACTCCTCCCTCCGTTCCAAATTACTTGTCTTAGAAATTGATGTATCTAGAACTAAAATACATCTAGATACATCCATACTTGCGACAAGTAATTCGGAACTGAGGCAGTAGTTTATTGTTACGCCCCGAGACCATTGCGCCAGGTGTCTTCCAGTTATTCGCTGTTGTTGCCTTGTCATTTGTTTGCGTGTCATGCATTTCATATCATGTCATCATGTGCATCGCATTTGCATACATGTTCGTCTAATGCATCCGAGCATTTTCCCCGTTGTCCATTTTGCAATCCGGCACTCCTATGTCCTCCGGCACCCCCTTTTGTTCTCCTTTCGTGAGCGAGTGTTAAACTTTCTCGGAATGGATCAAGATTTGCCAAGCGGCCTTGGTACACCACCGGTAGACCGCCTGTCAAGTTTCGTGCCATTTGGAGTTTGTTTGATACTCCAACGGTTAACCGAGGAACCGTAAAGGCCTCGTGTGTGTTGCATCCCAACACCCCTTCAAAGTGGCCCAAAACCCATCCAAACCCCCTCCATCCTCTCAGTCGTTCGATCACGATCGTGTGTCCGAAAACCGCACCTCATTTGGACTCTCCTAGCTCCCTCTACCTATATATTTGTGTCTCCCTCCGAATTTTCGCGGATGAACCCTAGCGTCTCCTTCCTCGCGCTGCCGGACATGTCCGCTGGCCACCTCACTCCATCCAATCGCAAGCCGCCACGTCACAACACCGCCGCTCTCCTCCAACCACGTGCTGCCATGTTGCCTCCTCTCTCTCTCCACCGTGCTGGCCCTGCAGGCCCACGCTGGCCTGAGCCGCCGCCGCCCGAACCCACGGGAGCCCGGAGCCTCGCCGCCGCCCCGTTTCTTCCCGCCGGCCAACGGACCTCACCGGCAACCAGCCGCACCTCCACCATCGCCGGTCGTCGCCTCCGCGACCCCATGGCCGCCGCTCCGCCGTCCGTCTCCACGCCTTGCGCCGGCCGTCGCCCACCGCTGCGCGTGCCCCGCCGCTGCTCCTTCGTCGCGCGCTCGCGCTCAGCGCCGGCCACCGCAGCGCCTCACCGGCCGCCGCGCCCTGCCGCCGTCTGCCGCCCGCCGCCTCTCGCCCGGATCCGGGGACCGCGTCGCCGCCGTCGTGCGGGATCGGGAGGAGCCCGATCCGCGCGTCCCTGTCCTGCCCAGATCCAGGCCCAGCTGGCCCGCTCCCGCCGGCCTGCCTCACCTCCTCTCTATTCTGGGCCAGGCCCATGGTGAGCCATCCCTCTAAACCCCGCTCGTGCGCACTTCAGCTATCCCGCGCCCATGTATTTTTCTCTAAGTCACCAGATCCATATATTATATGCCTCTGTTCATCATGCCATAACTCCTCATCTGTAGCTCCGTTTTGTGCATGCCATATGTCTATATGTTCATCTGGATGTCCTCTTCATTTTGTTCCATTGCAACATGCTTGTTTGAGTCCATCTTGATGCCCAAATTATTGATGCTAGAGTGCTATAAAATGTTAGTTCCTGGTTCTTAACAGATCTTGAGCATTTGTTATTTTTGCCATGATTATTGTGTGCTGCATATGAGCATGAGCTCTACATGTGTTTTGGGCTATGCCATGCCATCTTTACAAGGGTGTATGCCATGTATTTTTGTGATCAATGTGGTGACTAGCACATGCATGCAAAGTAGCTCTCGTGATGTTGCTGATTTCAGGGACTTAGATTTTCACTAAGTCATTTCCCTCATGTTATTTTTATGCCATGTATTCATGTTGATACAGAGTGATCCATGCCTCTTTTGAGTATGTTCAGTAAGGATTATTTGGACATATGGTTGTGCTCTATCCATCCATGTCCCTGTTTGCATTTATGGAGTACCCTAGCATGACTCAATCTTGCTCTACTTTTGCTATAAAATGTTCCTGGCAGATTGTTTACGTGTTATCAGTTTTGCCAAGGTTGTTGTAGTTGATCCATGCATGCTATTAACTTGTTCTTGCCATGGTTAGCTTCTTGATCATGTCTTCTTGCTGGGAGTATGCTTAGTTTATCATGCAATGTCTTGTGTTGAGTGCATCGAGCTCGCAAACATGCCTTCATATTTCTGTTTTTGCCATGTCCAGTTTTCTGCCAAGTCTGAATCTGTTAACGAAACTTGCTATGTTTACATGAGTGCCATCATATCTTCTGATCCTTTTTGGCTTATGGTCAGTAAGGGACTTTTGTTATATGCTTCGAGTAGATTCATGCAATGCCTTGTATTGCTATGTTCTGTTCCTGCAGCATGTTGTTATCTTGCTCTAAACATTGCTTCCTGATGTTAAATCCTGACATGTTAGTATTTTCACTAAGTCTGTGATGCTGATATATTTTGCCCTTTTGCCATGCTTGTTTTAACCTGCTCTTGTGTGATTTAGCCATAGCTCAGTGTTCATCTTTTGTCAAGCATCTTGAGTAGATCACTACCATATGCTTTGTTGCTATGTTGGAGTGCAGTAGCTTAGCTTCTTGTTGCATTCTAGATGGCATCGTGTTGTTAATCGCAGAATTGTGTCATTCTTGTTTTGCTTGCCATTTGCAAACCGTGCATCCGATTCCGGTGATCTTTATATCAATTTCGACCCAAATCAACTCATCTTTCCAGCAGCGCTCTTGGTTTGCCAAGTTGAGGCCTGGTTCAATCTTTCCTTTCCGAAGATCGCATACGCAATGCATAGCAAATCCCGCATATCATGCCATGTTTTGCATCATGTTGCTTGCGCATTGCACCGTGGTTGATTGTGGTTTCTTTTGCTTGTGCTCTTGCTTTGGGTAGAGCCGAGAGACGAGTTCGTGCTCAAGGAACCCATTGAGTACGCTTACGAGGATCAGGCTTTCGTCAACTCGGAGAACTTTGCAGGCAAGATGACCATACCCTCGAAATCACTTCTACCTTTGCTTGCTAGTTGTTCACTCTTTTGCTGCGCCGTGATACCTACCACTTGCTATATCATGCCTCCCATATTGCCATGTCAAACCTCTAACCCACCTTGTCCTACCAAACCATTGTTTGGCTATGTTACCGCTTTGCTCAGCCCCTCTTATAGTGTTGCTAGTTGCAGGTGAAGATGGAGTTTGTTCCATGTTTGTAACATGGATATGTTGGGATATCACAATATCTCTTATTTAATTAATGCATATATATACTTGGTAAAGGGTGGAAGGCCCGGCCTTATGCCTGGTGTTTTGTTCCACTCTTGCCGCCCTAGTTTCCATCATACCGGTGTTATGTTCCTTGATTTTGTGTTCCTTACACGGTTGGGTGTTACGGGGACCCCTTGACAGTTCGCTTTGAATAAAACTCCTCCAGCAAGGCCCAACCTTGGTTTTACCATTTGCCTCACCACCACCTACCCTTCCCTCGGGTCGGCCAACCCAACGGTCATCTTTATTTAAGCCCCCCCCCCCGGCTAGTGCTTGTCTAAGTGTTGGTCCGAACTGAGCCGCCTGCGGGGCCACCTCAGGGAAACTCGAGGTCTGGTTTTACTCATAGCTTGTTTCATCCGGTGTTGCCCTGAGAACGAGATATGTGCAGCTCCTATCGGGATGTCGGCGCATCGGGCGGTCTTGCTGGTCTTGTTTTACCATTGTCGAAATGTCTTGTAACCGGGATTCCGAGTCTGGTCGGGTCTTCCTGAGAGAAGGAATATCCTTTGTTGACCGTGAGAGCTTGTGATGGGCTAAGTTGGGACACCCCTGTAGGGTTTTGAACTTTCGAAAGCCGTGCCCACGGTTATGGGCAGATGGGAATTTGTTAATGTCCGGTTGTAGAGAACTTGACACTTAACTTAATTAAAATGCATCAACCGCGTGTGTAGCCGTGATGGTCTCTTTCTAGCGGAGTCCGGGAAGTGAACACAGTTCTTGTGTTATGCTTGAACGTAAGTAGTTTCAGGATCACTTCTTGATCACTTCTAGTTCACGACCGTTCTTTGCTTCTCTTCTCGCTCTCATTTGCGTAAGTTAGCCACCATATATACTTAGTGCTTGCTGCAGTCCCACCTCACTACCCTTTCCTACCCATAAGCTTAAATAGTCTTGATCGCGAGGGTGTGAGATTGCTGAGTCCTTGTGACTCACATATTACTTCAAACACTTGCAGGTGCCAATGATACCAGTGCAGGTGACGCAACTGAGCTCAAGTGGGAGCTCGATGAAGATCGTGTTCGTTGTGTTGTTTCATTTCCTTTCGATCAGTAGTGGAGCCCAGTCGGGGTGATCGGGGACCTAGAAATAGGGGTGGTCTTTCTTTATTTTGGTTCCGTAGTCGGACCTTGATTGTATTCTGGATGATGTAATTCTATATTTATGTATTGTGTGAAGTGGCGATTGTAAGCCAACTCTTTACCCCTTTCTTATTCAGTACATGGGATGTGTAAAGATTACCCCTCTTATGACATGCCTACTATGCGGTTATGCCTCTAAGTCGTGCTCCGACACGTGGGAGATATAGCCGCATCGTGGGTGTTACATTTATTCCTTATAGCCCGCCGACTCAGCTCTATTGTACTTGCTCTAAGAAGACAGAGACCCTAGGAAGAAACGGTGCTAAGCGCGTGTACCTAGGTGGAAAGATAATTTTCACTCTATAGCTAATTAAATGAAGCAAACTTAGCAACAAAAAACTAAGCACCTATGCATTGGGGACATGAGTTGCTAAGCAATTTAATGCCCTTAGTACCTCATCTAAGCACCATTTCGTTGGAAGAGGTCACTCCTTGGCAAATACAATAAATACTACGAAGGAAGAGATAGAGAGAAGTAAAAAATACTCTTATAGCCAACCTTATAGCTAACCTTGTTGTATGAGTGACTAAGTGATGACTATGTATGACATGCCAACATCAGATAGCCTAATGCACTGTGTTAAATCTCCAAGGGCACGACTGCGCGAGCGAGGCGGCGGTCGTGGTAGGCGCGACCATGATACGGGCTGCTGGCAGCCCTTGGATCTGAGATCGAACGGTCGCATGCTAAGTTGCTCAAAATTTGCATAATAACCCTCCAGGATAGGATATTCACCCATAGGTCTAGAATCACGCCATGCAACCACTACTAGGAAAATGCTTATACACAGTAGCATAGTAGTAGTGCTAGAAAAGAGTAAACGCTGCTGCTATTGAGCAGTAGACTTTTCCTGGCAAGCGCTACTAGTAACTCTATAGTAGTAGCGCTGTGAAACAGAAACACACTTCTACTATGTGGGACCAGACGAGGCCACCGACGGTCGCCGGAGTTGTAGCGATGTACAGAAAAAGCGCTACTACTAACAGTTTAGTAGCAGCCCTTGGTTTTACTGCGTCGCTACTGCTAGTTGGCCCCACTTAGCAGTAGTGCTTTTCCTGGAGAGCGCTGCTACTAAGTCCAATAGCAGCAGTGCTTTTTGCAAAGCAGCGCTACTACTAGTTGCGGCTTGTGCCACCTTTTCCACCCCCTCCCCTCCTCCCCCCCACTTTGCCCTCTCTCCCCCTCCTTTCCCCTCTCCCCTCTCTACTCTCCACTCTCCACCATTGTTGCTCTTCTTCTCTCTTCCTCCTACCTCTCTTCTCTCCTCAATAATGGCACCCTCCTCCATAAATGGCCTCTCTCTTTCTCCTACACCTCTTTTCTCTCTCCCATTATTGCCCCCATCCCCCATAACCCCTCTCCATTAGTTAGCTAGCTAGATTCACCTCTCCTCCCCAACAACTAGATCTAGCTAGCTATTTAGCCAACCACACGTGCTCTCTCGATCGTTCTCTCTTATCATCTAATTAACCGCGTGCTCTCGGTCTCTCTCGGGAGATATATAGGCAGTGAGTAAAAAGTTGTTCATTTCAAGAATGGGAATATGTGTGTGAATGAGAATATGTGTGTTTGGGATATATATATATATATATATGGAGAGATTTGTGCGAGTGACATGCCCTCGAGTTGCTTATGTTTTGCCGAAATGTCGGTTTATTTCCGTTTCGGTGAATTTCGAGCAAACTCAATATGTCCTATTTTTAGGCAAGGTCATGCCAAAATTTATATATCTGACTTTGAAGCATGCATTATTTATTTCATAACCCTTTTGCTTGTTATACCGTGCAATCGGTCATGAAGGTGAGTGGATGGAAGGTGGAGCGGTACATGCAATCCGCGGTGATGGACATGTATGCAAATAATCGGACTAGGATTAGATGTCCGTGTGCAAGATGCAAGGAAGGAGTCCTTTTGGACCTTTTGATCATGGCACTTTGAAGGCGCACCTGCTGATGAATGGTTTCATGGATGGCTATACTCAGTGGATAAGTGAAGAAGATGATGATGATGAGGACGTCCACATGGCAGGGAATAACGACATGGGGCTAGACAAAGAGATAACCGATCGACAAGAAGACGATGGCGCCGGACATGTCGGCGGGGAAGAGTCCGGAAATGACGATGACGGAGGAGAAGATTCCGGACACGGTGAAGAAGAGTCTGGACATGGCGGAGAAGAGGCGGTCGTCACGCCACAGTCTTCGATCCTACTAAGTGCAGTCGTGCAGGACCCTCATGTTCGAGACCTCCTTCGCAAGAGTACGACTAGCGAGAGTGCTGCTTCTAGAGAGGAGGACAAGCTGGCGCAACTTGAAGTAGACTCGAGGACTCCATTGTATGACGGTTGCGATCTCGAGGTGACCCGCTTGAGTTTCATGCTCGAACTTCTAAAGACGAAGGCCAAAAACAAATGGACAGACAAAAGCCTCGATGAGCATTTGAAGTTTCTACATAATAAAGTTCTTCCCGCGGGGAACCTGTGTCCTACTAGTGTTGAGGAGGCCAAGAAAATCATTTTCCCTTTTGATTTGCCGCACATTAGGTACCACGCACGCATCAATGATTGCATCGTTGATTAGGGGGAGCACGCGGAAAAAACTAGCTGTCCAGTGTGCAATGCTTCTCGATACAAGAAGGCAGGAAAGAAAGCTCCTTAGAAATTTGTATGGTACTTTCTGATCACTCCCCGTCTGCAACGGTATTTAGTAGATCCTAAGGAAGCAAAGCTCATGTGCGGGCATGCGGAGAGGAAGAACCCCGATGATGGAGATGATCCGAGGCTGAGACACCTCGTAGATGCTAACCAGTGGAGAGCATTCAACGCCGTATATGGATTTTCTATAGAAGATCCAAGGAACATCGTGCTTGGTGCGAGTACCGATGGCATGAATCCATGTGGAAACTAGAACACCAACCACAACACATGGCCCGTGTTTCTATGGATGTACACCTACCCCCATGGAAGTGCATCAAGACAAAGTACATACACATGAGCATGCTGATTCAAGGGCCGAAACAACCAGGAAATAGTATTAACCTGTATATGGGGCTTTTATAAGAGGAGCTAGACACGTTATAGAAAACACCGACATGGACATGGGACGGGAGCAAAGGAGAATATTTCCATATGAGAGTCGCGCTGATGACAACGGTGCACGACTATCTTGGTTAAGGGTACACCTCAGGCCAGGTGTGCCACGTATACTGCGGATGCACGAGGTGCATGGACGATACAACGTCTCAGCAGCTGACGTCAACGAAAGATGGCAGGTCCGGGAAAATCGTGTACATGGGGCATCGTAGATGGCTCGAGAAGGATGACCCGTGGAGAAAGCGTGGAGATCTATTCAATGGGTTGGCTGAGCTTCGAGGACCTCCACGTAAGAGGAGCGGCACCGAAATCAATGAGCTATTGAGAAACTGGGAACAATGCCCCGCGTCAGGAAAGATCAAAAAGGCGCCAGAGCCGCTGCAGAAGGTATGGAAAACGAGGTCTGTTTTCTGGGACTTGGAGTATTGGCCAATCATGACACGCCTCATTGCCTTGATCCAATGCATATCATGAAGAATGTCCTCGAGAGCTTGCTAGGCACACTGATAAACATGCGGGAGAAGACCAAGGATGAGCCGAAGGCAAGGAAAGACTTGGAAGATTTGAAGATCAGGAAAGATCTCCACCGTAAAAAGATGATGGAGGAGACGGAGACAGAGGAGGGGGAAAGGGGCAGAAAAGTCAACAAGAAGGAGGAGAACTATTGCCCCCCTTCTTGCTTCACCTTAAGTGTGAAGGAGATCGATCAATTCATCAAGTGCCAAATGGGAATCAAAGTCAGTTCCGGTTACTGTGGGAAGATAAGCAGATTTCTAGACCCCAAGAAGAAAAGGTTCAGCGGGATGAAGTCTCATGACTGTCACGTGATGATGACGCAGATACTCCCGGTTGCCATTAGAGGGATAATGGAGAAGCACGTCGATGACATGCTTACTGGTCTCTGCAACTTCTTCGACGTTATATCTCGAAAGTCCATAAGTGTGAAGCCGCTCCGAAGGCTATAGGAAGAGATCGTTGTCATACTATGTGAGCTTGAGATGTACTTCCCGCCCGCATTCTATGACGTCATGGTGCATCTATGTGTCCACATCGTGGACGGCATTATCGACCTCGGGCCAACATTCCTTCACAGCATGATGCCGTTCGAGCGGGTGAATGGGGTCATCAAAGGATTCGTTCGTAACATGTCCCGTCCCAAAGGGAGCATTGTCCAGGGGTATCTGATGCATGAGTGCATCTCCTTTTGCGAGAATTATATAAGCGTCAGAGACCCTGTTGTTGGTTTACCCGTCAAGAAGCATGATGGTAAGCTCGAAGGAGATGGTCACAACAATGGCCGGAGGGGAATTACATGTGGACTACTCGGATCGACGGAACGACTTTGACAGGGCTAACTTAGTAGTGCTACAACACCTAGATGTGGTAGATGATTATGTGGCACAACACAAATAAACCATCACAATGAAGTACCGTGATAAGGGGATGCTCAAGATGGACGACGAAGTTACTGTAGAGCACAACGCCACTTTCTTGTGTTTGTTTAAATAACAAGTTCTTGAAAATCCCCCGGAAGAGGGCAGTTCGGACGGATTCCTCATACATGCCTTAGCACATGGCCCCGCACCCAAGCTCGTGACCTAACAGTCCTACGATATCAATGGGTACACGTTCTACACGGAGGCCAAAGGCATGGAAAGTGATTACCAGAACTCCGGGGGTGACAATTCAATGCGTGACCGACGCCAACGGCACAACTGAAAGATTCTACGGAAGGGTCAAAGAGATCTGGGAGCTTGACTATGCTGGAATGCACGATGCGATGATGCTTCATGTCAGATGGGCCAAGGACGTCGTAAGATACAACAAGTATTTCACCACCATGTCTATACCCGACGCGAAGAGAAGTCCTGTGAATGTTAACGTCATCGCCAAAAATGTGCCATGGGTACACGCTAAGCATGTGACACAATGCTTCTTCATAACCGAACAGGCCAATCCTAGCCATGTTGTCGTGAGGAGATCCAAAAGGAGCATCGTCGGAATGGATGGAGTCGCCAACGAGGAAGACTACAACCAATACAGCAACCCCATGAGGGAAGATGACGATGATGATGAAGCATACGTGAAAAGAAGAATCAATACTACATTACCTAAGAAAGATCATACTCCATGGCTCTGAAAAATTCACAAGGAGGGGCTCAATTACTCGGCAACGAACAAGAAAGGGAAGAAGCTCAGTGAGAAACGTCGTCGGCGCGGCTGATCAGAAACTTACATTTATATATATGTATCTATTTTGTGTATGCACTTAAGTAACCGTTATCGGTCAACTGATATGTTACCACCACATGCATGGTTCCGGTGATATTCACGTAGTGGGAAAAGAAAAAGAAAAGGAAAATAATAAAAGAAAAGAAAACTAAAAAGAAAAGGGAGAAAGCAGTACAAAAGAAAAGGTAAAGTAAACAGAAAAGAAAAGGAAAATAATAAAAGAAAAGAAAACTAAAAACTAGAAAAGGAAAATAATAAAAATAAATAAAAAATTGGAGCAGTTAGCAGTAGCGCTGGATCCTGAAACATCGCTACTACTATGTGCCATTAGCAGTAGTGCTGCTTTACTACCCAGCGCTATAGCTAAGTATTTTAGAATTAAAAAAATAGAAATTGGAACAGTTAGCAGTAGCGCTTGTTTAGGACAAGCGCTATAGCTAAGTTAGCTATAGCGGTTGTTTCCAACCCAGCGCTACCACTATTTTGAGCTAACCCACCCCCCTGTCGCGCGGGCTCAAAATTTCGCTAAGTCCCATCCCCCCCATATGCACCTCGCCCTGCGCCCTCCGTCGACGCCCTCGACCTCACCGCCGCCGGCTGTCACCCCTGCGCCCGCCCTCGACATCGCCGACCGTCGCCCCTATGCCCGCCCTCGACCTCGCCAGTCATCTCCCCTGCGCCCGCCCTCGACCTTGCCGGCCGTCGCCCCTGTGCCTGCCCTCGACCTAGCCGCCGCCGCCCTCGACCTCAACGCCGCCACCCACTCCACTGCCCCGTAATCCTCTCCCTCTCCTCCCCCCTGCCCTCCTCTCTCCCTCCCTCTCTCTCTCTCTGCTCTCTCTCTCTCTATCTATCTAATTTGAATTTAGCCTAGCTAAGTGTTGGATGTATGAACCCTAACTAGGAGATGTAGCAGAGAGAGATTTAGTTTAGGGCAATTTACTTGAGGAAATTTAGTTTAGGGCAATTTTGTTTAGGGAAATTTTGTTTAGGGTATATAAAATACCTATAAATAAAAAAATAGTAGGAAATTGGTTTTTGTAGGTATAAAAAACAGTAGCTAAAATTTATAAAAAATAGTAGCTAGTTAGTTTTTGTAGGTATAAAAACTAGCTATAAAAACAGTAGCAAAAATTTATAAAAAACTATAGCTAATTAGGGGGGTAGAAAATATAGCTAGGGCCATTTTTTTAGCAAATGAGCAAATTTAGCTAGGGAAATTTTGTTTAGGGTAGTAGCTAATTAATTAGGGTCGGTAGCAGAAAGAGAGAGAGAGAGATCACTTAGGAAAAAACAGTAGCAAATAAAACTAACAAATAGTAGCAAAAAAACCAGTAGCAAAAAAAACCAGTAGCAAATAAAAACCAGTAGCTAGGCAATTTTTGTAGGTATATAAAATAGCTATAAATATAAAATAGTAAGGTAGTCATCCATTGCAGCGTAGTGGATGTGGTCTATATCTAGTATAGTCCACTGCCATGCAAGATGAAACATGTGCGGAGCTTTCTTTAGTTCACCGTACATAGGCTGAACCATGGCTCCTGCCAAGGTCAGCATTGAAGGCTGATCAAGGGAGGGCACCAGCCCTTCCTTCTGGAGGTCGAAGGGGTGGCCTACAATGAGGCCTATCCGACCCAGGATTTCCTTGTCATACCTAAAGTCTACAATAACGAATTTGACTCGGCCGCCCTTGAGGAAGTCCTTAAATTCCTCGCACTCAACGTCGGCATGGCATATGTGGTAGACCAAGCATAAGTCATGCACGCAAACTTGGATCACAGCGGGCTTCTTCTTCTCTGCCTCCTTTAGTTTCTTCTCGCTTCCTAGGACTGTGGTGTACTCAACATCTAGCCCAGCGACCCACTCACCATTTGAGTTTTCGAACATGCGTTTGAAGCGAGCAAGGCATTCTTTCACCATTGTGGTAGAACAGGTGTAGATGACGTCGAACTCATCGCCGGTGATGGTTCTAACCTTGTACTCACCGCCGATCATGGAGATTTGGGACACCATGGATTTGGGAGGAGGGTTAGTATTAGTGGAACTGTCGTAATGTGAAAGGATGGGATGACTAGGAGTGGTTTATCGATTGTAAAAATGTCGAGTGGGGGCGCGTGCGAATGGCAGGGTAGTGGCTTGCATGGTGCATAAATGGATTCATGCATAGTACTATGGGGGCCCAATTAGATGGCATGTCTACTCGACGCCCAATTAAATGGCTTTCGATGTCATGTCAAGCGTCGGGAAAATTACAGGTGATACAAAGCTTTGCAGTCTCCCATGATACGAGCTTCCAAGATCCCTTGGATCTGAGATTGAACGGTTGCATGGTGTAATTCTAGACCTATGGGTGAATATCCTATCCTAGAGGGTTATTCTGCAAATTTTCTGCAACTTAGCATGTGACCGTTTGATCTCAGATCCAAGGGTTGCCAGCAGCCCGTATCATGGTCGTGCCTACCACGACCGTCGCCTCGCTCGCGCAGTCGCGCCCTTGGAGATTTAACACGATGTGTTAGGCTATCTGATATTAGCATGTCATACATAGTCATCACTTAGTCACTCATACAACAAGGTTAGCTATAAGGTTGGCTATCAGAGTATTTTTTGTTTACTTCTGTCTATCTGTTTCTTCGTAGTATTTATTGCATTTGCCAAGGAGTGACCTCTTCCAATGAAGTGGTGCTTAGATGAGGTGCTATGGGCATTAAATGGCTTAGCAACTCAAGTCCCCAAGGCATAGGTGCTTAGTTTTTTGTTACTAAGTTTGCTTCATCTATGTACACGCGCTTATCACTATTTCTTCCTGGGGTCACCAAACTAGTCTCTCTCTTCTTAATTAAATTGCCACATCAGACTTTATGCCTATGTGGCAGGCTTAGCACCAATAGGATCAAGTACAATAGTGGGCAATAAGCCCGCTTTACATGGCATTTTTGCATATGTGGGGGAGTGGGCTCTCAAGCAAGAGCCAGCCTCTACATGGTGGAGCATCGGGAGAGGCACCTGTATGGAGGTGGTCAGGAATCGGGAGACTCAAGCCGGTCGCAGCGTCGTAGTTAAAATGATAATGGCAAGTCAAATCACCGGGCCCCACCTGTCCAGTAGTGACTCACTATCAAATCACACAGCCCTACATTTGTAGCAGCCTACTCCCTCATCTTCTCGCGTCTCTGTCGAACCGACTAGGCGAAACTGCCCCGCCTACCGCGCAGGAAAAGCCCCGTCCTCAAAATCTCCCAGTCATTGTCAAACCAAGTAAGGATCTCCTTCAACCTGGCTAACTTTGCCTGGTTGCCACCGGCGATCTGCCTGATTCGCTGTTGCATCCCCTCCATAGATCCTCGTCCGAGGAGAGATGAGGCGGTTTTGCAATGGAGAAGAGGGAGAGGCGAGACGGTGGTTTTGGAATGGAGATGATGGAGAGGAGAGGAGGTGGTTTTGCAATGGAGAAGAGGGAGAGGAGCGTGTGGCAGCGATTTAGGATTGGACGAGAGGGCCGACGCGCTGTGACTAGATCAAAATGAAAATCAATTTACCCTTCAATTAAGAAAGCGACCCCACATTAACTAGTCTCCCTTTTATTCTGGGTCATAATTTGACCATGATTTTCGCAAATAAAATATATGGTATACGTTGCAAAAATAATATAATTTGAAAGTACATTCAGATACGAACCAAACGATACAATTTTTGATGGCATGCATTCACATTTTGCTTGTCAAATAAAGTACGTGGTCAAACTTTGACCCAAAATACGCAAAACAAAAAAATACTTCCAAGACCAGCGCCGCTCTTCCGCTCTTCTCCTCTTAAACCACCGTCGCTCCTCTCCTGTTCCAATCTAAGTCCAGCGTCGCTCCTCTCCTCTTCCATTTCAAAACCATTGCCCCTCCTCTCATGTTCCAATCCAAAACCAGCGTCGCTCCTCTCCTGTTCTAAACCAAAACCAGCGCTGCTCCTCTCCTCTTCCATTCAAAAACCACCGTCGGCAAGTGAAGGTGCTGTGGAGAAGTAGATCGATGGAGGAGTACAACCGATACGTGAGGATCGCGGACGGCGACCCTATGAAGCTAGCTAGGATGTTGGAGATACATTCTTGGTTTGACAACAAGGACCAACTAGCAGCGACGGCGACATCCATGGACAAATATCCGCAACCGAGCGAAAAGGCGGCAATACTCCCGGAGGGAGTCGCGTGGGAGTACATAGAGCTGCTCCTCTAGGCCATGGAGCAAACAGATTCACCAAATCTGATCATGAGGGAGCGGTGGTGGGAGTATCAATCCCAAATGGAGCATCCACCAGAGATCGAAGGATCGAGCATCTACAGGGTGCCGTTTGTGAGGGTGTCGTGCCAGAGCGAGCCGGTAGAGTCTTCGTCGACCGAACCCAGCTGCAAGAGGAGAAAAACAGTTGGCCCGACGACGCTTCCCCGCCATCCTCTCCCTCACCGTTCACATCGTCTCACGGGGCGGCTGTCCACCGCCGAGGAATAGGAGGGATTGCCCCCCCAGACCAATAGTTGGGCAGGTTGTGAATTGTCAGGAGGAGCTTAGGGTTGTTAGTATTTGCAGGTTATGAATTTTAGATTTGCAGTATTGAGCATATGAAGTATTTTATGAATTCTAGAGATCTATTTTTAGCACTTAAAAATGTAGTTTCATAGGAGTGTAAAAGTGCAGACAATGTGATTCTCAAAGAAGAAACTGCAAGTTTCAGTTTCAGATAGGAAACTCCAAGTTCAGTTTCAGATAAGAAACTACAACTTTCAGAGACAGAGCATTTATATTAACACGACCTTTTCAAACAGTGTGAACATCATGCTGGAAGTTTTATTCATGGTCGAAACTGGAACTACCAACCAGTTAACATCATGCTGATCAACATTCATGCATAGCACATCTTCATATGATGCACAGTCAAAAAGATATGATATTTTCAAAATGGCCACACAATGTCGAGTGTGCGAAAAACAGATAAAGCGAGGGACGAAGTTTTGGCAAGTGTAGGACGTGGTGTGCGTAGATGACAATTGGAACCCACATGTCAATAAAGGTGGAGGCAAAAAATTTGGAGATATTTTCTCTACACAGATGAAATCGAACCCAGGCGGAACAGCTGTCGGGTAGTGTCACTCGGCCACTAGGCTAGTTCAGTTGTTTCGTTACTAATAAGGCACTTCCTCAGGTGGTCGGATCTCCTCTTGCGCCTTTGTGCGCTCCCCGCGACGCTGCTGTCTGCCGTTGTGAACATGTTGAACATACGAGAGGAATCTGGAGAGGACTGTATGTGGAGAGGTGGACAGTCGGGACCCACCAGGTCTATGGCCGTACGCATGCAAGTGCCTCATCGAAAAAATACTTTCTCCTAATGCTATACTGACGTTGGGGCCCACGGGTTTGTCAACATAGTTACATTTTTTTAGGTGCTTCAACATAGTTACTATAGGAGCTAAATTCACAACGAAGCCGGGGAGGTGGCAGGTATCATTTATTATCACTGGGGCTACAAGTATCAGCTGGGTTTTGGGCTGCCCCGTCTAGACTTTCTTTTTTAACATGCGCAGCCCACGACCTCGGATGGGAGGTCCATAGGCATGTTTGTATTTTCTTGAGAGCCATCATGTATCGATTAGCCTATGGACCTCCCATCCGAGGTTTTATTTTTCCTGAAACATCGGCAGCCCAATTTATGTATTTTTTTTGAAGAAAACGCAGAGGTCTGTTCTATTTTTCTATATAAGAATAGGAACGCCTGGTCCAACTTATGTTTCCCTTCTAACTATATTATATATATTTAAATTATTTTATATGTTATTAGATATTATTGTTATTGTCATCATATATTTAACAGATACTTACATATGTAAGAAAAAATTATCCCACATCTTGTTAACTAATAAAAATAATTTCTTAACAATAAAATCCTGGATTTTTTTGGCAACGAAAATCCTGGTGATTGTGTAAGATTTAGGGACCAATGTAATAATAAATCACTTGTTATTTAAATATATATATATATAACAAAATGCTCAGCCCCTGTTTATTTTTTGATAACATTGCTGCGCCCACCCCAACATTATAATTAGAATCAGCCTAGCAAAATCGTGTATTTCGAGAAAGTGCAAATGGCCTGTAATTTTTTAGGTAAAACATAAATGGGCCGCATGGACGCTACATTATTTGTTCACCCAGCCCAGCTAATGGACTGTAATTCAAAAAAAGATCAAATGGACTGTAAATTCTACCCCGCAAAAAAGACTGTAAATTCTAAAAAATGGGTTGAATACGTGCCACATTTTTGGAGGCTGAAATGTGGGCCAGTAGGCCGAAGCCAATGCAAGTCGTTGTCAACTTAGTCAACAAATGGTTCTGACATTGTTAGCCGTTGGATTTACATCCAACGACCGGCATCCATCTTCAATCCCTCATCTTCTTCCTCCAGCGCCGCCGGGACCACCTGCTCCCGCCTCCTGCTGCTAGCAGCTCTAGTTAGCACGCGTCGCTGTGAAGCGCTACTCCATCGTTGTCCAGGCCATCCCTCCACCCCTCCACACCTCCTGTTTTTCTCCACCGACTGCCGAACCACACCGCACCAGAACCAGTTAACCCTTGTACACCTCTCCGTCTACGACTCTACTCCCGCATCTTCCCATCTCCGGCTCGTTGCTGTTCAGGGCCTCGCCGTCGTCCACCACCTTGGATGTGCTCAGCGCGAAGTGGTCAACATGGTCAACGAACGACACCATCGGAAGTAGACTGTGTGTGGAGAGGCTGACAGCTGGGTCCACGGCCGCACGCAAGGAAATGCCTCCTTATTACACGCAAAATAATGATTCCTCCATGTGACAGCTGGGACCCACCGGAAGGGCCTCTGTATTTCGCGAAAAATGTTCCCACCGCTGACAGGTCGGACCCACCAGCTATATCTTCGCACGCAAGGAAGTGGCTCCTTATTACGCACAAAAAAATGAATACTCCCCCTGCTAGTTGGGACCCACCTTGGTGGGAAGCTGACTTGTGGGCCTACTAAGTTGACGGGGACGGAGTGCTTTGTCAACTTAGTCAATATGAACGATTATAGCTCAAGTGACCGTACGATGTCCATCCAACGGCTGTAGTGCTTCTTCAACCTCTGGTCTTCTTTCTCCAGCCGCCCAAAGCAGCGCCGGTCGTGCTGCATGCTCCTGCCTCCTGTGGCTAGCTGTGTTGTCACGGAGGCCTCACCGCCCCGACTATTCTCACCGCTGGCCAGGCCCTACGGCGACGACAGCCTCACACCGCAGCCAAACCAATGAACCCTCGTACTCCTCACTGCGCGGGCTTCCATTGTCACGTCTTCCCTGGCTTCGCGTCGTCCCCTTCCTAGGCCTCGCCGTCGTCCACCGCCTTGGTGCTCTCGGTGCGGCGTGGTCAACGTGGTCAAGGAACGGCTTCCATCAGACGTGTACTGTACGTGGAGAGGCTGACAGCTGGGTCCACGGCCGCAGCAAGGAACTGCCTCCTTATTATGCGCAAAATAATTATTCTTCCACCTGACAGTGGGGACCCACCGGACGGGCCATCGTATTTCGCAATAAAACGTTTCCCCTAACTGCTGGGACCCACCAGCTACATCTTCGCACACAAGGAAGTGCGTCCGGGCGAAAAAACGATTCGCCCCCCTGTCTGCTAGGACCCACCAGCTACATCTTTACACGCAAGGAAGTGCCTGACAGTCGGGACCCACCTGGTCGAAGTGTACGTAGCGTTGTCATTCTGGTCGCGTACGTGTACATACATACTGGTCGATGTAGAGGCACGCACATGTCGTAGTAGAGGGGCACACGTAGCATGTACACGTACGTACAACAGCCAGTGTGCAAGAAAGAAAATACAGCCACGTACGTACATACGGGCAGGGTCTCGAACGCCTACTCGCGCATACGTATGGCCAGGGCTCATTTACATGGCTGGCTCGGAACGGAGAAACAACGCCGTCGTCGTGTTCATGGGGAGCCAACCGGCTGGGTCGGAACGGAATGCGTTGTCGTGTTCACCGGGAGGGCTTGGATGGAACAGCCGATGGAAACGAGGCCTGGCATACCGCAGAACAGAGTAAACGGCCTTGTGTTCGACCGGCCACGGTCGAAACGGGATCCTGTTCATCGGGAGGGGTCTGGCGTACCGCAAAACGGAGGAAACTGGCCTCCTACGGTCGTAACAGGGGTCCTGTTGATCGGGAGGGGTGTGGCGTACCACAAAACGGAGGAAACAGACTTGTGTTGGAGCGCTACGGTCGAAACGGGGGTCCTGTTCATCAGGAGGGGTGTGGCGTACCGCAAAACGGGACT
The DNA here is from genome assembly GCF_056163025.1 of Triticum urartu. NCBI lineage: Eukaryota > Viridiplantae > Streptophyta > Magnoliopsida > Poales > Poaceae > Triticum > Triticum urartu. Next base: position 265,606,266 of record NC_141878.1, on the reverse strand, counting down.
CCACAGGATACTGTTCATCTCCACCGTCGACCCCCTCCAACCTCCACACGAGCTACTGTTCATCCACCATCGACCTCCTCCAGCCTCCACCTGCGACTGTTCATCCACGGGCTCCTGTTCATCCAGCCTCCACCGTGCGCTACTCCATCGGCTACTGTTTAACCAGCCCTCTCCACGGGCTCCTGTTCAACCACTCCTTCACGGGCTACTGTCCATCCAGCCTTCCATCGTCTACTGTTCATCCAGCCCTCCACGGGGTGGCCCTGTTCATCCTGCCCTCCACGGGGTCCTGTTCATCCAGCCCCAACCGGATCGATCGATTGGGGTCCTGTTCATCCAGAGGCAACACCACGGGGTCCTGTTCATCCACCCCCACCGGGAACTATTCATCCAAACCCCCCAGCAACGCTCACTGTTCATCCAGAGGCAGCATCGATTGGCTTCAGTTAGCAGCAGTAGCGAAGGAATTGCTCGATCGGGTTTAGTTAACACCCATCGATCGATCGCTCGGGTTCCGTAACGCGTAGCCTGCAGTGCAATCGCTCGGGTTCAGTTAGAGCCCAATGCCTTGCTTGGGTTCACTTAGAGCCCAACGCCTCACACCCACGCGTGAGCGTGTATGAGAGAAACGCGCATCGCTCGGCCCCAACCACCCACCGTAACCGGGAACACCCCGATATTTTCCTCGCCCTCGCTTCTACCATGGTTTTTTCCATCATGGACGGCCCAAAGAATGACATGCAGCTGCGTCTGCGGCCCGCCCAGGACGAAAAGCCCATTTTCTGTCATGATGTTTTGTCATAGAAGTCGGACCCCACCACATCTATGATGATACCAGGTTTTGTCACAATTATCGTCATAGAAGTGTCATAAGTATGATAGAAAAATTTTCGTTCGGCCCAAAATGTCACGAATGTGTTTTTTTTGTAGTGCTAGTCTTGAGTCAAGGGCCAGGTTATCTTGCTATGATCTTGAAATAATTAAAAAAAGAGAAGGAAATAAAAATATCATATGGATCATATGGAGAGTAATGACTTCACATATTATAAAGAGTATGATGAATAAAAGTTGTTGAGAGTTGACAAACATAGTTTTGGTCATCGTTGCAATTAATAGGAAGTAATAAAGAAAGAGAGGTTTTCACATATAAATATACTATCTTGGACATCTTTTATGATTGTGAGCACTCATTAAAATATGACATGCTAAAGAGTTGATGTTGCATAAGGAAGACAATGTAATGGGTTATGTTTTCTTACATCCGAAATAAATTATATTGTCATGGATCATCCAACATGTTGAGCTTGCCTTTCCCCCTCATGCTAGCCAAATTCTTTGCACCAAGTAGAGATACTACTTGTGCTTTTGAACATCCTTAAACCCAGTTTTGCCATGAGAGTCCACCATATCTACTTATGGATTGAGTAAGATCCTTCAAGTAAGTTGTCATTGTTGCAAGCAATAAAAATTGCTCTCTAAATATGTATGATTTATTAGTATGGAGAAAATAAGGTTTATACGATCTTGTGATGTGGAAGAAATAAAAGCGATGAACTGCATAATAAAGGTCCATATCACAAGTGGCAATATAAAGCGACGTTCTTTTGCATTAAGATTCCGTGAATCCAACCATAAAAGCACATGACAACCTCTGCTTCCCTCTGCGAAGGGCCTGTCTGTTATCTTGACTTATACTTTATACAAGAGTCATGGTGATCTTCACCTTTCCTTTTTACATTTTATCCTTTGGCAAGCACTGTGTGTTGGAAAGATCCTGATATATATAGCTAATTGGATGTGAGTTTTCATGAACTATTATTGTTGACATTACCCTTGAGGTAAAAGGTTGGGAGGCAAAACTATAAGCCCCTATCTTTCTCTATCTCCGATTAAAACTTCATACCCATAAGTATTGCGTGAGTGTTAGCAATTGTCAAAGACTAAATGATAGTTGAGTATGTGGACTTGCTGAAAAGCTATTATATTGACTCTTTCTGATGTTATGATAAACTACAATTGCTTCGATGACTGAGATTATAGTTTGTTAGTTTTCAATGAAGTTTCTGATTCATACTTGAAATAGTGAATGAATTGTTACTCTAGCATAAGAAAACATATGATAATATATATATATATATATATATGTTGCTGTCCTAAGAATGATCATGCCGCCCTCATGTCCGTATTTTATTTTATCGACACCTCTATCTCTAAACATGTGGACATATTTTTCGTTATCGGCTTTCGCTTGGGGACAAGCGAGGTCTAAGCTTGGGGGAGTTGATACGTCCATTTTGCATCATGCTTTTATACGATATTTATTGCATTATGGGCTTTACCTACACATTATGTCACAATACTTATGCCTTTTCTCTCTTATTTTACAAGGTTTACATGAAGAGGGAGAATGCCGGCAGCTGGAATTCTGGGCTGGAAAAGGAGCAAATATTAGAGACCTATTCTGCACAACTCCAAAAGTCCTGAAACTTCACGGGAGCATGTTTTGTAATATATAAAAAATACTGGCAAAAGAATTAACCAGAGGGGGCCCACACCCTAGCCACGAGGGCGGGGGGCGCGCCCTACCCCCTGGGCGCCCCGCTTGTCTCGTGGGCCCCCTGGCAGGCCTCCGATGCCCATCTTCTGCTATATGAAGTCTTTCGTCCGAGAAAAATCATAAGCAAGCTTTCGCGATGAAACTCCGCCGCCACAAGGTGGAACCTTGGCAGAACCAATCTAGGGCTCCAGCGAAGCTGTTCTGCCGGGGAAACATCCCTCTGGGAGGGGGAAATCATCACCATCGTCATCACCATCGATCCTCTCAGCGGGAGGGGGTCAATCTCCATCAACATCTTCACCAGCACTATCTCCTCTCAAACCCTAGTTCATCTCTTGTATCCAATCTTTGTCCCAAAACCTCAGATTGGTACTTGTGGGTTGCTAGTAGTGTTGATTACTCCTTGTAGTTGATGCTAGTTGGTTTACTTGGTGGAATATCATATGTTCAGATCCTTTATGCATATTAATACCCCTCTGATTATGAACATGAATATGATTTGTGAGTAGTTACGTTTGTTCCTGAGGACATGGGAGAAGTCTTGCTATAAGTAGTCGTGTGAATTTGATATTTGTTCGATATTTTGATGAGATGTATGTTGTTTCTCCTCTAGTGGTGTCATGTGAACGTAGACTACATGACACTTCACCATTGTTTGGGCCTAGAGGAAGGCATTGTGAAGTAATAAGTAGATGATGGATTGCTGGAGTGACAGAAGCTTAAACCCTAGTTTATGCGTTGCTTTGTAAGGGGCTGATTTGGATCCATATGTTTCATGCTATGGTTAGGGTTACCTTTATACTTCTTTTGTAGTTGCGGATGCTTGCAAGAGGGGTTAATCATAAGTGGGATGCTTGTCCAAGGAAGGGCACTACCCAAGCACCGATCCACCCACATATCAAAGTACCGAACGCGAATAATATGAGCGTGATGAAAACTAGCTTGACGATAATTCCCATGTGTCCTCGGGAGCGCTTTCCTTTATATAAGAGTTTGTCCAGGCTTGTCCTTTGCTACAAAAAGGATTGGGCCATATTGCTGCACCTTATTTACTTTTGTTACTTGTTACCCATTACAAATTACCTTAGCACAAAACTATCTGTTACCGATAATTTCAGTGCTTGCATAGAATACCTTACTGAAAACCGCTTGTCATTTCCTTCTTCTCCTCGTTGGGTTCGACACTCTTACTTATCAAAAGGACTACGATAGATCCCCTATACGTGTGGGTTATCAGTCTCCTCCACCATCTTCTTCATTCTGTCCATGATGGGGGATTTCTCGACGCGAGCCTTCATCATCAGTTCCACGGCCGCATTACGTACCTTGGTAGCAGCCGGGTGCTCGATGCGGAACTTCGCCAACTCCTCCTTCTGTTCCATGACGAGGGCTTGCAGCATCTTCATCGAGGAACTACTCTTCTCATGGAGCTTCTTCCAGCCGGCGTTCTCCTCCTTCAGCATGTCGAGCTCGTGGAAGAGCTTCGCCTTGTCCTCTTGAAGTTGCAGGATTTCGTCGATCGCCATCTTCTCTGAGGCAGTGCTCTTCTTCAGCAGCATCACCAAGCCAGCGGTCAACTCCCCCTGCTCATTGAGCTAAGAGGGCATGTCATCGAGGCTCTCCTTCAATAGCTCCACCAAGCCGTGGATGAACTCCTTCTGCTTATTGAGGTGCTTATTGAGCTGATTGGGTATGCCGTCAAGGGATAACGACTCTAGCGCCACCAGCTCGGCATGTTCGCCTCCGCATCTAGGGCGCTCCTGGGAGCCATCGCCTGCCCGTGAGAGATCTTTCGAGGTCTCTGCGAGGCGGAGAGCCCTCTTTTTTTCCGTAGCCTTGCTTGCCGCTCCCTTGTTACAAGTAGTTCTCGACCTAGGGCTCTGCACACTGACCATGGCACGGACGGACGAAGAAGGACTTATGAGGAGGAAGGTAGAGTAATTTTCGGTTAGGTAGTTCCCCTTTTTATAACCTAAGTACTAGCACTAGTACTAAAACCTGCGTAGTGGAAACATGTTCAGGTTTGGTACGTACTAGTAGGTGTGAGTAGGCTTGCACTTAATTGTAGCACTAGTACTTTGGAATGTGATGGGAACAAGGTAAAGATTAATTGATGGTTTAGGTTTCAAGGCCTGAAACGGCTCCCGATGAGTTCAGTGGAACATAAATTTCAAGAACTCCCTCCATCTCAGTTTACAAGGCTTGCACGTGTATCTAGGTCGTCAATGTAACTTATATAAAATAAATTGTTTAAAAAATATATCATTAAAAAATAGAATATTTGATGTTTTTAATGATATATTTTTCATAATGTGTGCCTCTTATTAAGTTGGTCAAATTAACGACCTAGGTACACATGCAAGACTTGTAAACTGATATAGAGGGAGTACTACACTGCTGAAATGCGGTCGCACAAGTCAGCGATGTAACTGGTCGTACATGTCAGACCAAGCCAATGCGTGTCCCTTCGGTGAGACGCGGGTCCAACCGACCATCTGTTGATGCGATCGACTGTAAAGTATTACGCGATGGAGACTTCTGGTTGTGGCTTCGGTTGATTGTCACGACCAAGCATTCTAAAACTAGTGATAAATCAATTACCATCTTTTTCCAAATGACCAAGTATTTCACAGGAATACAATACATATAGATGGAGTGATTGTCAAGGTTGCAAACCGACATGGCGTTGCAAGTTCACGGCAGCAGCAACCGACTAGATCACTGCATCGCTGGCGGGGAAGGAGGACAACACACCTCGCCTACGATGTATGCCCAGCGGCGCCGCTGCAACTGGTCCCAGGATTTGGCTTCTCCTACCGCCCATTTGAACAGTTGCACCTGTTGCTCATGTCATTGCGCAGGCCTGCGCGTTCTTTCCTCCACAGTCGACTCCGTGAATATGATTTCTACCATTAGCCCTAGCTCAAAATCAACGCGATGCTGCCAGATGCTGACATCCCTCAGCATCTCTCCCCTGAGATTGACTTGCGCCTCCGCCTTGTGCTGCGCTAGGTGCAGCTCCTTGGAACTTCTCACCAATCGATGTGACACTTCCTCGATCTGATTTTCCCTTGCTACCCACCACCTAAAATGCAGCCCTGGCATGTCCTCCGGTGCCACCAATCTATGATTCCAAAGCAATGGATCCCCTCTAAAACACATCTAGGTTTCACTCAAAGGCGGCAGTGCTGTGGGCCGCATCGAGAGGGCAGCCTGCGGGATCCTGGGATCTAAGGTATTATCCATGGCAGGGAGGCGAGTCCTAGGTGCTGGGAGAGCCCTACGAGGGTAAGATAAAGATAGTACTACTCCACTCCGTCCATATTTAAATACGAAGGCTACCAACGCACTACTAGGGAAAAGCCTATACACAGAATCTTACCAGCAGCGCGCTATAAAATTAGGCGCTGCTGCTAAGTAGCAGTAGCGCGGGCTGTGGAAACTCGCTGCTGAAACAAGTTTATCAGTAGCGCGCACACTCCAAGCGGCGCTACTGCTAAAATTCCCACGACACCTCCGCGAGGCCAGTTATAGCAGCAGCGCATTAAAATAGACAGCGCTACTGCTACGTACCGTAGCAGCAGCGCATTCAGGCAATAATCGCTACTACTAAATTAACTACAGATCTCACTAGCCTCATCCACAGATCACACTCACATACACTCACGGTCTCCTCCTCACCCCCGCGCCGCCGGTCCTCCCCCGTCACCCCTCCCCCGTTGCCCCTCCCCCGATCTGCGCCGTTGTCGCCTCATCCTCCTCGCTGGACTCGGTGCCGGCCTCCTCCTCCGTCCTCCCTCCACTCGCCGCTGGCCGCCCCCTCCTCGCTCCGCCTTCCTCCTCGATCCGTCCTCCCACCACTCGTCGCCGGCCGGCCCCTCCTCGCTCCGCCTTCTTCCTCCGTCCTACTATCTTCTCCCTCCTCGAGTCGCCCCTCCTTGTCCCTCCTCCCTGATACATTTTGATTTAGTAGGCTTTCATATGTAACATTTTGATTTAGTTGATTTAGTATGCTAGTGGATTTAGTATGCTAGTTGATTTAGTCGATTTAGTTGATATGATTCAGTTGATTTAGTAGGCTAGTTGATTTAGTTGATTTAGTACATTTTGATTTAGTTTATTTAGTAGGCTAGTTGATTTAGTTGATTTAGTAGGCTATTTGATTTAGAACATTTTGATTTAGTTGATTTAGTAAAATGGCGCCACCACCAGCACCACTATGTCGACTGTGCAAGTCAAGGTGCGCCAGCAGCCTTGCAACTGGCAAGCTGTTCGGCATCTACTTCCATCCGAGTTTTCGTCATGCGGCGGTAAGAAATTAGATGAAATGTAACAACTATTTTATTTTTAGTGTTGGCATTACTGCATTGTGTCATTTTGCTTTTCTTACACAGATCGTCCCATGCAATGTGAGGTTGAAATTCAACAAGCTGACAGGAGACACTGTGACATTTGAGGCTCCTGGGGGGCCGTACACTATGGATGTCGAGAAAGGACGCAATATGTCGTAGATTGGAGGAGATGGATGGGCCCGTTTCCTCGCTCGCATGCGCCTTACTGGTGGTGAGTTGATCAGATTCTCCTTTAGAGCAGAAAGACCCAAGCTGGTTGTCATTTATATCAACCTGGTGGAAGATGATGAAGATGACGAAGATGATGAAGATAATGAGGACCCACTCAATGAAGATGATGAGAACCCACTTCATGAAGCCATCATAGCTCAAAGAATGAGGCCGAGCGAGGAGGAGGTGTGCAACCTATGGGACATAATTCCGCCACGTGATGACTTTGTCGGGGTGCCATTCGTGACCCGCCTGACAAGTACCATGGTCGATCGGCATGAAATGGTATGTTATACGTACAGCATGTAGTAATTTGATGATATATACATGCTGTATTGTTATACTTACAAATCTAGTCGATGATATACTTTAGTCTAGAGTCTGATCAGATGCTTAGGCTATTTATTAATTGATATGTTTTTCTTATTCAGAGATTGCCAAAGAACCTATCTGTGAGTTGTGGTATCGAGCCTGATGAAGAAGGCTCAGTTGGACTACGCCTTACCGCAAGGGGCTCCGTCACCACATGTACTTACCGCATGGGCACAGATGGTCGCACACACTTGAACTCGGTTGGGTGGAAGAGATTCCTCGTTGGCAAGAATCTTCATGCTGGACAGGCCATCCTAATTACTATCAGGAACACCCATCGCCCAGGCTTGAGGATGATGATCGTCGTCGATATCATCTAGAACTACATATGTGTATGTGGCTATATCATCTAGAACTACATATGATGATCGTCGTCGATATCATGTAGAACTACATATGATGATCGTCGTCGATATCATCTATAACTAAATATGATGATTGTCGTTGATGTCACCTTGTACTGCTTGAGGATGCATGTTGAGTATATATGAAATTGTTATCTAGTACTCCCTCGGTTCCAAATTACTCGTCGTGGTTTGAGTTCAAATTTGAACTAAAACCACGACGAGTAATTTCGAACCGAGGGAGTACTACCTAGTACCTATAATGCTTTATGAAATTGATATCTAGTAGCACCTAGTATCTGGAAATTGCAGTTTATCGAAGCCGGAATGGGGAAATGGTGAAAGATATAACAGTAGCGCTGGACCAGGAAATCGCTACAGCTAAGTAATAGCAGTGCATTCCTGAAAAGCGCTGCTGCTATAGTCAATAGTGGTAGCGCGGGTACAGGCAGCGCTACTACTAAGAGTTAGCTGTAGCACCTTATTGGTAGCGCGGGTACCCGCGCTGCTGCTAGGCCTAAAACCCGCGCTGCTGCTAGCCTTTTCCCTAGTAGTGACGGTAGCCCTGGCAAAAATTGATCATGCCATCTGCATCCTAGTTTATTGGCCCCCTTTTTTTGTGCCACTTTTTATGACATGCATAAATATTATGTTACTTAAAAATATGGTCAAAATTGGCACAAAATATGAAGGAGACCAATGGAAGTAGCAACCCATGATTTAACTACTCGCATGCATGCAGTGGAGTAGTAATGTCTTTCTTCCTCCCTCACATCCACTCAATTTGGATGCAATGTATTAATTGACCATCAATGAAGTGAAGGACTTTACACGCGTCAAATTATCACATGGGGTGGATATACGTACAAAAATGCGTCCCCTTGTGTACCCGCGTGTGCGTGCGAGGGAATGAGTGCATGCGTGGCATGCGTGCACATCTTCGCTTCATGCATGTACCGCCAATGTGCCTCAGAGAGGACGAGTACATTCTTCTGGAACCAGCAACACGTTACTGTGATCAATCCACACAAGGAGGTTGCGACAACGCCTCCACATGTGCCACATGGCTTCATGAACTGTAAGAGAGACACTGTGTAGCGTGCCATTGGAATTCTAATTTACGTGTTTTGCACATACTCAAAGTACTAGTAAGGTACACATGCATTGCATGCATCAGATTTGGCAACCAAATTATGAGTAAATACCACACTATAGCATGTAACCTTTGAGTCATATATGCCTGATGTAGACATTTATTTAATTCTTATAGTTCATCTCATTCAAAATCAATTAGTTTTTATAAAAAAGCCAGGGCCTCTTTGATTCGTAGTATTTCCAAAATGCGGGAATAGGAAAAACATGGGATTAGAGTGGAATGTCATCTTGAATCCTACGGGATTGTACGAGTGTTTGATTGTGCATAGAAAAAACGTAGTATTCTTTCAAAGAGGTTTGAGTGGATGGGATGTTTCCTATGAAATCTAGTGCAAATGAATCCTATGGAAAAATTCCTATGGTTTACAATCCTACGAATCAAACAACCAAGATAGGAAAAATTTCTAAGGATTAGAATCCTCAAAAATTCCTTTGAGAATCCTTTTAATCAAAGAAGCCCTTAATCTATTTTATGATTCATGGAATTGTGCATTGTAAAGCATAAAGTAAAAACAAATGATGCCAATTCAACTAGAAAAAAAAGTTTGGGCAGTTATGATGCGGAAGATTCTAGAACAAAGGAGAAGCACTTGTGTTTTGAGGTTTGTGCATTATGCTTAAGTTCAACCATGGAGTCTGCTAGATTGTGCATATGGGAAAATCTGATGGGGGCTAGAAGATGGTGCGAGGGGTCCAATGGAGGGAGACTATGAAGGAGTGCACAAGTGTGAGATCGATATTTAAAGAGAGGGGGCGAGAACGTGCGCTGTTGCGCGCAGTGGCGGAGCCATGAAAAATAAATGAGCTAGGGGGCCAAGCATTGTTAATCCTTTACGAGGAGGGCCAATTCATCAACTTAAACCATTTTACCAGCAATTGTCTAATGATCACATTCATATTAGCCTCGATATATAGTGATGTTAGGGGGGCAGGACCCTTGCTGCCCCTGTCTTCGCCACTGTGTGCGCGTGTGAGAGATGAAGTGGAAGGCATGGATGATGAGAGGGGGGCGTTAGATATATAATGTGGGGGTATTAGCTATGTAATCCTATATAGAGAGGTATAGATTGATCGATGTGGATGTGGGAAAGAGGGTGAGACCTCACTAGATATATAGATTGATCGGTTTGTGTGGAAAACTGGGAAAGACCTAGCTATATATAAGCACACATAGAGGAACATTGATTGTTGCGCACGCACGTGAGAGATAAAGAATGCTCTATATGATGAAGAGCGGGAGGTGTGTGTGTGTGCATGAACGGGAGACCGGCCTGAAGAAAAAGATTGCATGTGTGCGATGGATAGTGCTGACCGGTAGTGTCTATGCATGCATGCACGAGAGAAAGTTAGTGGTACAATTATAAAGAGAAGACAACTGTGTGGGTGTAAAAGACTAGGTGAGGTCATAATCAATGTAAAGTTGAATTCAAATATTTGAATAAGAGAACATGATGTTTGAAACCCATGCATGCATGAATATAACTAAGATATGCGCGGTGTGGTTTGGAAATGAGCATGTTGTACTGTATACACATTGAACAAGGTCAGACTGATTTGAATTTGAGATACTCATGGTAGACATTGTTTGGCCACATTGCATCCGTGCATGGACACATGATTCTAATTGGAGATGATGGGTGGCTTTTGCATCACATATCTATATCTATACCCCTATATATGTTATATTTTATATTTTTTATATAGTGTGCGGATAACTTTAACTTTGAAAGATGGTCGTTGGATGAAGCCAATCCGATGGTGTAGACATGGCAAATTTGAGCACTACTATCCGTTGCATATCATCTAGATTCCACCAGATTTTGCCACATGTGCAATCTAGAAGACTCCATGGTTGAACTTAAGCATAATGCACAAACCTCAAAACACAAGCACTTCTTCTTTGGTCTAGAATCTTCCATATCATAATTGCCCAAATGTTTTTCTACATGATTTGCCATTATTTGTTTTTACTTTATGCTTTACAACGCACAATTCCATGAATCTTAAAATAGATTAGCTTTCTTATAAAAACTAGATGATTTTGAATGAAATGAACTATAAGAATTAAATGAACATCTACATCATGCATATATGACTCAAAGCTTACATGCTATAATGTGTTATTTATTCATAATTTGGTTGTCAAATCTCATGCGTGCTATGCACGTGTACCTTACTAGTCTAAATGGTGTTTGTGTGTGTTGTGCGTGTTAAACACATTGTACGTAGTGTCATACATGGTTTAGATTCCAAACATCTAGCTAGAACATAGATGTACTATGATTTGAATTGAACATAAAATGGATACATATATTTGAATTTGAGATCGTATGTACATGTAGTTCGTATTTATATAGGAATTTACTTCTCCTATATTCATGTCATGTGTTGTGAAGATAATATTTAGATGGTTGTATAACTAACCCGAGTACAATCCCATTCAAACAGGGAAAATGTACTCAAATTTAGTCCATATGCTAGATAACACACATTGTTTTTTTATTGTTGAGGGAAGTGCAAATTGTTTTGGTACTGTACACGTTATGTTTGTTGTCCCGATTTTTTCGTTGTATTTTAATGCATTTCTAGTAATATAGTAAAACGAGACAGGGCTCTCTCTAGTGATGAGGTGTGAATTGTCTTTTTTTGGTACATGTTAAGCTTGTTCTCCCGAAATTTCAAGCTGCGCCTTGTTATGCCGAAATTTCAAGCTGGCATCTCCGTCTATCGTGCTGCGAAACTCCCACCTCTTCAACCCGCGCCTTGTTACCCCGAAATATTTAAGATATATCTTTATCTCGTTGTGCTCCGAGAACTCCCTCCATCTCAACCCGCACCTTGCTATCCCAAAATTACAACGCGCGCGAAAACTCCCACCTCCTGCAAAATCCCGACACGCGAAATGCCCGTGATACCCCTGAACCGAAAGAATCGCCTAGCTCAAATATGGGGGTACTTTCATAAATTACCCCACATTTCGGACAAGCGCGTCCCTAAGCCATGGTTCCCCACTCCCATCCCATCCGCCCACCCATTCGTACACCAAGGCCGTGAAAACCTATGAAGCCCCACACCCTCCTCCGTCCGCCACCCAGCCGGAGCCTCTTCCCCGACGACGTCGTCCACAGCAACACCTAGACGTCCCTCATCCATCGTACCGGATGAGGATCCATCGTCGATCTCGTCGTCCCACCGGTTCAGCCACCCCATCCTCCACCTCCAAGGAGCTACCCTAACGTTCTCCTCGTCTTTCGCGCCACCTCCATTCCCACACCAACATTTTCACCTGCACCACCGGAAGAGAAGCATCATCACCATTTCCTTGGATGAAGTTGAGGCCTAATCGGCGCCACCAAAGAGGTTGTACACTAATCACCGCATTTTCTTCTTGATTCGATCTCACGGTGCTGTCGGCGCTCGGTCCCGAGCCGACATGGCGCGGCTCCATCCACGGCGGCGTCGCCGACCACTTCCTCCACGGCATCGCTCCCTCGGCGGTGACGTCCACATCAGTAGGAGCTGCTGCTACTGCTTTAGCTCTCGCTTGTGCTACTGCTCTGCTCTGCTCTTGCTCCCGGTCCCCTGCCTAGTCTACTCTTGATCTTCCTCGTGCTGCTGCTCTTGCTTGCGATGTTGCTCCAATTTGGCTACACTTCAGTCGACTGAATCGACTTTTGGGTCAGTCGATTTTCAAGGGGTGGAGGGCCCGTCGGAGTTAAGGAAGAACCAGCCGCAGTGGGGAGGGGGGCTCGCTGAAGAGGTACCCCACTATCTATCTTAGGGTTTAGGGTGGGGGTGGTGGTCGCCCATGGTGGTGGGGCGATGGCATGGGGATCACCGGAGAGAAAGCTCGGCATAGGGGGGCTAGAGGGATGGTCGAGCGGTGGCGGACCAGTGGTGGGGAGTGGTTTCGGGGTGGGCGGGGCGGCACACCGCCGACCATGGGCGGCGGGGGGCGGCAGTTTGGCCGGTGGTGGATGGCGGCTTAGGGGAGTGGAGGTTGAAGATGAACTACAGGCCCTTGATTTCGTATCCAACAGCTGGAAAATCGGCTGACCAGAGATGAAAAAGTCAGTCGACTAACGTGTAGCCTCACCCTGATGCTGCTACACGACCAGCTGCCCCGGCTCTCACACGCGCTGCCGCTACAGCTTTTCTGCTACTAGTGTGTTTAGTTTCGACAGTAAAATTCAGTTTCGATAGCAAAGTTTAGTTTCAATAGTTAAGTTCAGTTTGGACAATTAAATTCAGTTTCGACAGTTAAGTTCCGAGATGAGCGGCTGATGTATTTTACATCTAGCACCTTGCGGTTATGTATTTTACGTCATCTATTGGAGATGCTATTAGAATTCCACTCAGGTTAACGTTGTCTCTCTTGTTCTGCTTCAGCCACGGCGTCGTATAACTCACCAGAGCTGCTCCAACAACGAAACCCTCCATCATAGCAGAGCAGTACCCCGGCTCCATCTCCAGACGCCTAAGATCTTCTTCCCCTCCTCCGACAGCCAAGACAGCTGGAGCATCCTCACCGACCAACCCAATCTCGCTGAGATCGACATGGCTTCCCCAAAGAGGTTGTACACTTGTTGCATCTCTTTTTTACTCTACATGTTATATATATTGTCCATTGAGCACACATAGTAACATGAAATACGATTATTTTATCCTACTATATGACAAGAAGTGAGGTACCAGACAACTTAGCTATCCGTGATGGACTCTCTTGAATGCCATCATTATTTATCTCTGCGTGTTTGAGCTGTGCATTTGTCGATGGGCCTAGGAGTTGAGCTCGTAGGGCAGTGGCCTGGGTCCAAAGTAGTAGAAGTAGCACAAAAACATTTTTTCAGTGTAGGCTTTTCCTTGCTCAAGCCTGCCTACTATAATCGCCAGTGCTTGAAAGGAAAAGTGAAGGAAAAACATAGGAATTGGAAAGTTTCCTATGGTACTACTATTCATGCATTTGGTTCAAAGGAATGGAGCAAAGGAAAACTGTAGGATTTGTTCCTTTAGTGTCTCCTTGAAAGAAAAACCGTAGGAATTTTAATTTCCACTTGTCCTCCTTTTCAAATTCCTATTCATGAAGGACAAGACTAAGAGATAGTAGCATAATAGCATTATAACCGTGCATTTTCTTGTGGTTTGGCTTAATCTCACCATGCTTCTTTGCATCCTGTGATCTTCTAATTCTTGTGAACCAAACACCCAGATTGGCAGAAATCATGTGTTTTTAAATTCTCTATTTTGCACGTGCATTCCTATCCTATTCCTATCTATTTCCTATCCATACATTGTTAGAATCCTAAAATTCAAAGAAGACCTTACACAATTACTTCTGTTACAGATATGTGTCAAATAAAACCTTGTGTGGTTTGTCCTGCTCCTGCTGCGTTGTGCTCCACCCCAGCTCAGCTGCTCCAATGACGGAAGGGTTCACCACAGCAGGGACTCGCTCTCCAGACTGTCTTTCGCCGCCTCAGATCTTCTTCTCCGCCACCGGCAGCCACGACAACTGCATTACCATCATCAACTGAGCAGATGACCTTGAGGACTACACGGGTCCGCAAGAGAGGTCGCACTCTTCCATGGCTTCTTACGTTATGCATCACTTAATATGATGACATGCTACTTTATCGTCGTGTTCACCTATTAAACTCCGATTCAGGTCGAAACTAATGTTGAAACTTGAGTTTTTAAATGGTTGTGGGGTACATATTGGGGTAGCAATCAGTACTATATATCTACTATCTGGTTAATCTCGTGTGTCTACTATGAGTTTCATGTTGGGTGGAAGTAAACATTAGAGGAGCCATTATCTGTATTTTTTAACTAAAGCCATTATCTGCCTGCTATCATTGGTTTTGGGTCTATCCATAGTTTTCTACCATCACTCTGGATTTGTGCATGCACTCCTTACATAATCTCACTATGTTTTATTCCTATGCATGTCAGTTATTGTACACAATGGAACTGAACATGTAGAGCAAAAGAGACGAGCCTTGCGTGATAATAAAATTTCATGCAGACGTCGCTCCATGGTGGGCGCAAAGGCAGCCCCCTCCACCCATTTCGGATTTTAATCAAGAGGAAGATAACTGTTCTGAGGGGGATTCAGAAGGAGAAGACCACTCCTATTTACCCCCTGAGGTCTTCGCTCTAACTTGGCATGCTGATGTTGGTAATATCATGCATATGGTGCCTTGCATTGCTTACTTTATACATCAAATATGTCATCTGCTTAGTTTAGACATGCTTTGTGTGAATGCCATCTGTTTAGTTTCTTTATCGTATATGTGAATCATGCAATGCCATCTTGTTTAGCCAGGTATCATATATGTGAATATTGCAATGCCACCCTGGTTAGCCAGTCATCTTATATGTGAATTATATCATGCCATCATTTTTTTATTACGTGTTAAATTTGTCAACAATTTTAGTACATTCAATTACTCTTCTTGTGCATCAGCCATTCGGCACGGTCATGGAGAAATCTAGAGTGGAAACAAGGTCTTTAGAGCAGACAATGCTATCTGACGAAGCGCATGTCTTGCTGATTATGGATAGCTCCTCAAAGGAGGATTCAGAGACAGATGACCAGTCCTATTTCCCCCCGAGGTGCATGCTCTAACTTGGCAGGGTTATGTTGCTCATATCATGTGTATGGTATCTTGCATTGCTATGTCATTTGCTTAGATTAGACATGCTTTGTGTGAATGCAACATGTTTAGTGTCTAATTACCATATATGTGAATTATGCAATGCCATCTTGTTGCAAGACATTATATATGTGAATTATGCAATGCTATCTTGTTGCAAGGCATTATATATGTGAATTATGCAATTCCATGCTATTTAGCCAAGCGTCATATATGTGAATTATATCATGATGTCCTTTTTTGTATTTCTCATTGCATTTGCTGACAATGTTTGTATATTCAACCGCTCTTCCTGTGCATCAGCCATTTGAATTGGTGATGGAGGAATCTAGAGTGAAAACAAGGTCTTTAGAGCAGACAATGCTACCTGCTGAAGCAGATATCTTGCTAGTTACAAATAGCTCTTTAGAGGAGGATTCAGAGGCAGATGACCAGTCCTATTATCCCCTTAGTTTTTACATCATATACACAGTATTGAATGCCATCTCCGTTGTTGACACATCATATATGTGATTGCCCTCTGCTCACTTGCTTAGTACATAAATCATATATTTGAATTATATCATGCCATTATGTTTACATAGACAGCATGTATCTGAATTATGGCATGCCAACCCATTTTCTAAAGACATAATATAGTTATATCATCTCATCATGTTTACATAGTCATCATATTTTGAATTATGTCATTCTATCCATGAATTATATCATGCCATCATGTTTCCATCAACGGCATGTTTGTGATTTATGGCATGCCAACCACTTTAATAGACACATCGTATAGTTATATCATGTCATCCTGTTTACGTAGTCATCATATTTTGAAGTATGTCATTCCATCCTGTTTAGTTAGCCATCATACATGTGAAATTGTGTCATGCTATCCTGTTTAATTAGACATCATATATGTGAAATTATGTCTTGCTATTCTGTTTGGTTAGACAACATAAATGTGAATTATTTCATGCCTTGTTTTCTTCCCTACTATCCATTGCACCTATCTATCTTACAATGTATGTACATTCAATTACTTTTCTTGTTTATCAGCCATTTCAATTGGAGGGGTGATGGAAGTATCTGTGGGAGTAAACACGCGGTCTTCAAAAAAGATCGTGCTACCTGTCGATGCAGATAGAACCACGGTTGTACTTGCTCAAGAACCAGCCCCACCACACATAACCTAGACTCACACATATTCTAACCCTACCTAGTTGGACAGAAAACGAGCTACACCCCTTCTAACCCCATCCCCGGCAGATAGTAACCCAGTTCCAGTTGACACACCACCGTCTCCACCACAGAGCACCCAAACACAAGTAGTTAGTAAGGCAATTGTAGTGCCCAAAGCACGAGGACCACCACTCTGAACCCCAAGTCAATGCTTAAATCAGAAGACGAATTGTTCTCAGGTCAGGTTCCGTGGCTATGGTTCATACTACTTTGCTCTTGCATTACTGTATTTACTCATACCAACTAATTTCAAATTTGAAGGATGCAATTGAAACTCCAATGGCGCAATAGGTATGTTTTAAACCTATTTCTTTAATGTGTTTGCTCTTGTAACTTGCTCTATTTTGATTTCAGTTTCAATTGAATAAACAGTTATGTTCTCATGCCATGCACATTACAAGTGTTGTTATTGATGTGTAGTTTCCCACACTTATATTCTGTCTATGCTGCTTTGTCTTAAATAGATATGATTCGAACTGTTTCTATCTTGATTTGGCAACATAAACTAGAATGATATAGACCATAGAGTGACCATACTACATAGATATATGTTTGTTTCATGCTGTTATCCTGTCCACCTTACTACTGAACTGGTTTACCAAAATGAGTTTCATATACAACATGGCAAACCTGTGATGTGTTTGTTTGTTTCTCTTTTAGAACGTGGATAAAATATTGGAGAAGAGTACCCCGTTATGCAATGGTAAAGGAAGTAATGTAGATAAGGTTCAAGATAGTGAGACATCCCTGTTGGTCTCCAAGAAAGCTGATAAAAACTATATTGAAGACACTGAGATAACCCCAAAGTCCTGTCTTGATGTAGTGTTGTAGTTACTGGCTACTACTGCTGGCACCAGCTCTTCGAACTCGCTGCCTGAATCAGTTCGGCTTATTGAGTCTCAACTTCAAGTTGAAAGGCATCGATTAGATGTTATGCGACAGGAAGCCGAAGGACTGAGGAAGTCCCAGCAGAATCCAGATGAATACTTTCTGTAGCAACAACAAGTGCTAGAGGATTTAAGCGCCAAACAAGTGAAAGTTAATGAGCTTGCTAAGCATCTTGCTAGCATTATGGGTACCCAGGATATCGTTTCTTGAGCTCTTATGAAGTGGTTTCAGTTCTACACTTGTTTTGCTGCAGCGTTTATTTGGACTGGTCGCCAACTTTGACAACCAGTGTATATGATATGCTACTTTGTTCTCTATATTTGCACTTGTGGCGAACTTTGATGACCAGTGGATGTAATATGTGTAATAGCCATGATAGCCTAGCATAAGTTGCTTGCTTATCTATTTCCTTGTTGTCTTGTTTATTTGTTTGCTTGTAGTCAGTGCAGTTCTTTTTCCACGGTTTGCTAGTGGCCGAAGTAACCTATTTTTTAAAACTAGAACACAATAACCATGGGCTACATATTTACTGTAGTTACCATGGGCCTCCTACGAGCCTAGAAACAATGGGCATTCTAAGGGTCGTAGAAACAATGGGACTTCTATGGGTCGTAGCATCAATGGGCCTTCTATGGGCCGTATGATTGATCGGCCAATAACAGACCGCATTATGGGCCGTAAACGGGCTAGATTTGGAATCGTCCGTTCATGGGCCGACAATAACGGGTCGTTGTTAATCAGCCGTATTTGATGATGCTATGAAAATGGCCCAACGGATTAACCGGCCGGAAACGGGCTGATTGTTACCACAGGCTGAATTTGGCCCACAAGCAGAAAAGGCCAGTAACGGGCCGTAAGTAACCGAATGCTGGAAATGAGCACAAGAATAAATGGGCCGTTATTGGGTATAAAGCGGTACATTGTTCATTGCGGGTCAGATTCACCATTGGTCATTAATGGCCAAGAGTTACAAATGGCCTCGTATGGGCCGAAAGTTACAATGGGCTGGAATCATATTGGACGGCCCAGATGAAGCTACTGGGCTTAATTTCGATAGGTCGTTAACAGGCTTTTCGTGGGACACCTCGTTACCTTTTGACCAAGTCAAATAGGCCGGCCTTTTCACCGGAATGGGCCTCTGTTGGGCCGTGCCACGTGTCGACGTATCATAGGCGCCTCCTGTCCAATGAATGGATGACATTTGTCCCAACGGTGAGCCAACACGTGTTTCATCCGGCCAATGAGAATTTTACATGTGGAAAATCCTCATTGGTCCAGGCTGTTAGCGGGTTAGCGGATCCAAAACTGGACCCAATAGCTTAACAGTGACCCGTTACGGTGGATGACGTGTGTCAGTCACCCTTGACGAAAGCACTTCCATGACGCACCATTTATCGTCATGGAAGTGGAAACTTCCGTGATGATAATTTTGGTAATGTCATGGAACACTTCTACGATACACAGGTATGACTATCTTGATTCTGTCATAAAGTCGTCATGGATGTACATGCATGACAAAAAACGTGACCTACTATGACAAACACGTATCATCACGGAAGTGTATTTTTTTGTAGTTTACCCTCACCCACTACCCTTATGACTACTACCTCTAAAGACGGAGAAGCGCAATCGAAGACTACTGCATTCCTATGCTTCCAAAGCTCCCAAATCACGGGAGTGAAGAGTGCCCATAGATCCTTCGGCCTGTTCATCCCTTCCGTTCTCGTCACACACCATTCCTTTAGGCTATCTTGTGTCGTAGGCGTCCACACCTCCTTTCCCATGGTCGAACAAAGCGTTCTCCACATGGTTCTTGCGAACACACACATCAAGAGAATATGATCGACAGTTTCTTCTTCTTGGTCACAGAAAGGGCATTTGTCTTGATGGGGTAGACCACACCCAGCGAGGCGGCCAGACATCCAACACCTGTTTCTCATTGGTAGCCAGTTGAAGAAACGACATTGCAACAGGGCTCTAGACTTCCATGTGAAATCCGTTGTTGGCACCACCTCCCTTCTGGTAAACATGGTGGTGTAGATGGAGCGAACCGAAAACTGCCCATTAGTTTCCCACGACCAAGTGATGGAATCCACAACACCTTCCTGGAGCCGAATCTGCCCCAAACGCTGCCAAACCTCCAAGTACTCCATATATTGAAGAATTAAGTGGTTTCCTAATAAGACCGGCTCACGGACGAGAGGAATTTGAACTATGAGGCACATCGACTCGTTGTCTTCGAGTAGCCGGCTCATCGGATAAGCCCGCACATAGCTCTGCGGAGCTGCTCTGGGTCTTCCATTTTGCTTTGCTAGTCTGTTGATTTTTCTTCAAAAGAAAGTGTGAATCTAAATGAGTGTCTAGATGAGAAAATGGTACCTTCTTGATGGCTTGTCTCGTTCTCTTCAGGATAAAAGTTTCCGAGTTGGATGAGATTGAAATTACCTCAACATTACCGGCTCGACTGGCTTCCATGTGATCCTCAAAAGAGGGAGCGTCAGCAAGTTCATTAAAAAGATGACCAAGTGAGTCGAGCTCTACCTTTGACTCATTTCCAGCAGCCTTCTTATCGGCGTTGACCGGTTCATCCTCCTGCTCAACTGGAGGAGCATACTTTCGAGTTTTCTTCTTACAAAATCTAGAATCCGCCTGCATATATGATGAGCCAGAAATTAAGCTTAAAAACAAAAAATAAGTCAGACAGAATGAGTAAGAGTGCACAACTAAACTTACTTGAGGCACGGGTTTGGTCAGACAGAAGGGAGCTGGCCCGGTTTTGTTGCACTTCTCTTAGGGCTCTCCCAACAGTTTCTATGTGGCTTTATTTACTTCTTCAGGAAAATTAACTTAACTGAAGCGTTGCACATCTGACGGGTCAACAGTGTAGTTGCACATCAAGTCACCCCTCAAACTAAGGGGTTGAATTCACCAGCTTATCCAACACCGGGTCAGGTTGATCCCGGTGAGGCCATTAGTCGTCAAAGCCCTCAACTTGGAGTAAGGTAGCAATTGATAAAACGGAGCACAAATGGTATTGCAATGGTTGAAAATGAGGCCTAGGGTCTATACTTTTGCTAGTGCAATCTCTCAACAATGCTAATATAATTGGATCATATAACCATCCCTCAACATGCGATGAAGAATCACTCCAAAGTTCTTATCTAGTGGAGAACATAAGACAAAATTGTTTGTAGGGTAAGAAAACACCTCAAAGTTATCATTCAGATCGATCTATCCAAGAGTTTGTACTAAAATAACACCAAGTTATCCTTTCCGATCGATCTATCTAAGAGTTCATACAAGAATAACACCATATGATACACATCAACCAACTCTAATGTCACCTAGATACTCCAATGTCACCGCGAGTATCCATGAGTTGATTATACTATATGCATCAAACAATTTCAGATTCATAATACTCAATCCAACACAAAGAACCTCAAAGAGTGCCCCAAGATTTCTACCGTAAAAACAAAGAAGAGAACATGCATCAACCCATATGCATATATTATCCCAATATCACCTCGGGAATCCGTGAGTTGAGTGCCAAAACACATATCAAGTGAATCAATATGATACCCCATTGTCACCATGGGTATTCATAGCAATACATACATCAAGTGCTCTCAAATACATAAAAGTATTCAATCCGATAAAATGAAATCTCAAAGGGAAAACTCAATTCATCACAACAAGACAGAGAGGGGAAAACACCATATGATCCAACTATATTAACAAAGCTCGCGATACATCAAGATCGTGCCAACTCAAGAATACAAGAGAGAGAGAGAGAGAGATAAAGAGACTAAACACATAGCTACTAGTACAAACCCTCATCCCCGAGGGTGGACTGCTCCCTCCTCGTCATGGTGGCCGCCAGGATGATGAAGATGGCCACCGGTAATGATTTCCCCCTCCGGCAGGGTGCCGGAACAGGGTCTACATTGGTTTTTCGTGGCTACAGAGGCTTGCAGTGGCGGAACTTCTAATCTAGGGTTATTTCTGGGGATTTCTGTATTTATAGGATTATTTGGCCTCTGTTTCACACGAAGATGGGCCTCAAGGTGAGCACGATACACCTGCACACAGATTGGGCTCCAGGCGCGCCCAGGTGTATCTTGCTCACCTCATGGCTCTTCTGACCCTCCCAAGAAGCTTCTAGTGCCTATTTTATTCGAAAAAATCATCAAAAAGTGTCAGCTCATTTGAAGAACTTTAATTTCTGCACAAAAAAGAACACCATCGTAGTTCTGCTGAAAATAGCGTCAGTCCTGTTAGTTCCATGCAAATCATACCAAAACCATATAAAATTGTTCTAAACATGGCATGAATACTTCATAAATTATAGATATGTTGAATAATTCATAAGTTATTGATATGTTGAATACTGCATAAATTATTAGCAGTTGAGTTGTCGATTCAACCACACCTAAAAGACTTAATATCTGCAGCAAGGTGATCAGTAGAAAAGTAGTATGGTAGTTTGATAGTAACGGTAACGGTAGCTATAGTAACAGTAGCAGTTTTGTAGTGATTGTAATAGCAGCAACAACGGAAGTAACTTAGGAAAGATCAATATATGAAAAGCTCATAGGCATTGGGTCGGTGATGGATAATTGTGTTGGATGGCATTCACCATGTAATAGTTATAACCTAGAGCGATGCAGAACTAGCTCCAATTCATCAATGTATTGTAAGCATGCATTCCGTTTTATAGTCATACGTGCTTATGGAAAAGATCTTGCATGATATCTTTTGTCCTACCCTCCCGTGGCAGCGGGGTCCATAAGGAAACTAGGGGATATTAAGGCCTCCTTATAATAGAGAATCAGAACAAAGCATTAGCACTTAGTGAATACATGAACTCCTCAAACTATGGTAATCACCAGAAAGAATCCCAATTATTGTCACCTTGGGGTATGTGGATCATAACTCGTAATAGGTGCATATAACTTGCAAGATAGGATGGTAAAAGAGATCCAGTCACACTCATACTCAACATTACCTAAACAGAAAGCATGACCATGATAATAGTGCTCTCCAGCTGGTGCTTTTGATGAGAAGATGATGACTCAACAATAAAAGTAAATAGATAGACCCTTCAAAGAGGGAAGCAGGGATTTGCAGAGGTGCCAGAGCTCGAAGCTTTTAAAATAGAGATGAATATAATTTTGCGCGGTATGCTTTCATTGTCAAATTAGCGACCGAGGATTTTCACTATATTCCATGGTAGACACATTATAGGCGGTTCCCAAATAGAAAAGTAAAGTTTTACTCCCCCTCCACCAACAAACACAAGCCATGGCTAGCCGAATCCTCAGGTACCCTCCATACCAACAACACTTTGGGGGAGTTTTGTTTCATTATTATGTTTTGATTTTGATCATAGGACTGGACATCCCAATTACCAGCCACTTTCTCGTGAATGAAAAGTGAATAAACACTCCTCATGAGAATAACCCACCTAGCATGGAATATATTGATCGCCCCCTGTCACTTCATGAGCGATTCGGGCATACAAAACAGATTATCATTTGAAGATTTAGAGTCTGGCACATGCAAATTTACTTGGAACGGTAGGTAATTACCGCATATAGGTGGGTATGCTGGACTCATATGGAATAACTTTGGGTTTTAGGAAGTGAATGCACAAGCAGTATTCCCGCTTAGTACAAGTGAAGGCTAGCAAATAGATCGAGGAGCGACCAACTAGAGAGTGGCAACGGTCATAAACATGCATTGAGGTTAATCAACATTGAATACGAGCATGAGTGGGATATTAAAAACCATGAACATAAATATCATGGAGGCTTTGTTGGTTTTGATTCAACTACATGCGTGAACATGTGCCAAGTCAAGCCACTTGAATCATTTAGAGGAGGATACCATCCTATCATACTACATCATAATCCATTTTAAATGCATGTTGACACACAAGATAAACCATTATCCACTCCTAGATATTTAAGCATGGCATGAGTAACTATGATCTCTAATTGTCATTGGAAACATGTTCATTTGTAATGACCAAACCTCGAAGGATTTGAGTCTCTGTGCTTACCGTGCTAGTCCCTAGATCGAACTCGCTAGCACACACAATATAGATGAATACCAGAAAAGCAAGTGCATCATTTATTACAACGTATGATCCAGAATATATAAAATAAAACAATATGCATATCACATGGCTAGCTTTATTCAATCAAACAACGGAAAGTAGCAAAAAATAACGATGAGTCCCATCATAGCCCACTGGCGATGCTGAGTGCAGACGCACGACCCTAACGGTACCTTACTATTCGTCTGAATATCCTGCAACATGAGACGTTGCGGCCATATAGGTCAATACTTTGAATATATTGGCAAGTTACACAGGAGTAATAATAAAGCAGACCTATTTGTATATGCATAGTATAACAACAGGAAGGCTTCAGGGTTTATTTTTGCAGAAAGCTGATTTTGTCCTCATAACTACCTAATAGTCAAATTTTTATTTAGTTCTTTTATTACTACAGTTATATACACAAGGTTGAGTTGGCAAAATCAACTCCAACCTACCCTTTTATTAAGTTGCCCACAAATATTATTAAGTGTCACATCTATCAAGATCATCAAACAACTGTAATGGCATAGTCGCTCAAATTTGTGCATAACCGGGGACACGGCTAATCATGATTAGTTTTTAGTACTCTGCAGAGTTTTGCACACTCTACCCACTAGACCCAACCCAAAGATTGAGACGAAGTCTTTCAGAAGTAGTCACCTCCACCCAGTGGCAGTCGGTACACCTACTCATATCTACATCTGCTAGCTTACCTGGGCAAGGGTCCCACAACCTACTCAACTAAGCCAGAGGCCATTTAGCTAGTGGTTGCGCATGGAAGCTACTAGTCACTAAGTCTGTCTGATCTTTTTGAGCCTGGGTGGCCATCCATTTAAATTCAAAGGGTATAAACCATGATGTTCTTGAAACCACCCATCAATACCAGTTCCGCCCAGAGGTGAGTTAAATCCTTTATTAATACTCAATTTGTTATATATATAATCTTCACATAATCCCAATGGATACATGAACCACCCCCGTCTACAAAGCATAACAAACTATAACTACCACGATTTGCAAAAGATGGGATGATAGCTCAACAACATAGCAAAATTATATAGTAATCCTATACATCCATATTTTCATAGTGTGATATAACTACATGCATAGAAAACAATAGGTAAAGGATGGTCAACATGTAACTTGCCTTGGTTCTGGTTCAGAAAGTCACACTCCTGACAAAGGTTTGCGTCGCACTCCAGACAATCTACACATTTCACACAATTCCACAAATCAATCACCGGAACACAAATAGAACCAAAACAAAACCAACAGCAAGAAAACCATTTCAAAAATCCAACAACAGTTGCTTAACAGCACCTAAATTGCATTACAGTCACAATGCAAAAAGAAACACTCAAATCACCGGAAGTTTTAATTCAAATTTGAACGAATTAAAATTTAAAAGGTGCAAACATGTGCAAAGTTGGTACTGTGATAAAGTACAGATTTTTGTGAGTGCATAGGGTAAAGAATTACCTAAATTGGACTTACAGAATAGAAGATATACCTAGCTGAAGATTTAGCTGAAATATGAAAAAGAAAACGGAAAACAACAAAAAAAACCTGGGCGATCTAGCGAACTCCTGTAGAAGCTCCTGTAGCGAGGTGCCACATGGAAGTTCATGATTGGCTGAAAAACCTCATGTGCGTGCGTGCTCACCCTGTACGGAGGAAAACGGCGGTGGCAGTCGGCGGCTGTGGTGGCGCTGCTCCGGCGACTCTCCAGCGAGGGTGAAGTGATGGGTGGGTGCGGCGTTGAGCGGCGGAGGCGGTGGTCGTGAGTACGGCGACGGGGGCATCCTCTACTGACGGCAGCGTCGCGAACTCCGGAGTGCTCTGGCAAACGGTGGTCGAGCTCGTTCCTCTCTCCCTACTCGGTTTCTGGCCACAAGACATTGTGAAAAACGTGGGTCGTGGAGAGATGGATCTAAGAGGGCAAGAGATGCGGCGGCCCTGGCTCTTACGGTGGCGAAAATCTCCGGCGAACGGCGGAGCTCTAGGCGAGATCCGTTTCGCCCTATCCAGAGCATGTGGCTACGGAAGGAATCGAGATCAGGGGTGTGGGGTTCCTCGTGGGGTTTGGCCCGCGTACGGCGGGTCGGACGCGCACGAGGTGGACCAGGAGCGCGAGCTCGAGTCGGGCTCGGCCTCGGCATGCGTGCATGCCTGCGGCGGTGTCCGGCTCCGGTTAGGGACGAACAGGGTGCCAGGCCCCGCTGGTCAGCGGCTGGAGGCGATAGAGAGGGGGCGATGGGAGCAGCGACGCATACCACTTCGCTGGCTGGGCCGCGATGCATTGACGCTGGGGTTGGTGGGCCGCGGCAGGCTGGCTGGCTGGCTGGCTCGCTGGGCCGCGCAGTGCGCTGCGCTACGGTTTTCTTTTTCTTTTTTTAAACACAAACCGGAGTAGCAAAATAAATAAAATAGAAACCACAAAATAAAATATAAATAAAAATATATAGACACATAGTAAAATACATACACCTAATATAAACTACAGGAACAGCAGTTCCTTGTACAGTGCATTTTTTGGAAAATCATTTTTATGCAATAGGCCACACAAACAGTCACAAAACAGTCAAATAAAATATTTTGGGGATTAATAAAAATACTAGAACTCATCAGATGATCTGGAAATAATATTCTGGACATTATGACATTTTTAAAATAGGGGAGAAGTCATGTTATCTCCACTCCAATAAATTGCCTTTAGTTGCATAATGATTCGAATATTTCAGAAAAGCAAAAAATGCATGGAAAAATATGAGATGCATATGAATGATCTATTAACATCCTAATTTAGGAAAATTGGGATGTTACATCATTCATAATAGGCTGAATCAAGAACAGTTAGCTAAACATATTTAGAAAAACAAGAGAGGTTGAGTTCATACCAGCTTTTCTTCAACTCAATCAATTCATGAAATTTCATCATTATTGCATTTCACATGCACGACTAAAAGATGTGAATAATAATAAGAGTGCATGTGTCGTGGACTAAGCTGAAATCTGCAAACATTTATTCAAAAGAGAAGACAAGGTAATATGGACTCTTTGTTAGATCAACAATAATGCATATGAGAGCCACTCAACATTTTCATCATGGTCTTCTCCTTACGACGACCCAAAGAAAAAAGAAAAGAATTTCAAAGAAGCACACTGAAATATTTTTGGAGTTTTTGTTTTTCCAAAGAAAGCATAATGAAAGAAAAATGAAAAAGTGAAAAAAAAACTATATACACGGGTAAGCTCCCGACAAGCAAAAGAAGAACTAGAAATCTTTTTGGGGTTTCTTTTAATATTACTAACTACTAAATAGAATAAACTATAAAGAACAATAAAAAAGAAACGAGAAATAGTTTTGGGTTTTCGCAAAATTTTCAAACAAATAAGAAGAAGGTAAAAATAATAATATGGATTATACATTGAAAAGGGATGAACACCGACAACTAGAATGAATGTGTGATGCATGAATGTAATGTCAATGAGAAATACATACTCCCCCAAGCTTAGGCTTTTTGCCTAAGTTGGGCTATAGCCATGGATGGCCTGGATGATACCCATAGTCATAGTTCGGGTTGAACTGGATTGCAGTTGCTGATGACCCACAAGTATAGGGGATCAATTACAGCTCTTTTCGATAATTAAGAGTGTCGAACCCAACGAAGAGTAGAAGGAAATGACAAGTGGTTTTCAGCAAGGTGATGTCCGCAAGTGCTGAAATTGTAAGTAGCAGAGTAGTTTGATAGCAAGGTAATTTGTAACGAGCAAGTAACGATAGTAGTAAAAAAAGTGCAGCAAGATAGCCCAGTCCTTTTGAGGCAAAGGACAGGCCAAAACGGTCTCTTATGATAAGCAAAGTGTTCTTGAGGGTACACGGGAATTTCATCTAGTCACTTTCATCATGTTGGTTGATTCGTGTTCGCTACTTTGATAAATTGCTATGTCGGTGGACCGGTGCTTAGGTGCTGTTCTTACTTGAACAAACCTCCTACTTATGATTAACCCTCTCTCAAGCATCCGCAACTACGAGAAAAGTATTAAGAATAAATTCTAACCATAGCATTAAACTTTTGGATCCAACCGGTCCCTTACGGAATAGCGCATAAACAGGGGTTTAAGCTTCTGTCACTCTTACAACCCATCATCTAATTGCTACTCCACAATGCATTCCCTTAGGCCCAAATATGGTGAAGTGTCATGTAGTCGACGTTCACATGACACCAGTAAGGGAATCACAACATACATATTATCAAAATATCGAACACATATCAAATTCACATGATTACTTGCAACATGATTTCTCCCATGACCTCAATAACAAAAGTAACTACTCACAAATGATAAACATGCTCATGATCAGAGGAGTATTAAATAGCATATTGGATCTGAACATATAATCTTCCACCAAATAAACCATATAGTAATCAACTACAAGATGTAATCAACACTACTAGTTACCCACAAGCACCAATCTATAGTTTCGGAAACAAGATTGAACACAAGAGATGAGCTAGGGTTTGAGATGAGATGGTGATGTTGAAGATGTTGATGGAGATTGCCCTCCCCAAGATGTGAGAGTTGTTGGTGATGATGATGACAACGACAATGATTTGCCCCTCCGGGAGGGAAATTCCCCCGACGGAATCGCTCCGCTGGAGGGCAAAAGTGCTCCTGCCCAAGTTCTACCTCAAGGCGGCGCTCCGTGCCGAAAGTCCTATCCTTATTTTTTCTAGGTCAAAATGACTTATATACCAGAAGATGGGCACCGGAGGTGGGCCTGGGTGAGCACAACCCACCAGGGCGCGCCTGGGCTCCCTGGCATGCCCAGGTGGGTTGTGCCCACCTGGTGGGCCCCCTCTGGTAGTTATTTGCTCCAATAATTCTTAAATACTCCATAAAAAATCCTCATGAAGTTTCAGCTCATTTGGAGTTGTGCAGAATAGGTAGCCTGACGTACCTTTTTCATGTCCAGATTTCCAGCTACCGGAATTCTCCCTCTTTGTGTATACCTTGCATATTATGAGAGAAAAGGCATTAGAATTACTCCAAAAAGCATTATTATGGATAAAAACATTATAAATAACAGTAAGAAAACATGATGCAAAATGGACGTATCAACTCCCCCAAGCTTAAACCTCGCTTGTCCTCAAGCAAAAACCGAAATCGAAAAACATGTCCACATGCTTTGAGAGAGAGGTGTCGATAAAAACAAAATACGGACATAGAAGCATCATGTTGATTATTATAATAGCAACAAAATTCAACATAAGACATTTATTGTAGAACTTTTACCATATACTTCTCATGAATAAGTAACAATTCATCACACAATACAAGTATGAAGCAAAAACTCTATTAAAAACCGACAAACTATGTTCTCAGTCAACTTTGCAACTACAATTCATCATCTTTTCAGGAAGGGTCACGTATCGGAGCCTTTAGGCAAGTCCACATACTCAACCATCATATAGTCTTCTATGATTGCTAACACTCATCGCGTACACATGAGCAAAACGTTTCAACCGAACACATGGAAAGATAGGGGCTTATAGTTTCGCCTCCCAACGTATTCACCTCAAGGGTGATGTCAACAATAATGACTTATGCTATCTATATTCAACTGGACATATGTTCCTAGATCTCTCCTCACCACATGATGCTTGCCAAAGTAGAAAAATAAAAAGGAATAGAAGGAAAACTTTGACTCTTTGCAGAAAAGTAAATACATAAAAGTAAAAGATAAGCCCTTCGTAGAGGGAAGCAGAGGTTACCATGCGCTTATTTCTTTGTATGCTCAACCCCTTAATGCAAAAGAACGTCATGTTGCATTGCCCCTTGTGATAGCGACCTTTATTATGCAGTATGTCGCTTTTATTCTTCACCATCACAAGTTCGTGCAACGCCCAATTTTCTCTTACACTAAATGATGTGGAGCATCCCAAGGTCATCCCAATGGACCTACCATCGCCTCACCAAGTGCCTAGCGGACCCATAACACAAGCACCTGCAAGAGCTCTTGAAACCGAGCTGACATCACTCCTCTCACATTTCCACTTCGATGCACATGAGACATGGCTACTACCTCATATGGACACTTTGTGCATACTCAGATATCATGGAGAAGCTAAGGAGCAAGGAGAAGAAGAAGTGATGAAGAAGAAGCTACAGGCTCCGGACGACCGGCCAGGACCGGACGTCCGACGATCTCTAGGCTCCGGACGTCCGTCCCCCTCCGGACGACCGACGCCACCGCACCCGAGCCGAATCTACGGATTTCCGGAGCCCTACGGACGACCGATGCTCGGACTTCTGACCCCGACCGGATGTCCGACCGAAGCACACCCGAGCCGAAACTACGGACGCTCGGACCCTCGCGAGCCTCCGGACGACCAGTGACTCCCGGACGTCCGGCGCCTGTGCGCTGCCATGTGTTGGGCCGCGGCCCATGTACTCCCATTTCGCCCCCTTTTACACTAAGACTACAAATAGACATCTCCCTCCTCCTTTCTACGGTTAGCAAAGGATTAGCTCATATTTCGTGCGAGAGCTTTGCTCATCCACTTGGTTACCTTCTCCTCAGAGATTCGAGCCTCCACCAGAGAAGACCCCCCAAGCGGATTCAAGACCCCCTTTAGGGAAGAACATCAAGACCTCTTTTGGAGAAGAACCGGCTACTGTGTACCGTCCATTGTTGACTTTGGATCTTGTATCTCCTATTGTGTTATGAGGATCTAGCACTTGTGTGATCATTCTTGTTGGTTTGAGTGTTCTCTTGTGTTTTCCACGTGTTTTCCCTCATTTACCTCCTTGCGTTCTTCGTGTTCATCACGGGATCCGCTCCTTTCATGAAAGATCGGCCATCTAGGGTTCCATCCTACATCATCCTGGTATCAAGAGCCTCGTTGATCACGATTTCGGAGCCTCCCCGTTGTGTTGCTAGCCTAGTTCTTGTTGTTTTTGTCCCTAATTCGAAAATTCCCCACAAAAATTGCCCAATTTTTTTGTGTGATTTGTTGGTGTGTTGAAATGTTGTTGGATTTGATCCGTGGATTTGCTTTGTTTTGAGTGGATCTGGCTTTTCCCCCTTTCCCCACCTTTTCCATCCACAAATCCGCCCGGATTCGACGAATTTCGACCTCTCCATCATGAACCCTAGCAGTTCTTCCCGTGCCCGAAGTTCGCCCAGGCACCGGACGTCCGACCCCTACCAGACGTCCGACGATCGGACGACTGGCCCAGCCCGGACGTCCGACGACCCACTGACGAAACTGAATTTTTTTTCAGTTTTGCACCACCACCGCCCCACATTTCCACATACGCACTCCTACCACCCATATACCATCACCACTTCCGCATACCACCACCATTGCTTACCCTTTTCGCACTCCGACACGTGTTGCCATTTTGAGCTTTGAGAATTTGAGTTGCAGTTCCGTATCCTTTTGTGTTTTGGCTATCTAGGTACGGTTCGACATCAACATCATCGCCGCTCATCTTCGCCATGGACGCGTCATCAACAACGACCACCTCGACTACATCTTGGTATTCATGCCACCCATTTTATCACCGTCATCCATTCTTGCTTACGGACGAGGAACCAAAGAACAGTAACCTCGTCTTGGTATCGTGATACATCATTCTTGCCATTACATTGATAGCCATCATAGCATTACTCCTTTGCATTGCTTACCCATCGAGACTAGCCATTGAGTATTGTCGGCAACGAGACTGGTGCACATTAGTGATCATACTTCCCATAGCATACTGATAACCCGCAAGTATAGGGGATCGCAACAGTTTTCGAGGGTAAAGTATTCAACCCAAATTTATTGATTCGACACAAGGGGAGCCAAAGAATACTCTCAAGTATTAGCAGCTGAGTTGTCAATTCAACCACACCTGGAAACTTAATATCTGCAGCAAAGTATTTAGTAGCAAAGTAATATGATAGTAGTGGTAACGGTAGCAAAAGGTAACAGTAGTAAAAGTAATGTTTTTGGTATTTTGTAGTGATGATAGCAATAGCAACGGGAAAGTAAATAAGCGAAGAACAATATATGGAAAGCTCGTAGGCAATGGATTGGTGATGGAGAATTATGCCGAATGCGGTTCATCATGTAACAATCATAACCTAGGGTGACACAGAACTAGCTCCAGTTCATTGATATAATGTAGGCATGTATTCCGAACATAGTCATACATGCTTATGGAAAAGAACTTGCATGACATCTTTTGTCCTACCCTCCCATGACAGCGGGGTCCATACGGACACTAAGGGATATTAAGGCCTCCTTTTAATAGAGAACTGGAAAAAAGCATTAACACATAGTGAATACATGAACTCCTCAAACTACGGTCATCACCGGTAAGTATCCCGATTATTGTCACTTCGGGGTTAACGGATCATAACACATAATAGGTGACTATAGACTTGCAAGATAGGATCAAGAACACTCATATATTGATGAAAACATAATAGGTTCAGATCTGAAATCATGGCACTTGGGCCCTAGTGACAAGCATTAAGCATAGCAAATTCATAGCAACATCAATCTCAGAACATAGTGGACACTAAGGATCAAACCCTAACAAAACTAACTCGATTACATGATAGATCCCATCCAACCCACCACCGTCCAGCAAGCCTACGATGGAATTACTCACACACGACAGTGAGCATCATGAAATTGGTGATGGAGGATGGTTGATGATGACGATGGCGACGGATTCCCCTCTCCGAAGCCCCGAACGAACTTCATATCAGCCCTCCCGAGAGGTTTTAGGGCTTGGCGGCGGCTCCGTATCGTAAAACGCGATGATTTCTCCTCCTTGATTTTTTTCTCCCCGGAACTCAATTTATGGAGTTGGAGTTTGAGTCAGAGAGGCAACAGGGGGCCCACGAGGTAGGGGGCGCGCCCCCCACCCTCGTGGAGAGGTGGTAGGCCCCCTGGCCTTCAGCTTTTGCAGGTATTTTTCTTATTTTCTGAAAAGTGACCCCATGAAGTTTCAGGTCATTCCGAGAACGTTTGCTCCTGCACATAAATAACACCATGGTAATTCTGCAGAAAACAACGTCAGTCCGGGTTAGTTCCATTCAAATCATGCAAGTTAGAGTCCAAAACAAGGGCAAAAGTGTTTGGAAAAGTAGATACGTTGGATACATATCACATACATACATCATTGTTACATATCTTGGTATCATCTCTTGTGTCACAAGGTTGTCATCGCATACACAATTGCTATCTTGGTTCATGAAGCATTGCATGAGAAAAGAGCTCAAACATCAAAGAGCCAAACAAGCTTTTAAGAAAAAGGGAAAGATAAGCAAAGAGCTTTTAAGCAAGAATCATAGCATCATACAACATTAAGATTG
This sequence comes from Triticum urartu, assembly GCF_056163025.1. Taxonomy (NCBI): domain Eukaryota; kingdom Viridiplantae; phylum Streptophyta; class Magnoliopsida; order Poales; family Poaceae; genus Triticum; species Triticum urartu. The sequence goes on along the minus strand of NC_141878.1, from coordinate 265,573,017 downwards.
TCACATTAGATCATCTTGGATCATATCATCGAAACACCTTGCATAGAACATACTTGGGATAGAAGTCGTTGCATTTTTGCTTAGTAGGTTGTGCACAAGTCTTTGTATCCGCCTATTGTGCAATCGTGCTAGTGTCACTCTCGTGTTGTGCAACAAGAGCATTTTTGTGAATTCCACATTTTGGCTCATCCTTGGTTGCCCAACCCCATTTATCTCTTTGCGTGTTTGTTTTCGTGTACATTACATTGCTTGGTCTACTTGTTACATTGCAATCTTGCGAATGTTTTCCAACATTATTGAAGCTCACTTACAATTGCATCAAATTTTGTGCCACCATCCTAACCAAGCTCCAATATAAGATTTTACTTGTGTAGGTGTGAGAAACCGACAAGAATTGGTACCAATTGTGCTATTTCCTTGTCCACATTGGAGTGATCATTCATCCACTTTCAACTTCGGTCAAGGTACATTTGATATTCGTTCTTCACTTTCTACCACTCACATTTTGTATCTTGGAATGATGGATAGGCCAAGTACTTCTACCAACCCACTCTTCATTGAGCACGAAGACGACATGAACTCCTACGTCACCAAGAGCCACCTCTTTGATGCACAACGTGCTTTGCATCAAGAGCAACAAGCAATGAGTGAACGCATCGACAACCTCACCGCTGACTTGCGACTCTCGGAGCAACGTACAAGGGACTACTTCGACCACAAGCTCGACGATCACAAGCAAGAGAATGAAGCAAGGATGGACAAGATTCGCGCTTTGTTGCTCAACCGCTCTTCTTCCACTTCGTCCTCTTCAAGAAGGATCCGTTCAAGTCGACACTCTGACTTCACCCTCTCCGGCTCATGTACACCGACATCGAACACTCTACGCCATGCCGCGTGCAACGATCGTCAAGCAAGCCTCAATCCTCTATGCGACACCAACTCGCAAGAACTCCGACAACGTCAAACCCAAGAGGCTTTTGCGCTAGCACGAGAATGGCAACGACAACGCCAACATGAAGAGGAAGAGCGCGCGCGTCTACACTAAGATGCACAAGATGCCGAGGCAATACACCAAGAACAACAACTCCATGAAGCTCAAGCACTTGAGGCGCAACAATCCCTCCAAGATTCAAGTCGAGCCGTAGCCAACCGAGGCCGACAAGCTCGTGAACATGAAGAAGCACTTCGCGAAGAAGTTCAAGAATGAAGATTTCAAGCTCGCGTGCATCGTCAAGTTGCTCAAGTTCCTCCTCGAGCTCGACAAGCTCCTCCACAAGCTCGCCAAGAACATCAAGTTCATTAAGAGCATGAAGACAATGTAAATCCCCCACGACAAGAGCAACATGAGGTTAACAACCTTCCTCACCAAGAGCGACACGAGCTTGACAAACATCAACAACATGGGCGTCATCATCCTCGACCCCAACATAATGAAGAGCAACGCTACGACAAGCTAAAGTTCACAATGCCCAAGTTCAATGAAAGCAACGATCCCGAAGAATACCTTTCATGGGCATTGAAGGTCGAAAAAATCTTCCGTTTGCACAACTTTGAAGAAGAGAAGAAGATCGCAATGCCATCCCTTGAGTTCCAAGACTATGTCCTCATTTGGTGGGAACAAGTTATCGAGCGCCGAGAGGCAAGAGGTGAACAACCCATCACTACTTGGGCACAAATGAAGGATGTCATGAGAGCACGCTTTGTGCCTACCTACTACAACCGCGACCTCTTCAAGAAACTTGAACTACTCAAGCAAGGAACCAAGAGCGTTGAAGAGTACTACAAGGAGATGAAGATTGCCATGATAAGAGCCAACGTCATGGAAGATGATGAGCAAACAATGGCACGTTTCTTGAATGGACTCAACCATCCTATCAAGAAGATCGCTAACTTCCAACCATACTCGAACCTCATCGAGCTAGTGCATCAAGCTACCAAAGCGGAACGTCAAGTGCAAGACGATTACAAGTATGCCAAGTTCTCATCCAAGTCATACGGCTTCTCCAACACCCAAGCTTCAACGACTCCAACACCGTCTACCAAGCCTTCTACAAGCCACGTCGACAAGTCAAGTTCCAAGCAAGCTTCGTCAACTCCAAGTCATCCTCCTACTACAAGCAACTTCAAGCCGGGAGCTTCATCATCATCAAGCCCCACCGATGAGACCGTCAAGATGAGTTCCTTCAAATGCTTCACATGCGGAGGCCGAGGCCACAAGTCCTACAAGTGCACCAACCAGCGGACCATGATCCTCAACGATGACGGAACCTACGACTCGTTGAGTGAAGGAGAAATGGATGCTCTTGAGCAAGTCGCCATGCATCGGCAAGTGAACGATGAAGAGGACCAAGTCTTTTACGATGAAGATTTAAGTCCCGCTCTTGTTGTCTCCAAGGTCTTGACTCTCCAACATCACCAAGAAGAAGACCAAAGATGCCATATCTTTCATACCAAGGCCGGCATCAATGGACGATCCGTCAAGGTCATCATCGATGGAGGGAGTTGTCATAATCTCGCAAGTGAAGAACTTTGCTCCAAGCTCCAATTGACCAAGATGAAGCACCCACATCCATACGAAGTGCAATGGCTTAACGACTCCGGCACTATCCAAGTCGAGCATCGAGTACAAGTCTCCTTAAAAATTGGCGCCTACGAAGACACCTTAGAGTGCGACGCCGTTCCAATGACCGTTTGCCACCTTCTCCTTGGACGCCCATGGCAATTTGATGGAGGAGTCATCCACAACAGCCGAACGAACCACTACATCTTCAAGATGAAGGGAAAGGAGTATGTACTTCGTCCCATGTCTCCAAGCCAAGTTGTCGCCGACAAGCAAGCCACCCATGATGGAGATAATAGTGAGAGAGCGAGCCACCAAAAAGAGAGTGAGCGCCACAAGCCCAAATCGAGCACCTCCACGATGAGTGAAAAGAATAACTTAGTCCTATTTTCCACCAAAAGTGGGATAAGAGGAGTGTGTGAGAACCCATCTAGTGTCCTACACTACGTCCTTTTGCGCAAGGACAATGAACCACAAACTAACACCTCTCACACTCTTCCTCTAGTGTTGTCTTCTCTTTTGCGGGAATTTCACGATGTTTCCCCCGACGAGCTACCTCCGGGACTACCTCCACTACGAGGCATTGAGCACCGCATCGACCTCATCCCCGGAGCACCGCTTCCGAACAAAGCTCCCTACCGTGTCAACCCCGAAGAAACCAAAGAAATACAAAGGCAAGTAAAGCATCTCATAGACCATGGACATGTGCGTGAAAGTTTGGCCCTTGTGCCGTATCGGTCATTCTTGTGCCAAAACGAGATGGTAGCTTTCGCATGTGCTCCGATTGTAGACCTATCAATGCTATCACCGTTCGTTATAGGTATCCCTTTCAACACCTTGATGATATGCTTGATGAAATTAGTGGTGCCACTATCTTTTCAAAAATTGATCTTAAGAGTGGTTACTATCAAATCGCATACAAGAGGGTGATGAATGGAAAACCGCTTTCAAAACCAAGTTTGGCTTGTATGAGTGGTTAGTCATGCCTATGGGTCTATCGGAAGCACCGGGTACTTTTATGCGTCCTATGAATCATGTCTTTCACCCTTACATTGGTGTGTTTGTTGTGGTCTACTTCGATGATATCCTTGTTTTTAGCAAGTTTCTCAAAGAGCATGCCACCCATGTCCGAACCGTTTTACAAACTCTTTGAAAAGAGCGTCTCTATGCTAATATGGAGAAATGCCTTTTTGGCGTTGACAAGCTCGTTTTCTTGGGTTTTATTGTATCTTCTAAGGGTGTTCATGTTGATGAGTCCAAGATCAATGCTATTAAGACTTGGCCACAACCAACCAATTTGCAACAAGTGCGTAGCTTTCTTGGCCTTGCGGGTTTCTATTGTCGCTTTGTGAATGATTTTAGCACCATTGCTTCGCCTTTGCATGCTTTGAGCAAGAAGAATGCCCCTTTTGTTTGGGGGCCATCCCAAGATACTGCTTTCAATGAGCTTAAGAATGTGCTTACTCATGCTCCCATGCTTGCTTTACCCAACTTTGACAAACCCTTTGAGATTCATTGCGATGCTAGTGGTAATGGCATAGGCGGTGTGTTAACGCAAGAGAAGCGCCCCATAGCTTACTTTAGTGAGAAACTTTCCGGAGCGCAACTCAATAACCCCATCTATGACAAAGAGCTCTATGATTTAGTGCGCGTTTTGCATGAATGGGAACACTATCTTCGCCCTCATGAATTTATCATTCATACGGACCATGAAATGCTCAAGTATCTTAAGGGCCAAATCAAGTTGAACAAGCGTCATGCTAGATGAAGTGAATTTATTGAATCTTTTCCTTATGTCATCAAGTACATCAAAGGTAAGGAAAACATTGTGGCGGATGCCATTTCCCGCATATGCATGCTTGTTACTCAACTTGAATTGGATGTCATTGGCTTTGAGCATATAAAAGACTTGTATGAGCATGATCCTACCTTTGCTACTCCTTATGCCAAGTGTTTGACGCACACCTCTTGGGAATGCTATTACATCAAAGATGGATATCTTATGAGAGCTAACAAACTTTGCATCCCCGAGTCTTCTCTTCGTTTGTTGCTTTTGCAGGAATCTCATGGAGGAGGCCTAATGGGACATTTTGGACGCGACAAGACTTTTGCCATGCTCTCCAAGAACTATTTTTGGCCCAAGATGTTTCGCGATGTCAACTGCTTCACCAACCGGTGCTCTACATGTCGCAAAGCTAAGTCTAAATCTCAATCTCATTGCCTTTACATGCAATTCCATATCAACCATGGGAAGACATTAGCATGGATTTCATACTTGGATTGCCTAGGACTAGAAATGGAAAGGATTCGGTATTTGTCATTGTGGACCGTTTCTCCAAGATGGCACATTTAATTCCTTGGAACAAGATAGACGATGCTTCACATGTTGCTAATCTCTTTTGTAGGGAAATATTGCGTCTACATGGAGTGCCAAAGATGATCGTCTCGGACCGCGACATCAAGTTCCTTAGCTACTTTTGAAAGACCCTATGTGCCAAGCTCGGAATCAAGCTACTCTTCTCCACGGCTTACCATCCTCAAACCGACGGCCAAACGGAGGTGACCAACCGCACACTCTCCGCTCTACTTCGAGTACTCATGAAGAAGAACATCAAGGAGTGGGAAGAGTGCCTACCTATCACCGAGTTCGCCTACAACCGAGCAAAACACTCAACAACCGGCAAGTCCCCCTTCGAGGTCGTCTACAGATTCAACCCATTGTCACCATTGGACATTCTTCCTCTACCACTCCAAGAGCGCATCAATTTGGACTCAAGTGCACGGGTGACACATCTCAAGAAGGTGCATGAAGATACAAGAAACACCTTCGAGCGACAAGTTCAATGCCTTGCGACCAAGCTCAACTTCAACAAGCAACCTATGACATTGAACACCGGAGATCTCGTGTGGCTACACCTTCGCAAGGACCTCTTTCCCCAAGAACGCAAGTCCAAACTTCAACCACGAGCGGATGGACCCTTCAAGGTGCTTGCACGCTACAACAACAACGCATACAAGTTCGACATTCCACGTGACAAGTACTCCGTGAGCAACATCTTCAACATCAAAGATCTCTCTCCCTACCATGGTGATGAAGAATTTGATCCGAGGACGGATCTTCCCCAAGGGAGGGGAGATGAGCATCCCAAGGTCATCCCCATGGACCTACCATCACCTCACCAAGTGCCTAGCGGACCCATAACACGAGCATGTGCAAGAGCTCTCGAAACCGAGGTGACATCACTCCTCTCACATTTCCACTTCGATGCACATGAGACATGGCTACTACCTCATATGGACACTTTGTGCATACTCAGATATCATGGAGAAGCTAAGGAGCAAGGAGAAGAAGAAGTGATGAAGAAGAAGCTACAGGCTCCAGACGATCAGCCAGGACCGGAGGTCCGACGATCTCCAGGCTCCAGACGTCCGTCCCCCCTCAAGACGACTGATGCCACCGCACCCGAGCCGAATATACAGATTTCTGGAGCCCCACGGACGGCCGACGCCCGGATGTTCGACCCCGACCGGACGTTTGACCGAAGCACACCCGAGCTGAAATTACGGACGTCCGACAGGCACCGGAAGTCCGGATCCTCGTGAGTCTCCGAACGACCGGTGACTCCCGAACGTCCGGCACCTGTGCGCTGCCATGTGTTGGGTCGCGGCCCATGTACCCCCATTTCACCCCCTTTTACACTAAGACTATAAATAGACCTCTCCCTCCTCCTTTCTAGGGTTAGCAAAGGATTAGCTCATATTTCGTGTGAGAGCTTTGCTCATCCACTTGGTTACCTTCTCCTCGGAGATTCGAGCCTCCACCGGAGAGGATCCCCCAAGCAGATTCAAGACCCCTTTTAGGGAAGAACATCAAGACCTCTTTTGGAGAAGAACCGGCTACCGTGTGCCGTCCGTTGTTAACTTTGGATCTTGTATCTCCTATCATGTTTCGAGGATCTAGCACTTGTGTGATCATTCTTGTTGGTTTGAGTGTTCTCTTGTGTTTTCCACGTGTTTTCCCTCGTTTCCCTCCTCGTGTTCTTCGTGTTCATCGCGGGATCTGCTCCTTTAGTGAAAGATTGGCCATCCAGGGTTCCACCCTACATCACTAAATGATCTCACACTTTTAGAAGCAATTTTTATTGCCTTTTTGCACTGATGGCAACTTACTTGAGGGATCTTGCTCAATCCCTAGGTAGGTATGGTGGACACTTGAACATAAGGTTTGGGTTTAAGGGTTTTTGGATGCACAAGTAGTATCTCTACTTAGTGCGGAATTTTTGGCTAGCAAAGATAGGGCAAGCACCACATGTTGAAGGATCTATGACTATATGACTTCTATGTGAATATAAACAAACATAAACCATTAAATTGCCTTCCTTGTCCAACGTCAACAATTTTGGTATATAATATTTTTATGAGGGCTCACAATCACAAAAGATTTCTAGGATAGTATATTTATACATGAATCTTATCTTCCCTTATTAATTCTTTCATGAGTTGCATCATTGACTAATGCTATGTTTGTAATCGCTAATAAAATTTTCTACTTATACCTTTACTTATGTGGTGTCATCGCCTACCATAGGGTTAGTATATGATCTTTTTCATTATTTATTTCCTTTATTTTATTTATTTCCTTTCTCTATTTATTTCTTATTTCCTTTCTTTTATTTGCAACATGAAAGTAAAGAAAGCAAAAACTCGAACTAAACTTTATTATATAACTTGCACACGATTACAGGGATAGATCACTAAGCAAACTCTCAAGGAAGAAAGGATCGAACTAACTTTTGTTCATATAAAGCAAAAGATCAACTAAAATAAGTAAATGCAAAAGGGTAGTGGGATGATACGATACCGGGGCACCTCCCCCAAGCTTGGCGGAAGCAAAGGGGAGTGCCCATACCCGATACTCAATTCTCCTTTGGTGGTGACGAAGATGATGGTTATGAAGCGATTCTATCCTTAAGGTTCAAGAGATTCTCCAGTCGATGGATGACGCTCCGGAGATGGATGATATGCTCTTGATGCAGAATATTTTTGTGAGTAAGATATTTATTCTGTATGTGAACTATTTCAATGACGCGAAAAGCTTCAATCTTTGCAGGAGTAAGGTGAGTAAGATAGGGCTTAAGGATATCCTCTTCCTCCTCCTCCGCTAGCAGTGCTTGTGCTGCCACCAGGGATGGATCTAAGGTAGCGTTCTTGCCCTTGTCTCCTTTGATGGCGTCCGTAGGCTCCTCCCGCTTCATCTTGATCTTCATCAACCAAGCATCTTCTTCCACGTTGTTGGAGGAGCGGGAAGACATGATGCATGGCTTGATAAATCTGACCGGAAACAGCAAGAAAAGAGAACAGAGGATTTTCTCCGCGATACGGTGATCAACAGGTTCGGAAAGTATATATAGATTTTTTTATCTTGGAGGACAAGCATGCGGAAGAAAAACGGAGTCCGGAAGGTGTCCCAGGTGGGCACAACCCACCTGGGCGTGCTAGGCACGCCCTAGTGTCTTGTGCCCACCAGGGGACGCTTCCTGGAAGTTTCTTTATTTCCAAATTTTTAAATATTCCAAAACTGATAAAAAATATTTTTGCGGATTTTTCGGAGTCTGTTTACTTACCTTATCAGGTACCTCCTTATTTTCATGATTCTGGAGTGTTCCAGAAGGACTGTTTTACGTGTTCTTCCGGTGTCAAAGTTTGGATAACATTACTTTCAACATTAATGGGTGTACCTGAGATATAATGCTTTATTCATTGCCCATTGACAACCTTCGGGTTAGTACCTTCGGAATTATTTATCTTGATGGCTCCAGACCGATAAACCACCTCGATGACATATGGGCCTTCCCATTTTGAGAGGAGTTTTCCTGCAAAGAATCTGAAACGAGAGTTGTACAAAAGAACATATTCTCCGACTTTAAACTCACACTATTGGATTCTTTTATCATGCCATCTTTTAACTTTTTCTTTGAATAATTTTGCATTTTCATAAGCTTGGGTTCTCCATTCATCTAATGAGCTAATATTGAGTAACCTCTTTTCACCGGCAAGTTTGAAATCATAATTGAGTTCTTTGATTTCCCAATATGCTTTATGTTCTAACTCAAGAGGAAAATGACAAGCTTTTCCATAAACCATTTTATAAGGAGACATACCCATAGGAATTTTATATGCTGTTCTATAAGCCCAAAGTGCATCATCTAATTTCTTAGACCAATTCTTCCTGGACCTATTAACAGTATTTTGCAAAATTAATTTGATTTCTCTATTGCTAAGTTCAACTTGACCACTAGAATGAGGATGATAGGGTGATGCAATTCTACGGTTAACATCATACTTGGCAAGCATTTTACGAAAGGACCACGAATAAAGTGTGAACCACCATCAGTAATTAAATATCTAGGGACTCCAAGCATTGGGAAAATAACTTCCTTAAGCATTTTAGTAGAGGTATTGTGATCATCACTATTGGTTGGAATAGCTTCTACCCATTTAGTAACATAATCAACAACAATCAAAATATGTGTATACCCATTAGAGGAAGGAAAAGGTCCCATATAATCAAATCCCCAAACATCAAATGGTTCAACAGCAAGTGAGTAATTCATAGGCATTTCTTGGTGCTTACATATATTACCTATTCTTTGACATTCATCACAAGATAACACGAACTTACGGGCATCCTTGAAGAGAGTAGGCCAATAAAATCCAGATTGCAATACCTTGTGAGCAGTTCTATCTCCAGCATGATGTCCTCCATAAGCTTCAGAGTGACATTTCCATAGGATTTGTCCTTGTTCATGCTCAGGTACACAACGTCTAATAATACCATCTACTCCTTCTTTATAAAGATGTGGGTCATCCAAAAAGTAATGTCTTAAATCATAGAAGAATTTTTTTCTTTTGTTGGTATGTAAAGCTAGGTGGTAAATATTTAGCAACAATGTAATTAGCATAATCAGCATACCAAGGAGTATTATGAGCAACATTTATTGTAGCTAACTGCTCATCGGGAAAACTATCATCAATAGGTAGTGGGTCATCAGGCAAATTTTCAAGCCTAGACAAATTATCAACTACTGGGTTCTCAGCTCCTTTTCTATCAATGATATGTAAATCAAATTCTTATAACAAGAGAACCCACTGAATGAGTCTAGGTTTAGCATCTTTCTTTTCCAAAAGATATTTAATAGCAGCATGGTCTGTGTGAACAGTTACTTTGGAATCAACAATATAAGGTCTAAATTTATCACAAGCAAACACAACAGTAGTAGCATAATTTCTTTGAGCATTGTCTAGAGTTTTACTAGCATAATGAATAACATTCAATTTCTTATCAACTCTTTGTCCTAGAATAGCACCAACAGCATAATCACTAGCATCACACATAATTTCAAAAGGCAAGTTCCAATCAGGTGGTTGAACAATAGGTGTAGAAATTAAGGCTTTCTTGAGTGTTTCAAAGGCTTCTGTATAATCATCATCAAAAACAAAAGGGATATCCTTTTGCAAAAGATTCGTAAGAGGCCTAGAAATTTTAGAGAAGTCTTTAATAAATCTCCTATAGAAACCAACATGACCTAAGAAACTATGAATACCTTTTATATCTTTAGGATATGGCATTTTCTCAATTGCATCAACCTTAGCTTGGTCCACTTCAATACCTCTTTCAGAAATTTTATGACCCAAGACAATGCCTTCATTAACCATAAAGTGGCACTTCTCCCAATTCGAGACAAGATTTGTTTGTTCACATCTCTGCAAAACTCGCTCAAGATTGCTTAAACAATCATCAAAAGACTTCCCATAAACAAAAAAGTCATCCATGGAAACCTCAACAATCTTTTCACAAAAGTGAGAAAATATAGCAGTCATACATCTTTGAAATGTAGCAGGTGCATTACATAAACTGAAAGGCATACGTCTATAAGCATAGCTTCCAAAGGGACAAGTAAAAGTGGTCTTTTCTTGATCAGGTTGAGAAACAGGTATTTGTGAAAAAAACAGAATATCCACCAAGGAAGCAAAAGTGTGTGTGCTTAGATAATCTTTCAAGCATTTGATCAATAAAAGGCAGAGGGTAATGATCTTTTCTAGTTGCTTTTTTTAATTTTCTAAAAGCAATTACCATTCTATAGCATGTAACTAATATTTGTGGAATAAGTTCATTCTTATCATTAGGAACAACAGTAATACCTCCTTTCTAAGGGACACAATGAACAAGACTTACCCATCTACTATCAGCTATAGGATAGATTATACCTGCTTCCAGAAGCTTTAAGATTTCCGTTCTTACCACATCCTTCATTTTTGGATTTAACCGACGTTGGTGATCAACAATGGGTTTAGCATCAGGTTCCATATTAATTTTGTGCTGACATAGAGTGGGACTAATTCCCTTTAAATCATCAAGAGTATATCCAATAGCAGCGCAGTGCTTCCTTACAACTTTCAATAATGTTTCTTCTTCATGTTTTGAAAGGTTAGCACTGATAATAACATGATATATCTTCTTTTCATCAAGATATGCATATTTCAAAGTGTTTGGCAATTGTTTTAATTCAAACACAGGATCACCCTTAGGTGGAGGAGGACCTCCTAGAGTTTCAATAGGAAAATTGTGTTTAAGTAGAGGACGTTCTTCAAAGAAAATCTTATCTATTTCATTTCTTTCATGCATATGTAAATCATTTTCATGGTCTAGCAAATATTGCTCTAAAGGATCAATAGGTGGTACAACAATAGAAGCAAGACCAATTAATTCATCCTTACTAGGCAATTCTTTTTCATGAAGCTTTCTACTAAACTTGGAAAAATGAAACTCATGAGACTCATCACCAAAACTAACACCGACCGTTTGTTTCTTGCAATCTATCTTAGCATTAACGGTGTTCAAGAAAGGTCTACTAAAGATAATGGGGCAAAAGTCATCTTGTGGGGAACCAAGAACAAGAAAATCAGTAGGGCATTTTATTTTCCCACACAAGACTTCAACATCTCTAACAATCCCAATTGGTGATATAGTGTCTCTATTAGCAAGTTTAATAGTAACATCTATGTCTTCTATTTCTGCGGGTGCTATGCCTTTCATAATTTCTTGATATAAGGTGTAAGGAATAGCACTCACACTAGCACCTATGTCACATAAACCATGATAACAATGATCTCCTGTTTTAACTGAGATGACGGGCATGCCAACAATAGGTCTATGTTTATCCTTTTTATCAGGTTTGGCAATTCTAGCAGCTTCTTCACAGAAGTAAATAACATGGGCATCCACATCTTCTGCCAAGAGATCTTTAACCATAGCAATAGTAGGTTCAAATTTAATTTGTTCATCAGGTTTAGGTGTTCTAATATAGCTTTTGTTAATCACGGTTGAAACTTTAGCATGTTCCTTTATCCTAACAGGGAAAGGTGGTTTCTCAATATAAGTAGATGAAACAACTGGATCAACATTATAAATTATAATTTCTTCTTTAATTGGTACCGGTTCTTTGATTTATTCTTTAATAGGTGGGTGATATTTAAACCACTTCTCTTTAGGGAGATCAACGTGGGTAGCAAATGATTCACAAAAGGAGGCTACTATCTCAGAGTCAAGTCCATATTTAGTGCTAAACTTTTGAAAAGCATCAGTATCCATAAAAGATTTAACACAATCATATTTAAGTTTAATACATGACTCTTTACCTTCGTCAAGTTCCCACTCTTCAGAGTTGCGTTTAATTCTTTCCAAAAGATCCCACCGGAATTCAATAGTCTTCTTTATAAAAGAACCAACACAAGAAGTATCAAGCATGGTTTGATCATTACGAGAAAGCCGAGCATAAAAGTTCTGGATCATAATTTCTCTTGAGAGCTCATGATTGGGGCATGAATATAACATTGACTGAAGCCTCCCCCAAGCTAGAGCGATACTTTCTCCTTCACGAGGCCAAAAATTATATATATATAATTCCGATCACGATGAACTAGATGCATAGGATAATTTTTTTTGGTGGAACTCCAATTTCAATTGATTCCAGTTCCAAGATCCAATATCATCGCATAGCTTATACCATGCCAATGCTTTTCCCTTCAAATATAAATGGAAAACCTTTTTCATAACTTCATCTCCGGGTAAACCTGCAAGCTTGAACAATCCACAAATTTGTTCTACATATATCAAGTGCATATCAGGATGTTCGGTTCCACTTCCTGCATAAGGATTAGCTAGCAGTTGTTCTATCATACCCGAAGGAATTTAATATTCAATATTTTCAGTAGGTGCAGTAGGTTGAGGGGTAGCTAATTGTGGTTCCGGACAAGGTGAAGATACCCCGAACAAACCCCTCAAAGGATTGTATTCCATAGTAACAAGTGACAATAAATTTCAGCAAACTATATAAATTTTCCTTACCAAATTCCGCTTACCAAAGGCGCTTCACTCCCCGGCAACGATGCCAAAAAATAGCCTTGATGACCCACAAGTATAGGGTATCAACTGTAGCTCTTTTCGATAAGTAAGAGTGTCGAACCCAACGAGGAGCAGAAGGAAATGGCAAGTGGTTTTCAGCAAGGTGATGTCTGCAAGTGTTGAAATTGTAAGTAGCAGAGTAGTTTGATAGCAAGGTAATTTGTAATGAGCAAGTAACGATAGTAGTAACAAAAGTGCAGAAAGATAGCACAATCCTTTTGAGGCAAAGGATAGGCCAAACGGTCTCTTATGATAAGAAAAGTGTTCTTGAGGGTACACGGGAATTTCATCTAGTCACTTTCATCATGTTGGTTCGATTCGTGTTCGCTACTTTGATAATTTGATATGTGGGTGGACCGGTGCTTAGGTGTTGTTCTTACTTGAACAAACCTCCTACTTATGATTAACCCTCCCGCAAGCATCCGCAACTACGAGAAAAGTATTAAGAATAAATTCTAACCATAGCATTAAGCTTTTGGATCCAATCGGTCCCTTACGGAATAGAGCATAAATTGGGGTTTAAGCTTCTGTCACTCTCGCAACCCATCATCTAATTGCTACTCCATAGTTCATTCCCTTAGGCCCAAATATGGTGAAGTGTCATGTAGTGTTCACATGACACCACTAAGGGAATCACAACATACATACTATCAAAATATCGAACACATATCAAATTCACATGATTACTTGCAACATGATTTCTCCCGTGACCTCAAGAACAAAAGTAACTACTCACAAATGATAAACATGCTCATGATCAGAGGAGTATTAAATAGCATATTGGATCTGAACATTTAATCTTCCACCAAATAAACCATACAGTAATCAACCACAAGATGTAATCAACACTACTAGTCACCCACAAGCACCAATCTATAGTTCCGGTAACAAGATTGAACACAAGAGATAAACTAGGGTTTTAGATGAGATGGTGCTGTTGAAGATGCTGATGGATATTGCCCTCCCCAAGATGGGAGAGTTGTTGGTGATGATGATGACGATGATTTGCCCCTCCGGGAGGGAAGTTCCTCTGGTGGAATCGCTCTGCCGGAGGGCAAAAGTGCTCCTGCCCAAGTTCCGCCTCAAGGCGGCGGCGCTCCGTCCCGAAAGTCCTCTCCTTATTTTTTTCTAGGTCAAAATGACTTATATACCAGAAGATGGGCACCGGAGGTGGGCCTGGGTGAGCACAACCCACCAGGGCGCGCTTGGGCTCCCTGGTGCACCCAGGTGGGTTGTGCCCACCTGATGGGCTCCCTCTGGTAGTTATTTGCTCCAAGAATTCTTAAATATTCCATAAAAATCCTCGTGAAGTTTCAGCTCGTTTGGAGTTGTGTAGAATAGATAGCCTGACGTAACTTTTTCATGTACAGATTTCCAGCTGCCAGAATTCTCCCTCTTTGTGTATACCTTGCATATGAGAGAAAAGGCATTAGAATTACTACAAAAAGCATTATTATGGATAAAAACATTATAAATAACAGTAAGAAAACATGGCGGGCTGCCTCGTTGAGGCGAGCGGTCTCCCTCGCACTCTCATACTCGTTTTCCTCCTCCATAAGTATGAAATATCTCTGTCTTTCCTAAAAGTTAAGGAAGGCAGGAGCCGGAAGAGTAATATGGAAAATGCGGCACTTGTTAAAGATTAGACTGTACTAGAATGGCAGATCGCCCCTTTCAAGAAACTGGAAACATTCCATAGCAACATAATCAAGGAAAGCAGGCGGCAACTAAGTTTCATTTCCTTTTATTGCCACCCCAAGATAATTAGCTGAATGAGTGGCATAAATTCCACCATAAAAATCTCCATCTAAGGCATTATTATGTAACCAAGGTGCAACAGTAGCCCCCATCTTGAATTGTTTATCATTCGTTACCGCACTCTTAAGAATGCTCAAATCAGAAGCGCAAAGGTGGCTATGGTCAGGTTTACCGTTCATGCATCTGCCTATGAAGAGAGCAAAATACTGTAGAGCAGGAAAGTGAATGCTCCCTATAGTAGCGTGTGTTATGCCTCTAGTTTCACCCCTAGTGATGCTAGCAAGGAACTCAATGCAATCAGATTTATGGGGTTCAGTGTAAGTGCCCCATTGCGGAATTTTGCATACTTCATTAAATTTTTCAAGGTCCATGTGAAATGAATTTTCATAGAGATTGAATATAATAGCATGTGTATTGGATGGAGTGAATACTTAAATTTCCACACAAAAGAATCAGTGAGATTGTAATATTGTAAGCCCTTATCTGACATGACGTCTGTCAAGCCAGCATTGTGCACGTACATATCAAATTCTTCCTTGAAACCACCTTGAGTCATGAAGTAATCTGACGGCCATTCGAGAGGTTGCACAAGAGCTTCCCACGGTGGTTCAAGGTATGGCTCACATAGAGCGATCTTTGGGGATTTCTTGCTCGAGGAACCACCTTGGAACATCTTCCTAAACATTTTCTCCCTCTGAAAATTTCTGAAATTTTATTAACTCAAAAATAAAAGTGAACCAAACTCAAAAAATTGATAACAACTACTCCCACAAGTGTCTATAGGCCATATCATGCACCAAAACTAGTTTGGACCATATAAATTTGACATGCAAGCTCAAGAACATGGTCACCAACAATAGCTAAATGTGAAAATAACAAACAACTAGAACAAAAACTAATTGGACCAATGGAGGAGTCACATACTAATGAGCAATCCACCAAAACAGTTTTGCAATCCGAGCTACAAGCAAGGAGATCGAAATTGGAAGCAAGGTGAGCAAGAACACTAGTTTGAGCAAGCAACTGACTTTTTCTGGAGGAAGAAGAAGAGCATGGGTGTCAGCAATAAGTGAGGGGGCTACATGGGCCCACAAGCTTGTTGGGCGCACCTAGGGGGTGGGTGTGCCTTGTGAGCTTGTGGCTCATAGGTGAACCCCCTGGGGTGTGTTCAGTGCCACTATTTTTTACATTTTGCAGAAAAAATCATATTAAATTCTCAGGGCATTTGTAGAACTTTCATTTTCTGCTCATTTTTATCACACGTATAATTCAGAAAACAATATATTCGTGGCATTTCGGCTTTATTAATTCTAAATAACAGAAAGTAAAAAGTGGGTACAGAGAGTTGTGTTTACTAATTTCATCAACCACATGCCAGTCAAAAGGAATCCGTTAATAAGGTTGATCAAGTCTTATTAACAAACTTCTTCAGAATGACATGAAACCGGAGAATCTTTGTATAACACAAAGTTACCTCAACGGGGATATGCATGTCCCCAACAATAAGAATTTCATATTTCTTTTTGACGGTAGGGATAGGGAATTCAAAACCTCCAATAATAATGGTTTAATTTTTTCCAATAGAATTGATACTATTCACTTGAGATTGTTTCTTTGGAAAGTGTACCGTATGCTCATTACCATTGACATGAAAAGTGGCATTGCCTTTGTTGCAATCAATAACAGCCCATGCAGTATTAAAAAAAGGTCTACCAAGGATGATCGACATACTGTCATCCTCGGGTATATCAAGAATGACAAAGTCTGTTAAGATAGTCACATTTGCTACTATGATAGGCACACCCTCACAAATACCGATGGGTATAGCAGTTGATTTATCAGCCATTTGCAAAGAAATTTTAGTGGGTGTCAACTTATTCAAATCAAGTCTTCGTTACAAAGAGAAAGCCATAACACTAACACCGGCTCCTAGGTCACATAAAGCAGTTTTAACATAGTTTCTTTTAATGGAGCGTGGTATAGTTGGTATTCCTGGGTCTCCTAGTTTCTTTGATATTCCACCCTTAAATGAATAATTTGCAAGCATGGCGGAAATTTTAGCTTCCGGGATCTTTATTTTGTTTTTAACAATATCTTTCATGTACTTAGCATAAGGAGACATTTTCAGAATATCAATCAAATGCAAGCGCAAAAAGACATGTCTAAGCATTTCAACAAAGCTTTAATACTTTTTCTTTCATAGATTTCTTTGCCTCTTGCATATATTCAGGACTAAGAAATAGAATACCTCTCTTATTTGGAGTTGGCTTCGGTGGTGGTTCAGGAAGAGTCCAATCATTATAATTCCTCAATATATTATTCAATAGTTCTTCAGGTTGTTCAACAGTTCGTTCCTTGAAAACACAACTAGCACAATTATCTAGGTGGTCCCTAGAAGCATCGGTTAGTCCATTATAAAAGATATCAAGTATTTCATTTTTCTTGAGAGGATGATCAGGCAAAGCATTAAGTAATTGGAGAATCCTCACCCAAGCTTGAGGGAGATTCTCTTCTTTGGATTGCACAAAGTTAATTTCATGTAAAGCAGCTTGTTTCTTATGAGCAGGAAAATATTTTTCAGAGAAGTAATATATCATATCCTAGGGACTATGCACACAACCAGGAGAAAGAGAATTAAACCATATCTTAGCATCACCCTTTAATGAGAAAGGAAACAACTTAAGAATATAGTAGTAGCGAATTTTTTCCCCATGAGCAAATAGGGTGGCTATATCATTCAGTTTAGTAAGATGTGCCACAACAGTTTCAGATTCATAACCATGGAAAGGATCAAATTCAATAAAAGTAATTAACTCAGGATCAACAGAGAATTCATAATCCTTATCAGTAACAAAGATAAGTGAAGTAGCAAACTCATGATCATATTTCATTCTAGCATTCAAAGACTTTTCTTTCAACTTGCATAATAATTTCTTAAGATCATCTCTATCATTGCAAGCAAGGAACTCCCTAGCTATCTCCCTGTCCATAACATAACCCTCGGGTATCTTAGGCAATTCATATATAAGAGAGCTAGGTCTAATAGGTGTTTCATAATTTTTAGTTTCAATGATCTCATCAGTTTCAGCACTCTCAAATTCTTTAGCTTTAGCAAGTTGTTCATCAAGAAATCCACCTAGTGGCACATTATCATCAAGCAAAGTACTAGAATCATTCATAGCAAAAGTAGCATCATCAATTACTTGCGACATATTAGGATTAATAGCAGGTGGGGTGTTGCTAGTTTACTCAAAACAGAAGGTGAATCAAGTGCAGAGCTAGATAATAGTTCCTTACCTCCCCTCGTCTTAGAGAGAACGATCTTGGTTCTTTCGTCCTTAAGATTCCTCATAGTGATCAATAGATATAAATACCAAGTGACTCAGCAAATAGAGCTATGCTCCTCGGCAACGGCGCCAGAAAAAGGTCTTGACAACCCACAAGTATAGGGGATCGCAAAAATTTAGGAGGGTAGAGTATTCAACCCAGATTTATTGATTCGACGCAAGGGGAGCCAAAGAATATTCACGAGTATTAGCAGTTGAGATATCAATTCAACCACACCCAAAAGACTTAATATCTACAACAAGGTGATCAGTAGCAAAGTACTATGGTAGTTTGATAGTAACGGTAACGATAGCAATAGTAACAGTAGCAGAAAGACTAGCTTTTGTAGTGATTGTAACAACAGCAACATCGAAAGTAACTTAGCAAAGATCAATATATGAAAATCTCATAGGCATTGGATCAGTGATGTATAATTGTGTTGGATGGCATTCATCATGTAACAGTTATAACCTAGAGTGACACAGGACTAGCTCTAATTCATCAATGTAATGTAGACATGTATTCCATTTAAAGTCATATGTGCTTATGGAAAAGATCTTGCATGACATCTTTTGTCCTACCCTCCTGTGGTAGCAGGGTCCATAAGGAAACTAGGGGATATTAAGGCCTCCTTTTAATAAAGTACTAGAACAAAACATTATCACTCAGTGAATACATGAACTCCTCAAACTATGGTAATCACCGGAAAGAATCCCAATTATTGTCACCTTGGGGTATGTGGATCATAACTCGTAATAGGTGCATATAACTTGCAAGATAGGATCACGAACACACATATATTCATGAAAACATAATTGGTTCAGATCTGAAATCATGGCACTCGGGCCCTAGTGACAAGCATTAAGCATAGCAAAGTCATAGCAACATCAATCTTAGAACATAGTGGATACTATGCATCAAGTCCTAACAAAACTAACTCGATTACATGATAGATCTCATGTAAACCATCACTATCAAGCAAGCCTGCGAAGGAACTACTCACTCCCGGCGGTGAGCATCATGAAATTTGTGATGGAAGTGGTGGCAGCTCCATATCATAAAACACGACGAATCCTTCTCTCTGATTTTTTTCTTGGCGAATAGGTATGCATGTAGTTGGAATTAGGGTTGCCAGAGCTCCAAGGGGCCCACAAGCTCATAGGACGCGCCATGGGGGGTGGGCGTGCCCCTTGAGCTTGTGGCTCCTGGTTGGCCCCCTCTGGTATATTTTTCCGCTAGTTTTTTCATATATTCCACAAAAATTCTCCATAAATTTTCAGGTCAATCAGAGAACTTTGATTTTTGCACAAAAACGACACCATGGCAATTTTGCTAAAAACAACATCAGTCCGGGATAGTTTCATTCAAAACATGCAAATTAGAGTCCAAAACAAGAGCATAAGTGTTTGGAAAAGTAGATACAACGGAGACGTATCAATAAGCAGGAAATAGATTAGGACATGGGTCATAGTACACTCGAAGTTCTTTTGTAACCTCAGGGCCTCAACGTATATATAAAGGGGAGCCCCTGAGGCAGAGAGGACTAAGTTACAAGCTCCCGGGTACTAGGTTTGCCAAGTCGCACCCTTGTAATCGAGATCTAAAGCAATAATCGATCAAGCTAGAAGTAGGCTATTATCTTAGCCGTGAGGGGCCGAACCTGGGTAAACCCGTGTCTCTCGATTCCGATCAGCCCCGTTCAAGCTACTACCTAGCTGTAATGGCCTCATGACTAATTCCTTTTTGAGGACATCTGCCGTGACAAAACCACGACACAAGGGTAAATGTGATTTGCTCATCATTGACCGTACCATGTCCACAATGGTACAACGAGGTGCTATACAAACGGTTTTTAACCCCTTTCCGCGACGGCATTCTGAACCGTCGCCAAGTGAGTGTGTGCGATAGGGGGGTCCTTCCCACACGACCTAGTAACCATCGGGGATAGGCCCTCCTAGCACACACGCTCGGCCTCTAACATTGAGATACATGGTTTTTAAATTCTAGTAGAGAAAAAACGCATATGAAATCTATGAAACTTGACATGCTAGCATGGAACGACATCACCATCTCGTGGTAAAAATATTGTACCATTTGGGGCAGGTTGGGGTATAAGCTTCTCACAAACCAGAGCTTCTCACAACAAGCCTCATGGTTATGGTAGGGAATGTTTCACCTTTCTGGACGAAACGATATCCGTTGCCTCTTCTTGATTTCAATTTCTTTTTTAATGTCAAGATAGAACAACTGGAGTGTTGTGTTAAATTTAGGAATTTTTTGGGGTTCATTTGGACATTTTTATACATTAACTGAGTTTTCTATGCATTTATGTGCATAATTCAAATTTGAACTACATGCACATGCTCTAGTGCATGTAAATTGGTTAAAAATCAAATATGTGTCCTTGGTTGCATGCTTAGGTCCCATGCAAGAAATGGGAATGAATGCCAGACACCTTGCCACCATCGCTCAGTCGCACAAATTGAGATACATGGTTTTTAAATTCTAGTAATCCAAAATTCATCTGAAATTCATGAAACTTGACATGCTATCATGGAGCGGTATCAACGTGATATGGTAAAAAAAATTGTCCCATTTGTGGCAGGTTTGGGTATAAGCTTCTCGCAAACCAGAGCTTCTCACAACAAGCGTGATGGTTTCGGTAGGGAATGTGCCACCTTTGGGGACGAAATGATATTTGTTGCCTCTTCTTGCTTTCAAAATTTTCTAGTGTCAACATAGAACAACATGAGTGTTCTGTCAATTTTTGGGATTTTTTGGGGTTCGCTTGGACATTTTTATACATTAACTGGGTTTTCTAGGCATTTTATGTGCATAATTCAAATCTGAACTACATGCACATGATCCAGTGCAGAAAAATGGGTTGACATATCAAATGTGTGTCCTTGGGTGCATGCTTAGGTCCCATGAAAGAAATGGGAATGAATTTCAAACACCAGAGCACTGTTGATTGCCGGCAAAACGTCGAGATACTTTGTTTTTAAATTCTAGTAAATCCAAAAATTGTCTAAAATTCATGAAACTTGGCATGCTATCATGGAATGGCACCCGACATGTTGTCGTATTTTACGTGTCCATTTTGAGAGAAGGCACACTCGAATAACAACCAACAAAAGGCATTTTGAAACAAATAGTTGCCACTTTTACATCTCAAACATTTGTATAATTTAAATCGTGTGCATTCTGTTAACCATTCACGTGACACCACGTGTCTCTCTTTTTAATGGCTATAGGAGGTGTCATGGGGACAGTTGCCATAGCGAACGGGAGGCGCGCGAGCGCAGTCCGGTACACAGGCTGACCAAGAGGCGTGCAAGTTGTCCTCCAATGCGCAAGCTCACCGAGAAGCGTGCGAGCTGTACGCTGCATAGGCTCACTGGGAAGCGAGCCCTTTTGACTTCCATGGCCGCTCGCCTTGCCCACATCCTCCCCATTAATGGCGTCCAAGCCGCTGTTTAATACGGGCGGCCTTACTGTTCGCCTCCCATTCCCCTCCCTCCCGCAGACCTCCACCAACGCCATGGCTCAGAAGGATCATCTGCCACTAGTCTTCTAGTTTGGTGAAGTCGACTTTGAGCCAGAGGACATAGAAAATAAGGAGGAATGGGGCCTCATGGACATGGTCCTGCGAGCTAGCCATGGCGGCTGTTGCCCCCCCCCCCCCTCGCCCATCCCAGCTCCCATCCCCACTCCTGCGCCAGCGGCCATCCCCGCTCCCACGCCAGCGGCCATCCCCGTGGCATTGACGGGCTAGTCGCCGAGCACTATCGCAGAGCTTGAAGCCGCATGCATCAACGAGGTCTCTGTGGACCCGCGCGAGCTCGTGTACATGCCAGCGCCAGTGCCCGTATCCGCCCCTGCACCCATCGCGGCGCCGGTCTCCATGCGTTTGCCTACGCACGCGCGCCAATGCCGGTGCGGGCGCCCCCTCAGTGGCATGGGACGCCACCGTTGACCGCTACCTCGCAACGCCGCAGTTGCCGTCCTCCCGCGCCCCTCCCATCGATCGCGAGAACATGATGTTTGATTTGCAAGTGAAGAACATTCTGTGCTGCCTTGAAGACTTCAACAACGGCGTCTCGGAGGATGACAACGACAACGCCGGCGTGGCACGCCGCCTCCGCCACCGCCGGAATTAGTTTTTTTGGGTTTAATACTGTATCTCGATCATATGAATATAAGTTTGGAGTGTGACTGAATGAAAGATATGTTTGAACGAACTTCCATTTTTCTTTCTGAATGCACAGACTTATCAAATGATTTTCCTAAAAAAGTCAATGGTTTTTAAATATAAAACACTCATTGCAAATGTTTTAGATAGAAAACCCGTATGCAAAGTGAGAGCTATGGTCTTCCCCAATAAGCCAAGGGAAAATTCGCTGCGTGGGATTTGTGCATCTCCTCAATGCAAATGGTTCAGATAGAACACCCATATGCAAAGTGACAGCTTTGGTCTTCCCCAGTAAGCCAAGGGAAAATGTGCCGAGCAGGATTTGTACATCCCTTCAATGCAAACGGTTGTTTTGGATGACTCGTGTGCAACCACGTACAGACAATTTGGTAAGATTTGCAACTGTCATATTGGGTATATTGCCATTTGTCAAACTAGAAAGATTGAAAATTGTTGATCTAGTAACATTGCCATTTGTCAACCTTGTAACACTACGATTTGTCAGAATATGCAACTAAAAATCATTAGCACTATCTAATTTTTTCAACTAAAATTCAGTAATTAAGCATATATTTCATTCATAGATTAAGCAGATGTTCTTTTATACAAATAGTTCAACTCGACAACTAAACTGACCAAACTTTTCCCCAATTGTTGCCAACCACGTACTGAAATAGCTAGTTCAACTATATATACTAGCTAATTTTAAGTATGTTGTACAGTTCCACCACATCTATAGTCAAATGAACTGAACAAAATAGCCCCTAAATACTACTACTATGGACGGCTTTGTACTAATTTCCCGCATCCACTCCTCTGTCGAGCGCGCTCAGTAAGAGGTAGAGCAGGGGGAGCCTATCGATGAGCTGGACAACTGCAATACGGTGCCTGCCGCTACAGCACCTTCAGCGATGCTCACCTCGAACGCCCTCTGCCGCTCCAGACGACCCCTCTCGAAGCGGTGGTTCTCCTCGTAGATCTCCTGATTCCTCGCCTCTATGGCGGCGTATGCTCGCACTACAAAAAAAATACACTTCCGTGATGATACGTGTTTGTCACAGTAGGTCGTGTTTTCTGTCATGCATGTACATCCATGACAAATTTATGACAGAATCAAGATAGTCATACCTGTGCTGTCGTAGAAGTGTTCCACCACATTGCCAAAATTATCATCACGGAAGTGTCCACTTCCATGACGATAAATCGCGCGTCACAGAAGTGCTTTCGTCAAGGGTGACCGACACGTGGCATCCACCGTAACGGAACGCTGTTAAGCTATTGGGTCAGATTTTGGATCCGATAACCAGTTAACAGCCACGACCAATGCCGATTTTCCATGTGTAAAATTATCATTGGCTGACAGATCCAACGGGCGAGATGGGCCTATGATATGTTGACACGTGGACCGGCCCAAAAGTGGCCCACAAAGATTAAATGGGCCGGCCCAACCGAAGGCCCATAAGATTTAGCGGACCATAATGGGCCGGCCCAGCTAAAGGTCCACAAAATTTAGCGGACCATAATAGGCCGGCCCAGCTAAAGGCCCACACGATTTTGCAGACCATAATGGGTCGGCCCAGCTAAAGGCCCACAAGATTTTGCGGACCATAATGGGCCGGGCCAGCTAAAGGCCCACAAGATTCTGCCGACCATAATGGGCCGGCCCAGCTAAAGGCCCAACATTCTCAGTCAAATCGGCCCGTCAACGGCCTGTCCTAAACTTGTCATCAACGCGGCCCATGGTCACTTCTGGCCCGTTAACAGTCCGCTAAGTAATTGGGCCGAATTACGGCCCGGTGTATTTCCGGCCTGTTAAAGGTCCGGCTTCATTTGGGCCCATTTACAGGCCATCAAAAATTTTGGCCCATAAACAACCGTGAAGGATTTGGGTCATATTCGGCCATGTCTGACATTCGGCCTGTTAGAGGCCCACTATAGCTTTGGGCCACTTTCGGCCTGTTGTCATTTTCGGCCTGTTAAAGCTGGACGTAAACCATGGGCCATATGTGGCCCAACGTCATATCGGGCCCATTAACGGCCCATATAGAAATGACGATAATCTAGCGCGATCGAAGTTCCGGCCTGTTAAAGGCCCGTGTATTAGATCGGCGCATTTATGGCCCGTCCGAATTTCGGCCTGTTAAAGTCCAGTGGGTTATTTGGCACAATCAGGGCCAATCTCACTTTCGGTCTATTAAAGGCCCATGTATTTTATGGGCTCGATATATTTACAATTGTAAACGGCCTATTTTTACTTGAGGGCCCAGATTATGTTTAGGCTTGTTAAAGGCCCACTATGGGCACAGGCCTACCAGAAAAAAAATGAAAACTTATGCTGATTTAGGCCCAGATATTTTTAGTGGTCTACTTGCCAATTTCGGCCCGTAATCGTTTTAGCCCAATTGGAATGGGCCCGACGAATGTTGGTTTGTTGGGCTCCTACGAAGCTTTCGGCCGATTACATTACTAAGATAAACCTACACTATACAAAAATAGCGTCGTAATTACTGCAGCCTGAGGCAGCATCATAAATGTTGTATCACAGCAAAATAAATTCCAACCATACAACAAAAGGCCTGTTGGCATAAAGTTTACAGTCCTTCTAGATAAAAGCACCATCAGATGTATAGAAGCACAAGTCATTTGACCTGAGTGCTAATGTTTCAGGCTGTAGAATATGATGGAGCAGCACGATCTCCACCTTTTTTCCGCCATTGCTCTTGAACAACGAAGTGAATGTCTGATAGTCTAGTTTCAAAACCATTCATATCTTGACGACATTTCTCAACCACTATTCTTGTTTCTGAAAAACTGTCCATTAGGGATTGGACTTGTGTCTGGAGCACAGATATATCACTATGTCTAGCAGGAAGATTTTGTTCAGTAGGCGATTTGGACGAGGTTACCTTGACAACCAACCCAGAATTACGCAGGAAGGTGCTTTTTGCACTGTTAGTGGAGAGATAATGACGCACTGCAGCAAGAGGTGACATTGTGCCTGTAGTAGCCTCATCACCTTCAGGTGGTTGTGGCTGTTCAATCATTTGTTCCATAGCTTCCTGAAAGTTTGAACTTGTAGATTAGTGTACCAGATAAGTTACTAATGAGATAAAAACAAAGAAAGTAGGTTAAACGTTTGTACATAACTTATTTTGGTGAACTACTATAATACATTAGCATGTATTGTAGTGCCAACTACATAATAAAATCACTTTCGGAACATATGTCCGTGTAGCATGCCTACTGTATTGTCTATTTCCTCACATTCGTTGACATCTAAGGATAAAGAGACATGGTTTAAAGTAGGATGAACATAGTATGACATCATTCATATCATGGGCAAACAGATATAAAACAAACAGGCTATTTTATCATTGTGTGCGCACGTGAACATAACAACTAGATTACAGATCAAGACCAAAAGAATATCCTTCATCTCTTTTAAACCACGTAAGGTGAAATGATACATTAAGACAACTATGAATAAAAGTGAACAGAGTAACTGACATTGGCTGCAAACCAAGTAGTTAAATGAACACATCACACTACCAATCAGTTCAAGGCAGCAGGAGTAAGGACTTACAACAGTGGCTTGAACTGGTGTGCTCATGCCCTTCATCTTGCTGGTGTGGCAATCCTTGAAGATTTGCACTGCATTCGATTCAGGTTCTTTTTGGTCCGCACGGGATTTCCTCTGTATTTGGAACAAGTCAATATAGATACGATAATATGGCACCAAAAAGAAGGAAGTAGCAGCTATTTACAAGAGCCTCGCAGTGTGCAATATAGCTACGAGATCATGTGGTCTGTTGGAATTCCACTTTAGAACGGTTGGTTTTGTTCTTCAAACAGTTAGCCTAGAAGAAGATACACTTGTAAGGCACATACATAAATACAAGTTCAATATGTGGTCTGATCAAATACATATAGCCTACCTGATACTTTGGATCAGACCAGTGTTTAACGAGGGTTGTCCAGTCTTCATCTATAATATATTCCACTGGAGATGTTTGGGCGATTTCATTTTTAGCCTTGCCTTCAAAGTGAGATTTTCTAAGGTGGTACCGATACTGTCGCAGAGCAGACTGAAAAACATGAGTGCATGCTTGTCTAGTTGCATCATCTTTCGGATCGAACTTGAACCTCATCTGTTGAAAAAAGAATGTGAGTCTTATTAGGAGGAAGGTAGAAAGTATGGGATAGAGCAAGACAATATTACTAATTGCGATGACTAACATTACTTACGGATAAATGGTCAAGGAAGGTGTTAAACTGGGTATTGTCTTTCTCATTCCTGTACTGGATCCACGTTGGGAGGATACGTGCATGACACCTAACGGCAACGGCTGCCTCTGATACTAACTTGGCTGACTCTGTAGCATCACGTGGCCATTTTAAACCTGCCTCAAAATGGATCTCAATTCTTCCTCCTTTAGATTTTGTTAATCTGTCAAGCATTATCCCTGATGTTTGTTTCCGCTTGCGCCGTGGTGCTAGTTCAACAACGAATATGGAAAGTGTTAGTGTACATCAAACTGTGAGAGTACATATAAAGGAGCATGCAACTGCAACTTGACTCGGTCAGGTACCGTCTTGGTGTTGATGGTCATGAGGTTCATCTGATCTTGCCAAGTCCTGTTGTGTAAGCAGTGCTTCGGAAGTAGTGTTAGGTGTGAAGGCAGCTTGGGAACTGGCCAGTTCCGAAGCAAACGAACGAGTAACTGGTTGAGATACTGGTACAGTTGAAGCGGATGCTGTAGCTGGTGGAGCAGGTGATACTGCGTTTGTAGATTTAGCCGGTGGACTTGGACCTTCTACTGCACTATAAGTACCAGCAGAATCTCGATGGCAGAACCTTTTCCGTTTCACCGGACGAGGAACAACACTCCCTACTATATTATTTTCCTTGCTCTTTTTTGACTTTTCCATGTCAAGCTGTACCCACAACACAAAAGAATAAAATCACTCTTCAGAACTCATTGATGCATGATACAGACAAGCAATACTTTGATGTAAGACAACCGTATGAGGATGGAATATGTAAGAAAAACAGGACGGCATGACATATTCACAGCTACGATGTGCAAACTAAGCAGAAGGATTTTCAAGAAAATAGAAGTAATGCAAGCTAGACACCATATGAAAGATGCAACCAATATTACTCTGCCAAGTTAAAAGTGTCTTTTCATAAGTGGCAATTCGAAAAATTAGAAGCAGTACAACGTAGAAATCAATGCAAGATGCAACCACTATCAAACTTCCAGGTTAAAAGCGTCCAACCATGAGTGACTGATGCGGGATACACAACAGCAGTACTTTGATGTAAGAACATGGTATTATAGATAGATGCAGTATATTCTAGACACAGAAAGCCATGTCATATGCACATGTATAACGTATAAACTCAGCAGGTGCAATTTAATCAAAATAGAAGAAATACAGGCTAGACAACATATGCAACATGAAACCAATTATCACACTGTCAACTTAGAGCAAGCACCTGCGATGGTGGAGTACGGGAGATGAACTCATCACGTAGCCTTGGGACTTCAACTTCATTAGCAGTAGCAGTGGCAAATCTAGAGAGTCTCTGTTTGCGTCGGTGCAGAGGACCACCAACATCCCCTAACTTACTCTTTTCCTTCCTATTTTCTGATATTGCCTTATGAAGTCAAAACCACAAGAAGATGAATAAAATTAGCTCAGCATAACAAGTTGATGCATGATACAGACGAACACTACTTTTATGTAAGGCAAGCGCAGGATAGGAGGATGGAATATATACAAAAAAAGACAATGTTTCATATTCACACGTACGATAGCATGTCTTATGGGTAAGTAATCGTTGTAGGTATAAGTTGTAAGCTACGCAGATGCAATTCAACATAATCAGAAGCAATACAAACTAGACATCATACGGAAAACGCAACCACATATAACAGTTCCAAGTAAGAGCAAGCACCGGTGATGGTGGAGTAGGGGAGATGTGCTCATCATGTACATGTATGTTCTAGAAACAGGAACACATGTCATATTCACAGGCATTATGTGTAAAGGAAGCAGATGCAATTCAAGTTAGAAGCAATACAAGCTAGACATCATACGCAACATGCAACCACATATAATAGTGACAAGTTAGAGCAAGCGCCTGTGATGGTGGAGTAGGGGAGTCATCATCTACACAGCTACGTTGACTGTCCAGCCTTGGGTTGTCTTGCGAATCTTATTGGGAGGATGGCAGAGTAGAATCTGTAGAGACCACCTGTTTGAGTTGCTCCGAAGGACCACCATCATCCACTACCGGACTAATTTCCTTCAGCTGTAATGATTTTACATTGTGAAGTCAAACCGATAAGAAAAAGGGATTAGAAACACTGCAAGACACCATATGGAAGGTGCAATCAATATCACTCTGCCAAGTTAAAACTGTCTCGTCATAGGTGGCGTTCATCAAACTAGAAGCAATACATGCTAGAAATCATATTCAAGACGCAAACCAATATCACACTGCCAACTTAAAGGTGTCCCATCATAAGTGACTGATGCAGGATACACAAGAAGAGTAGTTTCATGTAAGAACATGGTGTGATGGACAGATATAGTATGTACCAAAAATAGGAAAGCGTGTCATATTCACATGTATCATGTGTAAGCTAAGCAGATGCAGTTTACACTAATTAGGAGCAATACGAGCTAGACACCATATGCAACATGCAACCAGATATCACACTGCCAAGTTAGAGCAAGCACTTTGGATGGTGGAGTAGGGGAGCGGAGACTTGGACCTTGTAATGCACTATCAGTACAAGGAGAATCGGTACAGATGCTCCGTTTACGTTGCTGCAGAGGACCACCATCATCGCCTTCCTTACTCTTTTCCTTCCTCTTTCTTGATTTTTCCTTGTCAAGTCAAACCCACAAGAAAAAGGAATAAAATTTGCTCTTCAGAACTCATTGATGCATGATACTGACGAACACTACTTTCATGTAAGGCAGCCACATGATAGGAGGATGGAATATGTATGAAAACAGGACGGCGTGATATATTGACATGTATGATGTATAAAGCGTAAACTAAGCACAAGGTGCTTGAACTTGTTAGAATCGATGCAAGCTAGAAACCATATGAAAGATGAAACCAATATCACTCTGCCAAATTAAAAGGGTGCCCTAACAAATGTATTTGACCAAATTAGAAGCAATACATGGCAACAGGCTAGAAATAATATGCAATATGCAACGAATAAAGGTGACTCATCGTAAGTGATTGATGTAGGATACTGAAGAGAGGTAGTTTCATGTAAGAACAAGGTTAACACATAGATGTAGGTTGTACCAAAAATAGGAAGGCATGTCATATTCACATGTATAGTGTGTAAACTAAGCAGATGCAATTTACCCTAATTAGAAGCATTACAAGCTAGACACCGTATGCAACATGCAACCACATATCACACTGCCAAGTAAGAGCAAGCA
Source organism: Triticum urartu (assembly GCF_056163025.1). Classification (NCBI taxonomy): domain Eukaryota; kingdom Viridiplantae; phylum Streptophyta; class Magnoliopsida; order Poales; family Poaceae; genus Triticum; species Triticum urartu. The sequence goes on along the minus strand of NC_141878.1, from coordinate 265,543,239 downwards.
CCTGCGATGGTGGTGTGGGGGAATTGCGGTGATCAACTAGAGAGCTACATTGACTATCTTCATTTAGCCTTGCTGTTTCTTGAGAATCATGTGGGGAGGATGACACTGCACTCTTTAAACGAGTATGGGGTCTCACAGTAACCCACCCAGGTGACTGTCTCATCATAAGTGATTGACGAGGGATACAAAAGAGCATTAGTTTGATGTACGAACATGATTAATAGACATATGTAGTATGTATCGAAAACAGGAAGGCATGTCATTATCAAAGGTATAATGTGTAAAGTAAGCAGATGTAATTTAACCAAATTGGAAGCAATACAAGCTAGACACCATATGCAACATGCAACCACATTTGACAGCGCGAAGTTAAAGCAAGCACCTTGGATGGTTGTGTGTGGCAATTGAGATCATCAACTGCAGAGCTACGTTTACTGTCTCCAACTGCTGACACTGCTCCCGTTAGAGCGCTGGAACGCTTAGTGCTTATCTTCGAATTACACTGGAGCGACTTCTGTCTTTTCTTTTCTGCATTCATCAACACTACGTCAGAGTCAGAAATACCCATGCATAAAAAACAATAGTGTGAGTATGGGTGAAGTGTGTGCACAATTAGTACAGTGTAAAGGTAGCAGATAGCAGGTCGGTGAGAAATAAATGACGGGAGACATATGATAGCTCTACAACATGCATGGCACACTAAATTACTACAGGATTCTATGAAAATAACAGTCGACTGAAAGCAAATAGGTCAGTCCATTTTTTCTGCACCGTCCGATGTACAAAGAATGGGCAGATCGCCTTCATCTACCTCCAGCCAGTTAGTGTTGACGATCTTCCTCGAAACGCTAGCGACTACCGGCCCAGTATTCCTCCCCTGCCTGCGCCCTCCCCTTGACCTCACCGCACCGCCGTGCTTGGCACCGCCCCCCGGCCATCCATTCAAGCCCCGCCGACCTCCAGATCGGGCGCAAGCAGCTCATGCACCCCACACCCTGCTTCCCCGGGGAGCAGGCGGACTAGGTGCTCCGCACGCCTAAGCGGGTGCTGCTTCTTTTAATTGCGGTTCGACTGACCCTGAATTGAAATCCAGGCGGGCTACTGATTTCTAGCAAAGGTGAAATAGTACAAGGGAGGAAACCTTGTGAATTTAGTATCAAGAAGAAGATGCAGTAAGAAGCGCTCCACTAGTTTCTTTCGTGGGATGAATACGATGTGAGCGAAGACGTAAGATTTGCACGAATATGGGAAGAGGAGTACCTCTTTCTGCTGGCAGTGTTGTGTCCTCCTTTTGTTTTTCCGACAATCTTCTTGTTGTTCTCCAGAAACCAGAAGTTGTGGAGGACAGTGCAGCCTTGGACGAACCCATGGCCAAGTTGTTGAGTGTGGTGCGGTGGCCGTCTGTTGGCGGCGGGGAAGCAGATCCAAGGCGGCGAACGACGGCGTAGCGGGAACAGCTCCGGTGGTGGACGGTTGCGACAGTGGAGCCGCAGCAGTGAGGCGCAGGATGGCGTGGTCGGAGTGGTTCTGGTACGGCGCACATCGGCGTCGGCGTCGTGGAGGCAGCTCTGCCTCGGCTTCAGCTGCTAAGTCCTTGAGGGCGTTGCAGTTCCGGTTGCGTTGGACGATGACGTCGGGGTACCGGCTCCGGCGTGATGGAGGAGGGCGGCGGTGGATTGGCCGCTATGGGGTGGAGGACAGAGGATACTGGGGTTTCGCGGCATGTGGATATGGCGTTTCCGCACCCATGGAGTATGAATGGGGAAATGGAGGGAGGCGGGGAACTAAGGGGGAACAATGTTTCGGTTTGAGACGCGCTTGTTTGAATCTTGGGGAAAGTTACAAGCTTTCCCCCCATCTAAAATTTCGGACATATTGCGGGTTGGGGGTAGGACAGTCATGTCAGGTGTCCCAAATGTGGGCGGGATAGATTTCGGCTGAGCGCATGGGTAGGCTCCCACGGCGTATGAATGCTTCTCTGGCGTCTTGGTGAAGTTACAAACCTACCCCGGTTTAGACCTTTGGACATCGGGCCGATAGGCTACATGGGCCAGAGTCAGGACAGTAATTTCCTACCACCAAAACATTAGTCTTGCGCGGTTTCGGGTGACCAGAGGCCTATTTGGCGCTTCGTTCAATATTTGGGAGCAGAAGCATTAACGTTTTCGGTTCTCTTGAATTGAACTTTCAGGATTTGTCAAACTTCACAAATCTTTACTCTTGAAAATCCTAAAGCTACGATTATTTTGGAATGGAGGGGGTACATTTGAATATACATTGTACACGAGTATATATTAAAAAATATGCAACTTACCTAAGTTCATGCATGGTTCCAGATATAATCTCCTTGGTTGCAAAAAAAAGTTAGATATGCGTATGAATATATATATAGCATGTTCAAACTCACAACAAAGATTGATGCCCCCTTTTACATCTGATTTACAAATGCCATTATCTCGGGTTCAAATAGATGAATGCACTTCCTATGAATTCGAATCTTCGAAACCCCCTTTATGTTGAATTCGACATGTATTCTATTTCGTAGCTAGCAATTTGGAATGTATCCATGCAAGTGACAAATGTATAAAGTTCTTCACACTAACAACATGGAGTGCACTAATTAGTGTTTATATATGAATTGCAAAAGCATCCATTGCCTGTTTTTCAAACCGCTCTCACTATGGATCGATAATATGAAATAAACACATGCACATCCTAGAATTCAATTGCAGTTGAAGAAAGAGCCTACTCCTGGTACTGTATATTAGTGATAGGGGTGTGTACAAAGTACACATGAATACCAGGCATTGTGCCTGTGTGGATACTATCGAAGAACTAGCCCCCAAGCTTGTATAACATACTAAGGGCCTAGGGTTACAAATCATATATAGTCGGCTTATCACCAGTAGGGATAGAGTCCTGCGCGACTCTGGTAGCTTCATGTTGTACGTTGAGTCCTCCACATGGGTCTTCATATAACATGTCTCGGTCCAACCTATATGTGGCGCAGGATGGAACCGACCCATGAGTCTTCATGTTGACCCACCACAACTAGAAATGATGTGCCCACCACACCACATACGCAATCGGCCACTAAGAGAATAAGCATATACAATAGTACAACGGTATCTAGCTCACGATACGTCTCCATATTTTGTTGATGACACTGACGGACTTTGCATTTGATGCGTGCTCCGTATTTTGTTGATGACACTTACGGTCATTGTATTTGAAGTGAAAGCACGATATGGTCACTGGACTTCAGAATAAGCTCATCACGGTCACCGCATAGATTTTGTCGTGCTAACCAACATGTGGTTGGATGGTTACAGGACAGTGGTTTCTCGAGCCCACCAAGGTTAAAGTCCCGGTGCTCGCATTTATCTTGTGTTAATTTCAGTATTTTTCGGTGATGTTCGTTCAGTGGGAGGAGACGTTCCACTCGACTACGAGGCACCTATGGTGACTTCGTAAAATCTCAAGATCATATATGCTGACCCACTCTCTCGAAGGTGCTCATAGGGGTCGGGTTCGCGTGTGTGCGCCTATAGCAGTGAGTGCTTGCGCGTATATATGAGCCCTTGCGTCTGTACCGTGTTAAACAAATACATATCATGATTATACGGTCACTGGCTCACCCGTACAACTCCGTATTTTGTTGATGACACAATCAATTGACCAGTCAAACGTTCCATGCGGCGCAACTAGTGTTGCACCATCGGGGCGCGTAACCGTGGGGCCCACCTGTCAGCCCGTATATGAAAGAAAGAAATGGTAGTTTGAGTCTGTACTATGTTAATAAAATAGGAGTACATTTTAGGGTGATCGTACGGTCACTGGCTCACCATACAGCTCCGTAATTTGTTGATAACACGATCAATTGACCAGTCAAACGGTCCACACTCAGCAGCGCACATTACCATAGGGCCCACCCGTCAGCGCGTATATGAAGGACATAAATGGTAATAAATTAGTGGTCGGTGGGTATTCGAAGTTGTGAGACCTCTGGTTGGCAGTCACCGGCGGTTGGGGGCATTCATTGGGCGGTGGGGTGGGGATCCCCGGAGAAAAATCTCAGAGGGGGGCGGGGGCTAGAGGGATGGCTGGTGCGGCGGCGGACCGGCGGTGGGGAGTGGTTTCGGGGAGGGGGTGCCGGCCGCGGGCAGCGGGGGCTGGCGGGCCGGCCGGTGGTGGCTGGCGGCTCCGGGGGGTGGAGTTTGATGATAAACTGGAGGCCCTTGATTTCGTATCCAACGGCTGGAAAATCTAATGACCAGAGATGAAAAAGTCAGTCGACTAACGTGTAGCCTCACGCCGCACGTACACATGCATGCACGCAAGACACGCACGCATGTAGGCGAGCAACCCTGACACGTACACACGCAGGCATGCTGGCGTGCAACACTGACATGCACACATGCACTCACGAACACACGCACGTACGCACCCATGCATGCAACACTGAAACGTACCCTTGCACCCACGCAACACTCGCACGCCTGCATGCACACAGCACACGACGCAAGACACACGTTCAACCTATACGTGCATGCACCCTTTGTTAAGGATATGGATTGTTACGGGTATTAATCAATCTTATCTGTGATAAGCAGAACATTGATGTTTGCAGCGGTCTTTATGAATCACAACGTATCGAACGGGCTATCAACATAGTAGGCTTATCTACATGAAAAAGATGACGTCACACTCAATGAACAATCATCAGTTTATGAAATGCCCGCTTCTGACTGCCCTGGCCCACCAAAGGTTCCTCTGCTGTGCGCTGCCTGCGTTGGGTCACTGACATGCATGCCATGCACCCAAAGAGCCCACACATCAGTGGAAGAACAGCGAGGTGTCCTAGGCCAGAGTCGAGGGCGCCACTCGTGGCACGCCCGGCTGAACACGCCTCCGTGCCGCATTCAAATGCCTCCATGAAACCCGCCCGTGTGAAAGCCGAGAAACCCACTCTGGACACACGTCCGTTCATGACCGGGCCGGCGTTAAATGCAACGCCGGCCGAGCTCCTCCCGTCCGCCGTCTATTTAATCTCCTATTTAAACGAGGCCAAACGCCAGCCAGGAATCGCACACCTCCGCCGCTCCCCTATCTCCTCCACCATTTTGTCCACTCTTACAATGACTTACGAAGAGTAGTTATTCCGCATCCAAGCCGGCTGGGTAGCCCGCCGGATACGAGCTATGCAGCTCGCTGATCCACCTCCCTCCCCTCGCCCGACGGAGCCAGTTGCCGCCCCAAGCCGGCGAGCGGTTCAGCAACTCGCCACTCTAGGCCAGCTCGACGAGGAGCGGCGCACGGGCGTCGTTGCTGCCGTCCACGCCGTCGCCTTGTACCACGTCTCCCGTTTCTGTGGCCGAGATTCCCATGCCGGCGGCCGTGCCATGCAAGCAGCGACAGAAGCCGAGTGCGCGGAGAGCGGCGAGTCGGTGGCCAGCGCCTCCGCGTCTGCCGCCATGATCGAGGATAAGTAGAACACGGGAGGCCGCCGCTGCCTGGGTCCCATGAAGGCCACAACGGAGGCGACGCCGGCGTACACAGCAGGTGTCTTGCCGGATCCTTTTGTTGCGAGCACCTTCGTTGACCCCGCATGGACTCCACAGAAGAGGGCAATGTTAGGATGAACTCGAGCCGGTGTCGGCCATGGCGAAGTAGTCGCCAATATTTTGGCTACCCCGGGCAAGATCAAAACATCCCCTCCCAACAGATTCAAATCCCTCATTCGCCGTGGAATTTTGCCATGTGTTGTTTTCATGGACTAGCAAGATGCCCGTGCATTGCACGGAACATCAAGATGCATTTTTTTACAAACTCCCGCATGCATGCAAGGGATAATTAATGTCCCGCTTTGCTAGTACCACGACGCAAACACCATTAATATTGCATCGATTAGTGTTAGTGGCCTTGTATATCTGCAAATTTTAATTTTGATAGTGGCCCCTTGTATATAAAAATGGAGGGAGAAAGATGAGAGATAAGGCAAGGAGGAGTGGGGCATGGTGGTGACTGGTGGTCGGACTGGGCGGAGGCATGGGGATGGACGGCGCATTATGTCTAGGTTTGTATCTCTCTCACACACACCCACGTAGGTGGGGGACGTGCACGAAGAGAAGAGGTGCACGCACGGCGCACGTACTCCCGTCTCTTTCCCAACCACACCCGCATGGGTACACGGTGGAGCTCAGTTCTGTACGAAAAAGGCAGCCCACGTGGTAATTTGGCACGTGTACTGGTTGTCCACTTGGTGGAGGGAGGATCGTCTACCACGGGTGAACAAACCATGTGGGGCCTACCTTAGAGGCAAGGCTCTATACACTGGAGTACTTTTGATGTGTCCCGTGAACTCGCAGAACGAGGAGAAGCTTGCTTAGTACGCCGTCTCCCCCGCCCACGGGCGCGGTGGCTCACAGGATGAGGTGAAGCTTGCTTACCACGCCTTACGCCCGCTCCCTTGCCCACGCGCGTGGTGACTCGCAGCCCGAGGAGAAAATTTTACTACTCCCTCCGTTTACTCCTCGTCCCTACTACGTACTTTGGTTAGTACTCCCTCCATTTACTTATACAAGGCCACTATAAAAAATACATTTTGCATCTGTACAAGGCCACAAATATTAATCGAGACAAAAGTTACTACCAAGGTAGACGGTGAGTGGAATTGAGACTTATCAAATGGAAAAACGAATGTTTTTTAGATGAGCCCTATAAACCCTAGTGGGTACGTACTCTGTAAAAACAGATTTTTCCAAAACCAAGTCACTCCCTTTCATGAATTCTGTAGTAGTATACTCCTCCGTGATGCTCCCTTTCATGAATTATGTACTTCCTGTCGCCGACATGTGGGACATATAGCAATCGGGTCGACGTGTCAAGCACCAAATAACAGTGCAGAACAGCAGGGGGGACGCACCCCACTCGTACCGGCCTAGTAGTAGTAATGAGCAATGAGACCTCAAATCACAATGCCACACTTTCCCAGACAGACGAAGCAACCCTTATTTCACACTTCGGTTCGCTATCATCTCAAACCACGTACTAGTATCGCTTCTGCCTCAAGAGGGACACGCGCATCGCCTTGGTACATCATGACACGTGGGACCGCATGACAGGCCATGCTCCCCCGCCGATCGCTCGGTAAAATCACCTCATTTTTACTATACTTCCTCCGTATCGGTTTACTACATGGCATGCACGTCGTTCTAGGTTGAGAATTTAACTGGCTATATATGTGATGAACAGTACTCTAACCTTTTAAAAAATGTATACTTTTGTACAGTAGTACTATCGATGGATTGCGCCATGGAGCAAAACTTGAAATTAAAAAAAAGGTGGTACATATAGAGAGCGCTCGTCGCCAAATTATGCATATAGTACTATTAAAAAAGCTAGTACGTGCTTAATTGGGGTGCTAAATTCAATTAAAGAAATACTAGTAGTATGTACATACTGAAGAGTTAAAGTAACGAGAAGAAACATAACATAGTTCTGCTGGGGGCTCAGCACAACACACCCCTCAAATTAAACTAAGCACACCAGAAATTAAACTATGCAACTAATCTGGTAGACACTGCATTAGAAGTTTAGAACCACCATGAGCAACAACACTGCCACCTTACTCGGAGTCCTCGTCCACGTCCTCGACTTCGTCCTTGTCCCTATTCCTCTTGGCCGATACTTCTTTGCTTGAACCGCACACTTGGTTGTTGCTCTTCATCCAACCCTTGTAGATATTGAAGCAAAGGTAGCCATCCATTGCAGCGTAGTGGATGTGGTCTATATCTAGTACATTCCGCTGCCATGCATGACAATGAAACGTGTATGGAGGTTTCACTAGTTTATCGTATGAAGGATGAACCATGGCTCCTGCCAGGGTCAGCATTGAAGGCTGACGAGAGGGCACCAGCCGATTCTTCTGGAGGTCGAAGGGGTTGCCTACAACGAGGCCTATCCGACCCAGGATTTCTTTGTCGTTACCAAAGTCTACAGTAATGAATTTGACTAGGTTGCTCCCGAGGAAGTCCTTAAAATCCTGGCACTCAACGTCGGCATGGCATATGTGGTAGACCAAGCATAAGTCATGCATGCAAACCTAGATCACGATGGGCTTCTTCCTCTCTTCGTCCTTTAGATCCTTCTCTCGTCCCAGGACTGTGGTGTACTCAACATCTAGCCCAGCGACCCACTCATCGTCTGAGTTTTCGAACATGCGTCTGAAGCGAGAAAGGCATCCTTTCACCATCGCGGAAGAACGGGTGTAGATGACGTCGAACTCATCACCGGTGATGGTTCTAACCTTGTACTCATCGCCGATCATGGAGATTTGGGATGCCATGGATTTGGGAGGAGGGTTAGGATTAGTGGAACTGCCGTAATGTGAATGGACGGGACGACTAGGAGCGAACCGCCATAGTATTGAAGGACGTGCGGGGACGAGTAGGAGCGAACTGCCAGCGTGCGAACGGCAGGGTAGTGGCTTTCCATTCTCCCATGATACGGGCTTCCGAGAGCCCTTGGATCTGAGATCGAACGGTTGCATGGCGTGATTCTAGACCTATGGGTGAATATCCTATCCTGGAGGGTTATTCTGCAAATTTTCAGCAACTTAGCATGCGACCGTTTGATCTCAGATCCAAGGGCTGCTAGCAGCCCGTATCATGGTCGCGCCTACCACGACCGTCGCGTCGCTCGCGCGGTCGCGCCCTTGGAGATTCAACACGGTGCGTTAGGCTATCTGATGTTGGCATGTCATACATAGTCATCACTTAGTCACTCATACTACAACAAGGTTGGCTATAAGTGTATTTTTTGTTACTCCTCTCTATCTCTTTGTTCGTACTCAAGGAAGAAACGGTGCTAGTAAGCGCGTGTATTTATTGCATTTGCCAAGGAGTGACCTCTTCCAATGAAATGGTGTTGCTAAGTTTGCTTCATTTAATTAGCTATAGACTCAAAATTGTCTTTTCACCTAGGTACACGCGCTTAGCACAGTTTCTTCCTTGGGTCACCAAACTAGTCTCTCTCTTCTTGATTAACTTGCCACATCAGACTTTATGCCTATGTGGCAAGCTTAAGCACCTGCAGGAGCAAGTAAAAGTAAGTACAATAGTGCGCTTTACATGGCATTTTTGCATATGTGGAGGAAAGAGAGGCAAGGAAAAAGTGGAGAAGTGGGCTCTCATGCAAGAGCCAGCCTCTACTACATGGTGGAGCATTGGGAGAGGCACCTGTATGGAGGTGGTCAGGAATCTGGGAGACTCACGCCGGTCGTAGCGCCGCAGTTAAAATGATAATGGCAAGTCAAATCACGGGGCCCCACCTGCCAGCAGTAACTCGCTGTCAAATCACACAGCCCTACGTTTGCAGAAACTACTCCCTCGTCTTCTCGTGTCTCTGTCGAACCGACTAGGCGGAACTGCCCCGCCGCCTACCGCGCAAGAAAAGCCCCGCCCTCGACTTTTAAATACAACTACATCCGCTTAAGAATCCAATGATATACTTTTTGTGACATAGTAACTCCTATTTAGTTAGTCAAATGGATGACCTAGAACTACGTGCAGGCCCTATAAACCGAGACGCCTAAAAATAAAATAACCGAGATGGAGAGGGTAGTTCAGCACGTATCTTTTTAGATCAATATAGTCGGGATTCACCAAGGAGCAAAACCAAGTGGTAGGCTGCTCCTGTCGTGTTGGCGTAGCAACTCAAGCAGGGTCAGTCCGCACACAAAATGGCGACACACTTAACAGGACCCCTTTGGCCGACATGTGGCTCATGCACCATCTTGTTCCACGTGCGATGTACCAAATTACAGTTTGGAGCAGCGGTTGGAATTGGAGGCACCCCGGTCGTAGCGCCGCAGTAGTAGAAAATGAGCGACGAGGGGTCAAATCACAAAGCCCCACCTTTCCCGCATTAAGCTGGACAGACGAAGCAACCATCATTTCACTCTAGGGCGCAAGAGCATAAACAAAAGAGATAACAATGATGCGTGCGGCAGCTACCTAGGGCACCCTAGGGTAGGGGTCTCCACTGCAGATCCTTCTTTTTGAAAGAGCCTGCACTACAAATTGGCTTCTCCCTCATCCTCTTGAAGAAAACTGATGATGAGTGCGGTGGTAGGGTTTGTAGGAGTACTACAGCGTGCGGGGCCATGTCGTAGTAAACGGGTTCGAGCCAATGCCTTAAATATGTGTGGGCCGCTTGGTTTTACGGGAACAAGGCAGCATTTTGGGTTCGGGGACCAGTGGAGATATAGTACGTACAAAAAATTGTGGACGTAGGTTCGACCGAAAGGCAATGATGCATGGGCCCTACATTTTGATATACCAGGGGCCGCATGAAATTTGCTACTCTACTCAAAACTACTAGTAAGGTACTCCCTCCATCCATGAATAAGTGTACTTCTAGCTTTTGTGTTAAGTCAAAGTTTTAAAACTTTGACCAACTTTATAGGGAAAAGTAGCAGCATTTATGACACTAAATTAGTATCACTAGATTTGTTTTGAATTGTAATTTCATAATATATCAATTTTATGTCATATATGTTACTACTCTTTTGTATATATTTGGTCAAAATTTTAAAACTTTGACTGAGAACAAAGGCTAGAAGTACACTTATTCGTGGGCGGAGGGAGTACACATGCATTGAACGCATGAGATTTCGAAACCAAATTATGAATAAATACACACTATAGCATGTAAAGCTTTGAGTCATATATGCATGATGTAGATGTTCATTTAGTTCTTATAGTTCATCTCATTCAAAATCAATAAGTTTTATAAAAATGTTAAGATTCGTGGGGTTGTGCATTGTACTCCCTCCATTCCAAAATAGATGACCCAACCTTGCACTAACTTGAGTTAGTGCAAAGTTGGGTCATCTATTTTGGAACGGAGGGAGTAAATCATAAAGTAAAAAACAAATAATGGCAATTCATTTAGAAAAAAAATAATCAATTATGATACAGAAGATTCTAGAACAAAGGAGAAGTGCTTGTGTTTTGAGGTTTGTGCATTATGCTTAAGTTCAACCATGGAGTCTTCTAAATTGTACATGTGGCAGATCTGGTGGAATGTTGATGATATCCAACGGCCAGTAGTGCTCGGATTTGCCTATCTCTGCACTGTCGGGTTAGCTTCATCCAGCGACCATCTTTCAAAGTTATTGGCACACTATATAGTTCTTGTGCCATAGTTGCATGTTTTGGAAAAAAGCTACTAGTGGGTTGTACTATCTATTTAGGAGTAGAAGATGTATACATGGAAGTTGTAGGGAAAGAGATGACATGGAGCATCTCAATTCGTATGAGTAGGGATTGGAAAAGAGATGTCATTTGGTTCACATCATAGGAACTTTTCTATTGAATCTAGAGATGACATGTATCTCAATTCCTATGAGGAGGGATTAGAAAAGAGATGTAATTTGGTTCATATCATAGGAACTTTTCTATTGAATATACGCTAATGTTTATTTTCCTTTGAAATTAAGGGAGTATAGGAATCCATTCATATGAACTAAGTGGCTCTAAAGCTATAGAAATGATATCATGTTTATTTCCTTTGAAATGTGGAGTATATGAATATATTCCTATGAACCAATTGGCTCTAAAGGAAAAAATCCTATAAAAATCATATCATATAGAGTTCCTATGATATTCCTTGACACTGAAGGATGCTTGAAATTGCTGGGGTGATACGATGGTTTTTCTTTGTAGACTCCTCACCCAACTTTATAGTTACCTCTCGAAGATGAATGAAATGACATATACATGGTATTCTACATGTGCAATTTGGTACACGAAAACTCAGTAAAAGTTTGCGAGGTTCGAATTTTCAATAAAGCTATATGCACTGCATTTCAGAACGGATGGAGCATACGGCAGTTGCTAACACTCACGTGGAAGATTTGTGTGTAGGAGGAGTGGCTGTTCTGTTAAATGACATGGCAAAACTGACACTGTCGGATGCCGATCTAATGGTTCTTACGGCGTTCGTCAGGAAAAGGCTTGTGGCGAACGTTTGTTGGATAATGATTTACGGACACATGGATTGCATTGATACGTGCCCCCCTCTCTCTCACGCACACGCACCCTCACGAGTCACGACTCTCCCGAGTCCTCTCGCAGACTCGCAAGTCGCACCCACCGTCTATCTGCAGGTAGACGTCACGCACATATGTGCTCTTCACACCCTACCCTCAGAACTTCTAAAAAACAAAAGATGGCGCGCACATTTTATTTTAGCTCACACGTCACACCCTTGTACTATTACTCTTGCGGCGAACATTCTTTGGGCATAGTATATTGTACTCTCACGAAGAGAAGCGGTGCACGCACGCACTACTTCTCTCACACCCACTCGCGGGTACACGTAGGAGCGCATTTTTTTGAAGCTGGTACAACAAAATCACTCCACTCTATATAAAAGCAGGAGCCTTAGCGCTTGCTTTACTAGGGTTCCTCTCGTTCACTCTCTCATGCTCTCCAGATCTAAGCAACACATAGGTGGCCACACTCTCTCTCAGCTCACGGCTGGTCACAAATCCGGCTGGACAACCTCGACCGGGGCAGGGGTGTAGGTGCATCATTCACGCTGTCGTCGGCGGCGAGGGAGGAGACCAACTGCTACCCGCGCGTCTCGATCGGCGGCCGTGCTGTTCTCTCCGAGAGAGCGCCGGCTCGGGAGGGCCTCCGACCCCTTCTTCCTCCCTGCGGTATTGTGGCCAAGATGCGGCCTCTCGACGCCGTCTTTGCGACATGCCGACGACCCTCAGGTATATATTCCTTCGAAACCTGCCTTGCTCTACTGCCCCAGCTCCCTTCGTGTGGATCCTTTTCTACTTCCGTCCGTTGTTCCAAAGCCACCTAGACTTCTACTATTATTAGAAGTAAAGCTATTTCATACAGTCGAATCAAAGCGTTGGTTCAAATAGGGAAGAAAGTGGGAAAGCTGTAGCATGAATCTAGGACCTGGTTCTAAGAGGAAATGGGAAAGTAGTAATATCTGTCACTGTTTAAATAACCGTAGTTCTTATTTGCGCAAACAGGGATGTCTGTCTCCATATCGTTTCGGGATGTCTGTCTCCGTATCGTTTCTATCCGCGCAATCAAAAGCACACACCTCAGTTTTAGTACAACTGTGCAAAATGAGATGGCTATCCCTCGTTGCCGTCGTCTAACCTCCCATATTCAAGGTATCCCTACATTGGTAGTAACTAAGGTAGAATGACCAACACAATCTAAAAGAAGCTGATTCGTATGTTTTACTTCCTGATTGCAGTGCAGGGACGAGCGAAAACAACTGCATCCTAGTCCGGAATGCACTTCCTACCAGTTCATCCATGGACCGAGGACTAGTTGGCACAGCTGCACGGCGGTTTTTTGGACAGGTGCACGGACAAGAGGCATTGTGGTCTGCTTATTTCTGCAAATAGCGGTGCAAAATTTAGTGGAATGCACAAGAATTTCACCTGGTCAGTACACTGCATGGTTCAGTTCAGCATTCCAGCTGAGACCACAATTATAATTGGTTATTCTGGAATGAGAGACCTAACCCTGAATGGTGGCAACAAGAAAAAACCAGAGTGAACTCTAGGAAATTTAAGCCTGCCGGGAGGCCCTTTGCTCAGAGAGAAGCCTTGCTTGTTTTTTCCTGATTTGTAAACCTTCTCACAACTTTGTCTTTTGTTGTGAACTATTATATGTTTGATATGTTCTATGAATCATTGAGATGTATAAAATTGCTGAACTTATGCTTTTCAAGTTTTTTATGAAGACGAGTTTAATGTGAGTGTTCCACATGAGCGCTGGACTAGCGTGTGAACGTTTGGAATTCATTACATTGTGGCCTCAATTAACTGCATGAACCACTGTAACAAGATACATAGTTGCTTATATGTCAGACAGCAGATTGTTGATTGTTAGCTGGTCGATAGCCTATTGTTGAAGCGAGCTGAGCCAATGTACCGTGTTTTGCACAACTGCTTACAAGTGGGGTAGCACCATCAGTGTTTACAAGAACTTATGTATACGTTGGTGCATTGTTCTCGAACGAGTGCTCTATTTCATCAAAACACACGCTGCTCGTATGATAAACCGTGACAACTTATGTCTTACCATGCCATATTCATGAAAAAACTAGTGAGGACGCATCTGTTTCGGCAACAATTATGATGGTTCTCACATGATTCACAGGCACACAAAAGTAGCAGCAGTTCCCATAGACGGATTCAAATAGAGTACTAGCCCTAGAGGGGTCGATAACAGGCAAGGTTCGGATAATTAGACACAATCCAAACTACTATTAAACACTAGCTGGGGCAACTATTTCATGCCTCGATCTAATTTGGGCTGGACACAAGACGGACCTTGCCATGAACATCATCGAGGACGTCCCGCAGCAGCTCAATCATGTGAACCTTCATGAAGACAACCTTGTGGCCTTGCCACTGATAAACTTGTTTGTGGAGGCATGCCACATCATCTTCCTGCGTAAGCTTGACAAGAACAGTATTCCTCACAAACGAAGGAGTAGCTTTGAACTTCTTGTGCTTCAGTACACCCTGGACAACATGCCTGACAACAGTGAGGCCGGAATACAACTCTTCATTGGTATAACCGCAAATGGCTTCCAGGATCCAACAGCCTAAGAACTCTGTTTTCCTAGTGCGTATATTCAGGTCGTCCGCCTCATAGCGAGTGACATGTACAACCACACAATCCTTGTCTGCATAAGGGCTCTAATTGAACCAGAAACAAATTCTGAATTACTTTTCAGTATAAGAAACACAAGTTATTTAAACCACTACGCATACCATGGCATCGAAGCTAATAAAATTTTGCATTATTAATCACCACATACTTCCTTTTCTAAAAAATCACCACATACTTAGATGAAAAACCACAATCGAGATCGGCAAAGAAGGAAATCACCTTGGGCAGCTCAGCGGGGGGGGGGGGGGAACACATCCTCGAAGGGGGAAAACTACTCATGTAGTGCCACGGGGGCTGTAACCTCAAACGGGGCGCTGACCATCTCAGTATCTGGGGTCGCCTCGGTGGTTGCCTCCATCTTCTTGGAGCTCTCTGTCTCATGGGGATCAGCCTCCCGCATCTGCTCCAATATCAGCAGATCTTTGCCTGGTTCTCCTTGGTCCATCATGAAACTGACGAATACTAGGAGACCACTGAAAGGAAAACACAATCGCAATGACAATGAAACAAAAAAAAGAGTGAGGATCGGTTACTGCTTTGCAAAAGTTCTTTTTTCCCTCTGAATGAAAATATACCAACATCACGGATCCTCTTACCTTCCCTTCGTTCGGAGAGAAGAACAGTGGCAGATGCAAGTGTTGCCTTTCTTGAAGACGGTGAGGGAGAAGGGGATTTAGCAAAGAGTGAAATGATGGTTGCTTCGTCCGTCAAACTTAGACTGCGGGGAGGTGGGGTTTTGTGATATGACGGCTCGTTACTGCCGCGCTACGATCGGGGTGACTCTCCGCCTGCATACTACCTTCTAATTTGGTGGATGGCATTTGGGCCCGCTCGCTGCATGGCCCGCATGTCGGTGAACAAAAGTATAACGGCATTCAGTAGAGGGAGATGTTTCAATGACCTAGGAGGAGCCAGAAGCGGTAGAGTGTCTCCAGTCTACTAGTAGTAATTGTTTTTCTGGGTAGCTGTAGAGTGTCTCCACTGTACTAGTAGTAATTGTTTCTCGGGTCCCAAGACAAAACAGCCCATCCACACTAGTAAATAGTAAAATCAATTCAAAAGCCCATATATTTACTGAATGAGATGCGCTACCCACACCCAGCACACCGCCCCCCCCCAAACCTGGGTGCTCTTCTTCCTCCTCGCTCATACAGAAAACCCCAGCTCCCCTTCTTCCTCACTCCTACAGAAAACCCCCAGCTTCCCTTCTTCTTCGCTCGCACTACAACTAGGCTCGTCATTCGTTACTCTGCTCAAATCCGTGAGCGCGACATGACGCCCTCGAGGAAAATGGAGTCGGCTGACCCCTAGCACCAAGAAGATGAGGCTCCCGCCAGCGGCGACGCCTGTTGTAGATCCCGCACCCGGCAGCGCGTGGAGAAGCGGCGACCCCGCCCCCACCGGATCCCAGGAACCCGTAGAATCTCGGGTGGACCGCATCAGCGATCTTCCGGACGCCATCCATGGGGAGATCATCTCGCTTCTCCCCACTAAGGATTGCTGCCGCACCCAAATCCTCTCAATTCGGTGGCGCCCTCTATGGCATGCCGTTCCCCTTAATCTCGACTGTCGTCAGCTATCTCTCTTCAATGATTTTGAAATCCCCAGAGCCATCATCTCCTCCCACCAGGGCTCCGTTCAAAGCCTCTGCATCCCATCATGCTACCTGAGCAAGCATACCATGCCCTGCACGGTGGACGCCTGGCTGGAATCCCCTGAATTCATAGAACTACAGCTGCTTGAGTTCTACTATTCACCTGGAAATCACATACCACATACCGAACGCCATGAACTTATGCCCTTAGCACCGATGTCCATCTCGGGGTTTTCGTCCTCTCTCCACACCGCCACCTTTGTGCAGTGCTACCTACCAGACAATCTGGTACTAAACCTTTGACTCCCATTTCTCAAGAAACTTTCACTTGTGCCGGTTCGTATATCGAAGGCCTCATTGCACAGCATCATCCACTCTAGTTGCCCTGCGCTGGAGTGCTTGGTGCTTCTTTTCACAGTTAGAATCGGTTATCTCCAAATAAAGTCGCCTAACCTTGTAAGAATTGGAATTTCTTTTGACGAAAGGCAACTCATCATCCAAGATGCCCCTTCACTTCAAAGGTTGATCCTTGATTCTAGTTATTCACCGTTGCAAATAACCGTCCTCTCTGCGCCTAAACTGGAGACCTTGGGTGTAATACATGATCTTTGTGCTCATTTCAATATGGTGTTTGGCTCCATAGTTCTTCAGGTACTTTATATTATCATCTACACTTGTAACCATAAGCTGCATTTTAAATTTCTGCGCATAATTTATATATCATCTTGGAGTACACATTTTGTACTAATATTATGTTCTATGCTCAATGAAGAGTTTCTCCATGGATGGCCTATCAATGGTGCTGGATTCTGTCAAGATCTTATATATCCAAATGAATAGTTTTGATCTGAACAAGATTATTGGTTTGCTACAATGCTTTCCATGTCTGGAGAAGTTGTATATAAAGGTGAAAATTTCACGCACATTGGAAGCCCGCATATAGTGTACTAGAATTAACCGTTCAGCTGTTGCTCTTTCGACACTCTTCTTTTAGACCTTAACTGTTTTCAATCTTCATGTCTATTTAGGTAACAGGACGAGGTAAGAAAGTTATAACCAATCAGTGGATTCGTAAGCATCGGGATTTTCTCACTTCTCATGAGATTCGATTGAAGACAATAACGCTAGAACGATATGTAGGCAACCGTGCAAACACAAGATTTGTCACATTCTTCCTGCTGAATGCGAGGTTACTATTGTCCATCAGGCTTAAGTTTATCATCAGCATGGTTTTGACGGATGGGTATGTCGAAGAGCAAAAAAAGGAGTTTCAGGTGGGCAAAAGAGCTTCTGAACGTGCCGGGCTTCTATTTACAACATATTGTGGTCATAATCCAGTAAATTTTATGACCCAGGATGTTCATTCTATGGAACTGACCGATCCATTTGACTGTGACTGCCGAAAACAGTGCTGGAGTTAGATGTTGTTGCCCTTTTCAATCTGGTTTTTTTGTAAACCTGATGAACAATTAACCCTCGTGCTTTTGTACAGTTTGTAAGCTGGAGTTAGACGTTCCTGCCCTTTTCAACTTGGCTGTGACTGTCATATTTTCTTTGAAACAAGGCAAATGGCTTGCCATTCGTTTAATTTAGAGTGAAATATTGTAACAAATCCAAACCAAGGGAAATAACATCACTCTCGCCGGTTGCTTGAGCTCACTGTGCATTACAGAAGCCAAGTGATTAGCCCCCACCAGCACCCACAAACTTATTTCGAACTAGCACATCAATTGGGCTCTAAATTTTCATAGGAAAGGCTGGACATCTCGGGCTCACGCCATTGTCAACATAGTCAATAAACGAGAGAATTACACTATGAGCGGCTGACACCAGGAACCCAGCAAGTCGTGTAGTTTTTTTTGAGGAACAAGCCATTGTTATTTATACTAGTTTTAGCGACGGATCAGGGTAGCGACGGGGCTGTGTGGGGGCTGTGGCCCGTCTAGCCAGGGTTTTATTTATGTTTACCACATCATGAGCCCAGTTGTGTTTTTTTCTTGCTGAAAATGGCTAGCCCCGTTCTATTTTTTTTAAGAAATACCCAAACAAGGCCTACTTGCTTTCTCGGCCCTGCTGGGCTGCAAATCTTTCAAGACGAGGAGAGTTTCATTCGGTTTGCCCACAAATGAGCTGTACATTTTTAAAACACATCAAACCGGGAATTAGTTTCAATTTTTTTTCATTACAAGATCTTAAATTCCATTGATTTTTATGCGTGGACAATTATTTGGATTTTATATTTATATAAATTATTTTTCAAAATAGTTTGAATGTGAATCGGTATTTCTGGATTAAAAACAGTTGACCGCACCGAAATATGCAAAATTTCGTATATTTTTTAACCGTGGCCACAATATGGGGTGTCATGCTAATAAAAAGAAGATGGGCTCCAAAAAAATTCTTAAGAATTAGCAAATGGGATGTACATTATTAGAAATAATGGCAGATGGGCTGTATGTTGTTTTCCACAGATTTGAGGCTGACTTGTGCGCCTACTACAGGTTGACGCGTATGCTTTCATAAAAAAAAGGTTGACGCACACGCAACGCCCTGTCAACTTAGTCAACACACGAGAGCAGTGACTGTTGGATGTCCATCCAATGGCTATCGTGCTTCTTCAATCTCTACTCTTCATGCTCAAGCCGCTCAAACAAGCGTCGGCGGGACTGCCTACTCCCTCCTCCGCGTGGCCGGCGGTGCTGCCGCGCAGGCCTCACCGCCCGACCATACTCCCATCGCTGGCCTAGCCATCCCTCTACTCACCCACACCTGCTGTTATTCTCCGGCGACGGCAGACGAGCAAGTAAACCCTCGTACAATCGTACTCCCCTCCACGTGGGAAACAACTTCCGAGTATTCCCTGGCTCCGTGTCGTTCCCTTCCTAGGCCTCGCCGTCGTCCACCGCCTTGGTGCTCTCGGCGCAGCCTGGTCAACGTGGTCAATGAATGACATCCATCGGAAGTGGACTATACATGGAGAGGCTGACAGCTAGGTCCACGGCCGCACACATGGAAATGCCTCCTTATTACGCGCTAAAGAATTCCTCCACCTGACAGCTAGGACCCACAGGAAGGGCCTCTATAGTTCGCAAAAAAAACGTTCCCCCCGCTGACAGGTCGGACCCACCAGCTATATTTTCGAACGCAAGGAAGTGCCTCCTTATTACGCCCAAAAAAATGAATACCCCCCTGCTAGCTGGGACCCACCATATTGTTGGGCTGACTTGTTGGCCTACTAAGTTGACAGGGACGGAGAGCTTTGTCAACTTAGTCAATACTCCAGTGACCGTATGATGTCCATCCAACGGCCATAGTGCTTCTTCAACCTCTGGTCTTCTTGCTCCAGCCACCCAAAGCAACGCTGGTCGTGCCGCCTGCTCCTGCCTCCCGTGCCTGGTTGTGCTACCGCGGAGGCCTCACCGCCCCCATACTACTCCCACCACTAGCCAGGCCATCCCTCCACTCACCCACACGCCCTGTTATTCTGCGGCGACAGCAGCCTCACACCGCAGCCGAACCAGTGAACGCTCGTACTCCTCTCCGTGTGGGCATCCACTACCGCGTCTTGCACGGCTCCACGTCGTCCCCTTCCTAGGCCTCGCCGTCGTCCACCGCCGTGGTGCTCTCGGCGCAGCGTGGTCAATGTGGTCAACGACCGACTTCCATCGGAAGAGTACTGTACGTGGAGAGGCTGACAGCCGGGTCCACGACAGCCGCAAGGAAGTGCCTCCTTATTACGCGGAAAATAATTATTCCTCCACCTGATAGTGGGGACCCACCGGACGGGCCACCATTATTTTGCGAAAAAAATAGTTTCCCCCTGACTTCTGGGACCCACCGGACGGGCCACCATATTTCGCGAAAAAAAGTTCCCCCCTCTGTTAGCTCGGACCCACCGGAAGTGCCTCCTTATTACGCACAAAAAATGAATACTCCCCCGGCTAGCTGGGACCCACCTTGCTGGGAGGCTGACTTGTGGGCCTACTAAGTTGATGGGGACGAAGGGTTTGTCAACTTAGTCAATATGAACGATTCTAGCTCTAGTGACCGTACGATGTCCATCCAACGGCCGTAGTGCTTCTTCAACCTCTGGTCTTCTTGCTTCAGCCGCCCAAAGCAGCACCGGTCGTGCCGCATGCTCCTGCCTCCCGTGGCTGGCTGTGCTGCCAGAGAGGCCTCATCGCCCCTACTATTCCCACCGCCGGCCAGGCCCTGCGGCGACGGCAGCCTCACACCGCAGCCGAACCAGTGAACCCTCGTAGTCCTCTCCACACGGGCTTCCACTGTCGCGTCCTCCCCTTCCTAGGCCTCGCCGCCGTCCACCGCCGTGGTGCTCTCCGTGCGGCGTGGTCAAGGAACGACTTCCATCGGAAGAGTACTGTACGTGGAGAGGCTGACAGCTGGGTCCACGGCCACAGCCCAGTTTTTTTGTGATTTTCCAAGTAAGTCGCTTTGTCAGGCCTGTTGGGCTGCAAATCTTTCAAGAGGAGGAGAGCTTTCATTCGGCTGGCCGAGAAAATGGCCCATTAGTAATGAGAAATGGGTTGTACATTTTTAAAACACATCAAACCGGCAATTAGTTTCAAATATATTTTTTTCATTTCAAGATTTTAAATGACATTAATTTTTATGCGTGGAGAAATTGTTGGATTTTATATTGATATACATTTATTTTTAAAATCAGTTTGAATGTGAGTCAAAATTTCAGGATTAAAAACAGTTCGGACCGCACCGAAATATGCAAAATTTCGTATAATTTTTTAACCGTTGCCACAATATGGGCTGTAATGCTAACAAAAAGAATATGGGCTCCAAAGAAAACCTTAAGAATTAGCAAATGGGCTGTAAATTATTGGAAATAATGGCAGATGGGCTATGTGCTGTTTTCCATAGATTTGAGGCTTTCCTAAAAAAAAGGTTGACGCACAAGCACTGACTATTGGATGTCCATCCAACGGCCATCGTGCTTCTTCAATCTCTGCTCTTTCTGCTCCAGCCGCTCAAACAAGCGCCGGCGGGACTGCCTGCTCCCTCCTCTGCGCGGCCGGCTGTGCTACCGCGCAGGCCTCACTGCCCGACCGTACTCCCATCGCTGGCCTAGCCATCCCTCTACTCACCCACACCTGCTGTTATTCTCCGGCGACGGCAGACGAAAGAGTGAACCCTCGTACAGTCGTACTCCCCTCCGTGTGGGAAACAACTGCCGAGTCTTCCCTGCCTCCGTGTCGTCCCCTTCCTAGGCCTCGCCGTCGTCCACCGCCCTGGTGCTCTCGGCGCGGCGTGGTCAAGGAACGACTTCCACCGGACGTGGACTGTACCTGGAGAGGCTGAAAACTGGGTCCACGGCGGCAGCAAGGAAGTGCCTCCTTATTACGCGGAAAATAATGATTCCTCCACCTGACAGCAGGGACCCACCGGACGGGCCACCGTATTTCGTGAAAAAAAACATTTCCCCCCTGACTGCTGGGACCCACCAGCTACACCTTCGCACGCAAGGAAGTGCGTCCAGGCAAAAAAAACGATTCGCCCCCTGACTACTGGGACCCACCAGCTACATCTTCGCACGCAAGGAAGTGTGTCCGGGCAAAAAAACCAGAACGATTCGCCCCCCTGACTGCTGGGACCCACCAGCTACATCTTCGCACGCAAGGAAGTGCATCCGGGCAAAAAAAATGATTTGCCCCCTGACTGCTGGGACCCACCAACTACATCTTTGCAGGCAAGGAAGTGCCTGACAGTCGGGACCCACCTGGTCAAAGCGTATGTAGCGTGGACATTCTGGTCGCGAACATGTACGTACATACTGGTCGATGTAGAGGCACGCACATGTCGTAGTAGAGGCGCGCACGTGTCGTAGTAGAGGTGCGCACGTAGCATGTACACGTACGTACAGCGGCCAGGGTGCAAGAAAGAAAATATGGCCACGTATGTGTACATACAGGCGGGGTCTCGAACGCCTACTCATGCATACGTATGGCGAGGGCTCGTGTACATGGCTGGGTCGGAACGGAGAAACAGCGTCGGCGTCGTGTTCATGGGTCGGAATGGAATGCATGGTCGTGTTCATCGGGAGGGCTTGGACGGAAGAGGCGATGGAAACGAGTCCTGGCGTACCGCACAACGGAGGAAACAGACCTCCTACAGTCGAAACAGGGGTCCTGTTGATCGGAAGGGGTCTGGCGTACCGCAAAACGGAGGAAACAGACCTCCTACGGTCGAAACGGGGGTCCTGTTGATCGGGAGGGTGTAGGATCGAAAGTATGTCTAGAGGGGGGTGATTAGACTACTTGACCAAATAAAAACTTAACCTTTTCCCAATTTTAGTTCTTGGCAGATTTTAGCTATTTTAAGATAAATCAAGCAATCATCACATAATTCAAGCAAGCATGCAAAGAGTATATTGGCAGCGGAAAGTAAAGCATGCAACTTGCAAGAATGTAAAGGGAAGGGTTTGGAGAATTCAAACGCAATTGGAGACATGGATGTTTTTCCCGTGGTTCGGATAGGTGGTGCTCTCCTACATCCACGTTGATGGAGACTTCAACCCACAAAGGGTAACGGTTGCGAGAGTCCACACAGGGCTCCACCCACAAAGGGTAATGGTTGCGCGAGTCCACACAGGGCTCCACCCACGAAGGGTCCATGAAGAAGCAACCACCCACAAAGGGTCCACGAAGAAGCAACCTTGTCTATCCCACCATGGCCATCGCCCACACAGGACTTGCCTCACTAGCGGTAGATCTTCACGAAGTAGGCGATCTCCTTGCCCTTACAAACTTCTTGGTTCAACTCCACAATCTTGTCGGAGGCTCCCAACTGACACCTAGCCAATCTAGGAGACACCACTCTCCAAGAAGTAACAAATGGTGTGTAGGTAATGAACTCCTTGCTCTTGTGCTTGAAATGATAGTCTCCCCAACACTCAACTCTCTCTCATAGGATTTGGATTTGGTGGAAAGAAGATTTGAGTGGAAAGCAACTTGGGAAGGCTAGAGATCAAGATTCATATGGTAGGAATGGAATATATTGGTCTCAACACATGAGTAGGTGGTTCTCTCTCAGAACATATGAGTTGGAATGGTGTATGTGTTCTGATGGCTCTCTCACCGAATGAAGAGGAGGTGGAGGGGTATATATAGCCTCCACACAAAATCCAACGGTTACATAGTTTTCCAATCTCGGTGGGACCGAATCACAAACTCGGTCGGACCGAAAATGTAAACCTAGTGACCGTTAGAGATTTTCGGTGGGACTGACATGCAACTCGGTAGGACCGATATGGTTAGGGTTTGGGCATAACATAAACTCGGTGAGACCGATTACACAAACTCGGGGAGACCGGATTTGGTAATTAGCTAACCAGAGAGTTGGTCAGGCAAACTCGGTGGGACCGATTTGCTCTTTCTGTGAGACCGAAAAGTTACAAAGGGGAAACACTGAATTTACATTGCAATCTTGGTGGGACCTATTTGCTCTTTCGGTGAGACCGAAAAGTTACGAGAGGGAAACAGAGAGTTTGCAATCCCATCTCGGTGAGACCGAGATCCCTATCGATAGAACCGAATTGCTAGGGTTTGGCAGTGGCTAATGACAAGTGAAACTCGGTGGCGCCGGATAGGAAGAATCGGTAGGACCGAGTTTGGCTTAGGGTTTAGGTCATATGTGGATATGGAAAAGTAGTTGAGGGTTTTTGGAGCATATCACTAAGCACATGAAGCAAGAGGCTCATTAAGCAACACCTCATCCCTCCTTGATAGTATTGGCTTTTCCTAAAGACTCAATGTGATCTTGGATCACTAAAATATAAAATGAAGAGTCTTTAGCTTTTGTGCTTGAGCCAATCCTTTTTCCTTAGCATTTTGAGGGTTCCACTTTCACATCCATGCCATGCCAATCATTGAGCTTTCCTGAAATAATCATCTTGGAATAGCATTAGCTCAATGAGCTATATGTTGTTATGAATTACCAAAACCACCTAGGGATAGTTGCACTTTCAATCTCCCCCTTTTTGGTAATTGATGACAACATATAGATCAAAGCTTCGAAAAAAGATAATAAGCATGAAATATATCGTCGCTTTGAGAAGTATGTGATAAGTAAGAGCTCCCCCTAAGTTTGTGCATATTTAAAATTTGCTTTGGACTGCAAATGCACAAGGAGTTAGAGTCATGGGTTACTCTTCCATGTCACATACATCTTGGTGGAGTGCTTAAAATGATAAGAATGAAATACATGCACTCATCACCAAGAATAGTGAAAGATCACATAAGATAGATAAGATAATAGCATTAAGCAAGCATTAAGTGTAGCTTATGATCAAACACATGATCATCAATGTCTCATAAATAATGACGTAGTATCTCAAGCACTCAAAAGCAAACAAGTTTGAAAAACCACCAAATAAAGCAAGAGAGAAAAGCACACTCTCTCTCTCGAAGCCTATGATCTATACATTTTTCTCCCCCTTTGGCAACAAGTTACCAAAAAGTTCCTAGAAAATGCATAGTACTAGATCAACGCTCAGGCTTGATCTTCTGGTGGTGGTGGAGTTCGGATCACTCCAAGTACGAAGGCTTCTGTAGACGCTGAAGTAGACGCTGGAGTTGGAGCTAAAGTAGATGCTGGAGCTGGTGGAACTGAGTCTGTAGCTGGTGCTGAGGTGGTGGCACTTGTGTCAGCAACTGGTACGGCAGACAACCTCGGACCTCGTGGCACTCTGGCAAAGGCATGAGTGGTAGTCCTGCCTCTCCTCTCCTGCATATCATCTTGGAGCTGCTCCACTGCAGTCTGAATCTCCGTTACCTTTACATCCAAGTCATAGAACTTTTGTTCCATGATTCTCTCTAGTCTTGCCTGGTTTTGAGTTAGGGTGGCTAGTCCTTGCTCAATCCTTAGGGTGGATGCAATCAGGTAACCAAGCTGCTCTTGTTTGGTCTTCAAGAAATACTCAGATGCCTCCTCTTGAGTTGGCATCTTTGCAGCTTTCTCCTTCCTTGCCTTCTCCTTCTTTGCGTATGCTTGGGCAGATGATGGCTCGTTCTCAGTCATGACAACTTGATTGTCCTCAAAATTTGGACGGATGGGCAGGTGTTCCTTGTCCAATAAATATATGCCCGTGCTCATCTTGGAGTTAATGAGCTCCTGGATCTGAGGGGCATATCCGCAACTCCTCTTCTGATCTGCTGTAGTCCTTTTGATAGTTGCCACTATGAGGCTCATCACCTTGAACTTCTGAGGCACATCAAATACATGTAGCAAGTTGATAGCATGGCCTCTGATCATCTTGTGATCTCCAGACTTGGGCAATAAGGTGTGCCTCAAGATCCAATTGATAGTTGGGAGCCCTGACAGAAGGTAATGCACAGACCCAAATTTGAAGGTGTCAAGAACTTCATTGGGAATTTCCTTGTACATATTGGACATCGAGTTATGGTCCATCTTCTTCTTGGCATATATGTCCAAGTCATCATCATGCTCCTCTCGGGCATTAATGATCTGTGCCCACTCAGCAACTGTGGATTGGTACCTTGTACCCTCAGACATCCATGTGATCCTCCCATCTGAATAAAAATGTGCTGTGGAGTAGAACTGCATTATAAGCTCCTCATTCCACTTTGTGAGCTTCTGCCCAACAAAGTCAGCTACTGCACAAGCTATGAAGCTGTCCTGCACTCCAGGATAGTGCTCCTCATTGTCCTTGATGTACTGCCAGTCAACCCATCTCATATCACAGACTATTGGCTTCTTATCAAGCAGCACTGTCTCATAGAAGTCCTGCTGTTCCTTAGTGTGGAACCTGTAGTCAACAGCAGTCCTCCTCCTTGAAGCATACGAGTCTGCTTCTCTCCACTTCCTCAGTCCTAAATCTCTCCTGAGCTTCATGTCCTCAGCCACAGGATGCGCATCGTTGTGGTCTGGGATCTTGGGCTTGAGCTTTCTCAGAACTTGCTCTTCATCCTCTTCTTCAGCAACAGTCTCAGGCACTGGGGCCTTGTTCTTTTCAGCTGCAGGAATGCTCCTTGTATTCCTCTTTGGTTTTGGCTTGGAGGCAGCTTTGGGCTTAGATGCAGTAGCCCCTGATCTTATGGCATCACCCATCAGCTTGGGTGCTGGTGCAACTACCTCTTCTTCATCTTCCTCTTCCATGATGGAAGCCTTTCCTAGCACTCTGGCTACGGTCTTCTTGACCCTTTCCTTTCTTTTCTTTTCCTCAGCAGCAACTGGCTCTTTAGGTGTAGGCTTCTCAGTTGAAGCTCCTGCCTTTGACATGGGCTGCCTGCCTGCTGGCCTTTTCATTTTCATCCCTGGCTTTGTGCCTTGAGCTGGCTCAACTCTCTTTGATGTGGCCTCTTCCTCTGCCACATAATCTTCATCTTCGGAATCAGAAGTTCTCTTCTTCCTCTGTCTGGTGGCAGCTTTTGGCAAGTTGCTAGGGGTGCTCCTGCGGCCCTCATCTGAAGAGCTGGAGGGACGAGTGCCCTCACTCATGTGCACTTGCTGCTCTGACATGTTCTGGCTGTCACTTTGATCAGACATGCTGCAAACTCTGACTGCTGACCCTGTGAACAGTTTATAGATGAGGTAGAAAAGATGAGCATCACAAAATGCAGAGATTTTTGCAAAAGAATGATCCAAAAACTTAGTTTTAGTTTCCCACTGAAATCATCTCGGATCTACCGATTTTCAAACTCGGTGATACCGAAGCAGTTTTGGAACCTAAACTAGTGAACTCGGTAGGACCGAGTCACAGTTCGGTGGCACCGAGACTGCTAGGGTTTCATAGAGTTCCAAAATTGGTCACACCGATAAGTAATTCTCGGTAAGACCGAGTCTCACTTGTGCAATGGCATAAGCCAAATCGGTGGGACCGAGTTTTTCAACTCGGTGGGTCCGAGATGGTTTCGGCGGAAACCGAACCCTAAATTTTTTGAATCAAAGCTAATCTACGGGCGTATTGACTGGATAGGAGTGTTTCAATCATGGCAAGAATCATGAAGAACACAATGTGCTAGGAATCGGACGGGGAATAGCACTGTGATCGAGTCCATACCCTAGTTCGGCGGAGACTCGCTACGGCGGCAACGGCGGGGCAGAATTCCCGTTGACGGCGACGGAGACCAGCGACTGGAGGCGTCTGGCGGCGAGAAGACGATCCGGAGACCACGTTGGTAGAGCAGGCTATCGCGCGGGCGAAGGGGTTCGGAGAAATTTCCAAATTTTGCCCGTGACTATATATAGCCCGACCCTGTCGGTGTGACCGAGTGGAACAACTCGGTGGCACCGAGATTCATAACTGCAGGCAGTTACTGAAACTCGGTGTGACCGAAATGTTCAAATCGGTTGCACCGAGATCGAAAACCTAGATCAACTTAATGATCTCGGTAGGACCGAAAGTGGGGTATCGGTCAGACCGAGAATCATAAAGAGGTTTTGGAAGTTTAAGTCTATGACGAATCGGGGACTCCGAGCGCTCCTCACACAGAGTGGTTCGAATCTGACTTGATCAAATTTTGTAATGCAGCATGAATAGAGTTTGAGACGAGAAAAGCATAGATAGCTAGAGGAGGTACTTAGGCATTCTTGTCCATCCACTTGGCAAAATAAAATAAAACCAAACAATCAAAACAACAAGTGGATGTCCTCGAATGAGCAAAATATGCAACAAGCATGCTCACACAATAAGATGGCAAATGAAATATGTGGCAAGGCATGCACAACCAATTCTAGCATCTATCAAGCAATTTGCGATGACAAGGTCATCTATATATGAGTATATTGACTTAGGAGTCAAGTGAGAGCACTTGATCATAGGTCATACTCATCGTTTAAGCTCAAGTGGGGTTACCACTTTTACATAAATCATTGTTGTGTTCACATCTTTAGAGTTGCTTTAGCTCAAGTCTTAGAGTAAAGCTCCCCCTAGATGTGATATCCCCCTTAAGAGGGATGAACTAACCTTGGGTTTTGTCGATGATGACTTCATGTAGATGTTGAAGATGTGGATGCTCAATGTTGATGTAGATCACTTGGAGCTATCCATTTGAGTGAATTGCACTTTCATTACCTACATGGGTTAGTCCCACAAGGAACAAACAAGGATATCCATAGACATAGAGTGATGCACACAAAAGATGATGTCCATGAAAACTTTTAGGTTACCTTGTCCCTTGTCTTACCAACAAGAGGGTTTGTGA
This sequence comes from Triticum urartu, assembly GCF_056163025.1. Taxonomy (NCBI): domain Eukaryota; kingdom Viridiplantae; phylum Streptophyta; class Magnoliopsida; order Poales; family Poaceae; genus Triticum; species Triticum urartu. The sequence goes on along the minus strand of NC_141878.1, from coordinate 265,514,725 downwards.
CTCCTTGAACTAGTGCAAGATGTGGAAGTTGATTGCACTTGTTCTTGCCAAAATGATAAGAGTGAAATATGTTGGCGGAGTCACCCTCAAGAACTCTCTAGTTCTTCTTCTTTTGGATCCACATCATCTTGATGGGAATCCTTGGAGTTGTAGTCGTACTTGATGAAGTGGAACTTGAAGTAGTCTTGGGAATCCACTTGACTAAGGTCTTAGGAGCTTCTTCAAATGCGTCAATTTCCTCTTGAAGCTTGTCCTTGCCTTTTTTGCTTGTAGTCTTGTGGTGGAAGATCATCTTGAGCTTGTGTCCCCTTGAAAGAAGTATACTTCTCTTATTGAGGAACAAACTTTGTCTTGGGGTATTGATCTTCTTCCCACTCAACTCCATTGGAATTGAACTTTCGTTCAAAACCAACACCTTGATTCTTCCGGTGCATTCCTTGCTTGCGCACAATTTCCTCGAATTGCTTACTCCCGGCAAGGCTTTTGTACACTCCTTTCTCTATAATTCCCTTCAATAAGCTATTTTCTTGCTCAAGTGTAACTTGGCTAAGAGAATCATTAGTGGAATCAAGAGAACTACTAGAAGAAACAATATTGGATTTAGCATGATCATTGTTACTGCTAGAGGAAGAATCTTTCTTGTTCTTGTTACTAGACTTGACTTGAGGCATGTAAGTGGATAAGAGTAAACGCTTGGCAATGTAAGAAGAGCTTTTCTTGCGGAGATCATCATTGATTGCTTTTAAGAACTCATGCTCTTGCTCAAGATTGAGATTTTCAAAGTGTAATTTATGATGAGCTCTTAAAAGTTCTCGATGATCTTCGAAGATAGTTTCATGAGCTAACTTAAGAGTGTTTAGTTCTTTAGTTAGAGCCACAATATTCTCCTTATCATTGTCATTCGTTTTATCTTGATTAGCATGTTTAATTGACGTTTCATCATAGTATTCATCACTAGAGTTGTCAACAAGCAAATCATCACCAAACAAGTCATCTTCATCACTATTGAAATCAACATACTCGGGGTGTGTTACCTTAGGACCTTTGGCCATGAAGCATCTTCCAATTCCTTCATTTGGTGAGTCAAATATGTCGTAGGAGTTGGTTGACACAAGTGCTAGACCGGCAACACCTTCATCTTGAGTATCTTCGGAGTCGGAGTGATAACTTCTCTCGGAGTGGCTGTCGGAGTCGGAGCCGGATACCCATTCACCAACATGAGCTTGATGTCTTCGTCTTGTGTAGCTCCTTGCTGATTTTTCCTTCCTTTCCGAATCCTTGCTTCTCCGTGAGTATCTTCGTTCATAACGATCATCTCTACTCCTACTCTCTCTTGGTGGTGATTCTTTGCTTCTTCTTTTTGGAGAATCTTCTCTTCTCTTGTAGGGAGCCGTACACTCATTGGAATAGTGTCCGGGTCTTCCACAACTGTAGCAGTTTTGCTCTCGACTAGAAGATCTTTTGTCATTGTAGGACTTTGACTTGAAGCTTCTATCTTTGCTTCTACTCTTGTAGAACTTGTTGAAGTTCTTCACCATTAAGCTCAATTCTTCATTGAAGTCTTGTTTCTCACTTGATGATGTAGGGGCTTCACATGAGGCTTTATAGGCACCACTTGATTTGTTGTGAAGTTCCTCTTTATCCTTAAATGACATCTCATGAGCAACAATTCTTCCAATCACCTCCGTTGGCTTGAGATCTTTGTAATTGGGCATCATTTGGATAAATGTGCACACGGTATCATATTTTCCATCCAAGGCTCTTAGAATCTTCTTGATGATGAATCTGTCGGTCATCTCTTCACTTCCTAAGCCGGCAATCTCATTTGTGATGAGAGCAAGCCTAGAGTACATTTCAGCGACACCTTCACCATCCTTCATCTTGAACTTGTCAAGTTGGCTTTGAAGCACATCCAACTTGGATTCCTTGACGGAGTCGGTACCTTCGTGCATATCAATCAAAGTGTCCCAAATTTCCTTCGCATTCTCAAGACGACTGATTTTGTTGAATTCTTCGGGGCACAGTCCGTTGAAGAGAATATCACAAGCTTGAGCATTGTATTGCAACATCTTCAACTCATCCGTGGTAGCTTCACGGTTTGGTTCTCTCCCATCAAAGAAGTCACCTTGCAAACCAACACACACAATAGCCCAAATGGCGGGGTTATGTCCAAGAATATGCATTTTAATTTTATGCTTCCAACTAGCAAAATTAGTACCATCAAAGTAGGGACCTCTACGGTGGTAATTTCCTTCGTTAGACGCCATACTCTCCTAGGTTGTGAAACCAAGGCTATGACCACCAAAGCTATGGAGATCAAAGCAAGTGGAGACCAAAGCTCTGATACCACTTGTAGGATCGAAAGTATGTCTAGAGGGGGGTGATTAGACTACTTGACCAAATAAAAACTTAACCTTTTCCCAATTTTAGTTCTTGGCAGATTTTAGCTATTTTAAGATAAGTCAAGCAATCATCACATAATTCAAGCAAGCATGCAAAGAGTATATTGGCAGCGGAAAGTAAAGCATGCAACTTGCAAGAATGTAAAGGGAAGGGTTTGGAGAATTCAAACGCAATTGGAGACATGGATGTTTTTCCCGTGGTTCGGATAGGTGGTGCTCTCCTACATCCACGTTGATGGAGACTTCAACCCACAAAGGGTAACGGTTGCGAGAGTCCACACAGGGCTCCACCCACAAAGGGTAATGGTTGCGCGAGTCCACACAGGGCTCCACCCACGAAGGGTCCATGAAGAAGCAACCACCCACAAAGGGTCCACGAAGAAGCAACCTTGTCTATCCCACCATGGCCATCGCCCACACAGGACTTGCCTCACTAGCGGTAGATCTTCACGAAGTAGGCGATCTCCTTGCCCTTACAAACTTCTTGGTTCAACTCCACAATCTTGTCGGAGGCTCCCAACTGACACCTAGCCAATCTAGGAGACACCACTCTCCAAGAAGTAACAAATGGTGTGTAGGTAATGAACTCCTTGCTCTTGTGCTTGAAATGATAGTCTCCCCAACACTCAACTCTCTCTCATAGGATTTGGATTTGGTGGAAAGAAGATTTGAGTGGAAAGCAACTTGGGAAGGCTAGAGATCAAGATTCATATGGTAGGAATGGAATATATTGGTCTCAACACATGAGTAGGTGGTTCTCTCTCAGAACATATGAGTTGGAATGGTGTATGTGTTCTGATGGCTCTCTCACCGAATGAAGAGGAGGTGGAGGGGTATATATAGCCTCCACACAAAATCCAACGGTTACATAGTTTTCCAATCTCGGTGGGACCGAATCACAAACTCGGTCGGACCGAAAATGTAAACCTAGTGACCGTTAGAGATTTTCGGTGGGACTGACATGCAACTCGGTAGGACCGATATGGTTAGGGTTTGGGCATAATGTAAACTCGGTGAGACCGATTACACAAACTCGGGGAGACCGGATTTGGTAATTAGCTAACCAGAGAGTTGGTCAGGCAAACTCGGTGGGACCGATTTGCTCTTTCGGTGAGACCGAAAAGTTACAAAGGGGAAACACTGAATTTACATTGCAATCTCGGTGGGACCTATTTGCTCTTTCGATGAGACCGAAAAGTTACGAGAGGGAAACAGAGAGTTTGCAATCCCATCTCGGTGAGACCGAGATCCCTATCGATAGAACCGAATTGCTAGGGTTTGGCAGTGGCTAATGACAAGTGAAACTCGGTGGCGCCGGATAGGAAGAATCGGTAGGACCGAGTTTGGCTTAGGGTTTAGGTCATATGTGGATATGGAAAAGTAGTTGAGGGTTTTTGGAGCATATCACTAAGCACATGAAGCAAGAGGCTCATTAAGCAACACCTCATCCCTCCTTGATAGTATTGGCTTTTCCTAAAGACTCAATGTGATCTTGGATCACTAAAATATAAAATGAAGAGTCTTTAGCTTTTGTGCTTGAGCCAATCCTTTTTCCTTAGCATTTTGAGGGTTCCACTTTCACATCCATGCCATGCCAATCATTGAGCTTTCCTGAAATAATCATCTTGGAATAGCATTAGCTCAATGAGCTATATGTTGTTATGAATTACCAAAACCACCTAGGGATAGTTGCACTTTCAGAGGGGTGTGGCGTACCGCAAAACGGAGGAAACGGACCTCCTACGGTCCAAACGGGGGTCCTGTTGATCGGGAGGGGTGTGGCGTACCGCAAAATGGAGGAAACAGACTTGTGTTGGAGCGCTACGGTCGAAACGGGGGTCCTGTTCATCGGGAGGGGTGTGGCATACCGCAAAACGGGACTCCACGGGATACTGTTCATCTCCAACGTCGACCCCCTCCAGCCTCCACGAGCTACTGTTCATCCACCGTCGACCTCCTCCAGCCTCCACGGGCTCCTGTTCATCCAGCCTCCACTACGCGCTACTCCACCAGCTACTGTTCAACCACCCCTCCACCGTCTACTGTTCATCCAGCCCTCCACACCACGGGGTCCTGTTCAACCACCCCTCCACGGGCACCCCTCCACCGTCTACTATTCATCCTGCCGTCCACACCACGGGGTCCTGTTCATCCACCCCTCCACGGGCACCCCTCCACCGTCTACTGTTCATCCAGCCCTCCACCACACCACGGGGTCCTGTTCAGCCAGAGGCAACGCCACCGCTCACTGTTCATCCAACCCCCCCCCCCCCCCGCAATGCTCACTGTTCATCCCATCGATCGGCTTCAGTTAGCAGCAGTAGCCAAGGAATCGCTCGATCGGGTTTAGTTAACAGCCATCGATCGATCGCTCGGGTTCAGTAACGCGTAGCCTGCAGTGTAATCGCTCGGGTTCAGTTAGAGCCCAACGCCTCACTCAGGTTCAGTTAGAGCCAACGCCTCGCATACACGCGCGTACGTGTACGAGAGAAACGCGCACCGCTTGGGCCCCGACCTCCCACCGTAACTGGGAACTCCCCGAAATTTTCCTCCCCCTCGCTTCTACCATGGTTTTTTCCGTCATGGATGGCCCAAAGAATGTCATGCAGCTGCGTCTCTGGCCCGCCCAGGATGAAAAGCCCATTTTCTGTCATGATTTTTTGTCATAGAAGTAGGAGCCCACCACATCTATGATGATACTGGGTTTTGTCACAATTATCGTCATAGAAGTGTCATATGTATGACAGAAAAAAAATTCATTCGGCGCGAAATGTCACGGATGTGTCTTTTTTTTGTAGTGTCGGCCACGACGTCGATAAGGCTCTTTGCATGCTCGATGAGGCACTCCTCCTCCTGCAGGAACTCGATGTAGCGCGCAAGGTCGCCGACACATGTGCGGACCTCCACCTCCCGCCTTCGGACGGCGGCGGCGGAGCAGGTGATGACCCCGGTGGTCAACGGTGGGCTGGCGGCCACAGTGGCCGACGATGTGGTGGCGGCCACCACCACCACCTCCCGCCTTTGGGCCGCGGTGGAGGAGCGGGTGATGGCCACGGTGGCCAGCAGTGGGGTGGCTGCCACGACGGCCACCTCCCACCTTCGGACCACGGCGGTGGAGAGGGCGATGGCCCTGGTTTTCGACGGTGGTGTGGCGGCCACGGCGGCAAACAGTGGGGTGGCGGCAACGGCGACCGCCAACAGCTGCCGACGGGTAGCGATAGTGGAGCGTGTGGTGGGTGTTCCGCTCACACCCAACAGGGACACCACATGCACTACACTATGTCGGGGAATGCGCTACCGCCACGGTGTAGCCTCCTAGTTGGAATTGTCCTTTGGCGATGGCAGAGTGGCTGAGCGACGACGACAGACCGGTGCCATTGGCTATTGTGGGAGAAGCAGATGAGATAAGATACAAGGTGGGAGGGGAAAATGGCACGCAGGACTCGCGGCCGTGAGGGTTTATATAACAGGCCGATAAGCATTGGGTTTGGGGGGATTTCACTGAGTCGGGGGAATGTTGCGCGAGAACGGGCTCATCACTGTTTGGCCAAAAGAATGCCCCCGCGCGCTGCTCAAGCTTGCGCTCTAAGCTGTCTGTGGCGGCGGGGTGACAAGACGTGCGAGAGGAGGACGAAAGTACACGTACACATACAGTTAATAAAAAAAGTTTGTGATTAAGTTACCTACTACCCCTGTCCTGGTTTATAAGTTGTCCATGTATTTTTGTGCCAAATTTTGACTAGAGATTTGACTAATAAAATACGAATGCATGTCGCCAGAGATTATATCATTGGATTCGTATTTGAACATAGTTTTGAATTATATAATTTTTTTAACATGCATTAACATTATGTTGGTTAAATTTAAGGTCAAAATATGGCACAAAATATAAACGGGACTAGTAGACCAAGACAGAGGTAGTAGCACACGGCCGCTCTCTACGCAATAACGCAACTGCCGGCCGGCTTGTAGATGACCATTCCCTGCATGTTCAACTTCTCTATGTGTGTGGTTGCTCGCGGTTGAGGTGGCCCTGGCGCGCTCTGCTCGCGTCCCGCTGCGCATCCTCTGCTCTTACATCCCTTCGGGCGCTCTGGCCTCATCCCTCCACGGGTGTTGCCAGTGTTTGGGGCTAACACATGACCATGTACGCTCGTGTGCATACGGTTGCGTCGAGCGCGGTGCCACAATGCAGTTATCTGTTGCAAAAACTGTCATGCAGATGCACTGAGAATCCGGGCCGCCCGACCACCATTTATTCCCGCGGCCATTTACCTGCATCTCTCGCGCCACATGACACAATAAGCACACCCACGGCAACACATTCAAAGAGGACATCGAACGGTTCCAATGGCGCTCCCCGTGGCTCGAATGGTGCTCCCAGCGGCCGACGATGACAACGGGGGGCAGTTCACCACACATCGCATAGTGGACACCCACGTGAGGGTAAGGCGCTCTCGGTGGTGTACACCAACGAGCCGGTCTCGATGGAGAGCTCCATCCAAACTATGGAGCAGTTTCTTGCTGAGGACAAGTACCAAGTGGTCGGCTTCGACCTCGAGTACACCATTGGTCGTGTCGGGCACGATCAGAAGGTGTTGTCGCCCAATTGTGCATGCGACATGACATCCTTGTCTACCACTACCACCTGGCCACAAGGCCTTGCGAGCATTTCTCTAGATTTATCAACAGCTCCGACTCCAATTTCTCTACGGTGGACACCATCAACGATCTAAAAGTGCTTAAGGTTTGAGGCTTGAAATGCTAGAATCTTGTCAACATCCAAGACCACTACAAGGTCTAGGGAAGTAACAACAACAAACACAAATCCTTAGTTGACCTCGCCTCGACCATCATCGACCCCTACTACATGAAGATGAAGGATGAGAGCAAGAAGGACAAGAACACCTGGCACAGTGTCTGGCATGAGAGACTGGATGAACAACACGTCAAGTACGCGGCCAAGCACGCTGTACAGGCGGATCATTGATATGAGGAAGTGTCTTCTTCCTTCCCCAGACGAGGGATCGAGCCATAGAGCAGTGGCAGGAGCGTCACAAGAACTAGATGACTAGAAAATCGTTTCTCCTAGTTTAGAATGCATGCAATTGTTTATTGGGGTGTGTGCGAATGATCTATATAGTCACTTATGTAATTGGATATTTATTTCAGTTATATATATATACGTTACTCTTCTGTAGAGAGTGCAAATCACACGGCTTATTAGCAGCAATTGTTTGTGTTCTTATTGGTCTTCGCACACATTTCTGATTACGGACATGTTTGCCGCGTATCACACACATCTTGTTCAATTGAACTGTTTTTGTTGTGTTGGCTCATCGCAAACAGTTCATCTGAGTGAACTATATGCCCTCCATCTCACACACCTTGATCTGGCTGGCCATTTCTATTGTGTTGCCTAATCACACACAGTTCATCCTAGTGAACTGTATGCCATATATTGCACACACCCTCATATGGCTGCCCATTCCTGTTGTTCTGCCTCATCGCAAATAGTTCTTTTGGATTAACCGTTTGACACGCATCGCACACACAACTCTAATCTGAACCGTGTTTGATGTAACCGCCATCGCAAACATTTTTCTTTTTTTGATTGTTTTATTACATCACCGTTTGTGATTAATGCATCGCACACAGTTTCATCGAAGGGTCTCTGATTGGACTGTCGCGTTTGGACCAACCTGCAGTAGTGCCAACAAGGTCTGATCCCTCCTTTCGGACACACCGTTTCTCTGTGGCGTACCTGGACGTGTGAGCTATACCTCAACTTTTCAGATGATCATCAAACTCATGTCTCATGTACTCACCTCCATGATCAGAACATAGAAGATTTATAGTCTTGCTGAGCTAATTCTCAACCTCGTTCTGAAACTCTTTGAACTTTTCAAAAGTTTCCGACTTGTGCCTCATTAAATAGATATCTCCATATCTACTCAAGTCATCGGTAAAAGTCACGAAGTACTGATAGCCGCTTCTGGCAGTTGTGCTCATTGGACCACAGACATCACTGTGTATAAGTTCCAATAGCTCGGACACCCTCTCGCAACTCTTTGCAAAAGGAGACTTAGTCATCTTGCCGAGCAAGCATGATTCACATGTCTCGAACGACCTGAAGTCGGACAAAGTTAGGAGCCCATCATGATGGAGCTTCTTCATGCGTTTCAAACTAATGTGTCCAAGCCGGCAATGCCAGAAGTATGTCGGATTTACCTCATTGGGCTTATGCCTCTTGACATTCACATTATAAACTGGTTCCGTTTCTAGATTCAATATAAATAGCCCATCAACAATGGGTGCATAGCTGTGGAACATACCATTCAAAAAAGAACAACCATTGTACTTTAAATTGGATTCATAACCCTGACTCATCAAGCATGAGGCAGAAATAATATTCCGACTAAGTGCAGGAATGTAATAAAAATTATTTAATTCCAAATAAATCCAGAAGGAAGATGGAGCTGCATTGTGCCGACCTCCCATGCAACAACTCTTGCTTTGTTGCCGACCCTGATGTCCATCTCCCCTTGTGCCACACGCCTAATTCTTACCAGCCCCTGCATCGAATTGCAAATATGAACAACCGATCTGGTGTCAAATAGCCAAGAGCTACTAGGTATGTCAGCAAGGTAAATGTTGATAACATATGTAACAAGTGTACCTTTGCCTAAAGAAGCATTTTCGGCCTTCTTGCTATGCTCAGTAAACCACTTGCTATAATTCATCTTCCGGTGACCAGGTTCCTTGCAATGATAGCAAATGATCCTCGAGTCCAGTCCTAACTTCAGCGAAACGGCCAAGGTTACCATATCCGTGCCCTTTGCCTTAGCCTTCTTCTTGGACCAACTCTTCTTGAACTTAGCCGATTTTTGCACCATCAACACTTGATGTGTGCCTTTATTAATATATTGCTCTGCCACCTTGAGCATCCCATGTAATTCAGTGAGCTTATTATCCATGACATGCATATGATAGTTCGAGATGAACGTCCCATAGCTAGCTGGAAGAGAAACTAGAACTGCATCGGTAGCCAACTCATCCAAGAGCGAGAAGCCTAAACAATCCAAAGCCTGAATGTATCACATCATCTTTATCACATGCAGGCTCAGTGGATCACCTCCCTTCAGCTTACAATCCATCAATGATCGCCGGACATTGAACCTTTCTGTCCTACCCTGCACCCACAACATGCTCTTGAGACTCTCGATCATATCAAAAGCCCCAACATCTTCAAAATGTTGCTGCAAATCGGGCTCCATACAAGCCGGCAAGACGTAGCTGATCTCATTTGATTCATCAACGAGTTGTTGGTAGGCATTCCTTGTTGTGCCATTAGCATTATCGGCAGGTACTGCTACCTCTTTTAGCACTGCGTTGGTTTTCCCCGAAGAGGAAGGGATGATGCAGCAAAGTAGCGTAATTATTTCCCTCAGTTTTTGAGAACCAAGGTATCAATCCAGTAGGAGGCTACACGCAAGTCCCTCGTACCTGCACAAAACAAATAAATCCTCGCAACCAACGCAAATAGGGGTTGTCAATCCCTATAGGGCCACTTACGAGAGTGAGATCTGATAGATATGATAAGATAATATTTTTGGTATTTTTATGATAAAGATGCAAAGTAAAATAAAAGCAAAGTAAATAACTAAGTAGTAGGAGATTGATATGATAAACATAGACCCGGGGGCCATAGATTTCACTAGTGGCTTCTCTCGAGAGCATAACTATTCTATGGTGGGTGAACAAATTACTGTTGAGCAATTGACAGAATTGAGCATAGTTATGAGAATATCTAGGTATAATCATGTATATAGGCATCACGCCCGAGACAAGTAGACCGACTCCTGCCTGCATCTACTACTATTACTCCACTCATCGACCGCTATCCAGCATGCATCTAGAGTATTAAGTTAAAACAGAGTAACGCCTTAAGAAAGATGACATGATGTAGAGGGATAGACTCATGCAATATGAAGACAACCCCATCTTGTTATCCTCGATGGCAACAATACAATACATGCCTTGCTGCCCGTACTGTCACCGGGAGAGGACACCGCAAGATTGAACCCAAAGCTAAGCACATCTCCCATTGCAAGAAAGATCTATCTAGTAGGCCAAACCAAACTAATAATTCGAAGAGACTTGCAAAGATAACCAATCATACATAAAAGAATTCAGAGAAGATTCAAATATTAGTCATAGATAGACTTGATCATAAACCCACAATTCATCGGTCTCAACAAACACACCGCAAAAAGAAGATTACATCGAATAGATCTCCACAAGAGAGGGGGAGAACATTGTATTGAGATCCAAAAAGAGAGAATAAGCCATCTAGCTACTAACTATGGACCCATAGGTCTGAAGAAACTACTCACACTTCATCGGAGAGGCTATGGTGTTGATGTAGAAGCCCTCCATGACCGATTCCCCCTCCGGTGGAGCTCCGAAACAGGCCCCAAGATGGGATCTCGTGGATACAGAAAGTTACGGCGGTGGAATTAGGATTTTGGCTCCGTATCTGATTGTTTGGGGGTACATGGGTATGTATAGGAGGAAAAAGTATGTCGGTGGAGCAACAGGGGGCCCACGAGGGTGGGGGGCACGCCTGGGGGGGGGGGCAGGCGCACCCCCCTACCTCGTGGCCTCCCGTTGATTGGCTTGACGTAGGGTCCAAGTCTCCTGAGTTGTATTCGGTGAGAAAATCATGTTCCCGAAGGTTTCATTCCGTTTGGACTCCGTTTGATACTCCTTTTCTTCGAAACCCTAAAACAGGTAAAAAACAGCAATTCTGGGCTGGGCCTCCGGTTAATAGGTTAGTCCCAAAAAATAATATAAAAGTGGATAATAAAGCCCGATAATGTCCAAAACAGTAGATAATATAGCACGGAGCAATCAATAATTATAGATACGTTGGAGACGTATCAAGCATCCCCAAGCTTAATTCCTGCTCCTCCTCGAGTAGGTAAATGATAAAAACAAAATTTTTGATGAGGAGTGCTACTTGGCATAATTTTAATGTAATTCTTCTTAATTGTGGTATGAATATTCAGATCCGAAAGATTCAAGACAAAAGTTCATATTGACATAGAAAATAATAATACTTCAAGCATACTAACAAAGCAATTATGTCTTCTCAAAATAATATGGCTAAAGAAAGTTATCCCTATAAAATCATATAGTCTGGCTATGCTCTATCTTCACCACACAAAATATTTAAATCATGCACAACCCCGATGAGAAGCCAAGCAATTGTTTCATACTTTTGACATTCTCAAAACTTTTTTCAATCTTCACGCAATACATGAGCGTGAGCCATGGATATAGCACTATAGGTGGAATAGAATGGTGGTTGTGGAGAAGACAAAAAGGGAGAAGATAGTCTCACATCAACTAGGCATATCAACAGGCTATGGAGATGCCCATCAATAGATATCAATGTGAGTGAGTAGGGATTGCCATGAAACGGATGCATTAGAGCTATAAGTATATGAAAGCTCAAAAAGAAAATAAGTGGGTGTGCATCCAGCTTGCTTGCTCATGAAGACCTAGGGCAATTTGAGGAAGCCCATCATTGGAATATACAAGCCAAGTTCTATAATGAAAAATTCCCACTAGTATATGAAAGTGATAACATGAGAGACTCTCTACTATGAAGATCATGGTGCTACTTTGAAGCACAAGTGTGGTAAAAGGATAGTAACATTGTCCCTTCTCTCTTTTTCTCTCATTTTTTATTTTTTTTATTTGGGCCTTTTCTCTTTTTTATGGCCTCTTTTCTTTCTCCTTTTTTTATCTGGGCTTCTTTGGCCTCTTTTATTTATTTTTCGTCCGGAGTCTCATCGTGACTTGTGGGGGAATCATAGTCTCCATCATCCTTTCCTCACTTGGGACAATGCTCTAATAATGATGATCATCACACTTTTATTTTTCTTACAACTCAATAATTACAACTCGATACTTAGAACAAGATGTGAATCTATATGAATGCCCCCGGCGGTGTACCGGGATATGCAATGATGCATGAGTGACAAGTATGAAAGAATTATGAACGGTGGCTTTGCCACAAATACTATGTCAACTACATAATCATGCTAAGCAATATGACAATGATGGAGTGTGTCATAATAAACGGAACGGTGGAAAGTTGCATGGCAATATATCTCGGAATGGCTATGGAAATGCCATAATAGGTAGGTATGGTGGCTGTTTTTAGGAAGGTATATGGTGGGTGTATGATACCGCCGAAAGGTGAGCGATATTAGAGAGGCTAGCAAAGGTGGAAGGGTGAGAGTGCGTATAATCCATGGACTCAACATTAGTCATAAAGAACTCATATACTTATTGCAAAAATCTACAAGTTATCGAAGCAAAGTATTACGCACATGCTCCTAGGAGGATAGATTGGTAGGAAAAGACCATCGCTCGTCCCCGACCGCCACTCATAAGGAAGACAATCAATAAATAAATCATGCTCCAACTTCATCACATAACGGTTCACCATACGTGCATGCTACGGGAATCACAAGCTTCAACACAAGTATTTCTCAAATTCACAACTACTCAACTATCATGACTTTAATATCACCATCTCCATGTCTCAAAACAATTATCAAGTATCAAACTTATCATAGTATTCAACACACTCATAAGAGAATTTTTATTATTAATCTTGCATACCAAGCATATTACGATTTTAAGCAAATTACCATGCTATTAAGACTCTCAAAATAATCTAAGTGAAGCATGAGAGATCAATAGTTTCTATAAAACAAATCCAGCACCGTGCTCTAAAAGATATATGTGAAGCACTAGAGCAAAATTTATAACTCAAAAGATATAAGCGAAGCACATAGAGTATTCTAACAAATTCCAAATCATGTATGGCTATCTCAAAAGGTGTGTACAGCAAGGATGATTGTGGTAAACTAACAAGAAAAACTCAAATCATACAAGATGCTCCAAGTAAAACACATATCGTGTGGTAAATAAAAGTATAGCTCCAAGTAAAGTTACCGATAGAAGTAGACGAAAGAGGGGATGCCTTCCGGGGCATCCCCAAGCTTTGGCTTTTAGGTGTCCTTAGATTATCTTGGGGGTGACATGGGCATCCCCAAGCTTAGGCTCTCGGCACTCCTTGTTCCATAATCCATTAAATCTTTACCCAAAACTTGAAAACTTCACGACACAAAACTTAAAGTAGAAAACTCGTGAGCTCCGTTAGCGAAAGAAAACAAAATACCACTTCAAGATACTGTAATGAACTCATTCTTTATTTATATGGGTGTTATACCTACTGTGTTCCAACTTCTCTATGGTTTATAAACTAATTTACTAGCCATAGATTCATCAAAATAAGCAAACAACACATGCAAAACAGAATCTGTCAAAAACAGAACAGTCTGTAGTAATCTGTAGCTAGCGCAAGATCTCGAACCTGAAAAATTCTAAAATAGGAATTTATCTATTGATCATATTAAAAAGAATTAACTAAATATCAGTTTCTAAATAAAAATGACAGCAGTTCTCGTGAGCGCTAAAGTTTCTGTTTTTTACAGCAAGTTCAACAAGACTTTCCCCAAGTCTTCCCAACGGTTCTACTTGGCACAAACACTAATTAAACACAAAAAACACAACCAAAACAGAGGCTAAATAATTTATTTATTAGATAACAGAAAGGAAAAATATTGGGTTGTCTCCCAATAAGCGCTTTTCTTTAAAGCCTTTTTAGCTAGGCATTGATAATTTTAATGATGCTCACATGAAAGACAAGAATTGAAGCACAAAGAGAGCATCATAAAACATGTGACAAACACATCTAAGTCTAACATACTTCCTATGCATAGGCATCTTATAGGAAAACAAATTATCATGGCAAGGAAAAACTAGCATATGCATGGAAGAGGAAAGAAACAATAGTAATCTCAATATAACGAGAGGTAATTTAGTAACATGAAAGTTTCTACCACCAAATTTTCCTCTCTCATAATAATTACATGTAGGATCATAAGCAAATTCAACAAAATAGCTATCACATAAAATATTTTGAACATGATCCTTATGCATGCAAAGTTGACACTCTTCCAAAATAGTGGGATTAATATTAACTAAAGTCATGACCTCTCCAAACCCACTTTTATCAAGAATTTCATAAGACTGAACATTCTCCAAATATGTGGGATCTAAAGTTGACACTCTTCCAAACCCACTTTCAATAATATTGCAAACACTATTATAAATCTCATATTCATCATGGGTATTAAATAAATTTTCAAGATCACAAGAAGAATCACCCCAATCATGATCATTGCAACAAGTAGAGGTCATAGCAAAACTAGCATCCCCAAGCTTAGGGTTTTGCATATTACTAGCACAATTTATATCAATAGAATTTATACTATCATCATTGCAATCATTCTTTTTATTCAAAGATCCATCGGGAATCAGTCCATAAGGTACTTTATCACAATTTTCAAATTCACGAATTTCAAGCAAAACTTCATAAAGATAATCTAGTGCACGAAACTCACTAGCAATTGGTTCAGTCTAATTGGATCTCTTAAAAAGATTACCAAGCAGATGAGGATCCATAGATCTTAGGTTCTCTGTTTAGTAATAAATAAACAATTATTCCAAGCAAACTAGCAAACAAGCCAAGTAAGACATCAAAGCAAAAGGAAAGACGAACAGAAGAAGGGCGAATAAAACGGCAAGGGTGAAGTGGGGAGAGGAAAACGAGAGGCAAATGGCAAATAATGTAATGCAGGAGATAAGGGTATGTGATGGGTACTTGGTATGTTGACTTTTGCGTAGACCTCCCAAGCAACGGCGCCAGAAATCCTTCTTGCTACCTCTTTTAGCACTGCGTTGGTTTTCCCCGAAGAGGAAGGGATGATGCAGCAAAGTAGCGTAAGTATTTCCCTCAGTTTTTGAGAACCAAGGTATCAATCCAGTAGGAGGCTACACACAAGTCCCTCGTACCTGCACAAAACAAATAAATCCTTGCAACCAACGCAAATAGGGGTTGTCAATCCCTATAGGGCCACCTACGAGAGTCGGATCTGATAGATATGATAAGATAATAATTTTGGTATTTTTATGATAAAGATGCAAAGTAAAATAAAGCAAAGTAAATAACTAAGTAGTAGGAGATTGATATGATAAACATAGACCCGGGGGCCATAGGTTTCACTAGTGGCTTCTCTCGAGAGCGTAAGTATTCTACGGTGGGTGAACAAATTACTGTTGAGCAATTGACATAATTGAGCATAGTTATGAGAATATCTAGGTATGATCATGTATATAGGCATCACGTCCGAGACAAGTAGACCGACTCCTGCCTGCATCTACTACTATTACTCCACCCATCGACCGCTATCCAGCATGAATCTAGAGTATTAAGTTAAAATAGAGTAACGCCTTAAGCAAGATGACATGATGTAGAGGGATACACTCATGCAATATGAAGAAAACTCCATCTTGTTATCGTCGATGGCGACAATACAATACGTGCCTTGCTGTCCTTACTGTCACCGGGAAAGGACACCGCAAGATTGAACCCAAAGAGAAGCACTTCTCCCATTGCAAGAAAGATCAATCTAGTAGGCCAAACCAAACTGATAATTCGAAGAGACTTGCAAAGATAACCAATCATACATAAAAGAATTCAGAGAAGATTCAAATATTATTCATAGATAGACTTGATCATAAACCCACAATTCATCGGTCTCAACAAACACACCGCAAAAATAAGATTACATCGAATAGATCTCCACAAGAGAGGGGGAGAACATTGTATTGAGATCCAAAAAGAGAGAAGAAGCCATCTAGCTACTGACTATGGACCCGTAGGTCTGAAGTAAACTACTCACACTTCATCAGAGCGCCATGGTGTTGATGTAGAAGCCCTCTGTGATCGATGCCCCCTCCGGTGGAGCTCCGGAACAGGCCCCAAGATGGGATCTCATGGATACAGAAAGTTATGGCGGTGGAATTAGGGTTTTGGCTCCATATCTGATCGTTTGGGGGTACGTGGCTATATATAGGAGGAAGAAGTACATCGGTGGAGCAATAGGGGGCCCACGAGGGTGGGGGGCGCGCCTGGAGGGGGCAGGCGCGCCGCCCTACCTCGTGGCCTCTTGTTGATTGGCTTGACGTAGGGTCCAAGTCTCCTGAGTTGTATTCGGTGAGAAAATCACGTTCTCGAAGGTTTCATTCCGTTTGGACTCCGTTTGATATTCCTTTTCTTCGAAACCCTAAAACAGGCAAAAAAACAGCAATTCTGGGCTGGGCCTCCGGTTAATAGGTTAGTCCCAAAAAATAATATAAAAGTGGATAATAAAGCCCGATAATGTCCAAAACAGTAGATAATATAGCATGGAGCAATCAAAAATTATAGATACGTTGGAGACATATTAGGTACCTCTGGAAGTGGATCCTCTAGACCATGTTCTTTTATCGTGCCTGAGAACAATTATCAAATTTCTATACCAGGTGGTAAAGTTTGTTCCATTCAGTTTATCCTTTTCCAGAATCGATTTCAATGCAAAGTTGGGTTGAGTAGGTGGTGCCATTGATCTACAATAGAAAAATATGCAATCACTAAGCAATGTGATTATGTAGAGTAATTCAAGCCTTAAACAGAAATTCTCCCACTGAAGTCGGCATCCCTCCGCAAACTCTCAGTGATTCAGGATCCACCAACGCATGCGACTAGTGAGCTTCAACATCACTGCTAGCAAACATGCCTATCTGGGAAGCAACTCCTTACTAATTGTATCTCTATACAACTCATGTTGGTCGGGTTGGTGTCTCATACCCCGTCTCCCAACCTTCTTTGCCACAAGGCCCAAAACCATTTTGATAGCCTTGTCAAGTCAACCTGATGTAGTGCATGTCTGTGTCCAGCACGAACCCTTCAGTTCAAGGACATCTAGCAGCGCCCCAATGTATGACCCCACTACTAGACATACTTGACGTGCGAAGGTGCAACATCTACGATGGCAATTTGCTTGATATTAATGAGGGATCTTTCTACCATTTTAACATGCATAGAAACTAAGAAGCATAATAATCACAAATAAACATATACTGTGAAATAGCATGGCTCCTTCATGGACGTCCTTCCATGGCGGCTCCAACTCTGATGACTAGGTCGGCACTCCATCTTGCTTCATGCCCGGACGCCAAAGCCTCGAACTTGATCTCTATCCTCCAAGTACTACAAGTAGTAATGAATTTTACTGAGAATCAAAAGTCAACACGTAGGTCGTTATACATTATAATGAAAACACTTTGGCTCCTGCCGGCTGACAAATCATGGCGTGCATGCCATGTATAATTTTCACACATGCATCACATACACATGACCCATACTATTCACATCAAACCTACAAAACAAAGTTATGCACAGAATCACATTCTACCGGTTTGAGTTATCGTGTATGAAATACAAGGCACTACGCACACATTTTTGAAAATCACATATCGAATCTATACTCCGATCATGCAGAATATTCTGATCTGAACGATCTTATCGATCATCGTGAATCTGATTCGGATTTATGTTTCATTGTTAACCCCAATGGTGGATACCACCTGGTAGGGGTAGGTTGTGTCACGAACTCATCGATTCCGATCATCAGAAAACATAGCCACATCGATGCCCATGTGCAGTTGATCTCATCAACCGTGCACATAGCTGATCTCATAAACGAAAACAGATCTCATCTGTCGCCTCCACATATCTAATAAGCATGATCTGAATCCAAATCCTATAGCAGAGACTGTCGGATTTCGGGTTCCGACAGACCCTTGAGGTTCGAACACTGGGGTGCGTGCGGAGATCTCTCCCCTATTGATCTACGTCCAATCCCCTCGCGTGATTTGAGCTGGAAACAACGAAAGACACAAGGGACACAAGATTTATACTGGTTCGGGCCACCGTTGTGGTGTAATACCCAACTCCAGTGTGTGGTGTGGTGGATTGCCTCAGGGGCTGATGATGAACAGTACAAAGGAAGAACAGCCTCGCGAGAGGTGTTCTTGAGCTAGTGCGATGAACTGCTGGGATGAGTTCAGTCGCCTCTCTCTCTCTCTCTGCTACGGTTCTACCAGATCTCTCGATCTCTCCGGGGTGTCTTCTTGTCTTCTCCCCTGTGGTGGCTAGCTCTATTTATAGAGGCCCTGGGCCTCTCCCCAAATAATGAGCAGGAAGGGCGCCAACAATTGGCCATTTTGAAGGGGAACATATAGTACAAGTTATCCTGACCAAAGGTGGTCTTCGGACGCCATCTTGGGCTCCACGGTGACCTCCGTCCTGCCGCTCTGCTAGTCTTGGTCACGTTGCACCGGAATGGCAACCTTTCTCGCTGCCTTGGCCTGTGCTTGCCCCCTTTGCACCAAAGGGGAAACAAGGACACTGCGCAGGCCGGCGCCCGCCTGGTCTCGATCGTCATGGCTTGCGTCATGGGTTCCTCGCGAGGTATCCCCGCCTTGATCTCTCCGCCTCCTCGCGAGCCTGCAGGATGAGGCCGCCTCTGAGGAAGCTTCCTGTCGTCCGCCCCGCAAGGCTTGGCCCCTCGCGAGGGTCTTGAGCTTGTGCTGATGAAGATGGGCCACGCTGGGCCCCCACTTGAGCCACGCCGCAGGCCGCAGACAGGCAAGTCTGGGGACCCCCGTTCCCGGAACGCCGACAGTAGCCCTCGGGCCCAAGGTGCTCCCGGGCTTGGCCTAGCAGGGAAGCGAAGGGGCAAGCGCGGAGCACCGCAGGCCCTAACAGCCTATGGCCTTGGGCGCCACGTGGCGATTGATTGGACGTGGGCGTCTGCGCTTCCCCCCGACGCCTTGGCAACTGTCCATCTGACAAAAGAGGTGCCCGGGCCAGACTTACTTGCTTTGCTTGGTTTCTGCCACCGAGGCTTGATGTCCATATTCTTTTGTCAGGCTAGCGCATGCGTCGAAGAGGTTGAAAGGGGCTTCTGCGGCCCCGCTTGGGGCGAGTCCGCCTGCCGGGATGGCGCCTTCGTCCACTGAGGGGAAAGACGACGTGGCTCGCGCCTCTCCTGCCCGGTCGTCCTCGCGAGGCCGACTGGGACGCCTCGGCGAGGATTCAGCCCCCGTGGCTCCGCTGACCCTGGAGTCGACTGCGCTTGATGCTGCAGCCGGGGGAGCCAAGGCCCAAGGGGTTCCTTCCTGCCAAGTCATGATCACGCTGCCGTCTTCTTCGCCTGCTCCGCCGATTCCAACTTCTTCTGTTTCCTCTGCCGCCGTCCTGGACCAGGTCACCAGCGAACTGAGCCAGCTGCGGGAGGATCTTCTGAGCGCGGACCCTCGCTTAGCGGCCGGGCGTCTGGAGTTAGCTTCTGGCTGGGCCCGTTCCGCTGCCTCTGTCCGAGCAGCGCTGAGCCAGGCCGTGGTGGCCTCCGAGGGGGAGAAGCAGGCCGCCAACTGAGCCAAGGCCGCTCGCAACGCTGCCCTAGGTGATGCTGAGGCTGCTAAGACTCGCTGTGAGGCGCTGGAGACCGAGCTGCGAGGCCTGCGTGACGAGCTCGCCAAGGAAGTCCGCGGCCGCTAGGAGAAAGAGAAGGAGATGAAGGCTCGGGGGCTGCCGTCAAGGACCGGGGCGTCAAGCTTGATGACCGCCATGGCCAGTTGGAGACGCTGGAGCGGTCGCTGATGGTGGAGAGGGCCGAGCTGGACGCCAAGGCAAAGGTCTTGGCGGAGGATCGGGTGGCCTTCGCGAAGATGGAGAAGAGGGCTCGTGTCGCGCTAAAGACGCTTTACGAGAGCGGCTTGGAGGAGCCACTGGCCGGTGTGGAGGACGGCCCCGCCGAGCTGCTTCCCTTCCTGGTCCGTGCGCTTGAAGATGTCGTAGACGGCCTTGGCCCCACAACCGAGGCCAAGGCACGTGCCCTGTCTTCTGCGGCGCTGACGCATGTCCTCAGCCATGTCTACCTGCGCGACCCCGACGTCGACTTCGACAGCCTGCTGGAACCCGTGAGCGGCGACCTTGCCGCGGCTGCCACTGAGGCCGTGAAAGGCCGAGCCGAAGCTTTGCTGGGGAGGTTCTGCGCCTTCAGCGTCTTGCCCGGGCGTGGTGCCGCCAGCTCCATGGCCCTGGGAGGCGGAGTCGTCCAGCGTGACTCCACCACAGGCGGCGGCGCCACTGAAGAGTGATCCTTTCGCGTCTTCTGTCCTATTTTTATCCCTGCAACATGCACCATGCCTCACAGAGGCGTTTAAACTTGTGTTTGGCGTTGTGAAAACAATCTATGGTTTGTAATATTTGCTTTGAATTTCCTGGAATTTGCATTTTTCTCCCCTACTTGCTCACACTCTACGTCGGCAGGGCCTGGCCCCACGCGTACCTCACCCAGCGTTAGCCCCGACCGGAAACCAGGATGAGACTAAGGAGCGAGGGGCTATCTGGCAAGTTAGGCTCCTGAGTCACGATGCTCAGGAGTCCCCCTTGACGCATAAGCAACAAGTAGGAAAAGGGGGGAACGAGGAGTGGATTGATCGTTCTGCGTCGGCAGGGCCCGGCCCCGCGCATACCTCACCCAGCGTTAGCCCCGACCAGAAACCAGGACGGGACTAAGGAGTGAGGGGCTACGGGACAAGTTAGGCTCCTGAGTCGCGATGCTCAGGAGTCCCCCTTGACGTTCAAAGGAGTTTCCGTACCTTGGCTCCGCTCGGGGAGGTGCACGTGACGACCAGGTCCGAGGGACCTGGCTGGGTGGCATGCGCTCGGGCGAGGCCTGGGCGTAGCCCCCGTGCCCAGCCCCCTCGTGCGGTGCTCCCGTGGGGAGGCGTTGCGATGGTGCCGGACACTAAGCTCTAGGCTCCCTGAGGTTGGTACGGCCGTGGGCCGCCCTCAATTGTTTATCACCAGCGTGGAGCATAGCGCTTCCGTATGTGTACGGGCATAGCCGCTCCTCGGCAGTGTCGTCAGCCAGCGCGGAGCATGGTGCTTCCACTGGTACGTGGGAGGGGGCTCCCCTCCGGGAGGAGCCCCCGGGGCGTGTATAGCCCCGCCCTGACACGTGGCCGGCACGGTAGGGCTAGGAGAGGTGTATCTGGGCACTTGTGAGCTAGCGCGGGACTCACGAGGCCCTACCTCGAGGCGGGTTGCTGCAGGGTGGTTAGAATGCAAATGCTCTACGTCCTCAGGTCCCGGCCCTCGAGCTAGCTCAGCCGCCGCTGGTATGACAGGTCGCGATGCCGTGGGTCAAGGCCAGGGGTGAGGGCTGGAGAGCCAGTAGGAGCCCATGAGTTGCGATGCTCAGGTACCCCCCTTTTAACGTGCAAGCGCTTTGCATGAAAGCGGAGAAGTTCGGATAAGCAGCAGGTGACAGTTAAGCACGAAAGAGCAAATTTATTTTAAGTAGACGCAGGAAAAGCAAACCCTGCTGGGCCGGGCCTGAGTAGCTCGGGGATTATGCAGCCCGAGGGGCGCCCCCAACAAGGTAATTAAGAGCATAAGCAAAACGGATACATGTCGCAAGGACGGACCCACGCGGCCTGGGAATGATGCGGCCCTGTGGGTGCTCCCAGCTAAAAACGGAACTTAGAAAGATGTCACCTGGTGTTGTTGAAGATCAAGTGGTGTTGAAGAAGCGAGCGATGCGCGATGAAGGTGTCGACCCTCACAAGCCCCCAGGCCCAGGAGCCTCGGGAGGCTCCGGGGGCACAGGTGGGTCTCCGAGAGCCATCTCCAACTCTGTCAGGACCGTACAATGCCTGACCTCCTGGGCCTCCAGAACGCTCCTCAGCAGGCGCTGATGAGCGGCGACCGCGTTTGGCAGGCCGAGAGGCATGCGAACATAGCTGTGAGGTGCACCCTCGCAAAGCCCCATGCGTGAAGGCCAGAGGCGCTCCTGAGACGCGGCTCGGTTGAGCCCTGGTACGTCGATGCAGACGCGCAGCCCACCATCCTCGCCTGGATGTGGGGCCATGGCGGGTAGGCGGCGGCTGCCGCGCATGATTCTTGACTCCTGTAGCTCCTGGGTGCTCCTTGCGATGAACTCGTGTGGGTTTGGTCTTCCTTGCCTTGTACCTTCCGGAGGGAAACGTGCCTGGAAGCACCCCCTCCAAGTGGTGCCCGAGTGCCTCCCTCGTGACGTTGGCAAAGTCGGTGGCTCTCCAAGAAAGAGCCACCAAGCCCTGCCTGAGGAGGGCGCCGAGCGCGCCTTCCTATGCGAGAGAGAGTGGCGCTCCCTGACTGGGCGCAGATCCTAATGCGACACCTCCGGAGGCGCCTGCCTCCTTGTGGCTTGGGCCAGGCGAAACCTTATTCTTCTTGGGGGTCGCCTTGGGAAGTCTTTCATTCCTGCGGTCCGGGTCTTCGGTTGCTGCGGCTTGGAACGCGCGCTCGAGTGAACACTCTGCTTCCCTTTCTTCACAGGGTACGGTGATGACTCCACTGCTTCCTGGCATCTTGAGGACATTGTATCCATGGTGAGTCACTGCCATAAACTTGGCCAGGGCTGGGTACCCGAGGATGGCGTTGTATGGCAGACGGATGTGGGCGACGTCGAAGTCGATGAGCTCGGTGCGGTAGTTGTTGTGCTGCCCGAAGGTGACTGGAAGGCGAACCTGCCCTATGGGAACAGTGGAACCATCAGTGACTCCTGAGAATGGCTTGGTTGGCTGAAGCTGATCGTACAACACTTGGAGACTGTCGAACGTCTCAACGGACAGGACGTTGAGTCCTGCTCCACCGTCAATGAGGGTCCTGGTGACCTGCACGTTGCTGATGACTGGGGAGCAAAGCATTGGGAGGACTCCGGCCGTTGCCGCGCACTTGAGCTGATTCGCTGAGCTGAATGTGATAGCGCACGCGGACCACCTGAGAGGGCGCGTGGCCTTGAGCTTGGGGAGGACCGCATTCACCTCGCGAGCAAACTTCTTGAAGATGCGTTGTGAGGCTGGGGCCTGCGCGCCACCCAAGATGCAAGCGATTGCGCGCGGCTCCAAGAAGCCGCCAGACCCCTCGTCCTGATGTTGGTCTTCGTTCCTCCTTGGCGGTGGCGGCAGAGAGGAAGGCCTGCGTTGCCGCACGGGCGATCCTCACGAGGCAGATCTTTCTAGCCTCCCTCGTGAGGCTGGTACTGCCAGTGATCCTCGCGAGGTCGGTCACGCCACCCCTGGCGAGGGCCACGGTCTTCCCATCATCCTCCACCTCTTCCTCCTCCTCGGCCATAGCCCCTGTCGTTGCGCTCGGGGCATCGGCCAACACACCCATCTCTCACGGACCTGAGCTCTTGACATTCGTTGGTGTTGTGGGTGTGGATGTCGTGGTACACGCAGTACCGGTTGCCCTTGGATGACTCAGGCTGATCCCTACCTCGCTTGGTGTCTGGTTCCGCTGCAAGCACGGTAGCCCCCTTGCGCTTCACGTCCTTGGCCTTGGGCTTCTTCTATTCTGGGCCAGCAGCCGGGAGTTCGAGGAGGGAAAGGCGCCCTTCCTCAGCCCTGGCGCACTTGGTCGCCAAGTTGAACAGCTCCAGGGATGTGCACAAGTCTTCATGGATTGCTAGCTCCTCCTTCATCTTGATGTCACGTACGCCGTTGGAGAAAGCCGAGATGATGGCTTCTTCAGTCACCTTGGGGATCTTGAGGCGAGTGTTGTTGAAGCGCTGGATGTACTTTTGCAGGGTTTCCCCTTGCTGTTGCTTGATGCGGCGCAGATCGCTCACGGCCGGGGGCCGGTCGCGAGTGCCCTGGAAGTTGGCGATGAACCGAGTGCACATCTCGTCCCAGGAGGAGATTGTGCCAGGAGCCAGGTTCTAGAGCCAGGTGCGGGCCCTGTCCTTGAGCGCCATGGGGAACCAGTTCGCCATGACCCTTTCATCTCCGTTGGCGGCTTCGATGCATAGCTCGTAGAGTTGTAGGAACTCCGCAGGGTCCGCCGTGCCATCGTAGCGAGGTGGCAGGTCAGGCTTGAACTTGCCTGGCCATGCGACGCCACGCAGCTCGGGGGTGAGAGCACGGCATCCTGTCGTGGCTACCGGTGCCTTTTGCTAGTACTGGGCTTGCCCATGGGGATTACCGCGCACCGCCGCTTGGAGCAGCACGGGGTCTTGGCGTGGAGGTGCAGGGACGCGATCTTGGCGCGCCGGCGCTGGGAGCGCGCGGGCACCTTCTTGGGGACGAGGGATCTCTTGGCAGCTCCTTTCTTGTTGCGCATGCGCCGGACGCGGAGGGTCTTGCCCTGGGCTGCGCGCCTTGGAGCCAGGGCGCCTTCTTGGGGAGGACATGGTGGAGGCACCTCCTGATCCTCGCCTCCCGTGCAGAACGGAGGGCGAGGCAGCGAGAGGGACGGCAAGGGGGAGCCCCCCGCGGCGCTGACGAGCTCGGTGATGCGGGCGAGCCAGTCTTCATAGAGGTCGTCGACGGGGCGGTAGTGCAGGAGCTCTCTTGCTAGGAGCAGCGCGGCGTGCGCGTCCGTGGGGGCGCGACGGGCGTGGGACGACGAAGCAGCTGGAGTGAACGACGGTGTGGCGGTGCGGCCTTCCCGCCGTACCGAAGGATGCTGGGACGAGGCCTGCTGCTCGTTCCCCGCCGGGCCGGTGGCGGCGTTGGCGGCAGGCGAACGGGAACGATGAGGGCGTCCACCGACGGGCGCCGTCTGGGCGACGCGGGTGGCGAGAGCAGCCCGGCGCTCGGCGCGAGCCCACGAGCCCGGCGAGCGTCAGCCATGGACACGACGGAAGATCACACGCGAGCAGCGGATGAAAGATTCTGGCGCACCTCTACCTGGCGCGCCACATGTCGGATTTCGGGTTCCGGCAGACCCTTGAGGTTCAAACACTAGGGTGCACGCGGAGATCTCTCCCCTACCGATCTACGTCCAATCCCCTCGCGTGATTTGAGCTGGAAACAATGAATGACACAAGGGACACAAGATTTATACTGGTTCGGGCCACCGTTGTGGTGTAATAGCCTACTCTAGTGTGTGGTGTGGTGGATTGCCTCAGGGGCTGATGATGAACAGTACAAAGAAAGAATAGCCTCGCGAGAGGTGTTCTTGAGCTGGTGCGATGAACTGCTGGGATGAGTTATGTCGCCTCTCTCTCTGCTAGGGTTCTACCAGATCTCTCGATCTCTCCGGGGTGTGTTCTTGTCTTCTCCGCTGTGGTGGCTAGCTCTATTTATAGAGGCCCTGGGCCTATCCCCAAATAATAAGTGGGAAGGGCACCAACAATTGGCCATTTTGAAGGGGAACATATAGTACAAGTTATCCTGACCAAAGGTGGTCTTCGGCTGCAAAAAGTACTAGTGATGACGCCGTCTTGGGCTCCACGGTGACCTCCATCCTGCCGCTCTGCTAGTCTTGGTCTCGTTGCACCGGAATGGCAACCTTTGCCCGATGCCTTGGCATGTGCTTTCCCCCTTTGCACCAAAGGGGAAACAAGGACACTGCGCAGGCCGGCGCCCGCTTGGTCTCGATCGTCATGGCTTGCGTCACGGGTTCCTCGCGAGGTATCCCCGCCTTGATCTCTCCGCCTCCTCGCGAGCCTGCCAGATGAGGCCGCCTCTGAGGAAGCTTCCTATCATCCGCCCCGTGAGGCTTGGCCCCTCGCGAGGGTCTTGAGCTTGTGCTGATGAAGATGGGCCGCGCTGGGCCCCCACTTGAGCCACGCCGCAGGCCGCAGGCAGGCAAGTCTGGGGACCCCCGTTCCCAGAACACCGACAGAGGCTTTGATACCACTGTTGGGTTATATCATAGGGTGTGTGACTGCAAACTAAAATTTCCAAGGTGCAAATCAACCAAGAACATTCTACAGGAGATAGATCACAGATCGTTACCACTAGACACGTGCTGTGCAGCGGAAGAAGAGTTGGGTAGCGCGTCCGTGTGGTTCGTTTCCTCCTCATCCGATCTCCCTCGAACAGCCAGTCGTTCGATCCCATGTATTGGTTCACCGAAGCGGCATGAGTGCACCGCCTCTAACGGTATCCACTCGTGCAGGAAGAACACCATGCGGCAGACTGCTAGGTCTGATCACACAGTCGGCGGCGACTGGAGCTGGCTATTCGCAACACATGCAAAACCTGGTGACGATGCCGAAGCGATCAACGGAATGAGTGTGCCACACCCCCACTATATATAGGCAACCGTCGCAGGCTCAACATTTGGGCCTCGCACGGATCCTAAATCACGAGGTTTGTTGGGCCTAGATCCAAGTCCGAGTAGGATCACATCTGACTCATGGAGTCGGCTCATGCCTCACAACTTCCTTCCCTTAAGCGTGTGACCGATTAGGTTCAGGTCGGCTTGGTCGCAGGTCGTATGTTTCGATGAGATGGTGGCTATCGTTTTCTGTGGGAGTCGACCTTGACGATCTGACTACGAACGTGTGAGACGTTGCACCTGCAATTGCTAAACCAACTTCTGAGGGGTTATTGAGCATGCCGGGGCACGATCAACCTGACCACGAGGGTCTGTTTCCTATGAGCAAACAAAGAACAAGCAAGAAACTGAGATTGCAATCAGCATATTGCGAATATAAGAGGAAGGCTTTATTAATGAAGGTGGGGTTCTGTGACGCCTTTGTCTGGTCGTTGAACACAAATGAAGTACGCGAAGTTGCAGCTATGGCGAACTTTTAGTCTAAACAAAACCCAAAGTCTAAACGGTGCCCTAAGGGTTGTATATATGGAGGAAGAGGGGGAAATTTCATGGCCCTTGGAGGAGGAGTCCGAAACCAATCCTATCTCTTGTTTCCCCACACATACGGACTCAAAAACCAGCCTATACTCGAGTATTTCAAAATTACATGGGCCTGGCCCAATAATAAGGTGATGTGGCACCTATAATAGCCTCTAGACGAAAGTTATGAAGTGCCATCTTGTATATTTCGTCCAAGGCTTCTCGCACTCATTATGGTGGCTTCAAAGAACAGAAATCATCACTTGTAACTCTGCTCTTGTTCCCCTTGCGCATGCCATCATCTCCATGCTTGATCTTGCTCCAATGTTCATCCTTCTTGTCCAAGCTAGGCCCTTCATTTGTAAGCAAGACAAATGTATCCAATTTAGGCAGCATCATATTCTCATTAACATTAAAATCATTACCAAGAAACGAAAGTACCTGATAATTTAATTGGCCTGTGCGAGCTCTAGTAATTAGTCCAGTATGTATAGCAGCAGGGGTTGTGCGTGTAACAATGGTATTGATGTCCTCATCATCCTCCCCTTCTTGAAATGAAGTCGTCCTCGATGGAAGCTCATCATCCTCACCGAAATAAGGCTTCAAATCAGCAATGTTAAAAGTGGGACTAACCCCAAAATCTGCAGGCAGCTCAAGTTTATATGCATTATCATTTATTTTCTCTAATACCTTAAAAGGACCATCAACACATGGCATTAGCTTTGTTTTACGCAAATCAGGAAATCTATCCTTACACAAATGTAACCAAACAAGATCTACGGGTGCAAATACAACATGCTTTCTACCCTTATCTCCAGCAAGTTTATATTTAGCATTCATACGCTCAATATTTTCCTTAGTTAACTCATGCATTTTTAAGATCAATTAGCACGTTGTTTAGCATCAAAATTAACCTTCTCCGAAGATGGAAGAGGCAAGAAATCAATAGGTGCACGAGGTAGGAAACCATATACAATTTTAAAAGGGCACATCTTAGTAGTAGAATGCAACAAACGATTATAAGCAAATTCAATATGAGGCAAGCATTCTTCCCACATTTTCTTATTATTCTTCAAAACAGCCCTAAGCATAGTAGACAATGTTCTATTGACTACTTCAGTTTGTCCATCAGTTTGGGGGTGACAAGTAGTACTAAAAAGCAGTTTAGTCCCCAATTTAGCCCATAAACATCTCCAAAAGTGGCTAAGAAATTTAGTATCATGATC
This sequence comes from Triticum urartu, assembly GCF_056163025.1. Taxonomy (NCBI): domain Eukaryota; kingdom Viridiplantae; phylum Streptophyta; class Magnoliopsida; order Poales; family Poaceae; genus Triticum; species Triticum urartu. Next base: position 265,486,424 of record NC_141878.1, on the reverse strand, counting down.
TGAAAACAATAGTATTTGGCACACCATGCAAGTGAATAATTTCACGAAAGAACAAATCAGCAACATTAACAGCACCATCGCTTTTATGACATGGTATAAAGTGTGCCATTTTAAAGAATCTATCCACGACAACAAATATGCTATCCCTCCCCTTCTTTGTTCAAGATAAACCAAAAACAAAGTCCATAGATATATCCTCCCAAGGAACACTATGTACAGGCAAAGCCATATATAAACCATGAGGATTGAGTCGTGACTTAGCTTTTTGACATGTAGGGTAGCGAGCAACAAAACGCTCAACATCCCGTCTCATCTTTGGCCAAAAGAAATGTGTAGAAAATATGTCCCCCGTATTCTTCACGCCAAAGTGTCCCATTCATCCTCCTCCATGCGCCTCCTGCTACAAGAAAATATGAACAGAGCTAGCTAGAATGCATACCTTGTTAGCACGGAACACAAATCCATCATTAACGGCGAACTTGTTCCATGTTCTTCCTTCTTTACAATTCTGCATTACATCTTTAAAATCAGCATCATGCACATATTGATCTTTGATGGTCTCCAAACCAAATATTTTGAAGTCAAGTTGTGAAAGCATTGTATAGTGACGAGAAAGTGCATCAACAATAACATTTTCTTTACCCTTCTTGTGTTTAATGACATAAGGGAAAGTCTCAATGAATTCAACCCATTTAGCATGTATATGATTCAGTTTACATTGACTTTTAATGTGTTTGAAAGGTTCATGATCAGAATGTATAACAAATTCTTTGGGCCATAAATAATGTTGCCATGTCTCTAAAGTCTGAACAAGAGCATATAATTCTTTATCATAAGTAGAATAATTCAGCCTAGGCCTAGTCAACTTATCAGGAAAGTATGCAACAGGTTTGCCATCTTGTAATAAAACACCTCCTAATCCAATTTCACTAGCATCACATTCAAGCTCAATAGTCTTATTAAAATCAAGAAGTTGGACTAAAGGAGCATGTGTCAACTTATCTTTCAACACCGTGAAGGCTTCTTCCTGTGCGGTACCCCAAACAAAAGGCACATCCTTCTTTGTAAGCTCATTGAGAGGTGCAGCAATGGTACTAAAATCTCGCACAAAACACCGTTAGAAACCAGCGAGTCCAAGAAAAGTCCTCACTTGTGTGACCGTTTTGGGCTGCTGCTGATGAGGATATGTACCTAGGGTAGGGTCATAGGCCTGACCTAGACACCTTCCCCTAGGACATCACCCTAAAGCCAGAATCATTCAAAGGGTACCATCATCCACTCGACTAGAGACGTTCCACTCGGAAGAATCAATGTCACTCGACCGTTGCAGAAGCCACTCGACGAGCAGAAGATCTAAAGCCACTCTGCACCAACAACGGTCGAGCATCTACTTATAGGCTTAATTGTCATTTATAGCACTTAATGGCTAGCGTTACCAGTAACGTTCCTCTCTTAATGTACATTGAACCCTATGTAACGGAGGGGAGCAGGGGTCCTGGCGCACTCTATATAAGCCACCCCCTCCTCCGGGACAAGGGTTCGCATCTTTTGTAAACACACACACACATAATCCAGTCGACCGCCTCAGGGCACCGAGACGTAGGGCTGTTACTTCCTTCGAGAAGGGCCTGAACTTGTAAAACTCGTGTGTACAACTACTCCATATCTAGGATCTTGCCTCCTCATACCTAGCCCCCATTCTACTGTCAGTCTTAGACCCACGACAGTTGGCGCCCACCGTGGGGCAGGTGTCTTAGTAGTTTATTGGAGAAGTTGCGATTCTTCCGATTCCCATCATCATGGTTTCCGGCGGAGGATTGGCTGAAGGCCGCGAGATCCATCTCGGTGCGCTCGTCTTCTTCATCGACGACTCCGCTTGGCTTCATGAAGCTCCACTCGACACCGAGGCGCTCCCCGTCCGTGGGGCGATGTACTTCCGTGCATGCGTTCGCGGTGTCCTTCTTCGACAACCGTCGACTCCGTATCAGTCGACTCCTGTGGCAACCTCCCTCCCCTTTGTTCGCCGGCGCCAGCAATCCGGTCGGTCGCGGCTTCAGCGGTGGGTGAGGAACGCGGTGGCCCGCCAATCGGCCACCCCACAAATCGCGGCAATCGAGCCCGACGAAACTCTCTACGGCCTGTTCGATCTGTCGACTGGCTCCGTCGAGACTGCGTCCGAATGCGACAGCAGCGACCCCGCGGCGGAAGTCTTGATGGTCAATGGACCGCGCAGTCCTCCTGGCTTCACTCGGGAAGGTGGTGGCGATGGCGGCGGTGATCCGTCGCGTGTTGATGAGGAGTACCGCCCCGAACCCCTCTCTTCGCAGCGGCGGGAAGATCTCCGTCGCTGTAATATGGATGCACTTCACACCCCTATCGTTGGAGAAACCCCCAAGGCCCAGGCCTTGGAGGAGGCACGCCTGGCCACCTTGGCTGAGCGCACTCGACTGGAGAACCTCCAGCGCGCACTCGACGAGCGTGCTCGGCAGCGGATCCTCGAGTCCAGTCGACGACAACTTTTTCCGCCTCCGACTCAGGTATATCGGACTCCGATCCAGAATCTCACAGTTGCAGCTAGAATAGAAGAGTCAATTCAACCTTCCCAGTCAAAGGCTGGCCGAGGTTTGATGCAGATCCGGGCTTTACTCCGAGCAGCGGGGTAGCAGAATAAAGCAGTATCTCAGTTGCGGAATAGGATTCACAACAGGTCTGTGGTGGCGGATACTGTCCAATCTGCCCACAGCCCAAGATCGCCTCCGGGGCGTGAGGGATGTGGATACCAACAAGATCAATACAGAAACCGGGAGCAGTATGATCATCGACTCGACCATGACGACCGTTGTCGAGTGCCCACGCCTCCTCCGAGGAGTGGGTCATACGTACCTCGGCGGCAAGACGACATGCGCCCCCGCAGCGGCGAACAAAGAATTCCGGTCGACCCCAGAGAATAGGCTTTGATGCAAGGTCAATCCTTGTTCAAGGTCTGGTTGATAGAAACAGAGCTCACAGAGAAGGCCACGATAGAGATCATCCGACTGGAAGCAGGGTACACATTTCAGGACCCGAGTGTTTCAGCAGAGCCGTCAGAGCAGCAGTGATTCCTCCCAACTTCAGGTTGGTGACTGGAGTCAGCAAGTTCACCGGCGAGTCCAAGCCAGACACTTGGCTTGAGGATTACCGAGTGGCTTTGCAGATTGGTGGTGGCAATGATGATGTGGCCATGAAGCACCTCCCCTTGATGTTGGAGGGCTCTGCCAGAGCGTGGTTGAATCAGTTGGCTCCTGGTAGCATATACAGTTTGGAAGAACTTGCTCGAGTGTTTGTTAGCACCTTTGAAGGCACTTGCAAAAGGCCGGCAGGGTTGACAGAATTGCAGTGTTGTGTCCAGAAACTGAATGAAACTTTGAGAGATTATATCCAGAGATGGATCATGTTGCACCATACAGTGGAGAATGTGTTAGAGCACCAAGCAATTTGCGCCTTCAAGGAAGGCGTTAAGTATCGGGAGTTGAACCTAAAATTCGGTCGGACAGGGGATATGACTCTGACTCGGATGATGGAGATTGCCACCAAATATGCCAATGGTGAAGAGGAAGACCGACTCCGGAGTGGCAAACACAAAACAGTCACCCAAGAAACCGGAGGAGGGAATTCCAGTCGGAAACAGAAGCGAAAGGCCGAACCAGTAGCTCCTTGTGAAGCTTTAGCTGTTTCCCAAGGAAAGTTCAAAGGAAAGCCCAAAGGGCCCTGTAATCCTATAAAAGTTAAGGATAAATATGGGAATGATGTGTTGGATTTACCGTGCCATATTCATACCAAGAAAGATGAAGCGGGGAACATCATTTACCCTAAACACACCACTCGATAGTGTCGTTTCCTGATTCAGCAGTTCCGAGAGAAACAACCCAAGGAAAAGGAAAAGGAGTCGGGCGGAGGTGAGGATAGGGAAGAAGATGATGACGGCTTTCCCAATGTCAATTCCACGCTGATGATTTTTGCTGATGTTGAAAGCAAAAGTCGATTGAAGGTTATTAACAGGGAGGTGAACATGGTTGCTCTGGCACACCCAGTTATCTGAAGTGGTCCCAGACTGCCATCACATTCGACCAGTCAGACCACCCAGCGCATATAGCCACCCTTGGGAGGCAAGCACTGGTGGTTGACCCAGTAGTCGAAGGTGATGGATGGTGGCAGCGGCTTGAATATCCTTTATACTGAAACCTTCAAGGGAATGGGCATTAAGATGTCCAAGCTGAGTGAAAGCAACATGAGTTTCCACAGTGTTATACCTAGCAAGAAAGCTCAGTCACTCGGCCAGATCACACTTGATGTGGTTTTTGGTGATTCCAAGAACTACCGCAAGGAAAAGTTGATCTTTGAGGTAGTGGATTTCAAGAGTGCTTACCATGCCATCCTAGGAAACCCGCTTATGCACGTTTTATGGCTCGACCATGCTACGTGTATCTCAAATTTAAGATGCCTGGTACCAAAGGAGTAATCACTGTCACTGGCAATCGGCAGAAGGCAGAAGAGTGCTTCCAGAAGGGCTCAAAAATTGCCGATGCACAGATGGCAGTAGTGGAACTGCAAGAGTACTAGAAAAATGCAGATCCGAGTGATTAGCTGCGAGCCAAGAAGCCTACCACAGAGTCCGCATTTCAGTCATCAGGGGAAACGAAGCCGATTCATATCCACCCGACCGATCACAATGTTGCTCCGACCCATATCTCGTCAACACTTGACAGCAAATAGGAAGAAGCGCTCATCCAGTTCCTCCATGTGAACTGGGACATCTTTGCATGGAAACCCTCTAACATGCCGGGTGTACCTAGGGGACTGACTGAGCATCGTTTGCGAGTCGACGCGAAAGTAAAACCAGTCAAGGAACATCTTCGACGGTCCGCCGTCCAGAAGAGAAAAGCAATTGGAGAAGAAGTGGCTCGGCTCCTGGCAGCTGAGTTCATCCGAGAGATTTACCACTCTGAGTGGCTCACCAATGTTGTCATGGTCCCTAAGAAGGCTGATTCCCTTCGCATGTGCATTGACTTCAAGCATATCAATCGGGCCTACCCGAAAGATCATTTTCCTCTTCCCCGCATCGACCAATTTGTCAACTCAACTGCAGGGTGCGAGCGTTTGTCCTTCTTCGACGCCTATTCCGGGTACCATCGGATCCGACTGTATGGACCCGATGAGATAAAAACGGCTTTCATCACTCCATTCGGATGTTTCTGTTATGTCACTATGCCATTCGGCCTGAAGAACGCCGGAGCCACATTCATGAGGATGATCCAGAAGTGTCTACTCACTCAAATCCGGAAGCATACATGGATGACATTGTAGTCAAGTCACGTAAAGGTTCCGACCTGCTGGCTGACCTTGCCGAAACTTTTGCCAACCTCAAAAGGTATGATATCAAGCTTAATCCATCAAAGTGCACATTCGGAGTTCCTAGCAGAAAATTACTTGGTTTCCTCGTTTCCGAACGAGGGGTCGACGCTAACCCAGAGAAAGTTGGTGCCATTCTTCGGATGAAACGCCCTGTGCGTGTGCATGATGTCCAAAAGCTTACTGGTTGTTTGGCCGCTCTGAGTCGATTCATTTCTCGTCTCGGTGAAAAGGCACTGCCTCTTTACTGACTGATGAAGAAGTCTGATAAGTTCGAGTGGACTCCCGAAGCTGATGCAGCGTTTGTAGAGCTCAAAGCCTTGCTTTCCACCCAGCCGGTGCTTGCTGCACCAATCAGCAAAGAGCCTTTACTGCTTTACATTGCAGCCACTGGACAAGTTGTCAGTACAGTACTCATGGTCGAGCATGAAGAAGAAGGGAAAACTTATAAAGTTCAGCGCCTAGTATATTACGTTTCTGAAGTCCTGACTCCATCAAAGCAAAGATATCCCCATTATCAGAAGCTTGTTTATGGAATTTACATGACCACAAAGAAGGTTGCACACTATTTCTCTGATCATTCCGTTACAGGCATCAGCGACGCTCCATTATCGGAGATTCTAAACAACAGAGATGCAACTGGTCGAGTGGCAAAGTGGGCAACTCCTTCCCCTAGATATCAAGTTTGAAGCAAAGAAGGCTATTAAGTCCCAAGCAATAGCTGATTTCCTCGCCGAGTGGATTGAACAGCAACTTCCAGCCCAAATTCACTAGGAGCGTTGGACCATGTTCTTCGATGGGTCCAAGATGCTGAATGGTTCTGGTGCTGGAGTGGTATTGGTCTCCCCCTGTGGTGACAAACTCAGTTATGTTCTCTAGATTCACTTTGACTCTTCCAACAATGAGGCTGAGTACGAGGCACTTCTGTATGGGTTGCGTATGGCCATTTCACTCGGCGTCCGTCGCCTCATGGTCTATGGCGACTCAGATTTAGTGGTCAATCAGGTGATGAAGGAGTGGGACGTCAGAAGCCCAGCCATGACCGGTTATTGCAATGTAGTAAGGAAGTTAGAAAAGAGGTTCGAGGGGTTAGAGCTCCATCACATCCCCTGACTGAAAAATCAAGCAGCTGATGACCTGGCAAAGATAGGCTCCAAGAGAGAAGCCATTCCCAGTAATGTGTTCCTGGAGCATATTCATGCACCCTCAGTTCAAGAAGATCCCTTCACTGAAGAGCCCCCACAACCGAAGAGTGCCACCGATCCGATTGAAATCGAGATACCAGCCGTGGTCGACTTGATCATGGAAGTTTTGGTCATCACCCCCGATTGGATGGTACCATATATCGCATACATTCTTAGAATAGAACTCCTAGAAGATGAAGAAGAGGCTCGACAGATCGTCCGTCAATCTAAGGGCTTCACCATGATAGGAGAACAGTTGTTCAGAGAAAGTGTGGCTGGAGTCTGCCAGAAATGCATAACACCTGAAGAAGGTCGAGTGATCCTCAATGATATCCACTCGGGGACCTGTGGTCACCACACGTCCTCTCGGACCATTGTGGCCAAAGCATACCGAGCGGGATTTTACTGGCCTCGAGCAAATGAGATGGCACAAGGAATAGTCGACAAATGTGAAGGTTGTCAGTTCTACTCCAACATGTCTCACAAGCCTGCGTCAGCCCTGAAAACCATTCCGCTCGTCTAGCTTTTTGCTGTTTGGGGATTGGATATGGTTGGACCTTTGAGGACTGGCAGAGTGGATTCACTCATGTGCTTGTAGCAGTCGACAAGTTCACCAAGTGGATTGATGCCAAGCCTATCAAGAACCTTGATGCCAGTACTACCGTCAGCTTCATCAGAGAGATAACATTCAGATATGGTGTTCCCCACAGCATCATCACTGACAACGGATCAAACTTTGATTCTGATGAGTTCAGGACTTTTTGTGCTTCACAAGGTACTCGAATCGACTATGCCTCGGCCGCTCACCCCCAGTCGAATGGACAGGCTGAAAGGGCAAATGGATTGATTCTCAAAGGACTAAAACCTCGACTGATGAGTGATCTCAAACACACAGCATGAGCCTGGGTCGATGAACTTCCATCAGTATTATGGGGATTGAGGACAACTCCCAATTGGTCAACTGGCAGAACCCCGTTTTTCTTGGTTTATGGAGCCGAAGCTGTACTTCCGAGTGACTTGCTCCATAATGCACCCCGAGTCGAGCTTTTCACAGAGGAAGAGGCAGAACAAGCGCGACAAGATGCAGTTGACCTCCTCTAAGAAGAAAGAGAGATGGCCTTGATCCGATCAACCATTTATCAGCAAGATCTGTGTCGATTCCATGCCAGAAATGTGAGGGGTCGAGCATTTCAAGAGGGAGACTTAGTTCTCCGAGTGGATCAACAGAAACCACACAAGATTGCCCCCTCTTGGGAAGGCCCCTTCGTGGTCACCAGAGTGCTCCACAATGGAGCGTACCACCTTTACGACGTCGAGCACAAGAAAGACGAGCCGCGCGCCTGGAATGTGGAGCTGCTCCGCCCCTTTTATACTTAAACACTCAGTCTGCTGAGATGTAATAAAAAACACCTTTGTATTTACTTTATCAAAGACAAGAGTTTTACAGTCTTTTAAAAAGATTGTCGATTGTTTACACATGTTTCAGAAATCCCCCAGTGGGTGGCTTAGCTGCAGTCCAATACTCGCCTAAGTTTCAAAAATCCTACCGAGTGACGAGCAAGTCTCTCACTCGGGGGCTTAGCTGCAGTCCAGTACTCGCCTAAGTTTCAAAAATCCTACCGAGTGATGAGCAAGTCTCTCACTCGGGGGCTTAGCTGCAGTCCAGTACTCGCCTAAGTTTCAAAAATCCTACCGAGTGATGAGCAAGTCTCTCACTCGAGGGCTTAGCTGCAGTCCAGTACTCGCCTAAGTTTCAAAAATCCTACCGAGTGATGAGCAAGTCTCTCACTCGGGGGCTTAGCTGCAATCCAGTACCCGCCTAAGTTTCAAAAATCCTACTAAGTGATGAGCAAGTCTCTCAGTCGGGGGCTTAGCTACAGTCCAGTACTCGCCTAAGTTTCCAAAATCCTACCGAGTGATGAGCAAGTCTCTCACTCGGGGGCTTAGCTGCAGTCCAGTACTCGCCTAAGTTTCAAAAATCCTACCGAGTGATGAGCACGTCTCTCACTCCGGGCTTAGCTGTAGTCCAGTACTCGCCTAAGTTTCAAAAATCCTACCGAGTGATGAGCAAGTCTCTCACTCGGGGGGTTCTGCAGTCCAGTACTCGCCTAAGTTTTAAAAATCCTACCGAGTGATGAGCAAGTCTCTCACTCGGGGGCTTAGTTGCAGTCCCGTACTCGCCTAAGTTTCAAAAATCCTACTGAGTGATGAGAAAGTCTCTCACTCGAGGGCTTAGCTGCAGTCCAGTACTCGCCTAAGTTTCAAAAATCCTACCGAGTGATGAGCAAGTCTCTCACTCAGGGGCTTAGCTGCAGTCCAGTACTCGCCTAAGTTTCAAAAATCCTACCGAGTGATGGGCAAACCTCACACTCAGAGGCTTAGCTGCAGTCCAGTACTTGCCTAAGTTCCAAAAATCCTACCGAGTGATGAGCAAACCTCACACTCGGAGGCTTAGCTGTAGTCCAGTACTCGCCTAAGTTTCAAAAATCCTATCGAGTGATGAGCAAACCTCACACTCGGAGGCTTAGCTGCAGTCCAGTACTCGCCTAAGTTTCAAAAATCCTACCGAGTGATGAGCAAGTCTCTCACTCGGAGGCTTAGCTGCAGTCCAGTACTCGCCTAAGTTTCAAAAATCCTACCGAGTGATGAGCAAGTCTCTCACTCGGGGGCTTAGCTGCAGTCCAGTACTCGCCTAAGTTTCAAAACCATCCCTATCCGCAAGGATGACGAGGTGCAGGTGGGCTACAAGTACAACATCCACTCCATCCCTATCCGCAAGGATGACGAGGTGCAGGTCGACTGCAATCCTCTCACGGAGCTACGCTACAAGTACAATGTCCGCTCCACCACTATCCGCAAGGACGACGAGGTGCAGGTTGATTGCAATCCTCTCACAGAGCTACGCTACAAATACAATGTCCACTCCATCCCTATCCACAAGGATGACGAGGTGCAGGTCGACTGCAATCCCCTCACGAAGCTACGCTACAAGTACAATGCCCGCCCCTTCCCTATCCGCAAGGATGACGAGGTGCAGGTCGACCGCAACCCTCTCCTCGGAGCTGCGCCACAAATACAATGTGCGCTCCATCCTTATCCACAAGGATGGTGAGGTGCTGGTCGACTGGGATATCCCCTTTAGAGTTGCATTTTGAAGGAGTGTCCGAGCAAAGAACAAGTTCTACTCGAAGATGAACGCAAGCATATGAAGAAGATAAACCAAGATCGGATAAAATCTCAAGAGTCTCAAAACAAAGATAAAAGTACTCGGCCATCAGGCCCGAAGGAGTTTAACGGTTACAGAAACCACTCGGCATTCCGAGGAAAATTTAAGGCAAGTTTAAATCTCAAGTTTGTTCATTCGGCAGGAGGAGGGCTCGCAGGCTCGACGAATTCGTCCAAGTCAATTCCATCAGCGATCCGAGTGGCAGCAGCAATGAAAGTCTCCATGAAGGACTGGAAGTCATGCCTTTTGGTGTTGGCGACTTTGATCGCCGCCAGCTTATCTTCGCGGGCCTCCTTGCAATGGACTCTTACCAGCAACAGAGCCACATCAGCACCGCATCGGGCAGAGGACTTCTTCCATTCCTACACTCGACCGAGGACCTCGTTGAGTCGAGTCATCAGAGACTCGAGATCATTTTGAAGCGTCACCCTTGGCCAGAGCGATGAGTCGATGCGTGAAACTGCCACCTTCAGACGAGCAAGATAACTTGTAACACTGGCGACGTGGGATTCCAGTCAAAGCACATTCATGGCGGCCTCGTCGCCGACTGGAGAAACGACAGGGTCCAAACCTGTCTTGATCCGTCCAGTCTCCTCGTCAAAGTTTTGGCAGAATTCTGCAGTCAAGGAGTTAGTGAGTCAACTAGACAGGACTAGCTTGCAGGAAGTAAAGTAGTCGGATTAAAAGGGGTACCTTCAAGCATAAGAAAGAGCTTCTTGGCGACAGTTCTTAGATAAGCTTCCAAGTCATTTCTCTTACGAGCCATGGATTCCAGCTTCTCGTTCAGAGCCACCTTATCCTTCTTTAGATGAGTCGCCTCTTGGTTGGATTCAGTGAGAGAGGACTTCAGCTTGCTGACTTCCTCTTCTAGTGCTCCGACTGAAGCCAGCTTCTTGTCAGCAAGGGTAGTCTTCTCTTGAGCCTCCTTCTGCGTAGAGCAAGGTCCAAGTCCTTCTTCTCCAGAGCCAACCTCATTTTCTCTGCAAAATAAGCATTTAGATCAAACAAAAGATCGAAGGGATAATTTAAAAAGACGATCGACATGAGCAGTCGACATGCAGTTACCTTCCATACCGGCAACTTCATCTTGAGCCTTCATCAAGTTTTGTTGGGCCAGCTCCAGGTCAAGGTTGAGCTGCCTCTGCTTCTCCTCAAATTCGGCGAACTTGGAAATGAGAGTACAAGATTTCTGCAGAGAGTAAAAGACATATCAATTGACAAGATCAAAGATTATTTACTTCTGAGTGAATAAAACTTCAAAGTTTACTCAGACCCCAACCGACTACCAGCAGTCGACTGCGGTCTTGGGGATTACACCCAATGGGTGCACTTGGCATGCCCCCACTGGTTCAAGTTTCCACTCGGCCGGTCTGCCCAGGTCGAGTAAAAAAAGTACTCAGACCCCGGCCGACTGCGAGCAGCGAACCGCGATATCGGGGACTACACCCAGTGGGTGCACTTGGCGTGCCCCCACTGGTTCAGATCCCACTCGGCATGCTCCGCCTAGGTCGAGTGGAAGAAAGGAAAGAGAAAGAAGCGCTCAGACCCCAGCCGACTGCCTGCGGTCGACTGCGTTCTCGGGGACTACACCCAATGGGTGCACTTAGCGTGCCCCCACTGATTCAGATCCCATTCAACCAGACCGAGTGGAAGAGTGCAAACACTAAAGACAACAAAATACCCATTGGGTGTACAGATTTGAAGCAGACAACAAGAGATTGTCCGAACGAAAATATTCAGGTAGCATATCCTAATAGAACAAGTTCAGTTGGAAGTCAACTTAACTGGACATTGGCTCGAAGAGCCGCGCTGGCGTCGTAAGCAGCCTGGCTATTGTCTTGCACCGCCTTCATCCGCTCCATCATTACGCCAGCCTGATGGATAGCCTCTGCAGCGGCGTCCGATTGGCTTTCCGGAACATGATAGGTGGTGAAGAAGGGGATAGACGGTCCAGATACAATAGCTTGGGGCTCCGAGGCACGAGGTTGGATGACTGAAGAAAACACTGGTACAGTCGACGGTGCGGGGCGTTCACTCGACACTGGGACAGCAAAAGTTACAGAGGCTCTACCTGCATCTTCAGGCTGCTGGACTGTTGGTTCTATCGTCAGTTCCGACTGAGATATCTTGCCAGCTGCTGCTTTCTTGCTCCTTCTGGGCCTCGGTATCACGTCTTCATCGTCATCCAGAAGCTCGATAACATTGAGTGGGGCTGCAAAGAAATCAGTCGACTCCAAGTGAATCACCAGAATTTAATCGACCAGATAATCAAGAACAAGATCACGATAATTGTACCTAGGTTGGAGGTAATCGCGTCTTCCATCTCCTCATCTCGATACTGGTGGGTGGAAGTTCCAGAAGTGGCAGTACTGCAAATATCAGCATTCAGTCGGTTACGTTTTGTTACCCAAGTCAACCAAAGGATCAGGCTAGATTGTTACCCAGAGACTGTGGGAATGACCACTTTGATTTTGGGCAAAGCCTACGGAGGTTTGGAAGATGTGGCCTTCGGTGGTTTCGGCACTGGAGGCGGCGCAGTCTTGGGCTGTTTCGATACCTTCTCGATCGGCACTGGAGAAGACTTCTGAGGCCGCTTTGAAGACTACCCAGTTGGTGCAGCCACCAGGTCGGGGGTGCTTGCCGGGTCGTGAGCTTGCTTGGACCTCCTTTCTCTGTGAGGAGGCGAGTTGACCTCTTCTTCATCACTCGGTCGTCGCTCTCCTCGTCCTCCTCTGCATCCGAGTGCCACTCACCACTCTCGCCCCCGCTCGCCTCTCCCTCGACATTTTGCTCCTGCACTCCATTGGGCATTGAGTACATATCAAAAGAGCCTGAAAGACAACGAACAAAAGAAAGACAGTTGGCCATCAACAAGATGTTACATAGTAAATCAAGAAGACACTCGACAATGCAGAATCGTACATGTTCCGGCTGGCGCAAATGGTCGAATGGAACCACCCTCCTGGACCCCCGGGGGTTATCCTTGTTGCCAGTAATACCTCTCAGCCACTGCTCCATCGTGTCCTCACTGACATCCTCCGGGTGGATCCGAGTGGAATCCTCGAGTCTCGAGTACATCCACATCGGATGGTCACGAGCTTGGAGTGGTTGGATACGTCGACTGAGAAAGACCTCCAGCAGGTCCATACCGGTCACTCCGTCACGGACGAGTTGGACAACCCGCTCGACCAACACCTTCACCTGCACCTTTTCCTCTGGGATCACTCTCAAGGTGGAGGGCTTCTCCACTCGACCCACGGAAAAGGGGGGAAGTCCAGTCGACTGGCCCAGAGTCGGCTGGTCCTTGCAGTAGAACCAGGTCAACTGCCAACACTGGACCGAGTCGGGAAGGATCATAGCTGGGAAAGTGCTTTTGTTCCTCATCTGAATTCCAAGACCCCCGCACATCTGTATCACGTGCGTCCTCTCGTCACTCGGATTGGCCTTCTTGACCGTCTGAGAGCGACATGTGAATATGTGCTTGAAGAGACCCCAGTGTGGTCGACAACCCAAGAAGTTCTCGCACATGGACACGAAAGCGACAAGGTACACAGTGGTGTTTGGAGAAAAGTGGTGGAGTTGAGCCCCAAGGAAGTTCAAGAAACCGCGAAAGAAAGGATGGGGAGGCAAAGAAAACCCGCGGTCGACATGAGTGGCAAGGAGAACGCACTCACCCTCCCGCGGCTGTGGCTCGGTCTCGTTCCCCGGGAGCCGCGCCGATTCATGGGGGATCAGTCCCCCTTCAACCAAGTCATCGTTATCATCTTGGCTGATTGTCGAGCGGATCTAGTCGCCCTGGATCCAGCCAGGCGGCAGGCCAGACCTCGACGAAGATCCGCCCCGGCTGGTCCTCTTCCCTTTCGCCTTCCCCGTCGCCTTCTTTGCACGCTCCAACGCCACCGTCTTCTCCTTCCCCATGGCAGCAGATCGAGTTCGAGCAGGGCGACAACGCCGAGAGCAGAGGCAGATGCGGTGGAGAAAACAGAGGAGCAAGGGGAACAATAAGAACGCACTGTGTGAAGATCCCCGTCCAACGCCTTATATGAGGGCATTTCCGAGTGGCTGACTCGTGGGCCCAGGCGATCCGATCAAATCCCGCAACTGTCGCGCGCGCGGTACGTGGCAGAAAAGGTGGCACGGAGATCGATGCGGCCTTCCTAATCCGCCCCGATTATTGCGGCCTCCCCCGTCAATCCCGTGAAATCCGCAAACAGCAGAGCAACCCGTCAGACGGAAGATTTTTCCCATATCAACACTCGAAGCTCAACAATGAAAGTTCACTCGACAAAACCAAGAATGGGTCAAGGCGACCGAACAAGCAGTTGAGGTCATCTTGAATGTTCATTCGACTTCTGGACAAGACATTTCCGAAGCGCAAAAGCTGAATCGGAGAGGTTATCAACTCCTTCTCCACTCGGGCCCTGAACCATTTGGGAGCTAATGATGAGGATATGTACCTAGGGTAGAGTCATAGGCCTGACCTAGACACCTTCCCCTAGGACATCACCCTAAAGCCAGAATCATTCAAAGGGTACCATCATCCACTCGACCAGAGACGTTCCACTCGGAAGAATCAATGTCACTCGACCGTTGCAGAAGCCACTCGACGAGCAGAAGATCTAAAGCCACTCTGCACCAAAAATGGACAAGCATTTACTTATAGGCTTAATTGTCATTTATAGCACTTAATGGCTAGCGTTACCAGCAACGTTCCTCTCTTAATGAAAATTGAACCCTGTGTAATGGAGGGGAGCAGGGGTCCTGGCGCACTCTATATAAGCCACCCCCCTCCTCTGGGACAAGGGTTCGCATCTTTTGTAAACACACACACACATAATCCAGTCGATCGCCTCAGTGCACCGAGATGTAGAGCTGTTACTTCCTCCGAGAAGGTCATGAACTCGTAAAACTCGTGTGTACAACTACTCCATAGCTAGGATCTTGCCTCCTCATACCTACCCCCCATTCTATTGTCAGTCTTAGACCCACGACAGCTGCCAAATCTCAATAGCTTCAATCTTGGCTTTATCAACTTCAATTCCCTGTGGAGTAACAACATAGCCAAGAAAAGATACTCTGTCGGTGCAAAAGGTGAACTTCCCAAGGTTACCAAACAAACGTGCATCACATAGAGCAATAAAAACATCACGTAAATGTTCCAAATGTTCTTCCAAATATTTTCCATAAATCAGTATATCATCAAAATAGACTACCACAAATCATCCAATGAAAGCATGTAAAACTTCATTCATTAATCTCATGAAACTACTAGGTGCATTAGTTAACCCAAAAGGCATGACTAACCACTCATATAAATCAAACTTAGTTTTAAATGATGTTTTCCATTCATCTCCCAATTTCATATGAATTTGATGGTATCCACTACGCAAATCAACTTTGGAGAATATTGTAGAGCCACTCAATTGATCAAGCATATCATCTATCCTAGGAATAGGATGATGATAACGAATAGTAATATTATTAATGCCTTTGCAATCAACACGCCTACGCGATGTACCATCCTTTTTCGGCACTAGAATAATAGGAACAACACAAGGACTAAGGGATTCGTTTATATAACCTTTGTCGAGTAGTTCCTGGACTTGCCGCATAATCTCCTTCGTCTCCTCTGGATTGGTACGGTATGGTGCACGGTTGGGTAGCGATGAACCGGGAATTAAGTTAATCTAATGCTCAATCCCTCGAATAGGTGGTAACCCCGGTGGCACGTCTTGTGGAAAGACGTCAGCAAACTCCTGCAAAATGTTAGTGACAGCAGGAGGCAAAGAGGAAGGCATGTCCTCGAATTGAAAATAATGCCTCTTTACACACAAAAGCATAGCAAACAGATTATTTGAAGTCTACCTCATCAATATCAGATTGGGTAGCAAGTAAACATGCACTTTTCAATTTAATTTCAGAAGCAACACTAGATGGTTTATTATTAGGATTCATTTGTTGCTCAAATTCTTTTGCCACAATCTGATTTTCACTCTTTTTTTCTCCTGTTTTGCTTTATTAGCTCTATTAATACCATCTTTCAAAATGGAATCAGGAGTCATAAGAAGCAAAGTAATATGTTTATCCTTATGAACAAGAGTATACTAATTGTTTCTACCATGGTGTACAGAATTTTTATCAAATTACAATGGTCTACCAAGTAATAAGGAACATGCTTGCATGGGTACCACATCACAATCAACATAATCAGCATATGTAGCGATACTAAAATGCACACGAATGGTACGTGTTACCTTAAGCTTGCCGCTATTGTTGAACCATTGGATGTAGTAAAGATGTGGATGTGGTCTTGTGGTGAGAGATAGCTTCTCCACCATCTCCATGCTAGCCAAGTTGTTGTAGCTCCCTCCATCTATGATGACGCGAATAGAACGTTCCTTCACAACTCCCCTTGTATGGAACAAATTGTGCCTCTGATTTTGCTCATCTTGCGTGACCTGCACAGTCAAGACACGTCGAGCAACTAAACTTTCATACATGTCAGCGTCGTCAGCAGCCATGAATTGCATCTCATGATCAGAATCATCTCCACCGTGTTCTTCACTTGTAATAAGAGCCAAAGTCTCCTCATTAGAGTCACTAGCAGACTCATACCCACCATCTTCAGTAGCAATCATCACACGCTTAGATGGGCATTCTCTCGCATAATGACCTCCACCCTTGCAACGACGACAAATAATATCATGTGTTTGCCCTGTTGATGCCATGGATGAAGAAGAGCTCTGTGCAGGCCCAGAAGGTGTGCTCTTGGCAGATTGTGGTGGTTGTGCCCGCTTTCTTGTATCACAACTAGAGTTGGCGGATGAAGTAGGCGGTGCTGCAGTAGGACATGTGGAAGTAGAGGATGTATGTGGTGTCCATGATGAAGATGGGCATGTAGAAAAATTAGTTCGCGCCAATGCATGTCGATCCTGCACTTCACCTTCAGCTTTGCAAGGAAGATGGAATAAACGAGTGATATTATTATACTCCTTATACTCTAGAATGATTTGAATCTCTCTATTTAATCCACCCATAAAACATACAAGCATAGCTTCATTATCCTCAACAATGCCACATCTAATCATGCCAGTTTGTAATTCCTAATAATATTCTTCAACAGAATTTTTCCTTATCTTAAGCGTTGCAATTTTTGATGTAATTCACGTTGATAATATGGTGGAACCCACGACTACGCATAGAAGTTTTCAAAGATTTTACAAGAACAGAAATATTCTGAAGAAAACAGAAACGAAAAAAGAAAAGAAAACAAACCAACGTGCTAACGGGCCGAAACAGTGGCGCTCTAAAACTATCTAACGCGCGAGCGATTAATAAACCACTGCGTCCATGGGCTAACAGAAATAAAAGCGATTAATAAACCACTGCGTCCATGGGCTAACAGAAATAAACCGATCGGTTTGGTCTAACTAAACCTTGTAACTATACCGGAAACAAACCGTAAAATAAAACCGGTCTAATAAAAAAACCTACCCATTTGCTATTTATAATCTACACCGTAGGTTGCCGATCGAACGGTGGGTTGGGGTCCGGCGGCTTACCACGGCGGTCGACGGCGAGGAGGGCTCGGGCTGTGGTGGCGGTGGTGCTCCGGTGGTCCGGGGCGGCGGCGGCAAGGTCGAGGTGATGCGGCGGAGCGAGGCGAGGTCGAGGGTGGCGGTTGTTGTGGTCGGGGATGACGAAGACGAGTGGGACGAGCTCGGTGGGGCTCCTAGTGCTCTGCAACTCTGGCGACAGGTGGTGATGCTCAAGGCGGCGGCTCGGGCGAGCCCTGGACGGAGAGAGGATGTCAGGGAGGTGCGCGCGGTTGAGGGGTTTCGGCTGACAAGATTTGAGGGCAGGGGGATCCTCACCGGAGTCGGAACAGACGGCGGACTACGGCGGTCGACGGAGAGATCCAAAGGAGGAGGGCGTGAGCTACGGTGGGTTTTGGGCTAGGGTTTTAGGGGGATCTGGGGAGGAGAGCTAGGGCTATTTATAGGGTACCTTCATGGGCGAGGGGGCAACGCGGGATCGCGATCCCGAGAAGAACACGGCGATGGGCGGCGGTGGTCGCGCTCTGGTGCGGCATGACGTGGGCCAGGGGTTAGGGATGAGGGCGGGCCCCCGTGGTCAGTGAGAGAGAGAGAGGGGAGGGTTTGGTCAGGCAACCGGTCGCGAGGGGATTCGGGTGCGGGCGCTGAGGCAGGCCGGCTCGGTCGTTGGTGGGCTGCGGCTCGGGTGTCGGCTGGGCTGGTTGGCCTGGCTCGCGCCTGAGTCTTTAGTTCCATTTTTTTTAAAGAAAGGTAGAGAGAAAAAGCTAAACTAAGAGAAAACTATAATATTTTTATATAGGACATATATATATCAAAATTCTCAGGGGGATTTATCCTACAACGTGGACATTTTTCCAGAGGCAAAATAGAAACTAAAAAAACATTTTGCAAACTCCAAATAAAATTCAAATTTGAATTCAATCCTTTTGGCAATATTTTCTTCTGACATTTTTGGAGTGTCATGTTAGCTCCTCTCATACTTTTTCTCAAGTATTTGTCAGGGATATTGAAGTAGATTTTCAAATGCCAAGTTGAATCCAAATTCAACCAAACTCAAATGCCTCTGAAAATTTCCAAATGTCACTCAATTCAAACAAAATGCATAGATGCTTAGCTAATAATTGAAAAACATTCCAAATTAAAAATTTGGGATGTTACAAAGTTAAAGACCACGACCTAAGGCACCTTACTCGTCGTCTGAAAAGTCTGCAACATGAACGTTGCAGCCCGAAAACGGGTCAGCACATGGAATATGCTGGCAATGTAACACTTTGGAGTGTGATGTCGTTCCAATCTTCGTTTGCTACCTCCTTCTTGGATAGCCATGGTAATTTGACTGAGGCATCATCCACAATGGGCGTACAAATTACTATAGCTTCAAGATGAAAGGAAAGGAGTACGTTCTAAGACCTATGTCTCCAAGCCAAGTGATCGCCGACAAGCAAGCCACCCATCGTGGAGAGAATAGTGTGCGAGCAAACCACCCAAAAGAAAGTGAGCGCCACAAGCCCAAATTGAGTGCCTCCATGATGAGCGACATAAAGAACTTAGTCCTATTTGCCACCAAAAGTGAGATGAGAGAAGCGTGTGAGAACCCATCAAGTGTTATGCACTATGTCCTTTTGTGCAAGGACGAGGCACCAAAAACTAAGACCTCTCACAATCTACCTTTAGAGCTGTAGTGACTAGACCTCAAACAGTATGATCTCTGTGCATCAGTGTCATCCCTAGATCGGTAATGCTGACATGCACAATACTTGAGGATTTATAACAGAGTAGCAATCACACACTCATTACATCGAATGTCACAAAAGAGAACTTATTACAATAAATATGGCTTAAGGCCATCTAATACGATAACAGCGGAAGACTTGGAAGATAAAGTGAGTCCATCAACTCCAACGGCATCACTGAGTGAAAGACCATGACCTAAGGCACCTTACTCGCCGTCTGAAAAGTCTGCAACATGAACATTGCAGCCCGAAAACGGGTCAGCACATGGAATATGCTGGCAATGTAACACAAGAGAGTAATGAACAGAATAATGCTATCACTACATGCATATTTGGCTAGTGGAGGCTGTATGGTTAATATGTTTTGCGGAAAGCCAATTTTTCCCTACAACAAAGGATTAAATTTTATTTAACTATGATGGTGGTTGTTAAACATTGAGAAGGTTCACCCAACTCAATCCCAATTAAGCATCATCATTAAACCCAATCAAATTATATTAAGAGTGATGAGATCCACATGATAATCCAAGAACTAGATACTCAAGATGTCCATAACCAGGGACACGGCTAACCATGATTAGTTTGTACACTCTGCAGAGGTTTGTGCACTTTTCCCCACAAGACTTGATCTCCTCCATTGGATTTCTCGCACTACATAATGTTTGAGAAATGGATGATTGAGACACAGTCTTTCCGAAGAGGTCCCCTTAACTGATAGATAGGCATGTACACCTACAATCCCCTACATCTGCTAGCCCATCATGGAAAGGTTTCCCACAACTTACTCAACTATGCCAGAGCCCATAATGGCATGTGGCTGCACATGGAAGTTTCTAGCATGAATAATCTTATGATCCCTATGAGCCTGGGTGGGTTTGTTTTCTTTTCTTTTTTCGTTTCTGTTTTCTTCAGAATAGTTTTTTTTCTTGTAAAATCTGTATCTTCTAGGTTATTTATTACTTTTAGTTGATTCTTTTTTGTTAGTTTACAAATTTCTTGTAGCTTCTGTAGAAATTTTATTCAGCCATGTTTAAGTTTATGAAAAATAGTTTTATATTAGTTTTAGTCAGGTTAGTATTTCTGCTATAATTTGAGCTAGGATTATTATTTTTAGGTGATTCTTTTTGCCATTGCTTATTTTTGACCTAGCCTAGCAGTAGGAACTTGTTGGGGGTATTTGTAGACTATTAAAATTTGTTTTAGTCAAATCTAGCTTTTCTAGTTTTATTTTAGCTTGCTGCTGTTTCCTGCTGTTCTAGTTATTATAGAGTTTTAGTTTACCTTTGTTATATTTTATTTTAGATTAGTTTATGTAGTTACAGAGGGTGAACATTTATTTATAGCAAAATAAAAGGTTTTATTTTATTTTTGTTTTAGGTATAACAGGAGTTCTATAATAGATATTGATGTGATTCTTTTTGCACCTAGTTTGTATGCTGTTTTCCTTTATGTTAGTTAGAAAAACCCTTGTTTTGGATCTGTTAAGAAAAGTGTTAGCAGGTTAAAACTATTTTCTTGTTGTTGTTTGATGTGATGAAAACCTTGATTTTGTTTTCCTTGAGTTTTCTTTGATTTTGGTTTGAGTGCTTGTGTGTTTCCTTTAGCTTGCTGATATGTTATTAGTGAAATACTTATTTGTGCTATTGTTTGACTCGATAGAATTTCCGGAGTGCGAAGCTTGCTATCTCGAGTCACTAGCGTTTGAAGACCGTCAGCCAGGCAAGTCATTTGATCATGTTTTACAATACCTATGATTTTGTCGCATTGGAATTATTCCTCCCCACCATGCATGCAGTAGGAGAATTTTAAGTTATGTCTTGAGTAGTATCATGAGGTAGGATGAACCCATTTCCCCTTGCTACTATTACCCGGGACGATGTAGTTTATCTTGCTATGCTCGTAGACGGGGTTGGTTGAGAGATTCATAAGGGAGATGTGAGAGTCTAGATGATGACAACCCCATGACTTCAAGCTCAAGATGGACTTCAAATTCACTACTGGGTGGAGGACGGTTGACGGGCACCCTGGAGAAACCAGCGGATGGCCGGGATGCATGGAGAAGCGCCATGACATCTTGCGGAAAGCTTCACCCATCCACGAAGATACGGATGGATACCCCTTGACCGGAAGCTTGCCTGTGCAGCCGCAAGCCATTATGGGCTCTGGCTAGGTTGACCGTAGGCGTGACTCTGGACGGACGGTGCCAGCAGATGTAGAAGAACGGTAGGACATGGATGGGTATCGGCAGTGCTCAGAGAAACTCTATGGAAGACCCTGTTTCATTCATCCCGTCTTCAAACACCAGGCAGTGTGAGGACATAAAGGAGGGAACGATTCTTGCGGGTAAAGTGCACAAGACTCTGCAGAGTAACAACCTAATCGATTAGTCGTGTCCCCGGTTACGGACAAATGAGTCTCTGGAAACTGGAGTATTTCCGAAATCTCAACACCGAACAAATAAATTAATTGAGGGGTTGATTAATAATTGGGAATGAGACATTAGTTGGCGGAACCATCTCAATAACTACCAACATTTTGTAGTAATTGTAAGCAAGTCCTTTGTTGTAGGGAAAAAACTGGCTTTTTCGCAAAAAAACATAAAACTTAGAGCCCCACAGCCAAATTGCATATAGTGTTAGCATTATTATTGTTGTTCTCTCCATGACTTACCAGCATATTCTAAATGCTGACCTACACAGCTGCAACGTCTCATGTTGTAGAGGAGTTTTCCGACCAGGAGTGAGGCTACGATCTACGTTTGGCGATTGCCCTATGGAGTCGGATGGACTCGCTACTCATCTACGCTTCCGCAGCTTTATTTAGTTTATTTCTCATGAGTTGGCCTTCGGCCGAATTTATTATGATGTAATAAAGACTCGATATGTGAATTGTGTAATAAATTCAGGTGTGATTGAACTTTGAATCTTTTCATCAATGTACTGTGTGTGCCATCATGATCTTGGGATGGTACAGCTACACAGAGACTTGACCGATTTTGGGTCGGGTCATTACAGAGATGGTATCAGAGCACACGCTGACCGTAGGACGTAACCCCTAGGATTGGAAAGCCATAGGAAGAAACTATTTTATTTTATGTCCTTATCATTCCGTAATACTCCCCTGTTCATTTCTGACTTCTTTCTGATTTCAACATTCTAGATGGCCGTCAAGTTCATCCCAGTTCTGCTCCCGGAGTTTTGCCAGCCAGATGAGACAATGCTTTTCGGCAGGAGGCTGGTCCAGATCACCAAGGAATTGAAGATTTCTCTACCGTCTATCACCGGGACCCCTATCATGGCATTTCCAGAAGACCGTCGTTATAGGATTAAGGTGCACATACCGGGGAGGACTTTCGGAAGTCTCTCGGCGCCGGTTGACTTCAGGTTCACTGCTCCCACTTCAGGTTCATAGTGCACTTGGACGCATCCAGGAGGAATACAGGACCGAGCTTGTTGGATCAGACCACACCATGATTTCTCGCAGGACTTCAGATGGAGAGATTATCCGCACCATAGATGACGACTCCGTTCACTCATATGTCCAAGACATGGAGGCTCGCTTCAGGGCTCTAGAGATTCAAATGCGTAGGAGCTTAAAGAAGGTCCAAAAGTTGCATCTTCGTGAAATTGAACTGGAGGATGCAGCATGTGAAGCCCACTATGAGCATGAGGATGAAGTCAAGGATTTTATGGAAAGACTCTAGGACCGGAAGAAATATATTGCCACACTGGAGGAGAAGATGGATCTGGGAGAAGACCTTTTCCCGAGTGGAGATGATGGACCTCTCGTGAGCAATGACCAGGATTATGAAGAGAGCTCCACCGAAGGAAGCCGCAAGAGGAGGCGCTGCACCAAAGGACGACGCACCAGAGGACGCATGGATAATTGATGAAGACATTTAGTCGACCACCATGTTATTTTATTTTCATCGATCAGTTAGGCCGTTATTTCTCGGTTAGTCATGAGATTTTGTAATCCGAGTTTGAACCTTGTTTGAGATGAATGAATAAATGATTGGTGTGATTATGTTTGTGAATTCATTTGGGTAGTGCTATTTTCTCATTAGACCCTTGTTCTATTCTAATTTCTCATCCACTCCATAACACCAGATGCCTCCGAGACGTGACCCTGGTTTCACTTTCCCGCCAGAGCTCACCCAGCTGATCCAACAGCAGAATGCCTTAATGCAGATGCTCATCCAAAACCAAGGCAACAACAACAATCCACCGCCACCACCCCCTGTCGATAACCTGACTCGGTTCCTAAGGCTGAATCCGCCGGTGTTCTCTAGTAGCACCGAGCCGATTGTAGCCGATGATTGGCTCTGCAAGATCGGAAGGGATCTAACAACTGCTGGATGCACAGATGCTGAGAAGGTGCGTTTTGCCGCACATCAACTGAATGGACTTGCAGCCTCTTGGTGGGAAAACTACACCACCACTTATCCGGTCGCCACCATGACATGGGATCAGTTCCAGCGGGCTTTCCGCACCGCGCATGTCTCAGCTGGAGCCATGAGTTTGAAGAAGCATGAGTTCCACAACTTACACCGGGGGAACCGTACCGTGGTGCAGTATGTGGATGAGTTCAACAAACTATCTCGATATGCCCCAGATGATGTGGCCACAGATGCCGCAAAACAGGAGAAGATTCTTGAGGGACTCAATGATGAGCTGGGAATGCAGCTAATGGTGGCTATCTTCAACAACTACCAGGAGCTGGTAGACAAGGCCACTATACTTGAAGGCAAGCAGCAGCAGATTGAAAGCCGCAAGCGGAAATATGGCCAGGGAAAGTACAACTCCGGAGCTCAGTAGAAGCCCCGCTATGCCCCATACTCGGGAGGACATAACCATCACACCCATGGAGGACATAATCATGGAGGACATAACCATGGAGGGAATGGGAACAATCGCAACAATGACAACAACCCCAAGTCAGTCAATGGAGGCAACGGCAACCAGCACCGTCCTGCTCCGACTCAGAAGGATCTGAGTCATATCACCTGCTTCAAGTGCCAGAAGACAGGACACTATGCCACCGATTGTCCGGATGCCAAGCAGAGGAATGGAAACGACAACGGCAATGGGAGCTCAGCAAAGATGCCCAATCCTTTTCCTCGTGCTCAAGTGAATCACATTGACGTGGAGGACGTCTATGAATAGCCAGACACTGTGGTTGGTAAGTTTTTATTAAATTCACGTCCAGTATTGGTACTCTTTGATTCCGGTGCAATGCATTCATTCATATCAAGGGTAGTTGTGGAAAAGTATGGGTTGCCCACTAGGACCCTTAGAACCCCGCTCCAAGTCACTTCCCCAGAAGAAGAGATGATGGCAGGCTTAGGCTATCATTCAACCCTCAGCATCGGAAATCATGATTTTCCCGTAGACCTCATAGTCTTAGAATCCCAGGGATTGGACGTGATCCTAGGCATGGACTGGTTGATGAAGTTTGAAGGGAACATCGACTGTGCCCGCAAGACGATTTTGCTCACCACCCCGGAGCAGAAGAGGATCAAGTATGTATCCAGATGCACACCGATAAAGAAGCAGGTGAATTCCCTCATGGGAGTGGCTCAGGAGGAAGTACCTATAGTACAAGATTTTCCGGATGTATTTCTGGAGGAATTACCAGGAATTCCACCGGATAGAGAAATATAATTTTTGATCGAGTTATTACCTGGCACAGCCCCAATATCCAAGAGACCTTATCGGATGCCCCCGAATGATTTGGAAGAGATCAAGCAGTAGATCAAGGAATTATTGGAGAAAGGATATATTCGCCCAAGTTCGTCACCTTGGGGAGCCCCAGTTCTTTTGGTAGAGAAGAAGGATGGAACCCTGAGAATGGTTGTAGATTATCGTTCATTGAATGACGTGACCATCAAGAATAAGTACCCTCTAGCGATGATTAATGATTTATTTGATCAGCTAGTCGGAGCCAAAGTATTTCCCAAGATCGATCTTCGATCAGGGTATCACCAGCTGAAGATTCGTGAACAGGATATACCCAAAACAGCTTTCACCACAAGGTATGGTTTATATGAGTATACTGTCATGTCATTCGGATTGACTAATGCCCCTGCGTATTTCATGAGCATGATGAACAAGGTATTTATGGAATATCTGGACAAGTTTGTCGTGGTGTTCATTGATGACATATTGGTTTTCTCCAAGAGCGAGGAAGAGCACAAGGAACATCTGCGTCTAGTCCTGGAGAAACTCCGAGAACATCAGTTATATGCCAAGTTCAGCAAATGTGAATTTTGGTTGAAGGAAGTCGGGTTCCTCAGGCATGTTATTTCAGGAGAAGGAATAGCAGTCGACCCCACCAAGGTTGAATCGATCACCAAGTGGCAATCCCCCACCTCAGTCAAGGAGATTCGCAGTTTTCTCGGACTTGCAGGATATTATCAGAGATTTATTGAGAATTTCTCCAAGATTGCTAAACCCATGACCGAGCTGTTGAAGAAGGAAACCAAGTACATTTGGACCGAGGATTGTGAAGCCAGTTTTCAGGAGTTGAAGAAACGTCTGGTTATAGCCCCAGTACTCATTTTGCTGGACATACACAAGGATTACCAGGTGTATTGTGACGCTTCTCGTCAAGGACTCGGAGGAGTGCTCATGCAGGAAGTAAAAGTTGTAGCTTATACCTCCAGACAGCTATGACCTCACGAGATGAATTATGCCACACACGATTTGGAGTTAGCAGCCGTAGTGCATGCACTCAAGATGTGGAGACATTTCCTTGTCAGAAATAGTTGTGATGTGTACACGGATCATAAGAGCTTGAAGTACATTTTCACGCAGAAGGAGTTGAACCTCAGACAAAGGAGATGGCTTGAATTGATCAAGGACTATGATATGAGATTGCATTATCACCCAGGGAAAGCAAATGTTGTAGCAGATGCCTTGAGCCATAAAAGCCATGTGAACACCCTTATAGCTGGAAGATTACCTCAGAATTTAGCCGATGATCTCAGAGATCTCCGATTGAAGATAGTACCAAGAGGATTTGTCGCCACCTTGGATATTCAGCCCACTCTGAATGAAAAGATCCGTGAAGCACAGAAGACGGACAAGGAAATTGCAGAGATAAAGGAAAAGATGAGTAACGGAAAGGCTAAAGGTTTTCGTGAGGATGAACACAGAACTTTATGGTTTGAGGATCGTATCTATGTGCCTAATGACCTAGAGGTCCAGGAAGTTAATTCTTCAGGAGGCCCATGATTGACCGTACTCGATTCACCCAGGCAAGCCCAAGATGTATCTGGATTTGAAGGAAAGTTTCTGGTGGACAGGTATGAAGAAGGATATTGCCGAGTACGTAGCAGTATGCGATGTTTGTCAGCGAGTAAAGGCGGAACATCATAAGCCGGCAGGGTTACTTCAACCACTTCCGATTCCCGAGTGGAAATGGGAAAAACTTGGAATGGATTTTATCACAGGATAACCCAGGACCCGTTCAGGTTATGATTCTATCTGGGTAGTGGTTGATCGCTTGACCAAGGTAGCTCATTTCATTCCCGTGAAGACCACATATACTAGTGCTAAGTTAGCCAAGATATACATGACCAGGATCGTATGTCTGCATGGAGTTCCAAGGAGTATCGTGTCAGATAGAGGAACACAATTTACCTCAAAGTTTTGGAATCAGTTGCATGAAACCTTGGGTACGATGCTAGAGTTCAGTACAGCTTTTCATCCGCAGACAGATGGACAGATCGAGAGAGTCAACCAGATTCTGGAGGACATGTTGAGAGCTTGTGTGCTAGACTATGGGTCTAGCTGGGATGACAATTTGCCGTACGCAGAGTTCTCGTACAACAACAGCTATCAGACTAGTCTAAAGATGGCCCCTTTTGAATCTCTATACGGAAGGAGGTGCAGAACACCATTGTTGTGGGATGGTGTCGGAGACCGAAAACTTTTTGGTCCTGATCTTATCAGAGACTCCAAAGAGAAAGTCAAGCTGATTCGAGATAGACTCAAGATAGCCCAGTCGAGATAGAAGAGTTATGCCGACAGTAGACACAAGGAGATAACGTATGAAGTTGGAGACCGAGCATATCTTCGTGTGTCCCCACTTCGTGGAATCAAGAGATTTGGGGTTAAAGGAAAATTAGAGCCCGGGTTCATTGGCCCCTACAAAATCCTCGAACGCAGAGGAGAAGTTGCGTATAAGCTGGAATTGCTAGAAGGATTGTCAGGAGTTCATGATGTCTTTCACGTATCCCAGCTGAAGAAATGCCATGCCGAGATGGCCGATATTCCATTGAGAGACACAGTGCCCCTAGAGGCCATATAGATGGATAGTGATCTAACTTATGAGGAGAAACCCGTCAGAATTCTCGAGACTGTGAACAGAGTTACCCGCAGCTAGATCATCAAGTTTTGCAAGGTTTTGTGGAGCCACCACTCTGAGGAGGAAGTCACTTGGGAGCGAGAAGAAGATCTCCGCCGAGACCACCCGCACCTATTTGCTAACCAACCCGAATCTCGAGGGCGAGATTCATCTTAAGGTGGGTAGGTTTGTAACATCCCAAATTTTCAATTTGGAATGTTTTACAATTATTAGCTAAGCATCTATGCATTTTGTTTGAATTGAGTGATATTTGGATATTTTCAGAGGCATTTGAGTTTGGTTGAATTTGGATTCAACTTGGCATTTGAAAATCTACTTCAATATCCCTGACAAATACTTGAGAAAAAGTATGAGAGGAGCTAACATGACACTCCAAAAATGTCAAAAGAAAATATTGCCAAAAGGTTTGAATTCAAATTTGAATTTTATTTGGAGTTTGCAAAATGTTTTTTTAGTTTCTGTTTTGCCTCTGGAAAAATGTCCATGTTGTAGGATAAATCCCCCTGAGAATTTTGATATATATATGTCCTATATAAAAATATTATAGTTTTCTCTTAGTTTAGCTTTTTCTCTCTGCCTTTATTCAAAAAAATGAACTAAATACTCAGGCGCGAGCCAGGCCCACCGGCCCAGCCGACACCCGAGCCGCAGCCCACCAACGACTGAGCCGGCCTGCCTCAGCGCCCGCACCCGAATCCCCTCGCGACCGGTCGCCCGACCAAACCCTCCCCTCTCTCTCAATGACCGCAGGGGCCCGCCCTCATCCCTAACCCCTCGCCCACGTCACGCCGCACCAAAGCGCGACCACCGCCGCCCATCACCGCGATCTTCTCGGGATCGCAATCCCGCGTTGCCCCCTCGCTCACGAAGGTGCCCTAAAAATAGCCCTAGCTCTCCTCCCCCGATCCCCCTAAAACCCTAGCCCAAAACCCACCGCAGCTCACGCCCTCCTCCTTTGGATCTCGCCGTCGACCGCCGTAGTCCGCCGTCTGTTTCGACTCCGGTGAGGATCCCCCTGCCCTCAAATCTTGTCAGCCGAAACCCCTCAACCGCGCGCACCTCCCTCACATCCTCTCTCCGTCCAGGGATCGCCGGAGCCGCCGCCTTGAGCATCACCACCCGTCGCCGGAGTTGCAGAGCACCAGGAGCCTCGCCGAGCTCGTCCCACTCGTCTCCGTCGTCCCCGACCGCAGCAACCGCCACCCTCGACCTCGCCTCGCTCCGCCGCATCACCCCGACCTTGCCGCCGCCCCGGACCACCGGAGCACCACCGCCACCAACGCCCGAGCCCTCCTCGCCGTCGACCGCCGCGGTAAGCCGCCGGACCCCAACCCACCGTTCGATCGGCAACCTATGGTGCATATTATAAATAGCGAATGGGTAGGTTTTTTTATTAGACCGGTTTTATTTTACGGTTTGTTTCCGGTTTAGTTACTAGGTTTAGTTAGACCAAAACGATCGGTTTATTTCTGTTAGCCCATGGACGCAGTGGTTTATTAATCGCTCGCATGTTAGATAGTTTTAGAGCGCCACTGTTTCGGCCCGTTAGCACGTTGGTTTGTTTTCTTTTCTTTTTTCGTTTCTGTTTTCTTCAGAATAGTGATGTTCTTGTAAAATCTATATCTTTTAGGTTATTTATTATTTTTAGTTGATTCTTTTTTTGTTAGTTTAGAAATTTCTTGTAGCTTCTGTAGAAATTTGATTCGGCCATGTTTAAGTTTATAAAAAATACTTTTATATTAGTTTTAGTCAGGTTAGTATTTCTGCTATAATTTGAGCTAGGATTATTATTTTTAGGTGATTCTTTTTGCCACTGCTTAGTTTTGACCTAGCCTAGCAGTAGGAACTTGTTGGGGTATTTGTAGATTATATTAAAATTTGTTTTAGTCAAATCTAGCTTTTCTAGTTTTATTTTAGCTTGCTGCTGTTTCCTGATGTTCTACTTATTACAGAATTTTAGTTTACCCCTGTTATATTTTATTTTAGATTAACTTCTGTAGTTACAGAGGGTGAACATTTATTTACAGAAAAATAAAAAGGTTTATTTTATTTTTGTTTTAGGTATAATAGGAGTTCTATAATAGATATTGATGTGATTCTTTTTGCACATAGTTTGTATGTTGTTTTCCGTTACGTTAGTTAGCAAAACCCTTGTTTTGGATCTGTTAAGAAAAGTGTTAGTAGGTTAAAACTATTTTCTTGTTGTTGCTTGAAGTGATGAAAACCTTGATTTTGTTTTCCTCAAGTTTTCTTTGATTTTGGTTTGAGTTCTTGTGTGTTTTCCTTTAGCTTGCTGATATGTTATTAGTGAAATACTTATTTGTGCTATTGTTTGACTCGATAGAATTTCCGGAGTGCGAAGCTTGCTATCTCGAGTCACTAGCGTTTGAAGACCATCAGCCAGGCAAGTCATTTGATCATGTTTTACAATACCTATGATTTTGTTGTATTAGAATTATTCCTCCCCACCATGCATGTAGTAGGAGAATTTTAAGTTATGTCTTGAGTAGTATCATGAGGTAGGATGAACCCATTTCCCCTTGCTACTATTGCCTGGGACGATGTAGTTTATCTTGCTATGCTCGTAGACGGGGTTGGTTGAGAGATTCATAAGGGAGATGTGAGAGTCTAGATGATGACAACCCCATGACTTCAAGCTCATGATGGACTTCAAATTCACTACTGGGTGGAGGACGGTTGACGGGCACCGTGGAGAAACCAGCGGATGGCCGGGATGCATGGAGAAGCGACATGACATCTTGTGAAAAGCTTCACCCAGCCACGAAGAGATGGATGGATACCCCTTGGCCGGAAGCTTATCTATGCAGCCGCAAGCCATTATGGGCTCTGGCTGGGTTGACCGTAGGCATGACTCTGGACGAATGGTGCCAGCAGATGTAGAAGAACAATAGGACATGGATGGGTACCGGCAGTGCTCAGAGAAACTCTACGGAAGACCCTGTTTCGTTCAACCCGTCTTCAAACACTAGGCAGTGCGAGGACATAAAGGAGGGAACGATTCTTGCGGGTAAAGTGCACAAGACTCTGCAGAGTAACAACCTAATCGATTAGCCGTGTCCCCGGTTACGGACAAATGAGTCTCTGGAAACTGTAGTATTTGGAAATCTCAACATCGAACAAATAAATTAATTGAGGGGTTGATTAATAATTGGGAATGAGACATTCGTTGGCGGAACCATCTCAACAACTACCAACATTTTGTAGTAATTGTAAGCAAGTGCTTCGTTGTTGGGAAAAAACTGGCTTTTTCGCAAAAACATAAAACATAGAGCCCCACAGCCAAATTGCATATAGTGTTAGCATTATTATTGTTGTTCTCTCTGTGACTTGCCGGCATATTCTAAATGCTGACCCACACGGCTGCAACGTCTCATGTTGCAGAGGAGTTTTCCGACCAGGAGTTAGGCTACGATCTACGTTTGGCGATTGCCCTATGGAGTCGGATGGACTCGCTATTCGTCTACGCTTCCGCAGCTTTATTTAGTTTATTTCTCATGAGTTGGCCTTTGGCCGAATTTATTATGATGTAACAAAGACTCGATATGAGAATCGTGTAATAAATTCAGGTGTGATTGAACTTTGAATCTTTTCATCAATGTACTGTGTGTGCCAACATGGTCTTGGGATGGTACAGCTACACAGAGACTTGACCGATTTTGGGTCAGGTCGTTACAAACTCGGTGATGTCGTTGGAGTTGATGGACTCACTTTATCTTCCAAGTGTTCCGATGTTATCGTATTAGATGGCCTTAAGCCATACTTATTGTAATAAGTTCTCTTTTGAGACATTCGATGTAATGAGTGTGTGATTGCTACTCTGTTATAAATCCTCAAGTACTGTGCGTGTCAGCATTACCGATCCAGGGATGACACTGATGAACAGAGATCAGACTGTTTGAGGTCTGGTCGCTACAAGATGGTATCAGAGCACACGCTGACTGTAGGACATGACCACTAAGCTAAAGCCCTAGATCATTACTCTCTTCTCATTTCTGACTCCTCTCCATTTTCTAATCTTTAGGATGGCGGACGCAAGGAACAAGTTTGCACAACCAGATGAAGACACACCTTTTGGATGCCACTTGAAGGAAGTCACTAGATACCTAAACATCGGAATACCAAGCTTCACTGGGACTTACAATGCCACTTTACAAGAAGAGGAGCACTGGTTGATTCAAGTTCAAGTTCCAGGAAGGACATTCATGCCAGTCACTGAGCCCATAGAGTTTTCTTTTGATGCACCAACCTGGAGTCTAGGAAAGAATATGGCAGCCCACATCACCATGGGACGCATTGTAGAAGTTTACCACAAGGATCTCAAGGATACTATCTACCAGATTTGTGGGCGCCGAGATGAGCAATGGGAGATGATTAGCACCAGGAAGGATAGATCCATTGAAGCTTTCATCCAGGAGTTAAACCAGCACATTCGTCGCCAGGAGAACTAGATGTGCGCAGGCATGATAGATTTGAAGAAGGCAATGACAAGGATCACCGAGCTTGAAGAAGAACTCAAGGCAACTCGCGAAGATTATGAGGAGGAAATCGTCGTACTAGTGGAGAATAATGATGACCTGACAAGGAAGCTAGGAGTCTTCATGGGAGACCACGCGCCAGGAGGAGAAGATGACGATTCTACTTGCCCAGAGAACTACATCATCATCGACGACACTGACTCGGGCCCCGACGATAACGATGATGACTATATTGATGAAGCTCGAGCGGATATTATGGAGTCTTCCACCGATCAATTTTTCTAGTTGACCACCATATCAGTAGTAGTATTCCCCCATGTATATAGATTAGTCCGACCACTTTGTAACGATAGTTACACCGATTGTATGCCCTTGTTTGAATTGATTGAAGTGATATGATTGTGTTTGTCTCATGTGCATATGGGTAGTGTTTTCTCACTAGACCTCATTCTATTCTATTCTCTTCCCTCTAAACCCTCAGATGCCTCCGAGATGTGACCCCGGATTTACCTTACCACCGGAGCTCACTCAGTTGATCCAGCAGCAGAATGCCCTGATGCAATTGTTAGTTCAGAACCAAGGCAACAACAACAACAACAACCCACCACCACCACCACCCCCAGTTGACAACTTAGCCCATTTTCTGAGGTTGCAGCCGCCGGCATTTTTCCAGTAGCATAGAGCCGATATTTGCATATGATTGGCTCCGCAAGATTAGAAGGGAGTTGACCACTACAGGATGCACAGATGCTGAGAAGGTGCGTTTTTCCGCGCACCAATTGGATGGACCATCAGCCTCATGGTGGGAGAATTACACATCCACTTTTCCTATAGCCAATGTTACATGGGACCAGTTTCAGTAGGCCTTTCGCACTATCCATGTATCAGCGGGAGCTATGGCCATGAAGAAGCGTGAGTTTCACAACTTACGCCAAGGAGGACGCACCGTTGGCCAGTATGTGGATGACTTTAGTAAGCTAGCACATTATGCCCCAGATGACGCCGCTACAGATGCAGAAAAGCAAGAGAAGTTTCTGGAAGGACTTAATGATGAGCTGAGCATGCAGTTGATGGTGGAAAATTTCAATAACTACCGGGAGTTGTTAGATAGAGCTCTCATGATTGAAGGGAAGCAGCAGCAGATTGACAACCGCAAGAGGAAGTATGGACAAGGGAAGTATAATTCTGGAGCTCATCAAAGACCCCGTTTTACCCCGAACTCGGGAGGACTTGTCCATAACCATGGAGGCCACACTCACAATGGAGGAAGTTCACACAACCATAGTAGCTCCAAGAATAGGAATGGTAATGGAGGAAGCAACGGACAGAACCGTTCCAACCCAGCAATGCCCGCCAAGAAAGATCTAAGCCACGTTACCTGCTACAAGTGCCAGAAGACTGGACATTACTCCAATGAATGTCCTGAAGCTAAAGGCTGGAAACGGCAATGGAAGTTCTGGAAAGAAGCCCAACCCTTTCAACAGGGGACAAGTGAACCACATTAACGTGGAGGAGGTTGAAGCCCAGCCAGATGCAGTAATAGGTAAGTTTTTGGTTAAGTCATTTACTGCAGTCGTTCTTTTGATACTGGTGCATCGCATTCATACATATCAAGGGGATTTGTGGATAAGTATAAACTGACCACCAAAGTTCTTAGTACACCTATGTTAGTGAGCTCGCCAGGAGCAGAGAATATGGCAAGCCAAGGATGTTTTCAGATGCCATTGACCATAGGTAGGCATGTTTTCCCCTCAGACTAGATAATTTTGGAGTCGCAAGGTTTGGATGTGATTCTAGGTATGGATTGGCTATCGACGTATGGAGGAAACATCGATTGCGCCAGTAAGACGATTTTGCTCACCACCCCAAAAGGAAGAAGGATCAAGTATGTATCCCAGCATGTGCCGAATAGGACGCAAGTAAATTCCTGATCAGGAGTTGTACAAGAGGAAATACCAGTGGTTAAGGATTTCACGGATGTATTTCCAGAAGAATTGCCAGGCATGCCACCAGATAGAGACATCGAGTTTTTGATTGAGCTTTTGCTAGACACAGGGCAAATATCTAAGAGACCGTACAAAATGCCTGCACAGGATTTAGAGGAAATTTAGAAGCAGATTAAGGAGTTACTGGATAAAGGTTATATTCGCCCAAGATCGTCACCTTGGGGATCCCCAGTGCTTCTAGTGGAGAAGAAGGATGGATCATTGAGGATGGTTGTTGATTATCGAGGATTGAATGAAGTAACGATCAAGAACAAGTACCCACTGCCGATGATCAATGATTTGTTTGATCAACTACAAGGAGATAAAGTGTTTTGCAAGATCAATCTGCAATCAGGGTACCACCAACTGAAGATTCGAGAGCAGGATATACCTAAGACAACTTTTACCACGAGGTACGAGCTATATGAGTATACCGTTATGTCATTTGTCCTAACTAACGCACTTGCCTATTTTATGAACTTGATGAACAAGGTGTTTATGGAGTTTTTGGATAAGTTCGTCATGGTGTTCATTGATGATATTTTGGTCTACTCGAAGAATGAAGAGGAGCATAAGGAGCATTTGCGTTTAGTACTTGGGAAGCTCAGAGAACATCAGCTATACGCCAGGTTCAGCAAGTGTGAGTTTTGGTTGAAGGAAGTTGGATTCCTTGGACATGTTATATCCGGAGAAGGAATAGCCGTAGACCCTACCAAGGTCATCACCGTGACAAATTGGGAAGCACCCACGTCAGTTGGAGAGATCTAGAGTTTCCTTGGACTCGCAGGATACTACCGGAGGTTCATTGAGAATTTCTCGAAGATTGCAAAGCCTATGATGGAGTTGTTAAAGAAGGACACCAAGTTCAAATGGACTGAGGAATGTGAGGCCAATTTTCAGGAGTCGAAGAAACACTTGGTTACATCACCAGTGTTGATTCTGCCAGATCAACACAAGGATTATGAAGTGTATTGTGATGCTTCTCGTCGAGGACTTGGAGCCGTGCTTATGCAGGAAGGAAGAGTTGTTTCATATGCCTCACGACAGCTTAAACCCCATGATTTGGAGTTAGTAGCCATAGTGCATGCTTTGAAGACTTGGAGACATTTTCTCATCGGAAACCATTGTGAGGTATACACGGATCACAAGAGTTTGAAGTATATCTTCACGCAGAAGGAGTTGAATCTCAGGCAGAGGAGATGGTTGGAGCTCATTAAGGATTATGACATGAAGTTGCATTATCATTCCGGAAAGGATAACGTAGTAGCCGATGCATTGAGCCGTAAGAGTCATGTCAATACACTCATGACCGGAGAGTTACCCAAGGAGTTAGCAGAGGATCTTCGCGAGCTATGTTTGGAGATAGTTTCAAGAGGCTATGTAGCAGCATTGGAGATTCAATCTACTTTGATGGATAAGATTAGAGAAGCTCAGAAGACGGACAAGGAGGTTGCCGAGATAAAGGAAAGGCTAAAGGATTTCGTGAGGATGAGCATGATACCTTATGGTTTGAGGATCGCGTTTATGTGCCAAATGGTCAGGAGATCAGGAAGCTGATTTCGTAGGAGGCCCATGATTCGCCATATTCGATTCACCCAGGAAATACTAAAATGTACCTAGATTTGAAGGATAGTTTCTGGTGGACCAAAATGAAGAAGGATGTTGCGGAGTATGTAGCAGTTTGTGATGTATGTTAGAGAGTGAACGCAGAGCATCAGAAGCCAGCAGGATTGCTACAACCATTGCCGATACCCGAATGGAAGTGAGGCAAGCTAGGTATGGATTTTATCACAGGATTGCCTAGGACTCGTTCAGGCTATGACTCGATATGGGTTGTAGTCGACTGTTTGACGAAAGTAGCTCATTTCATCCCAGTGAAGACCACTTACACCAGTGCTAAGTTGGCAAAGATATACATGACCAGGATCGTATGTTTGCATGGAGTTCCGAGGACCATTGTATCCGATAGAGGAACCCAGTTTACCTCAAAATTTTGGAATCAGTTGCATGAAACTTTGGGAACCAGGCTAGAGTTCAGTACAGCTTTTCACCCACAGATAGATGGACAGACTGAGAGAGTCAATCAGATTTTGGAGGACATGTTGAGAGCTTGTGCACTAGACTATGGATCTAGTTGGGACAATAATTTTCCGTACACAGAGTTCTCTTACAACAACAGCTATCAAGCCAGTTTGAAGATGGCCCCTTTCGAAGCATTGTACGGAAGGAGGTGCAGGACACCGTTGTTGTGGGACGAAGTTGGGGACCGACAGTTGTTTGGACCAGATTTGATTAAAGAGTCTGAAGAGAAGGTTAAGCTGATTCGCGATAGACTCAATGTAGCCCAGTCCAGGCAGAAGACTTATGCGGATTCTAAACGCAAGGAGACAGTTTACAAAGTCGGAGACAGAGTGTATCTTCGTGTATCACCACTCCGAGGAGTGAAGCGTTTTGGAGTTAAGGGAAAGTTAGCACCATGTTTTGTGGGACCATACAAAGTTTTGGAACGTACGGGAGAAGCTGCTTACAAGTTGGAATTGCATGAAGGATTGTTAGGAGTTCACGATGTGTTCTACGTTTCTCGGTTGAAGAAGTGCCACGCAGAGATGGCTGATATTCCTCTGAGAGATACAATGCCACTAGAAGCGATTCAGTTGGATACCGATTTGACCTATGAGGAGAAGCCAGTCAAGATTCTCGAGTTTGCCAGCCGAGTCACACGCAGTAAGGTTATCAAGTTCTGTAAAGTTTAGTGGAGCCACCATACTGAAGATGAAGCCACCTGGGAACGAGAGGAAGACCTACGGAAAGATCACCCTCACCTATTTTCTAGCCAACCCGAATCTCGAGGGCGAGATTCATCTTAAGGGGGGTAGGTTTGTATAATCCCAGATTTTCAATTTGGAATGGTATACATTAGGTCATCATTGGATATCATATTTTATTGCATTTTGGCTTGATCCTAGAAATTCTCCGCAACTCAAGGACCCACGGAGAGAGTTGGGAATTTCGTTATTTCCATATTTGAGTTTTCTCGAATTTAGAAAAGAGGATCGTTTGATTTTAATTATTTTATCTTTGAATATTTCTTTTATAAAAATAATATAGGGAGGATAAAATGACTTCCTCAAAATAAAGAAAGATTGGAGATTTAATATTAAAATCAAATCAGAATTTTATTCAGAGTTTTATCGCTATTTTATTTGAATTAGGAAAATATGCGTTTTTCAAAATTGCATTATAGGGCCAAATAAATGTTCACCTTGTCTGGCATATTTTTAGAGGACGGGGAAAATTTATTTTAGGATTTTTGGAGTCCGTTTAGCATTTCTTTTCTTCGTTTATCTGTGCGGAATTTTTTTTTTAAAGTCAACTGTAGCGACCCGACCCGAATGGGTCAAGTCTCTGTGCTTAAGTGTCATCCCTAGATCGGTATGCTGACACACACAGTACTCGAGGATTTATAACAGAGGTAAATCACATGTAAAAGTAACGTAAATACTATTACCTCAAATCCAAAATCGCGGAAGCAACAAGGTTGTGGTTTCCCATCAACACCAACGGCAAAGTTGAGTGTAGAAATCGTAACCCTAACGTATCACTTACTCGACGTAAGAAACCTGCAACATGAGACGTTGCAGCCCGAAACGGGTCAGTACATTGAATGTACTGGCAAATTCACACCATAGAGAAAATGATGAACAATGGCTATCACTATATGCATATATGGCTGGTGGAAAAGCTCTATGGTTATAAGGTTTTTGCGTAAAGCCAATTTTTCCCTACTGCAAAGGAATAAATTTATTTAACTATTATGGTGGTTGTTGAACATTGAGAATGGTTGACAGCATTCTCAATCCCAATTAAGTAACATCATTAAACCCAATAATATTCATTTAAAGTAACGTGATGAGATCAACAGGATAATTCAAGAACTAGATACTCAAGATGTCCATAACCGGGGACACGGCTAATCATGATTAGTTTATACACTCTGCAGAGGTTTGCGCACTTTTCCCCACAAGACTCGATCGCCTCCGTTGGATATCTCGCACTACATGGTGTTTGAGAAACGGATGACCGAGACATAGTCTTTCAGAAGCGCTAGCACCTTACGATCGGGTAGACCGTACCACCTACAACCCCTACATCTGCTAGTCTACCACTGTAAGAGTTCGCACAACTTAGTCAACTATGCCAGAGCCCATAATGGCTTGTGGCTGCACACGGAAGTTTCTAGTATGAATAATCTCATGATCCCTTTGAGCCTGGGTGGCGGTCCAAAAGAAAAACAGGCAAGTCCTGGAAACCCCAGGTGCCTCAATCCACCCAGATGTGTGTTAGGTTGCCACCTTAGATAAACCATCAATTAACAATCTCACATCTGTCATGGATTTCACTCACCCAATCCACGTCTACTAGCATAGCATGGCATATTAAGAAAACATAGAAGTAACTCCCAAAGGTTTGATAATAAACAGGTAATAGGTACTACCTCATCTACTTCCCATCCCACAATTTAATTAGATCCTATTCATGCAATGTGTGAGGATTGATCTAATGCAATAAAACTGGGTTGTAGAAAAAGTATGATCAAAGTGTGAACTTGCCTGCAATGTTGATGAAGATGATTCGCACTCAAAACTCTTGATAGCTCTACTCGTCACACTCCAGTCAATCTATCGTAAGCAAGCAATAGTAACCACACATAAGCAATCACTCAAAAGATCGAGAAGAACGAAGAAGATGATTCGGAAACATCAAAACCAAGCAAATAACTCTTGCAACATAAAACAATTTCTAACAGTACCAAAATTATGTGAATTTGGCCTTATTAGAATGTTTAGGTCAAGAGCTTCGATTTGCAAAAAGAATCAACTCAAACGGAGTTACGGATAAAAAGATATGATCAAAAGAAGTTTGAATTCAAATCTGATCTAATTCAAATTTTAAAATTTTCAAAGACATGTTTGGGTTGGATTACTGGATAGAGGAGATCATAACGAAGACGTGGGCGTTGGTTTCGTTGGATTTGGGCAAACGAGTAAAAAGTTATGGCTATTTGAAAAATCAGGGCCAAGCTGTTTTACGGAAGAGAGAGAAAAAAAATAGCTACGGGCTAGGGTCTAATGTATAAATACGTAGACTAATTGATAATCTAATTATTCTATCGTATTAGTCTAAAAATAATAAACTACGGAAGTATAAGAAGAAAAATAAATAAAGAAAGATACCTTTATAAGGCAGAGAAAAGACAACTTTCGAGAGTGGAGAAAATTTCTAGAAGTCGCGCTGGAGAGGAGAAATATATTTTTCTTAAATGAATCTAGTCAAACCAAAATATTGATTTAACCCGAATTAGATGATTTTTGGAGGCTCTATGAGTCTATATTTATTGGTGGAAAAGAGGCTTATGGGTCAAAGGCTAGGCAATATGGGAGTAAACGTAGACGAAAATATACGAAACAGAGAAGAAAAGAGGCGATGGGCCTAAAGGCCTTCGGCCGGCCACAGCGTGCGCGGTGCAGTTTTTTTTTGGAAAATTCGGCCTAAGAAAAAAAAAACTGAAAAGACTGGCTGGGCCTGGCCCATATAGGATAAAAAAAATTAGGGCGCCCGTTGGTACTTTGATGCGCACGTGGGCGACAGTTAGCTTCCGGCGCGCGCGCAGTTTTTTAAAAAAAAAACAGAATGCGATAAACTGAAAAACGAAAATAAAATGAAACTTTATATAGGCATATTATATATCAAAATTTTCAGAAAAAGATTTTCTACGACATGAACATTTTCTAGCATTAAATAAAATACACACAAATTCTAATAATTCAAAGAGTTCTACTGGTCTATTAAAATTCAACAAAAATCATTTTAAAAATACCAAAATGATTT
This sequence comes from Triticum urartu, assembly GCF_056163025.1. Classification (NCBI taxonomy): domain Eukaryota; kingdom Viridiplantae; phylum Streptophyta; class Magnoliopsida; order Poales; family Poaceae; genus Triticum; species Triticum urartu. Next base: position 265,446,597 of record NC_141878.1, on the reverse strand, counting down.
CAAATTAATTTTTCTCCAATTTTCTAATGTAGGGAATCATGTTACCCTAATTTCCATATATTTTATTTTTGGAGAAAAATAATTTGAATAAAACTCAAATAACTCCAAATTGAAAATAAATACAAAAGAACTTTCAATTTAATTCTTTGAAACTCCCAACTCATATTTCATATAATTTGAAGAAATCATTTTATCTTCTCTCATGAAAATCATTGAGTTGCATAAAGTTCCAGAATCGGAAATATTTTCAAATGAAATTCAAATATTTTCAACACCCCTTGTCATTTAAATAAATGGAAGAAGTCATGTCATCTTCTCTCCGGGGTTTTGTGTTTGAAAAGAATTTGAATTCATGGAGATCAGAAAGCAAATATTAAAGTTTGGGAAAGTCCTTTTATTCCCTCTCATTTAACTTTCAAAGAGTTTCGAATTCACTCACTTTCAGTCAATCAATCAAACAATCAATCAAATCTATCTATTTATTATAACATTCCAAAATTTAGAATTTTGGGATGTTACAAACCTACCACCCTTAAAATGAATCTCGTCCTCGAGATTCGGAGAGGCTAGCAAGAAAAAGTTAGGGTTTGGGGGTCTCCTCAAAAATCCATCAATCATCACAGGGGTCTGGGGTGCTACCACCCTTAGAAGCATGGTTACAGCTCCATCGAAACTCATATACTTCATCCATATTGTTAACAGTGTCGGTCTTCTCAAATCCTCGGAAAATTCCTTCTCTGGCTCTTCCGGTAGTGGCATAACCTTTTCCTCAATTCTTCCGTCCTTTCCTCTTGGTAAGGTTATTCCGAGATTGGGTCTTCTTAGCTGATGGGTCGGGCGCCAAAACTAAACAACTATCGATATCTCATGGTGGTCAACAATTTATGGTTTCTCCTGCAGGAAATGGGTCTGGGTTGATCCTCACCGTATAACCTACGGTTGGCAAAAGCTGCCTTGTACAAGGGAAAAAAATTGCTATACCATTCTAAGGTTTAAACAAGGTTTTCATCGTCGTCTCTCTACTGTAGGTAAGTCACTCAGATTTACCATTCCATATAGCAAGGCGAACAATAAGAGTAAGTCGGTATGGTGATCAATCCATCCCGCACCCAAATCAATACCTTGTATATGGTTTAGCGAATCTCGCATTCTAACACTCGGTCATCCTCACAAGCATTGCAGAATTTCTCTTGTCGACGAACCAAGTTCGAATAAATCCATAGATTCTGCAAGCCAAACAACCATCTATCGTTCCTTTACAACTCTCAGGTTTTGCGTAACTCCTATAAGATCGTCTGTCGATAAAATCATAACTTCTTTCAGGGTTTTTCCTTCAGCAAGAATGTGCTTGCTTCTTGGCAGGTCCTGGGGCATGTGGGTTATGGCCCATCTCATCACTTGTAGTCCTTGAACTTATCATCGGGCAACTGATAATTGTTCCAACTTCCAACTTCCTAGTATTCTTAAATCCATCCAATTGTATTGTCTCCCTTCCTTATATTGGCACCAATCTAGGACATGATTACTCAGACTCATCATGGAGTTTCCATTGATCCATATTTCCGGCATCATACCTCCTTTATATCCAATAGTAATTTATCTCCCCATCCTCGTGGGTTATCCCACATACCGAGATATAAACTTATACTTATGGAGTCCATATTCCACTTCATGGAACATCATTATCCTTTCCAGGGTCAAGCGTCCTTACAGGGGAATATTGGCCATCTCTGCATGGCACTTCTTCAACTGGGAAACGTGAAACACATCTTGAACTCCTAGCAGTCCTTCGGGTAACTCAAACTTGTAGGCCACTTCTCTCATACGCTCCAAAACTTGGTATGGTCCTACAAATCTCGGGGCTAACTTTACCTTAACTCCAATTCGTTTAACTCCTCGCAGAGGGAACACATGAAGACATGATCGGTCTCCAATTTCATAGACTACCTCCTTGAGTTTTTTTGAGTCTACATAACTCTTCTGCCTGGACTGAGCTACCTTCAGTCTATCTCGAATCAACTTAACATTCTCTTCTGACTCCTTGATCACATTTGGTCCAAACAACTGACGTCTCCAACTTCATCCCACACACTCTTGGGGTATCGCACATATCGAGACAAAACTCATATTCATTTTGTCCGAAATCCACTCAGTGGAGTATCCTTATCTTTTCCAAGAGTCAAGGGTTCTTTACAGGGTACTACCACCCTTAAAATGCACAAATCTTCCATATACCATATTTCTCTTATCCTAAAAAATGGTCAAAATCCTTCTTCATAGAGTAAAAACTCATAAAATCCATATCAGTACCAGCGATGCAACTTTATTCACTCTCAATTAATTACAATCTCTCGCTTTTCCATTACATGTCTCAACTCAACACCTCAAGAAAATGTTCTCACTTCTACTACTCCATTACTTTTGTTGCAAACTCAACTACCTAGCACAAGTTTCCTTCTCCTTGGGGCATTCTCTGGCAAAATGCCCTGCTCCATTACCACTAAAACATATTACTTTTGACAAGTATCGAGGTTTCCTTTGGGGCAATTGTTGAGGTAGTGCCCTGACTCCTTGCACCTGTAACAGGTGATATGACTCAGGTCCTTCCTGGAATCCAATCGGTTTCTCTTCCTGGACTTTTCCATTCCAATCAGGGCTTCTATTTCCTGTGGGTCATATTCTACTTCCTCTGTCGAGAATTCTACTAGATCCCCATTCAAACAATTTTGGGAGATGTGTCCTTCTTCTCCACATGAATAGCAAGACTTGGTGCAGGGTTTACTTAGTTCTTCTTTGGGTGTGTCCTCCACCCCTTCCTTCATCACAGTTTCTTCTAAAATTTCCATGAGGGCTCCTTTCATTACTTCTTTCTTCTGCTGGATGGTTCATTGTACCATGGGGTAAATGTGACACTGAGCAGGATAGTGGGTAGTCCCTTCACACAAGAAACAAGTAATCTGCCTAATTGGGCATTCTTCAACTGGGTGACTTCCTTCGCAATTAGGGCATTCATCCTTGTGTTCTTTATGGGTGTGTCCTATTTCTCCACAAATCTTGCATGCACAAGGTTTCTTCATATCCTTTCCATAAGGCTTCAACTCCTGGGACACAAGCCGAGACTTTGGCAAAGTCAACTTAAATTATTTCCAAGTGGTTACTCCTTGCCATCCATTCATGGTTTGGTACATCCTCCACCAAGTAGCAGCACCTCTTTCAAAGCACAGAAGAGCATGTTGGGTCATATCATGTCCAACTATAGGGTTATTCTCCATGTGATCCTCCATGTTCTGAATCCATCGGTCTGTCTCCAACTGACCCATCGGTCCAGAAAATACAAGCTCATCTCCATTCATCCGCTATTGGGTCCATGTGGGTTTGGGGTAAGATAAGAGAGAGGGAGAGGGACAAACAATACAAACAAAAGTTTTGAAAAGACAGATTTTTGTTGTGGCTGTCGAAAAACATCAAACAAATGACACCTCACAAACATCGCATCTAACGTAGGTATATAACAGGGGTTTGGTCTTCTAAAGGTCAATAAATCTTCAACGTCTCCAAATTCTTCAAACCTTGTTCATGCCTCCAATGGCTTCTTCCGATCATGCTTGTCTTTCTCAAGTTCTTTTGCCAGATCAATCTCTGTTGATGTGAAATCTCTCGTGACATCCTTTAATATTCCGGAGTTGCATTTCAAACTTCTGGGTTTCATTATCCTTGGCATGAACCATGGTTCTACTGTCCTTCAGTTCCTGACGAATCTCCTGTATCTCAAGGTTTTACTTCTCTAGCTTGGCTGCTTTCAACTTCTGGTCTTAAGTTCTTCACGAAATGCTTCCTTATCAATTAATGCTTCTTTTAGGTCCATCTTAACTTCTTGATGTAACACTCCAGATCCTGGTGATACACCGGCTAAGGTTAAAACTTCATCTTGCTGATAGGTGCTCCATCAGCCTTCTACCATTTAATCCTTCCATGCATATGCATGCTTAACTCAGCACGGTGACAATAGCATATGCGGGCGATAACCTCATGGATAGCCGTGGTTGTCATTTCCATGAGCTATCTCTCCATAGTTGATATCTCCTGCCTTAGGGTTTTCCTTGACAAATCCTTGAGTTCTTAACTCTACATGCTCCGGTCTTTCTCCAATACACCTTGATCTCGGGTATTGACAACTTCCATAATCTGTCAAGTTCCATAAGGGTAGCCTTCCTAGGTCATATAAATCTGGGAATTCATCAGAGCTTTCAAATTCTACTTGTCTTCGGCCTTCAACCATTGTAGTTTCCATTATTCAGATGCACGGAAAATACTCTTCATTTCGAAGTGGTCTTAGTTGTCCGATATCTTGTACTTCTTGGAGTGGTCTCATTAGTGGAATCTTCGAGTGGTCAAAAGGGGAAAGGGGTATGGTCTCACTAAAAAGAATTTTTGAATAAGCTCAGAAGAGAAGAGAGGTAAAAGATCTTTTTGAAAGGGAAAGTTGTAGAGAAAAATCTTTGCTATGGGCTTGCCAGTTTCTAGGGTCACGTCCTACAGTCAACATGTGCTCTGATACTATCTTGTAGCGACCCGACCCGAATGGGTCAAGTCTCTGTGCTTAAGTGTCATCCCTAGATCGGTATGCTGACACACACAGTACTCGAGGATTTATAACAGAGGTAAATCACATGTAAAAGTAACGTAAATACTATTACCTCAAATCCAAAATAGCGGAAGCAACAAGATTGTGGTTTCCCATCAACACCAACGGCAAAGTTGAGTGTAGAAATCGTAACCCTAACGTATCACTTCCTCGACGTAAGAAACCTGCAACATGAGACATTGCAGCCCGAAACGGGTCAGTACATTGAATGTACTGGCAAATTCACACCATAGAGAAAATGATGAACAATGGCTATCACTATATGCATATATGGCTGGTGGAAAAGCTCTATGGTTATAAGGTTTTTGCGTAAAGCCAATTTTCCCTACTGCAAAGGAATAAATTTATTTAACTATCATGATGGTTGTTGAACATTGAGAATGGTTGACAGCATTCTCAATCCCAATTAAGTAACATCATTAAACCCAACAATATTCATTTAAAGTAACGTGATGAGATCAACAGGATAATCCAAGAACTAGATACTCAAGATGTCCATAACCGGGGACACGGCTAATCATGATTAGTTTATACACTTTGCAGAGGTTTGCGCACTTTTCCCCACAAGACTCGATCGCCTCCGTTGGATTTCTCGCACTACATGGTGTTTGAGAAACGGATGACCGAGACATAGTCTTTCAGAAGCGCTAGCACCTTACGATCGGGTAGACCGTACCACCTACAACCCCTACATCTGCTAGTCTACCACTGTAAGAGTTCGCACAACTTAGTCAACTATGCCAGAGCCCATAATGGCTTGTGGCTGCACACGGAAGTTTCTAGTATGAATAATCTCATGATCCCTTTGAGCCTGGGTGGCGGTCCAAAAGAAAAACAGGCAAGTCCTGGAAACCCCAGGTGCCTCAATCCACCCAGATGTGTGTTAGGTGCCACCTTACATAAACCATTAATTAACAATCTCACATCTATCATGGATTTCACTCACACAATCCACGTCTACTAGCATAGCATGGCATAATAAGCAAACGTAGAAGTAACTCCCAAAGGTTTGATAATAAATAGGTAATAGGTACTAGCTCATCTACTTCCCATCCCACAATTTAATTAGATCCTATTCATGCAATGTGTGAGGATTGATCTAATGCAATAAAACTGGGTTGTAGAAAAAGTATGATCAAAGTGTGAACTTTCCTGCAATGTTGATGAAGATGATTCGCACTCAAAACTCTTGATAGCTCTACTCGTCACACTCTGGTCAATCTATCGTAAGCAAGCAATAGTAACCACACATAAGCAATCAATCAAAAGATCGGGAAGAACGAAGAAGACGATTCGGTAACATCAAAACCAAGCAAATAACTCTTGCAACATAAAACAATTTCTAACAGTACCAAAATTATGTGAATTTGGCCTTATTAGAATGTTTAGGTCAAGAGCTTCGATTTGCAAAAAGAATCAACTCAAACGGGGTTACGGATAAAAAGATATGATCAAAAGAAGTTTGAATTCAAATCTGATCTAATTCAAATTTTAAAATTTTCAAAAACATGTTTGGGTTGGATTACTGGATAGAGGAGATCATAACGAAGACGTGGGCGTTGGTTTCGTTGGATTTGGGCAAACGAGTAAAAAGTTATGGCTATTTGAAAAATCAGGGCCAAGCTGTTTTACGGAAGAGAGAAAAAAAATAGCTACGGGCTAGGGTCTAATGTATAAATACGTAGACTAATTGATAATCTAATTATTCTATCGTATTAGTCTAAAAGTAATAAACTACGGAAATATAAGAAGAAAAATAAATAAATAAAGATACCTTTATAAGGCAGAGAAAAGACAACTTTGGAGAGTGGAGAAAATTTCTAGAAGTCGCGCCGGAGAGGAGAAATATATTTTTCTTAAATGAATCTAGTCAAACCAAAATATTGATTTAACCCAAATTGGATGATTTTTGGAGGCTCTATGGGTCTATATTTATTGGTGGAAAAGAGGCTTAGGGGTCAAAGGCTAGGCAATGTGGGACTAAACATAGACGAAAATACACGAAACAGAGAAGAAAAGAGGCGATGGGCCTAAAAGCCTTCGGCAGGCCGCAGCGTGGTGCAATTTTTTTTTTTTGAAAATTCGGCCTAAGAAAAAAAACTGAAAAGACTGGCTGGGCCTGGCCCATATAGGATAAAGGAAAAAAATTAGGGCGCACGTTGGCGACAGTTAGCTTCCGGCGCGCGCGCAGTTTTTTTTAAAAAACATAATGCGATAAACTGAAAAACGAAAATAAAATAAAACTTTATATAGGCATATTATATATCAAAATTTTCAGAAAAAGATTTTCTACGACATGAACATTTTTCTAGCATTAAATAAAATACACACAAATTCTAATAATTCAAAGAGTGCTACTGGTCTATTAAAATTCAACAAAAATCATTTTAAAAATACCAAAATGATTTCAAATTAATTTTCCTCCAATTTTCTAATGTAGGGAATCATGTTACCCTAATTTCCATATATTTTATTTTGGAGAAAAATAATTTGAATAAAACTCAAATAACTCCAAATTGAAAATAAATACAAAAGAACTTTGAATTTAATTCTTTGAAACTCCCAACTCATATTTCATATAATTTGAAGAAGTCATTTTATCTTCTCTCATGAAAATCATTGAGTTGCATAAAGTTCCAGAATCGGAAATATTTCAAATGAAATTCAAAAAAATTCAACACCCCTTGTCATTTAAATAAATGGAAGAAGTCATGTCATCTTCTCTTCGGGGTTTTGTGTTTGAAAAGAATTTGAATTCATGGAGATCAGAAAGCAAATATGAAAGTTTGGAAAGTCCTTTTATTCCCTCTCATTTAACTTTCAAAGAGTTTCGAATTCACTCACTTTCAGTCAATCAATCAAACAATCAATCAAATCTATCTATTTATTATAACATTTCAAAATTTAGAATTTTGGGATGTTACATCAACCGACTTACCGGGACGTGCCCGACCAGGACACTGCGCCCGGGCGGCTTTATAAGCCAAGCCCGCGACCCTGCCAAGGCCCAAGTCACATGCCCCGCTGAAACCCTAGCCCCGCCGCCCGCCAGCCGCCGCGAGTGCCGCGCGCCGCCGCCGCCGCCCGCCGCCGCCACGCCTCGTCACCCTGCCGTCGACCCGCCGGAGCCGCGCCGCCACCGTGCCGTCGTCGCCGGAGTTCGCCACTGCCACCGGTTTTCTTTCCCGGTTCGGTTTTTTTTCCAGCAAAACCCTAGATGCGTTTTTTAATTAGATCAGTTTTATTTTTTTCCCAGGTTTAGTTATTTAGTGAACGCCCGTTCGTTCGTTCATTTTAACGAATGACTTTCACCGTTTAGCCCGCAAACAGTGAACGTTCGTTCGTTAGCCTGTTCGTCAGTTTTTCTTTTTCTCGGGATTTTTGCGATTATTTTCGATCGCGATTTCTGATCCGATTTTCGTTTTAGTTTATCTTTTTGCTCGTTTATCGGAATCAGGCGATTCTAGCGCCTAGAGTTTTGTCTCGAAGCCCTCTTTCTGTTTAATCAACTTAAATAAGTTTTTGCTACTGTAAAAGTTGACTTTAGTCCAGATTAGTAATCGAAGCTTGTTTCTTTCGCAGTTTGAGTTTTGTTACTTTGTTTGATTTGAATCTTTTTGCAAACCGGAGTTCGTAAGTTGAACTTTCTGGTTAGATCTTCTTATTTGAGTTTTACCCGTGCATCTTTGCTTGATTGCTTATTGTATGCTTGTTTCATTGCGATAGTGTACCCGGAGTGCGAAGCGTGCTAGGTTTCACGGATCATCAGCAAGGCAAGTAACACGCTAATCATACCTCGTTAGTACCCAGTTTTATCGCATTAGATCAATCCTCAAACAATTGCATGGTTAGGATCTGATTTAAATTATGGAGTTGGGAAGTAGATGAGGTAGTACCTATTCACCTGTTTATTATCAAACCTATGGGAGCTACTTCTACGTTTCTTATATTGCTATGTTATGCTCGTAGACGTGGTTTGGGTGAGCATATCCATGATAGATGTGAGTATTGTTAATTAATGGTTAACTTAAGGTGGCTACTTTAATACACACTTGGGTGGATTGAGGCACCTGGGGAACCCAGTGTTGCCTGTATTTTTGGAAATCCCGGGGTACCGTGTGATTCTCCTATGGACTGCCACCTAGGCTCAAAGGAATCATAAGATTATTCATGCTAGAAACTTTCGTGTGCAGCCACATGCCATTATGGTCTCTGGCATAGTGGAGTAAGTTATGGGAAACCTTTCCATGATGGGCTAGTAGATGTAGGGGATTGTAGGTGTACATGCCTATCTATCGGTTAAGGGGACCTCTTTGGAAAGTGTGTGTCCCGGTCATCCGTTTCTGAAACATTATGTAGTGCGAGAAATCCAACGGAGGAGATCGAGTCTTGTGGCGAAAAGTGCACAAACCTCTGCAGAGTGTACAGACTAATCATGGTTAGCCGTGTCCCCGGTTATGGACATCTTGAGTATCTAGTTATTGGATTATCATGTGGATCTCATCACTCTTAATATAATTTGATTGGGTTTAATGATGATGCTTAATTGGGATTGAGTTGGGTGAACCTTCTCAATGTTTAACAACCACCATGATAGTTAAATAAAATTTAATCCTTTGTTGTAGGAAAAAATTGGCGTTCCGCAAAACATATTAACCATACAGCCTCCACCAGCCAAATATGCATGTAGTGATAGCATTATTCTGTTCATTACTCTCTTGTGTTACATTGCCAGCATATTCCATGTGCTGACCCGTTTTCGGGCTGCAATGTTCATGTTGCAGACTTTTCAGACGACGAGTAAGGTGCCTTAGGTCGTGGTCTTTCACTCAGTGATGTCGTTGGAGTTGATGGACTCACTTTATCTTCCAAGTCTTCCGCTGTTATCGTATTAGATGGCCTTAAGCCATATTTATTGTAATAAGTTCTCTTTTGAGACATTCGATGTAATGAGTGTGTGATTGCTACTCTATTATAAATCCTCAAGTATTGTGCATGTCAGCATTACCGATCCAGGGATGATACTGATGCACAGAGATCATACTGTTTGAGGTCTGGTCGCTACAGCACTAAAGGTAGATTGTGAGAGGTGTTAGTTTTTGGTGCCTTGTCCTTGCACAAAAGGACATAGTGCATAACACTTGATGGGTTCTCACACGCTTCTCTCATCTCACTTTTGGTGGCAAATAGGACTAAGTTCTTTATGTCGCTCATCGTGGAGGCACTCAATTTGGGCTTGTGGCGCTCACTTCTTTTGGGTGGTTTGCTCGCTCACTATTCTCTCCACGATGGGTGGCTTGCTTGTCGGCGATCACTTGGCTTGGAGACATAGGTCTTAGAACGTACTCCTTTCCTTTCATCTTGAAGCTATAGTGATTTGTACGCCCGTTGTGGATGACGCCTCGGTCAAATTACCATGGCTATCCAAGAAGGAGGTGGCAAACGAAGATTGGAACGACATCACACTCCAAAGTGTCTTCATAAGCTCCGATCTTGAAGGAAACTTTCACCGTATGCTCGACTTGGATAGTGCCCGAGTCGCTTGGCCATTGAACCTTGTAGGGGTGCGGGTGCTTCATGTTGACCAATTGGAGTTTGGAGAATAGTTCTTCACTAGCCAAGTTATGGCAACTCCCTCCGTCGATGATGACCTTGGCAGACCTTCCATTGATGTTGTCCTTGGTGTGGAAGATATGACATCTTTGGTCTTCATCTTGTTGATGTTGAAGAGTCAAGACCTTGGAGACAACGAGAGCGGAGCTCGGATCTCCGTCACAAAAGACATGATCATCTTCTTCTATGTTCACTTGCCAGTGCATGGCCACTTGCTCAAGGGCTTCCATTTCTCCTTCACTCATGGAGTCATATGCACCATAGGACTTGGATGAGAACTTGGCATATTTGAAGTCATCTTGCACTTGACGTTCCGCCTTTGTAGCTTGATGCACTAGATTGATGAGGTTCGAGTATGGTTGGAAGTCGGCGATCTTCTTGATAGGATGATTGAGTCCATTCAAGAAACGTGCCATACTTTGCTCATCATCTTCCGTGACATTATCTTGTATCATGGCAATCTCCATTTCCTTGTAGTACTCTTCAACGATCTTTGTTCCTTGCTTGAGGAGTTGGAGTTTCTTGAAGAGGTCGCGGTTGTAGTAGGTTGGGATGAAACGTGCTCTCGTGACATCCTTCATTTGCGCCCATGTAGTTACAGGTGGTTCACCTCTTGACTCATGGCGCTCAATGACTTGTTCCCACCAAATGAGGACGTAGTCTTGGAACTCAAGGGATGCCATTGCGATCTTCTTTTCTTCCTCATAGTTGTGCAAGCGGAAGATTTTGTCAGCCTTTAATGCCCATGAAAGGTACTCTTCGGGATCATTGCGTTCATTAAACTTGGGCATGGTGAACTTTAGCTTGTCATATCGTTGCTCTTCATTGTGTTGGGGTCGGGGATGATGACATCCTTGACGAGGAGGATTGTCTCCCTCAACTTGCTCTTGTCTTGGAGGATTTCCATTGTTTTCTTGCTCTTGGTAAACTTGAGGTTCTTTCGAGCTTGTGGAGGAGCTTGAGAAACTTGGCGACACACTATTGATTGATAAATCCTCTTTTGAACTTCATCCCGAAGCACTTCTTGTTGCTCATGAGCTTGCCGGTTGCGCGTGGCTATGGCTTGACTTGAATCTCGGAGGACACGTCGCGCCTCAAGTGCTTGAGCTTCACGTAATTGTTGTTCTTGACGTTGTGCCTCGGCATCTTGTGCATCTTGGTGTTGTCACACTCTCTCTTCCTCTTCTTGATGGCGTTGGCGTTGCCATTCTTGTTCTTGTGCAAAAGTATCTTGGTTTTGACGGTGTCGTTGCTCTTGAGAGTCGTTGTCGTGTGGTTTTCTTGATGGTCTTGGTGCGCGGAACGTCGAAGAGTATTCGATGTCGGAGTACTTGAGCCGGAGATGGTGTCGTCGGAGTGTCGACTTGAGCGGCTCCGTCTTGAGTAGGACGAAGTGGAAGAAGAGCGGTTGAGCAACAAAGCATGAATCTCGTCCATTCTTGCGGTATTCTCTTGTTTGTGGTCGTCAAGCTTGTTGTCAAAGTAGTCTCTTGTACGTTGCTTGGAGAGTCGCAAGTCGGTGGCGAGGTTGTCGATGTGTTCATTCATTGCTTGTTGCTCTTGATGCAAATCTCGTTGTGCGCCAAAGAGGTGGCTCTTTGTGACGTAGGAGGACATGTCGTTGTCTTGCTCGATGAAGAGTGGGTTGGTAGAAGTACTTGGCCTATCCATCATTCCAAGCAAATATGTAAGTTGGAGAAAGAGAAGAACTTATACCAAATGTACCTTGACCGATGTTGAAGATGGATCAATGATCACTCAAATGTGGAACAAGGAAATAGCACGATTGGTACCAATTCTTGTCGGTTCCTCACTCCTACACAAGTAAAAGCTTATAGTGGAGCTCGGTTAGGATGGTGGCACTTGATGCAAGTGTTAGTGAGCTACAATAATGTTGGAAAAGATTCACGAATTTGTAAATGCAACAAGTAGACCAATAGCAAGATATGGTACATGGGTACTCACACACACAGAGATAAATGGGGTCGTGCAACCAACGAATGAGCCAAAACATGGAATCCATGAAAATGATCTCGTTGCACAACACTAGAGAGACGCTAGCACGATTGCACAATAGGTGGATACGAAGACTTGTGCAAAACCTACTAAGCAAAATGCAACAACTTCTACCCCAAGTATGCTATATGTATGGTATTCCGATGATATGATCCAATATGATCGAGTATGACAATCTTAATGTAGTATCATGCTATGGTTCTTGCTTATAAGCTCTTTGCTTATCTTTCCCTTATACGCAAAACTTGATGAACCAAGATAGCAATTGTGTATATGCAATTACAACCTTGTGACACAAGATATGATACCAAGATATGCACCATGATGATATGGTGTGTATGCTGTGGGAAGTATGATCACTAATGTGCACGAGTCACATTGCCGGCAATACTCAAAGGCTAGTCTCGATAGGCAAGATACGCAAAATTGGGCTATGCTGGTTATCAATGTAATGGCAAGGCATAGACAAAGATGTCGTCGAGATTACCGTCCTTGCTTACGGTTGAGGGTGCCACAATTGTCGAAGTGGTCGATGTCAAGTCCTTGGCGAAGATGAGTGGCGGTGATGTTGATGTCGAACCATTCCGAGTTAGCCGAAACACCCTAGGAAACGACGAACCACAACTCAAATGTGAAAACCAAATGTGTCAAAATTGTGTCGTAGTGTGTGGTGGATGAGCTATGGTGGTTGCGGAAGGCGATGGTGGTATCGGGGTGCATATGCGGAGGTGGAGGTGGTGAGGTGGTAGCGGCTGCACTGAACTTTTTTAGTTTCGTCAGGAAACAGCGGACGTCCGGTCGTCAGACATCCGGTAGCTAGCGGACGTCCGGTGCTTGGGCGATTTCAGGCACAGGATGAACAACTAGGGTTCGTGGTGGAGGTGGCAAAATTGGTCAAATCCAATAGTTTTGTGGATGGGAATGGTGGAGATGATGGGGGAAAGCTAGATCCAATCGTGGCAAAGCAAATCCATGGATCAAATCCAACAAAACTTCAACACAACGGCAAATCACAAAAAAAATTGGGGCTATTTTTGGTGGAGATTTTCGAAATTGGGGAAGAAGACAACAAAATCAAGAAAACAAACAAAGGGTAGGGGCTCCAAATACGTGGTCAACGTGGCTCATGATACCAAGATGATGTAGGGTAGAACCTAACGGCCCGATCTTTCACGATTGGAGGGGATCCTACGAAGAACACGGATAACTCAAGGGGAACATGAGGGAAAACGTGAGAGAAATCACTCAACCAACAAGATTCGGTCACACATATGCTAGATCCCTGAAACACAAGGAGATACACGATCCGAATCCAACAAGGGATGATACATAGGTAACCGGTTCTTTTCCATGAGGAGATCTTGAGGTCTTCCCGTGAGGGGTCTTGAATCCAAGTGGATCTTCTCCGAAGAGATGACGGTCTCTCTCGTGGAGTAGATCCGGATGGATGAGCGAGGCTCTGTCTCACATATGAGCCATCACAACGCTAACCCTAACTAGGAGGAGGAGGTCTATTTATAGTCTTAGTGCAAATGGGGCCGAAGTGAAGGGGTACATGGGCTTCGGGCCTGAAACAGTGCGCAGACAGGTACCAGATGTCCAGTGGCTTGTGGGCTTACGGACGCCCGGGTGTCACCGGACTTCCACTTACTTTGGCTCGGTTGAAGTGGCACCGGATTTCCGGAGATGGCTGGTCGTCCGGTCGCCAGTCGTCCGGTTTCTTCGGACATCCGTTGTTTTGGCTCGGGTGTGGTGGCACCGGTCGTCCGGTCCTGGCCAGACGTCCGCTCGTTGTAGCTTGCGTTGGCTGGTGTAAGTGCATCTAGTGCCACCCCTAGTTGGTTTTGGAGTATTGATGACAAACTTGGTTAAGGGACTAATGTGTTTGTGAGAATTGCAGGATAACACATGCATTAGTCCCTCATTGATTCAGTTTACCTACCGGAGATGACCCCTAAAAATTTGTGAAGACATTGAAGACAATGGTGGTCTGTGAAGAGATTCACATTGAAGACTATGACATCAGAAGACATCGCATGAAGACTATGGATTGCGAAGGCATAGTTGTTTCGTAGTTTCCTTTTCTTCTTTGTTGAGTCATAGGAACCACAGTACTGTTAAGTGGGGTCCAAGTGAACAAAGTCAGAGTGAATAAAGTGATGCTCAACCAAATCCTATGTCTTCAAACGAAGACAATGAGAGCAAATCTTAGCCAGAGCTGGATAAGTCAGCTTTACTTGTAGCCCAAGTCAAGCTGCCGCGTGTGTTTGAAATCTGACTGTTGGACATGTGTCAGTTCCTTAGTGGCCCAGGGTCATTTCGGACAAATCAGGTCGGGTTGCCTCTTGGCTATAAATAGCCCACCCCCTACACCATAAATTGGTGGCTGCTCAGAGTTAGTGCACGGCTTTTTTCGTTTGAGAGCAACCCACCTCCGAAGCTTTTGAGAGAGAAATCCTTGCGAGGACAAAGCCTAAACACCCAAAGCCAAAGAGTGTTAGGCATCACTGAAATCTCTCTGTCTGGGTGATCCGAAGACTTGTTACACTTGAGGACTATGAATCCTCCTGCCGGTTAGGTGTCGCGTTCTGAGCATCCAAGAGTCATTGTGGATCGCCAGTGAACGAAGTCTGTGAAGGTTTGGAAGTCTCCCTTGAAGACTTACCAGAGTGATTGGGCGAGGACTGTGTGTCCTTAGCTCAAGGGGAATAAGGTGAAGACGCAGTCTTCTGAGTTGAATCTCAGCCTCCCTAACCAGACGTACTGTTGTCACTACAACTGGAACTGGTCCAACAAATCCTTGTCCTCACCAAGCAACTGGTTCTATCCTTTACCTCTCTTTACTTACTGTTTTTCTTCATGAAGTCATTTCCTACTTGCATGATCTAATTAACTTCATTGTGTGAAGACTGTTGTTGTTTGGCTTCATACTATCTTCCATCCTGATCCATTCTACCTAGCTGCTGATAGTCTTCGTGCTTTCACTTCATTGCTTACTTGACTATGGCTTGTCTAGTGTAGTCTACCTTCCGCTGCATATCAATAGGTTCATTTCTACTGTTTGTCTTCAAAGCCCCGTGTTTTGAAGACTTTCTAAAAATCACCTATTCACCCCCTCTAGTCGATAACTAGCACTTTCAATTGGTATCATAGCAAGGTGCTCCCTTATTCTGTGTGATTCGGTTTAACCACTTGGAGTTTTAGCTATGTCGATTGCAGGGATAATCAAATTCTCTGCTGCGTGCCCTGTCTTCGATGACACTGATTACCCCTACTGGCGCAGGCAGGCGCTGGATGTCCGGGCTGCGGGCCGGATGTCCGGCTGTTCGCGAGACGCCAGATGTCTGGGGCATTGGCTGGATGTCCGGCCTGGCGGTGACCAAATCTGTTCTTCTCTGGATAGGTGTTGCCGGATTTCTGGGTTTGGTCATCGGATGTCTGGGCGTTGCTGAGGCGCTGGATGTCTGGGCTGTCGTCGGATGTCCGGCCAGTGAAGCTCTTGGCCTTCTGTTGGTGCAGATCCTGGGCGGCTGCACAGGCGCCGGATGTCCGACCGTTGTAGCATCAGCAGCTCCGTCTTCTTCCGTCGTCGCTTGCAGGCTTCCCTCGCGGATGGTGTGGTTGTACCTTGGTGCATGCACTCCTCCTCGTCGTCCGTAGTGTACCGACAATACCTATGCATGCACACGAGTGGAGTGTCAAGTAGTATACCATCCTCGAAGGGGTCAAGTGAGCGCGTGTAAAGGAGATGATTCACCTTTGGGTATGTGAAGTAGATGTCGCACGTGTCACTCGCCAAACGGACTCTTGACATGGTGATGTCCATAGGATGCTCCGCATCATCTCCCCTCCCTTGGGAAAGATCCAACCTCGGATAGAAAACCAAATCACCATGGGGAAGAGATGGCTTCACCGTGTAGAAGTGGACGTTCACCAAGTAGTTGTCATCTTGAAGCTTGAAATGGGCACTCTCCAATGTCGCACCGTCTTGTGATTCCTTCAAAAGGAGTAAGGACAAGAAATACTTGGAAAAACAAATGTGGTTAGCGTTAGTGCAAAACCAAGCATTCAAGAGGTGAGTCACCAAACAAGTGTCGTCATCATGCAAAGCATATGGTGTGACAAAGGATTGTGACATGGCATGTAAGCATATCAATCGAGCACAATCAAAGATATCATGGGGACAAGCATGTAAATGTGAGGTAGTGATGCAAATATATGCAAACATGTAAGCATATCAAGCATGGGCAAAGCGCTCAATGAAAGGTCTATGGTAGGCATAAGAAGCATTCACAACACCAAATAAAATGAAGTGTCTAAACACATGGGTCAAGTGCAAGACAATCCAAGCATAATGTGCATGCGGTGTAGTGAATATTGTTTGGCACTCAACACAATGGATAGAGCAATTGTTCATCATGTGTGAGGCAATCAAGGCAAGCATGTAGCAATCAACGGGACATGGCATATGTGAGGTGATGACATTGTTGCAACCAAACATATGATAGGAGCAAGTAATCCAAGAATTGGATGCAACACACAAGGCATATATATCATGATGCATGTAATGGTGAAAATGACAAGTCGAAGCAAGATCTCTAACATGTGTGCAATCAAGTGGTCCAAGATGAACAATAAGTCTCATGGTGCAAGCAACACAAGTAGTATGATCTGTCATATCCACGCTCAAGAAAGATGTCACCTTGTAGGTGTGTCCTTGTGCGTCCTTCACAATGCCGAATTACAAGCAAGTGCGTTGTAGAATCGTCGTGGTAGAAGGTGGTTCGCTCTCAAGAGCTCGGATGCTCAAGTCATGTGAAGTGGAAGTTGACACGAAGTCCAAGTATCCTACACATGCACACAACAAAAGAAAGAACGTATGTGCATGGTAGATAAACACATCATCCATCATGATGGTTCTCTTCTCTTGCACATAACCATTAGAAGCACAAGTGCATGAATAATATGGTGCAACAACGGCAATATTCATGGCACTAGGTATATGGTGCAAAGAGGTAAGACAAGCATGCTTCACAAGAGAAATGTCAAAATCTCCAAATATACGTGAGAATTCTATGGGGAAATCTCATCATCAAGACTAAAAAGGCATTGTTGCACTCAATACATGTCAAATCATCTAGCATGAGGGAGGCAACATATGGAGAGATATGACAAGAAGCAATAACAATCATGTGCAAAGCCTATAGATGGTTTTCATCAACCGCATGAAGTGAGCAAGTATGAATCATTGGTGATGCAACATAAGCAAGCATAGTAATCAAGTCGTGCAAGCTAGTAGTGCGAAGATGCAACATACTAGAGGAAATCATGGCAATCATGTCATGTGAGCAAATAATAGGAATAGACAATGCACATGACATATTGCAAGCACGAGCACAAAGCAAGATCATAGTATCATCATAGGCATGGGGCACAAAGCAAACATGGCAATAACAAGCAATATCTCCACCAAGCTTGCAAATACACATACAAGTACTAGAATCAATCATCATGTGTAATGCAAAGCAAGGGTCACAAATGCATGGCAAAGGCGTAGGAGTGAGCATATCATGCAAAGTGAACATGGCAAGATGGGCATATAATATATAACGGACAATAACCCATAGCCAAGTGAGAGCCAAGTAGAAGAAATGCGCGAAGTCTTTGCGCGAAGAGAGTGGTGGGAAAGACAATCCATGGAATCCCAAGTCATCATTGCTCCCTAGAGCTCGTTTTGTCAACTCGTGGGATTGCGATGTTGACAAGAATTCGTGGGTACCTACACAAAAGAGACCCAAACAAAAGAGATTGTGTGTGTGGTAAATGTACACATCATCCATCATGATGTGTATGTGCACGTGAGAGTTAGCACAAGATAAGCATCGCTCAAAGAAATTTGATGCATGGTATGAGAACATGTCATCCATCATGAAAGAATAGTTATTGTGTATAACACGATGGGGACACAAATTGAGAATGCAATTATATGGCGCATCAATAGCATGTTTATTTATGGGAAGCATATGGTGCACACAAGTATTGGGATCATGCAATGAATGGGATGAATCAAAATATCCTAAAATGTATGAGGAAACTATGGGGGTCTCCTCATGAGCAATATTGGAAAGATCACATGGAGAAAATGGACAACATCCAAAACAATGCATATCCGAAGCTAGGTGTTCATGGCATGGCATATGAGATAAATGATGCAAAGGGAGCATATCAATATCATCACAAGAAAAACAAATGCCAATAACCATGGGCTTGTCATCTATGCCATATGTGCAAATTGGGTTTATTTTAATAGCATATGCATAGTCACTATCAAGAGATTGCAAATATGACATATGATTGATCTCATGCATAGCATATGACAAGTCAAGCGGATTGGAAAAAATGATGTGACCGAGAGAATTAGCACAAGAAATCCTATGTAACATGGCATCACAACTAATAGACTCCACATGGCAATCATCATACTCATCATAAATGGGTAAATCATCGCATGGGGAATTCACACTAGCATGAAGCATGGAAATAGGTTGATCAACATCATGCAAGCAATCAATGTCATGATAATCCACTAGTGGGACAAGAGCATCACCTTCACCTATGTTATCTTTGTCATTCCACTCATGTGGTGTAGGTGAGGTGGGTAAGGACAAATGCTGGTCAAGATCATCATTGTGATGGAGCCATGTGGGGGGTGCATCATATTCCACCATGGCCATCGTCTTGTCCAAAGGTAGGACGTAGTCGTCGTGAATCGGCGCGTCATCATATATTGGACATAGCACCAAATGAGAAGACACAATAGAGGTAGAGGTCAAGTCGTTAGTGTTGGAAGTGGCCTCACATGACCTATCAACTATCTCACTCTCTCTATGTGGTGGTTCACTCACTTCCTCAAAATAGGTGCGCTCAAACTCACATATGGTGGAGTCACTCATCTCACTCAAGAGGTGGGGTTGTGGCTCTCCTCACATAGGAATTGTGGAAACACATCATATATGGGGCTAGTGGTGAAGTCACTCTCACTCTCAATATGGTGGCAAAAGTCACTTAAGTCATCATACGTCGCCGTGGTTAAAGGGAAAATCCCATGCTCAACCATCTCGTCGTCGTCGCCGTGGATGAAGGCCGAAGATGGCACATCATCACTCTCGCCTCCAAAAATGGAAGAATCATCCTTGCTCGCCACCTCGCCACTTGCCTCCAAAGCTTGGTCCTTGAGGGTCTCCGTAGTCGTACTTGTCGACGCACCATCTTGAAAAAGAGTCAAAGTAGACTCGGCATCATTAATGCCACAAAGAGGGATGGCGGTGAAGTCAAACTTGGGATCATCGTCTTGGAGCTTGTCGGGCTTGGACATCTTGGTGGTACTATCCTCATGCTCGCCTTCTTGGAGCTTGGTCTTCGAGAAGTGTGCTTGGGGTCGAGAAGCCTTGGCCTTCATGAGTTCTTGTTCCGCCTTGAGAGCACCAATGTAGTTGTCGTCGAGGGACTTCTAGTTCTCGAGGAAGATCGTCTTGGAGATGTCGTTGTGTAATCCCATCATGAAGTGGAACTTCATCGAAATGGGTTCGTCCACTCCGGCTTGTAGCAAGGCAATCTTCATCTCCTTGAAGTACTCGTCGACGGACTTGGATCCTTGGATGGTGTTCTCCAATTGGCGTTGAAGTTGTTCCGTGTAGGTTGGGGGCACAAACTCTCGCCGCAAAGCTCTCTTCGTCTTGGGCCAACTCATGTTGTAGCTCTCCGAAGGTGTGTGAAGCCACCATGTGGACACGTAGTCGTGGAAGTTCGTTGTGGCGCACTTCACTTGATCTTCGGGAGGAACTTGATGTAGCTGGAGGTAGTCGTCCATTAGGCGTTCCCACTCGAGATACTCCTCGGGTTCTTGAGTCCCATAGAAAGGAATCTTGTGGTCGGTGTCGAGGTCGTAGTAGCTCGTGGAAGTCGCGGACTTGAGCTTGGGGAGCTTCTCTTGATGTGCTTGTGGGCGAAGATGCCGTATGTCCGTAGACGAAGATGCCTTGAAGTCGCTTGGCGAAGATGCCAAGGGCGATGGTGAAGTCGTTGAGCGGTTGTTGGTGTTGAGCTCTTGACCTTCATGTTCATGGTGGTGATGGTGTCGATGCCGATGTGACCTTACCGGAGATGGTAGCTCGGAGGCATGTGCTCTTGAGCGTCTTCTCGAAGATGAGGAAGATCGCTTGTACGACATGATGAGGGCTTTGATCTCCTCCATTTGAGCTTGCATCTTGGCGTCGTTGGAGTTGTTCGTGGCATCGAACTCGTCGTTGTTGTTGTAGACCGAAGATGAAATGCCCTGCCTATCCATCACAATACTCGAGCAAATATGAGTGGAGAAAGGAGAAGAACTATACCAAATGTACCTTGACCGATGTTGAAGATGGATCAATGATCACTCAATGATGTAACAAGGAAATAGCACAATTGGTACCAATTCTTGTCGGTTTCTCACACCTACACAAATAAGGCTTATGGTGGAGCTCGGTGAGGATAGTGGCACAAAAAATGTTAGCAACAGTCAATAATGTTGAAAGAGATTCACAAATTCACAAGTGAAACAAGTAGACCAATAGCAATATGTGGCACACGGAAACGCACACACGGATAGAGAAAATGGGGTCATGCAACCAAGGATGAGCACAAAATGTTGAATCCACGGAAAACGCTCGTGTTGCACAACTCAAGGGAGACGCTAGCATGATTGCTTTATAGGCGGATACGACACTTGTGCACAACCTATAGGATGCAAAAATGGATAACTTTCTATCCAAAGTATGCTATATATGTATGATGTTCCGGTGGTATGATCCAAGATGATCAGATATGACAATCTTATATGCAATGTGGTATGATGCTATGGCACTTTCTTACAAGCTTCTTTGCTCTTTCTCTTTTGCTTAAAAGCTTATTCTTTCTTTTTTTCTTTGTATGACCACTTTTGCACAATGCACAAACCAAGATAGCTATTGTGTATATGTGGGAACAAACTTGAGGCACACGAGATGCTATGATACCAATATGATATTGTATGGCATGCAATGTATGGTGTAGATCACTAATGTGCACAAGTAACATTGCCGGCAATACTCAAATGGCTAGTCTCGATAGGCAAGTGACGCAAAATGGGCTAGGGGTTATCAATGCAATGGCAAGGGAATGTACAATGGAGGGATGCCACGATACCAAGATGATATGGAGGTTACCGTCCGTGTCGATGATGACTGGCGGTGATCTTGATGGAGATACCAAGATGATGGAGACTCGTCCCTAAGTAGCCGAAACACCTTAGGAAATGGAAAAACAGCGAACTCAAAATCTCAAATGTCAAATGTCAAATGGTGGTAGCGGGATGCGATGGTGGTTACGGAAGCTCAATGGGATTGCGGAAATGCAATGATGGGTTTTGCGAGTAGGCAATGCGGAAGTGGAGGGTAAGGTGGTGTACTATACACGGTGTCGGAGTTGAAAGCACGGTCCCTAAGTAGCCTAAACACCTTAGGAGACACAACTCACAACACTAACAAAATTGGGTTAAGTTGGGATGGTGGAAGTGTATGGTGGTCAAGCCTATGCGGAAGTTATGGTGGTGGTGGTGGTTGATGAGGAAGAAACCATCCCTAAGTAGCCTAGACACCCTAGGAGACTCAAATCACTCCTCAAGCAACCACTAATGCGATGGGGAACAAAATTGGTTAGGTTGCGTAAGTCGGTGGTGGTTATGCGGAGGTTGTGGTGGAAGCCCTAGGCAAAGATTCCAAAGTTCCAAAAATTTGATGGAGTCAAATGGTGATGGTAGTATTTTTGCGGGAAGGGGGATCTCAAGAGCTTTTCAACGAGCTAAAGAACGTCAAAAACAGACTCCGAATGAATTATTATGGACAAAACGGTGAAACGGGGAAGGCTGAAATCCCAGGGGCCGGATGTCCGGGGTGGAGCCCGGATTTCCGGGGCTGTCTGTCCAGAACCGAGCAGATTTAGTGCTCCAGGAGCCGGATGTCCGGCCCGACGAATCCAGATCTAGTTTAGAGCGGAAATTTTTGAATTGGGGGCGGAAATTGATGATTCCAAGGGCAAAATTTGATGGATTTTGTGGATGGAAGGTGGGAAAAATTGGAGATATGCTAGATCCACTCGAAACCAAACAAATCCATGGATCAAAATCAACAAAACTTCGTCAAACCAACAAATCACAAAAAAATTGGGGCTATTTTTGGTGGAGATTTTCAAAATTGGGGAAGAACACAACAAAATTAGGCTAGAAAACTATGAGGGAGGCTCTGAAATCGTGATCAACGTGGCTCATGATACCAAGATGATGTAGGGTGGAACCCTAGATGGCCGATCTTTCATCAAAGGAGCAGATCCCGTGATGAACACGAAGAACACGAGGGGAAAACAATAGGGGAAATCACAAGGGAGCACAAAGAGGAACACTCAAACCAACAAGTATGATCACACATGTGCTAGATCCTCGAAACACAAAGAGATACAAGATCCAGAGTCAACAACGGATGATACATAGGTAGCTGGTCTTCTCCGTGAGGAGGTCTTGATGTTCTTCTCCAAAAGGAGGTCTTGAATCCAAAGTGGATCTTCTCTGTAGAGGGGACGCGCTCTCTCTCGTGGAGTAGATCCTATATGGATGAGCGAAGCTCTATCTCTCAAATGGGCTATCACAACGCTGATCCTAACTAGGAGGAGGGGGAGTAGTATATATAGTCTAAGCCATGAAGGGGTAAGTGGGAAAGAGGGATACATGGGCCTTTGGCCCAACTCTGCGCGCAGGCAGGCGCCGGATGTCCGGGCTGGGGGCCAGATATCCGGCTGTTCATGAGACGCCAGATGTCCGGGGCATTGGCCGGATGTCCGGCCTGGCGGTGACCGAATCTGTTCTTCTCTGGATAGGCGTCGCCGGATTTCCGGGGTTGGTTGCCAGATGTCCGGGCGTTGCTGAGGCGCCGGATGTCCGGCCGCTGAAGCTATTGGCCTTCTGTTGGTGCAGATCCTGGGCCGCTGCACAGGCGCCGGATGTCCGGCCGCTGTAGCATCAGCAGCTCCGTCTTCTTCCGTCGTCGCTTCCAGGCTTCCCTCACGGATGGTGTAGTTGTACCTTGGTGCATGCACTCCTCCTCGTCGTCCGTAGTGTTCCGACAATACCTATGCATGCACACGAGTGGAGTGTCAAGTAGTATACCATCCTCGAAGGGGTCAAGTGAGCACGTGTAAAGGAGATGATTCACCTTTGGGTATGTGAAGTAGATGTCGCACGTGTCACTCGCCAAACAGACTCTTGACATGGTGATGTCCATAGGATGCTCCGCATCACCACATCAGGCACATGTCACTTTCTTGGATGATCTCTTGTCTGTTGGTCTTCAAAGAAGCAGAACTATGTGTCTCTCTCCACTTCTGAATCTGAATACATTGCTGATGGATCTTGCTGCGCTCAGCTTCTATGGATGAAGCAGACTCTCAAGGACTATGGTATCCATCTGAAGCAAGTACCACTTTACTGCGACAATGAAAGCACCATCAAGATTGCCAACAACCCAGTTCAGCACTCAAAGACAAAGCACATTGAAATTCATCATCACTTTCTCAGAGATCATGTCATGAAGGAAGATATTGATATCATTCATGTCAGCACTGAAGAGCAATTGGCAGATATCTTCACAAAGCCCATGGATGAGAAAAGGTTTTGCAAGTTGCGGTGTGAGTTAAATATCCTAGAATCCTCGAATGTCCTGTGATTGGACACACATCCTAACGCTTATGCATGTGATGACTTAGATGCGCAACACACGAAGTAATGTATATCTTCAATCAATGAAGACATACACTCTGAGTGTGAATACATTAATGCAGAATATGACTTCAGAGTGCCACGATAATTGTGCACTGTGTCTAGGTCTAATACTCCCTATATGTGGGTAATGCCACCACCAAATTCTGGTTTAAAGTGTTTCGTTTGACGTCACATTTGCAAAGTCATCGCACTTGTTTTGTATTCAACATTGATTTGACTTCATGTTTATCTTCTCAATGTTGATTTGGTCTTATATATACATACTAGCACAAATGCCCGTGCGTTGCAATGGGAGACATTTTTACATGTCTCATGCCTCGGTCTGTCTCCTCGTCTCATCATCTCAGTATGCACTCCTTGTCCTCGTCTTCATCTCCTCGTCTCAGTCTGTACTCCATATTATTTTGTGTTAATTAGAGAGTTTTGTTTCCATATTTCTCTGACTGATTTATGTCCATATTCCTAACACCTATTCCGTATTTTGTCTCAATTCCTTTCCTTCCCTTTATTATTGTCCCTCAATTCCTTTCCTTCCTCTTTCCTTGCACATAGGGAATTAGCAAGATCCAAACCATTCCTCATAGCTATCACTTCTAAGGTGATCACGTCTGCTGCAAATGGAATGAATTTACACCGAGCCGCCAGAAAATTAGCTCTATAATCCCTGAGTATGGCCGCCGTAACTCGACTCTTTTGTCTGTGAAAAATATTGCATCAACATTTGGTTTAGTGATACTCAGGTTTGGCTTATACCACCTGGCTTCACGTATACTTGGTGAACGGGGTGATGAATTCTGATGATTGCTTGCAATTGACAAGACCAAAATTGACCATCTCCATGCTGCCAGAACTGCTTCGTTGTGCATAATTTGTCTGTGGATCCGCCACAAGTACCAACCCCCGGTTGCTATCTCTTGTTTGAAATTCAAAGTTGGATGTATAGCTAGGTGTCCCTATGGAAGAGCTAAGATGTGTTCGAATATAACAGAACCCGATCTATCCCAAGGCGGGTCCACATGACTCACGCATTTGTGCACATGAATAGTAGATGTCAGATGTCCTCCACCCATTGATGACAAATAGGGCAGGATCCGTATGACCCGACATGCCTATTGGTTAAGATAGCTTAGAGAGGAATAGTTTCTCGCAAAACTCTCAATCCAAAAATCTATACCTTACGTGGAATCTGAAGTTTGCAAAAAGTATTCCAGACAGTCAAAGGGGTAGAGGCACGAGGTCACTCTTTCATGTTTACATGCACCAGGAAAGTATGTATCTAGTAAATATGTTAAGTACTTTGGATTGAACAAATTTCGATTCTATTTGTGTGCCATGCTATCAAGTCTTCAAAGCATGCCAAGAATGAATCTGAATTTGCATAACCCTATGAATTCGTGCACATGCAGGCGTGGTAGTCTTATGCACGCAGGCACTCGGGCGTTTAGTTAGTCTAATAAGTAGAGGTCACGGGATCCTCTCAGGAGTTTCATAGTGATGGGCTCCTCCGCAGCCTCGGTGCTGGCTCGTTCGCAGAGCTTAAATGGAGAGTTTTCTTTCCTTATTTCCTCATTTCCTTCCATTTTCCTTGCACATCTTTCTTATTCTTTGTCTTATTTTCTTTCCTTTCGTATTCCTCTCGTTATATATAGGTTTATGTGTTCCTTCTTTATTCCCCTCATTTTTTTCTTTCCTCTTTGCATATTAGTAATTCTTTAATACGGCTCCTTGATACAAGGAATCTCAAAAACATATATAAATTAGAAGAATTTTACGCAAGGGGCCGAGGTGGGATTTTGTATAATGTCAGAGTTATGCAGTGTTGATGGGCCGACCCATAGTCTGAGATTTTCTATAAGTGGGCGAGATGGGACTTCAGATAAACCAACCTTTTTTGTACCACAAGTTAGCCCAGCCAGGTTGGCTGTGGTCCGTAGGAACTTAACTTAAGGTCATGTGTTCAAATCCCAGCAGCCACAAGGAATGACTCTATTAAATCTCAGCGGTAAATATTTATTGGTTATCATAAAACAACGGTTATAAATAGATGACGTATGGAGAACTATGAAAGCCTCCGTCCTTTATTATTAGGTAAAGATACTTGTGTTCTGTCCTCTACAGCATTCACTTATAGCTATGTCTTCTTGTTTGAATCTTTTCATCTAAGTGAGTGTGCTCGGACCCTAACCCCTTCTATGCTTCTACCTCAAATTCTATCTATCCAAATCATATGCATTCTGTTGAAACTGTCGAAAGTCTTCTCTGCGTCCTTGTTAGCAGAAGATACAGAGACAAAAGTTGAATCTGTTTTAATGCTATATCCTTATTGCCTGAAACCTGGAGAAGCCGGAATGACCACCCAACAATCCAGGTGTGCATGGGAACATGGAACAACTTCCAATGTGTTTCATGCATGCCACGTGTCCTTCAGATGTGAACCGCCAGGGGCACCTGCGTAATTAGGTTGTGTTGTCCTTTTCCTTATAAATACACAACTCACCACGGTCATTATCTCTTCTTCCACCTCGCCACCTCGTACAAACCCTAGCACCTCCGCTAGCTTGCGGCGACGCCGGAGACAAAGCGCTTAGCTGCCGCGACTTCTTCGACGCCGTCCTCACGCCGGCCGCGGACCTCATCCTCTCCGCCGCCGCCGTAGGTGTCTTCCGCCGCCAAGTTAGGGTGCAGGAGATTGAACTGCTCGGCCTCCCTCTCAACTTCGTCTAGCAGTTCTTCGTGTGGTAATTAAATCTTACTTTTACTACCCTTTTTGATCCGTCAAATCCATCCACTTCAACCAAAAGTAGTTTCTTCACTTTCATATCTGGATCTGTCCATGTCTGCATCTCATATCATGCCAAGTATATTCACTTATGCTTCACAACTAGTTAGATTCCTCACTTGTACTTATTCATGGATTCGTACAAATCTGGAACCGACTCTCTTCAAATAAGTGAATATCTTCGCACTATGAGGTCAATGTCTTCGAACTGATTTATCTTCAAAATCTTCTGAGAATGCATATGACCTCTTCCCCTTCCCTCGCACCTCTAATGTTGTCATAGGTACATGTCCGTGGGAGAATCCCTTTGTTCTCATAGTCTGCATTCGTTTGCAGAATTCTTACAGCGACACATCAATTCTCCTGAAGCCAGTTCCTGTCTGACCAGCAGACGGAAGCCATTCACAGTCTTGAAGCCTTTCAGCTTGAATACTATGGCCACTGAGAAATTAGCTAGAAAGGGTGGCAGGTAGCGCCGTGGGGATACAGCCAAGGACCTGCCACCAGATCTCTTTGAAATGTACAAGACAGATCCTGAGGAAACCTATGGAGAATGCAAGAACTGAATCCAATGGATTCAAAGATATTGGGCAAAGGAATGGTACAGATACAGATTTGTAACTGCTGAATAAGCTGAAAAGAACGCCATCAAGGGCCCCTGGGGAGATATTGTATACAGAGGTCTTCAGCCCAAGTCCAATCCCGAAGCCATTGCTCAAGGTTTCTATCCGTGCATGCTCCGAGGGCCACAGCCCGGAAATGTTGACCCATCATCTTTGTTGTGGTGTCGTGAAGACAACCTCTTCAAGCGCAATTTCCAGTTTGCAAAGGAGTCTGCTACAAAGAACAAGAAGGACCTGGGACTCGATTTCAACCCTGGTCCGTCTGCTCCAAGGGCTGATGGCACACGTGATGCCAATCCCAATGAAATCGGCCCCTTCTACAACCTCGAAGGCCTCATCACTCATATTGTTGTACGGGGGCCTACGGTGGATCACACAGCTGACGACGTAGATTCTGATGAAGCACCAGCTCCACCTAAGTCACAGAAGCCAAAGAAGTCAAAAGCTTCAAAGCCCTCTGCTGCACCAAAAGCTTCACGCATGAAGCCATTGGCCACTACACCTCCTGAACCCAGTGTGCAATCTGAAGATATTTCTCGTGTCTCCGAGAAGATGGAGAAGCCCAAGAAGAAGAAGCCCAAGAAGATTTCTGGGCTCGAACTTACTCCTGCAGCCATTCTGAGGAACAAAGATGAGACCATTGATATGTCCAGTGATGAAGATGTTGGTGATGATGCCCTTGAGCTTCTGATAAAGAGTAAGCAAGAGGCGGAGATCTTCATGAAAGCACAAGTGCTCCCTAGGTGGTTTTGATAATTGATGACAACATATCTCTTGTTGGACTAACATTTCTATCTAGCATGTTTCAGATAAGTTCAACAATGGAGTGGCATGGACTAAAGGTTGTGGGAACTCCATCAAGATGCTAAGGACAAAGGATTGGCTAAAGCTTCAAGCTCAAGACTCTTCATTTTACATTTTAGTGATCCAAGATCACATTGAATCCATAGGAAAAGCCAATACTATCAAGGAGGGATGAGGTGTTGCTTAATGAGCCTCTTGCTTCATGTGCTTAATGATATGCTCCAAAATCCTCAGCTACTTTCCCACTTCCACATATGACCTAAACACAAAGCCAAACTCGGACCTACCGATTATTCCTATCCGGCGCCACCGAGTTTCACCTGTCATAGCCACTGCCAGAAACCCTAATCAGCTCGGTCTTACCGAGATGGGCTTGCAAACTCTCTGTTACCTATTGCAATATTTTTGGTCCCACCGAGATATGCAATCGGCCCCACCGAGTTTGCTTGGCCAACTCTCTGTTTCACTTATTACCCAAATCGGTCCCACCAAGTTTGAGTAATCGGTCAAACCGAGTTTTGGATTTACCCTAACCCTAGCACATCGGTCCCACCGAGTTGATCCAGTCGGTCCCACCGAAAATCTCTAACGGTCACTAGGTTTCCTATTTCGGTCTGACCGAGTTTGTTGATTCGGTCCCACCGAGATTGGTAAATCGTGTGTAACGGTTGGACTTTGTGTGGAGGCTATATATACCCCTCCACCTCCTCTTCATTCGTAGAGAGAGCCATCATACTAAGCCTACACTTCCAGCATCCTATTTCTGAGAGAGAACTACCTACTCATGTGTTGAGGCCAAGATATTCCATTCCTACCATATGAATCTTGATCTCTAGCTTTCCCCAAGTTGCTTTCCACTCAAACCTTCTTTCCACCAGATCCAAATCCTATGAGAGAGAGTTGAGTGTTGGGGAGACTATCATTTGAAGCACAAGAGCAAGGAGTTCATTACCTACACACCATTTGTTACTTCTTGGAGAGTGGTGTCTCCTAGATTGGCTAGGTGTTACTTGGGAGCCTCCGACAAGATTGTGGAGTTGAACCAAGGAGTTTGTAAGGGCAAGGAGATCGCCTACTTCGTGAAGATCTACCGCTAGTGAGGCAAGTCCTTCGTGGGCGATGGCCATTGTGGGATAGACAAGGTTGCTTCTTCGTGGACCCTTCGTGGGTGGTTGCTTCTTCGTGGACCCTTCGTGGGTGGAGCCCTCCGTGGACTCGCGCAACCATTACCCTTCGTGGGTGGAGCCCTCCGTGGACTTGCGCAACCGTTACCCTTCGTGGGTTGAAGTCTCCATCAACGTGGATGTAGGATAGCACCACCTATCCGAACCACGGGAAAAACATCCGTGTCTCCAATTGCGTTTGAATTCTCCAAACCCTTCCCCTTACATTCTTGCAAGCTGCATGCTTTACATTCCGCTGCTCATATACTCTTTGCATGCTTGCTTGATATGTATTGTGTATGTTGAAATTGTGCCTAAAACTCCACTCAAACCAAAAAGGCCTAAAAATTGCAACTTTAGCACTAAGTGTCTAATCACCCCCCTCTAGCACATCTACTTCTAGATCCTACACTTCAACGATCTGCCCCTCTTTTATGTGGATATCCTGAACAACTTCATTGATGAATGGTTCGACGACC
Source organism: Triticum urartu (assembly GCF_056163025.1). Classification (NCBI taxonomy): domain Eukaryota; kingdom Viridiplantae; phylum Streptophyta; class Magnoliopsida; order Poales; family Poaceae; genus Triticum; species Triticum urartu. The sequence goes on along the minus strand of NC_141878.1, from coordinate 265,416,630 downwards.
AGAGCATAAGCATTGATGATCTTCAACTGCCAGTGGACATTAGCGTCACCTTCCATGGAGCCATTGCTAATGAGTTGGCCTTGGCTCATAATATTGTCGAGCTGAAGAACAAAATTGATTTTGAGAAGGCACAGTTCAAGAAGCACATGGCAAAGCTCAGCTTGGCTGATGTTCAAAGCTTCCAGCAGAAACGCAAGGCTCTGGGACATCCCGGTATTGACCCAGAATGGCTGCCAAACAGAAGAAGTCTGCTGCGACCCGAACTGAAACTCTAAGGCAGGAAGAACCTCATATTCTCTTCCCTGCTAGTATGACAGGCACGAAGCCCAAGGCCCCCTCGGCAGCATCAGAACTGAAGAAGACTAGGGCAGCTGAAGCCGAAGCCAATAAGTGCAAGCACAAGCATGATTCTGATGATGCTCCATCACATAAGAAACTGAAAAAGGCTTCAAAGAAAGAGCGCGCTGCGGCCTCTGAGCCACTTGTTGTTGAGCCCATCTCAGTTGCACGTCCTGCCTCCTCCAACCAAGAGCGTCAACTTGTAGTTCACGAGCCTGCTACCATAGAGGCTCTTGAAGACGCAGAAGTACCAGCTGTTGACCCCATCACAGCTGAAGACATTGATCATGAAGACAATGTAGAAGATGATGAAGTCCTTCCTCAGATCGAGCACCAACCGGTATCATCGCCTGTTCTCACAAACAGCGAACTCATCAGCATTGGTCATCCTTTGATGCCAATTGCTCAGGATGCTTCATGGGCTGATCGCCCTCAACAAGAGACCCCAAGTAATGAAGACACACCCAGTACTCCACCACCTCAAGTCACCACTCCGGTACTTGATGACGACTACATGGTCCAGACCACTCCATCACCACAGTCATCACCCACATTCCGCAGGCTTCGCAAAAGCCCTAGGCCATAGGTCAACATGTCGAGCATTCCAGAGGGGGAAGTGCAACAAAGCTCAATAGCACACCAAGTATTTCTTGAAGCCACTCCTACTGTGAATGTCTCTGAGTCTGAAGCAAAAGCTGCTGAAGACATTCTGGCTGCATCAGCCGAAGAAGAAAGAGTTCACACACCCCGATCACTCAAGAAGTTGTTCTCGAGGAGAATGTGTCAGCGCCCGACCCTCCTGTTACTGAAGAGGAGGTTGAAAACATTGAGGCGGCCACAACCAACACTGCTAAAGCCAATGATGTTGTCGTGGCTGAAAATATTGTGGCGCCTGAAGCTAATGTTGCACCTGAAGCTAGTGTGCAACCTGAAGCCATGGTCAATGCCGAAGCTGCAGTTCCACCCCCAAGGCCTCACACTATTGACCAGGAATTTGATCGCGGCCAACTTGTCACTATCAGATGGCCTGTTCTGGTTCCTCCCACTGCTCTCGGACCACAATATGAATACCATGTGGAGCAGAGGCCTCAGGTCCAGAAGCCAAAGCCTAGACTTCCAAGGTTTCCCAGTGCGGCAACATCACCAGGAACGTTCGGTGTAAGCAGCTTCAGGGAACACAACACATTCTTTGACAGTGCCAAGAACCCGTACTCGAAGCCAAAGATCTCATCTGATCGCTTCTGGAGCTTTCCCCAGTGCAGTTATTACTCCTGCATCTTATACAATCAAGAGCGGATCTTTCCTCACATGCATCTGGATTGTGAAGCCATTGCTGGACTGCCCTGCTTGGAAGAAGCTCTAGACTATTTCAGAGATGTTGGCCTTCTGCAGTTTGTCACAGACAAAGAGCATTGGAAGAAGAGCTTCTACTGCAGTTCTATGCTACTCTTCCCATTCGTGGCTACAACAGGGATCCGAAGACTTGGGTCCTTGAGTGAATAACAGGTGATGTGCACCATGAAGCCAAAGCTCAAGATATCATCGAGCTTACTTCCCTGCCCACTCCAGGTGAGTTCTCTGAACCTGGTTGTCAGCTACACATGAATGCATTGGGGAGCATATTTCAGAAGTCTGAGCCCAACATGAGTCAGATGCTCAGCATGATGAAGCCACTGCCACAAGATGCTGAATATCCTAAGGAATTCTTTGTCAAAGACCTCGAGTATCTGCCCTGAACCATTTATCACATTGTAAGGCGAACTCTATGTCCCATCAAAGGACATTCTCCTGCAGCCAAGCTTGAAGGCAATATGAAGACATTGGTGTTCTATATTCTCAATGGCATCAGCTTCAATGCTCAAGATTTCTTCATCAGGCAACTTGCTGCATCTGGAATTGATCTATTTGGCCTGAAGTTTTATGCTCCATGGGTGATGCGCTTGATCAAGCTTCACTCTTCTATCAACTATCAGCCCTTTGTGTGCAACCATCTTATCTTCTTGCCTGAGGTTGATGTGTCTGTCGAAGACATCTACCCTGAGCCTGCCAAGGAGCCACTTTATCTTCATAACGTTGATCGCCAAAGCTTCTCGCAACCAATTGAGGGAGTTCTTGCTGCAACTTGTGTCTATCCTCTGGCTGGAAATACACGTGCACCTCATCATGCGACTACTGAAGCCACTGAAAGCACCATTGCTCAAAGGCCTCGGAAGCGATCTCGTGTTCTCAATGACCGAGAGTTTCTTGTGGCCTTGCATCAGAAACAAGATAGGCACCATGACTGGCTATAGCGTCAGATGCAGAGCATCTTGGTGGACGTCAATCGCATCAGAAACTTGGCCACCAAGAACTCATTTGTTGCTCAAGAAGCCTGTAGGAGGTCCTGGAAGAGTCTCACACTTCTATGCCCTGAAGAAGATCTTCATGAAGATGGCTTCACTGAGGGTTTCAAATTTGACTCCACTCCTCCTCGCAATGCAAGCTGGCGTCGAACTTCACCCATTGAAGATTCTGAGTATTCATCTTTGGCTGCAACTGTTGTTGCGAGAGTCGAAGAAGAAGAAGACGATGCCACTTCACCAGCCATGGCTTCACTGCATCTCGACACTGCACCAGGCCCCTTTGCACCACCGAAGTCCAACGTCGACCCTGCACCTTCATCTACTCCTGATGGGAACGAGTAGATGCTCTATGTCTTCAAACCTTTTTGGTCCTTACTGACAAAAGGGGGAGAAGCATATGAGTTCATAGTCTTCAAGCAGGTCCAATATGGGTGGTTGCCATAATTTTTGCTAAGTGGTTACAACTCTCATTTTTGATACATTTGGTTCTTTGGGTTGTAACACTTAAACTTGATGGTCGTCTGCTACCTTGTCTGCCACTCTGTGATGCAATGATAAATTCCTCATGAAGTCATTCTGCAGACGTCCATTTTTCATTATGCATGGCATTATCTTCGTTTTATCTTTATATGCATGATGAATTATCTTCATAGGTTGAAGAGGATCTCCACAAGTAAAACCTGCCATGTGCATTTGCATTCAAGAGAAAACTACTTATATGCACATCTTCAGGGGGAGCCTTTTGCTACTTATGAAGACAATGCCTTAAATCTCTAAATTTTCACATACTTTTATCCCCGTTCAAAACTTCAACCAGTTTGTCATCAATCACCAAAAAGGGGGTGACTGTAAGTGCATCTAGTGCCACCCCTAGTTGGTTTTGGAGTATTGACGACAAACTTGGTTAGGGGACTAATGTGTTTGTGAGAATTGAAGGAAAGCACGGGTAGTAGTCCCTCATTGATTCGGTTTACCTACTAGAGACGACCCCTAAAAATGTGTGAAGACATTGAAGACAATGGTGGTCTGTGAAGAGATTCACATTGAAGACTATGACATCAGAAGACATCGCATGAAGACTATGCATTGCGAAGACATAGTTGTTTCGTAGTTTCCTTTTCTTCTTTGTTGAGTCATAGGAACCACCATAATATTAAGTGGGGTCCAAGTGAACAAAGTCAGAGTGACTGAAGTGATGCTCAACCAAATCCTATGTCTTCGAGCGAAGACAATGAGAGCAAATCTTAGCCAGAGCTGGATAAGTCAGCTTTACTTGTATCCCAAGTCAAGCTGTCGCGTGTGTTTTAAATCTGACCATTGGACATGTGTCAGTTCCTTAGTGACCCAGGGTCATTTTGGACAAAAAAGGTCTGGTTGCCTCCTAGTTATAAATAGCCCACCCCCTACACCATAAATTGGTGGCTGCTCAGAGTTAGTGCACGACTTTTGTCGTTTGAGAGCTACCCACCTCCGAAGCTTTTCAGAGAGAAATCCTTGTGAGGACAAAGCCCTAAACACCCAGAGCCAAAGAGTGTTAGGCATCACTGAAGTCTCTCTGTCTGCGTGATCTGAAGACTTGTTACACTTGAGGACTGTGAATCCTCCTGCCGGTTAGGCGTCACGTTCTGAGCATCCAAGAGTCATTGTGGATCGCTGGTGAACAAAGTTTGTGAAGGTTTGGAAGTATCCCTTGAAGACTTACCAGAGTGATTGGGCGAGTGTAACACCCCGGATATGATTTACCTAATATGTAATCCAACTCTTACCGTTTCCGGCGTTAAGTTATTTTATTTTCTCGGGTTCGGGTTTTTGTCTCCATGTGTTGTTGTTGTTGTTGTCATGCATCTCATATCATGTCATCATGTGCATTGCATTTGCTTACGTGTTCGTCTCATGCATCCGAGCATTTTTCCCATTGTCCGTTTTGCATTCCGGCGCTTCGTTCTCCTCTGGTGGTCTTTTCTACCTTTCTTTCATGTGTGGGGGTTAAAAATTTCCGGATTGGACCAAGACTTGCCAAGCGGCCTTGGTTTACTACCGGTAGACCGCCTGTAAAGTTTCGTACCATTTGGACTTCGTTTGATGCTCCAACGGTTAACCGAGGGACCGAAAAGGCCTCGTGTGTGTTGCAGCCCAACACCCCTCCAATTTGGCCCAAAACCCACCAAAACCCTCTCCATCATCTAGAGCGTTCGATCACGATCGTGTGGCCGAAAACCGCACCTCCTTTGGACACCCCTAGCCCCCTCTATGCCTATAAATACACCCCCTCCGAAATTCGCGGTTCCCCTCTCCCGAAACCCTAAAAATCGCCTCCTCCGCGCGGCCGGACACGTCCGCCGGCCGCCCGCAGCAAATCGCGAGCCGCCACGTGGCGCCCGCGGTGCCCACATCGCCGCTGGCCTGTTCGGCCCGCAGCAGGCCCCCCGCGGCCCATCCAGGCGCCGCCCCGCGCCTTCGTCTCCTCCCGGCCGGCCGCCGCGCCGCCATTGCCGGCTGCCGCCGCTCCGCCGTCCTCCGGCGACGCGCGCCCCGCCGTCGCAAGCTCCGGTGGCCGGAGCACCGCGCAGCACCGAGCTCCCAGCCGCGCCACTCGTTGCCGGCGTCCCGTGCCTCCTCCTCGCCTACCCTCGCCGGTGACCGGCTCCTCCTCCGCCAGAAATCCTCGCCGGCGACCTCGGATCCATCGCGGGTGAACAGTGGATCTCGCCGGGTGAATAGTAAACCCTAGATCCGCGAGGTGATGAATTTCTCTTAGTCCCAGATTTCCAGATTCAAATGCTCTTGTTCATCGTGCCGTAACTTTGCATCCGTAGATCCGTTTTGGGCATATAGCATATCAAAATGTTCGCCTCAAAGAGCACATCATTTCATCTCGTTGCATCATTTTCATTTGAGTTCATCTTGATGCCCGAAATACTGTTGGAAGAGTGCTATTTGAGATAATTGTCAGATCTGCTGCTCCATATAGCTATTTGTCATTTTTGCCATGATTAATGTGTGCATGATATGCCCCTGAGCTCTACATATGTTTTGTTATATGCTTTGTCATCTTTCCAGAGGTGCCACCCATGTATTTTTGTGATGTTTGTGGTGACTAGCACAAGCTTGCGAAGTGGTGCATTTGTTAATGCTGATTTCAGGGACTTAGCAATTCCACTAAGTCCTTGATCTGTTTTTATCAATATGCCATATGTTCATGTTGTTTCCTAGTGATCCGTGCCTCTTTTGAGGATGATCAGTAAGGATGTTTTGTTAATCTTGTAGTGCTCTATCCATCCATGCCTTTGTTGCAATTATGGAGCACCCTAGATTGATTCAATCGAGCTCTACTTTTGCTATTTCGTGAATCTGGGCAGATTGTCTACTTGTTAGCGATTTTGTCGAGGATGTTGTAGTTGATCCGTGCATGCTATGTTATTATTCTTGCCATTTCTAGCTTGTATAATGTGTATTCTTGATGGGTGTATGCTTAGACTGTCATGCCTTGCTCTGTAGTGAGTGCATCGAGCTCGTAAACATGCCTACTTGATATCTGATTTGCATGCTCCAGTTTTTCACTAAGTCTGTGATCTGTTTATGTTTTTGCCATGTTCACATGCTTGCAATTGTATTTTCTGATCTCTTTTGGCTCAAGGTCACTAAGGGACATCTGTTAAGCTCTTTGAGTAGCTCCATGCCATGCTTTACTTTGCCATGTTAAGTTCCTGTAGCATCTAGTTTTCATGCTCCAAAGTGTGCTACCTGATCTGAAATTCCAGACAAGTGTTAATTTCACTAAGTCTGAAACCTGTTTACCAATTGCATTTTTGACATGCTTGTTTGAACCTGTTAATGGATGAATTGGCCGTAGCTCAGTGTTCATCTTTTGTTAAGCTTCATGAATGGAACCCTGCCATGTATTTTGTTGCCATGTTTGAGTGTTGTAGCATGTTCGTCTTGTTGCACGTGGATGGCTACTTGCGGTATATCGCAGACCGTTGCCATATTTGAATTGCTTGTCATTTCCAAACCGTGTCTCCGATTCCGGTGATCTTTATATCATTTTGAAGCGAAATCACATCACCTGTCTAGTGGCACACTTGGATTTCCAAGTTGAGGCCAGGTTCTTTCATTCCTTGTCAAATCTTACATATGCATCACATATCGCATCCCGCATATCATACCTTGTTGCATCATGTTGTTTGAGCTTTGCACGTGGTTGATTGTGTTCTTGTTGCTTGTTTGTCTTGTTTGGGTAGAGCCGGGAGACGAGTTCGCTAACGAGGAGCCCGTTGAGTTTGCTTTCGAGGATCCAGTCAACTCTGACAACTTTGCAGGCAAGATGATCATACCCTTGAAATCACTTCTATCATTGCTTTGCTAGATGCTCGCTCTTTTGCTATGCCTATGCTACGATGCCTACCACTTTCTTATCATGCCTCCCAAATTGCCATGTCAAACCTCTAACCCACCATGTCCTAGCAAACCATTGATTGGCTATGTTACCGCTTTGCTCAGCCCCTCTTATAGCGTTGCTAGTTGCAGGTGAAGATTGGAGACCGTTCCTTCCTGGAACATTATTTTTCTTGTTGGGATATCACTATATTATCTTGTTATCTTGATGCATCTATATACTTGGTAAAGGGTGGAAGGCTCGGCCTTTTGCCTAGTGTTTTGTTCCACTCTTGCCGCCCTAGTTTCCGTCATATCGGTGTTATGTTCCCGGATTTTGCGTTCCTTACGCAGTTGGGTAATAATGGGAACCCCTTGACAAATCGCCTTAAATAAAACTTCTCCAGCAATGCCCAACCTTGGTTTTACCATTTGCCACCTAGCCTCTTTTTCCCTTGGGTTTCCGGAGCCCGAGGGTCATCTTATTTAACCCCCCCCCCCCCCGGGCCAGTGCTCCTCTGAGTGTTGGTCCGACCGAGGTAGACTGCGGGGCCACCTCAGGGCAACTTGAGGTTTGGTTTTACTCGTAGGATGTCTCATCTGAGTGTGCCCTGAGAACGAGATATGTGCAGCTCCTATCGGGATTTGTCGGCACAATCGGGCGGTGTTGCTGGATTGGTTTTAACTTGTCGGGTTGTCTTGTAGAACCGGGATACCGAGTCTGATCAGAATGTCTCGGGAGAAGGTATATCCTTCGTTGACCGTAAGAGCTTGTCATGGGCTAAGTTGGGACTCCCCTGCAGGGATTTGAACTTTCGAAAGCCGTGCCCGCGGTTATGGGCAGATGGGAATTTGTTAATGTCCGGTTGTAGATAACTTGAACCTCAACTTAATTAAAATGAATCAATTGTGTGAGTTACCGTGATGGTCTCTTCTCGGCAGAGTCCGGGAAGTGAACACGGTGTTGGAGTAATGCTTGCCGCAGGTTGTTCTCTAGTTATTCGATCGTGCATTGCCTTCTCTTCTCGCTCTCTTTTGCGATTAGGTTAGCCACCAGATATGCTAGTCGCTTGCTGCAGCTCCACATATTTACCTTGCCTTACCTATAAGCTTAAATAGTCTTGATCGCAAGGGTGCAAGATTGCTGAGTCCCTGTGGCTCACAGTTTACTTCCAAACCAGATGCAGGGCCTGACGACTCCGTTCCAGATGACGCGCTTGAGCTCAAGTGGGAGTTTGACGAGGACTCACGCCGTTACTATGTGTCTTTCCCTGATGATCAGTAGTGGTGCCCAGTTCGGGCGATCGGGACCGTGTCGCATGTTGGGTTGATCTTTTATTTTGGCACCGTAGTTGGGCCATGAGTGATTGGATGATGTAATGCTATTTATGTACTTTGTTTGACGTGGCGAGTGTAAGCCAACTATGTACCTTTCCCTTTTATTATCTATATTACATGGGATGTTGTGAAGATTGCCTTACTTGTGACATTGCTTTCAATGCGGTTATGCCTCTAAGTTGTGCTTCGACATGTAGGAGATATAGCCGCATCGAGGGCGTTACAAGTTGATAATCAGAGCCTTCCCCGACCTTAGGAGCCTCCACTGCTTGATCGTTTTTAGCAGCCGAGTTGAGTCTAGAAAAATGTTTTGAGTCATTTAGGAATTATATATCGGAGAGTTTAGGAATTCGTTTTACTCCCCAGTCTCGTCATCGCTCTCATAAGGCATCCTGGCGTAGATTTTTGACTCTTCTCTTCTCAAATTTCACTAAAAAAAATTTAGGATCACGCGGGTATCTTGGAATCGTTCCGATGGATTTGTGACGAGAACATTGTTCTTGGTGCCTCCTGTCATTTAGGGGTTGTGGCAGTGTCCCGGGGAGTTGAGCTCCGAGGTGTTATCGTCACAATTTTCCGTTGCAGTTCTGGAATACCTGAGTTTAGTACGCCGACATCGAAAATCTCTTTTATGCAGTTGTTGGTGAGATAACCTCGACGCCACCCAGTACTGGGGCGGGAGTTCGGGAGTATTGCCATAACTTGTATAACGGATGCTTTTCGAAGGTTGAGGTAGATGGTTTCTGAAGTTTTTCTCGGTTATGTGTTGAAGGATGGATACAGCTGGATGTAGGATTTGCTAGATTTGGGTGAGATATTATGCTTCCCCTGTATCCCCAACACCTGATTGCATAACCGGAAAGGTTCGGGAGTTTCATAGGTGGGAATTCTTGTAGCTCTAGTTCTTCTTCCACGGATATTTGGTTTGAGATTGGGATTTCTTACCGAGTATTCGTTCTTGATCCGTACCTTGTTGATTTATTCCTCTACCTAAATTCTAAGTGGCTTCTCAATTTATGGATATGTGACCATTTCAAGTGGAATGCATTCGTTCTTATGTTCGGATGTGAAGACTATATGTTGCAATTTCATCCCGCTTGATTCAGCTTCATTTTATCTATCAATGTGCTAACGGATGTCACCCTCTTCAGGATGGCTCCCGCTAAGATCAGCAATCAGAATCAGAATTAGGATCTGCCACCACCTCCCCCTCCTCCGGAGGCATGGCAAGCTATGATGGCCGCAATCAATGCAAACACGCAGTTGATCATGCAAATTCTTCAAGAGCGCAATCAAGCGAACCAAGGCAACCAAGGCAAAAATCAGAATCACTTTGCTACACTCAACCAGTTCCTTGCTAACCAGCCAAAGACCTTCAGCAATTGTGTTGAGGCAACTGATGCTGACGATTGGCTTGTGGACTTATGCAAGCATTTCGAGTGCAGTAACGTCAGGCCTGAGGACTTTGTCAAGTTCGCTTCCTTCCAACTCAAAGACCAAGCTGCAGAATGGTTCCAGCAGTACAAGGATTCCAGAGGTGGTTGCGTGATTACCTGGGATGAATTCCGTCAAGACTTCAAAGCTCATCATATTCCTCAGAGCGTGGTTGAAAGCAAGCGTGAGGAATTCTGCAACCTGAAGCAAGGCTCTTTGTCTGTCTATGACTACAACAAGTTGTTTCAGAAGCTCGCCCGCTTTGCTAAGGAGGATGTCCCTAACGAGAAGAGCATGATATACCAGTTCAGGGGTGGTCTTAGAGAAGAAATTCAGCTAGCTCTTGTTCTCTTTGAGCCCTTGAGGTACGATGAGTTCTACAACATGGCATTGAAGCAAGAGGCTGCTCAACTGAAGTGTGATGCTTCCAAGAAGCGAGTCAGAGATGCTACTCCTTCTTCCTCTACTCAAGTGGCCAAGCAACAGAAGTATTGGCTTCCTCCTACTCCGTTCTGTCAGCCGTATCAGAAGAGCAAAGGTGGCAGTGGATCTTCCCACCCACCCAACCCTGGCTTTCAGAACAAGACTTCGTCTCAAGCTCCAAGATCGAGTACTCCGTATCACCATCCGCTTTCAGAGGTCACATGCAACAAGTGCCAACAGAAGGGTCACTATGCCAACAAGTGCTTCAATCAGAGGTGTCTCCCTCCTCCTCCTGTGAGATCGGCAAGTACAGCTGTGGTCAAACATAACCCCAAGCACGCCAAGGTCAACTTGATGAATGCAGCTCAGGCAGAGGACTCGTCAGATGTCATCATGGGTAACCTTCCTATTAATGATGTTCCTGCAAAAGTCCTTTTTGATACTGGTGCATCACATTCTTTCTTGTCATGCCCTTTTGCATCGAAGCACAATGTTGATATTGAGGTCATGCCCAAAGTCATGCAAGTTGTTTCTCCCGGCAAGCTTTTGACTTCTAGTCTGGTTGCTCCCGATATTTCTATCACGTTGGGTGACTACAAGTTTCTTTCTTCTCCGGTGGTTCTTGGAAATTCGGATATTGATCTTATTCTCGGAATGGATTGGCTTTCTAAGCACAAGGCGCATCTTGATTGTGCAGCCAGGCAGATTCAATTGACTCATTCGTTTGAGGATGTAATTGTCTTTGCCGCTCGTGATGATACTATCCGTCTGTTTTCTCTCAATGAGAAGGGTGAACTGGATGCCATCTCGCAAATTCCAGTCATTTGCGAATATCAAGACGTCTTTCCAGAAGAGCTTCCAGGAATGCCTCCGCACCGGCAGTTGAATTCATCATTGATCTTGAGCCTGGCACGGAACCGGTTTGCAAGCGTCCTTACAAGCTCGGACGTGAAGAGTTGAAGGAGCTGAAGAAGCAACTCGATATTCAAGAGCGAATGGGTCTCATCTGACCTAGTTGTTCTCCGTGGGGTTGTGGAGTACTCTTTGTGAAGAAGAAGGATGGAATGGACCGATTTTGTGTTGACTACCGTCCAGTGAACAACCGCTCGTGATGATACTATCCGTCTGTTTTCTCTCAATGAGAAGGGTGAACTGGATGCCATCTCACAAATTCCAGTCGTTTGCGAATATCAAGACGTCTTTCCAGAAGAGCTTCCAGGAATGCCTCCGCACCGGCAGTTGAATTCGTCATCGATCTTGAGCCTGGCACGGAACCAGTTTGCAAGCGTCCTTACAAGCTCGGACCTGAAGAGTTGAAGGAGCTGAAGAAGCAACTTGATATTCAAGAGCGAATGGGTCTCATCTGACCTAGTTCTTCTCCGTGGGGTTGTGGAGTACTCTTTGTGAAGAAGAAGGATGGAACGGACCGATTTTGTGTTGACTACCGTCCATTGAACAAGAAGACTATCAAGAACAAATACCCACTTCCCAACATCAACGAGCTGTTCAAACAACTCAAAGGTGCCCAAGTATTCTCCAAGCTTGATCTCTGTATGGGTTATCATCAGATTTGAATCCGTGAGCAAGATATTCCCAAGAGGGCTTTCAGGACAAGCTATGGTTCATATGAATACACTGTCATGTCTTTTGGCCTCGTCAACGCTCCTCTGACTTTCTCTCGCATGATGAAATTCATCTTCAACGCCTACACCAATGACTTTGTGTTGGTCTATCTCGACGACATTCTGGTCTTTTCGAAGAACAAGGAAGATCATGCCAAGCACTTGCGTTTGGTGCTCGATAAGCTCAGGGAACACCAGTTCTACGCCAAGTTCTCAAAGTGCGAGTTTTGGCTCGATGAGGTTCTTTACCTTGGGCATATCATCTCTGCCAAGGGCATTGCGGTGAATCCTGAGAAGGTGTGTGCAATTGTGAATTGGGAACCACCTCAGAACGTGAAGCAACTCCATAGCTTCCTCGATCTCACAAGCTACTGTCGAAGGTTCGTTGAGAACTTTTCAAAAATCGCGAAGCCTCTCTCAAATCTTCTCCAGAAGCACGTCAAGTACGGTTGGTCTCCGGAATGTGACATCGCTTTCAACACTTTGAAAGAGAAATTGGTCACTGCTCCAGTTCTGACTCCTCCTGATGAATCCAAACCGTTCGAGGTCTTCTGCGATGCCTCTCTCCAAGGTCTTGGTGCAGTGTTGATGCAAGAGAAGAAAGTTGTGGCTTATACCTCTCGCCAATTGAAGCCCAATGAGAAGAACTACCCCACTCATGACCTCGAGTTGGCGGCAGTTGTGCATGCTCTTTTGACTTGGAGACATCTCTTATTGGGAAGAAAAGTGGACATCTTCACTGACCACAAGAGTCTCAAGTACATCTTCACTCAGCCTAATCTCAACCACAGGCAGACTCGATGGGTCGAAATGATTCAAGAGTATAATCCTAGTATCGAGTATACTCCAGGCAAGGCCAATGTGATTGCTGACGCATTGAGCAGGAAGGCTTATTGCAACAGTCTGATTCTCAAGCCTTATCAACCTGAGCTTTGTGAAGCTTTCTGCAAACTTAATCTGCAAGTTGTTCCTCAAGGTTTCCTCGCCAACCTTCAAGTCTCTCCTACCTTCGAGGACCAGATTCGCCAAGCCCAGCTTCTTGATGCTATGGTGAAGAAGGTGAAGATTGGGATTGCCAAGAGCCAACCCAAGTACATCTGCTACCGCCTTGATGACAAGGATACTCTCTTCTTCGAGGATCGTATTGTTGTGCCCAAAGGTGATCTTCGCAAAGTTATCATGAACGAGGCTCACAATTCACTCCTTTCCATCCACCCTGGGAGAACGAAGATGTATCAGGATCTCAAGCAGGCTTATTGGTGGACTCAAATGAAGCGCGAGATTGCTCAGTTCATGAATGAGTGTGATGTCTGCAGAAGGGTGAAGGCAGAGCACCAAAGCCCAGCTGGTCTCCTCCAACCTCTTGCCATTCCGGAATGGAAGTTTGACCACATTGAGATGGACTTCGTGACTGGGTTTCCAAAGTCCAAGCGTGGCAATGATGCTATATTCGTTGTCATCGACAAACTCACTAAAGTGGCTCACTTTCTGCCTATCAAAGAGTCTATCACTGCAGCTCAATTGGCAGAGCTCTATACCTCTCGAATTGTCTCGCTGCACGGTATTCCGCAGGTGATCTGTTCAGACCGCGGCAGCATCTTTACCTCCAAGTTTTGGGATTCTTTTCAGAAGTCCATGGGCACCAACATCCGCTTCAGCACAGCTTTCCACCCTCAAACTAGCGGTCAAGTCGAGCATGTCAATCAGATTCTTGAAGATATGCTCAGGGATTGTGTTATCTCCTTCGGCATGAAGTGGGAAGATTGTCTTCCATATGCTGAATTCTCCTACAACAACAGTTTTCAAGCAAGTTCGGGCAAGGCCCCATTCGAAATTCTGTATGGCAGGAAGTGCCGTACCCCTCTCAACTGGTCTAAAACCGGTGAACATCAACTTCTGGGAAATGACTTAATCACAGAGGCAGAGGAGATGTGTAAAGTCATTCGAGATAGCCTCAAAGCAGCGCAATCGCGCCAGAAGAACTACTATGATAGTAAGCACTGTGATTTGGGTTTCGAGATCGGAGATCATGTTTACCTTCGCGTCTCTCCAATGAAAGGTACTCGTCGCTTCGGTATCAAAGGGAAGCTTGCCCCTAGATACGTGGGACCTTTCAAGATTGTCAGCATGAGAGGCGATCTCGCCTATCAACTCGAGCTTCCTTCAAACTTTGCAAATGTTCATGACGTGTTCCATGTCTCTCAGCTCCGCAAGTGCTTCAAGACTCCTGACCGCACCGTCAACTTCGAAGACATTGATCTCCAAGAAGATCTCTCTTATCGTGAGCACCCCGTTGCTATTCTTGAAGAGACTAAACGCAAGACTCGCAATAAGTCAATCAAATTCCTCAAAGTCAAGTGGTCACACCATTCCGACCGTGAAGCCACCTGGGAACGCGAGGATCACCTCCGTTCTGAGTACCCGACGTTCTTCCAGTCCTAGATCTTGGGACGAGATCCTTTCGTAGTGGTGGAGTGTTGTAACACCCCGGATATGATTTACCTAATATGTAACCAACTCTTCCCATTTCCGGCATTAAGTTATTTTATTTTCTTGGGTTCGGGTTTTTGTCTCCGTGTGTTGTTGTTGTCATGCATCTCATATCATGTCATCATGTGCATTGCATTTGCATACGTGTTCATCTCATGCATCCGAGCATTTTTCCCGTTGTCCGTTTTGCATTCCGGCGCTTCGTTCTCCTCCGGTGGTCTTTTCTACCTTTCTTTCGTGTGTGGGGGTTAAACATTTCTGGATTGGACCGAGACTTGCCAAGCGGCCTTGGTTTACTACCGGTAGACCGCCTGTCAAGTTTCGTACCATTTGGACTTCGTTTGATACTCCAACGGTTAACCGAGGGACCGAAAAGGCCTCGTGTGTGTTGCAGCCCAACACCCCTCCAATTTGGCCCAAAACCCACCAAAACCCTCTCCATCATCTAGAGCGTTCGATCACGATCGCGTGGCCGAAAACTGCACCTCATTTGGACACCCTAGCCCCCTCTATGCCTATAAATACACCCCCCTCCGAAATTCGCGGTTCCCCTCTCCCGAAACCCTAAAAAATTGCCTCCTCCGCGCGGCTGGACACGTCCGCCGGCCGCCGGTCACGTCCGCCGCCGCCCGCAGCAAATCGCAAGCCGCCACGTGGCACCCGCGGTGCCCACATCACCGCCGGCCCGTTCGGCCCGCAGCAGGCCCCCCTGCGGCCCATCCAGGCGCCGCCCCGCGCCTTCGTCTCCTCACGGCCGGCTGCCGCGTCGCCATTGCCGGCCGCCGGCCGCCGCCGCTCCGCCGTCCTACGGCGACGCGCGCCCCGCCGTCGCAAGCTCCGGTGGCCGGAGCACCGCGCCGCACCGAGCTCCCAGCCGCGCCACTCGTCACCGGCGTCCCGCGCCTCCTCCTCGCCTACCCTCGCCGGCGACCGGCTCCTCCTCCACCGGAAATCCTCGCCGGTGACCTCGGATCCTTCGTGGGTGAACAATGGATCTCGCCGGGTGAACAGTAAACCCTAGATCCGCGAGGTGATGAATTTCTCTAAGTCCTAGATTTCCAGATTCAAATGCTCTTGTTCATCGTGACGTAACTTTGCATCTGTAGATCCGTTTTGGGCATATAGCATATCAAAATGTTCGCCTCAGAGAGCACATCATTTCATCTCATTGCATCATTTTCATTTGAGTTCACCTTGATGCCCGAAATGCTGTTGGAAGAGTGCTATTTGAGATAATTGTCAGATCTGCTGCTCCATATAGCTATTTGTCATTTTTGCCATGATTAATGTGTGCGTGATATGCCCCTGAGCTCTACATATGTTTTGTTACATGCTTTGTCATCTTTCTAGAGGTGCCACCATGTATTTTTGTGATGTGTGTGGTGACTAGCACAAGCTTACAAAGTGGTGCATTCATTAATGCTGATTTCAGGGACTTAGCAATTCCACTAAGTCCTTGATCTGTTTTTATCAATATGCCATATGTTCATGTTGTTTTCTAGTGATCCGTGCCTCTTTTGAGGATGATCAGTAAGGATGTTTTGTTAATCTTGTAGTGCTCTATCCATCCATGTCTTTGTTTGCAATGATGGAGCACCCTAGATTGAGTCAATCGAGCTCTACTTTTAATATTTCGTGAATCTGGGCAGATTGTCTACTTGTTAGCGATTTTGCCGAGGGTGTTGTAGTTGATCCGTGCATGCTATGTTATTGTTCTTGCCATATCTAGCTTGTATAATGTGTATTCTTGATGGGTGTATGCTTATACTGTCATGCCTTGCTCTGTAGTGAGTGCATCGAGCTCGTAAACATGCCTACTTGATATCTGATTTGCATGCTCCAGTTTTTCACTAAGTCCGTGATCTGTTTATGTTTTTGCCATGTTCACAAGCTTGCAATTGTATTTTCTGATCCCTTTTGGCTCAAGGTCACTAAGGGACATCTGTTAAGCTCTTTGAGTAGCTCCATGCCATGCTTTACTTTGCCATGTTAAGTTCCTGTAGCATCTAGTTTTCATGCTCCAAAGTGTGCTACCTGATCTGAAATTCCAGACAGATGTTAATTTCACTAAGTGTGAAACCTGTTTACCAATTGCATTTTTGCCATGCTTGTTTGAACCTGTTAATTGATGAATTGGCCGTAGCTCAGTGTTCATCTTTTGTTAAGCTTCAAGAATGGATCCCTGCCATGTATTTTGTTGCCATGTTTGAGTGCTGTAGCATGTTTCTCTTGTTGCACGTAGATGGCTACTTGCGGTATATCGTAGACCGTTGCCATATTTGAATTGCTTGCCATTTCCCAACCGTGTCTCCGATTCCGGTGATCTTTATATCGTTTTCAAGCGAAATCACATCACCTGTCCAGTGGGACACTTGGATTTCCAAGTTGAGGCCAGGTTCTTTCAGTCCTTGTCAAATCTTGCATATGCATCACATATCGCATGCCACATAGCATACCTTGTTGCATCATGTTGTTTGAGCTTTGCACGTGGTTGATTGTGTTCTTGTTGCTTGTTTGTCTTGTTTGGGTAGAGCCGGGAGACGAGTTCACTAACGAGGAGCCCGTTGAGTTTGCTTTCGATGATCCAGTCAACTCTGACAACTTTGCAGGCAAGATGATCATACCCTTGAAATCACTTCTATCTTTCCTTTGCTAGATGCTCGCTCTTTTTCTATGCCTATGCTACGATGCCTACCACTTGCTTATCATACCTCCCAAATTTCCATGTCAAACCTCTAACCCACCATAACCTAGCAAACTGTTGATTGGCTATGTTACCGCTTTGCTCAGCCCCTCTTATAGCGTTGCTAGTTGCAGGTGAAGATTGGAGACCGTTCCTTGCTGGAACATTATTTTTCTTGTTGGGATATCACTATATTATCTTGTTACCTTGATGCATCTATATACTTGGTAAAGGGTGGAAGGCTCGGCCTTTTGCCTAGTGTTTTGTTCCACTCTTGCCGCCCTAGTTTCCTTCATATCGGTGTTATGTTCCCGGATTTTGCGTTCCTTACACGCTTGGGTAATAATGGGAACCCCTTGACAAATCGCCTTGAATAAAACTTCTCCAGCAATGCCCAACCTTGGTTTTACCATTTGCCACCTAGCCTCTTTTCCCTTGGGTTTCCGGAGCCCGAGGGTCATCTTATATAACCCCCCCCCCCCCCCGGGCCAGTGCTCCTCTGAGTGTTGGTCCGACCGAGTAGACTGTGGGGCCACCTCGGGGCAACTTGAGGTTTGGTTTTACTCGTAGGATGTCTCATCTGAGTGTGCCCTGAGAACGAGATCTGTGCAGCTCCTATCGGGATTTGTCGGCACATTCGGGCGGTGTTGCTGGATTGGTTTTAACTTGTCAGGTTGTCTTGTAGAACCGGGATACCGAGTCTGATCGGAATGTCTCGGGAGAAGGTATATCCTTCCTTGACCGTGAGATCTTGTCATGGGCTAAGTTGGGACTCCCCTACAGGGATTTGAACTTTCGAAAGTCGTGCCCGCGGTTATGGGAAGATGGGAATTTGTTAATGTCCGGTTGTAGATAACTTGAACCTTAACTTAATTAAAATGAATCAACTGTGTGAGTTACCGTGATGGTCTCTTCTCGGTGGAGTCCGGGAAGTGAACATGGTGTTGGAGTAATGCTTGCCGCAGGTTGTTCTCTAGTTATTCAATCGTGCATTGCCTTCTCTTCTTGCTCTCTTTGGTGATTAGGTTAGCCACCAGATATGCTAGTCGCTTGCTGCAGCTCCACATATTTACCTTGCCTTACCTATAAGCTTAAATAGTCTTGATCGCGAGGGTGCGAGATTGTTGAGTCCCTGTGGCTCACAGTTTACTTCCAAACCAGATGCAGGGCCTGACGACTCCGTTCTAGATGACGCGCTTGAGCTCAAGTGGGAGTTCGACGAGGACTCACGCCGTTACTATGTGTCTTTCCCTGATGATCAGTAGTGGTGCCCAGTTGGGGCGATCGGGACCGTGTCGCATATTGGGTTGATCTTTTATTTTGGCACCGTAGTCGGGCCATGAGTGATTGGATGATGTAATGCTATTTATGTACTTTATTTGACATGGCGAGTGTAAGCCAACTATGTACCTTTCCCTTTTATTATCTATATTACATGGGATGTTGTGAAGATTGCCTTACTTGCGACATTGCTTTCAATGCGGTTATGCCTCTAAGTCATGCTTCGACACGTAGGAGATATAGCCGCATCAAGGGCGTTACAGCGAGGACTGTGTGTCCTTAGCTCAAGGGGAATAAGGTGAAGACGCAGTCTTCTGAGTTGAATCTTAGCCTCCCTAACCAGACGTACAGTTGTCACAGCAATAGGAACTGGTCCAACAAATCCTTGTCCTCACCAAGCAACTGGTTCTATCCTTTACCTCTCTTTACTTACTGTTTGTCTTCATGAAGTCATTTCCTACTTGTGTGATCTGATTGACTTCATTGTGTGAAGATTGTTGTTGTTTGGCTTCATACTATCTTCCATCCTGATCCATTCTACCTAGCTCCTGATAGTCTTCGTGCTTTCACTTCATTGCTTACTTGACTATGGCTTGTCTAGTGTAGTCCACCTTCCACTGCATATCAATAGGTTCATTTCTATTGTTTGTCTTCAAAGCACCCGTGTTTTGAAGACTTTCATAAAAATCGCCGATTCACCCCCCTCTAGTCGATAACTAGCACTTTCAGCTGGGACTTGGGTAGGCCGGGGCTTTAGGTGTCGGACGTCCGGTCCTGGCCGGTCGTCCAGTGGTTGTAGCTTCAGTGGCAGCTCTTCTTGTTGTCATTCGCACTTGGCGTCCTCGCCGTCTTGTCCGTTGGGTGTAGCTGCTCCGTGGCCTTCCTTCAAGTACCTTATCACACATAATGTTTCCGCTTGTGGTAGTAGCCATGTCTCATGTATAGAAAGTGGTAGTTCGGAGAGGAGCGAGTTCACCTTATCTTCGATAGCCTTTGCCCATGCCCTTGTCATTGGTCCAAGTGGTGTCGTAGGAGATGTAGGTAGGTCCATGGGGATGACCTTGGGATGCTCAGCATCATCTCCCCCCCCCCTTGGGAAAGATCCTACCTCGGATCGAAATCTTCATCACCATGGTAGGGCGAGAGTTCCTTGACGTTGAAGACGTCACTCACGTTGTACTTGTCGCGTGGGCGGTCGATCTTGTAAGCGTTGTTGTTGTAGCATCCTAGCACATTGAAGGGTCCATCGGCTCATGGTAGAAGTTTGTACTTGCGTTCGTTGGGGAAGCGGTCCTTGCGAAGGTGTAGCCACACGAGATCGCTAATGTTGAATATCATCGGTTGCTTGTTGAAGTTGAGCTTGGTCGCGAGGCGGTGTACTTGGCGTTCAATGGTGTGCCTTGTATCTTCATGCATCTTCTTGAAATAGTTCACTCAAGCACTCGCGTCCATGTTGATGCATTCTTGTAGTGGTAGAGGAAGAATGTCCAACGGGGACAATGGGTTGAAACCATATATGACCTCGAAAGGGGACTTGCCGATAGTCGAATGTCGTGCATGGTTGTAGGCGTACTCGGCGATGGGTAGGCACTCTTCCTACTCCTTGATGTTCCTCTTGATCAACACGCTTAGTAGAGTGGAGAGCATTCGGTTCATCACTTCCATTTGGTCGTCGGTTTATGGATGCCGTGGAGAATAGTAGCTTGATTCTGAGCTTGGCGCATAAGCTCT
This sequence comes from Triticum urartu, assembly GCF_056163025.1. Lineage (NCBI taxonomy): Eukaryota > Viridiplantae > Streptophyta > Magnoliopsida > Poales > Poaceae > Triticum > Triticum urartu. The sequence goes on along the minus strand of NC_141878.1, from coordinate 265,396,573 downwards.
TCCAAAAGTAACTCAAGAACTTGACGTCGCGGTCCGACACAATCGTCTTTGGCACTCCATGTAGGCACAAGATTTGCAACATGTGAAGCATCCTCTATCTTGTTGCATGGTATGAAATGTGCCATTTTATAGAATCGGTCCACAACAACAAACACGGAATCCTTTCCATTTCTAGTTCTAGGTAAACCAAGCACAAAATCCATGCTAATATCGTCCCATGGGTGATATGGAATTGGAAGGGGTGTATAAAGACCATGAGATTGAGCCTTGGACTTAGCTTTGCGACATGTTGAACATCGGGTGGTGAAGCATGAGACGTCACAGAACATCTTGGGCCAAAAATAGTTCTTGGAGAGCGTAGCGAATGTCTTGTCGCGTCTGAAGTGTCCCATTAGTCCTCCTCCATGAGATTCTTGCAAAAGTAACAAATGAAGAGAAGACTCGGGAATGCAAAGTTTGTTAGCTCTCATAAGATAATCATCTTTGATGTAATAGCGTTCCCAAGATATATGCGTCAAACACTTGGCATAAGGAATTGCAAAAGTAGGATCATGTGCATACAAGTCTTTTATGTGCTCAAAGCCAACTTTCAATTCAAGTTGAGTAACAAGCATGCATATACAGGAAAGCGCATCTGCCACAACATTTTCCTTGCCTTTGATATACTTGATGACATAAGGAAATGACTCAATGAATTCACTCCATTTAGCATGACGCTTGTTCAACTTAGTTTGACCCTTAAGGTACTTAAGCATTTCATGATCGGTATGAATGATAAATTCATGAGGGCGGAGATAATGTTCCCATACATGCAAAATTCGCACTAAAACATATAGCTCTTTGTCATAGATGGGATAGTTGTGTTGCGCTCTAGAGAGTTTCTCACTAAAGAATGCTATGGGGCGCTTCTCTTGCGTTAACACACCTCCTATGCCATTACCACTAGCATCGCAATGGACTTCAAAAGGTTTGTCAAAGTTTGGTAATGCAAGCATGAGAGCATGAGTAAGCAAGTTCTTAAGCTCATTGAAAGCGGTGTCTTGGGATGGTCCCCAAACAAACGGTGCATTTTTCTTACTCAAAGCATGCAAAGGGGATGCAATGGTGCTAAAATCCTTAACGAATCTACGATAGAAACTGACTAAACCAAGAAAACTACGCACTTGTTGCAAGTTGGTTGGTTGGGACCAAGTTTTAATAGCATTGATCTTAGATTCATCTACATGAACACCCTTAGAAGATACAACAAAACCCAAGAAAACAAGCTTATCAACACCAAAAAGGCATTTGTCCGTATTAGCATAAAGGCGCTCTTTCCTAAGGGTTTGCAACACGGTTCTAAGATGGGTGACATGATCTTTGAGAGATTTTCTAAATATAAGAATATCGTCAAAATAGACCACAACAAATACGCCAATATAAGGTCGAAGAACAAAATGCATGACTCCTATGAAGGTACCGGGTGCTTCGGATAAACCCATTGGCATAACAAGCCATTCATATAAGCCAAATTTGGTCTTAAATGCGGTTTTCCATTCATCACCTTCTTGGATGCGTATTTGATAGTAGCCACTCTTAAGATCAATCTTAGAGAAAATGGTAGCTCCGCTAAGTTCATCTAGCATATCATCTACGCGTGGAATAAGGTAACGATAACGCACGGTAATAGCATTGATAGGACGATGGAACACATGCGATATGTACCATCTTTCTTGGGAACAAGTATTACCGGTACAGCACAAGGGCTCAAACTTTCTCGTACATGGCCGTTGTCGATGAGTTGTTGTACTTGTCGTTGGATCTCCTTGGTTTCCTCGGGGTTGACGCGGTAGGGAGCCTTGTTAGGTAGAGGTGCTCCTGGAATGAGGTCAATTCGGTGTTCGATGCCTCGTAGTGGAGATAGACCCGGAGGTAGCTCGTCGAGGAAAACATCTTGGAATTCCTACAAAAGAGAAGATAGCACTAAAGGTAGATTGTGAGAGGTGTTTTTTTTTGGTGCCTCATCCTTGCACAAAAGGACATAGTGCATAACACTTGATGGGTTCTCACACACTTCTCTCATCTCACTTTTGGTGGCAAATAGGACTAAGTTCTTTTTGTCGCTTATCATGGAGGCACTCAATTTGGGCTTGTGGCGCTCACTTTCTTTTGGGTGGTTCGCTCGCTCACTATTCTCTCCATGATAGGTGGCTTGCTTGTTGGCGATCACTTGGCTTGGAGACATAGGTCGTAGAACGTACTCCTTTACTTTCATCTTTAAGCTATAGTGATTTGTACGCCCATTGTGGATGACGCCTCGGTCAAATTGCCATGGCCGTCCAAGAAGGAGGTGGCAAACATACATCGAAACAACAACACACTCCGAAGTGTCTTCGTAAGCTCAGATCTTGAAGGAAACTTTCACCGTATGCTCTACTTGGATAGTGCCAGAGTTGCTTAGCCATTGAACCTTGTAGGGGTGCGGGTGCTTCATCTTGACCAATTGGAGTTTGGAGCATAGTTCTTCACTAGACAAGTTATGGCAACTCCCACCGTCGATGATGACCTTGGTGGACCTTCCATTGATGCCGGCCTTGGTGTGGAAGATATGGCATCTTTGGTCTTCATCTTGTTGATGTTGAAGAGTAAAGACCTTGGAGACAATGAGAGCGGGGCTCGGATCTTTGTAACAAAATACTTGATCATCTTCTTCTTCGTTCACTTGCTGGTGCATGGCCACTTGCTCAAGGGCTTCCATTTCTCCTTCACTCATGGAGTCATATGTACCATCGTCGTTGAAGATCATGGTGCGCTTGTTTGTACATTCGAAGGACTTGTGGCCTCGGCTGCCGCATGTGAAGCATTTGAGGGAACTTATCTTGGTGGTCTCATCGGTTGGGGTAGATGATGATGAAGCTCTCAGCTTGATGTTGCTTGTAGTAGGAGGACGACTTGAGGTTGTCGAAGTTTTCTTGTAACTTGACTTGTCGCCGTTGCTTGTAGATGGCTTGGTTGAGGTAGAAGGTGTTGTAGTCGTTGAAGCTTGAGAGTTGGAGAAACCATAGGACTTGGATGAGAACTTGGCATATTTGAAGTCATCTTTCACTTGACGTTCCACCTTTGTAGCTTGATGCACTAGCTTGATCAGGTTCGAGTATGGTTGTAAGTCGGCGATCTTCTTGATAGGATGATTGAGTCCATTCAAGAAATGTGCCATAGTTTGCTCATCATCTTCCGTGACATTAGCTCGTATCATGGCAATCTCCATTTCCTTGTAGTACTCTTCAACAGTCTTTGTTCCTTGCTTAAGGAGTTGGAGTTTCTTGAAGTGGTCACGGTTTTAGTAGGTTGGGACGAAACGTGCTCTCGTGACATCCTTCATTTGCGCCCAAGTAGTTATGGGCGGTTCACCTCTTGACTCATGACGCTCAATGACTTGTTCCCACCAAATGAGGATGTAGTCTTGGAACTCAAGGGATGCCATCACGATCTTCTTCTCTTCCTCATAGTTGTGCAAGTGAAAGATTTTGTCAACCTTCAATGCCCATGAAAGGTACTCTTCAGGATCACTGCTTCCATTGAACTTGGGCATGGTGAACTTTAGCTTGTCGTATCATTGCTCTTCATTGTGTTGGCGTCGGGGATGATGACGTCCTTGACGAGGAGGATTGTCTCCCTCAACTTGCTCTTGTCTTGGAGGATTTCCATTGTCTTCTTGCTCTTCGTGAACTTGACGTTCTTGTTGAGCTTCTGGAGGAGCTTGAGGAACTTGGCGATGCACTCTTGATTGATAAATCCCCTCTTGAACTTCATCGCGAAGCGCTTCTTGTTGCTCAAGAGCTTGCCGGTTGCGCGTGGCTATAGCTCGACTTGGATCTTGGAGGGCACGTTGCGCCTCAAGTGCTTGAGCTTCATGTAGTTGTTGTTCTTGACGTTGTGCCTCGGCATCTTGTGCATCTTGGTGTTGTCGTGCTCGGTCTACCTCTTCTTGATGGCATTGGCATTGCCGTTCTCGTGCTTGTGCAAAAGTAGCTTGGTTTTGATGGTGTCATTGCTCTTGAGAGTCATTATCGTGTAGAGGATTGTGGTTTGCTTGACGGTCTTCGCGCGTAGCACATCGAAGAGTATTCGATGTTGGAGTACTTGAGCTGGAGATGGTGTCGTCGGAGTGTCGACTTGAGCGGCTCCGTCTTGAGTAGGAAGAAGTGGAAGAAGAGCGATTGAGCAACAAAGCACGAATCTCATTCATTATTGTGTCATTCTCTTGTTTGTGGTTGCCGAGCTTGTTGTCAACGTAGTCTCTTGTACGTTGCTCAGGGAGTCGCAAGTCGGTGGCGAGGTTGTCGATGCGTTCATTCATTGCTTGTTGCTCTTGATGCAAAGCTCGTTGTGCACCAAAGAGGTGGCTCTTTGTGACGTAGGAGGACATGTTGTTGTCTTGCTCTATGAAGAGTGGGTTCGTAGAAGTACTTGGCATCCATCATTCCAAGCAAATATGTGAGTGGGAGAAAGAGAAGAACTTATACCAAATGTACCTTGACCGATGTTGAAGATGGATCAATGATCACTCAAATGTGGTACAAGGAAATAGCACAATTGGTACCAATTCTTGTCGGTTCCTCACACCTACACAAGTAAAATCTTATAGTGGAGCTCGGTTAGGATGGTGGCACAAAATTTGATGCAAGTGTTAGTGAGCTTCAATAATGTTGGAAAAGATTCACGAAATTGTAAACGCAACAAGTAGACCAATAGCAAGATATGGTACATGGGAACTCACCCACAGAGAGATAAATGGGGTCGTGCAACCAAGGAATGAGCCAAAATGCGGAATCCATGAAAATGCTCTTGTTGCACAACACTAGAGAGACTCTAGCACAATTGCACAATAGGCGGATATGAAGACTTGTGCACAACCTACTAGGCAAAATGCAACGACTTCTATCCCAGGTATGCTATATGTATGGTATTCCGATGATATGATCCAAGATGATCGAGTATGACAATCTTAATGTAGTATGATGTTATGGTTCTTGCTTATAAGCTCTTTGCTTATCTTTCCCTTTTGCTTAAAAGCTTGTTTGTCTCTTTCTCTTTTGAGCTCTTTTCTCACGCAAAACTTGACGAACGAAGATATCAATTGTGTATATGCGATGACAACCTTGTGAAACAAGATATGATACCAAGATATGCACCACGATGATATGGTATGTATGCTATGGGAAGTCTGATCACTAATGTGCACAAGTCACGTTGCCGGCAATACTCAAAGGCTAGTCCCGATAGGCAAGATACGCAAAATTGGGCTATGCCGGTTATCAATGTAATGGCAAGGCGTAGACAAAGATGTCGTCGAGATTACTGTCCTTGCTTACGGTTGAGGGTGTCACAATTGTCGAAGTGGTCGACGTCGAGTCCTTGGCGAAGATGAGCGGCGGTGATGTTGATGTCGAACCGTTCCGAGTTAGCCGAAACACCCTAGGAAATGATGAACCGCAACTCAAATGTGAAAACCAAATGTGTCAAAATTGTGTCATAGTTTGTAGTGGATGAGCTATGGTGGTTGCGGAAGGCGATGGTGGTATCGGGGTGCGTATGCGGAGGTGGAGGTGGTAGCGGCCGAACTGAACATTTTCAGTTTCGTCAGGAAACAACGGACGTTCGGTCGTCAGACATCTAGTAGCTAGCGGACGTCCGGTGCGTGGGGCGATTTCAGGCACGGGATGAACAACTAGGGTTCATGGTGGAGGTGGCAAAATTGGTCAAATCCAAGCGATTTTGTGGATGGGAATGATGGAGATGATGGGGGAAAGCTAGATCCACTTGTGGCAAAGCAAATCCATGGATCAAATCCAACAAAACTTCATCACACCAGCAAATCACAAAAAAAAATTGGGGCTGTTTTTGGTGGAGATTTTCGAAATTGGGGAAGAAGACAACAAAATCAAGCTAGAAAACAAAGGGTAGGGGCTCCAAATACATGATCAATGTGGCTCATAATACCAAGATGATGTAGGGTAGAACCTAACGGCCCGATCTTTCACGATTGGAGGGGATCCTACGAAGAACACGGATAACACGAGGGAAAACACAAGAGAGATCACTCAACCAACAAGATTCGGTCACACATATGCTAGATCCTCGAAACATAAAGAGATACACTATCCGAATCCAACAAGGGACGATACATAGGTAACCGGTTCTTCTCCGTGAGGAGGTCTTGAGGTCTTCCCATGAGGGGTCTTGAATCCAAGTGGATCTTCTCCGAAGAGGTGAGAGTCTCTCTCGTGGAGTATATCCGGATGGATGAGCGAGGCTCTATCTCACATATGAGCTATCACAACGCTAACCCTAACTAGGAGGACGAGGATGTCAATTTATAGTCTTAGTGCAAATGGGGGCGAAGTGAAGGGGTGCATGGGCCTCGGGCCCGAAACTGTGCGTAGACAGGTACCGGACGTCCGATGGCTCGTGGGCTTCCGGATGTCCGGGAGTCACCAGACTTCCGCTTACTTTGGCTCAGTTGAAGTGGCACCGGATTTCCGCAGATGGCCGGTCGTCCGGTCGCTAGTTGTCCGATTGCTTCGGACATCCGCTGTTTTGGCTCGGGTGTGGTGGCGCCGGTCGTACGGTCCTGGCCAGACGTCCTCTCATCGTAGCTTGCGTTGGCTGGGACCTGGGTAGGCCGGGGCTTCACGAGTCGGATGTCCGGTCCCGGTTGGTCGTCCGGTGACTGTAGCTTCAGTGGCAGCTCTTCTTCTTGTCCTTCGCACTTGGCATCCTCGCCGTCTTGTCCGTTGGGTGTAGCTGCTCCGTGGCCTTCCTCCAAGTAACTGATCACACATAGTGTTTCCGCATGAGGTAGTAGCCATGTCTCATGTATAGAAAGTGGTAGTTCGAAGAGGAGCGAGTTCACCTTATCTTCGATAGCCTTTGCTTGTGCCCTTGTCATTGGTCCAAGTGGTGTCATAGGAGACGTAGGTAGGTCCATGGGGATGACCTTGGGATGCTCCGCATCACCCAACCTCTTTAGTTCTAGTGATGCCGACAACAAATCGGATTATCTCATAATCCTTGTCGCATAGCCATTCTACAATTTAGATCGAAGCTTTAAATAATTGTTGTTGAGGTTAGCATCAATATTAACTCAATCCAGGCATGGTGAATCATTATCAAAGCATGCGACAACTCCATGAGCATGTATTGTTTTTACCGAATAATCCAGAATGTTTACAAATGAATAATACCAAAAGAATAATGAACTTGGCTAAAATCCTAACCATGCTAGGACCCCTCAGATATTGTTAAAGAGCGGTTTTAAACATTTCCTCAAGCATGATTTTGTTTACCGAATCATACATAAATAATAAAGAAATATCAAAGGTGCTCTACTCATCTTCGAGTAATATCCATAGAGATGGACAGGAGCGTTGAATCTGAATAAAAGGTATCTAATCTCTTTAGCCAAAAAGATTCATTCTCATCATAGCAGCAAGAAAAAAAATAAAAGAGTCTACATAAATCCACTGAATTAAAATCAACAATTAGGAGTTGTTTAAATATATGTACTTTTCTATCTACAAAACTAAGCCACAAACACTACAAACAGAGGCAATAGTTAATCTCACCTTCAAACACATTAAAACAACTCGTATGTTTCATGTCAGGACTACATTTGTAAGGAGACTATTGATTTTTATTGAAAAAGTGGTCCCTAGAAGATCTTGTGATAATATGACTGTTTGATTATCTTTTTCTTTGTTTCCAAAAAATCCAGAAACTGGGAAGTGGGAGAAGTAGATAGAGCTGCTAGAACATAGGCTAGAGCTTCGTCCGCTGCAAAGTGAAGTTCAGCTCTAGTCTTGTGAGGAGTTTAATCAGGCATACAAATTTGTATAGAGAAACTGCAATACACTGATGAATAATCAATCATAAAAATGCAACCTTCCTCAGTGGCATAAGTACAACATTGGACCACTTCCCAATAGAAATCCTAGTGGAATGAAAATATGGAATGAAGAGAAGCATCAGAGGTGTACCAGTTACACCATAAATAATAGACACACCTTATAAATCAAATAAGCGATGGATAACTTATTCACTGCCACTAACACAAAGTAGAGCGACAACATATAGTGTTATACAAGCCATAGTAAGAAAGGCCCAATCGGTCACTAATAGGTTTGCATCAGATAAATACTGATGGAATATGTTAATAGAAAGTGATAGAGGCAAAGGTGTCCCATCTTTCGATGAGATGGCGATTATTATTTCAGAGGAGTAGGCTTTCATGATGCGACTATGAACGTGTGAGGATGTCGCGCCTTAGCAATTGCTAAACCAACTCTGAGAGGTTATTGACCACGCCGGAGCACGATCAACCTGACCACGAATGTCTATTTCCTGCAAGCAAACAAAGAACAAGCAAGGAACTAAGATTGTAATCTGGATATTGTGAATATAAGATGAAAGCTTTATTGATCAAGGTGGGGTTCTGTGATGCCTTGGTCTGGTCGTTCAACACAAATGAAGTACGCGAAGTTGTAGCTATGGAGAACTTTATCTAAACAAAACCCAAAGTCTAAAGGATGCCCTAAGGGCAGTATATATGGAGGAAGAGGGGGGAATTTCGTGGCCCTTGGGGGAGGGGTCTGAAACCAAACCTATCTCTTGTTTCCCCACACATACGGACTCTAAAAACAGCCTATACTTACGTATTTCGAAATTACATGGGCCTGGCCCAATATTAAGGTGACGCAGCACCTATAATTGCCTGTGGAAGAACTTTGTGAAGTGGCATTTTGTATATTTCGTCCAAGACTTCATGCACTCATTACGGTGTCTTCAAAGTCCTTACATCATCACTTGAAACTTTGTTCTTGTTTGCCTTGCGCATGCCATCATCTCCATCCTTGTTCTTCCTCCAATGTTCATCCTTCTCCAAGGTAGACCCTTCATTTGTAAGCACGACAAATGTATCCAATTTAGGCAGCATCATATTCTCATGAACATTAGAATCATTACCAAGAAACGAAAGTACCTGGTAATTTAATTGGCGTGCACGAACTCTTGTAATTAGTGCAGTATGTATAGAAGCAGGGGCTCTGAGTGTAACAATGGTATTGATGTCATCCTCATCCTCCCCTTCTTGAAATGAAGTCGTCCTCGATGGAAGCTCATCTTCCTCACCCAAATAAGGCTTCAAATCTGCAATGTTAAAAGCGGTACTAACCCAAAAATCTACAGGCAGCTCAAGTTTATATGCATTATCAATTATTTTCTCTAACACCTTAAAAGGACCCTCAGCACGTGGCATTAGCTTTGATTTGCGCAAATTAGGAGATCTATCCTTACGCAAGTGTAACCAAACAAGATCTACAGGTGCAAACACAACATGTTTTCTACCCTTATCTCCAACAAGTTTATATTTAGCATTCATACGCTCAATGTTTTCCTTAGTTAAATCATGCATTTTTAAAATCAATTCAGCATGTTATTTAGCATCAAACTTAACCTTCTCCGAAGATGGAAGAGGCAACAAATCAATAGGTGCACGAGGTAGGAAACCATACACAATTTCAAGAGGGCACATCTTAGTAGTAGAATGCAATGAATGATTATAAGAAAATTCAATATGAGGCAAGCATTCTTCCCACATTTTCTTATCATTCTTCAAAACAGCCCTAACCATAGTAGACAATGTTCTATTGTCTACTTCAGTTTGTCCATCAGTTTGGGGGTGACAAGTAGTACAAAAAAGCAGTTTAGTCCCCAACTTAGCCCATAAACATCTCCAAAAGTGGCTATGAAATTTAGTATCACGATATGAAACAATAGTATTTGGCACACCTTACAAGCAAATAATTTCACGAAAGAACAAATCAGCAACATTAACAGCATCATCGCTTTTATGACATGGTATAAAGTGTGCCATTTTCGAGAATCTATCCACGACAACAAATATTCTATCCCTCCTCTTCTTTGTTTGAGGTAAACCTAAAACAAAGTCCATAGATATATCATCCCAAGGAACACTAGGTACAGGCAAAGGCATATATAAACCATGCGGATTGAGTCGTGACTTAGCTTTTTGACATGTAGTGCAGCGAGCAACAAAACGCTTAACATCCCGTCTCATCTTTGGCCAAAAGAAATGTGTAGCAAATACGTCCTTCGTCTTATTCACGCCAAAGTGTCCCATTAATCGTCCTCCATGCACCTCCTGCAACAACAAAAGACAAACAGAGCTAGCTGGAATGCATAGCTTGTTAGCGCGGGAGACAAATCCATCATTAACGACGGACTTGTTCCAAGTTCTCCCTTGCTTACAATTCTGCAATACATCTTTAAATTCAGCATCATGCACATATTGATCTTTGATGGTCTCCAAACCAAATATTTTAAAGTCAAGTTGTGAAAGCATAGTATAATGACAAGACAATGCATCAGCAATAACATTTTCTTTACTCTTCTTGTGTTTAATGACATAACGGAAAGTCTCATTGAATTCAACCCATTTAGCATGTCTACGGTTCAGTTTTGCTTGACTGTTAATGTGTTTCAAAGATTCATGATCAAAATGTATAACAAATTCTTTGGGCCATAAATAATGTTGCCATGTTTCTAAAGTCCGAACAAGAGCATATAATTCTTTATCATAAGTAGAATAATTCAGACTAGGCCCACTCAATTTTTCAGAAAAGTATGCAACAGGTTTCCCAACTTGTAATAACAAACCTGCTAATCCAATTCCACTAGCCTCACATTCAAGATCAAAAGTCTTATTAAAATCATGAAGTTGGTTTATAGGAGCTTGTGTCAACTTATTTTTCCATACAGTGAAAGCTTCTTCCTATGCGGTACCCAAAACAAAAGGCACATCCTTCTTTGTAAGCTCATTGAGAGGTGCAGCAATGGTGCTGAAATCTCTCACAAACGCCTATAGAATCCAGCGAGGCTAAGAAAACTCCTCACTTGTGTGAACTTTTTGGGCTACAACCAAATCCCAATAGCTTCAATCTTGGCTTTATCAACTTCAATTCCCTGTGGAGTAACAACATAGCCAAGAAAAGATACTCGGTCAGTGCAAAAGCTGCAGTTCCCAAGGTTACCAAACAAACGTGCATCCGGTAGAGCAATAAAACAACACGTAAATGTTCCAAATGTTCCTCCAAAGATCTGTTATAAATCAATATATCATCAAAATAGACTACCACAAATCGTCCAATGAAAGCACGTAAAACTTTGTTCATTAATCTCATGAAACTACTACGTGCATTAGTTAACCCAAAAGGGATGACTAACCACTCATATAATCCAAACTTAGCTTTAAATGTTGTTTTCCATTCATCTCCCAATTTCTTACGAATTTGATGGTATCCACTACGCAAACCAACTTTGGAGAATATTGTAGAGCCACTCAATTCATCAAGCATGTCATCTAGCCTAGGAATAGGATGTTGATAACGAACAGTAATATTATTAATGCCTCGACAATCAACACACAAACACGACGTACCATCCTTTTTTGGCACTAGTATAATAGAAACAGCACAAGGACTAAGAGATTCGTGTATATAACCTTTGTCGAGCAGCTCCTGTACTTGACGCATAATCTCCTTCGTTTCCTCTGGATTGGTACGGTACAATGCACGGTTTGGCAGCGAAGCACCGTGATGAGGACATCAATACCATTGTTACACCCACAACCCCTGCTGCTATACATACTTGACCAATTACTAGAGCTCGCGCACGCCAATTAAATTATCAGGTACTTTCATTTCTTGGTAATGATTCTAATGTTCATGAGAATATGATGCTGCCTAAATTGGATACATTTGTTTTGCTTACAAATGAAGGGCCTAGCTTGGATAAGAGGGATGAACACTGGAGCAAGACCAAGCATGGAGATGATGGCATGCGCAAGGGGATCGAGAATGGAGTTACACGTGATGATTTCAGGACTTTAAAGCCACCATAATGAGTGCATGAAGCCTTGGACGAAATATACAAGATGCCACTTCATAAATTTCGTCCAGAGTCTATCCTAGGTGCTGTGTCACCTTATTATTGGGCCAGGCCCATGTATTCTCGAAATACTTAAGTATAGGCTGTTTTTAGAGTCCGTATGTGTGGGGAAACAAGAGTTAGGGTTGGTTTCGGACCCCTCCTCCAAGGGCCACGAAATCCCCCCCCCCTCTTCCTCCATATATACAGCCCTTAGGGCGTCGTTTAGACTTCGGGTTTTGTTTAGATTAAAGTTCGCCACAGCTACAACTTCGCGTACTTTGTTTGTGTTCATCAACCAGACAAAGGCGTCACAGAACCCCACCTCGATCAATAAAGCTTTCCTCTTATATTCGCAATATCCAGATTGCAATCTCAGTTTCTTGCTTGTTCTTCGTTTGCCTGCAGGAAACAGACCTTCGTGGTCAGGTTGATCGTGCTCCGGCGTGGGCAATAACCTCTCGGAGTTGGTTTAGCGATTGCTAAGGCGCGACGTCCTCGCACGTTCGTAGTCGGATCGTCAAAGTCGACTTCCTCCAAAATGATAGCCACCATCTCATCGAAATACGGGACACCTTTGCCTCTATCAAGTCGTATCAGATTTCTAGGTTGCTCGGTGAAATTTTACAGTTTTTCATAGTATAGATCGACTTTGTTCTTCATACCTACAGTCCACGAAAAAGCCAAAAAAATAGGGTTAGTTCATCATATCTGAACAAATCTGAGCCTTTGCATAATCTTTTTAGGGTTCTGTTCACAAGTTGTCATGCCACCGCCGCACCATTGTCATCACTGCTACCATATACCACCATCGTCATCACCGCTGCCATATACCACCATCGTCATCACCGCTGCCATATACCACCATCATCATCACCACTGTCATATACCACCATCGTCATCACCGTTGCCATATACCACCATCGTCATCACCACTGCTTTTACCACATATCCACCGCCATCACGATAATCTGAGTCAACCTCCATCACCGATTCACCACCAGTCCGAGTTCCACCGCCCTACATATATTTGCCACCAGTCCGAGTTTCCACCAGATTCATCTCCGCCACCAGTCCTAGTCCAAGTCTAGTATTTGTTGCTTTGTTTTGGATTTCCAGATCACGCCATACTCCGAGTCGTGACAGAGTCGGACTCCCCAACTTCCATACTACCCGCAGTAGAAAAATAGTTCCAAACTAAAAAAAAGTCTGGGAAGTTCTGGCTAGGCAGTTTTTAGACCATTTGTAGACTTTTTAGAAAAAAATTGTTGCGGAGCAAAAAAAAGAGGAAAAAAAGTGAAAAAAGGTGAAAAAAATCAGAGCGTGCTCCTCCCTTGTTTACGTGCAGCGCCGTGATTTTGTTAGTGTTCTAGGCTCGCGTCTCTAGCACGGTCTAGCCTAGGACCAACACAGTACTGTCATCGAGCGTTTATTCAACTTTGCATCTCTGAATTGATTATTGCTGACCCTTTTTGCTACCATATTATAAGCCTTCCTAGCTCCACATACATCTACGTCATGCGTTTGACTCTCCTTGGTAACCGCTCTATCCAAACTTTGAGAGTTTTGACTACGACGGTTGCCGATCACCGCCTGCTACTGGGTAAGAACTGGTAAGAATTTGAGATTTGCTTGACGGATTTGTGACACCCACCATCACCTCTTGTTAGTAGTCTGTAGGATCATATTCTTGTGTGTTTCTATTGCTGCTAACCATGGCAGGATCACAAGCCGATGAGACTGACTGGGAGAACATGACGAATAAGGAGTTGCATGATAAATTTCAGCAAATGATGAGTGGACAGGTGCAAGATGTGCTAAAAAGATTTGAAGAGGCCATGGAGAAGATAGGTGGCATGGAGAAGACGTTCGAAACAAAGCTCGATAACAAGGTATGAATTGCTCGCGTGTCTTCCACCACCACCATCGGCTGCACCTAACGCACCTCTACAACAACAACAACAACGACTACCTCCACATTGCGAAATAGCCCTCCGCCGAGCGAGCCGTGTACCTCTTGTGCCTAGTCAAACTGTTGGTGCTGCTGTTGATTCTTCTGTGGCTCATGTTGCTGATGCTGAGGAGGAGGATTATGTGGGAGATTATGAGGATGAGGTTGATCAAAATCAGAACTACGTGCAACCACCAGCACCACAACCACCAGGTCGTCCACATGCAAATAATGCCAATGGTAGGGCTCCCCCTCAGGTACGAGATCATGACCATCTCCCTAAACTGAAATTGAATATTCCACCATTTGAGGGTAGATATGTTCCTAATATATATCTTACTTGGGAGTTAGAAACTGAACAACGATTTACATGTTTACAATATCCTAAGGAGAGACGTGTTCCTGCTATTGTTTGTGCTTTCACTAGCTTTGCATGTGTTTGGTGGTCTGAACATTGTAGATTATATCTTATTCCAGCTACTTGGGCTGCTTTGAAAACTGCTATGCATACTCGTTGGGTTCCACGATATTATCAACGTGAATTACTTCAAAAATTGCAGCATTTAAGACAAGGAAAAAAATATGTAGAAGAATATTATCAGGAATTGCAAACTGGCATGATTAGATGTGGTATTGTTGAGGAGAATGAAGCTATGCTTGCACATTTTATGGGTGGATTAAATAGAGAGATTCAGACCATTCTAGAGTATAAGGAGTATACTAATATCACTCGTTTATTCCATCTTGCTTGTAAAGCTAAACGTGAAGTGCAGGATTGACAGGCATTGGCGCGAACTAACTTTTCTACAGGTCGATCTTCATCATGGACACCACATGCATCCTCTACTTCCACTGGACCAGCACCTCCATCAGGTGCCACCTCTAGCCGTGATACAAGAAAGCAAGCACAACCACCACTATCTGCCAAGAGCACACCTGCTGGGCCTACGCAGAGCTCTTCTTCTTCCATGGCATCAACAGGGCACACAAGTGATATTATTTGTCGTCGTTGTAAGGAAAGAGGACATTTTGTGAGAGAATGCAAATCTCAGCGTGTGATGATTGTTACTGAGGATGGTGGGTATGAGTCCGCTAGAGACTATGATGAGGAGACTTTGGCTCTTATTACACATGAAGAACACGGTGGAGATGATTCTGATCGTGAGACGCAATACATGGCTGCTGAAGATGCTGATGGGTATGAATGTTTAGTTGCTCAACGTGTTTTGAGTGTGCAGGTTACACAAGCTGAGCAAAATCAGAGGCATAATTTGTTCCATACAAAGGTAGTTGTGAAGGAACGTTATGTTCGCGTCATCATAGATGGAGGGAGCTGCAATAACTTGGCTAGCATGGAGATGGTGGAGAAGCTATCTCTCACCACAAGACCACATCCACATCCTTACTACATCCAATGGTTCAACAACAGCGGCAAGGTTAAGGTAACACGTACTGTTCGTGTGCATTTTAGTATCTCTACATATGCTGATTATGTTGATTGTGATGTGGTACCTATGCAAGCATGTTCCTTATTACTTGGTATACCATGGCAATTTGATAAAAAATTATGTACACCATGGTAGAAACAATCAGTATACTCTTGTTCATAAGGATAAAAATATTACTTTGCTTCCTATGACTCCTGATTCCATTTTGAAAGATGATATTAATACAGCTAATAAAGAAAAACAGGAGAAAAATAAGAGTGAAAATCAGATTGTGGCAAAAGAATTTGAGCAACAAATGAAGCCTAATAATAAACCATCTAGTGTTGCTTCTGAAATTAAATTGAAAAGTGCATGTTTACTTGCCACCAAATCTGATATTGATGATCTAGATTTTAGCAAATCTGTTTGCTATGCTTTTATGTGCAAAGAGGCATTATTTTCATTCGAGGACGTGTCTTCCTCTTTACCTCCTGCTGTCACTAACATTTTGCAGGAGTTCGCTGACGTCTTTCCACAAGACGTGCCACTGGGATTACCACCTATTCGAGGGATTGAGCATCAAATTGAATTAATTCCCGGTGCATCATTACCCAACCGTGCACCATACCGAGGAGATGAAGGAGATTATGTGTCAAGTACAAGAACTGCTCGACAAAGGTTATATACGTGAATCCCTTAGTCCTTGTGCTGTTCATATCATTTTAGTGCCGAAAAAGGATGGTACGTCGCGTATGTGCATTGATTGTAGAGGCATTAATAATATTACTATTCGTTATCGTCATCCTATTCCTAGGCTAGATGATATGCTTGGTGAATTGAGTGGCTCTGCAATATTCTCCAAAGTTGATTTGCGTAGTGGATACCGTCAAATTCGTATGAAATTGGGATATGAATGGAAAACAGCATTTAAAACTAAGTTTGGATTATATGAGTGGTTAGTCATGCCTTTTGGGTTAACTAATGCACCTAGTACTTTCATGAGATTAATGAATCAAGTTTTACGTGCTTTCATTGGACGATTTGTGGTAGTTTACTTTTATGACATATTGATTTATAGCAAATCTTTGGAGGAACATTTGGAACATTTACATGCTGCTTTATTGGTCTACGTGATGCACGTTTGTTTGGTAACCTTGGAAAGTGCACGTTTTGCACCGACCGAGTATCTTTTCTTGGCTATGTTGTTACTCCATAGGGAATTGAAGTTGATAAAGCCAAGGTTGAAGCTATTGAGAGTTGGCCGCAGCCCAAAATGGTCACACAAGTGAGGAGTTTCCTTGGCCTCGCTGGTTTCTATAGGCGTTTTGTGAGAGATTTCAGCACCATTGTTGCACCTCTCAATGAGCTTACAAAGAAGGATGTGCCTTTTGTTTGGGGTACCGCACAGGAAGAAGCCTTCATGGTATTGAAAGATAAGTTGACACATGCTCCTTTACTCCAACCTCCTGATTTTAATAAGACTTTTGAGCTTGAATGTGATGCTAGTGGAATTGGATTAGGAGGTGTGTTATTACAAGATGGCAAACATGTCGCATACTTTTCTGAAAAATTGAGTGGGCCTAGTCTGAACTATTCTACTTATGATAAAGAATTATATGCTCTTGTTCAGACCTTAGAAACATGGCAACATTATTTATGGACCAAGGAATTTGTTATACATTCTGATCATGAATCTTTGAAACACATTAATAGTCAAGCAAAACTGAACCGTAGACATGCTAAATGGGTTGAATTCAATGAGACTTTCCGTTATGTCATTAAACACAAGAAGGGTAAAGAAAATGTTATTGCTGATGCATTGTCTCGTCGTTATACTATGCTTTCACAACTTGACTTTAAAATATTTGGTTTGGAGACCATCAAAGATCAATATGTGCATGATGCTGAATTTAACGATGTATTGCAGAATTGTAAGGAAGGGAGAACTTGGAACAAGTTCGTTCTTAACGATGGATTTGTGTTTCGTGCTAACAAGCTATGCATTCCAGCTAGCTCTGTTCGTATTTTGTTGTTGCAGGAGGCGCATGGAGGAGGATTAATGGGACACTTTAGCGTCAAGAAGACGGAGGATATACTTGCTACACATTTGTTTTGGCCAAAGATGAGACCGGATGTTGAGCGTTTTGTTGCTCGCTGCACTACATGTCAAAAAGCTAAGTCACGACTCAATCCTCATGGTTTATATATGCCTTTGCCTGTACCTAGTGTTCCTTGGGAGGATATATCTATGGACTTTGTTTTAGGTTTACCTCGAACAAAGAAGGGGAGGGATAGCATATTTGTTATCGTGGATAGAATCTTGAAAATGGCACACTTTATACCATGTCATAAAAGCAATGATGCTGTTAATGTTGCTGATTTGTTCTTTCGTGAAATTATTCGCTTGCATGGTGTGCCAAATACTATTGTTTCAGATCGTGATACTAAATTTCTTAGCCACTTTTGGAGATGTTTATGGGCTAAGTTGGGGACTAAACTGCTTTTTAGTACTACTTGTCACCCCCAAACTGATGGACAAACTGAAGTAGTCAATAGAACATTGTCTACTATGCTTAGGGCTGTTTTGAAGAATAATAAGAAAATGTGGGAAGAATGCTTGCCTCATATTGAATTTGCTTATAATTGTTCATTGCATTCTACTACTAATATGTACCCTTTTGAAATTGTGTATGGTTTTCTACCTCGTTCACCTATTGATTTGTTGCATCTTCCATCTTCAGAGAAGGTTAATTTTGATGCTAAAGAATGTGCTAAATTGATTTTAAAAATGCACGAGTTAACTAAGGAAAACATTGAGCGTATGAATGCTAAATATTAACTTGCTGGAGATAAGGGTAGAAAACATGTTGTGTTTGCACCTGGAGATCTTGTTTGGTTACATTTGTGTAAGGATAGATTTCCTAATTTGCGCAAATCAAAGATAATGCCACGGGCTGATGGTCCTTTTAAGGTCTTAGAGAAAATAAATGACAATGCATATAAAGTTGAGCTGCCTGCAGATTTTAGGGTTAGTCCCACTTTTAACATTGCAGATTTGAAGCCTTATTTGGGTGAGGAAGATGAGCTTTCGTCGAGGATGACTTCATTTCAAGAAGGGGATGATGATGAGGACATCAATACCATTGTTACACCCACAGCCCCTGCTGCTATACATATTGGACCAATTACTAGAGCTCGCGCACGCCAATTAAATTACCAGGTACTTTCGTTTCTTGGTAATGATTCTAATGTTCATGAGAATATGATGCGGCCTAAATTGGATACATTTGTTTTGCTTACAAATGAAGGGCCTAGCTTGGATAAGAGGGATGAACACTGGAGCAAGACCAAGCTCGGAGATGATGGCATGCGCAAGGGGATCGAGAACGGAGTTACACGTGATGATTTCAGGACTTTGAAGCCACCATAATGAGTGCATGAAGCCTTGGACGAAATATACAAGATGCCACTTCATAAATTTCGTCCAGAGGCTATTCTAGGTGCCGCGTCACCTTATTATTGGGCCAGGCCCATGTATTTTCGAAATACTTAAGTATAGGTTGTTTTTAGAGTTCGTATGTGTGGGGAAACAAGAATTAGGGTTGGTTTCGGACCCCTCCTCCAAGGGCCACAAAATTCCCCACCCTCTTCCTCCATATATACAGCCCTTACGGCGTTGTTTAGACTTTGGGTTTTGTTTAGATTAAAGTTCTCCATAGCTGCAACTTCGCGTACTTCGTTTTTGTTCAAGAACCAGACAAAGGCGTCACAGAACCCCAGCTCGATCAATAAAGCTTTCCTCTTATATTTGCAATATCCAGATTGCAATCTCAGTTTCTTGCTTGTTCTTCGTTTGCTTGCAGGAAACAGACCTTCATGGTCAGGTTGATCATGCTCCGGCGTGGTCAATAACCTCTTGGAGTTGGTTTAGCGATTGCTAAGGCGGGACGTCCTCGCACGTTCATAGTCGGATCGTCAAAGTCAACTTCCTCCAAAATGATAGCCACCATCTCATCGAAAGACGGACATGTTTGCCTCTATCACACTGGGAATTAAGTCAATCTGATGCTCAATCCCTCAAATAGGTGGTAATCCTGGTGGCACGTCTTGGGGAAAGACATCAGCGAATTCCTGAAAAATGTTAGTGACAGCAGGAGGCAAAGAGGAAGATACATCCTCGAAAGAAAATAGTGCCTCTTTGCACACAAAAGCATAGCAAACAGATTTGCTGAAATCTAGATCATCAATATCAGATTTAGTGGCAAGTAAACATGCACTTTTCAATTTAATTTCAGAAGCAACACTAGATGGTTTATTATTAGGCTTCATTTGTTGCTCAACTTATTTTGCCGCAATCTGATTTTCAGTCTTATTTTTCTCTCGTTTTGCTTTATTAGCTCTATTAATATCATCTTTCAAAATGGAATCATGAGTCATAGAAAACAAAGTAATATATTTTCTTTATGAACAAGAGTATATTGATTGTTTCTACCATGGTGTACAAATTTTTTATCAAATTTCCATGGTCTACCAAGTAATAAGGAACATGTTTGCATAGGTACCACATCACAATCAACATAATCAGCATATGTAGAGATACTAAAATTCACATGAATAGTACGTATTACCTTAACCTTGCCACTGTTATTGAACCATTGGATGTAGTAAGGATGTGGATGTGGTCTTGTGGTGATAGATAGCTTCTCCACCATCTCCATGCTAGCCAAGTTGTTGTAGCTCCCTCCATCTATGATGACGTGAACAGAACGTTCCTTCACAACTCCCTTTGTATGGAACAAATTATGCCTTTGATTTTGCTCAGCTTGTGTGACATGCACACTCAAAACACGTTGAGCAACTAAACATTCATACCTATCATCATCTTCAGGGGCCATGTATTGTGTCTCATGATCAGAATCATCTCCACCGTGTTCTTCACTTGTAATAAGAGCCAAAGTCTCCTTATCATAGTCACTAGCCCACCATCCTTAGTAGCAATCATCACACGCTTAGATGGGCATTCTCTTGCATAATGACCTCCACCCATGCAACTACGACAAATAATATCATGTGTTTGCCCTGTTGATGCCATGGATGAAGAAGAGCTCTGTGCGGAATCGGAAGGTGTACTCCTGGCAGATGGTGGTGGTGGCGCATGTTTTCTTGTATCTCGGTTGGAATTGGCGGCTGAAGTCTGTGGTGCTGCAATAGGACGTGTGGGAGTAGAGGATGCACGCGGTGTCCATGATGAAGGTCGACCTGCAGAAAAGTTAGTTCGCACCAATGCCTGTCGACCCTGCACTTCACGTTCAGCTTTGCAAGCAAGATGAAATAAACGAGTGATATTATTATACTCCTTATACTGTAGAATGGTATGAATCTCTTTATTTAATCCACCCATAAAAATTTCCAAGCATAGCTTCATTATCCTCAACAATACCACATCTAATCATTCCAGTTTGCAATTCCTGATAATATTCTTCTATAGAATTATTCCTTGTGTTAAACGCTGCAATTTTTGAAGTAATTCACGTTGATAATATGGTGGAACCCAACGAGTATGCATAGCAGTTTTCAAAGCAGCCCAAGTAGCCGGAATAGGATATAATCTACAATGTTCACACCACCAAGCACATGCAAAACTAGTGAAATCACAAACTGTTACAGGAACACGTCTCTCCTCAGGATATTGTAAACATGTAAAACATTGTTCAGTTTCTAACTCCCAAGTAAGATATATATCAGGAACATATCTACCCTCAAATGGTGGAATATTCAATTTTAGTTTAGGAAGATGGTCATGATCTCGTACCTCAGGTGGTGGCACAACCCTACCGTTGCGATGATATGCATGAGGATGACCTGGTGGTGGTGGTGCTGGTGGTTGCACGTACTTCTGATTTTGATCAACCTCATCCTCATAATGGTCCTCCACCTTTGCAGTAGTAGCAGGAGCTACAGAAGGATCAACAGTAGGTACCGCGGCACCAGAATTTTGACCAGGCTCAAGGGGAACGCGCAGTGCTCGTCCCACTTGATTTGGAAGGCGATGTTGTTGTTGTTGTTGTTGTTGTTGTTGCTACTGTATAGGTGCGACAGGTGCAGCGGGTGATGGTTTTGGAAGACGCGTGAGCAATTCATTAAACTTGTTATCGAGCTTTGTTTCGAACGCCTTCTCAATGCCATCTATCTTCTCCATGGCCTGTTCAAATCTATTTAGCACATCTTCCACATGTCCACTCATCATTTGTTGAAACTTATCATGTAACTCTTTGTTCGTCATGTTCTCCCAGTCAGTCTCGTCGGCTTATGATCCTGCCATGGTTGGTGGCAATAGAAACACACAAGAATATGATCCTACAGACTACTAGGAAGTGGTGCTGGTGTGTCACAAATCCGTCAAGTGAATCTCAAAATCTTACCAGTCCTTACCAAGCAACAGGTGGTGATCAGCAACCGTTGTAGTCAAAACTCTCAAAAGCTTGGATAGAGCGATTGCTAGGGAAAGTCAAACGCACGACGTAGATGTATGTGGAGTTGGGAAGGCTTATAATATGGTAGCAAAAAGGGTCAACAATAATCAATTCAGATATGCAAAGTTGAATAAACGCTCAACGACGATACTGTTCTAGACCGTACAAGAGAAGCGAGCCTACAACACTAACAAATCACAGTGCGACACGTAAACAAGGGAAAATCACACTCTGGGAAAAAATTCGCTCTTTTTATTGCGCTCCTTATTTTTTTGCAAAAAATCACTATAATGGCGAGTGTCTCAAAACTCTTCCCAAGTCAAATTGACAGGATAGGCAAGAAATTTTTTTTGACTAATTTTTTCGGAAAGCAAGGCAGCGACGACGAAAAAATGCGACAAAAAATCACTATGATGGCGAGTGTCTCAAAAGACTCAGAAAAGTCTAAAATTGGATAGGGAAAGATATTTTCGCCTGCCGAAATTTTGGCCTCAAAACTGCTTGGGAGTCTCCAGACTTTTTTTTTCCAAAACCTACTCAGGCAAGGAAACATGAATCGGAAAATAGATGGATCTCGAAAACAAACCTAATATGAAAAGAACTCGGATTGGTGGTGGATATATGGTGGTAAGATATGGCAGCAGTGGTGGCATATGGCACGGTGGTAGGATATGACAGGAGTGGTGATATATGGCAGCGGTAGTAGGATATGGTAGTGGTGGTGGTATATGGCAGCGGTGGTGGTATATGGTTGTAGCGATGAAGATGATGCGGTGGCGGCGTGACAAATTGTGAAAGAACTCGAAACTCTAAAGGACTAGACGCTAAGATCAACAACTAGACACGATGATGCAACCGCAAATTCAACAAAGCAAAAACCCTAAAAAGATTATGCAAAGGCTTAGATTGGTTCGGATATGATGAACTAAGCCTAATTGTTTTGTGGATTTTTCGTGGACTGTAAGTATGAAGAACAAACTCGATCTAAACTACAAAAAACTGTAAAATCTCACCGAGCAACCTGGAAATCTGATACCACTTGATAGAGGCAAAGGTGTCCCGTCTTTTGATGAGACGGTGATTATCGTTTCAGAGGTAGACTTTCACGATCCGACTACGAACATGCGAGGACGTCGCACCTTAGCAATTGCTAAACCAACTCCGAGAGGTTATTGACCACGCTGGAGCATGATCAACATGACCACGAAGGTCTATTTCCTACAAGCAAGAAACTAAGATTGCAATATGGATATTGCGAATATAAGATGAAAGCTTTATTGATCAAGGTGGGGTTCTGTGACGCTTTGGTCTGGTCGTTGAACACAAACGAAGTACGTGAAGTTGCAGCTATGGCGAACTTTTTATCTAAACAAAACCCAATGTCTGAACGACGCCCTAAGGGCTGTATATATGGAGGAAGAGGGGGGAATTTCGTGGCCCTTGGGGGAGGGGTCCGAAACCAACCCTATCTATTGTTTCCCCACACATACGGACTCTAAAAACATCCTATACTTATGTATTTCGAAATTACATGGGCCTGGACCAATATTAAGGTGAAGTAGCACCTATAATAGCCTTTGGACGAAATTTGTGAAGTGGCATCTTGTATATTTTGTCCAAGACTTCATGCACTCATTACGGTGGCTTCAAAGTCCTTAAATTATCACTTGAAACTTCGTTCTTGTTTCCCTTGCGCATGCCATCATCTCCATGCTTGTTCTTGCTCCAATGTTCATCCTTCTCCAAGCTAGACCCTTCATTTGTAATCACAACAAATGTATCCAATTTAGGCAGCATCATATTCTCATGAACATTAGAATCATTACCAAGAAACGAATGTACGTGGTAATTTAATTGGCGTGCATGAGCTCTAGTAATTGGTCTAGTATGTATAGTAGCAGGGGTTGTGGGTGTAACAATGGTACTGATGTCCTCATCAAAAAGTAGAGCTTTGTTTTCACACATGCAGCAATAGCAGAAATAAATAACCTCATTGTTCAAAATTTAGTATTCCCTCCATCCTATAATATAAGATGTTTTTTGACATTAGTGTAGTGTCAAAAAATGTCGTACACTATGAGACGAAGGGAGTAGTCGAGGTCCAAGATGCAAACTCATGCAGTAGAGAAGTTTTTAATGTGCACTACATATTGTTTCTCATGTTCCACAACCTATGAGTGACCGTCCGCATATAATACTCATCTGCGCGACATCCAAAAGAATTTGTATTTGCATACCAAGCACACAACGCCAGTAAATTCTTGTTCCAATTGAAGCATAGAGAAGTTTTTAATGTGCACTACATATTGTTTCTCATGTTCCACAACCTATGAGTGACCGTCCACACAACGAGCTTTAGGAGGTTGTCCGCTTAGTGGAGGAGGTAGAGGTAGTCAAGCTTCTTCGCATCCCGCGACTACGCTGCCACGTTCATGACCACCCGCACAGTGAGTTGCAGGAGGGAGAACCGGTAGTAGAGGTGTTGCCACTGCATATAGATTGTGTTGGTGCGGACCACTAGCTCTCTTAAGATGAAGACTGACTCTATTCCTATATAACAATTTTGGTGTTGTTTGCTTATTGTTCTTTCCCTGTCATTTTTCCCTGTTCTTAATGCAAAGATAGTAACAAAAAGACTAATTCCACATTTCTTTCCCTGACATTTTCCCCTAAACCTCTATCTTTTCAATGCAAAGAAACACAAACGTTTCAAAATTACATCTTCCTTACACCATGAAGTCATTATTTAAAGTGCAAACCTGATTACAGAATTGGACAATGGGGTACCTTGGATGGAGCACGTGCACACGATGTTTCGGTATACTCGGCGAAACAATGAGATTGAAAGCTTCAAGAACGGTTGCAAACGATGTTTGACAGCGTACATGAGGAGTTTGTGGTAGTTGACTCCTTGTCCCGCACCTGCAAAAGAAACAAAGATTTTGCACTGAAACTCGTGTTGAGTTGCAGAATTATGCAGATTATATGTTTAACAGTCACATATATCCTATATGGTGTGCATACAGTACAGGTTAAGTTGTACCTTTGCTAACACGAATTGGAAGCCATTGTTCTGGTTTCTAAACATAACAGCGAGTTACCCAAGTACCATTGTACCAAATCCTCTTAGGGTGCTTATTGTGGCTTTAGAGATATGGAGAAAACTGACTAGAATTTTCACTTGGAGATGCCTCTCGTAAACTTGCTCACGCAACCAAACGATAAATGTGTGGTTCTAGCCTCGCACCTTCCCTGCTCTTACCGAGGTTGCTCGCGCCAGCAAGCTCACATTCATCATGTTTATGTTGTGCAAATTAGAGGTCATCCATGGGCTTCAAAATGGAGGCAACAATAGCAAGGTCGATGAGGAGCGAGAACGCCCATGGCGAGTTCACGCCTACTGCTCCTCCTTGATGGGGCCGCAAGGATCGAGCCGCTGCAGGTACATGCTCGCAGCTAGGAGGTGAGGAGGGTTAAGGCTAGGAGCACGGCAGGCCACACTGGTGTGAGCGATGCCTTGCGCCGTCGAGCTTTAGACTGAGGCGGCAACAATTAGTAACTTGTGTACAACACTCAACTTTAATTTGGCGAACCTAGGGAGATACATACAAAGAAATTGCCCCTGAGCCCGCGCTCATTGCCAGCCGCAACCCAGCCACTCAGCATCTTCCACTCGGTCACCAACTCTGTCGAGTCCACGAGGTTGATGACGGAAGCGCAAGAAGGCGAGCCCAGAGGAAACCCTGACGATAGGGCTGAGCGGGAGGCTCGGGCACTGCACATAGCCCCTGCTCGAGCGCCTGCGCTGTGAGATGAAGTGGTGCACAGTGGCATCAGGGTTGACTCAGCGGGGGTGGGTCAAGCAGAGTCGCAGCAAGAGAGACTTTTTCTTTTTGCAACCAAGAGAGTCTGGGTTGAGATTGGTGTGGCTGATCTAATCGGCAAGGGCTAAGAAAAAGGAGAAAAACTCCTATTTTTGGACTTGGCCCGGATACACTCAGCCTTTCTTAGGTTATTTAGATACATTAAAACTGAGCACCCTTCCTACCCTCTCAGGTCATTAGCATTTCTAAATGTTGGATCATCACTTTTAGACATTAATGGTCGTCTGATTAGCTCTTACTCGCACCCAACTCGCATGCAGATTTCCTGACGAGAGCTAACCTTCTCGGGGCGCTGCTCTAGTGGTTTTTTTGGGCATCTGAGATTCATTTGGGCCTACTGGGCCTATACTAGGATCCCGTGAACCCAAAAGTGGAGGAACCTAAAACAGCTCTCGACCTGTCTCTTTCGCTCGCAGCCTCGGGTGGCAGCGCCTCACCATGGCATGGATTGTAATGGCGACTGCGCTGCTCCAAGGTCCATTCGGTTGCCCGGACACGATGGACAGTGCCTCCTATTTTCGTTCGGTCGCACGGACGCGAGCGCTGCGACGGGATTGAAACTGAAAGCCGATTGAACAGTCCTAAAGTTCAATCGTGAAGGATGATTGATCAAGAAGTTAATCATCCATTAATGTCAATCGATGCTACAGGCGGATCAGTTTCAATCGGCTTTCCTTCTTCTTATTCTACCAAAGACCAGACCAATAGAACTAGTGCTTCACATGGAGGACCAGAGGATGAGGGCTAGAAGCAGGAGACGGCAGGTGGTGCGACGGAAACATGCACTACTGCAGGATGTTGCGAACGCGACACTACAACCAGAGACCCTTTGACGAAACTGTGTGCGATGCATTAATCGCAAACGGTGATGTAAAATAACCATAAAAAGACGCAAAATATTTGCGATGAAGGATACATCAAACACGGTTCGTATTTTAGTTGCGTGTGCGATGAGGGGCATACGGTTCAGTTCAATGAACTGTTTGCGATGAGGCAAAACAAAAGAAACGGGCAGCCAGATGAAGGTGTGAGCGATATACGACATACAGTTCACTCGGATAAACTATTTGTGATGAGGCAGAACAACAGAAATGGGTAGCCAGATGAAGGTGTGTGCGATATACGGCATACAGTTCACTCGGATGAACTGCTTGTGTTAAGCCAAGAGAACAGAAATGGTTCAACTTAACAAGATGTGTGTGATACGCGGCAAACAGGTCTGTAATTGGAAATGTGTGGAAAGACCGATAACAACATAGACGATTCATGTTAACAAGCCGTGTGTGTTGTGAGCAAACGATTGCTGGTATACAATTGTCAGTGATTGATGAAATCATCACCGACGGGATCCATTGTTTAGTCCTTGTGCGATGTGATTTGCTCTATCTATAGAGCATCAACATATATACTTAAAAGGACATCATTGCAAAACCAAATTAAACATACAATTACACAAGTGACTACACACATAACATTTCCACACACCAAAGTAGGCAATTACATGCATACTAGGAGAAACTAGGATCTAATCATCTACTTATTGTTGCGATGACGCTTAGCATTGCTCTGCTTCCGGCTAGATCCCTGGCCAATTTGGGGAAGGAGGCACTTCCTCGTGTCAACGATCCGCCTGTACATGTCATAGCTTGTGTACGCCTCCTTGGCCAAGTACATGACGTGAGCTTTGTCGAGTTTCTCCATCCAGGCTGAGTGCCAGGCACGCTTTTCCTTGTTGTAGGAATCCTTCATGTCTCTATAGTAGGGTTCGATGATGGCCTCGGTGAGGTGAACCAGTGAGTCCTTCTCATGCTCCTTGCTGCCCCAGATCTTGTATTGGCCCTGGATGTCGACAAGATTTTGCCAGGCGATGCCCGAATTCTTGAGCACCTTTACATCATTGGTGATGTCCATCATAGTGAACATGTAGTGGGAGCTGTTGACAAACCAAGCAAAACGTTCGCAAGGCCTTGTGGCCAGGAAGTAGTGGTAGACAAGAAAGTGGTTGTGCATGAACATCTAGGCGACAATGACCTTGGGATGAGACCCGGCATGAGCGCGGGTGTACTCGAGGTCGAACCCAACCACCTTGTACTTCTCCTCGACAAGCAATAGCTCCATGATGTGGATGGAGTGCTCCACCCAGACCGGGGTTGTTGGTGTACACCACCGAGGGCTCCGTGAACCTTCTGTGGGTGTCCACAACAGCATGCATGGTGAATTTTTGCTCGTCGTCGGCAACCGCTCGGAGCACCATTGGAGCCGCGCAGGATACCCTCTAAGAATTTGTTGTGGTGGGTGTGCTTCTTGCAATGGTGTGGCGCGATCAAAAGGTTGAAGAGACACAAGGGTTAAATGGTCGCCGTAATAAATAGGGGCCGGCCGGCCTGTAATCGTCACGGCGTTCATAGCAGAGGAATCCACTGCACGCTTGACAATACTGCACTGCACACATTTCGTTTGACCACGCGTGGGCTCGAAGAGGTGCCAAATGTATCGTTAGTGAGCCTATTCCCGCGCTACCGCGCAGTTTACCAGACAAGCTTCCCGCCCGACTAGTTTGGCCACGCGTCGACTAGAAGAGGGACAAATCATGGGCGTTTATTGGCAAAAAGCTTTGTAAAAACAAAGTGTGTGGAATGACTTTGGTCATAAGTTTACCCGTTGGTGATGAGGTCAAAGTTACACAGAAGGGTGGTGGTGGACACTCGAGGGTGATAATTAATTATGTGCTCTATAGGGCACACGGTTGAAGAAACCAATTGTGTGCAATAATGTCGAAGATCGCAGTCGAGTTAGCTATACAGATCGTGTGCTATGAGATTGAAAAGGTAAATAGATTTGAAAATGGTAATAAAATCTAAGACCATTGCATATTAAGGTCAAAATAGTGCTACCAATATATGAGTCTCATACGATGCCATTTCAATGATTGTACCACAAAAGCTCGAAATATTACAAGGTTCAAATTCCAGAGTTATATGGCTCAAATTCGAAGATTACAAGGTTCAAACTGATATTAGAAATGAAATTCAACTCATCAGCTGCAAAATTTCGCGCTGATCCGTTGAACATGGATATCAGAGTGGTTCAAACTAATATTACCACTTCTAAGTCTGGTTTCAAAACCTCATGATTTTTGCAAAAGGGGTCAGCCATTGAGAAGTCATGTATGGGGTTGACACGATGACTTTCGATTACTCTGTCATTTGAAGTTCCAAAATGAAATTCAGCATTTTTGGAGCCTATTCCATTCTGCCGCAACGGCCGGCGCTGATCAACAAACCATTCATTTTTGTGAAATAAATGTAGGGCAAACCTCATTACCTTCAGCACCCGTTGCTCTGACAACAAAGAACCTGGCAAATATAATCTCCGGTAAGGTCCCTCGGTAGGAGTTCAAAGTAATTTCTGAGAGATGCAGATCTAGGCATTCGACATGATTGTTATATTGTATCACATTATCCACCACTGGGCCTAATCTTATCTGCAAAAGAAGAAAACGAGTTAGTGCCTACATGCTGTTTGAACACTACTACAGGCCTATTTGGTTTGTAAGATTTGTAAAATGCACAAACATGCCATCTTTGATCTGACATTATTAACATGGGCATTTGATTACAATCTAGAAAAATGTAGCCTTCTTCACAAGAGGTTGGAGTGGTTGGAAAGTTCCCTAAGAAAACAAGTATAGATGAATCCAAAGGAGAAATGCTTATGTATTGTAACCATATGGATCAAGCAACCAATATGGGGGGGCATGTATGTACTGAAATCCTCCAATAGAATCCTTTGGAAATCGTAGTATATTGTCATTGTAAACTTGGAAAAAGGTGTCTCAAATTGAACCCCCTTATGGTTAACATTTAACAGGAAAAGAACATCACCTCGATATATAACTTCTCCAGGCACGGAAGCATCTTAGGAAACTGACAACTTGCTCTAGGTTGGGGCCGATAGATTCTAGTGCCAAGACATTCACTGTGCGCAGTTTCGGGGTCAAGCTTGTTGGAATCATTTTCTGGATGACAGATGAACATACATCTTCAAAATTAGAAATAATGTTAATTTGTAGGAGAGGTAGAAGGCGGCTGTTGTACCTGAACGGGTGTGGATCCAATAACAAGTTCGGAGTATTTGTCAAATGAGTAGCCCACCACTGTCAATTTCGTCGCAGAAATGGCATTGATTCTTGTTGGACCTTCTTGCTCAACTACAAGTAATCTCTCAAGTGCAGGTGTGTCCTCAATGACCATACCGTGGTACACATCTTCTGATGTCTTCTTGCCGCACCAGCAACACATATAAATAGTCCGGAGAGTCATGGAGGTGATGTGGAAGCTACTCAACCCATTGATCGCCTGAAGATGAAGGTACTCGAGTGCAGTAGAGCCACGGAGCAGGTGCTCCATGTCACTATTTGGGAGGCTGACGGCAACGAGCTCGAGGTGCTTCAGTCATGGTAGCATAAGAGTGGGTGCGTCATTAAGGGGGGGGAATGGCAGTCCCTGAACTTTGCGATACGCAGCATGGGCGCGAGGCAGAGCGCGGACGTTGGCAGCGAGCGTATATACCCATCATCAAAAGTGAGCTCCTTGAGCTGATCTAGGGCGTGGGATTGGAACCAGTCATCAAGCTTGGCTCAGTCCTTACCATTGGAATGGAACTTGCCCATTCTAAGGCCTCTGGTTGGGCCAAGGTCACTGTCGAGGATCTTGGAGAACGCATCCAAGCTTTTGCGATAGCCATGGCAGATCTCGTGGGTGTCGATGAGGTCGAGAGGGGCGGAGTTCCATAGGGGGTTCCACCGCCGGGAAAGGACGGTTGTCCGCGCCCCATATTTGATTGGGAGGAGATGATGACTATCAACATATCATCGGGGAGGCTACTGATGAAATCTAGGCCTGCTGGAGTCACTTGTTGTTCTTTCTTGCCCCGCCTCGGCTTGTTGGCAGCCCCGTTTACCACCTCCGGAGTCTCCTTGTCAGCGACGCTTTCTGATAGAAGTGGGAGTATAGGGAATATTTAGTTAAAACAGGGCAATAGAAAAGTGTATTGGTAACTAGAAGTTATTAGGTAGGAATATAATAAGAAAATGGAATAACAATTGGTTGCTTAAATACTACACAATTCATTTGATATTGCTGGGTAAGTCAACATGCAGATACTTGAAAAGAAAACTTACTTCGAATAAAGTCTGGATGGATGATATCGTCCGAGAAGTTAGCAAATATCTCATGACCGGCCTCTTTTATGTGCAGTGCAATTATAGTGCCAGCTTTCAGTACATAAAACTTAGAAATTTCTTTCCCAAGGTCAGTGCCAAAATAGGAGTCACCACGTTCATCAAGTCTTACAGTAGCAACGATTGTAAATCCATGGTTTGTGTTCTGTATGACATCCCTGCAGTCTTGATTTATGTAAAGGGAAAGATTGTGCACTACAGATTATGTTGCATAGCAAGGGACGCGCTGCAGAAAATGGTAGCATTGTTAAAGAGAATATGGTAACATGCAAATATGGGCCCAAATTGAAAGAATTGTACAGTAGTTGAAATAAAAGGACAAAAATCTATAATTAAAAAGATAGGGTAAACACGATGTCATGGAAATACGAGAGTAATCGAAAGAACAATACATCATTAATTTGCCTAATATAGAAAGAAGAGGGGAAAAATCCCCTTTGATGTATATGGTGCATGTGGCACCTTTTATCCAAATGTAGAAATATTTACTTATTTAGTATACATTCAGGGAAGTAGGCCATCACTGGTACATCGCCGTGCTATACAAACGGTTTTTAACCCCTTTCCGCGACGGCATTTGGAACTGTCGCCTAGTGAGTGTGGGCGATAGGGGGGTCCTTCCCACACGACCCATCAATCATTGGGGATAGGCCCTCCTGGGACACAGGCTGGGGCCGTGTGCGATCGGGCGAGGCATCAAAACCCAATCATTTTCATAGGTATGTACATCCCACACAGCAATCTGCGAAAAACATTTTCGTAGGTATGTACATCCCACACGGTAAATCCTAGAAAATCATTTCCGTAGGTACGTACATCCCACACGATGAATCCGAGAAAATCTTTTCCGTAGGTATGTACATCCCACACGGTGAATCCTAGAAAAACATTTTCGTATGTATGTATATCACACACAGTTCTATGTGTGGAAACGTTTGTGCAAGGTGGCCTAACGCAAACAGTTCGCTGCCGGAAGCCATGTGTGATTGTTAGTTGATCGAACACGCCTACATTGCAGAAACCGTGCGGGTTGTTTGAGTTCATCGCCCACGGTGCGGTCTGAGTAACCGTCTGCAATAGAAAACCCCAATAAGCAGGATAATTAGCCTATTATTGATAATCCATGTACTAATCAAATAGATAT
Organism: Triticum urartu; assembly: GCF_056163025.1. NCBI lineage: Eukaryota > Viridiplantae > Streptophyta > Magnoliopsida > Poales > Poaceae > Triticum > Triticum urartu. Next base: position 265,364,467 of record NC_141878.1, on the reverse strand, counting down.
TTCTTATAAAACATGCCAGATATTTCATATCCGTATAAAAGCAACCAGGACTTCATAATCGAATTACATCAGATAGCTTCAGCACTCAGTTACGCCATTACACAACATCACCAAGTTTCACATGCAGCATCAAAAACAGTTGGAAAGTAGCATCATACACGGTAAATAGACAGATGAATCTCATCTGGGAAACTACGGAAGCGGAAGGCAAATATTGAGCCTTCAGTGATGTTGAATGTCCTTGCAACTTTAGGCCAGTGGCTATGGATAATTGCCCTCCCAACCTTCGTCCTCTTCAGCAAGACATCAATATTGTACCGTGGGTGTTGAATGAATACCTTCCTGGCCTCTTGACCATGCAGGTGGTTTGAGAGGTAATCATCGGTGAACTGCTTTGAAAAGTACTGAAAACAAAGCTATGCATAAATCACTGTTGTAAATTTTGAAATGGCGCAAGGGTTAAAAATAAGGTAAAAGAGTTGGTACCATCCTATAGTTGACTGATGTCTTCTTCATTGTGCAAACAAAGATCTTGCTATTATTCGTCGCAAGTTTCTTCATCCTAACAATCTTTCTGAGTTTCTTGACTTGACTGATATTCATGGACATCTAATTTCCCCATATGCAAAATGGGTCGAACAGTGGGTCTAAGCCTCTGGCAGCAGGACCTACGTGTGCAAGACCAAATTGTAAGAAACCTAAATATTAGAATGGTTCCTGCAACTGCACAATAATGTGCTATTAGCCAAAGGACCCTGCTTGAACAAACCTCGATGGTAACCCGTAGTGTCTCCCATTGTTTCCCTGCAACACACATAAGGAAGATCTTGATCGGGTTAACTGAGAGTTGCCATACTATCAGTAGAATATGTATTGAGTACAACCAAATTCGATTGGTGTCACATGCATAACAAAAGAAAATTGTACCCACAGCAAATGAAAATCAAATTGCAGAACTGAACCAAACAGTTAAATGGACAACAGACCAAATGAACCAAAATAGTTAACTAAGCACGACATTACAGAATGGAAACATGTACTATAAGATAAGACAGTTAAAAACAAAGAATGCTTGAGAATAGTACTACGAAATGTAGCAATTATTGGACCAAAGTGTTAATGGAACATTACATTTCGGAGGACCAAACTGTTAACTGAACATCAGACTGCATATTAACATTACAGAGGACAACATGAACTGTATTGTAAAGTAGACAACCGCGTGGCGGTGTCGATGGTGGCCTCGAAGACGAGGTGCTCCTCCAAGATCTGGTGGTCGACACGCATGGCAGCCATAGTGACCTCTTGCGCGCGTACGGCCGCATGCTACTGAGCTCCACGTTACTGCGTGCAAAATGGTTGTGGGTGGCGCTTAATTGGAGGAGGGGGCAGTGATTTCAGTGGAAGGTGTCACGTCGTCGGTCGGGGCATGTCGGATGGGAAAGGAGGAGGATGGTGTGGGTGGGGTGTGGATTACCGGACCATATTAATGAGGCCACGCAGCAAGAAGAAGGGTCGGCGGCGACGAGGCCGCGCAACAATAAGAAGGTTCGCTAGCGAGGAGGCGGCGCTGCAAGAAGAAGGGTCGCCGGCGAGGAGGCAGCGCTGCAAGAAGAAGGGTAGCCGGTGAGGAGGCGGCACTGCAAGAAGAAGGGTCACCGGCGAGGAGGCTAAGCTACCAGTAAGCAACAGTGAAGGTTTGAACTTGGAAAGCAAGGAGGAATAGTGGAAATGTGGCTTTTGGTAGGAGGGAGTGAAGGGGAGATAGATATTTCCACGGTGGCAAAAAAATTTGCTTGGTGCCGCGAGAAACCGGCGTGCAAGTGTGGTTCAAGCGGGGGCGGTAGACTATAGATGACGAAGCTTCCTGCGTAAGCCAGACAAGACGGTGCACCAAGATATTTTATATTGCATCCCACACGATTCTTTCTAGTAAACTGTTTGTGGTATACCTGATTTTTTCATTATGTTTTGAAAGACAAAATGGCGTTACGGAGGGAAAGGATGGTGTTTGAATTGCTAGAACATTTTGTGTACAGTGAACATGCAACTAGTACATGAGTGTCGTGTTTAAATTTGGAAATATTCTGGGTTCGTTTGGCATTTTAATGCATTAATTGAGTTTCTATGCATAATTCAAATTTGAACTACAAGCACATGCTCCAATGAACCAAAGTTTGTTGAAAATCACATGTGTGTCTTTGGGTGAATTTATAGGTCCCATGCAAGAAATGGGAATGAAATTCAAACATCTGGGCGTCGTGGCTCAGCCGGAAAGATTGAGAAACTTGGTTTTTAAATTCCCGTAAATCCAAAACACGCCTGAAAATCATGAAACTTGGCATGGTGTCATGACATGGCACCAACATGTTGCGGTAAATTTTTTGGCCGAATTGGGACAAGCTTTGGTGTAAGCTTCTTGCAAACTGGAGCTTCCTCAAGAAGGCTCGTGATTCCTAGAGGGAACGTGTCACCTCTGTGTGCGAAATGAGATACGTACACTGCCTTCTCCCATCTTAATTTTTTTACACAGGAAGATTAGACCAAATGGAAGTATCATGCTAAATTTTGGAATTATGCCGGGTTTGTTTGGCCTTTTTTATACATTAATTCAGTTTGTACGCATTTAATGTGCATAATTCAAATTTGAACTACAAGCACATGCTCTAGTGCACCAAAGTTGGTTGAAATATCACATGTGTGTCCGTGGGTGTATTCATAGGTCCCATGCAAGAAATGGGAATGAAAGTATATCTGGGCGTCGTGGCTCGGCCGAAAAGATTAAGAAACTTGGTTTTTAAATCCCTGTAAATCCAAAACACACCTGAAAATCATGAAACTTGGCATGGTGTCATGACATGGCACCAACATGTCGCGGTAAATTTTTTGGCCAAGTTGGGATAAGCTTTGGTGTAAGCTTCTTGCAAACCGGAGCTTCCCTCAAGAAGGCGCGTGGTTCCGAGAGGGAACGTGTCACCTCCGTGTGCGAAATGAGATACGTACACTGCCCTCTCCCCCCTTAATTTTTTACACAGGCATATTAGACCAAATAGAAGTATCGTGCTAAATTTTGGAATTATTCCGGGTTCATTTGGCCTTTTTTATACATTAATTGAGTTTATGCGCATTTAATGTGCATAATTCAAATTTGAACTACAAGAACAGGCTCAAGTGCACCAAAGTTGGTTGAAAAATCACATGTGTGTCCTCGGGTGTATTTATAGGTCCCATGCAAGAAATGTGAATGAAATTCAAACATCTAGGCGTCGTGGCTCGGCCGGAAAGATTGAGAAACTTGGTTTTTTAATTCCTGTAAATCCAAAACACTCCTGAAAATCATGAAACTTGGCATGGTGTCATGACATGGCACCAACATGATGTGGTAAATTTTTTGCCTAAATTGGGACAAGCTTTGGTGTAAGCTTCTTGCAAACCAGAGCTTCCCTCAAGAAGGCTCGTGGTTCCGAGAGGGAACGTGTCACCTCCGTGTGTGAAACGAGATACGTACACTGCCTTCTCCCGCCTTAATTTTTTTTATATAGGCAGATTAGACCAAATAAAAGTATTATGCTAAATTTTGGAATTATTCCGGGTTCGTTTGGCCTTTTTTATACATTAATTTAGTTTCTGCGCATGTAATGTGCATAATTCGAATTTGAACTACAAGCACATGCTCCCGTGCACCAAAGTTGGTTGAAAAATCACATGTGTGTCTTGGGTGTATTTATAGGTCCCATGCAAGAAATGGGAATGAAATTCAAACATCTGGGCGTCGTGGCTCGGCCGGAAAGATTGAGAAACTTGGTTTTTTAATTCCTGTAAATCCAAAACACGCCTGAAAATCATGAAACTTGCCATTGTGTCATGACATGGCACCAACATGTTGTGGTAATTTTTCTGTCCAATTTGCGAAGGTGCATAAATTAACAATCAACAAAGTCATTTTGGAACAAGTGCTGTCAAGTTACAAATCGGAAACACAAGTATTATTGAAACCATGGGCGTTCTACTTACCATTTACGTGCTGCCACGCGTCCCCTTTTTTATTGGCTAGGAGTTGTCGTACGGAGTAGCTATTTGTGTACGGGAGGCATGCGATCAGACCCCTGCGCGTGCTCATCGGGAGGAGAGCCCTTTGACCGCTACCCGCCATGCACTTCCCTCCCAACCTCTCCATTAATGGCGCCCGAGCCCCTGTTCTATGGCGTGGCTATGTGTCTCACTGGACTGAGATTTAAGAGAGAAAAATGGAAATCTGAAAAGGAAGTTTTGCACGGATCTTGATGTAAGATCTGACGGACCTATATAGCATCGACTACGACTTATAGAAAGAATGATGAATATAAGGACGATGACAGTGGATCATAATTGTCTTACATATTTAGGAACATAATTAAAAAAGCCACATGCGGCAATGCCCGAAATACACAAGGGCAAAAGAAGGAAGACAATGATCTACCTCGCTGATCTCTAAGTTGTTGCAGGCTGCGGGAACTAGTCTCCGCGACGAGTGGCGATGAGCTCTTTCTTGTCCTCAAGATGCTGCTTGAGAGCATCCACGGATTCCTCCACCAGCCTTCTGCACTCGATGAGCAGCATGGCATTCTCGTCCATAAGTTTCTCGACGATGAAGCATGTCCTCTTCAACAAGGCAGCAGTCTCCTTCTGCTGCTCCGCACTTCCGACGATCTTCGCCCCCAGCAGGTCGCGCTCGGCCCGGAGCTTCGCATTGCTCTCATTTAGTGGCCGGATGACGCCGACAAAAGAGGCTTCTGTGTCGTCGTGCAACCTCGCCCAGCCGGAGATCTGATCCATCTGGCTATGGGAAATCGCATGCATGCACCTGTAAGAGTCCTCGCCTACCCGTGAGAGATTTTCCCAGACTGCCGCGGTGCGGGAGGACATCTCTACTGCATTCGCGGCACGGCGGGACATCTCTTCTGCTTCCGTGGTGCAGCCGGACCAGTCTACCACATCGACGGCAGGGCGGGACCTGCGTGCTGCTTCGGCAGCGCGACGGGACCTCTGTGCTGCTATGGCCACGCGGCGGGACATGCTGGCTGCGTTCGCGGTGAGGCGGGACATCTCTCGTGCTTCCGCTTCCATGCTCGCATCTCCCTGGTGGCAATCTTTCGGCCCAAAACTCAGGTTGGCCATGCGAGACGCAAAGGGAACGATGATGAATGACTTTGTTTTTGTGGATGAGGAGTTGAGGAGGAATGTGCAGTCATCTTGGAGTAGTAGTATTTATAACCGAGCAGTAATACACTCCTAAGTGGGAAACCATTTAAGTTTTGATCGGTGTGAACAGGTTTGCAATTTGGAATGTGACGGGACGAATGCTCAAAATTTACTGATTGTTATAAGTGCGGCACTATTCCCAGAAGGTGTAATGTGGGCACGTACGCCTTCTTGGCCGAGTACGTGGCGTATGCACCATAGGGTGCACCGCAATAGGCAATGTCAGCACATGTCTTGTTCCAACAACCGTGCGCGGCGCACACTTCTTTTAATTAGAATGTGTGTGCCCGTCTGGCGCACACACGTTGATCCATCGAACTGTTTTAGTTTGTTGTGGCTAATCGCAAATAGTTCATCCATGTGAAGTGTATGCCATCAATCACAGACACTTTAATCTGGCTGGCCCTTTTTCTGTTGCCTAATCGCAAACAGTTAATCCTTCTGAAGCGTGTGCCCTCAATCAGACACACCTTGATCTGGCTGACCGTTTCTTTTGTGTTGCCTAATCACGAACAGTTCATCCGAGTGAACCGTATGATGTATATCGCACACGCCTTCATTAGGCTGCCTGTTTCTTTTGTTCTGCCTCATCGCAAACAGTTCATTGGACTGAACTGTATGCCCTGCATCGCACACGCAACTAAAATATGAACCGTGTTTGATGGCTCCGCCATCGCAAACATTTTGCACCCTTTTTATGGTTCTTTTACACCATCATTTGCGATTATTGCATCGCACACAGTTTCGTCGAAGGGTCTCTGATCATAGTGTCGCGTTAGCAGCATCCTGCAGTAGTGCATGCCAACCAATTTAGGGTGAGATTGAACATACCACGCGCATCCTCAAGTCTTCTCATACAGTGAGATGGAATGTCTAGCAAAGGCCGCAAAGTCCTGATGTGTCCGCGCACTGTACACTCTATGAATGAAATAAAACCCTCAAATCAGCTCAAATAAAAATGAATTCACGATGATTTCGGCTGGGTGATTAAAGGAGGTAGATGAACTGGGATAAGAGATGAGATAATATCTCATTAAATTAGTTACCTTGTTGTCCATGAGAAAGAACCCTCAGTACGGCAGATTCCCCAACCAAGCGGAGTTGGGTCGACTGCGAGCAGCATCGAGAAAGTCGATGGCGATAGGCGACGGCAAGCGGAAGTGGCAAAATGCGGTGGGGTTTGCCGGCAGGCGGCGAGCTAAGTGGTTACCGCCGCAATAGGCGGTGCCATGCATAGACGCGGAGGAGCTTGTGTAGGTGTGAATGGGGACCGGAGGGGTGGCGGGCAGGGTGAGGGTTTTTGTGATGTGGGGATGGTGAGGGTTTTCTTTTTTCTTTTTGAATTGGGTGGTGAGGGTTTTCTGTCCCACAAAGAATTTCAGAGGCAACAATTTGCTAGAGCCAACCGTGTGTGATTGACGTAACAGGCAAAATGAAAGTCATTGCACACGGTTCCAATTTTGGGAATCGTGTGTGATTGACGTGCTACCTCCGTCCTGGTTTATTGGTCCCCTTTGTAATTTGTAGCAAATTTTGACCAAATATTTAACTAAGAAATGTTTATGCATGTCACCAAAAATTATATCATTGAACACTATGTTCAAATACGCATCCAACGATATAATTTTTGCTGACCTGCACTAACATTTTGTCAGTTAAATATTTGGTCAAAATTTAACACAAATTACAAAGGGGACCAATAAACGAGGACGGATGTAGATTCCATCAACCGAACTCATTGCATCCATATCCCACAGTTAGACATAAGTAAACATACTCACACATAGATAATAAGTGTGCACGTACACAAGCATAGTTCAACCATAAGTATATAGTTCAACCGACATTAAGCATACTCAAGCGTACATAGTTTGATCCCACATCTCATATCACATGCCGGCACAATCCTGAAGCTTCTCCAGGTACTCGACGTGTGCGCCCCTGAAGTAGGATTAGGAATTTATGGCTATTTTTTATACATATCTAGAGATTATGGTTCGATTTTTAAGCACAGTCGTCTATGTACAGACATTTCTTGAAGAAAATATGGCACAAACATATATGTAGGTCATTCAAAATCAATTGTCAAGTCCTGGCTAGGAATTATTAGCACGAACACTAACTGTAGTCAGATTACTAGAAGGAATCATTTGCACAGATGAAACAACTAATCACTTATCACTTGTACCATTTAAACAATCAATACACTACACAGATCTAATGAAACTTACTCAGATTTCATGGATTGGAAGAACATAACCATAGGATTTCTATTCCAAAAAGGGGGAGGCAGGAATTACCATAGAAACCCTAGGATCTATTTGACACATAAATGGATATAGATGACTAACCAGTTGTCTGTCGTCGTCAGAGTCGTCGCCGGAGTGGTCGTCAGAGTCGTCGCCGGGGTCCTCACCCGAGTCGTCACCAGAGTCGGTGTGGAACTCTGCCTCCGGCTGTGGAAGCTCGACGATGTCAGGGTGCAGCGATGACTTGCCGACGGTGACGGCAACCTCTGTCTCCATCTCCATGCAGTGCTCCGGTGCTTCAGCAGTCCCGGCGTCACCACTCCCTCCGATAGGGCGCTTCGGCGGCATCTTCATACACTGACGGCTTTGAGGACTGAGAGCAGCGTCGAGGATGCAAGCGGAGAGAGAGGATTGTGTGTGTTGGCGAGGATGAGGGTGCGGCCGCTCAGGCGCACCATTAATATGGAGTAATGGGAAAGAGGCAGGCGACGGTCAAACCGTTGGCTCGCCTCCTGATGAGCGTGCGCACCAGACTGCTGGCATGCCTACCGTCGTTTCACACAGCTACTCGCATGCCTCCCGATGACACTGCACAGCGAGCACACCTCCGTCAATTCACACACCTACACGCATGCCTCCCGGTCTACCTGCGCGGCGGACTGCTCGCGTGCATCCCGTCAACTCACGCCTGCTCACACGGTACAAGGGTCACGTGGCGGCACATATATTGTTTTTCTATTTGGATGATTAATGATGTTGCTTTATTGCTAACCGGAGCATGGCACGTATCCATTGTTGGTCTAATGCTCACGGTTCAAATAAATAATCCATTTGGGATATTTGTTCCCAGTTATTAATAATATCCCATTTGTAATTAGATAAAGATTACATCAAAACTTGTCTTAAATTGGACAAAAAAAGTACAATGCCACATTGTATTGGTGTCCATATGACAACACGATAAGTTTCATGAACTTCAAATAAGTTTTGGGTGTACTAGAATTTAAAAATTAAGATTCTCAATGTTTGAAATTTCTTGCACAGGGAGTAAACATGCACCTAGTGAGACACATGTGTTTTTGCAATCCATTTAGGTGCACTGTCACGAGTGCATGTAGCTCAAATTTGATTTTTTGCACATTATACCCATAGAAAATCAATCAATGTACTAAAACGTCTTAATTACCTTTGTTTTTTTTCAAAATTAAAACGTCCCTCCTTTGGTAACATATGTTCACCACGGGATAATTTAACATGCATCGCAGTTGCGGTGGATTCGTGGTGTGTGTGTGGGTGTGTGCGTCTGGGGGTGGCTCACATTACACTACGAGTTCTGAGCCACCATGTGGGTTGGCCGTTTTGTTAGGCAGGTGCTACATCAGAGTCGTGAATTTGTTATTTAAAACATTACACAACCCTTTCATACATACATGTATTGGCCGCATGTAGTCGACGGTTGTCCTACACCACATTCGATACTCGCGTGTGATGTTTTCTGTGCGACCGCGAGGTCGTCGTCCATCACTTTGATGAATAGCCGACAGTGAGGTTAATTTGACCGGCAAGGTAGAATCTTTTTTTGTTTGTGTTATGGTGGGAGTATATATATAGTACGCGTTGAAGAGGTGGGAGGGCACTAGCATATATACTATATGTACGCGTCCGTGAACAAGTACACCTCACTCAGTGTTGGGAATTTTTGGTTTTCGAGGCACGTGCCACATCAAAGTTGTCAAATTGGCTATTCAAACATCACACAACACCTCTTTGGGCCACATGCATGCAGGCGGTGGTTATCCTAGCTAGGACACTCACGTGTGACACTTCCATCTGTGGGCCCCTGAGGCCATCGTCGATGCATGCATCACTTTGACCTACATTAGGAGAGGTTAATTAATTTCACCATCGAGGAGGATTCTTTTTGGGTTGTATTACGGTAGGAGCATATAGTATGTGTCGAAGAGGGGGAAGGGGACCATCATATGTAGTACGCTTCATAAACCTTGCTCTGTGTGGGGGCTTTACGGTTTTTGAGGCATGTGGCACATCAAAGTTGTGCATTTGGTATTCAACATATGTTTGGCCCACATGCAAAGCGATGGTGGTTGTCCTCGCACACCTACTTAAGTGGTTATTAGCGATATCGATGCTTTCCATCTGTGGGCCCGCTTGGTCCATCACTACTTTTTGCCTGACAACGAGAGAGGTTAATTTGACTTAGGAGGGGATTATTTTTTTGTTTGTAATATGGTGTGTGTATATATATATATGTCATGCTCTGGGATGACATGATATAGTTTGAGCACATACACATGCATGTGTATGCATGAATCCCTCCCATCGAGCCGAAGTGGCTAGTACAATGACACGTCATGAACCGATCTCGCTCTGTGTGGGGACTGTATGATTTTCAACGCACACGCGCCACATCAATGTTGTGAAATGGTATTCAAACATGCATGCACGCATCACCTCCATACATATGCATGTAGTGGTTGTCTTCGAACAGTACACTCCCTCGCATGGTTATCGGTGACAAGCCAATATATTCATGGGCCTGCGTGGACATCCATGATCACCTTGACCGACAACAAGATAAGTTACCATGGCATATTCTTCCTTTGGTTCGTGTTATCGTAGTAGGTCATGGTGAGATTCAGACCTAATTAAGTTTGAGCGCATATACTATGCATGCATGCATGAATCCCTATCGTCGGCTTGAAGTGTGGTGTGACATACATATGCATCGTCAACCTAACCCCCACTCAGTGTGGGGATTTCTAGTTCGAAAGCACGGTGCCATGTCAAAGTTGTTCCATTGTGTATTAAAAAACACACCTCTCCATACATATGTTTGGGCCACACGCATACAATGGTTGTCTTCGGGGACTAGCTACTTGCGTGATTATTGGCGACCTAGCACATCTCCGGGGTCGCATGGACGACCATCACTTTGACCAACAACAAGAGAGAGGTTGTATGACCAAGGTGGATTATTCTTGGTCCATTTTACGATCCATATTGGTGAGATGCCTCTCTGGCCCGCCGACTGAAAGTGGGTGTGTGTAGGGGGCTGCTACTTCGCACTTTGCTAGGTGAACCTCGGTTGGGGGGCATGCATTCATAGCTTAGGATTCCCTTTGTGCCGACACGAGGGGGGCAAGCAATACCATGCACTTTGCGAGATAGCTGCCACTTCGAAGTAGCATTTGGTATTTGAACATCAAGCCACCCTTTTCATACATAAATTTGGTCCACATGCAAGTGTGTTCGTGCTCTGACCCTCTCCCGCATCATTTTTTGCCAAATTTATGAACAGTAGACAAGTCGGATGACGCAATAGACATGGTTAACTCAAACTAACCGTGTGCTATGCTGGTGCCCCTGTCACGCACATCCGCATAGTACATTGGGCTCAACGAGGCTTCCCCTCTCAAAAATATCTAGCCGCCTGCAACTTTTTTCTGTTTGATAACACACAGTTATTATGTTTCGACTGTGTGTGATGTTTCTTGTTCCCAATCCCGCCTGCATCCCTCGAAAATATCTGCCCGCCTCGAGGGTTTTTCTATTTCATAACACACGGTACAATATGGGCATTCCGCTTCACCTTGTTCAGCAACCAGAATGTATTTCGCCTCTTCCTTTACCGTCTTTAATAGTACAAGTATAAATCTACGGTTCATCATTCTTTATTTGGTTCTTATGTAATTCTTGAACATGTGTACCTATGAATCGAATAATGCATTGGTTGTTTGAACCTGATGGATATGAATAAAGCTATAGCATACATTCAAATTCAAATTCAAATTCGTTACAATTTGAAATAGCAGTAATTAAATTACGATGAAATTACGCCCTCCAAGTTGTTACGGCACACACGGTTGGTAAAACACAAACGTTTTGCGATATACACCATAATCCGACACGATTCACAGAGAGGAAACATGTGCAAGCATGCACACAGTTGCCATTTCCAAAGCGTGTGTGATGTCAGACAATATCACAAACGGTGCGGGCAAACTAAACGTTTGTGATAGTTGCCTTATCGTACACGATTCGCAACCATGAACTGTCGGTACACTAAAGTTTGGGCCCTTTAGTACCCCATACTTGTGCACGGGCAGTTGCAGCCATGCCCGCAGCAAGGCTTGACGGGGACAGCTGGAGGCAAATACGAGACGACTAAGATAGCATCCGAGCCAGTAATCAGAGAACAGAAGACAAGCTGAGCCCCCGGCAAGATTCTTGCCGGGATGGCTTGCGAAGACCCGGCAAGATTCTTGCCAGGATGGCCTGCGAAGCCCCAGCAAGGCTACCACCCTTGGAGGTTGAGAGCTCTAACACCATCGACAATGTCAAGGCCAAGATCCTGGGGCGTCTGCATGGTGGCATGCAGATCTTTGCGAAGACCAGAAGGCAAAGTTCCCGGCAAGGTTCTTGTCAGGGACGTTTGCGAGGCCGCGGCAAGGCTCGCACACGGCAAGGTTCCGCCGCCCTTCCACCGCTCCATCATAGCGACTAGCCTGCCAGCCTGGCAAGCACCTGCGTGGTGGCATGCAGATCTTCGTGAAAATCCCGCCACCGCTCCAGCGCAATGGCTAGCTAGTCATCTAGGAATTGCATGCCTCGTCATCCTGGGTGTGTGTCGAGACGGGGTGAGGCGGTGACGGACGGGACGGGCTCTGTTTCCGCCCTCGATAAAGTTAGGGGCATGTAAACAACGCATTTAATGCGTTTGTCCTAAGACGTCAGTGATAAGCATGTACATTGTAGCTACTTTACACCTCCTGTATGCATGTACACCTCCTGTATGCATGTACGCCACTATGGTAGCCCCTTTGGTATAAAAGGAGGCCCAAGGGAATGTAGGAGGGGACTTTTGGACTTTCCGGCCTAGTTTGCATGTGTAGCACCTAGCTGAAGCTCAAGAACACTCAATACACTAAAAGCAGGACTAGGGTTTTATGCTTCTCAGCGGCCTAAACCTGGGTAAAACTCCCTCGTGTTCATCGTTAGATCTACTCTTTGCGCACTCCTATTCCCTTCCAAACCATAGAAGGGATCCATGTGATCCCATAGGTATCGTTTCCCCGACATATTTGGCGCACCAGGTAGGGGAAGGGATTGTGCAAACCTGATCTAGCAGTTAGCACATCAGTTTCTTGATCACCATGTCTCCCAAGAAGAAGGATATCATGGCGATCGGTTCGTCTTCGGCCGATCTTCCCGTGCCGACATGGACGGGCAATGGGGTAGACGCTAGCGGAGGTGAAAATTTCGAGCATCCATGATGTTCTCGCAACCGAAGCCAGGCGAGCAGTATCGTCCACGACCGCGACGACGACCCGCGCACCGCTGGATCCAAGGACGGAGCCGTGCTGCCTACGAGCGGCGCGGCGAGCTCCAAGGGTGGAAAGGCGACCTCCAAGACGCCCCCGCCGGTGCATGCGCCGCAGTCTTCCTAGGTCGTGCCCGACGAACAACGCCGCGACGTTGGTGACACCAAGCGTCCCCATAGAAAGGGCCCTCGGCATCATTCTCGAGATGCATAGGGCCTGCATACACACCAAGATGCTGGTGGAAATGGCACACGGCCGCGGAACCGCAATGGAGCTCCTTCTAACGCAGTTAGAAGTCAGAGCACCTCACGTTCTTCGTGCTTGTCACTGCCACCTGATACGTCTCCAACGTATCTATAATTTATGAAGTATTCATGCCATGTTTACAACAATTTCATATGGTTTTGGTATGATTTTCATGGAACTAACTCGGACTGACGCTGTTTTCAGCAGAACTACCGTGGTGTTGTTTTTTGTGTAGAAATGAAAGTTCTCCAAATGAGCTGAAACTTTTTGATGATATTTTTTGGAACAAAAGAGACCCCTGAAGCTTCATGGGAGGCCCAAAAGAGCCACAAGGAGGGCACAACCGACCAGGGCACGCCTGGTGGGCTTGGCTTGCCCCGGTGGGTTGTGCTCACCTCGAGGCCCATCTTAGCGTGAAACCAACGCCAAAAATCCTATAAATAGAGAAACCATCAAGGGTTAACCTAGATCAGAAGTTCCACCACCGCAAGGCTTTGTAGCCATCGAAAACTAATCTAGACCCCGTTCCGGCACCCTGCCGGAGGGGGGAATCATCACCGGTGGCCATCTTCATCATCCTGACGGCCACCACGATGAGGAGGTAGTAGTCCACCCTCGGGGCTGAGGGTTTGTACCAGTAGCTATGTGTTTAATCTCTCTCTCTCTCTCGTTTTCTTGAGATGTCACGATCTTGATGTATTGCGAGCTTTGTTAATATAGTTGGATCATATGGTGTTTCCCCTCTCTATCTTGTTGTGATGAATTGAGTTTTTCCCTTGGAGATTTCGTTGTTATCGGATTGAATACTTTTATGGATTTGAGAACACTTGATATATGTCTTGCAATTGAATACTCGTGCTGACAATGGGGTATCGTCCTGATTCACTTGATATATGTTTTGGCACTCAACTTGCGGATTCCCGAGGTGACATTGGGGTAATCTATGCATAGGGGTTGATGCAAGTTCTTGTATTTGTTTCTCCGGTAGAAATCTTGGGGCACTCTTTGAGGTTCTTTGTGTTGTATGAATCTAAATTAGCTTTGGTGTTATTTTAGTATGAACTCTTGGTTATATCGATCGGAAAGAATAGCTTCATGTTATTTTAGTACGAACTATAGGATAGATCGATCGGAAAGAATAGCTTTGAGGTGGTTTCGTACCCTACAAACAATTCCATCTTATGTTCTCTGCTAGATAGGAACTTTGGAGTGATTCTTCGTTGCACGTTGAGGGGTGGTTATATGATCCAATTATATTAGCATTGTTGAGAGGTTGCACTAGTGAAAGTACAGACCCTAGGCCTCATTTTCAAGCATTGCAATACCATTTTTGTGCCTGTTTACTATTTGCTACCTTGCTGTTTTTATTTATTCAGAATACAAAAATATATTTCTACCATCAATATTATACTTTTATCACCATCTCTTTGCCGAACTAGTGCACCTATACAATTTACCATTGTATTGGGTGTGTTGGGGACACAAAAGGTTTCTTGTATTTGGTTGCAGGGTCGTTTGAGAGAGACCATCTTCATCCTACACCTCTCACAGATTGATAAACCTTAGGTCATCCACTTGAGGGAAAATTGCTACTGTCCTACAAAACTCAAGGCTTGGAGGCCCAACATGTGTCTACAAGAATAAAGTTGCGTAGTAGACATCAAGCTCTTTTCTGGCGCCGTTGCCGGGGAGGTGAATGCATGAATGTATATCTTTAGATCATGCAATCGAATCTTTTAGTTTCTTGTTTTATCACTAGTTTGGTTTATAAAATAAAACTACAAAAGAAAATGGAATTGAGGTTGCATCATATTATTCATCTTTATAATGTATTTCGTGAAAATGATGGAAAGGAAAATTGTGCTCAATTGATAGAAGAAGAATTCAATAGAATGTTTGGTATAAATGATTAGCATGATTGCAATGTTGTTAGTATGAATTCATTGAATATCCATGAGGCAAATGATGTGCAAGGCCATAAGCTTCGGGATGCTATGTTTGATGAAGATGATATTTTTAGTCCCCCAAGATTTGATGTGCAAATTTGTTATAATGATCGCATGCCTCCTATTTATGATGATTATATTGATGAAAGTGGATTTGGAGATGTCGTGACTTTATTTAATGATGAATCCACTATTTCAGAAGAGGTTGCAATTGTATATGATCGCAAAGTTGCTATCTATGATGATTATGGTGATGACATGTATGCTATATTGAATAATCATAACCATGAAAATTTTCATCATGATTTTAATTTTCAATCACATGAAAGTTATTTTGTTGATTTGCTCCCACTACTATTCATGAAAATAAATTTTCTTATGTGGTGAGTACTAAGTTTTCTATGCTTTTGTGTCATGAAAAGAATGCTTTATGTGATGGTTATATTGTTGAATTTCTTCATGATGCTACTGAAAATTATTATGAGGGAGGAACTTATGCTTGTAGGAATTGCAATAATATCAAGTTTCCTCTCTATGTGTTGAAAGTTTTGAAGTTATGCTTGTTTTGCCTTCCTATGCTAGTTGATTCTTGTTCCCATGAGTTGTTTGCTCAAAAAATCCCTATGCATAGGAAGTGGGTTAGACTTTAATGTGCTAGTCCTATGCTTCATGATGCTCTCTTTGTGTTTCAATTCTTATCTTTTATGTGAGCATCATTGAAATCATCATGCCTAGCTAAATGGCATTAAAGAAAAGCGCTTGTTGGGAGACAACCCAACACTTTTACCTATTGTTTTTGTGTGTTCACTTGCTTAGGCTACTGTAGTAATCATGTTTGTAGCTTTTGTTTCCATAAAGTGCCAAGTAAGACCTTTGGGATGGCTTACGGTGATAGTTGATTTGATCTTGCTAAAAAACAGAAACTTTTGCGCTCAGGAAAACAATTCTCATTTTTAACACAAGCATGATAAAATGTTGATTCTTTTTCTAGAAGATTAATAGAAAAATTACCCAGGCTTTTATATTTTTGCAGAATTTTTGGAGTATCAGAAGTATGGTCGGAGTACAGATTACTACAAATTGTTCTGTTTTTTGACACATTCTATTTTCAATGCATAGTTTGCTTGTTTTCTAATTTCCATGGATTATATTGCTCAATATAAATTGTGGAAATTGAAAGTGCGTTATATCAACTAGATGGGGGTGAATAGGTGATTTTTACAAATTCATCACTGAGGAATTTCATGGTGAGGAAATTCCTAAGCAACGAACTACTTAGTAGTGGAATAAATACTCAGATGCAAGTGTAACAGAGTAGTAGCACAGTCATCATGATGAAATGAAAACAAGCACAGAGTACAAGTAGCGTAAACTCAAGATAAGCAGGCTGAAGAAACACTGACTGAAGAAATAGGATTGAGGAAATTGAGAAAGTCTTCAGTCCAAGTTTCAAACAGTAACGATCAAATACTTCTACACAAAAATGAGGAAATGAAAGAGTTGAGGAAATATAACCAGTAGCTTGGTGAAGACGGTGATTTGGCAGACCAGTTCCAACTGTTGTGACAGTCGTATGTCTGGTTGGAGCAGCTAGGTATTTAAATTTGAGGACACACAGTCCCGGACACACAGTCCTCACTGTATTCTCCTTGAGCTAAGGTCACACAGACCTCGCCCAATCACTCATGGTGAGTCTTCAGGTGACTTCCAAACCTTCACAGACTCGGTCACTCGGTGATCCACAATTTCCTCTTAGATGCTCTAGACCATGACGCCTAACCATCTGTAGGATGCACAGTCCTCAAAGGTAACAAGCGTCGGTTCCACACAGGAACAATTTCTTCAGTCATGCTCAATCACTTTGGGTTTGTAGGTGTTCGGTTTGGGTTTTGGGTTTTTCCTCACTTGATGAGTTTCGCTCAAAGTCCTCAGAGGATGGGATGCTCTCAATGACAAGTGTCAGTTTCTGCGGGGCAGCCAACTAGCTAGTGGTTGTAGGGGGCGGCTATTTATAGCCTAGGGAGCAGCCCGACATGATAAGACATAAATGCCCTTCAATGATATGACCGTTAGGTGGGTAGATATTTTGGGACAGCTGGCGCATAGCACAACAACGGTCGGAAATTTGGCTATCAAATTCCTCAAGGCTATCATGTTCTTCACTTGTAGGAAATCCGCACTGGCGAATTCCTAACTCCTCAGTCAGAACAAATTCCTCAGAGACCAGAAGATCTTCGTCTATATCACTGAAGAAATTGACTGAATTGTATGAGATTTCTAATGGCCTCACTCGAAGGGATTGGTAGGTGTAGGATTTTGAGATGAGCATCACTTGGAAACTTTTCCTTAGTTTTACCTCGACCCCCTTTAACAGTACGGTGTTTCCTATGACTCAATAAAGAGAAAAACGAAACTAGGAAAACAAAGTCTTCAAGCTTCATATTCCTCGCATGAATATCAAGCCTTAAGGATCACGCCAATTTCTTCATTTTCAAATTCTTCAGATGAAGACATTCATTTTTAGGGGTCGACTTTATCTGTAAATATCAAACTCCTCATAGACTTATAGACCTGTGTGCACTCACAAACACATTATTCCCTTAACCTATAAGTCTTCAATACACCAAAATCACTAAGGGGCACTAGATGCACTTACAATCCCCCCCTTTTTGGTGATTGATGACAATATAGGTTAAGTTTTCAACGGGGAAAACATATGAAGTGTAAATACTGATATTAAGGAATTTGATTGCAAGATATAGAAGAACTCCCCCTGAAGATGTGCATATGTGAGGAATTTGCCTTGAAGAGCAAATGCACATTGTAGAATAGAATCATGGAGATCTCCCCCTATATCTTGTAATTCATACACGCATTTGACATATGATATGAAGTATTTGAAATGCATGATGAAATATGGTGAGTGATGTAATTCAGCATGTGTGCATTAACATACATGAGGGAATAGCATGCAGAAAAACATAGCAAAGTATCAGACCATCATCGGACTTAAGTTAACAACTCAATCCAACAAATCTTCAAAAGAACAAGAGTTGCAACTTAGCAAAAAAACACCCATATATATAGACCTGCTTGAACACTAACTCAAATTTCTCCCCCTTTTTCATCAAATTGGCCAAAAGGGACGTAAAATGAGGATTAACGCCCCTAAAGAATATCATCACGAAGTCGATGGAAGAGCGCCAACGTTGTTGGGGTCGTCCGTTGGAGTAGGGCCTGCTGTAGTGTCGTTTAAATCTTCATTTTCATCAGTCTCGCGTGATGAAGAATAGGAGCTGGCCACCAAGTGAGGAACTTTGACCTTCTTGAATTTCTTCGAAGGTGGCTGATATCAGTCAAAGTCTTGCTTGAAGCCCATCTGCTTGAGATCTTCTTCACCATAGAGATGAGACAAAATAGCCCAGGTGTGATCAAATACTTCATGCAGAAAGTAATGGTTCTTCTTCACAGAGTTCTGCGTGATTGTCATGTTCTGAAGAATTGAACCAAACTGTCGCTTGACCCATTTGTGGCTGCGATCGACCTTCTGATGAAGACTGAGGAGAAGCTTACGATCAGTCATCACCCTTGGAGCAGCGGCTTGAGGATTTTTCTTTGAAGCATTTGCAGCAGTGTCATGAGTGGCAGAGTCATCACTGGTGGAGTAGGATGCAGCTTTGCGAAACTGGCCATCCAATGGATGAGTGCCTAGCAGCCTTGCCCTTCTCATTAGATGAGGAAATAGGTCGTTTGAAGACTTCAATTGGGGGCAAGTAGCTGAGATGATTTTGAAAGTTAGCCTTGTAATGAACTGAAGACCTTGATCTCAGGAATCTCATAATCCAAGGAGCGTAAGGCTTCAACTCAAAAGGTGACAGAGCAAGATTTGCCAGAGTCCTCATGAAGAAATCATGGTAGTTGATAGGCACACCATGTATGATGTTGAAAAGCAGATTCTTCGTGATGCCAACGACCTCTTCTTCATTAGAGTCATGGCCCTTGATTGGACTGAGAGTCTTGGTCAATATCCTGTAAATTGTCCTTGGCACATAGAGCAATTCCTTTAAAGGCTTCATCGGTACTTGCATGAAATGATCAGATAGTTCAGCGTCATGGTAGATGAGCCTTGCACCTTCAAGGGGAGGACTGACTGGGACGACATGAAGCAATTCAGAGGCCGGTGCTTTGTAGTGAGTGTTTTCAGTCATCCAGTCCAACACCCATGGATCCACATCGTCAGCGTTGCCTGTGATGTGCAACGTAGCATAGAACTGAAGAATGAGTTCTTCATTCCAATCGCAAATGTCGGTGCAGAAGTTGGGCAGCCCAGCGTCATGAAGAACACTGAGGACTAGGGTGAAGCAGGGCAATGACTCCATATCCACAGGAGAATTGTGCTCATGGTCAAAGATCTTGTCCTTATCAAATAGCAGTGAAGAATAGAAGTTCATCTGATGTGTTGTCCAAAAGCGCTTGCGTCGAAGACGAGCAGAGTCATAGGGATTGTATTCTGTGAAGAAAATGTGCTCATTAAAGAACTCATCAGCTTTGAACTTCCGATTCTTGGAGAAGGGATTCTTTGGCTTGGGTTGAGGAGTGTCAGTTAATGTCTTCACAGCCTCTGGAATCACAATCTCTGGAGCCGCAGGGTGAGGAATTTCAGTTGCAATGTCATCAGTAGCAGCCTGGGTCTCCATTTCTTTAGCAGCATTTACATCAGCGCTAGTGGCTGGAACTTCTTCAGGGATGGTAAGAAGAGAAGCTTGAGGTTCTTCAGAGCCCATGTGAATTTCTTTGGTCTGAACAGGGGATTGAGGAATCTGTTGCAGAGGCGTGAATAGTGGTGAATTGGGTGATGACTTTCCCAGTAGTCATCATTCAGAATTGGAGTGGTGCACCCAATGTCCACATCTTCATATTACTCATCAATTTCCTCAACGCATGCCTCTTCAGCCATGAACTGAGGCATGGGCAATGATACCAAAGGAGCAGAAGGATCTTCTTCATCTAATTCATTTTGAATTTCATAATCTTCACCAAAGGGAACAATCTCCTTTGATGGCATGCTTGAGAGAGGAACAACATCTATGGGATTTTCATAGGAGCTTGTCAAAGTCTTCGCCTTCTTTGGTGCAGAAGACTCTGAGGAAGTAGATGCTTTCCTTTTCTTCACAACTGCTCGCTCTGCAGCCTTGGCTTTCTTCACTTCTGATGCAGAAGGAAGGTTGATGCTTGTTGTTGGTGCAGGAGGAGCAGAGGAAATTGGTTCATTTTCCTCAGGCACAACTGATGCAGTTGCCCTGGCATTGATAGTGTCTTCAGGCGCAGTAGCAGAAGCTTTAGCTGGCCTAGATTGATCCTCAGGCGCAACACTAGAGGTTGCCCTGGCAGTTTCTTCAGTGGCTGGAATGTCTTCATTAGCCCTGGTAATCTCATTTTCTTCAGCATCCTGATTTTCATTAGCGGTGCTGGCATGCTCTTCTGCAGGCTGAACAAACGCTTTAGCCTGAGGAGATTCATGTTTCCTTGGAGCTACAAGATTTGAAGTGAATCCATTCGCCATCTTGACGAATCTGACATTGGCTCCTAGCCAATGTACACGATACGCGTCAAATTCATCACCGAGTCCTTTGAACTTTGCTTGCATGGCCACAAGTTCATCAGTTGTCATTTTGACAACGTGCTTCTTCAGAAAACTCTCCTTCTTGTACTAAGCTTCCTTGAGTTGTCTACCCTTTTCAAACTTCCATTTTTCTTCGCCTATGAAGGCTGTCAACATGTGATTCTGGCCAGATGTGAGTTTGAAATCAGGCATCGGAGTGTTGGGGTCCTTGTGCCAGAGATCAATGTACTCAAGGATCAACTTGGGATCCATCAGAAGAGGCATAGTGCTGCCTTTGGCTCTAGCGGCCTGTTGATGTCTGTCTCTGATGATTTCTTCTAATTCTTCATCATCAGCCTCGTCTTCACTGGACGGAACCTGTAAGGAGACCTACTTCTTGTGAGGACTGGGCCTTGTGCCTCGTCCAGCAGTGGCCTTAGTCTTCAGCAAGGTTGGGCCAGTTGAGGACTGAAGAGGAGCTGAGGAACTTGCAGAGGCTCCTGAAGCAATTGAGATGCCAGTGGTCCTTTGGAATGAGACGAGGTGCATAGGTGCTGAGGACTTTGTAGGAGCAGCTCAAGATTTTGCAGCAGAGGGGACTGGAGCTGCTTGAGGAATTTGCCCTGAGGGCTTTGAAGAGCTGGGCCATGAGGGCATTGCTGAGGAACTTGGCCATGAGGGCATTGAAGCAGAGGCACTTGGCTTGTGTGCAGGATTCTTGGGCATAGCCTTCTTAGGCTTGCTAGCAGAGGCCTCGGCAGTAACAGCAGCAGCAGAGTCTTCATTGAATTTCCTCACTACTTCCTCGGCTACTTTGGCTAGTTTAGCTTGTCGCTTGGCCCATTCGGCGGGAAAGTCATCACCTCTTCTGATGCTAGAGGGATCCGCAACTTGGCTGGTGCCAATGGAGGTCTTGGGCATGGAGGGTGTACAGCGAATTTCTTCATGTACTTGGGAGTGACATAGAGATATTCCCTCCATTCTCTGGCCCATCTCCTCTCAATCTTCTGTATGCGCACCTTGCGCTCATTCTTAGTTTCTTCAGCTGGTGTGCAGTACCCTGCATAGATATCTTTAGGGATTTCAAAAGCAGTGTTGACTTCCAATTTCTTACATCCCTTCTGAGGTCTCTTGCCATCAGCCATTGTCTTCAGCTGAGGAATTTGAACAACAGAATTCTCTGAAGATGTATGTAGCTTGTCTACGAGGAACGCTGCAAATGAGTTAAGTTGATGAGAACTGGTGATTCAGCAGCGGACATGAGTACCTGTGAACAGAGTATGGGTGCAAAGAATTTGGAGAGGTCACATGCGTTCTCAGAAGTTTTTCACAAAAGAACAAGTTTGAGGAATTTGACCAGAGGTGTCTTGAGGAATTTCACAAAGTGTTCTTTGACTTAGGTTCCAGATTTGTATAGATTGGAAAATCCACACAATTGAGGAATATTGAAAAAAATGTTGCTTAGAGAAACAGATCAAGAACAGATGCATATGAGGTGTTTAACTAGTGGGAAGTTGAGGAATAAACACCTTTTGAAGATTTTGAGAAAATAATCAGAATCAACAAGGGTAGTAAAAATAGATTTTATTTATCCTTGACGAAGAACAAGACGAACTGGGAAGTGTAGATGGGAAGTTCTTCCGTTCAGATCTTCCATGCCCTAACTTGGCGGCGGAAGACAGCTACGGCGGCGGCAGAGTGAATATTCCCACGACCGGCACGAGTACGACGGCGACGAGGTCGAGGTCGAGGCAGTGAAGCTCTTCCTCATCAGCGACGATGACAGTAGCGGTGGCGCTAGGTCAGAGAGCTCGAGCAAGGGGAGTGAGGTCGAGAGGGGTAAATGAAGTATAAGGAGGGAGAGGGGCATTTATAACTGAGGTAAAAACCACTCGCCCGAGGAAAATGGACGAACGTGCCCTTGACCCTTCTCATCCTGGCGACATGTGTCACCCACGTACCGTGAGGTGGAGATTGTGTGAGATCGTGGGTGAATAGATAAGTCTTATCGTGGGATGCGGAATGATTTGAGCGGCTAAAGCCGAAAATTGAGATATGAAAATTTTAATGTTTCTTCGCAAATTCTTCAGCTGACAAGGACACAATGAAGATTTTGAATGGGTTTCAAATAGAACGCGTATGAAGAATTTGTGAACAGATTGGTTTGAGTTTAGCATAGAGGGGGAAAGGTCCGATCACATTCACTTAGCAGAAAAGTCAACTTGAAGAATTAGCAATAAGTGAATGATGTAGAGGACTAAAAACTCAAATATATATAGCTAATGAAGAACACAAACAGAAGGAATGAAGACTATGCAAAGTTGAGGAATTTGAACAACTGAGGAATTTCACAACTGAAGAAATACTCAAATTGAAGATTTTCAACTTTTGTTGGTGGCGTGACCCATCGTATAAGAATGATGATTTCAGATGCCGCGTACAATTGTCGTAGGGCTCTGAAATCAAATTCTTCGTTAATTTCTTCACACTTAGAGGGTTAGTCTTCATTGATTAAAGAAAAATGTTGCTTCGTGTGTTGCACATCTAAGTCATCAATTTTGCATAAGTGTTAGGATGTGTGTCCTTTTCAAAGAACATTCGAAGATTCTAAGATATTTAGCTCACACCGCCACTTGCTAAATCTTTTCTCATCCAAGGGCTTTGTGAAGATACCGGCTAGCTGTTCTTTAGTCTTCACATGCTCGATAGAGATGTCTCCCTTCAACACATGATCTCGAAGAAAATGATGACGAATCTGGATGTGCTTTATCTTCGAGTGTTGAACTGGGTTATGAGCAATCTTGATGGCACTCTGTCATGGTGGGGGCATGGCAGATGCCATGGGATGGCTAAAGAGAGGAGGAGGCTCGAGGGCACTGGTGGGATCCGGAGGCGAGGTCGGTATGAGCGAGCATGGGACGCAAGACATACCCAGGTTCGGGGCTCTCCGGAGAGATAACACCCCTACTCCTGCCGAGTGTGGTTTATATGTTACAGTACAGGGTTGCTCCTAGAGTTGTGTTGAGGAAGAAGGGAGTCTGGCCAAGGCTTAGGCAGTCCCTCCTTCTTGGGTGTGGCTAGTTGTGTGTGACGATGATGATGATGATGAGTTCGCCCGTATGCATTAGGGCTCCTGGGGGTTTAATAGGTCAACCCCCCAGGGATACAATGGTAATGTTACAAGGCCGTGGGGCTGGGTTGTCAGCGTCTGGGGACCCGGTGCTGGGGCCCGACAGGTACCAGGTCTCGCCGGGTTCCCCGGGCTTGGGGCCTACCGGGTACGGTGGCACTGTTGGCCGTCTTGTCGATCGGGCGTGGCTGAGTCGAGTCGGCTACAGTGGCGCTTCATCAGGTCGCCGCTTGCTGGCATCACGGGTGACGATGGGTGCACTGTTGCCACACCGAGCTTGGTTAGTGGGTAGGTGGGGGGCACTATTGCCTTGTCCGGCTGACCAAAGGCATGGGCAGGACACTGTGGCTTCGGTCATCAGTTGGTGGCGACTCGTCCCATCGTACGGCTGTGATGGGACGGCCGCTGACCTTTGGCCGAGTTGGAGTACACGCCAAGGGGAGTTGGCTTGTTGGGTATGTCTTGGTGCACCGGGTCCGGCCGCCTTGGGCTAGCTTGTTGGAGAAGTCTTGCGGATTAGGCCGGGCTGAGGGGGCTTGGCCGGGTCGAGCGACCCGACCGAGCGCGCCATCTTGAGGGGCGATGTCGGCCCCGATGTTTTTCAAAGGATCCAGGTTCCGTTGCCTGCCCGGGGTTCACCACCCCCCCCCCCCGACAGTAGTCCCTGAAGCTGTGAAGGTCCGCCGTCTTTGGTTGGAAGGGCCTTCGCAGTTTCCCCTTTGAAGGAGGTGAATCTTGAGGCCACCGGGTCCGGCAACACCCACTGTGTGCCGACTTCCGGAAGCCAGATCGCGTCGTCCTAACAGTGGCGGGAAACAGAGGAGTCCACCGAATCTTTGGAGACAATCTTTCGGGTTTTGCGCGGGCACCATGTGGTGTCCGGGAGCCGGAGGGGCCTGACAGGCCACGTGCGCGATAGGACAAGGCGACGCACAGAGGCCCGGGGCCGCACGCCTACGGCCCACGCGCGCGAATTTATTGCGGCGTCTATGAGTCGGTTGCCATTCTCGAGGTAGTTACTGCCCGTGTACGCGTGCAGTTATTGCGGGGAGTGGGGGAGGCGAGCACAAACGATCCCACTTCCCCACATTTTGAACCGTGGCTTGTAAATTGAGGCGAGGAGGGGGCGGTGGAAACCATTCGCACCCGCGACCTCCTGCCTTCGTCTTCCTTCTTCTGCTGCTTGCGAACTCCGCGCGCTGCGACGCCCGCTGCCTCGAGCAGAGCCTTGCGGTCGCCTTCTTCTTCTCTTGCTTCTTCATCGATGGCGCTGCCGTCGGGCTCGTGGATGGGCTCGCCCGTCACCCTTGAGGACATCGCCCAGCTTCGCGCCACCAGGCGCCTGCCATTGGAGATGGAGGTCGTCGCGCTCCCGCCGCGGGGCGAGCAGGAGCCCCGTCCCAAGGGCATGGAGCGGGTCGTCTTCCTCCCGCACTTCGAGCGTGGGTTCGGGCTTCCTGTGAGTGGCTTCTTCCACGACTTCATGGAGTTCTTCAGGCTCCAGCCTCAACATCTGGGCGCCGGCGCCATTGTGCAGTTGTCCGGCTTCGTAACCCTCTGCGAGGGGTACCTGGGGGTCGAACCTTCGATCGACCTCTGGGTACGCTTCTTCTCCTTAAAGCAACAGGGGCCGAGGGCCGGGGAGATGTCGGAGTGTGGGGCCGCCGTCATCTCGAAGCGGTCAAGCGCTAACTGCCCGAAGATGCCGCTGGAGGATTCTGCCAAGAAATGGCAGAACTCTTTGTTCTACGTCTGCAACCTTGGCGCGGACTGCACCAACCTGCCTCCCTTCGTCAACTTGCCGCCGAAGGAGAAGCAGAACTGGGAGTACTACCACAAACGCCCATCGCAGGAGGTGCTCAACCTGTGCGAGCGGGTATCGGTAATGAAGGAGCGAGAGGGGCTCACTGGCACTGACCTCATCACTGCCTTCATTGTTCGCCGGGTGTCGCCGCTGCAGCAGCGCAGCCAACTCATCGAGGAGATGACCGGCCTCTAGGATCCCAACCGCATGGCGAACAGGTGGCTGGACGCGGACCTGGTCGCGTGCCGGGTCAACGACATCTCCAAGGCCAACCTCCAAGGCGACTGGGAGTTCGGGAAGGCCCCGTACAGTCGCGTGAACCTGGCACCCGCGGTGAATCCTTGGTCTCCATTCTTTGATGGCGCTTATCTTCTTGTCCGTCCCGACGCAACACGGGAAGTGCTTCTGAACGCCATCTGGCATCCTTATGACCGGGCGCGGGCGCGGCAGAGAGGAGGAGGCGGCAGCCGACGCGGGCGCGGGGCACGCAGCTGGTAAGCCTTGAGCATTCTTGTGTTTTCTTTTTGAATCGCCAGGTTGCCGGGTCGAGGTGCCGACATGAGCCGTTGATGCAGTGCCGCCGAGTGGAGGAGGTGGCGGCGCGGTTGGGGCCGGGTTGCCTCGATGAGCGCCGGCGGCGAGGCGGCCGCATGGGAAGGACAACATTGCGTCGCGAGCCCCGGCCGTGAAGCGCGCAGCGGACCCGGCCGGGGTGGCGAAGCCGGCCGCCAAGAGGAGGCACGCCGCGCCGCAGGAGAGGGCGGCGAGGCCCGCCGTCCCGGTGGTGCCGGGGTAAGCTTTTCTTCTAGCTCGGACAGAGTTGTCGAGCAGCTTTGCTTGTCTTGTATTTACTTCATCTTGTGTTTTAGGTCGCTGATCTCGCTGGCGGTGGCGGCGGAGGACGAGGCGTCCGCCGAGGGCACCGCGTTCCGGAGTAGCCGGTTCGGCACCATCGACCGGGACGAGGAGGAGGATGGCGGGCAGATTCGGACCTTGGTCTGGACCCGTCCGACGCCGAAGGCCTGGCCTGGCGGGACCGGAACCGGGCCGAGGCAGAGCTGGAGGTGGCGTCGACCCAGGCCTGCGTTAGCGCCGCGGCGGCGTGGGCGGGAGTCGGCGAGGAACCGGCGTGGCCGGAGATGCCAGCGGGAATGATGGCGGTGGAGACGGCCTTTGTGACATCGTCGGAGGGGGAGCGCGGCCACGGTGGTCGCGTCGACGCGATGAACCTCGACCGGGAGGTCGTGGTCGTTGGGGATGGTGTCCCGCAACGGACTGACGTGGTCGAGCAGGCGGGAGCCGACGGAGGTGGCGGAGGCACCGTCTTGGGGGAGGCGTCGCGGACGGCACCGGCGGGAACGGCCCGGGCGCCGACGAGCGAGACGCCGCTGGTGGTGGAGCCACGGGCCAGTCGGCCCACGAAGCCGGCGTCGGAACACGCCCTGGTGCTCAAGCCCGCGGGCCGCTGGGTTGCCGGGTTGCAGCCGGCGCGGAGCGGGACTGGCGAGGTCTTCTTCGGGCCCCCGACCTAGGAGGAGGCGGTGATGAACGTCGTGACCCGGCGCCTGCGAGGGCGGGCGGACTGGATCCTAGCCTTCGCCCAGGCCGAGGTCGAGGCAACGCAGGAGCTGGAGCGCGCTGTGCTTGTAAGTTTCTTTTGCGTTCTTCTTTTCCTTTTATTGCCTTTAGTTCGTGGGGACGCGCCAGCGCACCCACTGGGTGTAGCCCCCGAGATTCGGGCCAACTGCGCAGCAGTTGGGTCGAATCTTATCTTGATGTCTTGTATTGATCACTTCTTTTGCAGCAACTGGACACCTACCGGGTTAGCGTCTTCAACCGGCTCCTTGAGACGCGTCGTCGTCTCAAGGAGCTGCTTGCCGCCAAGGAGGAGGAGCTCCGCATCGCGGCAGGTACTTGCTTTGCACGCTCTTTTCTAGTGGGGGCGCGCTAGCGCACCCACTGGGTGTAGCCCCCGAGATTCGGGCCAACTGCTTAGCAGTTGGATCGAATCTTAAGTAGTACTTTGTTCCTAAGTTCCTTTTCTGCAGCCGATGTGCTGTCTTGGAGGACCCGGTTGGTCCGGGCCGGCTTCCACTATGACCGGCTTGTTGCTGACGCCGGTCGGCTTGGAGCCATCGTGGAGAGGGTGAGGGCGGAGGCGACGGGAGCCCGGCGGGCGCTTGACGAAGCCAGCCGACTGCAGGAGCGGCTGGAGGGCGACAAGGGCCGCCTCGATTCCGAGGTGGAGCGCCTCAAGGCGGAGGCCGCCAAGGTTGTGGAGGCGCAGCAGGCCCTTGCCGATGCGGACCAGCAACGTGGCTAGCTGGCCGATGACAAGGGGCAGCTCCAGGCCGAGGTGGAGCGCATGAAGGTGCTGGTGGCCGCGACGGAGGAGACACGGCAGGCCGAGGCCCGGCGCCGCGAGGAGGCCAGGAAGGCGGCCGAGGACAAAGACGTCGAGCTAAAGGCGGCCCTTGACAAGGTCGCCGAGCTGGAGAAGGCGCTCCAGGAGCGTGGCCGCACCATCGCCCGAGAGCGGCGCGGTACGTTGCTCGAAGCGCAGCACCTAGAAGAGTCCTTCTCGAGTAAGTGCTTTCCTTCGGTTTTGTTGTTACCGGGTTGGGACTCCAGCTTTTCTTCCTCAGTGGCTTTCTTCTGACTTGCTTTTCTCTTCGATAGGGGCCTTCCCGGAGATGCGCCAGCTGGCGGAGGAGGCGGTCCGCTTTCAGCGCCACCCGCAGGGAGTCGTCGGCTCCAGGACTGACCTGCGGGTGGCCTGGACCTTCCCGGAGATCGTGGCCGCTGTCGAGGCCCGTCTGCAAGTCCTGGGTGACAAGATAGGGCGGCTTTCTGAGGCCAGCACGGCAATGACGGCGGCCCTCTGGCCGGGTGCCATCGCGCAGAGCAGCTTCACACGGCTGGCGAGGTGGTTGGAGGCAGGCCCGAACCGTCTTCATGAGTGGTGGGTTTCTGCCGCCCGAGCTGGTGCCGAGATGGCACTTCGGTTCGCGCTGTCCTGGCACCCGGACCTGGCACTGGACGCGCTGATGGGCCAGCGGACCGGCTCAGAGAGCCAGCTACAGGCGGAGGCCGGATGGACTACCGCCCGGGCCAGCTACATCGTCGGGTTTGCCTTCCACGACGAGTTCTAGCCGGAGCGGGCGGAGGATGGCGGAGCCATGCCCGCTGAGGACTACGGCCTTCTTCTGGACGACCCGGAGGGAAGCTCTGAGGAGAAGGGCATCTATCATGACGCGGATGCCGGAGAGGACGATGTCGGCACCTCGAGGATCCGGAGGTTGCGCGATCCGGCGGCGGAGATGCCTGATTTAACTTTGTAAAAATTTATGTTAGATAGCAGGTCCACCCACCCACTGGGGGTTGACTTGGGTGTAATGAACTCTAGCCTTGGGCCTGTTTCTTAATTTCCGATGTATGAGCCTTGTGAATGTTTGTGCCTTTGCTTTTTTGTTTTTTCGAGCCGTTTTCCTGCATTCTTCCCTCTTGGGCTTCTCCCCTGCGAGTTTGAAGGCCGAGGCTCCGGTCCGTGACAAAGGGTTCAGCCTTTTGAGGGGAGCGTGTAGTACTTAGGCTTTCGTAACGTTGAGCGCGAGTGAAAACACCCACTGGGCCGGCCGGCGGCAACCCGGCAAGGCTGGGTTGGCGGGCGACCGGTCGCTTGGCGGCTTGGAGTGGCGGGGGCCGGGTCGAGCGGCCCGGCATCATGCAAAAAACCTCATGGATGCCAGCGCCCTTACTCTTTCTCTTTGAAGCTTTTTTCTCGTGACTTCTCCTCCTTTGGGTCCCCCCCCCCCCGAGTCTGGCAGTCGAGGCTCCAGTCCATGACAAGGGGTTTGGCCTTTGGGAGGAACGCGTGATATTTAGCCTTTCGGAACATTGAGCGCAAGCGAAACACCCACTGGGCCGGCTGGCGGCAATCCGGCGGGGCCGGGTTGGCGAGCAGCCAGTCATGCGGCGACTTTTAAAGTGGCGGGGCCGGGTTGGACGACCCGGTGGTTCTTGACTTAGTGCTCGAGGCGCGCCGGTGCTCTGGTCTCATGTGCTTGCCAGCCAACAGCCGAAGCCGGTTCTGCGCCTTAGGGCGAAGTGAGAGGTCGCGGCGGTCCGACGCGTCAGGAGTTGCTAAGGGAAGCGGCGGGTGGCCAAGCCGGCCAGCCCCCAAGCCCCCGGGTCGAGCGAGTCAATCCGGCGGCCGGGTTGGCTTACAAGGAAAGTGATGCACGAAATGTAGGGGACACAATAGCTTGGTCGCGAAAAAGGGCAGCCCCCGAGCGTTGTTTGGGGGTCCCATAGTTTTCAGATGGTTACAAAAGGTAGCGATACATATGTGCATATGGCTAGCTGTAAAACGGGCGGAGGAGCTCCGCATTCCATGGACAGGTTGTTTCTTCGCCGGCGGTGTCCCTCTTGCGCTTGTTTGACTTGCGGGCGTCGATGAGGTAGTATGTGTTGTGATCGCACAGGGCCTTGCTGACGATGAAGGGGCCCTCCCATGGGGAGGACAGCTTATGTTGGGCGGCATGCTGCTGGACGAGCCGGAGGACGAGGTCTCCTTCCCGGAAGGCGAGGGGCTTGATTTTCTTGCTGTGGTAGTGCTTCAGGCCTTGCTGTTAGATGGCCGAGCGACTCAGCGCTAGGAGGCATGCTTCTTCAAGCAGGTCGACGCCGTCTTCGTGAGCTTCTTTAGCTTTGGCTTCCGTGTACGTTGTGACGCGCGGCGAGTCGAACTCGACGTCGGTCGGAATGACGGCCTCTGCTCCATAGACGAGGAAGAATGGGGTGAACCCGGTCGGCCGGTTTGGCGTGGTGCGGAGACTCCAGAGGACGGCCGACAACTCATCGAGCCAGCTATCGGGGGAACGGACGAGTGGCTCGACGAGCCGCGGCTTGATGCCGGATAGGATGAGGCCATTGGCCCGCTCGACCTGGCTGTTAGACTGTGAATGCGCAAAGGACGCCAGGTCGAGGCGGATGCCAGAGACAGAGCAGTACTACGCGAGCGCGCCCTTGGCGAAGTTGGTGCCGTTGTCCGTGATGATGCTGTTTGGCATGCCGTAGCGCACCGCGATGTCCTTGATGAACCGAACGGCCGTCGGGCCATCCAGCTTCTTGATTGGCCTTGCTTCGATCCATTTGGTGAACTTCTCCACCGCCACCAGCAAATGCGTCATGCTGCCTCGGGCGGTCTTGAAGGGCCCTACCATGTCAAGTCCCCAGACCGCGAAGGGCCTGGCAATCGGGATGGTCCGGAGTGCTGACGCCGGCTGGTGGTTGTGCTTGCTGAAGCGCTGGCATCCCTCGCACTTGCTGACGAGTGACTCTACGTCTTCGAGGGTCGTGGGCTAGTAGAAACCATGGCGGACGGCCTTCGCCACCAGGGACCGCGAAGCGGCGTGGTTCCCGCATTCGCCCTGGTGTTTGTCGAGGAGGATCTCAATGCCCTTGTCCTGCTCGGTGGTACCTCTTGAGCACTGAGTTGGTTTTCCCTTGAAGAGGAAAGGGTGGTGCAGTAAAGCAGCGTAAGTATTTCCCTCAGTTTTTGAGAACCAAGGTATCAATCCAGTAGGAGACCACGCGCGAGTCACCTCGTACCTATACACACAAATAAGAACCTCGCAACCAACGCGATAAAGGGGTTGTCAATCCCTTCACGACCACTTGCAAGAGTGAGATCTGATAGAGATGATAATAATAAGATAAATATTTTTGGTATTTTTATGATATAGATTGAAAGTAAAGATTGCAAAATAAAATAGATTGGAAACGTGTATGATGGAGAATAGACCCGGGGGCCATAGGTTTCACTAGTGGCTTCTCTAAATATAGCATAAGTATTACGGTGGGTGAACAAATTACTGTCGAGCAATTGATAGAAAAGAGAATAATTATGAGAACATCTAGGCATGATCATGTATATAGGCATCACGTTCGTGACAAGTAGACTGAAACGATTCTGTATCTACTACTATTACTCCACACATCGACTGCTATCCAGCATGCATCTAGATTATTAAGTTCATAAGAACAGAGTAACGCCTTAAGCAAGATGACATGATGTAGAGGGATAAACTCATGCAATATGATATAAACCCTATCTTTTTATCCTCGATGGCAACAATACAATACGTATCGTTTCCCTTTCTGTCACTAGGATCGAGCACCGCAAGATTGAACCCAAATCTAAGCACTTCTCCCATTACAAGAGAGATCAATCTAGTAGGCCAAAGCAAACTAATAATTCGAAGAGACTTGCAAAGATAAACCAATCACACATAAAAGAATTCAGAGAAGATTCAAATATTGTTCATAGATAATCTGGATCATAAACCCACAATTCATCGGATCTCGACAAACACACCACAAAAGAAGAATAGATCTCCAAGAGAATCGAGGAGAACTTTGTATTTAGATCCAAATAGAGAGAAGAAGCCATCTAGCTACTAGCTATGGACCCGAAGGTCTGAAGTAAACTACTCACACATCATCGGAGGGGCCATGGAGTTGATGTAGAGGCCCTCCGTGATCAATGCCCCCTCCAGCGGAGCTCCGAAAAAGGCCCAAGATGGGATCTCTTGGGCACAGAAGGTTGCGGCAGTGGAAATCGGGTTTCGTGGTGCTCCTGGATGTTTGCAGGGTATATGGATATGTATAGGAGGAACAAGTAGGTCGGTGGAGCAACGAGGGGCCCACGAGGGTGAGGGGGCGCCCCCCTATCTCGTGGCCGCCTCGTTGATTGCTTGACGTCCACTCCAAGTCCTCTGGATCACGTTTGTTCCAAAAATCACGTTCCAGAGGGTTTCATTCCTTTTAGACTCCGTTTGATGTTCCTTTTTGGTGAAACACTAAAATAGGCAAAAAAACAACAATTTGGGTTGGGCCTCCGGTTCATAGGTTAGTCCCAAAAATAATATATAAGTGTAAAATAAAACCCATTAACATCCAAAACAGATAATATAATAGCATGGAACGATCAAAAATTATGGATACGTTGGAGACATATCACTCGGCACAGCATTGGAACACGCCAGTGGAGCTACGCTTGACGAGCTCGTTGTTGATGATGCTGTAGGCAGACGCTCGACGCTGCACTTGCCGAGCTTCGTTGTCATCCATGGGGAGGACCCCGTTCTCCAGGAACTCCGAGATGGGCAGGGCCCAGGATGGCGCCGTCATCGCGGCGAAGAGGGCCAGCATTTCGGGATCCGGGTCAGCGGCCCCCGAGCCAGGTCCAGTAGCCCCTGGGACGGGTTTGGCAGTCCCCCGGCCGGGTTGCGTTGCGACCGGGTCGGATGGAGCAGTCCCCGGGCCGGGTTGAGGCGCGGCCAGGTCGATTGAAGCAGTCCCCAGGCCGGGTTGAGGCGCGGCCGGGTCGGTTGAAGCAGTTCCCGGGCCGTATTGAGGTGCGGCCGGGTCGGTTGGCACATGGATGGACTCGGAGCCCGGAGATGGCTTGATGGACGGCTTGTGCAGATGCTCGAGGGAGACGCTGGATGGGATTGACTGCCGAGACGAGGCAATCTTGGCGAGCGTGTCGGCTGCCTCGTTCTTCGTGTGCGGTACGTGGAGGAACTCGCAGCCCTCGAAGAACCCGTACAGCTTCTGGACGAGGAAGCGGTAGCTTGCCATGTTGGAGTCGCGTGCATCCCACTCGCCTGAGCACTGCTACACCACCAGGTCCGAGTCGCCGAAGCACAGGATGCCCCGGATGCCGAGTTCCTTGGCAAGCCAGAGGCCGTGCACAAGGGCTTCGTACTCGGCGATGTTGTTGGAGGCGGCAAAGTGGATCTGGAGTGCGTACTTGAGCCGGTCGCCCTTAGGGGAGGACAGCACTATGCCGGCTCCCAGGCCGAGTCGCATCTTCGAGCCGTCGAGGTGCATGCGCCAATGTGTTGAGTCCGGTGGTGGCGGCAAGTATTGGGTTTCGGTCCAGTCGACGAAGAAGTCGGCCAAAGCCTGGGAATTGATCGTGGTGCGGGGCTCGTAGAGGATGGTATGGCCGGCCAGCTCGAGCGCCCACTTGGCGACCCGGCCGGAGGCATCCCGGCACTCGATGATGTCGCCGAGAGGAGCCGTGCTGACCAGGTGATGATATCCTCTTGGAAGTACTTCTTCAGTTTCTTGGCGGTGAAGTACACGCCGTAACACATCTTCTAGTAGTGCGGGTAGTTCTGCTTCGAGGCGGAGAGCACCTCGCTTAGGTAGTAGACGGGACGCTGAACGGCTTGGACCCTGTCCTTCTCTGGTCGCTCGGCCACCATCACCGTGCTGACCGACCGTGAGGTCGCGGCGATATAGAGCAATAGCGGCTCCTTCTCAGCCGGTGCGGCCAGGACTGGTGCGGTGGAGAGCATGCGCTTGAGATCCCGGAAAGCTTCGTCCTCCTGGTCGTTCCATTCGAACGGCGTTGTCTTCTTCATCAGCTGATACAGGGGCAGGGCCCTCTCGCCCAGCCGGCTGAGAAACCAGCTGACCGAGGCCAAGCAGCCGGTGAACTTCTAGACATCGCGCAGCTGGGCCGGCTTGTGCATGCGCTCGATGGCCTTGATTTTCTCCGGGTTCGCCTCAATGTCGCGCTCTGAGACAAGGAAGCCGAGTAGCTTTCCAGCGAGGACGCCGAAAACGCATTTCTCCGGGTTGATCTTGACCTTGTACTCGCGCAGGTTGGCGAAGGTTTCCTTCAGATCGTCGAGGAGCGTGAGGTGCTGCTTGGTCATCACCATGATGTCGTCCACATAGACGTGGATATTGCGGCCGAGTTGCGACAGCAGGCATTTCTGCATGCAGCACTGGAAGGTGGCGCCAGCGTTCTTCAAGATGAAAGACATGTTGATGTAGCAATACGCCCCAAAGGGCATGATGAAGGACGTCTTCAGGGCATCAGCCGGGTCCAGCTTGATCTGGTGATAGCCGGAGTAAGCATCCAGAAAGAATAGGAGCTCACACCCGGCGGTGGAGTCGATGACTTGGTCGATCCGCGGGAGAGCGAACGGGTCTTTGGGGCATGCCTTGTTCAGGCTGGTGTAGTTGGTACACATGCGCCAGGTGTTGTTATTCTTCAAAACGAGGACTTGGTTGGCCAGCCACTCAGGTGAAATACTTCCATGATGAAGCTGGCCGCCAAGAGCTTGGCGACCTCTTCACCAATGGTCCTTCTCTTTTCTTCGGAAAAACGTCGTAGGGGTTGACGGACGGGCTTAGCATCCTTGCGGACGTGAAGTTTGTGCTTGGCGTACTTCCTCGGGATACCCGGCATGTCCTTTGGGGTCCATGCAAAGATATCCCAATTCTCACGGAGGAAGTCGACGAGCTCGCCTTCCTATTTGCTGCCAAGGCGGGTGCCTACGACAACGTACTTGCTCCAGCCGGGGTCTTCCGGGTTCAGCTTCACTTTCTTGGTCTCCTTGGAGGGCTTGAACGAGGCCTCATCGGACGGGTCCTCGGCCGGGACGGGTGCGGCCGGCGTCTCTTGGGCCAGGGCGACGATCCGGTCGAGTTGGCGCTGCAACTCGGCTACAACCAGCGACTCGGCCAGCTTAGCGCTATCTCAGGCGCACTCCATGGACTTGCGGTAGTCGCCAGTGATGGTGATGAGGCCCTTTGGACCCGGCATCTTTATCTTCAGGTAAGCATAGTGGGGAACCTCCATGAACTTGGCGAGCACGGGCCGGCCCAGCAGCGCATGATACTCGTTGGACAGGTCCACCACTTCGAACCAGATCGACTCGCGTCAAAAGTGGCTGCTGTCGCTGAACAGGACGTTGAGCCGGACCCGGCCGATCGGGGAGCAGGAGAGGCCAGGAACGATGCTGTGAAAAACCGTCTGGGTCGGCTCCATGTCCTTGGCCTCGAGGCCGAGCTTGGTCATGATGTCGCAGTAGAGCATGTTGATGCTGCCGCCGCCGTCAATGAGCACCCGAGAGGACTTGCACGTGTGCCGAGGTGTGACGATTGTGGGGTCGAGGACTAGGGCGTAACTACCCGGGTTCGGCATGACGGCCGGGTGGTCCTGCTGAGTCTAGGTGACCGGACGCTCCGACCAATGCATGTACTCTGTCTTGGCCGGGATGACGGTGTTCACCTCCTGCCGAAGGTGGCGCTCGCTGCGCTTGTCGTCACCGAGGCTGGTGAAGACAACGTAGGTTGCGTTCTGGGCCGGGTATGCATCGTCGCGCATCGCATCGCTGGCCGGGGGAGGTGGTGGAGGCGGAGGCGACAGCCCCGCTCCGGGAGCCGGGGTCGAAGGAGGTGAGACATTGCCCCTCATGATGCGCTTGGTGATGGCGCACTGCCGAAGCGTGTGCGTGGACGGCCTTGCGCCGTTGTGGTGCTTGCAGGGAGCGTTGAGCATCTCCACAAAACTCATGGCGGGTTGCCATGTCGTCTTGCCGGTCTACCGGCACTTGGCGGCCGGGTTGGTCGCGGGCGCCTGCTCGGCGGCCGCAACGAGCCGGTTGTCGTAGCGCTGAGTGAGCTGATCGGCCTTGCGCTTGTTGTTCTGCTGGTTGTGCTGCTGCCGGCTTCCTTCGCCGGCCGGCTTCGGAGTGGGAACCGGCTTTGCTTTGCCGGCCTCATCTAGCGGCACCTAAATCTTCATGGCGGAGTCGGCGGTGGCGTATTTGTCCACCATCACCATGAGCGCGGCCATGGTGGCCGGCTCGCAGCGCAAGAGCTTGTGCTTGAGGAGGGTGTCGTCCCAGCACCCGTTGACGAAGTATTGGATTGCTTGGACTTCGCGGACGCCCTCACAGCTATTCCGGAGATCGGTCCAACGTACGAGGTACTCGTGGCCGGTCTCCGCCGGTCCCTGCACGCACATGGAGAGCTGACTGGGGCGGCCAGGTCACTTGTACGTGCCGGTGAAGTTGCGCATCAAGGTTTGCTCGAAGTCGACCCACGAGTTGATGCTGCCCTCTGGCAGACTGTTCAGCCAGGTGCGGGCCGACCCTTGGAGCATGAGGGGTGCGTAGCGCACGGCGAGGCGGCGGTTGCCGCCGGCGATGCCGAGGGCGGTGGTGTAGTCGGTGAGCCAGTCCTCCGGCTTCACAGTGCTATTGTACTTTGGGGTGTCACAGGGGAGCGTGAACCCCTTGGTAAAGGGCTCACCTCAGATGCGTGGTCCGAAGCATGCCGGCCCGACGGGGCTGGTTTCCTCCAGCTCTTGGGAGAGGGTGTGTCAGTCGAGGCGATGACAGGCGTCGGTATCGTCGATGGCGCGCGGGCCCAGCCGGTCGATCACCACGCCACAGGGGGCCAGGTCTCCTCCCGTCGGACGTCGGCCGGGTTGGAGCAAGGGGTCGAGCCGGCGTCGGGCCTCCTAGGTCGGCTCATCGCCCAAACCGCCAGCGATCATCAGGGCGGGGTTGAGCCGGGTCAGGGTGCGGCAGAGTGCACTTTGCCGGGCGGGGAGGACGCCGTGTGCTGGAAATCGCCGGGTCCAGCGACACGGGCGGAGCTGGATCCGGACGGCTTCGTGAGTTGGTTGAGGCGGTCCTGCTGTGCGTTAGCCGCAGGGAGGAGGTCGTTCACCCTCTTGAGGCCGTCCTGCAGCTCTTCGCCCGCGAGCTGGTCCAGGCCAACCGCGGCCGCCTGGGCAGCGCGCATGTTCTTCACGGGGGTCTCATAGACGGGAGGGATGGCACCGAAGGCGCGCCCGATCTCGCCGCCCCGGGCCCGCACGTCGGCGACCCGGCTTGGCTCAGGCGCGTCCGACGTGAAGCCGTAGGCTGCGTTGTGCTCCAGCTGAGCGGAGTCGAGGCAGCGCTGCGTGGCAGTGAGCATCTCGGTGAGGTCCAGCAGGCGCTGGCAATCCTCGTCGAGGCGGGTCCGGGCCTCGGCGACGTTGGAGGCGTCGATGTCGGTGCCGATGGGGACGCGCAGGCTCTGCATCATGGACCGCAGGGAGTCAGGCGGGCCGTCACGACCTGCTGCAGTCCTAGCTTCGGCAGCCTTCCTCGCCGTGCTGGACGAAGAAGCGGCGCCGGTGTAGGTGACGAAAACCTCTACGCAGAGGTCCATTGCCCGGGCAGGAATGCCTCCGCTGAGGGAAAGGGGGGAGTCGGAAAAGTCAAGCACCTCCCTGGG
The DNA here is from genome assembly GCF_056163025.1 of Triticum urartu. NCBI lineage: Eukaryota > Viridiplantae > Streptophyta > Magnoliopsida > Poales > Poaceae > Triticum > Triticum urartu. The sequence goes on along the minus strand of NC_141878.1, from coordinate 265,326,805 downwards.
GTACTCGTCGGCCACAGGCGCGGCGGAGATGCGCAGCGCGGCGAAGGAGACGGCGAGTGCGTCGATGACATCATCCACCAGCGTGACGGGCTCGTCGGAGTCAGAGTAGAGCCCCGGCTGAAGCATGCTTCCGGCCAGGACCTCAAGCTTCCCCACGGTGGGCGCCAACTGTCGTGGTGGGCGCACGGCAGAAGCCATGGGATGGCTAAAGAGAGGAGGACGCTCGAGGGCACTGGTGAGCTCCGGAGGCGAGGTCGGTATGAGCGAGCGTGGGACGCAAGACATACCCAGGTTCGGGGCTCTCCGGAGAGATAACACCCCTAGTCCTGCCGAGTGTGGTTTATATGTTAAAGTAGAAGGTTGCTCCTAGATCTGTGTTGAGGAAGAAGGTAGTCTGGCCAAGGCTTAGGCAATCCCTCCTTCTTGGGTGTGGCTAGGTGTGTGTGACGATGATGATGATGATGATGATGAGTTCGCCCGTATGCATGAGGGCTCCTGGGCGGTTTTATAGGTCAACCCCCTAGGGATAAAATGGTAATGTTACAAGGCCATGGGGCCGGGTTGTCAGTGTCTAGGGACCCGGTGCTGGGGCCCGCCGGGTACCAGGTCTCGCCGGGTTCCCCGGGCTTGGGGCCCACCGGGTACGGTGGCACTATTGGCCGCCTTGTCGATCGTCAGGGCGTGGACGAGTCGAGTCAGCTACAGTGGCACTCTGTCAAGTCGTCGCTTGCTGGCATCACGGGTGACGACGGGTGCACTGTTGCCACACGGAGCTTGGTCAGCGGGTAGGTGGGGGCACTGTTGCCTCGTCCGGCTGACCAAAGGCATAGGTAGGACACTGTGGCTTCGGTCATCAGTTGGTGGTGACTTGTCCCATCGTATGGTTGTGATGGGACGGCCGCTGACCCTTGGCCGGGTTGGAGTACACGCCAAGGGGAGTTGGCTTGTTGGGTAAGTCTTGGTGCGCCGGGTTCAGCCGCCTTGGGCTATCTTGTTGGAGATGTCTTGCGGATTATGCTGAGCTGAGGGGGCTTGGCCGGGTAGAGCGACCCGGCCGAGCACGAGCCATCTTGAGGGGCGATGCCGGCCCCGTTGTTTTTTCAAAAGATCCGGGTTCCATTGCCTGCCCGGGGTTCATCCCCCCCCCCAACACACTCTCATTGTCACAGTAGAGTGGCACATTCTTCACATTAATGTCGTAGTCCTTGAGGGTTTTCTTCATCCATAGCAATTGAGCACAGCACGAACCAGCAGCAATGTACTCAGCTTCAGCACTAGAGAGTGATATGCAGTTCTGTTTCTTCAAGGACCAACATACTAAGGATCGTCCGAGGAAATTGCATGTGCCTGATGTTGACTTGCGGTCCACATGATCACCAGCATAGTCAGAGTCAGAATATCCAATGAGATCAAAAGCCGAGCCCTTGGGATACCACAATCCAAGTGTTGGTGTGTGAGCTATATATCAAAGAATATGCTTCACAGCCTTATGGTGTGATTCCTTCGGTGTAGCTTGAAAACGGGCACACATGCAAACACTAAGCATAATATCTGTCCTAGATGCACATAGATACAATAAAGAACCAATCATGGAGCGGTATACCTTCTGATCGAAGTCAATACCATTTTCATCAGTGCATAGATGGCCATTTGTGGGCATAGGGATTTTGACGCCTTTGCAATCTTGCATGCCGAATTTTCTCAACACATCCTTGAGATATTTATCCTGAGATATGAAGATGCCATTGCATTGTTGATAAATTTGAAGACCTAAGAAGAATTTCGATTCTCCCATCATAAACATTTGATATTCCTCACTCATCATATAGGCAAATTCGTTAGTGTAACGTTGGTTAGTACAGCCAAAGATAATATCATCAACATAGATTTGGCACATGAATAATTCATCATCATAGGTTTTGGTGAAGAGAGTTGGGTAAAGTGAACTGGGTTTGAAGCCTTTCTTCATGAGGAATTCCTTCGAAGTATCATACCACGCCCGAGGGGCCAGCTTGAGGCCATAGAGGGCCTTATTGAGTCTGAAGACTTTGTCAGGATGCTTTGGATCTTCAAAACCTAGGGGTTGAGCAACATATACTTCTTCCTCAAGCTTACCATTGAGGAATGCACTTTTCACATCCATTTGATATAAGATGATATTATGATGGTTAGCATAAGCAAGTAATATGCGAATAGCCTCAAGTCTAGCAATAGGTGCAAAAGTTTCGTGATGCCCCGATTTGACCGTACACTAATCATGCACGCAAATGTGTACGACCAAGATCAGGAACTCACGGGAAGATACACAACACAACTCTAGACACAAAATAAAATAATACAAGCTTTATATTACAAGGTAGGGGCCTCGAAGGCTCGAATACAAATGCTCTAAGGCACAAGAGTCAGCGGAAGCAACAATATCTGAGTACAAACATAAGTTAAACAAGTTTGCCTTAAGAAGGCTAGCACAAATGTAGCAATGATCGAAAAGGCAAGGCTCCTACCTGGGACCTCCTAACTACTCCTCGAAGTCGAACTCCACGTAGAATCATCCTCGAGATCCACTGGCTCCTGGACTCCATCATATGATTGCAGTAACCGGGAAAAGGGGAAAAAGAAGTAGGAAAGCAACCGTGAGTACTCATCCAAAGTACTCGCAAGCAAGGATCTACACTACATATGCATTGGTATCAATGAAAAGGGGCCATATCGATGGACTAAACTGCAGAATGCCAGAATAAGAGGGGGATAGCTAGTCCTATCGAAGACTACGCTTCTGGCAGCCTCCATCTTGCAGCATGTAGAAGAGAGTAGATGGTAAGTTCACCAAGTATCATCACATAGCATAATCCTACCCGACGATCCTATCCTCGTCGCCCTGTTAGAGAGCGATAACCAGGTTGTATCTGGCACTTGAAAGGGTGTGTTTTATTAAGTATCTGGTTCTAGTTGTCATAAGGTCAAGGTACAAGTCCGGGTCGTCCTTTTACCGAGGGACACAGCTATTCGAATAGATAAACTTCCCTGCAGGGGTGCACCACATTTCCCAACACGCTCGATCCCCTTTGTCTGGACACACTTTCCTGGGTCATGCCCGGCCTCGGAAGATCAACACGTCGCAGCCCTACCTAGGCACACCAGAGAGGTCAGCACGCCGGTCTAAATCCTATGCGCGCAGGGGTCTGGGCCCATCGCCATTGCACACCTGCATGTTGCGAGGGCGGCTGGTGAGCAGACCTAGCAACCTCCATTACCAAGGAAGTTGCGTTATGCGGTCCAACCCGGCGCGCGCCGCTCAGTCGCTCACACGAAGGCTTCGGCTGATACCACAATGTCGAGTGCCCATAACTGTTCCCGCGTAGTTGGTTAGTGCGTATAGGCCAGTGGCCAGACTCAGATCAAATACCAAGATCTTGTTAAGCGTGTTATTTTGAAGTAACCACGAACGCCGACCAGGCCAGGCCCACCTCTGTCCTGGGTGGTCTCAACCTGCCCTGCCACTCCGCCACAAAGATCCACACAGAGGGCTGTCGGGAAAGTATGTCCTTTCAGCCCCCAATTCATGAATCAACCGCGGGTGCTCAACGAGCCGACCCGACTTTAGTCACAACATGTATCATGTGTAATATGTATAGTATATACCCGTGATCAACACCCGACGTGATCACGACCCGATAGTATAGCATGGCATACTGACAAGAATGTAGGGCTACTGATGATAAACTAGCATCCTATACTAAGCATTTAGGATTGCAGGTAAAGGTAACAACAGTAGTAGCAAGGACAGTCTATGCAACAGAATAGGATTAACGGAAAGTAGTAACATGCTACACTACTCTAATGCAAGCAGTAGAGAGAAGAATAGGCGATATCTGGTGATCAAGGGGGGGCTTGCCTGGTTACTCTGGCAAGTAGGGGTCGTCAACAACGTAGCCGATCACGGGGGTATCGGCGGTATCGGCGGCGGTCTCGAGGTCTATCGGAAAGAAGTAACGGAGGAAGAACACAATAAATAACAGAGCAATCAAAGCATCACAAAGCATAACATGGCAATACGCGGTGCTAGGGGTGACCTAACGTAGTATTAGGTGATATTGGCGAAGGGGGGAAACAACCGGGAAAATATCCCCGGTGTTTGGCATTTTCAGACAAACGGACAGGAGAGAGATTGTTGCATGTTCGCTATTCTAGGGACGTGTGGCGGACGAATGGACTGCGTATTCGGATTCGTCTCGTCGTTCTGAGCAACTTTCATGTATAAAGTATTTTCATCCGAGCTACGGTTTATTTTATATTGATTTTAAAAAATTTAATAATTTTTAGAATTTATTTAATTATTTTAAATCAACATTATCTAGAATAGTACTTGGTCACGTCATCATGACGTCAGCAGTCAACTGTGACCGTTGACCGGTCAAACTAACGTGTGGGTCCTGCATGTCAAACTCTGTTAACTAATTAACCAAATTAATTAATTTAATTAAGAGATTAGGTTAGTTAATTAATTAGGTTAATTAAACAGGATTAATTAAGTTAATTAATTAATTAATTTTTATTCTTAATTTTTATTTATTATATATTTTTAAACGTTCAAAGGGCGTGGGCCCATCTGTCATTGTCACACGGGCCTTAACGGGCGCGGGTGGCGGTTAGGGGCGTCGGGCGGAGCCGGGCGACAGGCGCCAGCCCACCCGGTAGGGCGCTGCAGCCGGCGGGTTCTGGGGGCGGCGGCCGGAGGAGCCGCCGGAGCCATGCTAGGATGGCGGCGCGCTTGCGGGCGACGAGGAGCCGAGGCGGAACATGGGCGGCGACAACGGGCGAGCGGCGTGGGTGGCGACAGCGGGCGAAGCCAGCGAGACCAGCGCGTGGCCGGCGGCGGAGGTAGGAGCGGTAGCAGGAGCTGCGGTTGACGACGGGAGCGCGCGACGCACGAGGGCGCGGTGAGCGCAGGAGAGTAAAGCAGCTGCGGGAGGCGGACACGGCGAGGGTGCCAGGCGGGGCTTGGCCAACGCGGGTGGCCGGGGTCGGGCAACGGTGCATGGAGGCGGGGGTGCGTGCATCAGGCGCGGTCGGAGCATGGCGACCGTGGGACGGGCGCGGCGTCGGGAGCGCGGGCGGCAGTAGTGGCCGCGGTGACCGAACGGGGAAGGGAAGAGGAAGCAAGGCCGGAGACCTCACCGCGAGGTGTAGGGACGGGGCAGTGGGGCGCGGGGAGGACGTCGGGGAAGAGGGCGACGACATCGGAGGCGCGAGGTGGAGGGCGATCCAAGCGGCGACGGTGGTCGGCGACGGCGGGGCCTTCAGGTGGTGGTGGTGGCACACGACGACAACGAGCGGGTGCGGCTCAGTGACGAGTGGAAGACGGAGAGGATATGAGGACGGGGCGGTCCGGTTGGCGGCGCCGGCTAACGGCAAGACGGCGGGGACGAGCCGGGGCATCGGCGTCGGGTGCCCCATTCCCGATCCAGAATGGAGAGGGGAAGAGAGGAGTGGGGCGAGGGGGTCTGAACCCGATCCAGAATCGTGGGGGGGAGTGGTGGACGATTAGGTCACGGGGAGGGGAGGGGGCCATATAGGCCATTAGGTGGGCCGACCAACTGGGCCGAGGCCTAGTTGGGGCCTAGGGTGGCCTTTTCTTTTCTTTTTCTATGCAATTTCCTATTATGTTTTCATTTTATTTTTACAAGATATAGTTTTCTATAATATAGAACTAAGTCCTAAATTGGTATTACCAGATAACCCACTGCCACAAAAAGTTTAACCCCAAGGTAAAATAGTTTATTATTTTATAAAATTTCAATAGGCATTTGTTTAATTGTTTTCACTACTATTTTAATTATTTTAGAGCCCTTAAGCATTTTATCAAAGTTTGGTTTCTTCACCACAATTACTTACGATTTATTTGACACAACCCAAACATTTTAGTTTTAATATTTGAAAATTTTACTGTTTGCCTATATTTTAAATTTGAATTTGAATCTTTTTGAACTAACGCGAGTTTATCAACAGTAACCGAGGTGACATGGCACCATTAGCAGAGGTTTACAGTAGCTTAATTATTCGGGCGTCACAAGTTTCATCGAAATCAATTCCTTCAACCTGTGTGTGGCCTTGAGCTACAAGCCGTTCCTTATTCCACACCACAAGGCCATTTTCATCTTGCTTGTTGCGGTAGATTCATTTTGTGCCGATGATATTTTGCTTGCGTGGGTCTGGTCGCTTGACAAGTTCCCAGACATTGTTGAGCACGAATTGATGTAATTCCTCTTGCATCGCTTGAATCCACTCAGGCTCCAGAAATGACTCATCTACTTTGGTGGGCTCTGTAATAGAGACAAAAGCAAAGTGCCCACAAAAGCTAGACAAATGTGAAGCTTTTGAGCATGTGAGAGGACCTGGTGCTTTGATGTCGTTGATGATTCTCTCAATATGCACTTCATTAGCAACGCGAGGATGAGCGGGTTGACGACGTTGAGTGGACTCAGCATTTTCTTCAGAGCCATTTTCCTCAGGTGCACCAGCATGATGTTCTTCATATTCTGGAATGACTTCTTCAGCAGATTCTTCGGTAGGAATGACATCCTCAGTAGCCTTGAACTTAATGGATTCCTTAGGTGATATTTCATCTAGCACAGGAGGTAGGTGCTCTCTTTGCGAGCCTTTAGTTTCATCGAACCGCACATCTACAGTTCCAACAACCTTGTGGTGATAGGTGTTGAAGACTCTATAGGTGTGCGAGTCCTTTCCGTAACCAAGCATAAAACCTTCATGTGCTTTCGGTGCAAATTTAGAATTTTGATGAGGATCTCTAATCCAACATTTAGCACCAAAGACTTTGAAATAACTCACATTGGGTTTCTTGTCAGTGAGGAGTTCATATGAGGTCTTTTTGAAGAATTTGTGAAGATATACCCTGTTGATGATGTGGCACGTAGTACCAATTGCCTCAGACCAGAAGCGAGGAGGCATCTTGTATTCATCAAGCATAGTGCGAGCCATCTCACCAAGAGTCATGTTCTTGCGCTTCACGACACCATTCTGCTGAGGAGTATAAGGAGCAGATAACTCGTGAGTAATACCAAGTTCATAAAGATAGTCATCAAGACCGGTAATCTTGAACTCGATCCCATTGTCACTTCTGATGTGCTTGATCTTCACACCAAAATTGGTTGAAGCCCTCGAGGAAAATCGTTTGAAGACTTCTTGCACTTAAGTTTTGTAAGTGATGATATGCACCCATGTGTAACAAGAATAGTCATCAACAATGACAAAGCCATATAAAGATGCAGCATTAGTAAATGTGGCATAATGAGTAGGGCGAAAGAGATCCATGTGAAGCAATTCAAATGGACGAGTGGTAGTCATGATGGTCTTTGAGGGATGCTTGGCCTTTGTCATCTTTCCAGCTTCACAAGCTCCACACAGATGATCCTTGAGGATTTTGACACCCTCGATGCCAATGGCATGCTTCTTCTTCACGAGCGTGTGCAAGTTCCTCATGCCAGCATGACCAAGTCGTCGATGCCATAGCCAACCTTCTGAAGCTTTTGCAAGTAGATATGTAGCAAGTTGTGGTCCTATAGAGAAATCAACAATATACAAGTCTCCTCTCCTAAAGCGTTCGAAGACATTGGAATTGTCAGCTTCCATGATCACAACACAACGATACTTGCCAAAGACAACAACCATATCAAGATCACAAAGCATTGGGACAGACACGAGGTTGAACCCTAAGGACTCGACAAGCATGACTTTGTCCATGTGTCAATCCTTTGAGATTGCAACCTTACCTAGACCCAATACCTTGCTTTTGCATTTGTCAGCGTAGGTGATATGCTTCAGATGCGATGGAGATAAAGCAGTGTCCATCAATAAGTTCATGTCACCAGTCATGTGATTTGTACATCCACTGTCGAGGACCCACTCAGTGGCTTTGGGTTGATCATCCTGCAGATGAATTAGTGCATCTTACGGATTCATATACTTCAGAAGTGAAGAATATGACATCAAATTCATCAGATCAATTTCATCAAGCAATAGAATAGATATAGCAGTATGAGGATGTGAGAAATGAAAATTCATTTCTTCATGATTAGCTTGCTTCCATTCAACCATATTTAGGTCTCCAGCGAATTCTTCAGATGTTTAAGTGCATCTGGAGACCTAACTCTGCATAAGAGATTAGTTTTTTTTCTTCACCCCCCACATCTGGAGGGGTGGCAAAGAGTTCATCATTCTGCGAGCTCCATAAGAGAAAGGTGGCATAGAAGTCAGTCCACTTTGTTTCACAGAAGAGGGGTTAGAGTAAGCATATGAATAAGCAGAGAAATTCTTCGAGGACTTATGAACATAATGATTTGAAGAATAATGCACATATTCATAACCCTTAGATCTTCCCTGCGAAATAGAGGTGTTAGCACGATGATGTTCATATGAGGATCTAGATCCATATGAGGAATTTGATCCACGTGAAGAATTTGGTCCATATGAGGACTTGGATCCATATGAAGACTTTGGTCCATATGAAGAATTTGATCTGGGGTTCCTATGCTTCACAGGTGGTGTCATGATGACATTCACCTGAAGACTCTCAAGGCACCTTTTGGGAACCCAGATTTCCTTCATAGGGGGGTCGTTCCTGCAGTTAGTGCCAACATATCTAGCAAATACTCCACCATTCTAATTTTTGAAAAGTTTATAGTTGGAGTCAACTGACTCATCAAAAGAATATGAAGATTCACATGTAAAGCCAGATAAAGTAGATGGATCTACTTAAGGTCCCTTTGCAACAACCCATGAGGTTTGGGGATACTGCTCAGGTTTCCAGTAGGTCCCATCAGCATTGAGTTTCCTCTCAAAGGAAATACCCTCTTTCCTAGGGTTCCTGTTGAGGATCTACTTTTTAAGCACATCACAAAGAGCCTGATGCCCTTTGAGGCTTTTGTACATGCATTTCACATACAATTCCTTCAGACCTGTATGGTCACTGATACTAGCAGCATCCTCAGATGAGGAATTTGTGATAGCAGAGACAGTTGAAGAATTTGCAGCAATAGAAGCATTGAACTTTCAGGTGAAGAATTAGTAGATTCACGTTCAATGCATTTCAAACATGGTGGAATGAATTCAACTTGAGCGGAACTGATCTGTTGAGCAAGCAATGAATCATGTTCCTTCTGAAGATCTTAATAACTCACCCTTAGCTGCTCAAGATCTTGCTTTCTTTGAAGAAATTCAGAAGAAAGCTTCTCCTGATTAGATAAAAGAGTGTTATGATGACTCTGAAGGTTATCAAACATAGTCTGAAGTCTTTGAAGGTTTTCAGTCAAAGTTTGAGTTCGATCCATTTCTTCACCCAACAGGTCATCGCTTTTGTCTAGCATATTTGAAACTTTTCAAAAGCCTTTTGTTGTTTCACAGCAATCTTAGCACGTTTAGAGTAGCTAGGCTTGAGATTTTCATCAGATTCATCCTCACTTGATTCAGAGGAGGGATATTTGAGTACCTTAGCACCTTTTGCCATGAAGCAATAGGTGGGAGCGTAGTCATCATTGCCGTCATCAGCAATGTTGGGGAGGTCATTTTCCTCAGAGTTGAAGATGTACTTCCTGACAAACGCAGTAGCAAGGGCTAGGCTTGCCACACCAGAGTCTGACTCCTCAGATGCCTTCTCTTCCTCATTTTCCTCAGATTCAGTTTCAGAGTCCATTTCCTTGCCAATGAATGACTGAGCCTTTTTGGAGCTGCTCTTCTTGTGAGATCAAGACTTTGAAGATTTTGATGATGAGGACTTTGAAGATTTCTTCTTCTTCTTTGAGTCATCACAACTGTAATCTTTGTATTTCTTCTTCTTTGATTCCTTCTCCCATTGAGGACAATCAGTGATGTAGTGACCAGTTTCTTGCATTTGTGGCAAGTTCTCTTCTTGTAGTCACGGGATGAGGAATCTGATCTCATGTCATCACCTCTTGAGGATTTCCCAAAGCGACCATGTGTTGAGAACTTCTGGAATTTCCTCACGAGCATTTCTAGCTCCTGGCTCAGTTCTTCAGGATCACCAAGGCCGCTACCAGAATCCTCACCTTCAGATTCAGAGACTGCCTTGGCCTTTAGAGCGCGTGATCTGCCATAGCTTGGTCCATAGAGATCTCTCTTCTCAGCAAGTTGGACCTCATGAGTGTTTAGCCTCTCAAGGATATCAGCAGGATCAAGTGACTTGTAGTATCCACGTTCTTGTATCATCAGTGCCAGAGTGTCAAATGAGGAATCAAGCAATCTCAGCAATTTCTTCACCACCTCATGGTCGGTGATGTCAGTGGCACCAAGTGCTTGAAGCTCATTTGAGATTTCAGTGAGGCGATCGAAGGTTTGCTCCACATTTTCATTGCAGAGTCTTTTGAAGCGGTTGAAGAGATTGCAAAGAACGTAAACTCGAGAGTCACGCTGAGTTGTGACTCCTTCGTTGACTTTGACAGCCTATCCCAGATAAGCTTCGCTGTCTCCAAAGCACACACTCTGCCATATTGCCCTTTGCTCAGATGGCCACATATGATGTTCTTCGCTTGAGAGTCGAGTTGCTCAGATGGTAGGAGTGACAGAGAGAACGCCATTTTCCACAATGTACCAGAGATTATTGTCAATTGCCTCAAGATGCATTCGCATCTTGTTATTCCAGTAGGGGTAGTCCGTCCCATTGAAGGTAGGACACCCAGGAGAGACCTTGATCATACCTGCAGTCGACATAACTAAAACTCCAGGCGATTAAACCAAAATCACACAGAACAAGAGAGTGCCTTGCTCGGATACCAATTGAAAGTGCGTTATATCGACTAGAGGGGGGTGAATAGGTGATTTTTACAAAGTCATCACTGAGGAATTTTAGGGTGAGGAAATTCCTAAGCAACGAACTACTTAGAAGTGGAATAAGTACTCAGATGCAAGTATAACAGAGTAGTAGCACAGTCATCATGATGAAATGAAAACAAGCACAGAGTACAAGTAGCGTAAACTCAGGATAAGCATGCTGAAGACAAACTGACTGAAGAAATAGGATTGAGGAAATTGAGAAAGTCTTCAGTCAAAGTCTTCAAACAGTAATGATCAAGTACTTCTACACAGAAATGAGGAAAAGAAAGAGTTGAGGAAATAGAACCAGTAGCTTGGTGAAGACGGTGATTTGGTAGACCAGTTCCAACTGTTGTGATAGTCGTATGTCTGGTTGGAGCGGCTAGGTATTTAAACCTGAGGACAACAGTCATCACCGTATTCTCCTTGACTAAGGTCACACAGACCTCGCCCAATCACTCGTGGTAAGTCTTCAGGTGACTTCCAAACCTTCACAAACTCGGTCACTCGGTGATCCACAATTTCCTCTTGGATGCTCTAGACCATGACGCCTAACCGTCTGGAGGATGCATAGTCCTCAAAGGTAACAAGCGTCGGTTCCACACAAGAACAATTTCTTCAGTGATGCTCAATCACTTTGGGTTTGTAGGTGTTTGGTTTGGGTTTTTCCTCACTTGACGATTTTCGCTCAAAGTCCTCGGAGGATGGGATGCTCCCAATGACAAGTGTCAGTTTCTCACGGAGCAGCCAACCAGCTAGTGGTTGTAGGGGCGGCTATTTATAGCGCAGGGAGCAGCCCGACATGATAAGAGATAAATGCCCTTCAACTATATGACCATTAGGTGGGTAGATATTTTGGGACAGCTGGCGTGTAGCACAGCAACGGTTGGAAATTTGGCTATCAAATTCCTTAGGGCAATCATGTTCCTCACTTGTAGGCAAACCGCACTGGCGAATTCCTAACTCCCCAGTCAGAACAAATTCCTTAGAGACCAGAAGATCTTCATCTCTGTCACTGAAGAAATTGACTGGACTGTATGAGATTTCCAATGGCTTCACTCGAAGGGAATGGTAGGTGTAGGATTTTGAGATGAGCATCACTTGGAAACTTTTCCTTAGTTTTACCTCGACCCCCTTTAACAGTACGGTGTTTCCTATGACTCAAGAAAGAGAAAAACAAAACTACGAAAACAAAGTCTTCAAGCTTCATATTCCTTGTATGAATATCAAGTCTTAAGATCACGCCAATTTCTTCACTTTCAAAGTCTTTAGAAAGTTAAAGTCTTCAGATGAAGACATTCAGGGTCAACTTTCTCTGTAAATATCAAACTCCTCATAGACTTATAGACTTGTGTACACTCACAAACACATTAGTCCCTTAACCTATAAGTCTTCAATACACCAAAATCATTAAGGAGCACTAGATGCACTTACAGAAATGATATGATATAGTAGGAATTGTGTGAGAACAATTATGAATCTTTTCTTTGATAGTATCAAAATTGAAATGGTTTGCTCTTTATCACACAAATCTATCTCACAAAGTTCCGTTAAGTTTTGTGTGATTTTCAGGTTTTGGCTGAGATGTCGATATGAGAAGAATAAGGAGTGACAAGACCCTAAGCTTGGGGATTCCCAAGGCACCCCAAGGTAATATTCAAGGAATATCTAAGCAACTAAGCTTGGGGATGCCCGGGAAGGCATCCCCTCTTTCGTCTTCAACATTATCGGTAACCTCGCTTGGAGTTATGTCTTCATTTGTCACATGATATGAGTTTTACTTGGAGCAACATTTTATTTTGTTAGTATTTTCTTTCTGTTATTTAGAATAAAGTTTTGCATCTTTTATTCAATAAAAGTGGCAAGGATAGCCTTTACCATGCTATTTTGCAAGTATACATGTTGCTGTTTCGAAACAGAAAGTTTATCGTTGTTGCAAAAATTCCCTAGAAAAGTCAGAATATGATAAAATGCTGAAACTTTTTGCAAAATAAGCTCTAATAAATTTTCTACAGTGTGGTAGATTTTCATGATTTTTGGAGTTAAAGAATTATTGATGCTCTTGAATTCTTTTACAAACTGTATTGTTTTGGCAGATTGCTGTTATATTTGCATTGTTTGCATATGTTTGCTTGTTTAATGATTCTATTTGAGGTTCCTCAAAAAATGATTCTATTTGAGGATAGCAGTATTAAATATGTAGAGGCATTTAGTATGCAATGTTGAATAATAATTTTGGTGATTTGATACAGTAGAGAATGATAAGGGTTTTGCATTGGATTATACTAACTTATCTCTCGAGTCCTTGTAGAGTTTTGTGTGGATGAAGCTTTTGAGATTTAGGAAAACCATGATATGAGAAGAATTAAGGAGACACAAAAGCTCAAGCTTGGGGGTGTCCAAGGCATCCCAAGATAATATTTAAAGAAGTCTCAAGCATCTAAGCTTGGGGATGCCCCGGTAGGCATCCCACCTTTCTTCTTCAACAATTATCGGTTAGTATCGATTGAGCGTAAGTTTTTGCTTCTTCACATGATGTGTGCTATTCTTGGAATGTAGTTTTATTTTGTTTTGCTTGTTGTTTTAATAAAATACTTAGATATGAAAGTTTCAAATAAGATAGAGTCCGCAAATAGTTGCTAGGGAGGCTAAGTAAGCCACACTCACATCCCGTCAACGAAGCTCTTTTCTATGGAATTGCTCTAGTGCTTAACTTATATCTTTTTAAGCACGATGTGCTTTAGTATTTTTGAAGAAATTCTCTCTTGCTTCACTTAAATTAATTTGAGAGAAAGAAATGTTATGCTCATGATCTTCACTTATATTTGTTTGAGCTTATCAAAAGCAATACATGAAAATTAGTTCCAAAGTGATAGATGTCCAAGAAGGATATAATAAAAACTTTCATGAAGATCATTGGACAAAATAAACTTGATTCCTTGTAATAGTTTTTAGATATGATGATGTGATATGTGAGTCATGTTGATGAGTAATTATGCTTTAGTAAAAATATTGGTGTTAAGGTTTGTGATTCCCTATGCAAGCATGAAAGTCAATAGTTGTGCAATGAAATTACATCCTACTTGTGGTGCATTATTCGATGTTAATTATGCTCAATGCTTGCTTATGAGATTATTTGTTTCTTGGTTGGTCGCTTCTCAATCTTTTGCTAGCCTTCATTTTGCACTAAGTATGATCACTACTTGTGCATCCATAATCCTTTAAACCAGTTTTGCCACATGAGTCCACTATACCTACCTATATGCGGTATTCTTTTGCCATTCTAAGCAAATTTGTATGTGACATCTCTAATTTTCAAAATAAATCTCTCTTTTGTGTGCTCGTACCACTCGCAAGGTGGTGAGGGGTGGCCAATATTTTCCATGCTAAATGTGTTATTCTCATGATGAGTGTTTATTCACTTGTCATTGCACGAGAGTAAGGCAAAGGTATTAGGGATGCTCAGTCCCGAAATGAAAAATGAATTTACTTATGTTGTCAAATAATAAATTCCTTGGAAAGTGTTGGTATGGAGGGCACCCGTGGATACGGTTAGCCATGGAAAGTGAAAGTATGGTGGAAAAGGGAATAAACTTTATTTTCTCTTTGGGAACCGCCTATGATATATCTAGCATGGAAAGTCTTGGGAGCTCTAGGTCATTTTCGTTTGTGGGAAAAGTACACCTCTCAAAATGTTTTTTATCTCTCAATTTTTGTTTTGAGCTCTAGCACCTCTACAAATCCCTACTTCCCTCTGCGAAGGGCCTTTCTTTTACTTTATGCAAAAAAAATAATTTGAGTCTCCATCTTCTCTTATAAAGAACCAACTAGGAGGCACTATTATCATACTTGAGCATTGCGTGTAGCTAATATGTGAGTGTGTTTCATGAATGGATCAATGGTAGAGCATGATGGGCTAGGGATAACTTATTTTCGCATTGATATTTTGAAAGACATGGTTGCTTGTTGGTATGCTTGAATATTAAAGTCCTCATGTCAAAACTAGACTATTTATTTGAACAATATAAAAGTCCAAATGTCCATGCTACAAAAGAAAAGAGTTTATGATGAATATGATAGGTAGCATTCCACTACAAAAATTCCATTTTCAATTGCTACTTTATCATGATAAGTTTTATGAGAAAAAGTTGTTGTTATGATGCTAGGAAAAGTGATTGAAATTATCATTGATCAAACTTATGCACTTTGCTAGCATTCACACTCCATACATTATTTCTTTTATCATTTACCTACTCGGGGACGAGTAGGAATTAATCTTGGGGATGCTGATACGTCTCCAATGTATCTATAATTTATGAAGTATTCATGCCATGTTTACAGCAATCTTATATGGTTTTGGTATGATTTGCATGGAACTAACCCGGACTGACACAGTTTTCAGCAAAACTGTCGTGGTGTTGTTTTTTGTGCAAAAATGAAAGTTCTCCAAATGAGATGAAACTTTTTGACAATTTTTTTAGAACAAAAGAGACCCCTGAAGCTTCGTGGGAGGGCTAGAAGAGCCATGACGAGGGCACAACCCACCAGGGCACGCCTGGTGGGCCTGGCTTGCCCCGGTGGGTTGTGCTCACCTCGAGGCCCATCTTAGCGTGAAACCAATGCCAAAAAATCCTATAAATAGAGAAACCATCAGGGGTTAACCTAGATCAGAAGTTCCGCCGCCGCAAGGCTTTGTAGCCATCTAAAACCAAGCTAGACCCCGTTTCGGCACCCTGCCGGAGGGGGGAATCATCACGGGTGGCCATCTTCATCATCCTGGCGGCCACCACAATCAGGAGGTAGTAGTCCACCCTCGGGGCTGAGGGTTTGTACCAGTAGCTATGTGTTTAATCTCTCTCTCATGTTCTTGAGATGTCACGATCTTGATGTATCGTGGGCTTTGTTAATATAGTCGGATCATATGGTGTTTCCCCTCTCTATCTTGTTGTGATGAATTGAGTTTTCCACTTTGAGATTTCGTTGTTATCGGATTGAATACTTTTATGGATTTGAGAACACATGATATATATCTTGCAATTGAATGCTCATGGTGACAATGGGGTATCGTATTGATTCACTTGATATATGTTATGGCACTCAACTCGCGGATTCCCGAGGTGACATTGGGGTAATCTATGCATAGGGGTTGATGCACGTTCTTGTCCTTGTTTCTTCGGTAGAAATCTTGGGGCACTCTTTGAGGTTCTTTGTGTTGGATTGAATATTATGAATCTGAATTTGCTTTGGTGTTATTTTAGTATGAACTCTTGGTTAGATCGACCGAAAAGAATAGCTTCGTGTTATTTTAGTACAAACTCTAGGATAGGTTGATCGGAGAGAATAGCTTTGAGGTGGTTTCGTACCCTACAAACAATTCCGTCTTATGTTCTCCGCTAGATAGGAACTTTGGAGTGATTCTTCGTTGCACGTTGAGGGATGGTTATATGATCCAATTATATTAGCATTGTTGAGAGGTTGCACTAGTGAAAGTACAAACCCTAGGCCTCATTTTCAAGCGTTGCAATACCGTTTTTGTGCCCGTTTACTATTTGCTACCTTGCTGTTTTTATTTATTCAGGTTATAAAAATATATTTCTACCATCAATATAACACTTTTATCACCATCTCTTCGCCGAACTAGTGCACCTATACAATTTGCCATTGTATTGGGTGTGTTGGGGACACAAGAGATTTCTTATATTTGGTTGCAGGGTCGTTTGAGAGAGGCCATCTTCATCCTACACCTCTCACGGATTGATAAACCTTAGGTCATCCACTTGAGGGAAAATTGTACTGTCCTACAAAACTCTACGCTTGGAGGCCCAACACGTGTCTACAAGAATAAAGTTGTGTAGTAGACATCACCACCCAGTCCAGCAAAAGCGTTGGCGCAAGCGCAGCTAATCTTGGATTTCCCTCCCACTGCGGACAAGCATGAAGAATGGAGAGCTACTATCTAGAGCCTTATCGGTTTTGCCAATAAAGATGGGCACCAGGAGGCAGGGCCTTCGCAGCGGCGGTCCACCGAGCCTGCGCGTGATGATGGAGGAAGAAATGGAGGTGCTGCGACTACGGTGCACTCTCCTCCCCCATGAAGACGGATCCACTGCATCGTCCGATCCACGAGCTCGCCGCGACCAACGTCAAGTTCTTCGAGAACAGGTCAAAGAAGACGCTCGAACTACCATCGAGTAGCAGCGAGAAGCATGCCATCAATCTGATAGGTGCGCAGGGCCCACTGTAGACAAGCCTACACCGGCGGATTTTGGTGACTTACCTTATGAGGCGGGTTGCCCAGCTTTTACCCATGAGCTGCGGCGATTCCAGTGGCCCACTTCCTGCACGTTTAAACCAGAGGCCCCGGAGAAGTACGATGGCAAGACTCATCCATCTGAGTTCCTGAGCATCTACACCATTGTGATGCAAGCTGTTGGGGCTCGAGACGGCAAGGTGCTCGCCAACTACTTCCCGTTGGTACTCAAGCCCAACATCAGGTCGTGGTTGATGCACCTGCCAGTAGATTCCATCAGTTTGTTGGTGCCTTTACCGGAGGCTGCCAAGCTCCTGGCCAGGCGAGCGATTTACACCTCATCCCCTAGAAAGATGGTGAATCCTTGTGCAAATACATACAGAGATTCAGCCGTGTGTAGTACAACAACCCAGATGTTCATCCTGCCGCTGTTATCAGCGCGTTTCATCAGAATGTGCGTAACCGCAAGATGCGTGAAGAGCTGGCAATGAACAAGGTTAGGGATGTTGCCGAGCTTTATGTTTTGGCCGACAGATGTGCTCGGGCTGAAGAAGGAAGGAAGTACCCCGGCGAAGATACCGGCGCCGGAAGCGACTCCGGAGACGAAGACGTCATCGCCCCGGCAAAGAAGGGCCAACGACGTAACAAGAAGCGCAAGGGCAAAACCGTGCTTGCCGTCAAGGAATCCGGCAACCCCGGCACCGCCAAGAAGCCCAAGGTTCATGACCCCGACAAGGAGGTTGTCGGGTGCGCCGCCTGCCAGGCCTTGCCGTCTGCTGACAAGCTAGAGGGCTCCGACAAGCAATATTGCAAGATCCATCGCACCAAGGGCCATGACCTCCAGAACTGCCGGCAAGTTGAGCAGCTTGTGGAAGTAGAAAGCTGAGTATGAAAGGCGAGACAAGGAGAAGGGCCAGGATCGTGCTGACGGGTCCGGCAAGAAGCATGGTGGCCAGGTCACCGCAGCAAGGAGAAGCAATAAGAGAGGCCTTATCGAGGCCGCGACAAGAAAGAGGGGGACGATGACCACGAAGAGGACGATGAGTCCAGTGAGCATGAGTTTCAAAAAGCTACAGAAGCCATGTTCATTGATGGTGGCGCCTCGTACATTCTTCTCACCGCCAACTTAAACAATGGGCGTGCGAAATTAATGCGAGAGAGCCATAGATCGATGCCCAGAAGCCGCTGAAATGGTCCAACATGCCTATCATTTTTTACGCTGAGGATCACCCTGATCGCACAACTACGGTCGGGTGCCTGCCATTGTTGGTTTCGCCAACGATTCACAACCTCAAGGTGACAAAAATGTTAGTTGACGGTGGGGCCGGTTTGAACTTGATCTCGCCCAAAGTGATCAAGAGGTTACAAATTCCTGATGAAGATCTCGAAGAGACGAGCACGTTTCAAGGGATCAATCCGGGAAGGAGCCAGCCAAAGGGTAATATCAAACTACTAGTTACGTTTGGTGGTGAGCTGAACTACACGATGAAGAAGATTGTTTTTAATGTCACCAATATCCGGTTGCCATATAACGGGATCCTTGGTCGTCCAGCACTGGCCAAGTTTATGGCGGCGTCACATTACGCCTACAACACGTTGAAGATGCCCAGCCCAATGAGCATCATCACTGTCAACTCCGACAAGAAGGGCGCGCTTATCTTCGCCGATCAACTCTACCGGGAGGCAATTGTGGCACCTGCCGCCAAGGTGCTCGCTCCTGCCACTGGAGCTCTCGAGGGGAAGAAGACTGGAAAGACCTCTTGCACCCACTCTGGCAAGCGCGTTGATACATCTCCAACGTATCTATAATTTTTAATTGTTCCATGCTATTATATTATCTGTTTTGGATGTTTAATGGGCTTTAATATGCTCTTTTATATTATTTTTGGGACTAACCTATTAACCAGAGTCCCAGTGCCAGTTTCTATTTTTTTGCCTATTTTAGAGTTTCGCGGAAAAGGAATACCAAACGGAGTCCAAACGGGATGAAACCTTCGCGATGATCTTTCTTGGACCGAAAGCAATCCAGAAGACTTGGAGTCGAAGTCTGGAACTCTACGAGGCGGCCACGAGGCAAGAGGGCGCGCCCAGGGGGGTAGGTGATACATCTCCAATGTATCTATAATTTTTTATTGCTCCATGCTATATTATCTACTGTTTTGGACATTATTGGGCTTTATTATCCACTTTTATATTATTTTTGGGACTAACCTATTAACCGGAGGCCCAGCCCAGAATTGCTGTTTTTTGCCTATTTTAGGGTTTCGAAGAAAAGGAATATCAAACGGAGTCCAAACGGAATGAAACCTTCGGGAACATGATTTTCTCAACGAACAAGACCCGGGAGACTTGGACCCTACGTCAAGAAAGAAAAGAGGAGGCCACGAGGTAGGGGGGCACGCCTACCCCCTCAGGCGTGCCCTCCACCCTCGTGGGCCCCCTGTTGCTCCACCGACGTACTACTTCCTCCTATATATATCCACGTACCCCCTAACGATCAGATACAGAGCCGAAACCCTAATTCCACCGCCGTAACTTTCTGTATCCACGAGATCCCATCTTGGGGCCTGTTCCCGAGCTCCGCCGGAGGGGGCATCGATCACGGGGGGCTTCTACATCAACACCATAGCCCCTCCGATGAAGTGTGAGTAGTTTACCTCAGACCTACGGGTCCATAGTTAGTAGCTAGATGGCTTCTTCTCTCTTTTTGGATCTCAATACAATGTTGTCCCCCTCTCTTGTGGAGATCTACTCGATGTAATCTTATTTTTGCGGTGTGTTTGTTGAGACCAATGAATTGTGGGTTTATGAGCAAGTCTATCTATGAACAATATTTGAATCTTCTCTGAATTCTTTTATGTATGATTGGTTATCTTTGCAAGTCTCTTCGAATTATCAGTTTGGTTTGGCCTACTAGATTGATCTTTCTTGCAATGGGAGAAGTGGTTAGCTTTGGGTTCAATCTTGCGGTGTCCTTTCCCAGTGACAGTAGGGGCAGCAAGGCACGTATTGTATTGTTGCCATCGAGGATAACCAGATGGGGTTTTCTTCATATTGCATGAGTTTATCCCTCTACATCATGTCATCTTGCTTAAGGCGTTACTCTATTTTTAACTTAATACTCTAGATGCATGCTGGATAGCGGTCGATGAGTGGAGTAATAGTAGTAGATGCAGGCAGGAGTCGGTCTACTTGTCTCGGACGTGATGCCTATATACATGATCATGCCTAGATATTCTCATAACTATGCTAAATTCTGTCAATTGCTCAACAGTAATTTGTTCACCCACCGTAGAATACTTATGCTCTCGAGAGAAGCCACTAGTGAAACCTATGGCCCCCGGGTCTATCTTTATCATATTGATCTCCTACTACCTAGTTATTTCCTTTTCTATTTACTTTGCCTTTATTTTACTTTGCATCTTTATCATAAAAATACCAAAAATATTATCTTATCATATCTATCAGATCTCACTCTCGTAAGTGGCCTTATAGGGATTGACAACCCCTATTTGCGTTGGTTGCGAGGGTTTATTTGTTTTGTGCAAGTACGAGGGACTCGCGCGTAGCCTCCTACTGGATTGATACCTTGGTTCTCAAAAACTGAGGGAAATACTTATGCTATTTCGCTGCATCATCCCTTCCTCTTCGGGGAAAACCAACGTAGTGCTCAAGAGGTAGCAAGAAGGATTTCTGGCGCCGTTGCCGGGGAGGTCTATGCAAAAGTCAACATACCAAGTACCCATCACATACCCTTATATCCCACATTACATTATTTGCCATTTGCCTCTCATTTTCCTCGTCCCCACTTCACCCTTGCCGTTTTATTTGCCCCCTCTCTCTCTTTCTCTATTTGCCTCTTTTCGCCCGCTTGCTTTTTGTTTGCTTGTGTGTTAGTTTGCTTGCTTGTCACGATGGCTCAAGATAATACTAAATTGTGTGACTTCACCAATACCAACAACAATGATTTTATTAGCACTCTGATTTCTCCTCTTACCGATGTTGAATCTTGTGAAATTAATACTGCTTTGCTGAATCTTGTCATGAAAAATCCATTTTCCGGCCTTCATAGTGAAGATGCCGCTACCCATCTAAATAGCTTCGTTGATTTGTGTGACATGTAAAAGAAGAAATATGTGGATAATGATATTGTTAAATTGAAGCTATTTTCTTTTTTGCTTAGAGATCATGCTAAAGCTTGGTTTTCGTCTTTGCCTAAAAATAGTATTGATTCATGGAATAAGTGCAAAGATGCTTTTATCTCTAAGTATTTTTCCTCCCGCTAAGATCATCTCTCTTAGAAACGATATTATGAATTTTAAGCAACTTGATCATGAACATGTTGCACAAGCTTGGGAGAGAATGAAATTAATGATACGAAATTTCCCTACTCATGGTTTAAATTTGTGGATGATTGTTCAGAATTTTTATGCCGGATTGAATTTTGCTTCTAGAAATCTTTTAGATTCGGCCGCGGGAGGCACTTTTATGGAAATCACTTTAGGAGGAGCTACTAAACTCCTAGATAATATTATGGTTAATTATTCTCAATGGCATACTGAAAGATCTACTAATAAAAAGGTGCATGCGATAGAAGAAACTAATGTTTTGAGTGGAAAGATGGATGAACTTATGAAATTATTTCTAATAAGAGTGTTTCTTCTGATCCTAATGATATGCCATTGTCTACTTTGATTGAGAATAATAATGAATCTATGGATGTGAATTTTGTTGGTACGAACAATTTTTGTAACAATGCGTATAGAGGAAATTTCAATCCTAGGCCTTATCCTAGTAATCCCTCTAATAATTATGGTTCCTACAACAATTCTTATGGAAATTATAATAAGATGCCCTCTGATTTTGGATCTAATATTAAATAATTTATTACTTTGCAAAAGAATTTTAATGCTATGATGGAAGAAAAAATGCTTAAGATTGATGTTTTGGCTAGGAACATTGATAGAATTTCTCTTGATGTTGATTATTTGAAACTTAGATCTATTCCACCTAAGCATGATATCAATGAGTCTCTCAAAGCCATGAGAATTTCCATTGATGAGTGCAAAGAAAGAACTGCTAGGATGTGTGCTAAGAAAGATGCCTTTATAAGAGCGCGTTCTTCTAGTTCCTATGAAAATAAAGATGAAGATCTAAAATTTATTGATGTGTCCCCTATTAAATCTTTGTTTTGCAATATGAATCTTGATAATGATGGGACTGAATATGATCCACCTTTACCTAGAAGGCGTTCTAAGAATTCGGAATTTGTTGATCTTGATGCTAAATTTGATAAAAGTGGGATTGAAGAAATTAAAACCCTAGATGTTGCTAAACCCACTATTATGGATTTCAAGGAATTTAACTATGAAAATTGCTCTTTGATTGATTGTACTTCCTTGTTGCAATCCGTGCTAAATTCTCCTCACGCTTATAGTCAAAATAAAGCGTTTACTAAACATATAGTTGATGCCTTGATGCAATCTTATGAAGAAAAACTTGAATTGGAAGTTTCTATCCCTAGAAAACTTTATGATGAGTGGGAACCAACTATTAAAATTAAAATTAAAAATCATGAATGCTATGCTTTATGTGATTTGGGTGCTAGTGTTTCCACGATTCCAAAGACTTTGTATGATTTGTTAGGATTCCATGATTTTGATGATTGCTCTCTAAACTTGCACCTTGCGGATTCCACTATTAAGAAACCTATGGGAAGAATTAATTATGTTCTTATTGTTGCAAATAGGAATTATGTGCCCATAGATTTTATCGTTCTTGACATAGATTGCAATCCTTCATGTCCTATTATTCTTGGTAGACCTTTCCTTAGAACGATTGGTGAAATTATTGATATGAAGGAAGGAAATATTAGATTCCAATTTCCATTAAGGAAAGGCATGGAACACTTTCCTAGAAAGAGAATTAAATTACCTTATGAATCTATTATGAGAGCCACTTATGGATTGCCTACCAAAGATGGCAATACCTAGATCTATTCTTGCTTGTTATGCCTAGCTAGGGGCGTTAAACGATAGCGCTTGTTGGGAGGCAACCCAATTTTATTTTTATCCCTTGATTTTTGCTCCTGTTTAGTAATAAATAATTTATCTAGTCTCTGTTTTGGTTGTGTTTTTGTGTTTAATTAGTGTTTGTGCCAAGTAGAACCGTTGGGAAGACTTGGGGAAAGTCTTGTTGAACTTGCTGTAAAAAAACAGAAACTTTAGCGCTCACGAGAACTGCTGTAATTTTTATTTGGAAAGTGTTATTTAGTTAATTCTTTTTGCAGATGATTAATAGATAAATTCCTCACGTTCAGAAATTTATTTTAGAATTTTTGGGGTTCCAGATCTTGTGCTAGATACAGATTACTACAGACTATTCTGTTTTTGACAGATTCTGTTTTTCGTGTGTTGTTTGCTTATTTTGATGAATCTATGGCTAGTAAAATAGTTTATAAACCATAGAGAAGTTGGAATACAGTAGGTATAACACCAATATAAATAGAGAATTAGTTCATTACAGTACCTTGAAGTGGTCTTTTGTTTTCTTTCGCTAACGGAGCTCACGAGATTTTCTACTTTAAGTTTTGTGTTGTGAAGTTTTCAAGTTTTGGGTAAAGATTTGATGGATTATGGAACAAGGAGTGGCAAGAGCCTAATCTTGGGGATGCCCATGTAACCCCCAAGATAATCTAAGGACACCCAAAAGCCAAAGCTTGGGGATGCCCCGGAAGGCATCCCCTCTTTCGTCTACTTCTATTGGTAACTTTACTTGGAGCTATATTTTTATTCGTCACATGATATGTGTTTTGCTTGGAGCGTATTGTATGATTTGAGTCTTTGATTGTTAGTTTACCACAATCATCCTTGCTGTAGACACCTTTTGAGAGATCCATACATGATTTGGAATTTGTTTGAATACTCTATGTGCTTCGCTTATATCTTTTGAGTTATATAATTTTGCTCTAGTGCTTCACTTATATCTTTTAGAGCACGGTGGTGGATTTGTTTTATAGAAACTATTGATCTCTCATGATTCACTTAGATTATTTTGAGAGTCTTTAATAGCATGGTAATTTTCTTAAAATCCTAATATGCTTGGTATATAAGATTAATAATAAAACTTTTTTATGAGTGTGTTGAATACTATGATAAGTTTGATACTTGATAATTGTTTTGAGATATGGAGATGGTGATATTAAAGTCATGCTAGTTGAGTAGTTGTGAATTTGATAAATACTTGTGTTGAAGCTTGTGATTCCCATAGCATGCACGTATGGTGAAGCGTTATGTGATGAATTCAGAGCATGATTTATTTATTGATTGTCTTCCTTATGAGTGGCGGTCGGGGATGAGCGATGGTCTTTTCCTACCAATCTACCCCCCTAGGAGCATGCATGTAATACTTTGCTTTGATAACTTGTAGATTTTTGCAATAAGTATATGAGTTCTTTATGAATAATGTTGAGTCCATGGATTATACGCACTTCTCTCACCCTTCCACCTTTGCTAGCCTCTCTAATACCGCGCACCTTTCGCCGGTATCATACACCCACCATATACCTTCCCCAAAACAGCCACCATAACTACCTATTATGGCATTTCCATAGCCATTCCGAGATATATTGCCATGCAACTTTCCACCGTTCCGTTTATTATGACACACTCCATCATTGTCATATTGCTTAGCATGATCATGTAGTCGACATTGTATTTGTGGCAAAGCCACCGTTCATAATTCTTTCATACATGTCACTCATGAGTCATTGCATATCCCGGTACACCACCGGAGGCATTCATATAGAGTCATATTTTGTTCTAAGTATCGAGTTGTAATTCTTGAGTTGTAAGAAAAATAAAAGTGTGATGATCATCATTATTAGAGCATTGTCCCAGTGAGGAAAGGATGATGGAGACTATGATTCCCCCACAAGTCGGGATGAGACTCCGGACGAAAAAAAAGGCCATAAAAATGAGGAGAAAAGGCCCAAATAAAAAAATGAGAGAAAAAGAGAGAAGGGACAATGCTACTATCCTTTTACCACACTTGTGCTTCAAAGTAGCACCATGATCTTCATAGTAGAGAGTCTCTCATGTTATCACTTTCATATGCTAGTGGAAATTTTTCATTATAGAACTTGGCTTGTATATTCCAATGATGGGCTTCCTCAAAATGCCCTAGGTCTTCATGAGCAAGCAAGTTGGATGCACACCCACTTAGTTTCTTTTTGAGATTTCATATACTTATAGCTCTAGTGCATCCCTTGCATGGCAATCCCTACTCACTCACATTTATATCTATTGATGGGCATCTCCATAGCCCGTTGATATGCCTAGTTGATGTGAGACTATCTTCTCCCTTTTTGTCTTCTCCACAACCACCATTCTATTCCACCTATAGTGCTATGTCCATGGCTCACGCTCATGTATTGCATGAAAATTGAAAAAGTTTTGAGAATGTCAAAAGTATGAAACAATTGCTTGGCTTGTCATCGCGGGTTGTGCATGATTTAAAAAATTTGTGTGGTGAAGATGGAGCATAGCCAGACTATATGATTTTTTAGGGATAACTTTCTTTAACCATGTTATTGTGAGAAGACATAATTGCTTTGTTAGTATGCTTGAAGTATTATTATTTTTATGTCAATATGAACTTTTGTCTAGAATCTTTCGGATCTGAATATTCATACCACAATTAAGAAGAATTACATTAAAATTATGCCAAGTAGCACTCCGCATCAAAAATTTTGTTTTCATCATATACCTACTCAAGGACGTGCAGGAATTAAGCTTGGGGATGCTTGATACGTCTCCAACGTATCTATAATTTTTTATTGCTCCATGCTATATTATCTACTGTTTTGGACATTATTGGGCTTTATTATCCACTTTTATATTATTTTTGGGACTAACCTATTAACCGGAGGCCTAGCCCAGAATTGCTGTTTTTTTTGCCTATTTTAGGGTTTCGAAGAAAAGGAATATCAAACGGAGTCCAAACGGAATGAAACCTTCGGGAACGTGATTTTCTCAACGGACAAGACCCGGGAGACTTGGACCCTACGTCAAGAAATATAAGAGGAGGCCACAAGGTAGGGGGTGCGCCTACCCCCCCCCCCTCCCAGGCGCGCCCTCCACCCTCGTGGGCCCCTCGTTGCTCCACCGACGTACTCCTTCCTCCTATATATATCCACATACCCCCAAACGATCAGATACAGAGCCAAAACCCTAATTCCACCGCCGTAACTTTCTGTATCCACGAGATCCCATCTTGGGGCCTGTTCCCGAGCTCCACCGGAGGGGGCATCGATCACGGAGGGCTTCTACATCAACACCATAGCCCCTCCGATGAAGTGTGAGTAGTTTACCTCAGACCTACGGGTCCATAGTTAGTAGCTAGATGGCATCTTCTCTCTTTTTGGATCTCAATACAATGTTCTCCCCCTCTCTTGTGGAGATCTATTCGATGTAATCTTCTTTTTGCGGTGTGTTTGTTGAGACCGATGAATTGTGGGTTTATGATCAAGTCTATCTATGAACAATATTTGAATCTTCTCTGAATTCTTTTATGTATGATTGGTTATCTTTGCAAGTCTCTTCGAATTATCAGTTTGGTTTGGCCTACTAGATTGATCTTTCTTGCAATGGGAGAAGTGCTTAGCTTTGGGTTCAATCTTGCGGTGTCCTTTCCCAGTGACAGTAGGGGCAGCAAGGCACGTATTGTATTGTTGCCATCGAGGATAACAAGATGGGGTTTTCTTCATATTGCATGAGTTTATCCCTCTACATCATGTCATCTTGCTTAAGGCGTTACTCTGTTTTTAACTTAATACTCTAGATGCATGCTGGATAGCGGTCGATGAGTGGAGTAATAGTAGTAGATGCAGGCAGGAGTCAGTCTACTTGTCTCGGACGTGATGCCTATATACATGATCATGCCTAGATATTCTCATAACTATGCTAAATTCTGTCAATTGCTCAACAGTAATTTGTTCACCCACCGTAGAATACTTATGCTCTCGAGAGAAGCCACTAGTGAAACCTATGGCCCCCGGGTCTATCTTTATCATATTGATCTCCTACTACCTAGTTATTTCCTTTGCTATTTACTTTGCCTTTATTTTACTTTGCATCTTTTCATAAAAATACCAAAAATATTATCTTATCATATCTATCAGATCTCACTCTCGTAAGTGGCCTTATAGGGATTGACAACCCCTATTTGCGTTGGTTGCGAGGGTTTATTTGTTTTGTGCAAGTACGAGGGACTCGCGCGTAGCCTCCTACTGGATTGATACCTTGGTTCTCAAAAACTGAGGGAAATACTTACGCTACTTTGATGCATCATCCCTTCCTCTTTGGGGAAAACCAACGCAGTGCTCCAGAGGTAGCAGTAGGCGCGCCCCCCACCTTCGTCGACCCCTCGTAGCTCCACCGACATACTTCTTTCGCCTATATATACTATTATACCCTAGAAACATCGCAGAGAGCCACAAAACCACTTTTCGCCGCCACAACCTTCTGTACCCGTGACACCCCATCTTGGGGCCTTTTCTGACGATCTACCGGAAGGGGAGTCGATCATGGAGGGCTTCTACATCAACACCATTTCCTCTCCGATGAAGCGTGAGTAGTTTACCACAGACCTTCGGGTCCATAGTTATTAGCTAGATGGCTTCTTCTCTCTTTTTGATTCTCAATACAAAGTTCTCCTCGATGTTCTTCGAGATCTATTCGATGTAATACTCTTTTGTGGTGTGTTTGCCGAGATCCAATGAATTGTGGATTTATGAACAAGATTATCTATGAATATTATTTGGTTCTTCTCTAAATTCTTATATGCATGATTTGATATCTTTGCAAGTCTCTTCGAATTATTGGTTTAGTTTGGCCTACTAGATTGATCTTTCTTGCAATGGGAGAAGTGCTTAGCTTTGGGTTCAATCTTGCGGTGTCCTTTCCCAGTGACAGTACGGGCAGCAAGGCACGTATTGTATTGTTTCCATCGAGGATAAAAAGATGGGGTTTATATCATATTGCTTGAGTTTATCCCTCTACATCATGTCATCTTGCTTAATGGGTTACTCTGTTCTTATGAACTTAATACTCTAGATGCATGCTGGATAGCGGTCGATGTGTGGAGTAATAGTTGTAGATGTAGACTTGAAGGAAATATGCCCTAGAGGCAATAATAAAGTTATTATTTATTTTCCTTATATCATGATAAATGTTTATTATTCATGCTAGAATTGTATTAACCGGAAACATAATACTTGTGTGAATACATAGACAAACAAAGTGTCACTAGTATGCCTCTACTTGACTAGCTCGTTAATCGAAGATGGTTATGTTTCCTAACCATAAAAAAAAGAGTTGTTATTTGATTAACGGGATCACATCATTAGGAGAATGATGTGATTGACTTGACCCATTCCGTTAGCTTAGCACTCGATCGTTTAGTATGTTGCTATTGCTTTCTTCATGACTTATACATGTTCCTATAACTATGAGATTATGCAACTCCCGTTTACCGGAGGAACACTTTGGGTACTACCAAACGTCACAGCGTAACTGGGTGATTATAAAGGAGTACTACAAGTGTCTCCAAAGGTACATGTTGGGTTGGCATATTTCGAGATTAGGTTTTGTCACTCCGATTGTCGGAGAGGTATCTCTGGGCCCTCTCGGTAATGCACATCACTTAAGCCTTGCAAGCATTGAAACTAAATGAGTTAGTTGCGGGATGACGTATTACAGAACGAGTAAAGAGACTTGCCGGCAACGAGATTGAACTAGGTATTGGAATACCGACGATCGAATCTCGGGTAAGTAACATACCGATGACAAAGGGAACGACGTATGTTGTTATGCGGTCTGACCGATAAAGATCTTCGTAGAATATGTAGGAGCCAATATGGGCATCCAGGTCCCGCTATTGGTTATTGACTGGAGACATGTCTCGGTCATGTCTACAGTGTTCTCGAACCCGTAGGGTCCGCACGCTTAAGGTTACGATGACAGTTATATTATGAGTTTATGCATTTTGATGTACCGAAGGTTGTTCGGAGTCCCGGATGTGATCACGGACATGACGAGGAGTCTCGAAATGGTCGAGACATAAAGATTGATATATTGGAAGCCTATGTTTGGATATCGGAAGTGTTCCGGGTGAAATCGGGATTTTACCGGAGTACCGGGAGGTTACCGGAACCCCTCGGGAGCTAAATGGGCCATGATGGGCCTTAGTGGAAAAGAGAAGAGGCAGCCCTACATGGGCCGTGCGCCCCTCCCCTCCCTTGGTCCGAATTGGACAAGGAGAGGGGGCCGGCCCCTCTCTCTCTCCCCCCCCCCCACAAGTCCTATTCCAACTAGGATTGGGGGGGGGGAATCCTACTCCCAGAGGGAGTAGGACTCTCCTGGCGCGCCCTATGTGGCCGTCCAGCCTCCCCCCCCTTTGGTCCTTTATATACTGAGGCAGAGGCACCCTAGAACACACAAGTTGATCCACGTGATCTATTCCTTAGCCGTGTGCGGCGCCCCCAGCCACCATAGTCCTCAATTATATTGTAGCAGTGCTTAGGCGAAGCCCTGCAGCAGTAGCACGTCAAGATCGTCACCACGCCGTCATGCTGATGGAACTCTTCCCCGACACTTTGCTAGATCGGAGTCCGGGGATCGTCATCAAGCTGAACGTGTGCTAGAACTTGGAGGTGCCGTAGTTTCGGTGCTTGATCGGTCGGATCGTGAAGACGTACGACTACATCAACCAAACGCTTCCGTTGTCGATCTACTAGGTATGTAGATCATACTCCCCCTCTCGTTGCTATGCATCACCATGATCTTGCGTGTGCGTAGGAAATTTTTTGAAATTACCACGAAACCCAACAGTGGCATCCGAGCCTAGGTTTTATATGTTGATGTTATATGCACGAGTAGAACACAAGTGAGTTGTGGGCGATATAAGTCATACTGCCTACCAGCATGTCATACTTTGGTTCGGCGGTATTGTTGGATGAAGCGGCCCAGACCGACATTACGCGTACGCTTACGCGAGACCGGTTCTCCCGACGTGCTTTGCACAGAGGTGGCTTGTGGGTGACAGTTTCTCCAACTTTAGTTGAACCAAGTATGGCTACGCCCGGTCCTTGCGAAGGTTAAAACGGAGTCAAATTGACAAACTATCGTTGTGGTTTTGATGCGTAGGTAGATTGGTTCTTACTTAAGCCCGTAGCAGCCATGTAAAACTTGCAACAACAAAGTACAGGACGTCTAACTTGTTTTTGCAGGGCATGTTGTGATGTGATATGGTCAAGACATGATGCTGAATTTTATTGTATGAGATGATCATGTTTTGTAACCGAGTTATCGGCAACCGGCAGGAGCCATATGGTTGTCGCTTTATTGTATGCAATGCAATCGCGATGTAATGCTTTACTTTATCACTAAACGGTAGCGATAGTCGTGGAAGCACAAGCTTGGCGAGACGACAATGATGCTATGATGGAGATCAAGGTGTCACGCCGGTGACGATGGTGATCACGACGATGCTTCGGAGATGGAGATCACAAGCACAAGATGATGATGACCATATCATATCACTTATATTGATTGCATGTGATGTTTATCTTTTATGCATCTTATCTTGCTTTGATTGACGGTAGCATTATAAGATGATCTCTCATTAATTATCAAGAAGTGTTCTCCCTGAGTATGCACCGTTGCGAAAGTTCTTCGTGCTGAGACACCACGTGATGATCGGGTGTGATAGGTTCTACGTTCAAATACAACGGGTGCAAAACAGTTGCACACGCGGAATACTCAGGTTATACTTGACGAACCAAGCATATACAGATATGGCCTCGGAACACGGAGACCGAAAGGTCGAGCGTGAATCATATAGTAGATATGATCAACATAGTGATGTTCACCAATGAAACTGCTCCATCTCACGTGATGATCGGACATGGTTTAGTTGATTTGGATCACGTGATCACTTAGAAGATTAGAGGGATGTCTATCTAAGTGGGAGTTCTTAAGTAATATGATTAATTGAACTTAAATTTATCATGAACTTAGTCCTGGTAGTATTTTGCAAATTATGTTGTAGATCAATAGCTCGCGTTGTTACTTCCCTGTGTTTATTTTGATATGTTCCTAGAGAAAATTGTGTTGAAAGACGTTAGTAGCAATGATGCGGATTGGATCCGTGATCTGAGGTTTATCCTCATTGCTGCACAGAAGAATTATGTCCTTGATGCACCGCTAGGTGACGGACCTATTGCAGGAGCAGATGCAGACGTTATGAACGTTTGGCTAGCTCAATATGATGACTACTTGATAGTTTAGTGCACCATGCTTAATGGCTTAGAATCGGGACTTCAAAGACGTTTTGAACGTCATGGACCATATGAGATGTTCCAGGAGTTGAAGTTAATATTTCAAGCAAATACCCGAGTTGAGAGATATGAAGTCTCCAACAAGTTCTATAGCCAAAAGATGGAGGAGAATCGCTCAACTAGTGAGCATGTGATCAGATTGTCTGAGTACTACAATCGCTTGAATCAAGTGAGAGTTAATCTTACAGATAAGATAGTGATTGACAGAATTCTCTAGTCACCATCACCAAGTTAGTAGAACTTCATGATGAACTATAGTATGCAAGGGATGACGAAAACGAATCCCGGGCTTTTCATGATGATGAAATCGATGAAGGTAGAAATCAAGAAAGAGCATCAAGTGTTGATGGTTGACAAGATCACTAGTTTCAAGAAAAGGGCAGAGGGAAGAAGGGGAACTTCAAAAAGAACAGCAAGCAAGTTGCTGCTCAAGTGAAGAAGCCCAAGTCTGATCCTAAGCCTGAGACTAAGTGTTTCTACTGCAAAGGGACTGATCACTGGAAGCGGAACTACCCCAAGTGATTAACAAATAAGAAGGATGGCAAAGTGAACATAAGTATATTTGATATACATGTTATTGATGTGTACTTTACTAGTGTTTATAGCAACCCCTCAGTATTTGATACTAGTTCAGTTGCTAAGATTAGTAACTCGAAACGGGAGTTGCAGAATAAACAGAGACTAGTTAAGGGTGAAGTGACGATGTGTGTTGGAAGTAGTTCCAAGATTGATATGATCATCATCGCACACTCCCCTATACTTTGGGATTAGTGTTGAACCTAAATAAGTGTTATTTGGTTTTGCGTTGAGCATGAATATGACTTGATCATGTTTATTGCAATACGGTTATTCATTAAAGGCAGAGAATAATTGTTGTTCTGTTTACATGAATAAAACCTTCAATGGTCATACACCCAATGAAACAAGTTCATTGGATCTCGATCGTAGTGATACACATATTCATAATATTGAAACCAAAAGATGCGAAGTTAATAATGATAGTGCAAATTATTTGTGGCACTGCCGTTTAGGTCATATCGGTGTAAAACGCATGAAGAAACTCCATACTGATGGACTTTTGGAACCACTTGATTATGAATCACCTGGTACTTGCGAACCGTGCCTCATGGGCAAGATGACTAAAGACTCCGTTCTCCGGAACAATGGAGCGAGCAACTGACTTATTGGAAATAATACATACTGATGTATACGATCCGATGAGTGTTGAAGCTCGCGGCGGGTATCGTTATTTTCTGACCTTCACATATGATTTGAGCAGATATGGGTATATCTGCTTGATGAAACATAAGTCTGAAACATTTGAAAAGTTCAAAGAATTTCAGAGTGAAGTGGAAAATCATCGTGACAAGAAAATAAAAGTTTCTACGATATGATCGCAGAGGTAAAATATTTGAGTTACGAGTTTGGTCTTCAATTAAAACAATGTGAAATAGTTTCACTACTCACGCCACCTGGAACATCATAGTGTAATGGTGTGTCCGAACGTCATAACCGTACTTTATTAGATATAGTGCGATCTATGATGTCTCTTACCGATCTACCACTATCGTTTTGGGGTTATGCATTAAAGACAGCTGCATTCACATTTAAAAGGGCACCATCTAAGTCCGTTGAGACGACACAATCTGAACTGTGGTTTGGCAAGAAACCAAAGTTGTCGTTTCTTAAAGTTTGGGGTTGTGATGCTTATATGAAAAAGTTTCATCCTAATAGGCTCAAACCCAAATCGGAGAAATATGTCTTCATAGGATACCCAAAGGAGACTGTTGGGTACACCTTCTATCACAAATCCGAAGGCAAGACTTTTGTTGCTAAATTCGGAGTTTTTCTAGAGAAGGAGTTTCTCTCGAAAGAAGTGAGTGGGAGGAAAGTAGAACTTGATGAGGTAACTG
Source organism: Triticum urartu (assembly GCF_056163025.1). Taxonomy (NCBI): domain Eukaryota; kingdom Viridiplantae; phylum Streptophyta; class Magnoliopsida; order Poales; family Poaceae; genus Triticum; species Triticum urartu. Next base: position 265,293,399 of record NC_141878.1, on the reverse strand, counting down.
TACCTGCTCCCTTATTGGAAAAGTAGTTCATCACAGAAATCTGTTCCTGTGACTACTACACCAATTAGTGAGGAAGATAATGATGATGATCATGTAACTTCAGATCAAGTTACTACCAAATCTCGTAGGTAAACCAGAGTGAGATCCGCACCAGAGTGGTACGGTAATCCTGTTCTAGAAGTCATGTTACTAGACCATGACGAACTTGCGAACTATGAGGAAGCGATGATGAGCCCAGATTCCGCAAAATGGTTTGAGGCCATGAAATCTGAGATATGATCCATGTATGAGAACAAAGTATGGACTTTGATGGATTTGCCCGATGATCGGCAAGCCATAGAAAATAAATGGATCTTCAAGAGGAAGACGGACGCTGATAGTAGTGTTACTATCTACAAAGCTAGAATTGTCGCAAAAGGTTTTCGACAAGTTCAAGGTGTTGACTACGATGAGATTTTCTCACTCGTATATATGCTTAAGTCTGTCTGAATCATGTTAGCAATTGCCGCATTTTATGAAATCCAGCAAATGGATGTCAAAACTGATTCCTGAATGGATTTCTGGAAGAAGAGTTGTATATGATGCAGCCATAAGGTTTTGTCAATCCTAAAGGTGTTAACAAAATATGCAAGCTCCAACGATCCATCTATGGACTGGTGCAAGCATCTCGGAGTTGGAATATACGCTTTGATAAATTGATCAAAGCATATAGTTTTATACGGACTTACGGTGAAGCCTGTATTTACAAGAAAGTGAGTGGGAGCACTACAACATTTCTGATAAGTATATGTGAACAACATATTGTTGATCAGAAATAATGTATAAATTTCTGGAAAGCATAAAGGAATATTTGAAAGGAGTTTTTTCAAAGAAAGACCTCGGTAAAGCTGCTTACATATTGAGCATCAAGATCTATAGAGATAGATCAAGACGCTTGATAAGTTTTTCAATGAGTACATACCTTGACAAGATTTTGAAGTAGTTCAAAATGGAACAGTCAAAGAAAGAGTTCTTGCCTGTGTTGCAAAGGTGTGAAATTGAGTAAGACTCAAAGCCCGACCACGGCAGAAGATAGAAATAGAATGAAAGCCATTCCCTATGCCTCAGCCATAGGTTCTATAAAGTATGCCATGCTGTGTACCAGATCTATTGTATATCCTACACTGTGTTAAGCAAGGGAGTACAATAGTGATCTAAGAGTAGATCACTGGACAGCGGTCAAAATTATCCTTAGTGGAATAAGGAAATATTTCTCAATTATGGAGGTGACAAAAAGGTTCGTCGTAAAAAGTTACGTCGATGCAAGTTTTGACACAGATCTGGATGACTCTAAGTCTCGATCTAGATACATATTGAAAGTGGGAGCAATAAGCTAGAGTAGCTCCGTGCAGAGCATTGTTGACATAGAAATTCGCAAAATACTTACGGATCTGAATGTGGCAGACCCGTTGACTAAAATTATCTCACAAGCAAAACATGATCACACCTTAGTACTCTTTGGGTGTTAATCACATAGCGATGTGAACTAGATTACTGACTCTAGTAAACCCTTTTGGGTGTTGATCACATATCGATGTGAACTATGGGTGTTAATCACATGGTGATGTGAACTATTGCTGTTGAATCACATGGCGATGTGAACTAGATTATTGACTCTAGTGCAAGTGGGAGACTGAAGGAAATATGCCCTAGAGGCAATAATAAAGTTATTATTTATTTTCCTTATATCATGATAAATGTTTATTATTCATGCTAGAATTGTATTAACCGGAAACATAATACTTGTGTGAATACATAGACAAACAAAGTGTCACTAGTATGCCTCTACTTGACTAGCTCGTTAATCAAAGATGGTTATGTTTCCTAACCATAAACAAAAGAGTTGTTAATTTATTAACGGGATCACATCATTAGGATAATGATGTGATTGACTTGACCCATTCCATTAGCTTAGCACTCGATCGTTTAGTATGTTGCTATTGCTTTCTTCATGACTTATACATGTTCCTATAACTATGAGATTATGCAACTCCCGTTTACCGGAGGAACACTTTGGGTACTACCAAACGTCACAACATAACTGGGTGATTATAAAGGAGTACTACAAGTGTCTCCAAAGGTACATGTTGGGTTGGCGTATTTCGAGATTAGGTTTTGTCACTCCGATTGTCGGAGAGGTATCTCTGGGCCCTCTCGGTAATGCACATCACTTAAGCCTTGCAAGCATTGCAACTAAATGAGTTAGTTGTGGGATGATGTATTACAGAACGAGTAAATAGACTTGCCGGCAACGAGATTGAACTAGGTATTGGAATACCGACGATCGAATCTCGGGCAAGTAACATACCGATGACAAAGGGAACGACGTATGTTGTTATGCGGTCTGACCGATAAAGATCTTCGTAGAATATGTAGGAGCCAATATGGGCATCCAGGTCCCGCTATTGGTTATTGACTGGAGACATGTCTCGGTCATGTCTACATTGTTCTCGAACCCGTAGGGTCCGCATGCTTAAGGTTACGATGACAGTTATATTATGAGTTTATGCATTTTGATGTATCGAAGGTTGTTCGGAGTCCCGGATGTGATCACGGACATGACGAGGAGTCTCGAAATGGTTGAGACATAAAGATTGATATATTGGAAGCCTATGTTTGGATATCGGAAGTGTTCCGGGTGAAATCGGGATTTTACCGGAGTACCGGGAGGTTACCGGAACCCCCCGGGAGCTAAATGGGCCATGATGGGCCTTAGTGGAAAAGAGAAGAGGCAGCCCTACATGGGCCGCGCGCCCCTCCCCTCCCTTGGTCCGAATTGGACAAGGAGAGGGGGCCGACCCCTCTCTCTCTTCCCCCCCCCACAAGTCCTATTCCAACTAGGATTGGGGGGGGGGGAATCCTACTCCCAGAGGGAGTAGGACTCTCCTGGCGCGCCCTATGTGGCCGGCCAGCCTCCCCCCCTTTGGTCCTTTATATACTGAGGCAGAGGCACCCTAGAACACACAAGTTGATCCACGTGATCTATTCCTTAGCCGTGTGCGGCGCCCCCAGCCACCATAGTCCTTGATTATATTGTAGCGGTGCTTAGGCGAAGCCCTGCAGCAGTAGCACGTCAAGATCGTCACCACGCCGTCGTGTTGACGGAACTCTTCCCTAACACTTTGCTGGATCGGAGTCCGGGGATCATCATCGAGCTGAACGTGTGCTAGAACTCGGAGGTGCCGTAGTTTCGGTGCTTGATTGGTCGGATCGTGAAGACGTACGACTACATCAACCAAACGCTTCCGTTGTCGATCTACTAGGTATGTAGATTATACTCCCCCTCTCGTTGCTATGCATCACCATGATCTTGCGTGTGCGTAGGAAATTTTTTGAAATTACCACGAAACCCAACAAGACTCGTCTCGATCTACTTGACATGGACGTGATGCCTATATTCATGATCATTGCCTTAGATATCTTCATAACTACGCGCTTTTCTATCAATTGCTCGGCAGTAATTTGTTCACCCACCGTAATACATGCTATCTTGAGAGAAGCCACTAGTGAAACCTATGGCCCCCGGGTCTCTTTCTTATTATATTGCATTTCTTTTATTTACATCTCATCTCATTTACTATTTTGCAATATTTACTTTCCAATCTATACAACAAAAATACCAAAAATATTTACTTTACTATCTTTATTAGACCTCACTTTTGCGAGTGACCGTGAAGGGATTGACAACCCCTTTATCACGTTGGTTGCAAGGTTCTTGATTGTTTGTGCAGGTACTAGGTGACTTGTGTGTTGTCTCCTACTGGATTGATACCTTGGTTCTCAAAACTGAGGGAAATACTTATGCTACTTTGCTGCATCACCCTTTCCTCTTCAAGGGAAAACCAACGCATGCTCAAGAGGTAGCAAGAAGGATTTCTGGCGCCGTTGCCGGGGAGATCTATGCCAAGTCAAGACATACCAAGTACCCATCATAAACTATTCTCCCTCGCATTACATTATTTGCCATTCGCCTCTCCTTTTCCTCTCCCCCACTTCTAAGACGATTTTCGAAAATATTTGCCTTTTCTTTGCCTCTTTTCCGTTTGTCTCTTTTCGCTTACTTCTTGTGCGTCCGTGTGTTAGGTCGTTTGTTTCGCCTTCATGGCTAGTCCTCCTATCATTGTTAATACTCCCGACAATGAAGTTCTTAATTTTAAACAAAGGGAGGGAGAAAACCTAAAAGATGCTTGGTATAGAATTTGCAATGCTCAAAATAGATCTACTAGAAAGCAATCTACTTCCGTTCTTCTTCGCAATTTTTACGTAGGCATCACTCCTTGGAATAGATATGTTCTTGACACCATTACAGGAGGGAATTTCTTGGGAAGCCATACTTTTGATTCTTATAATGCTATGATAGATTTGTTAGGCCCACCACCTCTTTTGGTCAATGGAACTATTTTAACTTCGGAACATGTGATGCAAAGGCTTGATATTATTGAAAATAAAATTGCCACTGTAGAGTTAATCGAAAATTTGGATAAAAAGATCCACAACCAAATTACCCAATACAGATCTAAGGTAGGAGTTACTCTGAAAAATCTTAGGGAAAAGGAACCCATAGTTAATGAGAAGATAGATCAAGATTCCACTAGAATTGATAAACTCGAAGATATTATTACCAACTTGGCGACCGCTTTTTCTGTCATTAAAAATACCTCAAATCCTCCTCCTACCAAAGTTGCCAAGTTTATCTATGTTCCTAAAAATAAGGGTAAATCTTCTAGTAAGGAAAATGAAGACCTCAAATCAATAAGTGTTCACCCCAACTTTTTCAATATCATTAAGAACCTTTTGCTACAAATGAATTTCTTGATTTCTTGCCTAGGAGTTTGATCATTAACAAAAACAAAGAACCTCCTAGGGGTTATGTGTGTTCAATTGAAGAATTGCATACCAAAGATGGCAATACCTAGATCTATTCTTGTTTGTATGCCTAGCTAGGGGCGAACGATAGCGCTCGTTGGGAGGCAACCCAATTTTATTTTTGTTCTTTGCTTTTTGTTCCTGTTTAGTAATAAATAATTCATCTATCTTATGTTATGATTGTGTTTTTTATGTTTTAATTAGTGTTTGGTCCAAGTAAAGCCTTTAGGATCTTCTTGGGTGATTGTTGTTTGATCTTGCTGATAAAAATAGAAAGTATGCGCTCACGAAAATAGTTATCATTTTTTACCAGAGAGGGATAAAATACCAATTCCAACAGCAGTATATAAATATACTTTTTATCCTGGTCGTCCTAATGTTTCATAATTTTTGGAGTTATAGAAGTATTCGAAACCTCTAGATTGCTACAGACTGTTCTCTTTTTGACAGATTCTATTTTTCGCGTGTTGTTTGCTTATTTTGATGAATCTATGAGTAGTATCGGGGGGTATGAACCATAGAGAAGTTGGAATACATTAGGTTTAACACCAATATAAATAAAGAATGAGTTCATTACAGTACCTTAAAGTGGTGGCTTATTTTCTTATACTAACGGAGCTCATGAGATTTTCTGTTGAAGTTTTGTGTTGTGAAGTTTTCCAGTTTTTGGGTAAAGAATTGAGGGATTTCGGAATAAGGAGTGTCAAGAGCCTAAGCTTGGGGATGCCCAAGGCACCCCAAGGTAAAATTCAAGGACAACCAAAAGCCTAAGCTTGGGGATACCCCGGAAGGCATCCCGTCTTTCGTCTTTGTCTATCGGTAACTTTACTTGAGGCTATATTTTTATTCACCACATGATATGTGTTTTGCTTGGAGTGTCTTGTATGATTTGAGTCTTTGCTTTTTATTTTACCACAATCATCCTTTCTGTACACACCTTTTGCGAGAGACGCGCATGAATCGGAATTTATTAGAATACTCTATGTGCTTCACTTATATCTTTTGAGCTAGATAATTTTGCTCTAGTGCTTCACTTATATCTTTTTAGAGCACGGTGGTGGTTTTATTTTATAGAAATTATTGATCTCTCATGCTTCACTTATATTATTTTGAGAGTCTTTTAGAACAGCATGGTAATTTGCTTTGGCTATAAAATTAGTCCTAATATGATGGGCATCCAAGATGGGTATAATAAAAACTTTCATATAAAGTGCATTGAATACTATGAGAAGTTTGATTCCTTATGATTGTTTTAAGACATGAAGATGGTGACATTAGAGTCATGCTAGTTGAGTAGTTGTGAATTCGAGAGAAACTTGTATTAAAGTTTGTGATTCCCGTAGCATGCACGTAAGGTGAACCATTATGTGATGAAGTTGGAGCATGATTTATTTTTTGATTGTCTTCCTTATGAGTGGCGGTCGGGAAAGAGCTATGGCCTTTTCCTACCAATCTATCCCCCTAGAAGCATGCGTGTAGTACTTCGTTTCGATAACTAATAGATTTTTGCAATAAGTATCTGAGTTCTTTATGACTAATGTTGAGTCCATGGGTTATACGCACTCTCACCCTTCCACTGTTGCTAGCCTCTCTAGTACCGTGCAACTTTCGCCAGTACCATAAACCCACCATTTACCTTCCTCAAAACAGCCACCATACCTACCTATTATGGCATTTCCATAGCCATTCCGAGATATATTGCCATGACACTTTCCACCGTTCCATTTATTATCACACGCTTCAGCATTGTCATATTGCTTTGCATGATCATGTAGTTGACATTGTATTTGTGGCAAAGCCACCTTCATAATTCTTTCATACATGTCACTCTTGATTCATTGCACATCCTGGTACACTGCCGGAGGCATTCACATAGAGTCATATTTTGTTCTAAGTATCGAGTTGTAATTTTTGAGTTGTAAGTAAATAAAAGTGTGATGATCTTCATTATTAGAGCATTGTCCCAGTGAGGAAAGGATGATGGAGACTATGATTCCCCCACAAGTCGGGATGAGACACCAAACGAAAAAAAAAGATAAAAAAAGAGGCCATAAAAAAGACCCAAATAAAGAAAAATAAAAATGAGAGAAAAAGAGAGAAGTGGCAATGCTACTATCCTTTTTCCACACTTGTGCTTGAAAGTAGCACCATGATCTTCATGATAGAGAGTCTCCTATGTTGTGACTTTCATATACTAGTGGGAATCTTTCATTATAGAACTTGGCTTGTATATTCCAATGATGGGCTTCCTCAAAATGCCCTAGGTCTTCGTGAACAAGCGAGTTGTATGCACACCCACTTAGTTTCTTTTTGAGCTTTCATACACTTATAGCTCTAGTGCATCCGTTGCATGGCAATCCCTACTCACTCACATTGATATCTATTGATGGGAATCTCCATAGCCATCGATACGCCTAGTTGATGTGAGACTATCTTCTCCTTTTTGTTTTCTCCACAATCACCATTCTATTCCACCTATAGTGTTATGTCCATGGCTCACGCTCATGTATTGCGTGAAGATTGAAAAAATTTGAGAACATCAAAAGTATGAAACAGTTGCTTGTCTTGTCATCGGGGTTGTGGATGATTTAAATATTTTCTGTGATGAAGATAGAGCATAGCTAGACTATATGATTTTGTAGGGATAGCTTTCTTTGGCCATGTTATTTTGAGAAGACATGATTGCTTTATTAGTATGCCTGAAGTATTATTATTATTATGTCAATATTAAACTTTTGTTTTGAATCTTTCGGATCTGAACATTCATGCCACAATAAAGAAAATTGCATTGCTAATTATGATAGGTAGCATTCCACATCAAAAATTCTGTTTTTATCATTTACCTACTCGAGGACGAGCAGGAATTAAGCTTGGGATGCTTGATACGTCTCCAACGTATCTATAATTTTTTATTGTTCCATGCTATTATATTATCTATTTTGGATGTTGAATGGGCTTTAATGTGCTCTTTTATATTATTTTTGGGACTAACCTATTAACTGGAGACCCAGTGCCAGTTTCTGTTTTTTTTGCCTATTTTAGAGTTTCGCAGAAAACGAATACCAAACGGAGTCCAAACGGGATGAAACCTTCACGGTGATCTTTCTTGGCCTGAAAGCAATCCAGAAGACTTGGAGTCGAAGTCTGGAACTCTACGAGGCAGCCACGAGCCAGGAGGGCGCGCCCATGGGGTAGGCGCGCCCCCACCCTCGTGGGCCCCTCGTAGCTCCACCGACGTACTTCTTTCGCCTATATATACTCTTATACCCTAGAAACATCGCAGAGAGCCACAAAACCACTTTTCCGTCGCCGCAACCTTCTGTACCCATCAGATCCCATCTTGGGGCCTTTTCCGGCGATCTGCCGGAGGGGGAATCGATCACGGAGGGCTTCTACATCAACACCATTGCCTCTCCGATGAAGCATGAGTAGTTTACCGCAGACCTTCGGGTCCATAGTTATTAGCTAGATGGCTTCTTCTCTCTCTTTGATTCTCAATACAAAGTTCTCCTCGATGTTCTTGGAGATCTATTCGATGTAATACTCTTTTGTGGTGTGTTTGCTGAGATCCGATGAATTGTGGATTTATGAACAAGATTATCTATGAATATTATTTGGTTCTTCTCTGAATTCTTATATACATGATTTGATATCTTTGCAAGTATCTTCGAATTATCAGTTTAGTTTGTCCTACTAGATTGATCTTTCTTGCAAGGGGAGAAGTGCTTAGCTTTGGGTTCAATCTTGCGGTGTCCTTTCCTAGTGACAGTAGGGGCAGCAAGGCACGTATTGTATTGTTTCCATCGAGGATAAAAAGATGGGGTTTATATCATATTGCTTGAGTTTATCCCTCTACATCATGTCATCTTGCTTAATGTGTTACTCCGTTCTTATGAACTTAATACTCTAGATGCATGCTGGATAGTGGTCGATGTGTGGAGTAATAGTAGTAGATACAGAATCGTTTCGATCTACTTGACATGGACGTGATGCATATATTCATGATCATTTCCTTAGATATCTTCATAACTATGCGCTTTTCTATCAATTGCTCGGAAGTATTTTGGTAACCCACCGTAATACATGCTATCTTGAGAGAAGCCACTAGTGAAACTTGTGGCCCCCAGGTCTCTTTCTTATTATATTGCATCTCTTTTATTTACATCGCATCTCATTTACTATTTTGTAATCTTTACTTTCCAATCTATACAACAAAAATACCAAAAATATTTACTTTACTATCTTTATTAGATCTCACTTTTGCGAGTGACCGTGAAGGGATTGACAACCCCTTTATCGCGTTGGTTGCAAGGTTCTTGATTGTTTGTGCAGGTACTAGGTGACTTGTGCGTTGTCTCCTACTGTATTAATACCTTGGTTCTCAAAACTGAGGGAAATACTTACGCTACTTTGTTGCATCACCCTTTCCTCTTCAAGGGAAAACCAACGCATGCTCAAGAAGTAGCACGCGCCTCCTCGGAGTGCTGCGTTCCCATCAAGGAGGTGCCAGAGAGCTCCACCGGCAAGAGCAAGAAATCCAAGGCAGCCCCACCAGAGACTAAGAAGGTGCCTGTCAAGGAGGACGGAACGGGCAGAGCTTTCACTATAAGCTCCACCCTCGACAGCTAATAGGAAAGCGCGCTCATTACCTTCCTGCAGGCGAATGTCGATGCGTTTGCATGGCAAGCATCTGACATCCCCGGCATTCCCAGGGAGGTGATTGAGCACCATCTTGCTATATGTCCTCATGCGCGGCCCGTCAAGCAGAAGGTCAGGAAGCAAGCTTTGGAGCAGCAAGATTTTATCACTGAAGAGATTAGGAAGTTGGAAGCGGCAGGCTTGGTCAGAGGAGTGCTCCACCCATGCAGGGTCTTGCCTTGTCGGCCTGCCGTTTCCAACCAGGCAGGGTCTGGTGCCGACAAGGCAAGACCCCCGACAGAGTCTGGTGCCGGCAAGGCAGGATCTACGCAAGCAAATGAAGTGACACAGGAGAGGAAGATGGTGCAACACCTAGTTTATTTTGTCAGCTCCCTCTTGCAGGGGGCTAGGTCAAGGTACTTTGGTGTCCAAAAGCTGCTCTTCGGCCTCCTTATGGCCTCGAGGAAACTACGCCACTATTTCCAAGCACATGAGATCACCGTCATCACTCGCTTCTAGTTGCAACGGATTTTACACAACCCAGAAGCGATTGGAAGGACTGTGGAGTGGGCGTTGGAACTGACAAGCTTTGGCCTCGGGTTTGAAAGCACTTAAACAATTCAGAGCAGAGGCTTGGCAGAGTTCATTGCAGAATGGACCTCAACACCTGACGAGGAGATGCAAGAGACCGCTCTCCCCGGCAAGGAAACAAGCCGTGACTGGGTTATGTATTTTGAAGGGGTTTTCCCGCTGCAAGGCACCGGTGCTGGTGTGCTGCTTGTCGCGCCCACCGGAGAGCACCTCAAATACGTAGTCCAGATGCACTTTCCCTAGGAGAGATCAATAAACAATACTACATAGTATGAGGGACTGCTTGCCGGTCTCAGGATCACGATAGACCTTGGAATCAAGAAGCTCATCGTCAGAGGTGATTCACAGATTGTCGTCAAGCAAGTTAACAAAGATTATTAGAGCCCATTGATGGAAGCTTAGGTAGATGCAGTGAGGAATGGTCTACAAGCAGAGCATGTTCCTTGAGCAGAGAACAGCATTGCTGACGACCTGTCGAAACGTGTTGTCCTCAAGTTACTTGTGGAACCAGGGACTTTTGTGCTCCCACTGACTCAGCCATCTGTTGAACCATCAGTAGGGCAAAATAAGCAAAGGAAGTTAAGCTCCGGCAAGTACTTTCCCGTTAAGCTCCCAGGAGCCGCCGGCAAAGAAGTTGCTAGGGACGACGCCAAGCTTGCCTCGAGCCCTTGCTGTAGAGACAACTTGTAAGTGCATCTAGTGCCACTCTTAGTTGGTTTTGGAGTATTTACGACAAACTTGGTTGAGGGACTAATGTGTTTGTGAGAATTGCAGGATAACACAGGTAGTAGTCCCTTATTGATTCGGTTTACCTACCATAGATGACCCCTAAAAATGTGTGAAGACATTGAAGACAATGGTGGTCTGTGAAGATATTCACAGTGAACATTATGACATGAGAAGACATTCACATGAAGACTATGGAGTGCGAAGACATAGTTGTTTCATAGTTTCCTTTTCTTCTTTGTTGAGTCATAGGAACCACCGTACTGTTAAGTGGGGTCCAAGTGAACAAAGTCAGAGTGACTAATGTGATGCTCAACCAAATCATATGTCTTCAAGCGAAGACAATGAGAGCAAATCTTATCCAGAGCTGGATGAGTCAGGTTTACTTGTAGCCCAAGTCAAGCTGTCGCGTGTGTTTGAAATATGACCGTTGGACACGTGTCAGTTCCTTAGTGATCCAGGGTCATTTCGGACAAATCAGGTCGGGTTGCCTCCTGGCTATAAATAGCCCACCCCCTACACCATAAATTGGTGGTTGCTCAGAGTTAGTGCATGGCTTTTGTTGTTTGAGAGCAACCCACCTCCGAAGCATTTTAGAGAGAGATCCTTGCGAGGACAAAGCCCAAAACACCCAGAGCCAAAGAGTGTTAGGCATCACTGAAGTCTTTCTGTCTGTGTGATCTGAAGACTTATTACACTTGAGGACTGTGAATCCTCCAGCTGGTTTGGCGTCGCGTTCTGAGCATCCAAGAGTCATTGTGGATTGCCGGTGAACGAAGTCTGTGAAGGTTTGGAAGTCTACCTTGAAGACTTACCAGAGTGATTGGGCAAGTACTGTGTGTCCTTAGCTCAAGGGGAATAAGGTGAAGACACGGTCTTCTGAGTTAAATCTCAGCCTCCCTAACCAGACGTACAATTGTCACAGCAACTGGAACTGGTCTACCAAATCCTTGTCTTCACCAAGCTACTGGTTCTATCTTTCACTTCCCTTTACTTTATAGTTTGTCTTCGTGAAGTCATTGCATGCCTGTTTGATCTGATTGACTTCACTTAGTGAAGACTGTTTACTGTTTACTGTTTGGCTTCATACTGTCTTCCATCCTGATCCATACTACCTAGGTGCTGATAGTCTTCGTGCTTTCACTTCACTCCTTACTTAACTATGGCTTGCCTAGTGTAGTCTACCTTCCGTTGCATATCAATAGGTTCATTTCTACTGTTTGTCTTCAAAGCCCCATGTTTTGAAGACTTCCATAAAATCGCCTATTCACCCCCTCTAGTCAATAACTAGCACTTTCAATTGGTATCAGAGCAAGGTGCTCCCTTGTTCTGTGTGATTCGGTTTAACCACTTGGATTTTTAGCTATGTCGACTGCAGGGATAATCAAGGTCTTCGCTGCATGCCCTGTCTTCGATGGCACTAATTACCCCTACTGGAAGAATAAGATGCATATGCATCTTGAAGCCATTGACGTCGACCTCTGGTATGTCGTCAAGAACGGCATTCTCAAGGTCGGTGAAGGTGTCACCGCTGCTGATGTCAAGAGGTTCATTCAACTGGACTCGATCGCCAAGAACATCATATGTGGTCACCTGACCAAAGGATAGTACGGCTGTGTGAGTGCACTAGAAACTGCGAAGCTGGTATGGGACTGGCTCTCCAAGGTCAACGAAGGCATCTCAACTCAGAGAGACTCAAGTATTGATGTTCTTCGCAACCTCTTCAACCGCTTCAAGAGAAACGACAATGAGAATGTCCAGCTCACGTTTGATCGCTTCACTGATATCACAAATGAGCTTCACGCACTCAGCACCACTGAGATCACCAAGTACGAAATCGTCAAGAAGCTCCTGAGATCACTTGACAACTCATTTGACACCCTGGCCTGATGATTCAAGAACGCCCTGACTTCAAGACTCTCGATCCGTTTGACATACTTGAGAGGATCAACACACATGAGTTCTTGTTATCTGAGAAAAGAGATATATATGGTCCCAACTATGGCCGATCTCGCGCTTTGAAGGCAAATGTTGTTTCCTCGTCTGAAGAAGAATCTGACGGCAGTTCTGACGATCCTGAAGACATTGGAAAGGAGATCGCTATACTTGTGAAGAAGTTCCAGAAGTTCACCAAGAAAAAGGGCTTTCGAAAGTCTTCAAGATCCGGCTCAAGAAATGATGAAGCTTCCTCTTGTGACTATAAGAAGAGAACATGCCACAAGTGCAAGAAACCTGGTCACTACATCTCTGAGTGTCCTCAATGGGACAATGAGACCAAGAAGAAGAAGAAGAAGAAGAAGAAGAAGAAGAAGAACAAAGAATATGATTCTGATGACAAGAAGAAGAAATCCTTAGAGTCTTCATCAAAATTTTCATCTAAGTCTTCATCACACAAGAAGATCTCGTCAATCAAGGCTCGTGCATTTGTTGGCAAGGAGATGGATTCAGAGGAGGAGTCTGCTTCTGAGGAGGCAGAGCTGGAGACTAAGGAGGAGTCTGATTCAGGCGTGCCAAGCCTGGCTCTAGCTTCAGCATATGTCGCCAAGTCCATCTTCAACACTGAAGACAATGGCCTCATCACAAACGCTGATGCTGATGATGAGGATGACTCTGCTCCCACCTACTGCTTCATGGCACGCGGTGCCAAGGTAAACTCAGGTGATGCTTACTTTCAAACATCAAGTGAAGATGACTCTGAATGTGAATCTAAACCTAGCTACAAAACACTTGCTAAAATTGCAACAGAACAACAAAATGCTATGGAACATATTCAAAAGCTGCTAGACAAAAGCGATGACCTGTTGGACGCGGAAATGACTCGAACTTGGTCCTTATTTGAAGACATTAAAAATCTTCATGTTAAGTACGAGGAACTTGAAAGTCATCGTGAAACACTCTCAACTACTCATAAAAAGCTCTCCTATGATTATCCTCAAAGGAAGCAAGAGCTTGAGAACTTCAGATCGGCTCATGAAGATCTTCAAAAGGAGAACGAGTCACTCCGCGCTCAACAGATTAGTTCCACTCAGGAAGACTTTGATCCACCAAGCTTAAAATGTCTTGAGCGTGATAGTGTTGTCTCTGTTGTTGGATGTTCTACTGTTGCTACTGTTGCCATGTCTTCACCTGCTGATGTGGAAACTAACCCCTCTTCTGAGGATACCACTACTATTGCTGATGAGAATGCCAGGTTGAAGATATTGCTTGAAATAGGGATGTACAAAAGCCTCAAAGGGCATCAGACACTGTGTGATGTCCTCAAGAAACGGATTCTGAACCGAAACCCTAGGAAAGAGGGTGTTGGGTTCGAGAGGAAAATGAATGTTGATGGTTCATACTGGAAGCCTGAGCAGTACCCCAAAACCACATGGGTTGCTGCAAAGGAACCTTCATTGGATCCGTCTACCTTATCTGGCTTCACTTGTGCTAACCCTATTATCATTGATGAATCCTTTGATGCAAACTATAAACTTTTTAAGAATCAGAATGGTGAAGTGTTTCCCAGGTATATTGGTACTAACTGCAGGAATGGACCACCTTTGAAGAAGATCTGGGTGCCCAAAAGTTGTCTTGAGAAACTTCATGTGAATGTCATCATGACACCACCAGGGAAGAAGACAAACCCCAGACCAAAGGCTTCATATGGTCCAAAGGCTTCATACAGACAGAGGACTCACCAGAGTCACCCTAACACCAATGTTTTGCAGGGAAACCATACTCAGACTTATGAATATGAGCGTGTTTCGTCAAACCGCTATGTTCATAAGACCAAGAACTATTCTGCTTATTCTTATGAGTATTATTCACCACATGCAAGGCTATTTGCTAGGGCCCCAAAGCCGAAGTTCTCAGATGCTGCACTTAGACTCATTGCTTCTAAGCCACCCCTGAAGATGTGGGTGGTTAAGAAAAATTAACTCTCTTTTGCAGGGAAAGGTCTTCAGCCGGAAATCAAACGCGTCTGGTGCTTATGCTGGGGACCTAAAACATCTTGTGGGACGCAAGATAAAATTTCCAAATGGTCTTATTATGTATTTCATCCCAGGATTTCTTGACAAACATCCTATTTATCCTAACCAAGACCTGAACTTTCATAATCCACTTGTTCGTCAAATGTTTATGCTTCACAATACCCTTAGTGAAGCTTATCCCCCAAACTGCATTGTAGGGTATGACACCAAAGGCTTCAGAATAGATTATGGACAGTGGATGCACTAACCACATGACTGGTGATCGAAGTCTTCTCATGGATTCAACCCTATGTCCATCTAACAAGAGTCACATCACATTTGCTGACACTGGTAAAAGCAAGGTATTGGGTCTAGGTAGAGTTGCAATCTCAAAGGATCGGCACATGGATAAAGTGATGCTTGTTGAATCCCTTGATTTCAACTTAATGTCTGTCTCAATGCTTTGTGATTTGAACATGATTGTGATGTTTGGAAAATATTGTTGCCTTGTTCTTATGGAATCTGACAAGTCTCTAGTCTTTGAAGGGTATCGAAAAGACGATCTGTACGTGGTAGATTTCTCAGCAAGACCATAGTTGGCCATATGTCTTCTAGCAAAAGCTTCAGAGTGTCGGCTCTAGCATGGGAGGCTAGGGCATGCCGGCATGAGGAACTTGTACACTCTCGCGAAGAAGAAGCATGTCGTAGGCATCGAGGGCGTCAAGTTCAAGAAGGATCATCTATGTGGTGCCTACAAAGCTGGAAAGATGACTAGGGCCAAGCATCCCTCGAAGACAATCATGACGACATCTCGTCCCTTCGAGCTGCTTCAAATGAACTTATTTAGCCCTACTCACTAATCTACCCTTATTACCACTGCTTGCCTCTATGGCTTCATCATTGTTGATGATTACTCAAGATATACGTGGGTACACATAATCCTCTATAAGAATGAAGTGCAGGATGTCTTTAGAAGATTCGCCAATCGTGCCATGACCAACTATGGCATCAAGATCAAGCACATCAGAAGTGACAATGGCACAGAATTCTAGAACACTGGCCTCGACACTTATCTTGATACATTGGGCATCACTCATGAGTTCTCAGCTCCATACACACCTCAGCAGAATGGCATTGTGGAGCGCAAGAACAGAACCCTCATTGAGATGGCACGGACGATGCTTGATGAGTACAAGACACCAAGGAAGTTCTGGCCTGAAGCCATTGATACTGCATGCCACGTCATCAACCGTGTTTATCTTCACAAGCTTCTAAAGAAGACATCATATGAGCTACTAACTGGTAAGAAGACAAACGTCAGCTACTTCAGAGTATTTGGTGCTAGGTGCTGGATCAAGGATCCACATCACACTTCAAAATTTGCACCGAAAGAACATGAAGGTTTTATGCTTGGCTACGGAAAGGATTCGCACTCCTACAGAGTCTTCAACCTCTTTCACTATAAAGTGGTTGAAACTGTGGATGGGTGCGGTTTGATGAAACTAACAGCTCGCAAAGAGAGCACCTGCCAAATGTGCTAGATGAAGTCTCACCAAGTGAATCCATCAAGCTTATGGGTACTGGAGAAATCATACCTTCAGAGGCTTAGGCTGAAGAAGAAATCATCATTTCTGCACCTAATCAACCCGAAGACACTGCTCAGCCTGAAGTCAATGCCGATGATGAAGACAATGATCAGCAAGAGCAAAGTCTTCGTCCAGTTCATCCTCGTGTTGCAAATGAAGTGCAGATTGATAAGATAATCGATAGCATCAATGCACCTGGTCCACCCACTCGTTCAAGAGCAACACAGCTAGCAAATTTCTGTGGGCACTTTGCATTTGTCTCTATATTTGAACCCAAGAAAGTTGTTGAAGCCTTCATCGAACCTGAATGGATTCAAGAGATGCAAGAAGAGCTTCAACAGTTCGAGCTGAACAATGTGTGGGAACTGCTTAAGCGTCCTGATCCTCGCAAGCACAATATCATTGCCACCAAATGGATCTACCGCACCAAACAAGATGAGCATGGTCAAGTTGTCAGAAACAAGGCTCATCTCGTTGCTCAAGGTTACACTCAAGTAGAAGGGATTGACTTCGATGAAACATTTGCTCCCGTGGCTAGGCTTGAAGCCATTCGCATACTGCTGGCCTATGCCAACCATCACAACATCCTTCTGTACCAAATGGATGTGAAGAGTGCCTTCCTGAACGGAAAAATTGAAGAAGAAGTGTATGTTGCACAACCACATGGTTTCGAAGACCCAAAGCGTCCTGACATGGTATACAAGCTTAACAAGGCAATGTATGGCCTCAAACAAGCCCCTCGTGCTTGGTATGACACACTCAAAGACTTGCTGAAGAGCAAAGGCTTCAAACCTGGTTCCCTGGATCCCACACTCTTCATGAAGACATATGATGGAGAATTGTTTGTATGCCAAATCTATGTGAACGACATTATCTTCGGTTGCACAGACAAGAAATACAGTGATGAGTTTGGACACATGATGCAAGAGCAATACCAGATGTCCATGATGGGTGAGTTGAAATTCTTCCTCGGTCTTCAAATTCGTGAGCAGAGCAACGGCGTCTTCATATCACAAGAAAAATACCTCAAAGATTTCCTGAAGAAGTTTGGAATGCAAGACCGCAAAGGATACACGACGCCAATGCCAACCAAAACTCATCTGGGCCCCGATGACAATGGTAAAGGGTTCGACCAAAAGGTATACCGCTCCATGATTGGTTCTTTACTCTATTTATGTGCATCTAGGCCAGATATAATGCTTAGCATTTTCATGTGTGCCCCATTCCAAGCGGCACCAAAGGAATCACATCACTTAGCTGTGAAGCGAAATCTTCTATATTTGGCTTACACCCCAACACTAGGATTATGGTATCCAAAGGGCTCAGAGTTTGATCTAGTTCGATTCTCGGATGCTGATTATGTTGGTGACAAGGTTGATCGCAAGTCCACATCAGGCACCTATCACTTTCTTGGACGATCTCTTGTCTGTTGGTCTTCAAAGAAGCAGAACTGTGTATCCCTCTCCACTGCTGAATCTGAATACATTGCTGCTGGATCTTGCTGCGCTCAACTTCTATGGATGAAGCAAACTCTCAAGGATTTTGGCATCCATTTGAAGTATGTGCCACTCTACTACGACAATGAAAGTGTCATCAATATTGCCAACAACCCAGTCCATCACTCGAAGACAAAGCACATTCAGATCCGTCATCACTTTCTCAGAGATCATGTCACGAAGGAGGATATTGATATTATCACGTCAACACTGAAGAGCAATTGGCAGATATCTTCACAAAGCCCTTGGATGAGAAAAGGTTTTGCAAGTTGCAGTGTGAGCTAAATATCTTAGAATCCTCGAATGTCGTGTAGTTGGACACACATCCTAACGCTTATGCATGTTGATGACTTAGATGTGCAACACACAAAGTAATGTATATCTTCAATCAATGAAGACATACACTCTAAGTGTGAATACATTAACACAGATTTGACTTTGGAGCGCCACGATAATTGTGCGCCATGTATGGGTTTAATACTTCCTATACGGTGGGTAATGCCACCACCAAATCCTTTTTGGAGTGTTTCGTTTGGCGTCATAATTGCATAGTCTTCGCATCATTTGGTTTGTCTTCAACATTGATTTGATTTTTAAGTTTATCTTCGCAATGTTGTGTTGGTCTCATACTGATATTCTGATCACAACCTGAACTTCCTGAGTGACGCATCTGAACTTCCCTCTATACGAACCCGACCTTCGGGCTATCTTCGCAACCGTGGCTTCCCCAGTGAATTATTTTGTTTAGTCGTGTTCTATATGATGTTAGTGTAATCTAGAAACCTTTTTTAGCAACTAAATACCGATTTTATATAGGAATCTCACTCGTTGGCGTATTTTGCTCTCGGGTCATGATGAAATTGCGTTTTTTGCAATTTTACTGCGTGAGTTGTTCGACCCAAACTTCTCCCAGTGCTAGGTTGAACTTCCGCCAACATTGCCCAAATGGGGCTTGCGATATACCGTTGGAAAGCTATGGACACCAGTATCATGACCCAAGTTAAACTTTTGGCAAAATGTAAGCGGTTTAAGAGCAGTTTCGAAAACCGTTTTTTCCTCATACAAAAAACGTGAATCATATTTTCGATCCCATTTATAAACTGTTTATCGGAATGAGGCAAATAATATGGTGTTGGAAAGCTGCTGCAAAACTGCTCCTTACACATGTTGAAAGTTTTCTCTAATTCCATATGGATAAAGAGTAATCTGAAAAACCGTAGGATTTCGCAAACGGAACACCCGAGTTCGTATTTTCGATGCCATTTCTTAACGGCTGTTCCAACTGAGGCAAATAATATGGCGTTGGAAAGCTTATGAAAATGCGCTACTTTTTTACGTTAAAAGTTTTTTCTAATTTTGAACGGTTTAAAGGTAATTTAGAAAACGATACAAGTTCCACCGAGTTCGTATTTTCGAGCTAATTTTTTAACCGTATATCTGAATGCAGCAAATGATATGGCGTTGGAAAGCTTGAACAAATGCAATTTTTTTATAAATACTGTTTCTCCCAATTCCTTGCGGTTTTAAGTAAATTTTGAAAATGGGTAAAAATGTATTTTCCCTGTAATTTCTACAAACTTTATCGGAATGAGGCAAATAATATACAGCTGAAAAGCTACGAAAAATGCAAAACTTTTCCATGTTGATGATTTTCTCTGATTCCTGGCCGTTTTCATGTAATTTCAAAAATGGCGAGATCATTCGTTCTGCCTGTATCGCGAAACAGATTCTTTGAAAATGCACCGCGTGAAGAACCTGAACTTCTCGGGGCATGTACCTGAACTTCACTCTATTTTTCACGTGATTTTTTTGCTCATAGCTGTCCATCCACTCACTGGAACACTCACTCGTAATTGAGCAAGTGATATACCAGTGCAAAGCTGCTGAGAACACGCAACTTTCCGGTGTTGATCGTTTTTTCATACTCGCGATGATTTTAAAGGTTTTTCATCTGAAATTCATCCACTGTAGTAGTTGAACTTCCTGTTGTTTTCAGTTGAACTTCTGTGACGTATTTTCATTTGTAATTTTCTCATCCATTCGTCAGTGTTACACAAATGATATTCCTTTTATACAAATCTCTCTCACAATAATTTTTTTAACTTTCTCTAACGAAGGATTTAAACTTATAACGATAAAACTTTTAGCCTTTGCTTTTTTATTCTTTTTTTAATATAAATGCACACTGTGTAGTACATGAACTTGTGGTAGTCATCAACCTGAACTTCTCTCGGTTACATGAAAATATCTGAGTTTTTTTATGAATTTTTAATCTGATTTTTCTTAATCCCTTTTTATGAATTTTGAAGCACTCTATTTTTAAAAGTTGAACTTCTTCTTATTTTATTTTTGAACTTCTTGTTTCCATTCTTTAATAACGAGGAAATCTGAGTTTTCTATAATAATCGAACTTCTCTATCTTTTTAATATGGACTTCTTGGTTTTATTTCTTAATCTTTTTTATAAAATTTTGAAGCGCTCTATTTAAAAAAGTTGAACTTCTTATTTTTTTTATTTTTCAACTTCTTGTTTCCATTCTTTAATAACGAGGAAAATCTGAGTTTTCTATAATCATCGAACTTCTCCATCCTTTTAATATGGACTTCCTGGTTTATTTCTTAATCTTTTTATGAAATTTTGAAGCGCTCTATTTAAAAAAGTTGAATGTCTTGTTTTTTTATTTTTGAACTTCTTATTTCCATTCTTTAATAACGAGGAAAATCTGAGTTTTCTATAATCATCGAACTTCTCCATCTTTTTAATATGGACTTCCTGTTTTTATTTCAAAGTATTTAAAATAAGGTCCTCCAATACACCCGGGTTCCAAAAATACACTCTCTCGAACTAATCCTCTTTTTTTAAATTTGGACTTCTAGTTTTTAAAATTTGAACTTGTTTTTCTGACATTTTTATGTACATTTTTTCATTGATGGTTTGTTTTTCTCGAACCTCCCGAATTCGGTTTATTATATGCATGAACTTTTCTGGAGGACTATACTTGAACATTATTCTAATTATCAATTACGTTACGTGTGAGATCTGTGTTTTTAGTACATCAGAGACGACCATATAAGCATCACGAATTAGAGAACATGTACTTTTGAGTACATCTTTTTTCAGAAATCCACCTTTTTTGTCTATGCGAACTTCAGGTTCTTTCAATATATGAACCTCATTGTGAATTTACATTTTATTTCTGCACACAATTTTTTGTAGACAAAATTTCCATCGTGTTACATATTTTAAACTTCTTCATTTCTTATATTTAAACATCTTCCTCTTTCTCCTATATATACAAAAAGAAAATAAAACCGCTCATTTTTTGACAAAAACACATACGGGCGCGCGCATTCTTGTAAGTATAACGTCAAACGAGTAGATGCCATCAACTCATACACAAGAACGAAGAAAATCATAGATCTCTACAATGGTCACACGTAAAGAGAGAGGATGAGATCTGCCGCAAGAATTTTGTTGTTTGCTCATAGCAAATCAGAGCGGAATCACACACAAACTGGAAAAAATAAATAGAACAATCAGGGAAGATTGTACTGATTGTAGCATCCGCACAAAAAAGAATCCTCGAACTTCTGGGGGAGATGGACGAGAACGACGATGAGAATCCACACATGCCAAGAACAGAGGAACCAGGGCGAGGAGGAGACGTGCCGCACCGGCGGTTGGCAACGGTGGGTGTTGAGGTGCTTTTCGAGATCTAGGCAGCAGGGAAGATGCATGGGTCATGGGGGCGCGTCACCGGCAGCAGGTGGTTGTGGAGGGAAGAAGGTCGCTGTGGAAGTTGGAGGAAGGTCGAGGCGGTAGGTGGAGCAAGTTCGCGCCGGGGCAGGTTCCTGGCGACGGGAGGTGGGTTGGTGACGTTTGCCGCAGCGCGATCCAAATCGTGGACGCGGCCTGATCTGGGGCCAGGGACGATGGTGGCGCGATCTGCGGCGAAGGACGATGGTGGCCCCGATTGGGGGCGGTGGCGCGTTCCCGACGAGGGGCGGCGCCGGTTGGGGGCGGTGGTGCGTTCCCTACGATGGGCGGTGCTGGTTGGGGGTGGTGGTGCATTCCAGTGGGGGCGGCACTAGTTGGGAGCGGTGGCGCGTTCCCGCCGGGGGGCGCCGGTTGGGGAGGGCGGCAGTGGCGGCATGATTTGGGGGGAGCGGCGGTCGCTACTTCGGCCGGGGTTTGGGACAGCGCAGGGGAAGAAGCTAGGGGAGGCAGGGGAGGCTAGGTGGAGGGGGAGGGGGGCGCGGGAGGCAGGCTGGATCGGGCATGGCGCGCGGGTGCCGGGGAAGAAGGCGGGGATGCCGGAGGGCGACTGGGTTGGGTGGTATTTTTTTTCTTTTGCACCGGTTTGGGAACAACCAATCGCTCCCTATATATATAGCGTGTTTTGTCCTCTACATCATTCACTTATAGCTATGTCTTCACTTTTGAATTTTTCTGATCTAAGTGAATATGATCGGATGCTAACCCCCTATGTGCTTATATCTAAAACTCTATCTATCCAAGTCACATGCACTCTATTGAAACCTGTCAAATGTCTTCTCTGAGTCCTTGTCAACGGAAGACATAGAGATAAACATTTAAATCTGTTTTAATTGCCATATCCTTTTTGCCTGAATACCGGAGAAGCCGGAACGACCACCCAACAATCCAGGCGTGCGTGGGAACATGGAACAACTTCAAATAAGTTGCATGCAGGCCACGTGTCCTTCAGATGTGAACCGCCATGGGCACCTGCATAATTACGCAGTGTCGTCCCTATCATTATAAATACACACACGCCGCGGACATTATCTCTTCTTCCACCTCACCACCTCGCACAAACCCTAGCGCCTCCGCTAGCTCGAGTCGACGCTGCAGACGAAGCGCTTAGATGCCGCGACATCTTCGACGCCGTCCTCACACCGGCCACGGACCTCGTCCTCTCCGCCGCCACCGTAGGTGTCTTCCGTCGCCAAGTTACGGCATGGGAGATTGAACTGCTCTGCTTCTAACTCTGCCTCGTCTAGCAGTTCGTCCATGGTAATTAAATCTTATTTTTTACTGCCTTTTAGATCCGTCACATCCGTCCACTTCAACCAAAAGTGGTTTCTTCACTTCCAAATATGGATTTGTCCATATATGCATCTCATATCATGCTAAGAATATTCACTTATGCTTCATAACTAGTTAGATTCCTCACTTGTACTTATTCATGGATTCGTACCAATTTGAAACCAACTCTCTTCAAATAAGTGAATGTCTTCACTCTATGAGGTCAATGTCTTCAAACCATTTTTTCTTCAAAATCTTCTGAGAATGCATATGACCTCTTCCCCTTTCCTCGCATCTCTAATGCTCTCACAGGTACATGTCCGTGGGAGAATCCCTTGGTTCTCATACTCTGCATTCATTTGCAGAGTTCTTACAACATCATATACACTCCCCTGAAGCCAGCTCTTGTCTGACCAGCAGAAGGAAGCCATTCACTGTTCTAAAGCCAATCAGTCTGAATATAATGGCCACAGATAAATCTGTCAGGAAAGGTGGCAGACAGCGCAGAGGCAACACAACTCTAGATCTGCCTCCGGATCTGTACGAACTGTACAAGTCAGATCCTGAAGAAGGTTACAATTAGCGCAAGACCCGAATCCAATGGATTCGAAGATATTGGGCAAAAGAATGGTTCAAGTACAACTTCGTGACCCCTGAATATGTAGAGAAGAATGCTATCAAGCGCCCATAGGGAGATATCTTGTACATGAATCTGCAGCCAAAGTCGAAGCCTGAAGCCATCGCTCAAGGCTTCTACCAATGCATGGTCCAAGGACCGAAGCCTGATACTGTCGACCATCATCCTTGTTTGGTGTCGTGAAGACAATCTGTTCAAACGCAACTATCAGTTTGCCAAGGAGTCAGCTACCAAGAACAAGAAGGAGCTAGGACTCAACTTCAACCCTGGTCCATCTGCTCCAAGGGCTGACGGCACACGCGATGCCAATCCAAATGCCATCGGCCCTTTCGCCAACTTCGATGGTCTCCTGTCTCACATTGCTGCTCAAAGGGCTACGGTGGATCAATCTGCTGATGACGCAGATTCTGAAGATGCGCCAGCACCACCAAAGTAGATGAAGAAGAAGTCAAAAGCTTCAAAGCCCTCTGCCACACCAAAAGCTTCGACTGTGAAGCCATTGGCCACTGCACCTCCTGAACCAAGTGTGTAGTCTGAAGACATGTCTCGTGTCTCCAAGAAGGCCGACAAGTCCAAGAAAACCAAGAAGCCCAAGAAGATTTCTGGGCATCAACTGACTCCTGCTGTTGTTATGCGCAACAAAGAAGACACCATTGATCTGTCCAGTGATGAAGATCTTGGTGATGATGCACTTGACAGCTAATCAAGAGCAAGCAATAGGCGGAGATCTTCAATGATCTGCCCCTCTTTGATGTTGATATTCTGAACAACTTCATCGATGAGTGGTTCGATGACCAGAGCATCAGTATTGATGATCTTTAGCTGCCTGTGGACATCAGCGTCACCTTCCATGGAGCCATTGCCAATGAACTGGCCGTGGCTCAGAAAATCATCGAGCTGAAAAACAAGATTGACAATGAGAAGGCACACTTCAAGAAGAACATGGCCAAGCTCAGCATGGCAGATGTTCAAATCTTCAAAGAGATGATGCATAATCTCAAAGAAGAGTTTCACAGGAAGAGGGAAGAAGCCAAAGGCTCACGAGAGCGCATGAAGTATTTCGTAGAAAAATGTGTTCAAGCCCACAATGAAGCTGAAAAGCGCAAATCTCTTGGGCGCCCTGGCATCGACCCCAGGATGGCTGCCAAGCCAACGAAGAAGTCTGCTATGGCCCGAACTGAAGCATCAAGGCAGGAAGAACCTCGCATTGTCTTCCCTGCCAGCATGACAGGCTCGAAGCCTAAGGTCCCCTCAGCAGCTTCAGAACTGGAGAAGACAAGGGCAGCTGAAGCTGATGCCAAGAAATGCAAGTACAAGAACACCTCTAATGAGGCCCCATCCAAGAAGAAATTGAAGACAAAGTCTTCAAAGAAAGAGTGTGCTGCGACCTCTGAGCCCCTTATTGTTGAGCCCATTTCCGTTGCCCGTCCAGCCTCCACCAACCAAGAGCGTCGCCTTGTGATCCACGAGCCTGCTTCCACAGAGGCTCCTGAAGATGAAGAAGTTCCAGCTGTTGAACCCATCATAGCTAAAGACATTGGTCTTGATGACAATGTTGAAGATGATGTAGTCCTTCCTCAACTCGAGCACCAGTCAGTATCATCACCTGCTCCCACAAGCAGTGAACTTATCAGCATTGGTCGTCCATTGACGCCAATTGCTCAGGATGATTCATGGGCCGAGAGCCCTCCGCAAGACACCCCAGTACATGACAAGACACCCAGAACTCCACCTCCTCAAGTCACCACTCCGGTGCTTGACGACGACAACTACATGGTGCAGACCTCTCCATCACCACAGGCATCGCCCGCATTTCGCAGGCTTCGCAAAGGCCCCAGGCCACAGGTCACCATGTCGAGCATTCCGGAAGGGGGAGTGCACCAAAGCTCAGTAGCACGTCAAGTGTTTCCTGAAACCACCCCTACCACGAATGTCTCTGAGTCTGAAGCCAAAGCTGCTGAAGACATTCCAGCTGCATCAGCCGATGAAGATCAAGAAGAAAGAGTTGCCACACCCCCTGCTATTGATGCAGTCATTCTCGAGGAGAATGTGATTGTGCCCGACCCTCCTGTTATTGAACAAACGGAGGTTGAAAACATTGAGGCTGCCACAAACAATAATGTTGAAGCCAATGACACTGTCATGACTAAAGACAATGTGGTGCCTGAAGCTCATGAGGAGCCCGAAGCCAATGTGGAAGCTGAAGCCACAGTTCCTCCATGGCCTCACACCATTGAACAGGCCTATGATCATGATCATCTTGTCATAGTTAGATGGCCTGTCATGGTTCCACCCTCTGCTCCCGGACCGCAATATGACTATCATGTGGAGCAGAGACCACAAGTTCAGAAGCCCAAGCCACGGCTGCCAAGGCTTCCATGTGCTGCCACTACAATGGGTACTTTCAACATGCACAGCTTCAGAGCCCACAACACCTTCTTTCATAGTGCCAAGAATCCATACTCGAAGCCAAAGATCTCTTCCGATCGCTTCTGGAGCCATCAGCAGCACAGCTATTACTCCTGCATTCTATACAATCAAGAGCGGATCTTTCCACACATGCGTCTTGACTGTCAATGATAAGGACATCAATACCATTGTTACACCCACAACCCCTGCTCCTATACATACTGGACCAATTACTAGAGCTCGCGCACGCCAATTGAATTATCAGGTACTTTCGTTTCTTGGTAACGATTCTAATGTTCATGAGAATATGATGCTGCCTAAATTGGATACATTTGTTTTGCTTAAAAATGAAGGGCCTAGATTGGACAAGAAAGATGAACCTTGGAGCAAGTTCAAGCATGGAGATGATGGCTTGCGCAAGGGGAACAAGAACGGAGTTACAAGTGATGATTCTAGGACTCTGAAGCCACCATAATGAGTGCATGAAGCATGGGACGAAATATACAAGATGCCACTTCATAAATTTCGTCCAGAGGCTATTCTAGGTGTTGCATCACCTTATTATTGGGCCAGGCCCATGTATTTTCGAAGTACTTAAGTATAGGCTGTTTTTAGAGTCCGTATGTGTGGGGAAACAAGAGTTAGGGTTTGTTTCGGACCCCTCCACCAAGGGCCACAAAATTCCCCCTCTCTCCTCCATATATACAGCCCTTAGGGCATCGTTTAAATTTTGGGTTTTGTTTAGACTAAAAGTTTGCCATAGCTGCAACTTTGCGTCCTTCGTTTGTGTCCAACGACCAGACCAAGACATCACAGAACCCCACCTTCATTAATAAAGCTTTCATCTTTTATTCGCAATATCCAGATTGCAATCTCAGTTTCTTGCTTGTTCTTCGTTTGCTCGCAAGAAATAGACCCTCGTGGTCAGGTTGATCGTGCTCCGGCGTGGTCAATAACCCTCGGAAGTTGGTTTAGTGATTGCTAAGGCGCGACGTCTTCGCACGTTCATAGTCGGATCATCAAAGTTGCCTCCCACAGAAAAGGATATCTATCTCATCGAAACATCGGGACACCTTTGCCTCTATCATGTGGTATCAGATTTCCAGGTTGCTCGGTGAGATTTTACAGTTTTTCGCAGTTTAGATCGAGTCTGTTCTTCATACCTATAATCCATGAAAAAGCCAAAAAAAATTAGGGTTAGTTCATCCTATCTGAACCAATCTGAGCCTTTGCATAATCTTTTCTGTATTTGCTGTGTTGAATTTGCGGTTGCATCGTCGTGTCTGGTTGCTGGTCTTAGTGTCTAGTCCTTTAGAGTTTCGAGTTCTGTTCACAAGTAGTCATGCCGCCGCCGCATCATCATCATCACCGCTGCCATATACCACCATCGTCATCACCGCTGCCATATACCACCATCGTCATCACCGCTGCCATATACCACATATCCACCGCCATCACGATAATCCGAGTCCACCTCCATCACCGATTCGCCACCAGTCCGAGTTCCACCGTCCTACATATATCCGCCACCAGTCTGAGTTTCCACTAGATTCATCTCCGCCACCAGTCCTAGTCCAAGTCCAGTATTTGTTGCTTTGTTTTCGAGTTCCAGATCACGCGATACTCCGAGTCGTGACAGAATAGGACTCCTGAGATTCCGTGCTACCCACAGAAGAAAAATAGTTCCAAACTCAAAAAAAACTAAGTCTGGAAAATTCAGGCTAGGCAGTTTTTATACCATTTGTAGACTTTTTCAAAAAAATTTGTTGCGGAGCAAAAAAAAGAGAAAAAAAGTGAAAAAAAGAAAAAAAAATCAGAGCGTGCTCCTCCCTTGTTTACGTGCAGCGCCGTGATTTTGTTAGTGTTCTAGGCTCGCGTCTCTGGCACGGTCTAGCCTAGGACCAGCACAGTACCGTCGTTGAGCGTTTATTCAACTTTGCATCTCTGAATTGATTATTGCTGACCCTTTTTGCTACCATATTATAAGCCTTCCCAGCTCCACATACATCTACTCATGCATTTGACTCTCCCTGGTAATCGCTCTATCCAAGCTTTGAGAGTTTTGACTACGACGGTTGCCGATCACCGCCTGCTGCTGGGTAAGAACTGGTAAGAATTTGAGATTTGCTTGACGGATTTGTGACATCCACCACCACCTCTTGTTAGCAGTCTGTAGGATCATATTCTTGTGTGTTTCTATTCTTGCTAACCATGGCAGGATCATGAGCCGACGAGACTAACTGGGAGAACATGACGAACAAAGAGTTACATGATAAGTTTCAGCAAATGATGAGTGGACAGGTGGAAGATGTGCTAAACAGATTTGAAGAGGCCATGGAGAAGATAGATGGCATTGAGAAGGCATTCGAAACAAAGCTCGATAAAAAGTTTAATGAATTGCTCACGCGTCTTCCACCGCCCGCTGCGCCTGTCGCACCTCTACAACAACAACATCGTCTTCCAAATCAAGTGGGACGAGCACAACGCGTTCCCATTGAGCCTGGTCAAACTTCTGGTGCTGCTATACCTACTATTGGTGCTTCTGTCGCTCCTGCTGCTACTGCAGAGGTGGAGGACCATTACAAGGATGAGGTTGATCAAAATCAAAACTACGTGCAACCACCAGCACCACCACCACCAGGTCGTCCTCATGCATATCATCGCAACGGTAGGGCTGCACCACCACCTGAGGTACATGACCATCTTCCTAAACTAAAATTGAATATTCCACCATTTGAGGGTAGATATGTTCCTGATATATATCTTACTTGGGAGTTAGAAACTGAACAACGATTTACATGTTTACAATATCCTGAGGAGAGGCGTGTTCCTGCTGCTGTTTGTGCTTTCACTAGCTTTGCATGTGTTTGGTGGTCTGAACATTGTAGATTCTATCCTATTCCAGCTACTTGGGCTGCTTTGAAAACTGCTATGGGTACTCATTGGGTTCCACCATATTATCAACGTGAATTACTTCAAAAATTGCAGTGCTTAAGACAAGGAAAAAATTCTGTAGAAGAATATTATCAGGAATTACAAACTGGCATGATTAAATGTGGTATTATTGAGGAGAATGAAGCTATGCTTGCACGTTTTATGGGTGGATTAAATAGAGAGATTCAGACCATTCTAGAGTATAAGGAGTATACTAATATCACTCGTTTATTCCATCTTGCTTGTAAAGCTGAACGTGAAGTGCAGGATCGACAGGCATTGGCGCGAACTAACTTTTATGCAGGTCGATCTTCATCATGGACACCACGTGCATCCTCTACTTCCACTCCACCAGCACCTCCATCAGGTGCCACCTCCAGCTGTGATTCAAGAAAGCAGGCACAACCGCCACTATCTACTAAGAGCACACCTGTCGGGCCTGCGCAGAGCTCTTCTTCTTCCATGGCATCAACAGGGCACACAAGTGATATTATTTGTCGTCGTTGTAAGGGAAGAGGACATTTTGCGAGAGAATGCCAATCTCAGCGTGTGATGATTGCTACTGAGGATGGTGGGTATGAGTCCGCTAGTGACTATGATGAGGAGACATTGGCTCTTATTACACATGAAGAACACGGTGGAGATGATTCTGATCATGAGACGCAATACATGGCTCCTGAAGATGCTGACAGGTATGAATGTTTAGTTGCTCAACGTGTTTTGAGTGTGCAGGTCACACAAGCTGAGCAAAATCAGAGGCATAATTTGTTCCATACAAAGGGAGTTTTGAAGGAACGTTCTGTTCGCGTCATCATAGATGGAGGGAGCTGCAACAACTTGGCTAGCATGGAGATGGTGGAGAAGCTATCTCTCACCACAAGACCACATCCACATCCTTACTACATCCAATGGTTCAACAACAGCGGCAAGGTTAAGGTAACACGTACTGTTCGTGTGAATTTTAGTATCTCTACATATGCTGATTATGTTGATTGTGATGTGGTACCTATGCAAGCATGTTCCTTATTACTTGGTAGACCATGGCAATTTGATAAAAATTCTGTACAACATGGTAGAAACAATCAGTATACTCTTGTTCATAAGGATAAAAATGTTACTTTGCTTCCTATGACTCCTGATTCCATTTTGAAAGATGATATCAATAGAGCTAATAAAGCAAAACAGGAGAAAAATAAAAGTGAAAATCAGATTGTGGCAAAAGAATTTGAACAACAAATGCAGCCTAATAATAAACCATCTAGTGTTGCTTCTGAAATTAAATTGAAAAGTGCATGTTTACTTGCCACCAAATCTGATATTGATGATTTAGATTTTAGCAAATCTGTTTGCTATGCTTTTCTATGCAAAGAGGCATTGTTTTCATTCGAGGACGTGCCTTCCTCTTTGCCTCCTGCTGTCACTAACATTTTGCAGGAGTTCACTGACGTCTTTCCACAAGACGTGCCACCGGGATTACCACCTATTCGAGGGATTGAGCATCAAATTGACTTAATTCCCGGTGCATCATTACCCAACCGTGCACCATACCGTACCAATCCAGAGGAGACGAAGGAGATTATGCGTCAAGTACAAGAACTGCTCGACAAAGGTTATATCCATGAATCCCTTAGTCCTTGTGCTGTTCCTATCATTTTAGTGCCGAAAAAGGATGGTACGTCGCGTATGTGTGTTGATTGTGGAGGCATTAATAATATTACTATTCGTTATCATCATCCTATTCCTAGGCTAGACGACATGCTTGATGAATTGAGTGGCTCTACAATATTCTCCAAAGTTGATTTGCGTAGTGGATACCATCAAATTCGTATGAAATTGGGAGATGAATGGAAAACGGCATTTAAAACTAAGTTTGGTTTATATGAGTGGTTAGTCATGCCTTTTGGGTTAACTAATGCACCTAGTACTTTCATGAGACTAATGAACGAAGTTTTACGTGTTTTCATTGGACGATTTGTGGTAGTCTATTTTGATGATATACTGATTTATAGCAAATCTTTGGAGGAACATTTGGAACATTTACGTGCTGTTTTTATTGCTCTACGTGATGCACGTTTGTTTGGTAACCTTGGAAAGTGCACCTTTTGCACCGACCGAGTATCTTTTCTTGGCTATGTTGTTACTCCACAGGGAATTGAAGTTGATAAAGCCAAGATTGAAGCTATTGAGAGTTGGCAGCAGCCCAAAATGGTCACACAAGTGAGGAGTTTCCTTGGCCTCGCTGGTTTCTATAGGCGTTTTGTGAGAGATTTCAGCACCATTGTTGCACCTCTCAACGAGCTTACAAAGAAGGATGTGCCTTTTGTTTGGGGTACCGCACAGGAAGAAGCCTTCACGGTATTGAAAGATAAGTTGACACATGCTCCTTTACTCCAACTTCCTGATTTTAATAAGACTTTTGAGCTTGAATGTGATGCTACTGGAATTGGATTAGGAGGTGTGTTATTACAAGATCGCAAACCTATTGCATACTTTTTTGAAAAATTGAGTGGGCCTAGTCTGAACTATTCTACTTATGATAAAGAATTATATGCTCTTGTTCGAACCTTAGAAACATGGCAACATTATTTATGGCCAAAGGAATTTGTTATACATTCTGATCATGAATCTTTGAAACACATTAAAAGTCAAGCAAAACTGAACTGTAGACATGCTAAATGGGTTGCATTCATTGAAACTTTCCATTATGTCATTAAACATAAGAAGGGTAAAGAAAATGTTATTGTTGATGCATTGTCTCGTCGTTATACTATGCTTTCAAAACTTGACTTTAAAATATTTGGTTTGGAGACCATCAAAGATCAATATGTGCATGATGCTGAATTTAAAGATGTATTGCAGAATTGTAAGGAAGGGAGAACTTGGAACAAGTTCGTTCTTAACGATGGATTTGTGTTTCATGCCTAACAAGCTATGCATTCCAGCTAGCTCCGTTCGTCTTTTGTTGTTGCATGAGGCGCATGGAGGAGGACTAATGGGACACTTTGGCGTGAATAAGACGGAGGACGTACTTGCTACACATTTATTTTGGCCCAAGATGAGATGGCATGTTGAGCGTTTTGTTGCTCGCTGCACTACATGTCAAAAAGCTAAGTCACGACTCAATCCTCATGGTTTATATATGCCTTTACCTGTACCTAGTGTTCCTTGGGAGGATATATCTATGGACTTTGTTTTAGGTTTACCTCAAACAAAGAAGGGGAGGGATAGCATATTTGTTGTCGTGGATAGGTTCTCGAAAATGGCACACTTTATACCATGTCATAAAAGCGATGATGTTGTTAATGTTGCTGATTTGTTCTTTCGTGAAATTATTCGCTTGCATGGTGTGCCAAATACTATTGTTTCAGATCGTGATACTAAATTTCTTAGCCACTTTTGGAGATGTTTATGGGCTAAGTTGGGTACTAAACTGCTTTTTAGTACTACTTGCCACCCCCAAACTGATGGACAAACTGAAGTAGTCAATAGAACATTGTCTACTATGCTTGGGGCTGTTTTGAAGAATAACAAGAAAATGTGGGAAGAATGCTTGCCTCATATTGAATTTGCTTATAATCATTCATTGCATTCTACTACTAAGATGGGCCCTTTTGGAATTGTGTATGGTTTCCTACCTCGTGCACCTATTGAATTGTTGCCTCTTCCATCTTCTGAGAAGGTTAATTTTGATGCTAAAGAACGTGCTGAATTGATTTTAAAAATGCATGAGTTAACTAAGGAAAACATTGAGCGTATGAATGCTAAATATAAACTTGTTGGAGATAAGGGTAGAAAACATGTTGTGTTTGCGCCTGGAGATCTTGTTTTGCGTAAAGATAGATTTCCTAATCAGCGTAAATCAAAGCTAATGCCATGTGCTGATGGTCCTTTTAAGGTGTTAGAGAAAATAAATGATAATGCATATAAACTTGAGCTGCCTGCAGATTTTGGGGTTAGTCCCACTTTTAACATTGGAGATTTGAAGACTTATTTGGGTGAGGACGATGAAATTTCGTCGAGGACGACTTCATTTCAAGAAGGGGAGGATGATGAGGACATCAATACCATTGTTACACCCACAACCCCTGTTGCTATACATACTGGACCAATTACTAGAGCTCGCGCACGCCAATTGAATTATCAGGTACTTTCGTTTCTTGGTAACGATTCTAATGTTCATGAGAATATGATGCTGCCTAAATTGGATACATTTGTTTTGCTTACAAATGAAGGCCCTAGCTTGGACAAGAAAGATGAACCTTGGAGCAAGTTCAAGCATGGAGATGATGGCATGCGCAAGGGGAACAAGAACGGAGTTACAAGTGATGATTCTAGGACTCTAAATCCACCATAATGAGTGCATGAAGCATGGGACGAAATATACAAGATGCCACTTCATAAATTTCGTCCAGAGGCTATTCTAGGTGTTGCGTCACCTTATTATTGGGCCAGGCCCATGTATTTTTGTAGTACTTAAGTATAGGGTGTTTTTAGAGTCCGTATGTGTGGGGAAACAAGAGTTAGGGTTGGTTTCGGACCCCTCCACCAAGGGCCACGAAATTCCCCCTCTCTCCTCCATATATACAGCCCTTAGGGCATCGTTTAGATTTTGGGTTTTGTTTAGACTAAAAGTTCGCCATAGCTGCAACTTTGCATCCTTCGTTTGTGTCCAATGGCCAGACCAAGACGTCATAGAACCCCACCTTCATTAATAAAGCTTTCCTCTTTTATTCGCAATATCCAGATTGCAATCTTAGTTTCTTGCTTGTCTATCTCACCGAAACATCGGGACACCTTTGCCTCTATCAATGAAGCTATTGCTGGGCTGCCCTGTCTTGAAGAAGCACTTAACTGCTTCAGGGATGTTGGTATTCTACCATTTGTGACAGACAAAGAGCACTAGAATGAAGAGCTTATGCTGCAGTTCTATGCAACACTTCATATTCGCGGCTACAACATGGATCTGAGGACATGGATTCTTGAGTGGATGACAGGTGATGTGCATCATGAAGCCAAAGCTCAAGACATCATCGAGCTTACTTCCCTCCCCACTCCAGGCGAGTTCTACGAGCCTGGTTGTCAATGTCATCGCGATGAACTGTAGAGTATCTTCCAGAGGCCTGAGCCAAATATGAGTGAGATGCTCAGTATGATGAAGCCATTGCCTCAAGATGCTGAATACCCCCAAAGAGTTCTTTGTAAAGGACCTTGAGTACTTGCCCCCACACTGTTTATAATATTCTGCGGCGTACTCTATGGCCGATCAAGGGACACTCTTCTGAAGCCAAACTAGAAGGAACCATGAAGACTTTGGTATTTTACAACCTCCATGGCATCAGATTCAACTCCCAGGATTTCTTCATCGGACAACTTGTTACATCTGGGATTGATCTGTTTGGCCTCAAGTTTTATGCTCCATGGGTGATGCGCCTAATCAAGCTCCATTCTACTATTAACTATCAGCCCTCAGCGCGCAACCATCTTGTCTTTCTGCCTGAGGTTGATATGTCCATTGAAGACATCTACCTCGAGCCTACCAAGCAATCTATACATCTTTAGAATGCTGAACACCATAGCTTCTCGTAACCAATGGAGGGAATTCTTGTCCCCAATGCTGCATCCCCTACTTATCCTCTGACTGGGAATATGAGAGTTCCACATCGTGCCAACACTGAAGACACAGCAAGTACAGTTGCCCAACGGCCTCGGAAGAGTTCCCATGTCCTCAATGACCGAGAACTTCTTGTGGCCTTGCACCAGAAACAAGATAAGCATCATGACTGGCTAAAGCGTCAGATGCAGAGTATCTTGGTGGATGTCAATCACATTCGAAACTTGGCCACCAAGAACTCGTTCGTTGCCCATGAAGCCTGTCGGCGGTTGTCGTGGAATTGTCACGGCAGATGTCCTAGGTGTCAGGACTTAGTCGCGAGGCCAACGCATCTATGTGGTAGCTTGACAGGGGTTGAGCGGGACGAGAGACGCGATGTTTTACCCAGGTTCGGCCCCTCACGGTGGAGGTAAAAGCCTACATCCTGCTTCATTGATATTGATGATGATGATCACGGTTACAAAAGTGCTCTATCTCGAGAGCTATTGTCTAAACCTAACTTGTCCAACTTGTGGAACTTGTGAATCTTCCCCTCTTTGAGGAGCCCTGTCCCTCCTTATATATGTTGAAGGGGCGGTTTACATGTGGAGTCCTCTTAGGATTAGGACTAGTCTATCTCTAATACAAACCGGATACAAGTCCAGGTCTTAACTCCTTGCAAGATAAACGTTCCTTATGCCTTTCCTTTTAAACCGGCCCACCGTTAAACGTGAATCGGCCTTCTGGGCCTTGGGCCTTGTCATCCGTCTGTCCCGCTCGCCGGATCACCAGTGAGTCATAATGACCAGGTGGGTTGCTTGTAAACCGCCACGTCAGGGCGGGTTGCCAGTAACTCGCCAAGTGTCAGCGGGGTCTTCAGATAAACCGCCAGGTCCGGCCGGGTTAACTTCTGGCCGGTTTACACCGCGGGGTATATCCCCGACATTAGCCCCCAAGTTTAGCTTGGATTTATTCATGGTAAACTTATACTGCAAAATAAACACAAGAACAATTTTGACAGGTTATGCTCCGGGTTAAGAATTTTTGTAAACCGGTACCTGATCATCCTTAAGTCCTTGTTATTTCCTCCTTCTGGGAAATCCGGGTCAACAGACCAGCTTCATAATCAATTTGCCGACATTGGTTTGTCACCGAGAAATATTGTGAAGAATAACTCCTTTGACTCAGCTCCCAAAGCACTAATTTAAGAAATATGGGTCTGAAAATACTTATCTGATATTCAGCCGGTCTGAAGATGTAAAACTTGCCGGTTTAACATTAGCAAAATGGCCGGTTTATAAATATTGATGGCACCGGGTCATAATTGTTGTCGACACCGGGTCATATAATTGATCTTCCTGATTTGCTCAAAACTGATAAAATGAAGATGTTCCTCCTTTATATGCATAATACCTGTAGCCCCCAAGTCTTAAGAGGAGAACATAGTGATAACTTAAGACTTGCTCCAATAAGTGTTTCAATCTTGAAGAAATCCGGTTTGTTCATCTCAATTATATAAACTGAATACTCCATATATGTAGCCCCCAAGTGCCGGGTTGTCATGCTTGCAGCAACCTGGGACTTGTAATTGCTTATAAAAACTTCAATCAGTGTAGCCCCCAAGGGCCGGTTCAGTAAGATAATATTGAGCTAGGACTTTATATGTACTTCATTGAAAATAACATCATATGATGTAACTCCCATCATGGGGCTTGAACCCACGTCCACAAGGTTTTGTGCTTTACCAACTGAGGAGTGAACCCTTCAATATAATGGATAAAAACTTGTGTACCTTGAATTGTTGACAGGAGCAATTGGTAGCCCCCAAGGGCCAGCTCATCATATTATAATGAGCCGGGTCTTCAATAAGACTAAAAATGACTTGGCATTAGCCCCCAAGTGTCATGATGCATGCTTGCAGCGATATGAGACTTGCATGTAATCTCGATTTGAATAATGTAGCCCCCAAGTGCCGGGTTGTAAGCCTGCAGCGACTCGGGACTATTCCTTCCATTGTAGAATAAATCATATCCTTTGATAAAATAGTAGACATTGCGCTGTAGCGACTTTGAAAACTCAATAATACCGGTTATTAATAACCATAAAAATCCAGCCATGTTGGCTATTCAAGATAATATAATCCGGTGAAAACCTTATTCATTCAATATCATAATGAAAATTCAGCCAAGTTTGGCTATTTGAATAATATAACTCAATGATTTGTAAGCGCATAATTCCGATGGCGCAATCCAAATATATATATATATATATATATATATATATATATATATATATATATATACTGGCGACTTATAGTCCAAAAACCAGGCCGGTTTAACAAACACCGAATAATTTCTCATCATACTGGTGACTTATAGTCAAAAGCCAGGCCGGTTTAACAAACCTGTTTCTGCATACAACAAGTTTAAAGTGTCCTGGCGGTTTACCGCCGGACGGGTCATAATGCCCAACATATAACCCGGGTTTATAACCAAGGCTGCCCTTAAGAATAATCAAATATGAAATAGATCATACCTGTGACATTGAATCACATTGTTGGTTTTACCAACTTTTTGTAGTAAAGGTGATAACCCCAATCTTGAGTACTGATAACTCCTTCCATATTGTGCCAGTTTATGATAAAACCGTGCCGGGCTGTGATAAACACCGGTTTACTCCATAATAGGATGGTAACAGAAAATCAAACCGGGCAGATAGTCTCCGGATTGACGTGAACTGTGTTCCATCAATTGATTGGTTGAAAACTTTGTCGGTTTAAAAAAACGCAATAAAAAAGAAAAAAGTATCTTGCAAAGAAAAGTGCGAAGCAAAAGCAATGACAAAACCATTTGCAAAAAAGGTTTATTTGAGATGATCAAATGGCGTTACCATGGCCGATCACGACCAAGCTCCCGTTAGGTGTAACTATGGTTCTAGTCAGCCAGGTCCCCAAATGAAACCATGGCATTTATGCCGACCAAGTGGCATGGCAATGGTTCGGGTTCGACCAAGCCCCCAAGTGATTCTGTGGCCTTAGGCCGATCAAGAGGCATGACTGGTTCAGACGTGACCAAGTCCCCAAGTGATCTGGTGGCTCTCGCCTATCAAGAGGTATGGTATTGGTTCGGACACGACCAGACCTCCAAGTGATATAACATGATGCTTTTTTAAAAAGCGAACTCAAGGGGTAAACTAGAGGCCGCTTTAGAACAACTCCGTGTAACCACACATGCTGTAAAAGAACTGAGACCCCGCTTTATGAAGCAGAAGCCCCCATGTGATCAATAATATGTCAGGCCAGTAAGGCGGGATACCCATGTTTGAACCGCGCATCATGGCACCAGGTCCTCTTTGGCAATTTTTAACTTTTTGCAAGAGATAAATTCTTCTTGAACCGGGATCTTGAACCGTATATTAAGAGCTTCAAAGCTTTGTGGGAGACATCTTTCCCTTGAGCCGGATTTTAAACGGAATCTTCATTTTCAGCCGGAAAATTTTCTGACGGCCTTTAAACTCGAACTTGCAAGAACTTAATTCCTTTTTGAACCAGACATTGTTAAACCGGATTTGAGCACTTCAGAGCTTTGTGGGAGAATAGATTTCCCTTGAACCGGACTATAAACCGGATATTTGAGAGCTGCAGTCAGACTGACTTCCCTTGAGCTGGATTTTAAACCGGAATCCTTTCTGATGACCCAGATTTTCTTCATTGAGCCGGGATTTTGTAACTGTCATATACTTTCTAAACCGGAAATTTTCTGACGGTCTTTAAATTTTCATCAATATAACAGTAGCCTCCAGGACTGGGTTATCTTTCCCTCCATCGTCCTGGGGTTCTTAAATTTGCTGAAACTGGCAAGATTCGCTGAGTCATGTCATCGTAGCCCCCGAGTCTCAAAGGTGACTCGAGGAGTTGGCTTGAGACTCTCCATATTTGACCGTGATATAAACCGGCATAACTTGTATATCATTGGTGTTGATAGCACGATGTGAATCCATAGAAGGTTGAGGTGACTGCGGCGGGTTGTAAATGATCCCATATGAGCCGTGTCAGCAACTCGGCCAATGGTTCCTTCCAACTGGCGATTTGAATAACCAAACTGTAGTGGCACGACTTGTGCGCCTACCCATTGAACCATCCAGTGCAGACGGCGGCTGATAATATATGATAATTTACCTCCAATTTGTTGGAAGAAAACCGGGCTTCCCAAGTAGTGACTTGCTCATAGTCAATAAACAGTTCATCCAGACAAGTGCGGCCCGGAATGTTGATGTAGACCAGGCCACGAGAGACGGACGGTAAAGACAACCGCGGCTTCAGAGGCGGCACAGACAGATGAGTCGGCCGTGGCGTTGTAAATCGGCGCGGGCGGGAGAATCGGCCGCTAGGACGGACAATAAATCAATCGCGTGTGTTGATGTAGCGGGAGTGGCAACCTGCGCAGGATGAGCGCTAGTGCAAAAATAATATTTGCTCACGCCCCTTTTGCAACACCTTATTTAAGGAATAATGGTTCTGCGAAAAAATATCATAGACCAAGTAATTGTTCTTTGATAAAGACAATATATGCTAAGAAAAATAATCTTTAGATAAATATCACCTGATTTGTTCGGATGACGGATGATCCCTTCCATCATCATAGAGATGGTTCAGGTAGACCAGCGACTCAAAAATAGTCCCGGTGGTTCAGGCAGACCGGCAACTCCCGGCGGCTCAACACGTTAGAGACGGTTTGCGGCCCGACGGCTCTCACACCTCCAAGTGAATAGCTCCACACACTTCATGGCTGATTTTTTAATAGCTTCGCCTGCCACCAAGTGATTCTGTTGGGTTGCTTTTGAGTGGATGTAGCAATGGATTTTCAATAATACCAACTTGCACTAGATGATCACGTGAGCAAAGAGTACTTAATCAGTACTTGTCCGTGAACTCTTTCATGTGAACAGTGGCAAGAGTGTTTGATGTAACTTGTTTCGTCCCATTGTTCCTTGTCTCCACTTGCATGTGTAGCAGACTGAATAACAATGACGTAGTGATACTGCAGTCCACATCCCTAGGCTTGATCCTGGCGCCGATCAGGCACAGTTTTAACAGCAGCAAAGTTTGAAGCGCGGAGCAGGGTTGCTCGACTGTGGCTCACAGCAGTCGTAGGCAACTCAAGACTGAAGCGAGACGCGGCAGACGACTTGTAGCTGAAGATGAGGCGAGGCGCAGGCGCGAAAGGAGCTGGTGGCCATGCGGGACGGAGACAACTTGGCAGGGCTCGGAGCCCACTGGTGTGCGGGCGCAAAAATCAGCAGCGGTAGCTGGCGGAGGCGAGGCAGGCCGGGCTGCGTGCGGCAGATGCGGGCCGGCTCACGGGCATCGTATAAAGGCGACAAGCCTGCGCCACGTCGGCAGGGCCGGCTTAGCAATAACGCAAGTGAGCAACGGCGACTCACATATAGGGGTGTTATAAACGGCCGGAACGGCAACGTGGTTCGGGCGCATGGGCGAAACCAACCAGGCATGGATAGAGGCGGATCTGGCTTGTAGCGGACGCAAAGTAATGGCGCGCAGTGGCTCTAGCTTGTGTGGCTCGGCGATCCGCGAGGAGGGCATCTCAGACACGATTCCAATCCGGCGGCTGGTGTGGTCACTGCGATGGCCCAAAGGTGCCAGGCGAGTACAAGCGGACTGGCGAGGCAAGGCGCACTCGTTAGAGTGAGGCGGCGTAAGGCCGTGGCGAGGCCTTGAAGACAACACCGTGGAGGCTCGACGGCGGCTCGGATGACATGGGTGATTCAGGCCGCGAGGCGTGGCTGGCGAGCCGCCGATGGTGACGCAGCAAAGGCGAAGCCGGCTCGTCGGTAAGGCCCGAAGGCCACGCAGGCCGTGATGGCTCAGGAACGAAGCAGTCGTCAACTCGGACTTGAAACCGAGGCGGAAACCAACCGATGTGGAGGCTGTCGAGTGGCGCGGTCGTGTCCGCAGCGGTGGCGGTGGCTCAGCGACAAAACGACGAGACGGAGGGCGGCCCGTCCCTGGCCGCCGGCTTTGCAGACAGGGAAGCCCGGAACGGCTGCGCTCACGCGCTGGCAGGGCGGAGCAGAGGCAAGCCGGCGGCAGCAGCTATAGCTCGGACGGCCACGGAGATACCCTGGCGAAGAGGCAAAGCGAGGTCGGACCAGCGGGTCACGGATCAGGGCGGCCCGACCGCGTGTGGCGCAATAGTGAAGGCAGCAGGCGTCCGGTGGCGACTTGTTGAATCCGTGATGACATTGGTTGCAGTGGAAGTTGTTCACCTCGGCGGATTGCGTGCAAAGGAATCAATTTCCATTGCTGCGTACGAGTTGAATCAGCAGCAGAGAACTTTGTCCATCTTGTCAGTCTCGGCAACTTAAAAACTTGTTGGTCTCGCTGACTCGAAAACAACCATATCAAGCACAGGACAAGCGACAGCAGATGTAACCCTAATTCTTCCTTGAACGCAAATCTCAATCTTGTATATGCTGACTCCAAAGTTTAATCATGTTCTAGATCACAAAGCAATGCAGATGTCGGCTCTTCCTCATCCGACGAAATCGCGAGCTTCTCGAACCCTAGGAGAGATCCCACCAAGAACTCATCACCACCGTGCGCAGGCCCCATGGTGGGTGCCAACTGTCGTGGAATTGTCACGGCAGATGTCCTAGGTGTCAGGACTTAGTCGCGAGGCCAACGCATCTATGTGGTAGCTTGAGAGGGGTTGAGCGGGACGAGAGACGCGATGTTTTACCCAGGTTCGGCCCCTCACGGTGGAGGTAAAAGACTACATCCTGCTTCATTGATATTGATGATGATGATCACGGTTACAAAAGTGCTCTATCTCGAGAGCTATTGTCTAAACCTAACTTGTCCAACTTGTGGAACTTGTGAATCTTCCCCTCTTTGAGGAGCCCTGTCCCTCCTTATATATGTTGAAGGGGCGGTTTACATGTGAAGTCCTCTTAGGATTAGGACTAGTCTATCTCTAATACAAACCGGATACAAGTCCAGGTCTTAACTCCTTGTAAGATAAACGTTCCTTATGCCTTTCCTTTTAAACCGCCCCACCGTTAAACGTGAACCGGCCTTCTGGGCCTTGGGCCTTGTCATCCGTCTGTCCCGCTCGCCGGATCACCAATGAGTCATAATGACTAGGTGGGTTGCTTGTAAACTGCCAGGTCAGGGCGGGTTGCCAGTAACTCGTCAAGTGTCAGCGGGGTCTTCAGATAAACCGCCAAGTCCGGCCGGGTTAACTTCCGGCCGGTTTACACCGCGGGGTATATCCCCGACAGCGGTCCTGGAAGAGTCTCACACTGCTATGTCCTGAAGACGATCTTCGCGAAGATGGATTCACTGAGGGCTTCAAGTTTGATTCCAGACCTCCACGAAATGCAAGCTGGCGCCGCACTCCCTCAATTGAAGATTCTGAGCGTTCATCTTCGGCTGCAACTGTTGTTGCGAGAGTCGTTGACGAAGAAGACGACGCCACTTCACTGACCATGGCTACACTGCATCTCGACACTGCATCAGGCCCGTCTGCACCACCAAACTCCAACGTCGACCCTACTCCTTCATCTACTCTTAATGGGAACGAGTAGATACTCTATGTCTTCAAACCTTTTTGGTTCTTACTAACAAAAGGGGGAGAAGCTTATGAGTTGATAGTCTTCAAGCGGGTCCTTATGGGTGGTTGCTTTATTTTGCTAAGTCTTTACAACTCTCGTCTTTTGAAACATTTGGTTATTTGAGTTGTAACACTTAAACTCCATGGTCGTTTGCTACTTATTCTGCTACCTTGTGATGTGGTGATAAATTCCGCATGAAGCCATTCCACAGACGTCCATTTTTCATTATGCATGTCATTATCTTCTTTATCTCTTCATATGCATGATGAATTGTCTTCATAAGTTGAGGAGGATCTCCACAAAATAAAACCTGCCATGTGCATTAGCATTCAAAGGCAAACTACTTATATGCACATCTTCAGGGGGAGCGCTTGCTACTTATGAAGACAATGACTTAATCCTTAAACTTTCACATGCTTTTATCCCTGTTGAAAACTTCAACCGGTTTGTCATCAATCACCAAAAAGGGGGGATTGTAAGTGCATCTAGTGCCACCCTTAGTTGCTTTTGGAGTATTGACGACAAACTTGGTTGAGGGACTAATGTGTTTGTGAGAATTGCAGGATAACACAGGTGGTAGTCCCTTATTGATTAGGTTTACCTAC
Source organism: Triticum urartu (assembly GCF_056163025.1). Taxonomy (NCBI): domain Eukaryota; kingdom Viridiplantae; phylum Streptophyta; class Magnoliopsida; order Poales; family Poaceae; genus Triticum; species Triticum urartu. The sequence continues at coordinate 265,250,654 of NC_141878.1, read as the reverse complement.
CAGAGATGACCCCTGAAAATGTGTGAAGACATTGAAGACAATGGTAGTTTGTGAAGATATTCACAGTGAAGATTATGACATGAGAAGACATTCACATGAAGACTATGGAGTGCGAAGACATAGTTGTTTTGTAGTTTCCTTTTCTTCTTTGTTGAGTCATAGGAACCATCGTACTGTTAAGTGGGGTCCAAGTGAACAAAGTCAGAGTGACTGATGTGATGCTCAACCAAATCCTATATCTTCGAGCGAAGATAATTAGAGAAAATCTTATCCAGAGCTGGATGAGTCAGCTTTACTTGTAGCCCAAGTCAAGCTGCCGCGTCTGTTTGAAATATAACCATTGGACACATGTCAGTTCCTTAGTGACCCAGGGTCATTTCAGACAAATCAGGTCAGGTTGCCTCCTGGCTATAAATAGCTGAAAGTGCAACTATCCCTGGGTGGTTTTGGTAATTCATAACAACATATAGCTCATGGAACTAATACTATTTCAAGATAAATATTTCAGGAAAGCTCAATGATTGGCATGGCATGGATTAGAAATGTGGACCCCTCAAAATGCTAAGGACAAAAGATTGGCTCAAGCTCTAAAGCTCAAGACTCTACGTTTTGCCTTTTAGTGATCCAAGATCACATTGAGTCCATAGGAAAAGCCAATACTATTAAAAGGGGATGAGGTGTTGCTTAATGGTTTACTTGCTCAAAATGCTTAGTGATATGCTCCAAAATCCTCAACCACTTTCTCATATCCACATATGTCCCAAACCAAAAGTGAAACTCTGCCCCACCGAAACTTTCCATCCGGCGCCACTGAGTTCAGTTGACATAGCCACTGCCACAAAACCCTAGTCACTTCGGTCCCATCAATAGGGATCTTGGTCTCACCGAGATGGGATTGCAAACTCTCTGATTCCCTTCATAACATTTCGGTCTAACCGAGATGAGCAATCGGTCCCACCGAGTTCGCAATGCAAACTCTCTGTTTCCCCTTCGTAACATTTCGGTCCAACCGAGATGAGCGAATCGGTCCCATCGAGTTTGCCTGACCAACTCTCTGTTTGCTTATTACCAAAATCAGTCCCACCGAGTTTGTGTAATCGGTCTCACCGAGATTACGTTATGCCCTAACCCTAATGAAATTGGTCCCACCGAGTTGACGTGTCGGTCCCACCGAAAATCCTAACGTTCACATTTTGAACTGAATCAGTCTGACCGAGTTTTCTGATACGGTCCCACCGAGTTTGGTAAATTGTGTGTAACGGTTAGATTTTGTGTGGAGGCTATATATATCCCTCCACCCACTCTTCATTCGTGGAGAGAGCCATCAAAACATGCCTACACTTCCATCATACATTTTCTGAGAGAGAACCACCTACACTTGTGTTGTGGTCAAGATATTCCATTCCAACCACATAAATCATGATCTCTAGCCTTCCCCAAGTTGCTTTCCACTCAAATCTTCTTTCCACCAAATCCAATCCTATGAGGGAAAGTTGAGTGTTGGGGAGACTATCATTTGAAGCACAAGAGCAAGGAGTTCATCATCAACACACCATCTATTACCTTTTGGAGAGTGGTGTCTCCTAGATTGGTTAGGTGTCACTTGGGAGCCTCTGTCAAGATTGTGGAGTTGAACCAAGGAGTTTGTACGGGCAAGGAGATCGCCTACTTCATGAAGATCTACCCTAGTGAGGCAAGTCCTCCGTGGGCGATGGCCATGGTGGGATAGACAAGGTTGCTTCTTCGTGGACCCTTCGTGGGTGGAGCCCTCCATGGACTCGCGCAACCGTTACCCTTCGTGGGTTGAAGTCTCCATCAACGTGGATGTACGATAGCACCACCTATCAGAACCACGCCAAAAATCTCTGTGTCTACATTGCGTTTGCTCCCTCCAAACTCCTCCCTTTACCTTCATGTGCAATGTTTTACATTCTGCTACTATACTCTTAGACTTGCATGTGTAGGTTGTTTAATTGACTAGTGCTAAGTTGCTAAAATCTACTAAGACTTAAAATTGGGAAAAGGCTAGATTTTTATTTGGTCAAGTAGTCTAATCACCCCCCTCTAGACATACTTTCAATCCTACAAGTGGTATCAGAGCTTTGGTCTCCATTTGCCTTGATTTCCATAGCTTTGGTGATCATCGCCTTGGTTTCACAACCTAGGAGAGTATGGCGTCTAGCGAGGGAAATTACTACCGTAGAGGTCCTTACTTTGATGGTACAAATTTTGCTAGTTGGAAGCATAAGATGAAAATGCATATTCTTGGACATAACCCCGCCGTTTGGGCTATTGTGTGTATTGGCTTGCAAGGTGAATTCTTTGATGGGAGAGAACCGAACCGTGAAGCTAGTGTGGAAGGGTTGAAGATGCTGTAATACAATGCTCAAGCTTGTGATATTCTCTTCATCGGATTGTGCCCTGAAGAATTCAACAAAATTAGTCATCTTGAGAATGCAAAGGAAATTTGGGATACTTTGTTGATATGCACGAAGGTACTGACTCCGTCAAGGAATCCAAATTGGATGTGCTTCAAAGTCAACTTGACAAGTTCAAAATGAAGGATGGTGAAGGTGCCGCTGAAATGTACTCAAGGCTTGCTCTCATCGCAAATGAGATTGCCGGCTTAGGAAGTGAAGAGATGAATGATAGATTCATCATCAATAAGATCCTAAGAGCCTTGGATGTAAAATATGATACCGTGTGCACATTGATCCAAATGATGCCCAATTACAGAGATCTCAAGACAATGGAAGTCATTGGAAGAATTGTTGCTCATGAGATGTCACTCAAGGATAAGGAAGAGCTTCACAACAAGTCAAGTGGTGCTTACAAAGCCTCATGTGATGCTCCCACATCATCAAGTGAGAAACAAGCCTTCAATGAAGAATTGAGCCTAATGGTGAAGAATTTCAACAAGTTCTACAAGAGTAGAAGCAAGGAAAGAAGTTCCAAGTCAAGGGCCTACAATGACAAAAGATCTTCAAGTTGTGAACGTAATTGCTACAATTGTGGAAGACCCGGACACTACTCCAATGAGTGTACGGCTCCCTACAAAAGAAGAGAAGATTCTCCCAAAAGAAGAAGTAGAAGAGAAGAATCACCACCAAGAGAGAGAAGGAGTAGAGATGATCGTTATGAACGAAGAACACCACGGAGAAACAAGGATTCAGAAAGGAAGGACAAATCATCAAGGAGATACACAAAACTAAGACATCAAGCTCACGTTGGTGAATGGGTATCCAGCTCCGACTCCAACAATCACTCCGAGAGAAGTTATCACTCCGACTCCGAATATACTCAAGATGAAGGTGTTGCCGGTCTAGCACTTGTGTCAACCAACTCCTACGACATATTTGAGTCACCAAATGAAGGAATTGGAAGAAGCTTCATGGCTAAAGGCCCAAAGGTATCACACCCCGAGTATGTTGATTTCAATAGTGATGAAGATGACTTGCTAGGTGATGATGATTTACTTGTTGACAATTCTAGTGATGAAAACTATGATGAACTTTCTATTAATCATGCTAATCAAGTTAAAACAAATGATGATGATAAGAAGGAGATTGAGCGTCTAACTAAAGAACTAAACACTCTTAAGTTAGCTCATGAAACTACCTTGGAAAATCATCGAGAGCCTTTAAAGACTCATGAGAAGTTACGCTTTGAAAAGCTCAACATTGAGCAAGAGCATGGGTTCTTAAAAGCGATCAATGATGATCTTCACAAGAAAAGTTCTTCTTACATTGCCAAGCGTTTACTCTTGTCTACTTACATGCCACAAGTTAAATCTAGCAACAAGAGTAAGAAAGATTCTTCTTCTAGTAGTAACAATAATCATGCTAAACCCAATGATGTTGCTTCTAGTAGTTCTCTTGATTCCACTAATGATTCTCTTAGCCAAGTTACACTTGAGCAAGAAAATAGCTTACTGAAGGGAATTATAGAGAAAGGTGTTTACAAGAGCCTTGCCGGAAGTAAGCAATTTGAGGAAATTGTACGCAAGCAAGGAAGACACCGGAAGAATCAAGGTGTTGGTTTTGAATGAAAGTTCAATGCCAATGGAGTTGAGTGGGAAGAAGATCAATACCCCAAGATGAAATTTGTTCCTCAACAAGAAGTATGATCCTACTTATTTCCAAGGAACACAAGCTCAAGATGATATTCCACCACAAGACCACAAGAAAAAAGGCAAGGACAAGCTTCAAGAGGAGATTGATGCATTTGAGGAAGCTCCCAAAGCCTTGGTCAAGTGGTTTCCAAGACTACATCAAGTTCTACTTCATCAAGTACGACTACAACTTCAAGGATTCCCATCAAGATGGTGTGGATCCCGAAGAATAAGAACAAGAGAGTTCTTGAGGGTGACTCCGCCAACATACTTCACTCATATCATTTTGGCAAGGACAAGTGCAAACAACTTCCACATCTTGCACTAGTTCAAGGAGTCACAAACCCTCTTGTTGGTAAGACAAGGGACAAGGTAACCTAATGCTTTCATGGACATCATCCTATGTGAACATCACTCTATTTATATGGATATCCTTGTTTGTTCCTTGTGAGACTAACCCGTGTAGGTATTGAAAGTGCAACTCACTCTAATGGATTGCTCCAAATGATCTACATCGACATTGAGCATCTACATCTTCAACACCTACATGAAGTCATCATCGACAAAACCCAAGGTTAGTTCATCCCTCTTAGGGGGGATATCACATCTAGGGGGAGCTTTACTCTAATCAATTGAGCTAAAGCAACTCTAATGGTGTGAACACAACAATGCTTTATGTAAAAGTGGAAACCCCACTTGTGCTTAAACAATGAGTATGACCTACGGTGAAATGTTCTCATTTGGCTCCTCAGACAACATACTCATATATAGATGACCTAGTCATCGCAAATTGCTTGATAGATGCTAGAGTGATTGTGCATGCTTTGTCACATATTTCGTTTGCCATCTTATTGTGTGAGCATGTTGGTTGCATATTTTACTCATTCGAGGACATCCATTTGTTGCTTTGATTGTTTGGCTTTTTCTCTTTTGCCAAATGGATGGAAAAGAATGCCTAAGAACCTCCTCTAGCTATCTATGATTTTCTCGTCTCAAACTCTATTCATGCTACATCACAAAGTTTGATCAAGTCAGATTCGAACCACTCTGTGTGACGAGCACTCGGAGTCCCCGATTCGTCATAGACTTAAACTTCCAAAACCTCTTTGCATTTCGGTATGACCGAGTCATCCACTTCGGTCACACCGAGTTCACTAAGTTGGTCTAGGTTTTGAATCTCGGTGCAACCGATTTGAACTTTTTGGTCACACCGAGTTGCAGTAACCGCTCGCGATTCTGCATCTCGGTGCCACCGAGTTGTTCCACTCGGTCACACCGACAGGGTCGGGATATATATACTCACGGGTTGAATTTTGGAAATTTCTCCAAAACTCTTCACCCCGCGCGTGTCCTGCTCTGCCTCCGCGGGTCTCCGGATCGTCTCCTCGCCGCCAGCGACCTCCCGCCGCTGGTCTCCGTCGCCGTCAATGGAAATCTGCCCCACCAATGTCGCTGTAGTGAACTCCCGCCGAACTAGGGTAGGGGTTCGACCTTTTATGCTATTCTTTTACCTCTGATTCATAGCACATTGTTTTGCCATGATCCTTACCACGTATGCAAACACTCTATCCACTGAAAACATCCTTTAGGTTAAATTTGATTTGAAAATTTAGGGTTAGGTCTCTGCCGAACTCATCTCGGACCGACCGAGTTGTAGAAATAGGTCTCGCCGATTTGGCTTAGGCCATAGCACATGCATTTTCGGTCTGACTGAAAATTGCAAATCGGTGTGACCGAGTTCGATTCTTTGTGAAACCCTAGCAGTCTCAGTGCCACCAACTTATGACTCAGTCTGACCGAGTTCACTAGTTTAGGTTCCAAAAGCTGCTTCGGTATCATCGAGTTTACAAATCGGTAGCTCCGAAATGCTTTCTATGGAGAAGTAAAACTAAGTTTTTAAGTCATATGTTTTGCAAAATCTCTACACTTTGTGATGCTCATCCACTCTACCTCATCTACATCTATTCACAGGGTCTGTTGTTAGTAAGTTTGCAAAGATGTCTGATCAGAGTGACAGTCAGAACGGGTCTGAGGAACATGTGTAGCTGAGTGAGGGTTCAGATCTCTCAAGTACTTCTGATGATGGCAGCAAGAGCACTCCAAGTAACTTGCCAAAGGCAGCCACCAGGTCTAGAAAGAAGAGAACCTCATATTTAAAGGATGAGGACTACGTGGCTACTAAGGAGGAAGTAAGCTCCAAGAAGAAGGTGCTAAAAAAGGAGTATGGCACAGCTGCTACAATTAAGCCAGGGATGAATAAGAAGGCTCCAGCAAGAAGGGTTCCTATGTCTAAGGCCAGAGCCTCCACTCAAGAGACAATGGAGTTCACTCTTGAACCCAAAGAAGGTGGAGAAGGCAAGAAGAGGAAGGAGAGGGTTAAGAAGACCACTGCCAGAGTTCTAGGGAGATCATCCATGTTCAAGGATCCCGTAGAAGAAGAGGAAGAGGAAGAGGATGCTCCCGCACCCAAAGCTCAGAAGGTTATGGGAGATGCTATAAAGTCAGGGGCTGCAACATCAAAGCCCAAAGCTGCTCTGAAAGCTCAAGCTCAGAAGCCCACTAAGCCCAAGAGGAACACCAGAAGTATTCCTGCTAAAGAGAAGAACAAGGCCCCAATGCCTGAAGCTGAAGAAGAGGAAGATAAATCTCATGTGTTGAGAAAGTTGAAACCCAAGATCCCAGACCATAATGATACTCATCTAGTGGTTGAAGACATGCACATCAGAAAAGATGCTGGACTGAGATTGTCGAGACAGTCTGATCCCTATGCTGTGAGGAGAAGGACTGTTGTTGACTACAGGTTCCACACAAAAGAACAACAAGACTTCTATAAAACTATTTTGCTTGACAAGAAGCCCATTGTTTGTGACATGAAATGGGTTGATTGGGAATTCATCAAGGAGAATGAGGATCACTTCCCAGGAGTTTATGACAGCTTCAAAGCATGTGGAGTAGATGAGTTTGTTGTACAGAAGCTCACAAAATGGAATGATGAGCTGATCATGCAGTTTTACTCCACTTCTCACTTTTACCCAGATGGGAAGATCATTTGGATGTCAGAAGGTACTAGGTACCAGTCCACTATTGAAGAATGGGCCAAGCTGATAAATGCCCCAGAGGAACATGAGGATGACTTGGATGTGTATGCCAAGAAGAAGAAAGACCACAACTCTATGGCAAACATGTACAAGGAGATCCCAGACAAAGCTTTGGAGACTCACAAGCTTGGATCAGTACATTACTTGTTGTCTGGTCTGCCTACCATCAACTGGATCCTTAGACACACATTGCTACCCAAGTCAGGAGATCACAAGATGACCAGGGGGCATTCTATCAACCTACTACAGCTTTTGATATCCCTCAGAAGTTCAAGGTCATGAGTCTGATTGTAGAGACAATCAAGAGGACTGTCGCTGACCAGAAGAGAAGTTGTGGGTATGTCCACACATTCAGGAGCTCATCAACTCCAAGATGGGCACAGGAACATATTTGTTGGATAAGGAGCATCTACCCTTATATCATGATTTTGAAGACAACGCTGTAGTGATGAATGAGGAGGAACCATCGTCAGCTCAAGCACTGGAGGAGAGAGCCAAAGCAAAGGCTGAGAAAGCTGCCAAGATGTCAAGTGTTGAAGAGGCATCTCAAGTTTCCTGAAGAGCAAGCAAGATCAACTTGCATATCTGATCCAGTCTACACTAAGGATTGAGAAGGGCTTGGCCACCCTGACTCAAAACTAGGAGAGCTTGGAGAGGATCATAGAAACCAAATTTTATGATCTTGATCTGAAGGTAACTGAGATTCAAACAGCAGTTGAGCAGCTCCAGGAGGAAGAAGAAGAGAAGAGAGGGAAGGCAACTACTGATGCATTTCAGCGAGTGCCTAGAGGACAGAGGTCTGTTGCAGTGCATGTACCTGATACAAGAGCCACAACATCAGCACCAGCAGCCACAGCCTCAGTACCACCTCCAGCAGCCACTCCACCAGCTCCAACTACATCAATGGATGCCTTCGTCCTTGCAGTTCTCTCTACACCACCTCCCGAAGACCAAGCCTGAGAGACGCATAGCACTATGCATATTTGAACTTTTTGGTAACTTGTTGCCAAAGGGGGAGAAATATGTATAGATCATAGGCTTCGAGAGAGTGTTTTGCTTCTTTGCCTTTTGGTTGAACTTTTTTATTGTGTGCCTATGTGAGATACTTTATGTCCTTGTGTGAGATACTTGTGTGATCATGTGATTGATCATATGCTACTTTAATGCTTGCTTGGATGATATTATCCTCTATTTTCTTATATGATCATTCACTTTGCTTGGTGATGAGTGCATGCTTTTAATTTATATCATTTTGAGCGCTCCGCCAAGATGTAGTGACATGTAAGAGTAACCCATGATCCTAATCGATTGTGCATTTGCATTCAAACGCAAATTTTAAATAATGCACAAATTTAGGGGGAGCTCTTACTTATCACATACTTCTCAAAGCGATGATGTATTTAAATCTTATTATCATTTGTCGAAGCTTTGATCTATATGTTGTCATCAATTACCAAAAAGGGGGAGGTTGAAAGTGCAACTATCCCTGGGTGGTTTTGGTAATTCCTAACAACATATAGCTCATTGAGCTAATAATATTTCAAGATAAATATTTCAGGAAAGCTCAATGATTGGCATGGATTAGAAATGTGGACCCCTCAAAATGCTAAGGACAAAAGATTGGCTCAAGCTCTAAAGCTCAAGACTCTACATTTTACCTTTTAGTGATCCAAGATCACATTGAGTCCATAGGAAAAGCCAATACTATTAAAAGGGGATGAGGTGTTGCTTAATGGGTTACTTGCTCAAAATGCTTAATGATATGCTCCAAAATCCTCAACCACTTTCTCATATCCACATATGTCCCAAACCAAAAGTGAAACTCGGCCCCACCGAAACTTTCCATCCGGCGCCACCGAGTTCAGTTGACATAGCCACTGCCACAAAACCCTAGTCACTTCGGTCCCATCGATAGGGATCTCGGTCTCATCGAGATGGGATTGCAAACTCTCTGTTTCCCTTCGTAACTTTTCGGTCTAACCGAGATGAGCGATCGGTCCCACCAAGTTCGCAATGCAAACTCTCTGTTTCCCCTTCATAACATTTCGGTCCAACCGAGATGAGCAAATCGGTCCCACCGAGTTTGCCTGACCAACTCTCTGTTTGCTTATTACCAAAATCAGTCCCACCGAGTTTGTGTAATCGGTCTCACCGAGATTATGTTATGCCCTAACCCTAATGAAATCGGTCCCACCGAGTTGACGTGTCGGTCCCACCAAAAATCCTAACGTTCACATTTTGAACTGAATCGGTCTGGCCGAGTTTTCTAATTCGGTCCCACCGAGTTTGGTAAATTGTGTGTAACGGTTAGATTTTGTGTGGAGGCTATATATATATCCCTCCACCCACTCTTCATTCATGGAGAGAGCCATCAGAACATGCCTACACTTCCATCATACATTTTCTGAGAGAGAACCACCTACACTTGTGTTGAGGTCAAGATATTCCATTCCAACCACATAAATCTTGATCTCTAGCCTTCCCAAAGTTGCTTTCCACTCAAATCTTCTTTCCACCAAATCCAATACTATGAGAGAGAGTTGAGTGTTGGGGAGACTATCATTTGAAGCACAAGAGCAAGGAGTTCATCATCAACACACCATCTATTACCTTTTGGATTGTGGTGTCTCCTAGATTGGTTAGGTGTCACTTGGGAGCCTCCGTCAAGATTGTGGAGTTGAACCAAGGAGTTTGTACGGGCAAGGAGATCGCCTACTTCATGAAGATCTACCCTAGTGAGGCAAGTCCTTCGTGGGCGATGGCCATGGTGGGATAGACAAGGTTGCTTCTTCGTGGACCCTTCGTGGGTGGAGCCCTCCGTGGACTCGCGCAACCGTTACCCTTCGTGGGCTGAAGTCTCCATCAACGTGGATGTACGATAGCACCACCTATCGGAACCACGCCAAAAATCTCCATGTCTACATTGCGTTTGCTCCCTCCAAACTCCTCCCTTTACCTTCATGTGCAATGTTTTACATTCCGCTCCTATACTCCTAGAATTGCATGTGTAGGTTGTTTACTTGACTAGTGCTAAGTTGCTAAAATCTGCCAAGACTTAAAATTGGGAAAAGGCTAGATTTTTATTTGGTCAAGTAGTCTAATCACCCCCCTCTAGACATACTTTTGATCCTACAATAGCCCCCCCCCCCTACACCATAAATTGGTGGCTGCTCAGAGTTACTGCACAACTTTTGTTGTTTGAGAGCAACCCACCTCCAAAGCATTTGAGAGAGAGATCCTGGCGAGGACAAAGCCGAAAACACCCAGAGCCAAAGAGTGTTAGGAATCACTGAAGTCTTTCTGTCCGCGTGATCTGAAGACTTATTACACTTGAGGACCGTGAATCCTCCAGCCGGTTAGGCATCATGTTCTGAGCATCCAAGAGTCATTGTGGATTGCCGGTGAACAAAGTCTGTGAAGGTTTGGAAGTCTACCTTGAAAACTTACCAGAGTGATTGGGCGAGGACTGTGTGTCCTTAGCTCATGGGGAAAAGGTGAAGACGCGGTCTTCTGAGTTAAATCTCAGCTTCCCTAACCAGACGTATAGTTGTCACATCAACTGGAACTGGTCTATCAAATCCTTGTCTTCACCAAGCTACTAGTTCTATCCTTAACTTCCATTTACTTTACAGTTTGTCTTCGTGAAGTCATTGCATGCCTGTTTGATCTGATTGACTTCACTGAGTGAAGACTGTTTACTGCTTACTGTTTGGCTTCATACTGTCTTCCATCCTGATCCATACTACCTAGGTGTTGATAGTCTTCGTGCTTTCACTTCACTGCTTACTTGACTATGGCTTGCCTAGAGTAGTCTACCTTCCGCTACATATCAATAGGTCATTTCTACTGTTTGTCTTCAAAGCCCCCATGTTTTGAAGACTTACATAAAAATCGACTATTGACCCCCCTCTAGTCGATAACTAGCACTTTCACAATTGTTCCCGCGGCCGAAGACATGCCTTTAGTCCTTGCTGTCGAGCCTCGGGCTCCAGCATGGGCACAGGGTATGGAGTATGGACACCAACAGGCGACGTTCAAAGTGGCATCTTGCGGGAAAGAGTACAATAGCGAAAAGCTAAGTTGTGAAACCTTGAGTAAATTTATTTTAAATATGAGGTTATTTTCCTTGAACAATTTCGGTTCTTGTATGGAATACCTGCTCGCAAAGGAACCTCGTCATGATTGGTTGCGCCCTTGCTCTGTTTCAAGTCCACTCAACAGTCCAAGTGGCTGTGGTAAGAACAGCAAGGTATCTTGCTGGCAGCGACACCCCCAGCAGGCTGCTAAGGATCCGTTCCTCAAAGCGCTTGCGGCAAGGGTGCGCGCACCGGCAAGTTTTTTCCCAGTAAAGTGTAGGGTATATGCCATACAGAGAGAGATCAGACGAGAAAGATAGCATGCATTCATCCAAAACACAGCAAATTATATTACATCAATGGTCGTCGCGATTCTAACTTAAGATAAATTGCCTTGGGCACGAGTTCGTGGCGGCAAGGAGAAGCGAAGCGGCTAGTCCCTACACTAGCCTTCCACCCTCTTGACTTGGTCCACCATTTTGATGATAGGCGCGACGAGCTCTTCAAGCGCCTTGCGGTCTACGTCCTTCGGCAAGCTGTCGAGCATGTTGGTGAGGTCAAGGTCGGGGTTCCTGTACGCCACTTTGATGAGCACCTTGAGAAGCATGGCCCGGCAAAGTTTGCGAGACTCCTTGGTCAGTTGGTTTGCTCGGCTGGAGTGGAGCAGCTTCAGGGCGTCGAGGAGGGCCTCGAAGAACATGGTCAGCCTGACGCTCGGAGTCACCCTCTCCTCGGAAGAGTACCTGAAATTTGACAAGCCCATGGTGGACAGTTGTGCCGTGAGCCTCTCCACGACGTCAATGAGGAGCCCAATCCAGATCCCCATGCCTTTTTCATAGTCATTGTAAATGGTGGCGGCGCTCTCAAGCAGCTCCTTCTCGTCCTAGAGATTCTTGGTCAGGGTCTTCTCGCGAGCCCTGCTGGTCTCAAGGGACTCCTCTACTGTGCTCAGCTTCAGCTTCAGATCGGCAATGGAGTCATTGGCTGCGGAGAGCTGCTTGGTCTTGTCGGATATGGTGGTCTGCAACTCCGCCAAGGTATAAACAGTTTTCTCTCTGTCGCTTTTGAGCATCGAGATCTCCTTGCCATGCTTCTCCAGATCCGCCTATAGCTTCTCCACCTTCCCGGCCAGCTCATTCTTTGCGGCCTCTGCAGCCTCGGAGGCATTGACGGCTTCCTTCAGCTTGCCGGCATGGTCCATGACCAGAGTGTCAAGTGTCTTCTTGTGCTCCTGCTCCAGCTCTTGGGTCCGCTGCGCGACAAGTTTCGCAATTTCTTCAACCTTGTCGCGGAGCTTGGCAGCAAGTGCCTCCTCGCGAGTGGCAAGGTCTTCTTCGTGAGCATCGAGCAAGACATGGCGTTCCCTTAGTTGGGTGTCTTCCTTGGCGGCCTGTTGAGCGACCTCCTCCTATGCCTTCTCAATCTCGGACTGCTTCAAAAGGAGCTCATCCCAACGTTTGCCCAGCTGCTCCCTGTCAGTCCTTAGTTCTTGCCAGGCCTCGGCAAAGCAGACCTGCATCTGCTCGACACGCTTCTGGAGGTCTGCCTCTACTGTGTTGACAACTGCTGCCCTGGAGTCTAGCTTCACCTTTCGGGTGCGGTGAAGCGCCTGGAGCTTCTGGAAATTGTCACTCATGGCCTGGAGGAGTTGATCTTCTTTGGATCCACTCCTACTGGCGCACGACTTGTCGACAACTTGAGCCCGACAGCAACAATGACTTCCTCGTCGAAAGCCTCCCCCTCAGTTGGCGCTCCGATGCTTGCCGTCCCCGGGATGCTGACGAACAGGTTGTCGCCAACTTTCAGGTACCTTCTTGAAGGGGGGCTTCGGATGTTAACGGCTGGTCCTCGACAACCATCTCTGTAGGATCGAAAGTATGTCTAGAGGGGGGTGATTAGACTACTTAACCGAATAAAAATCTAGCCTTTTCCCAATTTTAAGTCTTGGCAGATTTTAGCAACTTAGCACAAGTCAAGCAATCAACCTACACATGCAAGTCTAAGAGTATAGCAGCAGAATATAAAACATTTGCATATGAAGGTAAAGGGAGGAGTTTGGAGGGAGCAAACAAAATGTAGACACGGAGATTTTTGGCGTGGTTCCGATAGGTGGTGATATCGTACATCCACGTTGATGGAGACTTCAACCCACGAAGGGTAACGGTTGCGCGAGTCCATGGAGGGCTCCACCCACGAAGGGTCCACGAAGAAGCAACCTTGTCTATCCCACCATGGCCATCGCCCACGAAGGACTTGCCTCACTAGGGTAGATCTTCACGAAGTAGGCGATCTCCTTGCTCGTACAAACTCCTTGGTTCAACTCCACAATCTTGACGGAGGCTCCCAAGTGACACCTAACCAATATAGGAGACACCACTCTCGAAAGGGTAATAGATGGTGTATTGATGATGAACTCCTTGCTCTTGTGCTTCAAATGATAGTCTCCCCAACACTAAACTCTCTCTCATAGATTTGGATTTGGTGGAAAGATGATTTGAGTGGAAAGCAACTTGGGGGAGGCTAGAGATCAAGATTCATATGGTTGGAATGGAATATATTGGTCTCAACACATGAGTAGGTGGTTCTCTCTTAGAAAATGAATGCTGGAAGTGTAGGCACGTTCTGATGGCTCTCATTTCTAATGAAGGAAGGGTGGAGGGGTATATATAGCCTCCACACAAAATCTAACAGTTACACACAATTTACCAAACTCGGTGGGACCGAATCAGAAAACTCGGCCAGACCGATTCAGTTCAAAATGTGAACGTTAGGCTTTTCGGTGGGACCGACATGTCAACTCGGTGGGACCGATTTTATTAGGGTTAGGGCATAACGTAATCTCGGTGAGACCGATTAAACAAACTCAGTGGGACCGATTTTGGTAATAAGCTAACCAGAGAGTTGGTCAGGCAAACTCGGTGGGACCGATTTGCTCATTTCGGTGAGACCAAAATGTTACGAAAGGGAAACAGAGAGTTTGCATTGCGATCTCGGTGGGACCGATCGCTCATCTCGGTTGGACCAAAACGTTATGAAGGGAAACAAAGAGTTTGCAATCCAATCTCGGTGAGACTGAAATGACTAGGATTTCTGGTAGTGGCTATGTCAAGTGAACTCGGTGGCGCCGGATAGAACATTTCGGTGGGGCCGAGTTTGACTTTTGTTTTGGGACATATGTGGATATGAGAAAGTGGTTGAGGGTTTTTGGAGCATATCACTAAGCATTTTGAGCAAGTAACCCATTAAGCAACACCTCACCCCCTTTTAACAGTATTGGCTTTTCCTATGGACTCAATGTGATCTTGGATCACTAAAATGAAAATGAAGAGTCTTGAGCTTAAGCCAATGTGTGTCCTTAGCATTTTGACGGGTCCGCATTCCTGATCCATGCCATGCCAATCATTGAACTTTCTGAAATGATCATCTTGAAATAGCATTAGTTCAATGAGCTATATGTTGTTAGTAATTACCAAAACCACCCAGGGGTAGTTGCACTTTCAATCTCCCCCTTTTTGGTAATTGATGACAACATATAGATCAAAGCTTCGACAATTGATAATAAGATTTAAATACATCGTCACTTTGAGAAGTATGTGATAAGTAAGAACTCCCCCTAAACTTGTGCATTATTTGAAATTTGCTTTTGAATGCACATGCACAATCGATTAGGATCATGGGTTACTCTTCCATGTCACATACATCTTGGTGGAGCGCTCAAAATGATAGGAATTAAATCATCCACTCATCACCAAGCAAGGTGAATGATCATATAAGGATATAAAATGTAATGTCATCCAAGCGAGCATTAAAGTTGAATATGATCAAACACATGATCATATAAGTATCTCACACACAGACATAAGGTATCAAGCGAGCACACAAAAAAGTTCAACCAAATAGCAAGAGAGACAAAGCAGCAAAACACTCTCTCTCGAAGCCTATGATCTATACATATTTCTCCCCCTTTGGCAACAAGTTACCAAAAAGTTTGAAAC
The DNA here is from genome assembly GCF_056163025.1 of Triticum urartu. Classification (NCBI taxonomy): domain Eukaryota; kingdom Viridiplantae; phylum Streptophyta; class Magnoliopsida; order Poales; family Poaceae; genus Triticum; species Triticum urartu. The sequence goes on along the minus strand of NC_141878.1, from coordinate 265,235,374 downwards.
TGCATAGTGCTATGCGTCTCTCAGGCTTGGTCTTCGGGAGGTGGTGTAGAGAGAACTCCAAGGACGAAGGCATCAGTGGATGTTGTTGGAGATGGTGGAGTAGTTGCAGGAGGTGGCACTGAAGCTGTTGCTGCTGGTGTAGATGAAGTAGCTCTTGTATCTGACACTGGCACTGCAGCTGACCTCTGACCTCTTGGCACTCGCTAAAAAGCATCCATAGTTGCTTTCCCTCTCTTCTCCTCTGCTTCCTCCTGGAGCTGCTCGACTGTAGTCTGTATCTCAATCACTTTCAGGTCAAGATCATAAAACTTTGTCTCAACGATCCTCTCCAAGCTCTCCTGATTCCGAGTCAGGGTGGCCAAGCCCTTCTCAATCCTCAAAGTTGCTTGAATTAGACAACCTAGCTGATCTTGTTTGCTCTTCAAGTACACCTGATATGCTTCCTCAACACTTGGCATCCTTGCAGCCTTTTCTGCCTTTGCCTTTGCCTTTGCCCTCTTCTCTTGTGCTTGCACCGATGAAGGATCATCCTCATTCATCACAACTGTGTTATCCTTAAATTCTGGGTGCAAAGGTAAGTGCTCCTTGTCCAACAAGTAAGTGCATGTTCCCATCTTGGAGTTGATGAGCACCTGAATGTGTGGAGCATACCCACAAGATCTTTTCTGATCTGCAGCAGTCCTCTTGATTGTCTCAACAATCAGACTCATGACCTTGAATTTTTGAGGAATATCAAGTATCTGCATGTAACACCCTAGATGTGATTTACCTAATATGTACTCCCACTCTTACCGTTTCCGGCGTTAAGTTATTTTATTTCCTCGGGTTCGAGTTTTTGTCTCTGTGTGTTGTTGTCGTTGTCATGCATCTCTTATCATGTCGTCATGTGCATTGCATTTGCATATGTGTTCGTCTCATGCGTCTGAGATTTTTCCCTGTTGTCCGTTTTGCATTCTGGCGCTCCGTTCTCCTCCGGTGGTCATTTCTACCTTCTTTTCATGTGTGGGGATTAAACATTTCCGGATTGGACCGAGACTTGCCAAGCGGTCTTGGTTTACTACCGGTAGACCACCTGTCAAGTTTCGTACCATTTGGACTTCGTTTGATGCTCCAACGGTTAACCGAGGGACCAAAAAGGGCTCGTGTGTGTTGCAGCCCAACACCCCTCCAATTTGGCCCAAAACCCACCAAAACCCTCTCCATCTTCTAGAGCGTTCGATCACTATCGCGTGGCCGAAAACCGCACCTCATTTGGACACTCCTAGCTCCCTCTATGCCTATAAATAGCCCCCCTCCGAAATTCACGTCTCCTTCCCCCGAAACCCTAGATCCACTCCATCCGCCGCCGCCGGACGAAATTCCGCAGGCCGGACGTGTCCGGTTTCACCCCGCCGCCACGTGTCACGCCCCCATTCGCCGCGCCGCCGCCCCACTTCGTCGCCGCCACCGGCCCACGAGGGCCCGAAGCTGGCCCTCCACCGCTCCCGCCTGGGCCAGAGTCGCGCCGCCCGGTTTCTTCCCCGCACCCGGCCGCCACTCCGCCACCCGGCGCCGCCCCGCCGCCTCACCACTTCGCCGCGCCGCTCCTTCCGTCGGCCGCCGCCCCTCCATGCCGGCGACCGCGCCGCGGCCACCGCCCTCTCCGGCCACCTCGCCGGCCGGCCTCGTCCCCCTCCTCCTCCGACCGGCTTCTCTCCGGCGAGCTCCAGCTCCAAGTCCGGCGAGCCTCGGTTCCCGCGCATGAACAGTACCCAGATCTAGATCTGAGACGGTTGTTTCTCCTCCCGAAACCCAAATTATTTTGCTATGTTCATCGTGCCGTAACTTTGCATCCGTAGATCCGTTTTGGGCGTGTAGCATATCAAAATGTTTGCCTCAAAGAGCACATCATTTCATCTCATTGCATCATTTTCATTTGAGCTCATCTTGATGCCCGAAATGCTGTTGGAAGAGTGCTATTTGAGTTAATTGTCAGATCTGCTGCACCAAATAGCTTTTTGTCATTTTTGCCATGATTAATGTGTGCATGATATGCCCCTGAGCTCTACATGTGTTTTGTTATATGATTTGCTATCTTTCTAGAGGTGCCATCCATGTATTTTTGTGATGTGTGGGGTGACTAGAACAAGCTTGCAAAGTGGTGCATTCGTTAATGCTGATTTCAGGGACTTAGCAATTCCACTAAGTCCTTGGTTTGTTTTTATCAATATGCCATATGTTCATGTTGTTTCCTAGTGATCCATGCCTCTTTTGAGGATAATCAGTAAGGATGATTTGTTAATCTTGTAGTGCTCTATCCATCCGTGTCTTTGTTTGCAATTATGGAGCACCCTAGCTTGAGTCAATCAAGCTCTACTTTTGCTATTTTGTGAATCTGGGCAGATTGTCTACTTGTTAGCGATTTTGCCGAGGATGTTGTAGTTGATCCGTGCATGCTATGTTGTTGTTCCTACCATGTCTAGCTTATACAATGTGTATTCTTGATGGGTGCATGCTTATATTGTCATGCCTTGCTCTGTAGTGAGTGCATCGAGCTCGTAAACATGCCTACTTGATATCTGATTTGCATGCTCCAGTTTTTCACTAAGTCTGAGATCTGATTATGTTTTTGCCATGTTCACACGCTTGCAATTGTATTTTCGGATCCCTTTTGGCTCAAGGTCACTAAGGGACTTTTGTTAAGCTCTTTGAGTAGCTCCATTCCATGCCTTGCTTTTCCATGTTAAGTCCCTGTAGCATATAGTTTTCTTGCTCCAAAGTGTGCTACCTGATCTGAAATTCCAGACAAGTGTTAATTTCACTAAGTCTAAAACCTGTTTACCAATTGCATTTTTGCCATGCTTGTTTGAACCTGTTAATTGATGAATTGGCCGTAGCTCAGTGTTCATGTTTTGTTAAGCATTATGAGTGGATCCCTGCCATATATTTTGTTGCCATGTTTGAGTACTGTAGCATATTAATCTTGTTGCATTTAGATGGCTACTTGCTGTTTATCGCAGACCGGTGCCATATTTGAATTGCTTGCCATTTCCAAGCCGTGCCTCCGATTCCGGTGATCTTTACATCGATTTCAACCGAAATCACCTCACCTTTCCAGTGGCACTCTTGGATTTCCAAGTTGAGGCCAGGTTCTTTCATCCCTTGTCAAATCTTGCATATGCATCACATATCGCATCCCGCATAGCATACCATGTTGCATCATGTTGTTTGAGCTTTGCACGTGGTTGATTGTGTTCTTGTTGCTTGTTTGTCTTGTTTGGGTAGAGCCGGGAGACGAGTTCGCTAACGAGGAGCCCGTTGAGTTTGCTTTCGAGGATCCAGTCAACTCTGACAACTTTGCAGGCAAGATGATCATACCCTCGAAATCACTTCTATCTTTGCTTTGCTAGATGCTCGCTCTTTTGCTATGCCTATGCTACGATGCCTACCACTTGCTTATCATGCCTCCCAAATTGCCATGTCAAACCTCTAACCCACCATGTCCTAGCAAACCGTTGATTGGCTATGTTACCGCTTTGCTCAGCCCTCTTATAGCGTTGCTAGTTGCAGGTGAAGATTGGAGACCGTTCCTTGTTGGAACATTATTTTTCTTGTTGGGATATCATTATATTGCCTTGTTATCTTAATGCATCTATACACTTGGTAAAGGGTGGAAGGATCGGTCTTTTGCCTAGTGTTTTGTTCCACTCTTGCCGCCCTAGTTTTCCGTCATATCGGTGTTATGTTCCCGGATTTTTGCGTTCCTTACGCGGTTGGGTAATAATGGGAACCTCTTGACAGTTCGCCTTGAATAAAACTCTTCCAGCAATGCCCAACTTTGGTTTTACCATTTGCCACCTAGCCTCTTTTTCCCTTGGGTTTCCGGAGCCCGAGGGTCATCTTATTTAAACCCCCCCTCCCCCCCCGGGGCCAGTGCTCCTCTGAGTGTTGGTCCAACCTGTCAGCTGCCGGTGGACACCAGGGGCAACTCTAGGCTAGCCTACCCGTACCTTGGACAATCTGAGTGTGCCCTGAGAACGAGATATGTGCAGCTCCTATCGGGATTTGTCGGCACATTCGGGCGGTGTTGCTGGATTTGTTTTAACTTGTCGAAGTGTCTTGTAGAACCGGGATACCGAGTCTGATCGGAATGTCTCGGGAGAAGGTATATCCTTCGTTGACCGTGAGAGCTTGTCATGGGCTAAGTTGGGACTCCCCTGCAGGGATTTGAACTTTCGAAAGCCGTGCCCGCGGTTATGGGCAGATGGGAATTTGTTAATGTCTGGTTGTAGATAACTTGAACCTTAACTTAATTAAAATGAATCAACTGTGTGTGTTACCGTGATGGTCTCTTCTCGGCGGAGTCCGGGAAGTGAACACGGTGTTGGAGTAATGCTTGCGCAGGTTGTTCTCTAGTTATTCGTTTGTGCTTTGCCTTCTCTTCTCGCTCTCTTTTGCGAACAGGTTAGCCACCATATATGCTAGTCGCTTGCTGCAACTCCACATAATTACCTTGCCTTACCTATAAGCTTAAATAGTCTTGACCGTGAGGGTGCGAGATTGCTGAGTCCCTGTGGCTCACAGATTACTTCCAAACCAGATGCAGGGCCTGATGACTCTGTTCCAGATGATGCGCTTGAGCTCAAGTGGGAGTTCGACGAGGACTCACGCCGTTACTATGTGTCTTTCCCTGATGATCAGTAGTGGTGCCCAGTTGGGGCGATCGGGACCATGTCGCATGTTGGGTTGATCTTTTATTTTGGCACCGTAGTTGGGCCATGAGTGATTGGATGATGTAATGCTATTTATGTACTTTGTTTGACGTGGCGAGTGTAAGCCAACTATGTACCTTCCCTTTTTATTATCTATTTACATGGGATGTTGTGAAGATTGCCTTACTTGCGACATTGCTTTCAATGCGGTTATGCCTCTAAGTCGTGCTTCGACACATGGGAGATATAGCCGCATCGAGGGCGTTACACTACAGCAAGTTGATCAAATGTACTCTTATCATCTTGTGATCTCCAGATTTGGGTAACAGAGTATGCCTCAGGATTGGGTTGATTGTAGGCAGACCTGACAACAAATAATGCATAGATCCAAGCTTGTGTGTCTTCAAAGCTTTGTCTGGGATCTCCTTGTACATGTTTTCCATAGAGTTGTGGTCTTTCTTTTTCTTGGCATACACATCCAAATCATCCTCATGATCTTCTGGGGCATTGATCAACTTGGCCCACTCATCAACAGTTGATTGGTACCTTGTACCCTTAGACATCCATATAATCTACCATCTGGATAGAAATGAGCTGTAGAATAGAACTGCATAATGAGCTGATCATTCCATTTGGTAAGCTTATGTCCCACAAACTTGTCAACACCACAAGCTTTGAAGCTTTCATGCACTCCTGGGAAATAGTCTTCATTCTCATCAATGAATTCCCAATTAACCCATTTCATATCATAGACTATAGGCTTCTTGTCCAGCAGAATGGTCTCATAGAAATCCTGTTGTTCCTTGGTGTGGAACCTATAGTCCACTGCAGTCCTCCTCCTCATAGCATATGGATCAGACAGTCTCCAAAGTCTCAATCCTGCATCCTTCCCGATGTTCATGTCCTCATCCACTGGATGAGTGTCATTGTGTTCTGGAATATTTGGTTTCGGTTTCCTCGACACTTGGGCTTCTGCATCTTCTTCTTCAACTTCAGGCACTGGGGCCTTGTTCTTCCCTTCAGCTGGGATGTTCCTGGTGCTTCTCTTGGGCTTAGAAGCCTTTTGAGCTTGAGTTGTAGCCCTGGGGGTAGTCTTGGGCTTTGAAGTGGCAGCCCCTGACTTAATGGCATCCCCCATAAGCTTCTGGGACTTGGGTACTGGTGCAGCATCCTCTTCCTCTTCCTCTTCTTCTGGATCGCTCATTATAGAGGATTTGCCAATGACTCTGGCAATGGTCTTCTTGACCCTCTCTTTCATTTTCTTTCCCTCTCCAGCAGCCTCTTTAGTTGGCTTAGGGATTTCAGTAGTTGAGGCTCTGGCCTTCAAGGTTGGCACCCTCTTGGCAGGGGTCTTCTTATGTAGTCCAGGCTTTACTGTTGAGGCATTGCCATATTCCTTCTTTAGTACTTCCTTTCTGGAGATCACTTCTTCCTCAACAGCCACATAGTTCTCATCTTCAGAATCTAAGGTTTTCTTCTTCCTTGTTCTGGTGGTTGCCTTGGGCAAGTTACTAGGAGTGCTCCTGCTACCCTCATCATAGCTGCTTGAGGGACTAGTGCCCTCACTCATGTGCACTTCCTCTTCTGACTTGTTCTGACTATCACTTTGGTTAGACATCCTGGCAATCAAACAGACAGCAAACCCTGTGAATAGATATAGATGAGGTAGAATAGATGAGCATCACAAAGTGAAGAGTTTTGCAAAACAAATGAGTCAAAAACTTAGTTTTAGTTCTCCACAGAAATCATTTCGGAGCTACCGATTTGTCAAACTCGGTGATACCGAAGAAACTGTTGGAGGCTAAACTAGTGAACTCGGTCAGACCGAGTCATAGTTTGGTGGCTCCGAGATTGCTAGGGTTTCACAGAGAGTCGAATTCGGTCGCGCTGATTTGCAATTTTCGGTCACACCGAGAAGCGCATGTGCAATGGCCTAAGCCGAATCGGTGGGACCGATTTCTACAACTTGGTCGGTCCGAGATGAGCTCGGCGGAGACCTAAACCTAAATTTTTGAATCAAACCTAACCTAAAGGGAGTTTTCTCTAGATAGATTGATTTCATACGTGGTAATGATCATGGAAAAGCAATGTGCTAAGAATCGGAGTAAGGAATTAGCACACAAGATCAAACTCATACCCTAGTTCGGCAGGAGTTCTCTACGGCGACAACGGCGGGGCAGAATCCCATTGATGGCGATGGAAACCAGTGGCGGGAGGTTGCTAGCGACGAGGAGACGATCCAGAGACCTGAGGCGGCAGAGCAGGACACGCGCGGGCTGAGGAGGTTTGAAGAAATTTCCAAAATATCACCCGTGGCACCGAGATGCAGAATCGCAAGCGGTTACTGCAACTTTGATGCAGAGCATCCTATGGACATCATCATGTCAAGAGTCTGTTTGGTTCACATACATAAAGGTGAATCAACTCCTTTACACGTGCTCACTTGACCCCTTCGAGGATGGTATACTACTTGACACTTCTCCCGTGTGCATGCATAGGTATTGTCGGAGCTTCACGGATGTTGAGGAGGAATGCAAGACAAGGAACAACTACACCATTCACAAGGGAAGCCTAGAAGCGACGATGCAAGAAGACGAAGTTGCTGAAGCTACATCGGCCAGACATCCGGGCCAGAGGCCGGACATCCGGCGCCTGTGCAGCCTCCAAGGAGATGCACCAAAAAACGGCTGAAGCATCAGCGGCCGGACATCTGGCCCGTGTGCCCGGACATCCAGCGCCTCAGCAACGCGCGGACATCCGGCATCCCTCCCGGAAATCCGGCATCCCCTATCTAGAGAAGGACTCAAACTGCAACTTCATCCTGGACATCCGGCCCGTGACCCAGACATCCGGCCTCCCGCGAACGGCCAGACATCCGGACCCCAGCCCGGACATACGGCGCCTGCTTGCGCGCAGAGTCGGGCCAGAGGCCCATGTATCCCTTTCCCACTTACCCCTTCGTGTCTTAGACTATATATACTACTCCCCCTCCTCCTAGTTAGGGTTAGCAAAGTAGTAGCTCATTTAGAGATAGAGCTTTGCTCATCCATTACGGATCTACTCCACGAGACAGACCGCGACCCCTCTTTGGAGAAGATCCACCTTGGATTCAAGACCCCTCACGGGAAGATCCCCTCGTGGATTCAAGACCTCCTCATGGAGATGAACCTTACCTTGTATCTTTCCCTTTGTTGTTCATGTACCTTGTGGATCTTGTGTGTTTGATTTTCTAGTGGATGTGTGATTGGGCTTCTTCTTGAGTGTTTCCCCTTGTGATTTCTCTCCGTTCTTCCCCGTGTTCTTCGTGTTCTTAGTTGAGATCCGCTCTTTTTGTGAAAGATCGGTGCTACCTCTTGAGCTTGCGTTGGTTTTCCCTTGAAGAGGGAAGGGTGATGCAGCACAGTAGCGTAAGTATTTCCCTCAGTTTTGAGAACCAAGGTATCAATCAAGTAGGAGATAACACACAAGTCACCTAGTACCTGCACAAACAAACAAGAACCTCGCAACCAACGCGATAAAGGGGTTGTCAATCCCTTCACGGTCACTTACGAGAGTGAGATCTGGTAGAGATAATAAGATAAATATTTTTGGTATTTTTATTGTATAGATTGGAAAATAAATATTGCAAAATAGAAATAACAAATTGATAGGAAAACAATATGATGGAAGATAAACCCGGGGGCATAGGTTTCACTAGTGGCTTCTCTCAAGATAGCAATTTCTACGATGGGTGAACAAATTACTATCGAGCAATTGATAGAAAAGTGCATAGTTATGAGAATATCTAGGCATGATTATGTATATAGGCATCATGTTCGCGACAAGTAGACCGAAACGATTCTGCATCTACTACTATTACTCCACACATCGACCGCTATCCAGCATGCATCTAGAGTATTAAGTTCATAAGAACAGAGTAACGCATTAGGCAAGATGACATGATGTAGAGGGATAAACTCAAGCAATATGATATAAACCCCATCTTTTTATCCTCGATGGCAACAATACAATACGTGCCTTGCTGCCCCTGCTGTCACTGGGAAAGGACACCGCAAGATTGAACCCAAAGCTAAGCACTTCTCCCATTGCAAGAACCATCAATCTAATAGGCCAAACCAAACTGATAATTCGAAGAGACTTGCAAAGATATTTAAATCATGCATAAAAGATTTCAAAGAAGAATCAAATATTGTTCATAGATAATCTTGATCATAAAGCCAGAATTCATCGGATCTCGACAAACACACCGCAAAAAGAATTACATCGAATAGATATCCAAGAGAATCGAGGAGAACTTTGTATTGAGATCCAAAGAGAGAGAAGAAGCCATCTAGCTAATAACTATGGACCCGAAGGTCTGTGGTCAGCTACTCACACATCATCGCAGAGGCTATTGTGTTGATGTAGAAGCCCTCCGTGATTGATTCCCCCTTCGACGAAGCGCCAGAAAAGGCCCCAAGATGGGATATCACGGGTACAGAAGGTTGCGGGGTGGAAATAGGGTTTTGTGGTGCTCCCGGATGTTTTCAGGGTATATGGATATATATAGGAGGAAGAAGTACGTCGGTGTAACTGCGAGGGGCCCACGAGGGTGGGGGCGCGCCTGCCCCCCTGGGCGCGCCCCCTGCCTCGTGGCCTCCTCACTTCTTTCTAGACGGCCACTCCAAGTCTCCTGGATCACATTTGTTCCAAAAATAACTCTCCCGAAGGTTTCATTCCGGTTGGATTCCGTTTGATATTCCTTTTCTGCAAAACACTGAAATAGGCAAAAAAACAGCAATTTGCACTAGGCCTTTGGTTAGTAGGTTAGTCCCAAAAATAATATAAAAAGGTAAATTAAAGTCCATTAAACATTCAAAACAGATAATATAATAGCATGGAACAATAAAAAATTATAGATACGTTGGAGACGTATCAAGCATACCCAAGCTTAATTCTTGCTCGTCCTCAAGTAGGTAAATGATAAAAAACAGAATTTTTGATGTGGAATGCTACCTAGCATAATTCTCAATGTAATTTTCTTTATTGTGGCATGAATGTTCAAATCCGAAAGATTCAAGACAAAAGTTTAATGTTGACATAAAAATAATAATACTTCAAGCATACTAATAAAGCACTCAAAATAACATGGCCAAAGAAACTTATCCCTACAAAATCATATAGTCTGGCTATGCTCCATATTCACCACACAAAATATTTAAATCAAGCACAACCCCGATGACAAGCCAAGAAATTGTTTCATACTTTTGATGTTCTCAAACTTTTTCAATCTTCACGCAATATATGAGCGTGAGCCATGGATATAGCACTATAGGTGGAATAGAATGGTGGTTGTGGAGAAGACAAAAAGGAGAAGATAGTCTCACATCAACTAGGCATATCAACAGGCTATGGAGATGCCCATCAATAGATATCAATGTGAGTGAGTAGGGATTGCCATGCAACGGATGCACTAGAGCTATAAGTGTATGAAAGCTCAATAAAAGAAACTAAGTGGGTGTGCATCCAACTCGCTTGCTCACGAAGACCTAGGGCATTTTGAGGAAGCCCATCATTGGAATATACAAGCCAAGTTCTATAATATGAAATTCCCACTAGTATATGAAAGTGACAACATAGGAGACTCTCTATCATGAAGATCATGGTGCTACTTTGAAGCACAAGTGTGGTAAAAGGATAGTAATGTTGTCCCTTCTCTCTTTTTCTCTCGTTTTTTTATTTGGGCCTTTTTCTCTTTTTTATGGCCTCTTTTTTTCTTCTGGAATCTCATCCCGACTTGTGGGGGAATCATAGTCTCCATCATCATTTCCTCACTAGGACAATGCTCTAATAATGATGATCATCACACTTTTATTTACTTACAACTCAAGAATTACAACTCGATACTTAGAACAAAATATGACTCTATGTGAATGCCTCCGGCGGTGTACCGGGATGTGCAATGACTCATGAGTGACATGTATGAAAGAATTATGAAGGTGGCTTTGCCACAAATACGATGTCAACTACATGATCATGCAAAGCAATATGACAATGATGAAGCATGTCATAATAAATGGAACGGTGGTAGGTTGCATGGCAATATATCTCGGAATGGCTATGGAAATGCCATAATAGGTAGGTATGGTGGCTGTTTTGAGGAAAGTATATGGTGGGTTTATGGTGCCGGTGAAAGTTGCGCGGTACTAGAGAGGCTAGCAATGGTGGAAAGGTGAGAGTGTGTATAATCCATGGACTCAACATTAGTCATAAAGAACTCACATACTTATTGCAAAAATCTATTAGTTATTGAAACAAAGTACTATGCACATGCTCCTAGGGGGATAGATTGGTAGGAAAAGACCATTGCTCGTCCCCGACCGCGACTCATAAGGAAGACAGTCAATAAATAAATCTTGCTCCGACTTCATCACATAACGGTTCACCATACGTGCATGCTACGTGAATCACAAACTTTGACACAAGTATTTCTCAAATTCACAACTACTCAATTAGCATGACTCTAATATCACCATCTTCATATCTCAAAACAATCATCAAGTATCAAACTTCTCATAGTATTCGATGCACTTTTTATGATAGTTTTTATTATACCCATCCTGGATGCCTATCACATTAGGACTAATTTTATAACCAAAGAAAATTACCATGCTGTTCTAAAGTACTCTCAAAATAATATGAGTGAATCATGAGAGAATAATTTCTATAAAATAAAACCACCACCGTGCTCTAAAAAGATATAAGTGAAGCACTAGAGCAAAATTATCTAGCTCAAAAGATATAAGTGAAGCACATAGAGTATTCTAATAAATTCCGATTCATGTGTGTCTCTCCCAAAAGGTGTGTACAGCAAGTATGATTGTCTTAAACTAAAAATCAAAGACTCAAATCATACAAGACGCTCCAAGCAAGACACATATCATGTGGTGAATAAAAATATAGCCTCAAGTAAAGTTACCGATGGACGAAGACGAAAGAGGGGATGCCTTTCGGGGCATCCCCAAGCTTAGGCTTTTGGTTGTCCTTGAATTTTACCTTGGGGTGCCTTGGGCATCCCCAAGCTTAGGCTCTTGCAACTCGCTGTTCCAAAATCCATCAAATCTTTACCCAAAACTTGAAAACTTCACAACAGAAAACTTCAACAGAAAATCTCATGAGCTCCGTTAGTACAAGAAAACAAACCACCACTTCAAGGTACTATAATGAACTCATTCTTTATTTATATTGGTGTTAAACCTACTATATACCAACTTCTCTATGGTTCATACCCCCCCGATACTAGCCATAGATTCATCAAAATAAGCAAACAACACACGAAAAACAGAATCTATCAAAAATAGAACGGTCTGTAGTAATCTGTAGGTTTCGAATACTTATGTAACCTCAAAAATTCTGAAATAAATTGGTGGACGTGAGAAATTTGTCTATTAATCATCTTCAAAAAGAATCAACCTAATTGCACTCCCCAGTAAAAAAGGCAGCAAATCTCATGAGTGCTAAAGTTTCTGTTTTTTACAGCAAGATCACATAAACTTCCCCCAAGTCTTCCCAAATGTTCTACTTGGCACAAACACTAATTAAAAGCATAAAATCACATCTAAACAGAATCTAGATGAATTGTTTATTACTAAACAGAAACAAAAATAAAATTGGGTTGCCTCCCAACAAGCGCTATCGTTTAACGCCCCTAGCTAGGCATAAAAACAAGAATAGATCTATGTATTGTCATCTTTGGTATGCAATCCATAAGTGGATCTCATAATAGATTCATAAGGTAATTTAATTTCCTTTCTAGGAAAGTGTTCCATGCCTTTTCTTAATGGAAATTGGAATCTAATATTTCCTTCTTTCATATCAATAATTGCACCAATCATTCTAAGGAAATGTCTACCAAGAATAATGGGACATGTAGGATTGCAATCTATATCAAGAACAATGAAATCTACGGGCACATAATTCCTATTTGCAACAATAAGAACATCATTAATCCTTCCCATAGGTTTCTTAATAGTGGAATCCGTGAGGTGCAAATTTAAAGAACAATCATCAAATTCACGGAAACCTAACACATAACACAAAGTTTTTGGAATCGTGGAAACACTAGAACCCAAATCACATAAAGCATAGCATTCATGATCTTTAATTTTAATTTTAGTAGTAGGTTCCCACTCATCATAAAGTTTTCTAGGGATAGAAACTTCTATTTCAAGCTTTTCTTCATAAGATTTCATTAAAGCATCAACGATATGTTTGGTAAAAGCTTTATTTTGACTATAAGCATGAGGAGAATTTAGCACGGATTGCAACAAGGAAATACAATCTATCAAAGAGCAATTATCATAATTAAATTCCTTGAAATCCAAAATAGTGGGTTCATTGCTATGTTAATTTTTGACCTCATCAATCGCACTTTTACCAATTTTTGCATCAAGATCTAAAAACTCTGAATCATCGGGACGCCTTCTAGCTAAAGTTGACTCATCTCCAGTCCCATCATTATCAAGATTCATATTGCAAAACAAAGATTTAATAGGAGACACATCAATCACTTTTAGATCTTCATCCTTACTATCATGGAAACTAGAAGAACACGCTTTTATAAAGCAATCTTTTTTAGCACACATCCTAGCGGTTCTTTCTTTGCACTCATCAATGGAAATTCTCATAGCTTTGAGAGACTCGTTGATATCATGCTTAGGTGGAATAGATCTAAGTTTCAAAGAATTGACATCAAGAGAAATTCTATCCACGTTCCTAGCCAACACATCAATCTTAGGCAATTTTTCTTCAAGCAAAGCATTGAAATTCTTTTGCGAAATCATAAATCCTTTAACACTAGTTTCAAAACCAAAGGGCATCTTATTAAAATTTCTGTAAGAGTTGTTGTAGGAATTACCATAATTATTAGAGGAATTACTAGGAAACGGCCTAGGATTAAAGTTTCCTCTATACACGTTGTTACCAAAATTGTTCCTACCAACAAAATTCATATCCATAGATTCATTATTATTCTAAATCAAGCTAGACAAAGGCATATCATTAGGATCATAAGAAACACTCTTATTAGCAAACAATTTCATAAGTTCATCCATCTTTCCACTCAAAACATTAATTTCTTCTATAGCATGAACCTTTTTACTAGTAGATCTTTTGGTGTGCCATTGAGAATAATTAACCATAATATTATCTTGGAGTTTAGTAGCTTCTCCTAAAGTGATTTCCATAGAAGTGCCCCTCGTGGCCGAATCTAAAAGATTTCTAGAAGCAAAATTCAACCCAGCATAAAAAAATTGTATGGTCATCCACAAATTAAAACCATGTGTAGGGCAATTACGTATCATTAATTTCATACTCTCCCAAGCTTGTGCAACATGCTCATGATCAAGTTGCTTAAAATTCATGATATCATTTCTAAGAGAGATGATCTTAGTGGGAGGAAAATACTTAGATATAAAAGCATCTTTGCACTTATTCCATGAATCAATACTATTTTTAGGCAAAGACGAAAACCAAGTTTTAGCACGATCTCTAAGCAAAAACGGAAATAGCTTCAATTTAACAATATAATTATCCACATCTTTCTTCTTTTGCGTATCACACAAATCAACAAAGCTGTTTAGATGGGTAGCGGCATCTTCACTAGGAAGGCCAGAAAACGGATCTTTCATGACAAGATTTAGCAAAGCAGTATTAATTTCACAAGATTCAGCATCGGTAATAGGATCAATCGGAGTGCTAATAAAGTTATTATTGTTGGTATTGGAAAAGTCACACAATTTAGTATTATCTTGAGCCATCATGACAAACAATCCAACACACAAGCAAGCAAGAGGCAAGCAAAAAGAGGCGAGCGAAAAAGAGGCGAGCGGAAAAGAGGGCGAATAAAATGGCAAGGGTGAAGTGGGGGAGAGGAAAACGAGAGGCAAATGGCAAATAATGTAATGCGAGGGATAAGAGTTTGTGATGGGTACTTGGTATGTCTTGACTTGTGCATAGATCTTCCCGACAATGGCGCCACAAATCCTTCTTGCTACCTCTTGAGCTTGCGTTGGTTTTCCCTTAAAGAGGAAAGGGTGATGCAGCACAGTAACGTAAGTATTTCTCTCAGTTTTGAGAACCAAGGTATCAATCCAGTAGGAGATAGCACACAAGTTACCTAGTACCTGCACAAACAAACAAGAACCTCGCAACCAACGCGAAAAGGGGTTGTCAATCCCTTTAGGGTCACTTACGAGAGTGAGATCTGATAGAGATAATAAGATAAATATTTTTGGTATTTTTATTGTATCGATTGTAAAATAAAGATTGCAAAATAGAAATAAAAAATTGATAGGAAAATAATATGATGGAAGATAGACCCGGGGGGGCATAGGTTTCACTAGTGGCTTCTCTCAAGATAGCAATTTCTACGATGGGTGAACAAAATTACTGTCGAGCAATTGATAGAAAAGTGCATAGTTATGAGAATATCTAGGCATGATCATGTATATAGGCATCATGTCCGTGACAAGTAGACCGAAATGATTCTGCATCTACTACTATTACTCCACACATCGACCGCTATCCAGCATGCATCTAGAGTATTAAGTTCATAAGAACAGAGTAACGCATTAGGCAATATGACATGATGTAGAGGGATAAACTCAAGCAATATGATATAAACCCCATCTTTTTATACTCGATGGCAACAGTACAATATGTGCCTTGCTGCCCCTGTTGTCATTGGGAAAGGACACCGCAAGATTGAACCCAAAGCTAAGCACTTCTCCCATTGCAAGAATGATCAATCTAGTAGGCCAAACCAAACTGATAATTCGAAGAGACTTGCAAAGATATTTAAATCATGCATGAAATATTTCAGAGAAGAATCAAATATTGTTCATAGATAATCTTGATCATAAACCCACAATTCATCGGATCTCGACAAACACACCGCAAAAAGAATTACATCGAAAAGATCTCCAAGAGAATCGAGGAGAACTTTGTATTGAGATCTAAAGAGAGAGAGAAGAAGCCATCTAGCTAATAACTATGGACCCGAAGGTCTGTGGTAAACTACTCACACATCATGGGAGAGGCTATGGTGTTGATGTAGAAGCCCTCCGTGATTGATTCCCCCTCCGGTGGAGCGCCGAAAAAGGCCCCAAGATGGGATCTCACGGGTACAGAAGGTTGTGGCGGTGGAAATAGGGTTTCGTGGTGCTCCCGGATGTTTTCGGGGTATATAGATATATATATAGGAGGAAGAAGTACGTCGGTGGAGCTGCAAGGGGCCCACGAGGGTGGGGGCGTGCCTGCCCCCTGCCTCGTGGCCTCCTCGCTTCTTTCTTGACGACCACTCCAAGTCTCCTAGATCACGTTTTTCCAAAAATAAATCTCCCGAAGGATTTGATATGTCTCCAACGTATCTATAATTTTTGATTGTTCCATGCTATTATATTATCTGTTTTGGATGTTTATGGGCCTTATTATACACTATTATATTATTTTTGGGACTAACCTATTAACCCAGAGCCCAGTGCTAGTTTCTATTTTCCCTTGTTTCAGTTTTTCGCAGAAAAGGAATATCAACCGGAGTCCAAACGGAATGAAACCTTCGGGAGCATGATTTTTGGAACGAACGTGATCCAGGAGACTTGGAGTTGAAGTCAAGGAAGCTTCGAGGTGGCCACGAGGCAGGGAAGCGCGCCTGCCCCCCTGGGCGCGTCCCCACCCTCGTGGGCCCCTCGTGGCTCCCCTGACCGACTTCTTTCGCCTATATATGTCCATATACCCTAAAAACATTAGGGAGCAGAATAGATCGGGAGTTCCACCACGAGAAGCCTCTGTAGCCACAGAAAACCAATCGGGGCCCTGTTCCGGCACCTTGCCGGAGGGGGGATCCCTCACCGGTGGCCATCATCATCATCCCGGCACTCTCCATGATGAGGAGGGAGTAGTCCACCCTCGGGGCTGAGGGTATGTACCAGTAGCTATGTGTTTGATCTCTCTCTCTCTCTCTCGTGTTCTTGAGGTGATACGATCTTGATGTATCGTGAGCTTTGCTATTATAGTTGGATCTTATGATGTTTCTCCCCCTCTACTCTCTTGTAATGTATTGAGTTTTCCCTTTGAAGTTATCTTATCGGATTGAGTCTTTAAGGATTTGAGAACACTTGATGTATGTCTTGCCGTGCTTATCTGTGGTGACAATGGGATATTCATGTGATCCACTTGATGTATATTTTGGTGATCAACTTGCGGGTTTCGCCCATGAACCTATGCATAGGGGTTGGCACAGGTTTTCGTCTTGACTCTCCGGTAGAAACTTTGGGGCACTCTTTGAGGTTCTATGTGTTGGTTGAATAGATGAATCTGAGATTGTGGATGCATATCGTATAGTCATACCCACGGATACTTGAGGTGACATTGGAGTATCTAGGTGACATTAGGGTTTTGGTTGATTTGTATCTTAAGGTGTTATTCTAGTACGAACTCTTGAATAGATCGATCCGAAAGAATAACTTTGAGGTGGTTTCGTACCCTACCATAATCTCTTCGTTTGTTCTCCGCTATTAGTGACTTTAGAGTGAATCTTTGTTGCATGTTGAGGGATAGTTATATGATCCGATTATGTTATTATTGTTGAGAGAACTTGCACTAGTGAAAGTATGAACCCTAGGCCTTGTTTCCTAGCATTGCAATACCGTTTGTGCTCACTTTTATCATTAGTTACCTTGCTATTTTATATTTTTCAGATTACAAATACCTTTATCTGCCATCCATATTGCACCTGTATCACCATCTCTTCGCTGAACTAGTGCACCTATACAATTTACCATTGTATTGGGTGTGTTGGGGACACAAGAGACTCTTTGCTATTTGGTTGAAGGGTTGTTTGAGAGAGAGCATCTTCATCCTATGGCTCCCACGGATTGATAAACCTTAGGTCATCCACTTGAGGGAAATTTGCTACTGTCCTACAAACCTCTGCACTTGGAGGCCCAACAATGTCTACAAGAAGAAGGTTGTGTAGTAGACATCAATCTCTTTTCTGGCGCCGTTGCCGGGGAGGTGAGTGCTTGAAGGTATATCTTTAGATATTGCAATCGATTCTTTTTGTTTCTTGTTTTATCACTAGTTTAGTCTATAAAACAAAACTACAAAAAATGGAATTGAGTTTGTCTCATACGCTTCATCTTTTTAATATCTTTCGTGAGAATGATGGAAAGTAAAATTGTGCTCAAGTACTAGGAGAAGAAATCTATAAAATGTTTGGCACTAGATCTCCGAATGATGAGCATGATTACAATGTTGTTAGTATGAACTCTTTGAATATCCATAGTACTAATGATGATTGCACTATTCATGATGAAAATGTCTCTTATAAGCATGTCAATTTTTGTGGAGTGCATTGGGTTTGCAAGTACACACCAAATAGGGAAGGTAAATATTGCAAGAGGCATAAGCATTTAGAAACTAAATTGTTGCAACAAAGGCTAGATGTTTGTGATGAGAATTTAAATTTTCTTAGCCATACTTGTGAACTTTGCAATGAACGGGGTCATTTAACTATCCGATGCAAATTGTTTCATGATCTAATCGTGTCCAAAAATTGTGATGACTTGATTTCCCTTGCACATTATAATGAACTTAGTTTGCTTATGGGTTACAAAGAAATGAAACGTATAACTAAGCATCTTCCAGAATTGTCCCGTTATAAACTTCTTGATTTTGATCTAGGGAAAATTTATATGTATTGTGCGGTGAATTGCATTGAAAATCCTTATATTACCAATTACATAAAGACAAGAAAACAAATAGAATATGAAGAGAATACTAATGAAAGGGGAGAGACTTCCCAATATCCTCCTATTATTTCTTATGATGAATCAGGTAACGAGGAGGAGCCTTCTATTCAACCAATCTCATTAATAAGGAGCTCCAAAAAGAGGATTGAACCCACACATGATGTGGTGAAGAAGAAGAAAAGAAAAAGGAAGAGAGGTAAAAAGATATCTCTCCCAAATAATGTTGCTCCTATTATTGTTGTGCCTCATGAAAATGAATCAAAAACAATTGTGGAAGATGATGCACTTGATGCTGATCTCGTTATGCCTATTGCTTGTTGTGATGATTATGATTGGTAAGATAATGATACTTCTTATGATCTTGAAAATCTTTTTGGCACCTGCTTGGAAGAATATGATAATTGCTATACTATTGGTGTTATCCATACTATTAATGATGAGAGTGACTATGCTTATGATATGAAAAGGCCCAAGCTTGGGGATGCTATGTTTGATGAAGATGATGTTTTTGAGAATATATTTGTTGCAATTAATGTTTGTCCCCATCTTGGGGATGCTACGCTTAATGAAGATGATATTTTTAGTCTCCCAAGTTTTGATATGCAAAGTTATAATGATGATAGCATGCCTCTCACTTATGATGATTATATTGATGAAAGTGGGTTTGGAAGAGTGTCAACTTTAGGAAGTAATGATCCCACTATTTTGAAGGATGTTGAATCTTATTGTGATAATTATGAAAGTGGACTTGGAGAGGTCATGACTTTATTTAGTAATGATTCCACTATCTTGGAAGAGGTTTCAATTGATTATGATGAGAACAAAGTTGCTACCTATGATGATTATTGTGATGATACTTATGCTATAAAGAGTAGTGATGATTATATTTACAAAACTTGTCATGATTATGATTACCCTTTTCCTAACATTACTCTTTTAATGTGGAAACAATTTATAGTATTCGAGTCTCTTATGATACTCTGTAACGCCCCGAGACCGTTGTGCCAGGTGTCGTTCAGTTATTCGCTGTTGTTGCCTTGTCATTTGCTTGCGTGTTGCATCTTTCCACGTCATCATGTGCATTGCATCATCATATTTTCAAAACTTGCATTAGTTCGGGTCTCCCAGTTCCGTCCATTGTCCGTTCTCAGCCCAGACACACTTGCACGCGTCCGCGACATGTCCGTAATATTATTTTATAAGTGGCCGGAAAATGTTCTCGGTTTGGGTTGAAAGTTGGCGTGCGGTCTTATTATAGTGTGGATATACCGCCTGTCAAGTTTCATCGCATTCGGAGTTCGTTTGATAGCCCAACCGTTAAACTATAGCGGCATTATAGCCGGTCTAACGTCGGACATTTTTGGTCTCCGGAAACAGTCGTCGGGGCTCTCTCTCTTCTCTTCTCTCATCTCGAGACCGTCTATACAGTCCACTACTCACTGCCAGACCCTACCTAACCTCTCTCCTCAGCCCGCGACCCTCCTCACGCGCACGCCCGAAAGCTGTCCCGGACCCGACTCAGGCTGTCGCTACCATTGTGTGCGGATCATCCCCGAACATCTACAAAACGTCTCCGTTTTCCTATTTGAACTCCCTACCTTTTTTCGGAACATCCGATTACGATCGGAGGGACCTAACCGCCCTAAACTGGTATGTTTTGCTATATATAGCTCCCCCTAGTCCATTTCTAGACAAACCCTAATTTCTAGGCAGTTTGTCCCATCCCGCCACCGCTAGCATCTCCCACCTCGGGATCCTTCTCCACCCAATCCCACCACCGCCTCCATTTTCCGTGCCCGACCAACCTCCTTTGGTTGCAGCCCCGCGTCTCCACGCTCGTGCCCGAGCAGGAGCCCCTCAAGACGGAGCTCAATCGCAGCAGGACCCTTGCCTCCCTCGATCCACCTCGTCCCCGTGCGCGAGATCCACTCCTCCCGATCCATCCACCATGGTCGTCGCCCCGCTTCTTCGAGACCAGCCGCTGGTGATCTGCATCCATGCCGCCTCCCACCGCCGACTGCAAGCCAAGGAGCCTCCCCGTGCTACTCCACCTTGCCTCATCGTCCGGCAACCGGCGCTGCCGCCGGCGACCCCGAGATAAGCACCGCTGGCCTTCTCCTACTCCTGTTGTGTCCCTGCTTTCCTCGCCTCACCTCCCTGTCTCTCTGTATCTGTTCAAACAGGAGCACCATGGCTATCGGTCCCCATCAAGCTCCGCGCCCGGACCTCCTCGTTGAACCTCGCCGGAGTTCCTCCATGATGCCAGTAGGAGACCCCTATCTCGTCGTCTCTCTCTTCTTCCTTCCCCTATTCCCTCTCTGAATCTCTCTCTCCTTTATTCAGGCAACAGCAGCAGCCACTGCAGCCTCTCGCCGGCGAGCCGCCGCCTTCCTCCACGCCTCCTCGTCGGCCTCCTCCACCTTCCCATCGCGCCAGCAGCTCCAGCCGCTCAAGTCCCAACCTCGAGTTGCGCCCCTGCCTCGCCATGGTCGCCGGCCTCGTTGTTTCCTTACTGTGAGAAACTTCCATCTTAACCGAATCTTCTTTATTTTCCTAGATCCGTTCTGGCATGTATAGTTTATTTACAATTGCCACTCTGTTTCTCCACGAGCTCAGTAGTAGCCCGACTGGTAAAAGTTCCTTTGTCCCTCCAAGAGGTGTTCGGATCGAGTCCCAGGCGCCTTAGGTTTTTCTTCTATTTTGTTTTTGTCAACGCTGTCACACGCGCTTGGGCCTAATCCGCTGGTGGTCTGCTCTGACCTTCTCAATCCGGCCCAGTTTTGTTATTTTCTCTCCTCAAGGGTTTTTCCATTTGTCCAGGAAAACTATTTTACAGATTAGTCCCTAAAGTCATGCATCTAATAACTTTTCACCCATGCATCGGAATTAAACAAACTATATATGTAAAATGCTTAGAATTTCATCTAGTTTAATAATATGCAACTTTCATCCATGTTAAAAATGTTTAAACTGTTGTTTGTGCCTATGTCATGTTAAAATGCTTTATTTCATAACTAAATAATCGTAGCTCCAAACCTAACAAACTTTATATGTAAATGGGGTAGAAAAATGCCTAGTTTAACATGATGCACTCATCTAGCATGTTTAACAACTCTAAAATTATGTTTAGGGCAGAACAGTACCAAACCTAATATATGCATATGAGGAGTTTTCGGACTTGTTGTTTTGTTGTTCCGGCCTCATTTAAACTTGCCTATATTAGATAGTTTCATCATGCTTCACCTCTTGCCATTCTAACAACACTTAATATTGTTAGGTACATAAACAAGATCGACCTAAATAAGTCATGTGGTGTTTTGTCAATATGCAACGGAGTTGCATATTGAGCTCCACTTAATTTGTAGGGTTGTTTGTGCATTTTGCCATGCCATGCCTCATTAAACCGGACATGCATCATACTTGGTTGTGCATCATGCCATGTTTATGTGGTGGTTGTTTACTATGTTGTTTGCTTCTTTCCGGTGTTGCTTCTTCGGGTTGGTTCCGATAACGTCGTGTGTGTGAGGATCTGTTCGACTACGTTCATTTGTCTTCTTCATGGACTCGTTCTTCTTCCTTGCGGGATCTCAGGCAAGATGACCATACCCTCGAAATCACTTCTATCTTTGCTTGCTAGTTGCTCACTCTATTGCTATGCCTATGCTGCGATACCTACCACTTGCTTATCATGCCTCCCATATTGCCATGTCAAGCCTCTAACCCACCTTGTCCTAGCAAACCGTTGTCTGGCTATGTTACCGCTTTGCTCAGCCCCTCTTATAGCGTTGTTAGTTGCAGGTGAAGATTGGAGCTTGTTCCATGTTTGGAACATGGATATTTGTTGGGATATCATAATATCTCTTATTTAATTAATGCATCTATATACTTGGCAAAGGGTGGAAGGCTCGGCCTTATGCCTAGTGTTTTGTTCCACTCTTGCCGCCCTAGTTTCCATCATATCGGTGTTATGTTCCCGGATTTTGTGTTCCTTACATGGTTGGGTTATAATGGGAACCCCTTGACAGTTCGCTTTGAATAAAACTCCTCCAGCAAGGCCCAACCTTGGTTCTACCATTCGCCACCTAGCCTTTTTCCTTGGGAGTCGCGCATCCCGAGGGTCATCTTTATTTTAACCCCCCCCCCGGGCCAGTGCTTGTCTAAGTGTTGGTCCGAACTAGAGCCACTTGTGGCGCCACCTCGGGGAAACTTGAGGGCTGGTTTTAGCTGTACGTAGTGTTCATCCGGTGTTGCCCTGAGAACGAGATATGTGCAGCTCCTATCAGGATGTCGGCGCATCAGGCGGTCTTGCTGGATTTGTTTTACCATTGTCGAGGATGTCTTGTAACCGGGATGCCGAGTCTGATCGGATTGTCTTGGAAGAAGGAATATCCTTTGTTGACCGTGAGAGCTTGTGATGGGCTAAGTTGGGACACCCCTGCAGGGTTTTGAACTTTCGAAGCCGTGCCTGCGGTTATGGGCAGATGGGAATTTGTTAATGTCCGGTTGTAGAAAACCTGAAACTTAACTTAATTAAAATGCATCAACCACGTGTGTTACCATGACGGTCTCTTCTTGGCGGGGTCCGGGAAGTGAACACGGTGTTGGAGTTATGTTTGGACGTAGGTTGTTTTAGGATCACTTCTTGATCATAGTTTGACGACCGTGCTTTTGCCTTCTCTTCTCGCTCTCATTTGCGTATGTTAGCCACCATATAAGCTAGTCGCTTGCTGCAGCTCCACCTCATACCTTTTACCCTACCTATAAGCTTAAATAGTCTTGATCGCGAGGGTGTGAGATTGCTGAGTCCCCGTGACTCACATATACTTCCAAAACTAGTTTGCGGGTGCCGATGATATCGTGCAGGTGACGCAATCGAGCTCAAGGAGGAGCTCGATGAAGATCTCGTTCATTTTGTTGTTTCGTTTCAGTTGATCAGTAGTGGAGCCCAGTTGGGACGATCGGGGATCTGTGTAGCATTTGGGGTAGTCTTCTTTTATTTTGGTTCCGTAGTCGAACCTTGATTGTATCTGGATGATGTAATGCTTTATTCATGTTTTGTGTGAAGTGGCGAATGTAAGCCAACTATGTATCTCTTACCCTTTATGTATTACATGGGTTGTTTGCGAAGATTACCTCACTTGCGACATTGCTTTCAATGCGGTTATGCCTCTAAGTCGTGTTTCGACACGTGGGAGATATAGCCGCATGGAGGGCGTTACAAGTTGGTAATCAGAGCCTTCCCCGACTTTAGGAGCCCCCTGCTTGATCGAATCGCTGGCGTTGTTGAGTCCAGAAAAATGTTTTGAGTCATTTAGGAATTATATATATCGGAGAGTAGGACTTCTTTTTACTCCTCAGTCCCTTCGTCGCTCTGGTGAGGCATCCTGACGTAGAGTTTTGACTTTTCTCTTCTTGAATTTCACTAAAAAAATGTAGGATCACGCGGGTATCTTGGAATCGTTCCGATGGTTTTGTGACGAGAACATTGTTCTTGGTGCCTCCTGACATTTAGGGGTTGTGGCAGTGTCCCGGGGAGTTGAGCTCCGAGGTGTTGTCGTCACAATTTTATCGTTGTAGTTCTGGAATACCTGAGTTTCGCAGACATCGAAAATATCTTTTATGTAGTTGTTGGTGAGATAACCTCGACGCCACCCAGTACTGGGGCGGGAGTTCGGGAGTATTACCATAACTCGTATAACCGATGCTCTTCGAAGGTTGAGGTAAATGATTTCCGTAGGTTTCTTGGTTATGTGTTGAAGGATGGATACAGCTCCATGTAGGATTTGCTAGTTTTGGGTGAGATATTATGCTTCCCCTGTATCCCCAACACCTGATTGCATAACCGGAAAGTTTCGGGAGTTTATAAGTGGGAATTCAAGTAGCTCTTAGGATATCTTCCCGACAAATGTATGATATGAAATTGGGGTTCGACGTCTAGTGGTCCGCCTATTCATGGTTGGTTTTACAGTGGTCTCGTTGTGTCTTAAAGAGTCCTTGGCTATGCCGACTCGGGGACGCTTCAGATGTCATGTGCACTGCCTTGTACATGATGGTGTTGTACAATCGAGCCCGTGTAGGCCCCACCACAAAAACTTCGGAGAAATCTCTATCATATGTTTGTTCCGGCTTATTCTGCAAGCCAATCCTTTGTTTTGTTTTGAGTTGTGGTATTCGAGTTGCTTCGAAGTCAAATGTTGATTCCATATTTTCCCTAAGCGGTGTTCTCATACTCCGATGTGAACACTAATCCTTCATGATAATCAAGATTGCCATGTCAATCCTTTTTCAACCGACGTGTCTCTCTTCAAGTGGATCCGATCATTTCAACATTCACAAGATCCAATCTCAGTTTTTCATCAATGTTGTTCGTTTCATCCGTCTTCAAGTTGACTTTGTTTTCCCTCCCACCCTTTTTCTTCAAGGACTCATATATCTTAATAAAGTATCCATTTTATTCATGTGAAGACTCTTCATTCATGTCTTTGAATGTTCTTATTCGGTGATTCTCATGAAGATTCTAACAGAGCCTCAAGTTCATCTTTCTTCATTCTTTTCATCTCTGGTGGTTTCAAGTCAAGCTTTGTTGATCATATCCTTTTTCCTCGTTTCAAATACCTTCTCATGCTGGTGCACCTCTTAATCATCCACTTCTCACTATTCAATTGTTCCGGAGTGCTCAAGATATCTCAAGATTCGTGTTTCCACTCTACATTCGTTCAAGCTACTTCGAGATTGTTATCGCATTCAAGCCATTTAATTCAACCGGTGCAACCTCTATTTTAAATAATTGTAACGGTGTATCTTTTGAGTGGGCCCTAACCCACAGGTCTTTTCCCAGGATCTTACCTGACTCTTCTTATTTTCCCGGAGCTGTCCTCAAATTTCTTTTCGAAGTTTGACGTAAGAGCGATTTATCATCAGTCAAATGCCTTTCTCCAAGATCTTTCAATTCTTTTCATCGTTGGTTCAACTTTTCCATTCTTCTTTATTCCGGAGTGTCTCAACAATTTGGTGGTGTGTCTCATCGTCATTCTCGACATTTGAAGACCGAAGAAGAATTTTCCTCCATATCTTGCTCCATTCTCTTCAAAATTCGTGATTCTAGCTGGATGCCATCCTCTCATAGTTATTTTCGATTGTGGGAATTCTTTTCACCTATCCGGAGCAATTCAAGATTCTGTTCAGTTTGATTATCCGGAGCCCATCATCTAAGATTTATTCATTCTTAGCTTTCAGCTATGGTTCTCCAAATCTTACCGGTGCTTCGTTCAAGTGATCTCTAATCAGTTCGTGATCCCTTCGTTCTCGTGTATCTAGATTGTCTCAAGTATCTTCGTTCATTTCACAATTCTTACCTGGTGATTCATCCCTTTACTTCGTTCATTTTCAATTCTACCGGTGGTTCGTTCAAGATTTCTCTTCCTTTGTTATCGTATCAATTCATTCGTTGTTCACAAATCCTAAGGGTGGTTCGTTGAAGACCTTCCCAAGTTTGCGCTATATCTATCTAAATCATTTCTACGAGAATAAGTAGTGTGCCAAATCCATTGCTTGTCATCAATTTAATTGGTGAAGGATACGCATAACATAATTCTTATTCTTGTTCATCCAAGTAAATTCAATTCCTGCTTTCCGGAGTGGTTCATCATATCACATTCTCGGTTCGAGGTGCTTTATCTTTTCCTTCCCGGAGTTCCAAGATCACAAAATTATATAATCACGAAGATCCATCTAATCATTGCAAGTCTCCACCTTGTGTTTTCAACTTCTCTTTCTTTTCGTTATCCTTTTGTTTACCGGAGTTCTTCATGGAGGCTCTACATGATGGTTCATCAAGAATTTAATTCCTTCTCCAAGTTTTCATCGAGATTCTTTTCAGAGGGGATCAAATATTCTTCATCTTGCTATCCAGAGTGCAATTCTTTTTACCTTATATTTTGAGGTGGTGTTATGTCATGGTTGACAATTTCCCTTCATGTTTCATGATTCAAAAGTTGCCAGGAATGAGATATTTAAACCCATCAATCTCTTCTTTGGAATTATCTTGGGTTATTTTTCACCTAAAGCTTTCCCTAAGGATTGTTGCTAATTATGGTGCTTATTAACGACCCTAGTTCTTCATTTATCCTCCCGGTGAAATAAGTTTCTCGTCTTCTTGTTGATATCAATCCAATCTATTGTTTCCGTTAGTGGCAGAATTTCACCTCAAGTTCTTGAGATGTTTTCCATAAGCCCTCAACAAGCCTGTTCTTTTCGTTGTTGATTTCCCAACAACTCCGTTAAATCCTTCTTTTTAAGGATGCTCTCTCAAATTCATTTGAGGTAGAACATGTCGTTTTCTTCTCCGTTCTTTTCATTGCATTATTTCATTTGTTCCGGAGGCATTGTGATGCTGCTCTCTTCGACCCATCATCTTGTTTTGTCAAGATCATGTCCAATTCCTTCCATTTACAGGCGGAGTGTTGTCCAAATTATATCATTCTTATTCCTTCCCTATCTTGTTTTAACCGTAGTATTGTGCCCCTTTGCTCAAGTTCTTTTCGCCTTATCAAGCTTTGCATCTCTTTTCAACCGGAGTGTTGTCCGAATTTGTTTCTTCCTTATTACTCTTCCCTACCGGAGTGCTTTCAACTTTGTTCTTCCTCGTTCCTCTTTCCTAACGGAGTGCTTTCAACTTCGCTCATCTCCGTTGTATTTTTTTCTCAAAATGGCTTAACCTTTTCAAGGTTCTTTGGTTTCACTCATTTGTCAAAGAAGCAACTTAGTTTTACCTCTTCTCGTTCTCTTCCGTTTTTCCCTCCGGTGTCATTCTAGATCTCAGGACGAGATCCTCTCATAGTGGTGGAGTGTTGTAACGCCCCGAGACCGTTGCGCCAGGTGTCGTCCAGTTATTCGCTGTTGTTGCCTTGTCATTTGCTTGCGTGTTGCATCTTGCCACGTCATCATGTGCATTGCATCATCATATTTTCAAAACTTGCATTAGTCCGGGTCTCCCAGTTCCGTCCATTGTCCGTTCTCAGCTCAAACACACTTGCACGCGCCCGCGACATGTCCGTAATATTATTTTATAAGTGGCCGGAAAATGTTCTCGGTTTGGGTTGAAAGTTGGCGTGCGGTCTTATTATAGTGTAGATAGACCGCCTGTCAAGTTTCATCGTATTCGGGTTCGTTTGATAGCCCAACCGTTAAACTATAGCGGCATTATAGCCGGTCTAACGTCGGACGTTTTCGGTCTCCGGAAACAGTCGACGGGGCGCTCTCTCTTCTCTTCTCTCAGCTCAAGACCGTCTATACAGTCCACTACTCACTGCCAAACCCTACCTAACCTCTCTCGTCAGCCCGCGACCCTCCTCGCGCGCGCGCCCGGAAGCTGTCCCGGACCCGACTTGGGCTGTCACTACCGTTGTGTCCGGATCATCCCCGAACATCTACAAAACGTCTCCGTTTTCCTATTTGAACTCCCTACCTTTTTTCGGAACGTCCGATTATGATCGGAGGGACCTAACCGCCCTAAACTGGTATGTTTTGCTATATATAGCTCCCCTAGTCCATTTCTAGATAAACCCTAATTTCTAGGCAGTTTGTCCCATCCCGCTGCCGCCAGCATCTCCCACCTCGGGATCTGTCTCCACCCAATCCCACCGCCGCCTCCATTTTCCGTGCCCGACCAACCTCCTTTGGTCGCAGCCCCGCGTCTCCACGCTCGTGCCCGAGCAGGAGCCCCTCAAGACGGAACTCAATCGCAGCAGGACCCTTGCCTCCCTCGATCCACCTCGTCCCCGTGCGCGAGATCCACTCCTCCCGATCCATCCACCATGGTCGTCGCCCCGCTTCTTCGAGACCAGCCGCTGGTGATCTGCATCCATGCCGCCTCCCAACGTCGACTGCAAGCCAAGGATCCTCCCCGTGCTCCTCCACCTCGCCTCATCGTCCGGGAACCGGCACTGCCGCTGGCGACCCCAAGATAAGCACCGGTGGCCTTCTCCTGCTCCTGTTGTGTCCCTGCTTTCCTCGCCTCACCTCCATGTCTCTCTTTCTCTGTTCAAACAGGAGCACCATGGCTATCGGTCCCCATCAAGCTCCACGCCCGGACCTCCTCGTTGAACCTCGTCGGAGTTCCTCCATGATGCCAGAAGGAGACCCCTATCCCGTCGTCTCTCTCTTCTTCCTTCCCCTGTTCCCTCTCTGAATCTCTCTCTCCTTTCTTCAGGCAATAGTAGCAGCCGCTGCAGCCTCTCGCCGGCAAGCCGCTGCCTTCCTCCACGCCTCCTCGTCGGCCTCCTCCACCTTCCCATCGCGCCAGCAGCTCCAGCCGCTCAAGTCCCAACCTCGAGTTGCGCCCCTGCCTCGCCATGGTCGCCGGCCTCGTTGTTTCCTTGCTGTGAGAAACTTCCATCTTAACCGAATCTTCTTTATTTTCCTACTAGATCCGTTCTGGCGTGTATAGTTTGTTTACAATTGCCACTCTGTTTCTCCACGAGCTCAGTAGTAGCCCGACTGGTAAAAGTTCCTTTGTCCCTCCAAGAGGTGTTCGGATCGAGTCCCAAGCGCCTTAGGTTTTTCTTCTATTTTGTTTTTGTCAACGCTGTCACACGCACTTGGGCCTAATCCGCTGGTGGTCTGCTCTGACCTTCTCAATCCGGCCCAGTTTTGTTTTTTTCTCTGCTCAACGGTTTTTCCATTTGTCCAGGAAAACTGTTTTACAGATTAGTCCCTAAAGTCATGCATCTAATAACTTTTCACCCATGCATCGGAATTAAACAAACTATATATGTAAAATGCTTAGAATTTCATCTAGTTTAATAATATGCAACTTTCATCCATGTTAAAAATGTTTAAACTGATGTTTGTGCCTATGTCATGTTAAAATGCTTTATTTCATAACTAAATAACCGTAGCTCCAAACCTAACAAACTTTATATGTAAATGGGGTAGAAAAATGCCTAGTTTAACATGATGCACTCATCTAGCATGTTTAACAACTCTAAAATTATGTTTAGGGCAGAACAGTACCAAACCTAATATATGCATATGAGGAGTTTTCGAACTTGTTGTTTTGTTGTTCCGGTCTCATTTAAACTTGCCTATATTAGATAGTTTCATCATGCTTCACTTCTTGCCATGCTAACAACACTTAATATTGTTGGGTACATAAACAAGATCGACCTAAATAAGACATGTGGTGTTTCGTCAATATGCAACAGAGTTGCATATTGAGCTCCACTTAATTTGTAGGGTTGTTTGTGCATTTTGCCATGCCATGCCTCATTAAACCGGACATGCATCATACTTGGTTGTGCATCATGCCATGTTTATGTGGTGGTTGTTTACTATGTTGTTTGCTTCTTTCCAGTGTTGCTTCTTCGGGTTGGTTCTGATAACGTCGTGTGTGTGAGGATCTGTTCGACTACGTCTATTTGTCTTCTTCATGGACTCGTTCTTATTCCTTGCGGGATCTCAGGCAAGATGACCATACCCTCGAAATCACTTCTATCTTTGCTTGCTAGTTGCTCGCTCTATTGCTATGCCTATGCTGCGATACCTACCACTTGCTTATCATGCCTCCCATATTGCCATGTCAAGCCTCTAACCCACCTTGTCCTAGCAAACCGTTGTCTGGCTATGTTACCGCTTTGCTCAGCCCCTCTTATAGCGTTGTTAGTTGCAGGTGAAGATTGGAGCTTGTTCCATGTTTGGAACATGGATATTTGTTGGGATATCATAATATCTCTTATTTAATTAATGCATCTATATACTTGGCAAAGGGTGGAAGGCTCGGCCTTATGCCTAGTGTTTTGTTCCACTCTTGCCGCCCTAGTTTCCATCATATCGGTGTTATGTTCCCGGATTTTGCGTTCCTTACATGGTTGGGTTATAATGGGAACCCCTTGACAGTTCGCTTTGAATAAAACTCCTCCAGCAAGGCCCAACCTTGGTTCTACCATTCGCCACCTAGCCTTTTTCCTTGGGAGTCGCGCATCCCGAGGGTCATCTTTATTTTAACCCCCCCCCCGGGCCAGTGCTTGTCTAAGTGTTGGTCCGAACCAGAGCCACTTGCGACGCCACCTTGGGGAAACTTGAGGGCTGGTTTTAGCTGTACATAGTGTTCATCCGGTGTTGCCTTGAGAACGAGATATGTGCAGCTCCTATCAGGATGTCGGCGCATCGGGCGATCTTGCTGGATTTGTTTTACCATTGTCGAGGATGTCTTGTAACCGGGATGCCGAGTCTGATCGGATTGTCTTGGGAGAAGGAATATCCTTAGTTGACCGTGAGAGCTTGTGATGGGCTAAGTTGGGACACCCCTGCAGGGTTTTGAACTTTCGAAAGCCATGCCCGCAGTTATGGGCAGATGGGAATTTGTTAATGTCCGGTTGTAGAAAACCTGAAACTTAACTTAATTAAAATGCATCAACCGCGTGTGTTACCGTGACGGTCTCTTCTCGGCGGGGTCCGGGAAGTGAACATGGTGTTGGAGTTATGTTTGGACGTAGGTTGTTTTAGGATCACTTCTTGATCATAGTTTGACGATCGTGCTTTTGCCTTCTCTTCTCGCTCTCATTTGCTTATGTTAGCCACCATATAAGCTAGTCGCTTGCTGCAGCTCCACCTCATACCTTTTACCCTACCTATAAGCTTAAATAGTCTTGATCGCGAGGGTGTGAGATTGCTGAGTCCCCGTGACTCACATATACTTCCAAAACCAGTTTGCAGGTGCCGATGATATCGTGCAGGTGACGCAACCAAGCTCAAGGAGGAGCTCGATGAAGATCTCGTTCATTTTGTTGTTTCGTTTCAGTTGATCAGTAGTGGAGCCCAGTTGGGACCATCGGGGATCTGTGTAGCATTTGGGGTAGTCTTCTTTTATTTTGGTTCCGTAGTCGGACCTTGATTGTACCTGGATGATGTAATGCTTTATTCATGTTTTGTGTGAAGTGGCGAATGTAAGCCAACTATGTATCTCTTACCCTTTATGTATTACATGGGTTGTTTGCGAAGATTACCTCACTTGCGACATTGCTTTCAATGCGGTTATGCCTCTAAGTCGTGCTTCGACACGTGGGAGATATAGCCGCATCGAGGGCGTTACATACTCCCACTATTCTGAATGAGAAGAATTTTGCTTACGTGGAGAGTAATAAAATTTATATGCTTGTAGATCATGAAAAGAATGCTTTAGGTGCTGGCTATATTGTTGAATTCATTCATGATGCTACTGAAAATTATTATGAGGTAGGAACATATGCTTGTAGCAATTGCAATAATATCAAGTTTCCTCTCTATGTGCGTAAAATCTTGAAGTTGTGCTTGTTTTGCCCTCCTATGCTAGTTGATTATTGTTCCCATGTTGTTTGCTCACAAAATCCCTATGGATAGGAAGTGGGTTAGACTTAAATGTGCTAATCATATTCTTCATGATGCTTTCTTTATGTTTTAATTCTATTCTTTTATGTGAGCATCATTGAAATCATCATGCCTAGCTAGGGGCGTTAAACGTTAGTGCTTGTTGGGAGGCAACCCAATTTTATTTTTGTTCCTTGCTTTTTGTTCCTGTTTAGTAATAAATAATTCATCTAGCCTCTGGTTAGATGTGATTTTATGTTTTAATTACTGTTTGTGTCAAGTAGAACCTTTGGGAAGACTTGGGGAAAGTCTTTGCGATCATGCTGTAAAAAACAGAAACTTTAACGCTCACGACATTAGCCACAACTTTTTTCTGGAGAGTGCTATTTAGTTGATCGTTTTTGAAGATGATTAATAGATAAATTCCTCGCGTCCATCAATTTATTTTAGAATTTTTGGGGTTCCAGAAGTATACGTTTGATACAGATTACTACAGACTGTTCTGTTTTTGACATATTCTGTTTTCTATGTGTTGTTTCCTTATTTTGATGAATATATGAGTAGTATCGGAAGGTATGAACCATAGAGAAGTTGGAATACAGTAGATATTACATAAAGATAAATAAAGAATGAGTTCATTACAGTACCTTATGATGGTGATTTGCTTTCTTACACTAACAGAGCTTACGAGTTTTCTGTTAAGTTTTGTGTTGTGAAGTTTTCAAGTTTTGGGTAAAGATTCGATGGACTATGGAATAAGGAGTGGCAAGAGCCTAAGATTGGGGATGCCCATGGCACCCCCAAGGTAATATTCAAGGACAACCAAAAGCCTAAGCTTGGGGATGCCCCGGAAGGCATCCCCTCTTCCGTCTCCGTTCATCGGTAACTTTACTTGGAGCTATATTTTTATTCACCACATGACATGTGTTTTGCTTGGAGCGTCATTTTATTTTTTTTGTTTTGCTTGTTGTTTGAATATTATACCAAGATCTTAAATTCTTGAATGTTACAGAGTCTTCACATAGTTACACAATTATTTAGCTACTCATTGATCTTCACTTATATCTTTCGGAGTAGTTTGTTGTTTGCTCTAGTACTTCACTTATATCTTTTGAGAGCACGGCGGTGGTTTTATTTTGAAGAAATAGATGAACTCTCGTGCTTCACTTATATTATTTTGAGAGTCTTTAGAACAGCATGGTAGTTTGCTTTGGTCATGAAACTAGTCCTAATATGATGGGCATCCAAGATGGGTATAATAAAAACTTTCATATAAAGTGCATTGAATACTATGAGAAGTTTGATACTTGATGATTATTTTGAGATATGGAGATGGTGATATTAGAGTCATGCTAGTTGAGTAGTTGTGAATATGAGAGATACTTGTGTTGAAGTTTGTGATTCCCATAGCATGCACGTATGGTGAACCGTTATGTGATGAAGTCGGAGCATGATTTATTTATTGATTGCCTTCCTTATGAGTGGCGGTCGGGGATGAGCGATGGTCTTTTCCTACCAATCTATCCCCCTAGGAGCATGCGCGTAGTACTTTGTTTCGATAACTAATAGATTTTTGCAATAAGTATGTGAGTTCTTTATGACTAATGTTGAGTCCATGGATTATACACACTCTCATCCTTCCACCATTGCTAGCCTCTCTAGTACCGCGCAACTTTCGCCGGTACCATAAACACACCATATACTTTCCTCAAAACAGCCACCATACCTACCTATTATGGCATTTCCATAGCCATTCCGAGATATATTGCCATGCAACCTACCACCGTTCCATTTATTATGACATGCTTCATCATTGTCATATTGCTTTGCATGATCATGTAGTTGACATCGTATTTGTGGCAAAGCCACCTTCATAATTCTTTCATACATGTCACTCATGAGTCATTGCACATCCCGGTACACCGCCGGAGGCATTCACATAGAGTCATATTTTGTTCTAAGTATCGAGTTGTAATTCTTGAGTTGTAAGTAAATAAAAGTGTGATGATCATCATTATTAGAGCATTGTCCCGGTGAGGAAAGGATGATGGAGACTATGATTCCCCCACAAGTCGGGATGAGACTCCGGATGAAAAATAAAATAAAGAAAAGAAAAAAAGAGGCCAAAAAAAGGGACAAAAGGCCCAAATAAAAAATAAAATAATAAAAATAATAAAATGAGAGAAAAAGAGAGAAGGGACAATGCTACTATCCTTTTACCACACTTGTGCTTCAAAGTAGCACCATGATCTTCATGATAGAGATTCTCCTATGTTGTCACTTTCATATACCAGTGGGAATCTTTCATTATAGAACTTGGCTTGTATATTCCAATGATGGGCTTCCTCAAAATGCCCTAGGTCTTCATGAGCAAGCGAGTTGGATGCACACTCACTTAGTTTCTTTTGTTGAGCTTTCATACACTTATAGCTCTAGTGCATCCGTTGCATGGCAATTCCTACTCACTCACATTGATATCTATTGATGGGCATCTCCATAGCCGTTTGATACGCCTAGTTGATGTGAGACTATCTTCTCCTTTTTGTCTTCTCCACAACCACCATTCTATTCCACCTATAATGCTATATCCATGGCTCACACTCATGTATTGCGTGAAGATTGAAAAAGTTTGAGAACATCAAAAGTATGAAACAATTGCTTGGCTTGTCATCGGGGTTGTGCATGATTAAATACTTTGTGTGATGAAGATAGAGCATAGCCACACTGTATGATTTTGTAGGGATAGCTTTCTTTGGCCATGTTATTTTGAGAAGACATAATTGCTTAGTTAGTATGCTTGAAGTATTATTATTTTTATGTCAATATTAAACTTTTGTATTGAATCTTATGGATCTGAATATTCTTGCCACAATAAAGAAGATTACATTGATAAATATGTTAGGTAGCATTCCACATCAAAAATTCCGTTTTTATCATTTACCTACTCGAGGATGAGCAAGAATTAAGCTTGGGGATGCTGATACGTCTCCAACGTATCTATAATTTTTTATTGTTCCATGCTATTATATTATCTGTTTTGGATGTTTATGGGCTTTATTATACACTATTATATTATTTTTGGGACTAACCTATTAATCCAGAGCCCAGTGCCAGTTTCTGTTTTTTCCTTGTTTCAGTGTTTTGCAGAAAAGGAATATCAAATGGAGTCCAAACGGAATGAAACCTTTGGGGGCGTGATTTTTGGAACGAACATGATCGAGGAAACTTGGAGTTGAAGTCAAGGAAGCTTCAAGGTGGCCACAAGGCAGGAAGGCGCGCCTGCCCCCCTGGGCGCGCCCCCCACCCTCGTGGGCCCCTCATGGCTCCCCTGGTCGACTTCTTTCGCCTATATATGTCCATATACCCTAAAAACATCAGGGAGCAGAATAGATCGGGAGTTCCGCCGCCAGAAGCCTCCATAGCCACAGAAAACCAATTGGGACCCTATTCCGGCACCCTGCCGAAGCGGGGATCCCTCACCGGTGGCCATCTTCATCATCCCGGCGCTCTCCATGACGAGGAGGGAGTAGTCCACCCTCGGGGTTGAGGGTATGTACCAGTAGCTATGTGTTTGATCTCTCTCTCGTGTTCTTGAGGTGATACGATCTTGATGTATCGCGAGCTTTGCTATTATAGTTGGATCTTATGATGTTTCTCCCCCTCTACTCTCTTGTAATGGATTGAGTTTTCCCTTTGAAGTTATCTTATCGGATTGAGTCTTTAAGGATTTGAGAACACTTGATGTATGTCTTGTCGTGCTTATCTATGGTAACAATGGGATATTCATGTGATCCACTCCATGTATATTTTGGTGATCAACTTGCGGGTTCCGCCCATGAACCTATGCATAGGGGTTGGCATAGGTTTTCGTCTTGACTCTCCGGTAGAAACTTTGGGGCACTCTTTGAGGTTCTATGTGTTGGTTGAATAGATGAATATGAGATTCTGTGATGCATATCGTATAATCATACCCACAGATACTTGAGGTGACATTGGAGTATCTAGGTGACATTAGGGTTTTGGTTGATTTGTATCTTAAGGTGTTATTCTAGTACTAACTCTTGAATAGATCGATCCGAAAGAATAACTTTGAGGTGGTTTCATACCCTACCATAATCTCTTCGTTTGTTCTCCGCTATTAGTGACTTTGGAGTGAATCTTTGTTGCATGTTGAGGGATAGTTATATGATCCGATTATGTTATTATTGTTGAGAGAACTTGCACTAGTGAAAGTATGAACCCTAGGCCTTGTTTCCTAGCATTGCAATACCGTTTGTGCTCACTTTTATCATTAGTTACCTTTCTGTTTTTATATTTTCAGATTACAAATACCTTTATCTACCATCCATATTGCACATGTATCACCATCTCTTCGCCGAACTAGTGCACCTATACAATTTACCATTGTATTGGGTGTGTTGGGGACACAAGAGACTCTTTGCTATTTGGTTGCAGGGTTGTTTGAGAGAGACCATCTTCATCCTACGCCTCCCACGGATTGATAAAGCTTAGCTCATCCACTTGAGGGAAATTTGCTACTGTCCTACAAACCTCTGCACTTGGAGGCCCAACAACGTCTACAAGAAGAAGGTTGTGTAGTAGACATCAGGATTCATTCTGTTTGGATTCCATTTGATATTCCTTTTCTGCGAAACACTGAAATAGGCAAAAAAACAGCACTTTGCACTGGGCCTTTGGTTAGTAGGTTAGTCCCAAAAATAATATAAAAAGGTAAATTAAAGCCAATTAAACATCCAAAATAGATAATATAATAGCATGGAACAATCGAAAATTATAGATACGTTGGAGACGTATCAATCGGCCGTATAGGGTTCCATCCTACATCATCTTGGTATCATGAGCCACGTTGATCACGATTTCGGAGCCTCCCCTCTTTGTTTTCTAGCCTAATTTTGTTGATTTCGTCCTAAATCTGAAAATTCCCCACCAAAAATAGCCCCAATTTTTTTGTGATTTGTTGGTTTTGATGATATTTTGTTGATTTTGGTCCATGGATTCATTGTGTCTTGAGTAGATCTATCTTTTCCCAAGTTTGCCCACTTTCCATCCACAAAATCCGTTAAATTTTGCCCTTGGAATCATCAATTTCCGCCCCCAATTCGAAAATTTCCGCCCCAAACGAGATCTGGAATCGTCAGGCCGGACATCCGGGCCCCAAGCCGGACATCCGACTCTTGGAGCACCAAATCTGCACGGTTCTGGACACTGACCCTCGGATATCCGGCCCCTGGCATTTTAGCCTTTCCCATTTCACCGTTTTGACCATAACTAATTCATCCGGAGTCCAATTTTCGCGTTCTTTAGCTCGTTTTGCCTAGGGCTTCCACCACATCACCCGCTACACCACCACCAACTTCCGCAACCTAACCCATGTTGATCCCCATAGCATTTGAGGTTGTTTGAGTTGTGATTTGAGTCTCCTAAGGTGTTTAGGCTACTTAGGGACGATTGCTTCTTCATCAACCATCACCATAACTTCTGCATAGGCTTACCCACCATACACTTCCGCCACCCCAACTTAACCCAATTTGGTTTATGTTGTGAGTTGTGTCTCCTAAGGTGTTTCGGCTACTTAGGGATCGTGCTTCCAACTACGACACCGTGTATAGTCCACCACCTTACCCTCCACTTCCGCATTGCATCTCAAAACCCACCATTGCATTCCCCAATCCCATTTAGCTTCCGCAAAACCACCACCGCTTTCCCGCTACCACCATTTGACATTTGAGATTTTGAGTTCGCGGTTTTTCCATTTCCTAAGGTGTTTCGGCTACTTAGGGATGAGTCACCGTCATCCTGGTATCTCCATCAAGATCACCGCCACTCATCATCGCCTCGAGTTCGTCATCAACATTAACCACTTCACCACCATCCGTCCGTGGCTTACAAACGACAAAGCCTTGACGGTAACCTCCATATCATCTTGGTATCGTGGTATCCATCCATTGTATATTCTCCGTGCCATTACATTGTTAACCCCTAGCCCATTTTGCGTCACTTGCCTATCGAGACTAGCCATTTGAGTATTGCTGGCAACGTTACTTGTGCACATTAGTGATCTACACCTTCCATTGCATACATACCATATCATATTAGTATCATATCATCCCTTGTGTCACAAGATTGTTCCCATATATACACAATTGTTATCTTGGTTTGTGCATTTCGCTTTGTGGCCATACCAAAAAAAGGAATAAGCTTTTAAGCAAAGAAAAAGAGAGATCAAAGAAGCTTGTAAGCAATAGCCATAGCATCATACCACATTGCATATAAGATTCTCATATCCGATCATCTTGGATCATACCACCGAAAACATCATACACATAGCATACTTGGGATAGAAAGTTTATCTATTTTGCATCTTATAGGTTGTGCACAAGTGTCATATCCGCCTATTGAGCAATCGTGCTAGCATCTCTCTAGAGTTGTGCAACAAGAGCATTTTCTGTGGATTCCACATTTTGAGCTCATTCCTTGGTTGCGCGACCCAATTTATCTATCCGTGTGTGTGTGTGTGTTTACGTGTGCCACATATTGCTATTGGTCTACTTGTTTTACTTGCGAATTTCTGAATCTCTTTCAACATTATTGACTCTTGTTAACATTTTACATTAAATTTGTGTGCCACTATCCTCACCGAGCTACTCCATAAGCTTTAGTTTGTAGGTGTGAGTGAACAAGTCCGGTACCAATTCCACTATTCTTTCATCTCACATTGAGTGAAATGGGATACGTCCTCAACTTTGGGAAAAGGTAACTTGATATTGTTTATCTTATTTCCTACTCACCTCTACTTGAGTCTTGTGATGGATAGGCAAGGCATTTCACCTTCGGTCTACAACAAAAACGACGAGTTCGATGCCACGAATAACTCTACCGACACCAAGATGCAAGCTCAAATGGAGAGGACGCTCAAGTACACATGCTTCCAAGCTACCATCTCCGGCAAGGTCACATCGGCATCGACACCATCACCACCACGAATGTGAAGGTCAAGAGTTCAACACCAACAACCGCTCAACGACTTCACCATCTCCCTTGGCATCTTCGCCAAGTGACTTCAAGGCATCTTTTCCTTCGGATATACGGCATCTTCACAAACAAGCACCTCAAGACTACGCTCAAGAGAAGCTCCCCGAGCTCAAGTCCGCGACTTCCACAAGCTACCAAGACCTCGACATTGACCATGAGATTCCTTTCTATGGAACTCTGAACTCGAGGAGTATCTCGAGTGGGAACGTTTGATGGACGACTACCTCAAGCTACATCAAGTTCCTCCGAAGATCAAGTGAAGTGCGCCACAAGAAACTTCCACGGCTACACGTACACATGGTGGCTTCACACACCTTCAAAAAGCTACGACATGAGTTGGCCCAAGACGAAGAGAGCTTTGCATCGAGAGTTCGTGCCTCCAACCTACACGGAACAACTTCAAAGCCAATTGGAGAACACCATCCAAAGATCTAAGTCCATCGGCGAGTACTTCAAGGAGATGAAGATTGCCTTGCGACGAGCCGGCATGGAAGACCCCATTTCAATGAAGTTCCACTTAATGATGGGATTGCACAACGACATCTCCAAGATGATCTTCCTCAAGAAATACAAGTCCCTCGACGACAACTACATTGGTGCTCTCAAGGCGAACAAGAACTCATGAAGGCCAAAGCTTCTCCACCCCAAACTCACTTCGCGGCGACCAAGCTCCATGAGAATGAGCATGAGGCTAGTACCACCACGATGTCCAAGCCCGACAAGCTCCAAGACGATGCTCCCAAGTTCGACTTCACCGCCATCCCTCTTTGTGGCATTGATGATGCCGAGTCTACTTCGACTCTTTTTCAAGATGGTGCGGCGATGACTACAACTACGGAGACCATCAAGGACCAAGCTTTGGAGGCGAGCGACATGGTGACGAGCAAGGATGATGCTTCCATCTTAGAGGCGAGAGTGATGATGTGCCATCTTCGGCCTTCATCCATGGCGACGACGATGAGATGGTTGAGCATGAGATTTTCCCTTCGACCACGGCGACGTATGATGACTTGATTGACTTTTGCCACCATATTGAGAGTGAGAGTGACTTCACCACTAGCCCCATATATGATGTGTTGCCCCAATTCCCATGTGAGGAGAGCCACAACCCCCACCACTTGAGTGAGATGAGTGACTCCACCATACGTGAGATTGAGCGCATCTACCTTGAGGGAGTGAGTGAACCACCACATAGAGAGAGTGTGATAGTTGATAGGGCATGTGAGGTCATTTGCATTTCTAACGACTTGACCTCTACCTCTATTGTGTCTTCTCATTTGGTGCTAGGTCCCATATATGATGATGTGCCGATTCGCGGCGACTATGTCCTACCTTTGGACAAGACGATGGCCATGGTGGAATATGATGCACCCCCCACATGGTTCCATCACGATGAAGATGACCACCATTTGGTCTTTGCCACCTCACCTACACCACATGAGTGGAATGAAAATGGTAACATAGGTGGCGGTGATGCTCTAGTCCCACTAGTGGACATTCTTGACATTGATTGCTTGCATGATGTTGATCAACCTATTACCATGCTTCATGCTAGTGCGACTTCCCCATGCGATGATTTACCCATTTATGATGAGTATGATGATTGCCATGTGGAGTCTATTAGTTGTGATGCCACGTTACATAGGATTTCTTATGACAATTCTTTAGGTCACATCATGTTTGACAATCCGCTTGACTTGTCATATGCTATGCATGAGATTAATCATATGTCATATTTGCAATCTCATCGTAGTGACTATGCATATGTCATTAAAAT
This sequence comes from Triticum urartu, assembly GCF_056163025.1. Lineage (NCBI taxonomy): Eukaryota > Viridiplantae > Streptophyta > Magnoliopsida > Poales > Poaceae > Triticum > Triticum urartu. The sequence goes on along the minus strand of NC_141878.1, from coordinate 265,194,719 downwards.
AAACCCAATTTGCACTTATGGCATAGATGACAAGCCCATGTTATTGGCATTTGTCTTGTGATGATATTGATATGCTCCCTTTGCATCATTTATCTCATATGCCATGCCATGACCACCTAGCATCGGATATGCATTGTTTTGGATGTTGTCCATTTTCTCCATGTGATGTTTCCAATATTGCTCATGAGGAGACCCCCATAGTTTCCTCATACATTTTAGGAGATTTTGATTCATCCCATTCATTGCATGATCCCAATACTTGTGTGCACCATATGCTCCCCATGAATAAAAATGCTATTGTTGTGCCTTATACTTGTATGCTCAATTTGCATCCCCATCGTGTTATACACAATAACTATTATTTCATGATGGATGACATGTTCCTATACCATGCATCAAATTTCTTTGAGCGATGCTTATCTTGTGCTAACTCTCATGTGCACATACACATCATGATGGATGATGTGTACATTTACCACACACACAATTTCTTTCGCTTGTGTCTCTTTTGTGTAGGTACCCATGAATACTTGTCAACCTCACAATCCCATGAGTTGACAAAACGTGCTCTAAAGAGCAACAATGACCTGGGATTCCATGGATTGTCTTTCCCACCGCTCTCTTCGCGCAAAGACTTCGCGCATTCATTCTACATGGTCCTCACATGGTTATGGGTTATGGTCCATTACATATTATATGCCCATCTTGCCATGTTCACTTTGCATGATATGCTCATTACTATGCCTTTGCCATGCATTCGTAACCCATGCTTTGCATTACACATGATGATTGATTCTCATACTTGTATGTGTATTTGCAAGCTTGGTGGAGATATCACTTGTTATTGCCATATTTGCTTTGTGCCCCATGCCTATGATGATACTACGATCTTGCTTTGTGTCGTGCTTGCGATATGTCATGTGCATTGTCTATGCCTATTATTTGCTCACATGACATGATTGCCATGATTTCCTCTAGTATGTTGCATCTTCGCACTACTAGCTTGCATGACTTGATTACTATGATTGCTTGGCTTGTTGCATCACCGATGATTCATACTTGCTCCTTTCACGCGGTTGATGACAACCACCTACATGCTTTGCACATGATTGTTATTGCTTCTTGTCATATATCTCCATGTGTTGCCTCTCTCATGCTAGATGATTTGCCATGTATTGAGTGCAACTATGCCTTTAGTCTTGATAATGAGTTTGCCCCCATAACATTCTCGCATATATTTGGAGATTTTGACATATTTCTTGTGAAGCATGCTTGTCTTGCCTCTTTGCACCATATACCTAGTGCCATGAATATAGCCATTATTGCATCATATTCATGCACTTGTGCTACTAATGGTTATGTGCAAGAGCGGAGAACCATCATGATGGATGATGTGTTTATCTACCATGCACATACGTTCTTTGTTTTGTTGTGTGCATGTGTAGGATACTTGGACTTCGTCTCGACTTCCACTTCACGTGAGTTGACCGTTCGAGCTCTTGAGAGCGAACCACCTTCTACCACGACGATTCTACATTGCACTTGCTTGTGCTTCGGCATTGTGAAGAATGCACAAGGACATGCCTTCAAGGTGACATCTTTCTTGAGCATGGATATTGAGGATCATACTACTTGTGTTGCTTGCACCATGAGACTTATTGTTCATCTTGGACCACTTGATTGCACACATGTTAGAGATCTTGCTTCGACTTGTCACTTTAGCCATTCCATGCATCATGATATATATGCCTTGTGTGTTGCATCCAATTCTTGGATTACTTGCTCCTCTCATATGTTTGGTTGCAACAATGTCATCACTTAACATATGCCATGACCCATTGATTGCTACATGCTTGCCTTGATTGCCTCACACATGATGAACAATTTCTCTTTCCATTGTGTTGAGTGCCACACGATATTCACTACACCCCATGCACATTATGCTTGGATTTTCTTGCACTTGACCAATGTGTTTAGACACTTCATTTTATTTGGTGTTGTGAATGTTTCCTATGCCTACCATAGACCTTTCATTGAGCAATTTGTGAATGCTTGCTATGAACTTGAGGTAGATGCTTCTTCTCTTGTCACACATATTTGCATCACTGCCTCACATTCACATGCTTGTCCCCATGATTTCTTTGCTTGTGCTCGATTGATATGCTTACCTGCCATGTCACAATCCTTTGTCACACCATATGCTTTGCGTGATGACGACACTTGTTTGGTGAATAACCTCTTGAATGCTTGGTTTTGCACTAACTCTAACCACATTTGTTTTTCCAAGTGTTTGTTGTCCTTACTCCTTTTGAAGGAATCACAAGACGGTGCGACATTGGAGAGTGCCCATTTCGAGCTTCAAGATGACAAGTACTTGGTGAACATCCACTTCTACACGGTGAAGCCATCTCTTTCACATGGTGATTTGGTTTTCGATCCGAGGTCGGATCTTTCCCAAGGGAGGGGAGATGATGCGAAGCATCCTATGGACATCACCATGTCAAGAGTCCGTTTTGCAAGTGACACGTGCGACATCTACTTCACATACATAAAGGTGAATCATCTCCTTTACACGTGCTCACTTGACCCCTTCGAGGATGGTATACTACTTGACACTTCTCCCGTGTGCATGCATAGGTATTGTCAGAGCTTCACAGATGTTGAGGAGGAGTGCAAGCGCCAAGGAACAACTACACCATCCGCGAGGGAAGCCTGGAAGCGACGACGGAAGAAGACAGGGCTGCTGAAGCTACAGCGGCCGGACATCCAGGCCAGAGGCCGGACATCCGGCGCCTGTGCAGCTTCCAAGGAGCTGCACCAACAGACGGCCGAAGCATCAGCGGCCAGACATCCGGCCCGTGTGCCCGGGCATCCAGCATCCCTCCCGAAAACCCGGCATCCCCTATCCAGAGAAGGACTCGAACTGCCACTTTAGCCCGGACATACGGCCCATGCCCCGGACATCCGGCCTCCCGCGAACGGCCGAACATCCGGCCCCTAGCCCGGACATCCGGCACCTGCCTGCGGGCAGAGTTGGGCCAGAGGCTCATCTATCCCTTTCCCACTTACCCATTCGTGGCTTAGACTATATATACAACTCCCCCTCATCATAGTTAGGGTTAGCAAAGTTGTAGCTCATTTAGAGATAGAGCTTTGCTCATCCATTACAGATATACTCCACGAGAGAGACCGTGGCCCCTCTTCGGAGAAGATCCACCTTGGATTCAAGACCCCTCACGGGAAGATCCCTCGTGGATTCAAGACCTCCTCATCGAGATGAACCTTACCTTGTATCTTTCCCTTTGTTGTTCATGTACCTTGTGGATCTTGTGTGTTTGATTGTCTAGTGGATGTGTGATTGGACTTGTTCTTGAGTCTTTCCCCTTGTGATTTCTCTCCGTTCTTCCCCATGTTCTTCGTGTTCTTAGTTGGGATCCGCTCCTTTCGTGAAAGATCGGCCGTATAGGGTTCCACCCTACATCAAACTCGGTGTGATCGAAAAGTTCAAATCGGTTGCACCGAGATTGAAAACCAAGATCAACTCAGTGAACTCAGTGTGACCGAAATGGATGGATCGATCAGACCGAAATGCACAGAGAGGTTTTGGAAGTTTAAGTCTATGACGAATCGGGGACTCCGAGTGCTCCTCACACAGAGTGGTTCGAATCTGACTTGATCAAACTTTGTGATGTAGCATGAATATAGTTTGAGACGAGAAAAGCATAGATAGCTAGAGGAGGTTCTTAGGCATTCTTGTCCATCCACTTGGCAAAAGAGAAAGTGTCAAACAATCAAAACAACAAGTGGATGTCCTCTAATGAGTAAAATATGCAATCAACATGCTCACACAATAAAACGGCAAATGAAATATGTGGCAAAGCATGCACAAACACTCTAGCATCTATCAAGCAATTGGCGATGACTAGGTCATCTATATATGAGTATATTAACTTAGGAGTCAAATGTGAACATTTGATCATAGGTCATACTCATCATTTAAGCACAAGCGGGGTTACCACTTTTACATAAAGCATTGTTGTGTTCACACCATTAGAGTTGCTTTAGCTCAATTGATTAGAGTAAAGCTCCCCCTACATGTGATATCCCCCCTAAGAGGGATGAACTAACCTTGGGTTTTGTCGATGATGACTTCATGTAGGTGTTGAAGATGTGGATGCTCAATGTTGATGTAGATCATTTGGAGCAATCCATTGGAGTGAGTTGCACTTTCAATACCTACACGGGTTAGTCCCACAAGGAACAAACAAGGATATCCATAAACATAGAGTGATGTTCACACAAGATGATGTCCATGAAGGCAATAGGTTACCTTGTCCCTTGTCTTACCAACAAGAGGGTTTGTGACTCCTTGAAGTAGTGCAAGATGTGGAAGTTGTTTGCACTTGTCCTTGCCAAAATGATGAGTGAAGTATGTTGGCGGAGTCACCCTCAAGAACTCTCTAGTTCTTCTTCTTCGGGATCCACATCGTCTTGATGGGAATCCTTGGATTTGTAGTCGTACTTGATGAAGTAGAACTTGATGTAGTCTTAGGAACCCACTTGACCAAGGCCTTAGGAGCTTCTTCAAATGCATCAATCTCCTCTTGAAGCTTGTCCTTGCCTTTTTATTTGTGGTCTTGTGGTGGAAGATCATCTTGAGCTTGTGTCCCTTGGAAAGAAGTAGGATCATACTTCTCTTGTTGAGGAACAAACTTTGTCTTGGGGTATTGATCTTCTTCCCACTCAACTCCATTGGCATTGAACTTTCATTGAAAACCAATACCTTGATTCTTCCGGTGCCTTCCTTGCTTGCGTACAATTTCCTCAAATTGCTTACTCCCGGCAAGGCTCTTGTAAACACCTTTCTCTATAATTCCCTTCAATAAGCTATTTTCTTGCTCAAGTGTAACTTGGCTAAGAGAATCATTAGTGGAATCAAGAGAACTACTAGAAGCAACAACATTGGATTTAACATGATTATTGTTACTACTAGAAGAAGAATCTTTCTTACTCTTGTTGCTAGATTTAACTTGTGGCATGTAAGTAGACAAGAGTAAACGCTTGGCAATGTAAGAAGAACTTTTCTTGCGAAGATCACCATTGATTACTTTTAAGAACCCATGCTCTTGCTCAAGGTTGAGCTTTTCAAAGCGTAACTTCTCATGAGTCTTTAAAAGCTCTCGATGATTTTCCAAGGTAGTTTCATGAGCTAACTTAAGAGTGTTTAGCTCTTTAGTTAGACGCTCAATCTCCTTCTTATCATCATCATTCGTTTTATCTTGATTAGCATGTTTAATAGCAAGTCCATCATAGTTTTCATCACTAGAGTTGTCAACAAGTAAATCATCGTCACCTAGCAAATCATCTTCATCACTATTGAAATCAACATACTCGGAGTGTGATACCTTTGGGCCTTTAGCCATGAAGCATCTTCCATTTTCTTCATTTGGTGAGTCAAATATGTCGTAGGAGTTGGTTGGCACAAGTGCTAGACTGACAACACCATCATCTTGAGTATATTCGGAGTCGGAGTGATAACTTCTCCCGGAGTGATTGTCAGAGTCGGAGCCGGATACCCATTCACCAACATGAGCTTGATGTCTTCGTTTTGTGTAGCTCCTTGATGACTTGTCCTTCCTTTATGAATCCTTACTTCTCCGTGATGTTCTTCGTTCATAATGATCATCTCTACTCCTTCTCTCTCTTGGTGGTGATTCTTCTCTTCTACTTCTCCTCTTGGGTGAATCTTCTCTTCTTTTGTAGGGGGTCGTACACTCATTGGAGTAGTGTCCGGGTCTTCCACAATTGTAGCAATTTTGTTCACGACTCGAAGATCTTTTGTCATTATAGGACCTTGATTTGGAACTTCTTTCATTGCTTCTACTCTTGTAGAACTTGTTGAAGTTCTTCACCGTTAGGCTCAATTCTTCATTGAAGGCTTGTTTATCACTTGATGATGTAGGAGCATCACATGAGGCTTTGTAAGCACCACTTGACTTGTTGTGAAGCTCTTCCTTATCCTTGAGTGACATCTCATGAGCAACAGTTATTCCAATGACTTCCGTTGGCTTGAGATCTTTGTAGTTGGGCATCATTTGAATCAATGTGCACACTATATCATATTTTCCATCCAAGGCTCTCAGGATCTTCTTGATGATGAATCTGTCAGTCATCTCTTCACTGTTGGGAACATAGTAATTTCAAAAAAAATCCTACGCACACGCAAGATCATGGTGATGCATAGCAACGAGATGGAAGAGTATCGTCCACGTACCCTCGTATACCGTAAGCGGAAGCGTTATGAGAACGCGGTTGATGTAGTCAAACATCTTCACGGTCCGACCGATCCAAGTACCGAACGCACGACACCTCCGAGTTTAGCACATGTTCAGCTCGATGACGTCCCACGAACTCCGATCTAGCAGAGCTTCATGGGAGAGTTCCGTCAGCACGACGGCGTGTTGACAGTGATGATGTTGCTACCGACGCAGGGCTTCGCCTAAGCACCGCTACGATATGATCGAGGTGGATTATGGTGGAGGGGGGCACCGCACACGACTAAGGGATCAATGATCAACTTGTGTGTCTAGAGGTGCCCCCTGCCCTCGTATATAAAGGAGCAAGGGGGAGGCCGGCCGGCCCTCTATGGCGCGCCAGGAGGAGGAGGAGTCCTCCTAGTAGGAGTAGGACTCCCCTCTTTCCTACTCCTACTAGGAGGGGGAAAGGAAGGGGGGAGGGAGAAGGAAAGGGGGCGCCGCCCCCCCTCTCCTAGTCCAATTCGGACCAGAGGGGGAGGGCACGCGGCCTGCCCTAGGCCAGCCCTCTCTCTCTCTCCACTAAGGCCCATAAGGCCCATTATTTCGCCCGGGGAGGGGGGGGGTCCGGTAACCCTCCAGCACTCCGGTTTTCTCCGAAATCACCCGAAACACTTCCGGTGTCCGAATATAGTCGTCCAATATATCAATCTTTACGTCTCGACCATTTGGAGGTTACCACCCTTGGAGGCTACCACCCTTGGAGATTCTTGCCAGGATGGTCTGCGAAGCCCCAGCAAGGCTACCACCCTTGGAGGTTGAGAGCTCTGACACCATCGACAATGTCAAGACCAAGATCCAAGGGTGTCTGTGTGGTGGCATGCAGATCTTTGTGAAGACTAGAAGGCAAAGTTCCCAGCAAGGTTCTTGCCAGGGACGTTTGCGAGGCCGCGGCAAGGCTCGCACACGACAAGGTTCCGCCGCCCTGCCACCGCTCCAGCACAACGACTAGCCTGCCAGCCTGGCAAGCACCTGCATGGTGGCATGCAGATCTTCGTGAAGATCCCGCCATCGCTCCAGTGCAACGGCTAGCTAGTCAGCTTGGCATTGCATGCCTTGTCATCTTGGGTGCGTGTCAAGACGGGGTGATGCGGCGACGGACGGGACGGGCTCTATTTCCACCCCGATAAAGTTAGGGGCACGCAAATATCGCATTTAATGTGTTTGTCCTAAGACGTCAGTGATAAGCATGTACAGTGTAGCTACTTTACACCTCATGTATGCCTGTACGCCACTATGGTAGCCCCTTTGGTATAAAAGGAGGCCCAAGGCAATGCAGGAGGGGACTTTTGGACTTTCCGGCCCAGTTTGCATGTGTAGCAGCTAGCCGAAGCTCAAGAACACTCAATACACTAAAAGCAGGACTAGGGTTTTACGCTTCTCAGTGGCTCGAACATGGGTAAAAATCCCTCTTGTTGATCGTTAGGTCTACTCTTTGCGCACTCCTCTTCCCTGCCAAACCGTAGAAGGGATCCACGTGATCCCATATGTGTCATTTCCCCGACATGAACTGTTTCTGATAAAGTATGCATCGTAAACGCTGCATCACAGAATACCGTGTGCGGTAGTTGTCGTGTACGACGATGTTATGATGGTCCGATGTTTCGTAATCCTATCCAACACTCATACGACGATTAGCTAATCTTCTTAATTAGTTATCGCATACGGTTTAGGAAAAGCGAATGTGTGTGATTGTCTGCTTATCATACACGTTCTATAATAGTGAACCGTTTGTGATGGACTGCGCATCGTAAACGTAGCACCACAGAATACCGACTGCGATGGCAATGCGAGCACAAACAAGTAGGAGTACTATATCTGCATCTTGGCTCCCTATCCTCGACGGTTTCTGGGTCGTGTGGGACCCCCCTATCGCCCACACTCACTTGACGACAGTTTCAAATGTCGTCGCGGAAAGGGGTTAAAAACCGTTTGTATAGCACTAACGCGTACCAGTGGTGTCTCCTTCACCACCATCGCAGTTGCCGGTAGCCCCTCTAGCGATCAACCATATCTTTCTCACCCTCAACAAAGAGATCGCAGCTGATGCCGTCATGCGTCCAGGTCATGGAGCACCTTGCTTAATGGATAGAACGCAACGCCGACCTAAGAAAATTGTTAGCCGCTTATCAGGTGTTAATGCTAAATCGAAAGGTACAAATTTCTTTTATCTATGGGTTATCAACTGCCATTATTTTGTGCCTTTTCTTCCTCTTTTTTATGCAAATAGTGTTGTAGATCAACTACTATGTGACTTTCAATCCCGGTCTTCCAACTGCTAGCTTGGACCGTAGTTGAACTTAAGATCCTTAAAAAGGTAACATCTGAACCTCTTCTCAGCTAAACCATGCCTTCTCCTATTTTAAAACTTCTAATTAGGGTTACAAAAATTCAGCTAAATGAATATGGTTATATGCTATTGTCACAAGAGCACTGCTATATGCACGACACTGTGTGCACGATTTAGAGACGACAAGCTAATCAGTCCGTTGATGCATGGGGACAGACAGCAGCACATCCACAGATGGGCGATCGTGCAATGGTCGTGCGTAGTCTTTATCGTGTGTAGAGCACTTCCGTTGTCACAAATAGATGAAAATGAAGCCTTTGAGGATATACTGCAAGTAGTATACGGGATTGGTGATTCTCACTTCTTGACGCGGATTATAAACCTCTGTTCTTACCATTTCCATTGGTGTGAAATTAAGCTATGCTAATAAAGAATTTTGGGTGACCCCTATATGCGAAACAAGGTTAATATGATTTTGAGTAAAAATGATATCGTGCACAGTATTGTTGAAGCAGGTTTCTTCAACTTCTACTTTAGAAGTACATAATTAGAATTAAAGTCTTGGATCCAGTCATAGTTAAGATTGTTCCCTTCAACTTGAATGAGCCTTTATGTCTATGGTCGTTCAATATAGTTTTCAGTTAAATTTACAGGTTCCATGAACTTCTACCTTATAGTATATTTATAAAATCCCTAAAAAAGAAGTATATTTATAATTGAAGTCTTGGAATCAGTCATAGCTAAGTGTGTTTTCGCCGACTTCGAATCATTTCCGTTGTAGCATGCTTAGATATTAGTACAAGCTTAATGGGTGTTCTATTGTGTACATCATGCATTTAGTTTTATAGTTATCCGAATGGCCATTATGCTTGAAGGGTCAGTAACCCATATTTGCTTGTTTCGTGTTTGGTTGTATGGTTTTGATAAGATCTTTGTTGTGTGATTATCAGTAACCTAACATGTTTATCAATTTTGAAATAAGAAGCATTCCAAGTTTTGAGAAGGAATCTTTTTATCTAACTAATCAGTTTTTATTATTGACCACTATATGGATGAGTTATGCAGATTTGATTCCATTTTATTGCGTATGTATATTTACAAACATCCTGTTATTCCATCAAATAAATGGATGGGGGTGATAGTACACTCATCATAGAAATCTTGGACAAATAATCCAAGTAAAGAAACTACGAAAAATATTCTTATATAAACTTATTTTTCAATTCTTATTCTATTTGGTGTATCTTTGTTTTAGAAACCAATACAACGTCAATAGAGATAGAAGTATATCGCTTAAATTACAAAATGATGTGAGAAAATGCATTATACTAAACAAATTGGAACATGTTTCTTTTCATTCTTAAATAACAATTAAACTATTGAGACAAAATGGGCGCAGCAACGCGCGCCAACAATGATCTAGTACCGTATATAATTTGGACTCAACGACCAATCACGCGGATGAACTAACGAACGAACCGAGGCAGGATGACGTAACGAGGACAGGAGGATTGCTCAATTGAATCTCGGTCGTCATGGCATCCATCTTTTATTATTAGGTAAAAATGATATGAATGAGACAAATATTACTGTGCAAGATTTTTGCATGGTTGACAATCAAATACCACCTCTGGACTTCGGACCGTCGTGCGAGGCACGGGCTTCAGGACGAACCCTTGCCCTGTTTCCTTTGCTTGCAGGAAGAGGACAACGCGGACCACATTCTTGGACACTGTGTCTACGCAAGGGAGGGTTGGCATGGGTGTTGGGACAGGCTACAGGTCAATGCTGACATCCCTAACACCATGGGCAGGTTCCAAGATTGGTGTTTCGCCAAAGAACCAAATTCTCACACAAGGCTCGACGAGGTTTCGTCTCCTTCGTGATTGGTACCGCTTGGCTGACATGAAAACAACAGAATGCTAGGGTCTTCAATAGGCAACAGCAACAGCAGACGGCGAGGCAATTGGTAGACTTAGCCTTAGACGAGATCAAAGAGTGGAGCGAAGCAGGACTTGGTGTTGGTGGTTTAGACCCCTTTGTGAGAGAATGACTTTTTTTTTGGTGTAAGGTGGCTTCGAGCCTTTGTAGATGTTCGCATCTTCAATAGACCGCTCTTATAATTAACATTCTATTTTTTATGAAAATATGGTACGCCAGTGGGGTATTGTAGAAAAAGAACAAAGTCTAAGGACATCTCCGACAGCTGTAAGATAGGTGTTGGTAAATTTGCCATTTAGGACATAACGATGATATGTCATGTAATAAATGTAAAGAGAGAGCAAAATTGTATGTAGAATAACCAACAACCTTTGCACAAACTCCAAGGTGCAATAGAGAGAAATCACATTTATTTTCTCATCATCTATTGAATAGCTTAGATACAACCTATTGAAATAGTTGTATGATAGATTGTTGGTCGATGATATGAACATTTTATCAACAAAATTAACATACAATCCATCGAAGATGCCTATGAGACTCCAAATCTATATGGCGACTGTTCTGGTAACGCTGGGGCAGTCTGGTAAATTCCTGCGCCGGTGGCGGCCGATGACGGTTTTGGTCTTGGTGGTCTTGGGAGCCTCGTACTCCCGTTTCTTCTTCCTCTCGCACGCGGTCGCTGCATATTCTCCCACACCCCAATTTCTGCATCTTCGTGTCCTCCGATCGCACCCAACTTCAGCAAGTTAAAGCCGTGCGTTGTCTCTACCCTACGGCCACAAACAGAGGCCTCGTCACCGGAGGGAGGCGGTGAGATCTCCCGGCGGCATGTCGTTGGATTCGGACTCCTCTTCGCAGGGCGGCGACCGCCGGAGCTTCCGGCAGATCACACGAGACCGTAACCACTCCTTTTGCTCCCCCCCCCCCCCTCCCCCCCGCCTCTTCTGATTTTGATTTGCTTGCCTAATGTTGTCACTGGAACTGGGCCGCTGGATCTAGCTGCTTGTGGAGTTGAGAAATTGGCATGGTCGTGTAAACTTGTTGTTTAGGGCTCATAGCGGAGTAGGTTATTGTACACGTTTGTTGCCTTTAACTTTAGGTCTTCAAAATGCTTCATTACCGTTGAACTGTGAGTTGTAGTCGTATCAGCCAGTCGGGTAGCCATTTGTTTCGTTATATTTGTTGCTCGAGCATGTGCTTCTCAATATACGGAGATCATGTCTAATGGATTATGGGGCAAGCTAACACACTGGACAATCGGGACATCACATCTCTTTTTTCCCCAAGGAAACACAAAAGCTTCGCGTCTAGATGCATTGATAGAAGAAAAAGTTGACAATCCCGAGATAGGGCAATACCCTGATTATTTATAAGGTGTCCTGCTTTAGACGCGACAAGGCGCTCTGTCAGTGCCTTAGAAATATGCTCGCTTTAGGTGCCTAAGTGCCCGCTTTAGGCACGTAGGCATCAGAGCGGGTGGTGCTCGCCTTAGGTTGCTTTACCGCCTTATAAACGACGCTGATTACAATGCCACGCCCCTGCTCCTAAGTGCGAGGTGTCGATGGAAGAAGCGTCGCGAGCCACCGCCCTTGCCAACGCACCGAGACTCAGCTCGGGTAGCATTGGGCAGGCCGGTGATGTTGGGCTGCTCGCTATCAAAGATGCCCGCGTTTCTCTGCTTGAGGAGGTCTTTTTGAGTAGTAGGCAAACCATATTTCCAAATTAGAGTATTTACTTCATGTGTAATGAGGATATTATTTATGAAGAAATAGTGAGAAAATGTTTGAGCTAATATAGGTATCGAAACCCACACATTATGGGGTATGGGGAAGGAATTTCTAGGCAGCCCTTCCTAGGCAGCGCCAATACAGGTGCCGAAATCCACACATTATGGTGCACTTGGTACATATGACAGTATGGAGGAGGATCCTTCATCTGATGGTGATGAGAACAAAGCACAGATGCAGACATGGATGATAAAGACCCTAACAGGAAACGAGGTGCAGTGTCCGAGAAGCCTACCACCCCGGACGGTGTGCAGGGTGGGGCAGCATATGAAGTGGGTAATTTAGTGCATCAAGTTCAGTCCTTGGGGAATGCAGCTGCTGTTGTGCCGCCGAGCCCATCTGCAAAAAGAGATCCAAAGCATACCAACTCATCATCATCTGGAGAAACAAAGGATGACAACACATCAACCAACTCATCATCGGTGGGGCACCGCCGAGAGCAATGAGATTCTTCAGTTGGAACTGTCACGGCCCGGGCTTGCCCGCGACAGCCCCAACCGTGCTGTGTATTTTGTAAACTCAGGTGCACAAGACGCGGGTCGAAAGTTGATCTCGTGCTTTAGGTTTTGGTAATTGTTTTGTAGCCAGTAGTTCTTGTAGAAGTGGTGGATTAGGTGTGTTCTGGAACCATGATATTTAATTTAGTTTCAGTTTTTGAAGTATCACATTGACTCTTATGTTACTCTGCTGGGAATGAATACTTGGCACATGACTTGTGTGTAGGAGAGACTCAACTCGGGAGAGATATAAAACAGGGGATACTCTTCGTGACATTCAGGCGGAAAGTGACCTCCCTTTGTCATGTTGGGGAGACTTTAATGAAGTTCTCAGGCAAGATGAGCATGTTGAAGTAGGGCAAAGAACTCAGGCTCAAATAAGGGGTTTTAGGGAGGCTGTAGATGAGTGCAGCTCGTGTGATCTTGGGTATGTTGGCAGAAGCTGGACTTTTGAGAAAAAAGTTGCAGGAGGTGGCTATACGCGAGTCAGGCTGGACAGGTCCCTAGCTACTGTTGACTGCAGAAACATCTGTCGGCTGCTTCAGACCATGGTCCTATTCTGCTGTCTTTGGACCATCCCCAACACAATCAGGGACGAGCTACTCGGTAGTTCAGATTTGAGTTTATGTGGGAATCAATTGAGAATTTTAAACAGCCGTAGATAGAGCGCGGAAGGACCAGGCTACATGTTCTTCGGTTCGTGAGGGAAAAGCTTAATGGCATGGCTATGGCACTTCATTTGTGGGGCAGCACCACCTTTGGGAGTGTTAAGACAGAGATTTGGAATCTGAAAAAAATGCTTGGAAGAACTCAGAAACATTCCAATTCGCGTTGGCCGTCAAGGGAGGAGACGAAGGCCCTGAACAGGTTGATGTAATTTTATCATCGCGAGGAGACTATGTGGCGACAAGGGTCTAGAATTCAATGGTCAGCTGAAGGTGTTGTTCATGGCCAAGAGAGTCGGAGGAAATTAATAAAACGGTTTTAGTCCTGACCTCGAAGGTACATAACCAAAAGCTTCTCTCTCGGTTCCGCCCCATTAGTTAGTATAACATGTTATACTCCCTTTGGATGGGAATATAATCTCACACATGAATTTAGGTCGTCAATTTAACCAGCAAAACATGTGGCTGACTTATATTTTATGACATACAATACATTTTTGCTAATCAAATTGAAGACCTAAAAACCCGTGGCTGACTTATATCCCCATCCGGAGGGAGTAGCTAATCACATTAGGTTAATTCCACTGATTATTTCCGAGGAACAACGAGCATTTGTGCCTGGCCGGTTAATAACTGACAACATCATCACGACACGAGTGCTTACATTTTATGAAGGGTAACAAATCAGCAAAACAGCATTGTGCTTTCAAATTGGACATGATGAAAGACTGATAGAGTTGAACGACAATATGTGGAAGCTATGATAATTAAATTGGGTTTCTCTCAACAATTGGTAGGTACTGTTATGAACATGGTTTCTTCCGTATCTTTTTCAATGCTCTTTGATGGCAATAAGCTTGATGAATTTAAACCGATTCGTGGCATTTGCCAGGGGGATCCGATCTCCACACTTGTTTTTGTTAGCAGCAGAGGGCCTCACGTGCTCGTTATGAAGTCAGAATCAGTCATCACACCATGGTATTAAAGTGGCCCCTTCGGCACTTCCGGTGAATCACTTGCTCTTTGCGATGACAGCCTAGTGTTTTTCAAAGCTAGCGGTGGAGCAGCTACTTTGGTTTCCTAAGCTCTAGACAGGTATTGTCAAGCATCGGGACAAATAATAAACTTGGATAAATCCTCGATTTTGTTCAGTAAAGGGTGCCCTCAACCTATACAGGAAGAAATTAAACAAATCTGGGAAGCAAGTAATGAGTCCCTTCCTGACAAATATCTAGGAATGCCTACCAGTGTTGGTCATTCAAAGAATGGTGCCTTATCTGAAGGAAAGAGTGTGGAATAAGGTTCATGGTTGAATGGAAAAAAAATCCTTTCTTTTGGTGGCAAAGAGATTTTGATTAATTCCGTGGCACAAGCTGTCCCAATGTTTTCTATGCCATGCTGTAAGCTCCACCATGGTTTATGCCTACACATCTGAGTCTCCTGTCATATGAGGACAAGGCCAAAACACTTGGGGGTTCTCGGATTTAGAGACATTGAACTTTTTCATTTGTCTTTTTTCCCCTTGCCAAGCTGGAGACTCGTTCAAGATCCAACTGCATTAAGTGCTCACATTCTAAAGCAGTCTACTACCCTGATCATGACATTATGCCTGCAGAGGTAATCATCTGTCTCAAATTTGGCGTGCTATTATTGAGGGAAGGGCTGCATACAAAGACCCAAAGTGGTCGGACCCTTCCCCGGACCCTGCGCAAGCAGGAGCTATGTGCACCGGGCTGCCCCTTTATTATTATTGAGGGAAAGAATGTCCTTGCACAAGGGCTTATTCGAAGAACGGGAATGGTGAAAGTTCATTGGTATGGCTGCATAATTGACTTGGGATATAAGAAAGGAAATATAGCCTAACACAGACAGACTCCTAGACCAATACTAATACTCGTTAACAACGTCGATATATTTTACATTAATTGTATGTTTATTTCAGGGGTTTCCACCTTCACCGTTTATTATATTTGTGTTGCTATGGAAAAAAGGAGAATGCATTCATGATTTGTCAGAATGACAAATTATGATTCTTTCTGCTTTATCATGAATTTCCTCATGGGGGCGAGCATTCTGCATAGGAGCATTGGTAGTATGTGCAGGAAAGGATCAGCAGGGAAGGAAACACCCAATATTGGGGTGGGGGTGGGGATTACCATTCTTGCTCAGTTGCCATGGATACGGTGTTGCAACCCCTAGAATATATCTGTCAGGTGATGGTGCCCACTTTGTGCCTAGGTGGGCTACATGGCCAGCCTATTATCTCTATCCTAACCCCTGATTCCATGTCCACCTCCACCTCTGTTTGTAAGCTGCTCACATCTGCTTCTTGCCGCTCGCCTCTTCTTGTCGCTTGATTCTGCTTCCTTTTCTATTCTCTTCTTGCTGTTCTCTGCTTCAGTCGAGCGTCTAACAGAGATGATTATGGCTTCAAATGCCTAACCGGCTGCCTAGGTTGATGTTTAATACACAGATCTTGTCATTTTCCTGTGGGTGTCACGACAATAAAGGAATCATCCTCTCACGCTGTTAATAGTTGTGGGAGCCTGCAATTTTCCTGTGGATGATCACCGCTTAAATTTTTGCTATATCTTACTTTTTCTTAACTCTGATTGCTATTGCCCACAGCACACTGTATTATTTATTATTTTATCCTGATTTTGCAATTGCTGGTGCAATTTTAGAACCTGGTGCTGTGGTTCAGTTTATTTTTGTATTTATTCAAACGGTTCAAATTTCTTGATCATGCAGGATTATTATTTGAAATGCTCAGGTCGACTAGGAAGGATTCAAAATCAGCATGGAAGGTATCCTTTTCCATTGGACATGTTAACCGATCTCTGCTATGGTTTTCCTGCTATATCAAGAACTCATCCTTAGATATTTTTTCCTGATATTACAGTAGCTATACCTTACTATTTTTACTGATCATTGTAATTTGTGTACGGCTATTGTGTTAATTATGAGAAATGATTATCAGGTTTCTGATATTAGCTTGTTATGTCAAACTTTGGCCATTACTTCTTTAAATGGACGACTTCGATATAAATAATCCATTGGCAAGTTATTCTCTTATTGTGATTTAAATAGGAAAACAATAGTTAGCGCTGTCAGTTTATTAATGTCTTTGTCTGCATCAACCTCACTAGGTCTAGCCAGCTTTGCTTTAAATCCAAGGAACAGACTCTGATGAGTACGGGAAACTACACATACAAATTTTCTATGTTGCATATCTAATGTTATATACACCTAAATGTCAAATATTGCATCGTGCAGTATTCATATGCAGTGCATGTACTGCTTATCATTTGACATTGATAATTTGCAGGTAGACAGGTGCCACATCTATGATTCCATCATATAGTCTTAGGAAACTACACATCATGCAATTTTCATAAACAGGGCATGGGCGCCATTGGCACCAAAATCATATTCCGTTGCAATTATTGATTGGCTATATACTAATTATCTTATATATATTGGTGCATATATATGAACCTTTCTAATAAGATTAAAGACACTACAAATACACTTTTAACACTTGGTTATGATCTTGAGAACATCTAATTGCTGTACCATATTTTTAATATTCACTCTAGCAAATAACCTTATAAAATTTGTATACTTTCTTTTACATAAATAATAAATATTTATGACCTCTTATAGGTTCTTATCATGGATAAGTTTACGGTCAAGATAATGTCCTACTCATGTAAGATGGCAGACATCACAGAAGAAGGGGTTTCATGTAAGTAGCCATATCTCTTTTTGGCCGTGAATTTATTTTGTGTGCAAAGACAAACATTTCTTGTACAAGTATTTCATTTTTGTGTGGAAGGTCGTCATGGCTAGCTTTATTAAAATCGAGACACTGATACATCGTGTACGAGCTTACTGACGATACAGTTAGGAGGCTCATCCAACCAACTAAAAGTACGCTTATTAGAATAACTGAAATTTGCTAGCAAATGAGCTGCTTGATTATAGGAACGAAAATAATGCTTTAAAATGACCTTCTGATGTAGGTTGGAATCCTAATTGATGATCTTTTCACACTTGGAGGGGGAAAAGGAAGAAACAACAAGAATAAGAGGAATCACTCAAACAAAACCCAAGTCACACATCCACTAGAATAGTAGACATGAGATCCACAAGCATAACATGAACAATCAAGGGAAAATAGCACAAGGGTAAAGTTCTTTCCACTCCAAAGGAGATGAGGTCTTGATGATCTAGAGAGATCCTTCCCCCTTAGGAGGTCTTGATGATCCTATGATGGGGATCCTTCTCCCTTAGGAGGTCTTGATTCCCCAAGGAGGTACAAGGAGCAAAGCTCTCTCTAATGTCTCAATATACTTTGCTAGGAGGAGGGGAGGCCCTATTTATAGTCTTGGGCGAATACGAGAGGAGAGGGGCCCATGGGCCTCATGCCCGACTGTTCACGACGCGCCGGATGTCCGGGGCAAGGGCCGGATGTCCGGCCTGGATCTGCCCAACTTCTGTTGCTCTCGGACCGGATTTTTGCGTGGCGTCCGGATGTTCGGGCTGGTTGGGCCGGATGTCCGGGGCGGGGCCGGATGTCTAGCTCCTGGAGCTCTTCCAGCGCAACCTTGTTGCTGGACTTGGGCGTAGGATATCCAGGCCAGGGGCTGGATGTCTGTCCGCTGTAGCATTTCAGCGGTCTCCTTCGTCGTGCTTCTTCAACCGTGTACTTGGGGATTTGGTCTTCATTCTGAGCGTCTCCGAGGTGGCCTTCTTCATACCTAAGCACACATAGCATTTTTGATTGAGGTAGTAGCCATGTCTCACGTGGTTCGTACGGAAGCTCGTTAAGGAGAGAAGTCACCTTTGTTTCGATAGCTCTTGCACGTGCTCGTGTCATTGGTCCAGTTGGCACTTGGAGAGACGAAGGTAGGTCGATGGGGATGACCGTAGGGTGCTCCGCATCATCTGCCCCCTTGGGAAAGATCCGTCCTCGGATCATAACTTCATCACCATGGAAGGGAGATAGATCCTTGACGTTGAAGATGTCGCTCATGTTGTACTTGTCTCGCGGGAAGTCGATCTTGTATGCATTGTTGTTGTAGCGTGCTAGCACCTTGAATGGTCCATTGGCTCGAGGTAGGAGTTTGGACTTGCGCTCGTTGGGGAAGCGTTCTTTGCGTAGGTGTAGCCACACAAGATCTCCGGGGTTGAACACCATGGGGTACTTATTGATGTTGCGCTTGGTAGCGAGGCGGTGCACTTGGTACTCAATCATGCAACATGTATCTTCATGCATCTTCTTGAGGTAACTTGCTCGTGCACTCGCGTCCATGTTGAGGCGCTCTTGTAGTGGTAGCGGTACAATGTCCAATGGGGACAACGGGTTGAAGCCATAGACGACCTCGAAGGGAGACTTCTTAGAATGTCTTGCGTGATTGTAGGCGTAATCGGCGATGGGCAAGCATTCCTCCCACTCCTTGATATTCTTCTTGATCAACACTCGGAGAAGTATAGAGAGGTTCGGTTGGTGATCTCCGTTTGGCCGTCGGTTTGTGGATGGTACGATCAGAAGAGTAACTTGATGCCGAGCTTGGTGCATAACGTCTTCCAAAATTAGTTAAGGAACTTGACGTCGTGGTCCGACACAATCATCTTGGGCACTCCCTACAAAAGAGATTTGCAAGATGTGAAACATCGTCTATCTTGTTGCATAGAATAAAATGTGCCATCTTAGAGAAACGGTCCACAACGACAAATACCGAATCTTTTTCAGTTTGAGTTCTAGGCAAACCAAGAACAAAGTCCATACTAATATCTTCCCATGGTTGATACAAAATAGGAAGTGGCATATATATGCCATGGGATTGAGCGGTAGACTTAGCTTTGCGGCATATGGAGCACTGGTTGGTGTAGCGTGAGACATCGCGAAACATCTTTGGCCAAAAGTAGTTTTTGGAGAGCGTGGCGAAGGTCTTGTCGTGGTCGAAGTGTCCTGTAAGTCCTCCACCATGAGCTTCTTGCAAAAGAAACAAACGAAGAGAAGACTCGGGTATCGCAAAGTTTGTTAGTCTGCATAAGATAGCCATTCTTGAGATAATATCGCTCCCAAAAATTGTTAGCTTGACATTTGTCATAAGGAATCGCAAACGAAGTATCATGCGCATACAAGTTTTTAATGTGCTCAAATCTAATAAGATTCAATTCAAGTTGCGTAACTAACATGCACTTGCAGGAAAGAGCATCCGCTACTACATTTTCTTTACCTGAATGTACTTGATAACATAAGGAAAAGACTCAATGAATTCACTCCATTTGGCATGACGTTTATTCAACTTGGTTTGACCTTTTAAGGTACTTGTAAGCGTTTCATGATCCGTATGTAGGACAAATTCATGGGGTCGAAGATAATGTTCCCAACTATGCAAAACTCTCACCAAAGCATACAACTCTTTGTCATATATGGTATAATTAAGTTGTGCGCCGGAAATTTTTTCACTAAAATAAGCAATGAGTCGCTTCTCTTGCATTAAGACACCACCTATGCCATTACCACTAGCGTCGCAATGCACTTCAAAAGTTTTAGGTAAGGCAAATAATGAAGCATTCGTAAGCAAATTCTTAAGCTCATCACATGCGGTAGCTTGGGAGGGTCCCCATATGAAGGATGCATTCTTCTTACTCAAAGCATGTAATGGTGATGCAATAGTGCTAAAATCTTTAACAAATCGATGATAGAAACTGGCTAGGCCAAGGAAACTATGCACTTGTTGCAAATTGGTTGGTTGTGGCCAAGTTTTAATAGCATCAATCAACTCATGAACTTGAACACCCTTAGAAGAGACAACAAAGCCCAAGAAAACAAGCTTATCAATACCAAAAGTGCATTTTTTCCATGTTAGCGTAAAGTCGCTTGTTTCTAAGAACTTGCAAGACATCTCTAAGATGTTTGACATGATCTTCAAGAGATTGACTAAACACAAGTATATCATCAAAGTATACCACAACGTAAATGCCAATATATTTGCAAAGAACATAGTGCATCACACACATAAAAGTGCTAGGTGCTTGAGATAAGCCCATAGACATGACTAACCATTCATATAGAACAAATTTGGTTTTAAAAGCCGTTTCCATTCGTCACCCTCTTGCATGCGAATTTGATAGTAGCCACTTTTAAGGTTAATTTTTGAGAAAATGGTGGCACCACTAAGTTCATCTAGCATGTCATCAAGGCGTGGAATGGGGTGTCTATACCGAACGGTGATAGCATTCATGGGACGACAATCGGAACACATGCGAAAACTGCCGTCTTTCTTAGGCACAAGAATAACCGGAACAACACATGGACTTAAGCTCTCGTGTACATACCCGTTTTCCATGAGATGTTGGACTTGCCTTTGGATCTCTTTTGTCTCGTCGGGGTTGACGCGGTATGGTGCCTTAGTAGAGGTGTGTCGGAAACGAGGTCGATGCGGTGTTCGATTTCGCGAAGTGGGGGAAGTCCTGGAGGTAGCTCATCGGGGAACACATCCGCGAACTCCTGCAACAAATGAGACAAACACCGAAGGTAGATGTTGTGAAGTATTAGTTCTCACCGCTTCATATTTGCACGCAATTACAAAGTGAAGAACACTCGACGGGCTCTCACTCGCATCCCTCATGTCTCTTTTCGTGGCTAAAAGCACTAAGTTTTTCTTGTTGCTCATTGTGGAGTCACTCAGTTTTTTGCTTGTGGCGCTCACTCTCTTTTTGTGGTTCATCACTCACTATTCTCTCCATGACGGGTTGAAGCTTGCTTGTCGGTGATGACTTGACTTGGCGACATGGGTCGAAGCACGTACTCCTTGCCCTTCATCTTGAAGCTATAGTGATTGGTTCGTCTATTGTGGATGATGCCGCAGTCGAATTGCCAAGGTCTTCCAAGGAGGAGATGGCATACAGACATGGGAACCACATCACACTCCAATGTGTCTTCATATACGCCAATCTTGAAGGAGACTTGAATGGTGCCGGAGTCACTTAGCCATTGGACCTTGTAGGGGCGAGGGTGCTTCTTGACCAACTGTAGCTTGGAGCATAACTCGTCGCTTGCCAAATTGTGGCAACTTCCGCCGTCGATGATGACCTTGACGGAACGTCCATTGATGCCCGCTTTGGTGTGGAAGATATGGCAACGTTGGTCTTCATCTTGTTGGTGTTGAAGTGTCAAGACCTTGGAGACAACGAGAGCGGGGCTCGAATCATTGTCACAAAAGACTTGAGCGCCTTCATCTTCATTCACTTGACGGTGATGGCCACATGCTCAAGTGCTTCCATTTCTTCTTTGCTCATGGAGTTGTAGGTGCCGTCATCATTGGCGATCATGGTGCGCCGTGTGGGACATTGTTATGTCTTGTGGCCACGGTCTTGGCAAGTGAAACATGTTGGCACAGCCCTAGCAAGTTCTAGACTACAGTGGAGAAAGAACGGAGGCAGAAGAAGCAGTAGAGAGACAGAC
Source organism: Triticum urartu (assembly GCF_056163025.1). Lineage (NCBI taxonomy): Eukaryota > Viridiplantae > Streptophyta > Magnoliopsida > Poales > Poaceae > Triticum > Triticum urartu. Next base: position 265,172,740 of record NC_141878.1, on the reverse strand, counting down.
TTTTTCCCTTGGCGACGAACGCCACCGGCTGCTCGTACAGCCCCTGGTTTTACTCAGCTCCAACTGCCTCACTACAAACATGATTACAGCCGGCTTAATAGCCCTCGGCGGCGACGCAGCGCCCACGCACGCACCCTCGCTAACGGCCCCCACGTTCGGCCATGCAAACTAACTCCACCATGCACTAACAACCACGCATGGCTAGCCGAAAGCACTGGCTCTTACGCCTGCCCAGCGACACGCACGTATGCCACAGCCTAGCTATTGCCATGAGCCCACACACCCACGCCACACACGCCACGTTCCCATTGCGCCCCGCACGTCCCGCGCGCATCCGTCACGCCCGACGAGCCCGACTGCACCAGTGCGTCCCGCACGTCCCGCGCGAATCCGTCGGGCGCGCCACAGCCTAGCTATTGCCATGAGCCCACACACCCACGCCACACACGCCACGTTCCCATTGCGCCCCGCACGTCCCGCACGCATCCGTCACGCCCGACGAGCCCGACTGCACCAGTGCGTCCCGCACGTCCCGCGCGAATCCGTCGCGCCCGACGATCCCGACCACATACGCCGTGGCTTATTCCAACACCCCCCCCCCTAAGCCACGGCCTAGAGGAGTCCGTCGTCGTCGACGTTGGCGCCGGCCAAGAGAGCTTGCTCCGCCGCCGGTCCCTTTCCGCACCGAAGCTCTGTATACCAATTGTTGGCACAGCCCTAGCAAGTTCTAGACTATAGTGGAGAAAGAACAGAGGTAGAAGAAGCAGTACAGGGACAAACTTTTTCCCTTGGCGATGAACGCCACCGGCTGCTCGTACAGCCCCTGGTTTTACTCAGCTCCAACTGCCTCACTACAAACATGATTACAGCCGGCTTAATAGCCCTTGGCGGCGACGCAGCGCCCATGCTTCTAACGCCCACGTACGCACCCTCGCTAACGGCCTCCACGTTCGGCCATGCTAACTAACTCCACCATGCACTAACAACCACGCATGGCTAGCCGAAAGCACTGGCTCTTACGCCTGCCCAGTGACACACACATACGCCACAACCTAGCTATTGCCACGAGCCCACACACCCACGCCACACACGCCACGTTTCCATTGCGCCCCGCACGTCCCGCGCGCATCCGTCACGCCTGACGAGCCCGACTGCACCAGTGCGTCCTGCACGTCCCGCGCGAATCCGTCGCGCCCGACGAGCCCGACCACATACGCCGTGGCTTATTCCAACAAAACATTGAATGAAACTTGTCTTGGCAGTAGTATCTGTTGGAGTAGTTGATGATGAAGCTCTTGGCTTGTAGTTGCTTGTGGTAGGACGACTCGAAGAAGTCATTGGTTGCTTGGAACTTGACTTGTCGCATTGCTTGGTGAAGCTCGAGTATTAGTTGTTGGAGGTGCCGGGGTTGTGGAAGCTTGAGTATATGAACCATAGGTCTTGGAAGAGTACTTGAAGTTCTTGAAGTAATCTTGCACTTGTTGCTCCGCCTTGGTCGCTTGGTGCACTAGCTCGAGGAGGTTGGAGTATGGTTGGAAATCTGCAATTTTCATGATTGGATGGTTGGGTCCATTCAAGAAACGCACCATAGTGTGCTCGTCATCTTCCTTGACATTGTCTCAAATCATGGCAATCTGACTTTGTGCCTTGCTTGAGGAGTTGTAGCTTCTTGAAGAGATCACAGCTATAATGGGTAGGCACAAAACGGGCTCTCATGACATCCTTCATTTGTGTCCAAGTTGTGACGGGTTGCTCGCCTTTCTCTTGGCATCGCTCGATGACTTGCTCCCACCAAATGAGAATATAATCTTGGAATTCAAGTGATGCCATGGCTACCTTCTCTTCCTCGTCGTAGTTATGAAGACGGAATATCTTGTCCATTTTTAATGCCCAAGAGAGGTAGTCTTCGGGATCGGTGCCTCCGGAGAAGTTAGGCATGTTGAACTTGCGCTTGGCATAGCATTGCTCGTCATCATGTCGATGGTGTCGTCGCTCGTGTCTTGGAGGTGGGTCTTCAGCCTCTTGCTCTTCTTGATTAGCGTGATGCTAAGAGCAAGGGATTCGTGCTCGGTTCCTCCTTTCTTGGCGTTCCTCAACGCGAGCGGCTTCATCTTGTTGCTCTTGCCGGAGCGCTTCCTCTTGCTCACACACTTGACGGTTGTTCTCTTCGACGACGCGGTTGGCTTCTCGGAGAGCAGTTGTGCCTCAAGTGCTCGTTCCTCATGGCATTGTTGCTCTTGCTGCAGTGCGTTGCTGTCTTGGTTTTCTTGGCGTTGGCGTTGTTGAGCTTCCTCTTGGTCCATGGCATCTTGTTCTTGGCGACGATGTCGTTCGCGCTCTCGAAGGCAGTCGTGCAAACCATTGCCATGAAAGGGATTTTGTGGAGCTTGATGAGCTTGATGGTCATCGCGACGATGAGAACGAACTCATGGAAGATTTGTGTCGGAAGATGAGTTCGAAGAGTGTCGACTTGAGTGGCGCCTCTTGAAGACGAAGATGTTGAAGACGCGCAATTGACCATCATGTGTCGAAATTCTTCCATTTGGGTGGATAGCTTGGCGTCAAGATAGTCCCGATTCCTTGCTTCTGATTGGCGTAAGTCGGTGGCGAGTTGCTCGATGCGGTCGCCTAAAGCTTCACTCTCTTGATGTAGAGCTCATTGAACACCGAAAAGTCGTCCTTTAGTGACGTAGTCGTGCGCTTCGTCTTGCTCCTTGAAGAGCGGCTTCGATGTGCTTGGCCTATCCATGATGATCAAGTGGAGGTAAGTAAGACATGAGAGAACAATACCAATGTTATCTTTCCTCAAGATTGTAGATGTGTCGAGTATCACTCAATATAATGCTATAACAGGAGAATTGGTACCTGGTTTGTTTCTCACACCTACAAAAGTAAAGCTTATGAAGTAGCTTGGTGAGGATAAGTGGCACAAAATTTATGTAATTGTTAGCAAGATTCAATAATTGTGAGGCGCCGGATGTCCGGGGTATCGGGCCGGATGTCCGGGGACGGCAATCTGTGGATGAATTTTGAAGATGAACTTGGGGAAAGAGAAATTTTGTGGATGTAAATGGGGAGAAATATGTGCAGAAGCTAGATCCACCCGCAACACTTCAAATTCATGGATCAAAATCAACAAAACATCATCAAACCAACAAATCACAATTTTTTTTGGTATGATTATTTTTGTGGGGATTTTTGAAATTGGGCAAAAACAAACAAAATTAGGCTAGAAAGTGGGGGGTAGGGACACCAAGATGTCAATGAACCTCTGCTCTGATTCAAGATGATGTAGGGTGGAACCCTAATTAATGATCTTTTCACACTTGTTGGGGGGGGGGGGAAGAAACAACAAGAACAAGAAGAGGAATCACTCAAACAAAACCCAAGTCACACATCCATTAGAAGCACATATGAGATCCACAAGCATAACATGAACAATCAAGGGAAATAGCACAAGGGTAAAGTTCTTCGCACTCCAAAGGAGGTGAGGTCTTGATGATCTAGAGAGATCCTTCTTCCTTAGCAGGTCTTGATGATCCTATGATGGGGATCCTTCTCCCTTAGGAGGCCTTGATTCCCCAAGGAGGTACAAGGAGCAAAGCTCTCTCTAATGTCTCAATATACTTTGCTAACCCTAGCTAGGAGGGGAGGCCTATTTATAGTCTTGGGCGAATAAGAGAGGAGAGGGGTACATGGGCCTCATGCCCGGCTGTTCACGCATAGGTGCCGGATGTCCGGGCTGGGGCCTAGACGTCTTGTGGTTCACGACGCGCCGTATATCCGGTCTGGATCTGCCCAACTTTTGTTGCTCTCGGGTGTCCTTGGGCCGGATTTCCGAGCGGGGTCCGGATGTCCGATTTGGTATGGTCAATTTCGTCCATTCTTGCGTCGTTCTCTTGCTTGTGATTGTCGAGCTTGTGGTTGAAGTAGTCTCGTGTACGTTGCTCGGATAGTCGCAAGTCGGTGGCGAGATTGTCGATGTGTTCACCCATTGCTTGTTGCTCTTGATGCAAAGCACGTTGTGCATCAAAGAGGTGGCTGGCTCTGTGACGTAGGAGTTCATGTCGTCATCTTGCCCGATGAAGAGTGGGTTGGTAGAAATACTTGGCCTATCCATCATTCCAAGAGAAAATATGTGAGTGGAAGAAAGAGAAGAACGTATACCAAATGTACCTTGACCGAAGTTGAAGGTGGATCAATGATCACTCCAGTGTGGAACAAGGAAATAGCACAATTGGTACCAATTCTTGTCGGTTTCTCACACCTACACAAGTAAAAGCTTATGGTGGAGCTTGGTTAGGATGGTGGCACAAAATTTGATGTGAAAGTAAGCAAGACTCAATAATGTTGAAAAAGATTCACAAATTCGCAAATGTAACAAGTAGACCAATAGCAATATGTGGCACACGGGAACACAACACACGGAGAGATAAATGGGGTCGTGCAATCAAGGAATGAGCCAAAATGTGGAATCCACGAAAATGCTCTTGTTGCACAACTCTAGAGAGACGCTAGCACGATTGCACAAAAGGCGGATACGGACTTGTGCACAACCTACTAAGCAAAAATGCAACGACTTCTATCCCAAGTATGATCTATGTATGATGTGCCGATGATATGATCCAAGATGATCGAGTATGACAATCTTAATGTTGTATGATGCTATGGTTCTTGCTTATAAGCTCTTTGCTTATCCTTCCTCTTTTTGCTTAAAAGCTTGTTTGGCTCTTTTCCTTTCTGAGCTCTTTTCTCATGCAATGCTTCACGAACCAAGATAGCAATTGTGTATGCGCTGACAACTTTGGGACACAAGAGATGATACCAAGATATGCACCAATAATATGTATGTATGCTATGGGAAGTATGATCACTAATGTGCACAAGTCACGTTGCCGACAATACTCACAGGCTAGTCTCGAGGGGTAAGCTACGCAAAAAGATAAGGCTATGGAGGTTGTCAATGTAATGGCAAGGGGTGGACAAAGATGTCGTCGAAGTTACCGTCCTTGCTTACGGTTGAGTGTGTCACGAAACTAAGATGAGGTTGCCGTGAAGGTCGTTGTTGACGACGCGTCCGTGGCGAAGATGAGCAGCGGTGATGTCGAAGTCGAACCGTTCCTAGTTAGCCGAAACACCCTAGGAAACGATGAACCACAACTCAAACTCTCAAAACCAAATGCGGCAAAATGTGTCGGAGTTGGTAGCGGTCAAGTGGTGGTAGTGTTGGATGTATCGAAAGGGTTGGCGGAAGTTAGGTGGTGGTGGTCGAGGGGGGTATGCGGAGGCGTAGGCGGCGGTGTATAAAACTGCAGGAATTGCAGTTTCGGCAGAGGAAGCCGGATGATCCGGGCCAGGAGCCGGATGATCCGGGCGGATCCGGATGATCCGGGTCAGGTTCCGGATGATCCAGGCGGGTCAACTCGCTCGGGGAAAGCTCGGGATGAACTTGAAAATGGGGGCAAATTCGATGATTTCGCGGATTTTTGGATGGACCGCGAGGTGGAGATGATGGGGAAAGGTAAGATCCACTTGCAACACAACAAATTCACGGATCAAAACCAACAAAACATCATCAAAACTCACAAATCACAAGAAAAATTTTTGGGGCTATTTTTGTGGGGATTTTCGAGTTAGGACGAAAAACAACAAAATCAAGCTAGAAACACAACGGGGAGGCTCCGAAATCGTGATCAACGTGGCTCTAGATACCAAGATGATGTAGGGTAGGAATCCTAGGGGCCGATCTTTCACGGAAGGAGCAGATCCCGCGATGAACACGAAGAACACAAGGGGAAACACAAGGGGAAACACGAGAGAATCACTAAACCAACAAGAAATAGTCACACATATGCTAGATCCTTGAGTACACAAGAGATCACATGATCCATGGTCAACTAAGGACGATACAAGTAGCACGATCTTCTCCGTGAGGAGGTCTTGAGGTTCTTCCCGTGAAGGGGTCTTGAATCCGCTTGGGGGATCTTCTCCGAGGAGGCGCTATCTCCGAGGAGAAGGTAACCAAGTGGATGAGCAAAGCTCACACACGAAATATGAGCTAATCCTTTGCTAACCCTAGAAAGAGGTGGTGGAGTCGTATATATAGGAGTTGGGGGGCGAAGGGTTACATGGACCTCGGCCCAACATCATGCACGCAGGCACTGTCCGGATGATCCGGATGTTGGTCCGGATTATCCGGGCTTCGGGGGTCCGGATGATCTGGGTCGGCGTCCGGATGGTCCGGCTGTGTCGTGGGCGCCGCGGGGAGGTCCGGATGTCCGGGTCCTGGTCCGGACGTCCGGGTGTGGCCGGATGATCCGGGACCGGGGCCGGATGATCCGGCTTCGTGGTGAAGCTTCGGGTGTCCTCGGGCGGGATAGCCGGATCGTCCGGGCCGTGGTCCGGATCGTCCGGGCTGGGGCCGGATTGTCCGGACGGCGGTCCGGATCGTCCGGGCTTCTGCTGACTTTGCCCTTCTTCTTCTCCGTCTTCACGTCCATCTTCCTCTTCGGATCCTCCTTGTTCCTTAGCGTCTCCATGGCTAACTCCTTGATACCTGAGTATGCACAACGTCACCATGTCTCATGTGCATCAACGTGGAATTGTGAGAGGAGAGATGTCACCTCGGTTTCGAGAGCTCTTGCACGTGCTCGTGTCATGGGTCTTCTAGGCACTTGGTGAGGCGATGATAGGTCCATGGGGATGACCTTGGGATGCTCCGCATCACCTTCCCAATCAAAGCACCTAAGTCCACACATTCTGCAAAAATTGCTGCTGTCCCACCGTCACACTCACCCCTGCATCCACATTCAGTTTTGTGAATCTAGGGTCCGGCCTACTCCATTTATTTTCAGATATAACAGGCGTTGGGAATGAAGACTCCTGAAAATTGCTTGCAATCGATAAAACTGAAAGTGGCCACCTCCATGCTGGTGGAACAACTCCATTATGAGTAATTTGCCGCGAATCCACCACAAGAACCAGCTGCCAACTTAAAAAAGTTGCTTGAAGTTCAAAGTCGGATGCAACCTTAGCTGATTATCTGGCATAGTTAAATATGTTCCAAGTATAACCGAACCTGATCTCGGTCCTGGTCAACCATCTATATCATGACGAGACGTGTCCAGAGGTCCCTCGCATGCATGCATTGGAACAATAAATGCCGTATGTCCTCTGCTCCTGGTGGCAAACTGGACAAGCTCCATTGGACCCGACATGCCTGTTAGTTAGGATTTCTAAATGACATACGGATGTTGGACATGTAGGTACATTTTCGAACGTTCTGGGTCAAACTTAATCATGTGACCCAGACAACAATGGGTTTGATATATATTTGTCAAAAGTGGGATTAATATATATGTTATCCTGAACCTTCCAAATGACGGAACATATATGACATTTGGATGATACATTTTATATAACTTTTACCATCCTGGAAGTTGTTTTTTCAAATTTTGTGACATTCCAGATGCCACAACCGGCAGATAGCACTCTCATTGTAGATTATCCGCTTTACATGCGATATGCCTACTGTTTTCTTTCTAGAAGTTTTTCTTACCTCATACATGTCTTGCATTGAAAAGCCCTTTTGACGTTATTGTCATCATTTGCAAATCTATTTTGATGGAGCGTATCTTTGAGTGAAGATCCTATGATTTGATTCAAGGAATTTCATCATGTCATCACATAAAATTATGGGTGTTGGTTTTCGGTGGCAACTGTTGGATTATGATATCTCTTGCGAGGGCTATATAACTACCTTATATGCACTTGAGGGTGACGAATCTTCAATAGATCCAATGGTAGCTTGAAAAATTCCTGCCTCTGTAGGTGTGCCCTCAAAATTTATTAAAATGCCATCTATGTTATCTAAAAGAACTGCCTTTGGTCTATAATTGTGCGACAACCGTGCCTGACTGGAAGTTGCGTCGATGCACCATAACAGGTTTCTATAGTAGTTTTGCCTTAACTGCCCTTATCTATTGCTAACCTTCTATGGTACTTAGCATCTTGCTGCCGTGCCTATCGATCCTGAACTGTTACATTCCCGTTGTTATTAAATATTTTTATTGAATTACATGCACCTAACCAGTTCACCCAAAAGTTTAAGCTAATGGGGGAAGGATGGCTAATATATTTCAACAATTCTGAGCTTGCATCTTGAACCTTTTGATTCCATCAAAACGTGATTTCTTGTAACATTGTACATGATTCTTCCATTAGATGCAGCTTTTGTCACCTATATTAAGTCTAAGCAATTATAGTCATTTTCCAGTGGTTGAAGATCTATACAAACGGAGACAGCCATTGCCTTCACTGGATGCTATATATTTCATCCAACCAACTAAAGAAAAGTAAGTTCTTGTTTGTATGACTATTTGTTTAGCTTGAAGTAATTTTTGTTGGATACAATCTCTATATATATTCAAACTCTGCACCATATTGCTGTTATATTCAGAAATGCTGACAAGTTAGTATTAGGGTCTAATAAGGTGAGTTTATCATCTAGTTCAGTCCGAGCATGTACTCTTTTATGGGTCTATGTTGGACATCGGTTGGAATCTTTATTTTCTGAAAGTTGACTTGTAATAGGGTATTCACATATTTGTTTTCTTGCGGGTGACATATTTGTTGCATCACCTACAGTATCAATGTTAGAGTTGTACTCCCTAACTGTATAAACTACGTATGTAGTCCATATTGAAATCTCTAAAAGACTTATATTTAGGAACGGAGGGAGTATATATTAGCCGTGTAACATCCTAACTGTATAAGTTTTTTTTTTTGCATACTTATCACTCCTGCGTACATCGCATCTATCGGCCTATGGCCTCATAGAAATACAAGTCAGCATATTTTCTCACATGTTGTTAGGGCCTAGTTCCTCCCCTCCCCCATACTAATCGATTTGCCATGAATCCCCCCCCCCCCCCCCCCCCCCCACACCCCTCTCGATCTGTCAACAATTGGTTCCCTACACAGTCGAGATCGATTTCCCCATGCAACAACTCAACCCCGACCTGATCGATCCCACAGCAGCACCTCCACGTCTGCAGCCTCTATCGAGGTCAGCACTGCAGGCTGCCTTGCCGCCCGCCGCTTTTGCCGCCCTCTTGACACCTTCGCCAGGGGCTGCTCTTCCAATTCTGTGCAGGCTGCTGCCGGCCGTCCCTGTCTGGAGCCGCAGCTCTCTAACGGCTCCTCTCCTGGCCGCTAGCGCCCCCGGCTCTCCCCCGTGGCTCGGTGCCTTGTCTGACCCTCGTCTGCAGCCGGTTCGTTGGCTGCTGCTGCCTCTGCTCCCACTTTGGTTCAGTACGGTTACTTCCTTCTCGCTTTACGATATCTTTGTTGGACTCTCTCATTGTCTTTTCTTCCCCAAGTCAGTTTGTTATAGCTTCAGGCCTGTTCTGATGCTACTTGGGCTAGCGATCCTTCGGACCGCTGGCCCCTTTCTGCTTACTGTGATTTTCTTGGTGGTTCTCTCATTGCCTGGAAGATGAAGAAACATCCAACAATATCCTGCTTGAGTGCAGAGGCTGAGCTTAGAGCTATGGCTCTTTTGACAATAGAGGTGACTTGGCTACGATGGATGCTTGAGGATTTTTGGTATTTCTGTCATCACACCCACTCCCTTCTTCTCTGACAATACATGTGCTATGAGTATTGTGTGAGACCCCGTGAAGCATGAGCTCACCAAGCATATTGGTGTCGATACTTTCTTTGTGCGCTCCCATGTGCAGGATCAGGTGATTGCTCTTCAGTATGTGCCTTCAGAGTTGCAGTTGGTGGATTTCTTCACAGAGGCCCATATTATAGCATATTCTGGCTTGTACCTCTCCAAACTCAGTGTTGTTAATCCACCATGAGTCTGAGGGGTTCGGGGTTGTTTTTGGTGGTTGTTAGAGTTGTATATATTAGCCGTGCAGTATCCCAATTCTACAAGGGGTTTTCAGCATATTTACCACACCAGTACATATATATATTTCGGCCTATGGCCTCATGAAAATACAAGTTGCATATTTCCTCAGTCACAACCATAAGATGAATGTCAAATAAAAGGCAAACTATCAGATTTACAATCCATTCAGAGGGTTCTATATTCTTGATTAAACGTACATATGGTTTATTGAAGTCATCTTCATAGCTCCATGGGGCTTCTTGTTAGACCCGAGCTACTGAAATTACTATCACTCCTCACATTCAGACAATCATCAGAACAGCGAGGAAATTGGGGGAATTTTACTTAGGATTTTGACACCAACAGAGGTGCGAGATAGAGCCAGTCGGGTCATGGCGGCTAGGGTTTAACCCTTTACAAAATGAGATACCTCCACTACCTACAGATCCTTGGCTTTATAGCCATTACAGCAGCTGTAAAGTAAAACAGAAAGGAGGGGAGCAGGTGAAGTTGTCGGATGGTAAACAGCGGCAAGAAGAGAGCTGGTCGCCATCCGATCGAATTTTAACGTCGAATCTGAGCTCACTCTGGTGCGAAGCGGTAAGTGAGGTCTTGGACCGTTGGATGCAGATTGGGCGGATGAATTTGAACTTTAGGCGAAGCGGTAAGTTATGTGTTAACTGAAGAATCGTTCTGGTATTGATTTCTCCAGTTAGGGCCTGACACTTCTGTCCTCCTATTGGCGCACCTGCTAGCATAAAAAGAAACAAAATAGTACCTCCATTACCTGCTATGACAGTGTGGCACTCCCGAAGAGGGGCTTGGCAGTGTGATTTGGTGCTCCTGCTCTCCTGCCCCAGCAGCCACAGTGGATATAACTTGAGAAACTCCAAGCTATTCCTTCATCTCACCGGAAAAGCTCCCAAGGAAAAAAACTCTTTCATCTCCATCCCATTCTCGATTTCATCCAGAAAATGTCAAACCCGTTTACTCTTACAAATTTTGAACTCCTTCATATCTGTACAAAGGCTGTACCTTTTTATGCCACTGCAAAATGATTTTGAACCCTTGTATACCTCTTGTCCATTAGACAGACCATTAGAGCTGTAAAAAGACAATTTTGCTCTTGGCCACTTAGACATTGCAAGTATCTCTCTGTTAGTTCTTCGTCATTCCTTCTCTGATTCTCCGCCTAGGGTTCTTATAGCAGATTGCCCCAAACATAAAATCATCTCTCCTTATCCTTGACGCACCTTAGATCTTCTCCACTTTTCCTTTTAAGATACGCAGATCAATAACACAATGAACCAATATAATATAGAAGTAAAAGAGAAAAATCTTTGCCTGATAGACACCCTCATCACGTAGGCCCCAGAACCGCAACGCCTATGGCCAAACTCCTTCCCGGAACCCTCGTTTGTTGCTCCCCACCACCCCCACCCCACCCCCTCACCGGCTCTTCTGCATGAAGGCTGCTGTTGTGCACCCTGCTCGGGACCATGCAAAGGGCCAAACCTCCGCATGGTGGCATGTGGAGTCGAATGCTGGACCTGGTTCCTCTTCAATACACGCCTTCCGAGTCAAAGTTGGCTGATTTCTTCATGAAGGCCCAGACTACGACGTATCACAGCTTTTATACTGGCCCATGGCCTCATGGGAATACAAGTTGCATATTCCTAACAAATTTCACTCTGATATTTTTTCATGCATCATTGTCGATTTTGTTCATTAACCATCATATGGTGGTGATTGCAGTGTTGTTATGTTCCTCTCTGACATGTCAGGAAGAAGCCCGTTATACAAGAAGTACGCCTGAATAAACATGAACTACCACCCACATCTTTTATGCACAGTTGCTTTTGTGGTTAATTTATTGACACACTGTTGCTCGTGTTGTAGGGCGTATGTGTTTTTCAGTTCTCCCATACAGAAAGACTTAGTTGCTCAAATAAAAAGGGATTCAAGTATATTACCTCGTATTGGTGCACTTAGTGAGGTTACCTTAGCTTTTTCGTTCCTTTCTATTTTATACTTGAGTATTGTTAAAATGAAAAAGTGTTCTGTTGGCTATTCACTATTTGTTCTCCATGTCATTTCCAGATGAATTTGGAGTACTTCCCTATTGATTCCCAGGTATCCTAGTTCTTTGAAAGATTATTTGTTCAGATACAGTATGTTGCTTCATACATGTTCCGCAATTGTTATTTTTGACACATATTTCCCAATAAAAGGGGGAAGATATTGCTGTTTAGATTACAGTGAAATTCAACTAGCAGTATAGGATTCTTCGTGCCTTTTCCTTTTGATTTTTTGGTCCTGCTTTGTCAGATTCTCACAAATAAAAGGGGGAAGATATTGCTGTTTAGATTACAGTGAAATTCAATTAGCAGTATAGGATTCTTCGTGCCTTTTCCTTTTGATTTTTTGGTCCTGCTTTGTCATTGTATAGAGCATGTAACTGATGCTCCATTGTGAAAAGATCCATAAGCATATCTCTAGACGGGTTTATGTGTTTTCTGTATTTGTCCTAGCACTAGATGTTGCTACGGTAAGGTTATCACTCGTCAGTTTTGATATTTTCAATTAAATTGGAGATGCTCCGATAGAATCACTAGCATCAAACCACAGAATCTAGTTGTCCTACTTGATTCTACCAACGATAAACTTTCTATAGTTTTCCATGTACTTAGAAAATGATACAATTTAATGTGTACTCCTAAAGCCTTGATTTGAAAACTATAATCCAATGAAATTGTTGTTTATGCAAATTTATGAATAAGTTTAGACTTAATCTAAATAGATGGAAGGTGATTTTGAACATAAAAAGGCATATGCATTAATTATTTATATTTTAAAAACTAAGATCATAGCAAATTACATAAGTAATCTTACAATTTTTTGCTAGAATTGTAAGTGTTGCCGCCAGGTATTGGAGGCAGCACTGTAACCGCAAGCCCAAACATGCAGCGCAGTCCGTAACCACAATACCAACAGTTGGGCCTTAGGTAGGCACATGGCTAATCCTTGGCGGCCAATAAGTCCAAGTTTAACCCTAGGGAAATATATCTCTATTAGGAAGTTATCTTTACTTTCCAAACTGTTAAGATTTGGTTTGCTTTCCAAGTTATGTGATCTCTCTAATCTATATAAAAAAAGTAAAAAAAAAGGTACGATGCTTTTGTCGGGTACGCATCTCCCTTGTTGCCTGCTGACTCTTGACGGTGCTCCCTACATTGATCCCGTCTTGCACATGCGCCGTCTCTCGATGCTTGGTGCTCGTCCGCCTGTGATGTCGTCACCTCCGGCGTCTTTTGCATGCTGTGTTGTACCCTCTCTAGTGACTTTTCTCATGAGTTCCGCCGGTGGTGATGCTCGCTAACACCGACTTTTACAGATGGTCGCTCTTCTGCGACTTCTTGCATGGCCTCTCACATGGCTGTAGTGGTCGCTCTTCAGCCACTCCTCTCGTGATCTCCGCCCATGGTGATTCTACACCGACTCGTGTCGTGACTTTCACTGGCCATGCCGGTGCATCTGACTCCATTGACTGCGCTTTGCACACACATCTTCCCTTGGCGCTTGGTGCTTGTCTGCATGCGGCTTCGTCTCCCCCATTGGCCTCTGCAGATGATACTGGTCATGGTACACTGCCTCCCCTAGCGGCATCCACAGGCGGTGGTGGCCGCTCCTCTTTCGGTGTTACTACATTGACTACTTAAGCCGTGTCCTTCACCGAGCAGGAGATTGTGCGACTTCGTGACCTGCTTATTGCCTTCGATTCTTCCTTGCCGGGCGCACCTATGTCGACCTCTTCAATTGACTGAGTAGGAGATTAAGCACTTCGGCCTGCTAGCTGCGTCCTCTAGTTCTCCACTGACAGATTCTGTTGCTTCTGCTACTGCCTCTTTTGGCATTTTGAGACCGCCTTCTACACAAGCAGGTATATCTCCGTGGATTCTTGATGCTGGAGCATCTTTTCATATTACTCATGATTCATCCACTCTGTCTTCTTTTTGACCTCTCAATTGTTCTGTTCATATTCTTACGGTTGATGGTAACTCCCCCTGGTTAATGTCCGAGGCATACTTAGCACCTCATCTTTTCATGGATGTTGCTCATGTTCCTTGACTTACCATGCAACTCATGTTCTGTCTGAACCATCACATCGGTGCTCTCCTTGGTGCTAGCCGCCAGCGCCGTGACTCTGAGGGTCTCTCGGAGCTTGACTAGCTTCATGTTCCCACCGGTGCCAGTACCTCCAGTTTCTCCACCTCTGTTGCCTTGTCTACTAGCTCTTTTTAGTAGTGGTATCATCGCCTTGGTCACTTGTGTGGCCATGGGCGGAGCCAGGATTTGACCATAGGGGGGCCAAGAGACGACGCTCGCTATAATGCTACATGTTTATATTTTGTCTTGCACATATAAGCACACAAATATATATGTGCTTTGCGACAATGCGGCACCTGATCCTAGAATGCCTGTTTGCGCGGCAAACCTGGCACGATGTCCTGGGCTGGGCGAGGATACCTTCACAGCCGTCGAACAACGAGCCCACCCTTACGGACTGGTGGCAGCGAACGAAAGGGCAGACCCCACATGCGCTACGGAAAGGCCTGCAATCTATCGCCATGCTAGTTCCTTGGATGATCTGGAAGCAGCGGAATGAGTGCGTCTTCGAGAACGCTCGACCCTCGGTTAACACACTCGTAAATAGGATTAAGGCCGAAGCCAAATGTTGGGCACAAGCTGGCGCTATGGGCCTCAGGGTAGTCCTTCCCACTGACTGGGATGTTCACTGATAGGGTGCTAGCCCATGTAACCCCCACCTCCTAGGAGGACTGTACCTTCTCTTCTTTTCAATGAAATGAAACGCAAAGACTATTTTGCGTTTTCTTGAAAATTATTGATTTAAATTTAGCTAACTACAAGAAGAGTAGGATTTAGCAATCTCATCAAAGTTGAATCCAAATTTTCAACGCCGTGGTTAAGGATTATATTGAAACAAGTGGTTTAGTAAGAAATTTATTCTATCCTTCTCTTCATTTTTTCAATAGGAAAATATAGCTAATATAAAAATATATAATATATGTTTTTCTCATCTGCTCACAGTTACTAAGGCATGAACACATCAAAAGAAGTAGATTACCAGAATAGAATATACCTTGAAAAATTGTTTGGTGGCAAGTTCACTGGATTATGAACGTGATTGCCCTAGTTGATCAACAATGTGAGTGCCCAAGTTGATCAGCAGCTTGAGTGCTTGATTAGCCACCAACCACAATCAGCAGTGGCTGTCCAAGCATCTCTGTGAGCCCTAGTTGAAACGAGTAGCAAAGGAACCACCGACTTCTTCGATCTAGATCTAGGAGAAATGAAGGCTGGAGGCAGGAGGACGGCCGTCTGAATCTTTTAGGGTAAGATGGAAGCGGCAAGTTTTTTTTGCATCACTATAATCATGGAGATGACAATTAACGCCAAAAGCTGGGAGCGAATGAGGCCTTGGCTGGGCTTTCCTATGGGCTTTCTTTATTTTGGCAGAGTTTACGCATCACTCAGGGAGCCTAAAACAACACATGAGTCAGGGGGCAATCACGTAAGTGCCACCGCTAATACGGAGTATTTATCGTTGTCAACAAGATCGATTGGGGGGGAGGGGGGGGGGGGGGACCCCTGCTCGCCCCCCTTGTCTACCCCACTGTGTGGCTCTCGTTTCTCATCCTTAGTTTGACGTGGTCTTCTTGAATCCATCTCCGGTGGTGTGTTTTTATACTGTTAAGGTTGTCAGCTTGGTAAACAGGTCCGGTTGCCTTATCCTCAAAGCAGTGGAGGCCATCACTACTATATTATCTTTATAGATGATTTCTCTCAACACACATGGATATATTTTATGTCTTCTCGTAGTGAGGTCTTATCTATCTATAAGCGTTTTGCTGCCATGGTTGACACTCAGTTCTCTACGCCTATTCATGTGTTCTGTGTTGACTCCGCCAGAGAGTATATCTCCAACATGTTGCATGGAGTCCTTGCTGAGCAGGGTAACCTTGCTCATTTCTCTTGTCCTGGTGCTCATGCTCAGAATGGCGTGGCTGAGCGCAAGCATCGTCACCTTGAGACAACTCGTGCATTGACGATCGCCACCTCTCTTCTGCCTCACTTTTGGGCTGAAGCTGTCTCCACTTCCACCATCTCATCAACCTTCAGCCATCCACTGCTTTGCAGGTTGGCGTTCCTTTTGACATCTCTTTGATCTTCCTCCTGATTATTCGGCGATTCATTTGTTTGGTTGTGTTTGCTATGTCCTTTCAGCCCCCCGTGAATGCACCAAACCGATCGCCCAATCTGTTGATTGTGTCTTCTTAGGATAGAGTGACGAGCATAAGGGATATTGTTGTTGGGATCCTGTCGGTCATCGAATGCGTATTTCTTGGGATGTAACTTTTGACGAGTCTTGTTTATTCTACCCTTGTCCATCTTCCTTGACCTTTTTCCTGGAGGATATCCCTTTTCATTTTCCCCAACACTCCTATCACTGCTGTCGAGCCCTTGTCCATCTGTCCTACTGCTCCTGTTTTTCTGACTATTGCAGATCCGCTGCTGCTATCTCCTATGGTTTCCTTACCTCGTTTACCATGGAATTCTACACCTTCATCCCCGGTGGCTTTCCCGGCTCCATCACCCGAATCTATCCCGGTGATTCCTCGTATTCTCACTTTTATACTCGTCGTTCACGTGTTGTGGATGCGTCTACTGATGCGCCATCTACTTCTGATGTGTCATCTTCCTCGTCTCAGCCTAGTTATGGCTTATGTCCTCGTCCACTTCCGCTTGTTCATTGCCTTGGTTTTCCATGCGTTGGTGCTACTGTTTCTTGAGCTGACCTCTTATTGTGATGCTGTTGTTCATCCCGAGTGGCAGCTTGCGATGGAAGAGGAGATTGTTGCTCTTGAGCACATTGACACGTGGGATCTTCTTTATCTTCCTCCTGTGTTCGTCCCAACACTTGTAAGTGGGTCTACAAGGTTAAGACTTGCTCCGATGGTTCTCTTGAGCACTACAAAGCTCGTCTTGTGGCTCGTGTCTTTCAGCAAGAGCATGGTCATGATTATTATGGAACTTTTCTCACGTGGCCCTATGACCATTGTTCGCACACTTGTTGTGGCCTCTGTCCGCCATTGGTTTGTATCTCAGCTTGATGGTAAGAACACCTTTCTTAATGGTGAGTTGCGTGAGGAGGTTTACATGCATCTACCACCTGGGTATTCTATTTCAGATGGCATGGTCTGTCATCTTCATCACTCTATCTATGGCCTTAAGAAAGCTCCTCGTGCCCGGTTTGAGTGTGTTGCCTCTGTGGTGACTGCCATTGGTTTTCCGGCGAGCACTCATGATCCTGCATTGTTTGTTCACCTTTCACCTTGTGGTCAGACTCTTCTTCTCTATGTTGATGACATGATCATCATTGGCAACGACCCTGAGTACATTGCCTTTGGTAAGGCACGTCTTAGGGAGCAGTTTAGTTTCTAGCCGTGTACTCCTTTGTATTTTGCATATTGTACCATACCAGCACATGTATATATACTGGCCTATGACCACCTGGGAAACAAGTTGCATATTTCCTAATATATGGTAGCTTGGCGATGGCTGGCGTGGTGGCAGTGGCCTGTGGGCCTCATGTGGCCTGTGGCAGTTGTTGGCGGCGGCAATGGCATGTGGCGCAGCGTGCGCCTTTGATGGTGACGGTGCGGGTGTGCTAGAACCTCGGGTGGAAACACAACTCACCTGGTTGCCACTGCTGATGCGGCGCCCGTGGGCCTCATTCCCCTCATTGGAGGCGTCACTGTGGGTGCTCCAACCCATTTCCCGCAGTCAAGGGTGTTTGCTACTCTCCATGATGCGCGAGCTCCCTGTCACTTGCTCCTTCGAGGCATCATCTTAGGAGTCCATGGCCTACCCATATGAGCTTCTGTCGCGTGGAGAGTTGCCATGTCAGCGCCGGTCGTGTGGGTGACTGAGCCATCGACTTAGGTGGTGCGTGCCTTGGAGCAGGTGTGGAAGTCAGATCGATGGCTTCGGATATCGTCATCTTGTTTAGAGTGTCGGCTCTGGTCGCTTGGGTGGCAGAGCTATCGGCTGGCTTGGTTTGTGGCCTCGGGGCCGTTGTGGAAGTTGTACTGGCGGCACTGGATATGGTTGTAGGGTGTCTACTCTAGCCACACCGCAAGTGACTCA
Organism: Triticum urartu; assembly: GCF_056163025.1. Lineage (NCBI taxonomy): Eukaryota > Viridiplantae > Streptophyta > Magnoliopsida > Poales > Poaceae > Triticum > Triticum urartu. The sequence goes on along the minus strand of NC_141878.1, from coordinate 265,154,613 downwards.
CTTGGGGCGCTACCTTGGGGCTACTGTGGATGCAGGCGCGGCGGCTCCGAAATCCACCGGTACATTGTAGGGTGTCGTCTCCTCCGAAATCCACCGTTGCATTGTAGGGTGTTGTCTCTGGCCACTTGGGTGGTGGAGTCGCCCGCTTGGCTGGTACGCAACCTTGGGGTTGGTGTGTGCGCATCACAACTGTATCGTTTTTAGCCAAATTTTCTCATTAATTGGTCAATTCTCTTAATGAAAAGGCAGAGCTCCGGTCAATTGCTCGACTTTTTGAGTATATACTAGTGTAAAGCCTGCGATTTGATTGCATGGGTGTCCCGGCCCGGCAGGATTGTCCCAAAGCCCAGCATCCAGGCCGGGCTCGGGCCTCTCTCACCCATGGCCCGGCCTGAAGCCTGGGAAAACATGATTTTTGGGATATTACAGGAAAAACAGGTATAATCCCAGAAAACGTGAATTTTGATATATTACATTATCTAATCCCGAAAATAGGTTTTTTGTTGTTTTTTTAATCCGAAAATAGATATTTTTTTGGGCCTCGGGCCGTGCCGAGTTGGGTCCATTCTTGGGATTTAGAGGCCAGGCTTTGTGAAGCCCAGCCCGAAACCCGGCCCGGCCTGGTCAATGCCCAGGTTTAGCTGTGGGTATTATTAGATGTTTTCACCGAGTTTATTTTTGAAATGTTTATATATAAAATTTAAGCATAAAGTTGCAAAGTTGAATGTTGTTGAAGTGCATAAACAAATAGACATGTTAAATTTTGGTACATTTATTTTTCTCACACGGTTAAGGCAATTCAATGGTTGCATCTTTTGGGATGTTACAAACTGAATTTTGCATCGTGTTAGTCTAACAATTATTGTGCTTCTTGTCTAATGTCTTTCCACGAAGAGACATCATTTCACCAAGGGCATGTCTTTTCACGAAGCAATATCATTGACCAAGGGACCTATCTTTCCATGAAGAGACATCATTTCACGAAAGGATGTGTATTTTAACCAAAGGACATGACTGTTCTTAGGCCCCAAGTGCCAAGACCTAACGGACTTGATTTATCCTTGATGTAACACTTTTTTTATGGCGATGTGGTTTAACGTGAATGCTGCATTAGGAATCAGTTTAAAAATAAAGAGGACTTATATTCTTACTGGGAGAGCATGGATGTACCTAAGCTGGCAGCAATTTTATAGTAATTCCTTTTGTCTGGCATAGTGTACTCATGGTGATTGTGTGCAGGGTTTCATAACTGACCATGAAAGGGCATTGGAAGAGCTTTTCTGTGAGAGTGCAGAGGGCTTCAACAAATACAATGCTTGTTTAAATGCAATGGCTACTCGTATATCTACAGTATTTGCATCAATGAGGGTATGTATGTTCATTCCCCTTCAAGTCCTACCCGAATTAGGATTGTTGGTACAGCAGCAAAAAAGTGCCTTATCTCTGTTAGGAAGTATTAGTACTGGTCTAGGAGTCCTTATTGGTCTATGTTTACTTTCCTTGCATCTCAAGTATTGTGTAATATATATATGCCCATTCAACTTTGCATGCCTATTTGTTTATGCACACAACTCGCCCTCCCGATCCAATCTCTCACGTCGCTGATGCTTTTTTCCTGCTAAACATCGCTGCCGCCCCGGTCAACGTTGCCCCGCCCGATCCGCTTGTGCAGGTCTCCTGAGCCCACCTATGCTTCCTGCTGGCTTCTTTCCAAGTGTGTACGCAGCCATGCAGGCTTGCTGCTCTCCTACTACTGCCCCCCCCCCCCCCCCCTCCCTCACGCGCATGTGCTGGTTCTCGCTGCTGCTTCTGCCTACCAGCGTGGCTTTGTCTGCTGCCCTCCATCCAGATCGAGCATCTCTTCCTTCAATTCGCAACGCACACATCTGCCTACTGCGTGCGCCCGCCGCTGCCTCTGCTCCGCACATGCTACTTACTGCTTGCTGATGTGTGTTACCTTGGCTGCAGCTTGTGCTGCTCTGCTTCCGATTGCATGCTCTGCTCCTGCATGTCCATCTGCGTGCTACTCCCGCGTCTTCCGCAGGCTCTGTTGGTCGCCCTACTGTGGCTCTTCTTGTGACCTTCACACATGATGATTGCCGTTCTACACCGACTCCTGTCATTGTCCGGTGATTTTCGACGGTGGTCGTTTCGTCGACTCGGTCTCGCACATGCACCTTCCTTCGGTGTTGCGTGCTCTTTCACTGTCATTGCATTTTGTATAATATGTGATTTTTAGTTTTCTATATTTTCTGCCGCGTCCACCAAATCCGTTGATATTTTGTGTTTCTCATGCCATGCGAGTCCACCATACCTTTGTCTGTCAGCCTTTCTTTCGTCCTGATCCTTTCTATACAACTTTTCTGGCCTAATTACCCTTGTTATTTCTATAGGATTTTCATGGACTGTTTGTGCATTGTCGATCTGCGCCCATTGTGCCTTAACTGTCGAGCTTCTTTCGATGTCGGTTCTCGTGGGTTATGATTTTCTACACAATGTTGTATTCTCTTGATGTGCCATCTTCTTTTGACAACTCATCTTCTACTGATACTTCTCTTGTATCTTCTATTGATGCGGTGTCTTCCTCTCATGTGTCATCTCTTCGTTATCCCCTTTGGCGACTCGACAGGTTTTGAAGACTCTTCATGCTACGACGACACTCTCAAGACGTGGATTTGGATTATCATTTCTTCTTCTTCTAGTATTACACTCCAAATGCAATGCTATCACATATGCTTTTGCATTTGAGGGGGCGGGGGGGGGGGGGGGGGTGTTAGGAAGTATTAGTATTGGTCCAGGAGTCCTTATTAGTCTATGTTTACTTTCCTCGCACCTCAAGTCTTGTGTAATATATATATGCCCCTTGGGCCTTCAATGAAGATAAGTTGCTTCCTTAACAATCTCATCTAAGTTGGTGGCGTAAAATTAGGAATGCTATGTGCCAGGGAGCTCAATGAAGACCCTGCCTTGCCCACATGGCCCCCCTCTCACGTGTGGCTCGATAAGGCCTAAATGTGGATCGAAAGAGGACAAGAAATGCTTCTTATTTAAAGGGCGAAAGCCAACACTTGATTTTATTTTGAAAGAACAAGAACCCAAAATTCACACCTGTGAGGACTGGAACCTGGGTGGCTGGGTTGTGAATCCTCTCAACTAACCAAGTGAGCTAAGGTCACTTCTTACTATTAGCTTATTGTTGACATGTATTGTTCTATAAACTATAGGAATTTCCCCGTGTGCACTACCGCATTGCCAAGACCATTGATGCTTCTACAATGACAACACTAAGGGACATGGTGCCCACAAAGATTGCTGCTGGTGTATGGAATTACCTTTCCAAATATAAAACGTCAATTCCTGAATTCCCGCAGACAGAAACTTGTGAACTTCTCATAGTAGACCGTTCAGTAGATCAGGTACGTGGTGAACATACCTGTATATCTGGGTTCAACTTCTATACTGGTGCTATTTATTCTGCTGGTTCACTTTTCTAGTATACTTCAGATCGCACCAATAATTCATGAATGGACTTATGATGCCATGTGCCATGATCTGCTATGCATGGATGGTAACAAGTACATACATGAGGTGAGCATGCCATTGGTCTTTTTTCTTAATGGTGGAATTATGGTCTGTTGTTTCCCTGGATGGTTACGGATCCTTATATGTGATTGAATAAAAGGTTTCAAGTAAAAACGGTTCAGCCTCAGAAAAAAAGGAGGTCCTGTTAGAGGACCATGATCCAGTTTGGCTTGAACTTCGACATTCCCATATAGCAGATGTGAGAGCACTTCTCAGTCCATCTTTCTTATGTGGTTCCACTTTCAGCAGCTATACAATTAACCATTATAATTTCAGGCAAGTGAAAGACTTCATGATAAGATGACACATTTTGTCTCGAAGAACAAAGCTGCCCAACTACAGCAAGCAAGGTTCGTTCACTTTTTCAAACCAAGTACATAGTTAGGTGTGGTGGCTCATTGTTACATTAAATATGTTCATATTCGTGTTGTTCTTCGCATGTCTTTTTGTGACTATTTCATTTCTGTCTCGTGAACAAAATAGCAATTTAAATGAAATGCACCTGTATTGCATTCTGAGAAAGCGTGACTTCGACTAAATTCGGTTGAATAGCAGCAACTCATAACTACATGTACTGTTCTCATAACTGAAAAATAAGCAAGCACAATAGTTGCAATATGATGTGCCTAGCTACATAGTGGAGGACTCAGAGTTATTTTTTTAGTTAATTTAACTACCTAAGTCCAAGTGAAAACTCAACTTCCAAAACAAACTTAAATCTGTCCTTGTCAACCTAATTCTAATTATCTATTCACTTCTATTTTCTTATGCTTAGTTGAATGAATCATTATTTGTTTGTTATGTTTTGGGCTTCTTTTACTAGTGCTCTTTGCCTCTTGTTTAATTTTTTAGAACTGGAGGAGAGCTATCAACTAGAGACCTACAAAAAATGGTTCAAGCTCTTCCACAGTACACTGATCAAATTGACAAGCTTTCGCTGCATGTCGAGGTTGGTTGTTATGTTGTCCGTGATGGTTCAAAGTTTTAAGATCGGTACTTGCCCTGTTGCATTTCTTTTCTATACACAGAACTATACATGTGGACGTATTAGCTCTAGATTTTCCAACGTAATTGGTATTTTGTGGACCTACTTGAAAATGGTGTAAGGTGGAACTTGCTCCTAATTTTATAAATTCCATCTAAATATGGTATCTTTAAACCCAACATTCTCAACTCCCTTATTCACTAACTGGTTAGCACAAAAGAAGGATGCTACTTGGCGAGGCACATTATTCTGTGTGGGCCTGTGGGGGGTCATTGGAGCACTACTTTTCATAAATCCCTTGAATAAGATAAGTTAACAAGGCCACTAAAAAACCCACGAAGGCTGAATTGAGCAGATCTATGTCACAAGACTACAAGAGGGTAAATGCTCTTATGCCTATTCGAGGTAACCTAAAAAAGGCCTGGACACATGAGGCGTCATGATATGTGGCAAACCCGTAGGGGTGGCCCAATCACGAACTGGAGGTGGATTTAAGGAAGAGCATGAAGAACATGGGGGGAAAACACGAAGAACAAAGGGAGATATACAAGCCAACATACACATCTCGTATCCAAGAGTCAATACACAAGGTGCAATTGGATCCAACAACATCCAAAGGAAAAGAAGTAACAAAGAAAGAATGTTCATCCCCAATCCTAAGATATGGAGGTCTTGATATTCCAAGAGGAATCATCTCCACTAGGAAGTTCTTGTAGTCCTCAAGAGTCTTCACCTCCCAAAGTGGCCTTCTCCACAAGGGACATCCCACAAGGGGAGAGGTGGTGAGGAAGCTCTATGGTTTTAGTTCTACTTTGCTAACCCTAGAGTGGAAGAGAGGGGGGGGGGGAGTATAGGTAAGTGGGGGAAGGGAGGATACGTGGGCTCTGCCCAACTCTGCACGCAGACAACACGTCTAGATAGTCCGTGAGTTGGCGCCAGGTGATGTTGACATAGCTCCCATGTATAGTCAGGTAGGCTGAATCTGATCCAATAGCCGCAGGGTGGGCCTGGCTAGTGACTAGGAGTCGTCCTGCAATTCGGGGCGCACCATCACCTTGGAATACAAGACATGTATAGTAGGTAGATCAAATTGTAAATCAATGGGATCTCTACCGTGTAAACCTACTTCGGCCCGTGTAACCATACTGCTCACCCAACTCTATGCTTACGCATACACACCATACGTGCAAACACACAAACCCTAGCTCTCATACAAGGCGGCCATCAATACAATTCACAAAGGTAGAAAGTAGGGTGTTGCCTCTCTCTGAGGGCCTAAAATGGGGAAAATCATGTCTCATGTGCACCCTCTAGATTCTCAATACATACACCGCCCTATGTATATTATTTTTGGCTCTTTACACTGATGTTTGGCGCGCCATGTAGGGGATGTGCGCATAGATTTGTCAGATTGGATCCAGATGGGTTCCTTCATCGGTTCCGGCGTCTTCACTTTGGGCTAAGGCACCCACCTTGGCTCCCTAGACTTCGCCGCCGATCTGGTGGGGCGTCTGACCCCAACTACTGCCTTCACTGTAGGAAAGACTCTTCGCTTCAGCAGTCTGGACTTCATCGCCGACAAGATCGATAAGCTTCACTTCCGTGTTTGGGCGCCCAACCAGTCGGCGGAAACTTTAGTCAGGCGATCCCTCGAGTCTATATCTACCATGGGTATTGACTACGACGAGTCGCCCTTTTACCCATCCTACTCGACTCACAGTTTGATCTCCTACGCTCCTAATTTTTGGCCTAATTCTTCTTTTGATGATCGATTCAACCTCTGATCAAAAAGATAGACCTTGGTTCTATTTCATCTCTTCAACAAGTTTAGTAATAACATAACGGCCCTATTGTACCGATGGAGAAAAGAAAAATTGTGCCCAAGGGATGGAAAGGAAGGTAGATCAACTAGTTCTGCAAGAGATTCATGGATCAAAACCTACCAAATCCCATGAAATCAAACAATTCACTTGAAACTGACTTTGGGCTATTTGTTTTGGAAATTTTCGAGTTAGGCAAGAAAACCATAAAAAGAGGCTAGAAACGGAGGGGGTAGGGGACCCAATTTGTGACAACGCCATGGATGCATCGTCACGGGTGTCGACCTGCTGGCTCTGCCGTACTTGCCGAGGAGGGGAATGCACCATTGGCGCAACACCCGCGGTTCGCTCCCCAGCCCCTTGTACTGGCGCCGTTGGCTGCCACTGAGAGGGCCACGCCGGCCGCGCCGCATCGTTGTTGGCGTAGCCCATGAGGCTCTGGATGGCGGCACCCCACTCATCTATCTTCTCCGGAGCCGGAGGAAAGTTCAGCAACAGCTCCACCTGCGCTAGCACTTCTGCTGGTGACTTGGGCATGACTGGGCGCAAGCACTGAGATGTGGCTCGACTTCTGTGCGAGCCAGAAGGAGCTCCATCTCTGTCCTGCTGCCGCGGTCGATGCTCGCCAACAATTTGACGTGGTGGCAGGCCCTGCGCACCATGAGAACGGTGCACATGCTCCTTGCCTGGTCGTTGGCCAGGGTCGATGCCGTTGCGGGGAAGCATCTCGTGCCCATCTTGCGATGGCCTCGGCACGCGCCCCGCAGCTCCGTTGGTCTTGGATCCTATGGTGTCGTCCTTGGACGTAGCCGCGCGACCCCATGGGCCGTAGCGCCGCCTCTTGACGTAGCGATGCACGGGTGTAGGATCGAAAGTATGTCTAGAGGGGGGTGATTAGACTAAGACCAAATGAAACCTAACCTTTTCCCAATTTTAGTTGTAGGCAGATTTTAGCAATTCTAGCAAGTCAAGTATCACCCTACATATGCAAATCTAAGAATGTAGCAGCGGAAAGTAAAACATCATGTAAGTAAAGGAAGGGTTTGGAGATTTCAAACGCAATGAAGACACGATGATTTTGGCGTGGTTCCGATAGGTGGTGCTATCATACGTCCATGTTGATGGAGACTTCAATCCACAGAGGGTAACGGTTGCGCGAGTCCATGGAGGGCTCCACCCACGAAGGGTCCACGAAGAAGCAACCTTGTCTACTCCACCATGGCTTTCGTCCACGAAGGACTAGCCTCACTCGGGTAGATCTTCACGAAGTAGGCGATCTCCTTGCCCTTACAAATTCCTTGATTCAACTCCAGATGATCTTGGAGGCTCCTGACACATAACCAATCTAGGAGACGCCACTCTCCAAAAGGTAATAGATGTTGTGTTGGTAATGAACTCCTTGCTTTTGTGCTTCAAATGATAGTCTCCTCAACACTCAACCTCTCTCACACAGTTTGGCTTGGGTAGGAGAAGGATTGGAGTGGAAAGCAACTTGAAGAGGCTAGAAATCAAGGTTCAAATGGTAGGAATGGAATGTTGACCCAACTCGGTGGCACCGATATGAAAATCTCGGTAAGACCGAATAGTGCAAAAGACATGACCGTTAGTGTTTTTGCTAAGACCGATTATACCATCTCGGTGAGACTAAAGTGCAATGGCTAGGGCAGAGCTGCGTTTTGGTAATTCCGATCGTTTTGTCTCACTGATTCCGAAACGAAGCGATTCCATCACAAAAACTTGGCAAGGCCTTCTCGGTGGGACCGAGAACCAATTCGGTCAGACCAAAATGTTAAGGTTTTGGCTGTGGCAATAGAATGATCTTCTTGGTGGGTCAGGGGTAGATAGTATCGGTGGGACCGAAATGATGATTTAGGGTTTGGACAAATGTGATTGTGGGAAATTGATTGAGGATTTTTGGAGCAATATCACTGAGCACTTTGAGCAAACAACCTCATCAACAATACCTCATCCCCTTTTAATAGTATTGGCTTTTCTAAGGGACTCAATGTGATCTTGAATCACTAAACAAAAAATGTAGTCTTAGGGTAGCCAAATTTGTTCTTCACATTTTGAGGGGTCCACACTCCATTAGTCCATGCCATGCCAATCGTTGATCTTTTTTGAAATCTATCATCAATGTTCATTAGATCAATGACATATATGTTGTTATTAATTACCAAAACCACTCGGGGATTAGTTGCACTTTCAGCGGGTCTTGGCTTCCGGCAGAGTGAGTACGACTCTTGTCGCTGGAAGGGTGTGGAGAGCGCTCGCCACCGGCCCCTCCCGCCGGAGTCGTCTGGGTCGGCAGCTTAGAGGCAGACGGTGCACCCACTGCCGTGCTCTTCTTGGGCGCCATGGATGAAGAAGATGGCGAAACTTGCATGAGAACTGCTGGAGTAGATCCGCACAAGCGACCCCCCTACCCGGCGTGCCAAAGATGTCGGTGTACGACAATCTATGGGGCCAGCGTGGTCCCTTTGCAGTTCGGTTTGGGAGATCGATGAGCATGGAGAGCAAATCCAAGAGTTCACACACGAGGTTTTCTCAGGTCGGGCCGCCGCGGAGGCGTAAAACCCTACTCCTGCTTGTTTGGTGGATTGACTTGGGGCTCAAGTTACAAGCGCAGCTTGCCGGAAAAGCGTGAGCAAGGTGCAGCTACTGTGTAAGCATGAGCAAAGTGTCGACCCGTGCCCAGGTAGCCATGGGCCTCCTTTTATAGACAAAAAGGGGTAACCACAGTGGCAACATGGTCATTACATCTTGTGAATAGTGGCCTCGATGCTATCCAACCTAATCCTGCCGGACTAGGACAAGGGCATTTAATGCACCGTGAACTGATAGCAATCCTTTGTCAAAAGGCGTCTCTCCTTTTGTGCCTTCGGCCTGGATAAGCCTATCTTGTTGACACGTCCATAAGAGGGTGTCAATAAAGTTGATCTGCACGCGACGTGCTGACGCGCGTCCTGATGATCCTCCCCAAGTCGCTCGCCCGCTCGACACCTAATCTTGACAAGCCATTAGCTGGTCGATGTGGTGGAGTGATCGAGAAGCAGGAAGGGAGAAACTTCCCGACAAGGAGCTTGCCGGGTCTTGGCTTGCCGCTATGGAGCTTGCCGGCAATTGGAATCTTGACCTTCAGTACTAACTTGGTACTTCTCGATGACCTGCTGGGAATTCTTCTTCACGGTCTTGTATGTTGAATCTTGAGTCTTGGGTTGAGTTGTCCTCCGGCAAGCCCTTGTCGTCTGAAGGGCTGCAACTGCCTGTGCACAAGTCTGGGGTACTAAGGGACCCCTAATTTAGTACACCGACAGGAGATGTCGGCGGTGTGGCACCAATTGAACTCTCCGGGAGGTGATCTTTGTCGCACATGTCAGTGTTGTGTGCAGCGACAAGCTAACTGGAGGTTCATTGCCTCTACGACTTGCTCACTTGCCTCCAATTGGAGTTTGAGCATAGTCGTGCTCAGCTGTTGGCACGCCATCCTCGGCTCTCTACTCTGGAGGCCCATGCTGAGGTGCACTATGAGGAGTTGCGTCTACGCATCACGGCCTTGTTGTCGTCCTCTTCAGCAGTTCGGGCTGCCCGCACTTCACCACCACTACAAGGTGTGCCTTCTCCTACACCGGTGGTAGTAGCCTCCACTAGAGCTTTCTGCACCTACTTCTCGAAATAGGCTTTCACCCCGCTTTATAAATAAAGCAATGATCCGTACAACCAACATCCAAATCCGCGACAGAACAACGGCTGGGGCAACAACACAATCATGCCCAAAAACATAAGAGAAATAAAAAAAGCCACCTAGTGGCCGCCGACAAGCGGCCCTATGATGACGATAATCGGCGTGCTGTAGCCAGGAGCGCATCCAACATGAGGCCAAGACGATCGCGGTCGCGCTGCCTAGAAAGCGTTGCCTAGAAAGCGGGTGCCAGTGCTGTAGAAAAGCAAGGAGTTTGAAGGAGTCAGACGGTCGAGTCGGAAACACCCGCTCAATCACCATTTTATCACGCGTTGTCCAAAGAGTCCACGACATGGCCGCAAAATAAGCCAAAATAAGCGGCGATGCCGCCCAGGTTGGGTAGCCCTTGTTTGGAGGAACTCCGTGAGGTCCAGGGCCACCCAGTCGGGCCCTAGTGCCTCACAGATGAACGTCCACAAGACTCAAGCCGTGGTACATGAGAATAGGATGCGAGTCCCATTCTTAGGCATCATGCATAAGGTGCACAAGCCATCACCCGGGTCTTGCTGCTTAAGCACCTCGGTCCCCGAAGGGAGACGATCTCTAAGGAGTTGCCAAACAAAGATCTTGATCTTCAAGGGCAAAGGGGCCTTCCACAAGGGAGAAAGCCAAGGAATGGTAGGGGACCGACATAATGCCTGGTATGCGCAGTTGACGGAGAACTCTCCCACGGTGAGAGCCACCAGGACACGGTGTCCGGATAATCCGACAATACCGGCGGTAGGGCTGCCCGCAACCTAGACCACTCGATATTCTCCGCCTGCCCAAACAACCGGCGAAACCGTATATCCCAGTGCCCAGAGCGTGCAGCCGCGGAGATGAGGAGTAACGCCTCCGCGCAGATAGAAAACAGGACAGGGAATCCTACCCTGAGGGGCTTGATACCCATCTATGGGTCCAGCCAAAATTGGGTCCCATCCCCATTACCTATAGAGAAGGAGATTCCTAGACGAATGCCCTCCTTGATCCTTTGGATGGATCGCCAAAACTGGGATCCTCCTGAGCGGGAACATGCCAACAGGGGTTCACCCCTTAGGTATTTTGCTTGGATGATCTGGAACCAAAGCCCCCATCGCCTTGCATGATCCACCATACCCATCGTAACATGAGCTCAACGTTCATGCGACGGGAGGCCATAATACCTAGGCCTCCCCGGTCCTTGGGCATGCAAGTGTCCGCCCACTTGACCATGTGATACTTCTGGTGGCCATTGGCTGCCTGCCAGAAGAACTAGCGAGCTCCTTATCGAACGAGCAGTGTACGCCCTTCGGTAAGATATACATCCCCATCATATACATGGGGAGGCTCGCAAGGTTAGAGCTAATAAGGACAGATTTACTCCCCTTAGAGGTAAACCGTCCGCGCCACGGCTCAGCCCGTCACGCCACACGCCCTACCATCGGGTCAAATGCACTCATCAAAATCTTCGTATCAGCTATTGGCATCCCCATGTATGTGATGGGGAACGTGGCCAGTCTACAGTTTAGGTTATTCGCAATGCGTTGTTGCTCTTCGCGGAGAATCCTAGGACTACGATTCCGCTCTTATCAAAATTGATCTTCAATCCCGACATAGCCTCGAAATAAAGGAGGAGGAACTTGAGATCCACGATGTCAAGGTCCGTCCCTTCCACCATGATCATGGTGTCATCCGCATATTGGAGGTGGGTGACCCCTCCCCACGGGATCAGGTGGCCAACTACCCCCAACAGGTGGCCAGACACCCTAGCTTTATCTAGGTTGCCAGCAAAGCATCAACGACGAGGTTGAAGAGGAGGGGGGAGATCAGGTCCCTTTGCTTCACTCCTGCAGGGGACGTAAAGAATGGTCCCACATCGCCATTAATATTAATCGCCGTCCTTACGGACCGAAAGAACTGCATGATCCATGAACACCATCTGTCATCAAAGCCCCTTCGCTGAAGCGCCAACCGCAAGAATGACCAATCTAGGTGGTCGTATGCCTTCTGGAAGTCCAACTTGAGGAAGACGCCCTTATGGCCACGCGTCTTTACCTCATGGACAATCTCGTGAAGGGCTAGGATCCCATCAGGCCCCGAAGCCGACCCCGCCTTCATAGAGGCGATAGCCCTACCCACCTCTTTTGGCGAGAATGGGAGAGTCATTTCCGCATTCTCAAGGTCAGAGACTCTGTCCTTGGCTGGCCAGAAGTCCTCCGCCAAGGACACCCCGCCATGGGGTTCCGCCGTAAAGAGCTCCTTGAAGGAGTAAATGTGGGACCTAATCTCTTCCGGGTGTTCCAGGAGGGTGTCCCCCTCCCAGAGGCACGTGATAGAGCATTTCCGGCGGCGCCCGTTAGCAATCGCCTGAAAGTATGCGGTATTGGCATCCCCTTCGAGGGGCCACTTCTGGCCCCCGCGGCATTGCCAGAATAGTTCTTCACCCTTGAATATCTCCATCAACGAGGATTCAAGGGCGTACTGTTGGAGCCAATCGTCGGCCGACAGACCGGCCGCATCGGCCTCCTCATCGAGGGCCTTAATCTGGTCCAACAGGGCCCCTTTACGGGCCCGGAGGTCCGCGCCAAGGTTAGCTCCCCACCCCCGCATGAATTGGCGGGCGACCTTAGTGCAGTGGTGCCATATGTCCGTGTCGCAAAAATACCATGGTGGGGAGGCTGCGGCTTCGACCCAACGATCTCGCACCATCTCGAAGAACCTCGGCTGCAACAACCAGGGTGGTTCGAAGTGGAAGCGTCTCGCTGGCGGTGGTGACCCTTCCCCTGAGGAGAACAACAGGAGCCTCCTGAACCCCTTCGCTGCACCTACTTCAAGCAGGATGGGCACATTATCATGAGAGTGCATCAAGAGGAAGAGACAGAGTCGCCATGGTAGCCATTCTCATAAGGACTCAGGAGGCTCCTTTGATTCTCGTGAGGGCTCCATTGAGAAGGTTCACCAGGAGATGTTCACCTTGCTGCTTCTGCCCCATCCTTAGGTTCTGCTGGTTAAACGTCTGGTCCACCACCACACTCTTTGTCATGTACATCTTTACCCTGGATTCTTGATTCTGGGCCTCCTTTCACATGACACCACACATACATCACCTTCGTGCTGTCAACTCATGTTACTAAACTAACTATGCAACTTCTGTTTGCTAACTCATTGGTTTGGATTGTCGTGTTATTCTGGATTCCAACCCGGTTGGGATTGGTCCCCGGCGCCATGACTCTCAGCGCCTTTGGGAGCTCAACTGGTTGTGCCTTCCTTCCCGTGGGTCCTCTAGCCAGTCAGACATCACCACCCCTTTTGCTTCAACTGCCACCTCCACCACCTCCTTCGCTCAGTGACATAATCGACTGGGTCACATATGTGGCTTTTGCTTGTCTTCTTTGGTTAGGAGTGGTGTTCTAGGGTCTATCTCCGGTGATAGTTTACTAAGTTGTAGAGCTGTAAGCTTGGCAAGCACATACAACTTCCCTATCGCTCTAGTAATTCTGTTTCTCAATGACCTTTTGGACTTCTTCACTATGATATATGGGGTCCTATCCTCTTCGTATCAAAAGGAGGTCACAAATAATATATAATTTTCATTGATGATTTTTCTCACCACACTTGGATCTACTTTATGTCATCTCATAGTTAAGTGCTTCAGATTTACAAGTCTTTCGCTACCATGGTTCACACTTAGTATGATTCCTCTGTTTGAGTTTTTCGTGCTGATTCAGCTGGTGAGTACCTATCTTGTGTGCTTCGTGGTTTTCCTTCTAAACATGGCACCTTTCCTCAGTATTCCTGTCCTGGCGCCCATGCTCAAAATGGGTGTCTGCACGCAAACATCGCCTACGAAGCTCGTCTTGTTGCGCGTGGCTTCTAGCAGGAGTATGGTCATGAATATGATGAGACTTTTGCTCATGTTGCTCATATGACCACTATTCACACTCTTTTGGCTGTTGCTGTTGTTCCGCAGTGGTCCATCTCTCAATTGTTAGGAATAAGCAACTTGTATTCCCATGAGGCCATAGGCCGATATATATATACATGTACAGGTGTGGAACATATGCAGGAAACCCCTTATACAACGGGATAAATACAAAGGGGTACATGACTTATATTATAACGCTAACACCCCCCCTCAAACTCATGGTGGATGAACAACACTGAGTTTGGAGAGATAAAAGCCATGTTGTGCTCTAGTCTGAGCCTTCGTCAGGAAATCCGCCAACTGTAACTCGGAAGGCACATACTGAAGAGCAATAACCTGATCCTGCACAGCAGCGCGCACATAGAACGCATCAACACCAATATGCTTGGTGAGCTCATGCTTCACAGGATCGCGTGCAATGCTGATAGCACCTGTACTGTCAGATAAAAGCAGAGTCGGTGTAGTGACAGAAACACCAAAATCCTGAAGTAACCACCGTAACCAAGTCACCTCTGCCGTCAAAAGAGCCATTGCTCGCAACTCAGCCTCGGCACTCGAACGGGAAACTGCAAGCTGTTTCTTCGTCTTCCAGGCAATGAGAGAACCACCAAGAAAAACACAGTAAGCAGAAAGTGAACGGCGATCGGAAGGATCACTAGCCCACGTAGCATCCGAATAGGCCTGGAGCTGTAAAGAACTGGAGCGAGGAAAGAATAGACGGTGAGAGATCGTGCCTCGAAGATATCGAAGAACACGAAGGAGATGACTATAGTGAACCGAGGTGGGGGCAGAGACAAACTGACTCAGAATATGAACCGGATAAGAGATGTCCGGACGAGTGACAGCTAGATAGACAAGACTGCCAACAAGATGACGATAACGCGTCGGATCAGGGGGAGGATCACCATCAGTAGCACGGAGGTGAACATTGAGCTCCATAGGAGTCTCAACAACGCGCTCGTCAGTAAGAGCAGCACGAGCAAGAAGATCCTAGATATACTTTTCCTGGGAGATAAAAAAGCCATCAGAGGTAGAAGAGACTTCAATCCCAAGAAAGTAGCGAAGAGGTCCAAGATCAGACATAAGAAACTGCTCACTAAGACAGGCCTTTACAAAGGCAATATACTCGGGGTCATCCCCCGTGATGATCATGTCATCAACATAAAGAAGAAGAGTCCGTCCACGAGGAGAAAGGTGAATAAACAATGCTGGATCATGAGCACTGGCTAAAAAACCAGCAGCAGTGATCACAGAAGCAAAGCGCTCAAACCAGGCACGGGGGGCTTGCTTAAGGCCATAGAGAGAGTGACGAAGACGACATACCATGCCATCAGGAACAGAATACCCAGATGGTGGCTGCATGTACACTTCCTCACCCAGCTCACCATTAAGAAAGGCATTCTTAACATCAAGCTGAGATATAGACAAGTGGCGTGCAGAGGCAACGGCAAGAAGTGTACGAACAGTGGTCATATGAGCCACAGGAGCAAAAGTCTCGTCATAATCACGACCATGCTCCTGCTGAAAACCACGAGCCACAAGACGAGCTTTGTGACGCTCAAGAGAACCATCGGAGCGAGTCTTAACCTTGTAGACCCACTTACAAGTGATCGGACGGACTCCGGGAGGAAGAGAAACAAGATCCCAGGTACCAGTGCGTTCAAGAGCAGCAATCTCCTCTGCCATCGCAAACTGCCATTCAGGATGAACAACAGCCTGTCGGTAAGAAGTCGGCTCAAGAACAGCAGCACCAGCGGTGGGAAATCCAAAGCGATCAACAGGCGGACGAGGACGAGAACGCAAGCCATAAGTAGGCTGAGAGGAAGATGACGACCCATCCACAGAGGCATCAACTGGTCGTGGACGACGAGTGTAATGCTGAGGAAAAGATGGAATAATAGAAGGAGGAATCGGCAAGGTAGAATCAGGGGGTGGGGACGAAGAAGTCACCGGAGATGAAGGTGTAGAATCCGGTGACAGGCTGGGAGAGGAGACCGGGGAGGAAGTCACCGGAGATGAAGGTGGAGAACCCGGTGACATGCGAGGTGAGGAGACCGGGGATGATGGTGGCTGCAAATCAACTAGATGTGGAGAAGGAGAGGAAGTGGAACGGAGAGGTACAGTCTCGGCGGGAGTGATAGGTGAGTCAGGAAAAGTGAGGAAAGAGATATCCTGCACTGAAAAAGTCGAGGAAGATGGGCGTGGGTAGAAGGGACGAGACTCTTCAAAAGTCACATCTCGAGAGATACGCATCCGACGACCAATAGGATCCCAACAACGATAGCCCTTATGCTCATCACTGTAGCCTAAGAAGACACACTCAACAGACTGAGCGGTCAGTTTGGTGCGTTCGCGAGGGGCAAGAAGAACATAGCAAACACAGCCAAACGAGCGAAGCATCGAATAATCGGGAGAACGATCAAAAAGTCGCTCGAAAGGAACACCACCCTGTAGAGCAGCGGAAGGCTGTATATTGATAAGATAGGTGGATGTGGAGACGGCCTCAGCCCAAAAATGAGGCGAGAGAGAGGCAGCAATCATCAATGCACGAGCCGTCTCAAGAAGATGTCGATGCTTTCGCTCAGCCACACCATTCTGAGCATGAGCACCAGGACAAGAGAATTGAGAGAGAGTCCTGTACTCAGCAAGAACACCACGCAACATCTTAGAGATATACTCGCCAGCGGAGTCAGCACGAAAAACACGAATGGGTGAAGAGAACTGAGTATGAACCATGGCAGCAAAACGCTTATAAATAGACAACACCTCAGAACGAGAAGTCATGAAATAAAGCCATGTGTAACGAGAGAAATCATCTATGAAAATAATATAGTATTTATGACCACCTTTCGAAGCGAAAGGGGCCGGACCCCATACATCAGAATGGACTAAATCGAAAGGACGCTTAGACACTGACTCACTATGTGAATATGGTAACTGAATCTGCTTGCCAAGATGACAACCCTGACACTCTAAAGAGACATCTCCTGAGACAGACCCCAGAAGGCCTCGACGAACTAAAGAAGACAACCGAGAACCACACAGATGACCAAGTCGATGATGCCACTGCTGGAAGGAACCAGTGACGGAGGCGACAGAAGCGGAAGAACTGGCGATGGTGGTGGCAGCAGAAGGAACATGAAGCCAGTCCAACTCCCAAAGACCCTGAGAATCACGGCGGCGAGGGCCAGCCCCAACCAGAGTGTGCGTGTGACGGTCCTGGACAGAACAAGAATCAACGTCGAGGATGACGCGACAACCAGAATCCGTAAGTTGACCAGCAGAAAACAAATTCATGGTAAGTCGAGGAACATGAGCAACATCAGGAACAGAATAAGTAGTAAGATTGTCTCTACTAGCAACAGAAAGTGGAGTACCATCAGCAGTGAAGACATGAATAGGAGAATCCAGTGATCGAAGAGAGGACAAAGTGGAAGAATGAGAAGACATATGAAAAGAAGCTCCAGAGTCCAGAACCCATGGGGATGTACCTGACTGTGTAGAGGGTGAGTGCTCAGTGCGGGAAGCATCAGTCACAGAACCGGCAGTACCCGTCGAGGAAGAACCTGAAGCCGCGAGCAGACGCTTAAGTCTCAGAATATCCTGCTCAGTCAAAGCAATGGCTGAAGCTGTCGAGGTAGATGACGAAGTCCCTGAAGATGATGATCGAGCCTTGCGCAGGTGTTTCTTCTTCGTGTAGCACTGAGACTCAAGATGACCATCATTGTTGCAATAGGCGCAATGTGGACGGGGGCGACTTGAGCCTCCAGAAGGAGTGGGCAAGAGCGGCGGAGCACTCGAGCGAGAAGGGGTCGATGGAGCAGGTGGCGTAGGAGCACGAGTAGCGAGCACAGAGGGAACCTCCAGCAAACCAGCACCACGTAAGTGAGTCTCCTCAGCACGAATCTCAGAAAGCGCCTCCATGAGAGAAATACGGCCACGAGCAAACAACTGAGCACGCCGGGGCTCAAACTCCTTACGGAGCCGAGACAGGAACTCATAGACGCGATGAAACTTCAAATTGGCCTGGACAGCCTGGCAACAGGGGCAGGTACGGCACCCAGCACTACGGAGAGAATCAAGCTGGCACCAGAAAGCGGAACTCTGTGCATAGAAGTCATCAACAGTAGTCACCCTGCTGAAGAGCATGCTCCTGACGGATCACAGAGAGGTATAAGGCATCACCAGAGGGCTGATAGCGCTCACGAAGACGGGTCCACATCTCAAAGACAGTAGAAAGACCCAGAAATTCAGAAGCAAACTGAGGCAGAACACTAGCAGTGAGAACAACTGCAGCACGAGCATCATCATCAAGCCACTGGGTGTAAACAGACAGAGCACCATGATACGTCTGAAGAGCCTCCTCATAAGCCAAAACCCTCTCATCATAAGCACGATCAGCAGCCTCATCAGCAACCTTAGCCGCATCCTTGGCGGCCTGATTAGCATCCGTAGGAAGAACCGATGGAGTTGGCGGAGTAGGGGCCACCGGAGGAACTGGACGTGGCGGACAGCAGACCTCGCCAGAAAGAACACCCCAAAGACGGATGCCACGCATGTGAATGCGCATGAAGCCAGTAAACTCGGTGTAGTTAGTACCATCAAAGATCACCGGACAGCGAGGAACAGCAACATAGCCCGATGCAGCAGACATTTTTTTTTTTGGATCCGACGAGAGCGACCAGATCGGGAGCAGGCGCTGGCTGGGGACGGGAGCAGCGTCGAGCGGAAGATCGGGGCGCTGGCTGAGGACGGGAGCCCTGCGAGCGGCCGGCTGGATGCGGACGTTACGCACGTCCTTCCCAGGACAAGCAGCGATGTAGTGCAGCGGCTTGATCTCAGCGATGGGGGACGGACGGAGAAGTCCTGCGATCGCTCGGGCTCGATCTGTAGTCAGCACGAAGAAGTCCGCCGGCTCGATCTGAGGGCTCGAGGCAGGCGAAGCAAGATAGGAGGGAGAGAAAACGCAGCGGCGACGGAAACAGCGACGCCGGCAAGAAGAACACAGCGGCGCGGGGAGAGGATCAAGCACGAGTTGCGCGTGCTAAAAAAAACCTAAGCTCTAATACCATGTTAGGAATAAGCAACTTGTATTCCCATGAGGCCATAGGCCGATATATATATATACATGTACAGGTGTGGAACATATGCAGGAAACCCCTTATACAACGGGATAAATACAAAGGGGTACATGACTTATATTATAACGCTAACATCAATTAGATGTCAAGATGCCTTCCTGAATGGTGAACTGTGGGAAGTGGCCTATATGCAACCACCTCCTAGATGTACCGTCTCTGATGGCACTGTTTGTCTCCTCTGCCCCTCACTTTATGGGCTGAATCAAGATCCTCGTGCCTGGTTTGAGCGTTTCTCCGCCGCCATCACAGATTTCTCTTCTAGTACTCATGATCCTACTCTGTTTATTCACACTCATGGTCGCACCCTTTTGCTCCTTTATGTTAATGACATGGTTATCACAGGGGATGACCACCAATTCATTGATTTTGTCAAGAAACGTCTTCATGAGCAATTCTTGATGAGCAATTTGGGTTCTCTTTGCTACTTTCTTGGACTTAAGATCATTTCTTCCCTTGAGGGCACTTATCTCTCTCAAGAGAAGTACATCCAAGGTGTTCTCACTCGTGCTTGCCTTTGATCAGCGCACGGTTGACACTCCTATCGATTTTGTTCTTCATCTTTGTCCTGGTGAGGGTGAACCACTTGCGGATCCCACTTGCTACTATCATCTTGTTGGGAGCCTTGTCTATCTAGGCATCACTCGTTTTGACATTTCTTATGTTGTGCAGATTCTGAGTCAGTCTGTCCCTGCTCCCACTCAACCTCACTAGTCATGTTCTCCGTGTTCTTCGTTATCTTTGTGGGACTGTGACCCGTCACCTATTCTTCTCTAGCTCTAGCTCTCCAGTTTCAGGCCTACTGTGATGTGATTTGGGCAAGCGATCACACTGATCGCCGCACTCTTTCCACCTATTATGTTTTATTGGCTCCTCTCTAATTGCCTGGAAGACCAAGAAGTAGACTGTTGTATCTCGCTCCAGTGCTGAGGCTGAGCTACGCACTATAGCCTCCGTGATTGCAAAGATTACTTGGACGGTGGCTTTTTCAGGATTTTTGTGTTCCCACTGCTGCACTGACCCCTTTGCTCTCCGACAGCACGTGGCACTCAACATTGCCCATGATCCTGTGAAGCATGAGCTTACCAAGAACATCGGTATGTGCCCTCGCAGCCTCAACTTGCTTATTTTCTGACCCCTACATGCGTTCTCAGGTGCAAGAGAGGACTGTGGCCCTTCAGTATGTGCCCTTGGAGCTTCAGCTTGCTTATTTTCTGACGAAAGCTTAGACACGGCCACAACACAGCCTTCTCCTGTCCAAACTCAGTCCAAGATCCCCCATGAGTTTGAAGGGGGGTGGGGGTTAGAACATGGTTGAGCTGTGTGTGTAGTTACCACATTGTGTAGGGTCTTCTTTGCTTATTTCCCATGTATATGTAATTGCTGTTGGCTCGTTCAATACAACTGGGTTCATTTCGTAACAATTACATCTCACAAGATAACGTTCGGTCATGTATCACATCCATTAATAATTAATTACTGCTTCATGCAGATTGCAGGAAAACTCAATGTCATAATAAGGGAGCAATGTCTTAGAGATGTTGGACAACTAGAGCAAGATCTTGTATTTGGTGATGCTGGGACAAAAGAATTAATCAATTTTTTCCGGACACAATTGGTATTTTTTTTTTAATTTTAACTACATAGAATGACACATTGGATTTCTTTGGACATTATATTTGGATATTTACTGACTCTGTAGGGTGTAAGTCGTGAAAATAAGTTGCGTCTGCTCATGATTTACGCAGCAATCAATCCAGAGAAGTTTGAAAGCGATAAGGGTACAAAAATGATGCAGGTAATCTTTCCTTTTGTATTTATTTGTCAACTTCAAGATATCTTGTGCTTAATTTGTGTAAGTTCTCGATTAAATTCTTTGTTATATTTTCGGCTGCTGCCATATTTGTTTTGGTTCCGATGTAAATGTTATTTTGCCTGTACATATATGCAACACATGTTAACATCTTGAAACATTATTTCAAGACATGCTTTGTAGTGATAGCTGCAACTTGCAAGGCCTTAGTGTCATCGTGGGTGTTCTTGATTTGTCTTTTCCGTGAAGGATATAGCCCACTTTGTTTTATGCACTAGACACGTAGTGTTAAACGATATATGGGTTAGTGTGTTGAACATATCAAAGCATTAATGTTTCACCAAGGGAACGACCATGCATTTGTTTAAGTTTATTTTTTTTTCTCGCGATGCTGCAACTATTCTCCGTCCCAATTGATATATTTTTGGTCTCGGTCCCTTCCAATCTTCATTGTCTTGATTGCCTTCCGTACACTATTGGTGCAATGCTTTGTACCCTTTTGCGGCCACCATCACCGGTCTTTCCGTCCTCGTGAACTCATCTACCAACTCTTTTCAGTAGTGACTGTTAGGAATATGCAACTTGTATTCCCATGAGGCCATAGGCCGATATATATATATACATGTACAGGTGTGGAACATATGCAGGAAACCCCTCATACAACGGGATAAATACAAAGGGGTACATGACTTATATTATAACTCTAACACCCCCCCTCAAACTCATGGGGGATGAACAACACTGAGTTTGGAGAGATAAAAGCAATGTTGTGCTCTAATCTGAGCCTTCGTCAGGAAATCCGCCAACTGTAACTCGGAAGGCACATACTGAAGAGCAATAACCTGATCCTGCACAGCAGCGCGCACATAGAAAGCATCAACACCAATATGCTGGGTGAGCTCATGCTTCACAGGATCGCGTGCAATGCTGATAGCACCTGTACTGTCAGATAAAAGCAGAGTCGGTGTAGTGACAGAAACACCAAAATCCTGAAGTAACCACCGTAACCAAGTCACCTCTGCCGTCAAAAGAGCTATTGCTCGCAACTCAGCCTCGGCACTCGAACGGGAAACTGCAAGCTGTTTCTTCGTCTTCCAGGAAATGAGAGAACCACCAAGAAAAACACAGTAAGCAGAAAGTGAACGGCGATCGGAAGGATCACTAGCCCACGTAGCATCTGAATAGGCCTGGAGCTGTAAAGAACTGGAGCGAGGAAAGAATAGACGGTGAGAGATCGTGCCTCGAAGATATCGAAGAACACGAAGGAGATGGCTATAGTGAACCGAGGTGGGGGCAGAGACAAACTGACTCAGAATATGAACCGGATAAGAGATGTCCGGACGAGTGACAGCTAGATAGACAAGACTGCCAACAAGATGACGATAACGCGTCGGGTCAGGGAGAGGATCACCATCAGTAGCACGGAGGTGAACATTGAGCTCCATAGGAGTCTCAACAACGCGCTCGTCAGTAAGAGCAGCACGAGCAAGAAGATCCTGGATATACTTTTCCTGGGATATAAAAAAGCCATCAGAGGTAGAAGAGACTTCAATCCCAAGAAAGTAGCGAAGAGGTCCAAGATCAGACATAAGAAACTGCTCACTAAGACGGGCCTTTACAAAGGCAATATACTCGGGGTCATCCCCCGTGATGATCATGTCATCAACATAAAGAAGAAGAGTCCGTCCACGAGGAGAAAGGTGAATAAACAATGCTGGATCATGAGCACTGGCTAAAAAACCAGCAGCAGTGATCACAGAAGCAAAGCGCTCAAACCAGGCACGGGGGGCTTGCTTAAGGCCATAGAGAGAGTGACGAAGACGACATACCATGCCATCAGGAACAGAATACCCAGATGGTGGCTGCATGTACACTTCCTCACCCAGCTCACCATTAAGAAAGGCATTCTTAACATCAAGCTGAGATATAGACAAGTGGCGTGCAGAGGCAACGGCAAGAAGTGTACGAACAGTGGTCATATGAGCCACAGGAGCAAAAGTCTCGTCATAATCACGACCATGCTCCTGCTGAAAACCACGAGCCACAAGACGAGCTTTGTGACGCTCAAGAGAACCATCGGAGCGAGTCTTAACCTTGTAGACCCACTTACAAGTGATCGGACGGACTCCGGGAGGAAGAGAAACAAGATCCCAGGTACCAGTGCGTTCAAGAGCAGCAATCTCCTCTGCCATCGCAAACTGCCATTCAGGATGAACAACAGCCTGTCGGTAAGAAGTCGGCTCAAGAACAGCAGCACCAGCGGTGGGAAATCCAAAGCGATCAACAGGCGGACGAGGACGAGAACGCAAGCCATAAGTAGGCTGAGAGGAAGATGACGACCCATCCACAGAGGCATCAACTGGTCGTGGACGACGAGTGTAATGCTGAGGAAAAGATGGAATAATAGAAGGAGGAATCGGCAAGGTAGAATCAGGGGGTGGGGACGAAGAAGTCACCGGAGATGAAGGTGTAGAATCCGGTGACAGGCTGGGAGAGGAGACCGGGGAGGAAGTCACCGGAGATGAAGGTGGAGAACCCGGTGACATGCGAGGTGAGGAGACCGGGGATGATGGTGGCTGCAAATCAACTAGATGTGGAGAAGGAGAGGAAGTGGAACGGAGAGGTACAGTCTCGGCGGGAGTGATAGGTGAGTCAGGAAAAGTGAGGAAAGAGATATCCTGCACTGAAAAAGTCGAGGAAGATGGGCGTGGGTAGAAGGGACGAGACTCTTCAAAAGTCACATCTCGAGAGATACGCATCCGACGACCAATAGGATCCCAACAACGATAGCCCTTATGCTCATCACTGTAGCCTAAGAAGACACACTCAACAGACTGAGCGGTCAGTTTGGTGCGTTCGCGAGGGGCAAGAAGAACATAGCAAACACAGCCAAACGAGCGAAGCATCGAATAATCGGGAGAACGATCAAAAAGTCGCTCGAAAGGAACACCACCCTGTAGAGCAGCGGAAGGCTGTATATTGATAAGATAGGTGGATGTGGAGACGGCCTCAGCCCAAAAATGAGGCGAGAGAGAGGCAGCAATCATCAATGCACGAGCCGTCTCAAGAAGATGTCGATGCTTTCGCTCAGCCACACCATTCTGAGCATGAGCACCAGGACAAGAGAATTGAGAGAGAGTCCTGTACTCAGCAAGAACACCACGCAACATCTTAGAGATATACTCGCCAGCGGAGTCAGCACGAAAAACACGAATGGGTGAAGAGAACTGAGTATGAACCATGGCAGCAAAACGCTTATAAATAGACAACACCTCAGAACGAGAAGTCATGAAATAAAGCCATGTGTAACGAGAGAAATCATCTATGAAAATAATATAGTATTTATGACCACCTTTCGAAGCGAAAGGGGCCGGACCCCATACATCAGAATGGACTAAATCGAAAGGACGCTTAGACACTGACTCACTATGTGAATATGGTAACTGAATCTGCTTGCCAAGATGACAACCCTGACACTCTAAAGAGACATCTCCTGAGACAGACCCCAGAAGGCCTCGACGAACTAAAGAAGACAACCGAGAACCACACAGATGACCAAGTCGATGATGCCACTGCTGGAAGGAACCAGTGACGGAGGCGACAGAAGCGGAAGAACTGGCGATGGTGGTGGCAGCAGAAGGAACATGAAGCCAGTCCAACTCCCAAAGACCCTGAGAATCACGGCGGCGAGGGCCAGCCCCAACCAGAGTGTGCGTGTGACGGTCCTGGACAGAACAAGAATCAACGTCGAGGATGACGCGACAACCAGAATCCGTAAGTTGACCAGCAGAAAACAAATTCATGGTAAGTCGAGGAACATGAGCAACATCAGGAACAGAATAAGTAGTAAGATTGTCTCTACTAGCAACAGAAAGTGGAGTACCATCAGCAGTGAAGACATGAATAGGAGAATCCAGTGATCGAAGAGAGGACAAAGTGGAAGAATGAGAAGACATATGAAAAGAAGCTCCAGAGTCCAGAACCCATGGGGATGTACCTGACTGTGTAGAGGGTGAGTGCTCAGTGCGGGAAGCATCAGTCACAGAACCGGCAGTACCCGTCGAGGAAGAACCTGAAGCCGCGAGCAGACGCTTAAGTCTCAGAATATCCTGCTCAGTCAAAGCAATGGCTGAAGCTGTCGAGGTAGATGACGAAGTCCCTGAAGATGATGATCGAGCCTTGCGCAGGTGTTTCTTCTTCGTGTAGCACTGAGACTCAAGATGACCATCATTGTTGCAATAGGCGCAATGTGGACGGGGGCGACTTGAGCCTCCAGAAGGAGTGGGCAAGAGCGGCGGAGCACTCGAGCGAGAAGGGGTCGATGGAGCAGGTGGCGTAGGAGCACGAGTAGCGAGCACAGAGGGAACCTCCAGCAAACCAGCACCACGTAAGTGAGTCTCCTCAGCACGAATCTCAGAAAGCGCCTCCATGAGAGAAATACGGCCACGAGCAAACAACTGAGCACGCCGGGGCTCAAACTCCTTACGGAGCCGAGACAGGAACTCATAGACGCGATGAAACTTCAAATTGGCCTGGACAGCCTGGCAACAGGGGCAGGTACGGCACCCAGCACTACGGAGAGAATCAAGCTGGCACCAGAAAGCGGAACTCTGTGCATAGAAGTCATCAACAGTAGTCACCCTGCTGAAGAGCATGCTCCTGACGGATCACAGAGAGGTATAAGGCATCACCAGAGGGCTGATAGCGCTCACGAAGACGGGTCCACATCTCAAAGACAGTAGAAAGACCCAGAAATTCAGAAGCAAACTGAGGCAGAACACTAGCAGTGAGAACAGCTGCAGCACGAGCATCATCATCAAGCCACTGGGCGTAAACAGACAGAGCACCATGATATGTCTGAAGAGCCTCCTCATAAGCCAAAACCCTCTCATCATAAGCACGATCAGCAGCCTCATCAGCAACCTTAGCCGCATCCTTGGCGGCCTGATTAGCATCCGTAGGAAGAACCAATGGAGTTGGCGGAGTAGGGGCCACCGGAGGAACTGGACGTGGCGGACAGCAGACCTCGCCAGAAAGAACACCCCAAAGACGGATGCCACGCATGTGAATGCGCATGAAGCCAGTGAACTCGGTGTAGTTAGTACCATCAAAGATCACCGGACAGCGAGGAACAGCAACATAGCCCGATGCAGCAGACATTTTTTTTTTGGATCCGACGAGAGCGACCAGATCGGGATCAGGCGCTGGCTGGGGACGGAAGCAGCGTCGAGCGGAAGATCGGGGCGATCGGATCGGGACGGGCCGGCAGCGGGAGGCGCTGGCGACTGGAGCAGCGGAAGCCAAGCACACACGCAGACTCAGGTGATTCGAGGCGAGGATCTAAGAGAGCTTGAGATCGGCGATGGCAGCGGCGATTCGGCAGGCAGCGAGGAGGTTGGCTGGAGAGGAGATCGGGGGCGCCTGCTGAACGAGCCCCCTGCTTCGATCGAGCAGACGGATCAAACGCACGAGTTGCAGCGTGCAAAAAATTGACCTAGCTCTAATACCATGTTAGGAATATGCAACTTGTATTCCCATGAGGCCATAGGCCGATATATATATATACATGTACAGGTGTGGAACATATGCAGGAAACCCCCCATACAACGGGATAAATACAAAGGGGTACATGACTTATATTATAACTCTAACACATCATCATCTTCACCATTTGTCGGTGTAAATCCGATGTAAAATTCGGCAGATCCCTCGATGGGGTACCGCAACTAGTGCGATGACCCAGAGAGAAATAATCATGGGGTGGCATGCATAGAGGATCAGATTGGGTGTACACGAGATGAATGATTTACCAAGTTCAAGTTTAGGCCCGTGAGGTGAGGTAATACCCTACTCTTGCATGTCTAGAGAGAGAGAGAGGGGAGGGAGGGAGGGAGAGAGAGAGCTTATATAGGTGGACGAGGGGTAGGGTTAAGAGTCCAAGTCGGTTTACAAGGGTTGCAGCACAAGTAGAATACATGTCTTGCTTTATAAGTTGATGATGCTCCCTATGGGCTATGGGGCCAACTCCCGACCTCTTGGTCTGACTTCATGCGGCTCACGGTACCCCTGGTAAGGGACACCATCAGTGGCCCTTGATCCTTCGGCTTGCTCACGAAGTCTGATGGAGGGTCTTCATTAACTTCTGAGAGATAGAGCAAACCACACGCCGAGTCGACTGCAGGGCGGGAAACAATGTGATATGCCGGGTTTGGATGCCTAAAGGGGAAGGCGGAGCAGGCTACGCGAGGCGCGTGCGGCATCCGACCTCCTGGTCTTGGATTGTTGCTGAAGATGACCAGCTTCCAAAGAGCTAGCTTCGGTGACGCCTGCAAAGCTTCATGATTTCTTCGTCTTCTGCAGAGACTAGGGGCACGATTAGTGCACCCGGTGGGTGTGTAGCCTTCGAGGGACTAGGAGAGTTGGAGGGTCTTGTGATGGCAGTGGTTGAAGAAGAATACCATAACCGACATCACCGACGTCGAGGCCATCACAACTTTCAAGAACGGCTAGAATGAAGAGTGGCTCACCCTCGAGATGGGCCGGACTCCCATCTGGACCATGACCGAGAGTCCCCAGCGAGTTCGCTTCCGGCGACGAGGCTTGGCAAGCCAAGCAGACAACACGGAAGTCCTCAAACTCTCGGGGCGACCCCGGCACGCACGGAGTGAAAGATGGGTGGAGCCGACCTTGCCACAACAACAACCGAAACTGCAAGCGCAAGGAGCCCAAGCTCGAATACCACGTGAACACTGAGTTCGGGGCCCAACGCAACAGCGGCAGCAAGGGCGCGAAGAAGCGCCAATGGCAGCAAAAGGAAAAGGGCAGAGGCCCGACCTACGACAAAATTATGAACATGCCCTGCCACTACCACTCCTTGAAGGATGGCCCGACGACCACGCACACCAATAGGCAGAAAGCAGGCCAATGGATAGCCAACGGTGGAGAGGACGACATCCACGACGAAAGGCCGAATCTGCTCAACGACGGCAGACACGGGGGCGACGCAGGTGGCGCCGCCCTAGCAGCCCAGAGCAACACCCTTGCCGGCCGACATACATATCAGATGATCTTCTCTAGCGCATAGTCAAAGAGGACCCAGAAGGTGTCAACCCGGGAAGTTTACGCAGAGATGCACACGATAACACAGTTCCCGGGCTGGTTCGAGTCGCAGATCTCTTTTGATCAGTCCGACCATTCGGAACATATTCCTCACCCTGGGAAGGCCGCCCTGGTGCTCGACCCCATAATTGAGGGTTGCTACCTCAACATGGTTCTGATGGACGACGACAACAGTATCGACCTGCCATACTTGGACACGATGAAGAAGATGGCAATCCCGCCCTCCCGCCTCTAGCTAATCAAAACCAGGTTGCACGGGCATCATTCGCGGCAAGGAGGCCAGCGGGCTTGGCCAGATCACCCTTGATGTGGTCTTTGGCACGCTGCAGAACTACCGCCTCGAGACACTGTTGTTCGACGTGTCCCCTTCAGGAGCGGTTACCACGCCCTCCGAGGCCGGTTGGCTTTTGCCAATTCATGGCAATGCCGAATTACGTTTATCTCAAGCTAAACATGTCGTGGCCTATCAGAGTTATCACGGTGTCGGGTGACCATTCAGATCCATCCAGTGACACGTCGAAGGCGGCGCAGATCGGGGCCAACATGGACCCCAAATAGGAAAGTGCACTCTGCGAGTTCCTTCGTGAGAACTGGGACATTTTCGTGTGGCAGCCTTCTAATACGCGCGGTTAACATCAAGGACGGGACCCGGCGAGATCCGGCGACAGCGGGAAGCCGGGGTCGGCAGTAGCCGAAACAGCAGCGGTGGGGAAGAGGCAGGATGGGAGGTGTGGGAGAGCAGTGATGACAGGAGGTCAGCATAGCTGGCAAGGAGAAAGATGGTGGCGCAAGATTAGATTGGGAAGGCGAGTTGCGACGCCCAAAAAATCCCTAAACCTGGGCACATGATACCATGTTATGGATGCAACCTATCTCTATTGCATAGCCCATGGGGCGTTTATATATTACATCAGACTTGAGGTACAAGGAAATGAAACATAGTCTAATAGGACTCCTAGACCAATACTAACACACCTTAACATCTTTATCCTTGGCTTCCCGAGTTCATTTCAGTCTTGCAATAAATCTAACCTACTAGAATTAAGATACTGAGCTCATGCCTTAACTTGCGAAACTTAGCTTCATCTAGTCGCTTGGTAAAGATATAGCTAATTGTTGATCCGTTCCAACATGAGATAAGACTATATCACCTTGATAACATGATCCCTAAGAGGAAGATGGTTGATGTCCTATTACGGTGGTTACTTGATTTGCCACAGGGCTTTCTGCATATTTCCCAGACCTGTATGTTTATATATATTGACCATTGGCCTCATGGAAATACAAGTTGCATATTTCCTCACAGCATAGATAGTTGAACATTCTTCGTTTTTGTAATGAGATGAAGACTTTGGAGAAATAGGCACAGCCACCTGGTAGATTTGACGTCCGACGGCAGGTAAATAGTGAGATGGTGTGGCAGTCTCTCGAGGCCTCCTTAGTAGGCACTTCATACGAGTTAACGATAACTTGTCATGCACTTGCTGTAACAGGTAGCACTTACATTTTGTAGCAATGCATATTTTCGGGAAAACGCAAAGGACTTGCATTTCATTGCATTGGAAAGATAGAAGGTTATTTACAATCCTCCTGAGAGGCGAAGTTCATGCCGGATCAGTAAAAAACTAGTGTACATCCCAGGTGGTGGGTAAGATGACCCGCGAGCCACGAGCACCAGCTCGTGCCCATTGCTCGGCTTCGTCCTTGATCCTAGAGACCAGGACTGGGACAAGAGGTTGGGCGCTGTCGAATATGCATTCGTTGCGCTGCTTCCAAATCATCCACGGCGTCAGGAGGGCAATGGAGGCGAGACCCTTGCGCATCGGTGTAGGCGTGTTTTGCTTGGCATGGAGCCACCAGTCCATGAGAGTATCCTCCTGGTTTGGCCCTGCGATTGTCATCCTTAGCCAAGCTAGGATCTCATGCCAGGTTTGCTTGGCGAAAGCGCACTCCAGGAGCAGGTGTCGCATCGTCTCTGGCGCCTGGTCGCATAGCGGGCACCGGGGCTGCTGCTGGAGGCCACGACGAGCAACGCGGTTAGCAGTCCAGCACCTATCAAGGTTGGCTAGCCAGTGGAAAAATTTGACACGTGGCGGCACCCAGCTTTTCCAGATGAGCTTCCAGGAGAAACAAGTTGTGGATCCTTGGAAAGTGGCAAGGTAGCAGGAGCGTGCTGTATAGGTGCCAGAGGTAGTCCACTTCCAGACAAGCTGGTCGGGGGCATCCAAGAGTAAGAAGTGCTCGATCGCCTGCCAGACTTGCACATATTGGCCAATCTCGTTGATCCCTACAGTCCCATGTATGTCGCTCGCCCAGCTGTTGCCCTGTATACCTTGAGCGACGGTTCGAGTCTTGCGGCGGAGCTTGGGGATGCAGTTGTACAGGGCTGGGGCTATTTCACTGATGGACTGTCCATTTATCCAGCGGTCCTCCCAGAAAAGTGCAGTCTGGCCATCTCCAATGGTCATAGTGGTGGAGGCAAAGAAGAGTGCCCTCTCCTCGGCAGAGAACTGCAGGTCCAGGCCATGCCATGGGCTCTCATGATCAGTGCGAGAGTACCAAAGCCATCGTAGTCTCAGGGCGAGGCCAGCGCGCTCGAGGTCCTGGACTCCGAGACCACCAAGCGAGATGGGCCGGCAGATGCGTCGCCAGTTGACATGACAGTGACCGCCGTTAGCCGTAGCACGGCCGGCCCATAGGAAGCCACGCTGGATCTTCTCAATTTGGCGCAGAGTCTTTTTTGGCGGTGCAAAGGCGAGGAGCTGGTGCACTGGAATGGCTCCCAGGACAGATTTCACTAGTGCGAGGCGCCCAGGTTTGGACATCAGACCAGCCTTCCAGGCAGGGAGCCGGCCAGCGATCCCATCAACTAGTGGCTGCAGCTGGGCAGCAGTAGGCCGTCGTATCGTGAGGGGGATCCCGAGATAGGTGATCGGTAGCTCAACAATGGGCAGCCGAGGTGTGCGAGCACGTCCGTTGCCTCATCCATGTCACAGTGCAGCAGCGAGGCAGACCTCTTAGTGTAGTTCACACGTAGGCCAGAGGCGTGGCCGAAGAGCTCCAAGATCTCCCGCACAGCCACGATGTCGCTCGACGTACAGTGGCAGAAGAGCACCACGTCGCCCGCATATAGGGATATTGCAATGCATATTACCACTGCCTCCCATAATACCACTAAATTGATAACACTTGAATATATGACACTAGCATGCACATACACATACAGTTTTCATACTGGAACGCATGACTATCCTGGTACCATGTATTTGTGGATTACGGATAAATAGTAAGGAACTGTGAATGAGCATGTTCCAATGTTATTTTATTGCACATGATTGAAAAAGGTTTTGTTATCATTGTTGTATTCCTTGGGTGCCCCTTTAAATCTTACTGTCAAGCAAAACTATTTCAGAACCACATTGCTGGTAGCACCTATAAGTGACAATGAAGTGGTATCAAGTATCAACTTGCTGCATGAGAGGTCTATAACTTGCATTTATTCTTCTGTACAAGCCTGTAGTCCTCAAGTGATCCCATGCTGATTCTATCTGTGATCATTGGCACGAAACTTTAAGATATTATGTTTGTTGACAGTTGGCAGGATTATCTGCTGATGACATGATCGCTGTGAATAATATGCGCTGCTTATGCACTGACACAAAAAAGTCCTCAGGAGGAGGTTTTACACTGAAATTTGATGTTCAGAAGGTAAAAGTTATAGGTTCCAGCTTAGCTTGTATGTATACAAAATTTGAATGTCAGAGTTTGCTCATTTGTTCGTATTGAAAACAGAAAAAACATGCACATAGAAAAGAGCGAACAACGGAACAATCAGCATGGGCACTGTCCCGATTTTATCCGGTTCTGGAGGTATCTACTTGAAACTACATCTATGTATCTGCCCAACCATGTCAATTATGATTCTTTGCATGGTCTTTTATGTATTTTTCCCTTCATGTAGAAGTTCTTGTTTATGCACTTCCTTACCTCTAGTGCTGGTTTCATGTAGTGTGGGTATTACGCCGAAGCCTTGGACCCCTGCGGTGTGACTCCAGCCAGGGAGGGGTTGTCGCACAGCATAGGCAAGGGAAGAATTATCAGATGGGAGATAATTTGATTCTTTGTTGCTAGCCTGATCTGACTAGGAGGTGGGCACTATAAAGTGCATAAGGAAGACTTGAGGCCTAAGGCTAGGATCCTAGCAAACGTGGAAAGGACTATACAAACTAGGAAACAATTTCTAGAGATAAGACCCTACCAAACTTCAAGATGCAGATTTGTTTCCTAATGTGAACTGCTACCAGTTGCACCAGCTAAGCCCACATGTGACAGCTGGTTTCACCCCAATCTGCTAAGCTATCTCTGACAACTGCAGCAACAGCAACAACAATTTTAGTCGCAAACAAGTTGGGGTAGACTAGAGCTGAAACTCATAAGATCTCGAAACTGACTCATGGTTCTGGCACGTGGATAACTAACTTCCATGCACCCCTGTCCATGGCTAGTTCTTTAGTGATATTCCAGACCTTCAGATCTTTCTTTATGGACTCCTCCCATGTCAAGTTTGGTCTACCTTGCCCTCTCTTGACATTATCAGCATGCATTAGCCATTAGCTATGCACTGGAGCTTCTGGAGGCCTGCGCTGAATATGGCCGAACCATCTCAGGCGATGTTGGACAAGTTTCTCTTCAATCGGTGCTACCCCAACTCTATCACATATATCATCATTTAGGACCCGATTCTTTCTTTTGTGGCCGCACATCCATCTCAACATGCGCATCTCCGCTACACCTAATCGGTGAATATGTCGCCTTTTCATCAGCCAACGCAAAGCCATACAATATTGCGGGTCAAATCGTCGTCCGGTAGAACCTACCTTTTAGCTTTTGTGGCACTCTCTTGTCACGGAGAACGCCAGAAGCTTGAGGCCACTTCATCCATCTGGTTTTGATACGATGGCTCACATCCTCATCGATATCACCATCCTTCTGCAACATTGACCTCAAATGTCGAAAGGTGTCCTGTTGAGGTATCACCTGCCCATCAAGGCTAACCTCCTCATGCTTAGTAGTACTGAAACCGCACCTCATGTACTCCGTTTTAGTTTTACCAAGTCTAAAACCTTTTGATTCCATGGTTTGTCTCCATAGCTCTTAACTTTCTATTAACCCCCACCCAACTATCATCGACTAGCACCACATCATCCGCAAAGAGCATACACCACGGGATATCTCCTTGTATATCCCTTGGGACCTCATCCCTCACCAAAGCAAAAGGTTAAGGGCTCAAAGCGGACCCTTGGTGCAGTCCTATTTTAATCGGGAAGTCATCAGTGTCGCCATCATTTGTTCGAACACTTGTCACAACATTATCGTACATGTCCTTGATGAGGGTAATGTACTTTGTTGGGACTTTGTGTTTCTTCAAGGCCCACCACATGCCATTCCGCGATATTTTATAGTAGGGACTTTGTTGGGACTTTGTTTTGGCAGGCAGGTCAAGTGCCAGCATTGCGTGCACCGGCATTGCTGTCAAGGTGTTTTTTGCCAACACCAATCTGCCACTCCGGTGTAGTAGAGAGGCTCGCCAACTTGGTAACTTGTCGGTCACCCTATCCACCGAATGCTGCAGTTGAGCTGGGGACGGTTTGCGTAGCCCAAGCGGTAGGCCAAGGTATGTGCATGGGAATGGGAGGGTTTGGCATTTGAGCTCCTCCGGAACTATATCCACCTGCTTCGGACTGCATCTGATGAGATGTGCAGAGCACTTGGCCAGGTTTGTGCAAAAGCCGGATGCCTTCCCAAAGTCGTCTATCATTCTGACACAGGCTCTCAGCCCCTCTGTGTCTGGCGCCACAATGTCATGACGTCGTCCGCATATATGGACATACGGTGGTGAAGTCCCACAGTGGCTAGGGGAGGCAGAATACCCTGCTCAGCAGCAGGTGGTGAAGTCCCACAGTGGCTAGGGGAGGCAGAATACTGTAACGCCCTCGATGCGGCTATATCTCCCACGTGTCGAAGCACGACTTGGAGGCATAACCGCATTGAAAGCAATGTCGCAAGTGAGGTAATCTTCACACAACCCATGTAATACATAAGGGAAAAAGATACATAGTTGGCTTACAATCGCCACTTCACACAATTACATGAATAAAGCATTACATCATCCAAATACACACAAGGTCCGACTACGGAACCAAAATAAAAGAAGACTACCCCAAATGCTACATAGATCCCCGATCGACCCCAACTGGGCTCCACTACTGATCAACTAGAACGAAACAACATAAAAGACAAGATCTTCTTCGAGCTCCTCCTTGAGCTCGGTTGCGTCATCTGCACGGTATCCTCGGCACCTGCAAGCTGGTTTTGGAAGTATCTGTGAGTCACAGGGACTCAGCAATCTCACACCCTCGCGATCAAGACTATTTAAGCTTATAGGTAAGGTGAAAGGTATGAGGTGGAGCTGCAGCAAGCGACTGGCATATATGGTGGCTAGCATACGCAAATGAGAGCGAGAAGAGAAGGCAAAAGCACGGTCGAACAACTATGATCAAGAAGTGATCCTAGAACAACCTACGTCAAACATAACTCCAACACCGTGTTCACTTCCCAGACTCCGCCGAGAAGAGACCATCACGGTTACACACACGGTTGATGCATTTTAAATTAAGGTCAACTTCAGGTTTTCTACAACCGGATATTAACAAATTCCCCATCTGCCCATAACCGCGGGCACGGCTTTCGAAAGTTCAAATCCCTGCAGGGGTGTCCCAACTTAGCCCATCACAAGCTCTCACGGTCAACGAAGGATATTCCTTCTAGCGGGAAGACCCGATCAGGCTCGGAATCCCGGTTACAAGACATTTCGACAATGGTAAAACAAGACCAGCAAAGCCACCCAGATGTGCCGACAAATCCCGATAGGAGCTGCACATATCTCGTTCTCAGGGCACACCGGATGAGCAAGACGTCGGGTAAGCCAGCCCAGAGTTGCCCCTGGTAGCCTCGGACATCGCTCAGTTGGACCAACACTTAGAGAAGCACTGGCCGGGGGGGGGGGGGGTTAAAATAAGATGACCCTTGAGCCGGCTGACTCAAGGGAAAGAAAAAGGCTAGGTGGCAAATGGTAAAACCAATGTTGGGCCTTGCTGGAGGAGTTTTATTCAAGGCGAACTGTCAAGGGGTTCTCATTATAACCCAACCGCGTAAGGAACGCAAAATCCGGGAACATAACACCGATATGACGGAAACTAGGGTGGCAAGAGTGGAACAAAACACCAGGCATAAGGCCGAGCCTTCCACCGTTTACCAAGTATATAGATGCATTAATTAAATAAGAGGAATTGTGATATCCCAACAAGTAAACATGTTCCAACAAGGAATAACATCTCCATGTTCCAACAAGGATCAAACTTCAATCTTCACCTGCAACTAACAACGCTATAAGAGGGGCTAAGCAAAGCGGTAACATAGCCAAACAACGGTTTGCTAGGACAGGGTGGGTTAGCGGCTTGGTTCAATAATATGGGAGGCATGATAAGCAAGTGGTAGGTATCGCAGCATAGGCATAGCAAAAGAGCGAGCAACTAGCAAGCAAAGATAGAAGTGATTTCGAGGGTATGGTCATCTTGCCTGAAATCCCGCAAGGAAGAAGAACGAGTCCATGAAGAAGACAAACGGACGTAGTCGAACGAATCCTCACAACACGACGTTAACGGAACCAACCCGAAGAAGCAACACCGGAAAGAAAGCAAACAACATAGTAAACAAACAACACATGGACATGGCATGATGCACAACCAAGTATGATGCATGTCCGGTTTAAAGATACATGGCTTGGCAAAGTGCACAAACAACCCTACAAATTAAGTGGAGCTCAATATGCAACGGAGTTGCATATTGACGAAACACCACGTGACTTATTTAGTTCGATCTTGTTTATGTACCCAACAATATTAAATGTTGTTAAACATAGCAAGAGGGTGAAGCAAAGTAAAACTACCTATCTAGTCAAGTTTAAATGAGGCCGGAAACAACAACAACAATTCCGGTAAATCCCCACATGTATATAGCAATTTAAAGCAAACAACAATTTTAAACATTTTAATTGTTGTTATCATGATGCGGATGACATGAACAAGTTTATGCAATTTTTATTAAAAGTTGACAAGAGCATTAAGAAGCATTTGTCATCGTGGCGGAAATGAAAGGGGTGCCACGGCGACGATAACGAAACGGTGCCACGGCAATGTTCCGGTTCCGACAACTCATTGAGACGTCGGTGCAAAAGAAAATGTGACGGGAGCGTGCAAAAGATGGTGGGGTGATCCCGGTAACCGGGTTCCCACGGGTTAGGGGCATGGAAACGAGTGGCAAAACGGACACGGTGGAGACAAAGGGTGCGTCTCATACAACACAAGTATTCGTTCTCGGACGCCGATCTCGGTGGTTATACCTTTGTAGCGTGCAAAGGGGACGGTTCTTGTTCGTAGAGGGAAGTAGGCGTTCTCGCGACGGCGGTAGTGGAAGTAGTCGATCTCGCATGCTCTAGAGTCGACGGTAGAGGTTCACGTTTCGTAGTCGTTCAGGGTCGCCGATAGTTGTACCCATTCGTGGTTGGACTTGACGGATCCGATACCTCCGGACGTAGTGGTACATGTTCGTTTTTCGGAGAGGTACTTGGCGTACAACGGTCGCCGTGGTACTCGTCGGTCCACGAAGTCGTTCTCGTCGGTCTTTGCGAATCGTTCGGTACTCGTTCGGGCATCCGTGTGGTCTTGCCGGTGGGGTACTTGGCGCTTGCGGTCCAACTCCGAGGTCTTAGCCGTGTAGTCGAACTTGACGAAAACGGGTCTCGCTGGGGATTTGGCGCATCCATCAGGAACTTGTGGTACTTGGCGAGTTCCACGCTCGGTGATCGTTGGACTTGGCGTCCACTGCAACAGGGCGTGATGCAGGGACTTGGCGCGATGCAGGAGCAACGGCCGCGGAACTTGCAGCAGCAGCGGCAGCGGCGGGAACTTGGCACGTTGGTCTCGCGAGGCATGGGGAGGCTCGAGGCGACAACGTCAAGGAGGAAGACCGGCGATGCAGTTGCGGGCACCGGGAGGCGTGGCTCCGACGGGCAGGGCCGGAGACGAGGTGCAGAAGGGCAGAGAGGGACTCGGCGATGGGGACGGCTTGAAACTGCTGCTGGTGGCGCTCGTGGCCATGGGACGCGAAATCTGAGGTCGAAGGCGAGGCGCGGTGGAGGAGCTTGGCGGCGCGGCGGCCGGACGAAGTAGGGAGGCGCACGAGGAGACTCCGGCGCGGCAGGGCAGCGGGTGCCAACGGCAGCGGTGGCTCGTCGGCCGACGGGGCGCCATGGTCGCCTGAAGAGACCGCGACAGGGGGGTCGGGCGAGGCCTGGGCAGCGCTCGTGAGAACTGGACGAGGGGAGAGAGGAAGATGGGATCGGGCACGGGAGAATGAGAGTGAGAGGAGTGGGATCGAGGGAGATGAGATCGGGAGCGCTCTCCCTGGCGGTGCTGGGTGGAAGGGGTACGAGAGGGAGAGGTGCGCGAGGGATCGAAGGAGATGGTGGTCTCGGTCGGGCCTAGTGGCTGCTAGGGTTAGGTCCGGTGCGGGTTGGGCCTGACCGGCTAGAGTGGGGAGGCCCAAGTGGGCTGCGGCTGGGCCTGTGGAAAGGGAAAAGGCCTGGCTGCTGGGCTCTCTCTCCCCTCTCCAACTCTTTTTTAACTATATAAAAGAAAAGAAACTTGGAAGAAAAGCCGAGAGGGATTTGCAGTGGAGTTTGGACATGAAGTAAATTTTCTCAGAGTCACAAAAATGAGCTTGGTCCACGAAAAATGGAAATGATCACGTGGGTGAAGTTTGAAACGAACTCATTTGAATTTAATTCAAATGGTTTTGCATAGGAAGTAGGTGATAGGGAGGTCCAAAAATGTTGAGGTTTTTTGGTGGAGCTCCGGAATATGATGAAAGAATATATGGCAAGATTGAAGACCAAGAATTAAGATAACAAAGGCATTGGGATAATTTGCAAGTGTGTTATGGTGAATTCCAAAAGAATGGAATATTTATTATAGCTCCCTAATATTGAAAGGATATGTTATAAAGAGAAGTCACTCTTCCCTCGATTTAAATGGATCGAAGATCCACAAAATTTATTTAGTTGAGATGCAAAAGAATTATGAGATGATGGCATGATGCAATGCACATGATGCAAAGATGACTGCAACAAGCAGAAACAAATCACACAACGAAAACCCGGAAACCCTGGAAGGCATCTGAAGCTCCGGCCTTGGGGCGTTACAAATACCCTGCGCAGCAGCAGCTCGCAGCATGAAGTGTAACCCGTCCATCAGTAGGACAAATAGCGGCGGGGATAGGGGATCCCCCTGCCGCAACCCCTTCCGGTTGTAGATCACCTCGCCGGGTATGCCATTCACCAGCGCGCGAGTAGATGAGGTGGATAGCAGCCCAGGATCCAAGCTCGCCAACGATGACCAAAACCAAGCTTGTGCAGAACCTCAAGTAAGAAGGCCCAATCCACAATATCGAAAGCCATCATAATGTCCAGCTTTAGCATCACTGCCGCTTTCTTGGAGCTGTGAAGTTTTTGGGCCATCCCTTGCACCATCATGTAATTATCATGTAAGCATCTGCCACAATGAATGCACTTTGATGCGATCCAACAAGTGTGGTCATCTTGGAGCCATCCTAGTGGCAAGCACCTTGGCCACTAGCTCCGGGAAACTATGTATGAGACTTATCGGCCGGTAGTCTCTGATCTCCACGGCCTCTCCACGCCTATCCGGACAGGAACCAACAAGTTGAAGAACTCGTCCATCGCATCTGCCTTATCCTCATGATCCGAGACCAGAGTGCCTTCCACATTTAACGATGTGATGGACCTTCTCCTCCTATGACTCGCTTGGGCATGGAAAAACTGTGTGCATGCGTCACCTTCCTTGAGCCACGTGATCCTTGATCTTTGCCTCACAATCGTCCTCTCAAGTGAGGCCAACCAGAGTAGTTTCTTCTTGAGCAGCCGCCTAAGCGCTTGTTCCTCTACCGATAGCTCTCTGGATTCCATAGCCACGTCCAATCTCTTGATAACCTCATTGGCAATGAGGATTTGTAGCTTAATGTTGCCGACAAAACGATCACTCCAGCTTGCCAGCTTGCAACCGTAGCCTTGAGCTTAGCCGCCAGCCTCTTGAAAGGGTTTTGCTCCGGAGTGACTGAGTTCCATGCTTGCTGGACCACCTCATGGAAGCCATCAATTCTTGTCCAGAAACTCTCAATATGAAACCGTGTCCGCCTTCTGTGATCTGGGTCCAAGCTGAGGAGCAGAGGGCAATGGTCAGAGACACTAGTGCTCAACGCCGTGGGGAAAGATGATAGGTATAATGGCTCCCACTCCCCAGAGGCGAGGCATCGATCCAGCTTCTCCAAGGTTGGCTGGCGACATTCGTTAGACCATGTATATCTGCGACCATTAAGATAAAAGTCGCGCAACTCCAAGTCTGAGATCGGGACGCTTCACTAAAATCTAGATCAGGCCGCCCCGTTGACTTCTGCTGGCTGCTGTTCCTGGGCGCGATGCTTCGCACGTCCGCCCCTACCCAGCTCGCCTGCCGGCCCTGCAGGTCCACGGCTGCTGGATTCCGCTGGACTGCTGCCTCTTGTCTGCCTGCGGGTCTTGCGCTGCCCACCTACCCAGCTTCCCGCTGTCGTCTACCCCACCAGGCAGACCAAATCGAGGTTGCCTCGTTCAGCTCAGGGCCAATGCTACCTCCACCTCCCTGGCCAGGACGTAGGCCGCTGCTCCGTTCGCGTGTGCTCCTGGCCGTTATGATAGTCTTCAGAGTCAAGCCAAAGGGGGTTGCTCCGTTCGCGTGTGCTGCTGGCCGTTATGATAGTCTTCAGAGTCAAGCCAAAGGGGGTAACGAGATGGTACATCAGAGAAACACACCACATCAGTAGAAGATACAAGATAAGTATTAAGAGAAGATGGATTGTCAAAGGAAGATGGCACATCAAGAGAATTAAACATTGTGCAGAAAATCATAGCCCACGACAACCGATGGGAAAAAAAGCTGAACGGCTAAGACAATGGGCATAGATCGACAATGCAAAAAGAGTCCACGAAAATCGTATAGAAAACAACAAGGACTAGTAGGCAACAAAAGTTGTATATAAAGGATCAAGACCAGAGAAAGGATGACAGACAAAGGTATGGTGGACTTGCATGGCATGAGAAACACGAAAAAAAGAGCAATGGACTTGGTGAACACAGCGGAAAACATAGAACTAGAAGCTAGGAAGCACACACTAGACTAGTAGACTAGACTAGCGGCGGTGGCAGCAGAGGAAACATGAAGCTTTTTTTTTCATGGATTGGTATTACAAAATATAGTACTAGGTAGTAGCAGCCGATCAGGAACTGTACACGTGAATAGACTCAGAGGTATGGCTCAAGAAGCTTAACATGGTATCAAGGCCTAAGCTCTCGAGTTCAAGTTCTGGCTTTCGCTATTTATGAAAAAATTGCTGCGCCCCCCTCAGTGTCCATGTATAGGCCTCTTGAGCCATACCTCTGAGTATTCACGTGTTGACTTCCCGCGTCACACGTGAGATGGGGTGTTGAAGTGATGTGGATTGCCTAGCCCTTTCCATCAGTTTGGACTTTTGGTTGCGTTGGCTAGTGCATTAAGTTTAACAACTATAAGGCCTCAAATCCTTTTGGAAGAGGGCATCTCTACATAATCGTGTTGAAACCCTAACTGTCATGCTCCAGCTGGCCCAAATACAAGTATCTGCTTGCTGTGCAAACCGAAGCTTTTCTCTCTCAAACTCTGCTACTTTTGTCATTTCTGAAGAAATAGCACTCTTCTTAATTTCAGTTAGTCAGGGGCTAACAATTGGTATCTAGAGCTAGCAATTCTTCGAGGCGTTGGAGATCTGGAGAGGTCAAGGTTGGCTTCCTATAAATCCCCTTCCCTCCTGATCTACGGTGGTGGTGTGGCTCATCGGTGAAGCATAGCGGCGGTAGATAGTTCGGCTTCAGGAAGTGGGTTGGATTGTGGTTTCTGAAGAATACTTCTTTGATCTCCCACCCACCCTCCCTTCTGGTGCATTTGGCGGCGGGGCGCAGGCGGTGGTGTGGCGGTGGAAGGACCTGCTCTCTCAAGCCCAGTTTGCAAGTTCATCGCTAGTTCATCTTGCTGTGACAAGATTTCTCCCTAGTTCATCTTGTTAGATAGGTTGCAAGTTCTACCTGCATTGGTTCCACTGCTACTGCTGATCTTGAAATGGAGTCCCTGCTGTTAGAGGAGCAACTTTGTTGTATTGCATAGGCCATGGGGCATTTATATATTACAAATGACTTGGGGTATAGGTAAGAACGTCTAGACTAATTTGGACAAATACTAATACTCCTTAACCCCCGGCCCTCTCTCCCCTGAAATGCAAAGCATATGCAATAGCATTGCATTTGAAGAAGTATAACACTGAAAGAAAGGGATAATCCAAACTCCACATCTTGGGAGTGTCGTCTTGGCATGGAGTCTTTAAAACTTGTTGAGTCAACCCAAAAGGGTAAAACGGGAAGATGGCACATCAGAGGAAGACAACTTTAGGAGAAGATACAAGATTAGTGTCAAGAGAAGATGGCACATCAAGAGAATGAAGCATAGCGCAAAAATCGTAGCCCATTGAAACCGGTGGCGAAAGAACCCCGGTGGCAAGAGAATGGGCGTCGATCAATGATACTGCAAAAGAAGGCGATAAAAATCCTATAGAAACCAACAAGGACCAAAAAGGCCCAGAAGTTGTATAGAAAGGACCAGGACCAGAAAAGAAGGCTGGCAGATAAATGGTTTGGTGGACTCGCATGGCATGATAAACACAAAAGAGCAACGGACTTGCTGGACGCAACAGAACATAGAAAGCTAGAAGCTTGGAAGCAGAAACCAGACAATGATGCAGGATCCATCATGTCTGCAGTGAATGTTGTGGAGGAGGTCGAGCATGTGAGATGCCGACGAGGAGCAGCCCCCGGCAGAGAATAGTAATTGGCGGATGAGACAGAGCTGAAGTGGTTGACGTAGCACCACAAGGAGAAAAGCAGGCACGGCCATCAAGATTAAGGAATACAGCCAGAAGAGGTGATGCCACAGGCTGATGAGCACCAACACCAATGAAAAGCTGCGTATACGAGACAGAGTCCGATGCCACACCAGCAAAAAGCACGAGACAGCCAGGGAGGGAAACCATGCCCGATGACATTGTACCTGCTCTTTTTTTCTTCCAAACCGGTTGTTCACGTGAACGAGAAAACGCCCCAAAACAGAGGGTTCCCAGAGTGCACATGGAGCCGTGGACACATGAAAGTTTGCAAAATGTCATATGAAAGGCAAGTTCAAGGTATGCAGGCACAGATCCTTGCCAATGCTGAGCAAAATGTCATATGAAAGGCAAGTTCAAGGTATGCAGGCACAGATCCCTGCCAATGCTGAAATAATATATTTCATTGAGAATGACAATGACAGTGATGATCAAGAAAGGACCACTGAGCAGTAGCTCCAAATATCCATGCATCGTCTCATGAGCCTCAGCAACAAGAAGCACAAATTCACTGCCACAGTTTCTTTTAATATCTCTGCTACTGAACTAATTGATAGTGTTTAGCACATCAAGCTCAGTGTGTACTTACACCAACAAATAGTACAAAAGTTCTAGTAGCAAAAAATGGGAGGCAACATTGGGCTGAGTTCATCTCTAAGAATTGCAAGTACACCATCCAAAATCAAGTCCTCCGTTCTCATTTCAGGGTGCTCAAACCACAAGGATATAACATAACACACCAGCCACTCCCGCACTGGACCTCTATGCTCTAGACTGGCCCACAAACAAACACTAGTCTTTCCAACACACTTTGTACTTGTGTGCAGCAAGGGAAACCTCCCGATCAACCACCCATCCCCGAATTGCTCCAAGCCAAGCACACTTAACCGAGAGTATAGGCGATGAGCTTCCAGCAAAGAAGATGCATCTTATTGATATGAGTAGCACTATCAACCCTTTTAAGCTAGGATGCCACATATAACATTATCCTTGGGGCTGACAGTCTCTGTTTCAATGCAATCCGGTCCAAATGGCCTATGGACTTATGGGAATTCATGATGAAACACTTCCGTCTTCAGAAACTATACATCAGGATACCAATTTGCAGAAACTTCTACACATGAGCACTTCTTACCACTCCCAGACAGACGGCCAAACAGATGACACCTTTCAAGGCAGTCTATGGTAGAGCACCAACTAAGATTGCTGAATCTGCTCACCTGAAGAGATGGCTATTCAGATAAAGCATAACCTTTAGAAGGTCCAGCAAAGTATGAAAACTTATGGTGACAAAAACTGATCAGAGAGGACCTTCCAAGTTGGATACATGGTCTATTTAAAGCTCCAACCCTACAGCCCCCCCCCCCCCCCTCAGTATTTCATCACAGCCTGAAGTTACACTCGAAATTCTATGGGATGCAAGATTCACTCCGCTTTCCATGTCAGTCAACTGAAAAAGCACCTTGGTCCTAAAGCAGTACCTAATGCTACTCTTCCACTGCTAAACCCTGACGGCACAATGCTCACTGAACCTGAAGAATTGCTGGACAGAAAATTAATTCCTAGATTACATGGGGAGCATCAGCATTCATGTGGTGCTGTCTCTAATCAAGTGAAAGAATATGTCAGCAGACATGGCTGCCTGGGAGGACTCTACCTTCACACAGAAAATTTTCCCTGCATTTCATCCTTTGGACAAGTCTGATCTCGCCACTAGGGCCTTATCGGGCCCTAACCTGAAGAATGAGACACTCGTTCACATTCAGTTAACTGTTGTGCTGTACTGCTTCGCTAGAGATTCAGAGACAGCTGTGCATCGCCAATCCAACGGACCTCGGTACTTACCGCTTTGCGCCAAGAAGAGCTCGTAACCGACTTGTTCTGCGATTGGACGGTCCTTATTCACTCAAGGGTTGTGGTTCACTTTCCGGCAAAGCCCACCTGCTTCCTTTCTAGTTTTCTGCTTTCCTCTCTCAAGTTGTAATGGCTATAAAGCCTCGGATCCTTATGGAAGAGGGCATCTGCGATTGGGCGGTCCTTATTCACTCAAAGGTCGCTGTTCACTTTCTGGTAGTGCTCACCTGCTCCCTTTCTACTTTTCTGCTTTTCTCTCCCTATGGAAGAGGGCATCTCTATGTAAATTGGTTGAAACCCTAGCCTCCGTTTTCTGGCTGGGCCTAATACGAGTATCTGTTGGCGGTGCAAACCCTAGCTTCTCTCCCTCGAACTCTGCTACTTTTCATTTCATTTATGAGAAATAGCGCTGTTCTTAGTTTCAATTAGTTGGGGCCTAACAACCTGGTTGTGCTGTACCTCCGGCCGCCCACATCTGCAGGCCTGCTCACCTGTTGCCCCATGCTTGGCTCTCTGTACCGCTGCAAATGCCTTGCTTGCTTGGCTTCCTGTTGCCCCACGTGTTGCTCTCCACCTTCTAGCTTGCATTGCTTGCTTTGCTACCTGCTGCCCTGCATCTTGCTTTCCTCAACAGCTGCTCACATTGCTAGGTACTCTGTGCGGGTGCTTGTCCCAGGGTAGATTTGTTTACTCAATTAAAAAAAATATGTTGCCGTCATCGGGCATAGTATCTCTCTTGCTGTCCGGTGGCGTTCTCCATGTGTGGCCTTCCATCGCTCGCTCTCGTCGCCGGTGCCACTCTCCGCGTGTGGCCATCCGTTGCACACGCTCCTCGCCTGTTGCGCTGTCTGCACATGCTCTCCTTCGA
Organism: Triticum urartu; assembly: GCF_056163025.1. Taxonomy (NCBI): domain Eukaryota; kingdom Viridiplantae; phylum Streptophyta; class Magnoliopsida; order Poales; family Poaceae; genus Triticum; species Triticum urartu. The sequence continues at coordinate 265,109,670 of NC_141878.1, read as the reverse complement.
GAGCCAGTTACTCGCCAGTCGCTGCCTTCGTCCGATCATTCCCGCCTCCGCAGCTGGCTTCCCGTCGCCCGCTGCTGGTCTTAATATGCCAGGCCAGTCTAATGGCTTTTTGAGCGGTGGTCGTTTCACCGGCACCGTCTCACACATACACCTTCCGCCGGTGTTGGGTGCTCATCTGCTAGTTGCAATTCTCCACTGCTCTCCCTCCTCCACAGCCTCCTGCAGACATGATGGCTCCTGTATCATTGTCTCGTGTCTGCTTCATAGCTTCTAGCTTTCTATTTTCCACTGCGTCCAGCAAGTCAATTGCTCTTCTATGTTTCTCATGTCATGCGAGTCCACCAAACCCTTATCTGCCGGCCTTTTTTTCTGGCCCTTTCTATACAACTTTTGTGGCCTTTCTGGTCGTTGTTGTTTTCTATAGAATTTTCGTGGCCTCCTGATATAGGGCCAAGCCCTTTCTAGTGATCTTTCATGAATTGGAGGGGAAAACTTTGAAGAACACGAAGAACACGGGGAAGAACATGGAGAAATCACAAGAGGAACACTCAAGAACAAGTCCAATCACACGTCCACTAGACTCACATCCACATAAGATCCACAAGGTACATGAACAACAAAGGGAAACAAGGATACATGGTAAGGTTCATCCCAAATCCCGTGGGGAGATGAGATCTTGAATCCAAGATGGATCTTCCCTAGATAGGGGTCTTGATACCTACTAGGGGTCTTCTCACATGGAGGCCTTGATCTCCATGGGAGAGGTGGTAGATATAAGCAAAGCTCTCTAGATCCGAGTACTTTGCTAACCCTAACAAGAGGAAGGCGAAGGTCTATTTATAGTCTAGGCGAAGTGGGGGGGGGGGGGGGGGGAGTGAGAGAGGGAGGTTACATGGCCCTTTGGCCGCGGCTGCGCAAGCGCCGTATGTCCGGGGACATGCCGGATGTCCGGCCCGACTTGGGGCGCGGGATGTCCGAGGCTGGGCTGGATGTTTGGCCGGGTGGTGGCTCACATCTTCGCAGCTTCTGGACTCCTCTGGCCGGATTACAGGGGCGGTGCTGGATGCTCGGCGGTTCGGTGGACGTCGGATGTCCAGGGTGTCGGCCGAATCCGGCCACTGTAGAGTCGGTTGGCGCCCGTTTGTTCTGGTCTTCCACTGTTCGGTGGCGCCGGATATCCGGGCTTCGGCCGTATGTCCGGCCGATGTAGCTTCGTGGCGACTCCACTTGAGGCACTTCTTGTTACATATCCGTGGTGGCTTGTCATATGCTCCGAGCTCCTCCATGGTCGTGTCCTTGGTTCCTATGCACACATAGTGTCTTTGTCTTAGGTAGCAACCATGTTTCGCTTGAATGGAAAGGGGAAGCACTTAGGAGTGAGTTCACCTTATCTCCAATGGCACATGCTCGAGCTCTCGTTGTAGATCCACTTGGGGCTTGGGGAGTAGTTGAAGTGTACATGGGATGACCGTAGGATGCTTCGCATCACCTCCTTTTGCATTGCTTGTGCAATGATCTTTGCAACATTCTTCTTCTATCTCTCTTTTGCTTGACTCAACAGGTTTTTCAAGACTCCATGCTACCATGACACTCTCAAGACGTGGATTTTGGATCTCCATTTTCTGTAGTGTTACACTTATTCAAATGCAATGCTATTGGACACGGTTTGCATTTGAGTTAAGGGGTATTAATATTGGTCTAGGTGTCCGTTATGTAGTTGCATTAGTTTAGATTTCCTTCCTTGTACTCCAAGTTCATTGTAATATATATTTGCCCCTTGGGCTATGCAATACATCCAAGTTGCTCCTCTAACACTCTGCAACAGCATTGACATGTGATGGCCATTTTAGCACAGTGTGAAGGATCAACTCAATAAGCCAAACAATCTGAAACCCGATTTACTGAGAAATCACTGCAAATTAAGATTCTTTTCAGTTGTGTTTGATGGAATTCCAAAAAAGTGTTTGCCCCATTAAGTTCAGAATATTTAATATAAAGCCACACCCCCAGTTTGTTCTTATGGGACTTATTTTACAAATCTCAGCTATTTTATAAGTTTTGTGGGGTTCATCTCGATAGCCCTTGGCGCACACATTGTATGTCTACTTTATGCAGTTTTGTTTCCATTTTTTGGCATGTAAAATAACATTCCTTTTGTTCAGGAATTGATTGAGCAGCTCAGCAAGGGTGAATTACCAAAAGATGAATATAACTGCATGAACGACCCTAGTCCCAGTTTCCATGTAGGACCTACCACTACCAGTACCTCAGCCCGCACAAGCCCAGCTCACTCGATGAGATCTAGGAGGACTGGTGGATCATGGGCTAGGCCTCGTGGTTCTGATGATGGTTATTCAAGGTCAGTGGTGGATACTGTCCAGTACAGTATTTCTAGAATTATCTAGAACAATGATACCTGTGGTTTTCTCCATGTATGGGCCACTGTTTATGTTGCCATGAATAGCCAGGAGTTCTCTTTATCTATCTGCACCGGCTGTAGAGTTTAAAGATGCCTCTTGGACATTGATATCGCTAAATAATGTCTGCCATTGTGAAAAATTCACATGCAACTAGTAAGGTGTCTAAAATAGTCAAAACTGCACATCCGATCCCTGTACCTCCATAAAAGGGAGAACTGGGCAGCAGTCAGTTGGTTAGAGCACGTGCCCTTGTTCTAGGGGTAGCCTCCGTAGGGTGCCTCATTTCTACCTAAACAACATACAGTTACGGGACGAAACTTCCCCTGTAACCATATTTTTTTACCTCCATAAAGGGAGTATCGAGGTGACTAGGTCCCTTTACTTCCAAAAGTCGGACTTAAATCCTTGTGCCAGTAAATATATGGCCCTTAGGTTCTTCTAGCTAGTGAACATATACATTTTGATTTTATATGCTTTTCAGTTTTTAACAATTAAAATCCTGTTTGAAAGTAGCAGGTAATGTTGTATGTAATTATCAGCATGCATTGAGGACTTGACATTTCTTTGCAGTGATTCTGTATTGAAGCATGCATCGAGTGATTTCCAAAAGCATGGCCAGCGTATATTTGTTTTTGTCATTGGTGGTGCTACTCGATCAGAGGTTTGTTCAGTATGTTGAACACCCACAGTTCACTAAGGCCATACTAATATGCATGCTGTAACCAATAATATGCGTTTTCCAGTTACGTGCTGCACACAAGCTTTCATCGAAGCTGAAGCGTGAGGTCATCCTTGGTTCGTCCAGCCTTGATGATCCACCCCAGTTCATCACAGTAAGTAGTTTCTATTTTTGTTCATCTCGTGTTGAATATGCAATGGCCTAGCAGGTTTGATCAAGTATATTGTTTGCAGAAACTGAAGATGATGTCCGCCGAAGAGCTAACACTGGACGATCTTCACATATAAAAAACATTATGCACATGTACTTCAGGGCTCCATCGGGAATTCTCCTTTATTTTGGTATTTTCTTTGTGATCGTTTGGTTTGTTACACACTAGTTGCATCAAAACCACAGGCTATCAATACGTTAAGCTGCATAATATTCATTCTGTAAGGAGCGACTTCCCAAAACCCGCTACTCATAATTGAATGAATGTACATAACAGTCGCCAGAAACTGTAACTATGTGAGTTTTATTTATTTGGCTGACGGTTCATTTTTCTCTCTAGTGGATGAGAAAATATTCTCTGTTTGAGTATCGAGTAATGTGCAATGCGTACCTGATCTATCTATTTCTTTGGGTAAATTTGGGTTTATTCGATAAATGCCACTGCAATTTTTGCCAAATCGAGAAATGTCACTGGAACTTTCACATGCTTCTTTTTTGTTGATATAGCCATTTGAACCCATGTTTTGTCAAATAGATCGCCCATATGCATCCTTTATTTTTATGTGGACAGGGAGTGCTCCTGCCCCATTTGGTACCAGCCATGGTCAGCTCAGCCCGGTCACCTTCTTCCTCGCTTCATCTTGACAGGGTGCCGCAGCAGCGTGTCGCTTGATAGAGGCGAAGATGTCATGATGTTTTGATGAGATAGTTATCGTTTTGTGTGAGAGTCGACTTTGATGATCTGACTACGAACGTGCGAAGACGTCGTGCATTAGCAATCGCTAAGCCAACTTCCGAGGGTTATTGACCATGCCGGAGCACGATTAACCTGACCACGAAGGTCTATTTCCTGCGAGCAAACGAAGAATAAGCAAGAAACTGAGATTGCAATCTGGATATTGTGAATAAAAGAGGAAAGCTTTATTAATGAAGGCGGGGTTTTCTGACGTCTTTGTCTGGTCGTTGAACACAAACGAACTACGTGAAGTTGCAACTATGACGAATTTTTAATCTAAACAAAATTCAAAGTCTAAACGACGTCCTAAGGGCTATATATATGGAGGAAGGGAGGAGGGGGAATTTCATGGTCTTTGGAGGAGGGGTCCGAAACCAACTTGAACTCTTGTTTCCACGTTCTTTCTTCTTTACAATTCTGCATTACATTTTTAAAATCAACATCATGCATATATTGATCTTTGATGGTCTCCAAACCAAATATTTTGAAGTCAAGTTGTGAAAGCGTAGTATAGCGACGAGACAATGCATCAGCAATAACATTTTCTTTACCCTTCTTGTGTTTAATGACATAAGGAAAAGTCTCAATGAATTCAACCCATTTAGCATGTCTACGGTTCAGTTTTGCTTGACTTTTAATGTGTTTCAAAGATTCATGATCATAATGTATAACAAATTCCTTGGGCCATAAATAATGTTGTCATGTTTCTAAGGTCCGAACAAGAGCATATAATTCTTTATCATAAGTAGAATAGTTCAGACTAGGCCCACTCAATTTTTCAGAAAAGTATGCAACAAGTTTGCCATCTTGTAATAACACACCTCCTAATCCAATGCCACTAGCATCACATTCAAGCTCAAAAGTCCTATTAAAATCAGGAAATTGGAGTAAAGGAGCATGTGTCAACTTATCTTTCAATACCGTGAAGACTTCTTCCTGTGCGGTACCCCAAACAAAAGGCACATCCTTTTTTGTAAGCTCATTGAGACGTGCATCAATGGTGCTGAAATCTCTCACAAAATGCCTATAGAATCCAGCGAGGCCAAGAAAACTCCTCACTTGTTTGACCGTTTTGGCTGCGGCCAACTCTCAATAGCTTCAATCTTGGCTTTATCAACTTCAATTCCCTGTGAAGTAACAACATAGCCAAGAAAAGATACTCGGTCGGTGCAAAAGGTGCATTTCCCAAGGTTACCAAACAAACGTGCATCACGTAGAGCAATAAAAACAACACGTAAATGTTCTAAATGTTTCTCCAAAGATCTGCTATAAATCAGTATATCATCAAAATAGACTACCACAAATCGTCCAATGAAAGCACGTAAAATTTCGTTCATTAATCTCATGAAAGTACTAGGTGCATTAGTTAACCCAAAAGGCATGACTAACCACTCATATAAACCGAACTTAGTTTTAAATGCTGTTTTGCATTCATCTCCCAATTTCATACGAATTTGATGGTATCCACTACGCAAATCAACTTTGGAGAAAATTGTAGAGCCACTCAATTCATCAAGCATATCATCTAGCCTAGGAATAGGATGACGATAACGAATAGTAATATTATTAATGCCTCTACAATCAACACACATACGCGATGTATCATCCTTTTTAGGCACTAGTATAATAGGAACAACACAAGGACTAAGAGATTCGCGTATGTAACCTTTGTCGAGCAGCTCCTATACTTGACGCATAATCTCCTTCGTCTCCTCTGGATTGGTACGGTATGGTGCATGGTTGGGTAGCGATGCACCGGGAATTAAGTCAATCTGATGCTCAATCCCTCGAATAGGTGGTAATCCCGGTGGCACGTCTTGTGGGAAGACGTCGGCGAACTCCTGCAAAATGTTAGTGACAGCAGGGGCAAAGAGGAAGGAATGTCCTCGAATGAAAATAATGCCTCTTTGCACACAAAAGTATAGCAAATAGATTTGCTGAAATCTAGCTCATCAATATCAGATTTTGTGGCAAGTAAACATGCACTTTTGAATTTAATTTCAGAAGCAACATTAGATGGTTCATTATTAGGTTTCATTTGTTGCTCAAATTCTTTTGCCACAATCTGATTTTCACTCTTATTTTTCTCCTGTTTTGCTTTATTAACTCTATTAATATCATCTTTCAAAATGGATTCAGGAGTCATAGGAAGCAAAGTAATATGGCTATCCTTATGAACAAGAGTATACTGATTGTTTCTACCATGGTGTAAAGAATTTTTATCAAATTGCCATGGTGTACCAAGTAATAAGGAACATGCTTGCATGGGTACCACATCACAATCAACATAATCAACATATGTAGAGATACTAAAATGCACACGAACAGTATGTGTTACCTTAACCTTGCCGCTGTTGTTGAACCATTGGATGTAGTAAGGATGTGGATGCAGTCTTGTGGTGAGAAATAGCTTCTCCACCATCTCCATGCTAGCCAAGTTGTTGCAACTCCCTCCATCTATGATGACGCGAACAGAACGTTCCTTCACAACTCCCTTTGTATGGAACAAATTATGCCTCTGATTTTCATCAGCTTGTGTAACCTGCACACTCAAAACACGTTGAGTAACTAAACATTCATACCTTTCAGCATCTTCAGCATCCATGTATTGCGTCTCATGATCAGAATCCTCTCCACCGTGTTCTTCATGTGTAATAAGAGCCAAAGTCTCCTCATCATAGTCACTAGCGGACTCATATCCACCATCCTCAGTAGCAATCATCACACGCTGAGATTTGCATTCTCTCGCAAAATGTCCTTTTCCCTTACAACGACGACAAATAATATCACTTGTGTGCCCTGTTGATGCCATGAAAGAAGAAGAGCTCTGCGCAGGCCCGGCAGGTATGCTCTTGGCAGATAGTGGTGGCTGTGCCTGCTTTCTTGTATCACGGCTGGAGGTGGCACCTGATGGAGTTGCTGGTGTAGTGGAAGCAGAGGATGCACGTGGTGTCCATGATGAAGATCGACCTGCAGAAAAGTTAGTTCGCGCCAATGCCCGTCGATCCTGTGCTTCACGTTCAGCTTTACAAGCAAGATGGAATAAACGAGTGATATTATTATACTCCTTATACTCTAGAATGGTCTGAATCTCGCTATTTAATCCACCCATAAAACGTGCAAGTATAGCTTCATTCTTCTCAATAATACCACATATAATCATGCCAGTTTGTAATTCGTGATAATATTCTTCTACATAATTTTTTCCTTGTCTTAAACGCTGCAATTTTTGAATTAATTCACCTTGATAATATGGTGGAACTCAACGAGTACGCATAGCAGTTTTCAAAGCAGCCCAAGTAGCTAGAATAGGATATAATCTACAATGTTCAGACCACCAAACACATGCGAAGCTAGTGAAAGCACAAACAGCAACAGGAACACGTCTCTCCTCAGGATATTGTAAACACGTAAAACGTTGTTTAGTTTCTAACTCCCAAGTAAGATATATATCAGGAACATATCTACCCTCAAATGGTGGAATATTCAATTTCAGTTTATTAAGATGGTCATGATCTTGTACCTCATGTGGTGGTGCAGCCCTACCGTTGCGATGATATACCTGAGGACGACCTGGTGGTGGTGGTGCTGGTGGTTGCACGTAGTTCTGATTTTAACCAACCTCATCCCCATAATGTTCCTCCACCTCTGCAGTAGCAACAGGAGCTATGGAAGCATCAACAACGGCACTGGAATTTTGCCCAGGGTCAATGGGAACGTGCTGTGCTCGTCCCACTCAATGGGAACGCGTTGTAGGTGCAGCCGGTGGTGGTGGTGGAAGACGCGGGAGCAATTCATTAAACTTGTTATCGAGCTTTGTTTCGAACGTCTTCTCCATGCCATCTATCTTCTCCATGGCCTCTTCAAATTTGTTTAGCACATCTTGCACCTGTCCACTCATCATTTGCTGAAATTTATCATGCAACTCCTTATTTGTCATGTTCTCCCAGTCAGTGTCATCGGCTTGTGATCCTGCCATGGTTAGCAGCAATAGAAACACACAAGAATATGATCCTACAGACTACTAACAAGAGGTGGTGGTGGGTGTCACAAATCCGTCAAGCAAATCTCAAATTCTTACCAGTTCTTACCCAACAGCAAGCGGTGATCGGCAACCATCGTAGTCAAAACTCTCAAAGCTTGGATAGAGCGATTACCAGGGAGAGTCAAACGCACGACGTAGATGTATGTGGAGCTGGGAAGGCTTATAATATGGTAGCAAAAGAATCAGCAATAATCAATTCAGAGATGCAAAGTTGAATAAACGCTCAACGACGGTACTGTGCTGGTCCTAGGCTAGACCGTGCTAGAGACGCGAGCCTAGAACACTAACAAAATCACGACGCTGCATGTAAACAAGGGAGGAGCACACTCATATTTTTTTTCATTTTTTCACTTTGTTTGCACTTTTTTTCCTCTTTTTTTTGCTCCGTAACATTTTTTTTTCAAAATAGTCTACAAATGGTCTAAAAACTGCCTAGCCAGAATTTTCCAGACTTAGTTTCTTTTGAAAATGGAACTATTTTTCTTGTACGGGTGGCACTGATGTTGGGAAGTCCTACTCTGTCACGACTCGGAGTATGGCGTGATCTGGAAATACTGGATTCAGACTAGGACTAGTGGCAGAGATGTATGTAGGGCGGTTGAACACGGACTGGTGGCGAATCTGTGATGGAGGTGGACTCGGGTTATCGTGATGGTGGTGGATATGTGGTATATGGCAGCGGCGACGACGATGGTGGTATATGGCAGCGGTGAGGACGATGGTGGTATATGACAGCAGTGATGATGATGGTGGTATATGGCAGCAGTGACGATGATGATGGTATATGGCAGCGGTGATGATGATGATGCGGCGGCGGCGTGACTACTTGTGAACAGAACTCGAAAATCTAGAGGACTAGACACTAAGACCAGCAACTAGACACGACGATGCAACCGCAAATTCAACAATGCAAAACCCTAAAAAGATTATGCAAAGGCTTAGATTGGTTCGGATATGATGAACTAACCCTAATATTTTTTTTGGCTTTTTCGTGGACCGTAGGTATGAAGAACAGACTCGATCTAAACTACGAAAAACTATAAAATCGCACCGAGCAACCTGGACATCTGATACCACTTGATAGAGGCGAAGGTGTCCCGATGTTTCGATGAGATAGTTATCGTTTTCTGTGGGAGTTGACTTTGACGATCCGACTACGAAAGTGCGAAGACGTCGCGCCTTAGCAATCGCTAAACCAACTTCCGAGTGTTATTGACCACGTCGGAGCACGATCAACCTGACCACGAGGGTCTATTTCCTGCGAGCAAATGAAGAACAAGGAAGAAACTAAGATTGCAATCTGGATATTGCGAATAAAAGAGGAAAGCTTTATTAATGAAGGTGGGGTTCTGTGACGCCTTTGTTTGGTTGTTGAACACAAACGAAGTACATGAAGTTGCAACTATGGCGAACTTTTAATCTAAATAAAACCCAAACTCTAAACGACGCCCTAAGGGCTGTATATATGGAGGAAGAGGGGGGGATTTCATGGCCCTCGGAGGGGTCCGAAACCAACCCTAACTCTTGTTTCCCCACACATACGGACTCTAAAAACAGCCTATACTTAAGTATTTCGAAAATACATGGGCCTGGCCCAATAATAAGGTGACGCATCACCTAGAATAGCCTCTGGACGAAATTTATGTAGTGGCATCTTATATATTTCGTCCAAGGCTTCATGCACTCCTTATGGTGGCTTCAAAGTCCTGAAATCATCACTTGTAACTCCGTTCTTGATCCCCTTGTGCATGCCATCATCTCCATGCTTGGTCTTACTCCAGTGTTCATCCCTCTTATCCATGCCAGGCCCTTCATTTGTAAGCAAAACAAATGTATCCAATTTAGGCAGTATCATATTCTCATGAACATTAGAATCATTATCAAGAAACGAAAGTACCTGATAATTTAATTGGCGGGCGCGAGCTCTAGTAATTGGTTCAGTATGTATAGCAGCAGGGGCTATGGGTGTAACAATGGTATTGGTGTCCTCATCAGCGCTGCTCCCGTTGCTTCATACTTACTGGACAAGGAAGGGCAATGATGATCAGTATGGGAGAGAGTGATTTAAGAAGGGAAATTTTATTTGATTCCGGCAAGTATTTCTGGAGGGAGGGAGTACAATCAAGGCAATTATTTAGTGAAAACACTGAGGCTAATGCGCGCTCGCTTTCCGACATGAAGGAGTAGGGGTGGGGGGCGATTAGGTGTAATATTGGATGGGCTGGGCTGTACTCTAGATGAGGGAAGGAGCGCTTCTACCGTTGGAAGAGTCTTTTCTAAAAAATAGATTCATTTATTAACCCAATAAAAATAAATAATTAGTGTCATTTCTTTGAAGAAAAACTTAGAATAGCGAGAGGTTTTAATAAAGGGTTCATAAACAATCAAGGCCTTGCACAACTTTTGCCGGTGCCACGTCCTCCTAGGCAAGCTCTTCGACACAAGAAGACCACTAGCCCCTGTCAAGCCAACCGGCGAAAGACGGCAAGGGTCCCAAACCCTGGCCACCCTGCCGGAGACCGACACAGGGCTACGCCAACCCATCGCCCCGCAGCCCAAAGTTTGGATGGACAGTCCGAGCCTCTGTTGGGGGGTGGGGGTGAGGGGGATTAGGTGTATATTACCCCATGCATGTATGGATGGGATGTATTCTAGATGATTGGGGACAGAAGGAGCGCTTCTACCATTGGAACGAGTGATCGCCGGCAAGGGTCCCAAACCCTGGCCACCATGTCAGAGCCCAACATAGGGCTATGCCATCGCCCTGCAGCCCAAAGTCCGGACGGACGGTTTGAGCCTCTCTTGGGGGGGGGGGGGAGCAACGCGCCACTGCCCTACAACCCGAAGTCCAGGCGGACGGTTCGAGCATCTCTTGGGGGGGGCATGCATGGATGGATGGGTTGTATTCCAGATGATTGGGGACGGAAGGAGCGCTTCTACCGTTGGAACGAGCGATCGTGAAAGTGTCTTTTCTAGAAAATAGATTCATTTATCTATACCTACTATTAAAGGGAATAGATATTCTTGGTTCGGTTTAGTCATTTTCGTTTGGTTCACACGCTAAGTGATTTGGGCCAGATACTTGTACGTTGAGGGGCCTTTTATGGGCTTTATAAAAACCATGAAAAATAATTGGGTCAAAATAAATCAACATTGAGGAAATTAAACACATGATCTCATGTCTAGCTCTTCGATATAACAACCAACGACCTATGCGCCTTTCACATTTACTAATCCCAACTCGCTCTAAATATACGAGTGGCAGTCATCATATTTAGGGCGAGCTAATTAAGCAAATGAGCTAATAAAGGAAGAATTGTGGGCTTGAATAGAATATTCAAACGGATGTGGCTAATTAAAGAAAGAATTATGGGTAAACCCGTGGAATCACTAAAAGAAAGATTGTGATCTTAATAAATTTTACATGAAGGATTTGAGGCAAAAAGGTAGGATAATTAAAAGAAAGATTTATAGGCTTCAATGTGTTGGGCTACTAAATTAGAAAAGGAAGGATCTGATTCCCGACTAAAACAGATGAGGACGTCATGGTAATTAATAAAAGGATTATACTTAAATACTATTAAAAAGGATTATACTTAAATGAAATCAGTTGGAGATTATGCCCTACAAAGAAAATATGAACACAACTAAATTGCAACATATTTTTTATGTTCATTTTGTAGAAAGATGTTGCATTGCAGCATGTTCTTCATAGTGAATCCGATGTTTTGGGACATTATGCTTGCACAAAATATCAATTTTTCCGTTTGCAACGCACGGGCATATGTGCTAGTTAACCCAATAAATTTAATGTCATTTCTTTGAAAAAAAACTTAGAATAGCGAGACATTTTAATAAAGGGTCCATAGGCCAGCAACGATCAAGGCCTTGCACAGCTTTTGTCGGTGCACGTCGTAGAGGAAGAGCACAAGCTCTTCGTCGCAAGAAGACCACCAGCCCCTATCAAGCCAACAGGCGAAAGCTGGCAAGGGTCCCGGACCCTGGCCACCCTGTCGGAGCCCGACATAGGGCTATGCCAACCCACCGCCTTGCAACCCGAACTCCGGACGGACGGTCCGCGCCTCTCTTAGTATGGTGCTGGCCCGCTATGTGCTCTCCTATCCCAGCTTTTTTACATGCAGTTATTGTTTGTCCCATCTTATTGCACTTCGGTCTAATGTGTGTGCGTACAAAGCATGTTTGATTCGTTGCATATTTACACATAATGAATTGATTGCACTTATGCAATTTGAGATAAATTTGATGGGTTGTTGCTTAAAATATCATAAACAGTTCTTGTTAGTTGAGCACCCTTTTCAAGGAGGTAGAGAATAGCTGGAACATTTATAAACAAGCTTGATTCTTTATCAGATCATAAAAATCTAGCATCACTAGGGATCAGACTACTGATCCCTAGCCTCGCATCAGACCAGCCCAATGCCGTAGGATGAGATTGCTTCAACCGTTGGATTAGTAGGAGAGTGGGTCTTTTTCTTGGTAGTTTCCTTGTAATCAGCTGCTTCATAGAATTAATTGCTTCCAAAAATCACGCTTGGTCAGAATTTGAACATGGGTCCACACTTGTTTCCATATAATTTTGTTCCTCGAGTTAATCACACCCAAAAACCAAGCAAAGATGTTAACCCGTGCACCTGCAAAAGTTTGTTCCCATAATAGAAAATATGCTTCCATAATATTCGTAAACATTCTATAATACGCTGCTTCCATATATGCTTCCGATATTCGCTTCATGTCCATATAATCATAGGTGCTTCCACATATGCATGATGCTTCCTTGTATTTCATACTTTTTTCAGATGTTTATGCTAAATATATGCTTTCAACAGTACAAGGCATGCTTCATACTTTATGGTCACATTTTCTCCAACCATTATCATTATTTCTTTTATGCTATGACTGTGAAGCACGCATGGTTGTGTTGCGAAGCACAATTTTGTTAGGTTGAAGCACGAGAAATGTAGTACCAAGTTCCACATACTATCGTAACTAATGAAGCACACATTATTTTCCAGGAAACATATCATGTCAAATGTATACAGATGCATTTTATGTCGCAGTGAACCATCGAAAACATGGTTTGACAAATGCTGAAGCATGAACAAAATAGTTACGAAGCATTAATAATTTACCATGGTTGTGTAAACAACAAACCAAACATGTACATACTTGGAAACCATGCCACATATGATACAGAAGCAAATATCTGATACTAAATTGATAGAAGCATATACATAGGTAGTATGAAACTTAATACAAAAATCTGAAGCATTGTGTCTATGACAATGAAGCACATCATTCCAACTATGTAGAGCCAGCAACGTCGAGGAACCAGAGGCATCGAGGGTAGGAAGCATGAGAGACGATGCCGGCCTGAACAAAGGAACCCATCGACTGGGAGCACCATTTGATGCAACGACGCCGAAGAAGATGCCAACACGGTGGCATGATAATAGTGCCACCCCAGCGACCTTACCGTCGTCGTCTCGCTATGGTAAGTGGATTCTCCAACCTGTAATGGCAGCCTAACATGCGCTGGTGGTATTTGGAAGAAGCGTCAATTTCATGCTATCTCAAGATAACACAAATAGTATAGAAAAATAGAAGCATGTCTAGTTGGCGCAAACTCTATGCAACAAAGAAGCACGCGAATGATGCATAAGAAGCATGGATATTTGGAAGCATCATATTTGTGTCGTGTTGATACAAAATTCACAGATATTTGTCTCTGATTTGGTGATAAACTACACACAGGACATAACAAAATCGAACCAAGTGTATGGACACAGTAACACACGGATGTTAAAACAATACTTGCAACATAAAAAAATAGGAATTAACTAGCACTGTTTTCAGATGAGATCGTGAGAGGACTCAATACCTATCCAGATTGATTCATTCCCCTCACTCCCCAATTGAGACGGCCCTTCGGCATGGTGTGCTACAGGTTGCGAGACCAGAACCTGGTGGGAGCACCGGACGCCGAGGGGGTTTGCGAGCTTGCTCATGCGCCGTCACGTATAATGGTGGGCGCAGCCACCGCACGACGCCATGGAACGGTGGATCGCACGGCCACCTTGGAGAAGGCCTTGTTCCCGGCGGAGGAAGCTGGGGAGGGGAGGGCATCGAGAGATTGGCGGCATGCGGGAGATGGGAACGGGTTCAGCTGCGTCAGGAAGGTGTGATTAATTCAGGAAAGAGAAACTGATGAGGAGTTATTAGGGGAGAGAAAATAGGCTTTTTTCGTGGGTGTTAGGCGACTAATTTTGGAGGAATCTGAACCGTGAGATGAAAACGTATCGACGTCGCACGACCGGTCTAACAAAAGCATCCTGCCAGACTACTGATGAGAAGCGTTTCTAAAAATCTACTCCCTCCGCCCCGTAGTGTAACACTGGTGTTAAAAACGTTTCATTATGAAACAGAGAGAGTACTTTACTAGATCCTTAGCAATTCATGCGAGAATTGATCACTTGTGGGGATCCATAGAGTCCGCTTTATGAAATATATGTGAGAAAGCAAAACAAAAGAGGAACAGGTAACAGCTACCCAATATTCAGGGTACCCCTTTCTCCAGCCCATATGTGTTTTCATGGGTCTTAGTGTAATCAGTTTGTCAGAAAATATATGTGCCCATATTTTTCCACCACGACGTGCATATCATGTTAAAATTAAATTTGGTTAAAATTTGTTAACCTGATAAAAAAGAAATAATAAAGGCAATTTCTTCCAAAAAATAGAATAGAGATCGACGCAAGGAGGTGGTAATCGACAAAACCACCTGGACAGATGGTAGACCGGAGTAGTTTGATAGATAGCACGACGACGGAAACTGTCGGAGCTCGCCGGAACAGACCGCCGAGGTCGTCGGGGAGAAAGGGGGTTGTTGGGGACATAACTATTGGGTATGACCCGCCTAGGAGGGGCCGGGTCATACCACTGGTGACTTAAAGATGAAGATGGCGAATCATGAAGCAAGCCTATTGACGGCCCAAGACCGAGAGGTGACTTGAGGCCCAAGAGGATGAACCGTCATATGTCTGACTTGTATTGTAAAGCAAGCTTAATTAGATACCAAGCCGGACACGTTTTGTATGAGCCGCCTGGGACTTTGTAAGCCGCCGGGCATCAACTGGTGTATATAAAGGGGTGACCCGACGGCGGGTTAGGACAAGAAACAACTGATCAAAAACTAGGTCAAGCGTATTCGCTCCCTGGTAATCGGAACCCAAGTAATACAACCAAAAGCAGGAGTAGACTTTTACCTCGTTGAGAGGGGCCGAATCTGGGTAAACTCTCTGTGTCCTTTGTCCCGTTTTAACCTCTTCAAGCTAACCTAGATGTGATGGCTCCACACCTAAGTCCTTTCGCTAGGGCATCTGCCGTGTTAAGTCCACGACGGTTGGCGCCCACCGTGGGGCCAGCGCACGGTGGTTTCGAGTTCTTGAAGGGTGACTTCGCAGGGATCAAGGGATACGCCATGGGCCGGATGACCAAGAGTCATCGCGGCAAGCTCTACATCGACGACGCTGGCTGGGGCCCCGAGGCCAGCTCAATTGAGTACGGGTACCGGGTCCCCTTTGACGGAATCCATGTCTTCATCGGCAAGATCGGCGAGTCGGAGCCTGAGCTGGACACCTGCACCGACATCGTCGAGACGGCTCAGCGCGCACGACCCGCCAAGGTTCAAGCTATCGTGAAGCATGCCTTTGTTGGTTTCATCCATGGGGCGGATCTTGAGGAAGGATCTGAGTCCAGGGAAGAGACGGTAATCTGCTCTGATGGTGAGTCTTCAACTGGTGAGACCAATTCAATGTATCAACTTCAGGATGGTAGGCTTGGGGGCTGTTTCGATGGTGACAGTATTCCGGATCCCTATGAGCCGCCGAACAGGGTTGTGATCTTCATGGCCGGTACAGAACCGGTGCTCGGTTCGACGACCGCTGTGGCTATGACCTCCAGCTCAACGGCTGCAGCGACGGCTGGTGCTAGCGGCTCTACGCGCCCGCTGGCTCAGGTTTTGACCGAGCTGTTGGATGCTTTGGCGACTTTAATGGGGACATGGGTAACACCAGAGACTCAAGAACAACATAAGGTGGATGTCGCGAAGCTATGAGGTGAGATAGCGCAAGCCAAGGAAGAACTTGCTGCTGAGAACGCTATTATGACAACGGAGCGAGCCGCCTTGGACGCACAATCACAGCGGATTCAGGCAGAGTTGTTCCGGCTCACTTTGGATCAGAACGCTTCAAACGCTATTATGAGGAGGAGGCACCAGACCCGTCTACCTACAGAGTTTGAGGCTAGGAACCTTTTCAACATGCCCGGGGCAGGGACCAGTGATCCACCCGTGGTGAACCGGGCCGTTGAGACACCCGTGACCGGAGCACCGGTTCAGTCACGTGCTGATGACCCGCCTCGTTTGAATTTGACTCTGCCTTAGCATGTTCCGACACCGCCGGGTCATTATTGCTAACCCTCTAAACAACATGATTGCGGCGGCTACATGATTGGCGGCTCTCCCTGTTGAAGGCGAGTCACCAGCCGCGATGGAGATACGGAGGGCTGGACAGCTTCTTCAGACAACAGTGGCTCAACAGGCGGCTTATTCATATAGCCATGAACGGATTCATTCTACCCATCGTCCAAGCCGGAGTTACAGCAGGCATATTGACTCGCCAGCAGTTTCAAGCAGTGAGCGACACCATAACCAGCCTCGCAGGCATGACCCGCCGCGTGTCGGTAACGATGCTCAGGCTTTGGTGGATTAGGGCAGGGCGCGTCGGGAGGCAGAGCTGGTGGCTCATCAACAATCCCCAGTTTACCCGTCGGCGTCTGTGGAGGCAGGAGTGACCTCTACAACCCTTGGTGTGCCATGTTTAGTGTTGGCTCTTCGTAACGAGCGCTTACCCAAGGATTTTAAGGGCCCCCGCAAGGTGCCTAATTACACAGCGGATCAGCCCCCAGAGGCCTGGATTGAGAGCTATGAGATGGCCATGGAGATGTTGGATGTCAGCAATGCTGCATGTGCTAAATACTTCACCATGATGTTGGATGGGCCAGCACGTACTTGGCTGAAGGGATTGCCCGCTAACTCCATCAGATCATGGGCTGAATTGAAGGCGCGTTTTATTCAAAATTTTAAAGACACATGCAAGCAGCCTATGCCCATTCTTGAAGGTGAGAGCGAGTCAATGACCAATTGAGTGCGCCGGATCTCGGCAGTTATCCACTCATCAGACAATATCAATGCCGGTTCAGTCGTCCTGATGTTGGAGAAGAATTGCCGGTTCCTTCCCTTAAACAGAAGCTGGGGCGGCTTAAGCGCAACTGCAATGGGGGAGCTCATGGTGGCTCTTGTTAAGTACGTCGACTCTGATAGTACTAAAGACCCCGAGTCTGATGAAGAGAAGGCTGGCAAGGGGAAGAAGAGTAGTAATACAAAAGGGCAACAACATAATACGGCGGGTCAAGGTGGCAACGGTAAGCGCAAAGCCAACGGCGGTTTAGACTTTGTGGCTAACACCAATGCACAGAATAACAATTAGCATCATAAGGGCAAGTCGTCAGTATCCCGGTTTGGCGGGCCAAAGTTCAACCTTGAGGCAATGATGAATCAGCCTTGCCCGAAACACGGAACGAAAGAGAAGCCGGCCAGCCATCTATGGAAGGATTGCTTCATCATGAGGGAGTACAGGAATTACAATTTTTTTCAGAATAATCATGGCCCGAATGGCGGTTCAGGATCCGGCTCTCACGGACCTGGCTTCGGGGGTGGCGGCTCAAACTCCAGTTTTCAGGGCCAACGCAATCAAGGTGGTTTTAGTCAACAATCTAATCAAGGAAATCAACAGGAGCAGTCACGAAAAGCCACAAAAAATTAGGTTTAGTTCATCATATTTGAACCAATCTGAGCCTTTGCATAATCTTTTTAGGGTTTTTGCTTTGTTAAATTTGCGGTTGCATCGTCATGTCTAGTTGCTGGTCTCAGCGTCTAGTCTTTTAGAGTTTCTAGTTCTGGTCATAAGTTGTCACGCCGCCGCCGCACCATCATCATCGCCCCTGCCATCTACCACCACCGCTTATCCGCCACCAATCCGTATCCATATACCACCACCACTGCTGCCATATCTTACCATCATATATCCACCACCAATCCGGATTCTTTTCATATTAGGTTAGTTTTCGGGATCCATCTATTTTCCAATTCGTGTTTCCTTGCCTGAGTAGGTCTTGGAAAAAAACGAGTCTGGAGACCCTCGGGCAGTTTTTATGCCAAAATTTCGGCAGCCGAAAATATTTTTTCCCTATCCTGTTTTAGGCTTTTCTGAGTCTTTTGAGACACTCGCTACCATAGTGATTTTTTTTCGCACTTTTTCGGCGTCGCTGCCCTAATTTCCAAAAAAAGATTGTCAAAAAAATTTCGTGCCTATCCTGTTAGTTTGACTTGGGAAGAGTTTTGAGACACTCGCCATTATAGTGATTTTTCGCAAAAAAGAGGAGCGCAAAAAAAGAGCAATTTTTTTTCAGAGTGTGCTTTCCCCTTGTTTACGTGTCGCGCCGTGATTTTGTTCGTGTTCTAGGCTCGTGTCTCTAGTACGGTCTAGCCTAGGACCAGCACAGTACCGTCGTTGAGCGTTTATTCAACTTTGCATCTCTGAATTGATTATTGCTGACCCTTTTTGCTACCATATTATAAGCCTTCCTAGCTCCACATACATCTACGTCACGCGTTTGACTCTCCCTGGTAATCGCTCTATCCAAGCTTTGAGAGTTTTGACTACAATGGTTGCCAATCGCCGCCTGTTGCTGGGTAAGAACTGGTAAGAATTTTAAATTTGCTTGACGGATTTGTGACACCCACCACCACCACTTGTTAGTAGTCTGTAGGATCATATTCTTGTGTGTTTCTATTGTTGCTGACTATGGCAGGATCAGAAGCCGACGAGATTGATTGGGAGAACTTGACGAACAAGGAGCTTTATGATAAGTTTCAGCAAATGATGAGTGGATAGGTGCAAGATGTGTTCAACAGATTTGAAGAGACCATGGAGAAGACGTTCAAAACAAAGCTCGACAACAAGTTTAAGGAATTGCTCACGTGTCTTTCACAAGCACCACCGGCTGCACCTGTGGCACCTCTACAACAAAAACAACAACAACAACGTCACCTTCCAAATCATGTGGGACAAGCACTATGCGTTCCCCTTGAGCCTAGTCAAAATTCTGGTGCCGCTGTACCTACTGTTGATGCTTCTGTAGCTCCTGCTGCTACTGAAAAGGTGGAGGACCATTACGAGGATGAGGTTGATCAAAATCAGAACTACGTGCAACCACCAGCACCACCACCACCACCACCAGGTCGTCCTCATGCATATCATCACAACGGTAGGGCTGCACCACCACCTAAGGTACGAGATTATGACCATCTTCCTAAATTAAAATTCAATATTCCATCATTTGAGGGTAGATATGTTCCTGATATATATCTTACTTGGGAGTTAGAAACTGAACAACGTTTTACATGTTTACAATATCCTGAGGAGAGAAGTGTTCCTGCTGCTGTTTGTGCTTTCACTAGTTTTGCATGTGTTTGGTGGTCTGAACATTGTATATCATATCATATTCCAGCTACTTGGGCTGCTTTAAAAACTGCTATGCGTACTCGTTGGGTTCCACCATATTATCAACGTGAATTCCTTCAAAAATTGCAGCATTTAAGACAAGGAAAAAATTCTGTAGAAGAATATTATCAGAAATTACAAACTGGCATGATTAGATGTGGTATTGTTGAGGATAATGAAGCTATGCTTGCATGTTTTATGGGTGGATTAAATAAAGAGATTCAGACCATTCTAGAGTATAAGGAATATAATAATATCACTCGCTTATTCCATCTTGCTTGCAAAGATGAACGTGAAGTGCAGGATCGACAGGCATTGACGCGAACTAACTTTTCTGCAGGCCGACCTTCATCATGGACACCGCGTGCATCCTCTACTTCTACACGTTCTGCTGCACCGACACCTCCGTCAGCTGCCACCTCCAACTGTGATACAAGAAAGCTATGCTCTTCTTCATCCATGTCATCAACAGGGCAAACACATGATATTATTTGTCGTCGTTGCAAGGGTGGAGGTCATTATGCGAGAGAATGCCCATCTAAGCGTGTGAGGATTGTTACTAAGGATGGTGGGTATGAGTCCGCTAGTGACTATGATGATAAGACTTTGGCTCTTATTACAAGTGAAGAACATGGTGGAGATGATTCTGATCATGATACGCAATACATGGCTGCTGAAGATGCTGACAGGTATTAATGTTTAGTTGCTCAACGTGTTTTGAGTGTGCAGGTTACACAAGCCGAGAAAAATCAGAGGCATAATTTGTTCCATACAAATGGAGTTGTGAAGTAACGTTCTGTTCGCATCATCATAGATGGAGGGAGCTGTAACAAGTTTGCTAGCATGGAGATGGTGGAGAAGCTATCTCTCACCACAAGACCACATCCACATCCTTACTACATCCAATGGTTCAACAACAGCGGCATGGTTAAGGTAACACGTACTGTTCGTGTGCATTTTAGTATCTCTACATATGCTGATTATGTTGATTGTGATGTGGTACCCATGCAAGCGTGTTCCTTATTACTTGGTAGGCCATGGCAATTTAACAAAAATTCTGTACACCATGGTAGAAACAATCAGTATACTCTTGATCATAAGGATAAACATATTACTTTGCTTCCTATGTCTCCTGATTCCATTTTGAAAGATGATATTAATAGAGCTAATAAAGCAAAACAGGAGAAAAATAAGAGTGAAAATCAGATTGTGGCAAAAGAATTTGAGCAACACATGAAGCCTAATAATAAACCATCTAGTGTTGCTTCTGAAATTAAATTGAAAAGTGCATGTTTACTTGCCACCAAATCTGATATTGATGAGCTCAATTTTAGCAAATCTGTTTGCTATACTTTTGTGTGCAAAGAGGCATTATTTTCATTCGAGGATGTGCCTTCGTCTTTGCCTCCTGTTGTTACTAACATTTTGCAGGAGTTCACTGACGTCTTTCCACAAGACGTGCCACTGGGATTACCACCTATTCAAGGGATTGAGCAACAGATTGACTTAATTCCCGGTGCATCGCTACCCAACCGTGCACCATACCATACCAATCCAGAGGAGATGAAGGAGATTATGCGCCAAGTCCAGGAGCTGCTCGACAAAGGTTATAT
This sequence comes from Triticum urartu, assembly GCF_056163025.1. Taxonomy (NCBI): domain Eukaryota; kingdom Viridiplantae; phylum Streptophyta; class Magnoliopsida; order Poales; family Poaceae; genus Triticum; species Triticum urartu. The sequence goes on along the minus strand of NC_141878.1, from coordinate 265,088,325 downwards.
ACGCAAATCCCTTAGTCCTTGTGTTGTTCCTATTATTCTAGTGCCAAAAAAGGATGGTACATCGCGTATGTGTGTTGATTGTAGAGGCATTAATAATATTACTATTCGTTATCATCACCTATTCCTAGGCTAGATGATATGCTTGATGAATTGAGTGGCTCTACAATATTCTCCAAAGTTGATTTGCGTAGTGGATACCATCAAATTCGTATGAAATTGGGGGATGAATGGAAAAAAGCATTTAAAACTAAGTTTGGATTATATGAGTGGTTAGTCATGCCTTTTGGGTTAACTAATGCACCTAGTACTTTCATGAGATTAATGAACGAAATTTTACGTGCTTTCATTGCACGATTTGTGGTAGTCTATTTTGATGATATACTGATTTATAGCAGATCTTTGGAGGAACATATGGAACATTTACGTGTTGTTTTTATTGCTTTACGTGATGCACGTTTGTTTGGTAACCTTGGGAAGTGCACCTTTTGCACCGGCTGAGTATCTTTTCTTGGCTGTGTTGTTACTCCACAGGGAATTGAAGTTGATAAAGCCAAGATTGAAGCTATTGAGAGTTGGTCGCAGCCCAAAACGGTCACACAAATGAGGAGTTTTCTTGGCCTCGCTGGTTTCTATAGGCGTTTTGTGAGAGATTTCAGCACCATTGTTGCACCTCTCAATGAGCTTACAAAGAAGAATGTGCCTTTTGTTTCGGGTACCGCACAGAAAGAAGCCTTCACGGTATTGAAAGATAAGTTGACACATGCTCCTTTACTCCAACTTCCTGATTTTAATAAGACTTTTGAGCCTGAATGTGATGCTAGTGGAATTGGATTAGGAGGTGTGTTATTACAAGATGACAAACCTGTTGCATACTTTTCTGAAAAATTGAGTGGGCCTAGTTTGAACTATTCTACTTATGATAAAGAATTATATGCTCTTGTTCGGACCTTAGGAACATGGCAAAATTATTTATGGCCCAAAGAATTTTTTATACATTTTGATAATGAATCTTTGAAACACATTAAAAGACAAGCAAAACTGAACCATAGACATGCTAAATGGGTTGAATTCATTGAGACTTTCCCTTATGTCATTTAACACAAGAAGGGTAAAGAAAATGTTATTGCTGATGCATTGTCTCGACGTTATACTATGCTTTCACAACTTGAATTTAACATATTTTGTTTAGAGACCATCAAAGATCAATATGTGCATGATGTTGAATTTAAAGATGCATTGCAGAATTATAAGGAAGGGAGAACATGGAACAAGTTCATCGTTAATGATGGATTTGTGTTTCGTGCTAACAAGCTATGCATTCCAACTAGCTCCATTCGTATTTTGTTGTCGCGGGAGGCGCATGGAGGAGGATTAATGGGACACTTTGGCATGAAGAAGACGGAGGATATACTTGCTACACATTTCTTTTGGCCAAAGATGAGACGGGATGTTGAGCGTTTTGTTGCTCGCTGCACTACATGTCGAAAAGCTAAGTCACCACTCAATCCTCATGGTTTATATATGCCTTTTCCTGTACCTAGTGTTCCTTGGGAGGATATATTTATGGACTTTGTTTTAGGTTTACCTCGAATAAAGAAGGGAAGGGATAGCATATTTGTTGTTGTGGATATGTTCTCGAAAATGGCACACTTTATACCATGTCATAAAAGCGATGCTGCTGCTAATGTTGCTGGTTTGTTCTTTCATGAAATTATTCGCTTGCATGGTGTGCCAAATACAATTGTTTCAGATCACGATACTAAATTTCTTAGCCACTTCTGGAGATGTTTATGGGCTAAGTTGGGGACTAAACTGCTTTTTAGTACTACATGTCACCCCCAAACTGATGGACAAACTGAAGTAGTCAATAGAACATTGTCTACTATGCTTAGAGCTGTTTTGAAGAATAACAAGAAAATGTGGGAAGAATGCTTGCCACATATTGAATTTGCTTATAATCGTTCATTGCATTCTACTACTAAGATGTGCCCTTTTGAAATTGTGTATGGCTTCCTTCCTCGTGCACCTATTGATTTGTTGCCTCTTCCATCTTCGGAGAAGGTTAATTTTGATCCTAAACAACGTGCTGAATTGATATTAAAAACACATGAGCTAACTAAGGTGAACACTGAGCATATGCATGCTAAATATAAACTTGCGGGAGATAAGGGTAGAAAACATGTTGTCTTTGCACCTGGAGATCTTGCTTGGTTACATTTTGCGTAAGAATAGATTTCCTGATTTGCGCAAATCAAAGCTATTGCCACGTGCTGATGGTCCATTGAAGGTGTTAGAGAAAAAAATGATAATGCATATAAACTTGAGCTGCCTGCAGATTTTGGGGTTAGTCCCACTTTTAACATTGCAGATTTGAAGCCTTATTTGGGTGAGGAAGATGAGCTTCCGTCGAGGATGACTTCATTTCAAGAAGGGGAGGATGATGAGGGCATCAATCCATTGTTACACCCACATCCCCTACTGCTACATATACTGGACCAATTACTAGAGCTCGCGCACGCCAATTAAATTATCAGGTACTTTCGTTTCTTGGTAATGATTCTAATATTCATGAGAATATGATGTTGCCTAAATTGGATACATTTGTTTTGCTTACAAATGAAGGACCTGGCATGGATAAGCGGGATGGACACTGGAGAAAGACCAAGCATGGAGATGATGGCATGTGCAAGGGGAACAAGAATAGAGTTACAAGTGATGATTTTAGGACTTTGAAGCCACCATAAGGAGTGCATGAAGCCTTGGACGAAATATACAAGATGCCACTTTATAAATTTCATCCAAAGGCTATTCTAGGTGCTGCATCACCTTATTATTGTGCCAGGCCCATGTAATTTCGAAATACTTAAGTATAGGTTGTTTTTAGAGTCCGTATGTGTGGGGAAACAAGAGTTAGGGTTGGTTTCGGACCCCTCCTCCAAGGGCCAAGAAATCTCCCCTCCTCCTCCATATATACAACCCTTAGGGCGTCGTTTAGACTTTGGGTTTTGTTTAGATTAAAAGTTTGCCATAGCTGCAACTTCGCGTACTTTGTTTGTGTTCAACGACTAGACCAAGACGTCACATAACCCCACCTTCATTAATAAAGATTTCCTCTTATATTCTCAATATCCAGATTGCAATTTCAGTTTCTTGCTTGTTCTTTGTTTGCTTGCAGGAAATAGACCTTCATGGTCAGGTTGATCGTGCTCCGGCATGGTCAATAACCCCTCGGAGTTGGTTTAGCAATTGCTAAGGTGCGACGTCCTCGCACGTTCATAGTCGGATCGTCAAAGTCTACTCCACCAAAAGCGATAGCCACCATCTCACCGAAAGATCGGGCCCCTCGCCTCTATCAATGTTAGTAGCAAGAACATATGTTTTTCTATATCTTTGCTTTTGGAGCTACATATTTGTATATGATCTGTGAATCATTGAGATGCATTAACATGTTGATCTTATGTATGGGAATTGTACTAGTTGGTTGTGAATTTGGGCTACTAACATGAACATATTACAATGCTAGGCCTGTGAGTCTCGTGTGAACATTTTGAACGGATCGACTCTTACTACTGTGCACAGCATGATCCTTATTTCTGTGTGCTCAGTGTTTACAAGTTACTAGCAGTTCCTTATTTCTGTTCGCTCGGTGTTTACAAGTTATTGATCGATCACTAGCTAGCCTATTCCCTTTATGTTCGGCATTAAGCTTGCTGGCCTATTTAAAGACCCAACAATTTCTTTTGGTATGATTGGCAGGCTTATCAAGGGTGTCGTGAATCTGGCAAGGCCGGTCGAGTATTCTGTCCAAACTAGATGGACCATCTCTGTTTCCTTTGAATGGCTTGTTCCGTTGACCAGATTTAGAGCCGCTGAATCCAGCGTTGATGTCTTCGGTACTTTTGTTGTTGATTCAACGCTTGTGCTTCTTGCATCGTGGTTTGCCATTGCCGTCCCTGGCTTCAGAGGTGCCGGGGTCGCTGGTGCTATTGGTCCTGCGGGCTAGCCAGCTGTCTTCTCCCGCACAAAAGCGGGTCATTAGTGCGTTAAATACGCTCCTGGTAGTTTTAGTTGCGACGCAAGATCCGAAGGTGGCAGTTTTTTGAATAAAAATGACTACCTCTGAAGAAACTGACATGCTGTTTTGAAGAAAATACCATGCGAATCTGAAGAAGCTGCCAGCAAAAACGTTCGTAAATGCCTTATCTCCCAGCAAATGTTCATCAGCTATTGCGACCCTACACGTACACTATCCAACCGACTCAATCCTACGCGATTAACCAGCAGATCACGCACGTGCCTCATATGGATGAATCGAGTGCACTCGTTTGACCGTCATGCCGACGTGCGACCCAACACGGACGGGACGGGACGAGACGACACATTCATAATTTCAGTTTTCTAGTTTTCTATAGCAAACTAGCGCGCTAAGCCATGCCTGCTTATACATTGTATTCTGATGACTGCAATGATCGTCGTGTTTCCCGTGACACGCTGGTTCACCTACCTTCTGCCTACAATTACTGGTTTCCGGCGTTCTTCGGTGGCACCGTCACCCAACTCTCCCTATCCTCATAAGCCCTCACCGGCCTGACGTCGCTCGCCACTTGCCCTTGCTCTCGCCACATCCGTCATGCCCCCGCCCATCCGCAATAGGCGACGCCAGAGGCGGTCACCACCGGAACTAGTGTTCGGTTTTTCACCGGAAGGCAGACGGAGGGAGGAGGCATTCTATCGGTCTTTAGATGGCAATGTGGAGTATGAGGAGTTGTTGGAGCACGACCGCCTGGCGAAGGAGCAGCGTATCGCCGGTTTGCGCCGCCAGCGGGGCACGGAGCAGTAGTGCAACGACGCTCTGAGTTGCGAGCAGAGTGCCTGCAATTGGGCCGACTACATGGAGGCCGATGTCCGGCAAATAGCCCTGGAGGCTGTTGGGCACGCACGCATTCGCGACGCCGAATTTTACTACCAGCTCATCAAGTGGGTTTCCCGCTTACAAGCTGAAGCTTCGGTGGACCACGCCGGCATGGAAAGGGCCAACGCGTGTGAGCAACGCGCCCTATCGCACCTCTGGCAAGTCTGATGCGAGTAGGAGGACATTGGTGCCGGTGTTTAGCGTGTACCACAGATGGCTGTCGGCATCGTCTAATTAGCTAAGAATAAGTTAGTACTTGTACACTACTAGAGTATTTGTGGGAGTAGATAGTTAACTTGGCTATGATGGTTGTCAACGTGGAAGTTCAGTACTCTATATCTGGATCAGACCTGTTACTTTGCTCTGAATGTCGAACTTTCTGTTTGAACGTATGGAATGGCTGTTAGTTTTTTAAATAGGCAGTATTTGTCTACCATGGGTTTAGAGGCTGACTTGCGGGCCTACTAGGTTGAGGCGTACACAATCAGGAGATGATTGTACGTGGAGAGGATGATAGCAGGGACCCACCAGGTCAGCAGTACGCAAGCAAGTGCCTCCTCAAGCCAAAAAAATGGTTCCTCCTAATGGATTTCTGACATCTGGGTTCCATGCCATTGTCAACGTAGTCAATAAACAAGAGAATTGCACAACGAGTGCCTGACACTAGGGACCCAACAGCTCACCTAGTTCTTTTTGTTTTTGAGACAGAAGCAGGGTGTCAATTGGGCTGTGCGGGGCACTCTGGCCTGTCTAACCAGCCTTTTATTTTATGTTTACCACAAGACCAACCTAGTAGAGTTTTTTTTTTCTAAAAATGGCTAGCCCAGTTTTTTTGTTCTTTTGCAGAATAACCAACCGAAGCCTATTTGCTTTGTCAGCCCTCCTGGGCTGCAAATCTTTCAAGACAAGGAGAGTTTCATTCAGCTTGCAGAAAATATGCTATCAGTAATGAGAAATGGGTTGTACATTTTTAAAACACATCAAACCGGCAATTAGTTTCAAATTTCTTTTTTTTTTCATTTCGAGATTTTAAATTTCATCGATTTTTATGCGTGGACAATTATTTGTATTTTATATTGATATAAATTTATTTTTCAAATTAGTTTGAATGTGACTCAAAATTTCGGGATTAAAAACAATTGGGACCACACCGAAATATGCAAAATTTCGTATAATTTTTTAACCGTGGCCACAATATGGACTGTAATGCTAACAAAAATAATATGGGCTCCAAAATAATCCTTAAGAATTGGCAAATGGGCTGTAAATTGTTAGAAATAATGGAAGATGGGTTGTATGCAGTTTTCCATAGATTTGAGGCTGACTTGTGCGCCTGGTATAAGTTGACGCGTAAGCTTTTCTAAAAAAAGGTTGACGCGCACGCAACGCTGTGTCAACTTAGTCAACACACGAGAGCAGTGACTGTCGTGCTTCTTCGATCTCTGCTCTTCCTGCTCCAACCGCTCAAACAAGCGCCCGCGGGACTGCCTGCTCCCTCCTCCCGTGTCCGGCTGTGCTGCCGCGCAGGCCTCACCGCCCCACCGTACTCCCATCGCTGGCCTAGCCATCCCTCAACTCACCCAGACCTCCTATTATTCTCCGGCAACGGCAGCCTCACACTACAGCCGAAGCAGTAAACCCTCGTACTCCCCTCCGCGTGGGAAACAACTGCCGAGTCGTCCCCGGCTCCTGGTCATTTCCTTCCTAGGCCTCGCCGTCGTCCCCGCCTTGGTGCTCTTGATGCGGCATGGTGAACATGGTCAAGGAACGACTTCCATCAGAAGAGGACTGCACATGGAGAGGATAACAGCTGGGTCCATAGTCGCGGGAAGGAAGTGTCTCCTTATTAAGCGCAAAATAATGATTCCTCCACCTGACATCGGGGACTCACCGGAAGGGCCTCTGTATTTCGTGAAAAAAACATTCTCCCTGCTGACAGCTCGGAGCCACCAGCTATGTCTTTGCAGCAATGAAGTGCCTCCTTATTATGCACAAAAAATGAATACCCACGCTGCTAGGTGGGACCCACCATATTTGAAGTCTGACTTGTGGGCCTACTAAGCTGACGCAGACACAGGGCTTTGTCAACTTAGTCAATATAAAGAATTCTAGCTACGGTGACCGTACGATGTCCATCCAATGGTTTTCGTGCTTCTTCAACCTCTGGTCTTCTTGCTATAGCCGCCCAAACCATCACGGGCCGTGCCGCCTGCTCCTGCCTCCAGTGGTCGGCTATGCTGCCGCGCAGGCCTCACCGCCCCCTCCTACTCCAACCTCTGGCTAGGTCATCCCTCTACTCACCCACAACCCCCGTTATTCTACGGTGACGGCAGCCTCACACCGCAGCCGAACCCGTCAACCCTCGTACTCCTCTCCGCGTGGGCATCCACTGTCGCGTCTTCCCTGGCTCTGCATCGTCCCCTTCCTAGGCCTCACCATCGTCCACCGCCCTGGTGCTCTCGGCGCGGCGTGGTCAATGTGGTCAAGGAACGTCTATCATCGGAAGAGGACTGTACGTGGAGAGGCTCACAGTTGGGTCCACAGCTGCAGCAAGGAAGTGCCTCCTATTATGCATAAAATAATTATTTCTCCACTTGACAGCAGGGACCCACCGGAAGGGACTCTGTATTTGTGAAAAAATGTTTCCCCCCTAACAGCTGGGACCCACCAGCTACATCTTCGCACGCAAGGAAGTGCGCCCATACTATGGGCAAAAAAATGATTCTTCCCCCTGACAGCTAGGACCCACCAGCTATATCTTCACACGCAAGGAACAGATGGGACCCACCCAGTTGAAGCGTACATAGCGTTGTCTATCTGGTCGCGAACGTGTACGCACATACTGGTCGATCGGTCTCTCTGCAACGATGAACTGTGGTCGAGTAAGGAGCGGCACGTGTCGTAGTAGAGGCGCGGACGTAGCATGTCATCGAGTCCCGTCTATATCGTGTACGCGTACGTACAACCACACTGCAAGAAAGTAAATACGGCTATGTATGTACATACGGGCGGGGTCTCGAACGCGTACATCGAAGTCGTCCTGTTCATCGGCAGCCAACCGACTGGATCGCAATGGAGAAAACAATGTCGTGTTCATTGGGGGGCAACGGAATACGTCATGTTCATTGGGAGCCAACAGACTTGGATGGAACAGCTGAAACGAGGTCTGGCATATCGTAGAACGGAGGAAACAGGCCTTTTGTTCGACCGTGCACGGTCGAAACGGGGTCCTGTTCATCGAGAAGCGTCTAGCGTACTACAAAACAGAGGAAACATACTTCTGTTAGAGTGCCTACGATCGAAACGGGGTCCTATTGATTGGGAGGGGTGTAGCGTACAGCAAAACAGAGGAAACGGACTTCTGTTGGAGCACCTACGGTCGAAACGAGGTCCTGTTCATCCACCGTCCACTGCCTCGCTCGAGCCTCCACGGGCTACTGTTCATTCACCGTTGACCTCATCCAGCATCCACCGGCTACTGTTCATCCACGGGCCACCGTTCATCCAGCCTCCACCAACTACTGTTCATAGAGCCTCCACGAGGTCCTATTCATCCAGCCCCAACCACCTGGGGTGCGGTGCCCTCCTCGGAGTCCTGTTCATCCAGCAGCAACGGCTACTACCACGGGGTCCTGTTCATCCAACCCCCACCGGGAACTATTCATCCACAACCAACCAACCGACTCGACTCACCACGTCTGGACTCGTTCTACATACCGCGCGCACGGTAGCAACAGTCACTATTCATTGAGAGGCAACCAACACCGGCTGGTTACATCTCGCACGGGGGCTCGATCGGCTTCAGTAAGCAGTAGCAGCGAAGGAATCGCTCGGGTTCAATCAGCAGCGAATGGATCGCTCGGGTTCAGTTAACAGCCAAGGGATCGATCGCTCGGGTTCAGTAACGTAGCTAGCAGTGCGATCGCTCGGGTTCAGTTAGAGCCTAACGCCTCGCACACGCGCACATACGTGTACGAGAGAAATGCGCAAACCTCCATTCATCGCTCGTCCCCGACCACCCACCGTAACCGGAAACTCCCCAAAATTTTCCTCGCCCTCGCTTCTACCATGATATTTTCCGTCATGGATGGCCCAAAGAATGTCATGCAGGTGCGTCCCCGGCCCGCCCAGGATGAAAAGCCCATTTTCTGTCATGATTTTTTTTTCATAGAAGTAGGAGCCCACCACATCTATGATGATACGTGCTTTTGTCACAATTATCGTCATAGAAGTGTCATAAGCATGACAGAAAAAATTTGTTCAGCCCAAAATGTCACAGATGTGTCTTTTTTTGTAGTGAATGCCTTTGGTAAATTGTATCCTCTCCTTTTGTCGACTATGCTATGCTTTCGAGCTTGTGTTAATTACTCCTGAAGTCTGTGGTATATGTTCCTAAGATGCCCCTATGGGTTGAACCTATGCCTTCCCTAATCCGTGTGAACCCAAGAGTTTTCATGAGTCTTACTCTTCTGGTGTTTTGCCAGATAAAATTCCAACATTACAACTTCTTCAAAAATGATAAGTGAATGAAAGGTTATGCATTGGAGAAGTGGGAGTCGACCTTGAACTTTGTGTTCATGCCCATGGACACGATGCATATCTTATCATGGAAGCTTCTCGTAAAAATAACTACCCCTTGTTATAAGTTCATCTTGTATCTGTGGTTTGGTCCTTTGCAACCATTGTTTCGACCATGTTATTCTTCTTCAATCCCATTTCCCAGACAAGTTAAAGTACTTGTCTTCCACAGAACAATACTGTAACACCCTCGATGCGGCTATATCTCCCACGTGTCGAAGCACGACTTAGAGGCATAACCGCATTGAAAGCAATGTCGCAAGTGATGTAATCTTCACACAACCCATGTAATACATAAGGGAAAAAGATACATAGTTGGCTTACAATCGCCACGTCACACAATTACATGAATAAAGCATTACATCATCCAGATACAATCAAGGTCTGACTACGGAACCAAAATAAAAGAAGACTACCCCAAATGCTACACAGATCCCTGATCGACCCCAACTGGGCTCCACTACCGATCAACTAACACGAAATAACACAATGGACAAGATCTTCATCGAGCTCCTCCTTGAGCTCGGTTGCGTCACCTGCACGGTTTCATCGGCACCTGCAAATTGGTTTTGGAAGTATTTGTGAGTCACGGGGACTCATCAATCTCACACCCTCGCGATCAAGACTATTTAAGCTTATAGGAAGGGTAAAAGGTATGCGGTGGAGCTGCAGCAAGCGACTAGCGTATATGGTGGCTAACATACACAAATGAGAGCGAGCAGAGAAGGCAAAGCACGTTCGAGAAACTATGATCAAGAAGTGATCCTAGAACAACCTACGTCAAGCATAACTCCAACACCGTGTTCACTTCCAGGACTCCACCGAGAAGAGACCATCACGGCTACACACGCGGTTGATGCATTTTAATTAAGTTAAGTTTTAGGTTTTCTACAACCGGACATTAACAAATTACCATCTGCCCATAACCGCGGGCACAGCTTTCGAAAGTTCAAAACTGTAACGCCCCAGATATGATTTACCCAATATGTACTCCAACTCTTGCCGTTTCCGGCGTTAAGTTATTTTATTTTCTCGGGTTCGGGTTTTTGTCTTCGTGTGTTGTTGTCGTTGTCATGCATCTCATATCATGTCATCATGTGCATTGCATTTGCATACGTGTTCATCTCATGCATTGATAGAGGCTAAGGTGTCCCGATGTTTCGATGAGATGGTGGCTATCGTTTTCTGTGGGAGTCGACCTTGACGATCCGACTACGAACGTGCGAGACGTCGCGCCTTAGCAATCGCTAAACCAACTTCCGAGGGTTATTGACCACGCCGGAGCACGATCAACCTGACCACGAGGGTCTGTTTCCTGCGAGCAAACGAAGAACAAGCAAGAAACTGAGATTGCAATCGGGATATTGCGAATATAAGATGAAAGCATTATTGATCAAGGTGGGGTTCTGTGACGTCTTGGTCTGGTCGTTGGACACAAACGAAGTACGCGAAGTTGCAGCTATGGCGAACTTTTAATCTAAACAAAACCCAAAGTCTAAACGACGCCCTAAGGGCTGTATATATGGAGGAAGAGGGGGGAATTTCGTGGCCCTTGGGGGTGGGGTCCGAAACCAACCCTAACTCTTGTTTCCCCACACATACGGACTCTAAAAATAGCCTATACTTAAGTATTTCGAAATTACATGGGCCTGGCCCATTAATAAGGTGACACAGCACCTAGAATAGCCTATGGACGAATATTATGAAGTGGCATCTTGTATATTTCGTCCCAGGCTTCATGCACTCCTTATGGCGGCTTCCAAAGTCCTGAAATCATCACTTGTAACTCCGTTCTTGATCCCCTTGCGCATGCCATCAACTCCATGCGTGTTCTTGCTCCAATGTTCATCCTTCTCCAAGCTAGGCCCTTCATTTGTAAGCAAAACAAATGTATCCAATTTAGGCAGCATCATAATCTCATGAACATTAGAATCATTACCAAGAAACGAAAGTACCTGGTAATTTAATTGGTGTGCGCGAGCTCTAGTAATTGGTCCAGTATATGTAACAGTAGGGGCTGTGGGTGTAACAATGGTATTGATGTCCTCATCATGCATTCGAGCATTTTCCCCGTTGTCCGTTTTGCATTCCGGCGCTCCGTTCTCCTCCGGTGGTCATTTCTACCTTTCTTTCGTGTGTGGGGATTAAACATTTCCGGATTGGACCAAGACTTGCTAAGCGGCCTTGGTTTACTACCGGTAGACCGCCTGTCAAGTTTCGTACCATTTGGACTTCGTTTGATGCTCCAACGGTTAACCGAGGGACCGAAAAGGCCTCGTGTGTGTTGCAGCCCAACACCCCTCCATTTTGGCCCAAAACCCACCAAAACCTTCTCCATCATCTAGAGCGTCCGATCATGATCGCGTGGCCGAAAACCGCACCTCATTTGGACTCTCCTAGCTCCCTCTATGCCTATTTAAAGACCCCCCTCCGAAAATCCCGGGTCTCCTCTTTCCCCTAACCCTAAATCTACTCGCGCCGCGCCGGACACGTCCGATGCCGGCCGGACGCATCGCCGCCGCCCTCTCCCGTCGCGCCATGTGGCAGGCGCCGCCGCCCCCGCGACACCGGCCCGGCGAGCCCGCGGGAGGCCCTCCCGGGCCCGGCCGCCGCCTCCCTGCGCCTTCTCCGCCCTGCCGCCCGACGCCGCTGCCCCGCCGCCTTCGCCTCGCCGGCCGGCGCCGCAACGCCGCCGCGGCTCGCCTCGCCGCCCAAGCGCCGCCCCGCTCCGCCGACACCGCGCCGGCGCTGCCTCGTCCGCCTCGACGCCGACGACCGCCGCCTCCTCGCCTCCCCGCCCGGATCCGGCCGCCCCAACGTCTCCGGCGAGTTCTTCCTCAGCGCCGGCGAGAAATCCGGCCATCCTCGTAAAACGCGCCAGATCTGGATCTGAGATCCACCTCGGTTGACTTTTGCCCCGAAACCCTAACTTTTTATCTATGTTCATCGCATCGTAACTCCTCATCCGTAACTCCGTTTTGGGCATATAGAATATCAAATTGTTCATCTCAGAGAGCACATCATTTTATCTCAATGCATCGTTTTCATTTGAGTTCATGTTGATGCCCGAAATGCTGTTAGAAGAGTGCTATTTGAGATAATTGTCAGATCTGCTGCTCCAATTAGATATTTGTCATTTTTGCCATGATTATTGTGTGCATGATATGCCCCTGAGCTGTACATGAGTTTTGTTACATGTTTTGCCATCTATCCATAGGTGCAACCCATGTATTTTTGTGATGTGTGTGGTGACTAGCACAAGCTTGCAAAGTGGTGCATTCGTTAATGCTGATTTCAGGGACTTAGCAATTCCACTAAGTCCTTGAGCTGTTTATCTCAATATGCCATATGTTCATGTTGTTTCCTAGTGATCCGTGCCTCTTTTGAGGATGATCAATAAGGATGTTTTGTTGATCTTGTAGTGCTCTATCCATCCATGTCTTTGTTTGAAATTATGGAGCACCCTAGCTTGAGTTAATCGAGCTCTACTTTTGTCATTTCGTGAATCTGGGCAGATTGTCTACTTGTTAGCAATTTTGCCGAGGATGTTGTAGTTGATCCGTGCATGATATGTTATTGTTCTTGCCATGTCTAGATTATATTTTGTGTATTCTTGATGGGTGCATGCTTAGATTGTCATGACTTGCTCTGTAGTGAGTGCATCGAGGTCGTTTACACGCCTACTTGATATCTGTTTTGCATGCTCCAGTTTTTCACAAAGTCTGTGATCTGATTATGTTTTTGCCATGTTCACATGCTTGCAAATGTATATTCTGATCCCTTTTGGCTCAAGGTCACTAAGGGACTTTTGTTAAGATCTTTGAGTAGCTCCATGCCATGCTTTACTTTGCCATGTTCAGGTCCTGTAGAATATAGTTTTCTTGCTCCAAAGTGGGCTACCTGATCTGAAATTACAGACAAGTGTTAATTTCACCAAGTCTGAAATCTGTTTACCAAATGCATTTTTGCCATGCTTGTTTGAACCTATTAATGGATGAATTGGCCGTAGCTCAGTGCTAGTTTTTTGTTAAGCATCATGAGTGGATCCCTGCCATGTATTTTGATGCCATGTTTGGGTGCTGTAGCATGTTCATCTTGTTGCATTTAGATGGCTACTTGCTGTAAATCGCAGAACGTGGTCATATTTGAATTCCTTGCCATTTCCAAACCGTAACTCCGATTCCGGCGTTCTTTATATCGTTTTCAAGTGATTTCATCCCATCTTTCCAGTGGCACACTTGGATTTCCAAGTTGAGGCCAGGTTCATGCATTACTTGCCAAATCTTGCATATGCATCACATTTTGCATCCCGCATAGCATACCATGTTTGCATCATATTGTTTGAGTTTGCACGTGGTTGATTGTGTCCTTGTTGCTTGTTTGTCTTGTTTGGGTAGATCCGGGAGACGAGTTCGCTAACGAGGAGCCCGTTGAGTTTGCTTTCGAGGATCCAGTCAACTCTGACAACTTTGCAGGCAAGATGATCATACCCTCGAAATCACTACTATCTTTGCTTCGCTAGATGCTCGCTCTTTTGCTATGCCTATGCTACGATGCCTACCACTTGCTTATCATGCCTCCCAAATTGCCATGTCAAATCTCTAACCCACGTTGTCCTAGCAAACCGTTGATTGGCTATGTTACCGCTTTGCTCAGCCCCTCTTATAGCGTTGCTAGTTGGAGGTGAAGATTGGAGACCGTTCCTTGTTGGAACATTATTTACTTGTTGGGATATCATTATATTGCCTTGTTATCTTAATTCATCTATATACTTGGTAAAGGGTGGAAGGCTCGGCCTCTTGCCTAGTGTTTTGTTCCACTCTTGCCGCCCTAGTTTCCGTCATATCGGTGTTATGTTCCCGGATTTTTGCGTTCCTTACGCGGTTGGGTGATAATGGGAACCCCTTGATAGTTCGCCTTGATTAAAGCTTTTCCAGCAATGCCCAACCTTGGTTTTACCATTTGCCACCTAGCCTCTTTTTCCCTTGGGTTTCCGGAGCCCGAGGGTCATCTTATTTAACCCCCCCGGGCCAGTGCTCCTCTGTGTGTTGGTCCAACCGAGCGATGTCCGGGGCTACCAGGGGCAACTCTGGGCTGGCCTACCCGACGTCTGGCTCATCTGAGTGTGCCCTGAGAACGAGATATGTGCAGCTCCTATCGGGATTTGTCGGCACATTCGGGCGGTGTTGCTGGATTTGTTTTAACTTGTCGAAGTGTCTTGAAGAACCGGGATACCGAGTCTGATCGGAACGTCTCGGGAGGAGGTCTATTCCTTCGTTGACCGTGAGAGCTTGTCATGGGCTAAGTTGGGACTCCCCTGCAGGGATTTGAACTTTCGAAAGCCGTGCCCGCAGTTATGGGCAGATGGGAATTTGTTAATGTCCGGTTGTAGATAACTTGAACCTTAACTTAATTAAAATGAAGCAACAGTGTGAGTTACCGTGATGGTCTCTTCTCGGCGTAGTCCGGGAAGTGAACACGGTGTTGGAGTAATGCTGGCGCAGGTTGCTCTCTAGTTTCTCGTTCGCGCTTTGCCTCCTCTTCCCGCTCTCTTTTGCGATCAGGTTAGCCACCATATATGCTAGTCGCTTGCTGCAGCTCCACATATTTACCTTGCCTTACCCATAAGCTTAAATAGTCTTGATCGCGAGGGTGCGAGATTGCTGAGTCCCTGTGGCTCACAGATTACTTCCAAACCAGATGCAGGGCCTGATGATTCCGTTCCAGATGACGCGCTTGAGCTCAAGTGGGAGTTCGATGAGGACTCACGCCGATACTATGTGTCTTTCCCTGATGATCAGTAGTGGTGCCCAGTTGGGGTGATCGGGACCGTGTCGCATGTTGGGTTATCTTTTATTTTGGCGCCGTAGTCGGGCTATGAGTGTCTGTTTGATGTAATGCTATTTATGTACTTTGATTGACGTGGCGAGTGTAAGCCAACTATGTATCTCCCCTTTTATTATCTATATTACATGGGATGTTGTGAAGATTGCCTAACTTGCGACATTGCTTTGAATGCGGTTATGTCTCTAAGTCGTGCCTCGACACGTAGGAGCTATAGCCGCATCGAGGGCGTTACAAGTTGGTAATCAGAGCCTTCCCCGACCTTAGGAGCCCCATTGCTTGATCGTTTTTAGCAGCCGTTGTTGAGTCTAGAAAAATGTTTTGAGTCATTTAGGAATTATATATCGGAGAGTTTAGGAATTCTTTTTACTTCCCAGTCTCCTCATCGCTCTGGTAAGGCATCCTGACGTAGAGTTTTGACTCTTCTCTTCTCAAATTTCACTAAATTTTTTTTAGGATCACGCGGGTATCTTGGAATCGTTCCGATGGTTTTGTGACGAGAACATTGTTCTTGGTGCCTCCTGTCTTTAGGGGTTGTGGCAGTGTCCCGGGGAGTTGAGCTCCGAGGTGTTGTCGTCACAATTTTATCGTTGCAGTTCTGGAATAGCTGAGTTTAGTACGCCAACATCGAAAATCTCTTTTATGCAGTTCGTTGGTGAGATAACCTCGACGCCACCCAGTACTAGGGCGGGAGTTCGGGAGTATCGCCATAACTTGTATAACGTATGCTTTTCGAAGGTTGAGGTAGATGGTTTCCGAAATTTTTCTCGGTTATGTGTTGAAGGATGGATACAGCTGGATGTAGGATTTGCTAGATTTTGGTGAGATATTATGCTTCCCCTGTATCCCCAACACCTGATTGCATAACCGGAAAGGTTCGGGAGTTTCATAGGTGGGAATTCTTGTAGCTCTAGTTCTTCTTCCACGGATATTTGGTTTGAGATTGGGATTTCTTACCGAGTATTCGTTCTTGATCCGTACCTTGTTGATTTATTCCTCTACCTAAATTCTAAGTGGCTTCTCAATTTATGGATATGTGACCATTTCAAGAGGAATGCATTCGTTCTTATGTTCGGATGTGAAGACTATATGTTGCAATTTCAACCCGTTTGATTCAGCTTCATTTTGTCTATCAATGTGCTAACGGTTGTCACCCTCTTCAGGATGACTCCCGCTAAGAGCACCAATCAGAATCAGAATCAAGATCCGCCACCACCTCCACCTCCTCCGGAGGCATGGCAAGCTGTGATGGCCGCAACCAATGCAAACACACAGTTGATCATGCAAATTCTTCAAGAGCGCAATCAAGCGAACCAAGGCAACCAAGGCAACAATCAGAATCACTTTGCTACACTCAACCAGTTCCTTGCTAATGGGCCAAAGATTTTCAGCAATTGTGTTGAGGCAACTGATGCTGACGATTGGCTCGTGGATCTGTCCAAGCATTTCGAGTGCAGTAACGTCAGGCCTGAGGACTTTGTCAAGTTCGCTTCCTTCCAACTCAAAGATCAAGTTGCAGAATGGTTCCAGCAGTACAAGGATTCCAAAGGAGGCCGTGTGATTACCTGGGATGAATTCCGTCAAGACTTCAAAGCTCATCATATTCCTCAGAGCGTGGTTGAAAGTAAGCGTGAGGAATTCCGCAACCTGAAGCAAGGCTCTTTGTCTGTCTATGACTACAACAAGTTGTTTCAGAAGCTCGCCCGCTTTGCCAAGCAGGACGTCCCTGATGAGAAGAGCATGATATACCAGTTCAGGGGTGGTCTTAGAGAAGAAATCCAGCTAGCTCTTGTTCTCTTTGAGCCCTTGAGGTACGATGAGTTCTACAACATGGCATTGAAGCAAGAGGCCGCTCAACTGAGGTGTGATGCTTCCAAGAAGCGAGTCAGAGACACTACTCCTCCTTCCTCTACTCAAGTGGCCAAGCAGCAGAAGTATTGGCTTCCTCCTCCTTCGTTCCGTCAGCCGTATCAGCAGAAGAGCAAAGGTGGCAGTGGATCTTCCCACCCACCCAACCCTGGCTTTCAGAACAAGACTTCGTCTCAAGCTCCAAGATCGAGTGCTCCGTAGCACCGTCCGCTTTCAGAGGTCACGTGCAACAAGTGCCAACAGAAGGGTCACTATGCCAACAAATGCTTCAATCAGAGGCGTCTTCCTCCTCCTCCTCCTGTGAGATTGACAAGTACAGCTATGGTCAAGCATAACACCAAGTCCGCCAAGGTCAACTTGATGAATGCAGCTCGGGCAGAGGACTCGTCAGATGTCATCATGGGTAACCTTCCTGTTAACGATATTCCTGCAAAAGTTCTTTTTGACACTGGTGCATCGCATTGTTTCATCTCGAGACCATTTGTTTCTAAGCATGAGTTGCTTTTACAAGATTTGCCTAGACAGTTATCTGTTGTTTCTCCGGGTAAATTCATGAATGCAAGCGCTATCGCCCCGGATGTTACTATCACGTTGGGCGACTACAAGTTTCTTTCTTCTCCGATGGTTCTTGGCAATTCGGATATTGATCTTATTCTCGGGATGGATAGCTTTCTAAGCACAAGGCACATCTTGATTGTGTAGCCAGGCAGATTCAATTGACTCATTCGTCTGAGGATGTAATTGTCTTTGCCGCTCGGGATAATACCATCCGTCTGTTTTCTCTCAATGAGAAGGGTGAACTGGATGCTATCTCGCAAATTCTAGTCGTTTGCGAATATCAAGACGTCTTTCCAGAAGAGCTTCCAGGAATGCCTCCGCACCGGCCAGTTGAATTCGTCATCGATCTTGAGCCTGGCACGGAACCTGTGTGCAAGCGTCCTTACAAGCTCGGACCTGAAGAGTTGAAGGAGCTGAAGAAACAACTCGATGTTCAAGAGAGAATGGGTCTCACCCGGCCTAGTTCTTCTCCGTGGGGTTGTGGTGTTCTCTTTGTGAAGAAGAAGGATGGAATGGACCGACTTTGTGTTGATTACCGTCCATTGAACAAGAAGACCATCAAGAACAAATACCCACTTCCCAACATCAACGAGCTGTTCGAACGACTCAAAGGTGCCCAAGTATTCTCCAAACTTGATCTCCGTATGGGTTATCATCAGATTCGAATCCGTGAGCAAGATATTCCCAAGACGGCTTTCAGGACAAGCTTTGGTTCATATGAATACACTGTCATGTCTTTTGGCCTCGTCAACGCTCCTCCGACTTTCTCTCGCATGATGAACTTCATCTTCAACGCCTACGCCAATGACTTCATTTTGGTCTATCTCGACGACATTTTGGTCTTTTCGAAGAACAAGGAAGATCATGCCAAGCACTTGCGTTTGGTACTTGATAAGCTGAGGGAACACCAGTTCTACGCCAAGTTCTCCAAGTGTGAATTTTGGCTCGATGAGGTTCTTTATCTTGGTCATATCATCTCTGCCAAGGGCATTGCGGTGAATCCTGAGAAGGTGTCTGCAATTGTGAATTGGGAACCACCTCAGAACGTGAAGCAACTCCGTAGCTTCCTCGGTCTCGCAAGCTATTGTCGAAGATTCATTGAAAACTTTTCTAAGATCACGAAGCCTCTCTCAAATCTTCTCCAGAAGCACGTCAAGTACGTTTGGTCTCCGGAGTGTGACACTGCTTTCAACACTTTGAAAGAGAAATTGGTCACTGCTCTAGTTCTGACTCCGCCTGATGAATCCAAGCCGTACGAGGTCTTTTGCGATGCCTCTCTCCAAGGTCTTGGCGCAGTGTTGATGCAAGAAAAGAAAGTTGTGGCTTATACCTCTCGCCAGTTGAAGCCCAACGAGAAGAACTACCCCACTCATGACCTTGAGTTGGCGGCAGTTGTGCATGCTCTTTTGACTTGGAGACATCTCTTATTGGGAAGAAAAGTGGACATCTTCACTGACCACAAGAGTCTCAAGTATATCTTCACTCAGCCTAATCTCAACCTCAGACAGACTCGATGGGTCGAAATGATTCAAGAGTATAATCCGAGTATCGAGTATACTCCAGGCAAGGCCAATGTGATTGCTGACGCATTGAGCAGGAAGGCTTATTGCAACAGTCTTATTCTCAAGCCTTATCAACCCGAGCTTTGTGAAGCTTTCCGCAAGCTTAATCTGCAAGTTGTTCCTCAAGGTTTTCTCGCCAACCTTCAAGTCTCTCCTACCTTGGAAGACTAGATTCGCCAAGCCCAGCTTCTTGATGCTATGGTGAAGAAGGTGAAGATTGGGATTGCCAAGAGTCAACCCAAGTACAAGTGCTACCGCCTTGATGACAAGGATACTCTCTTCTTCGAGGATCGTATTGTTGTGCCCAAAGGTGACCTTCATAAAGTGATCATGAACGAGGCTCACAATTCTCTCCTCTCCATCCACCCTGGGAGCACGAAGATGTATCAGGACCTCAAGCAGGCTTATTGGTGGACTCGAATGAAGCGCGAGATTGCTCAGTTCGTGAACGAATGTGATGTCTGCAGAAGAGTGAAGGCAGAACACCAAAGGATAGCTGGTCTCCTCCAACCTCTTGCCATTCCAGAATGGAAGTTTGACCACATTGAGATGGACTTCGTGACTGAGTTTCCAAAGTCCAAGCGTGGCAATGATGCTATATTCGTTGTCATCGACAAACTCACTAAAGTGGCTCACTTTCTTCCTATCAAAGAGTCAATCACTGCAGCTCAATTGGCAGAGCTCTATACCTCTCGAATTGTCTCTCTGCACGGTATTCCACAAGTGATCTCTTCAGACCGTGGCAGCATCTTTACCTCCAAGTTTTGGGATTCTTTTCAGAAGGCCATGGGCACCAACATCCGCTTCAGTACAGCTTTCCACCCTCAAACTAGCGGTCAAGTCGAGCGTGTCAACCAGATTCTTGAAGATATGCTCAGGGCTTGTGTGATCTCCTTCGGCATGAAGTGGGAGGATTGTCTTCCATATGTTGAATTCTCCTACAACAACAGTTTTCAAGCAAGTTCGGGCAAGGCCCCATTTGAAATTCTGTATGGCAGGAAGTACCGTACCCCTCTCAACTGGTCTAAAACCGGCGAACGTCAGCTTTTGGGCAATGACTTAATCACAGAGGCAGAGGAAATGTGTAAAGTCATTCGAGATAACCTCAAAGCAGCCCAATCCCGCCAGAAGAGCTACTATGATAGTAAGCACCGTGATTTGGCTTTCGAGATCGGAGATCATGTTTACCTCCGCGTCTCTCCAATGAAAGGTACTCGTCGCTTCGATATCAAAGGGAAGCTTGCCCCCAGATACGTGGGACCTTTCAAGATCGTTAGCAAGAGAGGCGATCTCGCCTATCAACTCGAGCTTCCTTCAAACTTTGAAAATGTTCATGACGTGTTCCATGTCTCTCAGCTCCGAAAGTGCTTCAAGACTCCTGACCGCACCGTCAACTTCGAGGACATTGAGCTCCAAGAAGATCTCTCTTATCGTGAGCACCCTGTTGCTATTCTTGAAGAGACTGAACGCAAGACTCGCAACAAGTCAATCAAATTCCTCAAAGTCAAGTGGTCACACCATTCCGACCGTGAAGCTACCTGGGAACGCGAGGATCACCTCCGTTCTGAATACCCGGTGTTCTTTCAGTCCTAGATCTCGGGACGAGATCCTTTCGTAGTGGTGGAGTGTTGTAACACCCCGGATATGATTTACCCAATATGTACTCCAACTCTTGCCGTTTCCGACATTAAGTTATTTTATTTTCTCGGGTTCAGGTTTTTGTGTCCGTGTGTTGTTGTCGTTGTCATGCATATCATATGATGTCATCATGTGCATTGCATTTGCATACGTGTTCATCTCATGCATTTGAGCATTTTCCCCGTTGTCCGTTTTGCATTCCGGCGCTCCGTTCTCCTCCGGTGGTCATTTCTACCTTTATTTTGTGTGTGGGGATTAAACATTTCCGGATTGGACCGAGACTTGCCAAGCGGCCTTGGTTTACTACCGGTAGACCGCCTGTCAAGTTTCGTACCATTTGGACTTCGTTTGATGCTCCGATGGTTAACCAAGGGACCGAAAAGGCCTCGTGTGTGTTGCAGCCCAACACCCCTCCATTTTGGCCCAAAACCCACCAAAACCTTCTCCATCATCTAGAGCGTTCGATCATGATCGCGTGGCCGAAAACCGCACCTCATTTGGACTCTCCTAGCTCCCTCTATGCCTATTTAAAGACCCCCCTCCGAAAATCCCAGGTCTCCTCTTTCCCCTAACCCTAAATCTACTCGCGCCGCGCCGCACACGTCCGATTCCGGCCGGACGCATCGCCGCCACCCTCTCCCATCGCGCCACGTGGCAGGCGCCGCCGCCCCCGCGCCACCAGCCCGGCGAGCCCGCGGGAGGCCCTCCCGGGCCCAGCCGCCGCCTCCCCGCGCCTTCTATGCCCCACCGCCCGCCGCCGCTGCCCCGCCGCCTTCGCCTCGCCGGCCGGCGCCGCCACGCCGCCGCGGTTCGCCTCGCCGCCGACCGCGACACCGCGCCGCCCAAGCGCCGCCCCGCTCCGCCGACACCGCGCCGGCGCCGCCTCGTCCGCCTCGACGCCGGCGACCGCCGCCTCCTCGCCTCCCCGCCCGGATCCGGCCGCCCCGACGTCTCCGGCGAGTTCTTCCTCAGCACCGGCAAGAAATCCGGCCATCCTCGTAAAACGCGCCAGATCTGGATCTGAGATCCACCTAGGTTGACTTTTGCCCCGAAACCCTAACTTTTTGTCTATGTTCATCGCATCGTAACTCCTCATACTTAAGTCCGTTTTGGGCATATAGCATATCAAATTGTTCGTCTCAAAGAGCATATCATTTCATCTCATTGCATCATTTTCATTTGAGTTCATCTTGCTGCCCGAAATGCTGTTAGAAGAGTGCTATTTGAGATAATTGTCAGATCTGCTGCTCCAATTAGATATTTGTCATTTTTGCCATGATTATTGTGTGCATGATATGCCCCTGAGCTCTACATGAGTTTTGTTACATGTTTTGCCATCTATCCAGAGGTGCAACCCATGTATTTTTGTGATGTGTGTGGTGACTAGCACAAGCTTGCAAAGTGGTGCATTCGTTAATGCTGATTTCAGGGACTTAGCAATTCCACTAAGTCCTTGAGCTGTTTATCTCGATATGCCATATGTTCATGTTATTTCCTAGTGATCCGTGCCTCTTTTGAGGATGATCAGTAAGGATGTTTTGTTGATCTTGTAGTGCTCTATCCATCCATGTATTTTTTTGCAATTATGAAGCACCCTAGCTTGAGTCAATCGAGCTCTACTTTTGTCATTTCGTGAATCTGGGCAGATTGTCTACTTGTTAGCAATTTTGCTGAGGATGTTGTAGTTGATCCGTGCATGCTATGTTATTGTTCTTGCCATGTCTAGCTTATATTTTGTGTATTCTTGATGGGTGCATGCTTAGATTGTCATGACTTTCTCTGTAGTGAGTGCATCAAGCTCGTTTACACGCCTACTTGATATGTGTTTTGCATGCTCCAGTTTTTCACAAAGTCTGTGATCTGATTATGTTTTTGCCATGTTCACATGCTTGCACATGTATTTTCTGATCCCTTTTGGCTCAAGGTCACTAAGGGACTTTTGTTAAGATCTTTGAGTAGCTCCATGCCATGCTTTACTTTTCCATGTTCAGGTCCTGTAGCATATAGTTTTCTTGCTCCAAAGTGGGCTACCTGATCTGAAATTCCAGAAGTGTTAATTTCACCAAGTCTGAAATCTGTTTACCAAATGCATTTTTGCCATGCTTGTTTGAACCTATTAATGGATGAATTGGCCGTAGCTCAGTGCTAGTTTTTTGTTAAGCATCATGAGTGGATCCCTGCCATGTATTTTGATGCCATGTTTGGGTGCTGTAGCATGTTCATCTTGTTGCATTTAGATGGCTACTTGCTGTAAATCGCAGAACGTGGTCATATTTGAATTCCTTGCCATTTCCAAACCGTAACTCCGATTCCGGCGTTCTTTATATCGTTTTCAGGTGATTTCATCCCATCTTTCCAGTGGCACACTTGGATTTCCAAGTTGAGGCCAGGTTCATGCATTACTTGCCAAATCTTGCATATGCATCGCATTTTGCATCCCGGATAGCATACCATGTTTGCATCATGTTGTTTGAGTTTGCACGTGGTTGATTGCATCCTTGTTGCTTGTTTGTCTTGTTTGGGTAGAGCCGGGAGACGAGTTCGCTAACGAGGAGCCCGTTGAGTTTGCTTTCGAGGATCCAGTCAACTCTGACAACTTTGCAGGCAAGATGATCATACCCTCGAAATCACTACTATCTTTGCTTCGCTAGATGCTCGCTCTTTTGCTATGCCTATGCTACGATGCCTACCACTTGCTTATCATGCCTCCCAAATTGCCATGTCAAATCTCTAACCCACGTTGTCCTAGCAAACCATTGATTGGCTATGTTACCGCTTTGCTCAGCCCCTCTTATAGCGTTGCTAGTTGCAGGTGAAGATTGGAGACCGTTCCTTGTTGGAACATTATTTACATGTTGGGATATCATTATATTGCCTTGTTATCTTAATGCATCTATATACTTGGTAAAGGGTGGAAGGCTCGGCCTCTCACCTAGTGTTTTGTTCCACTCTTGCCGCCCTAGTTTCCGTCATATCGGTGTTATGTTCCCGGATTTTTGCGTTCCTTACGCGGTTTGGTGATAATGGGAACCCCTTGATAGTTCGCCTTGATTAAAGCTTTTCCAGCAATGCCCAACCTTGGTTTGACCATTTGCCACCTAGCCTCTTTTTCCCTTGGGTTTCCGGAGCCCGAGGGTCATCTTATTTAAACCCCCCCGGGCCAGTGCTCCTCTGAGTGTTGGTCCAACCGAGCGATGTCCGGGGCTACCAGGGGCAACTCTGGGCTGGCCTACCCGACGTCTGGCTCATCTGAGTGTGCCCTGAGAACGAGATATGTGCAGCTCCTATCGGGATTTGTCGGCACATTCGGGCGGTGTTGCTGGATTTATTTTAACTTGTCGAAGTGTCTTGAAGAATCGGGATACCGAGTCTGATCGGAACGTCTCGGGAGGAGGTCTATTCCTTCGTTGACCGTGAGAGCTTGTCATGGGCTAAGTTGGGACTCCCCTGCAGGGATTTGAACTTTCAAAAGCCGTGCCCGCGGTTATGGGAAGATGGGAATTTGTTAATATCCGGTTGTAGGTAACTTGAACCTTAACTTAATTAAAATGAATCAACAGTGTGAGTTACCGTGATGGTCTCTTCTCGGCGTAGTCCGGGAAGTGAACACGGTGTTGGAGTAATGCTGGCGCAGGTTGCTCTCTAGTTTCTCGTTCGCGCTTTGCCTCCTCTTTCCGCTCTCTTTTGCGATCAGGTTAGCCACCATATATGCTAGTCGCTTGCTGCAGCTCCACATATTTACCTTGCCTTACCCATAAGCTTAAATAGTCTTGATCGCGAGGGTGCGAGATTGCTGAGTCCCTGTGGCTCACAGATTACTTCCAAACTAGATGCAGGGCCTGATGATTCCGTTCCAGATGACGCGCTTGAGCTCAAGTGGGAGTTCGACGAGGACTCACGCTGATACTATGTGTCTTTCCCTGATGATCAGTAGTGGTGCCCAGTTGGGGTGATCGGGACCATGTCGCATGGTGGGTTATCTTTTATTTTGGCGCCGTAGTCGGGCCAAGAGTGTCTGTTTGATGTAATGCTATTTATGTACTTTGATTGATGTGGCGAGTGTAAGCCAACTATGTATCTCCCCTTTTATTATCTATATTACATGGGATGTTGTGAAGATTGCCTAACTTGCGACATTGCTTTCAATGCGGTTATGTCTCTAAGTCGTGCCTCGACACGTGGGAGCTATAGCCGCATCGAGGGCGTTACAAAAACCCTGCAGGGGTGTCCCAACTTAGCCCATCACAAGCTCTCACGGTCAACGAAGGATATTCCTTCTCCCAAGACAATCCGATCAGACTTGGCATCCCGGTTACAAGACATCCTCAACAATGGTAAAACAAGTCCCGCAAGACCGCCCGATGCGCCGACATCCCGATAGGAGCTGCACATATCTCATTCTCAGGGCACACCGGATAAGAAATCCGTACAACTAAAACCAGCCCTCAAGTTTCCCCGAGGTGGCACTGCAAGGGGCTCTAGTTTGGACCAACACTTAGACAAGCATTGGCCCAGGGGGGGGGGGTTAAAATAAAGATGACCCTCGGGGTACGTGACTCCCAAGGGAAAAAGGCTAGGTGGCGAATGGTAAAACCAAGGTTGGGCCTTGCTGGAGGAGTTTTATTCAAGGCGAACTGTCAAGGGGTTCCCATTATAACCCAACCGTGTATGGAACGCAAAATCCAGGAACATAACACCGATATAACGGAAACTAGGGCGACAAGAGTGGAACAAAACACCAGGCATATGGCCGAGCCTTCCACCCTTTACCAAGTATATAGATGCATTAATTAAATAAGAGATATTGTGATATCCCAACAAATATCCATGTTCCAACATGGAACCAACTCCAACTTCACCTGCAACTAACAATGCTATAAGAGGGGCTGAGCAAAGCGGTAACATAGCCAAACAACGGTTTGCTAGGACAAGGTGGGTTAGAGGCTTGGCTTAAAAATATGGGAGGCATGATATAGCAAGTGGTAGGTATCGCAACATAGGCATAGCAAAAGAGCGAGCAACTAGCAAGCAAAGATAGAAGTGATTTCGAGGGTATGGTCGTCTTGCTGAAATCCCGCAAGGAACAAGAACGAGTCCATGAAGAAGACAAACAGACGTAGTCGAACGGTTCCTCACAAAAGTGACATTATCGGAACCAACCCGAAGAAGCAACACTGGAAAGAAGCACACAACATAGTAAACAACCAACACAAGAACATGGCATGATATGCGGGATGCGGTATGCGGTGCATATGCATGATTTGGGAAGGAAATGATTGAACCTGGCCTCAACTTGGAAATCCAAGAGTGCCACTGGAAAGAGGAGTTGATTTCGGTTGAAATCGATATAAAGATCACCGGAATCGGATGCACGGTTAGGAAATGGCAAGCAAAACAAATATGGCACCAGTTTGCGATTAACAACAAGTAGCCTTATAAATGCAACAAGATAAATAAGCTACTGCACTCAAACATGGCAACAAAATACATGGCAGGGATCCACTCATGATGCTTGACAAAAGCTGAACACTGAGCTACGGCTAAATCACTCATTAACAGGCTCAAACAAGCATGGCAAAAGTGCAAAAGATAACAGGTTACAGACTTTGAGAAATAACAGCAAGTCAGGAATTTAACATCAGGAAGCAATGTTCTGAGCATGAAAACTACAAGCTACAGGAACATATCATCGCAAAGCAAGGCACGTCATGAAGCTACTCAAAGCATGTAACAAAAGTCCCTTAGTGACCATGAGCCAAAAGGGATCAGAAAATACAATTGCAAGCATGTGAACATAGCAAAAACATAAACAGATTCAGACTTAGAGAAAACTGGAGCATGGCAAAACAGATAACGAGTAGGCATGTTTACGAGCTCGATGCACTCACTACGAGGCATTGCATGACAAACTAAGCCTACACCCAGCAAATAGACATGGCATAGAAGCTAGACATGGCAAGAAAAACAACATAGCATGCACGGATCAACAACAACAAGCTCAGCAAAATTGCTAAACATGTTAACGATCTGCCAGGAACATTTTATAGCAAAAGTAGAGCTCGATTGACTCAAGCTAGGGTGCTCCATAATTGCAAACAAAGACATGGATGGATAGAGCACAACATTATCAACAAAACATCCTTACTAATCATGCTCAAAAGAGGCACAGATCACTAGGAAACAACATGAACATATGGCATAAAAATAAGGACAGGGCAAGGACTTAGTGAAATTCTAAGTCCCTGAAATCAGCATCATTGAGTAAGCTACTTTGCATGCTTGTGCTAGTCACCACATAGATCACAAAAATACATGTCAGACACCCCTGTGAAGATAACATGGCATACATCAAAACACATGTAGAGCTCAGGATCATAGCATGCACACATTAATCATGGCAAAAATGACAAAAGGGCATGTGCTGAAACAGATCTGAAACTATCCTCACATAGTCCTCTTCCAACAACATTTCGGGCACCAAGATGAGCTCAAATTCAAATGATGCAATGAGATGAAATGCTGTACTCTTCGAGAAGGACATTTTGATATGCTACACGCACGAATCGGAGCAACTGACAGAGAGTTATGGCATGATGAATGGAGCAACATATTGTGAAGACTTCGGGACTTAGCAAAATATTACCCTCTCAGAAAAAGTCAATGGCGGCGTGGATCTCGTTGGAATGTCGCTGGAGACGATGTGGACGACGGCAGAGGTCGAGGGAGAGGTCGAGGAGGCCGGGGAAGGACGGATCCCGGGCGCCCTCGGCCGGATCTCGCCGGATCCGGGCCGGAGAGGCACGTCGGCAAACTGGAGAGGGGGCTGCGCGGCGAGTTTGTGGGGCGCGCCGGCGAGGTCAGCCAGGCGGCGCGGGGCGGCGCGGGCGGCTCGCTGGAGAGGCATGGCGGCGAGGCGGGAGGTGGTGGCGCTCGCGGGATGCGCGGGCGGCGCTGGGTGGCGCGGATGGAGGCAACGGCGGCGCGGCACGCGGTCGGCGGCTAGCACGCGAGGAGGTGGCGGCGGTCGGACGGCGAGGGCGACGGCGGCGCAAGGCAGGGCAGAGCGGGCCGGGCGGCAGCGAGATCTGGGCCCGCGCGGGCCCGCGATGGGCTCCGCGGGCCGCGACGTAGTGGGCACCGGATCCGGACAGGTGGCGGCCCCTGATTGGGCGCGCAAGGCGGCGGCGCTGACGTGGCATGCTCTTATTGGCCGGAGTGAGGTGGCCGGCTGGGGTGGATGCGTCCGCCGGTGGGCGGACATGTCCGGCGGCGCGAGAGGAGCGGGGGTTAGGGTTTCGCCCGCGGATTTCGGAGGGGATCACATATATATAGGTAGAGGGAGCTAGGAGAGTCCAAATGAGGTGCGGTTTGCGGCCACGCGATCGTGATCGAACGGCCCAGATGATGGAGGAGGTTTAGATGGGTTTTGGGCCACTTTGGGGGTGTGTTGGGCTGCAACACACACGGGGCCTTTTCGGTCCCTCGGTTAACCGTTGGAGTATCAAACGAAATCCAAATGGCACGAAACTTGACAGGCGGTCTACCGGTAGTAAACCAAGGCCGCATGACCAGTCTCGGTCCAATCCGAAAACATTTAACACCCGCACACGAAAAGAGGTAAAAGGAGACGCTGGAGGACATAGGAGCGCCGGATTGCAAAACAGACAACGGGGAAAATGCTCGGATGCATGAGACGAACATGTATGCAAATGGAATGCACATGATGACATAATATGAAATGCATGACATGCAAGCCAAGGCAAGGCAACAACAGCGAATAACTAGAAGACACCTGGCACATCGGTTTAGGGGCATTACAACACTCCACCACTACGAGAGATCTCGTCCCGAGATCTAGAATGGCACCGAAGGGAAAACGGAAGAGAAAGAGAAGAGGTAAAACTAAGTTGCTTCTTTGACCAATGAGTGAAACCAAAGAACCTTGAAAAGGTTAAACAAATTTGAAAGAAAGAATACAACGAAGATGAACAAAGTTCAAAACCTCCATTAGAAAAGAGGAACAAGGAACATCACGAGAACCCTGTAGGTTGAAAGACGCAAGAGAAAGGTTGCAAAGGACAAGAAGTACATGCAAGCACTCCGGTTAAAACGAGATGTACAAGGAATGATAAAGTGAAAAGAACTTGAGCAAAAGGGCACAACACTCTGGTTAAATGGATAGGCATGAAAAGAACATGATCTTTGACAAAACGAGATGATGGGTTGAAAAGAGCAACATCACAATGCCTCCGGAACAAAAGAATAGAGGATAGATAATTGAAATAGGAGAATGGAGAAAAAAATGCCAACTTCTGTCACAAAAGAGCTTGAAAAGGCATACTTAGGAGAAGGTTCGAACGGAGTTGTTAGAAAAACCAACAATGAAAAGAACAAGGTTGTAGTGGACTTATGGAGAACATCTCAAAACTAAGAGGTGAAATTCTGCCACTAACGGAAACAATAGATTGGATTGATATCAACAAGGGAACGAGAAACTTATTTCACCGGGAGGATAAATGAAGAACTTGGATCATTTATGAGCACCATAATTAACAACAATCCTTAGGGAAGGCTTTAGGTGAAATATAACCCAATATAACTCCAATGAAGAGATTGATGGATTTAAAATACCTCATTCTTAACAATATGTGAATCATGAAGCATGAACTCAAAATTATCAAGAATGACGTAATACCACCTCCAATGGTACGGAAGAAAGAATTGCACTCCGGATTGCAAGATGAAGAATGCTTGAGCTCCTATGAAAAGAATGTTGATGAATACTTCAAGAAGGAATTAAATCCTTGATGAACCCTCATGTAGAACCTTCATGAAGAACTCCGGTAAACAAAAAGAATAACGGAAAGAAAGAGAAGTTGGAAAACACAAGGTGAAACCTTGTAATGATTTAGATGGATCTTCGTGATAATTAGAGCTTGGAACTCCGGGAAAAAGAGAAGATAAAACAATTGAAAACGGGAATTTTTGATGAACCTCCGGAATAAGGAATTGAATTCACTCGATGAAAACAAGAATAAGAATTACATTATGTGTATCCCTCACCAATTAAATTGATGAAAATCAATGGCTTTGGCATACTACTTATTCTAAGAATTAAGATAGATATAGAGTCAACTTGGAAAGGTCTTCAACGAACCACCGGTAGGATTGGAACAACGAATAAATTGATATGATAAACGAAGGAAGAGGAACTCTTGAACGAACCACCATAAGAATTGAAAAACCAATGAAGTAAAAGGGATGAATCACTGGTAAGAATTAGCAAATGAACGAACATACATTAGAGAGTTAAGATACATGAGAACGAAGAGATCACGAATTGAGAAGAGGATATTTGAAAGAAGCACCGGTAGGTTGGAGAATGATAACTGGAAGTTGAGAATGAATAAACCTGAATTGATGGACTCCAGATAGGTGAAAGGAATTCTCACAACCAAAACAATTATGAGAGGATGGCCTTGAACTAGAACCACGAATCTCTGAGAGAACGGATAAGATATGGAGGTAAAACTCTTCTTCGGTCTTCAATGCAGAGAATGACGATGAGAAACACCACCATGAATTGTTGATGCACTCCGGAATGAAAAATAGAAAAGATTGAGCCAATGATGAAAAGAATTTGAAAGATCTTGGAGAAAGGCATATGAGTGATGATAATTCATTCTTACGTCAAACTTGGACAAGAATTTGAGAATAGCTCCGGGAAAAATAAGAAGAGTCGGGTAAAATCCTGGGAAAAACCTGTGGGTTAGGGCCCACTCAAAAGAAACACCGTTGAACGATTTAAAAGAGAGATTGCGCCGGTTGAAATAAATGACTTGAATGAGGTAACATCCTCGCAAAAGCTTGAACGAATTGAGATGGAAACTTGAATCTTCTGAAATATTCTCGGCACTCCTGAACAATTGAATAGCTAGAGTGGATGATTAAGAGGTGCACCGGCATGAGAGAGCATTTGAAACAAGGAAAAAGGGATATGAACAACAAAGCTTGAATTGGTTCCACCAGAGAAGAAAGAGAATGAATAATGATGAACTTGAGGTTCCGTTAGGATCTTCATGAGAATCACTGGTGAAGAACAATGACGGAAAAGAATGGAGAGACTTCATAATTATAAGATAGATACTTGATCAAGAAGTCCGAGTCCTTGAAGAAAAAGGGTGGGTGGGCGGGAAAAACAAAGGCAACTTAGAGACGGATGAAACAAACAGTGTTGAGAAGAACTGATACTTGATCTTGCGGATGTTGAAATGATCGGATCCACTTGAAGAGAGACACACCGGTGAAAATGATTGACATGACAATCTCAATAAACGAGAAGGATTAGTATTCACATAGGAATATGAGAACACCACTTAGGCAACGTATGGAATCAACATTTGACTTTGAAGCAACTCGAATACCACAACTAAAAACAAAACAAAGAATCGGCTTGCAAAATAAGCCGGAACAAACATATGATAGAGATTTCGTCCGAAGTTTTCGTGGTGGGGCCTACACGGGCTCGATCGTACAACACCATCATGTACAAGGCAGTGCACATGACATACGAAGCGTCCCCGAGTCAGCATAGCCAAGGACTCTTTAAGACACAACCGTGGATAGGCGGACCACTAGACATCGAACCCCAATTTCATATCATACATCTGTCGGAAAGATATCCTATGATATACTTGAATTCCCACCTATGAAACTCCCGAACCTGTCTGGTTATGCAATCAGGTGTTGGGGATATAGGGGAAGCATAATATCTTACCCAAAACTAAGAAATCCTACATCCAGCTGTATCCATCCTTCAACACATAACCAAGAAACCTTCGGAAATCATTTACCTCAACATTCGAAAAGCATCCGTTATACGAGTTATGGCAATAGTCCCGAACTCCCGCCCTAGTACTGGGTGGCGTCGAGGTTATCTCACCAACAACTGCATAAAAGAGATTTTCGATGTCGGCAAAAAACTCAGGTATTCCAGAACTGCAACAATAAAATTGTGACGACAACACCTCGGAGCTCAACTCCCCGGGACACTGCCACAACCCCTAAATGTCAGGAGGCACCAAGAACAATGTTCTCGTTACAAAACCATCGAAACGATTCCAAGATACACGTGTGATCCTAATTTGTTTTAGTGAAATTTGAGAAGAGAAGAGTCAAAACTCTACGTCAGGATGCCTCACCAAAGCGACGAAGGGACTGAGGAGTAAAAAGAATTCCTAAATCTTCGATATATATAATCCTAAATGACTCAAAACATTTTTCTAGACTCCACAACACCAACGATTCGATCAAGCAGGGGGCTCCTAAGGTCGGGGAAGGCTCTGATACCAACTTGTAACGCCCTCGATGCAGCTATATCTCCCACGTGTCGAAGCACGACTTAGAGGCATAACCGCATTGAAAGCAATGTCGCAAGTGATGTAATCTTCACACAACCCATGTAATACATCAGGGAAAAAGATACATAGTTGGCTTACAATCGCTACTTCACACAATTACATGAATAAAGCATTACATCATCCAGATACAATCAAGGTCCGACTACGGAACCAAAATAAAAGAAGACTACCCCAAATGCTACACAGATCCCCGATCGACCCCAACTGGGCTCCACTACTGATCAACTGAAACGAAACAATACAATGGACAAGATCTTCATCGAGCTCCTCCTTGAGCTCGGTTGCGTCACCTGCACGGTTTCATCAGCACCTGCAAACTGGTTTTGGAAGTATCTGTGAGTCACGGGGACTCAGCAATCTCACACCCTCGCGATCAAGACTATTTAAGCTTATAGGAAGGGTAAAAGGTATGAGGTGGAGCTGCAGTAAGCGACTAGCATATATGGTGGCTAACATACACAAATGAGAGCGAGAAGAGAAGGCAAAGCACGTTCGAGAAACTATGATCAAGAAGTGATCCTAGAACAACCTACGTCAAGCATAACTCCAACACCGTGTTCACTTCCCGGACTCCGCCGAGAAGAGACCATCACGGCTACACACGCGGTTGATGCATTTTAATTAAGTTAAGTTTTAGGTTTTCTACAATCGGACATTAACAAATTCCCATCTGCCCATAACCGCGGGCACGGCTTTCGAAAGTTCAAAACCCTGCAGGGGTGTCCCAACTTAGCCCATCACAAGCTCTCATGGTCAACGAAGGATATTCCTTCTCCCAAGACAATCCGATCAGACTCGGCATCCCGGTTACGAGACATCCTCAACAATGGTAAAACAAGTCCAGCAAGAAAGAAGTGATTTCGAGGGTATGGTCATCTTGCCTGAAATCCCGCAAGGAAGAAGAACGAGTCCATGAAGAAGACAAACGGACGTAGTCGAACGGTTCCTCACAAACGTGACGTTATCGGAACCAACCCGAAGAAGCAACAGTGGAAAGAAGCACACAACATAGTAAACAACCAACACAACATGACGTGATACGCGGGATGCGGTATGCGGTGCATATGCATGATTTGGGAAGGAAATGATTGAACCTGGCCTCAACTTGGAAACCCAAGAGTGCCACTAGAAAGAGGAGTTGATTTCGGTTGAAATCGATATAAAGATCACCGGAATCGGATGCACGGTTAGGAAATGGCAAGCAAAACAAATATGGCACCGGTCTGCGATTAACAGCAATTAGCCTTATAAATGCAACAAGATTAATAAGCTACTGCACTCAAACATGGCAACAAAATACATGGCAGGGATCCACTCATGATGCTTGACAAAAGATGAACACTGAGCTATGGCTAAATCACTCATTAACAGGCTCAAACAAGCATGGCAAAAGTGCAAAAGATAACAGGTTACAGACTTTGAGAAATAACAGCAAGTCAGGAATTTAACATCAGGAAGCAATGTTCTGAGCATGAAAACTACAAGCTACAGGAACATATCATCGCAAAGCAAGGCACGTCATGAAGCTACTCAAAGCATGTAACAAAAGTCCCTTAGTGACGATGAGCCAAAAGGGATCAGAAAATACAATTGCAAGCATGTGAACATAGCAAAAACATAAACAGATTCAGACTTAGAGAAAACTGGAGCATGGCAAAACAGATAACGAGTAGGCATGTTTACGAGCTCGATGCACTCACTACGAGGCATTGCATGACAAACTAAGCCTACACCCAGCAAATAGACATGGCATAGAAGCTAGACATGGCAAGAAAAACAACATAGCATGCACGGATCAACAACAACAAGCTCAGCAAAATTGCTAAACATGTTAACGATCTGCCAGGAACATTTTATAGCAAAAGTAGAGCTCAAATTTCGGAGGGGATCACATATATATAGGTAGAGGGGGCTAGGAGAGTCCAAATGAGGTGTGGTTTGCGGCCACACGATCGTGATTGAACGACCTAGATGATGGAGGAGGTTTAGGTGGGTTTTGGGCCACTTTGGGGGGTGTTGGGCTGCAACACACACCGAGGCCTTTTCGGTCCCTCGGTTAACCGTTGGAGTATTAAACGAAGTCCAAATGGCACGAAACTTGACAGGCGGTCTACCGGTAGTAAACCAAGGCCGCATGACCAGTCTCGGTCCAATCCAAAAATGTTTAACACCCGCACACAAAAAGAGGTAAAAGGAGACGCCGGAGGACATAGGAGCGCCGGATTGCAAAACGGACAACGGGGAAAATGCTCGGATGCATGAGATGAACATGTATGCAAATTGAATGCACATGATGACATGATCTGCAATGCATGACACGCAAGCAAAGGCAAGGCAACAACAGTGAATAACTGGAAGACACCTGGCACATCGGTCTCGGGGCGTTACAAATACACTCGTCTAACCCCTATTTCGATCTATCTTTGAGTATTACACCCTGGTATCTCGAGGATATCATGCCACTGCACTACATCTTATGAATTTTTGGTGAAGTAATACTTTTTCTGTCTTAGTCACTCCACGGGTTCTGGGTTGTCGTCAACCAAGGACACTGAATAGTGAATCGAATCCACACTGTGATTCAGTACTTTGTTGATGGGAAGTTTAATACTACATTATTTCATTCCTAGCCTCATTAGCTACATCACTGTCGCACTAATTTTAACTGTGCTACCTGGTCCTGCTTCATGGTGCACGTTTTCTACAATGAGCTAAGCTTGTGCCAAACTTTTAGCAGCATACCATTTTGCTTACACAACATGATGGAATCCGAGCTTGCGTCATATCCGTGGTTCTGTTGACCTTTAGCTTCACCATTCCATTTGCTTTGATCATCTGACTGATTGATTATATTTTCAAGAAACCAGAAACCTCTCGAAAAATGTGTCGTGATCATCATCAACATTTTGTACTCTTCCAGGATATCAATCGAATTCATGGCGAGAAATATCATACTTGCCCCTCGATGATTTGTGTTTTCATCGACAACATTATGTTATGTTCTAACACAAACTTGTTGATGAGGACATGACTACCTTGGATATGACCAAAAATATTGCATACATGTATATTTGTGAGGTGATGCAAACTATGCAATAATTTATTTATGTCATCTAGGACAAAGATACTTCACAAACTTTTGTGTCATGTTTAATTGCAGGTGTATGGGACGTTTGTACAATCCACATATGAAGATAAGGGAAAAAGACAAGTTTAGGTGCTGTTCAAAATGTCTACTCACGTAACTTTTGGGCCAAAAGAAGATAGAGTCCAAGTCTCTCACGTTCTGGATTCAGATTCGGACTACACAGACATACCTAAGTCAAAACGCCAATAACTCTTTTCATACAGACTCTGAATTGGGTGATTCTTTTTTTGTTGGAAAGTACATTTCGTGCTCTTTCCAACCCAGTTGGATTCACCTTAAAATTCATCTAGAGCGTTGAGTTATCGACAAAACAATTTGACGCTGCAGCAGAATCCGAGTCAAACTACAAGTCCAAAGGTGTTGCATCACCTTCACTTGGGCCCATGAGCCTTGTACGACCTAGGGTTAGTTTTAGGCTGCCTTGGGACGTCCTCCCACCTCCTTGGCCACCACCCCTTGCTCCTATATAAGTAGATCCATCTAGTAGCTCTTTCCTTGGGATTTGTTTAGTTAAAAGTTAGCCATCGCAACTTCGTGTACTTCGTTTGTGTCCAAGGACCAGACCAAGACCGCTTTCGGATCCCCACCTCTATCAAGTGGTAGGTTGCTCAGTGAGAATTTCCAGCTTTTCCTAGATTAGTTTTATTTCCTTACCGATTGTCCAAGAAAAAGCCACACATAAAAAGTTAGATCTATTCATCCTTTGTCCAAACCAGTTTGAGCCTTTGCAATTTTCTTTTCATTGTTTGCATTATTTAATTACCGGTTGCATCATCGTGTCGAGTTGCTGGTCTTAGTGTCTAGTTGCTTTAGAGTTTCGAGTTCTGTTCACATTAGTCACGTCGCCACTACATCATTATCCCTCCCGCTGTCCACCATCACATCCATCAACTTCCGCCATGTGCTACCCACCGTTCATTGTCATAATCATAGTTGAGGCCGTTCACATCTTTCTTGATCCAATCTGCATCTTATCTAGTTGTTTTGGAAAGAGGGAGAGAGAAAAAAGACAAAAAAAAGAGAGAGAAAGTTAAAAAAGTCCGAGAAAAAAAGAAAGAAAGACAAAAGAAGTGTGAGAAAAAAATGAGAGAAGGAAAAAAAACAAAATTCGAATCTATCTAGACTCAATCTCGTACCTGAATTCGGATTGGAATCTGTTTTGCGGACTGTTCAGTAAAACATGCATAACTTCCTCACATGAAGTCTGTTTTGGCTCAGCGGTTACTCAAATTAAAGCTAGTGACGAGCCACATCTAAATAGTTTCAGAAGCTACTTCAATATTTGACACCTCAAAATCGGCTTCTAGATAGGTCTTTTTGCCCTTCGAAGTTCGCGAACACAACTTGTTTCAGTTTTCCAGGTCAGTTTTAGAATTTTTTGACTCCTCATATCAACTCAGAATTGAGTGATTTTTTTTTGCATTTGAAAGCCTGAGTTAGTGCCATTCTTGAGAAAAATTATTAGAAAATTGGCACAAACTTTTCCAGAGGAAAGTTTCAGAGGAAGTTGTTGGTATATCCTATTTGGCAGTTGTTTCACATCATTATCTTTACTACTATTGTGATCTTCACTTTTATCTTACTGTCGAGAGCTACTTCATATCCTTTATTGATGCTAGTTGTGCTACGTCGTGACCTCAGTAGTGTTCTAGGCTCGCATCTCTAGTCCGGTCTAGCCTAGGACCAGCACAGTACCGTCGTTGAGCGTTTATTCAACATTGCATCTCTGAATTTATTATTGCTAATCTTTTGCTACCAAATATTTAAGCCTTCCAAGCTCCACATATTTCTACACCGGGTATACGAACGTTCCCCTGGCAATCGCTATACTCAACCTTTAGAGTTATTTGACACCGTTGGTTGCCTGTCACCACCTGCTGCATGGTAAGAACTTGTAAGATATTGATATTTGCTATACTATGAGCGTTTTACCACCACATCCTAGTAGTTCATAGGAATATTATTCTCAGATTTTGTTTCTTGTTTTCTACTAACTATGGCAGGTTCCAGAGTTGTTAGTTCTTGGGCTTCATCAATCGTGGGAGATTTGCCATCACCTAAGAAAATACAACAACCGTCACAGGAGGAGCAACAACATCAGAATGCACATAATCAGGTTAAATGTTTCCATGCCACCATTTACTGGTCGTTTTAAGCCTGATTTATATATTGAATGGGACTATGAAATAAATGCTATATTTGCTTCCCATAATTTTGATGAGCATGGAAAATTTCAAGCTGCGGTTAGTACTTTTAGTAGCTTTGCTTTAGTTTGGTGGAGTGAATATTGTCGGTTAAACCCTGATTTTATACCTACTACTTGGGATGATTTAAGAATTGTCATGAGAGATAGATTCGTTGATGTTTATTATACTCGTGGCATGATTAAAAAATTACAACATTTCAAACAAGGCACTGACGCGGTAACAAAATATTATGATGATTTACAAACTACATTGTTGCACTCATTTTTAGAAGAAAGTGAAGAAGATTTTATGGATAGATTTTGGGGAGGATTAAACCGTGATATTCAAGAGATACTAATTCATGAAGAGTGTTATCCTATGGACCATTTGTTTCATCTTGCTTGCAAAGCTGAACAGGAAATAAAACGACGTGTTGCCCACAAGGAGAACAAGCGCACGATGCACATTCTAAGAGTTGATACGATTGTTTCTTCAACTACTGACATACTATGACAACCACATCCATTGTTGTGAGGACTACATTACCTACACTATGTGACATATCACCACCGAGAGTGCCTAGATCATCTGAGTTGATCATAAAAGGTAATGACAAAGGTAGTGATCTTCCACCTCCACATGAGTATGATGAATGCCTTGTCAATTTCAATGCACCATGTGATGACCTACCCACTACTTTGATCACATCACCTATTTTAGAGGACTGTGTTGATGATTTGACTTTGCCATGTGATCAAACAAATGCAATA
The DNA here is from genome assembly GCF_056163025.1 of Triticum urartu. Classification (NCBI taxonomy): domain Eukaryota; kingdom Viridiplantae; phylum Streptophyta; class Magnoliopsida; order Poales; family Poaceae; genus Triticum; species Triticum urartu. Next base: position 265,049,840 of record NC_141878.1, on the reverse strand, counting down.
TCAACAATGTCGAGTGCACCCATTGAATTAACTGTTGATGCAAAAGAACCATGTGAGTCAGGGACTAAATTAGATTTGGATCAAATACATTTGAAAATAATTATGCCAATGTTTAATCATTTTGATATGACCTCTAATCTTGGTGATGATTATGTGACCAATGACTTATTGCATGTTTGCTTATTTAAGCATGTTGTAGCATGTAAATTTGATGCAAGTAAGGTTTATTCACCAATGTTGGGATGGTTTAATGGTGAACATTGTCAACCTTTTGAAATGAATAAGAGCTTCACTTATATGTGCAAACTGAGTTGCAATATTTTCATGTCTTCTACTTCTTGTGATAATATTTTGGCTTCAGATTTTATGAAATATGAAAGTTACTCATGTATACATGTGTCATTTGTGCAAAAACCAAGGGAAGTAAAAATGGATGATATATACATATACAACACGTACACCTTGTCTCTTTTGTTAGACACAGTTCCGATTAAGCAACGCCGAGGACGGCTTTGTTTTCAAGAAGGGGAGGATGATGAGGACATGACTACCTTGGATACGACCAAAAATATTGCATACATGTATATTTGTGAGGTGATTTCTAAGGCAAACTATGCAATAATTTATTTATGTCATCCAGGACAAAGATACTTCACAAACTTCTGTGTCATGTTTAATTGCATGTGTATGGGACGTTTGTACAATCCACACATGAAGACAACGGAAAAAGAGAAGTTTAGGTGTTGTTCAAAAATTCTACTCACGTCACTTTTGGGCCAAGAGAAGATAGAGTCCAAGTCTCTCATGTTCCGGATTCAGATTCGGACTGCACAGACATACCTGACTCAAAACTCCAATAACTCTTTCATACAGACTCCGAATTGGGTGATTCTTTTTTTGTTGAAAGGTAGACTTCATGCTCTTTCCAACCTAATTGGATTCACCTTAAAATCCGTCCGGAGCATTGAGTTATCGATGAAACAATCTGACGCTACAGCAGAATCCGAGTCAAACTACAACTCCAAAGGTGTTGCATCACCTCTACTTGGGCCCATGAGCCTTGTACGACCTAGGGTTGGTTTTAGGCTGCCTTGGGACGTCCTCCCAACTCCTTGGCCGCCACCCCTTTCTCCTATATAAGTAGATCCATCTAGTAACTTTTTCCTTGGGATTTGTTTAGTTAAAAGTGAGTCATTGAAACTTCGTGTACTTCGTTTGTGTCCAACGACCAAACCAAGACCGCACTCGGATCCCTACCTTTATCAATACTTCATCAATATTCGCAATATTTGTCACACCCTAGCTAGTTCAAGCATTAGAGTGTGCATCATGTTTAAATTTCTCTTAAATTTTAAATGGGGAAAGCAGAAACCCCCAACACCCCCTGGAAACAACTAGGGTTTACTAAAATTATTTTCAATGAACCTGAAATGCCCTTCTAAAAAGTTCACCCTCCTTGTCTTGGGTTAAAACCTCTGGCAAAATTGGTGCACAATTTTCTAGGTCAACAGAAGGTCATTGAATTAAATCATAAGTATTTGAATTTGGGCATTTAAATGCTATAAAATAATTTAAATGCTCAAATAATCCTGGAAATAAATGTTTGCTGTTGGAAATAATCTAAAAAGAGCCCACAATTATTTTCAGGATTTTTGGAAACGTTTTAGTATTTTATTTAAAGCCCAACAGTTGTAGTTAATTAGAAAAACAGAAACAAATAAAAAGAGAGAGAGAGAGAGAGAGAGAGAGAGAGAGAGGGAAGCCCACCCGAGCCTTACCTGTGCTGGCCCAGCCACCTGGCTCGGCCCAGCCTACTGGCTCTGCCAGTCGTCGTCCTCCTCGCGCCAGAAGGACGCGGAGCGCGTGGCCGGCGCCCGCGGCCACACGCCGGCCACCTCCTGCTTCCGCCGACGCCTAGAGACGCCTAGGGGTGCCACGCGACCCCCCACGTCCCCCTCTCATCCTCGCTCACTCTCCCCTCGTCTCCCTCACCCTCTCCCGCACCATGGCCGATGAGCTTGTCGCCGTCTCATCGCCGTAGTCGCGCTCTCCGTCACCCCCTCGCCTCTCTGACCTGTCCAGAAGCTCCGCCACGACGCCCTCGCCCTCCCCACCGAGCCACGCATCGCCGGAGGCCCTGCATCACCGCCATCGGATCGTCTTCAACCTCGGTACCCGCCAGACGCCGTTCATCGATTCGCCTCGCTTCGGTCGCCCCCGAGCCCACTGAGCTGCTCATCGACCTCCCTGTGAGCTCCGCCGCCTTTCCCCTCTTCTTTCCCACGCGTTTGCACCCTCTAGGCCATAGTTCCACCATGGCCGAAGCTCGTCTCCGCTCGAGCTCGTCGCCGGCGTCGCTCCGGCGACCATTTGGTCCTCCCGTGCTATGCAACGTGCTTGCCGCATCGCGTAGTGCCTCGCTAGCGCTTCAGTTTCCGTGTTTGCACGCTGCAGCCCACTCCCCGCACATGGCCGAACTCCGGCCGCCGCCTTAGAGCTCGCCGTCGTCGTCTCCGGCAACCGTAGGCCCGGCCTCCACCACCACTAGATGTGCGACTGCAAGAGCTCTCCAACGAGCCCAAGAACGGCCTCGCCCGTGCCCTGTGGGCGTTTTTCGAGCTGCGCCACCGTCTCGGGCCTCGCCGGCGTCGAGTCGCCGGTGAGTTTGACCCAGTTTGACTCCTGGGTGGGCCCAGGTAGACCCCCCTGAGTCTATGACAGGTGGGGCCGGTCCGCTAACTAATTTAGGATTAGTTTTAATTAATTTTAATTAAATCAGTCACTGACATGTGGGCCCAGGCCCCATTGACAGCTAATTAGTGTTAATCTAATCCTGTTAATTAGCTGAGAGGCTGATAGAAGGGGCCCACCAGTCAGGTTTGACCTGGACTGGCGCCTTTGACCTGCTGAGGTTAGCATGACGCAATGCTGACGCAGTAATGCATTTTCTGGATTTATTTTTATTCAGGAATTTCCAGAAAATAGTTAAAACTTCTAAAAATCATAGAAAATCAACCATAGCTCCAAATGCAAAGATTTATATATGAAAAATGATCAGAAAAATTCAATCTATCCATCTGTAATGGTTTCATGCATTACAAAACAAGTTTACCTTGCTGTTTAAGCAGAATAAGGAAATGCACTATTAAGGCCATGTTTAATGAGCTAATATTTGAATCTTTGATTCAAATGAGTTCATTCCTTTCTGTTATAGCTTGCATTAGGCCAAGACACATTCATATTGCCATGTCATAGCATGCATCATATTGTTGCATATCGTCATGTGTTGATTGTGTTCCGATGTGTTCTTCGTGGTAGGTTCTGCCTCCGAGGATATTCACGAGTATCCAACTGAAGGGCAGTATCCCACTACCACTCCATCAGGCAAGCAACCATTGATCATTCCGATACAAACCCATGTTCTCGCTTCTGCTCTTGTTTACTGCATTAAGACAACGCGATTCAAATTGCAGTGTGCTATGGTAGTTGAACCCTTATCCTCTGCATGACCTGTCATTGCCACAGTAACTAGATGAAACCCACTAGCATGTGTAGGAGTTGATTGAGCCATGTATGTGATTCCTACCTTGCTATGCCTGCTATGCTTAGAGTTGTGTCAGGTCTGGTTCATCTGGGTGGTGGGCCAGAGTGAAATGCTTATGCCGGTAATGTGAGGGATGTGTTGAACATGTTTTGGTAAAGGTATCGATGAGAGGCCATGTAGGATAACATGGTGGGTTGTTTCATTGAGGCCGTCCCTAAGAACTGAGATCTGTATGTGTGATTTAAGGTTCAGCTACTACCATGCATTGGGATCCTTAATTGACCCTCTTGGCTTCTTAACCACCCTAGTACTCTGTCCAGGAGTTGCAAATAGTTTCTGGTGTTTGTAGGTTATGTGTTGGCGGCCGTGCGTAGCGCTGACCCTAGGGGTGGGCTATGTTGCGGTAGATACACCGTGGCACGATGTACCGAGTCACCCGTTTGGTGTCTCGGGATCCCTGTTCACATCGTTCGGGGCAGTATGTGAAAACCTCGGCCGGACTCCCTGCGGATGGAACCTGGATAGGCGATAAACCTGGACTAGAGACTTAAGTGTTTAGGTAGGCCGTGGCCGACACCCTCGCTGGGCTTCCGCTTGAAGGTTGCCGAGTACATGTCGTGTAAACGGCGGTAAGTGGTGAAAGCGTGTATGAAGAAGTACACCCCTGCAGGGTATAAAACTATTCGAATAGCCGCGTCCGCGGTAAAGGACTACTTGGTTGCCTATACAGTTCATAGACAAGTTAATGGGTACTAATAAAAGACTCAAGATAAGTGTGAGTACCGAGGATGGCCCTCTCGTAGGATGACGAGGGAGGATCCCCGGTGGAGTATTGTGTTGGTGAGTAGTGGACTCGTGTGCGAAAACTATTTTTACTGGTGAAGTTCCGTAGGATAGCTTAGCCAAGAGTCAAAGCTGGCTTGCTGCATTAACCCCACCACCTTCTTGAGAATAAGCATGTATAGTAGGTTCTGATGTAAGACTTGCCGAGTACCTTTGTACTCATGTTTGCTTAATTACTGTTTTCAGACGACAACACCACCCCCTCCGATGGGTTCTACGTAGACCTTGACGTCAATGAGTGACTAGCCACCCAGGTGGTGATCCTGGCCATGGAGGGCCCTATGTAGATAGACAGGCTTCGAGAAGCTTTCTTTCTTTCTAGAGTCTGTACTCAGACTAGTTGCTTCCGCATGTGCTTGTAAGTTTGTATGACTTGAGTGTCGGGTCATGTGACCCCTATCTGTATGAACATGTTATGTATGGCTCCCTGGAGCCTTTAAATAAACTACTTGAGTTCTAGAGTTTTGTTGTGATGCCATGTTGTATGTACTCATATTGGGCATATTGTGTGTATGATTGAAATGCTTGGTATGAGTGGGATCCGACAATCTAGTTGTTTATCCTTGGCAGCCTTTCTTATGGGGAAATGTAGTCTAGTGTTCCTCGAGCGATAGTAGTTCGCTACAGCCCGGTTCACCGGAGTCCTGCTAGCCTAGCACTACTGTTCAGGACACTTGACTGGCCGGCATGTGTTTCACTTCGTTCCTATGTCTGTCCCTTCGGGGAAATGTCACGCTGTGACTTCCGGAGTCCTGCCTAGCCTGCTACAGCCCGGGTTCCCCGGAGTCCTGTTAGCCCAGTGCTACAGGCCGGAATCAATCGCTGATGACCGACATGCTCGATGTGATTCATGTATGCCTGTCTCCATAGGTCTATGCCGCTTTGGGTTCATGACTAGCCATGTCGGCCCGGGTTCTCTGTCATATGGATGCTAGCGACACTATCATATACGTGAGCCAAAAGTCGCAAACGGTCCCGGGCCATGGTAAGGTGACACCCGTGGGATACCGTGCGTGAGGCCGCAAAGTGATATGAGGTGTTACCGGCTAGATAGACGTGACTTGGAATCGGGGTCCTGACAGCGTTGGCATCAGAGCTGGACTGCCTGTAGGTTCGTTGAGCCAAACTGGTCGATGTCGAGTCTAGAAATGCTTTAGTTATATGTAGGGGAATTGATTGTGGGAGGGAACGTAAGGCTCTTTTACTCCTTTACCCTATGCCTCTGATCTGAGTCATTCTCTTCTCATTCAACGTGGGTTAAGGACTAGGCTCTCTCCTTCTATCAGGTTCACGTGTTAGTAATCCGTAGTAGCTTATAGGATTGATGCTACAAGCCCCAGTTCAGTTTCTACTATTTTAGTATGTTGCTAATTGGATTAGAATCTTGATATGATGTTGTTGAGTGGTATTGCGAACTGTTGTGGATGTCTCAAATCTTTTTCTGAGCATTTACAGCTGTTATGCTGTCCAATTTTCCCTAGAAATTCTGATGTCTTTGCATTGTGGTTGTGCTTTCAGATGGCCAACCATGTTCAAAACCAAGTGGTTCGCCTGACCCAGTGCCTCGACGTGCCCGGTCATACTGCTATGTTAGTCCGGGTAATGATCGAGACGGGCTGCCGTTGGTATCCCGAATACACCGTCGAAGAGCAGTTCCGCGACTTTAATCAAAGCCAATATCTCTGCACCGTCAGGATATTTCCTTCTTATCCTGGATCTACCGAGCCCCTTCACTGTTCCTATGGACTCGGGGTTACTGTTGAGATGGCTATGTAGGATGCTGCCTATTCCATGATGACCATCTTGCGAGTCCGGACTGGCCTGCTTCGGAACACCGACTTCCGTTACATGCCAGCTTCACTTCCGGGAGCGCAAGGGTATCTTCAGGCTATCTATGCTGACTCCACTCAGGAGGACTCATTAACTCGTACCACTGCCGAGATGCTCGAAGATAAGGACCGAGAGAATCGGGCCTTGAGGCTGGAGCTTTTCAATACCCGTGCTGATCATTGGGCCACATTGACTCGGTTTGCACCTGCGGTGCAAGCTGGATGTATGGATACAAGGGATCTGTATCCTGTGAGATCAGCTCTGCCAGACATGGTGGATTGGCGTGATGTGGGAGGCATCACCCCATCCCGTGGTCCCCGCAGGCCACCGTTTGTTGGTCCAAGACCTCATCCTAGCCCCTATGGTCCACAGGCTCCTCAGGACCGTCTGTTCCCGGATGGTCACATTGAACTTCCAGGCTATGGAGGTGACTTCTATGAGGACTACTACGGAGCTGTCTGAGTTAGTAGTAGTACCACTAGTATTGTAGTAGTTGTATCTCCACTGTCCTGTGAGACTTGTGGAATATGACTTTGTGTGTAATCAAATCCGGAGGTGTAGACAAATACTGTATAGGAGCTTGGAATGCCTCCGATGAGATGTAACGTCTTTCATCATAGTTGTACTGTAGCCTGGGCTTGTACTAAACTATGTATGATGTGTATGACCGTTGGTATATATATGGCAGTTTTATATTACCATGACATACAGATGAACATCTCTGCATTCCGCGTTATCCATTACATTCTGCACTCCTTGCTAAGTTTGAGCCATCCTTATCTAAACCATTGTCTTGTTTTCTCCTAGGATGGTCAACACCCGCAGCAACCCTGCTGCCTCGGAGCAGGGGGAAGCCAGTGCAGCTAGAGGTGAAAATCTGCCTCACCCGCCTTCTCTGGCCGAAGTAATGCTGGAGGCGGAAAGAAACAAGCGTGAGACTAACCGCCTGCTAGAGCGGATTGAGCAGAACACTGCACGCCACCCACGAAATGACTTGGTGTCAATCAATGACTTTATCAAGCTGTACCCACCAAAGTTTAACCATTCCGTCGAACCCCTCGACGCGGATGACTGGCTTCGCAGCATCACTCACAAGCTACGTTCTGCCAACGTAGCCGAAGCCGACAAGGTTACCTATGCTGCCTATCACCTCGAAGGCCCTGCTAGCCTTTGGTGGGAAAACTTCGAAGCTATGCGCCCGGTCGGCCAAGTTACTACATGGGCTGAGTTCAGTGAGGCTTTCCGCGAGCATCACATTCCGGAAGGTCTCATGGATCGCAAGAGGGAGGAGTTCTGCAACTTCGCCCAAGGAAGACTGACTGTGTATGCTTATAGTCATGAATTTGGAAATCTGGCACGCTATGCTCCCGAAGAGGTATCTACTGACGCTAAGAAGCAAGCAAGGTTCCGCAAGGGACTTAGCCCTGAGCTTCGCCGCGATCTTCGTCTGCACGAGTGCACCTCCTTTCAGAAGTTGGTCAATAAAGCCATCAGTGCTGAGACAGGCCAGACTGATTATGACGCTTCACGCAAGCACTCCCGTGACTTTGGCTCTTCATCCGGCTCTGGAGCTCAGAAGCGCCGGGTGTGGATCCCAAGCACGGCACTGCCACCTAGGTTCATCCCGAGGCCATCCTTTGAGGCGCCTCGTCCCAACCAGCAATTTGCACCGCCCAAGCCCTATGGTGGCCCCGCTGCTAATGCTGCTCCACGCCCCAATGTGGTGACATGCTTTAAGTGTGGAGAGCCGGGTCACTATAGCCGAGAGTGTCCCCAGAACAACAACCCCAATCAAACTGGAAAGTCCGTTGGCCGTGGTAAGCCCGCGGGAAAAACATTCTACGCCAAGCCGGCCACCACTGCACGTGGCCATGTCAACTATGTTTCAGCCGAGGAGGCTCATGAGGATCCCAACGTCGTCCTTGGTACACTCCTTGTTAACTGCCATCCGGCATCTGTTCTTTTCGATACTGGAGCATCTCATTCATTCATATCCGAGAGCTATGCTCGATTGCATAACATGACATTCTGTGACATGCCCACTTCCATGGTAATTCAAACTCCGGGTTCCAAATGGCAAACTTCTAGAGTAAGTCATGGGAACGAAATTCTTGTCGATAGACTTGTCTTCCTTGCATCCTTGATAGCTCTCAAGTCCATGGACATAAACATCATCTTGGGTATGGACTGGATGTCAGCTCATTACGCTAAGATTGATTGTGCCACTAGAACCGTTCAGCTTACTCACCCATCGGGCAAGACAGTCAATGTCTTAACTCGAGTGGCCAAGCGCCAGCTTTACTCCCTAAATGCCAACCCCCTTCCAGACCTTGAGGATGTTCCGATAGTCCGAGACTTTCCGGATGTCTTTCCAGAAGAACTGCCAGGTGTTCCACCTGACAGGGATGTCGAGTTTGTGATAGACCTTGTTCCAGGAACCGTGCCAATTTCTAGAAGACCCTACAAGATGGCACCCTTAGAACTAGCCGAGCTTAAGAACCAACTCGATGAGTCCTTGAAAAAGGGTTTCATCCGTCCTAGTTCCTCTCCTTGGGCTTGCCCCGTCCTCTTCGTCAAGAAGAAGGATGGAACTGATCGAATGGTTGTGGACTACCGCCCTGTCAACCTGGTCACCATCAAGAACAAATACCCGCTTCCTAGGATTAACGATCTGTATGATCAGCTCGCTGGATCCTCAGTATTTTCCAAGATGGATTTGAGGTTGGGCTACCATCAAATCAAAATCAGAAACGAGGACATTCCCAAAACGGCCTTTGTTACTTGTTATGGCCAATACGAGTACACCGTCATGTCCTTCGGTTTAACCAATGCCCCAGCTACCTTCTCTCGGTTAATGAACTCGGTTTTCATGGAGTACTTGGATAAATTCGTCGTGGTATACCTCGATGACATACTCATCTACTCCAAGAATGAAGAGGAACATGCCGAACATCTAAGGCTGGTATTAATGAAACTTCGAGAGCATCGCCTTTATGCCAAATTCTCCAAGTGTGAATTTTGGTTGCCAGAAGTGACCTATCTAGGCCATGTAATCTCTGGCAAGGGTATTGCTGTCAATCCTGAGCGAGTTCAAGCCGTCCTTGATTGGACTCCACCTGAGACGGTCAAGCAAGTTCGGAGTTTCCTTGGCTTAGCGAGCTATTGCCGCCGCTTCGTTGAGAGTTTCTCCAAGGTTGCTAAACCTCTAACTGAACTCCTCAAGAAAGATAAGAAGTTCGAGTGGACTCCACAGTGCGAGTTCAGCTTTCAGGAACTGAAAAGACGCCTGACATCTGCTCCCGTACTGGTACCACCAGATTTCTCCAAGGACTTTATTATCTATTGCGACGCCTCGCGACAAGGACTAGGTTGCATACTCATGCAGGATCGTCAGGTAATTGCCTATGCTTCACGGCAATTACACCCACATGAGGAAAATTATCCCACACATGATCTAGAGCTTGCAGCTGTAGTCCATGCACTTAAAACCTGGCGACATTACCTCCTCGGTAATCGTTGCGAGATCTTCACCGATCACCAAAGTTTGAAATATATCTTCACCCAACCAGACTTGAATCTCAAGCAAAGACGTTGGGTTGAGTTGATCTCGGATTACGACTTAGGAATAACTTACACCCCGGGCAAAGCCAATGTCATGGCTGATGCACTAAGCCGTAAATCCTATTGTAACAACCTGATGTTACAACAGAGTCAACCACCTCTCCATGAGGAATTCCGTAAGCTTAACCTTCACATTGTTCCTCGAGGATTCCTATCCACCCTGGTGGCGAAACCTACCCTTATGGATCAAATCATAACCGCCCAGCGGTATGATAAGGGCATATCCCGGATTAAGGAAAACATCGCTAGCGGAGTTGCTAAATGTTTCTCCATGGATGAGCGAGGTGCTGTCTTCTTCGAGAACCGTTTGGTGGTTCCCAAGAAACAACATCTGCGCCAGTTGATCCTTAAGGAAGCTCATGGATCCCCTCTCACCATTCATCCCGGTAGTACTAAAATGTATCAAGACCTACGCCAGAGGTTTTGGTGGACTAGGATGAAGAGAGAAATCGCTCAATACATTGCTAATTGCGACGTTTGTCGTCGTGTTAAAGCAGAGCATCAACGGCCTGTTGGCACTCTTCAACCTTTCGCTATTCCCGAATGGAAATGGGATAAAATCAGTATGGATTTCATCACTGGGTTTCCCAGGACCAAGAGAGGGAATAATGTCTTCGTCGTGATCGACCGTCTTTCCAAAGTAGCCCACTTTCTACCTGTTCGTGAGAGTATCACCGCTAGCCAGCTAGCCGATTTATACATCTCCCGAATAGTGTCTCTTCATGGTGTTCCATTGGAAATTAACTCAGACCGTGGGATTCTCTTCACCTCTCGATTTTGGGAAAGTTTCCAAAATGCTATGGGAACTCGTCTCTCTTTTAGTACTACCTTCCATCCTCAATCAAGTGGTCAAGTAGAGCGAGTCAATCAAATTCTGGAAGATATGCTCCGAGCTTCTGTCATCTCGTTCGGAATGAGTTGGGAGAAATGCCTTCCATTCGCGGAGTTTGCTTATAACAATAGTTATCAAGCCAGCTTGGGCAAGGCTCCTTTCGAAGTTCTCTATGGACAAAAATGTCGAACGCCTCTTAACTGGTCAGAAACCGGGGAAGGACAACTCTTTGGCCCGGATATGATTCAGGAAGCAGAAGAGCAGGTTCGCGTTATTCGTGAGAAATTGAAAACAGCCCAATCTCGTCAAAAGAGTCAATATGATCATAAACATAAGCCTATGACTTATGAAGTCGACAGAAGGCTTACCTTCGGGTTACTCTGTTAAAGGGAACCCATCGTTTCGGTATCAAAGGCAAATTGGCCCCTCGTTACATTGGACCCTTTCGCATTCTTGCCAAACGAGGAGAAGTTGCCTACCAATTAGAACTACCTCCGCATCTTTCCAGAGTTCACAATGTCTTCCACGTTTCACAACTCAGGCGTTGCTTCACGGATCCTATCCGTGGAGTGGACCACAAAACGCTTGATCTACAAGATAACCTCTCCTATCGGGAATATCCCGTTCGTATCCTTGATCAGGCCGAGCGTACCACTCGACGTCAGAATATCAAGTTTCTCAAGGTTCAATGGTCACACCATTCCGAGAAAGAAGCCACTTGGGAAAGGGAGGATCGTCTTCGACTTGAGTACCCCACCTTCTTCCCGGAGGATCCTAAATCTCGGGACGAGATTCTTTTGAGTGGGGGTGAGTTGTCACACCCTAGCTAGTTCAAGCATTAGAGTGTGCATCATGTTTAAATTTCTCTTAAATTTGAAATGGGGAAAGCAGAAACCCCCAACACCCCCTGGAAACAACTAGGGTTTACTAAAATTATTTTCAATGAACCTGAAATGCCCTTCTAAAAAGTTCACCCTCCTTGTCTTGGGTTAAAACCTCTGGCAAAATTGGTGCACAATTTTCTAGGTCAACAGAAGGTCATTGAATTAAATCATAAGTATTTGAATTTGGGCATTTAAATGCTATAAAATAATTTAAATGCTCAAATAATCCTGGAAATAAATGTTTGCTATTAGAAATAATCTAAACAGAGCCCACAATTATTTTCAGAATTTTTGGAAACGTTTTAGTATTTTATTTAAAGCCCAACAGTTGCAGTTAATTAGAAAAACAGAAACAAATAAAAAGAGAGAGAGAGAGAGAGAGGGAAGCCCACCCGGGCCTTACCTGTGCTGGCCCAGCCACCTGGCTCGGCCCAGCCTACTGGCTCTGCCAGTCGTCGTCCTCCTCGCGCCAGAAGGACGCGGAGCGCGTGGCCGGCGCCCGTGGCCACACGCCGGCCACCTCCTGCTTCCGCCGACGCCTGGAGACGCCTAGGGGTGCCACGCGACCCCCACGTCCCCCTCTCATCCTCGCTCACTCTCCCCTCGTCTCCCTCACCCTCTCCCGCACCATGGCCGACGAGCTTGTCGCCGTCTCACCGCCGTAGTCGCGCTCTCCGTCACCCCCTCGCCTCTCTGACCTGTCCAGAAGCTCCGCCGCGACGCCCTCGCCCTCCCCACCGAGCCACGCATCACCGGAGGCCCTGCATCGCCGCCATCGGATCGTCTTCAACCTCGGTACCCGCCGGACGCCGTTCATCGATTCGCCTCGCTCCGGTCGCCCCCGAGCCCACTGAGCTGCTCATCGACCTCCTTGTGAGCTCCGCCGCCTTTCCCCTCATCTTTCCCACGCGTTTGCACCCTCTAGGCCATAGTTCCACCATGGCCGAAGCTCGTCTCCGCTCGAGCTCGTCGCCGGCATCGCTCCGGTGACCATTTGGTCCTCCCGTGCTATGCAACGTGCTTGCCGCATCGCATAGTGCCTCGCTAGTGCTTCAGTTTCCGTGTTTGCACGCCGCAGCCCAGTCCCCGCACATGGCCGAACTCCGGCCGCCACCTTGGAGCTCGTCGTCGTCGTCTCCGGCCACCGTAGGCCCGGCCTCCACCACCACTAGATGCGCGACTGCAAGAGCTCTCCAACGAGCCCAAGAACGGCCTCGCCCGTGCCCTGTGGGCGTTTTCCGAGCTGCGCCACCGTCTCGGGCCTCGCCGGCGTCGAGTCACCGGCGAGTTTGACCCAGTTTGACTCCTGGGTGGGCCCAGGTAGACCCCCCTGAGTCTATGACAGGTGGGGCCGGTCTGCTAACTAATTTAGGATTAGTTTTAATTAATTTTAATTAAATCAGTCACTAACACGTCGGCCCAGGCCCCACTGACAGCTAATTAGTGTTAATCTAATCCTGTTAATTAGCTGAGAGGCTGACAGAAGGGGCCCACCAGTCAGGTTTGACCTGGGCTGGCGCCTTTGACCTGCTGAGGTCAGCATGATGCAATGCTGACGCAGTAATGCATTTTCTGGATTTATTTTTATTCAGGAATTTCCAGAAAATAGTTAAAACTTCTAAAAATCATAGAAAATCAACCATAGCTCCAAATGCAAAGATTTATATATGAAAAATGATTAGAAAAATTCAATCTATCCATCTGTAATGGTTTCATGCATGACAAAACAAGTTTACCTTGCTGTTTAAGAAGAATAAGGAAATGCACTATTAAGGCCATGTTTAATGAGCTAATATTTGAATCTTTGATTCAAATGAGTTCATTCCTTTCTGTTATAGCTTGCATTAGGCCAAGACACATTCATATTGCCATGTCATAGCATGCATCATATTGTTGCATATCGTCATGTGTTGATTGTGTTCCGATGTGTTCTTCGTGGTAAGGTCTGCCTCCGAGGATATTCACGAGTATCCAACTGAAGGGCAGTATCCCACAACCACTCCATCAGGCAAGCAACCATTGATCATTCCGATACAAACCCATGTTCTCGCTTCTGCTCTTGTTTACTGCATTAAGACAACGCGATTCAAACTGTTGTGTGCTACGGTAGTTGAACCCTTATCCTCTGCATGACCTGTCATTGCCAAAGTAACTAGATGAAACCCACTAGCATGTGTAGGAGTTGATTGAGCCATGTATGTGATTCCTACCTTGCTATGCCTGCTATGCTTAGAGTTGTGTCAAGTCTGGTTCATCTGGGTGATGGGCCAGAGTGAAATGCTTATGCCGGTAATGTGAGGGATGTGTTGAACATGTTTTGGTAAAGGTATCGATGAGAGGCCATGTAGGAGTACATGGTGGGTTGTTTCATTGAGGCCGTCCCTAAGAACTGAGATCTGTATGTGTGATTTAAGATTCAGCTACTACCATGCATTGGGATCCTTAATTGACCCTCTCGGCTTCTTAACCACCCTAGTACTCTGTCCAGGAGTTGCAAATAGTTTCTGGTGTTTGTAGGTTATGTGTTGGCGGCCGTGCGTAGCGCTGACCCTAGGGGTGGGCTATGTTGCGGTAGATACACCGTGGCACGATGTACCGAGTCACCCGTTTGGTGTCTCGGGATCCCTGTTCACATCGTTCGGGGCCGTATGTGGAAACCTCGGCCGGACTCCCTGCGGATGGAACCTGGATAGGCGATAAACCTGGACTAGAGACTTAAGTGTTTAGGTAGGCCGTGGCCGACACCCTCGTTGGGCTTCCGCTTGAAGGTTGCCGAGTACATGTCGTGTAAACGGCGGTAAGTGGTGAAAGCGTGTATGAAGAAGTACACCCCTGCAGGGTATAAAACTATTCGAATAACCGCGTCCGCGGTAAAGGACTACTTGGTTGCCTATACAGTTCATAGACAAGTTAATGGGTACTAATAAAAGACTCAAGATAAGTGTGAGTACCGAGGATGGCCCTCTCGTAGGATGACGAGGGAGGATCCCCGGTGGAGTATTGTGTTGGTGAGTAGTGGACTCGTGTGCGAAAACTATTTTTACTGGTGAAGTTCCGTAGGATAGCTTAGCCAAGAGTCAAAGCTGGCTTGCTGCATTAACCCCACCACCTTCTTGAGAATAAGCATGTATAGTAGGTTCTGATGTAAGACTTGCTGAGTACCTTTGTACTCATGTTTGCTTAATTACTGTTTTCAGACGACAACACCACCCCCTCCGATGGGTTCTACGTAGACCTTGACGTCGACGAGTGACTAGCCACCCAGGTGGTGATCCTGGCCATGGAGGGCCCTATGTAGATAGACAGGCTTCGAGCAGCTTTCTTTCTTTCTAGAGTCTGTACTCAGACTAGTTGCTTCCGCATGTGCTTGTATGTTTGTATGACTTGAGTGTCGGGTCATGTGACCCCTATCTGTATGAACATGTTATGTATGGCTCCCTGGAGCCTTTAAATAAACTACTTGAGTTCTAGAGTTTTGTTGTGATGCCATGTTGTATGTACTCATATCGGGCATATTGTGTGTATGATTGAAATGCTTGGTATGAGTGGGATCCGACAATCTAGTTGTTTATCCTTGGCAGCATTTCTTATGGGGAAATGTAGTCTAGTGTTCCTCGAGCCATAGTAGTCCGCTACAGCCCGGTTCACCGGAGTCCTGCTAGCCTAGCACTACTGTTCAGGACACTTGACTGGCCGGCATGTGTTTCACTTCGTTCCTATGTCCGTCCCTTCGGGGAAATGTCACGCTGTGACTTCCGGAGTCCTTCCTAGCCTGCTACAGCCCGGGTTCCCCGGAGTCCTGTTAGCCCAGTGCTACAGCCCGGAATCAATCGCTGATGACCGACATGCTCGATGTGATTCATGTATGCCTGTCTCCATAGGTCTGTGCCACTTTGGGTTCATGACTAGCCTTGTCGGCCCGGGTTTTCTGTCATATGGATGCTAGCGACACTATCATATACGTGAGCCAAAAGGCGCAAACGGTCCCGGGCCATGGTAAGGCGACACCCGTGGGATACCGTGCGTGAGGCCGCAAAGTGATATGAGGTGTTACCGGCTAGATCGATGTGACTTGGAATCGGGGTCCTGACAATATTCAGATTCCATTATCATATTCTTGCTTGTTCTTTGACTGCGTGTAGGAATAGACCTTCGTGGTCAGGTTGATCGTGCTCCGGCGTGGTTAATAACCTCTCGGAGTTGGTTTAACGATTGCTAAGGCGCAATGTCATGCACGTTTCTAGTCAGATCGTCAAAGTCGACTCCACCAAATCGATATTTATCATCTCATCAAAAGATCGGGACACCCTCGCCTCTATCACTTGTGCTTGTTATGGAGCTCCTTGCTATCCAGCTTATCCCATTGTTAGAGTCTGAGCACAAATGAAGCCTCCTCGGAGCATTTGATTCTCGGTCGTCGGATTACCTGTACAAAATGATCCTAGCCGTCGGATGTTCAGATGAAGCGATCTGGGCCATCGGATCAAAGCTAGCAGTCCTACAATGAATAGTGTGCTTCAGTTTCATGCCATCGCCTGTAATTCTCGTACCCCACCGAGGGCACTATCGTCTTTTCACAAGTAGATTGGATATGCATATCCCTCCGTCGCGCCCCTCCCTTTCCCTCGTGCCCGAGACGCCACTGCCGCTCATCCCATCCCCTCGCACAACCACCCCCCCTTCTCCCCGTCGCGCCCCTCTCTTTCCCTCATGCCCCAGCCGTCGCTGCCGCTCCCCGCGCCCCCTGCACCACCACCGCCATGCCATCGCACACCTCCCATCCCCCCGTGTGCCATGGCCAGAGCCCAGAGAATCCTCGTAGCGCCACAGCCGCTCGCCGTCCCGCTCCCAGGAGGCTCCTGTGGCCCGCCTGCCCGGCGCCCCGGCAGCAGTCCTGCCCACCGGCGTGCAGGAGGCAGCAGGGGGAGGGCGGAGGAGTTCACCGGCTCACCTTCAAGCCACAGCGGCAGATCTGTCCTCTAGCGACAGCCGCAGACGCCAAGGTCGTTGACGCCGGGCAGGGGGTCATGGGAAAATGTGTGTGCCTTCTTCCTAGCGTGCGCACGACAGGAGGAGTGCGACCCTCCTCTTGTGCCGCCGGCTGGCGAACGATGCATCCAGGGTGGCCTCTTCGGCTCTCAGCTCTGGACTGGGAACGCTGGATGTCGTGTGCACGTTAATTTTTCTACACTTACCACTTGGTGTTGCTGATGGCGCAAATTGCAAAGGATGGCTAGGTTGAGCATCTCAAAGTAGAAATCTCGGAGCTGCACAAGTGTGAGTCGTTGGAATTGATCGAGCAGAGGGACACAAAGACAAGGGAGAAGGATGGTGTCGTTCAGAGCTACCATTAAAATATAGTGAGATCTCCTAACGCCCTTGCACTTCTATCAGTAAATATGCAGCAATCATCAAACTGGTTGTAGGGCAAGTTGAGAGTACAGGGTCACCTGAATAAGTTGTTGCTTTGTGCAATCTGATACAGTGGTCTTCAGTACTCAATATTTTTTAGCATTGTACATTGGTAGTACTGGACTGGTTGCGGCTAGAGGATTTAGTTATGAAATTAACTATAGGTTTGTCTCTGTAACTCTTTCAGCTTTAGAACATTATTTTGTGTGGCTTACAAGAAGTGAGTTGATCTGGTTTGGTTTGCTTAGCACCATGCCATGCAATGTACATGCAGAAATGCACACACAATATAATATATGATACGCACCTCTGCACTGTTGAGTTGGAAAATATCAAAATCTGAAGCATTGAGAAAAGTGATGGTAGATGGTACAACTTTCACACACATATATAACCCTGTTAACCTGGAGATCACATCCTTATCGCGGACGTCACATAATCATTTTCTTTTAAGATGGATGTTATTGATGTCCGATCTGAAGCGATGCCAGATTTGCATTTTTGAACAACGCTTCTCTCCTTGAAATGTATGTGTGTTCTAAAATAGCTCATTGTTGTTGATGTAAATTATACCTTAGTTGAGTTATATACAAAAAATTTGTCAGTAGCATTGGAGAACTTCTCAGTGTAGAACTTGCCCTGATTAACAAATGTGCCATATAAAGGGTTATCGAGGTCTTGACACTTGGAAATCAGAGGCCATGAAGCCCCTGCTGAGCAAACCTGGAAAGCGACTAGCACGCACTCAAACAACACATGAACTTAAATTTTGAAATTCTACAAGCCGGGCAACCCAACACTGGTCCCAGTATATATTTAGCACCTAATTAAACATTTTTTGTGGCAGGACAAATTTACAAACAATTCTTATGATTTTGTGGTTGTATATAAAGTTCCATATACACGGATCTCCACTCATCTGGTATGATTCCAAGTAGACAAATATCGAAGCAATTTCTGTTAAAATTTTCCTGATGAACATACTATTATCCATGCCCTTTTTACACGAGGTTGAATCTTAAATGTTGGGTGCTTTGTCCAGGTTGAGATTCGCCACTGATGACACGAGTCTGCTACCTTGCTCCTTTGAAGATAACCAAAGGCCCGCACCTCCCACCGTGAGATCCTCTCTCAGCTTGCACCTTTTCATGTGAGCTCCTCCTCCCAACTACCACTATTTGAGTTGTTTGATTCATGTTTCTCTTTTTAAAATTGAATCAGGTCTCAAGGAATGAGATGGATGCGTTGTTCATGCTCTATGAGAAGATGATCTGCTCTATCAGTGACAATGAACTCATCCAATTGGTACCTCCAAAAAACATACTTCCTATGTGTTCGTGGCAATTGTTTTGAAATTCTCTTTATGTAGCTACAGCCTATAGTCATACTGTTGTTGAGATCTTGTTGTCACTGAAAACTCAGTTCAAGTGATGAGTTATATTGTCATTCCAAGTATCTTCTTGCAATATTAGTAGCTTAGAGAATAAAACCCTCTGTTTTTTTACCCTCTCCCCACTTTTATTATTCAGAAGAGATGCTAAAACTAATTCTAGAGGATCGAGAAGTGCTTATGTTCTACCATTTTGCTTTTAGGAGGGTAAGATAAAGAGGAGGCATGGTGAAGAGGAGAAGTGGAAGAAGGCCATCAACTATGCACCTACTGGCTCATCCTCGCCTGGGTACTACCGTGCATGAAGTTTCTAATAAGTGAAAGAGGGATGCATGATGGGCAATATAGCGCGGTGGATGTCACTTTATAATAAGTTGGATTTGTGGTAAGTTGAATTCTGTTTCCTTTATTTGCATACATCATGTTTCATTCTTATATGACATATTAGACTGATTGACAGTTTGAGCAAGCTTAGCTCTGTAGAAACCTAAGAATAAATTCATTGTTTTGTACAACTTTTGATTTAATGGTTGTGTAAGATAAATTTGGTTTATCATATGTCAACTATCTTTTGCAACATTATCGTGTAAAATTGACATTTGTGGTGCCCTGCAAATTTACATTTGGATTCATATAAATTTCAAATTTCTGAAATAAGATGATCTGGCTTGTATTTAAAGATATGTTGCAAGTTTCTTATCGTGAGAAGATTTTCTTTTCTTTGACTTTGTAAAAGAATAAATAATTTCATAGGACTTTTGGCAAATATGAAAGCCCAATTGTTGCTTTGCCATCGTAAATTCTGGTACCATCAGATCTAATATTTCTCACCCCCTTCTGCTCCAGATCAAGCAGGCAGCATCGACACTAGATGAGGCGTCCTTACACTGCAACACTATCTAAACTTTGATGCCTTCCATGATGTACAACAAGATCGTGCTCCGAAGTCGTGAGGTGGTGACAAACCAGTGCTAAAGATAGTCCCCTGCTGTAAGTATAAGATTGAACTTGATGAACTATTTTTCACTATTTGGGTTTGTGTTATGATGATTATAACCGTCGCTTTTGTGACTGCAGAGATGTGAAAACAAGAAGGCTGCATCTTCATCGCCATGAGTCAGATACCCGGAGCTCAGGACGTGCCTAAGTAGTCTTACATCCTAAAATCACAAACTTGTTGTGAGATTTCCAACAATCATATGTGTCTTGGGCGATTACACCCTGATAATTTTTTTAAATCACAAGTAAAGATTATATTTAGTTTCCTATATTCTTTGCCTGCTTAGTTGCTATGAAATTTTTCAATGTCAGATTACTATCTACACCTATATGCTTTTCATCGAAGTATGATGGTTAGCTTGAATTATGCCATCTTGGTTATGTGCCATTTTTTATTTCGATCATTTACTTACAATATGAAAATTATTGCTTAAATTTGATTAAGGTTAAGAGTTCTGCTTATGCTAATGTTTCTTTTTTTATTCTGAGTTCATTTTCCTTTTCCATAGGATGGCTATGATATAAAAAAAATCTAATAGTCAACTATAGTTTACTATGGCCTGCTTTTGTACGTCAGACCGAATCTCCATGCTTTAGGTATCTCATGCTATATTTTTTAACAAATGCACCAGCGACATGTAGTAAGCATTGAACAAATGCACTCAAGATATGTAATAAGCATTGACATATTGTACCATTACTGCTATTACTATCTACATCTTCAACTCTTTTGAGAAATACCGTATGTTAGAACATCTACTACATCTTTGATTGTTGTACCTCTTTTGGTTAAGGTACCATCAAAACTTAGGCATTATAGATGTCTAATTTTTTTGGGTCGGTTCATGTATGGTGCTTTTGTGTAACCGATATCTTCCTATGTTCTATTTTATATGCAATGCTAAGTTTCTTTGTTACCAGGTTGGCTATGGCTGCACCCGGCAGGGGTGTGGCAAGCTGCATTTTCTACGAGGTTTGATATGACCGCACCCGACAGGGGGTGCGGAGGTGTGGAAAGCCGCACTTTCCATCTAGTGTTATGTTCTACCTTGGAATATTACCATCTTTTATGTCAAGGATGTTGTGAGAATTGCTCCACCTCTTAAGAATTCTTGATATAGTAATACTTCTCGCCATCTCTGTTCATTTCTTGGTCCCTATGTTGTTTCTAACCGGAATACCGACAATTCAACTATGATGTGTGAATTCAAAACTTCTAGCAACCCTATTGCTTTGAAGTGAATAGTTGATAGCTTCATTCTAAGTCTTTTGGTTATTTAATCACCATTTTAACATCGATCGTGCTACTTAGTCCATTTTTCCAGGTGCACGTTTCGGTCAATATTTACTTGTGGATGTTCTCCTCGAACATACTTCATTATATACTTCGGTACGTCGAATACTATCATATTGTTCACTTAATTGTGGAAATCCATGCTTATGGAAATCTCGATGAATTGTTGTTGAGCCCGTCGGCCACATCCTCATCTTTTCCTTACTGAAATTGTATGACTTATTTTATAAGTTGTTCCTGGTGGATCCTTTGTGAATCCAAAGTCTGACCTTTACCTGATGACCATGCCAATGCTATCCCGAAGCATGTCTGTGGTACACTGATCATCAACAAGAACATTGGAAGCACAATGCTAAATGTTTCTTGATCGATTATCCAAACACCGTTGTATGGGTAACATCATGAATTCCCTTGCCCCTTTACCTAATTGGTTATCTACTTGCTGTCCTGACATGGATGGGAAAGATATACCCTTGATACTCAGGTATAAACACACTTTTCTTTCCATTGTTCTGATTAATCTTATAATCACATTTTTCTTTTCCATTGTTTTGTTTAACCTTCCATGTAATCTCACTTATCTGAGCAGTGATAATTCCTTGCTTATTTAAGCACCTCAGTGTACAACTCTATCAGCAAGACCCTGTTACTATTGTTGATAACATTCCAGTAACCGCCGCTGGATGAAAACTTTGCCTATTTGTCCACCTTGTTTCAATGAGCAAGCAAATGGTTATCTTCGTCCCTTGCCCTTGGTACCGATGTTGTTGCCAACATAACTGACATGCTGTCCTCTGATATGCCTTGCTACCATGACCATGTAAGATGTCGCAGTCCCTCCTACTTTTATCCTACATGTAAAATGGTTATCCATAGGATCGAAACCTGACTCTCCTGTACCACCCTTGTTTCCAAAGTTGTTCCTCACGCTTGGCTTCGTATGTAATTCATGAACCACCTTCCGAGAGATCATAAGTTCTGGTATCAGACACAATACTTATTCCCATTGCTCTGAACCCCTTTCACACTTCTTATTAGGGAACGAACGATTGCCTATCTGCTTGAAACTTCTTATTGCACCTTCTTACTTTGCTCCCGATGACTTTCTTGAATTTCAACTTGAGAGATGCCTCTATGCCTCGTTCACTCAGATAATCCCCAGGTACCTAACATGTGTTGAGATCCATCCTTCCCGAGTCCCCCCCTTATCTTTTCCATAAGTACGATGGAGATCCTGAAGGAAGAATGACAACTTTCACGATGCCCTGAAGCAGAGAACTAAATACATCACCGAAAGGGATCAACTTCTCCAAGAAGAGAAACCAAGAACGAGAAGGCCTGTTAGAATTTCATAACTAGAACTTCTCCCCTTACTCCCAAGAAGGAGGCCTTTCCTTTTCGGTCGATGCTACTTTTGTGCTAGCCTTCTTAAGGCAAACTTGTTTAACTTATGTCTGTACTCAGATATTGTTGCTTTCACTATCTTGTTGTATTCGATCTTATGTATTCGAGCCCTTGAGGCCCCTGGTGATGCGGAGCATCCCACGGTCATCTTCATGTACACCTTCATAGCACCTCAAGCCCCAAGTGGACTGGCCGGGATTAAGGTGAACCCGCTCCTCTTCGAGATTTACATGAATATCTATTGGACTTGGTTGCTACCTCACCATGGAACGTTGTGCATCATTAGGTACGAGGGAGACCGCCACCAAGAAGCTAGGGAGCTTCCCGGAGGCCAAGGAGAAGGACCCCAAGGCCACAAGGAAGAAGAATGAGTGCACAAAGTTCATCTCTGAACTTCCCAGGCAACCCCGTGCCCACGGCCCTCGAAGACCCCGTGCACACGGGCTACACAGGGAGCTGGCGCTGGAGCACCCCGTGCGCACGGGCTTGTACTGTGCCCATGGGACCCCCGTGCGCACGGGCCCAACTTACCTCGTGCGCACGGGCTCTTCAGGATGGACGGCTGAGAGTCGCCTGTTGGGCCTCCACTTCGTCCCTTTCCTCCACCTACCTATATATATCCCTCTCCCTCCTCCATTTAGACTTAGCAAAGTAGTTGGTAGACATTAGAGAGCTTTGCTCCTTGTATCCACTCCTCTAGGAGATCATGACCTCCTAGGTGAAGATCCCCTTGTGGATTCAAGACCTTCTCTTGGGGAAGACTATCATCAAGATCTCATTCCTTATAGGATCGCGATGAACTAGTTACCTAGTATCTTTCCTTTGTTTTTCTTGGACCATTGTGACTACCTCTTGTGTGTTCTTGGATCTAGCATATGTGTGATTAGATCTAGTTGGTTTGAGTGTTTTCCCTCTCTTGTGTTCTTCGTGTTCTTGGGGATTTCCCCTCCAATTCATGAAAGATCCCATCTTAGGGTTCCACCCTACAACATCTTGGTATCATGAGCCATGGGTTCTCATGAAATTGGAGCCCCCTTCTTGTTTTCTAGCCTAATTTTGTTGTGTTCATCCCCAATTTCAAAAATCCTCACCAAAAATAGCCCCAATTTTTTTGTGACTTGTTGGTTTGATGAGGTTTTGTTGGATTTGATCCATGGATTTGCTTGGTTTCAAGTGGATCTAGCTTTCCCCCATCTTTTCCCCACCATCCACCCCCAAAATCTCCCCAATTTCGCTCTAGAAATCTTTAATTTCCGCCCCAAAATCCCGAAATTTCCGCCCACCCCGTGCCCACGGACCCCAGACCCCATGCGCACGCCCCCTAGAAAAGTCCCTGGACACCCCATGCACACATGCCTATACCGTGCGCATGGGACCCGGTGCCCACGGGCTCCTACCCCCCGCGCGCACCCCCCCTACAGCAGCCGCGTGCACTTCACCGTTTCGCCCATAACTTCCACATCTGGAGTACGATTTCCGCATTCTTTAGCTCGTCGAGTAGCTATTGACATCCCCCATCCATCTAGATAGGTTCCAGCATCATTTGACTCCATCAAAATTTTGACATTTTAGCATCTTTGCCTAGGCCCTCCACTATATCATCCGCAAAACCACCATAGCCTTCCACAACCTAACCCATTGTGCTCCATTTAGCATTTGTGGTTGTTTGACTTGTGACAGTCTCCTAAGGTGTTTTAGCTACTTAGGGATGGTTGCTTCTTCATCAACCACCACCACAACTTTCGCATTGCCATCTCTGACACCACCACCACATTCCGCTACCACCATTTGACATTTTCCCTTGGACATTTTGAGTTCGTGGTTTTTTCATTTTCTAAGGTGTTTCGGCTAATTAGGGATGGGTCTACATCATCTTGGTATCTACATCAAGAACATTGCCACTCATCATCGCCATGGACGGTAACCTCCATATCATCTTGGTATCGTGGTATCCCATCATTGTACATTCTTGCCATTGCATTGATAACCCCTAGCCTATTTTGCGCCACTTTCCTATCGATACTAGCCATTGAGTATTGCCGGCAATGCTACTTGTGCACATTAGTGATCATCGATCTACACCTTCCATTGCATACATACCATATCATATTGGTAGTATTTTGGTATCATATCATCTCTTGTGTCCCAAGATTGTTCCCACATATACACAATGTAACATCCCAAAATTCTAAAATTTGGAATGTTATATTAAATAAATAGTTTTGATTATTTGTTTGATTGTGGTATGGTTGCTTGTGTGAAATTGAGTGAAATTTGAAACTTTTTGAAAGTTAAATGAGAGGGAATGAAATGACTTTCCAAAACTTTCACCTTGCATTTATGATCTCCATGAATTAAAATTCATTTCATCACAAAACCCTAGAGTGAAGATGATATGACTTCTTCCATTTAAATAAATGAAAAGGGTCTTGAAAAGATTTGAATTTCATTTGGAAAGATTCCAAATTCGTAAACTTTACGCAACTCAATGAGTTTCATGAGAGATGATAAAATGACTTCTTCAAATGCTAAGAAAGAGAGTTGGAAGTTTCAAAGAATCAAATTGAAAGTCCCTTTGAAGTTATTTTGAAACCCCACTTTCAATTTGGAGTTATTTGATTTTTATTCAAATTACTTTTCTACAAAAATAAAATAGGGTAAAATGATTCCCTACAGTAGAAAAATGGAGAGAAATGAGTTTGAAATCATTTCGGTATTTTAAAATGTTTTTATTTGGTTTTTAAGTGAACCAATAGTACTGTTTGCTTTATTTAAATTTTCGTGAAATTTATTTGCCGCTGAAAATATGTCATCTTTTAGGAAATATTTTTTTGAAATTTTGATATATAATATGCCTATGTAAATTTTGTTTTTATTTTCGTTATTAAGTTTTCCTTTTGTGTTTGTATTTAAAAAAATTGCGCGTGCTATCGCCCACATGCGCAGCATAGTAACATCTGGCGCTCCATTGTTTTTTTCCTAAATGGGCCAGGCCCAGCCAGCCTTTTCCTTTCCAGATTTTTTTCTTCCTTTGGCAGAAAAAAAGAAACTGCAGCACGTACGCGCGCGGCCGGCCGATGGCCTTTAGGCCCGTGCGAGGCGCTTAGCTTTTCCCCTCTATTTTGTTTATTTTCGTCTAGTTTTAGTCCCACATTGCCTAGCTAAAGACCTCTAAGCCTCATTTCCATCTATAAATATAGACCCGTAGAGTCTCCAAAAATCATCCACTTCGGGTTAAATCAATATTTTGGTTTGACTAGCTTCACAAAAGAAATATATATTTCTTCTCTCCGGCAGGGCTTCTAGAAGTTGTCTCCTCCCTCCGAAGTCGTCTTTTTTTCTACCTTATAAAGGTATCTTTCTTCGTATTTTTTTACTCCTGTAGCTCATTATTTCTAGACTAGTACGGTAGAATAATTAGATTACCAATTAGTCTCTGTATTTATACATTAGACCTAGAATTCTTTTAGCCGTAACTATTTTTCTTTCGTAAAACAGCTTGGCTCCGATTTTTCAAATAGCCATAACTTTTTATTCGTTCATCCAAATTAGATAAAACCAACGCCTACAATTTCGTCTTGATTCCACCTATCTAATGAATGTATCAAATAAACTGTTTGCAACTTTCAAATTTCAAAATTTGTTCAGATTCATATTCAAATATCTTTTGATCATATCTTTTTATCAGTAGCTCCGTTTTCGATGAACCCAACTGCATCGGATTCGTATTGAAGTAATCTTTCCGTTCACACAATTAGTGTCATCTTTCCGACATATAATTTTGATCTTATCCAGTTATTCTACTAGTCCACCAAAGAGTTGTTACACAACATTCTAAGCAGATTTAATGCTATGTTGAATTACTTGATTCGTTATTTTCAATCTAGTAATTCCTACATATTCATATTGACTTCCTACATCCAGTAGCATCATTAGTTTCAACTATTGATCTTTTCAAATTTGAACAATTCAAATTTGAACTGGAAGCTTCACTTGATCATATCTTGTAAACTGTAGTGCTTTTTTAATTGATTCCTTTTTCAAATTGAATCCCTAAGCCTAATCTAACATCTTGAGCCATCACCACACATTTTCACCGAAATTAGGATCTGATCTTGCAAAATAATTTGATTTGGTTCTTTTGGAGTTTTCACAATCTTCCTTCGCATTTTATTTTGGGTCTTTGAGTGATTGCTTATGTGTTGATAAAATTGCTTGCTTACGATAGATTGATCAGAGTGTGACGAGTAGAACTATCTGGAATTATGAGTGCGGAGAATCTTCATCAATAGTACAAGGCAAGTTCACACTTAGATCATATTTTTCCTATACCCAATTTTTACTATGCATTAGTTCACACCCTTACAAGTTTGCATGAGTAGGATTGGGAATTGGGGCTTTGCTATGTAGTTCATGAGGTATGAACCTATGATCTTTGAAACACCCCGGGAATATACGTTATGCTACATATTGCTTAGCCATGCTCGTAGACAGGGATTGGTATGTGAGATTCATGAAAGTTGTGAGAGTAATAATAACTAAGGTAAAATTTAAGGTGGCAACACTAATACACATCTGGGTGGATTGGTTGCGGGCACCTAGAGAATCCAGTGTTGTCCTAGGAGATCCCGGAGGACCTGTGTGATCATCCTACGGAATGCCACACAGGCTCAAAGGGATCATATAATTATTCATGCCTAGAAACTTATGTGTGCAATCACAAGCCATTATGGGCTCTGGCATAGTTGAGTAAGTTGTGTGACCTCTTTTAGTGGTAGACTAGTAGATGTAGGAGGAAGTAGGTGTACCAGTCTACCCAGAGTAAAGATTTAATTCTTCTGAAAGGCTATGTCTCGATCTTCCGATCATGGATGCGGTCGAGTCTTGTGGGGAAAAGTGCGCAAACCTCTGCAGAGTGTACAAACTAATCATGATTAGTCGTGTCCCCGGTTACGGACATCTTGAATATCTGGTATTTGAATTATTGGTTGATCTCATCACTCTATTTAATTAATGTATTGGGTTATTAATAATTTGGGAATTTTGGGATTGAGTTGGAGGAACCTTCTCAATATTGGCATAAACTTGGTAGTAAAATAAAATTTATTCCTTTGTTGTAGGAAAAAAATAGCTTTATGCAAAAATTAAACTTAGAGCCTCCACCAGCCAAATGTGCATATAGAGATAGATATATACATTTTTATTCTATGGTATGAAATTGCCACTACATTCAATGTACTGACCTACACGGCTGCAATGTCTAATGTTGCAGGAATCTTACGACGAGTAAGTGATATGTTAGGGTTACGATGTCTACACTCAACTTTGCCATTGGTGTTGTTGGGACTCCACAACTTTATTGTTCCTTCTGCTATATGGACTGAGGTAATAGTATTTACATTATTATTTTACATGTGATTGAGCTTTGTTATAAATCCTCGAGTACTGTGTGTGTCAGCATACCGATCCAGTGATGACACTTAAGCACAGAGACTTGATCCATTTGGTTCGGGTCGCTACAAGATTGCTATCTTGGTTTGTGCATTTTGCATAGTGGCCATATCAAAAAAAGGAATAAGCTTTTATAAGCAAAAGAAAAGGAGAGCAAAAAGCTTGTAAGCAATAGCCATAGCATCATACCACATTGCACATAAGATTGTCATATCCGATCATCTTGATAAGAACACCGGGAACATCATACACATAACATACTTGGGATAGAAAGCTCATACATTTTGCATCTTATAGGTTGTGCACAAGTGTCGTATCCGCCTATTGAGCAATCGTGTTAGCGTCTCGAGAGTTGTGCAACATGAGCGTTTTCCGTGGATTACACATTTTGTGCTCACTCCTTGGTTACACGACCCCATTTATCTATCTCTGTGTGTGTTTTCGTGTGCCACATATTGCTATTGGTCTACTTGTTTCACCTGCTAATTGTGAATCTTTTCCAACATTATTAACTCTTGCTAACATTTTGCATCAAAGTTTTGTGCCAATATCCTCACCAAGCTCCACCATAAGCCTTACTTGTGTAGGTGTGCGAATTGACAAGATCCGGTACCAATTGTGCTATTTCCTTGATACATTATTGAGTGGTCATTGATCCATCTTCAACATTGGATAAGTTACATTGGTCTAGTTCTTCCCTTTCTTCCACTCACATTTGCTCGAGTTTTGTGATGGATAGGCGAGGCATTTCATCTCCGGTCTTCGACAACAATGACGGCGCAAACAACTACATCACCAAAGCGTCCATCTTCAATCTACAACGCCAAATGCAAGGCGCACAATCAAGATTGCGAGGGCGCATTGACAACCTCGCCATCGACATATGACACTCCGAAGCACGTAAAAGAGACTACTTTGACAACAAGTTTTCCGCACAAAAGGAGGAGAAAGATGCAAGGATGGAGGAGATTCAGGTTTTGGTCAAGTCTACTTCCCCTTCGTCATCTCCAAGGCGACGGCGAGCAAGTCGATCACATTTGGAGCGGCCACATGAAGAAAGTACCACGCGGCACTATCATCATCTTCTAGGTCACTGCCAAGACCACGGACGAGACCATGAAGAGCGACCTTCGGGACGAGAGATGGCTTCTCTGCCACCCCGTGCACACGGGCCTTGGACCCCTATGCACACGGGACCCCATGCACATGGCCTCCTACACCCCTGTGCGCACGGGCCTTACAGAACCACAACATCGACAACAAAGCTACGGCCTCTTCAACAACTTTGGCATCTTCAGCAAGTGCTACCAAGGAATCTTCACCTTTGGACGTACATCTTCGCCTACTTCCGACGAGTACGCCTACTTCGACGTCATCAAGTCCAAGGTGATGACCTATGAGCGAAGGCGACACTTCCATCTTCGGAAGCCCCTCAAGGAAGACGGTCGAGCATGGGAAATTCCCTTGAATCATGGAGACGAGCTACGAGGTACCACATTATATGGGCCTCATACAAGATGGCGACAAGACGGTCGAGCAAGGGCCATCCCCTTCGACCACGGCGACGAGCATGAACCTCTTCACCAACATGAAGACGGCACCCCATTGGGACTCATACTCCGAGTCTAGCTACGACACCGCACATGAGACCTTATCTTTGGTCTTGGAGGAGAGTGATGATGTGCCATCTTCGGCCTTCATCCGCGGCTACGACCACGACATGATTGAGCATGGAGACATTTGCACCTACATCTCTCTGACACCGACATATGACGAGATGCCCCAATTCCCATGTGAGGAGAGCCACCCCACCATGAGTGATATGAGTGACTCCACCATATGTGACATTGAGAGCATTTCCTATGAGAGGATGAGTGTGACCACCACTAGCCCCACACATGAGAGCATGCCACACACCCTATGTGAGGTCGAGAGCCATTTGAGTGACTCCACCAACCGTGTGAGTGAGAGCATCTTATCAGGAGTGAGTGAGCCACAACACTTAGTGAGTGAGGTAGTTGAGACACCATGTGAGGCCACTATGATTTCTAACGACTTAACCTCTACTCCGAGTGTGTTTTCTTCTTTGGTGCTAGGTCTCCTACATGACGACATGTCTACCCTCGATGAGTCCATACCTCCAACGACGACGATGGCCATGGTGGACGATGATGCACCCCCACATGGTTCCATCATGATGAAGATGACTATGACTTGGTCTTCGACACCTTACCTACGACACATGGTCGATGCTCCAAAGGTAACATAGGCCATGGTGCTTCACTTGTCCCACTAGTGGACTATCTTACGAATGATTGCTTGCATAATAATGACACACCTATTACCATTCTTCATGCTAGTGCGACTTTCCTCATGTCACGACTTACCAATTTATGATGAATATGATGATGAGCATGTTGAGTTGCCTAGTTGTGATGCTATGCTCCATAGGATATAATGTAAAAATTCTATTGGTCACATTATGTTTGACGATCCTTTAAACTTGTCATATGCTATGAGTGAGATCTCCCATCTTGCATCATTACAATCTCAACATAGTACCTATGCATGCCCCATTAAAATAAATCCCATTTGCACTTATGGCATAAATGACAAGATGATGGTTATTGGCTTTTGTTTTTCATGTGATGATATTGCCACGCTTCCTTTACATGATTTGCACAATTCATCTACTATGCCATGCCATGATCACATTGTTCCAAATATGCATTGTTTTGGACGTTCTCAATATTCTCCATGTGACATTTCCACTAATGATCATGAGGAGATCCCCATAGTTTCCTCGTACATATTAGGCGATTTTGATGTATTCTATAATTTGAATGATTCCCATGATTGTATGCACCATATGCATTCCATGAATAACAATTCTCTACATATTTCTCATGATGTATTACACAATTTGAGTCTCCATTATGCTATACATAACAACAAACCCATCATGATGGATGACATGTTTCTATATCATGCATCTCATCTATTTGAGCATTGGATATTTTGTGCTAACCAACACATGCACGTATGCATCATAATGGATGATGTGTACATATACCACACGCACACAATTTTTCCTTTGCTTTTGTTTTATGTAGGTACTCACATATACTTGTCAACCTCTCAATCCCAAGAGTTGACAAAACGAGCTCTTGAGAGCAACGACGATTTGGGATTCCGTGGACTATACTTACCACCGTTCCCTTCATGCTACGACTAAGCGCATCTCTTCTACTTGGCCCTCACATGGCTATGGGCTATATATCACTTGTCATCATATGCTCATTTTCCCGTGTTCACTTTGCATGTTATCCCTCTTTCCATGCCTTTGCCATGCAATTGTGACCCTTGCTTGCACTTACATATGATTCACCACTACACTATTTCTATGTGTATTTGTATGCTTGGTGGAGATCCTTGTTGCTATTGCCATGTTTACCATGTGCCACATGTTATTGATGCTTGTTGTATTAGGAGAGTCATGATGTCTCATTGCTATTTACATATGGGCTCTCGCCAATACAATGATGATACTTTATGCATATCTTGTTTTCATGCTTGTGATATGTCACGTGCATTATGTATGCTCACTATTTGCACACATGACATGATTGCCATGATTACCTCTAGTATGTTGCATCTTCGCACTACTAGCTTGCATGACTTGGTCACTATGATTGCTTGCCTTGTCGTATCACCCATGTTCCATTCTTACTCGCTTTCTTGGGTTGATGACATATATGTTCATGCCTCTCACATGATGTATCTTGATCATTTTCGCTTGTCTCCATTAGTTGCAACTCTCATATCCACTTGTAGTGAGTGCAACCATGCTATGCTTATTGATCTTGGAGACTTTGGCACCTTACTTGTGATGCATGCTTGTTTGATTGAGCCTATTGTATTAGGTTGTTCTCGCATCATATGCCTCCATACTATGAAATGCTCCCCTGTCCTTTCTTTTGATGAGCATGATGCATACACTTGTTGGGTATCTTACCACATGAATGATAGGTTTTGCACTTCCGCTAACCTCATTTGTTTTTCCGAGTGTTTGTCATGTTCTTTCGTTTTTTAAGGATTCACAAGGTGGTACCATGACGAGACAACTTGGTCATGTGAAGGCGTACACGTGCGTGACACCAACATTTTTGACATTCTCATAAAGGTGAACTCCTTCCTTTTGCGCCATCCTCAAATACGCATCTTGGATGGGTCATTCTTTCATTGTTGTCTCCTTCTTCTTGTCTACATGATACATCTATTGGATGGAGGAACGACATTGCAGATGAACCCTATGGACTTTCAAGTTGAGGAGTGCCATGACATCGAGCTATGGTACAACACCACCCATAACAAATTTGCATCTTATGCATAGATTGCCTCACATTATGATTGCCATGTTGCATCTTGTATTTCTATGTCATCCATGACATATGAGCTTGTACATTTCTTTAGCAAATTTGTTGTGATATTTCTTGATGGCATATTCATACATAATGATCACATTGCCCATCATCAATTGCATGATCACATAGTCACACTAAGCACCAATTACCATGTTCATGCTTTTGACACACCGTCCCATTATGCCATCATTTTGCACAATGGTAGAATTTGTAGTTTTGTGCACCATCACAAGCACCATACCATTGTGTGCATGACGAATGAATTTGCTCCCATGAATGCATTACATATCATTCTACATATTTTGGATAAGCATCATGTGTCTTGCCACGCACAATCTTTTCGAATGGACTCATGCTTCCTTAATGGACGCATTGTGCGTGCTAAACATTGTATTTCCAAGTGTCCCTTGTGTTTGCTCGTTTTGCATGTATACCATCCCGGCGACATCTTGAAGGATTGTGCCATCACATACACTCCGTCTGACAACACATACATCCATGCCTACCGTGTACATGGCGATACAGTTTATGATCCGAGGTCGGATCTTTCCCAGGGGGAGGGGATGATGCGGAGCATCCCACGGTCATATCCATGTACACCTTCATAGCACCTCAAGCCCCAAGTGGACCGACCGGACTTAAGGTGAACCCGCTCCTCTTCGTGATTTACATGAATATCTATTGGACTTGGTTGCTACCTCACCATGGAACGTTGTGCATCATTAGGTACGAGGGTGACCGCCACCAAGAAGCTAGGGAGCTTCTCGGAGGCCAAGGAGAAGGACTCCAAGGACACAAGGAAGAAGAAGGAGTGCACGAAGTTCATCTCTGCACTTCCCATACGACCCCGTGCCCACGGCCCTCGAAGACCCCGTGCGCACGGGCTATATAGGGAGCTGGCGCTGGAGCACACCATGCACATGTGCTTGTACCGTGCCCACGGGACCCCCATGCGCACGGGACCAACTTACCCCGTGCGCACGGGCTCATCAGGATGGACGAGCAAGAGTCGCCTATTGGGCCTCCACTTCGTCCCTTTCCTCCACCTACCTATATATATCCCTCTCCCTCCTCCATTTAGACTTAGCAAAGTAGTTGATAGACATTAGAGAGCTTTGCTCCTTGTATGCACTCCTCTAGGAGATCATGACCTCCTAGGAGAAGATCCCCTTGTGGATTCAAGACCTCCTCTTGGGGAAGACTATCATCAAGACCTCATTCCTCATAGGATTGGGATGAACTAGTTACCTAGTATCATTCCTTTGTTGTTCTTGGACCATTGTGACCTCTTGTGTGTTCTTGGATCTAGCATATGTGTGATTGGATCTAGTTGATTTGAGTGTTTTCCCTCTCTTGTGTTCTTCGTGTTCTTGGGGATTTCCCCTCCAATTCGTGAAAGATCCCATCTTAGGTTTCCACCCTACAACATCTAGCTTGTAATATAAAGCTTGTATGACTTTAATTTGTGTCTAGAGTTGTGTTGTGATATCTTCCCTTGAGTCCCTGATCTTGATCTTACACATTTGAGTGTATGATTGAATCGGGGGCGTCAGAAGTTGGTATCAGAGCCGACTGCCTGTAGGTAGCCCCCTTTCCAACTCCTTGGCCGAAGTTGAGTCTAGTCCTTGAAAAACTTTTACTAACATTGATTGTGTGGCTTACCGGCCCACGTCACAAATGGGTGGTATTAGGATCTTTTATTCCTCGTCTTTATTTTGGGATTCTGATCTCTCTTCTCTTCATGATCGTACACATTATGTGTGTATGATTAGTGTACGATTGAATTGGGGGCATCACATTAAGGTGGACTCGGAAGCTACACGCCTAAACATGACCAAGACTGCCTATGTCGAAGACTTAATGTATACTCTAAGATATCTCCTGCCGCCTCCATGCGATCTCCTGGATGCCGACCATGTAACCCTAGATACCCTACCTGGCGTGTATATAAGCCAAGGGGTTTAGCCCGTGAGGGGAATGAATCACAATTATATTCACCTAGCCCTAGGGTTAGAACACAACTTACGATCTCGAGGTAGACCACACTTGTACTCGATGCATCTCTATTAATATGAGCAAGAGCAGGACGTAGGGTTTTACATCCATCAAGAGGGCGTGAACATGGGTAAACATCGTCTCCTTTGTTCCTGTTACCACCGATCCGAGATCCATAGGTCGGGACCCCCTACCCCGAGGTCTGCCGAATTTCACACTGACACTCATGCTTTCATTAAGAGTTCTGTTGTGCGATCAACAGAGGGATTGATGGCTCATCTACAGATCAACTGCGGCATCGGCTACGGGAAATTATACGTCCCCGACAAACCTTTCATGTTTGGTAGCATGATATTTTGCGCCGACTCGGCGGGCCATCTAGCATCAGTCGAGAACTATGCCCCAGATCAGACCGTGACTTTAGAGGCTTAGAGTACACCGCGGATTCCCGCAGCGAGCTCGTTCTGTCAGCCTCGACTCCAGAACTGGTCTCCTTTGAGGATGTCGAATCAGGCTCCCCGGCACCATCGGAGGAACCAAACATGTTAACCCCAAGCAATATCGTCTCGGCATCAAGCCCTGGCTCTAGTCGCCCCCCCATCTCAGGAACTACATCGGATTTAGAACCGACATGTGTGCCGGATCTGGAGTTAACTTCAGATCCTCACCATGTTGAAGACATGCCGGGCTATACGCCGGATGTACTTCGAGTTATCCCCGCCTAAAGCCAGGCCATGAACCCCGATGAATTATCTCAGCTACATGAGATGCTCGACTGCATCCAGAGCATATCAATCTCAGATGGCAAGACCTCGGTTTATGACAGGACCGGACTTAAAGCCGATGACCGGGAAATTTACGTCCCAACCACCACCCACCTAGTCGCCCTGGTCGATGATTTAACCGATGTGTTAGAGTATGACGAGGCCATTGACATGAATGAGGATCTCGATGGCCCTACAAAAAACACCTCGCCGTTGATAAACACCAGCAACTGGACCGCGACATCTACTTACGATATATATATGGTCGACACTCCTAGAAACCCATCCAGACATCAACGTAGACGCGGATGGGGCACCAACAGAGACCCCAGCATGAACAATGCCAAAGCCGATAATGACGGTGCAGAAGCCGACGAGGCTGACGATCAAGGGGAGGATCTTCAAGCCTCCCCAAAGCGACACGCCAACCCCGAAGGAATCCTCGAGGACCTGGACCCTGACGACCTCTTTGAAGGGGATGACTTCAATTATATGCCAGAATTTGAGGAATACGAGAGCCTTGGTACCGAGGACTTCATAGTCTCTGAAGACCCTAGCGAGCAAGAACGCTTCCGGCAGCGCCTCGTCTTCACCGCCCGAAGCATGAAACGGAAGCAGCAACAGCTGCATGCCAATGAAGATGCACTGAATGAGAAGTGGGTCCAAATACTCGCCGCTGAGCAAGATCTCGAAGAACGGCGCCGTAGTGCACCGAAATCTTATCCGCACAGGCATTTGCTGCCTGAGTTTGATGAAGAACTAACCGATGATGTGTCTTTTATGCGCGGCCGAGCGGATCAACCTGACTGACCAACTAGAGGGTGCAACAGGCCATCATGGGAAAGATTCCTCACACAACTAGTGGCACGCCGTCACGACAAGGACCCTGATGACTACTTAGATCCTCATGATGTTCGATGTCGGATAGAGGCAAACCGGGCACCGCCTCGAACCATTTACAGTTCAAGAAGACGCGAACCTGCGGGATTCGGCGGCTATGGGGCCTGGCTGGACAGGGATGGCCGAGCTTGGGACCAAGCCTATGCACAGAATTCTCCAGATGTCTAGCGCGACAATGCTGGGACCCGAGGCCCCGCTCACCCAATCTATTTGACAGACAGGGTAACAGAACATCAATTCTTGGATGAGTTTGAACCCATTAACATAGAACCATACGGCGACATGACTAATCGAGCTGTATGGATCAAGGATTTCGTCCTACATATATATATGGCCAACGGAGATGACCTCCATGCTATCAAATATCTGCCGCTCCAGTTAAATAGGCTAGCGAGGCATTGTCTAAATAGCCTGCCTCCTCACTCCATCGGGAGCTGGGAAGCACTCGAGGACACATTTAGGGCAAATTTCCAAGGCACCTATGTCCGACCTTGCTACATGTAATCTGCGTTGGTATTTCCCCGAAGATGAGGGGATGATGCAGCACAGTAGAGGTAAGTATATCCCTCGATTATGAAACCAAGGTTATCAATCCAGTAGGAGAACCAAGCAACACTATGTTAACAGCACATGCACACAAACAACAAATACTTGCAACCCAACGCATAAAGGGGTTGTCAATCCCTCAATGGTATTGAGATAGATTAAATTGTATGAGATTTTATAAATTGATCTAACTAACACAAAATAAAATAAAATAAATAAAATTGTAGGAAGGTATTTGTGGGTTTAATATATGAGAGGAAATAGACTCGGGGCCATAGTCCTCACTAGAGGCTTCTCTCGAGAAAATAGCATACAGTGGGTAAACAAATTGCTGTTGGGCAATTGATAGAAAAGCAAATAATTATGATGATATCCAAGGCAATGATCATGTACATAGGCATCACGTCCAAGATTAGTAGACCGCAATGATTCTGCATCTACTACTATTACTCCACACATCGACCACTACCCAGCATGCATCTAGTGTATTAAGTTCATGGAGAAACGGAGTAATGCATTAGGAAAGATGACATGATATAGACAAGATGAACTCACAT
Organism: Triticum urartu; assembly: GCF_056163025.1. Lineage (NCBI taxonomy): Eukaryota > Viridiplantae > Streptophyta > Magnoliopsida > Poales > Poaceae > Triticum > Triticum urartu. Next base: position 265,013,150 of record NC_141878.1, on the reverse strand, counting down.
ATGAATAAACCCCATCTTGTTACCCTTAATAGCATGCGTGTCATGTCTCTTTCTATCACTGAGATTGAGGACCGCAAGATCAAACCCATCACAAAGCACCTCTTCCCATGGCAAGATAAATCAATCTAGTTGGCCAAACCAAACGAGTAAATCAGAGAAGAAATATGAGGCTATAACAATCATGCATAAAAGAGTTCAGATAAGAATCGAATAATATTCATGGATAGATCTGATCATAAACTCACAATTCATCGGATCCCAATAAACACACCCCAAAAAAGAGTTACATCAAATAGATATCCAAGAACATCAAGGGGAACATTGTATTGAAGATAAAAAAGAGAGAAGAAGCCATCTAACTACTAACTATGGACCTGTAGGTCCATGGTAAACTACTCACACATCATTGGAGGGGCCTCAAGGATGATGAAGAACCCCTCCGTGATCGTTTCCCCCTCCGACAGAGTGCCGGAGAAGGCCTCTAGAGGATCTCGTGGTTCTGGAACTTGCAGCGGCGGAAAAAGTATTTCTTGGACTCCCCTAGGGTTTTTGGGATTTTAGAGTATTTACAGAGGCGGAGGTAGGTCAATGAGGTGCCTATGGGCCCACTACCCACCGGGGCGCGCCAAAGACCCCTGGCACACCCTAGTATCTAGTGGGCCCCATCTTCATCTTCTTGTGTACTCTAGAAGCTTTTGGGGTCGCTTATCACCAGAAAAAAATCTCCAAAAATTTTCATGGCAATTGGACTTCGTTGGGTATTGATGTTCTGCAAAGTAAAAAACAAGCAAAAAACAACAACTGGCACAGGGCACTAGGTTAATAGGTTAGTCCCAAAAAATGATATAAAGTTGCTAGTAAATGTATATAAAGCATCCAAGATTGATACTTTAATAGCATGGAACAATCAAAAATTATAGATACGTTGGAGACGTATCAAGCATCCCCAAACTTAATTCCAGCTTATCCTCGAGCAGGTAAATGATAAAAACAGAATTTTGATGTGGAATGCTACCTATCATATTCATCACATATTCTTTTCTTTCGTAGCATGATCATTTGGACTTTAGATTCAAAGCAATAGTCTATAATTTGACATGAAGACATCAATACTCAAGCATGTCAACAAGCAACCATGTCTTTCAAAATATCAATGCTAAAGAAAGCTATCCCTAGCCCATTATGCTCAATCATTGATCCATTCATGAAACACACTCAAATATTAGCTACATCCAATGCACAAGTATGATAGTGTTCCCTAGTCGGTGCTTTATAAGAGAAGATGGAGACTCAATGTGACGCCCCGAGACCGATGCGCCAGGTGTCTTCCAGTTATTCACCGACGTTGCCATGTCATTTGCTTGCGTGTTGCATCTTGTCATGTCATCATGTGCATTGCATCATCATGTTTTCAAAACTTGCATTAGTCCGGGTCTCCCAGTTCCTTCCGTTGTCCGTTCTGAGCCCAGACACACTTGCACACGCCCGCGGCATGTCTGAAATAGTATTTTATAAGTAGCCAGAAAATGTTCTCGGATTGGGTTGAAAGTTGGCGTGCGTTCTTATTATAGTGTAGATAGACCGCGTGTCAAGTTTCATCGCATTCGGAGTTCGTTTGATAGCCCAACCGTTAAACTATAGCGGCATTATAGCCGGTCTAACGTCGGACGTTTTCGGTCTCCGAAAACAGTCGCCGGGCCTCCCTCCCTTCTCTTCTCTCAGCTCGAGACCGTCTACACAATCCACTACCTACCGCCAGGCCTAGCCGAAGCCCTCTCATCAGCCCGTGGACCTCCTCGCGCGCGCGTCCGAAAGCTGTCCTGGACCCGACCCGGATAGTCGTTACCGTTGTGCCCGGATCATCCCCAAACATCTACAAACTGTCTCCGTTTTGTTAATTGGACTTCCTAACATATTTTTTCCCGTCCGTCCGATTACGATCGGAGGGACGAGATAGCCCCTAGCCTAACCCACTCGCTAATTCCTAGGGATCCATGCCACCGCTGCCACTACTCCGCATCACATCACCCAGATCCGTTGACACCCACCTCCTCTGTTTCCGTGCCTGTCCAACCCCGCTCCTCGTCCCGATCCCCATGATCGTTTCTTCCTCGTTGGCCTGCATAGCAGCCAGCCGCAGCGCCTCCCCTCATTTTCAACCCTGAGCCCAACTGGTGGCCGAGGAGCCAGTGTGCCGAGCTCCCTCGCCGGAGCAGTAGCTCCTACCTTCCCCAGCCTCCTCTGCTCCCATGGCGTCGAGCCCTATGTCCGCTCCTCCTGCATCCTCGTCTCGGACTAAACCCAGGCTGTGCCACGCCTACCTCCTCCTCTTAATCCTCATGCTCCTCCCCTTTCTTTTTCCCCATATCTCTCACGTCGCCTCCCTGCAGGAACCGTGCAGTGCTGCCGCCCTTGGAACTCCTCCGCCATGGACGCCAGGTCCCAAGGTCCCCGCTACCTCCGCTTCGATTCGGCAGGAAACAAGACCCGAAGACCTCTCGCGCTTGGATCCGAACGCCACCGAGCTCCCTTGTTAACCCCTCCCCATCTTGCCACTCGCCGGAGTCCTCAGTGCCGACGTGCCCTGCCGCCATGTCCCATTCCCGGCCGCCAAGTCCCACGCCGCCGCTGGTCTTCTTCCTGTCGAGGAGAGGAGGACGACGCCTCTGCCTCAAGTCATTCGACACGGCCACGTTGACCTTTCCCCGAGCGAACCAAGCAGGTCGGCCCAGCACGCCCTGCCGGCCACTCGCTCTCTAGATCTGGGCCAGGCCCGCGGGGTGAGATGCCTTCCCCCAGCACCCGTTACTGCTGGGCCAACCAGATCCGGCCCGTAATGTGTTTTTTTCATAGAACGCTTTACTATTTTTCCAGGGAACGTCAGTTTTGCCGAAAAGCCCCTAGAGTCCATGCATTTAATAAATCACCAACCAGGCATCTTTTGTAAGAGCTTAATATATGAAACTTGCTTAGAATTTTGTGTAGATTAATAATTTGAAACTTTCATCTATGTTTAAAATGGTTAAAATGATGTTTGCCTATATTTTGCCACATTGCCATGTAAAATGCTTTAATTCATAACTTATTAACCGTAGCTCCAAATTTAATAAACTTTATATGTAAATGGGGTAGAATTTTTCCTAGTTTAACATGGTGGCATCACTTTGCATGTTTAACAACTTTAAAGTATGGTTTAGGGCAGAACAGTACCAAACCTTAAAATATGCACATGAGGAGTTTCTGGACTTCTTGTTTGTTGTTCCGGCCTCATTTAAACTTGACTAGATATGTAGTTTTACATTGCTTCACCCTCTTGCCATGCTAACAACATTTAATATAGTTGGGTACATAAACAAGATCAAACTAATAAGTCATGTGGTGTTTCGTCAATATGCAACTCGTTGCATATTGTGCTCCACTTAATTTGTAGGATTGTTTGTGCACTTTGCCATGCCATGCTTCATTAAACCGGACATGCATCATGCTTGATTATGCATCATGCCATATTTATGTGATGTTTGTTCACTATGTTGTTTGCTTTCTTTCCGGTGTACTTCTTCTCGGTAGTCCGGTAACGTTGCGTTTGTGAGGATACGTTGGCTACGTCTATTTGTCTTATTCATGGACTCGTTCTTCTTCCTTGCGGGATCTTAGGCAAGATGACCATACCCTCGAAATCACTTCTATCTTTGCTTGCTTAGATGCTCGCTCTTTTGCTATGCCCATGCTATGATACCTACCACTTGCTTATCATGCCTCCCATATTGCCATGTCAAACCTCTAACCCACCTTGTCCTAGCAAACCGTTGTTTGGCTATGTTACCGCTTTGCTCAGCCCCTCTTATAGCGTTGCTAGTTGCAGGTGAAGATGGAGTTTGTTCCATGTTGGAACATGGATATTTGTTGGGATATCACAATATCTCTTATTTAATTAATGCATCTATATACTTGGTAAAGGGTGGAAGTCTCGGCCTTATGCCTGGTGTTTTGTTCCACTCTTGCCGCCCTAGTTTCCGTCATATCAGTGTTATGTTCCTGGATTTTGTGTTCCTTACACGGTTGGGTTATAATGGGAACCCCTTGACAGTTCGCCTTGAATAAAACTCCTCCCGCAAGGCCCAACATTGGTTTTACCATTTGCCACCTAGCCCTTTCCTTTTCCCTTGGGAGTCGCGCTCCCGAGGGTCATCTTTATTTTACCCCCCCCCCCCGGGCCAGTGCTCCTCTGAGTGTTGGTCCAACCTGTCAGCTGCCGGTGGCCACCAGGGGCAACTCTGGGCTGGTCTACCGGAACCTTGGACAATTCTGTGTGCCCTGAGAATGATATATGTGCAGCTCCTATCGGGATTTGTCGGCACATTCGGGTGGATTTGCGGGTTTAGTTTTTACCATTGTCGAGATGTCTTGTAACCGGGATTCCGAGTCTGATCGGCTCTTCCTGGGAGAAGGAATATCCTTCGTTGACCGTGAGAGCTTGTGATGGGCTAAGTTGGGACACCCCTGCAGGGTTTTGAACTTTCGAAAGCCGTGCCCGCGGTTATGGGCAGATGGGAATTTGTTAATGTCCGGTTGTAGAGAACTTGAAACCTTATTTTAATTAAAACGCATCAACCACGTGTGTAACCGTGATGGTCTCTTTCCGGCGGAGTCCGGGAAGTGAAGACGGTGTTGGAGTTATGCTTGAACGTAAGTAGTCTAGGATCACTTCTTGATCATAGCTTCACGACCGTGCTTTTGCCTTCTCTTCTCGCCCTCATTTGCGTATGTTAGCCACCATATATGCTAGTGCTTGCTGCAGCTCCACCTCATATATTTTACCCTACCTATAAGCTTAAATAGTCTTGATCGCGAGGGTGTGAGATTGCTGAGTCCCCATGACTCACAGATTCCTTCCAAAACCAGTTTGCGGGTGCCGATGATACCGTGCAGGTGACGCAACCGAGCTCAAGGAGGAGCTCGATGAAGATCGTGTTCGTTATGTTGTTCCGTTTCCAGTTGATCAGTACTGGAGCCCAGTTGGGACGATCGGGGATTTGTGTAGCATTTGGGGTAGTCTTCTTTTATTTTGGTTCCGTAGTCAGACCTTGATTGTATCTGTAGGATGTAATGCTTTATTCTTGTATTGTGTGAAGTGGCGATTGTAAGCCAACAATGTATCTCTTTCCCTTATGTATTACATGGGTTGTGTGAAGATTACCTCACTTGCGACATTGCTTACAATGCAGTTATGCCTCTAAGTCGTGCTTCGACACGTGGGAGATATAGCCGCATCGTGGGCGTTACATTCAATAAAAATAAAAATTGCATAAAAGTAAATAGATAGGCCCTTCGCAGAGGAAAGCAGAGATTTGTAGAGGTGCCAGAGCTCATAGATTAAATTGAGAGATAAAATTGTTTTGAGAGGCATGCTTTTCTTGTCAACGAAAACGACCGATAATTCCCAATATCTTTCACTCTAGATAAATCATAGGCGGTTCCCAAACATAAAATAAAGTTTATTTCCTTTTCCACCATTCTTTCACAATCCGTGGCTAGCTGTATCCACGTGTGCCTTCCATACCAACACTTTCCAAGGAATTTATTATGAACAACGTATATAATGTTTTTTTCATTTCGAGATTGGGCATCCCTATTACCTGCCACACTCTCGTGCAATGACAAGTGAATAAACACTCATCTTGAGAATAACATACCTAGCATGGAAAATATGGGCCACCCCTGCTGCTTCATGAGCGGTACGGGCCACAAAAAGGAAATTCATTTTGAAAATTAGAGCTGGCACATACAAATTTACTTGGAACGAGATGGCATATAGGTAGGTATGGTGGACTCATTTGGCACAACTTTTGGATTTAAGGAGTTGGATGCACAAGCAGTATTCCCTCTTAGTACAAATGAAGGCTAGCAAATAGATTGAGAAGCGACCAACCAAAAACCAAAACTATCATAAACGAGCATTGAACATAACTAACACTAAATAATGCACCACATGTCGGTACACTATGAACGGGGCCATTAGTGCCCCGGACTTATGCACTGACGGTGATAGCATCCCTGACAAGAGGCCTTGGTGGGAACCAGCTCAAGCTAAAAGAGCGGCTCTTCATGAGATCAAGGAGCGCATCAAGAAGACCAAGACAAGCCACCAAGTTGAAGCTGGCTCTTGCCGGCAAGGCGAGCCCGTCAAGATGAAGGCCTGGCAGGCGCCAAGCCCAACAGGCCATCACCAACCCACCAGTGCTCCACCTCACCAAGAAGATAGTCACCCATCGGTGAGGTGTCGAGCTCGCAGGCGGTTAAGTGAAGCTTCTCGGGCATATGGCAGTCCGCTGGAGGGAAAATTACCTTTATCGACACCCGTCGTAATGGCATGTCAAGCTAATAGGAGGAAGATGAGCAAGCAGTCCGGCAACCTTGTTGGGGATCCCCCTCCTCACGAGACCTAGCGATGCATTTAATGCATTTTTTCCTAACTAGGAGAGTTAGGTATGATAATTCTATTCCTATCTAATCACCTTGTAAAGACCCTTTTGAAACTGTGGTAACCCCTTGATCAATAAAAGGAGGGCCAAGGCAACCTTTACAAGGGTTCGAACCCATTGCGACTTCACACGTAGGTACTCGTGCAGCTGCCCTCTCCTTGTGACTTGCCGGGAGAGAGTGCTACACGTGCTTGCACACACACACACACCCATCAATAAACCAAAGCATGGGTAGGGTTTAACGCTTCTCAGCGGCCCGAACCTGGGTAAATCATCATGTCCCTTGTCGTCTTGCTCTTTGCATCGCGTGCACCCCCTCACTAAACCAGCAAAGGAGCAGCCCCGTCCCATAGATTACCGGTTCCACACCTACATCTTTGGCATGCCAAGTAGGGGGCTGCGCGTCGACTTCATCAAGTTCAACATCTCCTTCACCTTTCATGGTGCCCAAGAAGAAGGGCTCCATGACGTCGAAGCCATCAACATCCAAACCCCCGCCACACGTGCCTGCGGGTAGCGCACGCAGCGCCGCTGCCACAAGCAATGCGGACGCCGTGGTGGGTGCGGCTAGCACAGGTGGTGTGGTCACCATGCCCACTACGGCGGGAGCAGGCGGTTGAGGCGGCGATTGTGCTGTTTTCAAAGTGAATGCCAAAGTTGGGAGGTATCCTCGGTGACAAGGCATGCCTGATCAACCCGGTCATTGACGAGCCTACGCCCAATGTCGCGGGCACCCCCCTTACAAGGTTGATGTGATAGCCTGGCTTAATAGGGATGATAGACTACTCATATCAATAAGGAATTCCTTCTTTTCCGGGAGCCCATCCGGACAGAACTCCAAAGTTAAGAGTGCTCAACTTGGAGTAGTGTCAGGATGGGTGACCGACCGGGAAGTTGCTCCCGGGTGCGCACGAGTGAGGACAAAGTGCGTAGAAAAGACTAGTATTGATCTGTGGGGCCAGTCTAGATCCCGCCAGGAGTAACGACCACCGGCGGGTGTGTCCGGGGCATTACAAGTTGGTATCAGAGCCAGGTTTATGTGATAGCCTAGCTTAATAGGGATGATAGACTACTCATATCAATAAGGAATTCCTTCTTTTCCGGGAGCCCATTCGGACAAAACTCCAAAGTTAGGCGTGCTCAACTTGGAGTAGTGTCAGGATGGGTGACCGACCGGGAAGTTGCTCTCGGGTGCGCACGAGTGAGGACAAAGTGCGCAAAAAAGACTAGTATTGATCTGTGGGGCCAGTCTAGATCCCGCCAGGAGTAACGACCACCGGCGGGTGTGTCCGGGGCGTTACAAGTTGGTATTAGAGCCGACCCTCGCGGTTGCATGGATGGTTGCGGACAGGTGCATGGTCATGTTGTTCATGACGTTTGTGACCCGTCGTGGCACCCGACATGGCACATGTACCAGACTGGATGCACAGATGTATGTGTGAAGAGGGAACGTTCCTGTGGCTCGACGAGCGGTTCCTCTGAGTGGGGGTGTATGTGATAGCCTGGCTTAATAGGGATGATAGACTACTCATATAAATAAGGAATTCCTTCTTTTCCGGGAGCCCATTCGGGTAGAACTCCAAAGTTAAGCGTGCTCAACTTGGAGTAGTGTCAGGATGGGTGACCGACCGGGAAGTTGCTCCCAGGTGCGCACGAGTGAGGACAAAGTGCGCAGAAAAGACTAGTATTGATCTATGGGGCCAGTCTAGATCCCGCCAGGAGTAACGACCACCGGCGGGTGTGTTTGGGGCGTTACAGTTGAGTGCCCAGCAACATCGCGGGTCGCGGCAAGTTCGTTGGGTATTTGCCTGGGCTGGCAAGCCCTGCTCGTCACGAGTATGCCACGGCAAGACGTTCACTGCACCTTCCCCAACAGGATTTCCGACTCGTCGTGGTTCTCCGTATGTGCATAATATACGGAGAAAAGGGTCCCGCGCGTGCAAGATTTCCAAGGGAACAAGGAGAAGAACCTTCCACCCCTCACGCTGAGAATTGCGGCGAAAAGGAAAAGCTAAGTTGAAAATTTTCTCAACTCCATTTCCTTGGTTATTTTTCTGTGATTCCCTTGTTTGGGATCAATGTTCGTATAGGAAACCTACATGCGAAGGAACCCTACCGTAATTATTCGTGCCCTTGTCAGTTTCGAGCCTGCTCAAAAGCTCAGGTGGCTGCGTTGAAAACGTCGAAGGGTAACTTGCCAGCGACAGTTCTACCAGGAGGCTACGAGGGGTCAGTTCCAAATGCGCTCGCGGCTAGTATTTGCCCTGGCAAGGTTCCAGCATGCGTAGGGTGCTTAATTATACAAGAACAGAAAGCAGAATAAAAGAAAGGGATAGCATACATCAATACATGCGATTCAAAGTCATATTATATCACAAAAGTAGCATAAATTTAACATAAGGAGAAATGTTTCTTTCGCATGGCAGCGCAGCGATGAGTGCGATGGCGGATTCAGTCAGTGCGATTGCCTTGGACCCTACGGACATTGAGGACCTTGTCGGCGATAGGGGCAATGACCTTGTCAATAGCAGTGGCATCTGTGTTTGCCGACAACTTCTTGAAGATGTTGGAGATGCCGAGGCCCGAATTGCGATGAACAAGGCTGACCTGCATGGTATAAAGCACGTCGCGGGCAAATTTTTGGGACTCATTGGCGAAGGAAGCATTCTGGTCTTCATGATACGTCTTCAATGCTTTGACCAGACCGCCGAAAAACTTGGTTAATCTGACATTGCCGACCTCATGCTTAGTAGTGGGAAAGCTCCAGGTTCTCATGTCCATGTCTGCGAGCTGCGAAGTGAGGCACTCCGCTATGTCGACCAGCTTGTTCGTCCAGAGGGAGTGCATCTATTGCACTTGATCAAGCTTGCCCTCAGCATCCTACCGGAGGATTTCTTCGGTAGCTAGCTTCTCCACCAAGATCTTTTCCCGCTCCTTGGTGGATTCGAGGATCTCCTCCAGGCCGGCAAGTTTGGACTTCAAGTCCTGGACCGCGTCATTGGAAATGGCAAGTTCCTGGCCTTTGGACGAGATCTGCTTCTGCAGCTCCTCTAGAGTGAGGGAGGTTTTCTGCACCTCAGCCTTGAGGGCCTCAACCTCCTCACCGCTGTCAACGAGCTCTTCCTTCAACTTGCCCGCTTGGGCCTCTTGGTCTACCTTGGCGGAAGCAATAGTCATGGCTTCATCAACAATTTCCTTGAGCTTGGCGGTGGCATGTAAAATCTGGGCTTCCATGGCTTCCTTGTGGTCATCCGCCAGCTTTTGGGTCCGCAGCTTCACGAACTCTTCAATTGGTGTGTTTTTGCTCTGCAAGGTGGCAGCAATGGTCAGCTCCCAGGTGGCAAGCTCCTTCCCTTTGGCGTTGAGCTTCCCTTCGCACTTCGTCAAATTGTCGTCACGGGCTAATGCTTGATACGTCTCCAATGTATCTATAATATTTGATTGTTCCATGCTATTATATTAACTGTTTTGGATGTTTTATATGCATTAATATGCTATCTTATATTATTTTTGGGACTAACCTATTAACCTAGAGCCCAGTGCCAGTTTCTGTTTTTTCCTTGTTTTTGAGTTTTATAGAAAAGGAATATCAAAAGGAGTCCAAACCAAATAAAACTTTCGCGATGATTTTTCTTGGACCAGACGACATCTAGAGAACTTGGAGAGGGGTCTAGAAGCTTCCCGAGGAGGCCACAAGCCTCATAGGCACGCTCAGGAGTTCTCCAACCCTAATCTTTGCACTATGAATTCCCAAATATTCCCAAACCAGCAGAAGCGTCCACCAAAATACTTTTCTGCCACTATAAGCCTCTATTCCCGTGAGATCCCATCTTGGGGCCTTTTATGGCACCCTGCAGGAGGGGGATTCGATCACGGAGAGCATCTACATCAACCTTGATGCCCTTCCGATGAAGCGTGAGTAGTTTGTCAAAGACCTACGGGTCCATAGCTTGTAGCTAGATGACTTCTTCTCTCTCTTTGATCTTCAATACAATGTTCTCCTCGATGTTCCTGGAGTTCTATCTGATGTAATATTTTTTTGCGGTGTGTTTGTCGAGATCCGATGAATTGTGGATTTGTGATCAGATTATCTATGAATATTATTTGAGTCTTCTCTGAACTCGTTTATGCGTGATTAAATATCTTTGTATTTCTCTTTGAATTATCGGTTTGGTTTGGCCAACTAGATTGGTTTTTCTTGCAATGGGAGAGGTGCTTAGTTTTGGATTCAATCTTGCGGTGTTCTCACCCAGTGAAAATGTAGGGGTAACGAGGCACATATTATATTGTTGCCATCAAGGATAAAAAAATGGGGTTTTCATCATATTGATTGAGTTTATCCCTCTACATCATGTCATCTTACTTAAGGCGTTACTCCGTTCTTATGAACTTAATACTCTAGATGCATGATGGATAGCTGATGAGGACATCAATACCATTGTTACACCCACAGCCCCTGTTGCTATACATACTGGACCAATTACTAGAGCTCGCGCACACCAATTGAATTATCAGGTACTTTCGTTTCTTGGTAACGATTCTAATGTTCATGAGAATATGATGCTGTCTAAATTGGATACATTTGTTTTGCTTACAAATGAAGGGCCTAGCTTGGACAAGAAAGATGAACCTTGGAGCCAGTTCAAGCATGAAGATGATGGCATGCGCAAGGGGAACAAGAACGGAGTTACAAGTGATGATTCCAGGACTTTGAAGCCACCATAATGAGTGCATGAAGCCTTGGATGAAATATACAAGATGCCACTTCATAAATTTTGTCCAGAGGCTATTCTAGGTGCTGCGTCACCTTATTTTTGGGCCAGGCCCATGTAATTTCGAAATACTTGATTATAGGCAGTTTTTAGAGTCCGTATGTGTGGGGAAACAAGAGTTAGGGTTGGTTTCGGACCCCTCCTCCAAGGGCCACGAAATTCCCCCTCTCTTCTCCATATATACAGCCCTTAGGGCATCGTTTAGAGTTTGGGTTTTGCTTAGATTAAAAGTTCACCATAGCTGCAACTTCGTGTACTTCGTTTGTGTCCAACGACCAGACCAAGGCGTCATAGAACCCCACCTTCATTAATAAAGCTTTCCTCTTTTATTCGCAATATCCAGATTGCAATCTCAGTTTCTTGCTTGTTCTTCGTTTGCTCGTAGGAAATAGACCCTCGTGGTCCGGTTGATCATGCTCCAGCGTGGTCGATAACCCTCGGAACTTGGTTTAACTATTGCTAAGGCGCGACGTCTTCGCACGTTCGTAGTTGGATCGTCAAAGTCGACTCCCACAAAAAATGATACCTATCTCATTGAAACATTGGGACACCTTCGCCGCTATCAAGTGGTATCAGATTTCCAGTTTGCTCGGTGAGATTTTACAATTTTTCGTAGTTTAGATCGAGTCTGTTCTTCATACCTACAGTCCACGAAAAAAAGCCAAAAAAATTTAGGGTTAGTTCATCATATCCGAACCAATCTGATACTTTGCATAGTCTTTTCAGTATTTTGCTTTGTTGCATTTGCGGTTGCATCGTCATGTCTAGTTGCTGGTCTTAGAGTCTAGTCTTTTAGAGTTTCGAGTTCTGGTCATAAGTTGTCACGCCGCCACCGCACCATCATCATCACCCCTGCCATCTACCACCACCGCTTATCCGCCATCGATCCGTCTCCATATACCATCACCAATCCGTATCCATATACCACCACCAATCCGTATCCATATACCACCACCAATCTATATCCATATACCACCACCGCTGCCATATCCTACCACCATATATCCACCACCAATCCGAGTTCCTTTTATATTAGGTTTGTTTTCGAGATCCGTTGAATTTCCGATTCGTGTTTCCTTGCCTGAGTAGGTTTCAGAAAAAAATCGCAAGCAAAAATATTTTTTCCCTATCCTATTTTAGGCTTTTCTGAGTCTTTTGAACCACGTGCCATAATAGGGATTTTTGGTCGCACTTTTTCGTCGTTGCTGCCCTGATTTCTGAATAAAATAGTCAAAAAAATTCCGTGCCCATCCTATCAGTTTGATGAGGGAAGAGTTTTAGACACTCGCCATCATAGTGATTTTTCGCAAAAAAATAGAGCGCAAAAAAGAGGAGCGCCAAAAAAACAGAGCGAAAAAAGTTCCAGAGTGTGCTTTTCCCTTGTTTACGTGCAGCGCCGTGATTTTGTTAGTGTTCTAGGCTCGCGTCTCTAGCACGGTCTAGCCTAGGACCAACACAGTACCATCGTTGAGCGTTTATTCAACTTTGCATCTCTGAATTGATTATTGCTGACCCTTTTTGCTACCATATTATAAGCCTTACCAGCTCCACATACATCTACGTCGTGCGTTTAATTTTCCCTGGTAATCGCTCTATCCAAGCTTTGAGAGTTTTGACTATGACGGTTGCCAATCACCGCCTGCTGCTGGGTAAGAACTGGTAAGAATTTGAGATTTGCTTGATGGATTTGTGACACCCACCACCACCTCTTGTTAGTAGTCTGTAGGATCATATTCTTGTGTGTTTCTATTGCTGCTCGCCATGGCAGGATCACAAGCCGATGAGACTGACTGGAAGAACATGATGAATAAGGAGTTGCATGATAAATTTCAGCAAATGATGATTGGACAGGTGCAAGATGTGCTAAATGTTGGAAATATGCCCTAGAGGCAATAATAAAATGGTTATTATTATATTTCTTTGTTCATGATAATTGTCTATTGTTCATGCTATAATTGTGTTATCCGGAAATCGTAATACATGTGTGAATACATAGACCACAACACGTGCCTAGTGAGCCTCTAGTTGACTAGCTCGTTGATCAAAAGATAGTCATGGTTTCCTGACTATGGACATTGGATGTCATTGATAACGGGATCACATCATTAGGAGAATGATATGATGGACAAGACCCAATCCTAAGCATAGCTCAAAGATCGTGTAGTTCGTTTGCTATAGCTTTTCTGAATGTCAAGTATCATTTTCTTAGACCATGAGATTGTGCAACTCCCGGATACCGTAGGAGTGCTTTGGGTGTGCCAAACGTCACAAGGTAACTGGGTGACTATAAAGGTACACTACAGGTATCTCTGAAAGTGTCTGTTGGATTGGCACGAATCGAGACTGGGATTTGTCACTCCGTATGACGGAGAGGCATCTCTGGGCCCACTCGGTAATGCATCATCATAATGAGCTCAATGTGACCAAGTGGTTGATCACGGGATCATGCATTACGGTACGAGTAAAGTGACTTGCCGGTAACGAGATTGAACGAGGTATTGGGATACCGACGATCGAGTCTCGGGCAAGTAACATACCGATTGACAAAGGGAATTGTATACGGATTGATTGAATCCTCGACATCATGGTTCATCCGATGAGATCATCGAGGAGCATGTGGGAGCCAACATGGGTATCCAGATCCCGCTGTTGGTTATTGACCGGAGAGTCGTCTCGGTCATGTCTGCGTGTCTCCCGAACCCATAGGGTCTACACACTTAAGGTTCGGTGACGCTAGGGTTGTTGAGATATTAGTATATGGTAACCCGAAAGTTGTTCAGAGTCCCGAATGAGATCCCGTACGTCACGAGGAGTTCCGGAATGGTCCGGAGGTGAAGATTTATATATAGGAAGTCAAGTTTCGGCCATCGGGAAAGTTTCGGGGGTAATCGGTATTGTACCGGGACCACCAGAAGGGTCCCGGGGGTCCACCGGGTGGGGCCACCTATCCCGGAGGGCCCCATGGGCTGAAGTGGGAGGGGAACCAGCCCCTCGTGGGCTGGTGCACCCCCCTTGGGCCTCCCCCTGCGCCTAGGGTTGGAAACCCTAGGGGTGGGGGCGCCCCACTTGGCTTGGGGGGCAAGCCACCCCCTTTGCTGCCGCCCCCCTTGGAGATTGGATCTCCTAGGGCCGGCGCCCCCCTAGGAACCCTATATATAGTGGGGGGAGGGAGGGCAGCCGCACCCTAGCCCCTGGCCTCTCCCTCTCCCTCCCGTGACACTCCTCCCTCCCCTATGCTTGGCGAAGCCCTGCCGAGATCAATGTTGCTTCCACCACCATGCCGTCGTGCTACTGGATCTTCATCAACCTCTCCTTCCCCCTTGCTGGATCAAGTTGGAGGAGACGTATTCCCAACCATACGTGTGTTGAATGCGGAGGTGCTGTCCGTTCGGCGCTAGGTCATCGGTGATTTGGATCACGATGAGTACGACTCCATCAACCCCGTTCTCTTGAACGCTTCTGCACGCGATCTACAAGGGTATGTAGATGCACTCCCCTCTCCCTCGTTGCTAGATGACTCCATAGATTGATCTTGGGGATGTGTAGAAAATTTTAAAATTCTGCTACGTTCCCCAACAGTGGCATCATGAGCTAGGTCTATCCGTAGTTTCTATGCACGAGTAGAACACAAAGCAGTTGTGGGCGTCGATATTGTCAATTTGCTTGCCGTTACTAGTCTTATCTTGATTCGGCGGCATCGTGGGATGAAGCGGCCCGGACCGACCTTACACGTACGCTTACGTGAGACTGGTTCCACCGATTGACATGCACTAGTTGCATAAGGTGGTTGGAGGGTGTCTGTCTCTCCCACTTTAGTCAGATCGGATTCGATGAAAAGGGTCCTTATGAAGGGTAAATAGAAATTGGCATATCACGTTGTGGTTTTGGCGTAGTTAAGAAACGTTCTTTCTAGAAATCTATAGCAGCCACGTAAAAACTTGCAACAACAATTAGAGGACGTCTAACTTGTTTTTGCAGCATGTGCCGTGTGATGTGATATGGCTAAAAGGATGTGATGAATGATATATGTGATGTATGAGATTGATCATGTTCTTGTAATAGGAATCACGACTTGCATGTCGATGAGTATGACAACCGGCAGGAGCCATAGGAGTTGTCTTTATTTATTTATGACCTGTGTGTCAACAGAAACGTCATGTAATTACTTTACTTTATTGCTAAAGCGTTAGCCATAGTAGTAGAAGTAATAGATGACGAGACAACTTCAAGAAGACACGATGATGGAGATCATGATGATGGAGATCATGGTGTCATGCCGGTGACAACGATGATCATGGAGCCCCGAAGATGGAGATCAAAAGGAGCAAATGATATTGGCCATATCATGTCACTATTTGATTGCATGTGATGTTTATCATGTTTTGCATCTTATTTGCTTAGATCGATGGTAGCTTAAATAAGATGATCCCTCGTAATAATTTCAAGAAAGTGTTCCCCCTAACTGTGCACCGTTGCAAAGGTTCGTTGTTTCGAAGCACCACGTGATGATCAGGTGTGATAGATTCTAACGTTCGAATACAACAGGTGTAAGCCAGATTTACACACGCAATACACTTAGGTTTACTTGACGATCCTAGCATGTACAAACATGGCCTCGGAACACAGAAGACCGAAAGGTCGAGCATGAGTCGTATAGAAGATACGATCAACATGAAGATGTTCACCGATGTTGACTAGTCCGTCTCACGTGATGATCGGACACGGCCTAGTTGACTCGGATGATGTTTCACTTAGATGACTAGAGGGATGTCTATCTGAGTGGGAGTTCATTGAGTAATTTCATTAGATGAACTTAATTATCATGAACTTAGTCTAAAATCTTTACAGTATGTCTTGTAGATCAAATGGCCCACGCTAATGTTGCCCTCAACTTCAACGCGTTCCTAGAGAAAACCAAGCTGAAAGATGATGGCAGCAACTATACGGACTGGGTCCGGAACCTGAGGATCATCCTCATAGCTGCCAAGAAAGATTATGTCCTAGAAGCACCGCTAAGTGACGCACCCATCCCAGAGAACCAAGACGTTATGAACGCTTGGCAGTCACGTGCTGATGATTACTCCCTCGTTCAGTGCGGCATGCTTTACAGCTTAGAACCGGGGCTCCAAAAGCGTTTTGAGAGACACGGAGCATATGAGATGTTCGAAGAGCTGAAAATGGTTTTCCAAGATCATGCCCGGGTCGAGAGATATGAAGTCTCCGACAAGTTATTCAGCTGTAAGATGGAGGAAAATAGTTCTGTTAGTGAGCACATACTCAAGATGTCCGGGTTGCATAACCGCTTGACTCAGCTGGGAGTTAATCTCCGGGATGACGCGGTCATTGACAGAATCCTTCAGTCGCTTCCACTGAGCTACAAGAGCTTTTTGATGAACTTCAATATGCAGGGGATGGAAAAGACCATTCCTGAGGTATATTCAATGCTGAAATCAGCAGAGGTGGAAATCAAAAAGGAACATCAAGTGTTGATGGTGAATAAAACCACTAAGTTCAAGAAAGGCAAGGGTAAGAAGAACTTCAAGAAGGACGGCAAGGGAGTTGCCGTGCCCGGTAAGCAAGCTGCCGGGAAGAAGCCAAAGAATGGACCCAAGCCCGAGACTGAGTGTTTTTATTGCAAGGGAAGTGGTCACTGGAAGCGGAACTGCCCCAAATACTTAGCAGACAAGAAGGCCGGCAACACTAAAGGTATATGTGATATACATGTAATTGATGTGTACCTTACCAGTACTCGTAGTAGCTCCTCGGTATTTGATACCGGTGTGGTTGCTCACATTTGTAACTCAAAGCAGGAGCTACGGAATAAGCGGAGACTGGCGAAGGACGAGGTGATGATGCGCGTCGGGAATGGTTCCAAGGTCAATGTGATCGCCGTCGGCACGCTACCTCTACATTTACCTACGGGATTAGTTTTAAACCTTAATAATTGTTATTTAGTGCCAGCTTTGAGCATGAACATTGTATTAGGATCTCGTTTAATTCGAGATGGCTACTCATTTAAATCCGAGAATAATGGTTGTTCTATTTATATGAGAGATATGTTTTATGGTCATGCTCCGCTGGTGAATGGTTTATTCTTAATGAATCTCGAGCGTAATGTTACACATATTCATAGTGTGAATACCAAAAGATGTAAGGTTGATAATGATAGTCCCACATACTTGTGGCACTGCCGCCTTGGTCACATAGGTGTCAAACACATGAAGAAGCTCCATGCCGATGGACTTTTGGAGTATCTTGATTACGAATCATTTGACACGTGCGAACCATGCCTCATGGGTAAAATGACCAAGACTCCGTTATCAGGAACAATGGAGCGAGCAACCAACTTATTGGAAATCATACATACTGATGTGTGCGGTCCAATGAGTGTTGAGGCTCGCGGTGGCTATCGTTATGTTCTCACCCTCACTGACGACTTGAGTAGATATGGGTATGTCTACTTAATGAAACACAAGTCTGAGACCTTTGAAAAGTTCAAGGAATTTCAGAGTGAGGTTGAGAATCAACGTAACAAGAAAATCAAGTTCTTGCGATCAGATCGTGGGGGAGAATACTTGAGTCACGAATTTGGCACACACTTAAGGAAATGTGGAATAGTTTCACAACTCACGCCGCCTGGAACACCTCAGCGTAATGGTGTGTCCGAACGTCGTAATCGCACTCTATTGGATATGGTGCGATCTATGATGTCTCTTACCGATTTACCGCTGTCATTTTGGGGCTATGCTTTAGAGACTGCCGCATTCACTTTAAATAGGGCTCCATCGAAATCCGTTGAGACGACACCGTATGAATTATGGTTTGGGAAGAAACCTAAGCTGTCGTTTCTAAAAGTTTGGGGATGTGATGCTTATGTCAAGAAACTTCAACCTGAAAAGCTCGAACCCAAATCGGAAAAATGCGTCTTCATAGGATACCCTAAAGAAACTATTGGGTATACCTTCTACCTCAGATCCGAAGGCAAGATCTTTGTTGCCAAGAATGGGTCCTTTCTAGAGAAAGAGTTTCTCTCGAAAGAAATAAGTGGGAGGAAAGTAGAACTAGATGAAGTATTACCTCTTGAACCGGTAAGTGGCGCAGCTCAAGAAAATGTTCATGAGGTGCCTGCACCGACTAGAGAGGAAGTTAATGATGATGATCATGAAACTTCAGATCAAGTTACTACTGAACTTCGTAGGTCCACGAGGACACGTTCCGCACCAGAGTGGTACGGCAACCCTGTCTTGGAAATCATGTTGTTAGACAATGGTGAACCTTCGAACTATGAAGAAGCGATGGCGGGCCTGGATTCCGACAAATGGCTGGAAGCCATGAAATCTGAGATAGGATCCATGTATGAAAACGAAGTATGGACTTTGACTGACTTGCCCGATGATCGGCAAGCCATAGAAAATAAATGGATCTTTAAGAAGAAGACATACACGGATGGTAATGTAACCATCTATAAAGCTCGGCTTGTCGCTAAGGGTTATCGACAAGTTCAAGGGGTTGACTATGATGAGACTTTTTCACCCGTAGCGAAGCTGAAGTCCATCTGAATCATGTTAGCAATTGCCACATTCTATGATTATGAGATATGGCAAATGGACGTCAAAACGGCATTCCTTAATGGTTTCCTTAAGGAAGAATTGTATATGATGCAGCCGGAAGGTTTTGTCGATCCTAAGAATGCTGACAAGGTGTGCAAGCTCCAACGCTCGATTTATGGGCTGGTGCAAGCATCTCGGAGTTGGAACATTCATTTTGATGAGATGATCAAAGCGTTTGGGTTTACGCAGACTTATGGAGAAGCCTGCATTTACAAGAAAGTGAGTGGGAGCTCTGTAGCATTTCTCATATTGTATGCGGATGACATACTGTTGATGGGAAATGATATAGAATTCTTGGAAAGCATAAAGGCCTACTTGAACAAGTGTTTTTCAATGAAGGATCTTGGAGAAGCTGCTTATATATTAGGCATCAAGATCTATAGAGATAGATCGAGACGCCTCATTGGTCTTTCACAGAGTACATACCTTGACAAGATATTGAAGAAGTTCAAAATGGATCAGTCAAAGAAGGGGTTCTTGCCTGTATTGCAAGGTACGAGATTGAGCACGACTGAATGCCCGACCACGGCAGAAGATAGAGAAAATATGAGTGTCGTCCCCTATGCCTCGGCCATAGGGTCTATCATGTATACTATGCTGCGTACCAGACCTGATGTAAACCTTGCCGTAAGTTTGGTAGGAAGGTACCAAAGTAATCCCGGCATGGAACACTAGACAGCGGTCAAGAATATCCTGAAGTACCTGAAGAGGACTAAGGATATGTTTCTCGTTTATGGAGGTGACGAAGAGCTCGTCGTAAAGGGTTACGTCGATGCTAGCTTTGACACAGATCTGGATGACTCTAAGTCACAAACCGGATACGTGTATATTTTGAATGGTGGGGCAGTAAGCTGGTGCAGTTGTAAGCAAAGCGTTGTGGCAAGATCTACATGTGAAGCGGAGTACATGCTAGCCTCGGAGGCAGCACAAGAGGCAATCTGGGTGAAGGAGTTCATTACCGACCTAGGAGTCATACCCAATGCGTCGGGCCCGATGACTCTCTTCTGTGACAGCACTGGAGCTATTTCCCTTGCCAAGGAGCCCAGGTTTCACAGGAAGACCAGGCATATCAAGCGTCGCTTCAACTCCATTCATGAAAGTGTTCAAAACGGAGACATTGATATTTGTAAAGTACATACGGACCTGAATGTGGCAGATCCGTTGACTAAACCTCTCCCTAGAGCAAAACATGATCAACACCAAAACTGCATGGGTGTTCGATTCATCACAATGTAACTAGACTATTGACTCTAGTGCAAGTGGGAGACTGTTGGAAATATGACCTAGAGGCAATAATAAAATGGTTATTATTATATTTCTTTGTTCATGATAATTGTCTATTGTTCATGCTATAATTGTGTTATCCGGAAATCATAATACATGTGTGAATACATAGACCACAACACGTCCCTAGTGAGCCTCTAGTTGACTAGCTCGTTGATCAAAAGATAGTCATGGTTTCCTGACTATGGACATTGGATGTCATTGATAACGGGATCACATCATTAGGAGAATGATATGATGGACAAGACCCAATCCTAAGCATAGCTCAAAGATCTTGTAGTTCGTTTGCTATAGCTTTTCCGAATGTCAAGTATCATTTCCTTAGACCATGTGATTGTGCAACTCCCGGATACCGTAGGAGTGCTTTGGGTGTGCCAAACGTCACAACGTAACTGGGTGACTATAAAGGTACACTACAGGTATCTCTGAAAGTGTCTGTTGGATTGGCACGAATCGAGACTGGGATTTGTCACTCCGTATGACGAAGAGGTATCTCTGGGCCCACTCGGTAATGCATCATCATAATGAGCTCAATGTGACCAAGTGGTTGATCACGGGATCATGCATTACGGTACGAGTAAAGTGACTTGCCGGTAACGAGATTGAACGAGGTATTGGGATACCGACGATCGAGTCTCGGGCAAGTAACGTACCGATTGACAAAGGGAATTGTATACGGATTGATTGAATCCTCGACATCATGGTTCATCCGATGAGATCATCGAGGAGCATGTGGGAGCCAACATGGGTATCCAGATCCCGCTGTTGGTTATTGACCGGAGAGTCGTCTCGGTCATGTCTGCGTGTCTCCCAAACCCATAGGGTCTACACACTTAAGGTTCGGTGACGCTAGGGTTGTTGAGATATTAGTATACGGTAACCCGAAAGTTGTTCAGAGTCCCGAATGAGATCCCGTACGTCACGAGGAGCTCCGGAATGGTCCGGAGGTGAAGATTTATATATAGGAAGTCAAGTTTCGGCCATCAGGAAAGTTTTGGGGGTAATCGGTATTGTACCGGGACCACCGGAAGGGTCCCGGGGGTCCACCGGGTGGGGCCACATATCCCGGAGGGCCCCATGGGCTGAAGTGGGAGGGGAACCAGCCCCTGGTGGGCTGCTGCGCCCCCCTTGGGCCTCCACCTGCGCCTAGGGTTGGAAACCCTAGGGGTGCGGGGCGCCCCACTTGGCTTTGGGGGAAGCCACCCCCTTGGCCGCCGCCCCCCTTGGAGATTGGATCTCCTAGGGCCGGCGCCACCCCTAGGGACCCTATATATAGTGGGGGGAGGGAGGGCAGCCGCACCGTAGCCCCTGGCCTCTCCCTCTCCCTCCCGTGACACTCCTCCCTCTCCCTGTGCTTGGCGAAGCCCTGCCGAGATCACCTGCTTCCACCACCACGCCGTCGTGCTGCTGGATCTTCATCAACTCTCCTTCCCCCTTGCTAGATCAAGTTGGAGGAGACTTCTTCCCAACCGTACGTGTGTTGAACGCGGAGGTGCCGTCCGTTCGGCGCTAGGTCATCGGTGATTTGGATCACGACGAGTACGACTCCATCAACCCCGTTCTCTTGAACGCTTCCGCGCACGATCTACAAGGGTATGTAGATGCACTCCCCTCTCCCTCATTGCTAGATGACTCCATAGATTGATCTTGGTGATGCGTAGAAAATTTTAAAATTCTGCTACGTTCCCCAACACTAAACAGATTTGAAGAGGCCATGGAGAAGATAGATGGCATGGAGAGGACGTTCGAAACAAAGCTCGATAACAAGTTTAATGAATTGCTTGCGCGTCTTCCACCACCACCACCGGCTGCACCTAACGCACCTCTACAACAACAACAACAATGTCACTTTCCAAATCAAGTGGGACGAGCACAACGCGTTCCCATTGACCCTGGGCAAAATTCTGGTGCTGCTGTTGATGCTTCTATCGCTCTTGCTGCTACTGCAGAGGTGGAGGACCATTACGAGGATGAGGTTGATCAAAATCAGAACTACGTGCAACCACCAGCACCACCACCACCAGGTCGTCCTCAGGTATATCATCGCAACGGTAGGGCAACACCACCATATGAGGTACGAGATCGTGACCATCTTCCTAAACTGAAATTGAATATTCCACCATTTGAGCGTAGATATGTTCCTGATATATATCTTACTTGGGAGTTAGAAACTGAACAATGTTTTACATGTTTACAATATCCTGAGGAGAGACGTGTTCCTGCTGCTGTTTGTGCTTTCACTAGCTTCGCATGTGTTTGGTGGTCTGAACATTGTAGATTATATCCTATTCCAACCACTTGGGCTGCTTTGAAAACTGCTATGCGTACTCGTTGGGTTCCACCATATTATGAACGTGAATTACTTCAAAAATTGCAGTGTTTAAGACAAAGAAAAAATTCTATAGAAGAATATTGTCAGGAATTACAAACTGGCATGATTAGATGTGGTATTGTTGAGGCGAATGAAGCTATGCTTGCACGTTTTATGGGTGGATTAAATAGAGAGATTCAGACCATTCTAGAGTATAAGGAGTATACTAATATCACTCGTTTATTCCATCTTGCTTGTAAAGCTGAACGTGAAGTGCAGGATTGACAGGCATTGGCACGAACTAACTTTTCTGCAGATCAATCTTCATCATGGACACCACGTGCATCCTCTACTTCCACTACACCAGCACCTCTATCAGGTGCCACCTCCAGCCATGATACAAGAAAGCAGGCACAACCACCACTATCTGCCAAGAGCACACCTGCCGGGCCTACGCAGAGCTCTTCTTCTTCCATGGCATCAATAGGGCACACAAGTGATATTATTTGTCGTTGTTGTAAGGGAAGAGGAAATTTTAAAAGAGAATGCAAATCTCAGCGTGTGATGATTGCTACTGAGGATCGTGGGTATGAGTCCGCTAGTGACTATGATGAGGAGACTTTGGCTCTTATTACACATGAAGAACGCGGTGGAGATGATTCTGATCATGAGACGCAATACATGGCTGCTGAAGATGCTGATAGGTATGAATGTTTAGTTGCTCAACGTGGTTTGAGTGTGCAGGTCACACAAGCTTTCATTGGACAATTTGTGGTAGTCTATTTTGATGATATACTGATTTATAGCAAATCTTTGGAGGAACATTTGGAACATTTACGTGCTGTTTTTATTGCTCTACGTGATGCATGTTTGTTTGGTAACCTTGGGAAGTGCACCTTCTGCACCGACCGAGTATCTTTTCTTGGCTATGTTGTTACTCCACAGGGAATTGAAGTTGATAAATCCAAGATTGAAGCTATTGAGAGTTGGCCGGACCCAAAATGGTCACACAAGTGAGTAGTTTTCTTGGCCTTGCTGGTTTCTATAGGCATTTTGTGAGAGATTTCAGCACCATTGCTGCACCTCTCAACGAGCTTACAAAGAAGGATGTGCCTTTTGTTTGGGGGTACCCCACAGGAAGAAGCCTTCACGCTATTGAAAGATAAGTTGGCACATGCTCCTTTACTCCAACTTCCTGATTTTAATAAGACTTTTAAGCTTGAATGTGATGTTAGTTGAATTGGATTAGGAGGTGTGTTGTTACAAGATGGCAAACCTGTTATTATTGAGTGGGCCTAGTCTGAACTATTCTACTTACGATAAAGAATTATATGCTCTTGTTCGGACCTTAGAAACATGTCAACATTATGGCCCAAGGAATTTGTTATATATTCTGATCATGAATCTTTGAAACACATTAAAAGTCAAGCATAACTAAACCATAGACATGCTAAATGGGTTGAATTCATTGAGACTTTCCCTTATGTCATTAAACACAAGAAGGGTAAAGAAAATATTATTGTTGATGCATTGTCTCATCATTATACTATGCTTTCACAGCTTGACTTTAAAATATTTGGTTTGGAGACCATCAAAGATCGATATGTGCATGAAGCTGAATTTAAAGATGTGTTGCAGAATTGTAAGGAAGGGAGAACTTGAAACAAGTTCGTTCTTAACGATGGATTTGTGTTTCGTGCTAACAAGCTATGCATTCCAGCTAGCTCCGTTCGTCTTTTGTTGTTGCAGGAGGCGCATGGAGGAGGATTAATGGGACACTTTGGCGTCAAGAAGACGGAGGATATACTTGTTACACATTTCTTTTGGCCAAAGATGAGACGGGATGTTGAGCGTTTTGTTGCTCGCTGCACTACATGTCAAAAAGCTAAGTCACGACTCAATCCTCATGGTTTATATATGCCTTTGCCTGTACCTAGTATTCCTTGGGAGGATATATCTATGGACTTTGTTTTAGGTTTACCTAGAACAAAGAAGGGGAGGGATAGCATATTTGTTGTCGTGGATAGATTTTCGAAAATGGCACACTTTATACCATGTCATAAAAGTGATGATGCTGTTAATGTTGCTGATTTGTTCTTTCGTGAAATTATTCGCTTGCATGGTGTGCCAAATACTATTGTTTCAGATCATGATACTAAATTTCTTCGCCACTTTTGGAGATGTTTATGGGCTAAGTTGGGGACTAAACTGCTTTCTAGTACTACTTGCCACCCCCAAATTGATGGACAAACTGAAGTAGTCAATAGAACATTGTCTACTATGCTTAGGGCTTTTTGAAGAATAATAAGAAAATGTGGGAAGAATGGTTGCCTCATATTGAATTTGCTTATAATCGTTCATTGCATTCTACAACTAAGATGTGCCCTTTTGAAATTGTGTATGGTTTCCTACCTCGTGCACCTATTGATTTGTTGCCTCTTCCAGCTTCGGAGAAGGTTAATTTTGATGCTAAAGAATGTGTTGAATTGATTTTAAAAATGCACGAGTTAACTAAGGAAAACATTGAGCGTATGAATGCTAAATATAAACTTGCTGGAGATAAGGGTAGAAAACATGTTGTGTTTGCACCTGGAGATCTTGTTTGGTTACATTTGCGTAAGGATAGATTTCCTAATTTGCGCAAATCAAAGCTAATGCCACGTGCAGATGGTCCTTTTAAGGTGTTAGAGAAAATAAATGATAATGCATATACACTTGAGCTGCCTGCAGATTTTGGGGTTAGTCCCACTTTTAACATTGCAGATTTGAAGCCTTGTGTGAGGAAGATGAGCTTTCGTCAAGGATGACTTCATTTCAAGAAGGGGAGGATGATGAGAATATGATGCTGCCTAAATTGGATACATTTGTTTTGCTTACAAATGAAGGGCCTAGCTTGGACAAGAAAGATGAACCTTGGAGCTAGTTCAAGCATGAAGATGATGGCATGCGCAAGGGGAACAAGAATGGAGTTACAGGTGATGATTCCAGGACTTTGAAGCCACCATAATGAGTGCATGATGCCTTGGATGAAATATACAAGATGCCACTTCATAAATTTCGTCCAGAGGCTATTCTAGGTGATGTGTCACCTTATTTTTGGGCCAGGCCCATGTAATTTCTAAATACTTGATTATAGGCAGTTTTTAGAGTCCGTATGTGTGGGGAAACAAGAGTTAGGGTTGGTTTCGGACCCCTCCTCCAAGGGCCACGAAATTCCCCCCCCCCCTCTCTTCTCCATATATACAGCCCTTAGGGCATCGTTTAGACTTTGGGTTTTGTTTAGATTAAAAGTTCGCCATAGCTTCAACTTCGCTTACTTCGTTTATGTCCAACGACCAGACCAAGACGTCACAGAACCCCACCTTCATTAATAAATCTTTCCTCTTTTATTCGCAATATCCAGATTGCAATCTCAGTTTCTTGCTTGTTCTTCGTTTGCTCGCAGGAAATAGACCCTCGTGGTCCGGTTGATCGTGCTCCAGCGTGGTCAATAACCCTCGGAAGTTGGTTTAGCGATTGCTAAAGCGCGACGTCTTCGCACATCCGTAGTCGGATCATCAAAGTCGACTCCCA
Organism: Triticum urartu; assembly: GCF_056163025.1. Classification (NCBI taxonomy): domain Eukaryota; kingdom Viridiplantae; phylum Streptophyta; class Magnoliopsida; order Poales; family Poaceae; genus Triticum; species Triticum urartu. The sequence goes on along the minus strand of NC_141878.1, from coordinate 264,987,118 downwards.
TAGAAAACAATATCTATCTCATCGAAACATCAGGACACCTTCGCCTCTATCAATAGCGGTTGATGTGTGGAGTAATAGCAGTAGATGCAGGCAGGAGTCGGTCTACTTGACACGGATGTGATGCCTATATTCATAATAATTGCCTTGGATATCATCATAACTTTGCACTTTTCTATCAATTGCTCGACAATAATTTGTTTACCCAGCGTATGTTTTCTTTCAAGAGAGAAGCCTCTAGTGAAACCTATGGCCACAGGGTCTATTTTCCATCATATATTTTCAAATCTATAAACCAAAAAACCAATACCTTGTTGTAATTTATTTATATTTATTTTATTTTGCTCTTTTATTTATGTTTTATACCTATCTCCATCAGATCTCACTCTTGTTCATGACCGTGAAGGGATTGACAACCCCTTTTTCATGCTGTGTGCAAGTGTTTGTTAGTTTGTGCAGGTGCATAGATTGGAGACTTGCTTGTGCCTCCTACTGGATTGATACCTTGGTTCTTAATTGAGGGAAATACTTATCTCTACTTTGCTGCCTCACCTTTTCCTCTTGAAGGGAAAAATCAATGCAAGCTCAAGAAGTAGCAGGAAGAATTTCTGGCACTGTTGCCGGGGAGGTTCTACATCAAGCCTACAAAGTACCCACCATAAACTCTTGTCTCTTGCACTTACATTATTTGCCATTTGCCTCTTGTTTTCCTTCCCACCACTTCTAAAACGTTTTCAGAAAAACACAAAAATATTAGCCTTTTTATTCGCCCTTCTTTCGTTCGTCTTTTCGTTTGCTTTTTGTTTGCTCATGTCCTAGATTGCTTGAATTGTCACGATGTCTCAAGAAAATACCAAGTTGTGGGGGGTGTCGTGCGACCTATGCCAAACGATGGGTTATCATGGTGGGGGAGAGTAATACGTCGCCGGTGCCCCGAAGCGGGATAAGGCGTAGATAGGTACACTAACGCATCTTACCCAGGTTCGGGGCTTTCCTAGGAGATAACACCCCTAGTCCTGCTCTGCGGGGTCTCCGCATGATCACTATCTCAACAATTAGCTACAAGCTTGCTCCTTGAGCTGTTTGGCTAGAGGAGGAAGAAGGACAAGGCTAGCTCTACTCCTCTCTGTGTGTGTTATCTAAGAAGCTGAACCCTTTGCATGGGTGCCCTGGGGGTTTATATAGGCCTACCCCCCAGGGGTACAATGGTAATCCGACTGGGTGTAGGACCCAGCCGTCAGTGTCTCTGGAGGCTGGCTTCCCCGCCGGCTACTGGGCCCGCCGCCAGGTGGGTCCCGCCGACTGTCTCATACTTGGCCGACAGGCCGTGCCCACCGCTCGCGGGTCCTGCCGGCTGCTTAGTACTATGGCAGTACCACTGATGATGTGTGATTTGTCTGGGGGAGCATGGCTACAGTGCCGCCGCGTGGCGGCGTTTACTGTAGCCATTCCCCGTCTCTTCTGGTTAATGGTGCACAGACTTTGAGGGAGGGGGAGGGCCGCCTGCTAGGAGTCGGCCTCCCCTATGGTCAGGGCCTGCCGCCTTCTGGCTTCTCACGGATAGGTAGGGCCCGCTGCCTGCAGGCCGTACCGGCAGCCCGTCATGGGGACGCCGCACCCTAGGCCGTAGGTAATGTCACGAGCTGCAAGGAAACAGTGCCGTGCCGGGCGAGGGACATCCGCCCAGTACGCGACATTGTGGACACGCTCTGCCCTGGATTCGGGGGTGGCAGGTTGCACTGTAGCCACGCCCTGTCTCGTCGTCGTAATGAGGTGCTAACTTTGAGGGAACAAGGGGCAGCCTGCTAGGAGTCGGCCTCTCAGGAGGCCGCCTATTACGAGTCAGCCCAACTCATGGCCGTCTTCTAGGCTCCGCCGCCTTCCAGCAGCCGGCCCCCAGAAGGTGGATGCTTATGTTTGAGGCTTTAAGGGGCACAACTAGCCCCGATGTCTTGAAATACCATGGGGGCGATGTGGCTACCCGTGGTCATTTACTCCGACAATAGTCCCCGGAGCTGGTGGGGCGCTGTGGCTGAAGGGGCGAGGAGCCACAGCAGCTTCCTACTCTGAGTGGCCTGAAAGTATTGCTTCGTCCGTCTTTTGATGTGCCGACAGTTAGGAGCCGGCTGTATTCAAGCATGCCGCCTGGTGAATTCGAAACGTTTGTGATGAGCCGGTTGGTTGACCTGCCAACCGTTGCTTGCCCGTCATGTGGCGCCAGCAGGCTAGGCCAGCCTGCCAGCTCACGCGCGCGACGGGACGTCGCCGCAGGCCTAGGCCCACCACTACAGGGCCTCGGCACGCGTGCGGATCCGCTGCGGTCGAGGCGAGCGGTTGGGCTCCCGCGGTAGTTAACACGCGCCTTTATTGGTGCGACAATTGTGGGATCGTGGGGGGAGTGGGGCAATTGTGGGATCATGGGGGGCGCTTTGGGGGGAGTTCTTCTACACCAAGCTAGGCACCGCCTCCAAGAAGGAGGCGGCTCAGTTCGGAGCCTTCATCGTGGTGCGACGTCCGGGCGCCGGGAACTGCTTCCCGGCTATCAGCTTGACACAGTTGGTCAAGCTGTGGCAAAAATCTTATTTCTATGTCAAGAATGTCCACCCGACGCTGGACTTCATCAATTTCCCGGCTTATACAGCAGGCCCGCTGGCTGAGCCCCGCACCAATTGGACATTCCGACCGAAGACGATGTTGGCCGCCTCCTCCGCTGCCCTTGCCCGGCTTAAGGTGATGACGGAGTCGGAGGGCCTCAAGGCGTCAGACCTGCTGAATGCCTTCATGGCGCGCCGAGTGCTCCCTCTTCAATCCTGGCCTCACATGATCAGCCGGATGGGAAGGCATCGAGACCCGTGCCGGATGTGCACCAAGGAGATGCCGGACACGGAGGTGGCCCGGCTGGTGAACCACATCTCGAACTGCAAACTCTCGGAGGTAGAAAGGCAGTTCGGCTAGCGGCCGTACTCCCGCGCACACCCGCCGCCCGCGGTGAGTTCTTAACTCTTTTTTCTCTTTATTTGTCGGGCTCTGCTTTGCCGCCTGATCAGTCGGTCACAATGTAGATCTTCACAACCCAGTCGGCAGCCGACGCCCTGGAGTAGGGTAATGAGTACCTGCCGGATCGGGCAGTGAGTGACGCGGACGACCCCGACTTGGCGGCGGCCGCCCTAGAAGAAGACGAACACACAGGTGGTGGCGGCGGAGCAGGCTGCTCCAGAGGGGCAGCGTTGAGGATTGGCCGGATGACGACGAGGAGGAGGCTGAGCCGCGCCGCTCACACAACGTCGACAAGGCGGGAGCGGGCTCCTCAGCCGCGCCGACTGCTCCAGGTGGCATGCCGAAGCGCCGAGCCGGCTCGTTGCTGTTCGGCACCCGGCCGAAGAAGCTGAAGAACACGGCCACTGCGACCAGGTGGCAGGAGGCCGCCGCGAAGGCGGCCCAGTTCCAGAGGACCCCGAAGCAGCCCCCAATAGTGTTAGCGTAAGTGCTTGATTTCTCTTGCGTTTTCCTTTCTTCTTTCTTGCAAACCTTTTGAGTTTCTTCTTATCTTGCTTGAACAGGGCCCCGCTCTCACTTGAGCGGGCTGCCTCTCCTTCCGTGATCGGGGTGGCGGAGGGCCCCGCCAACACCTGCCGTGTGGACCCGCTTGCCGACCTCCAGGAGGCGACGGAGAGGAACGCGCGGGAGGCACGCGAGGAGCGGGAGGAGGCAGAACTGTAGAAGGCGGCGGCGATCAAGGCAACGCAGGCGGACACGGATGCGGCGGCCAAGACCCAAGCTGACGCCACGACCAAGGCCCAAGCGGATGCAGCAGCCAAGACCCAGGCAGACACGGCCGCCGAGGCGCAAGCGAAAGAGGCCGCACGTGGCCAGACTCCGCAACTCATCATCCCTCTGCGCGCCGCGCCACCGGTGCCAGAGACCCAAGCGCCGACTGGAGGAGCCGGCGATGAACAGCCGGTCGTGTAGAGGGGAGGCGGCGATGTCATCATCTTGGGGGCGGAGGCGCCCCTGCAAGCGCCGACTATCGAGGCCCATGGCAGTCAGCTTGACGTGCCACTGGCGCCGTCAGCCAGTGGCGAGCTGGTGGTGGGGGCGACCCCCATGGCTCGTACTCCGGTACACCGGCGTGTAGCGAAGGCGATCTCGGCGCCACGACTGCAGGAGATCAAGGTCGCAAGCTCGTCGGCCCCAGACACAGAGGCCACCAGCGTCGTCCCGCCAGAATGGATGCCTGGGGGTGATACGTCCATTTTGCATCATGCTTTTATATCGATATTTATTGCATTATGGGTTGTTATTACACATTATGTCACAATAGTTATGCCTATTCTCTCTTATTTTACAAGGTTTACATAAAGAGGGAGAATGCCGACAACTGGGATTCTAGGATGGAAAAGGAGCAAATATGAGAGACCTATTCTACACAACTCCAAAAGTCCTGAAACTTCACGGAAGATGTTTTCCAAATATATAAAAAATACTAAGAGCAAGAACTTCACCAGGGGGGCCACACCCTACCCACGAGGGTGGGGGCGTGCCCTACCCCCGTGGGCGTGCCCCCTACCTTGTGGGCCCCTGGTGGCCCTCTGGTGGCCATCTTCTGCTATATGGAGTCTTTCGATGGGAAAAAAATCATAAGCCATCTTCTCGGATGAAACTCCGCGCAACGAGGCGGAACCAATCTAGGGCTCTGGCGGAGCTGTTCTACCGGGGAAACTTCCCTCTCGGAGGGGGAAATCATCGCCATCATCATCACCAACGCTCCTCTCATTGGGAGAGGGCAATCTCCGTCAACATCTTCATCAGCACCATCTCATCTCAAAACCCTAGTTCATCTCTTGTATCCAATTCTTGTCTCCAAGTCCGGGATTGGTGCTAGTAGGTTGCTAGTAGTGTTAATTACTCCTTGTAGTTGATGCTAGTTGGTTTAATTGGTGAAATATCATATGTTCAGATCCTATATGCATATTAATACCCCTCTGATTATGAACATGTTTATGCTTTGTGAGTAGTTACTTTTGTTCCTGAGGACATGGGAGAAATCTTGCTATTAGTAGTCATGTGAATTTGGTATTCGTTTGATATTTTGATGAGATGTATGTTGTCTCTCCTCTAGTGGTGTTATGTGAACGTCGACTACATGACACTTCACCATTATTTGGGCCTAGAGGAAGGCATTGGGGAGTAATAAGTAGATGATGGGTTGCTAGAGTGACAGAAGCTTAAACCCTAGTTTATGCGTTGCTTCGTAAGAGGCTGATTTGGATCCATATGTTTCATGCTATGGTTAGGTTTACCTTAATACTTTTGTTGTAGTTGCGGATGCTTGCAATAGAGGTTAATCATAAGTGGGATGCTTGTCCAAGTAAGGGCAGCACCCAAGCACCGGTCCACCCACATACCAAATTGTCAAAGTACCGAACGCGAATCATATGAACGTGATGAAAACTAGCTTGACGATATTCCCATGTGTCCTCGGGAGCGCTTTACATCATATAAGAGTTTGTCCAGGATTGTCCTTTGCTACAAAAGGATTAGGCCACCTTGTTGCACTTTATTTACTTTTGTTACTCGTTGCTCGTTATAAATTATCCTATCACAAAACTATCTGTTACCACTTATTTCAGTACTTGCAGAGAATACCTTGCTGGAAACCGCTTATCATTTCCTTCTGCTCCTCGTTGGGTTCAACACTCTTAATTATCGAAAGGACTACGATAGATCCCCTATTCTTGTGGGTCATCAAGACTCTTTTCTGGCGCCGTTGCCGGGGAGGTCTTCGCAAAAGTGAACATACCAAGTACCCATCACATACCCTTATCTCCCGCATTACATTATATGCCATTTGCCTCTCGTTTTCCTCTCCCCCACTTCACCCTTGCCGTTTTATTTGCCCTCTCTCTCTCTATCCTCCCTCTCTTTCTCTATTTGCCTATTTTTGCCCGCTTGCTTTTTGTTTGCTTCTGTGTTAGTTTGCTTGCTTGTCACGATGGCTCAAGATAATACTAAATTGTGTGACTTCACCAATACCAATAACAATGATTTTATTAGCACTCTGATTGCTCCTCTTACCGATGCTGAATCTTGTGAAATTAATACTTCTTTGCTGAATCTTGTCATGAAAGATCCGTTTTCCGTCCTTCCTAGTGAAGATGCCGCTACCCATCTAAATAGCTTCGTTGATTTGTGTGACATGCAAAAGAAGAAAGATGTGGATAATGATATTGTTAAATTGAAGCTATTTCCTTTTTCGCTTAGAGATCGTGCTAAAGCTTGGTTTTCGTCTTTGCCTAAAAATAGTATTGATTCATGGAATAAGTGCAAAGATGCTTTTATCTCTAAGTATTTTCGTCCCGCTAAGATCATCTCTCCTAGAAACGATATTATGAACTTTAAGCAACTTGATCATGAACATGTTGCACAAGCTTGGGAGAGAATGAAATTAATAATACGTAATTGCCCTACTCATGGTTTAAATTTGTGGATGATTGTTCAAAAAATGTATGCCGGATTGAATTTTGCTTCTAGAAATCTTTTAGATTCGTTCGCGGGAGGCACTTTTATGGAAATCACTTTTGGAAAAGCTACTAAACTCCTAGATAATATTATGGTTAATTATTCTCAATGGCATACTGAAAGATCTACTAATAAAAAGGTGCATGCGATAGAAGAAATTAATGTTTTGAGTGGAAAGATGGATGAACTTATGAAATTATTTGCTAATAATAGTGTTTCTTCTGATCCTAATGATATGCCATTGTCTCCTTTGATTGAGAATAATAATGAATCTATGGATGTGAATTTTGGTGGTAGGAACAATTTTGGTAACAACGTGTATAGAGGGAATTTTAATCCTAGGCCTTATCCTAGTAACCCCTCTAATAATTATGGTAATTCCTACAACAATTCTTATGGAAATTATAATAAGATGCCCTCTGATTTTGAATCTAATATTAAAGAATTTATTACTTCGCAAAAGAATTTTAATGCTATGATTTGGCTAGGAACGTTGACAGAATTTCTCTTGATGTTGATTCTTTGAAACTTAGATCTATTCCACCTAAGCATGATATCAATGAGTCTCTCAAAGCCATGCGAATTTCCATTGATGAGTGCAAAGAAAGAACTGCTAGGATGCATGCTAAGGAAGATGCCTTTATAAGAGCGTGTTCTTCTAGTTCCTATGAAAATAAAGATGAAGATCTAAAAGTTATTGATGTGTCCCCTATTAAATCTTTGTTTTGCAATATGAATCTTGATAATGATGGGACTGAATATGATCCACCTTTACCTAGAAGGCGTTCCAAGAATTCGGAATTTATTGATCTTGATGCTAAAATTGTTAAAAGTGGGATTGAAGAAATTAAAACCCTAGATGTTGCTAAACCCACTATTATAGATTTCAAGGAATTTAACTATGAAAATTGCTCTTTTATTGATTGTATTTCCTTGTTACAATCCGTGCTAAATTCTCCTCACGCTTATAGTCAAAATAAAGCATTTACTAAACATATCGTTGATGCCTTGATGCAATCTTATGAAGAAAAACTTGAATTGGAAGTTTCTATCCCTAGAAAACTTTATGATGAGTGGGAACCAACTATTAAAATTAAAATTAAAGACCATGAATGCTATGCTTTATGTGATTTGGGTGCTAGTGTTTCCACGATTCCAAAGACTTCGTGTGATTTGTTAGGTTTCCGTGATTTTGATGATTGCTCTCTAAACTTGCACCTTGCGGATTCCACTATTAAGAAACCTATGGGAAGAATTAATGATGTTCTTATTGTTGAAAATAGTAATTATGTGCCCGTAGATTTTGTTGTTCTTGACATAGATTGCAATCCTTCATGTCCTATTATTCTTGGTAGACCTTTCCTTAGAATGATTGGTGCAATTATTGATATGAAGGAAGGAAATATTAGATTCCAACTTCCATTAAGGAAAGGCATGGAACACTTTCCTAGAAATAAAATTAAATTACCTTATGAATCTATTATGAGAGCCACTTATGGATTGCCTACCAAAGATGGCAATACCTAGATCTATTCTTGCTTGTTATGCCTAGCTAGGGGCGTTAAACGATAGCACTTGTTGGGAGGCAACCCAACTTATTTTTATTCCTTGATTTTTGCTCCTGTTTAGTAATAAATAATTTATCTAGCCTCTGTTTTGGTTGTGTTTTTTGTGTTTAATTAGTGTTTGTGCCAAGTAGAACTGTTGGCAAGACTTGAGGAAAGTCTTGTTGAACTTGCTGTAAAAACCAGAAACTTTAGCGCTCACGAGAACTGCTGCCATTTTTATTTGGAAAGTCATATTTAGTTAATTCTTTTTTCAGATGATCAATAGATAAATTCCTCACGTCCAGCAATTTATTTTAAAAAATTTGGGGTTTCAGATCTTGCGCTAGCTATAGATTACTACAGACTATTCTGTTTTTGACAGATTCTGTTTTTCGTGTGTTGTTTGCTTATTTTGATGAATCTATGGCTAGTAAAATAGTTTATAAACCATAGAGAAGTTGGATTACAGTATGTATAACACCAATATAAATAAAGAATGAGTTCATTACAGTACCTTGAAGTGGTCTTTTCTTTTCTTTCGCTAACGGAGCTCACGAGATTTTCTACTTTAAGTTTTGTGTTGTGAAGTTTTCAAGTTTTGGGTAAAGATTTGATGGATTATGGAACAAGGAGTGGCAAGAGCCTAAGCTTGGGGATGCCCATGGCACCCCCAAGATAATCTAAGGACACCTAAAAGCCAAAGCTTGGGAATTCCCTGGAAGGCATCCCCTCTTTTTTCTACTTCTATCGGTAACTTTACTTGGAGCTATATTTTTATTCGCCACATGATATGTGTTTTGCTTGGAGCGTCTTGTATGATTTGAGTCTTTGCTTGTTAGTACCACAATCATCCTTGTTGTACACACCTTTTGAGAGAGCCATACATGATTTGGAATTTGTTAGAACACTCTATGTGCTTCGCTTATATCTTTTGAGTTATATAATTTTGCTCTAGTACTTCACTTATATCTTTTAGAGCACGTTGGTGGATTTGTTTTATAGAAACTATTGATCTCTCATGCTTAACTTAGATTATTTTGAGAGTCGTAATAGCATGGTAATTTGCTTAAAATCATAATATGCTAGGTATTCAAAGTTAGTAAAATTTTCTTAAGAGTGTTTTGAATACTAAGAGAAGTTTGATGCTTGATGATTGTTTTGAGATATGGAGGTAATAATATCAAAGTCGTGCTAGTTGAGTAGTTGTGAAATTGAGAAATACTTGTGTTGAAGTTTGCAAGTCCCATAGCATGCACGTATGGTAAACGTTATGCAACAAATTTGAAACATGAGGTGTTATTTGATTGTCTTCCTTATGAGTGGCGGTCGGGGACGAGCGATGGTCTTCTCCTACCAATCTATCCCCCTAGGAGCATGCGCATAGTACCGAGGTTTTTGATGACTTGTAGATTTTTGCAATAAGTATGTGAGTTCTTTATGACTAATGTTGAGTCCATGGATTATATGCACTCTCACCCTTCCATCCTTGCTAGCCTCTTCGGTACCATGCATTGCCTTTCTCACATTGAGAGTTGGCGCAAACTTCGCCGGTGCATCCAAACCCCGTGATATGATACACTCTTTCACACATAAACCTCCTTATATCTTCCTCAAAACAGCCACCATACCTACCTATTATGGCATTTCCATAGCCATTCCGAGATATATTGCCATGCAACTTTCCATCATTCCGTTCATCATGCCACATTCATTATTGTCATATTGCCTAGCATGATCATGTAGTTGACATAGTATTCATGGCAAAGCCACCGTTCATAATTCTTTCATACATGTCACTCTTGGTCCATTGCATATCCCGGTACACCGCCGGAGGCATTCATATAGAGTCATCTTTTGTTCTAGTATCGAGTTGTAATCATTGAGTTGTAAATAAATAGAAGTGTGATGATCATCATTTTCTAGAGCATTGTCCCAAGTGAGGAATAAAAAAAGGCCAAAAAAGGAGAATGCCCCAAAAAATAATGATAGAAAAAGAGAGAAGGGACAATGTTACTATCCTTGGCCACACTTGTGCTTCAAAGTAGCACCTTAATCTTCATGTTAGAGAGTCTCTTGTTTTGTCACTTTCATATACTAGTGGGAATTTTTCATTATAGAACTTGGCTTGTTTATTCCAACAATGGGCCTCCTCAAGTGCCCTAGGTCTTCGTGAGCAAGCAAGTTGGATGCACACCCACTAGTTTCTTTTGTTGAGCTTTCATACATTTATAGCTCTAGTGCATTTGTTGCATGGCAATCCCTACTCCTTGCATTAACATCAATCGGTGGGCATCTCCATAGCCCATTGATTAGCCTCGTTGATGTGAGACTTTCTCCTTTTTTTGTCTTCTCCACATAACCCCCCTCATTATATTCTATTCCACCCATAGTGCTATGTCCATGGCTCACACTCATATATTGCGTATAAGTTTATAGGTTTGAGATTACTAAAGTATGAAACAATTGCTTGGCTTGTCATCGGGGTTGTGCATGATGAGAGCATTCTTGTGTGACGAAAATGAAACGTGACTAAACCATATGATTTTGTAGGGATGAACTTTCTTTGGCCATGTTATTTTCAGAAGACATAATTGCTTAGTTAGTATGCTTGAAGTATTATTATTTTTATGTCAATATAAACTTTTGTCTTGAATCTTTCGGATCTGAATATTCATACCACAATTAAGAAGAATTACATTAAAATTATGCCAAGTAGCACTCCGCATCAAAAATTCTGTTTTTATCATTTACCTACTCGAGGACAAGCAGGAATTAAGCTTGGGGATGCTTGATATGTCTCCAATGTATCTATAATTTTTGATTGCTCCATGCTATATTATCTACTGTTTTGGACATTATTGGGCTTTATTAACCACTTTTACATTATTTTTGGGACTAACCTATTAACCGGAGGCCCAGCCCAGAATTGTTGTTTTTTGCCTGTTTTAGGGTTTCGAAGAAAAGGAATATCAAACGGAGTCCAAACGGAATGAAACCTTCGGGGACGTGATTTTCTCAACGAACAAGACCCGGGAGACTTGGACCCTACATCAAGGCACAAGATAGGAGGCCATGAGGTAGGGGGGCGCGCCTGCCTACCCCAGGCGCGCCCTCCACCCTCGTGGGCCCCCTGTTGCTCCACCGACGTACTCCTTCCTCCTATATATACCTACATACCCCCAAATGATCAGATACGGAGCCAAAACCCTAATTCCACCGCCGTAACTTTGTGTATCCACGAGATCCCATCTTGGGGCCTGTTCCGGAGTTCCGCCGGAGGGGGCATCGATCACGAAGGGCTTCTACATCAACACCATAGCCCCTCCGATGAAGTGTGAGTAGTTTACCTTAGACCTACGGGTCCATAGTTAGTAGCTAGATGACTTCTTCTCTCTTTTTGGATCTCAATACAATGTTCTCCCCCTCTCTTGTGGAGATCTATTCGATGTAATCTTATTTTTGCAGTGTGTTTGTTGAGACCAATGAATTGTGGGTTTATGATCAAGTCTATTTATGAACAATATTTGAATCTTCTCTGAATTCTTTTATGTATTATTGGTTATCTTTGCAAGTCTCTTCAAATTATCAGTTTGGTTTGGCCTACTAGATTGATCTTTCTTGCAATGGGAGAAGTGCTTAGCTTTGGGTTCAATCTTGTGGTGTCCTTTCCCAGTGACTGTAGGGGCAGCAAGGCACGTATTGTATTGTTGCCATCGAGGATAACAAGATGGGGTTTTCTTCATATTGCATGAGTCTATCCCTCTACATCATGTCATCTTGCTTAAGGCGTTACTCTGTTTTTAACTTAATACTCTAGATGCATGCTGGATAGCGGTCGATGAGTATGCCAAAGCACATGGGTACATATGGCCCCCTTGGAGGCATTCTAATGGCGCACTGTGGGCTATACTAATGGCGCACTAGGTGGTGCGCCATTAGAATACCAGATACTAATGGTGCACCAGAGGTGCGCCATTAGAATTTAATTCTAATGGCGTGATGCTAGTGGCGCACCAGTAGTGCGCCATTAGTAGGCAAAACTGGTGCGCCACTAGCATGCTTTTTCCCAGTAGTGAGTGGAGTAATAGTAGTAGATGCAGGCAGGAGTCGGTCTACTTGTCTCGGACATGATGCCTATATACATCATCATGCCTAGATATTCTCATAACTATGCTTAATTCTATCAATTGCTCAACAGTAATTTGTTCACCCACCGTAGAATACTTATGCTCTCGAGAGAAGCCACTAGTGAAACCTATAGCCCCCGGGTCTATATTTATCATATTAATCTCCTACTACTTAGTTGTTTCCTTTGTTATTTACTTTGCCTTTATTTTACTTTGCATCTTTATCACAAAATACCAAAAATATTATCTTTATCATATCTATCAGATCTCACTCTCGTAAGTGGCCTTATAGGGATTGCCAACCCCTATTTGCATTGGTTGCGAGGATTTATTTGTTTTGTGTAGGTACGAGGGACTCGCGCGTAGCCTCCTACTGGATTGATACCTGGGTTCTCAAAAACTGAGGGAAATACTTACGCTACTTTGCTGCATCATCCCTTCCTCTTCGGGGAAAAGCAACGCAGTGCTCAAGAGGTAGCAAGAAGGATTTCTGGCGCCGTTGCCGGGGATTGAAGCACCTTTGGTAGGTGGAATTTGGAAAGGAAAAATTTATATAGTGTGCTGAAATTTACTGTCACTTGTTACTATGGAAAGTAATCCTCTGAGGGGCTTGTTCGGGGTATCTTCACCCCGACCAGTAGAGCAAAGAGTTGCTCCTCAGCCTATTGAACCTACTGAAAATGAAAATGAAAATACTTGCTTTGAAGTTCCTGCAGGTATGATAGAAAAACTGCTAGCCAATCCTTTTTTAGGAGATGGAACAAAACATCCTGATGAACATCTGATATATGTGGATGGAGTTTTTGGATTATTTAAGCTTGCAGGTGTACCCGGAGATGTTGTTAAGAAGAAGGTCTTCCCTTTATCTTTGAGGGGAGATGCATCGACATGGTATAGGCTATGTGATGATATGAGGTCTTGGAATTACAAACGATTGAAATTGGAATTTCATCAGAAGTTTTATCCTATGCATCTTGTTCATCGTGATCGCAATTACATATATAATTTTTGGCCTCGCGAAGGAGAAAGCATCGCTCAAGCTTGGGGGAGGCTTAAATCAATGTTATATTCATGCCCCAATCATGAGCTCTCAAGAGAAATGATTATTCAAAAATTTTATGCTCGGCTTTCTGGTAACAATCGCACCATGCTTGATACTTCTTGTGCTAGCTCTTTTATGATGAAGACTATTGAATTCAAATGTGATTTATTGGAAAGAATTAAACGCAACTCTGAAGATTGGCACCTCGACAATGGTAAGAAGTCTGGTATGACACCTAGTTTTGATTTTGTTAAATCTTTTATGGATACCGATATTTTTTGTAAATTTAGCACTAAATCTGGACTTGACTCTAAGATAGTAGCTTCTTTCTGTGAATCTTTTGCTGCTTATGTTGATCTCCCCAAGGAGAAGTGGTTTAAATATCATCCTCCCATAGAAGTAAAAGTAGCTGCACCTATTAAAGTTGAAGAAAAGACTATCACTTATAATGATCCTATTGTTCCTACTTCTTATGTTGAGAAACCACCTTTCCTTGTTAGGATAAAGGATCATGCTAAAGCTTCAACTGTAGTTCATAAAAGCAATATTAAAACATATACACTTCCTGAGCAAGTTAAAGTTGAACCTAATATTGCTATTGTTAAAGATCTCTTGTCTGATAAAATTGATGGGCAAGTTATTTATTTCTGTGATGAAACTGCAAGAATTGCTAAACCCCATGATAAAGACAAACCTAGACCTGTGGTAGGCATGCATGTTATTTCTGTTAAAATAGGAGATCATTGTTATCATGGCTTATGTGATATGGGTGCTAGTGCTAGTGCAATACCTTATTCCTTATACCAAGAAGTTATGCATGATATTGCACCTGCTGAGATGGAAGATATTGATGTCACAATTAAACTTGACAATAGAGATACTATTTCACCAATGGGAATTGTTAGAGATGTTGAAGTCTTGTGTGGGAAAACTAAATATCCTGCTGATTTTCTTGTTCTGGGTTCCCCACAAGATAGCTTTTGTCCCATTATATTTGGTAGACCCTTCTTAAATACTGTTAATGCTACCATAGATTGCAAAAGAGATGTTGTTACTGTCGGTTTAGATGATATGACTCATGAATTTAATTTTTCTAAATTTAGTAGACAACACCGTGAAGAAGAATTACCTAGTAAAGATGAAATTATTGGTCTTGCTTCTATTGCCGTACCTCCTAGTGATCCTTTAGAACATTATTTGTTAGACCATGAAAATGATATGTTTATGAATGAAAGAAGGGAATTAGATGAAGTATTCTTTAAACAGGAACCTATTCTGAAAAACAATTTACCTGTTGAAATCCTAGGGGATCCTCCTCCACCCAAGGGTGATCCCGTGTTCGAGCTTAAACCGTTACCTGATACTCTTAAATATGCTTATCTTGATGAGAAAAAGATATATCATGTTATTATTAGTTCTAACCTTCCAGAGCATGAGGAAGAGAGATTATTGAAAACTCTAAAGAAGCACCGTGCTGCTATTGGGTATACTCTTGATAATATTAAGGGCATTAGTCCCACTCTATGTCAACATAAAATCAATTTGGACGAAGATGCTAAACCAGTTCATGATCATCAATGCCGGCTGAATCCTAAAATGAAAGAAGTGGTAAGAAAGGAGATACTAAAGCTCCTTGAGGCAGGTATAATTTATCCCAGTGCTGATAGTCAGTGGGTAAGCCATGTCCATTGTGTCCCTAAGAAGGGAGGTATTACTATTGTTCCTAATGATAAAGATGAATTGATTCCTCAAAGAATTATTACAGGTTATAGGATGGTAATTGATTTCTGCAAATTAAATAAGGCTACTAAAAAAGATCATTACCCCTTACCTTTTATCGATCAAATGCTAGAAAGATTGTCCAAACATACACATTTTTTCTTTCTAGATGGTTATTCTAGTTTCTCTCAAATACATGTGTCAGCCAAAGATCAATCAAAGACTACTTTTACATGCCCTTTTGGTACTTTTGCTTATAGACGTATGCCTTTTGGTTTATGTAATGCACCTACTACCTTTCAAAGATGCATGATGGCTATATTCTCTGACTTTTCTGAAAAGATTTGTGAGGTTTTCATGGACGACTTTTCTGTCTATGGATCTTCTTTTGATGATTGCTTGAGCAACCTTGATCAAGTTTTGCAGAGATGTGAAGAAACTAATCTTGTCTTGAATTGGGAAAAGTGCCACTTTATGGTTAATGAAGGTATTGTCTTGGGGCATAAAGTTTCTGAAAGAGGTATTGAAGTTGATAAAGCCAAGGTTGATGCTATTGAAAAGATGCCATGTCCCAAGGACATCAAAGGTATACGAAGTTTCCTTGGTCATGCCGGTTTTTATAGGAGGTTCATTAAGGACTTCTCAAAAATTTCTCGGCCTCTGACTAATTTATTACAAAAACATATACCATTTGTCTTTGATGATGATTTTGTAGAAGCATTTGAAATACTTAAGAAAGCATTGATCTCTGCACCTATTGTCCAGCCACCTGATTGGAATTTACCCTTTGAAATTATGTGTGATGCTAGTGATTATGCTGTAGGTACTGTTCTAGGACAAAGAGTTGATAAGAAACTAAATGTTATTCAATATGCTAGTAAAACTCTAGACAACGCTCAAAGAAATTATGCTACCACTGAAAAAGAATTCTTAGCAGTTGTATTTGCTTGTGATAAGTTCAGACCTTATATTGTTGATTCTAAAGTAATTATTCACACTGATCATGCTGCTATTAAATATCTTATGGAAAAGAAAGATGCTAAACCTAGACTTATTAGATGGGTTCTCTTGCTACAAGAATTTGATTTACATATCGTTGATAGAAAAAGAGCTGAGAACCCCGTTGCAGACAACTTGTCTAGGTTAGAAAATGTGCTTGATGACCCACTACCTATTGATGATAGCTTTCCTGATGAGCAATTAAATGTCATAAATGCTTCTCATACTGCTCCATGGTATGCTAATTATGCTAATTACATTGTTGCTAAGTTTATACCACCTAGTTTCACATACCAGCAAAAGAAAAGGTTCTTCTATGATTTGAGGCATTACTTTTGGGATGACCCACATCTTTATAAAGAAGGAGTAGATGGTGTTATTAGACGTTGTGTACCTGAGCATGAACAGGAACAGACCCTACGCAAGTGTCACTCCGAAGCTTATGGAGGACACCATGCTGGAGATAGAACTGCACATAAGGTACTGCAATCTGGTTTTTATTGGCCTACTCTCTTCAAGGATACCCGTAAGTTTTTCTTATCTTGTGATGAACTATTCACTTTTTATTGAACCATTTGATGTTTGGGGCTTTGACTATATGGGACCTTTTCCTTCCTCTAATGGTTATACACATATTTTAGTTGTTGTTGATTACGTTACTAAGTGGGTAGAAGCTATTCCAACTAGTAGTGCTGATCATAACACTTCTATTAAAATGCTTAAAGAAGTTATTTTTCCAAGATTTGGAGTCCCTAGATATTTAATGACTGATGGTGGTTCACATTTTATTCATGGTGCTTTCCGTAAAATGCTTGCTAAATATGATGTTAATCATATAATTGCATCTCCTTATCACCCTCAGTCTAGTGGTCAAGTAGAATTGAGTAATAGAGAACTCAAATTAATTTTGCAAAAGACTATTAGTAGGTCTAGAAAGAATTGGTCCAAGAAAGTAGATGATGCATTATGGGCCTATAGAACTGCATGTAAAAATCCTATGGGTATGTCTCCATATAAAATGGTCTATGGAAAAGCATGTCACTTATCTCTCGAACTAGAACACAAGGCTTATTGGGCTATTAAAGAACTTTATGATTTTAAACTTGCCGGTGAGAAGAGGTTACTTGATATTAGCTCACTTGATTAGTGGAGAACCCAAGCCTACGAAAATGCCAAGTTGTTTAAAGAAAAAGTTAAAAGATGGCATGACAAAAGGATACAAAAGTGTGAGTTTAATGAAGGTGATTATGTATTGCTCTACAACTCTCGTTTAAGATTTTTTGCAGGAAAACTTCTCTCTAAATGGGAAGTTCCTTACGTTATCGAGGAGGTCAACCATTTTGGTGCCATAAAAATCAACAATTTCGAAGGCACAAACCCGAAGGTGGTGAACGGTCAAAGAATCAAACATTATATCTCAGGTAATCCCATAAATGTTGAAACCAATGCTATTGAAAGCGTAACCCCGGAGGAATACATAAGGGACACTTTCCGGAACGTTTCAAACTCCGAAAAGGAATAGGTATGTGGTACGGTAAGTAAACCGACTCCAAAACAGTTTTTAAGGCAATATTTCTCCGTTTTGGAATATTTAGAAAAATAGAAAAATAAGCAGCAGTCCGGGAAGGACACGAGGGCTCCACGAGGGTGGAGGGCCCGCCGCCTACCTCCTGGGCACCTCGTGTGCTCTCCGGACTCCGTTTTCGTACACGACATGTATTTTGGTCGGTAAAAATTCATTATATAATCTCCCAGGGGTTTTGACTCCCGTATCACGCAATTATCCTCTGTTTTGTGTTTCGAGCTATTGTTGCTGCAGATTAGAGCAAGATGTCTTCGCAAGAGTCAGTCGGGGAGAGCCGGGTGTCTCACCCGGCACCGAGATCAATGACTCTTGATAACCCACAAGTATAGGGGATCGCAACAGTTTTCGATAAGTAAGAGTGTCGAACCCAACGAGGAGCTAAAGGTAGAACAAATATTCCCTCAAGTTCTATCGACCACCGATACAACTCTACGCACGCTTGATGTTCGCTTTACTTAGAACAAGTATGAAGCTAGAAGTACTTTGTAGGTGTTTTCGGAAAGGCTTGGAAGAAAGTAAAGAGCACGAAAATAAAACTAAGGGGCTGTTAACGTAAAGAAGCAACTAAAGTAAATATAGCGAGTGTGGAAAAGTGGTGGTAGGAGTTGCGAAATTGTCCCTTAAGCAATTGACTACTTTACTAGACCGATAGCAAGTATCATGTGGGAGAGGCCACTGCTAGCATGTCATCCCTTACTTGGAATTCTATGCACTTATGATTGGAACTATTAGCAAGCATCTGCAACTACTAATGTTCATTAAGGTAAAACCCAAGCATAGCATTAAGATATATTGGTCCCCCTTCAATCCCGTATGCATCAATTTCTATGCTAGGTTGAAGCTTCTGTCACTCTTGCCCTCCAATACATAGTCCTATCAACATACAACTAACCCTATGGTGTGATCCACGCGTGCGCTCATATGATGGGCACCAAAGGACAGCAACATAACCACAAGCAAATTAAATCAATCATAGCAATTCATCAACCACCGTTAGGACAACGAAAATCTACTCAGACATCATAGGATGGCAACACATCATTGGATAATAATATGAAGCATAAAGCACCATGTTCAAGTAGAGGGTACAGCGGGTTGCGGGAGAGTGGACCACTGTAGATAGGGGGGGATGGGGATGGAGATGTTGGTGAAGATGGCGGAGGTGTTGGTGAAGATCGCGGTGATGGTGATGATGGCCACGGCGGTGTTCCGGCGCCACCGGAGGAGAGGGGGAGAGGGGCCCCCTTCTTCCTCTTCTTCCTTGACCTCCTCCCTAGATGGGAGAAGGGTTTACCCTCTAGTCCTTGGCCTCCATGGCATGGGAGGGGCGAGAGCCCCTCCGAGATTGCATCTATCTCTCTGTTTCTCTCTGGTTCTGCTTTCTGTTCTGGCTCTGTTTCACCGTTTCGTATATATATGGAGATCCATAACTCCGATTGGCCTGAAACCTTCGCCGTGATTTTTTTCCGAATATTAGCTTTCTTGCGGCAAAAGAAGAGCGTCAACCGCCTTACGATGGGCTCACGAGGATAGGGGGCGCGCCCTAGGGGGGGCGCCCCCCTGCCTCGTGACCACCTCGGGCACTGGTTCGCGTTGATTTTCCTTCCGAATTTTCCATATTTTCCAAAAATAAGCTCTATCCGTTTTTATCCCGTTTGGACTCCGTTTGATATGGATATTCTGCGAAACCAAAAACATGCAACAGACAGGAACCGGCACTGGGCACTGGATCAATATGTTAGTCCCAAAAATAATATAAAAAGTTGCCAAAAATTATATGAAAGTTGAATAATATTGGCATGGAACAATCAAAAATTATAGATACGACGGAGACATATCAGCATCCCCAAGCTTAATTCCTGCTTGTCCTCGAGTAGGTAAATGATAAAAAAGATAATTTTTGATGTGGAATGCTACCTAGCGTAATCTTGATCATATGTCTAATCATGGCATGAATATTAAGACATGAGTGATTCAAAGCAATAGTCTATCCTTTGACATTAAGACAATAATACTTCAAGCATACTAATAAAGCAATCATGTATTTCCAAAATAACATGGCCAAAGAAAGTTATCCCTACAAAATCATATAGTCTGGCTATGCTCCATCTTCACCACACAAAATATTCAAATCATGCACAACCCCGATGACAAGCCAAGCAATTGTTTCATACTTTTGACATTCTGAAACCTTTTCAACTTTCACGCAATACATGAGCGTGAGCCATGGACATAGCACTATAGGTGGAATAGAATATGATGGTGGAGGAGACAAAAAGGAGAAGATAGTCTCACATCAACTAGGCGTATCAACGGGCTATGGAGATGCCCATCAATAGATATCAATGTGAGTGAGTAGGGATTGCCATGCAACGGATGCACTAGAGCTATAAGTGTATGAAAGCTCTAACTGAAACTAAGTGGGTGTGCATCCAACTTGCTTGCTCATGAAGACCTCGGGCATTTGAGGAAGCCCATCATCAGAATATACAAGCCAAGTTCTATAATGAAAATTCCCACTAGTATATGAAAGTGATAACTCAAGAGACTCTCTATATGAAGAACATGGTGCTACTTTGAAGCACAAGTGTGGAAAAAGGATAGTAGCACTGCCCCTTATCTCTTTTTCTCTCATTTTTTAATTTTTTTTATTTATTTTATTTATTTTTTTTGGTGGGCTTCTTTGGCCTCTTTGTTTTATTTGGGCTTCTTTGGCCTCTTTTATTTTTTTGTAAAGTCCGGAGTCTCATCCCGACTTATGGGGGAATCATAGTCTCCATCATCCTTTCCTCACTGGGGCAATGCTCTAATAATGATGATCATCACACTTTTATTTACTTACAACTCAATATTACAACTCAATGTCTAGACAAAGTATGACTCTATATGGATGCCTCCGGTGGTGTACCGGGATGTGCAATGATCTAGCGTAGCAATGGCATCAAAAAATGGACAAGCCATGAAAACATCATGCTAGCTATCTTACGATCATGCAAAGCAATATGACAATGAATGCTCAAGTCATGTATATGATGATGATGGAAGTTGCATGGCAATATATCTCGGAATGGCTATGGAAATGCCATGATAGGTAGGTATGATGGCCGTTTTGAGGAAGGTATATGGTGGGTTTATGGTACCGGCGAAAGTTGCACGGTACTAGAGAGGCTAGCAATGATGGAAGGGCGAGAGTGCGTATAATCCATGGACTCAACATTAGTCATAAAGAACTCACATACTTATTGCAAAAATCTATTAGTCATCAAAACAAAGTACTACGCGCATGCTCCTTGGGGGATAGATTGGTAGGAAAATACCATCGCTCGTCCCTGACCGCCACTCATAAGGAAGACAATCAATAAATAAATCATGCTCCGACTTCATCACATAACGGTTCACCATACGTGCATGCTACGGGAATTACAAACCTCAACACAATTATTTCTACTAATCCACAACAACCCACTAGCATGATTCTAATATCACCATCTTTATATCGCAAAACTATTGCAAGGAATCAAAAATATCATATTCAGTGATCTACAAGTTTTATGTAGGATTTTATGACTAACCATGTGAATGACCAATTCCTGTCATCTCTCTAAATAGATATAAGTGAAGCAAGAGAGTTCAATTCTTTCTACAAAAGATATGCCCGTGCTCCAACAAATCTAAGTGAAGCAAAAGAGCATTCTACAAATGGCGGTTGTCTAAGTGAAAAGAAACAGGCAATCCAAACTTCAAATGATATAAGTGAAGCACATGAAGCATTCTATAAAGCCATACTCAAAAGATATAAGTGAAGTGCAATGAGCATTCTATAAATCAACCAAGGACTATCTCATACCAGCATGGTGCATAAAAAAGAAAAAGAAAAACCTAAATGCAAAAGACGCTCCAAGATTGCACATATCACATGAATGAAACGAATCCGAAAACATACCGATACTTGTTGAAGAAAGAGGGGATGCCTCCCCAGCATCCCCAAGCTTAGACGCTTGAGTCTCCTTGAATATTTACTTGGGGTGCCTCGGGCATCCCCAAGCTTGAGCTCTTGCCTCTCTTCCTTCTTCTCACATCGAGACCTTTTCAATCATCGAACACTTCATCCACACAAAACTTCAACAGAAAACTCGGTAAGATCCGTTAGTATAATAAAGCAAATCACTACTCTAAGTACTATTGCAAACCAATTAATATTTTGTTTTTGCATTGTGTCTACTGTAGTATAACTTTTCATGGCTTAATCCACTGATATAAGTTGATAGTTTCATCAAAACAAGCAAACAGTGCATCAAAAACAGAATTTGTCTAAAACAGAACAGTCTGTAGCAATCTGAACATTCACCATACTTCTGATACTTTAAAAAATCTACCAAAATTAGGATAAATTAACAATTTGTATAGGAAGACAGTGCAAAAGAATCAGAATCATTTGATGTTCCAGCTAAAAATGTAAAATCGCTCACTACAGCCAAAGTTTCTGTCCTGCACCGTACAAACCATCAAGCAAATGTAAACATCCTAAAGGCAAACCTTGGCACATTATTTTTATAATACAATGGAATTGTACAAGGGGATAATTATTTTTGTTGAAAATTTTCTGTAATCAAGATTCACAAAGTTGCCGTGAGCATGAACAAAGTTCAAGGAGCTCTCCCACTTCAACAGTGCTTGTCTTTCTCACTTTCACTTTCCTTTTTGAAAATTTTGGGTTCCCCTCTTTATTTTTGTTGTTTTTAAACTATATGAAAGCACTCAACAGAAATAAATGACTCTCTAAAACTTCCAGGTTGTCTCCCTGGCAGCGCTTTGTTTAAAGCCATTAAGCTAGGCATATAGTGCTCAAGTAGCGAATCCACCCGGATCTCAAGGTATATCAAAGCCAATTTTAATTAGCAATGATTTATAATTTAGTAGTGAGCACAAGGTAACATATATCATGTAATGACGAAGTCTAACTCTCTTCCTATGCATCGGCATGTCATAAAAGAACAATTCATGCACACCTAGTAAAGGCCAATGCATAGTATAAACAGTTTCTTGCAATTTTATCATATTGGAAACATAGAGAGGTGGAGATATAGTTCCTATCTCATAATAATTGAAAGTAGGAGCAGCAAGCACATGCATATTGTATCTATCAAAATCATCATGTGCAACGGTAAAAGGCAACCTGTCAATATAATCCTTAATAAGTGCAAACTTCTCCGATATAGTGTAGTTGGGAGAATTCAAAAAGATAATAGGACTATCATGTGTGGGTGCAATAGCAACAATTTCATGTTTAACATAAGGAACTATAGCAAGTTCATCTCCATAAGCATAATTCATATTGTCATCTTGGCCATAAGCATAGCAAGAATCATCAAAAAGGGATATTTCAAGAGAATCAATGGGATCATAACAATCATCATAGCAATCATCCTTCGGTAAGCACGAAGGGGAATTAAACAATGTATGAGTTGAAGAGTTACTCTCATTAGAAGGTGGGCACGGGTGATCAATCCGCTCTTCCTCCTTTTGTTCTTCGCTCTCCTCCTCATCTTTTTCATCCAATGAGCTCACAGTGTCATCAACTTCTTCTTCCATAGACTCCTGCAAAATATTAGTCTCTTCTTGGACAACGGAGTATTCCTCAATATATTGTTTAACATAGGTATTAGAAGCATAATTATCATAGCAATATTTAAGTATAGCAAAATTTTCAGATTTGTGAAAAGTAGCATCATACTTTTCAATCAAAGAAGCAATTTCATAAGCACCCTGAAAAGCAACAAATTCTTCAATTTGTTGAACATCATAGTAACTATAAACACCTTTAGCATAAGAAGATAAGATTCCATTATCAATAAACTCACATTGGTAGGGAAGGTGTTTCTTAGGGTTTTTAGAACAACAAGTAAAATCATATAATTCACATAAATTCCAAGCATAGCATTGCAAATGTTGAATTTGACTCCATAATAATTTCCCTTTTTCAGATATACGGTGTCGCACATAACAAGCATGCTCATCTAAAGATTTTCCCTCAACTAAGCTAGTTGGGGTTTCAGCACGAGCACAAAGGGATCGAAGATGATCCAAGTAAAAAACTTCAGCAGTGTGATAGATTTTGAGTGGTTCTTACAACTAATTTTTTTGGTATTTTGCGTTTCCTACACATAACTGAATATAGGAAACAACTAAGAATAGCAAATAAAAATTACTTATTGATAAAGCAAACAAGCAAACACGAGAATATTCACCCCACGCTATTGCTCCCCGGCAACGGCGCTAGAAAAAGGTCTTGATAACCCACAAGTATAGGGGATCGCAACAGTTTTCGATAAGTAAGAGTGTCGAACCCAACGAGGAGCTAAAGGTAGAACAAATATTCCCTCAAGTTCTATCGACCACCGATACAACTCTACGCACGCTTGACGTTTGCTTTACCTAGAACAAGTATGAAGGTAGAAGTACTTTGTAGGTGTTTTCGGAAAGTCTTGCAAGAAAGTAAAGAGCATAAAAATAAAACTAAGGGGTTGTTAAGGTAAAGAAGCAACTAAAGTAAATATAGCGAGTGTGGAAAACTGGTGGTAGGAGTTGCGAAATTGTCCCTTAAGAAATTGACTACTTTACTAGACCGATAGCAAGTATCATGTGGGAGAGGCCACTGCTAGCATGTCATCCCTTACTTTGGAATTCTATGCACTTATGATTGGGACTATTAGAAAGCATCCGCAACTACTAATGTTCATTAAGGTAAACCACAACCATAGCATTAAGATATATTGGTCCCCCTTCAATCCCGTATGCATCAATTTCTATGCTAGGTTGAAGCTTCTGTCACTCTTGCCCTCCAATACATAGTCCTATCAACATACAACTAACCCTGTGGTGTGATCCACGCGCGTGCTCATATGATAGGCACCAAAGGATAGCAACATAACCACAAGCAAATTAAATCAATCATAGCAATTCATGAACCACCGATAGGACAACGAAAATCTACTCAGACATCATAGGATGGCAACACATCATTGGATAATAATATGAAGCATAAAGCACCATGTTTAAGTAGAGGGTACAGCGGGTTGCGGGAGAGTGGACCGCTGTAGATAGAGGGGGGAAGGTGATGGTGATGTTGGTGAAGATGGCGGAGGTGTTGGTGAAGATCGCGGTGATGATGATGATGGCCACGGCGGCGTTCCTGAGCAACCGGAGGAGAGGGGGAGAGGGGCCCCCTTCTTCCTCTTCTTACTTGACCTCCTCCCTAGATGGGAGAAGGGTTTCCCCTCTGGTCCTTAGCCTCCATGGAATGGGAGGGGCGAGAGCCCCTCCGATATTGGATCTATCTCTCTGTTTCTCTTTGGTTCTGCGTTCAGTTCTAGCTCTGTTTCACCGTTTCGTATATATATGGAGATCCGTAACTCCGATTGGCCCGAAACCTTCGCCGTGATTTTTTTTTTCGAATATTAGCTTTCTTGCGGCAAAATAAGAGCGTCAACCACCTTATGGTGGGCTCACGAGGGTAGGTGCGCACCCTAGGGGGGGGGCGCCCCCCTGCCTCATGACCACCTCGGGCACTGGTTCGCGTTGATTTTCCTTCCAAATTTTCCATATTTTCCAAAAATAAGCTCCGTCCGTTTTTATCCCGTTTGGACTCCGTTTGATATGGATATTCTGTGAAACCAAAAACATGCAACAGACAGGAACTGGCACTGGGCATGGATCAATATGTTAGTCCCAAAAATAATATAAAAAGTTGCCAAAAAGTATATGAAAGTTGAATAATATTGGCATGGAACAATCAAAAATTATAGATATGGCGAAGACATATCAATGACAAGCAACAATGTTGACCTCTTTGGGCCAGCAACGGAGGAAGAGATGGAGGACGAATTGAAGAGGATAGATGCCATGGATGTGGGGACCCCGACTCATAAGTCGTGATCACCGAATGCACATGTACAGTGATCCCAGAGATCAATGCTCACTGAACACACAGAAGCTGAATACCAAGAGTCTTACATCCATACATACCGTCTTACACAAATTATGACCATTATGGTCAAGTCTTACATAGATAAAGCCTTAAGGGCTGAACATCAATGAAACATAAGCAGCGGAAATCTTCGTCGATAAGTAGAACCCATGCCATCTGCCTTAACCCTACATGCATTCTGACTGGGAAGCGTCCTAGTTCGCATGTTCGTCTCCAAAGAACTCTTCTTCGAACTCCTGTTCTTCCATGCCTGGCCAATTAAATAACCAGTGGCAAGCCAATGAGTACTTTGAATGTACTCGCAAGCAACCCATGTTTTGGTTCAAGATACAACAATGCATGATATAGGTAAATTTTTGCGGAAAGCTAGTTTTGAGTGCAATGACATGTTCAACAACGTGTAAGACATGCATCAGGAGAATTCAAGTAACCATGAGGACAGGTTACAGATATCAACATAAATAGAGTGGGCACCAACCCAACTCAATCATGTCAAGTCCTTGACTTGACCCAAGTAGTTCTTCCCACTTATCCAACACACACACTGGTTTGTAAAAAAGTGGACGTAGCCCAAGAGCGGTTACCCAACTGTCCTTGACTGTGGACACGGCTATTCCAATAGTTTTACACTCTGCAGAGGTTGCACACTTTACCCACAAGATCCGGGGAACTTCCGTGTCATCCACGACCCGTGGTACCTCAAGTACCCGGGGTAAGCACCCGATCACTATCTTTCCCTAGATGACACTAACATGGAGTCCACTCGATTGGTAGTAACCCCCGTGCCCAACATTTCACAACTTAAAATTGTGGAGCCTCGCTCCCATATTCATCACATACCACTGGCACGGGGTACCAACGGTGTGTCCGGTGCCCCATAAAAATGTTCTTGGCCGCCCTACCTGGCACGACCCCGTCCCGAGAGAGAGCACAAACTCTCCCCCGTCACTATTAATGCGGGCTCCAAGATAGTATCGGCCTAGGTAATCAATAATGCCCTTTCCCATACAAGGGTAGAGTGGTTGCGCATGTAAGGTTGGAATAACGGTCGCAACTTAAACCAATCCGTTTTGAAAACAACACACACACTTGCCTCGGTACACCACTTCGTCATCAAGTGGCTACCCAACTCATCATCTCCCCGGGGCATAAGTGGCACCCGATGGGGTTTTCGAAAAGTCCTTTGAACATACTTTGTCTCCATCTCTATGCATATTCCCGTCCCTTTTGCGTAGCACTACTTTAGCATCCTATCTATTCCCACCGGCATAACCCTCATATGGAGGTAGGGTCATGCACAATGCAAGTACCATGAAGGAGGAAATGAAGGCAACCCACCAAAGTGGCTACCCTCTCATCATGATTCCGATGCAAGAATAGTAAAGTGCTATATGAAATGCATAAAAAGGGTTTCATAGACATGGTCAAAGGGCTGCTTGCCTGGCTCAGCAAGGTCTTTTGGGTCTTCAAAGTCTTCTGGTCCAACTCCTTCGTCAGCAACGCAATCTATCGTCGCAAAATAATAACGAGAAAAAATAAGGCAATAATAAAAAAAACCAAAGTTCTTAGAAAAATGTCAACTTATTTTTGTTAAATACTAGGGTGAAAACTAAGAAGGGGAAAATTCCTAGTTTTGGTTTTGGAGTAGCAGAATAGGAGAAATGGATTTACAAAGGCATATTTAAATGCTTAAAATCACGTTTAAATATTTACAGTGAAGAAAAGGTTGTTGGATTTGAATGAAAGTTGCACCATTAAATAGGTTGCAATATTTTGGGAATTTAGGAATTGGAATTAATTTATTTGGACATATATTTTATCCTGTGGAATTTTTGGAAAAGTGACAGAAAAAGAAAAAGGAAAAGCAGCACTGTGCAACTGGGCCAGAAGGACCACAGTGCAGCAGGCCCAGATGGGTTTCAGCCCACGCGAGGCTGCCACGTCGAAGGCGTAAAGGCAAAATACGCCTTCAGCCGACGCAGCGAACCGGTGTGCGCGCGTGCGTGTTTAAACCTGACGGGTGGGGCCCACCCGTCAGAGTGTGAGGCTGACCGACGGGCCCCACGGCCGTCGTCTTCAACCTCGGCCCAGAGAGGGTGGCGAGCTCACCGGCGACGTTTCCGGGCACGGCGAGGTGAGCTGATGGCACCGCTGGACTCCTTGTCGTGTCGCCGTTCGGGTGGTGCCGGAGTTGGCCGGAGGGGAGCAGTGGTTCACCGGCGATGAGGTTCGCGGCGGAGGAGCATCGGGCGTTTATCGCTCCAGCCATTTCCGACTGCAAGAGAGAGGGGAAACAGAGGGGAAATGATCAGGGAGGTGTGGAGGGTCCAGATCGAGAGAGAGGAGGGGCGGAGGGAGCCTGTACCCCGAGATCGACGACGACCCGAGGCGGCAGAGCTCGAGCTCGAGCTCGGGTGCTCCTGGAGGAGAGTGGAGGGCACAGGGGGCCTTTTTGGAGTAGGTGGGGGCGAGTGGTGGTGATTGGGAGGCTCGGGGAGGCCTTTAAGTAGGCGAGCCACAACTCACCGTAGACCCGTGCGCCGGCGAGGTTGTTGCCGGTGCTGTGGGTCACGGGGGTGCGCGTGGACATGTCTGGGGTGCTCATGGGTTTGGTCCAGAGCGAGGGAAAGAAGAGAGGGAGGGAGCAGGGGGCCAGAGGCGCGCGCGTGTGAGCCGCACCATTGGCGCGCTCGGGCGGCCTCTGTTTGCTAGCGCGGAGGCGTGGGGAGGAGGAGAGAGGAGGGGGACAGTGTCGTGGCATGACGCAGACGTCGAGGCGCATCGTCGGGCGCGCTGGGGAGGCCCGAGGTGGCCGAAGGTGGCTGGAAGGGGGCGGCTACAGTGCGGGAGCGCACTGTAGCGTGCTCCAGAGCGCCCAAATGGCCGGCATGGCCATTCTTTATGCATGGTGAGCGCGTCCTTTAGTGTCTAGAAGGTCTAGGGGTGAGTAAAGTAATGGGGTGGTGCATTGGATGCCATGGATGGCCACTGGGGTGAGGGGAGAGGAAGAAGATGTGTGCAAATGGGCTGTCCAGAGAGAGGAAGTGGGGTTTTACCCATCCAATAAGTGAGCTATGGATTTGCCATTGTTACTGGGGGTGAAAGGGGACTAGGAGGAGCTGTGGTAAAAAGTTGAGCTCAAGGGGATTAGTGGAAGGGGTCAAAATGGTGTTTTTGGAAAAATGGCAGAAGGTGTTTGATAAAGGTTTTGGCAAGCAAATGATTTCCAATTGCCATGAGAATTAACATGATGGAATGGCACATAGAAGTAGGATGTTCCACCAAGTTTGAGCTTATTTGGGCAAAGTAGCCAATGTAACTTTGGTAAACCCTAGAAATCAACATAAATGGCTTTACCAAGATTTAGTCATGCAAATCTATTCTCCTTGATGCACCACTTGGTGTACTGTCATCATTTGAGGTTATGAACATGTCCACAAAAGTTGAGATCAAAAGGAGAAAGTTGCCAATGTAGAGTTGTTCAAATTTGGTTCTGAACAGGAAGGGTTTTGGGGCACTTTGAGCAAGATAACATTCTCTCCAACTTGTGCCATTTGGTCTAGATGAAAAATTAGACCATTTGAGCATGTTCACAAGGTTTGGGAACATTTGGACATGTTTGGCAATGTAAAGTTGCTCAAACTTCAAAATGGACAGAAATGGTTTTGGGGAGATTTCATGGGGTTATACTATTCTCCATGACATGATACTTGGCAAGATCATCAAACATGTCATATGTGACATGCTAGAATTTTCTTGGAATTGTTGGGGAATATTTCCTGTAGAAATATTTCAAATCCTTGAAATGGGCAGAAATGGTTTTTGAGGGATTTGACCAATATTTTGAACATGACCATGTGTTGAAACTCTTATATATGGACAATATATGTCCATTGAGTTTCCATGATTTTTGTCAAATATTTTTGAAACAATAATATAATTTTTCCCTATTAAAGACCATTTCTGGCCTTAAGAAAAAGCTTTTAAATAAAATAGGAAAATAACTTTTAAAATCATATTTTTGTGGTTTCTGGGTATCCTATATCTAATAGGTTTCAAATATACCTTTGGAAGGATTTTTACTGCCCTTAATTAAGTACTTGCAGTACAAATCTTAAATCAGGGGTTTTCGGAAAACTAATTTTGGAAAATACTTTTTGGCCAAATTATTTTTGTAAGAAATTACTATATTTCTCTATACACATGGCATGATAATTGGGCAGAAGTTTGGGGCAAGGAGATGAAGTATAGAAGGTGGAGTTGTGTTGACTTTAAAGAGCACTTGAAAACATAGAGAGAAAACCAATTCAAATAAAAAGTCAAATAATGCAAAAGTTTTTGTCAAACCACACTTTATCATGATTTATCATCTTAAGTGTTGTGCCATGAAAATCAGGGTGTGACAGACCTACCCCCCTTACAAGAATCTCGTCCCCGAGATTCCCAGACTAGGCGCGGAAAGGAATACGGAAACTTGGATTTGGGGTAGTCTTCACGTCCTCATACTGCTCCTGCTTCCGTTTGGTGCTCCATTGAACCTTGAAGTACTCGATGGCATGGCTTCGTGTTTGTCGTCCTGCTTGATCCAGATTGCAATTGGGATCTCTCGCGTAGGTCATATTGGGCTGGAGGTCGATGGCTCGTGGTCGATGTCCTTGTAGAGACCGGGCTAGTTAGGAAGTTGGAAACGTTTCCGGAGTGGTGTCGTGTGGAAAAACATTGTGCACAGTGGGTGACTCAGGTGATAACTCTAGCTGGTAGCCGTTTATTCTTCGTCTTGCAGTGATCTTGGAGGGGCCGATAAATCTTGGTGTGAGCCTCCCTTTGACATGGAAATGCTTGGTTCCTTTGAGAGAAGTGGTTTGCAGATATGCCTGGTCTCTGACGAGTAAGTTCACTTCTTGACGATGGTGGTTAGTATAATTCTTCCTCCTTGACATGGGGGTCTTCAAATGTTCCTTCACTAGCTGAATGGCTCTTCTTCCATCTTCGGGTAGACAAGTATGTCATCAAGGAAGGATGACAACTAACTTGTCCAAGCACTTCATGAAGTCTATGGGGTACGTAAAGTGGGCTGAGGCATTGGTGATGGTCACGGTTGAGCATTGGCCAAGGTCTTATCGATCTAGCACCAAAGCCCAAGTTCAGGATCCGACCATGTTGTGGCTTGGTAGGGCATAAGGGTTTCAAGGATTCTAGTGTGTGAGTGAATGTTTATCATACCATCCTTGAGCACAGTTTCTGAGATGCCAATCATTCTATCTAGTCCTCTATTCCTGTATCTTCAAATTGGTCTTCTTATGGCATCGTCAGTTCTTGTGCTATATTAGGGTGATAATGTGCTCGTTCACTATGTCTACTAGTTCCATAATGAACCCAGTGATAAGCAAGGTTACGGAGGCTTAACAGGTTCTCTTGCAATTCTGTGGGTTAAGCACATGGTTAAGGACTCGAGCTGGGGTATCTTGTGAAGTCTCGAAGGTTCTAGGAATGGGTTTCTAGTCTGGGGGGTTAAACATAACTCTATAGGGTTTTACTTGGTCGAGGAGTGAAAGTGCAACTATCCCTAGGTGGTTTTGGTAATTCATAACAACATATAGCTCATTGAGCTAATGCTATTCCAAGATGACTATTTCAGGAAAGCTCAATGATTGGCATGGCATGGATGTGAAAGTGGAACCCTCAAAATGCTAAGGACAAAGGATTGGCTCAAGCTCAAAAGCTCAAGACTCTTCATTTTATATTTTAGTGATCCAAGATCACATTGAGTCTTTAGGAAAAGCCAATACTATCAAGGAGGGATGAGGTGTTGCTTAATGAGCCTCTTGCTTCATGTGCTTAGTGATATGCTCCAAAACCCTCAACTACTTTCCCATATCCACATATGACCTAAACCCTAAGCCAAACTCGGTCCTACCGATTCTTTCTATCCGGCGCCACCGAGTTTCACTTGTCATAAGCCACTGCCAAACCCTAGCAATTTGGTTCTACCGATAGGGATCTCGGTCTCACCGAGATGGGATTGCAAACTCTCTGTTTCCCTTTCGTAACTTTTCGGTCTCACCAAAAGAGCAAATCGGTCCCACCGAGATTGCAGTGTAAACTCTACGTTTCCTTTTTGTAACTTTTCGGTCTCACCAAAAGAGCAAATCGGTCCCACCGAGTTTACCTGACCAACTCTCTGGTTAGCTTATTACCAAACTCGGTCTCACCGAGTTTGTGTAATCGGTCTCACCGAGATTACGTTATGCCCAAACCCTAACCATATCGGTCCTACCGAGTTGCATGTCAGTCCCACCAAAAATCTCTAACGGTCACTAGGTTTACCTTTTCAGTCCGACCGAGTTTGTTGATTCGGGCCCACCGAGATTGGAAAACTGTGTGTAATGGTTGGATTTTGTGTGGAGGCTATATATACCCCTCCACCTCCTCTTCATTCGTGAAGAGAGCCATCAGAACACATACACAATTCCAACTCATATGTTCTGAGAGAGAACCACCTACTCATGTGTTGAGACCAAGATATTCCATTCCTACCATATGAATCTTGATCTCTAGCCTTCCCCAAGTTGCTTTCCACTCAAATCTTCTTTCCACAAAATCCAAATCCTATGAGAGAGAGTTGAGCGTTGGGGAGACTATCATTTGAAGCACAAGAGCAAGGAGTTCATCATCAACACACCATTTGTTACTTCTTGGAGAGTGGTGTCTCCTAGATTGGCTAGGTGTCACTTGGGAGCCTCCGACAAGATTGTGGAGTTGAACCAAGGAGTTTGTAAGGGCAAGGAGAT
This sequence comes from Triticum urartu, assembly GCF_056163025.1. Taxonomy (NCBI): domain Eukaryota; kingdom Viridiplantae; phylum Streptophyta; class Magnoliopsida; order Poales; family Poaceae; genus Triticum; species Triticum urartu. The sequence continues at coordinate 264,954,805 of NC_141878.1, read as the reverse complement.
CGCCTACTTCGTGAAGATCTACCGCTAGTGAGGCAAGTCCTTCATGGGCGATGGCCATGGTGGGATAGACAAGGTTGCTACTTCGTGGACCCTTCGTGGGTGGAGCCCTCCGTGGACTCGCGCGACCGTTACCCTTCGTGGGTTGAAGTCTCCACCAACGTGGATGTAGGATAGCACCACCTATCCGAACCACGGGAAAAACATCCGTGTCTCCAGTTGCATTTGAATTCTCCAAACCCTTCCCTTTACATTCTTGCAACTTGCATGCTTTACTTTCCGCTGCCAATATACTCTTTGCATGCTTGCTTGAATTGTGTGATGATTGCTTGACTTGTCCTACAATAGCTAAAATCTGCCAAGAACTAAAATTGGGAAAAGGTTAAGTTTTTATTTGGTCAAGTAGTCTAATCACCCCCCCTCTAGACATACTTTAGATCCTACAAGGAGGATGTAGAAAAGTTCTTCAGTGCTAGTTGGTCGCCGAAGTAGACTCCTTGGTGCATCTTGTCTTCCTGGTCTTCAGTTGAGGAGAGAGATGAGAGGGATAAGTAGCATAAAGGGGGATGCCAAAAAAAGGGGGGTTCTATAGTGCAAGTTCAAGCAAACAAGTGCCGTTGAGGCCACACACATTCATTAAGATAAGATAGGTGATATAGTCGCGTACAAGCTGCCTAGGGCAAATGTGCGACTTATATCAAAACACAAACAAGTAAAAACAAGCAACACAAAACGTGGTTCCATTTGAACCATCTCACGGACTCGACTACGCATATGGGGGTACACGACTCATCCTACCCTAGGGGTCCTCGGACTCGGTAGTCGTGCTTGCTCGGAGAGAAGGGTGCTCAGTCTTCAGTTTCTGGGTTCCCCTTGTGGTGCCAAAGGGTATGCGACAGTCGGCTGCTTGTTGGGACACATCCTTTTAATGTGCCCAAGTTCATCACACCCATGACATGTGACGGAAGCACAAGGGTTTCTATTCAGTCTTGGGTATTGTCGTCGGGGGCCTGACGATGATCCTCTATGAGGTGGATACGAAAATCCATTCCTATGCCTTTTGCATGGGGTTGGGTTGCGAGCTTTCCGAAGTCCCTTGATTTGCTGCTCTTGATTAAAAATGTGGGCTTCTAAGGCAGTGATTTCCTGTTCTTGCTTGACCACCTTCTTCTTCTCGAGGCAGTGGAGGTGCAGAAGTGAAGGGAGGTCTTGGCGAGCCTTAAGGAATGCTTCGGTAAGGTGACGTAGAAGCTAGTCTCCGGCGTTGATGAAGCAGAGCTGGTACTTAAGGGTTGGATCCTCATCTTCTGGGGAAATCATCACTTGAGCTGGGGCTCCAAATCCGTTCTTTCCAGGTAGGTAGCGGGTGGCGTGTTCTTCTTTCATTTCTGGAAGGAGGCCTCGAAGACGGAGAAGCGCTTCATATGCCACTTGCTGAATGGCCAGGTCTTGTGTTGGCATGGGTGGTCCAATGAAGAACCACCCCTGGGGTGAGGTCTTGGCAGGCACAAAAACTTTGGCATAGAACTCCTTCTCGAGCACATCATTTTCCAGTTCATGCAGGGTGTATATGGGCAGCAAGGGATAGTGGCATTGTTGGAGGCAGTCTTTTAGGAGTGATGGAAATCCTGTCATAAGGAGTCTCAAGGGGGCGACAACCATCTACAAAAGTTGAATAGGGGAGGTCAATATGGAAGATATCCCTCGGGCTTGGTAAGCTTAGAAAAGAAGAGAAGTTTAGAAGGTCTCAAGCTAACTAACGTCCATGCTAACTAAGGCTTCCTACAGTCAGGATGGCTCTGATACCAGCTCTGTGGGGACCCCGACTCATAAGTCGTGATCACCAAATGCACATGTATAGTGATCCCAGAGATCAATGCTCACTGAACACACAGAAGCTGAATAACAAGAGTCTTACATCCATACATACCGTCTTACACAAATTATGACCATTATGGTCAAGTCTTACATAGATAAAGCCTTAAGGCCTGAACATCAATGAATCATAAGCAGTGGAAATCTTCGTCGATAAGTAGAACCCATGCCATCTGCCTTAACCCTACAGGCATTCTGACTGGGAATCATCCTAGTTCGCATGTTCGTCTCCAAAGAACTCTTCTTCGAACTCATGTTCTTCCATGCCTGGCCAATTAAATAACCAGTGGCAAGCCAATTAGTACTTTGAATGTACTCGCAAGCAACCCATGTTTTGGTTCAAGATACAACAATGCATGATATAGGTAAATTTTTGTGGAAAGCTAGTTTTGAGTGCAATGACATGTTCAACAACGTGTAAGACATGCATCAGGAGAATTCAAGTAACCATGAGGACAGGTTACAGATATCAACATAAATAGAGTGGGCACCAACCCAACTCAATCATGTTAAGTCCTTGACTTGACCCAAGTAGTTCTTCCCACTTATCCAACACACACAGTGGTTTGTAAACAAGTGGACGTAGCCCAAGAGCGGTTACCCAACTGTCCTTGACCGTGGACACGGCTATTCGAATAGTTTTACACTCTGCAGAGGTTGCACACTTTACCCACAAGATCCAGGGAACTTCCGTGTCATCCACGACCCGCGGTACCTCAAGTACCCGGGGTAAGCACCCGATCACTATCTTTCCCTAGACGACACTAACATGGAGTCCACTCGATTGGTAGTAACCCCCGTGCCCAACATTTCACAACTTAAAATTGTGGAGCCTCGCTCCCATATTCATCACATACCACTGGCACGGGGTACCAACGGTGTGTCCGGTGCCCCATAAAAATGATCTTGGCCGCCCTACCTGGCACGACCCCGTCCCGAGAGAGAGCACCAACTCTCCCCCGTCACTAGTAATGCGGGCTCCAAGCTAGTATCGGCCTAGGTAATCAATAATGCCCTTTCCCATACAAGGGTAGAGTGATTGCGCATGTAAGGTTGGAATAACGGTCGCAACTTAAACCAATCCGTTTTGAAAACAACACACACACTTGCCTCGGTACACCACCTCGTCATCAAGTGGCTACCCAACTCATCATCTCCCCCGGGCATAAGTGGCACCCGATGGGGTTTTCGAAAAGTCCTTTGAACATACTTTGTCTCCATCTCTATGCATATTCCCGTCCCTTTTGTGTAGCACTACTTTAGCATCCTATCTATTCCCACCGGCATAACCCTCATAAGGAGGTAGGGTCATGCACAATGCAAGTACCATCAAGGAGGAAATGAAGGCAACCCACCAAAGTGGCTACCCTCTCATCATGATTCCGATGCAACAATAGTAAAGTGCTATATGAAATGCATAAAAAGGGTTTCATAGACATGGTCAAAGGGCTGCTTGCCTGGCTCAGGAAGGTCTTCTGGGTCTTCAAAGTCTTCTGGTCCAACTCCTTCGTTAGCAACGCAATCTATCGTTGCAAAATAATAACGAGAAAAAATAAGGCAATAATAAAAAAAACCAAAGTGCTCAGAAAAATGTCAACTTATTTTTGTTAAATACTAGGGTGAAAACTAAGAAGGGGAAAATTCCTAGTTTTGGTTTTGGAGTAGCAGAATAGGAGAAATGGATTTACAAAGGCATATTTAAATACTTAAAATCACATTTAAATATTTACAGTGAAGAAAAGGTTGTTGGATTTGAATGAAAGTTGCACCATTAAATAGGTTGCAATATTTTGGGAATTTAGGAATTGGAATTAATTTATTTGGACATATATTTTATCCTGTGGAATTTTTGGAAAAGTGACAGAAAAAGAAAAAGGAAAAGCAGCACTGTGTAACTGGGCCGGAAGGACCACAATGCAGCAGGCCCAGATGGGTTTCAGCCCACGCGAGGCTGCCACGTCGAAGGCATAAAGGCAAAATACGCCTTCAGCCGACGCAATGAACCGGTGCGCGCGCGTGCGTGTTTAAACCTGACGGGTGGGGCCCACCCGTCAGAGTGTGAGGCTGACCGACGGGCCCCACGACCGTCGTCTTCAACCTCGGCCCAGAGAGGGTGGTGAGCTCACCGGCGACGTTTCCGGGACGGCGAGGTGAGCTGATGGCACCGCTGGACTCCTTGTCGTGTCGCCGTTCGGGTGGTGCCGGAGTTGGCCGGAGGGGAGCAGTGGTTCGCCGGCGATGAGGTTCGCGGCGGAGGAGCGTCGGGCGTTGATGGCTCCGGCCGTTTCCGACTGCAAGAGAGAGGGGAAACAGAGGGGAAATGATCAGGGAGGTGTGAAGGGTCCAGATCAAGAGAGAGAGGAGGGGCGGAGGGAGCCCGTACCCCGAGATCGACGACGACCCGAGGCGGCGGAGCTCGAGCTCGATCTCGAGCTCGGGTGCTCCTGGAGGAGAGTGGAGGGCACAGGGGGCCGTTTTGGAGTAGGTGGGGCGAGTGGTGGTGATTGGGAGGCTCGGGGAGGCCTTTAAGTAGGCGAGCCACGGCTCACCGTAGACCCGTGCGCCGGCGAGGTTGTTGCCGTTGCTGTGGGTCACGGGGGCGCGCGTGGACATGTCTGGGGTGCTCATGGGTTTGGTCCAGAGCGAGGGAAAGAAGAGAGGGAGGGAGCAGGGGGCCAGAGGCGCCCGCGTGTGAGCCGCACCATTGGCGCGCTCGGGTGGCCTCTGTTTGCTAGCGCGGAGGCGTGGGGAGGAGGAGAGAGGAGGGGGACAGTGTCGTGGCGTGACGCAGACGCCGAGGCGCATCGTCGGGCGCGCTGGGGAGGCCCGAGGTGGCCGAAGGTGGCTGGAAGGGGGCGGCTACAGTGCGGGAGCACACTGTAGCGCGCTCCAGAGCGCCCAAATGGCCGGCATGGCCATTCTTTATGCATGGTGAGCGCGTCCTTTAGTGTCTAGAAGGTCTAGGGGTGATTAAAGTAATGGGGTGGTGCATTGGATGCCATGGATGGCCACTGGGGTGAGGGGAGAGGAAGAAGAAGTGTGCAAATGGGCTGTCCAGAGAGAGGAAGTGGGGTTTTACCCATCCAATAAGTGAGCTATGGATTTGCCATTGTTACTGGAGGTGAAAGGGGACTAGGAGGAGCTGTGGTAAAAAGGTGAGCTCAAGGGGATTAGTGGAAGGGGTCAAAATGGTGTTTTTGGAAAAATGGCAGAAGGTGTTTGATAAAGGTTTTGGCAAGCAAATGATTTCCAATTGCCATGAGAATTAACATGATGGAATGGCACATAGAAGTAGGATGTTCCACCAAGTTTGAGCTTATTTGGGCAAAGTAGCCAATGTAACTTTGGTAAACCCTAGAAATCAACATAAATGGCTTTACCAAGATTTAGTCATGCAAATCTATTCTCCTTGATGCACCACTTGGTGTAGTGTCATCATTTGAGGTTATGAACATGTCCACAAAAGTTGAGATCAAAAGGAGAAAGTTGCCAATGTAGAGTTGTTCAAATTTGGTTCTGAACAGGAAGGGTTTTGGGGCACTTTGAGCAAGATAACATTCTCTCCAACTTGTGCCATTTGGTCTAGATGAAAAATTAGACCATTTGAGCATGTTCACAAGGTTTGAGAACATTTGGACATGTTTGGCAATGTAAAGTTGCTCAAACTTCAAAATGGACAGAAATGGTTTTGGGGAGATTTCATGGGGTTATACTATTCTCCATGACATGATACTTGGCAAGATCATCAAACATGTCATATGTGACATGCTAGAATTTTCTTGGAATTGTTGGGGAATATTTCCTGTAGAAATATTTCAAATCCTTGAAATGGGCAGAAATGGTTTTTGAGGGATTTGACCAATATTTTGAACATGACCATGTGTTGAAACTCTTATATATGGACAATATATGTCCATTGAGTTTCCATGATTTTTGTCAAATATTTTTGAAACAATAATATAATTTTTCCCTATTAAAGACCATTTCTGGCCTTAAGAAAAAGCTTTTAAATAAAATAGGAAAATAACTTTTGAAATCATATTTTTGTTGTTTCTGGGTATCCTATATCTAATAGGTTTCAAATATAACTTTGGAAGGATTTTTACTGCCCTTAATTAAGTACTTGCAGTACAAATCTTAAATCAGGGGTTTTTGGAAAACTAATTTTCGAAAATACTTTTTGGCCAAATTATTTTTGTAAGAAATTACTATATTGCTCTATACACGTGGCATGATCATTGGGCAGAAGTTTGGGGCAAGGAGATGAAGTATAGAAGGTGCAGTTGTGTTGACTTTAAAGAGCACTTGAAAACATAGAGAGAAAACCAATTCAAATAAAAAGTCAAATAATGCAAAAGTTTTTGGCAAACCACACTTTATCATGATTTATCATCTTAAGTGTTGTGCCATGAAAATCAGGGTGTGACAGACCTACCCCCCTTACAAGAATCTCGTCCCCGAGATTCCCAGACTAGGCGCGGAAAGGAATACGGAAACTTGGATTTGGGGTAGTCTTCACGTCCTCATACTGCTTCTGATTCCGTTTGGTGCTCCATTGAACCTTGAAGTACTGGATGGCATGGCTTCGTGTTTGTCGTCCTGCTTGATCCAGATTGCAATTGGGATCTCTCGCGTAGGTCATATTGGGCTGGAGATCGATGGCTCGTGGTCGATGTCCTTGTAGAGACCGGGCTAGTTAGGAAGTTGGAAATGTTTCCGGAGTGGTGTCTTGTGGAAAAACGTTGTGCACAGTGGGTGACTCAGGTGATAACTCTAGCTGGTAGCCGTTTATTCTTCGTCTTGAAGTGATCTTGGAGAGGCCGATAAATCTTGGTGTGAGCTTCCCTTTGACATGGAAATGCATGGTTCCTTTGAGAGAAGTGGTTTGCAGATATGCCTGGTCTCTGACGAGTAAGTTCACTTCTTGACGATGGTGGTTAGTATAAGTCTACCTCCTTGACATGGCGGTCTTCAAATGTTCCTTCACTAGCTGAATGGCTCTTCTTCCATCTTCAGGTAGACAAGTATGTCATCAAGGAAGGATGACAACTAACTTGTCCAAGCACTTCATGAAGTCTATGGGGTACGTAAAGTGGGCTAAGGCATTGGTGATGGTCACGGTTGAGCATTGGCCAAGGTCTTATCGATCTAGCGCCAATGCCCAAGTTCAGGATCCGACCATGTTGTGGCTTGGTAGGGCGTAAGGGTTTCAAGGATTCTAGTGTGCGAGTGAATGTTTATCATACCATCCTTGAGCACAGTTTCTGAGATGCCAATCGTTCTATCTAGTCCTCTATTCATGTATCTTCAAATTGGTCTTCCTTATGGCATCGTCAGTTCTTGTGCTATATTAGGGTGATAATGTGCTCGTTCACTATGTCTACTAGTTCCATAATGAACCCAGTGTAAGCAAGGTTACGGAGGCTTAACAGGTTCTCTTGCAATTCTGTGGGTTAAGCACATGGTTAAGGACTCGAGCTGGGGTATCTTGTGAAGTCTCGAAGGGTGTAGGAATGGTTTTCTAGTCTGGGGGGTTAAACATAACTCTACAGGGTTTTACTTGGTCGAGGAGGCTGTAGAAAAGTTCTTCAGTGCTAGTTGGTCGCCGAAGTAGACTCCTTGGTGCATCTTGTCTTGCTGGTCTTCAGTTGAGGAGAGAGATGATAGTGATAAGTAGCATAAAGGGGGATGCCTAAAAGGGGGGGGGGGTTCTATAGTGCAAGTTCAAGCAAACAAGTGCCGTTGAGGCCACACACATTCATTAAGATAAGATAGGTGATATAGTCGCGTACAAGCTGCCTAGGGCAAATGTGCGACTTATATCAAAACACAAACAAGTAAAAACAAGCAACACAAAACGTGGTTCCATTTGAACCATCTCACGGACTCGACTACGCATATGGGGGTACACGACTCATCCTACCCTAGGGGTCCTCGGACTCGGTAGTCGTGCTTGCTCGGAGAGAAGGGTGCTCAGTCTTCAGTTTCTGGGTTCCCCTTGTGGTGCCAAAGGGTATGCGACAGTCGGCTGCTTGTTGGGACACATCCTTTTAATGTGCCCAAGTTCACCACACCCATGACATGTGACGGAAGCACAAGGGTTTCTATTCAGTCTTGGGTATTGTCGTCGGGGGCCTGACGATGATCCTCTATGAGGTGGATACGAAAATCCATTCCTATGCCTTTTGCGTGGGGTTGGGTTGCGAGCTTTCCGAAGTCCCTTGATTTTCTGCTCTTGATTAAAAATGTGGGCTTCTAAGGCAGTGATTTGCTGTTCTTGCTCGACCACCTTCTTCTTCTTGAGGAAGTGGAGGTGCAGAAGTGAAGGGAGGTCTTGGCGAGCCTTAAGGAATGCTTCGGTAAGGTGACGTAGAAGGTAGTCTCCGGCGTTGATGAAGCGGAGCTGGTACTTAAGGGTTGGATCCTCATCTTCTGGGGAAATCATCACTTGAGCTGGGGCTCCAAATCCGTTCTTTCCAGGTAGGTAGCGGGTGGCGTGTTCTTCTTTCATTTCTGGAAGGAGGCCTCGAAGACGGAGAAGCGCTTCATATGCCACTTGCTGAATGGCCAGGTCTTGTGTTGGCATGGGTGGTCCAATGAAGAACCACCCCTGGGGTGAGGTCTTGGCAGGCACAAAAACTTTGGCATAGAACTCCTTCTCGAGCACATCATTTTCCAGTTCATGCAGGGTGTATATGGGCAGCAAGGGATAGTGGCATTGTTGGAGGCAGTCTTTTAGGAGTGATGGAAATCCTGTCATAAGGAGTCTCAAGGGGGCGACAACCATCTACAAAAGTTGAATAGGGGAGGTCAATATGGAAGATATCCCTCGGGCTTGGTAAGCTTAGAAAAGAAGAGAAGTTTAGAAGGTCCCAAGCTAACTAACATCCATGCTAACTAAGGCTTCCTGTAGTCAGGATGGCTCTGATACCAGCTCTGTGGGGACCCCGACTCATAAGTCGTGATCACCGAATGCACATGTACAGTGATCCCAGAGATCAATGCTCGCTGAACACACAGAAGCTGAATAACAAGAGTCTTACATCCATACATACCGTCTTACACAAATTATGACCATTATGGTCAAGTCTTACATAGATAAAGCCTTAAGGGATGAACATCAATGAAACATAAGCAGCGGAAATCTTCGTCGATAAGTAGAACCCATGCCATCTGCCTTAACCCTACAGGCATTCTGACTGGGAAGCATCCTAGTTCGCATGTTCGTCTCCAAAGAACTCTTCTTCGAACTCCTGTTCTTCCATGCCTGGCCAATTAAATAACCAGTGGCAAGCCAATGAGTACTTTGAATGTACTCGCAAGCAACCCATGTTTTGGTTCAAGATACAACAATGCATGATATAGGTAAATTTTTGCGGAAAGCTAGTTTTGAGTGCAATGACATGTTCAACAACGTGTAAGACATGCATCAGGAGAATTCAAGTAACCATGAGGACAGGTTACAGATATCAACATAAATAGAGTGGGCACCAACCCAACTCAATCATGTCAAGTCCTTGACTTGACCCAAGTAGTTCTTCCCACTTCTCTAACACACACAGTGGTTTGTAAACAAGTGGACGTAGCCCAAGAGCGGTTACCCAACCGTCCTTGACCGTGGACACGGCTATTCGAATAGTTTTACACTCTGCAGAGGTTGCACACTTTACCCACAAGATCCGGGGAACTTCCGTGTCATCCACGACCCGCGGTACCTCAAGTACCCGGGGTAAGCACCCAATCACTATCTTTCCCTAGACGACACTAACATGGAGTCCACTCGATTGGTAGTAACTCCCGTGCCCAACATTTCACAACTTAAAATTGTGGAGCCTCGCTCCCATATTCGTCACATACCACTGGCACGGGGTACCAACGGTGTGTCCGGTGCCCCATAAAAATGTTCTTGGCCGCCCTACCTGGCACGACCCCGTCCCGAGAGAGAGCACCAACTCTCCCCCGTCACTAGTAATGCGGGCTCCAAGCTAGTATCGGCCTAGGTAATCAATAATGCCCTTTCCCATACAAGGGTAGAGTGGTTGCGCATGTAAGGTTGGAATAACGGTCGCAACTTAAACCAATCCGTTTTGAAAACAACACACACACTTGCCTCGATACACCACTTCGTCATCAAGTGGCTACCCAACTCATCATCTCCCCCGGGGATAAGTGGCACCCGATGGGGTTTTCAAAAAGTCCTTTGAACATACTTTGTCTCCATCTCTATGCATATTCCCGTCCCTTTTGCGTAGCACTACTTTAGCATCCTATCTATTCCCACCGGCATAACCCTCATAAGGAGGTAGGGTCATGCACAATGCAAGTACCACCAAGGAGGAAATGAAGGCAACCCACCAAAGTGGCTACCCTCTCATCATGATTCCGATGCAACAATAGTAAAGTGCTATATGAAATGCATAAAAAGGGTTTCATAGACATGGTCAAAGGGCTGCTTGCCTGGCTCAGCAAGGTCTTCTGGGTCTTCAAAGTCTTCTGGTCCAACTCCTTCGTCAGCAATGCAATCTATCGTCGCAAAATAATAACGAGAAAAAATAAGGCAATAAAAAAACCAAAGTGCTCAGAAAAATGTCAACTTATTTTTGTTAAAGACTTGGGTGAAAACTAAGAAGGAGAAAATTCCTAGTTTTGGTTTTGGAGTAGCAGAATAGGAGAAATGGATTTACAAAGGCATATTCAAATGCTTAAAATCACATTTAAATATTTACAGTGAAGAAAAGGTTGTTGGATTTGAATGAAAGTTGCACCATTAAATAGGTTGCAATATTTTGGGAATTTAGGAATTGGAATTAATTTATTTGGACATATATTTTATCCTGTGGAATTTTTGGAAAAGTGACAGAAAAAGAAAAAGGAAAAGCAGCACTGTGTAACTGGGCCAGAAGGACCACAGTGCAGCAGGCCCAGATGGGTTTCAGCCCACGCGAGGCTGCCACGTCGAAGGCGTAAAGGCAAAATACGCCTTCAGCTGACGCAGCGAACCGGTGCGCGCGCGTGCGTGTTTAAACCTGACGGGTGGGGCCCACCCATCAGAGTGTGAGGCTGACCGACGGGCCCCACGGCCGTCGTCTTCAACCTCGGCCCAGAGAGGGTGGCGAGCTCACCAGCGACGTTTCCGGGCACGGCGAGGTGAGCTGATGGCACCGCTGGACTCCTTTTCGTGTCGCCGTTCGGGTGGTGCCGGAGTTGGCCGGAGGGGAGCAGTGGTTCGCCGGCGACGAGGTTCACGGCGGAGGAGCGTCGGGGGTTGATGGCTCCGGCCGTTTCCGACTGCAAGAGAGAGGGGAAACAGAGGGGAAATGATCAGGGAGGTGTGAAGGGTCCAGATCGAGAGAGAGAGGAGGGGCGGAGGGAGCCCGTACCCCGAGATCGACGACGACCCGAGGCGGCGGAGCTCGAGCTCGATCTCGAGCTCGGGTGCTCCTGGAAGAGAGTGGAGGGCACAGGGGGCCGTTTTGGAGTAGGTGGGGCGAGTGGTGGTGATTGGGAGGCTCGGGGAGGCCTTTAAGTAGGCAAGCCACGGCTCACCGTAGACCCGTGCGCCGGCGAGGTTGTTGTCGTTGCTGTGGGTCACGGGGGCGCGCGTGGACATGTCTGGGGTGCTCATGGGTTTGGTCCAGAGCGAGGGAAAGAAGAGAGGGAGGGAGCAGGGGGCCAGAGGCGCGCGCGTGTGAGCCGCACCATTGGCGCGCTCGGGCGGCCTCTGTTTGCTAGCGCGGAGGCGTGGGGAGGAGGAGAGAGGAGGGGGACAGTGGCGTGACGCAGACGTCGAGGCGCATTGTCGGGCGCGCTGGGGAGGCCCGAGGTGGCCGGAGGTGGCTGGAAGGGGGCGGCTACAGTGTGGGAGCGCACTGTAGCGCGCTCCAGAGCGCCCAAATGGCCGGCATGGCCATTCTTTATGCATGGTGAGCGCGTCCTTTAGTGTCTAGAAGGTCTAGGGGTGAGTAAAGTAATGGGGTGGTGCATTGGATGCCATGGATGGCCACTGGGGTGAGGGGAGAGGAAGAAGAAGTGTGCAAATGGGCTGTCCAGAGAGAGGAAGTGGGGTTTTACCCATCCAATAAGTGAGCTATGGATTTGCCATTGTTACTGGAGGTGAAAGGGGACTAGGAGGAGCTGTGGTAAAAAGTTGAGCTCAAGGGGATTAGTGGAAGGGGTCAAAATGGTGTTTTTGGAAAAATGGCAGAAGGTGTTTGATAAAGGTTTTGGCAAGCAAATGATTTCCAATTGCCATGAGAATTAACATGATGGAATGGCACATAGAAGTAGGATGTTCCACCAAGTTTGAGCTTACTTGGGCAAAGTAGCCAATGTAACTTTGGTAAACCCTAGAAATCAACATAAATGGCTTTACCAAGATTTAGTCATGCAAATCTATTCTCCTTGATGCACCACTTGGTGTAGTTACATCATTTGAGGTTATGAACATGTCCACAAAAGTTGAGATCAAAAGGAGAAAGTTGCCAATGTAGAGTTGTTCAAATTTGGTTCTGAACAGGAAGGGTTTTGGGGCACTTTGAGCAAGATAACATTCTCTCCAACTTGTGCCATTTGGTCTAGATGAAAAATTAGACCATTTGAGCATGTTCACAAGGTTTGAGAACATTTGGACATGTTTGGCAATGTAAAGTTGCTCAAACTTCAAAATGGACAGAAATGGTTTTGGGGAGATTTCATGGGGTTATACTATTCTCCATGACATGATACTTGGCAAGATCATCAAACATGTCATATGTGACATGCTAGAATTTTCTTGGAATTGTTGGGAAGTATTTCCTGTAGAAATATTTCAAATCCTTGAAATGGGCAGAAATGGTTTTTGAGGGATTTGACCAATATTTTGAACATGACCATGTGTTGAAACTCTTATATATGGACAATATATGTCCATTGAGTTTCCATGATTTTTGGCAAATATTTTTGAAACAATAAAATAATTTTTCCCTATTAAAGACCATTTCTGGCCTTAAGAAAAAGCTTTTAAATAAAATAGGAAAATAACTTTTAAAATCATATTTTTGTGGTTTCTGGGTATCCTATATCTAATAGGTTTCAAATATACCTTTGGAAGGATTTTTACTGCCCTTAATTAAGTACTTGCAGTACAAATCTTAAATCAGGGTTTTTTGGAAAACTAATTTTCGAAAATACTTTTTGGCCAAATTATTTTTTTAAGAAATTACTATATTGCTCCATACACATGGCATGATCATTGGGCAGAAGTTTGGGGCAAGGAGATGAAGTATAGAAGGTGGAGTTGTGTTGACTTTAAAGAGCACTTGAAAACATAGAGAGAAAACTAATTCAAAAAAAAGTCAAATAATGCAAAAGTTTTTGTCAAACCACACTTTATCATGATTTATCATCTTAAGTGTTGTGCCATGAAAATCAGGGTGTGACAATGGAAGAGGATCAAGAAGTCACTTCCCGCTTCCGAGATGGATTCACAATGGGAGAACTGCAGAGCTCGGCTATTCCAAACTCGGTTATCCCTTCCAATGTTAGATTTCTTTCTTATGAGAATATGAAAAGGAGTGTCACTGGTTCTCCCGCAGCTATGCAGCACCCTTGGGTGCAGGGAGCTTTGGTTGTTACAGAAAACTCCGAAAGGAAATAATGGACCTCAAGCAGCAAGTCAATAAGCTAGAGGAGGAGAATCGTATCCTGAGGGGCATCATCGCCAAGAATATCACATCACCACCCCCTAAAAGAGAGACATAACCACATGGGTATGGGCACTCCACTTGGTAACTGCCAAGCTTGGGGGAGTGCCCCGGTATCGTATCACCATCACATTTATCTTTACCGTTTTTCTTAGTTCGATCCTTTTGGTAATATCTTGATCTAGTAGAATAAAAGTTCTTAGTATGATGTAGTTGTGAGTTTTGCTTTATTATCCTTCTATGTAATCGAGTCTGTGAGCTATATAATAAAGATTAGTGTTGAGTCAAGGGCTTGATTATTTTTCCATGATCCTAAGTGAATAAAAGAAAAGATAAAGCAATAAAAAGAAACAAAGAGATCATGTGAACCTTATAGAGAGTAATGAGCTCACATAGAAAAAGTATGATGAATAAAAGTTGTTGAGGGTTGACAAACACAGTTTTGGTCATCGTTGCAATTAATAGGAAGTAATAAAGAAAGAGAGGTCTTCACATATAAATATACTATCTTGGACATTTTTTATGATTGTGAGCACTCATTAAAATATGACATGCTAAAGAGTTGACATTGGACAAGGAAGACAACGTAATGGGTTATGTTTTCTTACATCTGAGATAAATTATATTTTCTTGGATCTTCCAACATGATGAGCTTGCCTTTCCCCCTCATGCTAGCCAAATTCATTGCACCAAGTAGAGATACTACTTGTGCTTCCAAATACCCTTAAACCAGTCTTGCCATAAGAGTCCACCATATCTACCTATGGATTGAATAAGATCCTTCAAGTAAGTTGTCATCGGTGCAAAGCAATAAAAATTGCCCTTTAAATATGTATGATTGATTGGTGTGGAGGAAATAAGCTTTATATGATCGTGTGATATGGAAGTAATAAAAGCAACAGACTGCATAATAAAGGTTTTGTGCATTAAGAGCCATGGCAACAGACTGCATAATAAAAGCAACAGACTGCATAATAAAAGCAACAGACTGCATAATAAAGGTTTTGTGCATTATACAAGTGGCAATATAAAGTGACGTTCTTTCGCATTAAGATTTTGTGCATCCAACCATAAAAGCATGGCAACCTCTGCTTCCCTCTGTGAAGGGCCTATCTTTTACTTTTATCTCCTACAGTGCATAAGAGCCATGGCGATCTTCACCCTTCCTTTTTACATTTTACCCTTTGGCAAGCACAATATGTTGGAAAGATCCTAGTATATATGGCTAATTGGATGTGAGTTTTCATGAACTATTACTGTTGACATTACCCTTGAGGTAAAATGTTGGGAGGCAAAACTATAAGCCCCTATCTTTCTCTGTGTCCAATTAAAACTCCATACCCATAAGTATTGCGTGAGTGTCAGCAATTGTGAAAGATTAGATGATAGTTGAGTATGTTGACTTGCTGAAAAGCTCTTATACATTGACTCTTTCCTATGTTATGATAAATTGCAATTGCTTCAATGACTGAGATTGTAGTTTGTTAGTTTTCAATGAAGTTTACGATTCATACTTGATATTTTGATTGAATTATTACTCTAGCATAAGAGACTATATGACAAGAATTATATAAGTTGCTGTTATAAGAATGATCATGATGCCCTCACGTCCGTATTTTATCTTTATCGACACCTCTATCTCTAAACATGTGGACATATTTTTTTATTTAGGCTTTTCGCTTGAGGACAAGCGAGGTCTAAGCTTGGGGGAGTTGATACGTCCATTTTGCATCATGCTTTTATATCGATATTTATTGCATTATGGGCTGTTATTACACATTATGTCACAATACTTATGCCTATTCTCTCTTATTTTACAAGGTTTACATAAAGAAGGAGAATGCCGACAGCTTGGATTCTGGGCTGGAAAAGGAGCAAATATTAGAGACCTATTCTGCACAGCTCCAAAAGTCCTGAAGCTTCATGGAAGATGTTTTCCAAATATATAAAAAATACTAAGAGCAAGAACTTCACCAGGGGGCCACACCTTGCCCACGAGGGTGGGGGCGCACCCTACCCCCTGGGCGCGCCCCCTACCTCGTGGGCCCCCTGGTGGCCCTCCGGTGGCCATCTTCTGCTATATGGAGTCTTTCGATGGGAAAAAAAATCATAAGCCATCTTCTCAGATGAAACTCTGCCACCACGACGCGGAACCTTGGCGGAACCAATCTAGGGCTCTGGCGGAGCTGTTCCGCCGGGGAAACTTCCCTCCCGGAGGGGTAAATCATCGCCATTGTCATCACCAATGCTCCTCTCATCGAGAGAGGGCAATCTCCATCAACATCTTCATCAACACCATCTCATCTCAAAACCCTAGTTCATCTCTTGTAACCAATTCTTGTCTCCAAGTCCGGGATTGGTGCTAGTAGGTTGCTAGTAGTGTTAATTACTCCTTGTAGTTGATGCTAGTTGGTTTAATTGGTGGAAGATCATATGTTCAGATCCTATATGCATATTAATACCCCTCTGATTATGAACATGTTTATGCTTTGTGAGTAGTTACTTTTGTTCCTGAGGACATGGGAGGAGTCTTGCTATTAGTAGTCATGTGAATTAGGTATTCGTTCAATATTTTGATGAGATGTATGTTGTCTCTCCTCTAGTGGTGTTATGTGAACGTCGACTACATGACACTTCACCATTGTTTGGGCCTAGAGGAAGGCATTGGGGAGTAATAAGTAGATGATGGGTTGCTAGAGTGACAAAAGCTTAAACCCTAGTTTATGCGTTGCTTCGTAAGGGGCTGATTTGGATCCATATGTTTCATGCTATGGTTAGGTTTACCTTATACTTTTGTTGTAGTTGCGGATGCTTGCAATAGATGTTAATCATAAGTGGGATGCTTGTCCAAGTAAGGGAAGCACCCAAGCACCGGTCCACCCACATACCAAATTATCAAAGTACCGAACGCGAATCATATGAACGTGATGAAAACTAGCTTGACAATATTCCCATGTGTCCTCGGGAGCGCTTTACATCATATAAGAGTTTGTCCAGGCTTGTCCTTTGCTACAAAAGGATTGGGCTACCTTGCTGCACTTTATTTACTTTTGTTACTTGTTGCTCGTTATAACTTATCCTATCACAAAACTATCTGTTACCACTTATTTCAGTACTTGCGGAGAATACCTTGCTGGAAACCGCTTATCATTTCCTTCTGCTCCTTGTTGGGTTCGACACTCTTACTTATCGAAAGGACTATGATAGATCCCCTATACTTGTGGGTCATCAGGGGGTGGGACGGGCGTGCTGAACAAGGTTGCGCAGGATGTTCAGGCCCAGCTTCAGGCCCAAGGCGCCGCCCTTTAGCAGTAAACGAAGGCGTTCTTGTCGATGCGAGCGGTCGTCCGGGTATGCTCCTTTGTTTTGTTTTTGATTCTTGCAATCTTCCATGGGGGCGCGTCAGTGCACCCACTGGGTGTAGCCCCCGAGTTCCGGGCCGGCTGCTGAGCAGACGGCTCGGAACTTAAAGGTAAGTTCTGAGTGATGACTTTTTCTTTTCTTATGTTTTCCTCGTTGCAGGACTACCACAACATCCGCACGGCCGCCTTCAACTCCCAGGTCCAGGAGCTGGCCAAGCGGACCACCGCCTTGTCCGACAGCCAGAGTAGGGCTCCAACTTTTCTCTCTTGCAGGGGGGCGTCAGCACACCCGCAGGGTGTAGCCCCCGAGATTCGGGCCGACTACTAAGCAGTCGGGCCGGATCTCCCAGCAACCACTTTTCTTTTTTGGTCAACTTGTTGATTGTCTTTTCTTCTTTGCTTTTGCAGGAGCCAACGCCACCTTGCAACAGTAGCTGGGCGAAGCCCAAACCGCGCTGTGCGCCAAGGAGGAGGAGTGCAGCGGGGTGGCGCAGGAGCGCGACCGCCTGGCCAAGAAGCTGGCGGACCAGTCGGCCCAGTACAAGGCGGAGCTCCAGAAGCTCAAGGAGGTGGAGGACGCCCTCCAGGCCGAGTTTGAGACTGAGCTCTCAAAGTGGATCGAGAAGGAGAAAGCTCTGTCCGACGGCTACGGCGAGATCGAGGACATGCTCGATGGTGAGTTATCCTTTTCCTTTCTTTCATCTGCTGACTGTCATATGAGTCGGCTTCCGGCTTTATGCTTCTTTTTCCTTCTGGCGCAAAGTACTTCCCTGGCCACGCCGTTGCCACCAGCCAAGCTGTCGAAGCTTGCTACAACGAGCGAAGACGAGCTAGAGAAAAATCGCGCCCAACGCCCCTCGAACCCTTGGCGAGCAACTTCTCGCCATTCAAGCTCGTCTCCAGCCGGCTCATCGGGCGCTCTGCCCTCTGCAGCGCGTCGGAGCCCAGGTTGTTTCCTCCCTCTGGCCAGGCGTTCCAGCTCCGTGCACCCCCAGTCGGACCGCCGACTGGTTAGAGGTGGCTGTCGGCCGCTTCGAGGCGTGGAAGGGCTCCGTAGCTCGGGCAGGCGCGCGGCGGGCCTTGGAGTTTGTCAAGGCATGGTATCCTGGGCAGAACCTAGCCCAGTTGGCCACGTTCCGGCAGGAGGCCAGGGAAGAGTTGGCGGCAGTGGGCCTGTGCGCACTCGACGCACGGCGGCAATCACCAAGTACACCGATACCGGTGTCTTCCTCCCCGAGCTGGACGAGGAGGGTGCTGAGGTGCTGCCGAACTGGTTCGGACTGAACTTGAACGACGACGAGGACTCGGTGGAGGAAATCGCTGCCAGCAACGAAGGTGAGGAAGAGGAAGGCGAGGATGGTGAAGACGATGCACCGGAAGACGGAGTGGACAGCCAGCCTCAGCTCGATCGAGCAACGAGCCACGTGCGAGCGCACCGACTGCCGCCGATGGCGACCAAGCCGAGACTCGCCAGACGACCACTCCGCCAGCCGGCGCCGCCGACTCCACCAACCTGTCGGACCCTGCCTGCTACTCGTCTGGCCTAGGCGGCCAGTTTATTTTAAATTTTCCTGCTTTGGTAGTCTTTTGAACAAACTTTTTAAATTTGCGTAGTTCCACTCGCTGGGGGTGTATTCAAACTTTGTTGAATGCCGGCCGAGAGCCTTTTGCTATGTAAATTAATTTCGCCAAGTTCTAACTTGTCTTGCTTTTCTGCTCCTTTGGCTCTTTTCCTTTGCCGCCTTCCCTTGGTTGCCGCCTTGCCAGACAGCCGCTCTGTGGTCTGTGGCTGGGTCAAGTACTTGGCCATTTTTTGGGAAGGCAAGTACTTCGGCCGTTTGGAACGTAGCAAGTTAAGTGAGAAGCCGGCCGGCCGGCTGCTCAACAGCCAGTCGACGAGGCGAGGATCCGGCTTGGCCTATGTGAGTGCTTTGGTCCTTAGCCATTTTTCATGTGAGCACCATTTCCTGCCTTTAACTCTTGCTAGCCGAACAGTCGCTCTCCGAGCTGCGGCCTATGGCAAGAGAGGGCTTAGGTGCCGGCACATTTCTTGTGCGACTGCAGGTAGCACCGACATAGTACCAGGCGGCAAGCCCCCGGGCCAACTGGTCGAACCCGGTGCCAGGCAAAATAATGAAATAACACATTCATAGGGATAAAACTTATCATATAGATAAAAAAAGGGTAGCCCCCGAGTGCTCCTCGAGGGCCCCGATGTCTTAGCGCTTTAATACAAAGGTAGCGTGGTACATACTGCATCAACTATAAAATCTTCGGAGGAGATTTGCATTCCATGGGCGCTCCGATTCTTTGCCAGAGTCGTCTCTGTTGCGCGCTCTGGGCTTCTGTGCATCGATGAGGTAGTAGGAGTCGTTGCCCAAAGCTTTGCTGATGACGAAGGGGCCTTCCCAAGGGGCCGAGAGCTTGTGCTGGCTGGTTGTTCACTGGATCAGCCGGAGCACAAGGTCTCCCTCTTGGAAGGATCTTGGCTTGACCTTCCGACTGTGGTAGCGGCGCAGACTCTGCTGGTAGATGGCGGACCGGCTAAGTGCCAACAGCCGTCCCTCTTCCAATAGATCATTGAAGTCTTCTCGTGCTTCTTTCGCCTTCGCCTCTGTGTACATGGTGACGCGAGGTGAGTCGAACTCAATGTTAGTTGGGATGATGGCCTCGGCCCCGTACACGAGGAAGAAGGGGGTGAAGCCGGTTGACTTGTTCTTAGTGGTGCGGAGGCTCCAGAGGACGGATGGTAGCTCATCGATCCAGTAGTCGGCCGAGCGCTCCAGCAGCTCGACCAGTCGGGGTTTGATGCCAGAGAGGATGAGGCCGTTTGCTCGCTCACCTTGGCCGTTTGATTGCGGATGGGCAACGGACGCTAAGTCCAGTCAGATGCCTTGTGTCGCGCAGAAACAAGCCAAGGCGCCTTTGGCAAAGTTTGTGCCATTGTCGGTGATGATGTTGTGTGGTACACTGTATCAGACGGTGATATCTGCGATGAAAGTCACAGCAGTCGGACCATTCAGTTTCTTGATTGGCTTTGCTTTGATCCAGTTGGTGAATTTGTCCACGGCGACAAGCATATGGGTCATGCCACCGCGTGCTGTCTTGAAGGATCCCACCATGTCCATCCCCCACACGGCAAAGGGCCAAGTGAGGGGGATGGTCTTGAGTGCAGTGAAGGAAATATGCCCTAGAGGCAATAATAAAGTTGTTATTTATATTTCCTTATATCATGATAAATGTTTATTATTCATGCTAGAATTGTATTAACCGGAAACTTAGTACATGTGTGAATACATAGACAAACAGAGTGTCCCTAGTATGCCTCTACTTGACTAGCTCGTTAAACAAAGATGGTTAAGTTTCCTAGCCATGGACATGTGTTGTCATTTGATGAATGGGATCACATCGTTAGAGAATGATGTGATGGACAAGACCCATCTGTTAGCTTAGCATAATGATCGTTCAATTTTATTGCTACTGCTTTCTTCATAACTTATACATATTCCTCTGACTATGACATTATGCAACTCCCGAATACCGGAGGAACACCTTGTGTGCTATCAAACATCACAACGTAACTGGGTGATTACAAAGATGCTCTACAGGTGTCTCTGATGGTGTTTGTTGAGTTGGCATAGATCGAGATTAGGATTTTTCACTCCGTGTATCGGAGAGGTATCTCTAGGCCCTCTCGGTAATGCACATCACTATAAGCCTTGCAAGCAATGTGACTAATGAGTTAGTTATGGGTTGCTGCATTATGGAACGAGTAAAGAGACTTGCCGGTAACCAGATTGAACTAGGTATTGAGATACTGACGATCGAATCTCGGACAAGTAACATACCGATGACAAAGGGAACAACGTATGTTGTTATGCAGTTTGACTGATAAAGATCTTAGTAGAATATGTAGGAACCAATATGAGCATCTAGGTTCCTCTATTAGTTATTGACCAGAGATGTGTCTCGGTCATGTCTACATAGTTCTCGAACCCGTAGGGTCCGCAAGCTTAACGTTCTGTGACGATTTGTATTATGAGTTATGTGATTTGATGACCGAAGTTTGTTCGGAGTCCCAGATGACATTGGAGATATGACGAGGAGTCTCGAAATGGTCGAGATGTAAAGATCGATATATTGGAAGGCTATATTCGGACATTGGAAAGGTTCCGAGTGATTCGGGTATTTTTCGGAGTACCAGAGAGTTATGGAATTCGTATTGGGCCTTAATGGGCCATACGGGAAAGGAGAGAAAGGCATCAAGGGTGGCCGCAACCCTTCCCGGTGGACTAGTCCGAATTGGACTAGGGAACGGGGGCGCCCCCTTCCTTCCTTCTCCTTCTCCCTTCCTTTTTTCCTATTCTATGTAGGAGGTGGAATCCTACTAGGACTAGGGAGTCCTAGTAGGACTCCACACTTTGGGCGCGCCCTATGAGGGCTGGCCTCCTCCTCCCTCCATCCTTTATATACATGGCCAGGGGGCACCCCATAGACACAAGTTGATCATTGATCTCTTAGCCATGTGCGGTGCCCCCCTCCACCATAATCCACCTCGGTCATATTGTAGCAGTGCTTAGGTGAAGCCCTGTTCCGGTAGCATCATCATCATCGTCATCGCGCCGTCGTGCTGATGAAGCTCTCCCTCGACACTCTGCTGGATCATGAGTTCGTGGGACGTCACCGAGCCAAACATGTGTAGATCGCGAAGGTGACGTACTTTCGGTACTAGGATCGGTTGATGGTGAAGACGTACGACTACATCAACCGCGTTGTCATAACGCTTCCGCTTATGGTCTACGAGCGTACATAGACAATACTCTCCCCTCTCATTGCTATGCATCCCCATGATCTTGCGTGTGCGTAGAATTTTTTTATTGAAATTACTGCATTCCCCGACAGTGGTATCAGAGCCAGGTTTATGCGTAGATGTTATATGCACGAGTAGAACACAAAGGAGTTGTGGGTGTGGGTATATACATATTGCTTGCCGTCACTAGTTCTTTCTTGATTCGGCGGTATTGTTGGATGAAGCGGCCTAGACTGACATTACGGTATGCTTATGCGAGACTGGTTCTACCGACATGCTTCGCACACAGGTGGCTGGTGGGTGTCAGTTTCTCCAACTTTAGTTGAATTGGATTCAATGAACAGAGTTCTTTCTGAAGATCAAAAAACAATCACTATACCGTGTTTTGATTTTTGATGCATAGGTAAGAACGGTTCTTGCTCTGCCCGTAGCAGCCACGTAAAACTTGCAACAACAAAGTAGAGGACGTCTAACTTGTTTTTGCAGGGCATGTTGAGATGTGATATGGTCAAGACGTGGTGAGATACAAAATGGTTATATGAGATGATCATGTTTTATTAAAGTTATCGGCAACTGGCAGGAGCCTTATGGTTGTCTCTTTATTGCATAAGATGTAAGCGCCATATAATTGCTTTACTTTATCGCTATGTGATAGCAATAGTTGCGAAAGCAATAGTTGGTGAGACGACCATGTGACGACACATTGATAGAGATCAAGATGATGGAGATCATGGTGTCATGGCGGTGAGGATAGATATCATGACGGTGTTTTGGAGATGGAGATCAAAGGCACAAGATGATGATGGCCATATCATGTCACATATTTTGATTGCATGTGATGTTTATCCTTTATGTATCTTATTTTGCTTAGTTCGGCAGTACCATTATACGATGATCTCTCACTAAATTTCAAGGTATAAGTGTTCTTCCTGAGTATGCACCGTTGCGACAGTTCGTCATGCCGAGACACCATGTGATGATCGGGTGTGATAAGTTCTACGTTCACATACAATGGGTGCAAGCCAGTTTTGCACACGTGGAATACTCGGGTTAAACTTGACGAGCCTAGCATATGCAGATATGGCCTCGGAACACTAGAGACCGAAAGGTCGAGCGTGAATCATATAGTAGATATGATCAACATAGTGATGTTCACCATTGAAAACTACTCCATCTCACGTGATGATCGGACATGGTTTTGTTCATTTGGATCACGTGATCATTTAGATGACTAGAGGGATGTCTATCTAAGTGGGAGTTCTTAAGTAATATGATTAACTGAACTTTAATTTATCATGAACTTAGTCCTAGTAGTATTTGCATAACTATGCTGTAGATCAATAGCTCATGATGTAGCTCCCCGTTTATTTTTTATATGTTCCTAGGGAAAAACTATGTTGAAAGATGATAGTAGCAATGATGCGGACTAGGTCTGTGATCTGAAGATTATCCTCATTGCTTCACAGAAGAATTATGTCCTAGATGCACCGCTAGGTGACGGACCTATTGCAGGAGCAGGTACAAACGTTATGAACATTTGGTAAAGCTCGGTATGATGACTACTTGATAGTTTAGTGCACCATGCTTTACGGCTTAGAACTGGGACTTCAAAAACGTTTTGAACGCCAGAGAGCATATAAGATGTTCTAAGAGTTGACATTGGTATTTCATACTCATGCCCGTGTAGAGAGGTAGAAGACCTCTGACAGTACTTTGCCTACAAGATGCAGGAGAATAGCTCAACTAGTGAGCATGTGCTCAGATTGTTTGGGTACTACAATTGCTTGAATCAAGTGGGAGTTAATCTTCCAGATAAGATAGTAATTGACAAAGTTCTCTAGTCACTATCACCAAGTTACTAGAACTTAGTGATGAACTATAATATGCAAGGGATAACGAAAGTAATTCCCAAGCTCTTCGCGATGCTGAAATCAACGAAGGTAGAAAGCAAGAAATAGCATCAAGTGTTGATGGTTAACAAGACCACTAGTTTCAAGAAAAAAGGCAAAGGGAAAGAAAGAGGAACTTCAAAGAAGAATAGCAAGCAAGTTGCTGCTCCCATGAAGAAGCTCAAAGTTATACCCAAGCCTGGAACCGAGTGCTTCTACTTCAAAGGAAATGGTCACTGGAAGTGGAACTGCCCTAGATACTTGACGGATAAGAAGGATGGCAAAGTTAACAAAAGTATATATTTGATATACATGTTATTGATGTGTACTTCACTAGTGTTTATAAAAACACCTCAGTATTTGATACTGGTTCAGTTACTAAGAGTAATAACTCGAAACGGGAGTTGAAAAATAAACAGAGACTAGTTAAGGGCGAGGTGATGATGTGAGTTGGAAATGATTCCAAGGTTGATTAGATCACCATCGCACACTCCCTTTACCTTCGGGGTTAGTGTTGAACCTAAAATAAATGTTATTTGGTGTTTGCGTAGAGCATAATATGATTGGATCATGTTTATTGCAATACGGTTATTCATTTAAGTCAACGATAATTGTTATTCTGTTTACATGAATAAAACCTTTTGAGGTCATACACCCAAGGTGAATGGTTTATTGAATCTTGGTTGTAGTAATACACATATTCATAATATTGAAGCCAAAAGATGTAAAGTTAATAACGATAGTGCAACTTATATGTGGCACTGCCGTTTAGGTCATATTGGTGTAAAGCGCATGAAGAAACTCCATGCTGATGGGCTTTTGGAATCACTTGATTATGAATCATTTGATGCTTGCGAACCATGCCTCGTGGGAAAGATGACAAACTCCGTTCCCTGGAACAATGGAGCAAGCAACTGACTTATTGGAAATAATACATACCGATGTATGCAATCCGATGAGTGTTGAGGCTCGCAGTGGGTATCATTATTTTCTAATCTTCACAAATGATTTGAGCATATATGGGTATATCTACTTGATGAAACAAAAGTCTGAAACATTTGAAAAGTTCAAGAAATTTCAGAGTGAAGTGAAAAAACATCATAACAAGAAAATAAAGTTTCTGTGATCTGATCGTGGAGGAGAAAATTTGAGTTACGAGTTTGGTCTTCATTTGAAACAATGCGGAATAGTTTCGCAACTCATGCCACCTCGAACACCACAGCTTAATGGTGTGTCCGAACGTCATAACCGTACTTTATTAGATATGGTGCAACCTATGATGTCTCTTACCGATTTATCACTATTGTTTTGGGGTTATGCATTAGAGACAGTTGCATTCACGTTAAATAGGGCGCCATCTAAATCCGTTGAGACGACACCAAACGAACTATGGTTTAGCAAGAAACCTAAGCTGTCATTTCTTAAAGTTTGGGGCTATGATGCTTACGTGAAAAAGTTTCAACCTGAGAAGCTCGAACCCAAATCGGAGAAATGTGTCTTCATAGGATACCCAAAGGAAACTATTGGGTACACCTTCTATCACAGATCTGAAGGCAAGATATTCATTGCTAAGAATGGATCCTTTCTAGAGAAGAAGTTTCTCTTGAAAGAAGTGATTGGGAGGAATGTAAAACTTGATGAGGTAATTGTACCTTCTCCCGAATTGGAAAGTAGTTCATCACAGAAATCAGTTCTAGTGATTCCTACACCAATTAGTGAGGAAGTTAATGATGATGATCATGAAACTTCAGATCAAGTTACTACCGAACCTCGTAGGTCAATCGGAATATGTTCTGCACCAGAGTGGTACGGTAATCCTGTTTTGGAGGTCATGTTACTTGACCATGACGAACCTACGAACTATGAGGAAGCGATGATGAGCCCACATTCCGTGAAATGGCTTGAAGCCATGAAATCTGAGATGAGATCCATGTATTAGAACAAAGTATGGACTTTGATTGACTTACCCATTGAATGGTGAGCCATTAAGAATAAATGGATTTTCAAGAGGAAGACGGACACTGATAGTAGTGTTACTATCTACAAATCTCGAATTGTCGCAAAAGGTTTTTCACAAGTTCAAGATGTTGACTACGATGAGATTTTCTCACTCGTAGCTATGCTTAAGTCTGTCCGAATCATGTTAGCAATTGCCACATTTTATGAAATCTAGCAAATCGATGTCAAAACTGCATTCCTTAATGGATTTCTTAAAGAAAAGTTGTATATGATGCAACAAGAAGGTTTTGTCAATCCTAAAGGTGCTAACAAAGTGTGCAAGCTCCAGTGAATCATCTCTGGACTGGTGCAAGCATCTCGGAGTTGGAATATATACTTTGATAAAATGATCAAAGCATATGGTTTTATATAGACTTGTGGTGAAGCTTGTATTTACAAGAAAGTGAGTGGGAGCACTACATCATTTCTGATAAGTATATGTGAATGACATATTATTGATCGGAAATAATGTAGAATTTTCTGGAAAGCATAAAGGAGTGTTTGAAAAGAGTTTTTCAAAGAAAGACCTCGGTGAAGCTACTTACATATTGAGCCTCCATCGTTTTCTCTCCTAACCCCCTGCCTATAAATGGACGACCTCCCCCTTCCATTTCTGACAAAACCCTAGCCTCCATCATTTTCCGTGCCGCCCAATGACCAGCCGCCAGCCTCCTCCGACCTTCCCCTCGGATCCGCCGCCGGCCACCTCGTCCCTGCCACTTGGTGCATAGCCATTGGCTGCGCGGCCACCCCGCACCGCCCGTGGTCAATCGGGTGAGACCACGTCGCCCCCCTCAGCCTCCACAACCGCCGCGGCCCTGGGAGCCCATCTGGAGCCCGCCTCGAGCCCATCCAGGGCCTGAGCCGCCACCGTCCTCGCGCCCGAGCTCCCGGTGTGGGAGAGATCACATTCCAGTGCGTCCCCGCCGTCTCTCGACTCCGTCGCCGTGCCGGAGCACCGCCGCCACCGGCGACCACCTCCACCTCTAGGCCAGACCGCCCCTCGACTCTCTCCCTGTCCTCCTCCATTTTTCCTCTCTCTCTGGTCTCAAGCTCTCTTTCTCTCCTGCAGGTCCCACGCCATGACGCCCCTAGCTTGCCGTGCACCGTCGCCACGGCTAGATCCGGCTGGGATCCACCGGATCCGGCCACCCGCGCCCCATTCCTGGCTTCCTCCGCTCGCCGGAGTCGCTCCCCTGCCGTCGCTCACCTGCCACCGCCGCTGCTGCTTTCCCGTGCGCGAGGAGGACGAGCACCCTGCTCGCAAACCTCCTCGGCCGCTCGCGCGCACATGGGCCGCGTGGGCCCCACTAACCGGCCTAGCTGCACAAGCCCAGCGTCGGCCCGTCTGCCTCGTCTCTCCTTCGACTGGGCCAAGCCCATGGTGAGGACAACCTCCCTATTCCCTGCCCAGCGCGTAGTTTAGTTATTCGGCTCCCATTGGACTGTTTCAGATTCAGCCTGCGTTTTTTTTTGGCGTCTGCGATTTTTTTAATTATTCCAGAGACGACAGTTTTGCAGATTAGCCCCTAAACTTCATGCATATCACATCTCACAAACCGTGCATCGGATCTAAATAAATTATATATGTAACTTGACTAGAATTTCATCTAGTTTCATAATATCCAACTTTCATGCATGTTTGACATGTTTAAACTTGCTGTTTGTTCAATTTGCTCCTATGCCATGTTAAAATGCTTTATTTCATAACTTAATAACCGTAGCTCCAAATTTAATAAACTTTATAGTTAAATGGGGTAGAAAAATGACTAGTTTAACATGGTGGCATTACTTTGCATGGTTAATAACTCTAAAATTGTGTTTAGGGAAGATCAATACTAGATTCAAATATTGCATATGGGGATTTACCAGAATTGTTGTTTGTTCTTCCGGCCTCATTTAAACTTGCCTAAACCGTTAATTTAATTATGCTTCACCTCTTGCCATGCTTAACAACATTTAATATTGTTGGGTACATAAATGAGGGAGAACTAAATAATTGATGTGGTGTTCCGTCAACATGCAACCCGTTGCATATTGAGCTCCACTTAATTTGTAGTTTTGGTTGTTGCACTTTGCCATGCCATGCCTCTTTAAACCGGACATGCATCATACTTGGTTGTGCATCATGCCATGTTTATGCTTGGTTGTTTACTATGTTGTTTGCTTCTTCCCGGTGTTTCTTCGTTGGGTTAGTTCCGATAACGTCGCGTTTGTGAGGATTCGTTCGACTTCGTCTGTTTGTCTTCTTCATGGACTCGTTCTTCTTCCTTGGGGGATTTCAGGCAAGATGACCATACCCTCGAAATCACTTCTATCTTTGCTTGCTAGTTGCTCGCTCTATTTCTATGCCGTGATACATACCACTTGCTATATCATGCCTCCCATATTGCCATGTCAAGCCTCTAATCCACCTTTCCTAGCAAACCGTTGTTTGGCTATGTTACCGCTTTGCTCGGCCCCTCTTATAGCGTTGCTAGTTGCAGGTGAAGATTGAAGTTTGTTCCTTGTTGGAACATGGGTTTTGTTGGGATATCATTATTATATCTTGTTTACTTTAATGCATCTATATACTTGGTAAAGGGTGGAAGGCTCGGCCTTATGCCTAGTGTTTTGTTCCACTCTTACCGCCCTAGTTTCCGTCATACCGGTGTTATGTTCCTTGATTTTGCGTTCCTTACGCGGTTGGGGGAATGGGACCCCTTGACAGTTCGCTTTGAATAAAACTCCTCCAGCAAGGCCCAACCTTGGTTTTACAATTTGCCACCTAAGCCTTTTTCCCTCGGGTTTCCGGAGCCGGAGGGTCATCTTTATTTTAAACCCCCGGGCCAGTGCTCCTCTAAGTGTTGGTCCAACCTGTCAGCAGCCGGTGGCCACCAGGGGCAACTCTGGGTTGGCCTACCGGAATCTTGGACAATCCGGTGTGCCCTGAGAACAAGATATGTGCAGCTCCTATCGTGATTTATCGGCACATTCAGGCGGCTTTGCTGGTCTTGTTTTACCATTGTCGAAATGTCTTGTAACTGGGATTTCGAGTCTGATCGGGTCTTCCTGGGAGAAGGAATATCCTTCGTTGACCGTGAGAGCTTGTGATGGGCTAAGTTGGGACACCCCTGCAGGGTTTTGAACTTTCAAAAGTCGTGCCCGCGGTTATGGGCAGATGGGAATTCGTTAATGTCCGGTTGTAGAAAACTTGACACTTGAGTTAATTAAAATGAATCAACCGCGTGTGTAGCCGTGATGGTCTCTTCTCGGCGGAGTCTGGGAAGTGAACACGGTTCTTGTGTTATGCTTGAACATAAGTAGCTTCACGATCACTTCTTGATCATTTCTAGCTTCACGACCGTGCGTTGCTTCTCTTCTCACTCTTATTTGCGTATGTTAGCCACCATATATGCTTAGTGCTTGCTGCAGCTCCACCTCACTACCCTTTCCTACCCATAAGCTTAAATAGTCTTGATCTCGCGGGTGTGAGATTGCTGAGTCCTCGTGGCTCACAGATACTTCCAAACATTTGAAGGTGCCGATGGTACTAGTGCAGGTGACGCAACCCAGCTCAAGTGGGAGCTCAATGAAGATCTTGGTCATTGTTTTATTTTGTTTCCTTTTGATCAGTAGTGGAGCCCAGTTGGGACGGTCGGGGATCTAGCAATTGGGGTTGTCTTCTTTTATTTTGGTTCCGTAGTTGGACCTTGTTTGTATTCTGGATGATGTATGTTTAACTTGTATTTGTGTGAAGCGGCGATTGTAAGCCAACTCTTTATCCCTTTCTTATTCAGTACATGGGATTGTGTGAAGATTACCCCTCTTGCGACAAACGTACCATGCGGCTATGCCTCTAAGTCGTGCCCCGACACGTGGGAGATATAGCCGCATCGTGGGTGTTTCAAGTTCGTAATCAGAGCCTTCCCCGACTTAGGAGCCCCCTGCTTGATCGAATCGCTGACGTTGTTAAGTCTAGAACCAAAATGTTTTGAGTCTTAGGATTATATATATCGGAGAGTAGGATTCTTTGTACTCCTCAGTCCCTTCGTCTCTCTGGTGAGGCCTCCTGACGTAGAGTTTTGACTCTTCTCTCCTCAAAATTCACTAAAAAAAATTAGGATCACGTGGGTATCTTGGAATCATTCCGATGGTTTTGTGATGAGAACATTGTTCTTGGTGCCTCCTGACATTTAGGGGTTCTGGCAGTGTCCCGGGGAGTTGAGCTCCCAGGTGTTGTCATCACAATTTTATCGTTGCAGTTCTGGAATACCTGAGTTCGCCGACATCGAAAATCTCTTTTATGCAGTTGTTGGTGAGATAACCTCGACGCCACCCAGTACTGGGGCGGGAGTTCGGGAGTATTGCCATAACTCGTATAACGGATGCTTTTCGAAGGTTGAGGTAAATGATTTCCGAAGGTTTCTTGGTTATGTGTTGAAGGATGGATACAGCTGGATGTAGGAATTTTTAGTTTGGTTGAGATATTATGCTTCCCCTGTATCCCCAACACCTGATTGCATAACCAGAAAGTTCCAGGAGTTTATAAGTGGGAATTCAAGTATATCGTAGGATATCATTCCAACAGACACATGATATGATATGGGGTCTATCATATGTTTATTTCCGGCTTATTTTTCAAGCCAATCTTTTGTTTTGTTTTGCTTTGTGGTATTCGAGTTGCTTCAATGTCAAATGTTGATTCCATATATTTTCCTAAGCGGTGTTCTCATATTTCTATGGGAATACTAATCCTTCTTGATCTTCGAGTTTGCCATCTCAATTTCTTCTGAACCGGAGTGTTTCTCTTCAAGGGGATCCGATCATTTCAACATCCGCAAGATCAACTCTAAGTCTTCTCAACGGTGTTTATTTCATCCTTCCCAAGTTGCATTTGTTTTCCTGCCCTCCCACCCTTTTCTTCAAGGACTCGGACTTCTTAATCAAGTATCCATTTTATTCATGTGAAGTCTCTCCATTCTTTTCCGTCAATGTTCTTATCCGGTGATTCTCAGGAAGATACTAACGGAGCTTCAAGTGTATTATTCTTCATTCTTTTCTTCTCCGGTGGATTCAAGTCAAGCTTTGTTGATCATATCCTTTCCTCGTTTCAAATGTCTTATCTTGCCGGTGCACCTCTTAATCATAAACTTATCGCTATTCATTTGTTTTAGTGTGCTGAAGATATCTCAGGAGATTCGCGTTTCCATTCTCGATCCGTTCAAGCTATTTCGAGATTGTTATCTCATTCAAACCATTTGAATCAACCGGTGCATTATCTCTTCCTAAGAAATCGTTCAACGGTGTTTCTTTTGAGTGGGCCCTAAACCACAGGTCTTTTCCCAGGATCTTACCTGACTCTTCTAATTTTTTCCGGAGGTATTCTCAAATTATTTTTGAAGTTTGACGTAAGAATGATTCATCATCAGTCAGATGGTTTCTCCAAGATCTTTCTAATTCTTTTCATTGTTGACTCAACCTCTTCGCTTTTCATTCTCCCGGGGTGTCTCATCAATTATCATGGTGGTGTTTCCCTTCATCATTCTCGGATTTGAAGACCGAAGAGGAGTTCCTCTTAAATTCTTACCCATTCTTTGAAAGATTCGTGGTTCTAGCCTTATGCCATCTTCTCATAATTGTTTTCGATTGTGAGAATTCTTTTCACCCATTCAGAGCAATTCAAGAGTCTTTCAGTTTGATTCTCAGAAGGTCATCATTTCGGGTTTGTTCATTCTCAGCTTTCAGCTCTCATTCTCCAGATCTTACCGATGCATCATTCAAATATTCTCTAATCAGCTCATGATCTATTCGTTCTCATGCATCTAAATTCCTTCAAGTATCTTCATTCGTTTTCCAAATTCTTCCAGGTGATTTGTTTCTCTGCTACTTTCATTTTCAATTCTTACGGTGGTTCGTTCAAGATTTTCTTCCTTCTTATCATATCAATTTATTCGTTGTTTCAATCCTACCGGTGGTTCGTTGAAGACCTTCTCAAGTTCGCGCTATATCTCTCTTCAATCTTTTCAAGAAGAATAAGTAGTATGCCAAATTCATTGCTTGTCATCAATCTAAATTGATGAAGGATAAGTATAATGTAATTCTTATTCTTGTTTCATCGAGTGAATTCAATTCCTTATTCCGGAGGTTCATCAAATTCTCGGTTTCAATTGTTTTGTCTTTTCTTTTCTCGGAGTTCCAAGCTCTCTCAAGTATGTCACCATGAAGCTCCATTTAAATCATCGCAAGGCTTCACCTTGTGTTTTCAACTTCTCTTTCCTTTTGTTTGATCATCCTTTTGTTACCGGAGTTCTTCATGGAGGCTACATGGTGTTTTGTCAAGGATTCTTTTCATTCTCCAATTGTTCTTCAAGTTTTCTCTCGAAGTGATGATCCGCCAAGCTATACTTCAAGCATTCTTCAATTTGCAACCGAAGCGCAATTCTTTCATATCTCATCTTTTGAGGTGGTGTTATGTCATTCTTGATAATTTCCCTTCGTGTTTCATGATCCACAAGTTTTCAAGAGTGATATATCTAAATCCATCATTTTCTTTTTGCTCAAGTCATCTTTTCAACCAATCAATCTCTTCATTGGAGTTATCTTGGGTTATATTTCACCTAAATCTTTCCCTAAGGGTTGTTGCTATTTATGGTGCTTATAAATGACCCAAGTTCTTCATTTATCCTTCCGGTGAAATAAGCTTATCGTCCCCTTGTTGACATCAATCCAATCTATTGTTTCCGTTAGTGGCAGAATTTCACCTCATAGTTTTGAGATGTTCTCCATAAGCCCACTACAAGCTTACTCTTTTTCGTTGTTGGTTTTCCAACAACTCCGTATAACCTTCTTGGAAGGGTTTTTTCCAAGCTCAATTATGGCAGAAGTTGGCATTTTCCTTCTCCATTCTTATATTCCAATGATCTTTCTTCTATTCTTTCTTTCGGAGGCTTTGTGATGATGCACTCTTCAACCCATCATCCCATTTTTTGTCAAAGACCATGTTATTTCCTTTGCTTATCCATTCAACCGGAGTGTCGTCTTTTTTTTCAAGTATCCTCTCACCTTGTCAAATTCATGTTCAATTCCTTCCATTTATAGTCGGAGTGCTGTCCAAATTATATCATTCTTTTTCCTTCTCTATCTTGTTTCAACCGGAGTGTTGTGTCTATCATTTCTCTTCTAACCGGAGTCTCATCCAAGTGCTTTCCTTTTGCCAACCTCATATTCTTTACCTTCCATTTCCAACCGGAGTGTTGTCATAATTGATCTTTATCGTTCCTTGTACATCTCATTTCATCCGGAGTGCTTGCATGTACTTCTTGTCCTTTGTGACACTTTTCTTATGTCTTTCAACCTACAAGGTTCTAGTAATGTTCCTTGTTCCTCTTTTCTAACGGAGTGTTGTCAACTTTGTTCGTCTTTGTTGTATCCTTTCTTTCAGTTTGTTCAACCTCTCAAGGTTCATTGGTTTCACTCGTTTGTCAAAGAAGCAACTTTTTTTACCTCTTCCTCTTCCGTTTTCCCTCCGGTGCCATCCTAAATCTCGATACGAGATCCTCTCATAGTGGTGGAGTGTTCTGACGCCCCGAGACCGATGCGCCAGGTGTCTTCCAGTTATTCGCTGTTGTTGCCTTGTCTTTCGCTTGCGTGTTGCATCTTGTCATGTCATCATGTGCATTGCATCATCATGTTTTCAAAACTTGCATTGGTTCGGGTCTCCCCGTTCCTTCCGTTGTCCGTTCTGAGCCCAGACACACTCGCACGCGCCCGCGGCATGTCCGAAATATTATTTTATAAGTGGCCGGAAAATGTTCTCAGAATGGGTTGAAAGTTGGCATGCGGTATCGTTATGTTGTTAGTAAGTCGCCTGCCAAGTTTCATCGCATTCGGAGTTCGTTTGATGCCCCAATGGATAACTATGGCGGCAATATAGCCGGTCATACGTCGGACGTTTTTGGTCTCCGGAAACAGCCACCGGGCTGCATTCCTCCTCTTTCCTCGCAGACCACCTCCTCTCTACACAACCCACTATCCCCACCGGCAGCCCACCTATCCCTTCTCGCGTCCAGAGCTGTCCGATGGTGATCGCATGGTCCGAAAACGGACTAAAACCCCCTCTCCTAGCCCCCTGCCTATAAATGGACAACCTCCCCCTTCCATTTCTGTCAAAACCCTAGCCTCCATCGTTTTCCGTGCCGCCCAACCACCAGCCACCAGCCTCCTCCGACCTTCCCCTCGGATCCGCCGCCGGCCACCTCGTCCCTGCCACTTGGCGCATAGCCATTGGCTGCGCGGCCACCCCGCACCGCCCATGGTCAATCGGGTGAGGCCACATCGCCCCCCTCAGCCTCCACAACCGCCGCGGTCCTGGGAGCCCATCTGGAGCCCGCCTCGGGCCCATCTAGGGCCCGAGCCACCACCGCCCTCGTGCCCCGTGTGGGAGAGCTCACGTTCCAGCGCGCCCCCGCCGTCTCTCGACTCTGCCGCCGTGCCGGAGCACCGCCACCACCGGCGACCACCTCCACCTCCACGCCAGACCGCCCCTCGATTCTCTCCCTGTCCTCCTCCATTTTCCCTCTCTCTCTCTGGTCTCAAGCTCTCTCTCTCTCTCTCCTGCAGGTCCCACGCCGTGCCGCCCCTAGCTCGCCGTGCACCACCGCCGCGGCCAGATCCGGCTGGGATTCGCTGGAACCGGCCACCCGCGCCCCGTTCCCGGCTTCCTCCGCTTGCCGGAGTTGCTCCCCTGCCGTCGCCCACCTACCACCGCCGCTGCTGCTTTCCCGTGCGCAAGGAGGACGAGCACCCAGCTCGCAAACCTCCTCGGTTGCTCGCGCGCACATGGGCCGCGTGGGCCCCGCTAACCGGCCCAGCTGCACAAGCCCAGCGTCGGCCCGTCTGCCTCGTCTCTCCTTCGACTGGGCCAAGCCCATGGTGAGGACAACCTCCCTATTCCCTGCCCAGTGCGCAGTTTAGTTATTCGGCTCCCATTGGACTGTTTCAGATTCGGCTCGCGTTTTCTTTTTTGGCGTCTGTGAATTTGTTAATTATTCCAGAGACGACAGTTTTGCAGATTAGCCCCTAAACTTCATGCATATCATATCTCACAAACCGTGCATCGGATCTAAATAAATTATATATGTAACTTGACTAGAATTTCATCTAGTTTCATAATATCCAACTTTCATGCATGTTTGACATGTTTAAACTTGTTGTTTGTTCAATTTGCTCCTATGCCATGTTAAAATGCTTTATTTCATAACTTAATAACCGTAGCTCCAAATTTAATAAACTTTATATGTAAATGGGGTAGAAAAATGCCTAGTTTAACATGGTGGCATTACTTTGCATGGTTAATAACTCTAAAATTGTGTTTAGGGAAGATCGGTACCAGATTCAAATATTGCGTATGGGGATTTACCAGAATTGTTGTTTGTTGTTCCGGCCTCATTTAAACTTGCGTAAACCGTTAATTTAATTATGTTTCACCTCTTGCCATGCTTAACAACATTTTATATTGTTGGGTACATAAATGAGGGAGAACTAAATAATTGATGTGGTGTTCCGTCAACATGCAACCCGTTGCATATTGAGCTCCACTTAATTTGTAGTTTTGGTTGTTGCACTTTGCCATGCCATGCCTCTTTAAACCGGACATGCATCATACTTGGTTGTGCATCATGCCATGTTTATGCTTGGTTGTTTACTATGTTGTTTGCTTCTTTCCTGTGTTGCTTCGTCGGGTTAGTTCCGATAACGTCACGTTTGTGAGAATTCGTTCAACTTTGTCCGTTTGTCTTCTTCATGGACTCGTTCTTCTTCTTTGCGGGATTTCAGGCAAGATGATCATACCCTTGAAATCACTTCTATCTTTGCTTGCTAGTTGCTTGCTCTATTGCTATGTCGCGATACCTACCACTTGATATATCATGCCTCCTATATTTCCATGTCAAGCCTCTAATCCACCTTTCCTAGCAAGCCGTTGTTTGGCTATGTTACCGCTTTGCTCAGCCCCTCTTATGTTGTTGCTAGTTGCAGGTGAATATTGAAGTTTGTTCCTTGTTGGAACATGGGGTTTGTTGGGATATCATTATTATATCTTGTTTACTTTAATGCATTTATATACTTGGTAAAGGGTGGAAGGCTCGGCCTTATGCCTGGTGTTTTGTTCCACTCTTACTGCCCTAGTTTCCGTCATACCGGTGTTATGTTCCTTGATTTTGCGTTCCTTACGTGGTTGGGGGAATGGGACCCCCTTGACAGTTCACTTTGAATAAAACTCCTCCAGCAAGGCCCAACCTTGGTTTTACCATTTGCCACCTAAGCCTTTTTCCCTCGGGTTTCCGAAGCCCGAGGGTCATCTTTATTTTAAACCCATGGGCCAGTGCTCCTCTGAGTGTTGGTCCAACATGTCAGCAGCCGGTGGCCACCAGGGGCAACTCTGGGTTGGCCTACCGGAATCTTGGACAATCCGGTGTGCCGTGAGAACGAGATATGTGCAGCTCCTATCGGGATTTGTCGGCACATTTGGGCGGCTTTGCTGGTCTTGTTTTACCATTGTCGAAATGTCTTGTAACCGGGATTCCGAGTCTGATCGGGTCTTCCTGGGGGAAGGAATATCCTTCGTTGACCGTGAGAGCTTGTGATGGGCTAAGTTGGGACACCCCTGCAGGGTTATGAACTTTCGAAAGCCGTGCCCGCGGTTATGGGCAGATGGGAATTTGTTAATGTCTGATTGTAGAAAACTTGACACTTAACTTAATTAAAATGAATCAACCGCGTGTGTAGCCGTGATGGTCTCTTCTCGGCGGAGTCCGAGAAGTGAACACGGTTCTTGTGTTATGCTTGAACATAAGTAGCTTCAGGATCACTTCTTGATCATTTCTAGCTTCACGACCGTGCGTTGCTTCTCTTCTCGCTCTTATTTGCGTATGTTTGCCACCATATATGCTTAGTGTTTGCTGCAGCTCCACCTCACTACCCTTTCCTACCCATAAGCTTAAATAGTCTTGATCTCGCGGGTGTGAGATTGCTGAGTCCTCGTGGCTCACAGATACTTCCGAGCAGTTGCAGGTGTCGATGATACAAGTGCAGGTGACGCAACCCAGCTCAAATGGGAGATTGATGAAGATCTTGGTCGTTGTTTTGTTTTGTTTCCTTTTGATCAGTAGTGGAGCCCAGTTGGCACGATCGGGGATCTAGCAATTGGGGTTGTCTTCTTTTATTTTGGTTCCATAGTCGGCCCTTGTTTGTATTCTGGATGATGTGTGTTTAACTTGTATTTGTGTGAAGTGGCGATTGTAAGCCAACTCTTTGTCCCTTTCTTATTCAGTACATGGGATTGTGTGAAGATTACCCCTCTTGCGACAAACCTACCATGCGTCTATGCCTCTAAGTCACGCGCCGACACGTGGGAGATATAGCCGCATCGTGGGTGTTTCAAGTACATACCTTGACAAGATTTTGAAGTAGTTCAAAATGGAAAAGTCAAAGAAGGAGTTTTTGCCTGTGTTGTAAGGTGTGAAGTTGAGTAAAGACTCAAAACCCGACCACGACAGAAAATAGAAAGAGAATGAAAAGTCATTCCCTATGCCTTAGTCATAGGTTCTATAAAGTATGCTATGCTGTGTACCAGGCCTATTGTGCACCTCACCATAAGTTTGGCAAGAGGGTACAATAGTGATCCAGGAGTGGATCACTGGACAGCGGTCAAAAATATCCTTAGTGGAATAAGGAAATGTTTCTCGGTTATGGAGGTGACAAAGAGTTCGTCGTAAAGAATTACGTCGATGCAAGCTTTGACACCGATCTGGATGACTCTAAGTCTCGATCTAGATACATATCGAAAGTGGGAGCAATTAGCTAGAGTAGCTCCGTGCAAAGCATTGTAGACATAGAAAATTTGCAAAATACATACGACTCTGAATGTGGCAGACCCGTTGACTAAATTTCTCTCACAAGCAAAACATGATCACTCTTTGGGTGTTAATAACATAGCGATGTGAACTAGATTATTGACTCTAGTAAACCCTTTGGGTGTTAGTCACATGGAGATGTGAACTAATCACATAAAGATGTGAACTGTTGGTGTTAAATCACATGACGATGTGAACTAGATTATTGACTCTAGTGCAAGTGGGAGACTGAAGGAAATATGCCCTGGAGGCAATAATAAAGTTGTTATTTATATTTCCTTATATCATGATAAATTTTTTATTATTCATGCTAGAATTTTATTAACCGGAAACTTAGTACATGTGTGAATACATAGACAAACAGAGTGTCCCTAGTATGCCTCTAATTGACTAGCTCGTTAATCAAAGATGGTTAAGTTTCCTAGCCATGGACATGTGTTGTCATTCGATGAACGGGATCACATCATTAGAGAATGATGTGATGGACAAGACCCATCCATTAGCTTAGCATGATGATCGTTCAGTTTTATTGCTACTACTTTCTTCATAACTTATACATGTTCCTCTGACTATGAGATTATGCAACTCCCGAATACCGGAGGAACACCTTGTGTGCTATCAAACGTCACAATGTAACTGGGTGATTACAAATATGCTCTACAGGTGTCTCCGATGGTGTTTGTTGAGTTGGCATAGATCAAGATTAGGATTTGTCACTCCGTGTATCGGAGAGGTATCTTTGGGACCTCTCGGTAATGCACATCACTATAAGCCTTGCAAGCAATGTGACTAATGAGTTAGTTATGGGATGTTGCATTACGAACGAGTAAAGAGAATTTCCGATAACGAGATTGAACTAGGTATTGAGATACCGACGATCGAATCTCGGGCAAGTAACATACCGATGACAAAGGGAACAACGTATGGTGTTATGCGGTTTAACCAATAAAGATCTTCGTAGCCCCTCTACAAACCAATATGAGCATCCAGGTTCCGCCATTGGTTATTGACCAAAAATGAGTCTCGGTCATGTCTACATAGTTTTCAAACCCGTAGGGTCCGCATGCTTAATGTTCTATGACGATTTGTATTATGAGTTATGTTATTTGATGATCGAAGTTTGTTTGGAGTCCCGGATGAGATCGGGGACATGACGAGGAGTCTCGAAATGGTCGAGACATAAAGATCGATATATTGGAAGGCTATATTCGGACATCGGAAAGGTTCCGAGTGATTCGGGTATTTTTCAGAGTACCGGAGAGTTACGAGAATTCGTATTGGGCCTTAATGGGCCATACGGGAAAGGACGGAATGGCCTCAAGGGTGGCCGCGCCCCTTCTCCATGGACTGGTCCGAATTGGACTAGGGAAAGGGAGCGCCCCTTCCTTCCTTCTCCTTCTTCCTTCCTTTTTTCCTATTCCATGTAGGAGGTGGAATCCTACTAGGACTAGGGAGTCCTAGTAGGACTCCACACTTTGGACGTGCCCTATGAGGGCCGGCCTCCTCCTCCCTCCATACTTTATATACGTGGCCAGGGGGCACCCCCATAGACACAAGTTGATCATTGATCTCTTAGCCGTGTGCGGTGCCCCCCTCCACCATAATCCACCTCAGTCATATCATAGCGGTGCTTAGTCGAAGCCCTGTTCCGGTAGCATCATCGTCATCCCGCCATCATGCTGATGAAGCTCTCCCTCGACACTCTGCTGGATCATGAGTTTGTGGGACGTCACCGAGCCAAACGTGTGCAGATCACGGAGGTGTCGTACTTTCGGTACTAGGATCGGTCGATTGTGAAGACGTACGACCACATCAACCGCGTTGTCATAATGCTTCCGCTTACAGTCTATGAGGGTACGTAGACAATACTCTCCCCTCTCGTTGCTATGCATCACCATGATCTTGCATGTGCGTAGGATTTTTTTTTTTGAAATTACTGTGTTCCCCAACATGCAGAAGCCGGCAGATGTTGCTTGGAGCTGAACTTCTGGCACCCCTTGCAATGCTTGATCAAATCCTTGGCGTCCTCCAAAGCAGTCGGTGCTACCTCGTGAGCATGCGTTGGTTTTCCCTTGAAGAGGAAAGGATGATGAAGCAAACTAGCGTAAGTATTTCCCTCGGTTTTTGAGAACCAAGGTATCAATCTAGTAGGAGACTACACGCAAGTCGTCTAGTACCTGCACAAACAATCAAGAACCTTGAAACCAATCTGATAAAGGGGTTGTCAATCCCTTCACGACCACTTGCAAAAGTGAGATCTGATAACGATAATAATATAAGTATTTTTGGTATTTTTGTTGTATAGATTGGAAAGTAAAGATTGCAAAATAAATAGTAAACTAGAATTATAGATCGGAAACTTATATGATGTAAAGTAGACCTGGGGGCCATAGGTTTCACTAGTGGCTTCTCTCAAGATAGCATATATTACGGTTGGTGAACAAATTACTGTCGAGCAATTGATAGAAAAGAGCATAGTTATGAGAATATCTAGGCATGATCATGAACATAGGCATCACGTCCGTGTCAAGTAGACCAAAATGATTTTGCATCTACTACTATTACTCCACACATCGACTGCTATCCAGCATGCATCTAGAGCATTAAGTTCATAAGAGCAGAGTAACGCATTAGGCAAGATGACGTGATGTAGAGGGATAAACTCAAGCAATATGAAATAAACCCCATCTTTCTATCCTCGATGGCAACAATATAATATGTGTTGGTTCCCTTTCTGTCATTGGGATTGAGCACCGCAAGATTGAACCCAAAGCTAAGCACTTCTCCCATTGCAAGAAAGATCAATCTAGTAGGCCAAACCCAACCGATAATTCGAAGAGACTTGCAAAGATATCAAATCATGCATATAAGAATTCAGAGAATAACCAAATATTGTTCATAGATAATCTTGATCATAAACCCACAATTCATCGGATCTCGGCAAACACACCACAAAAAGTATTACATTGAATAGATCTCCAAGAACATCGAGGAGAACTTTGTATTGAGAACCAAAGAGAGAGAAGAAGTCATCTAGCTAATAACTATGGACCCGAAGGTCTGTGGTAAACTACTCACTGGGCTATGGTGTTGATGTAGAAGCCCTCCGTGATTGAATCCCCCTCCGGCAGATCGTCGGAAAAGGTCCCTAGATGGGATCTCATGGGTACAGAAGGTTGCGGTGGTGGAAAAGTGGTTTCGTGGCTCCCCTAGATGTTTTCATGGTATAAGAGTATATATAGGCGAAAGAAGTAGGTCGGTCGAGCTCCATGGGGCCCACGAGGGTGGGGGCGCGCCTACCCCCCTAGGCGTGCCTCCCTACCTCGTGGTCGCCTCGTTGCTTCCTTGGCCTCCACTCCAAGTCTCCTGGATTACGTTTGTTCCAAAAAAGATCCTCGCAAAGGTTTCGTTCTGTTTGATATTCCTTTTCTACGAAACACTGAAATAGGCAAAAAAAAACAACAATTTGCACTGGGCCTTCGGTTAATAGGTTAGTCCCAAAAATAATATAAAAGTGCATAATAAAGCCCATTAAACATCCAAAATAGATAATATAATAGCATGGAACAATGAAAAATTATAGATACATTGGAGACGTATCAGTCGGCCAGAAGAAACCATGGCAGAAAGCTTTGGCGTGGTGGCCACACTCGCCTTGGTGGATATCTTTGAGGATTGCATGGCCCTTCTCTGGTTCTACACAGAGCTGGAAGACCCCAGTCACGCTGCGTCTGACAAGCTCTTTGTTGACTATCGTGTAGCCTCCTGCTCGGCACTGCACCTGCCGGTCCGAGGTCTCATCGGATGGCTGCTCTCTGTTCACCAGGAAATTCAGGATGGGCTGTGCCCAGGATGGTGCTTGGATTTTGTCCACTGCTATCACAGCCACTAGTACTAGGGCGGTTGGGTTGGGAGGCGGCAGGGTGGAGTCGGTCGCTGCTTGCTATGTTGCTGGAGTCCTCGGGCCGACTGTTGCTGATGAGGACATCAATACCATTGTTACACCCACAACCCCTGCTGCTATACATACTGAAACCATTACTAGAGCTCGCGCACGCCAATTGAATTTTCAGGTACTTTTGTTTCTTGGTAACGATTCTAATGTTCATGAGAATATGATGCTGCCTAAATTGGATACATTTGTTTTGTTTACAAATAAAGGGCCTGGCATGGATAAGAGGGATGAACACTGGAGCAAGACCAAGAATGGAGATGATGGCATGCGCAAGGGGAACAAGAATGGGGTCGCAAGTGATGATTTCAGGACTTTGAAGCCACCATAAGGAGTGCATGAAGCCTTGGACAAAATATACAAGATTCCACTTCATAAATTTTGTCCAGAGGCTATTCTAGGTGTTGCGTCACCTTATTATTGGGCCAGGCCCATGTAATTTCGAAATACTTAAGTATAGGCTGTTTTTAGAGTCTGTATGTGTGGGGAAACAAGAGTTAGGGTTGGTTTAGGACCCCTCCACCAAGGGCCACGAAATTTCCTCCTTTTTCCTCAATATATACAGCCCTTAGGGCATCATTTAGACTTTGGGTTTTGTTTAGATTAAAAGTTCACCATAGCTGCAACTTCGCGTACTTCGTTTGTGTTCAACGACCAGACCAAGACGTCACAGGACCCCACCTTGATCAATAAAGCTTTCCTCTTATATTCGCAATATCCAGATTGCAATCTTAGTTTCTTGCTTGTTCTTCGTTTGCCTGTGGGAAACAGACCTTCGTGGTCAGGTTGATCATGCTCCGGCGTGGTTAATAGCCTCTCAGAGTTGGTTTAGCGATTGCTAAGGCGCGACGTCCTCGCACGTTCGTAGTCGGATCGTCAAAGTCGACTTCCTCCAGAATGATAGCCACCATATCATCGAAAGACGGGACACCTTTGCCTCTATGAAGTGGTATCAGATTTCTAGGTTGTTCGATGAGATTTTATAGTTTTTCATAGTTTAGATCAGCTCTGTTCTTTATACCTACAGTCCATGAAAAAGCCAAAAAAATTAGGGTTAGTTCATCATATCCGAACCAGTCTGAGCCTTTGCATAGTCTTTTCAGTATTTTGCTTTGTTGAATTTGCGGTTGCATCGTCATGTCTAGTTGCTGGTCTTAGAGTCTAGTCTTTTAGAGTTTCGAGTTCTGGCCATAAGTTGTCACGCCGCCACCGCACCATCATCATCGCCCCTGCCATCTACCGCCACCGCTTATCCGCCACCGATCCGTCTCCATATACCATCACCAATCCATATCCATATACCACCACCAATCCGTATCCATATACCACCATCAATCCGTATCCATATACCACCACTGCTGCCATATCCTACCACCATATATCCACCAACAATTCGAGTTCCTTTCATATTAGGTTTGTTTTTGAGATTCGTGTAATTTCTGATTCGTGTTTCCTTGCCTGAGTATGTTTAGGAAAAAAAGAGTCTGGAGACCCCCGGGCAGTTTTTAGGCCAAAATTTTCGCAGGCAAAAATATTTTCCCCTATCCTATTTTTAGGTTTTTCTGAGTCTTTTGAGCCATGTGCCATTATAGTGAATTTTTGTCGCACTTTTTCGTCGCCGCTGCCCTGATTTCCCCAAAAAAGTGAAAATTTTGTGCCCATCCTTTCAGTTTGACCTGGGAAGAGTTTTGAGACACTCGCCATTATAGTGATTTTTCGCAAAAAAAAGAGGAGCACCAAAAAAACAGAGCAAAAAGATTTCCAGAGTGTGCTTTTCCCTTGTCTACGTGCAGCGCCGTGATTTTGTTTGTGTTCTAGGCTCGCGTCTCTATCATGGTCTAGCCTAAGACCAGCATAGTACCGTCGTTGAGCATTTATTCAACTTTGCATCTCTGAATTGATTATTGCTGACCCTTTTTGCTACCATATTATAAGCCTTCCCAGCTCCACATACATCTACGTCGTGCGATTGACTCTCCCTGGTAATCGCTCTATCCAAGCTTTGAGAGTTT
Source organism: Triticum urartu (assembly GCF_056163025.1). NCBI lineage: Eukaryota > Viridiplantae > Streptophyta > Magnoliopsida > Poales > Poaceae > Triticum > Triticum urartu. Next base: position 264,911,335 of record NC_141878.1, on the reverse strand, counting down.
TGACTACCTCGGTTGCCGATCACCGCCTATTGCTGGGTAAGAACTGGTATGAATTTGAGATTTGCTTGACGGATTTGTGACACCCACCACCACCACCACTTGTTAGTAGTCTGTAGGATCATATTCTTGTGTGTTTCTATTGCTTCTAACCATGGCAGGATCACAAGCCGGCGAGATTGACTGGGAAAACTTGACGAACAGGGAGCTTCATGATAAGTTTCAGCAAATGATGAGTGGACAGGTGCAAGATGTGCTAAACAGATTTGAAGAGGCCATGGAGAAGATAGATGGCATGGAGAAGACGTTCGAAACAAAGCTCGATAACAAGTTTACTGAATTGCTTTCGCGTTTTCCACCACCACCGCCGACTGCACCTGTCGCACCTCTACAACAACAACAACAACAACAACAACAACGACAACAACAACAACAACGTCGCCTTCCAAATCAAGTGGGACGAGCATAGCGTGTTCCCATTGACTCTGGGCAAAATTCTGGTGCTGCTGTTGATGCTTCTGTAGCTCATGCTGCTAGTGCAGAGGTGGAGGACCATTACGAGGATGAGGTTGATCAAAATCAGAACTACATGCAACCACCAACACCACCACCACCAGGTCGTCCTCAGGTATATCATCGCAACGGTAGGGCTGCACCACCACCTGAGGTACGAGATCATGACCTTTTTCCTAAACTGAAATTGAATATTCCACCATTTGAGGGTAGATATGTTCCTGATATATATCTTACTTGGCAGTTAGAAACTGAACAATGTTTTACATGTTTAAAATATCCCGAGAAGAGACATGTTCCTGTTGCTGTTTGTGCTTTCACTAGTTTTGCATGTGTTTGGTGATCTGAACATTGTAGATTATATCCTATTCATGCTACTTGGGCTGCTTTGAAAACTGCTATGCGTACTCGTTGGGTTCCACCATATTATCAACGTGAATTACTTCAAAAATTGCAGCGCTTAAGACAAGGAAAAAATTATGTAGAAGAATATTATCAGGAATTACAAGCTGGCATGATTAGATGTTGTATTGTTGAGGAGAATGAAGCTATGGTTGCACGTTTTATGGGTGGATTAAATAGAGAGATTCGGACCATTCTAGAGTATAAGGAGTATAATAATATCACTCGTTTATTTCATCTTGCTTGTAAAGCTGAACGTGAAGTGTAGGATCGACAGGCATTGGCGCGGACTAACTTTTCTGCAGGTCGACCTTCATCATGGACACCGCGTGCATCCTCTACTTCCACACATTCTACTTCACCGACACCTCCATCAACTGTTACCTCCAGTCGTGATACAAGGAAGCAGGCACAACCACCATTATCTACCAAGAGCACACCTAGCGGGCCTGCACAGAGTTCTTCTTCTTCCATGGCATCAACAGGGCACACAAGTGATATTATTTGTCGTCGTTGTAAGGGAAGAGGACATTTGGCGAGAGAATGCAAATCTCGGCGTGTGATGATTGCTACTGAGGATGGTGGGTATGAGTCCGCTAGTGACTATGATGAGGAGACTTTGGCTCTTATTACACGTGAAGAACACGGTGGAGATGATTCTAATCATGATACGAAATACATGGCTCCTGAAGATGCTGACAGGTATGAATGTTTAGTTGTTCAATGTATTTTGAGTGTGCAGGTCACACAAGCTGAGCAAAATCAGAGGCATAATTTGTTCCATACAAAGGGAGTTGTGAAGGAACGCTCTGTTTGTGTAATTATAGATGGAGGGAGGTGCAACAACTTGGCTAGCATGGAGATGGTGGAGAAGCTATCTCTCACCACAAGACCACATCCACATCCTTACTACATCCAATGGTTCAACAACAGCGGCAAGGTTAAGGTAACACGTATTGTTTCGTGTGCATTTTAGTATCTCTACATATGCTGATTATGTTGATTGTGATGTGGTACCCATGCAAGCATGTTCCTTATTACTTTGTAGACCATGGCAATTTGATAAAAAAATTGTACACCATGGTAGAAATAATCAATATACTCTTGTTCATAAGGATAGCCATATTACTTTGCTTCCTATGACTCCTGAATCCATTTTGAAAGATGATATTAATAGAGCTAATAAAGCAAAACAGGAGAAAAATAAGAGTGAAAATCAGATTGTGGCAAAATAATTTGAGCAACAAATGAAACCTAATAATAAACCATCTAGTGTTGCTTCTGAAATTAAATTGAAAAGTGCATGTTTACTTGCCATAAAATCTGATATTGATGAGCTAGATTTCAGCAAATCTGTTTGCTATGCTTTTGTGTGCAAAGAGGCATTATTTTCATTCAAGGACATGCCTTCCTCTTTGCCCCCTGCTGTCACTAACATTTTGCAGGAGTTCACTGACGTCTTCCCACAAGAAGTGCCACCGGGATTACCACCTATTCGAGGGATTGAGCATCAAATTGACTTAATTCCCGGTGCATCGCTGCCCAACCATGCACCATACCGTACCAATCCAGAGGAGACGAAGGAGATTATGCATCAAGTACAGGAGCTGCTCGACAAAGGTTACATACGCGAATCTCTTAGTCCTTGTGTTGTTCCTATTATACTAGTGCCTAAAAAGGATGGTACGTCGTGTATGTGTGTTGATTGTAGAGGCATTAATAATATTACTATTTGTTACCGTCATCCTATTCCTAGGCTAGATGAGATGCTTGATGAATTGAGTGGCTCTACAATTTTCTCCAAAGTTGATTTGCGTAGTGGATACCATCAAAGTCGTATGAAATTGGGAGATGAATGGAAAACAACATTCAAAACTAAGTTTGGTTTATATGAGTGGTCAGTCATGCCTTTTGGGTTAACTAATGCACCTAGTACTTTCATGAGACTACTGAACGAAGTTTTACGTGCTTTCATTGGACGATTTGTGGTAGTCTATTTTGATGATATACTGATTTATAGCAGATCTTTGGAGGGACATTTGGAACATTTACGTGTTGTTTTTATTGCTCTACGTGATGCACGTTTGTTTGGTAACCTTGGGAAGTGCACTTTCTGCACCGACTGAGTATCTTTTCTTGGCTATGTTGTTACTCCATAGGGAATTGAAGTTAATAAAGCCAAGATTGAAGCTATTGAGAGTTGCCCGCAGCCCAAAACGGTCACACAAGTGAGGAGTTTTCTTGGCCTCACTGGATTATATAGGCGTTTTGTGAGAGATTTCAGCACCATTGCTGCACCTCTCAATGAGCTTAGAAAGAAGGATGTGCCTTTTGTTTGGGGTACCGCATAGGAAAAAGCCTTCAAGGCATTGAAAGATAAGTTGACACATGCTCCTTTACTCCAACTTCCTGATTTTAATAAGACTTTTGAGCTTGAATGTGATGCTAGTGGAATTGGATTAGGAGGTGTGTTATTACAAGATGGCAAACATGTTGCATACTTTTCTGAAAAATTGAGTGGGCCTAGTCTGAATTATTCTACTTATGATAAAGAACTATATGCTCTTGTTCGGACTTTAGAAACATGGCAACATTATTTATGGCCCAAAGAATTTGTTATACATTATGATCATGAATCTTTGGAACATATTAAAAGTCAAGCTAAACTGAATCGTAGACATGCTAAATGGGTTGAATTTATTGAGACTTTACCTTATGTCATTAAACACAAGAAGGGTAAAGAAAATGTTATTGCTGATGCATTGTCTCGTCGCTATACTATGCTTTCACAACTTGACTTCAGAATATTTGGTTCGGAGACCATCAAAGATCAATATGTGCATGATGCTGATTTTAAAGATGTAATGCAGAATTGTAAAGATGGAAGAACATGGAACAAGTTCGTCATTAATGATGGATTTGTGTTTCATGCTAACAAGCTATGCATTCCAACTAGCTCCGTTCGTCTTTTGTTGTTGCGGGAGGCACATGGAGGAGGATTAATGGGACACTTTGGCGTGAAGAAGACAGAGGACGTACTTGCTACACCTTTCTTTTGGCCAAAGATGAGACGTGATGTTCAGCGTTTTGTTACTCGCTGCACTAGATGTCAAAAAGCTAAGTCACGACTTAATCCTCATGGTTTATATATTCCTTTGTCTGTACCTAGTGTTCCTTGGGAGGATATATCTATGGACTTTGCTTTAGGTTTACCTCGAACAAAGAAGGGGAGGGATAGCATATTTGTTGTCGTGGATAGGTTCTCAAAAATGGCACACTTTATACCATGTCATAAAAGCGATGATGTTGTTAATGTTGCTGATTTGTTCTTTCGTGAAATTATTCGCTTGCATGGTGTGCCAAATACTATTGTTTCAGATCGTGATACTAAATTTCTTAGCCACTTTTGGAGATGTTTATGGTCTAAGTTGGGGACTAAACTGCTTTTTAGTACTACTTGTCACCCCCAAACTGATGGACAAACCGAAGTAGTCAATAGAACATTGTCTACTATGCTTATGGCTGTTTTGAAGAATAATAAGAAAATGTGGGAAGAATGCTTGCCTCATATTGAATTTTCTTATAATCGTTCATTGCATTCTACTACTAAGACGTGCCCTTTTGAAATTGTGTATGGTTTTCTACCTCGTGCACCTATTGATTTGTTGCCTCTTCCATCTTCGGAGAAGGTTAATTTTGATGCTAAAGAATGTGTTGAATTGATTTTAAAAATGCATGCGTTAAGTAAGGAAAACATTGAGCGTATGAATGCTAAATATAAACTTGCTGGAGATAAGGGTAGAAAACATGTTGTGTTTGCACCTGGAGATGTTGTTTGGTTACATTTGCATAAGGATATATTTCCTAATTTGCGCAAATCAAAGCTAATGCCACGTGCTGATGGTCCTTTTAAGGTGTTAGAGAAAATAAATGATAATGCATATAAACTTGAGTTGCCTGCATATTATGGGGTTAGTCCCACTTTTAACATTGCATATTTGAAGCCTTATTTGGGTGAGGAAGATGAGCTTTCGTCGAGGACGACTTCATTTCAAGAAGGCGATGATGATGAGGACATCAATACCATTGTTACACCCACAACCCCTGCTGCTATACATACTGGACCAATTATTAGAGCTCGCACACGCCAATTGAATTATCAGGTACTTTTGTTTCTTAGTAACGATTCTAATGTTCATGAGAATATGATGTTGCCTAAATTGGATACATTTGTTTTGCTTACAAATGAAGGGCCTAGCATGGATAAGAGGGATGAACACTAGAGCAAGACCAAGCATGGAGATGATGGCATGCGCAAGGGGAACAAGAACGGGATTGCAAGTGATGATTTCAGGACTTTGAAGCCACCATAAGGAGTGCATGAAGCCTTGGACGAAATATACAAGATGCCACTTCATAAATTTCGTCCAGAGGCTATTCTAGGTGCTGCGTCACCTTATTATTGGGCCAGGCCCATGTAATTTTGAAATACTTTAGGTTGTTTTTAGAGTCCGTATGTGTGGGGAAACAATAGTTAGGGTTGGTTTCGGACCCCTCCTCCAAGGGCCACAAAATTTCCTCCTTTTTCCTCCATATATACAGCCCTTAGGGCATCGTTTAGACTTTGGGTTTTGTTTAGATTAAACGTTCGCCATAGCTGCAACTTCGCGTACTTAGTTTGTGATCAACGACCAGACCAAGACATCACATGACCCCACCTTGATCAATAAAGCTTTCCTCCTATATTCACAATATCAAGATTGCAATCTTAGTTTCTTACTTGTTCTTCATTTGCCTGCAGGAAACAGACCTTCATGGTCAGGTTGATCATGCTCCGGCATGGTCAATAACCTCTCGGAGTTGGTTTAGTGATTGCTAAGGCGGGACGTCCTCACACGTTCGTAGTCGGATCGTCAAAGTCGACTTCCTCCAAAATGATATCCACCATCTCATCGAAAGACGGGACACCTTTGCCTCTATCAGTTGCAGCCCTCGGGCTGGGTTATGAAGTCCCGAGCCGGGTGCGACTGCCGCAGTCCCCGAGTCGCTTGGTGAAGTCCCCGGGCTGGCTGCTGCAGCCCCTGGGCTGGGTGTGACTGCTACAGCCCTCATGCCGCCTACCGAAGTCCCCAGGCCGGCTGCTGCAGCCCCCAAGTCGGATCCGACTGCTTCGGTAGCAGCCGGCACGAAGATGGACTCGGATTCTGGAGAAGGCTTGATAGACGGCTTGCGGAGGCACTGAAGGGAAACGCCGGCTGGTATTGCTTGGCGGGTGGAGCCGATCCATGCCAGGGTATCAGCTTGCTCGTTGTCGTTTCGTGGCACGTGAAGGAACTCACACCCGTCAAAGTATCCGCTGATCTGCTGGACGAGGAAGCGGTAACTTGCCATGTTTGCATCCTTGGCGTCCCAGGCGCCAGACGACTGTTGGACCACCAAGTCCGAGTCCCCAGGCCGGCTGGTACCCTGAGTAGGCATCCAAAAAACTTAGCAGCTCACATCCGGCTGTGGAGTCTATCACTTGGTCGATCCGAGGCAAAGCAAACGAATCTTTGGGGCAGGCTTTGTTGAGGCTGGTATAGTCAATAAACATGTGCCACTTGTTGTTCTTATTCATTACAAGGACTGGGTTGGAAGGCCACCCTGGAAAAAAACACTTCCATAATGAAGCCAACTGCCAGAAGTCGGGCTATCTCTTCACCAACAATTCTTCTCTTCTCTTTCGACAGTCGGCGGAGGGGCTGTTTGACTAGTTTGGTATCTGATCTGACATGTAGCTTGTGCTCGGCGAAATCCGTCGGAACACCCGGCATGTCTTTGGGTGACCATGCGAAGATGTCCCGATTCTCATGGAGGAAATCGACGAGCTCGCTTTCCTATTTGCTGTCAAGGTTGGCCCCTATGACAGCGTGCCTCTCCGGGTGCTCGGGATCCAAGGGGATCTTCTTTGTTTCTTTTTCCGGCTGGAAGGAGCCCTGGGTCTCCGACTCTTTGGGATCTGGTGATAGGTCCGACTGCTTGCTGGCCATGGCCAACACCCGGTCCAGGAGCTTCTTCTCAGCAGCAATCACAAGGGACTCGGCCAGCCGGCTGCTAGCTGTGGCACAAGCGGCCGACTTCTCATAGTCCTTGGCTATCATGATAATGCCCTTGGTTCCTGGCATCTTCATCTTGAGGTAGGCATAATGAGGTACTGCCATGAACTTGGCTAGAGCTGGCCATCCTAGGAGCACATGATAAAGACTCTCCAAGTCAACCACCTTGAACCAAATTGCCTCACGGTGGAAGTCATCTTTGTCTCCGAAGAGGACGTCTATCTTGATCTTGCTGATTGGTGAGCAGGAAAGGCCGGTGTCGGCGTTCTGGGAACGGGGGTCCCCAGACTTGCCTGCCTGCGGCCTGCGGCGTGGCTCAAAGGGGGGGCCCAGCGCGGCCCATCTTCACCAACACAAACCCAAGACCCTCGCGAGGGGCCAAGCCCCACAGGGCGGACGACACGAAGCTTCCTCAGGCACGGCCTCGTCAGGCTGGCTCACGAGGAGGCGGAGAGATCAAGGCGGGGTATCTCATGAGGTGCCCGTGACGCAAGCCATGACGACCGGGGGCGCCAGGCGGGTGCCGGCCCGCGCAGCGTCCTCCCTTCCTCTTTGGTGCAAAGGGGGCAAGCGCAGCCGCGGAGTACCGAGGCATCAGGCAAAGGTTGCCATTTCGGTGCAACGAGACCAAGACCAGGAGGACTACGAGACGGAGGTCACCGTGGAGCCCAAGACGGCATCATCACCAGAGCTTTGCGCAGGCGAAGACTGCTTTTGTCAGGATAGTTGATACTAGTTGTCCCCCTTCAAATTAGCCCGCCATTGTTGGCTCCCTTCCCGCTCGATATTTGGGAAGAGGACCAGGGCCTCTATAAATAGGACCAGCGACCCACAGAGCCAAAGGAGGCTGAAGGCCGGGGAAAAAGAGCTGGCCAGAGAGTTGGAAAGATAGAGAAGATCAGGTAGAGAGAGAGAGGGGTGAATGAGCTCCTCCCAGCAGTTCATCGCCCCAGCCAAGAGCAGACCCTCGCGAGGCTGTTCTTCCTTGTATTGTTCATCATCATCAGCCCAAGAGGCAATCCACCACACCACACACTGGAGTAGGGTATTACACCACAACGGTGGCCCGAACCAGTATAAACCCTATGTCTCTTGTGTTGTTCTTTCCTTAGTTTAGATCCTAGTAAGGAGGAGGAGTGCAGGTAGGTAGGAGGCAAAATCTCCGCGCGCACCCCAGTGTTCGAACCTCAAGGGTCTGCCGGAACCCGAAATCCGACATTTGGCGCGCCAGGTAGGGGTGCGCTGGGATTCGTCTTCGACCACCCCGTTCTCCTCCGACCATCACCCCCATGTCTGACGCTCGTCGGGCCCGCGCCGAGTGCCGGGCCGCGCTCGCTGCCCGCGTCGCCCAGACGGCCCCTGTCGGCGGGCATCCTCGCCGTTCCCCGTCACCTGCCGTCAACGCCGCCACCGGCCCGGCGGGGGACGAGCAGCAAGCATCGTCCCAGCATCCGTCTGTGCGGCAAGACGGCCGCACCGCAACTCCCTCGCTCACCCCAGCTGGTTCTTCGTCCCGCGCGCTCCGCGCGCCCATGCAGGCTCGGGCTGCACTCCTCGCGGCGAACGAGCTCATGCGCTACCGTCCCGTCGACAACGTCTACGAAGAATGGCTCGACCGCGTCGCTGAGCTCGTCCGTGCCGCAGGGGGCTCTCCTGCGCCGTCCGTTCCGCTGCACCGCACCCCGCCCCGCGCGGGCAGTGAAGCCCCGGCGGCGCCCCAGCCGCCTCCTCCTCAGGAAGGCGCCATGGCTCCAAGGCGTGTGGCCCCTGGGCAGAACCCGCTCCGTCAGGCGCCAGCGCAGCAAGAGCAGAGCTGTCAAGAAGTCCCTCGCCCGCAAGAAGCTGCCCGGGCGCTGCCTGCTCCAGCACGTCGCGACCATGCTCCTGCTCCCGCGCGTCAAGACCCCGCACTGCTCCCAGCTGCAGCGCGTGGGGACATGCAAGACCAAGTTCCCCATCATCCAAGGCCTCCCGTGGCCACAGCAGGCTGCCGCGCCTTCACCGCCGAGCTACGCAACGTCGCGTGGCCCGGCAAGTTCAAGCCAGACTTGCCTCCTCGCTACGACGGCACGACTGACCCTGCGGAGTTCCTCTAGCTCTATGCGCTGGGCATAGAAGCTGCCAACAGAGACGAGAAGGTCATGGCGAACTAGTTACCCATGGCACTCAAGGATGGGGCCCGCACCTGGCTCCTGAACCTGGCTCCAGGCACAATCTCCTCCTGGGACGAGATGCGCACCCGCTTCATCGCCAACTTCCAAGGCACTCGCGACCGGCCACCCGCCGTGAGCGACATGCGCCGCATCAAGCAACAGCCCGGGGAGACCCTGCAGAAGTACATCCAGTGCTTCAACAACGCGTGCCTCAAGATTCCCAAGGTGACTGAGGAGGCCATCATCTCGGCCTTCTCCGACGGCGTGCGCGACGTCAAGATGAAGGAGGAGCTGGCGATGCATGAAGACCTGTGCACTTCCTTGGAACTGTCCAACCTGGCAACCAAGTGCGCCAGGGCCAAGGAAGGGCGTCTCTCCCTCCTCGAGCTGCCCACCGCAGACCCAGAAGAGAAGAAGCCCAAGGCCAAGGATGTGAAGCGCAAGGGGGCTGCCGTGCTCGCGGCAGAACCAGACACCAAGCGGGGCAGAGATCAGCCCGAACCTTCCAAGGGCAGTCTGTACTGTGTGTACCACGACCTCCACACCCATAACGCCAACGATTGTCAAGAGCTCCGAACCGTGCGAGAAGGAAGGATCGGCCGTCGCCCTGACCACAGTGACCGGGGCTACGGCCGAGGAGGAGGAAGGAACGCAGGACGCTGGGAAGACCGTGGCCCGCGCCAAGGGTGGCGCGATCAACCTTGCGAGGATCGCTGGCAAGACCCACCTCGCGAGGGAGGCTGGAGGGATCAGCCTCGCGAAGGAGACTGGAGGGATCAGTCTCGCGAGGATCGCCCGCAAGGCAACGCAGGCCTCCCACCGCTGCCACCGCAGCCAAGGAGAAACGAAGACCGCCACCAGGACGAGGGGGCTGGGGGCTTCCAGGAGCCGCGCACGATCGCCTGCATCCTGGGCGGGGCACAAGCCCCAGCCTCTCAGCGCATCTTCAAGCAGTTCGCCCGCGAAGTGAACGCAGTCCTCCCCAGGCTCGAAGCCACACGCCCTCTCAGGTGGTCGACGTGCGCCATCATGTTCAGCTCAGCAGATCAGCTCAAGTGTGCGGCTACAGCCGGAGTCCTCCCGATGCTTTGTTCCCCAATCATCAGCAACGTGGTGGTCACCAAGACCCTCATCGATGGCGGGGCAGGGCTCAACGTCCTGTCCGTGGAAACATTTAACAACCTCCAAGTGCCCTACAGCCAGCTTCAGCCAACCAAGCCTTTCTCCGGTATCACCGATGGCTCCACGGTCCCGATTGGGCAGGTCCACCTCCCTGTCACCTTCGGGGCACACGACAACTACCGCACCGAGCTCATCGACTTCGACGTCGCTCACATTTGCTTGCTGTACAATGCCATCCTTGGGTACCCAGCGCTGGCCAAGTTCATGGCCGTAACTCACCACGGCTACAACGTCCTCAAGATGCCAGGAAGCGGCGGAGTCATCACGGTGCCATGTGAAGAGAAGGATGCGGTGTGTTCCCTGGAACGAGCCTTTCAGGCCGCGTCCCGGGAAGACCCAGATCGTGGAAGCAGGAGGCCCCCCGAGACCGCCCCTAAGAAGAAGAAGACATCGTCCGGCCCGACCACTCAGGAAGCAGGCCCCTCTGGGCCCGCGCCTGCCCAGGGGGAACCTCCTTCCATCGCATAGGAAAGCGCGCCCGGCGCCCTCCTTAGGCAGGGCTCGGGGGCTCTCCCCTGGAGGGCCATCGACCTAGCCAGGGTCACGAGGGAGGCGCTTGGGCACCACATGGAGGCGTGTTTCAAAGCACGTTTCCCTCAAGAAGGAGCAAGGCAAGGAGACCCAGACCCCCAAGAGTTCGTCAGCAAGGCCATTCAGGAGCTACAGGAGTCAAGAGTCATGAAAGGCGGCCGCCGCCTACCAGCAGTGGCTCCCCATCCAGGCGAGGATGGTGGGCTGCGCGTCTGCGTCGACATACCAGGGCTCAACCGAGTCGCCTCTCTGGAGCGCCTCTGGCCCTCGCGAGTGGGGCGCTGCGGAGGCCCACCCCACAGCTACGTTCACATGCCTCACGGCTTGCCGAACGCGGCTGACACGTACCGGCACCTCATGAGGGGCATCACGGAGGCATGAGAGGCCAGGCATTCCGCAGCCCTGGCAGGGATGCAGATGGCCCGTGAGGAGCCGCCAGCACATCCGGAGCCTCCCGAGGCCCCTGGGCCTGGGGGCTCATGAGGATCGGCCCCCGCAGTCCACCGAGCCTGCTACACCAACGCTCCTTCATCCTCAATATCATCAGGTGACATCTTTTCGAGTTCTATTTCCAGCTGGGAGCGCCCCCCAGGGCTGCATTATTCCCAGGCCACATGGGTCCGTCCCTGCAGCGTGTATCCCTTTTTATTCCATGTTGTTAGCTTACCTTGTTGGGGGCGCCCCTCGGGCTGCATGATCCCCAAGCCGCTCGGGCCAGGCCCAGCGGCATGTATCCCATTTGCGTTTATTTCCGATCATGCGTTAGACCCACCATGCTTGATTATTTGATGCCGGTCCACGGCACCTCTTCTTCTCCATGCCGACCACTTGCACGTTAAAGGGGGGGTACCTGAGCATCGCGACTCAGGGCTCTTACTGGCCCTCCAGCCCTCACCCTCTGGCCTTGTCCATGGCATCACGACCTGGCATACCAGCGACGGCTGAGACCAGCTCGAGGGCCGGGACCCAAGGACGTAGAGTGCCGACATCTAACCAAATTTGCAGGGACACATCACAAGATAAGGCCCAGTGCCAGGCGCAACCCGCCTAGAGGTAGGGCCCCGTGAGTCCCGCGCTGGCTCACAGGTGCCCAGATACACCTCGCCAGGCCCTACCATGCCAGCCACGTGTCAGGGCGGGGCTGTACACGCCCCGGGGGCTCCTCCCGGAGGGGGCCCCCTCCCACATACCAGTGGAAGCACCATGCTCCATGCTGGCTGACGACACTGCCGACAAGCGGCTATGCCCGTACACATACGGTAGCGCTATGCTCCGCACTAGTGATAAACAACTGACGGTGGCCCCCGGGCCGCACCAACCTCAGGGAGCCCAGAGCTTAGTGTCTAGCCTCATCGTAACGCCTCCCCTCGGGAGTGCCGCGCGAGGGGGCTGGGCACAGGGGCTACGCCTGGGTCACACCCAGACGCACGCCGCTCAGCCAGGTCCCCCCGGGCCTGGTTCGTCACGCGTCTCTCCCCGAGCGGAGCCAAGGTACGAAGGCCGTTTGAGCGTCAAGGGGGACTCCTGAGCATCGTGACTCAGGAGCCTAACTGGTCGCGTAGCCCCTCACTCCGTGGCCCCATCCTGGTTTCCGGTCGGGACCAATGCTAGGTGAGGTACGCGCGCGGCCGGGCTCTGCAGACGTAGAACCATAGATCCACCCGCATCACGCCTCCTTACCAATTGTTCGTGCGTCAAGGGGGACTCCTGAGCATCGCGACTCAGGATCCTAACTGGTCACGTAGCCCCTCACTCCGTGGCCCCGTCCTGGTTTCCGGTCGGGACCAACGCTGGGTGAGGTACGCGCGCGGCCGGGCTCTGTAGACGTAGAACGGTAGATCCACCCGCATCACACCTACCTACTTGCTGTTTGTGCGCCAAGGGAGACTCCTAAGCATCGCGACTCAGGACCCTAACTTGTCACGTGGCCCCTCACTCCTTGGCCCCGTCCTGGTGCGCGGGGCCGGGCTCTGCCAGCGTAGAACATAAGCAAGTAGGAAGGAAAGGCACAAATTTCAAGGAATTCAAAAGCAAATATTACAGTCCACACTGTTATCTCGATGCCAAACGCAAGTTTAAATGCCTCCCCGAGGCATGATACATGTGCAGGAATTAAAGGCAGGACAGGAGCCGCGACGGAGTCACTTGTCGGCGATGGAGCAGCGCGGATTGGGTACGCCTCACGGAGCGGTGGGGTCGGCAGCGCCTTGCTTTGGCTTGGTGCTGACGGCCCGGAACTTCCCCAACAGGGCCTCTGCGCGACCCTTCACGGCCTCGGCAGCGGCAGCGGCACGCTCGCCGCTCACTGGCTCCAGCAGGCTGTCGAGGTCGACACCGGGATCGCGAAGGTAGATGTGGGTGAGGACCCGCGTCATTGCTGCAGAAGACAGGACACGCGCCTCGGCCTCGGCCGCAGGGCCAAGGCCAAGGGCGACATCTTCAAGAGCGTGAACCAGGAAGGGAAGCAGCTTGGCGGGGCCGTCCTCGGCGCCAGCCAGTGGGCTCTCCAGGCCGCTGTCGTAAAGCGTCCTCAGTGAGGAGTGAGCCCTCGCCTCCATCCCCGCGAAGGCCACGCGGTCCTCCGCAAGAACCAGGGCCTCGTCGTCCAGCTTGGCCTTCCTCGCCCCCAACTCCTGCTCTAGCACGCCTAGGCGGTCACGGTGTTTCTTGAGCTTGACCTCCCTCTCCTTGAGAGCCGCCTCGCGAGCCTTCACGCTTTCTTCCTGCTCTTGGCGAAGGCGGACCTCGTTCGCGAGCTGGTCCCGCAAACCTTGCAGTTCGCCCTCCAGCGCCTTGCAATGGCCAAGGACGTCGACCACCTCCCCCAGGGCTGCATCACGAGCGGCCTTCACTTCAAGGACGGCCTGCTTCTCCTCGTCGCAAGCCGTCGAGGCCTGGACCAGCGCCGCCCGAATTGAAGCGTCGGAGCGAACCCATCCTGAAGCCAGCTCCAAGCGCCCGGCCACCAAGCGGGGGTCGGCACCAAGAAGATCCTGACGCAGTCGGTCCATCTCAGCAACAGCACGATCTAGAATGGCAGAAGGAGTCGGAGAGACAGCAGCCGGTGGAGTAGGAGGAGAAGGCGCCAGCGCGGCCACAGCATCCTGAGGCGGAGTCTGCCGCGCCCCAACAGCCGAAGTGGCGGCGGCAGGTAAGAGCACCTCGGGAGCCACTTGGGCCGTGGGGGCTGAGCTCGCCCCAGCCGGCTCAGCCAGGCCTCGCGAGGACGACAGGGCAGGAGAAGCCTGTGCGTCGCGGTCACCCTCCTCCGCGGGCAGAAGCGCTGCCACGGATGGAACCTCGGGAGCCCCCTTCGGCTTCTCTGCGGCGGGCGCCAGCCTATCCAAGAGATGCGGACGTCAAGCTTCAGAAGCAGAGCAAGAGATAAAGACAAGAATCGAACACTTACGGGTCGTCGCCAGTGAGCTCAAGCGGCCTCCGGCCGAATTTGAAGCCTGAAAGCCGGCTGGAAGGGTCAACCTCGGGAAGCTTGGAGGCGGAAGGCGCATCTGCGGTCCGCCCCAGGGCCGGGGCAGACCCGCGGGAGATCAGCCCGGTCCTGTCCTTCTTAGGGATCGGGGGTGAGCTCCCGCCGTCCTGCTCGTCGTTGTCCTCGTCGTCGTCTTCATCGTCATCCTCGTCGCCATCGCTCGGAGAGAGGCGGAGAACGTAGGACCGGCGCCGGGGGAGGGGAGCCCTCGACTCTCCGTCAGTCGCCTCGGAGTCAGGCCCTTTTCCCCGCTCCCCTCCTTCCTCCTCTTCGCTGGAGTCGTCGGAGGGCACGTCCACCGGTTCCTCGGGAGTTTCCGCGGGCACAGGCTCATCCCCGTTGAAGACGGGCATGGACTCCACTACCTGCTCCCAGTCGTCGCGGAGGAACAAGGGCATAGGAGCGCCCGCCAACCTCGCCACATCGCCCCCGACCAGAGATTGGAGGACCGCAGCCAGATCTACGTCGGCTAAGGCCGCGGGGCTCGGACGGTGCCTCCACATCGGAAGTGAGTACTGCCGAAGCGGGGCCAGCTGGTGCTCCAGGAATTCCCTCAGCAGCGACGCGCCGGTCAGCTTCGCCGCCACCATGTTGGCCAGCCTAAGATCCGCGTCCATCTTCTCCAACATCAGCTTCGCGCGGGGGTCCATGAGCTCCGCTCGACCCCAATCGCTGGAGCTCGTGGGCTGCTCCGTGGGCAAGATCAGCCGAGGGTGGATGCGCCCAGCATCCAACAAGACCCACTTGCTCCTGAAGCCCTCAATCCTTTTCCCGGGGTTCGAAATGGCAATGGCGCTGCCATACGCGACGAAGCTCGTGCACGCGGAAGCAGTACCACGAGAGGTCCGGAGGTAGAAGTAGTGGTGCAGCAAGGCCACTGAGGGCTGCACCCCTACGTGAGCCTCGCAGTAATAGGCGAAGATTGCCAGGAGAAGGACGGAGTTGGGGTGGAGATGCAGGGCTTGTAGCTTATAGTGGCGGAGGACAGACAAGAAGAACTCGGAGAAGGGAGGCACCAGGCCAGCAGCAATGGCACTTACGAAGAGCGGATAGAAGGTGCTCCCTTGACCCTCAGGGGTGGCGGAGCCGGCTTTAAACACCTTCGCCCCGTTGATGCCCCGCGCCGTCGCCATCTGGCGCAACCGGGCGAGGCTCACCTCCGACACGTTCGGCGGGTCCAGGGCAGACGAGTACCAAGCTACGGCTGGAGGCTGACGAGGCGCCATGGCTTCCTAGGTCACACGATCAGAGTGGATCTGGAAATTTTGGAGGAGGGAAGGAGAGGCGCAAGAAAGGGGATCTGAGCAGCAACCGGGGAAAGCAAGAAGCAAAGCCTAGGTGGACGTCGCTCCTTTATCAACTCGCGCGGTTGCTAGGGCGCCCACATCCAACCAACCGCCACGCGGCGCCCAAGGCCGCAGGCTGTTAGGGCCCGCGGCACTTCGCCCTTGCCCTTCCGCCTCCCTGCACGGCCAAGTCCGGGCGCGCCTTGGGCCCGGGGGCTATTGTCGGCGTTCTGGGAATGGGGGTCCCCAGACTTGCCTGCCTGCGGCCTGCGGCGTGGCTCAAAGGGGGGCCCAGCGCGGCCCATCTTCACCAACACAAAGCCAAGACCCTCGCGAGGGGACAAGCCCCGCGGGGCGGACGACGCGGAGATTCCTGAGGCGCGGCCTCGTCAGGCTGGCTCACGAGGAGGCGGAGAGATCAAGGCGGGGTATCTCACGAGGTGCCCATGACGCAAGCCATGACGACCGGGGGTGCCAGGCGGGTGCCAACCCGCGCAGCATCCTCCCTTCCTATTTGGTGCAAAGGGGGCAAGCACAGCCACAGAGTACCGAGGCATCAGGCAAAGGTTGCCATTTCGGTGCAACGAGACCAAGACCAGGAGGATTACGAGACAGAGGTCACTGTGGAGCCCAAGACGGCGTCATCACCAGAGCTTTGCGCAGGCGAAGACTGCTTTTGTCAGGATAGTTGATACTAGCTGTCCCCCTTCAAATTAGCCCGCCATTGTTGGCTCCCTTCCCGCTCGATATTTGGGAAGAGGACCAGGGCCTCTATAAATAGGACCAGCCACTCACAGAGCCAAAGGAGGCTGAAGGCCGGGGAAAAAGAGCTGGCCAGAGAGTTGGAAAGATAGAGAAGATCAGGTAGAGAGAGAGAGAGGGGTGACTGAGCTCCTCCCAGCAGTTCATCGCCCCAGCCAAGAGCAGACCCTCGCGAGGCTGTTCTTCCTTGTATTGTTCATCATCATCAGCCCAAGAGGCAATCCACCACACCACACACTGGAGTAGGGTATTACACCACAACGGTGGCCCGAACCAGTATAAACCCTGTGTCTCTTGTGTTGTTCTTTCCTTAATTTAGATCCTAGTAAGGCGGAGGAGTGCATGTAGGTAGGAGGCGAAATCTCCGTGCGCACCCCAGTGTTCGAACCTCAAGGGTCTGCCGGAACCCGAAATCCGACAGCCGGGCACAATGCCATGAAAAACAGTCCGACTGGGCTGGAGTTGTCTCTCTTTGATGCACAACTTCTCCATGGTGTCACGGTAGAGGATGTTGATGCTGCTACCGCCATCTATCAAAATCCGGGAGAAACGAGCAGCTCGCCTCTCTGTTGCAAGGGTGGCATCCAACACCAGGGCATAGGAACCCAGAGAAGGCATCACTTCTGGGTGATCCGCACGGCTCCAGCTGATAGGCTTCTCAGACTAGTGCATGAACTCTGGGGCAGCTGAGGCAATGGCGTTCACTTCACGGTGCTGCTGACGTCGGTTGTGCCGGTCACCAGCCACACTGGTGAAGACGACGTAAGCTCCATGCTCCTTGGGGTATTCATCTTGGACAGCGCGGACTGCTGGACGGGCCGCCGGCTGCTGAGGAGGAGGCGGCGGCTGGCCAGCAGGCGGAGGAGGCAGCAGTCCTTCACCCTTGGAGATTCAAGTGAGCCAATGGCACTTCCGAGTGGTGTGGTTGGACGGCTTTGCGCCACTTTGGAACTTGCAGGGAGCATCAAGGGTTTGCTTATAGGAGAAGGCGGGCAGCCAAGCAGGCTTTCCGTCCTTCTGACGCTTGGGGTCGGGTTGTCCCTCCGGCTGCTAGTCCTTAACTGTCGCCACCTGCCGGATGGTGTGAGCCGGCTACGGGGCCTTGCGCTTGTTGTCGTTCTGCTGCTAGCACCGACTGTTGTCACCAGCCGGCGTCCGAGGAGCCGGAGGGAGCACCTTCTCGGTCGCATCCACCTGGAGCTCCGACTTCATGGAGGAGTCGGCGGTGGCGTACTTGTCTGCTATGTTCAGCATCTCATCAAGTGTAGTCGGCTCGTCGCAAAGGAGTCGGTGTTTGAGCAAGGTGCCCTCTCGGCACCCGGCAATGAAGTACTCAATGGCTTGCACCTCGTGCATCCCTTCGCAGGAGTTGCACAGTTCGGCCCACCGCGTCAAGTAGTCGCGGGTGGACTCAGTCGGGCCTTGAACGCACAGCGAGAGCTGGCGGGGCTTGGGCGGCCGCTTGTAGGTGTTGGTGAAGTTGCGGATGAAGACTTCGGTGAAATCTACCCATCTGTTGACGCTACGGGGCTTCAGGCTGTTCAGCCATGTCCGGGTCATGCCCTGGAGCATGAGCGGAACGTACTTCATGGAAACACGCTTGTTGCCGTTTGCTATGTTGACGGCTGTGGAATAATCCACCAGCGAATCCTCCGGCTTCACGGAGCCGTTGTACTTGGGTGTGTCACTTGGGAGAGAGAACCCTTTGGGGAAGGGCTCGTCGTGAATGTGAGGGCCGAAACAAGGCGGGCCGATTGCATCTTCTTCTAACGCCAGGGATCGCGCCAGGCGGTCGATCTGGTTACGGGCGTTGTTCTCTCCGACTCCTTCACGACGGCGTAGCCGGTCGCCGAGAGTCGAGTGGTCAACAGGCGGCGGGGAGGCATGCCTCTCCCGACGAGGAGGGGGGGGAGGCGGATGATCGTCCCACCGTTCCACTGCTCGTGGGCGGTCGTCTTGATCACGCTCGATGGTGATGTGCGTCTAACTGCGGCTAGCAGCCGGCTCTCTATCCCACTGGTCGCAGACGCCGCCTGTCAGCAACCGGGAGGTTGCGCCATGCTCTTGGCGAGGGGGGAGGTCTTCGGCATGCTGGCCGGGTTCTTCCACGCGGTAGCCAGCCTCTTGCTATGTGGCGGCCGCGTCGATGAGTTGCTGAACACGCTCTGTCATGCAGCGGCGCTCGTCACCCTCCAGGTGGTCCAGCTCGTCTGCTGCCGCTTGGGCAGCACGTATGTTCTTCATGGGCGTGGCGTAGACAGGGCGGTCTACCCCAAACATGCTGGCAACGGCAGAGCCATGCTGTCTGATCGTGCCTATGCGGCTGGGCCCGCCAGCAGCCGGCGTGTCGCAGAAGGCGCGGTCGAACTCGCCCTGGTAGGCCTCAGAGAGGCGTCTCATGGTGGCCAACTTCTTGATGTTCTCGACGAGCGAGATGCGGCAGGCCTCTAGCGTCTCGACGTTGGCGTCTGCCGCGATGGGCATAGACAGGTCCCGCATTGCCACCTGCAGCAGGTCCTCGGTGGCTCCGCCGGAGGCTCCATCATGGCTGATGACAAGCACCTCCGTGATGGTGCTGTCGCCGCTGTCCGCGCGAGGGAGTGGGTCGTCGATGACCACCACGTTGGCGGGGAAGGAGTCGAGGGATGCCGCGTCGGAGTCGACGAGCATCGGGTCCGTGGAGCCAACCGACTCTAGGTCAGAGGCTGGCTCATTGGCGATGTGGAGCTTGCCAAGGAAGTGGACAAGGCAGATCTTGGAGCTGGCTGCTCCCGCGTCAGGTGCAGGCTCGTTGGAGAGGCGGATCTCACCAATGAGATCAGCGAGGCAGCTCGCCGCGCAAGCGACTTCCGCGCCATGTAGCGCGTCGGCGCAAATGCCAATGGGCGTGCCGGGCTGGCTGCACTCACAAGGGAGGAAAAGGGTTCCCATCCAGAACAGATCTCCGGATGACGGTGCACCTAGCCCCATGGTGGGCGCCAAATGTCGGGGGTGTCGTGTGACATATGCCAAAGGATGGCTTATCATGGTGGGGGAGAGTAATACATCGCCGGTGCCTGGAAATGAGATAAGGCATATATAGGAACGCCGACGCATCTTACCCAGGTTCAGGGCTCTCCTAGGAGATAACACCCCTAGTCCTGCTCTGCGGGGTCTCCGCATGATCACTATCTCAACAAGTAGCTATAAGCTTGCTCCTTGAGTTGTTTGGCTAGAGGAGGAAGAAGGACAAGGCTAGCTCTACTCCTCTCTCCGTGTGTGTGTGTGTGTTACCTAAGAAGTTGAAACCTTTGCATGGGTGCCCTGGGGGGTTTATATAGGCCTACCCCCAGGGGTACAATGGTAATCCGGCTGGGTGTAGGACCCAGCCCTCGGTGTCTCTGGAGGCCGGCTTCCCTGCCGGTTGCTGGGGCCCGCCGCCTGGTGGGTCCCGCCGACTGTCTCGTACTTGGCCGACAGGCCGTGCCTACCGCTCGAGGGTCCTGCCGGCTGCTTAGTACTATGGAAGTACCACTGATGATGTGTGCTTTGTCAGGGGGGTATGGCTACAGTGTCAGCGCTTGGCGGGCGTTTACTGTAGCCATTCCCCGTCTCTTCAGGTTAATGGTGCACAGACTTTGAGGGAGGGGGAGGGCCGCCTGCTAGGAGTCGGCCTCCCCTGCGCCGACTGGTCAGGGCCTGCCGCCTTCCAGCTTCTCACGGACAGGTAGGGCCCGCCGCCTATAGGCCGTACCGACAGCCCGTCATGGGGACGCCGAAACCTAGGCCGTAGTTGATGTCACAGGCTGCATGGCAACAGTGTCACGCCGAGCGAGGGACGTCCGCCCAGTACGCAGCACTGTGGCCACGCTCTACCCTGGATTCGGGGGTGGCAGGCTGCACTGTAGCCACACCCCGTCTCGTCGTTGTAATGAGGTGCTAACTTTGAGGGAACGAGGGGCCGCCTGCTAGGAGTCAGCCTCTCAGGAGGCCGCCTACTAGGAGTCGGCCCAACTCATGGCCGTCTTCTGGGCTCCGCCGCCTTCCAGCAGCCGGCCGTTTGGACCAGCCGGCCCCCAGAAGGTGGATGCTTATCTTTGATGCTTTGAGGGGCGCAGCTAGCCCCGATGTCTTGAAATACCATGGGGGCCGATGTGTCTACCCGTGGTCATTTACTCCGACACAAGTTGTGTGCATTTTCCAATACTAATAATAATGATTTTATTAGTACTCACATTGCTCCTGCCACTAGTGCAGAATCTTATGAAATTAATGACGCTTTGTTCAATCTTGTTTTGAAAGAGCAATTTTCCGACCTTCCTAGTGAAGATGCCGCATCCCATCTAAATACTTTCGTTGAGTTGTGTGATATGCAAAAGAAACAAGATGTGGATAATGATATTGTTAAATTGAAGCTATTTTCGTTCTCTCTACGAGATCCTGCTAAAACATGGTTTTCATCTTTGCCTAAAAATTAGTACTGATTCATGGAATAAGTGTAAAGATGCTTTTATTTCCAAGTATTTTCCTGCTACTAAGATCATCTCCCTTAGGAACGATATAATGAATTTTAAGCAACTTGATCATGAACATGTTGCACAATCTTGGGAGAGGATGAAATTGATGATAAGAAATTGACCGACTCATGGTTTAAGTTGATGGATGATCACATAAAAAATTTATGTCGGATTAAATTTTGCTTCTAGAAATCTTTTAGATTACGCCGCAGGAGGTACTTTTATGGAAATTACATTATGAGAAGATACTAAACTCCTAGATAATATTATGGCTAATTACTCTCAATGGCATACCAAAAGTTCTTCCACTAGTAAAAAAAGTGCATGCGATTGAACAAATTAACACATTGAGTGTGAAAGATGGATGAACTTATGAAATTGATTCCTAGTAAGAGTTCTCCTATTGATCCTAATGATATGCCTTTGCCCACTTTGATTGAGAATAATAATGAATCTATGGATGTGAATTTTGTTGGTAGGAACAATTTTTGTAATAACGCATATAGAGGTAATTTTAACGTTAGGTCGTTTCCTAGTAATTCTTCTAATAATTATGTTAATTACTACAACAAATCTTATGGAAATTATAATAAAATACCCTCTGATCTTGATAACAATATTAAACATTTCATTAATTCCCAAAAAGTTTTCAATGTTATGGTTGAAAAAAAATTACTCAAGATTGATGATTTGGCTAGGAACGTTGATAGAATTTCTCTTGAGATTGATTATTTGAAAATTAGATTTATGCCACACAAGCATGATATTAATGAATCTCTCAAAGCTATTAAATTCCTATTGATGAGTGTATAGAAAGAACCACTAGGATGTGTGCTAAGCGAGATTGGTTTGTAAAAGTGTGTTCTTCTAGTTTTGGGAAAATAATGATGAAGATCTTAAAGTGATTGGTGTGACTCCCATTGAATCTTTGCTTTTAATATAAATCTTGATAAAGATGGCACTGGAGAGGAGTCAACTTTATCTAGAAGGTGTCCCAATGATTCGGAGTTTAAAGATCTTAAAGAAAAAATTGGTAAAAGTGGGATTGGAGAGGACAAAACTTTAAGTAGCGATGAACCCTCTCTTCTGGATTTCAAGGATTTTAATTATGATAATTGTTCTTTGATAGATTGTATTTCCTTGTTACAGTCCATGTTGAATACACCTCATTCTTATAATCAAAATAAAGCTTTTACTAAACATATCGTTGATGCTATGATGAATTTTTCTGAAGAAAAACTTGAGTTGGAAGTTCCGATCCCTAGAAAGCTTTACGATGAGTGGGAAACTACTATTAAGGTTAAGATTAAAGATTACGAGTGTAATGCTTTGTGTGATTTGGGTGCTAGTATGTCCACTATTCCAAAAACTTTATGTGATGTGCTAGGTTTCCATAAACTTGATGATTGTTCATTGAATTTGTGTCTAGCGGATTCCAATATTAAGAAACCTATGAAAAAGATTGATGATGTTATTATTGTTGCAAATAGGAATTATGTGCCCGTAGATTTTATTGTGCTTGATATAGATTGCACTCCTACATGTCCTATTATTCTTGGTAGACCTTTCCATAGAACAATTTGGTGCAATTATTGATATGAAAGAAGGAAACATTAGATTTCAATTTCCATTAAGGAAGGGCATGGAACACTTTCCAAGAAATAAAATTAAGTTGCCATATGAATCTATTATGAGGGCTACTTATGGATTTAATACCAAAGATGGCAATACCTAGATCTATGTTTTATGCCTAGCTAGGGGAGTTAAACAATAGCGCTTGTTGAGAGGCAACCCAATTTTATTTTTATGTTTTATGTTTTTGGTTCTGTTCTTCAATAAATACAAACTATTACATCTGTAGTAATTGTGCTTTAGTGTTTTAGTTAGTGTTTGAGCCAAGTAAGACCTTTGGGATACTTTGGTATATCGTTGATTTGATCTTGCTGAAAAACAGAAACTTTCGCGCCCAGTAACAGAATTGATCTGAGCTGCTGGAACGCGATAAAATCCTGAATTTTTTACACAAGATTGATATATGAATTTTCCCGGTTGTCCTAATTTCTCAGAATTCTTGGAGTTAAACAAGTATACGAAGTTTACAGATTACTACAGATTGTTCTGTTTTTGACAAATTCTGTTTTCTATGTGTTGTCTGCTTATTTTGATTAATCTATGGGCAGTATAGGGGGGTACAAACCATGGAGAAGTTGGAATACAATAGATATTACACCAATATAAATTTATAATGAGTTCACAACAGTACCTAAAGGGGTGATTTATTTTGTTATACTAACAGATCTCATGAGTTTTCTATTGAGTTTTGTGTTGTGAAGTTTTCAAGTTTTGGGTAAAGATTTGATGGACTATGGAATAAGGAGTGGCAAGAGTCTAAGCTTGGGATGACCAAGGCATCCCAAGGTAATATTCAAGGACAACCAAGCATCTAAGCTTGGGGATGCCCTGGATGGAATCCCCTCTTTCATCTTCATTCCATCGGTAAATTTACTTGAGGCTATATTTTTTTCACTACATGATATTGATAACCCACAAGTATAGGGGATCGCAATAGTTTTCGAGGGTAAAGTATTCAACCCATATTTATTGATTCGACACAAGGGGAGCCAAAGAATACTCTCAAGTATTAGCAGCTGAGTTGTCAATTCAACCACACCTGGAAACTTAATATCTGTAGCAAAGTGTTTAGTAGCAAAGTAATATGATAGTAGTGGTAACGGTAGCAAAAGGTAACAGTAGTAAAAGTAATGTTTTTGGTATTTTGTAGTGATGATAGCAATAGCAACGGGAAAGTAAATAAGCGAAGAACAATATATAGAAAGCTCGTAGGCAATGGATCAGTGATGGAGAATTATGTCGGATGCGGTTCATCATGTAACAGTCATAACCTAGGGTGACATAGGACTAGCTCCAGTTCATTGATATAATGTAGGCATCTATTCCGAACATAGTCATACGTGCTTATGGAAAAGAACTTGCATGAAATCTTTTGTCCTACCCTCCCGTGGCAGCGGGGTCCTTACGGAAATTATATTAAGGCGTCCTTTTAATAGAGAACCGGAACAAAGCATTAACACATAGTGAATACATGAACTCCTCAAACTACGGTCATCACCGGTAAGTATCCCAATTATTGTCACTTCGGGGTTAACGGATCATAACACATAATAGGTGACTATAGACTTGCAAGATAGGATCAAGAACACTCATATATTGATGAAAACATAATAGATTCAGATCTGAAATCATGGCACTCGGGACCTAGTGACAAGCATTAAGCATAGCAAAGTCATAGCAACATCAATCTCAGAACATAGTGGACACTAGGGATCAAACCCTAACAAAACTAACTCGATTACATGATAGATCCCATCCAACCCAGCACCGTCCAGCAAGCCTACGATGGAATTACTCACGCATGGCGGTGAGCATCATGAAATTGATGATGGAGGATGGTTGATGATGACGATGGTGACGGATTCCCCTCTTCGGAGCCCCGGACGGACTCCTGATCAGCCCTCCCGAGAGGTTTTAGGGCTTGGCGGCGGCTCCGTATCGTAAAATGCGATGATTTCTTCTCTCTAATTTTTTTCTCATCGAAACTCAATATATGGAGGTGGAGTTGGAGTCGGAGACGCAATAGGGGGCCCACGAGGTAGGGGTCACGCCCTAGGGGGGCAGGCGCGCCCCCCACCCTCGTGGCAAGGTGGTGGTTCCCCTGGCCTCCATATTTTGCAGGTATTTTTCTTATTTTCTGAAAAGTCGCTCCGTGAAGTTTCAGGTCATTCCAAGAACGTTTGCTCCTGCACATAAATAACACCATGGTAATTCTGCTGAAAACAGCGTCATTCCGGGTTAGTTCCATTCAAATCATGCAAGTTAGAGTCCAAAACAAGGGCAAAAGTGTTTGGAAAAGTAGATACGTTGGAGACGTATCAACTCCCCCAAGCTTAAACCTTTGCTTGTCCTCAAGCAATTCAGTTGACAAACTGAAAGTGATAAAGAAAAACTTTTACAAACTCTGTTTGCTCTTGTTGTTGTAAATATGTAAAGCCAGCATTCAAGTTTTCGGCAAAGATTATAACTAACCACATTTGCAATAATGCATAGGTCTCAAGTTTACTCATATCAATAGCATAATCAACAAGCGAGCCATAATAATAAATATCGGATGACAACACTTTCTCAAAACAATCATAATATGATATAACAGGATGGTATCTCGCTAGCCCTTTCTGAGACCGTGAAACATAAATGCAAAGCACCTTTAAAGACCAATGACTGACTAGACATTGTAATTCATGGTACAAGAGATCCAGTCAAGTCATACTCAATGTAAACTAACAGTAATGAATGCAAATGACAGCGGTGCTCTCCAACTGGTGCTTTTTAATAAGAGGATGATGACTCAGCATAAAAGTAAATAGATAGGCCCTTCGCAGAGGGAAGCGGGGATTTGTAGAGGTGCCAGAGCTCGGTTTTGAAACAGAGGTGAATGATATTTTGAGCGGTATACTTTCATTGTCAACATAACAACCAAGATATGGCGATATCTTCCATGCTACACACATTATAGGCGGTTCCCAAACAGAATGGTAAAGTTTATAATCCCCCTTCCACCAACAAGCATTAATCCATGGACTGCTCGAAACAACGAGTGCCTCCAACTAACAAGAGTCCCAGGGGGAGTTTTGTTTGCAATTATTTTGATTTAGTTTGCATAAAGCATGGGACTGGGCATCCCGGTGACCAGCCATTTATCTTGTGAGTGAGGAGCGGAGTCCACTCCTCTTGAGAATAACCCGCCTAACATGGAAGATACAGACAGCCCTAGTTGATACATGAGCTATTCGAGCATACAAAACAGGATATTTATTTGAAGGTTTAGAGTTTGGCACATACAAATTTACTTGGAACGGTAGGTAGATACCGTATATAGGTAGGTATAGTGGACTCATGTGGAATAACTTTGGGGTTTAAGGAGTTTGGATGCACAAGCAGTATTCCCGCTTAGTACAGGTGAAGGCTAGCAAAAGACTAGGAAGCGACCAGCTAGAGAGCGACAACAGTCATGAACATGCATTAAAATTAATCAACACCGAATGCAAGCATGAGTAGGATATAATCCACCATGAACATAAATATCGTGAAGGCTATGTTGATTTTGTTTCAACTACATGCGTGAACATGCGCCAAGTCAAGTCACTTAAATCATTCAGAGGAGGATACCACCCTATCATACCACATCATAACCATTTCAATAGCATGTTGGCACGCAAGGTAAACCATTATAACTCATAGGTAATCAAGCATGGCACAAGAAACTATGATCTCTAGTTGTCATTGCAAACGTGTTTATTCATAATAGGCCGAATCAGGAATGATGAACTAATCATATTTACAAAAACAAAAGAGGTCGAGTTCATACCAGCTTTTCTCATCTCGGCCAGTCGATCATATATCATCATAATTGCCTTTCACTTGCACGACCAAATAGTGTGAATAGTAATAATAGTGCACATGCATTGGACTAAGCTGGAATCTGCAGGCATTCAATAAATAGGAGAAGACAAGGCAATATGGGCTCTTTTGTCAGATCAACAATAATGCATATAAGAGCCACTTCAACAATTTAATCATGGTCTTCTCCTATCAACCCCCAAAGAAAAGAAATAAAACTATTTACACGGGAAAGCTCCCAACAGGCAAAAGAAGAACAAGAAATCTTTTTGGGTTTTCTTTTTAATTACTACTACAAGCATGGAAATTAAAACTAGCTAAAAGCCACAACTAATTATTTTGGGTTTTTCTTAAGGTTTATTAAACACACAAGAAGAAAGCATAAAAAGGAAATTAAACTAGCATGGATGATACAATGAAAAAGTATGAGCACCGACATCTAGCAATGAGTGTGTGAACATAAATGTAATGTCGGTGGGAAATACGTACTCCCCCAAGCTTAGGCTTTTGGCCTAAGTTGGTCTATGGCCACGGCTGGCCTGGCGGATATCCATAATAGTAGTTGGGGTCGTACTGCGATGAAGAAGAGGAAGGCTCCGATTGCCACTGGTTGACAATCATCTCCGGATCCCACTGATAATTAGACTGTCGTGAAGGATCAACTTGTGGTTCCGGATCTGGCTCCTCGGCTGGTGCAGGGTTCCGGTAGGCGTGAATAGCCTTCAATGGAACAAGGTACGTGCCTGAAGATA
Organism: Triticum urartu; assembly: GCF_056163025.1. Classification (NCBI taxonomy): domain Eukaryota; kingdom Viridiplantae; phylum Streptophyta; class Magnoliopsida; order Poales; family Poaceae; genus Triticum; species Triticum urartu. The sequence continues at coordinate 264,884,201 of NC_141878.1, read as the reverse complement.
AATCAAACAAAGAAGGAGCAGGCAGGGTAATAGTCTCAGGATGATGTTTATTAAAGAACAATTGATATCTAAGCTCTCCTTCCCTATTCTTAACAATAAAATCATGTGCCACCATACTTTTATAATCTTGATAAACACGGGGCAACACCTTTTCTTCCTTCTCAAAATGCCTAATAGGTATGTTAAAGTGTGCAGCTAGGCGTGAAGCATAGATGCCTCCAAAGATGGGGCCCTTGGTACGGTTCAGGCTTAACCATTTGGCAATAATACCGCCCATACTAAAAGTGTTATCACTGTATAAACCGTGGAGCAGAATAATAATATCAGGGATACTAAGGTTTCCACAGTTTCCGCGACCAATTAAACAACGACTAGCAAATAATGCAAAGTAACGTAAAACAGGAAAATGTATGCTAGTGATTTGTGCATCGGAAACCTTCCTTGTTTCCCCTACAGTGATAGTGTAAATAAACCCCTCCACATCATCACGACGTGGTTCTTCTGTCTTGCCCTCAAAAGGGACTAAACAAATCCGACAGAAATCATAAAGTGACATCTCCTTATGCTCATCATATAAATGAAACTCGAGTTCCTAGAATGGAAATGAAAGTTTTGCACAAAGGTATTTGTGAGTAAGAGATACTGATCGCATTGGTCATGGAGGAAAGCGGTGAGGCCTGCATTCCTAGCCATTTCATGAAAATCTTCATAAATATCGGCTGCTCTCAAGAATTCATCGGAAGGCCATTCACACGCCCGAATCTCCGCGGTGCGCGGCAAATTATACTTAGGCTTCGGTGCCTTTTCCTTCGAGATTTGGCTCGATGAGCCCCTCAATAGTCTTCTCATCATTTTCTGAAAAATTCTGAAATTTTTAGTAACTTCAAAATAAAAGTAAACCAAACTCAATAATATTGATAGCAACTACTCCTACAAGTGCCTAGGGCCTATATCTTGCATCAAAACTACTTTTGACCATATAAATTTGACATGCAAGCTCAAGAACAGGGTCACCTAAGAAGCAAAAAATTGCAATGAATAAAGCACTAGAACAAAAACTAATTGGACCAATGGAGGAGTCACATACCAAGGAACAATCTCCCCAAGCAGTTTTGTGAGAGGTGCTTTGAGCAAGGAGATCGAAAATGGCAGCAAAGAGAGCTAGAACTCATGCTTGAGCTGGATATTCGTGTTTGGGGGAGGAAGATGAAGTGTGTGGGTGCCGGAATAAGTGGAGGAGGGCCACCGTGGGCCCATGAGGCAGGGGGCGCGCCCTCCACCCTCGTGGGCAGGTGGTTGACCCCCTGCTATGTTCTCAGTGCCAAATATTCTCAAATATTCTAGAAAAAATCATATTTAAATTTTAGGGCATTTGGAGAACTTTTATTTTCGAGGTATTTTTATATTGCACGGATAATCAGATAACAGACAGAAAAATATCTATTTTCATTTTATTTAATATAAGTAACAGAAAGTAAAAGTGGGGTACAGAAGGTTGTGTCTTCTAGTTTCATCCATCTCATGATCATCAAAAGGAATCCTCTAACAAGGTTGATCAAGTCTTGTTAACAAACTCATTCCGAATAACATGGAACCGGAGAAATTTCGAATAACACTATGTTACCTCAACAGGGATATGCACATCCCCAATAATAAGAATGTCATATTTCTTCTTGACAGTAGGAAGAGGAAATTCAAAACCTCCAAATATAATTGATGGAATTTTTCCAATAGAGTTGATACTATGAACTTGAGGTTGTTTCCTCGGAAAGTGTACCGTATGCTCATTGCCATTAACATGAAAAGTGACATTGCCTTTAGTGCAGTCAATAACAGCCCCTGCAGTATTCAAAAAGGGTCTTCCAAGAATAATAGACATACTATCATCCTCGGGAATATCAAGGATAACAAAGTCCGTTAAAATAGTAACATTTGCAACTACAACAGGCACATCCTCACAAATACTGACAGGTATAGCAGTTGATTTATCAGCCATTCGCAAAGATATTTCAGTAGGTGTCAACTTATTCAAATCAAGTCTATGATATAAAGAGAGAGGCATAACACTAACACTGGATCCAAGATCACATAAAGCAGTTTTAACATAATTTCTTTTAATGGAGCATGGTATAGTTGGTACACCGGGATCTCCAAGTTTCTTTGGTATTCCACCCTTAAAAGTATAATTAGCAAGCATGGTGGAAATTTCAGCTTTCGGTATCTTTCTTTTATTTGTAATAATATCTTTCATGTACTTAGCATAAGGATTGGTTTTGAGCATATCAGTTAATTGCATACGCAAAAAGATAGGTCTAATCATTTCAGCAAAGCGCTCAAAACCCTCATCATCCTTTTTCTTGGATGGTTTGGGAGGAAAAGGCATGGGTTTCTGACCCAAGGCTCTCTTTCTTTACCATGTTTCCTAGCAACAAAATCTTTCTTATCATAATGTTGATTCTTTGATTGTGGGTTATCAAGATCAATAGCAGGTTCAATTTCTATATCATTATCATTACTAGGTTGAGCATCATCATGAACATTATTATTAGCATTATCACTAGTTTCAGGTTCATTACCAGATTGAGTTTCAGCATCAGAAATAGAAATATCATTTGGATTCTCAGGTGTTTCAACAATAGGATCACTAGAAGCATGCAAAGCCCTATCATTTTTTTTCTTCCTTTTAGAAGGACTAGGTGCATCTATTTTATTTCTCTGAGAATCTTGCTCAATTCTCTTGGGATGGCCTTCAGGATACAAAGGTTCCTGACTCATTCTACCAGTTCTAGTAGCCACTCTAACAGCCTAATCATTAGCTTTACTATTCAATTCATTGAGCAAATAATTTTGAGCTTTAAGTACTTGTTCTACTTGAGTGGTAACCATAGAAGCATGTTTACTAATAAGTTTAAGTTCACCTTTAACATTAGCCATATAATCACCCAATTGTTCAAGCATATTTGAATTGTATTTCAATTGTTTACCAATATAAGCATTAAAGTCTTCTTGCTTAGCCATAAATTTATCAAACTCATCTAAGTATGGGCTAGCAAACTTAGTAAATGGGATTTCAGCTTTATCATATCTATAGAGAGAATTTACCTTTACTACCTAAGTCGGATTACTAAGACCATGAGTTTCTTCAATAGGTAATGGATTAAGATTATATGTTTCTTCAACAGGCGGTAAATTAAGACCATGTATTTCTTCAATAGGAGGTAAATTCTTAACACCTTCGGCTTTAATACCTTTTTCTTTCATAGATTTCTTTGCCTCTTGCATATCCTCGGGACAGAGAAATAGAATACCCCTCTTCTTCGGAGTTGGTTTAGGAATAGGCTCAGGAATTGGCTCCGGAGGTGTCCAATTATTTTCATTTGTCAACATATTGTTCAATAAAAATTCAGCTTCATTCGGTGTTCTTTCCTTGAAAACAGAACCAGCACAACTATCCAGGTAATCTCTGGAGGCATAGGTTAGTCCATTATAAAAGATATCAAGTATTTCATTTTTCTTAAGAGGATGATCAGGCAAAGCATTGAGTAATTGGAGAAGTCTCCCCCAAGCTTGTGGGAGACTCTCTTCTTCAATTTGCACAAAATTATATATATATCCCTTAAAGAAGCTTGTTTCTTATGAGCAGGGAAATATTTAGCAGAGAAGTAATAAATCATATCCTGGGGACTACGCACACAACGAGGATCAAGAGAATTAAACCATATCTTAGCATCACCCTTTAATGAGAACAGGAATATTTTAAGGATGTAAAAAGTAACGAGTTCTCTCATCTGTAGTGAATAGGGTGGCTATATCATTTAATTTAGTAAGATGTGCCACAAAAGTTTCAGATTCATAACCATGAAAAGGATCAGATTCAACCAAAGTAATTATATTAGGATCAACAGAGAATTCATAATCCTTATCAGTAACACAGATAGGTGAAGTAGCAAAAGCAGGTTCAGGTTTCATTCTAGCACTTAGAGATTGCTTACTCCATTTAGCTAATAACCTTTTGAGTTCATTTCTATTTTCGCAAGCTAAGATAGCGAAAGAAGCTTCTTGATCAAAAACATAACCCTTAGGAATAACAAGTGATTCTTCATCATCACTTTCATCAGTATCATCAGATTCAATATTTTCAATTTCTCTAGCCCTAGCAATTTGTTCATCAAGAAAATCACTAAGTGGCATAGTAGTATCAGGCATAGAGATAGTTTCATCATAAGTATCATGCATAGTAGAAGTGGCATCATCAATAACATGCGACATATCAGAACGAATAGCAGAAGCGGGCGTAGGTGTCGCAAACTTACTCATAACAAAAGGTGAATCAAGTGCAGAGCTAGATGGCAGTTCCTTACCTCCCCTCATAGTTGAGGGATAGATCTTGGTTTTTGGATCTCTTAAGTTCTTCATAATGATAAGCACATATATATCCCAAGTGACTCAAAGAATATAGCTATGCTCCCCGGCAAAGACGCCAGAAAATAGTCTTGATAACTCACAAGTATAGCGGATCGCAACACTTTTCGAGGGTAAAGTATTCAACCCAAATTTATTGATTTGACACAAGGGGAGCCAAAGAATACTCTCAAGTATTAGCAGCTGAGTTGTCAATTCAACCACACCTGGAAACTTAATATCTGCAGCAAAGTAATATGATAGTAGTGGTAATGGTAGCAAAAGGTAACAGTAGTAAAAGTAATGTTTTTGGTATTTTGTAGTGATGATAGCAATAGCAACGGGAAAGTAAATAAGCGAAGAACAATATATAGAAAGCTCGTAGGCAATGGATCAGTGATGGAGAATTATGCCGGATGCGGTTCATCATGTAACAGTCATAACCTAGGGTGACACAGAACTAGCTCTAGTTCATTGATATAATGTAGGCATGTATTCCGAACATAGTCATACGTGCTTATGGAAAAGAACTTGCATGACATCTTTTGTCCTACCCTCCCGTGGCAGCGGGGTCCTTACGGAAACTAAGGGATATTAAGGCCTCCTTTTAATAGAGAACCGGAACAAAGCATTAACACATAGTGAATACATGAACTCCTCAAACTACGGTCATCATGGGTAAGTATCCCGATTATTGTCACTTCGGGGTTAATGGATCATAACACATAATAGGTGACTATAGACTTGCAAGATAGGATCAAGAACACTCATATATTGATGAAAACATAATAGGTTCAGATCTGAAATCATGGCACTCGGGCCCTAGTGACAAGCATTAAGCATAGCAAAGTCATAGCAACATCAATCTCAGAACATAGTGGACACTAGGGATCAAACCCTAACAAAACTAACTCGATTACATGATAGATCCCATCCAACCCATCACCGTCCAGCAAGCCTACGATGGAATTACTCACGCACGGCGGTGAGCATCATGAAATTGGTGATGGAGGATGGTTGATGATGACGATGGCGACGAATTCCCCTCTCCGAAGCCACGAACGGACTCCAGATCAGCCCTCCCGAGAGGTTTTAGGGCTTGGCGGCGGCTCTGTATCATAAAACGCGATGATTTCTTCTCTCTGATTTTTTCTCATCGAAACTCAATATATGGAGGTGGAGTTGGAGGCGGAGACGCAACAGGGGGCCCACGAGGTAGGGGCGCGCCCCCCACCCTCGTGGCAAGGTGGTGGGCCCCCTGGCCTCCATCTTTTGTAGGTATTTTTCTTATTTTCTGAAAAGTCGCTCCGTGAAGTTTCAGGTCATTCCAAGAACGTTTGCTCCTACACATAAATAACACCATGGTAATTCTGCTGAAAACAGCGTCAGTCCGGGTTAGTTCCATTCAAATCATGCAAGTTAGAGTCCAAAACAAGGGCAAATATGTTTGGAAAAGTAGATACGTTGGAGATAAACGGCTGGTCAGATATGTGTTTTTCTTGGAGCGTCTTGTATGATATGAGTATTTGATTTTTATTTACCAAAATCATCCTTGTTGTACACATCTTTTGAGAGGGACATGCATGAATCATGAATTTATTAGAATACTCTATGTGCTTCACTTATATCTTTTGAGCTAGGAACTTTGCTCTAGTGCTTCACTTATATCTTTTTAGAGCACAACATTGGCTTTATTTTATAGAAATTGTTGAACTCTCATGCTTCACTTATATTATTTTGGGAGTCTCTAAACAGCATGGTAATTTGCTTTGTTATGAATTTAGTCCTAATATGATGGGCATCCAAGAGGGATATAATAAAAACTTTCATATAAAGAGCATTGAATACTATGAGAAGTTTGACTCTTTGCATTTGTTTTGAGATATAAAGATGGTGATATTAGAGTCATGCTAGTGAGTAATTCTGGATTGGTAGAAATACTTGTGTTAAAGTTTGTGATTCCCGTAGCATGCACGTATGGTGAACCGTTATGTGATGAAGTCGGAGCATGATTTATTTTTGGATTGTCTTCCTTATGAGTGGCAGTCGGGGACGAGCGATGGTCTTTTCCTACCAATATATCCCCCTACAAGAATGCGTGTAGTACTTTGTTTCGATGGCTAATAAATTTTTGCAATAAATATGTGAGTTCATTATGAGTAATGTTAAGTCCACGGATTATATGCACTCTCACCCTTCCACCTTTGCTAGCCTCTCTAGTACCGTGCAACTCTCGCCGATGCATTAAACCCACCATATACCTTCCTCAAAATAGCTGTCATACCTACCTATTATGGCATTTTCATAGCCATTCCGAGATATATTGCCATGCAACTTCCACAGTTTCGTTTTATTACGATACATACCATCATTGTCATATTGCTTTGCATGATCATGTAGTTGGCATAGTATTTGTGGCAAGACCATCGTTCATATTTTTTATACATATCACTCTTGATCATTGCACATCCCGGTACACCATCGGAAGCATTCATATAGAGTCATATTTTGTTCTAGTATCGAGTTGTAAGTAAATAAAAGTGTGATGATCATCATTATTAGAGCATTGTCCCATGTGAGGAAAGGACAATGGAAGCTATGATTCCCTCACAAGTTGGGATGAGTCTCTGGGCTTTATAAAAAAATAAAAGAGGCCAAAGAAGCCCAAAAAACAGGCCAAAGAAGCCCAAATGAAAAAATGAGAGAAAAGAGAGAAGGGACAATGTTACTATCCTTTTCCCACACTTGTGCTTCAAAGTAGCACCATGTTCTTCATGATAGAGAGTCTCCTATTTTCTCACTTTCATATACTAGTCAGAATTATTCATTATAGAACTTGGCTTGTATATTCCAATGATGGGCTTCCTCAAATTGCCCTAGGTCTTCGTGAGCAAGCAAGTTGGAAGCACACCCACTTAGTTTGTTTTTGAGCTTTCATACACTTATAGCAATAGTGCATCCGTTGCATGGAAATCCCTACTCACTCACATTGATATCTATTGATGGGCGTCCCCATAGCCCGTTAATATGCCTAGTTGATGTGAGACTTTCTCCTTCTTTTGTGTTCTCTACAACCACCATATTCTATTCCACCTATAGTGCTATATCCATGGCTCACGCTCATGTATTATGTGAAAATTGAAATAGTTTGAGAACACCAAAAGTATGAAACAATTGCTTGGCTTTTCATTGAGGTTGTGCATGATAAAATACTTTGTGTGATGAAGATGGAGCATAGCCTGACTATATGATTTTGTAGGGATAACTTTCTCTTTGCCATGTTATTTTGAGAAGACACGATTGCATTATTAGTATGCTTGAAGAATTACTGTTTTTATGTCAATATTAAACTTTTGTTTTGAATCTTATGGATCTGAATATTCATGCCACAATAAAGAAGATTACATGGATAAGTATGTTAGGTAGCACTCCACATCAAAAAATTTGTTTTTATCATTTACCTACTCGAGGACGAGTAGGAATTAAGCTTGGGGATGCTTGATACGTCTCCAACGTATCTATAATTTTTTATTGTTCCATGCCATTATATTATCTGTTTTGGATGTTTTATATGCATTAAGATGCTATTTTATATTATTTTTAGGGCTAACCTATTAACCTAGAGCCTAGTGCCAGTTTGTGTTTTTTCCCTTGTTTTTGAGTTCTACAAAAAAGGAATATCAAACGGAGTCCAAACGAAATAAAACTTTCGTGATGATTTTTCTTGGACCAGAAGACATCCAGAGAACTTGGAGAGGGGCCAGAAGCTTCGCGAGGAGGCCACAAACCTCCTAGGCACGCCCTAGGGGTGCGCCCTGAGGGATTGTGGGCCCCTCGGGAGTCCTCAAACCCTAATATTTGCACTATAAATTCCCAAATATTCCCAAACCAACAGAAGAGTCCACCAAAATATTTTTCCGCCACTGCAAGCGTCTGTTCCCGTGAGATCCCATCTTGGGGTCTTTTTCGGCACCCTGCGGGAGGGGGATTCTATCACGGAGGGCATCTACATCAGCCTTGCTGCCCTTCCGATGAAGCATGAGTAGTTTATCACAAACCTACGGGTCCATAGCTAGTATCTAGATGGCTTCTTCTCTCTCTTTGATCTTCAATACAATGTTCTCCTCGTTGTTCTTGGAGTTCTATCCGGTGTAATATTCTTTTGCGGTGTGTTTTCGAGATCCGACGAATTGTGCATTTATGATCAGATTATCTATGAATATTATTTGAGTCTTCTATGAACTCTTTTATGCATGATTAAATATCTTTGTATTTCTCTTCGAATTATCGGCTTGGTTTGGCCAACTAGATTGGTTTTTCTTGCAATGGGAGAGGTGCTTAGTTTTCGGTTCAATCTTGTGGTGTCCTCACCCAGTGACAAAGTAGGGGTAGTGAGGCACGTGTTGTATTGTTTCCATCAAGGATAAAACGTTGGGGTTTTCCTCATATTGCTTGAGTTTATCCCTCTACATCATGTCATCTTACTTAAGGCGTTACTCTGTTCTTATGAACTTAATACTCTAGATGCATGCTGGATAGCGATCGATGTGTGGAGTAATAGTAGTAGATGCAGGCAGGAGTCGGTCTACTTGACACGAACGTGATGCCTATATTCATAACCATTGCCCTGGATATCGTCATAACTTTGCGCTTTTCTATCAATTGCTCGACAGTAATTTTTTTACCCATCGTATGTTTTCTTTCAAGAGAGAAGCCTCTAGTGAAACCTATGGCCCCCGGGTCTATTTTCCAGCATATATTTTCAGATCTATAAACCAAAAATACCTTGCTGCAATTTATTTATATTTACTTTAGTTTGCTCTTTTATTTATCTTTTATACCTATCTCTATCAGATCTCACTCTTGTTTGTGACCGTGAAGGGACTGACAACCCCTTTTTCGCATTTTTTGCAAGTGTTTGTTAGTTTGTGCAGGTGCATAGATTGGAGACTTGCTTGTGCCTCCTACTGGATTGATACCTTGGTTCTTAACTGAGGGAAATACTTATCTCTACTTTGTTGCATCACCCTTTCCTCTTCAAGGGAAAAATCAATGCAAGCTCAAGAAGTAGCAATGTCTTCTCTCTCACAACAGCTAGTTTCTCCTCTTCATTCTGGAGCTCGTGGGAGCGGTTGTTGTACCATGTGCGCAACTCCTCAACTTTCTCCTTCAATTTCTGCTTAGCCAAGTCCATAGACTTGTGCTTCGTGTGAGCTCGCTCCCATCTCTTGCCATACCTGTCCCGGACTTCCTTGAAGCCAATGGCCATGGCTTGCAAGAAGGCGAATTCTTCCTGTTCATTGGCAATGTCGTCAGCATCTATGGATTTCCGGGCCAAGGGGAGCAAGATCCGCGTGTTTTCTTCATCAAAGCTCTACCCTGCGGTTCCAAATGAGCTGGGGGCTCCAAGTCCATGCTGGGGCACGCCAACCCCATATCGCTTGGCAGGTTTTGCAAGGTGGTGGCTGTCGGTGTTTGCTTGGCAGCGGCTGGAGTGACGACCACAACAGGTATCTCATCCATGTCCATCTTGGCGGGATTAGGCTCACTGTCGTGGGGCTCCTTTGGTCCTGTGGGGGCTTCATGAAGATCCCCGACAACCTGCTCGGCTTCCTCCGCCGCGGTAATTTTGGTGGCCTCCTCGGCAGCAGCCTTGGCGATATCAGACACTGTCTCAAAGACCTTGCTCCCCTTTGGAGAGATTAGGGATACAGACCAGGACAAAATGAGATTTGAGTTGCAAGTTCAAGACAAAGAAAAATAAAAGTTCCATGGAAAGTATAGAGCGATGAAAGGATTATCCATCGATACTTGTTGTGGGGAGGCATCCTCTCCCCCGGCAGCTTGTGTTGCCTACGTGCTGCTTTCAACAGTCCTCACTGGCGAGACTGTGTCAGCGCGGGCAGGACTGTCAATGGAGGCCCTCGTCGGGGTGGAGCTTTTCGGTCAAGAAAGCCAAACTTTAGTTGGAAGAAATCAAAGAGTTACTCACTCATCATCGTCAGATTCAAGGAGGAAGCTCATTTTGTATTCAAGAGGTGGGGGTCTCCCTAGCCCTCTTGATAGCTGTTTGTGGCGGGCTTGACGGATGTGAAGCCTCGCCTTCCTCAGAAAGCTCTTCTAGGGAGGACGGGGGCTTGAGCTTGGCTTGCCGAATGGATTCTGCCGTATCGTCTATTGCTGCCCCATCTTTGAAAGGACTTTCAGTCTTGCTAGTGGATTTCCTCACCACGGAAGCAGATCGAGGCGGGGGAGTGCCTGCTGGCTAGTGGCTACCCCTGCTATGGAGGCGGCGCAGCGGCTCGGGGACATGAAGCTCCTCTTCAGATTTCCCAGCAGGTTTCGCCTCGGCAACCTCATCTCTAATTGATCTTGACATGAGCACTCAACTAGTAATTGCTAGATGAATTGTTTTTCTTCATGTGGAGGGAGCAGATGTTATAGTTGATGTAAGGTCATAGCAGTACAATAGCTTATTCTTGGGACTTGGAGTTTGTACGTAAACAACAACGGCTAGTCTGGTCTTGTGTCCATCTCAGATACGACGACTTGGGCTTCTGCTTGGGATAGGTGTCGTGGCTTCTGACTATACCTGGCCATCTGTCGGGCCGGGCCTACCAAAGCCCGAGGCAAAAAACCTAGGCCCGAGCCCGTCCCGGCCGGCCATCGGGCCTAGTTTTTGGACCCAAGCCCTGCCCGAAAGGATAAAGCCCGCCGAGCTTCGGGCCGCGGGACGGGCCCCGTCAGTAAATCGCGAAAACGGCGGGCCGGGGGCCGTCCCGGGCCTAGCCGAGGTGCAGCGTTGGGACGGGTCGGGCCGTTCGGCCATGCTGCCCATGGCCAGGACTACTTCTGACCCAGCTACGAGCAACAGGTTTGGATCAAAACCGCAACAAAAACTCCCGTTATCTTGGTGATTTGCGGCGGCATACGGACATGCAACCCTAACTCTCGCCTCCAACTCGCAATGGCATCTTCACAGTTTAATCACGATTCCAATCATAAAACGAGGATTTTGCCAGCTCTGCCCAGGTTGTCCCATGCCGGGCTATCCTACGCTATTCTTCTGTGCTCCAAAAATATTGATTTGACTTTTCTAGGATACCTCTGGCCATGTGAGGAATGACCAAAGTGATTTCATTGGAATTGGATCAATGGATATTTCTAAACATTTTGATATGATGGAATCAAGGGGTTTATGGATTTGCAAGAAGTGTAGAGAAACATATTTTTGAAAAATGAGCAAAGGCACCCATTTAACAAAAAATGATTTTAGAAGCATCTAGGAGTTGGTTTCACTGGATTTGGAGTTCAAATGATTTTCCTATGAATTTACAAAGTTGGCTATATATGAAGAAATAGACCATTATTTGAGGTGATACAGAAAGTATTAGTAAAAATGCTCAAAAACTAAGTTTTGAACTTATAGACATCTAGGATTTTGAATCATGGAATTTGGATCAAAATGGGCTCTCTGTGATTTTCTAAAGTTCAGCACAGAAATAAGAAAATAGGATTTATTTAATATGTGTGAAGGGAAATGTGCTAGAAAAATGTGCAAAAAGCACCATGTGATAGGGCATGATTTTAGGAACTACTATAAATTTGAATCATCCAATTTGGAATTAATTTGAACTATGTATGGATTTTACAAATTGTTCAGAAAAGAAAAGGGAAAAGGGCTCTATGCCTGCTGGGCCAGAACAGCCGCAGGGCAGCTGCCCAGCCAGCGACGTGGCCCAGCGTACTGGTGCACGCGCGCGCGCCAGGTTTAAACCTGACGGGCGGGGCCCAGGCGTCAGCGAGAGGGGGCGATGGAGGGGAGAGACTGACAGGCGGGGCCCGCCTGCATCCCTAACCCCGAGTCCAGGCGGCTGGCGAGCTCACCGGCGACGATGCAGGGCACGGCGAGGTCGGGCGAGGGCACGGCTGGGCTCAGCGTCGTGTCGCCGTTCGGGTGGAGGTGGTGGACGTCACCGGAGTTGCCTGGCTTGCCGGCGACAAGGTCTCGCGATGGAGAGGCTTCGGGTGGTGGTTGTTCCGGTCGACTCCGGCTGCAAACGAGGCGGGGGAGAGAGGGGAAATGATCAGTGGGAGGAGGCGGTTTCAGATCGGGGCAGAGGAGGAGCAGGGGAGGCATGTACCTCGCGGACTCCGACGAGCCGAAGCGGCAGAGCTCGATCTCGCTCGGGCGGCTCTGGAGAGGAACTGGGGGTGCAGAGGGAGGGTTTGGTGGTGTAGAGAGCGAGTGGTGAGGAGAGAAGGGCTCGGGGAGGCCATTAAATAGGCAAGCGGCGAGGTCCCATAGACCCGTGCGCCGGCGAGCTCACGCTCGTCGCTGCAGGGCTCAGGAGGAGCTGGCGCCGTGTCTGGGGTGTTCCTGGGCGTGGACTACGCCGAGGGGAGCTAAGGGCGAGAGCGGGGAGAGTTCAGAGACGCGCGCGTGTGAGCCGCTCCATTGGCGCGCTCGGGTGGCCTCTGTTCGCTAGCGCGGAGGCGCGGGGAGGAGGAGAGAGGAGGGGGCCGACCGTGTAGCGTGCTGCGGACGCCGAGGCGCATTGGCAGGCGCGCGGGGGAGGCCCGAGGTGGCCGGAGGTGGTTGGACGGGGGCGGCTACAGTGCGGGAGCGCACTGTAGCGCGCTCCAGAGAGCCCAAATGGCCGGCATGGCCATTCTTTATGAATGGTGAGCGCGTCTTTTGGTGTCTAGCAGGTCTAGGAGTGAGTAAAGAAATGGAGTGGTGCATTGGATGCCATGGATGGCCACTGGAGTGAGGAGGGAGGAAGAAGTGTGCAAATGGGCTGTCCAGAGAGAGAAAGTGGGGTTTTACCCATCCAATAATGGAGCTGTGGACTTGCCATTGTTACTAGAGGTGAAAGGGGACTAGGAGGGGCTGTGGTAAAAAGTTGAGCTTAAGGAGAATGGTTTTAGTGGTCAAAATGGGGATTTTTGAAAAGTGGCAGAAGGTGTTTGATAAGGGTTTTGGCAAGCAAATGATTTCCAATTGCCATGATACTCCACAGGGTGAAATGACACATATAATTAGGGCCTTCCACCAATTTGGAGCTTATTTGGGCAAAGTTGCCAATGCAACTTTTGTAAACCCTAGAAATGAGCAAAAATGGACTTGTGTAGATCCAGTTGAGCATAACACTTCTCCTTGATGCACTACTTGGTGTAGTGGCCACATTTGGTCATATGAACATGTCCACAAAAGTTGAGATCAAAAGGAGAAAGTTGCCAATGTAGAGTTGTTCAAATTTGGTTCTGAACAGGAAGGGTTTTGGGGCACTTTGAGCAAGATAACATTCTCTCCAACTTGTGCCATTTGGTCTAGATGAATAATTAGACCATTTGAGCATGTTCAAAAGGTTTGAGGACATTTGGACATGTTTGGCAATGTAAAGTTGCTCAAACTTCAAAATGGACAGAAATGGTTTTGGGGAGATTTCATGGGGTTATACTATTCTCCATGACATCATACTTGGCAAGATCATCAAACATGTCATATGTGACATGCTAGAATGTTCTTGGAATTGTTGGGGAATATTTCCTGTAGAAATATTTCAAATCCTTGAAATGGGCAGAAATGGTTTTTGAGGGATTTGACCAATATTTTGAACATGACCATGTGTTGAAGCTCTTATATATGGACAATATATGTCCATTGAGTTTCCCTGATTTTTGTCAAATATTTTTGAAACAATAAAATAATTTTTCCCTATTAAAGGCCATTTCTGGCCTTAAGAAAAAGCTTTTAAATAAAATAGTAAAATAACTTTTAAAATAATATTTTTATGGTTTCTGGATATCCTATATCTAATATGAGTCAAACATATTTTTGGAAAGATTTTTACTGCCCTGAATTAAGTACTTGCAGTACAAATCTTAATTCAGGGGTTTTTGGAAAACTAATTTTTGAAAATACTTTTTGGCCAAATTATTTTTGTAAGAAAATACTATATTGCTCTATACACATGGCATGATCATTGGTTCAAGAGTTTGGAGCAAGGAGATGAAGTATAGGAGTTGGAGGACTTATTTGATTTTTAGAGCACTTGCAAACAACAGACAAAATCCAAACAAGGCAAGGTCCAAAACACTCAAAAGTTTTTGTCAAACCACATTTTATCATGATTTATTAGCTTAAGTGTTGTGGCATGAAAATCAGGGTGTGACAGACCTACCCCCCTTACAAGAATCTCGTCCCCGAGATTCCCAGACTAGGTGCGGAAAGGAATACGGAAACTTGAATTTGGGGTAGTCTTCACGTCCTCATACTGCTTCTTGTTCCGTTTGGTGCTCCATTGAACCTTGAAGTACTCGATGGCATGGCTTCGTGTTTGTCGTCCTGCTTGATCCAGGTTGCAATTGGGGTCTTTCGCGTAGGTCATATTGGGCTGGAGGTCGATGTCCTTGTAGAGACCGGGCTAGTTAGGAAGTTGGAAACGTTTCCAGAGTTGTGTCATGTGGAAATATTATGCACAGTGGGTAACTCAAGTGGTAACTCTAGCTGGTAGCCGTCTACTTTTCATCTCGCAGTGATCTCGAAGAGGGCCGATGAATCTTGGTGTGGGTTTCCTTGGCATGGAAATGCTTGGTCCCATTGAGAGAAGTGGCTTGCAGATACACCCGGTTTTCAATGCGGACGTTTATTTCTTGGCGAAGGTGGTTGGTATAGTTCTTCCTCCTTGGCATGGCGGTCTTCAAATGTTTCTTCACCAGCTCAGTGATTCTTCTTCCGTCTTCGGGTAGCCAAGTATGTCATTAAATAAAGATGAAAACTATCTTGTCCAAGCACTCCATGAAGTCTATGGGGTACGTAAAGTGGGCTGAGGCATTGGTGATGGACGTGGTTGAGCATTGGCCAAGGTCTTATCGATCTAGAGCCAAAGCCCAAGGTCAGGATCCGACCATGTTGTGGCTTGGTAGGGCGTAAGGGTTTCAAGGATTCTAGTGTGCGAGTGAATGTTTATCATCCCATCCTTGAGCACAGTTTCTGAGATGCCAATTGTGCTATCTAGTCCTCTATTCCTGTATCTTCAAATTGGTCTTCCTTATGGCATCGTCAGTTCTTGTGCTATATTAGGGTGATAATGTGCTCGTTCACTATGTCCACTAGTTCCATAATGAACCCAATGATAAGCAAGGTTACGGAGGCTTAACATGTTTTCTTGCAATTCTATGGGTTAAGCACATGGTTAAGGACTCGAGCTAGGGTATCTCGTGAAGTCTCGAAGGGTCTAGGAATGGGTTTCTAGTCTGGAGGGTTAAACATAATTCTACGGGGTTGCACTTGGTCGTGGAGATTGTAGCAGAAGTCTTCATTGCTAGTTGGTTGCCGAGGCAGAATCCTTGGTGTAGCTTGTCTTGCCGGTCTTCAATTGAGGCGAGAGATGAGAGGGAGAAGTAGCATAGAGGAGGGGAATGCCTAAAGGGGGTTCTATAGTGCAGGTGCAAACAAACAAGTGCCAAAAAGGGCCAAACACAAACAACAAAATAAGGCAGGTGATATGGTTGCGTACTTGTTGCCTAGGGCAAAAGTGCGACCTATATCAAAACACAAACAATTAAAAACAAGCAACACACAATCATGGTTCTATTCGAACCATCATACGGACTCGACTGCGCATAGGGGGTACACGACTCATCCTACCCTAGGGGTTCTCGGACTCAGTAATCGTTCCTTGAGCCTCGTGCAGTCTTCTGAGTTTTCCTCAGGTGTTGCTACGTCTCTTGTAGTTGTTTGATGAAACGATCCGGGTTGGGCCTGAAGATTCTTCAACAACTTCTCGCCTGTTGAAGTGATGGGGTGAAGGTGGCTCCTCGCAGCAGGCATTGACTCGGTCTTCTGTTGTCTTCTTAATCATGATGATCCCTTTTTGTCTTCTAAGGCGTCGATGGTACCAAGTAGGTAATCCTTCATGCAATGACATTAACAAGGCATAGTAGAGGTCCAACATGTCGGTTATGTTGATGACAACATCGACACCAAGAGCGGGGGATGAAGAGAACCGTTTTCCTGCTCACTATAGTGAGGCGGACCAAATGGCGAGGTTCTCATCCACCGGTGGTTGTCGATACAACAACGGTAGTGACAGGGTTGCCCTATTAGCGATGTATATCATGATCTTGCATATCCTATGCCCTGATCGTCTTAGGCTAAGGTTGCATCATCTTGGGGCAGTGTCAAGGGTGTCACCATCTCCTGGGCCTTCAGGTCCTCATCCCTCGAGGATGTATCTTCTGTTGGTATCGTCTTGTTGTGATGTCGCCAATCTTGTGTTCAGGAGATGTGGGTGAATGCCTGACAAGGCATCTTCCTTCTAGATTATCCACGAGGATTACAAGGAATCCAGTGGTCAGGGGCATAAGGGTTCTAGCGACCAAAGGTTTTGAAGGGGAAGAGATCAATAGGGAAAGTATACCTTAGTTTTCGAAAAAAAACTGAGATGGGAAGAGAAGTATAGACAGTTTTGAAAACTAGTAATAGTTTTGGAAATAGTTTTACCCTAACTAACGACCATGCTAACTAAGGCTTCCTACAGTCAGGATGGCTCTGATACCAGCTCTGTGGGGACCCCGACTCATAAGTCGTGATCACCGAATGCACGTGTACAGTGATCCCAGAGATCAATGCTCACTGAACACACAGAAGCTGAATAACAAGAGTCTTACATCCATACATACCGTATTACACAAGTAGGACCATTATGGTCAAGTCTTGAGTATAACATCGCAGCGGAAATCTTCGTCGATAACTTGGACCCATGCCATCTGCCTTAACCCTACAGGCATTCTGACTGGGAAGCGTCCTAGCTCGCATGTTCGTCACCGAAGTATTCTTCATCATATCTTGTTCTTTCATGCCTGGCCAATAAAATAACCAGTGGCAAGCCAATGATTACTTTGAATGTACTCGCAAGCAACCCATGTTTTGGTTCAAGATACAACAATGCATGATATAGGTAAATTTTTGCAGAAAGCTAGTTTTGAGTGCAATGACATGTTCAACAACGTGTAAGACATGCATCAGGAGAATTCAAGTAACCATGAGGACAGGTTACAGATATCAACATAAATAGAGTGGGCACCAACCCAACTCAATCATGTCAAGTCCTTGACATGACCCAAGTAGTTCTTCCCACTTATCCAACACACACACTGGTTTGTAAACAAGTGGACGTAGCCCAAGAGCGGTTACCCAACTGTCCTTGACCGTGGACACGGCTATTCGAATAGTTTTACACTCTGCAGAGGTTGCACACTTTACCCACAAGATCCGGGGAACTTTTGTGTCATCCACGACCCGCGGTACCCCAAGTACCCGGGGTAAGCACCCGATCACTATCTTTCCCTAGACGACACTAACATGGAGTCCACTCGATTGGTAGTAACCCCCGTGCCCAACATTTCACAACTTAAAATTGTGGAGCCTCGCTCCCATATTCATCACATACCACTGGCACGGGGTACCAACGGTGTGTCCGGTACCCCATAAAAATGTTCTTGGCCGCCCTACCTGGCATGACCCCGTCCCGAGAGAGCGCACCAACAACTCTCCCATCACTAGTAATGCAGGCTCCAAGCTAGTATCGGCCTAGGTAATCAATAATGCCCTTTCCCATACAAGGGTAGAGTGGTTGCGCATGTAAGGTTGGAATAACGGTCGCAACTTAAACCAATCCGTTTTGAAAAACAACACACACACTTGCCTCGGTACACCACTTCGTCATCAAGTGGTTACCCAACTCATCATCTCCCCCGGGCATAAGTGGCACCCAGTGGGGGTTTTTGAAAAGTCTTTTGGAAATACTTTGTCTCCATCACCATGCATATTCCCATCCCTTTTGCGTAGCACTACTTAGCATCCTATCTACTCCCACCGGCATAACCCTCATAAGGAGGTAGGGTCATGCACAATGCAAGTATCAACGAGGAGGTAACAGAGGCAACCCATCAAAGTGGTAACCATCTCATCATGATTCCGATGCAACAATAATAAAGTGCTATATGAAATGCATAAAAAGGGTTTCATAAATATGGTCAAAGGGCTGCTTGCCTATTTTAACAAAGTCTTCGAGGTCTTCAAATAGCTCTGGTCCAACTCCAAGCATTTCGTCTACTTCGTCAACTATCGTTGAAAGCAACCATAATAAGCAACACAACAAGGCAGAAATAAAAGTGCTCCAAAAATATTGATTTGACTTTTCTAGGATACCTCTGGCCATGTGAGGAATGACCAAAGTGATTTCATTGGAATTGGATCAATGGATATTTCTAAACATTTTGATATGATGGAATCAAGGGGTTTATGGATTTGCAAGAAGTGTAGAGAAACATATTTTTGAAAAATGAGCAAAGGCACCCATTTAACAAACCATGATTTTAGAAGCATCTAGGAGTTGGTTTCACTGGATTTGGAGTTCAAATGATTTTCCTATGAATTTACAAAGTTGGCTATATATGAAGAAATAGACCATTATTTGAGGTGATATAGAAAGTATTAGTAAAAATGTTCAAAAACCAAGTTTTGAACTTATAGACATCTAGGATTTTGAATCATGGAATTTGGATCAAAAATGGGCTCTCTGTGATTTTCTAAAGTTCAGCACAGAAATAAGAAAATAGGATTTATTTAATTTGTGTGAAGGGAAATGTGCTAGAAAAATGTGCAAAAAGCACCATGTGATAGGGCATGATTTTAGGAACTACTAGAAATTTGAATCATCCAATTTGGAGTTAATTTGAACTATGTATGGATTTTACAAATTGTTCAGAAAAGAAAAGGGAAAAGGGCTCTATGCCTGCTGGGCCAGAACAGCCGCAGGGCAGCGGCCCAGCCAGCGACGCGGCCCAGCGCACTGGTGCATGCGCGCGTGCCAGGTTTAAACCTGACGGGTGGGGCCCAGGCGTCAGCGAGAGAGAGGGGGCGATGGAGGGGAGAGGCTGACAGGCGGGGCCCGCCTGTCATCCCTAACCCCGAGTCCAGGTGGCTGGAGAGCTCACCAGCGACGATGCAGGGCATGGCGAGGTCGGGCGAGGGCACGGCTGGGCTCAGCGTCATGTCGCCATTCGGGTGGAGGTGGTGGACGTCACCGGAGTTGCCTGGCTTGCCGGCGACGAGGTCTCGCGGCGGAGAGGCTTCGGGTGGTGGTCGTTCCGGTCGACTCCGGCTGCAAACGAGGCGGGGGAGAGAGGGGAAATGATCAGTGGGAGGAGGCGGTTTCAGATCGGGGCAGAGGAGGAGCGAGGGAGGCCTGTACCTCGCGGACTCCGACGAGCCAAAGCGGCGGAGCTCGAGCTCAATCTCGAGCTCGGCGGCTCTGGAGAGGAACTGGGGGTGCAGGGGGAGGGTTTGGTGGTGTAGAGAGCGAGTGGTGAGGAGAGAAGGGCTCGGGGAGGCCTTTAAATAGGCAAGCGGCGAGGTCCCGTAGACCCGTGCGCCGGCAAGCTCACGCTCATCGCTGCAGGGCTCGGGAGGAGCTGGCGGCATGTCTGGGGTGTTCCTGGGCGTGGACTACGCCGAGGGGAGCTAAGGGAGAGAGCGGGGAGAGGTCAGAGATGCGCGCGTGTGAGCCGCTCCATTGGCGCGCTCGGGCGGCCTCTGTTCGCTAGCGCGGAGGTGCGGGGAGGAGGAGAGAGGAGGGGGCCGACCGTGTAGCGTGCTCCGGACGCCGAGGCGCATCGGCAGGCGCGCGGGGGAGGCCCGAGGTGGCCGGAGGTGGTTGGACCGGGGCGGCTACAGTGCGGGAGCGCACTGTAGCGCGCTCCAGAGCGCCCAAATGGCCAGCATGGCCATTCTTTATGCATGGTGAGCGCGTCTTTTGGTGTCTAGCAGGTCTAGGAGTGAGTAAAGAAATGGAGTGGTGCATTGGATGCCATGGATGGCCACTGGAGTGAGGAGGGAGGAAGAAGAAGTGTGCAAATGGGCTGTCCAGAGAGAGAAAGTGGGGTTTTACCCATCCAATAATGGAGCTGTGGACTTGCCATTGTTACTGTAGGTGAAAGGGGACTAGGAGGGGCTGTGGTAAAAAGTTGAGCTTAAGGAGAATAGTTTTAGTGGTCAAAATGGGGATTTTTGAAAAGTGGCAGAAGGTGTTTGATAAGGGTTTTGGCAAGCAAATGATTTCCAATTCCCATGATGCTCCACAGGGTGAAATGACACATATAATTAGGGCCTTCCACCAATTTGGAGCTTATTTGGGCAAAGTTGCCAATGCAACTTTTGTAAACCCTAGAAATGAGCAGAAATGGACTTGTGTAGATCCAGTTGAGCATAACACTTCTCCTTGATGCACTACTTGGTGTAGTGGCCTCATTTGGTCATATGAACATGTCCACAAAAGTTGAGATCAAAAGGAGAAAGTTGCCAATGTAGAGTTGTTCAAATTTGGTTCTAAACAGGAAGGGTTTTGGGGCACTTTGAGCAAGATAACATTCTCTCCAGCTTGTGCCATTTGGTCTAGATGGATAATTAGACCATTTGAGCATGTTCACAAGGTTTGAGAACATTTGGACATGTTTGGCAATGTAAAGTTGCTCAAACTTCAAAATGGACAGAAATGGTTTTGGGGAGATTTCATGGGGTTATACTATTCTCCATGACATGATACTTGGCAAGATCATCAAACATGTCATATGTGACATGCTAGAATTTTCTTGGAATTGTTGGGGAATATTTCCTATAGAAATATTTCAAATCCTTGAAATGGGCAGAAATGGTTTTTGAGGGATTTGACCAATATTTTGAACATGACCATGTGTTGAAGCTCTTATATATGGACAATATATGTCCATTGAGTTTCCCTGATTTTGGTCAAATATTTTTGAAACAGTAAAATAATTTTTCCCTATTAAAGACCATTTCTAGCCTTAAGAAAAAGCTTTTAAATAAAATAGTAAAATAACTTTTAAAATAATATTTTTGTGGTTTCTGTGTATCCTATATCTAATAGGAGTCAAACATATTTTTGGAAAGATTTTTACTGCCCTAAATTAAGTACTTGCAGTACAAATCTTAATTTAGGGGTTTTTGGAAAACTAATTTTTGAAAATACTTTTTGGCCAAATTATTTTTGTAAGAAAATACTATATTGCTCTATACACATGGCATGATCATTGGTTCAAGAGTTTGGAGCAAGGAGATGAAGTATAGGAGTTGGAGGATTTATTTGATTTTTAGAGCACTTGCAAACAACAGACAAAATCCAAACAAGGCAAGGTCCAAAACACTCAAAAGTTTTTGTCAAACCACATTTTATCATGATTTATTAGCTTAAGTGTTGTGGCATGAAATTCAGGGTGTGACAATTAATAGGTCTACAATCGGAACACATGCGAAAGCTGCCGTCTCTTTTTTGCACAAGAATGACCGGAACGGCACAAGGACTCAAACTTTCATGCACATGTCCATGGTCTATGAGATGTTGTACTTGCCTTTGTATTTCTTTGGTTTCTTTGGGATTGACGCGATAGGGAGCCTTGTTAGGAAGTGGAGCTCCAGGGATGAGGTCGATTCGGTGCTCGATGCCTCGTAGTGGAGGTAGACCCGGAGGTAGCTCGTCGGGGAAAACATCTTGGAATTCCTTCAATAGAGAAGATAGCACTAAAGGTAGATTGTGAGAGGTGTTAGCTTTTGGTGCCTCGTCCTTGCAAAAAAGGACATAGTGCATGACACTTGATGGGTTCTCGCACACTTCTCTTATCTCACTTTTGGTGTAAAATAGAACTAAGTTCTTATTTTCGCTCATCGTGGAGGCACTCAATTTGGGCTTGTGGCGCTCACTCTCTTTTTGGTGGTTCTCTCTCTCACTATTCTCTCCACGATGGGTGGTTTGCTTGTCGGCGATCACTTGGCTTGGAGACATAGGGCGAAGTGCGTACTCCTTTCATTTCACCTTGAAGATATAGTGATTCGTTCGGTCATTGTGGATGACACCTCGATCAAATTGCCATGGTCGCCCAACAAGAAGGTGACAAATGGTCATTGGAACGACATCACACTCCAAAGTGTCTTCGTAAGCTCCGATTTTGAAGGAGACTTGCACTCTATGCTCGACTTGGGTAGTGCCGGAATCGCTAAGCCATTGAACTTTGTAGGGATGTGGGTGCTTCATCTTTACCTATTGGAGCTTGGAGCATAGTTCTTCACTTGCTAAGTTATGGCAACTCCCTTCATCGATGATGACCTTGACGGACCTTCCATTAATGCCGGCCTTGGTATGAAAGATATGGCATCTTTGGTCTTCTTCTTGTTGATGTTGAAGAGTCAAGACCTTGGAGACGACTAGAGCGGGGCTTGAATCTTCGTCACAAAAGACTTGTTCCTCTTCATCTTTGTTCACTTGCCGGTGCATTGCCACTTTCTCAAGTGCTTCCATTTCTCCTTCGCTCATGGAGTTGTATGTACCATCGTCATTGAGGATCATGGTGCACTTGTTTGTACACTCAAAGGACTTGTGGCCTCGGCCTCCGCATGTGAAGCATTTGAAGGAACTTGTCTTGACGGTCTCATCGGTTGGGGTAGATGATGATGAAGCTCTCAGCTTGAAGTTGCTTGTAGTAGGAGGATTACTTGAGGTTGTTGAAGTTTTCTTGTAACTCGACTTGTCGTTGTTGCTTGTAGATGGCTTGGTTGAGGTAGAAGGTGTTGGAGTCATTGAAGCTTGGTTGTTGGAGAAGCCATATGACTTGGATGAGTACTTGGCATATTTGAAGTCATCATGCACTTGATGTTCTGCTTTGGTAGCTTGATGCACTAGCTCGATGAGGTTCGAGTATGGTTGGAAGTCGGCGATCTTCTTGATAGGATGATTAAGTCCATTCAAGAAACGTGCCATAGTTTGCTCATCATCTTCCGTGACATTAGCTCGTATCATGGCAATCTCCATTTCCTTGTAGTATTCTTCAACGCTCTTGGTTCCTTGCTTGAGGAGTTGGAGTTTCTTGAAAAGGTCGCGGTTGTAGTAGGTTTCCACAAAGCGTGCTCTCATGACATCCTTCATTTGCACCCAAGTAGTGATGGGTGGTTCATCTCTTGCCACTCGGCACTCAATGACTTGTTCCCACCAAATGAGGACGTAGTCTTGGAACTCAAGGGATCCCGTCGCGATCTTCTTCTCTTCTTCATAGTTGTGCAAGCGGAAAATTTTGTAGACCTTCAATGCCCATGAAAGGTACTCCTCGGGATCATTGCTTCCATTGAACTTGGGCATGGTGAACTTTAGCTTGTCGTAGCATTGCTCTTCATTATGTTGGGGTCGGGGATGATGTGACGCCCTCGATTCAATCGTACACTAATCATACACGCAAATGTGTACGATCAAGATCAGGGACTCACGGGAAGATATCACAACACAACTCTACAAATAAAATAAGTCATACAAGCATCATATTACAAGCCAGGGGCTTCGAGGGCTCGAATACAAGAGCTCGATCATAGATGAGTCAGCGGAAGCAACAATATCTGAGTACAGACATAAGTTAAACAAGTTTGCCTTAAGAAGGCTAGCACAAACTGGGATACAGATCGAAAGAGGCGCAGGCCTCCTGCCTGGGATCCTCCTAAACTACTCCTGGTCGTCGTCAGCGGGCTGCGCGTAGTAGTAGGCACCTCCATTGTAGTAGGAGTCGTCATCGACGGTGGCATATGGCTCCTGGGCTCCATCGTCTGGTCGCAGCAATCGGGTATAGAAAGGGGAGAAGAGGGAGCAAAGCAATCGTGAGTACTCATCCAAAGTACTCGCAAGCAAGGAGCTACACTACATATGTATGCATTGGTATCAAATGGAATGAGGGTATCATATGTGGACTGAACTGCAGAATGCCGGAATAAGAGGGGGATAGCTAGTCCTTATCAAAGACTACGCTTCTGGCCACCTCCATCTTGCAGCATGTAGAAAAGAACAGAAGGTAAGTCCACCAAGTAGCATCGTGTAGCATAATCCTACCCGGCAATCCTCTCCTCGTCGCCCTGTTAGAGAGCGATCACCGGGTTGTATCTGGCACTTGAAAGGGTGTGTTTAATTAAGAAACCTGTTCTAGTTGTCATAAGGTCAAGGTACAACTCCAAGTCATCCTATTACCAAAGATCATGGCTATTCGAATAGATTAACTTCCCTGCAGGGGTGCACCACATTTCCCAACACACTCGATCCCCTTTGTCTGGACACACTTTCCTGGGTCATGCCCGGCCTTGGAAGATCAACACGTCACAGCCCTACCTAGGCACAACAGAGAGGTCAACACGCCGGTCTAAATCCTATGGCGCAGGGGTCTGGGCCCATCGCCCATTGCACACCTACATGTTGCGAGGGCGGCCGGTGAGCAGACCTAGCCTCCCTTATACAAGAGCAGGCGTTCCAGTCCAACCCGGCGCGCGCTGCTCAGTCGCTAACGTCATGAAGGCTTTGGCTGATACCACGACGTCGAGTGCCCATAACTGTCCCCGCGTAGTTGGTTAGTGTGTATAGGCCAGTGGCCAGACTCAGATAAAATACCAAGATCTCGTTAAACGTGTTATCTTGAAGTAACCACGAACGCCGACCAAGGCCATGCCCACCTCTCTCCTAGGTGGTCTCAACCTGCCCTGTTGCTCCGCCTCAAAGTAACAGTCGGGGGCCGTCGGGAACTCAGGCCCACCACTACCTGGATGGAGCCACCTGCCCCTTCAGCCCCCACATCAGAATCACTTGCCGGTACTCAACGAGCTGACCCAACTTTAGTCACCACATGTGTCATGTATATAAAGTATATAGTATATACCCGTGATCACCTCCCGAAGTGATCACGGCCCAATAGTATAGCATGGCAGACGGACAAGAGTGTAGGGCCACTGATGGAACACTAGAATCCTATACTAAGCATTAGGATAGCGGGTAAAGGTATCAACAATTTTAGCAACAATGACAGGCTATGCAGCAGAATAGGATTAACCGAAAGTAGTAACATGCTACACTACTCTAATGCAAGCAGTAGAGAGAGAATAGGTGATATCTGGTGATCAAAGGGGGGCTTGCCTGGTTGCTCTGGCAAGAAAGAGGGGTCGTCAACAGCGTAGTCGATCAGGGCACCAGCAGCGACGTCAGTCTCGTAATCTATCAGAGAGAAGAGGGGGAAGAAACAATGAATATAATGCAAACAGATGCATAGCGATGCATGACATGACAAGTAGCGGTGCTAGGGGTGCCCTAACGTGGTATGAGGTGGTACCAGTGAAGGGGGGAAACATCCGGGAAATTATCCCCGGTGTTTAGCGTTTTCGGGCAGATGAACTGGAGGGGAAAGTTGTGTGTTCGCTATGCTAGGGATGCGTGGCGGACGAACGGGCTGCATATCCGGATTCGTCTCGTCGTTCTGAGCAACTTTCATGTACAAAGTTTTTCATCCGAGCTACGGTTTATTTTATATTAATATTAAAAGATTTAAATCATTTTTAGGATTAACAAAATTAATTAAATCAAAAGGCATTTATGACGTCATCATGACATCAGCGTGATGCAAGCGGTCAAAGTTGACTGTTGACTAGTTAACTAATGGGTGGGTCCCGCATGTCATAGGTTGTTATCTAATTGACAGTAGTTAGATTTACCAGCATGTTAATTAGGTTTAATTAACTAGATTAATTAAGTCAATTAATTACTTAATTAATTAATTGTTATTATTATTATTTTATTTCTTCTTTTTTATGAAAATGTTCTGGGCGTGGGGCCCATCTGTCATAGGCCCCAGGGGCCTTAGCGGTTGCGGGCAACGGACGCAACGTGCGACCCGAACGGGCGCACGCCCAGGTGCAGGCTGACCCGGGAGGGCACCAGAACAGGGGAGGCCGGTGGCCACGGCGTGGCCATGACCGAAGCGGGGTGAGGCCGCGGTGATGCACGCAGCAGCCGGAGGCGGCGCTCGGCCGCGACCCAGCAGGAGCTGCGGCAGTGGTCGCAGGGAGGCTAGGCCGGAGCCACAGGGGGAGGCGAGCGGTGACTGAAGGTGGCGCAGAGGGGCGAGGCCACCGTGGCGACGGGGCGTTGCAGCCCGCCTGGTCCCTAGCGCTGGCTGGGGCGGAGGAGGGCGCCGGCCAGGGCAAGGGACAGAGGAGGCGCGGCCGTGGCCGCAAACAGGCGAGGACGGGAGGGCGCAAGCCGGTGCGGTGCGGCCCGGTGCGAGGCACCGCGGCAAGCAGAAGTGGGGGGCGCGGCCAGCACGAGCGCGCGTGTCGCGCGGGACACGGCCGACGCGTGCGGTGGAGGGCAAGGCAGGGCTTGGTCAACGCGGGGCACGCCTGGCAAAACGCAGCACGGGCGAAGCGAGCGTCGGCGAGAGGGGATGGGGAGAAGGAGGACAGGGGTCCTCACCGAGGGAGCGTAGGGCACGGGGCAGCGGTGCGTGAGGAGGGAGACAGGGACGAGGCAACGTAGGGGAGGCAAGCCGGCGGGGAGGAGGAAGCAGGCCGGCGAGGGAGCTCCGGGCGCCGGCGTCGACGTACAGGGGTGAGGGGATCAGGAATCCTCCCGATCCAGATCCAATCGAGGGGGGGAAGTGGGGGGAGCGAGTGGGGCGACCTGGGGAAACGACTAGGGTCTCGGAGGTTATGGGGAGTGTGGGGGTGGCCGGCTAGGCTCTTGCCCAGTTGGGCTGGTGGCCTATTGGGCCGAAGCCCGGGGGGTTGTTTCCTTTCTCTTTTTTTGTGATTTGTTTTCTTTGCAAGTTTCTTTTCTTTTATTTATTTTCCTTTTCTGTTTTATTTCACTTAAATGTATATAGGCATTTTCTAAAAAGGTGTTTGCTGCACTATAATTACCTATGCCAATTTTGGCACTACCCACATTTTTGTTTCCATGTTTGAAGACATTTGTTTGGTTGTCATATTTTTAATGGATTTTTTGAATCGGTTTGAACTAACGAAAGATTAGCAACAGTAATCGTAGATGACATGGCATCATTAGCATAGGTTCACTGTAGCATAATTATCCGGACGTTACAAATCTCCTCCACTACAAGAAATCTCGTCCCGAGATTTAAGATGTAGTGAAAGGGGGAAGGTTTAGTTACGAAATTCTAATGGATCTTCTCGGCCTTGGTTACTCTTCTCGAAGAGGACGATTCATTAAGTTGATGCCTTCATTCCTCTTCTCCAGGTCATCATGCTGAAGTTGCCGTCCTTCCTTCAGGATCTTCACCGTACTTACGAAAGGTTAAGATGGGAAAACTCTATAAGGACGGATTCTAACAGGATTGAGCATCAGACGGTTAACTCGGGGGAAGAAGCATAAGTATCTCTCGAATTGAAACTTAAGAAGATATCGAGGGCAAAGTAAGAAGGTACCATGAGAAGTTTCAAATGGATAGGCAATGGTTCGATGTCTGAAACCAAGTGCGAAAGGGGTCCAGAGCAACGAGATTAAGTATTGCGTCTGTTACGAAAATAGATCACTAGGAAGGTGGCCCGTGAATTACATACGAGGCCATGCGCGAGGAAAAACCTTGGGAACAGGGGGTGTACAGGAGAGTCAGGTTTCGATCCTGTGGAACTTTGGGTTATGGGCCCACCATGTGGTTAAAAGTAGGAAGGTCGGTGATATCTTGCATGGTCATGATAGCAAGGCATGTCATAGGATAGCATGTCGATTATGTCGGCAACAACGTCGATACCAAGGGCGAGGGACGAAGAGAACCATTTTCCTTCTCGTTGAACGAGGCGGGCCAGTAGGCAAAGTTCTCGTCCATCGGTGGTTACCGGAATGTCATCAACAAAAGTAACAGGGTCTTTCTAACAGAGTGGTACAACGAGGTGTTTACATAAGCAGGGAATATATTACTGCCTGTAGGAATATATTACTGCTTATATAATAGAGATCACAAGAAGGTTTAAGCAAACCATTGGAAAGGAAAAGTGATTATCAGGTTTAAACAGAACAATGGAAAGGAAAATGTGTTTAAACACATATCTCAAAGGTATATCCTTCCCAAGGACAAGCTAATGAGGAAATCAATACCATTGTTACACCCACAGCCCCTGCTGCTATACATACTGGACCAATTACTAGAGCTCGCGCACGCCAATTGAATTATCAGGTACTTTCATTTCTTGGTAATGATTCTAATGTTCATGAGAATATGATGCTGCCTAAATTGGATACATTTGTCTTGCTTATAAATGAAGGGCCTAGCTTGGACAAGAAAGATGAACCTTGGAACAAGTTCAAGCGTGGAGATGATGGCATGCGCAAGGGGATCCAGAACGGAGTTAGAAGTGATGATTTCAGGACTTTGAACACGCCATAAGGAGTGCATGAAGCCTTGGACGAAATATACAAGATGCCACTTCATAAATTTCGTCCAGTGGCTATTTTAGGTGCTGCGTCACCTTATTATTGGGCCAGGCCCATGTACTTTTGAAATACTTAAGTATAGGCTGTTTTTAGAGTCCGTATGTGTGGGCAAACAAGAGTTAGGGTTGGTTTCGGACCCTCCTCCAAGGGCCACGAAATTCCCCCCTCTTCCTCCATATATACAGCCCTTAGGGCGCCGTTTAGACTTTGGGTTTTGTT
This sequence comes from Triticum urartu, assembly GCF_056163025.1. Classification (NCBI taxonomy): domain Eukaryota; kingdom Viridiplantae; phylum Streptophyta; class Magnoliopsida; order Poales; family Poaceae; genus Triticum; species Triticum urartu. Next base: position 264,855,252 of record NC_141878.1, on the reverse strand, counting down.
TAGATTAAAAGTTCGCCATAGCTGCAACTTCGCGTACTTCGTTTGTGTTCAACGACCAGACCAAGGCGTCACAGAACCCCACCTTGATCAATAAAGCTTTTCATCTTATATTTGCAATATCCATATTGCAATCTCAGTTACTTGCTTGTTCTTCGTTTGCTTGCAGGAAACAGACCCTCGTGGTCAGGTTGATCGTGCTCTGGCGTGGTCAATAACCCTCGGAAATTGGTTTAGCGATTGCTAAGGCGTGACGTCTCGCACGTTCGTAGTCGGATTGTCAAGGTCGACTCCCACAGAAAACGATAGCCACCATCTCATCGAAACATCGGGACACCTTTGCCTCTATCACAAGCAGAGCATGATATCCATGAAAGGATATAATGTAGAAAACTCTTTAGGTAAGGTGAGAGAAATTTCATGACATTACCCATACAATGGTGTTTGGATAATTGAGTGAGAAACATTTAGCATTGGGCTTCAAATGTTCTTTGTTGAAAATTCGGTGTACCACAGACATGCTTCGAGATAGCGTTGGCGTGGTATTCAAGCAAAGGTCAGACTTTGGATACACAAAGGATCCATCGGGAATAATTTGTAGAATAAGTCTTACAATTTCCTCATGGAAGAATGGATAACCTTGCAGAAAAGGAAACTGACAACAATAGGTCCTCCGGACAGGTGTGCTAGGCATGACATCACCTTACCGGGTCATATAAAGACAAATGGTATAACTCTTGGAAATATGTTCCAACCATCATATCTGACCAAGATTCAGATCTGATCAGTGTTAGGATACCTCAGACTCAGGATGCCTGAGAAGAAAGGGTGCAACACAAATTGACGAGATGTCATTGTAAAATTCTCGGGAAATGAACTATGGAAGTGAGTTCCGAACAAGGGTTCATCACTAATCAACGAGAGGTGAGGAGGTGACTGATTGACTCAGCGACAATTCATTGAGATTTTCAAAAGCTGGATTTCCACACTTATGTGAACAAGGGGATAACATTTGTCGGATCAAATGATATAGTGATGTATGCTCGAAGAAAACATACACAATTAAACATTGGCTGAAAAGTGCACCCGAAAATCTGGACTAGGTAGCACGATCAATGTTTGAATGATGATTCAATAAGCAATAGACTTAGAATGAGGCTATCGAGCATTAAGGTCAAAGCAATAGGATTGCTAGAATGTTTTAATTTTACACATCACAGACCATTTGTTGGTATTCTGGTTAGAAACAACACGAAAAAGAATGGCGATGGTGGGAAGTATCACTGTACCAAGAATTCTTAGGAGGTGGGGCAATCCTCACAAAATTCCTAGCATAAAAGATAGTAATACCCCAAGGTAAAGAAGAACAAATGCTGGTTAGCAAGGGACTCAAGATTCAATCTTGTGTTGAGGGAAGACAAGGATGTTGTCGATGATAACACAAATCATCAAGGGGCAAGGATGGTATTTCTCACCATGAATTAGATTGATATCCTGGAAAAGCTCAGAATGTTGATGAGGATCACGACACATTTGTCAAGAGATTTCATGAAGATGTAATCGATCGGCGATGACATCAAGTCAAAGGAATGATGAAGCGAAAGGTAATTGGAACCAAGGGTACGATAAAAACTTGAAATCAAGTTTGCTGTTCAAGGAGAAATGATAAGATGAGGAAGGTCGACGTAAGATTAGCTCACCGTCGAAATTTGTGCTCTGGGAAGGACCAGGTAGCACAGTTAAAATCGGCACGACAAGGATATAGCCAAGCAGGCTAGGAATGACGTGATCGAGTTCAAACTCGTAAGTAATGCAGGTTACCAAGAGCTGATTAATCATGGTGAGGACTTGAGTCAGTTATTGGTGTCTTTGAGTGTTTAAAAAAACTCAGAGCCCGTGAAAAATTGGAATCAATGAGAATGTGGCACTTGATGAAGAACTCATAAGAAGTTATGCGGTTCCATGATAATCTCGAGATACCACGGGGGTAATACTCGACAACATATCAAAGCAGAGGTTGGACTAGGGAAATGCTCTGTAGAAGACAAGTGCTCGAACTTGCACGAGAAATGGAATCGAGGAGAAACATGGTCGGAACCACGCCCACAGATACAAGATGAACTTATAACAAGGGGATAATTATTTTAAGAGAAGCTTCCATGATAAGGTATACATCGGGTCCATGGGCATGAACACAGGGTTCAAGGTCGACTCCCACTTGTTCAACGTATAACCTTTCATTTTACTTCTCGCTTTTGATGAGGTTGTAGTGTAGAAATTTTATCTGGAGAAACAACAGAAGAGTATGACTCACGAAAACTTTCAGGTACGTACGGTTTGGGGAAGGCATAGGTTCAACCCATCGAGGCATCTTAGGAGCATATACCACAATTTCAGGAATAAATAACACAAGCTCGATAGTAGAGCATGCTGGAGAAAACAGAGGATACGATTTACCAAAGGCATTAACTATCCGAGGAAAGGCTCACAAGCTTATAGAATATGAAGGACGCTGTCGGATAAAATCCAACAAAGGATCTGGTGGTCCACAGGGGATCTGATGTGAGCATCGGTACTCAACCAGAGGAAGAAGGAATGCAAGGAGATCAGTTTATGGAAACAACTGACTAACGCAAAGTTCAAATGCAAAGGAATTATCAATTTCAAGACAAGGGATTAGAAGCAATGCTCTTATTAGGGATGCATAAGTTGAATATCCTTAGGGGTACAATCGATGGCAAAGTTTAATTGGTCGGGATCCAGCTCATGTTTAAAATGACGTCTGAGCCAGAAGGATAAATTCTAGGATTTGATTGAGGATTGCATGCATTCGCAACACATTGTATCAACGGAATCAAAATGATAAAGATAAGGAATGCCAATAAGATTATGAGACTTATGGGATTAACCATAATGCAAGCAAGCAAGAATTTCAAGAGCAATAGGCTACTCAGGATATTCTGAGTCTTTTGAGCCACATGCAGTTTTTAGGCCAAAATTTCGGCGACCGAAAATATTTTTAGGCCAAAATTTCGGCGACCAAAAATATTTTTTCCCTATCCTATTTTTAGGCTTTTCTGAGTCTTTTGAGCCACGTGCCATCATAGTGATTTTTTGTCGCACTTTTTCGTCGTCACTGCCCTGATTTCCGAAAAAAAAGTGAAAAAAAAATTCCGTGCCCATGCTATCAGTTTGACGAGGGAAGAGTTTTGAGACACTCGCCATTATAGTGATTTTTCGCAAAAAAAAAAGAGCGCAAAAAAAGGAGCGCAAAAAAAGAGCGAAAAAAAGTTCCAGAGTGTGCTTTTCCCTTGTTTACGTGCAGCGCCGTGATTTTGTTAGTGTTCTAGGCTCGCGTCTCTAGCACGGTCTAGCCTAGGACTAGCACAGTACCGTCGTTGAGCGTTTATTCAACTTTGCATCTCTGAATTGATTATTTTTGACCCCTTTTGCTACCATATTATAAACCTTCCGAGCTCCACATATATCTACGTCGTGCATTTGACTCTCCCTGGTAATCGCTCTATCCAAGCTTTGAGAGTTTTGACTACGACGGTTGCCGATCACCGCTTGCTGCTGGGTAAGAACTGGTAAGAATTTGAGATTTGCTTGACGGATTTGTGACACTCCACCACCGCCGTTTTCTAGTAGTCTGTAGGTTCATATTCTTGTGTGTTTCTATTGCTGCTAACCATGGCAGGATCACAACCCGACGCGATTGACTGGGAGAACATGACGAACAAAGAGTTACATGATAAGTTTCAGCAAATGATGAGTGGACAGGTGGAAGATGTGCTAAACAGATTTGAAGAGGCCATGTAGAAGATAGATGGCATGGAGAAGACGCTTGAAACAAAGCTCGATAACAAGTTTGCTGAACTGCTTTCGTGTTTTCCACCACCGGCTGCTCCTGCCGCACCTCTGCACCAACAGCAACAACACCGACTACCTCCACATCGGGAAACAGCCCTCCGCCGAGCAAGCCGTGTCCCTCTTCAGCCTGGCCAAACTGCTGGTGCTGCTGTTGATACTTCTGTGGCTCTTGCTGCTGATGTGGAGGAGGATGATTATGTCGGAGATTACGAGGATGAGGTTGATCAAAATCAGAACTACGTGCAACCACCAGCACCACAACCACCAGGTCATCCACATGCAAATAATGGTAATGTTAGGGCTCCCCCTCAGGTATGAGATCATGACCATCTCCCTAAACTGAAATTGAATATTCCACCATTTGAGGGTAGATATGTTCCTGATATATATCTTACTTGGGAGTTAGAAACTGAACAACGATTTACATGTTTACAATATCCTGAGGAGAGACGTGTTCCTGCTGCTGTTTGTGCTTTCACTAGCTTTGCATGTGTTTGGTGGTCTGAACATTGTAGATTATATCCTATTGCAGCTACTTGGGCTGCTTTGAAAACTGCTATGCGTACTCGTTGGGTTCCACCATATTATCAACGTGAATTACTTCAAAAATTGCAGCGATTAAGACAAGGAAAAAATGTTGTAGAAGAATATTATCAGGAATTGCAAACTGGCATGATTAGATGTGGTATTGTTGAGGAGAATGAAGCTATGCTTGCACGTTTTATGGGTGGATTAAATAGAGAGATTCAGACCATTCTAGAGTATAAGGAGTATACTAATATCACTCGTTTATTCCATCTTGCTTGTAAAGCTGAACGTGAAGTGCAGGATCGACAGGCATTGGCGCGGACTAACTTTTCTGCAGGTCGACCTTCATCATGGACACCACGTGCATCATCTACTTCCACACGTTCTGCTACACCGGCACCTCCGTCAGCTGCCACCTCCAACCGTGATACAATAAAGCAGGCACAATCACCACTATCTACCAAGAGCACACCTTCTGGGCCTGCAAAGAGCTCTTCTTCATCCATGGCATCAACAGGGCAAACACATGATATTATTTGTCGACGTTGCAAGGGTGGAGGTCATTATGCGAGAGAATGCCCATCTAAGCGTGTGATGATTGTTACTGAGGATGGTGGGTATGAGTCCGCTAGTGACTATGATGAGGAGACTTTGGCTCTTATTACACGTGACGAACACGGTGGAGACGATTCTGATCATGAGACGCAATACATGGCTCCTGAAGATGCTGACAGGTATGAATGTTTAGTTGCTCAACGTGTTTTGAGTGTGCAGGTTACACAAGCTGAGCAAAATCAGAGGCATAATTTGTTCCATACAAAGGGAGTTGTGAAGGAACGTTCTGTTCGCGTGATCATAGATGGAGGGAGTTGCAATAACTTGGATAGCATGGAGATGGTGGAGAAGCTATCTCTCACCACAAGACCACATCCACATCCTTACTACATCCAATGGTTCAACAACAGCGGCAAGGTTAAGGTAACACGTACTGTTCGTGTGCATTTTAGTATCTCTACATATGTTGATTATGTTGATTGTGATGTGGTACCTATGCAAGCATGTTCCTTATTACTTGGTCGACCATGGCAATTTGATAAAAATATGTACACCATGGTAGAAACAATCAGTATACTCTTGTTCATATGGATAAAAATATTACTTTGCTTCCTATGACTCCTGATTCCATTTTGAAAGATGATATTAATAGAGCTAATAAAGCAAAATAGGAGAAAATTAAGAGTGAAAATCAGATTGTGGCAAAAGAATTTGAGCAACAAATGCAGCCTAATAATAAACAATCTAGTGTTGCTTCTGAAATTAAATTGAAAAGTGCATGTTTACTTGCCACCAAATCTGATATTGATGATCTAGATTTTAGCAAATCTGTTTGCTATGCTTTTGTGTGCAAAGAGGCATTATTTTCATTCGAGGACGTGCCTTCCTCTTTGCCTCCTGCTGTCACTAACATTTTGCAGGAGTTCACTGACGTCTTTCCACAAGACGTGCCACCGGGATTACCACCCATTCGAGGGATTGAGCATCAAATTGACTTAATTCCCGGTGCATCATTACCCAACCGTGCACCATACCATACCAATCTAGAGGAGACGAAGGAGATTATGCGTCAAGTACAAGAACTGCTCGACAAAGGTTATATACGCGAATCCCTTAGTCCTTGTGATGTTCCTATCATTTTAGTGCCGAAAAAGTATGGTACGTCGCGTATGTGCGTTGATTGTAGAGGCATTAATAATATTACTATTCGTTATCGTCATCCTATTCCTAGGCTAGATGATATGCTTGATGAATTGAGTGGCTCTACAATATTCTCCAAAGTTGATTTGCGTAGTGGATACCATCAAATTCGTATGAAATTGGGAGATGAATGGAAAATAGCATTTAAAACTAAGTTTGGATTATATGAGTGGTTAGTCATGCCTTTTGGGTTAACTAATGCACCTAGTACTTTCATGAGGTTAATGAACGAAGTTTTACATGCTTTCATTGGACGATTTGTGGTAGTTTACTTTGATGACATATTGATTTATAGCAAATCTTTGGAGGAACATTTGGAACATTTACGTGATGTTTTTATTTCTCTATGTGATGCACGTTTGTTTGGTAACCTTGGAAAGTGCACCTTTTGCACCGACCGAGTATCTTTTCTTGGCTATGTTGTTACTCCATAGGGAATTGAAGTTGATAAAGCCAAGATTGAAGCTATTGAGAGTTGGCCGCAGCCCAAAACGGTCACACAAGTGAGGAGTTTCCTTGGCCTCACAAGTTTCTATAGGCGTTTTGTGAGAGATTTCAGGCACCATTGCTGCACCTCTCAACGAGCTTACAAAGAAGGATGTGCCTTTTGTTTGGGGTACCGCACAGGAAGAAGCCTTCACGGTATTGAAAGATAACCTGACACATGCTCCTTTACTCCAACTTCCTAATTTCAATAAGACTTTTGAGCTTGAATGTGATGCTAGTGGAATTGGATTAGGAGGTCTGTTATTACAAGATGGCAAACTTGTTGCATACTTTTCTGAAAAATTGAGTGGGCCTAGTCTGAACTATTCTACTTATGATAAAGAATTATATGCTCTTGTTCGGACCTTAGAAACATGGCTACATTATTTATGGCCCAAGGAATTTGTTATACATTCTGATCATGAATCTTTGAAACACATTAAAAGTCAAGCAAAAATGAACCGTAGACATGCTAAATGGGTTGAATTCATTGAGACTTTCCCTTATATCATTAAACACAAGAAGGGTAAAGAAAATGTTATTGCTGATGCATTGTCTCGTCGTTATACTATGCTTTCACAACTTGACTTTAAAATATTTGGTTTGGAGACCATCAAAGATCAATATGTTCATGATATTGAATTTAAAGATGTATTGCAGAATTGTAAGGAAGGGAGAACTTGGAACAAGTTCATTCTTAACGATGGATTTGTGTTTCGTGCTAACAAGCTATGCATTCCAGCTAGCTCCGTTCGTCTTTTGTTGTTGCAGGAGGCGCATGGAGGAGGATTAATGGGACACTTTGGTGTCAAGAAGACGGAGGATATACTTGCTACACATTTCTTTTGGCCAAAGATGAGACGGGATGTTGAGAGTTTTGTTGCTCGCTGCACTACATGTCAAAAAGCTAAGTCACGACTCAATCCTCATGGTTTATATATGCCTTTGCCTGTACCTAGTGTTCCTTGGGAGGATATATCTATGGAGTTTGTTTTAGGTTTACCTCGAACAAAGAAGGGGAGGGATAGCATATTTGTTGCCGTGGATAGGTTCTTGAAAATGGCACACTTTATACCATGTCATAAAAGCGATGATGCTGTTAATGTTGTTGTATTTGTTCTTTCGTGAAATTATTCGCTTGCATGGTGTGCCAAATACTATTGTTTCAGATCATGATACTAAATTTCTTAGCCACTTCTGGAGATGTTTATGGGCTAAGTTGGGGACTAAGATGCTTTTTAGTACTACTTGTCACCCCCAAACTAATGGACAAACTGAAGTAGTGAATAGAACATTGTCTATTATGCTTAGGGCTGTTTTGAAGAATAACAAGAAAATGTGGGAAGAATGCTTGCCTCATATTGAATTTGCTTATAATCGTTCATTGCATTCTACTACTAAGATGTGCCCTTTTGAAATTGTGTATGGTTTCCTACCTCGTGCACCTATTGATTTGTTGCCTCTTCCATCTTCGGAGAAGGTTAATTTTGATGCTAAAGAACATGCTCAATTGATTTTAAAAATGCATGAGTTAACTAAGGAAAACATTGAGCATATGAATGCTAAATATAAACTTGCTGGAGATAAGGGTATAAAAAATGTTGTGTTTGCACCTGGAGATCTTGTTTGGTTACATTTGCGTAAGGATAGATTTCCTAATTTGCGCAAATCAAAGCTAATGCCACGTGCTGATGGTCCTTTTAAGGTGTTAGAGAAAATAAATGATAATGCATATAAACTTGAGCTGCCTGCAGATTTTGGGGTTAGTCCCACTTTTAACATTGCAGATTTGAAGCCTTATTTGGGTGAGGACGATGAACTTTCGTCGAGGACGACTTCATTTAAAGAAGGGGAGGATGATGAGGACATCAATACCATTGTTACACCCACAGCCCCTGCTGCTATACATACTGGACCAATTACTAGAGCTCGCGCACGCCAATTGAATTATCAGGTACTTTCGTTTCTTGGTAACGATTCTAATGTTCATGAGAATATGATGCTGCCTAAATTGGATACATTTGTCTTGCTTACAAATGAAGGGCCTAGCTTGGACAAGAAACATGAACCTTGGAACAAGTTCGAGTGTGGAGATGATGGCATGCGCAAGGGGATCCAGAACGGAGTTACAAGTGATGATTTCAGGACTTTGAAGCCACCATAAGGAGTGCTTGAAGCCTTGGACGAAATATACAAGATGCCAGTTCATAAATTTCGTCCAAAGGCTATTTTAGGTGCTGCCTCACCTTATTATTGGGCCAGGCCCATGTATTTTCGAAATACTTAAGTATAGGCTGTTGAGTCTGTATGTGTGGGGAAACAAGAGTTAGGGTTGGTTTCGGACCCCTCCTCCAAGGGCCACGAAATTCCCCCCTCTTCCTCCAAATATACAGCCCTTAGGGCGTCATTTAGACTTTGGGTTTTGTTTAGATTAAAAGTTCGCCATAGTTGGAACTTCGCGTACTTCATTTGTGTTCAACCACCAGACCAAGGCATCACAGAACCCCACCTTGATCAATAAAGCTTTTCATCTTATATTCGCAATATCCAGATTGCAATCTCAGTTTCTTGCTTGTTCTTCGTTTGCTTGCAGGAAACAGACCCTCGTGGTCAGGTTGATCGTGCTTCGGCCTGGTCAATAACCCTCGGAAGTTGGTTTAGCGATTGCTAAGGCGCGACATCTCGCACGTTCATAGTCGGATCGTCAAGGTCGACTCCCACAGAAAATGATAGCCACCATCTCATCGAAACATCGGGACACCTTTGCCTCTATCACAAGCAGAGCATGATATCCATGAAAGGATATAATGTAGAAAACTCTTTAGGTAAGGTGAGAGAAATTTCATGACATTACCCATACAATGGTGTTTGGATAATTGAGTGAGAAACATTTAGCATTGGGCTTCAAACGTTCTTTGTTGAAAATTTGGTGTACCACAGACCTGCTTCGAGATAGCGTTGGCGTGTTATTCAAGCAAAGGTCAGACTTTGGATACACAAAGGATCCATCGGGAATAATTTGTAGAATAAATCTTACAATTTCCTCATGGAAGAATGGATAACCTTGCAGAAAAGGAAACTGACAACAATAGGTCCTCCGGCCAGGTGTGCTAGGCATGACATCACCTTACCGGGTCATATAAAGACAAAAGGTATAACTCTTGGAAATATGTTCCAACCATCATATCTGACCGAGATTTAGATCTGATCAGTGTTAGGATACCTCAGACTCAGGATGCCTGAGAAGAAAGGGTGCAACACAAATTGACGAGATGTCATTGTAAAATTCTCGGGAAATGAACTATGGAAGTGAGTTCCGAATAAGGGTTCATCACTAAATCAACGAGAGGTGAGGAGGTGACTGATTGACTCAGCGAAAATTCATTGAGATTTTCAAAAGCTGGATTTCCACACTTATGTGAACAAGGGGATAACATTTGTCGGATCAAATGATATAATGATGTATGCTCAAAGAAAACATACACAATTAAACATTGGCTGAAAAGTGCACCCGAAAATCTGGACTAGGTAACACGATCAATGTTTGAATAATGATTCAATAAGCAATATACTTAGAATGAGGCTATCGAGCATTAAGTTTAAAGCAACAGGATTGCTAGAATTTTTGAATTTCACATATCAGAAACCATTTGTTGGTATTCTGGTTAGAAACAACACGAGAAAGAATGGCGATGGTGGGAAGTATCACTGTACCAAGAATTCTTAGGAGGTGGGGCAATCCTCACAACATTCTTGGCATAAAAGATAGTAATACCCCAAGGTAAAGAAGAACAAATGCTGGTTAGCAAGGGACTCAAGATTCAATCCAAAACATGAACACATTTGTGTTGAGGGAAGACAAGGATGTTGTCGATGATAACACAAATCATCAAGGGGCAAGGATGGTATTTCTCACCATGAATTAGATTGATATCCTGGAAAAGCTCAGAATGTTGATGAGGATCACGACACATTTGTCGAGAGAGTTCGTGAAGATGTAATCGATCGGTGATGACATCAAGTCAAAGGAATGATGAAGCGAAAGGTAATTGGAACCAAGGGTACGATAAAAACTCGAAATCAAGTTTGTTGTTCAAGAAGAAATGATAAGATGAGGAAGGTCGACGTAAGATTAGCTCACCGTTGAAATTTGTGCTCCGGGAAGGACCAGGTAGCACAGTTAAAATCGGCACGACAAGGATATAGCCAAGCAGGCTAGGAATGACGTGATCGAGTTCAAACTCGTAAGTAATGCAGGTTACCAAGAGCTGATTAATCACGATGAGGACTTGAGTCAGTTATTGGTGTCTTTGAGTGTTTAAAAAAACTCAGAGCCCGTGAAAAATTGGAATCAATGAGAATGTGGCACTTGATGAAGAACTCATAAGAAGTTATGCGGTTCCATGATAATCTCGAGATACCACGGGGGTAATACTCGACAACATATCAAAGCAGAGGTTGGACTAGGGAAATGCTCTGTAGAAGACAAGTGCTCGAACTTGCACGAGAAATGGAATCGAGGAGAAACATGGTCGGAACCACGCCCACAGATACAAGATGAACTTATAACAAGGGGATAATTATTTTAAGAGAAGCTTCCATGATAAGGTATACATCGGGTCCATGGGCATGAACACAGGGTTCAAGGTCGACTCCCACTTGTTCAACGTATAACCTTTCATTTTACTTCTCGCTTTTGGTGAGGTTGCAGTGTAGAAATTTTATCTGGCGAAACAACAGAAGAGTATGACTCACGAAAACTTTCAGGTTCGTACGGTTTGGGGAAGGCATAGGTTCAACCCATCGAGGCATCTTAGGAGCATATACCACAATTTCAGGAATAAATAACACAAGCTCGATAGTAGAGCATGCTGGAGAAAACAGAGGATACGATTTACCAAAGGCATTAAGTATTCGAGGAAAGGCTCATAAGATTATAGAATATGAAGGACGTTGTCGGATAAAATCCAACAAAGGATCTGGTGGTCCACAGGGGATCTGATGTGAGCACCGGTACTCAACCAGAGGAAGAAGGAATGCAAGGAGATCAGTTTATGGAAACAACTGACTAACGCAAAGTTCAAATGCAAAGGAATTGTCAATTTCAATACAAGGGATCAGCAGCAATGCTCTTATTAGGGATGGATAAGTTGAATATCCTTAGGGGTACAATCGATGGCAAAATTTAATTGGTCGGGATCCAGCTCATGTTTAAAATGACGTCTGAGCCAGAAGGATGAATTCTAGGATTTGATTGAGGATTGCATGCATTCGCAACACATTGTATCAATGGAATCAAAATGATAAAGACAAGGAATGCCAATAAGATTATGAGACTTATGTGATTAACCATAATGCAAGCAAGCAAGAATTTCAAGAGCAATAGGCTACTCAGGATATTCGGAAGACCGAATGGTATTTCAAAGACTTTTGCGAAACACATGAACAACTGGGAATGTGCAAATGCTCGATAAGTGCGAGGAATTATCCGTAGGGGTATTTCTCTGGCAAGGAACTACAAGGTAGAGGCACAAAGTATTCTCGGGGTATCTTGTACTAACAAGATCGACTGGGAATAAAGTCAAGAATGATATGTGTAAGTATTTATTCATAGGGATATTTCGGTGGTAAGGAATTGCAAAAGCAACAGGCACAAGGTTCGGGGAAACATCGAAGAGTATCTTCAAAATTTTCTGGTGTAGCAGGCGGTCATCTGGACTGAAGGGGCTCTCCAGGAGAAGTATTTTCGAGAACTTAAAGTTAGAGTTAGTAAAGTCGTTTATCCCGAGTAGAAGAGAGTTCAGAGTCCCGGAGTAATATCGAGGAGTAAAAGATCCTAATACCACCCAAATGGCGACGTGGGCCCATAAGGCACACATCCATGTTAGTAAAAAGTTTTGTAATTTCTAGACTCGACTTCGACCAAGGAGTGTGGAAGGGGGATTCCTACATGCAGTCGGCTCTGATACCAACTTGTGACGTCCCCGATTCAATCGTACACTAATCATACACGTAAATGTGTACGATCAAGATCAGGGACTCACGGGAAGATATCACAACACAACTCTACAAATAAAATAAGTCATACAAGCATCATATTACAAGCCAGGGGCCTCGAGGGCTCGAATACAAGAGCTCAATCATAGACGAGTCAGCGGAAGCAACAATATCTGAGTACAGACATAAGTTAAACAAGTTTGCCTTAAGAACGCTAGCACAAACTGGGATACAGATCGAAAGAGGCACGGGCCTCCTGCCTGGGATCCTCCTAAACTACTCCTGATCGTCGTCAGCGGGCTGCACGTAGTAGTAGGCACCTGCAGTGTAGTAGGAGTCGTCGTCGACGATGGCGTCTGGCTCCTGGGCTCCATCGTCTTGTAGCGAACAGACCTCAAACGGTCCAATCTCTGTGCTCCGGTGTCATCCCTGGATCAGTAATGTTGACACCACACAGTACTTAAAGGATTTATAACAGAGTAGCAATCGCACACTTATTACATCGAGTGTCTCAAAAGAGAACTTATTACAATAAATATGGCTTAAGGCCATCTAATAACGATAACAGTGGAAGGCTTGGAAGATAAGTGAGTCCATCAACTCCAACGGCATCACTGAGTATAGAACCACGACCTAACGTCACCTTACTCGTCGTCTGAAAAGTCTGCAACATGAACGTTGCAACCCAAAACGGGTCAGCACATGGAATATGCTGGCAATGTAACACATAGAGAACAATGAAGGAATAAGGCTATACTACATGCATATTTGGCTGGTGGAAAGCTCTATGGTTACAGTTTTCGTAAAGCCAATTTTTCCCTACTGCAAAGGAATACATTTTATTTAACTATCATGGTGGTTGTTAAACATTGAGAGTGTAGACACCCTCTCAATCCCAATTAAACATCATCATTAAAACCCAACAAAATTAATTAGAGTAACATGATGAGATTCACATGATAATCCAAGAACTAGATACTCAAGATGTCCATAACCAGGGACACGGCTAACCATGATTAGTTTATACACTCCGCAGAGGTTTGCGCACTTTTCCCCACAAGACTCGATCTCCTCCGTTGGGATTCTCGCACTTCATGGTGTTTGAGAAACGGATGACCGAGACATAGTCTTTCAGAAGCGCTAGCACCTTACGATCGGGTAGACCGTTACACCTACTTTCCCCTACATCTGCTAGTCTATCACTGTAAGAGTTCGCACAACTTAGTCAACTATGCTAGAGCCCATAGTAGCTTGTGGCTGCACACGGAAGTTTCTCGTATGAATAATCTCATGATCCCTTTGAGCCTGGGTGGTGGTCCAAAAGAAAAATAGGCAATCACTGGAATACCCAGGTGCCTCAATCCACCCAGATGTGTATTTAAGTTGCCACCTTAGATAAACCATTAATTTAACAAACTCACATCTGTCATGGATACACTCACCCAATCCACGTCTACTAGCATAGCATGGCATAATAAGCAAACGTAGAAGTAACTCCCAAAGGTTTGATAATAACAGGTAATAGGTACTACCTCATCTACTTCCCAAACCCACAATTTAATTAGATCCTAATCATGCAATGTGTGAGGGTTGATCTAATGCAATAAAAACTGGGTAATAGGAAGTATGATCAAAGTGTTACTTGCCTTGCTGATGATCCTCGAAACCTAGCGATTCGAAGTAGCAAGCGGCGCACTCCGGGTACTCTATCACAAACAAACAAGCATACAATAAGTACTCAACTAATGCATAGGTAAAACTCAAATAAGAGATCTAACCAGAAAGTTCAACTTAAGAACTCCGGTTGGCAAAAAGAATCAAATCGAACGAAGCAACGAAAGACAAACGGCAAAAGAAACAAGCTTCGTTTACTAATCTGGATCTTGATCAAATTTTACAGAGGCAAAAACTTGTTTGAGTTGGTTAAACGGAAAGAGGGTTTCGAGACGAAACTCCAGGGCTTGAATCGCCTGATTCCGATAAACGAGCGAAAAGTTATACTAGAACGAAAATCGGATCAGAAATCGCGATCAGAAAAATCACGGAATAAATTCGAGAAAAAGAAAAATGACAAACAGATTAACGAACGAATGTTCGTTATCTGGATCTAAACGATGAACGCGTTCGTTAAAACGAATGAACGAGCGAACGCTCGCTAATTAACTAAACCGAGAACAAAAAACCGATCTATCTAAAAAACAAAACTAAAAAAACCGAAAATAAAGCGGTGAAAACCAACGGTTTTCTAAAAAAAACCGGCGGCGCCGGAGTCGACCTCGTCGACGGTGGGCTCCGGCGGCGGCGGGGCGGCGACGACGGGCGGCGGCGCGGCGGCTGGCGGCGGCGGCTGGAGCGGCGGGCGGCTCGGGCTAGGGTTTGGGGTGGCGGCTTGGGCTGCTTCGGCCCGGGTGGCGCGCCATATAAAGCCACCCCACCTAGGAGTCCGGGCCAAAGACGGCCCGGAGGTCGGTTCGGACTTTTTCTTTAAATAGTTTCGCGTAGAAAAACAAACAAAAGGAATACTAAAAGGACTCCAAAAATCCCAAAATAAATTTTCCCCGGCTTCTAAAATCAAGCCGCACAGGATGAACATTTATTTGGGGCCTAAATGCAAATTTGAAAAACGCGCATTTTCCTAAATTCAAATAAAATAGCAAATAAAACCAAAATAAAATCTTATTTGATTTTATTATTAAATCCTCAATATTTCTTTATTTTGGAAAAGTCATTTTATTCCCTCTCTCATATTTTGATAATAGAAATAATTGAAGATAAAAATAAATAAAATTAAATGATCCTATTTTCAAAATTTGAGAAAACTCAAATATGAAAATAACGAAATCCCCAACTCTCTCCGAGGGTCCTTGAGTTGCGTAGAATTTCTAGGATCAACCCAAAATGCAAATAAGTATGATATGTAATGATGATCTATTGTATAACATTCCAAATTGAAAATTTGGGATGTTACAAACCTACCTCCTTAAGATGAATCTCGCCCTCGAGATTCGGGTTGGCTAGAAAATAGGTGAGGGTGGTCCTTCAGCAGATCTTCCTCTCGCTCCCAGGTGGCTTCATCCTCCGTGTGGTGGCTCCACTGAACTTTGCAAAACTTGATAACCTTGCTGCGGGTGACTCGGCTGGCATACTCAAGACTCTTAACTGGTTTCTCCTCGTAGGTCAAATTACTGTCCAACTGAATCGCTTCCAGCGGCACTGTATCTCTTAGCGGTATATCAGCTATATCCGCGTGGCACTTTTTCAACTGTGAAACGTGGAACACATCGTGAACTCCTGACAATCCTTCAGGCAATTCCAACTTATAAGCTACTTCTCACATACGCTCCAAAACCTTGTATGGTCCTACAAAACGTGGTGCTAACTTTCCCTTAACTCCAAAGCGCTTAACTCCCCGAAGTGGAGATACTCGAAGATAAACTCGGTCGCCGACTTCGTAAACTGTATCCTTGCATTTAGAATCTGCGTAGCTCTTCTGCCTGGACTGGGCTACCTTGAGCCTATCGCGAATCAATTTCACCTTCTGTTCAGACTCCTTAATCAGATCCGGTCCAAACAACTGGCGGTCTCCAACTTCATCCCACGACAATGGGGTCCTGCACCTCCTTCCGTACAAGGCTTCGAAAGGGGCCATCTTCAAACTGGATTGATAACTGTTGTTATAAGAGAACTCTGTGTATGGCAAATTCTCGTCCCAACTAGATCCATAATCTAGCGCACAAGCTCTCAGCATATCCTCCAAAATCTGATTGACTCTCTCGGTCTGTCCATCTGTGTGCGGATGGAAAGCTGTACTGAACTCTAGCCTGGTACCCAAAGTTTCATGCAACTGATTCCAGAACTTTGACGTAAATTGGGTTCCTCTATCTGATACAATGCTCCTTGGAAATCCATGCAGACATACGATCCTGGTCATGTATATCTTTGCCAACTTGGCACTAGTATAGGTAGTCTTCACTAGAATGAAATGAGCTACCTTTGTCAAACGATCGACTACAACCCATATCGAGTCATAGCCTGAACGAGTTCTGGGTAATCCTGTAATAAAATCCATGCCTAACTTATCCCACTTCCATTTGGGTATCGGCAATGGCTGTAGCAATCCTGCTGGCTTCTGATGCTCTGCCTTTACTCTCTGACATACATCACAAACTACTACATACTCCGCAATATCCTTCTTCATTCCGGTCCACCAGAAAGTATCCTTCAAATCCAAATACATCTTGATATTTCCTGGGTGAATCGAATATGGTGAATCATGGGCCTCTTGCAGAATCAACTTCCTGATCTCTGAATCATTAGGCACATAAACACGGTCTTCAAACCATAAGGTATCGTGCTCATCCTCACGAAATCCTTTAGCTTTTCCTTTGCTCATTTTCTCCTTAATAGAAGCAATCTCCTTGTCAGTCCTTTGAGATTCTCTGATCTTATCCATCAAAGTAGACTGAATCTTCAATGCTGCTACATAGATTCTTGGGACTATCTCCAAACATAGCTCACGAAGATTTTCGGCTAACTCCCTTGGTAAATCTCCCGTCATTAGGGTGTTGACATGACTTTTACGGCTCAGCGCATCGGCTACTACGTTAGCCTTTCCGGGGTGATAATGCAATCTCATATCATAATCCTTGATGAGCTCCAACCATCTCCTTTGCCTGAGATTCAACTCCTTCTGCGTGAAAATATACTTCAAACTCTTGTGATTCGTGTACACCTCACAATGATTTCCAATGAGAAAGTGTATCCAAGTCTTCAATGCATGCACTACGGCTCCTAACTCCAAATCATGCGTGGCATAATTTAACTCATGAGGCTTAAGCTGTCGTGAGGCATATGAAACAACTCTTCCTTCCTGCATGAGCACTACTCCAAGTCCTCGACATGAAGCGTCGCAATACACCACATAATCCTTGTTCTGATCTGGCAAAATCAACACTGGTGATGTAACCAAACGTTTCTTCAACTCCTAGAAACTGGCCTCACATTCCTCGGTCCATATGAACTTGGTATCCGTCTTCAACAACTCCGTCATAGGCTTCGCAATCTTCGAGAAATTTTCAATGAATCTCCGGTAGTATCCTGCAAGTCCAAGAAAACTCCGGATCTCTCCAACTGTTGTTGGCGCTTCCCAATTTGTCACAGTGTCAACCTTGGTGGGATCTACTGCTATACCTTCTCCGGATATAACGTGTCCGAGAAATCCAACTTCCTTCAACCAAAATTCACATTTGCTAAACTTGGCATATAACCCATGTTCTCTGAGTTTACCAAGTACCAAACGCAAATGCTCCTTATGCTCCTCTTCATTTTTAGAGTAAACCAGGATATCATCAATGAACACTATGACGAACTTATCCAAAAACTCCATAAATACTTTGTTCATCATGTTCATAAAATATGCAGGTGCATTAGTCAGACCAAATGACATAACGGTATACTCGTATAGCCCATACCTGGTGGTAAAAGCCATCTTAGGTATATCCTGTTCTGGAATCTTCAACTGATGGTATCCTGATCGCAGATCGATCTTGAAAAATACCTTAGCTCCTTGCAATCGATCAAACAGATCATTGATCATCGGTAGTGGGTACTTGTTCTTGATGTTACTTCATTCAATCCTCGATAATCAACAACCATCCTTAACGATCCATCCTTCTTCTCCACTAAAAGTACTGGCGATCCCCAAGGTGAAGAACTTGGGCGGATATATCCTTTATCCAGTAACTCCTTAATCTGCTTCTTAATCTCTTCCAAATCCTTTGCGGGCATCCTATATGGTCTCTTAGATATTGGCCCTGTGCCTGGCAAAAGCTCAATCAAAAACTCAATATCTCTATCCGGTGGCATGCCTCGCAACTCCTCTGGAAATACATCAGGGAAATCCTTCACTACTGGTACTTCCTCCTGCACAACTCCTGTTAACGAATTTACTTGAGTCCTTTTAGGCACATGCCGGGATACATACTTGATCCTTCTCCCTTCTGGGGTGGTAAGCAAAATTGACTTACTGGCGCAATCGATGTTCCCTCCATACATCGATAGCCAACCCATACCCAGAATTACATCCAAACCTTGTGATTCCAAAATGATTAAATCCGAAGGAAACACATGCCTACCTATACTCAATGGCACTTGAAAACATCCCTTACTGGTCATATACTCCGCTCCTGGTGAGCTTACTAACATAGGTGTTCTAGGAACCTTAGTGGGCAGATTATACTTATCCACAAATCCCCTTAATATGTATGAATGCGATGCACCAGTATCGAAAAGAACGATTGCAGTAAACGACTTAACCAAAAACTTATCGATTACTGCATCCGGCTGCTCTTCAACCTCCTCCATGTTAACGTGGTTCACCTGTCCCCTATTGAAAGGGTTCGGCTTCTTCCCAGAGCTTCCATTACCATTTCCATTCTGAGATTCAGGACATTCATTGGCATAATGTCCGGTCTTCTGGCACTTAAAGCAAGTGACTTGGCTCAGGTCTCTTTTGGCTGGGGTTGATGGGTTGGTACGGTTCTGGCCGTTGCTTCCCCCATTCCCATTACCATTCTTGGGGCCATTATGATTGTGCGAGCTACCTCGTCCATGGGTATGCTGAAAATGTCCTCCCGGTCTAGGGGTAAAACGTGGCTTCTACTGAGCTCCTGAATTGTACTTCCCTTGTCCATACTTCCTCTTGCGATTCTCAATCTGCTGATGCTTCCCTTCAATCATAAGAGCACGATCTACCAACTCCTGGTAGTTGTTGAAGGATGCTACCGTCAACTGCATGCTCAACTCATCATTCAGTCCTTCCAGAAACTTCTCCTGCTTAGCTGCATCCGTAGCAACGTCATCTGGGGCATAACGTGCTAGCTTATTAAAGTCCTCCACATACTGGCCAACTGTCCGTCCTCCTTGGTGCAAGTTGCGAAACTCACGCTTCTTCATGGCCATAGCTCCTGCTGAAACATGGGCAGTACGGAAAGCCTGCTGGAACTGGTCCCATGTGACAGTGTCAATAGGGAAAGTGGCGGTGAAATTCTCCCACCATGATGCTGCGGGTCCGTCAAGCTGATGTGCGGCAAACTTCACCTTTTTCGCATCTGTGCGTCCTGCTGTGGTCAACTCCCTTGCTGTCTTGCGGAGCAAATCATCTGCTAATATAGGCTTGGTGCTACTGGAAAACACCGGCGGATTCAGCCTAAGAAAACGGGCTAAGTGATCAACAGGTGGTGGTGGTGGGTTGTTGTTGTTGTTCCCCTGATTCTGATTCTGGACTAGCAACTGCATCAACGTATTCTGTTGCTGGATCAACTGAGTGAGCTCTGGTGGGAAGGTAAATCCGGGGTCACGTCTCGGAGGCATCTGAGGGTTTAGAAAAGATGAGACTTAAGAATAGAGAGGGGTCTAGAGAGAAAACACTACCCATATGCACATGAGGCAAAAGCAAACAATTCACTTCATTCAATCAAACAAGGGCATACAATTGATCTAACTATCGCAAAAGTGCCCGGACTACTATATTTACATGGTGGACTTCTACTACTGTTGGGATGGTCTACTAGAAATATTCTTCGGTTGCAGACTCCATGATATCTGCTCCTGCTTCATCAACATAGTCATCATCGCTATCATCTGGATCTGAGTCGGTGTCGTCGATGATGATGTAGTCTTCCGGGAGAATCTCCTTGGGTTCTTCGTCTTCTTGTACTGGTGTAGGGCCTCCCATAAATATTCTGATCTTCTTGATCAGATCGTCATTCTTCTCCACTATTACTTCGATTTCCTCTTCATAATATTCATGTGTAGCCTTGAGTTCTTCCTCCAGTTCCTTGATTCTTGTCCTCGCCTTCTTCAGATCTATCATGTCGGCACACATCTGGTTCTCCTGACGTCGAATGTGCTGGTTTAACTCCTGGATAAAAGCTGCAATTGATCTATCCTTCCTGGTGCTGATCATCTCCCAGTTCTCATCTCGGCGCTCACAAATCTGGTAGATAGTATCCTTGAGATCATTGCGGTAAACTTCTCCAATGCGTCCCATGGCGATGTGAGCTGCCATGCTCTTTCCTAGACTCCAAGTTGGTGCATCAAAGGAAAATTCTATCGGATCAGTGACTGGCATGAACGTCCTTCCTGGAACTTGAACTTGAATCATCCAGCGCTCCTCTTCAGGTAAAGTGGTGTTGTAGGTCCCGGTGAAGCTTGGTACTCCTATGTTCAGATATCCAGTGACTTCCTTCAAGTGACGTCCAAAGGGTGTATGTTCATCCGGTTGTGTGAACTTGTTCCTTGCATCCGCCATCCTAAAAGAGTAGAAAAGATGAGGAGTCAGAATGAGAAGAGTGAGTAGTGATCTAGGGCTTTAGCTCAGTGGTCGTGTCCTACAGTCAGCGTGTTCTCTGATACCATCTTGTAGCGAACAGACCTCAAACAGTCCAATCTCTATGCTCCGGTGTCATCCCTGGATCAGTAATGCTGACACCACACAGTACTTGAAGGATTTATAACAGAGTAGCAATCACACACTTATTACATCGAGTGTCTCAAAAGAGAGCTTATTACAATAAATATGGCTTAAGGCCATCTAATAACGATAACAGCGGAAGGCTTGGAAGATAAGTGAGTCCATCAACTCCAACGGCATCACTGAGTATAGAACCATGACCTAACGGCACCTTACTCGTCGTCTGAAAATTCTGCAACATGAATGTTGCAGCCCGAAACGGGTCAGCACATGGAATATGCTGGCAATGTAACACATAGAGAACAATGAAGGAATAAGGCTATACTACATGCATATTTGGCTGGTGGAAAGCTCTATGGTTACAGTTTTGCATAAAGCCAATTTTTTCCTACTGCAAAGGAATACATTTTATTTAACTATCATGGTGGTTGTTAAACATTGAGAGTGTAGACACCCTCTCAATCCCAATTAAACATCATCATTAAAACCCAACAAAATTAATTAGAGTAACATGATGAGATTCACATGATAATCCAAGAACTAGATACTCAAACTGTCCATAACCGAGGACACGGCTAACCATGATTAGTTTATACACTCTGCAGAGGTTTGCGCACTTTCCCCCACAAGACTCGATCTCCTCCGTTGGGATTCTTGCACTTCATGGTGTTTGAGAAACGATGACGGAGACATAGTCTTTCAGAAGCGCTAGCACCTTACGATCGGGTAGACCGTTACACCTACTTTCCCCTACATCTGCTAGTCTACCACTGTAAGAGTTCGCACAACTTAGTCAACTATGCTAGAGCCCATAGTAGCTTGTGGCTACACACGGAAGTTTCTAGTATGAATAATCTCATGATCCCTTTGATCCTGGGTGGCGGTCCAAAAGAAAAAACAGGCAATCACTGGAATACCCAGGTGCCTCAATCCACCCAGATGTGTATTTAAGTTGCCACCTTAGATAAACCATTAACTTAACAAACTCACATCTGTCATGGATACACTCACCCAATCCACGTCTACTAGCATAGCATGGCATAATAAGCAAACGTAGAAGTAACTCCCAAAGGTTTGATAATAACAGGTAATAGGTACTACCTCATCTACTTCCCAAACCCACAATTTAATTAGATCCTAATCATGCAATGTGTGAGGGTTGATCTAATGCAATAAAAACTGGGTAATAGGAAGTATGATCAAAGTGTTACTTGCCTTGCTGATGATCCGCAAAACCTAGCGATTCGAAGTAGCAAGCGGCGCACTCCGGGTACTCTATCGCAAACAAACAAGCATACAATAAGTACTCAACTAATGCACAGGTAAAACTCAAATAAGAGATCTAACCAGAAAGTTCAACTTAAGAACTTCGGTTGGCAAAAAGAATCAAATCGAACGAAGCAACGAAAAACAAACGGCAAAAGAAACAAGCTTCGTTTACTAATCTAGATATAGGTCGAATTTTACAGAGGCAAAAACTTGTTTGAGTTGGTTAAACGAAAAGAGGGTTTCAAGACGAAACTCCAGGCGCTTGAATCGCCTGATTCCGATAAACGAGCGAAAAGTTATACTAGAACGAAAATCGGATCAGAAATCGCGATCAGAAAAATCGCAGAATAAATCTGAGAAAAAGAAAAACGACGAACAGATTAACGAACGAACATTCGTTATCTGGATCTAAATGACGAACGCGTTCGTTAAAACAAAACGAACGAGCGAACGCTCGCTAATTAACTAAATCGAGAAGAAAAAACTGATCTATCTAAAAAACGAAACTAAAAAAACCAAAAATAAACCGGTGAAAACCAACGGTTTTCAAAAAAACAGCAGCGGCGGGGTGGCGACACGGCGACGACGGGCGGCGGCGCGGCAGCGGCGGCTGGCGGCGGCTGGGGCGGCGGGCGGCTCGGGCTAGGGTTTGGGGCGGCAGCTTGGGCTACTTCGGCCCAGGTGGCGCGCTATATAAAGCCCGCCCCCTAGGAGTCCGGGACAAACACGGCCCGAAGGTCGGTTCGGACTTTTTTTAAAAAAAATAGTTACACGCAGAAAAACAAACAAAAATAATAATAAATGGACTCCAAAATTCCCGAAATAAATTTTCCCCGGCTTCTAAAATCAAGCCGCACAGGATGAACATTTATTTGGGGCCTAAATGCAAATTTGAAAAACGTGCATTTTTCCTAAATTCAAATACAATAGCAAATAAAACCAAAATAAAATCTTATTTGATTTTATTATTAAATCCTCAATATTTCTTTATTTTGGAAAATTCATTTTATTCCCTCTCTCATATTTTGCAGCAGGCGGTCATCTTGACTGAAGGGGCTCTCCGGGAGAAGTATTTTCGAGAACCTAAAGTTGGAGTTAGTAAAATCGTTTATCCCGAGTAGAAGAGAGTTCAGAGTCCCAGAGTAAGATCGAGGAGTAAAAGATCCTAATACCACCCAAATGGCGACGTGGGCCCGTAAGGCACACAGCCATGTTAGTAAAAAGTTTTGTAATGTATAGACTCGACTTTGGCCAAGGAGTGTCGAAGGGGGATTCCTACAGGCAGTCGGCTCTGATACCAACTTGTGACGCCCCCGATTCAATCGTACACTAATCATACACGCAAATGTGTACGATCAAGATCAGGGACTCACGGGAAGATATCACAACACAACTCTACAAATAAAATAAGTCATACAAGCATCATATTACAAGCCAGGGGCCTCGAGGGCTCGAATACAAGAGCTCGATCATAGACAAGTCAGCGGAAGCAACAACATCTGAGTATACACATAAGTTAAACAAGTTTGCCTTAAGAAAGCTAGCACAAACTGGGATACAGATCGAAAGAGGCGCAGGCCTCTGCCTGGGATCCTCCTAAACTACTCCCGGTCATCGTCAGCGAGTTGCACGTAGTAGTAGGCACCTCCAGTGTAGTAGGAGTCGTCGTCGACGGTGGCGTCTGGCTCCTGGGCTCCATCGTCTGGTCGCAGCAATCGGGTATAGAAAGGGGGGAAAGAGGGAGCAAAGCAACCGGGAGTAATCATCCAAAGTACTCGCAAGCAAGGAGCTACACTACATATGTATGCATTGGTATCAAATGGAATGAGGGTATCATATGTGGACTGAACTGCAGAATGCCAGAATAAGAGGGGGATAGCTAGTCCTTATCGAAGACTATGCTTCTGGCCACCTCCATCTTGCAGCATGTAGAAGAGAACAGAAGGTAAGTCCACCAAGTACCATCATGTAGCATAATCCTACCCGGCAATCCTCCCCTCGTCACCCTATTAGAGAGCAATCACCGGGTTGTATCTGGCACTTGAAAGGATGTGTTTAATTAAGAAACCGGTTCTAGTTGTCATAAGGTCAAGGTACAACTCCAAGTCGCCCTGTTACCGAAGATCACGGCTATTCGAATAGATTAACTTCCCTGCAGGGGTGCACCACATTTCCCAACACGCTCGATCCCCTTTATCCGGACACACTTTCCTGGGTCATGCCCGGCCTCGGAAGATCAACACGTCGCAGCCCTACCTAGGCACAACAGAGAGGTCAGCACGCCGGTCTAAATCCTATGGCACAGGGGTCTGGTCCCATCCCCCATTGTACACCTGCATGTTGCGAGGGCGGCGGGTGAGCAGACCTAGCCTCCCTTATACAAGAGCAGGCGTTCCAGTCCAACCCGGCGCGCGCCGCTCAATCGCTGACGTCACGAAGGCTTCGGCTGATACCACGACGTCGAGTGCCCATAACTGTCCCCGCGTAGTTGGTTAGTGTGTATAGGCCAGTGGCCAGACTCAGATAAAATACCAAGATCTCATTAAACGTGTTATCTTGAAGTAACCGCGAACGCCGACCAAGGCCAGGCCCACCTCTCTCCTAGGTGGTCTCAACCTGCCCTGACGCTCTGCCTCGAAGTAACAGTCGGGGGCCGTCGGGAACTCAGGCCCACCACTACCTTGAAGGAGCCACCTTCCCCTTCAGCCCCCACATCAGAATCACTTGCGGGTACTCAACGAGCTGACCCGGCTTTAGTCACCACATGTGTCATGTATATAAAGTATATAGTATATACCCGTGATCACCTCCCGAAGTGATCACGGCCCAGTAATATAGCATGGCAGACGGACAAGAGTGTAGGGCCACTGATGGAACACTAGCATCCTATATTAAGCATTAGGATAGCAGGTAAAGGTATCAACAATTGTAGCAACAATGACAGGCTATGCAGCAGAATAGGATTAACTGAAAGTAGTAACAGGCTACACTACTCGAATGCAAGCAGTAGAGAGAGAATAGGTGATATCTGGTGATCAAAGGGGGGGCTTGCATGGTTGCTCTAGCAAGAAAGAGGGGTCGTCAACAGCGTAGTCGATCAGGGCACCAGCAGCGGCGTCAGTCTCGTAGTCTATCAGAGAGAAGAGGGGGGAGAAACAATAAATATAATGCAAACAGATGCATAGCGATGCATGACATGACAAGTAGCGGTGCTAGGGGTGCCCTAACGTGGTATGAGGTGGTATCGGTGAAGGGGGGAAACATCTGGGAAATTATCCCCGGTGTTTAGCATTTTCGGATGGATGAACTGGAGGGGGAAAGTTGCGTGTTCGCTATGCTAGGGATGCGTGGCGGACGAACAGGCTGCGTATCCGGATTCGTCTCGTCGTTCTGAGCAACTTTCATGTACAAAGTTTTTTCATCCGAGCTACGGTTTATTTTATATTAATTTTAAAAGATTTAAATCATTTTTAGGATTAACAGAATTAATTAAATCAAAAGGCATTTATGACATCATCATGACATCAGCGTGATGCAAGCAGTCAAAGTTGACCGTTGACCAGTCAACTAATGGGTGGGTCCCGCATGTCATAGGCTGTTATCTAATTGACAGTAGTTAGATTTACCAACAGGTTAATTAGGTTTAATTAACTAGATTAATTAAGTTAATTAATTACTTAATTAATTGTTGTTATTATTATTATTTTATTTCTTATTTTTTATGAAAACATTCTGGGCGTGGGGCCCATCTATCATAGGCCCGAGGGGCCTTAGCGGTTGCGGGCAACGGGCGCAACGGGCGACCCGAACGGGCGCACGCCCAGGTGCAGGCTGACCCGGGAGGGCACTGGAATAGGGGAGGCCGGTGGCCACGGCGTGGCCACGACCGAAGTGGGGCGAGGCCGCGGTGGTGCCTGCATTAGCCGGAGGCGGCGCTCGGCCACGGCCCAGCAGGAGCTGCGGCAGTGGCCGCGGGGAGGCTAGGCCGGAGCCACGGGGGGAGGCGAGCGGTGACCGAAGGTGGCGCAGAGGGGCGAGGCCACCGTGGCGACGGGGCATTGCAGCCCGCCTGGTCCCTGGCGCCGGCTGGGGCGGAGGAGGGCGCCGGCCAGGGCAAGGGACAGAGGAGGCGCGGCCGTGGCCGCGAACGGGCGAGGACTGGAGGGCGCAAGTCGGTGCGGTGCGGCCCGGTGCGAAGCACCGCGGCGAGCAGAAGTGGGGGGCGTGGGGCGCGGCCAGCGCGAGCGCGCGTGTCGCGCTGGATGCGGCCGGCGCGTGCGGTGGAGGGCAAGGCAGGGCTTGGTCGACGTGGGGCACGCCTGGCCAAACGCAGCACGGGCGAGGCGAGCGCCGGCGAGAGGGGACGAGGATAAGGAGGACCGGGGTCCTCACCGAGGGAGCGTAGGGCACGGGGCAGCGGTGCGTGAGGAGGGGGACGGGGACGAGGCGACGTAGGGGAGGCAGGCCAGCGGGGAGGAGGAAGCAAGCCGGCGGAGGAGCTCCGGGCGCCGGCGTCGACGTACAGGGGCGAGGGGATCGGGAATCCTCCCGATCCAGATCCAATCGAGGGGGAGAGTGGGGGAGCGAATGGGGCGACATGGGGAAACGGCTAGGGTTTCGGGGGTTATGGGGAGTGCGGGGGTGGCCAGCTGGGCTCTTGCCCAGTTGGGCTGGTGGCCTGCTTGGCCGAAGCCCGGGGGTTGTTTGCTTTCTCTTTTTTGTGTTTTGTTTTTTTTGCAAGTTTCTTTTCTTTTATTTATTTTCCTTTTCTGTTTTATTTCACTTAAATGTATTTAGGCATTTTCTAAAAAGGTGTTTGCTGCACTATAATTACCTATGCCAATTTTGGCACTGCCCGAACATTTTTGTTTCCATGTTTGAAGACATTTGTTTGGTTGTCATATTTTTAATGGATTTTTTGAATCGGTTTGAACTAACGAAAGATTAGCAACAGTAATCACAGATGACATGGCATCATTAGCATAGGTTCACTGTAGCATAATTATCCGGGCGTTACAGATGATGATGCCCATGACAAGGAGGATCGTCTCTCACAACTTGCTCTTGTCGTGGAGGATTTCCAATGTCTTCTTGCTCTTGTTGAACTTGAGGTTCTTGGCGAGGTTGTGGAGGAACTTGTCGAGCTTGACGATGCATGCGAATTTGATATATTCGTTCGTGAACTTCATCACGGAGCGCTTCTTGATGCTCACGAGCTTGTCGGCCTCGGTTGGCTATGGCTCGACTTGAATCTCGGAGGGCTCGTTGCGCCTCAAGTGCTTGAGGTTCTCGCAATTGTTGCTCTTGACGTTGTGCTTCGGCATCTTGTGCATCTTGGTGTAGGCGCGCTCGCTCTTCCTCTTCGTGTTGGCATTGGTGTTGCCGTTCTCGTGCTTGCGCAAAGGTAGCTTGGTTTTGATGATGTCATTGTTCTTGAGAGTTGTTGTCATGTAGAGGATTGCGGTTTGCTTGATGATCTTGGCATGCGACACGTCGAAGGAATATTCGATGTCGGTGTACTTGAGCCGGAGATGGTGTAGTCGGAGTGTTGAATTGAGCGACTCCGTCTTGATGAGGACGAAGTGGAAGAAGAGCGATTGAGCAACAAAGCACGAATCTCGTCCACCAAATGAGGACGTAGTCTTGGAACTCAAGGGATGCCATCGCGATCTTCTTCTCTTCTTCATAGTTGTGCAAGCGGAAGATTTTGTCGACCTTCAATGCCCATGAAAGGTACTCCTCGGGATAATTGCTTCCATTGAACTTGGGCATGGTGAACTTTAGCTTGCCGTAGCATTGCTCTTCATTGTGCTGGGGTCGGGGATGATGTGACGCCCCCTATTCAATCGTACACTAATCATACACGCAAATGTGTACGATCAAGATCAGGCTGGGCTCTTGCCCAGTTGGGCTGGCAGCCTGCTGGGCCGAAGTCCGGGGGGGTTGTTTCCTTTCTCTTTTCTGTGTTTTGTTTTCTTTGCAAGTTTCTTTTCTTTTATTTATTTTCCTTTTTTTCACTTAAATGTATTTAGGCATTTTCTAAAAAGGTGTTTGCTGCACTATAATTACCTATGCCAATTTTGGCACTGCCCGAACATTTTTGTTTCCATGTTTGAAGACATTTGTTTGGTTGTCATATTTTTAATGGATGTTTTTAATCGGTTTGAACTAACGAAAGATTAGCAACAGTAATCGCACATGACATGGCATCATTAGCATAGGTTCACTATAGCAAAACTATCCGGGCGTTACAAATCTCCTCCACTACAAGAAATCTCGTCCCGAGATTTAAGAGGTAGTGAAAGGGGGAAGGTTTAGTTACGAAATTCCAACGGATCTTCTCGGCCTTGGTTACTCTTCTCGAAGAGGTCGATCCATTAAGTTGATGCCTTCATTCCTCTTCTCCAGGTCATCATGCTGAAGTTGTCGTCCTTCCTTCAGGATCTTCACCGTACTTACGAAAGGTTAAGAGGGGAAAACTCTATAAGGATGGATTCTAACAGGATTGAGCATCAGACGGTTAACTCGGGGGAAGAAGCATAAGTATCTCTCGAATTGAAACTTAAGAAGATATCGAGAGCAAAGTAAGAAGGTACCATGAGAAGTTTCAAATGGATAGGCAATGGTTCGATGTCTGAAACCAAGTGCGAAAGGGGTCCAGAGCAACGAGATTAAGTATTGCGTCTGTTACGAAAATAGATCACTAGGAAGGTGGCCCGTGAATTACATACGAGGCCACGCGCGAGGAAAAACCTTGGGAACAAGGAGTGTACAGGAGAGTCGGGTTTCGATCCTGTGGAACTGTGGGTTATGGGCCCACCATGTGGTTAAAAGTAGGAAGGTCGGTGATATCTTGCATGGTCATGATAGCAAGGCATGTCAGAGGATAGCTTGTCGATTATGTCGGCAACAACGTCGATACCAAGGGCGAGGGACGAAGAGAACCATTTTCCTGCGCGTTGAACGAGGCAGACCAGTAGGCAAAGTTCTCGTCCATCGGTGGTTACCGGAATGTCATCAACAAAAGTAACAGGGTCTTTCTGACAGAATGGTACAACGAGGTGTTTACATAAGCAGGGACTATATTACTGCCTGTAGGAATATATTACTGCTTATATAACAGAGATCACAAGAAGGTTTAAGAAAACCATTGGAAAGGAAAAGTGATTATCAGGTTTAAACAGAACAACGGAAAGGAAAATGTGTTTAAACACATATCTCAAAGGTATATCCTTCCCAAGGACAAGCAGAGCATGATATCCATGAAAGGATATAATGTAGAAAACTCTTTAGGTAAGGTGAGAGAAATTTCATGACATTACCCATACAATGGTGTTTGGATAATTGAGTGAGAAACATTTAGCATTGGGTTTCAAATGTTCTTTGTCGAAAATTTGGTGTACCACAGACATGCTTCGAGATAGCGTTGGCGTGGTATTCAAGCAAAGGTCAGACTTTGGATACACAAAGGATCCATCGGGAACAATTTGTAGAATAAGTCTTACAATTTCCTCATGGAAGAATGGATAACCTTGCAGAAAAGGAAACTGACAACAATAGGTCCTCCGGCCAGGTGTGCTAGGCATGACATCACCTTACCGGGTCATATAAAGACAAATGGTATAACTCTTGGAAATATGTTCCAACCATCATATCTGACCGAGATTCAGATCTGATCAGTGTTAGGATACCTAAGACTCAGGATGCCTGAGAAGAAAGGGTGCAACAAAAATTGATGAGATGTCATTGTAAACTTCTCGGGAAATGAACTATGGAAGCGAGTTCCGAACAAGGGTTCATCACTAAATCAAGGAGAGGTGAGGAGGTGACTGATTGACTCAGCGACAATTCATTGAGATTTTCAAAAGCTGGATTTCCACACTTATGTGAACAAGGGGATAATGTAGAAAACTCTTTAGGTAAGGTGAGAGAAATTTCATGACATTACCCATACAATGGTGTTTGGATAACTGAGTGAGAAACATTTAGCATTGGGCTTCAAATGTTCTTTGTTGAAAATTTGGTGTACCACAGACATGCTTCGAGATAGCGTTGGCGTGGTATTCAAGCAAACGTCAGACTTTGGATACACAAAGGATCCATCGGGAACAATTTGTAGAATAAGTCTTAAAATTTCCTCATGGAAGAATGGATAACCTTGCAGAAAAGGAAACTGACAACAATAGGTCCTCCGCCCAGGTGTGCTAGGCATGACATCACCTTACCGGGTCATATAAAGACAAATGGTATAACTCTTGGAAATATGTTCCAACCATCATATCTGACCGAGATTCAGATCTGATCAGTGTTAGGATACCTAAGACTCGGGATGCCTGAGAAGAAAGGGTGCAACAAAAATTGACGAGATGTCATTGTAAACTTCTCGGGAAATGAACTATGGAAGCGAGTTCCGAACAAGGGTTCATCACTAAATCAAGGAGAGGTGAGGAGGTGACTGATTGACTCAGCGACAATTCATTGAGATTTTCAAAAGCTGGATTTCCACACTTATGTGAACAAGGGGATAACATTTGTCGGATCAAATGATATAATGATGTATGCTCGAAGAAAACATACACAATTAAACATTGGCTGAAAAGTGCACCCGAAAATATGGACTAGGTAGCACGATCAATGTTTGAATGATGATTCAATAAGCAATAGACTTAGAATGAGGCTATCGACCATTAAGGTCAAAGCAATAGGATTGCTAGAATTTTTGAATTTTACACATCACAGACCATTTGGGGGTATTCTGGTTAGAAACAACACGAGAAAGAATGGCGATGGTGGGAAGTATCACTGTACCAAGAATTCTTAGGAGGTGGGGCAATCCTCACAACATTCTTGGCATAAAAGATAGTAATACCCCAAGGTAAAGAAGAACAAATGCTGGTTAGCAAGGGACTCAAGATTCAATCCAAAACATGAACACATTTGTGTTGAGGGAAGACAAGGATGTTGTCGATGATAACACAAATCATCAAGGGGCAAGGATGGTATTTCTCACCATGAATTAGATTGATATCCTGGAAAAGCTCAGAATGTTGATGAGGATCACGACACATTTGTCGAGAGAGTTCGTGAAGATGTAATCGATCGGTGATGACATCAAGTCAAAGGAATGATGAAGCAAAAGGTAATTGGAACCAAGGGTACGATAAAAACTCGAAATCAAGTTTGTTGTTCAAGAAGAAATGATAAGATGAGGAAGGTCGACGTAAGATTAGCTCACCGTTGAAATTTGTGCTCCGGGAAGGACCAGGTAGCACAGTTAAAATCGGCATGACAAGGATATAGCCAAGCAGGCTAGGAATGACGTGATCGAGTTCAAACTCGTAAGTAATGCAGGTTACCAAGAGCTGATTAATCACGGTGAGGACTTGAGTCAGTTATTGGTGTCTTTGAGTGTTTAAAAAAACTCAGAGCCCATGAAAAATTGGAATCAATGAGAATGTGGTTCCATGATACCATGATAATCTCGAGATACCATGGGGTAATACTCGACAACAGATCAAAGCAGAGGTTGGACTAGGGAAATGCTCTGTAGAAGACAAGTGCTCAAACTTGCATGAGAAATGGAATCAAGGAGAAACATGGTCAGAACCACGTCCACAGATACAAGATGAACTTATAACAAGGGGATAATTATTTTAAGAGAAGCTTCCATGATAAGGTATACATTGGGTCCATGGGCATGAACACAGGGTTCAAGGTCGACTCCCACTTGTTCAACGTATAAACTTTCATTTTACTTCTCGCTTTTGATGAGGTTGTAGTGTAGAAATTTTATCTGGTGAAACAACAGAAGAGTATGACTCACGAAAACTTTCGGGTTCGTACGGTTTGGGGAAGGCATAGGTTCAACCCATCGAGGCATCTTAGGAGCATATACCACAATTTCAGGAATAAATAACACAAGCTCGATAGTAGAGCATGCTAGAGAAAATAGAGGATAGATTTACCAAAGGCATTAAGTATCCGAGGAAAGGCTCACAAGCTTATAGAATATGGAGGACGTTGTTAGATAAAATCCAACAAAGGATCTGGTGGTCCACAGGGGATCTGATGTGAGCATCGGTACTCAACCAGAGGAAGAAGGAATGCAAGGAGATCAGTTTATGGAAACAACTGACTAACGCAAAGTTCAAATGCAAAGGAATTATCAATTTGAATACAAGGGATCAGAAGCAATGCTCTGATTAGGGATCGATAAGTTGAATATCCTTAGGGGTACAATCGATGGCAGAATTTAATTGGTCGGGATCCAGCTCATGTTTAAAATGACGTCTGAGCCAGAAGGATGAATTCTAGGATCTGATTGAGGATTGCGTGCATTCGCAACACATTGTATCAATGGAACCAAATGATAAAGACAGGAATGCCAATAAGATTACGAGACATATGGGATTAACCATAATGCAAGCAAGCAAGAATTTCAAGAGCAATAGGCTACTCAGGATATTCGGAAGACCGAATGGTATTTCGAAGACTTTTGCGAAACACATGAACAACTGGGAATGTGCAGATGCTCGATAAGTGCAAGGAATTATCCGTCGGGGTATTTCTGCGGCAAGGAACTACAAGGTAGAGGCACAAAGTATTCTCGGGGTATCTTGTAATAACAAGATCGACTAGGAATAAAGGCAAGAACGATAGGTGTAAGTATTTATTCATAGGGATATTTCGGTGGTAAGGAATTGCAAAAGCAACAGGCACAAGGTTCGGGGAAACATCGAAGAGTATCTTCAAAATTTTCTGGTGCAGCAGGCGGACATCTGGACTGAAGGGGCTCTCCGGGAGAAGTATTTTCGAGAACCTAAAGTTAGAGTTAGTAAAATCGTTTATCCCGAGTAGAAGAGAGTTCAGAGTCCTAGAGTAAGACCGAGGAGTAAAATATCCTAATACCACCCAAATGGCGACATGGGCCCGTAAGCCACACAGCTATGTTAGTAAAAAGTTTTGTAATGTCTAGACTCGACTTTGGCCAAGGAGTGTGGAAGGGGGATTCCTACAGGCAGTCGGCTCTGATACCAACTTGTGACGCCCCCGATTCAATCGTACACTAATCATACACGCAAATGTGTACGATCAAGATCAGGGACTCACGGGAAGATATCACAACACAACTCTACAAATAAAATAAGTCATACAAGCATCATATTACAAGCCAGGGGCCTCGAGGGCTCGAATACAAGAGCTCGATCATAGACAAGTCAGCGGAAGCAACAACATCTGAGTATACACATAAGTTAAACAAGTTTGCCTTAAGAAAGCTAGCACAAACTGGGATACAGATCGAAAGAGGCGCAGGCCTCTGCCTGGGATCCTCCTAAACTACTCCCGGTCATCGTCAGCGAGTTGCACGTAGTAGTAGGCACCTCCAGTGTAGTAGGAGTCGTCGTCGACGGTGGCGTCTGGCTCCTGGGCTCCATCGTCTGGTCGCAGCAATCGGGTATAGAAAGGGGGGAAAGAGGGAGCAAAGCAACCGGGAGTACTCATCCAAAGTACTCGCAAGCAAGGAGCTACACTACATATGTATGCATTGGTATCAAATGGAATGAGGGTATCATATGTGGACTGAACTGCAGAATGCCGGAATAAGAGGGGGATAGCTAGTCCTTATCGAAGACTACGCTTCTGGCCACCTCCATCTTGCAGCATGTAGAAGAGAACAGAAGGTAAGTCCACCAAGTACCAACGTGTAGCATAATCCTACCCGGCAATCCTCTCCTCGTCGCCCTGTTAGAGAGCGATCACCGGGTTGTATCTGGCACTTGAAA
The DNA here is from genome assembly GCF_056163025.1 of Triticum urartu. Taxonomy (NCBI): domain Eukaryota; kingdom Viridiplantae; phylum Streptophyta; class Magnoliopsida; order Poales; family Poaceae; genus Triticum; species Triticum urartu. Next base: position 264,821,091 of record NC_141878.1, on the reverse strand, counting down.
GGGTGTGTTTAATTAAGAAACCGGTTCTAGTTGTCATAAGGTCAAGGTACAACTCCAAGTCGTCCTATTACCGAAGATCACGGCTATTCGAATAGATTAACTTCCCTGCAGGAGTGCACCACATTCCCAACACGCTCGATCCCCTCTGTCCGGACACACTTTCCTGGGTCATGTCCGGCCTTGGAAGATCAACACGTCGCAGCCCTACCTAGGCACAACAGAGAGGTCAGCACGCCGGTCTAAATCCTATGGCGCAGGGGTCTGGGCCCCTCGCCCATTGCACACCTGCACGTTGCGAGGGCGGCTGGTGAGCAGACCTAGCCTCCCTTATACAAGAGCAGGCGTTCCAGTCCAACCCGCGCACGCCGCTCAGTCGCTGACGTCACGAAGGCTTCGGCTGATACCACGACGTCGAGTGCCCATAACTGTCCCCGCGTAGTTGGTTAGTGCGTATAGGCCAGTGGCCAGACTCAGATAAAATACCAAGATCTCGTTAAACGTGTTATCTTGAAGTAACCGCGAACGCCGACCAAGGCCAGGCCCACCTCTCTCCTAGGTGGTCTCAACCTGCCCTGTCGCTCCGCCTCGAAGTAACAGTCGGGGGCCGTCGGGAACTCAGGCCCACCACTACCTGGATGGAGCCACCTTCCCCTTCAGCCCCCACATCAGAATCACTTGCGGGTACTCAACGAGCTGACCCGACTTTAGTCACCACATGTGACATGTATATAAAGTATATAGTATATACCCGTGATCACCTCCCGAAGTGATCACGGCCTAGTAGTATAGCATGGCAGACGGACAAGAGTGTAGGGCCACTGATGGAACACTAGCATCCTATACTAAGCATTAGGATAGCAGGTAAAGGTATCAACAATTGTAGCAACAATGACAGGCTATGCAGCAGAATAGGATTAACCAAAAGTAGTAACATGCTACACTACTCTAATGCAAGCAGTAGAGAGAGAATAGGTGATATGTGGTGATCAAAGGGGGGGCTTGCCTGGTTGCTCTGGTAAGAAAGAGGGGTCGTCAACAGCGTAGTCGATCAGGGCACCAGCAGCGGCGTCAGTCTCGTAGTCTATCAGAGAGAAGAGGGGGAAGAAACAATGAATATAATGCAAACAGATGCATAGCGATGCATGACATGACAAGTAGCGGTGCTAGGGGTGCCCTAACGTGGTATGAGGTGGTACCGGTGAAGGGGGGGAAACATCCAGGAAATTATCCCCGGTGTTTAGTGTTTTCGGACAGATGAACCAGAGTGGGAAAGTAGCGTGTTCGCTGTGCTAGGGATGCGTGGCGGACAAACGGGCTGCGTATCCGGATTCGTCTCGTCGTTCTGAGCAACTTTCATGTACAAAGTTTTTTCATCCGAGCTATGGTTTATTTTATATTAATTTTAAAAGATTTAAATCATTTTTAGGATTAACAGAATTAACTAAATCAAAAGGCATTTATGATGTCATCATGACATCAGCGTGATGCAAGCGGTCAAAGTTGATCGTTGACCAGTCAACTAATGGGTGGGTCCCGCATGTCATAGGCTGTTATCTAATTAATAGTAGTTAGATTTACCAGCAGGTTAATTAGGTTTAATTAACTAGATTAATTAAGTTAATTAATTACTTAATTAATTAATTGTTGCTGTTGTTGTTATTATTATTATATTTCTTCTTTGTTTTATGAAAACGTTATGGGCGTGTGGCCCATCTGTCATAGGCCCCAGGGGCCTTAGCGGTTGCGGGCAACGGGCGCAACGGGCGACCCGAACGGGCGCACGCCAAGGTGCAGGCTGACCCGGGAGGGCACCGAAACAGGGGAGGCCGGTGGCCACGACCGAAGCGAGGCGAGGCCGCGGTGGTGCGCGCAGCAGCCGGAGGCGGCGCTCGGCCGCGGCCCAGCGGGAGCTGCAGCAGTGGCCGCGGGGAGGCTAGGCCGGAGCCACAGGGGGAGGCGAGCGGTGACCGAAGGTGGCGCAGAGGGGCGAGGACACCATGGCGACGGGGCGCTGCAGCCCGCCTGGTCCCTGGCGCTGGCTGGGGTGGAGGAGGGCGCCGGCCAGGGCAAGGGACAGAGGAGGCGCGGCCGTGGCCGCGAACGGGCAAGGACGGGAGGGCGCAAGCCGGTGCGGTGCGGCCCGGTGCGAGGCACCGCGGCGAGCGGAAGTGGGGGGGCGCGGGGCGCGGCCAGCATGAGCGCGCGTGTCACGCGGGACGCGACCGGCGCGTGCGGTGGAGGGCAAGGCAGGGCTTGGTCGACGCGGGGCACGCCTGCCCGAACACAGCACGGGCGAGGCGAGCGCCGGCGAGAGGGGATGGGGAGAAGGAGGACCGGGGTCCTCACCGAGGGAGCGTAGGGCATGGGGCAGCGGTGCGTGAGGAGGGGGACGGGGATGAGGCGACGTAGGGGAGGTAGGCCGACGGGGGAGCTCCGGGAGCCAGCATCGACGTACAGGGGCGAGGGGATCGGGAATCCTCCCGATCCAGATCCAATCGAGGGGGGAAGTGGGGGAGCGAGTGGGGCGACGTGGGGAAACGGCTAGGGTTTCGGGGGTTATGGGGAGTGCGGGGGTGGCCGACTGGGCCGAAGCCCGGGGGGTTGTTTCCTTTCTCGTTTTTGTGTTTTGTTTTCTTTGCAAGTTTCTTTTCTTTTATTTATTTTCCTTTTCTGTTTTATTTCACTTAAATGTATTTAGGCATTTTCTAAAAAGGTGTTTGCTGCACTATAATTACCTATGCCAATTTTGGCACTGCCCGAACATTTTTGTTTCCATGTTTGAAGACATTTGTTTGGTTGTCATATTTTTAATGGATTTTTTGAATCGGTTTGAACTAACGAAAGATTAGCAACAGTAATCGCAGATGACATGGCATCATTAGCATAGGTTCACTGCAGCATAATTATCCGGGCGTTACAGATGATGATGCCCTTGACGAGGAGGATCGTCTCTCGCAACTTGCTCTTGTTGTGGAGGATTTCCAATGTCTTCTTGCTCTTGTTGAACTTGAGGTTCGTGGCGAGGTTGTGGAGGAACTTGTCAAGCTTGACGATGCATGCGAATTTGATATATTCATTCATGAACTTCATCACAGAGCGCTTCTTGATGCTCACGAGCTTGTCGGCCTCGGTTGGCTATGGCTTGACTTGAATCTCGGAGGGCTCGTTGCGCCTCAAGTGCTTGAGCTTCTCGCAATTGTTGCTCTTGACGTTGTGCTTCGGCATCTTGTGCATCTTGGTGTTGGCGCGCTCGCTCTTCCTCTTCGTGTTGGCGTTGGTGTTGCCGTTCTCGTGCTTGCGCAAAGGTAGCTTGGTTTTGATGATGTCGTTGTTCTTGAGAGTTGTTGTCGTGTAGAGGATTGCGGTTTGCTTGATGATCTTGGCGCACGACACGTCAAAGAGTATTCGATGTCGGTGTACTTGAGCCGAAGATGGTGTAGTCGGAGTGTCGACTTGAGCGACTCCGTCTTGATGAGGACGAAGTGGAAGAAGAGCGGTTGAGCAACAAAGCATGAATCTCGTCCATTCTTGCATCATTCTCTTGCTTGTGGTTGTCGAGCTTGTTGTCGAAATAGTCCCTTGTACGTTGCTCGGAGAGTCGCAAGTCGGTGGCGAGGTTGTCGATGCGTTCTCTCATTGCTTGTTGCTCTTGATGCAAAGCACGTTGTGCACCAAAGAGGTGGCTCTTTGTGACGTAGGAGGTCATGTTGTCGTCTTGCTTGAAGAAGAGTGGGTTGGTAGAAGTACTTGGCCTATCCATCATTCCAAACAAATATGTGAGTGGGAGAAAGAGAAGAACTTATGCCAAATGTACCTTGACCGATGTTGAAGATGGATCAATGATCACTCAATGTGGAACAAGGAAATATCACAATTGGTACCAATTCTTGTCGGTTTCTCACAGGTACACAAGTAAAAGCTTATGGTGGAGCTCGGTTAGGATGGTGGCACAAAATTTGATGCAATTATTAGTGAGCTTCAATAATGTTGGAAAATATTCACAAATTTGCAATGCAACAAGTAGACCAATAGCAAAATATGGTACACAGAAACACACACGCAAAGAGATAAATGGGGTCATGCAAGCAAGGATGAGCCAAAATGTGGAATCCACGAAAATGCTCTTGTTGCACAACACTAGAGTGACACTAGCATGATTGCAATAGGCAGATACGAAGACTTGTGCCCAACCTACTAAGCAAAAATGCAATGACTTCTATCCCAAGTATGCTCTATATATGTATGGTATTCCGATAATATGATCCAAGATGATCTAGTATGACAAACTTAATGTTGTATGATGCTATGGTTCTTGCTTAAAAGCTCTTTGCTTATCTTTCCCTTTTGCTTAAAAGCTTGTTTGGCTCTGTCTCTTTTGAGCTCTTTTCTCATGCAATGCTTTACGAACCAAGATAGCAATTGTGTATGCGATGACAACTTTGTGACACAAGAGATGATACCAAGATATGCACCAATGCTATTGTATGTATGCTATGGGAAGTATGAACACTAATGTGCACAAGTGACGTTGCCGGCAATACTCAAAGGCTAGTCTCGATGGGTAAGCTACGCAAAAAGTAAGGCTATGGGGTTATCAATGCAATGATAAGAATGTAGAATGATATCACGATACCAAGATGATGTTTACCATTGATGTTGGTTGTAAGTAAGCAAGAACGGTTGACGGTGTTGATGACGAGTCTGTGGCGAAGATGAGCGGTGGTAGTGTCGATGTTGAACCGTTCCTAGTTAGCCGAAACACCCTAGGAAACGATGAAACCACACCTCAACTTGTCAAAGACCAAAATGTGTCAAAATCATGTCGAAGAGTGTAGCGGGTCAACGTAAGGTGGTTGCGGAAAGTGGTGGTGGTATGGGAATGCGTATGCGGAAGTGGGGCGGTGGCTGAAAATTTTCGAGGGGAGAAAAATTCAGTTTCATCAGGAAATTACGGACGTCAGGGGAATTGTGGTCGCCCGGTCGTCGGACGTCCGGAAGCTGTCGGACGTCCGGTGCCTGTGCGATTTCGAGCACGGGATGAACTGCTAGGGTTCTTCGAGGAGAGGTCGAAATCCGTCGAATTCGGGCGAGTTTGTGGATGAAAAAGGTGGAGACGAAAGGGAAAAGCTAGATCCATTCAAAGCAAAGCAAATCAATGGATCAAATCCAACAAAATTTCATCACACCAACAAATCACAAAAAAAAATTGGGGCTATTTTTGTGGGGAATTTTCGAATTTAGGACAAAATCAACAAAATGAGGCTAGAAAACACGACGGGGAGGCTCCGAAATCGTGATCAACGTGGCTCATGATACCAAGATGATGTAGAGTGGAACCCTATTCGGCCGATCTTTCACGAAAGAAGCGGATCCCGCGATGAACATGAAGAACACGAGGAGAAACACGAGGAGAAACACGAGGGGAAACACAAGGGGGAACACGAGAGAATCGCTCAAACCAACAAGAATGATCACACATATGCTAGGTCCTCGAACACAAAAGAGATCACATGATCCAAAGTCAACACGGGACGATACATAAGGTAACCGGTCTTCTCCAAAGGAGGTCTTGATGGGGCCACCCAAAAAGGGGGTCTTGAATCCAAGGGGATCTTCTCCGTAGAGGGGTCGCGGTCTCTCTCGAGGAGTTGATCCGTATGGATGATCGAGGCTCTATCTCACAAATGAGCTATCACAACGCTACCCTAGCTAGGAGGAGGGAGAGGTCTATTTATAGTCGTAGTACAAAAGGGGGTAAAGTGAAGGGGTACATGGGCCTCAGCCCGCAACTGGACATAGCCACGGGTCGGACGTGTGGTGGGCGTCGGACGTTCGGAGGCTCGGGACGGTCCGAACGTCCGTAGATCTTTGGACTTTTGTAAATTATGTTCTGTCGCCGTGGCATCGGACGTCCGTAGGAGTCTGGTCGCCGGTCGTCCGGTCTTCCTCGGACTTCCAGTATTTTCGCTCTGTTGGTGTGGCGACGGTCGTCCGGAGAGGCTCGGTTGTCCGAGGCCTGGGAGATGTCGGTCCTCTGGTCCTGGTCGGACGTCCGGCCGCTGTAGCTTTTGTTGGCCTGATTTCCTTGGGCTGGCGTGACCTTCAGGGGCCGGACGTCCGGTCTGGAGCAGACGTCCGGTGGCTGTAGCTTCATTTGCAGCACTTTTCTTGTTCCTCATACTTGGCGTCCTCGTCGTCTTACCCGTTGGATGTAGCTGCTCCTTGGCCTTCTCCCAAGTACATGATCACACATAGTGTTTCCACTTGAGGTAGCAGCCATGTCTCATGCATAGAAAGTGGTAATTCGGAAAGGAGCGAGTTCACCTTATCTTCGATAGCCTTTGCTCATGCTCTTGTCATTGGTCCAAGTGGTGTCGTGGGAGACGTAGGTAGGTCCATGGGGATGACCTTGGGATGCTCCGCATCATTAATCATGTAGGATCGAAGATGGCACGTCACTCTATTAGTATACTTTGGAAATCATGCAAACCAAATAGGCATGTAAGTGTTCAAAACTGAATGTAGGCACTAATACGTTCTCTTCTTTTGTAGATAAGATTAGCCCGGTGGTGGATAATGTGATACAATATAACAATCACATCAAATGCCTTGATCTGCATCTCTCATAAGTAACTTTGAACTCCTACCGAGGTAGCTTACCGGATATTATATTCGCAAGGTTCTTTGTTGTCAGAGCAAGGGTGCTAAAGGTAATGAGGTTTACCCTACATTTACTTTGCAAAAAAGAATGGTTTGTTGATCAGTGCTGGTAGCTGCGGAAGAATGGAAAAGGCTCCGAAGAAGCTGGATTACATTTTGGAACTTCAGTTGACAGAGTAATCGGAAGTCATTATGTCAAGCCCATACATGACTTGTCAATGGTTGATCCGTTTGCAGAAATGATGAGGTTTCGAAACAAGCCTTACAAGTGGTAATATCAGTTTGAACCTCTCTTATGTCCATGTTCAGCTGATCAGCGCGAGCGTCTGCAGCTGCATGAGCTGAATTTCATTTCTAATATGAGTTTGAACCTTGTAATTTTCAAATTTGAGCCATATAACTTTGGAATTTGAACGTTGTAATATTTTTGGATTTTGTGGTACAGTCGTTGAAATGGCATCGTACGAGACTCGTGTATTAGTAGTACTATTTTGACCTTAATATGCAATGCACTTAGATTTTATTTACCATTCGCGAGTGTGTTTCCCTTATCGATCTCATTGCAAATGATCTGTATAGCTTACTCGACTGCAATCTTCAACATTATTGCACACAATTGGTTTCTTCAACTATGTGCCCTGTAAAGCATAGAATTAATTATCGCACTCGAGTGTGCATCATTACCCTTCTATGTAACTTTGACCTCACCACCCACTGTTAAACTTATGCTCGAAGTAGTTCCGCACACTTCATTTTTCCAAAGCTTTTTGCCAATAAACGTCCACGATTTATCCCTCTTCTAGCCGATGTGTGGCCAAACTAGCTGAGCGGGAAGCTTGTGCGGTTGCGCGCGGTAACCTGGGCGGTTGCGCGGGAACAGGCTCACCAACTATACATCTGGCACCTCTTCGAGCCCATGCGTGGTCAAACGAAACGCCTGTGGGGTGCTCAAGCATGCACTGGAATCCTTCGCTGTGAACGCGGTGACAAGACGTGACGATTACAGGCCAATCGACCCCATTTTATTATAGTGGCCATTTAACCCTTGTGTCTCTTCAACCTTTCGATCACGCCCCAGTATTGCAAGAAGCACACCCACCAAGACAAATTCTTGAGGGTATCATGCGCGGCTCCAATGACGCTCCGAGCGGCTGCCGATGACGAGCAGCAATTCACCATGCATGCCGTGGTGGACACCCACAGAAGGTTCACGAAGCTCTCAGTGGTGTACACCAACAACCCGGTCTGGGTGGAACACTCCATCCACACCATGGAGTTGTTGCTTGCTGAGGAGAAGTACAAGATGGTCGGGTTCGACCTCAAGTACACCCGCGCTTGTGCGTAATCACGTCCTCGTCTACCACTACTGCCTGGCCACAAGTCCTTGCGAGCGTTTCACCAGGTTTGCCAACAGTCCCCAATACATGTTCGCTACGATGGACATCACCAATAATGTAAAGGTACTCAAGAATTCGGGCATCGCCTGCCAGAATCTTGTCGACATCCAAGGCCAATACAAGATCTGGGGCAGCAAGAAGTATGAGAAGGACTCACTGGTTCACCTCGCCGAGGCCAACATCGACCCCTACTATAGAGACAAGAAGGATTCCTGCAACAAGGACAAGTGTGCATGGCACTCGGCCTGGATGGAGAAACTCGACAAAGCTCACGTCATGTACGCGGCCAAGGAGGCATACACGAGCTACAAGATATACAAGCAAATCGTTGACATGACGAAGTGCCTCCTTCCCCAAAATGGCCAAGGATCCAGCCAGAAGCAGAGCAATGGCAAGCGTCGTCACAACAAGAAGTAGATGATTAGATGCTCGAGTCTCCTAGTTGAGTATGCATGTAATTGCTTACTTTGATGTGTGCAAATGTTATGTGTCCAGTCACTTATGTGATTATATGCTTAATTTGTTCATGCAATCATGTTCTCATAAGTATATATGTTGATGTTCTGTAGATAGAGCGTATATATTGTGCATACAGAGCAAATCACATCGCACACAGACTACACAGTGGAACCCGTCGGTGATGATTTCACCAATTGCTCACAATTGTATACCAACAAGCGTTTGCCCACAACACACACGTCTTGTGAATAGGAATCATCTGTGTTGTTATCGGTCTTCCCACACATTTTTGATTACTGACCTATTTGTCGTGTATCACACACATCTTGTTAAGTTGACCCGTTTCTGTTGTGTTGCCTAATCGAAAACAGTTCATCCAAGTGAACTGTATGTCGTATATCGCACACACCTTGATCTGGCCGATCGTTTCTATTGTGTTGCCTAATCACAAACATCATCTGAGTGAACTATATGTTGTATATCGCACACACCTTCAGCTGTCTGACCTTTTCTGCTATTATGCTCATCGCAAACAGTTCATTCGAGTGAACTGTATGCCACTCATCGCACACGCATTTATAATCTGAATCTTGTTTGATGTCTCCATCGCAAATGTTTTGTATCTTTTTTGACGGTTTAATTACATCATTGTTTGCAATTAATGCACCACACACAGTTTCGTCGAAGGATCTCTAGTTATATTGTCGCGTTTGGACCATCCTGCAGTAGTGTAAGTAAATAGAAGTGTGATGATCACCATTATTCATTGTTAGTGCATTGTCCCAAGTGAGGAAATAAAAAAAAGGACCAAAGAGAGCCTAGAAAAAAGTGGCCAAAAAGAGCCCATCAAAGAAAAGAAAAGGAAAAAGAAAAAATGAGAAAAATGAGAGAAAAGAGAGAAGCGGCAATGTTACTATCTTTTTTCACACATGTGCTTCAACATAGCACAATGTTTTTCATATGGAGAGTCTCCCATGTAGTCACTTTCAAATAACTAGTGGTAATTTTTCATTATAGAACTTGGCTTGTATATTCCGATAATGGACTTCCTCAAATGCCTGAGGTCTTCTAGAGCAAGCAAATTGGATGCCTACCCACTTAGTTTTCTTTTTGAGCTTTCATACACTTATAACTCTTAGTACATATGTTGCATGGCAATCCCTACTCCTTGCATTGACATCAATTGATGGGCATCTTCATAGCCCGTTGATTAGCCTCGTCGATGTGCGACTTTCTCCTTTTTTTGTCTTCTCCATATAATCTCTACCACCATACTATGTTCCATCCATAGTGTTATATCCAAGGCTTGCGCTTATGTATTGCGTGGGGGTTGAAAAAACTGAAGCGCGTTAAGAAGTATGAACAATTGCTTGGCTGGCACCGGGGTAGTGCATGATTTATACTTTGTGTTAAGAAGTTGGAGCATGACAAGGCTATATGATTTTGTAGGGATAGCGTTCTTTAGCATTGATATTTATAAAGACATGATTGTTTCTTGGTATGCCTGAATATTGATGTCTTTATGTTAAATTATAGACTATTGCTTTGAATCATTCGGATCTAAATGTTCATGCCACAAAAGAAAGATTACATGATCAACATGTCAGGTAGCATTCCACATCGAACATTCTGTTTTTACCATTTTACCTACTCGAGGATGAGCAGGAATGAAGTTTGGGGATGATTGATACATCTCCAACGTATCTATAATTTTTATTGTTCCATGCTATTATAGTATCAATCTTGGATGCTTTATATGCAATTATATATCATTTTTTGGGACTAACCTATTAACCTAGTGTCAAGTGTCAGTTGTTGTTTTTTTGCCCACTTTTGATTTTCCAGAAAATCAGTACCAAACAAAGTCCAAATGTCATGAAACTTTTTAAAGATTTTTCTGGACATAAGAAACCCTGGAGTGCCCTTTTATATTTGTTTGTTGTTTGGATAAAATACCTAGATCTGAAATTTTGATTTGGAGAGTCTTTACATAGCTACTCAATTGTTTAACTACTTGTTGATCTTCACTTATATTTTTTTGAGTAGTTTGTCATTCACTCTCATGCTTCATTTATATCTTAAGAGTGAACTGTTGAATGAATTGACTATCATAAATATGAAATTCTACATGTTACATATGTTTTCACATTAGGTTTATAAAGTAAAATCTATTGAAGTTTGACAATCACAATATTGGTCATACAAGCAATTCATGAATGATTAGTATAAGAGAACTTTCACATACAAATATATTATCTTGGACATCTGTAATTGTGAATACCCATAATTATTTTCAAACTTGACCGAAAATATATTATCTTAGACATCTGTAATTGTGAATACCCATAATTATTTTCAAACTTGATCGAATAAGTTGAAGTTGGACAAGAAAGACAACGTAATGAGTTATGGTTGGGTATATTTGTGTAGAAGTTATATTGTTATGGATCCTCCAATATGTGGTGCTTGTTTATAATCTTGCTAGGGAAAATTTATGTACTAAGCCAGAATATTGTTTGTGCATCCAAAATCCTTGAGCCAAGTTTCTTCCATAAGTTTCTACCATACCTACCTGTATACGGTATTACCCTACCGTTTCAAGTAAATTTGCATGTGGCATCTCTAAAATCTTTAAATAAACATATGTTTTGTGTGTCCGTACCACTCATGGAGCAACAGGGCGGTCAGTATTTTTCATAGTAAATGGGTTATTCTCATGATGAGTGTTTATTCACTTGTCCTTGCATGAGATGGGCTGATAATTGGGATTCCCAATATCTTAAATAGATAAAAATAAAGAAATATATAATAAAATAAACTCCCCCTGGAAACTTGATTGTTTGGAAGGCACCCGTGAATTCGGCTAGCCATGGCTTGTGTTTTTATGCTTGAGGGGGAGTAAACTTTTCATTTCTATATGGGAACTGCCAATAATGTTTTTAGGGGAAGATATTGTGTACCTTATTTGTGACATTGACCAGAAAAGCACACCACTAAAATATATTCATCTTTGTTTTAAGCAACGAGCTCTGCCACATAAGCAAATCCCTGCTCCCCTCTGCATGTGCAGGAGATTCAGGGATCAATTTCTAGCATCTATAAACTGTTCGTGTTGAATTGGATTTTGTACACATGTTTCTACTTGATGGGATATTTTTAATAGCCCAAAAGGCCTTGTGAAGCAATTTGAGGCTAGATGACTCAAAGAGGAGACAGTTGGAGAAATTGTGCGAACAGTATGGGGAAAAGCCAAACTAGCGGGTGTTGGCCCGTCACTTGTTGCATGTACACCGGGCGGTTCAGGCTGATTTACACACTTGGGCCCGAGAGACTCTAAAAGGACCAAAGCAAAGAATTAGTAAATTAAAAAAAAAGAACCAGAAAAATTGAGGCGGGGACGTATGAATGCGGAATCTCGCTCTCGCCAAAAGGAAGTTCTCGTTTTGATTGAGAATTTGTTAGATCAAGAGGAGATTTTTTGGCTACAAAGAGGAAGAGCTAATTGGTTGATGCATGGGGACCGTAATACATCTCTTTTTTTCATAATGCTGCAACGGCGAGAAAGAAAAGGAACAACATTAAAAAAAACTTCTTGATGATTCTAGGGTTTGGCAACAAAGAGCGGAGTTAAAGGATCATATCAAGGGCTATTTCTGAAACCTTTTTACCTCTGAAGTGTTGCAACCGAATATGGATGTTCTATCTCCCGTTAGGAAAAAAGTGTCACATGAGATGAATCATGCCCTTCTGGCGCCTTATACGGCGATGATGTCCGTAAAGCTCTTTTTGATACTGGAGATTTAAAGGCCCCTAGCCCTTGACGGGCTTCATGCTATTTTTTACAAAATATTTTGGCCTATGCTTGGGGATGATCTTGTTCAAGAAGTTTTGCAAGCGGTGAATATATGATACTGCGATAGTGATGACCCTGAAGGTAACTCACCGAATAAGGTAACTCTGTTTAGACCAATTAGCCTTTGTAATGTTGTGTACAAGGTTATTTTCAAAATGGTGGCCGTTCGCTTGAAGGTTTTTCTTCCAGAAATCATCGGCCGACACAGAATGCTTTTGTGCCTGGAAGAATGATTACTGATAATATTTTAGTGGCCTATGAATGTTTTCACAAAATAAAAAATAAGAGGGATGGAAAGGAAGGATCTGTGCTATCAAACTAGATATGCATAAAGCTTATGACTGGGTTGAGTAGGTTTTCCGTTGGTATTAGGCTTCCAAGAGAGTTTGGTCAATTTTATTATGCAGTGTGTTTCCACTGTTGAATACCGGGTTAGGTTTAATACGGAAGAAACTGAGAGTTTTAAGCCATACAAAGGTTTACGACAAGAAGACCCATTATCTCCCTATTTATTTTTGCTATGTACTAAGGGGGTGACCGCTCTTTTGTCACATGCGGAGGAGAATGGAAAAATTGAAGGCGTCAAGGTATGTAGGGAGGCTCCATCTATTACGAACCTTCTTTTTCGGATGACTCATTTATCCTGATGGAGGCAAATGTTCAGAATCCCGAAGCTTTGAAAGTTATTTTGGATTCATATTGTACAACATCTGGGAAGTTGGTCAGTGTTGATATCAAGCATATTTCTCAGTCCCAATATGAAAGTGGAGATTAGGGAGCAACTTTACACCACTCTTAATATTATGACTGAAGCTCTGAACAATAAATATTTGGGGTTACCAGCTAATGTGGGTATGGACAACTCTGACTGTTTTCAGTATTTGATTGACCGTATCGTCATGAAGATAAATGGATGGAAAGAACAACTTTTATCCTCGGGAGGGAAGGAAATCCTCCTGAAATCTGTTGTACAAGCGATCCCCACCTATGTGATGTCCGTCTTTAAAATTCCCAAAAAAATATGCAAGGGAATCACGATGCGATGTCTCATTTTTTGTGGGGGATGAGGACAATCAAAAACGGATACATTGGATGACTTGGTGAAAAATATGTGTACCCAAAAAATCAAGGGGAGTGGCGTATTCTTGAGAATCCAAAATCCTTATGTGCGATCGTAGTGGGAGCTAAATATTTCCCAAACGGTGATTTATTGGATACAAAACTGAAGAAGGATCCTCTTTTACTTCGCAAAGTATTATGGCGGGGTTAATTGTCTAAATCACGATTATATTTGGCGTATTGGAAATGGTCATAATATTGATATTGGAAAGATGCTTGAATCCCAAACTGTGCAAATAGAAAAGCCTAGAGGGAGTAAATTGATCTCAAAGGTATCTGATTTAATTGATCCAGTTACTAGTAATTGGGACGAAAATCTGATCTTGCAATTCCTTTGCCCCAACATGACATGTTGGACTTTGTCGCTTGAAGCTATTCAAAGAATGGAATGTTTTCTGTTCGATCAGCCTATGTAGTCCAATGGGAACACCAACACGGGGAAAAACTGAGAAGAATCGGTGAGATGGGACATATGACTATTAATCCTATTTGGAGCGGGATTTGGAAGTTATCTTGTCCTTCAAACGTAAATTTTTTTCATTTGGCGAACGCTGCATGGCACCCTCCAGTGTAGAGTTACTTTAGCAAATAAACACATAAAAGTTACCCCAGTTCCTACTTGTTCCTTTGGATCAGAAGATACAGATCATATGTTGAGCATGCCACCCTCCCGTGTAGAGTTACTTTAGCAAATAGACACATAAAAGTTACCCCCAGTTCCTGCTTGTCCCTTTGGATCAGAAGATACAAAGCATATGTTATTTCAATGTGAGAAAGCAAAGGAGGTTTGGAGAGTGCTGGGACTGGATCAGGTCATTAAAAGAGCATGCGAGGTTGATTATGCTGGTGAGGCGGTTCTTGAATTTTTTTTTTCTTTCTTTCTATGCATGAACAGGAGCTCTCTATCTTGGGTATTTCGAATGTTCGTGAGATGATTGTGATTACAACTTGGTACTTATAGTGGGAGAGGCAAAAATCGGTCCATAAAAAGAAAACCCAAGATGCTAACTAGATCTCTATGGGGATTTGTGCTATTACGTAAACTATGTGGCTACATACCAAAGGCTACTATAAAAAGAGTGTTGGATCCAACCTCAAGAGGGTTGGTAAAACTTAATGTGGATGCCTCTTTTGATCATGACCTGCTTAGGCGGGTATTGCGTTGAGGGATGATAAAGGGAAATTCATCATAGGGGTGGATTGAAGAATTGATTGGTGCACGGATGTCACTGAAGCTTTGGCGCTTAGATAACTCAGATAACTTGGAGGCCATCGAAACCATGAATAATAGAGGATGGTTGGCAAGTATAGCGGCAGCAGTATTTGACTATTGTTATTTTTTGGCTTGTGATTTTCCCATCACTAGATTCAGGCACTATAATAGGGAAGCCAATAGGGTTGCACATGAACTTGCTAAAGTAGCTAAATTTTCTACAACTTTAAACTGGTTTGAGGAGCCTTTGAGCGAAATTGTACCTCTCCTCATAAACGATGTACTTGTTATTACAAATGAATAAAGATCTGTGTTTTTCAAAAAAAAAAATACATGCGTACCAGTGCTACTATTGCAGAAGGGCAGCAACCTACCAATTGGAACAGATACACCAGACATAGTACCCGAAGCGGAATCAGTCACTTCTATCAAAACTCCTGAACCTGTAACTTGGTTTGTCAAGAAAAGAATGTTCCTGATTGTAGGTCACCGCAAATGTCTCTGTCTTGATATCTGCCTTAGGCCTGCTTCCAGGTCTTCCAATGTGATTGTGATTATGGTCTCAGCGTCATTGCAACTGAAATCAAGACGAAGATCCAAGTTTTCACGTGCATTGACAAGCAGTGTGTCTACCAGACCTCCGTTCATCTGTTTAAGCCACTCCTCAGTGGTCTCCCTGGCAATCAGCTCTCCAACGGCACCTCTGGTGCAGCTCCGGTGCAGCCTGAACCCGTAAAGCAAACTTGTGTCAGTCAGGCTATTCATCTTCAGAAGCAATATCTCCGCTAATTCTGTCGTGGTGAAATCATCAAAATCAAAGAACATCGTGACCCTCCTACAGAAACCGTCGTTCGAGGCAATGACACGCTTCATTTGCTCGCAGTACCCAGCAAATATGACAACTACTTTGCCACTGTCCATTACAGACATTATCTCCTCCAGTGCCTCCAAACCATAATCCTTATCATCCGATTTTTGCGTTGGTATCAACCTGTAAGCTTCATCCACAAACAGAATCCCTCCCTCGGCATCTTTTATCTGTAAGAATGCAGGCACAATTACAATGATAACGTATTAAGCAGAGAGAAAACACCACTAAACATTATAACACTATGGAGGGGAAAAGCCTATTATATTTAATTCACATATAAAACTCATTTCACTGTTAATTAATATACTGAATGTCCTACGAAAACCAAACATAAGAACTGAATACCTAAGCACCAATATTAGGAGAAATAAATACTTAAACTGCTAAAATCACTAGGAATAGCACAGAACAGAATTGAGCTTTCAATACTAATACTTGCAAATCAGCAATAGAATTTTGTGCACGTCAATGTAGGTACAGCAGGGTGTCAAAACTGAAGAGAAAATATCAATAAAACCTTCCGCCTCGTCTTTGGTCCAGTATGCCCCACAAATTCTCCAACAAGATCAGTTCGCTGAACTTCAGTAACTTTGTCAGTAGGGAGAATCCCAATCATATGTAGGAGCTTTCCAAGAATCCGAGCAACCATTGTTTTACCTGCATTAGAGGTTACAATACTATGCAGTGAGTATTGAATATTGATGGCTATGGTGCCTATATCGAAAAGTAAAAGCAACTGCATATCATGTTTTACCTGTGCATTAGAGGTTACAATATTATGCACTGAGTATTGAATATTGATGGCTTTGGTGCCTATATCGAAAAGTAAAAGCAACCGCATATCATGTACTCCCTCAGTCCCAAAATAATGACGTGGTTTTACTTCAAATTTGAACTAAAACCACGGTCACTTATTTTGGGACAGAGGCAGTATATAGCCTTGTGTTCCGTATTGGCAAGTGCCAAATGTAACATGGCAGTAAAGGAATGGTCACACTTTTCAGGCCCATGAGCTTTCAAAGCGTGTTTGTCCAAGATTCGGGACAAGTCCTTTTTTAAATTTGCATAGCTATTCTAAATTTGCCCAACCAACCCAATTTATCAAAACATAACATTATCAACAAGGAATTCTTTTCTGGGAACCCATTCTCAAGGATCTCAAAGTTACACGTGCTTGGCTTTGAGCACTTTGAGAATGGGTGACTGCCCGGGAAGTTAATTCCGGGTGCGCACGAGTGAGCACAAAGTGTGCAGGAAAAACTAGTGTTGGTCCGTGGGGACAGTCTAGATCCCAGGTGGTAGCCAGGGGCATAACACATTATAAGAGCATCTCTAGTAGAATTTTTATCCCTAAAAACTGACAAATCTGTAAAAATTGCACTCTAGCAGATTCCCTATCCCTCTACTTTTTTAAAGTCAACGCGGAAAACACCTTGATCCAAAATATAGGGAAAACTCTTCACTGACCCTATCCTATATTTTTCACTCCCATGGCAGGAGAGAGAATTCCCCCAACCAACGGTTACCGCTTGACCCCGCCGCGGCCACACCGCCCCGACGGCCTCGCCAGCGAGGCCATGGGTCCCACCCATGCCCCCGTGGAAACTTTCCATCCACCCCATGCCGAGTCACCGTGGCCCGCACCACCCCATCATGGCTCTCGAGCCGGCAGCGCAGCCAACAAGGAAGCGTGGTGCTTCCCGCCTACGCGGTACTACGCCAAGCTACTGCCACCCTATAGGTTGCAGCCCCCCAGCCTCGTGTCGCACAATGCCGATCTCCCATTTCAGGGGCTTGCGTGCGGCATTGACGCTGCCACTAAGCCTGAAGCGGCCTTCCCCCGATCATGTCCCCGCAGCGCCTCCTACAGCCCCTCAAAGGCCCTCCTTCGCCGACCATTATCACTGGCGAGCTTGGCATGTGCAACGCCTCCGAGGTGTTCGACCGAATGCCCAAAAGGTGAGTATTTATTCCTTTTTTCCTCGATGTTTCGGTATTGTTGCTAATTGTTTTTTACATTGCTAGTGCCAATTCTTTCATGAGCATGATGGGCATAGACAACATCGAATTCTCAATGCCAAATTATGAAGTAGAAGAACATGATTATGAAGTACTATGATCATATATTCTGTTCGACATACATGACATCTTGCTATCATAATTGCTCATGACTTGTTCGTTGCCATAGGTGGCTGTCATCCAAGGGATGTACAAGCAAATGTTAAAATCGAAAGGGAAGCCCTTTACCTTTCACCATTATTGGGCATTGCTCAAGAAAAGTCAAAAGTGGGGGAATAGGAATGAAGAAGCTCTACCGAAGAGGGCAAGGTCAAGACACTCTTCTCCCAAGAATGATGGAGGTGGAGATGAAGTTGGTGAGGGAGATGATGACGGGTGAACCATACTTGATGAGGCCCAAGAGAAAGAAGCACGAGAAGAACAGGTTAAAGACAAGCACGAAAGTTGGTGCCTTGGGGGAGAAACTTGATGGGATAGTAAGAACAAGGAGATGGCGGAGGAGATGATGAGATCAAGGAAGGAGGAGGCGGAGGAGATGATGGAAGCAAAAGAAGCTAGCAAGGTGGCAAGAGGTCAAGGGAAACGAGGAGAGAAAGGCAAGAGCCGAGGAGAGGATGCTTGCCATGGCGGACGGACAGGCCGCCACAGAGGAGCGAAGGCTTGCTCTCGAGGAGTGTAGGGTGAAGGTGAAGGCCAACAGAGAAATAAGAAAATATCACGTTCATAGATACCAATGGCATGGATGGGGGCATATTGGGAGCTTACTCGTCTACATTATCTTGGCTTCCAAGGTGGTTGGGTGGGCAGTTTCATGGATATTGTGAACTTTGGGGGGGGGGGGGGGGGCAATGAGAGTGTGTGAACTTTGCTTCTCATGTTTGGCAGTGAATGATGATTGATTTATCATGTGCTTTTGGATGATACGTGATCATCGGATGGATTATGTGATATGGTAACGGGTGTGGAGCACCCTATGATCACCACCATGGAGTTGGCTCCGTCAGCAAGGGACGCGCGCACCATGTATACTAAGGTGAATTCTATCCTTTATGTGTGTCCACTTCGTTATCTCTTAGATGGTATACTACTTGAACCCCCCTGCATGTATAGGTTTGAGCGGAGCTTCACGCATATCAAGGAGTGCAAGCACAAGGGTACGCCTAGACCATCCGCGAGGGAAGCATGAAAGCGGTGACAGAAGAGGATGGAGCAACGGAAGAAGGTGTGCAAAAGTTGCACTACCGGACTATCCGGTCAAGCGGACCATATTGTCCGGTCGCCGCTGGAGTCACATACGAGGCTCTCTGGACTGACTAGACTATCCGGTCATGGGGCAGCCTGTCCGGTCCTCCCGACCAGACCGTTCGATAGTGTTGCCTACAAGCAGCATTTGGGCAAGGCCCATGTATATTTCCCTTTTTGCCCCTCACTTGCCCCTTCATGACTTGGACCTATATATACCTCATCCCCTCCTCCATTTTAGAGTTAGCAACACATATGACCAGATCTTGAGAGCCTTGCTCATCTCTATGTCCTCTTGGAGGATCAAGACCTCCATTAGAAGAATCCCAAGGGATTAGCCAAGGTCTCCATCTCTCTAAGATTTGGGGAAGACTATCGCTCAAGACCCTCATATCTCTTAGAGATTGGGGAAGAACTGCCTTAGTTATCTTCACTTTCCTTTGTTGTTGAATGCTTGTGATCCATCACTTTAACTCGAGATTTGGGGATTACTTGTGTGTGGATCTTGTCCAATAGTGTTTTCCTCTTGCGTTTCCCGCAATTCCCTTTTTGGTCTTCGTGTTCGTGATTTCCCCAAATCCACCTCCAATTCATGAAGATCGGGCCACCATAGTTTGGTCCTATATCATTTGGTATCATGAACAAGGATGCCACGATTTGGAGCCCACCCCCCTTACTTTTATAGCCTTTTTTTTTAATTTTCCTTGCCTAATTTGATAATCCCCCAAAAAATTGCCATGCCCGATTTTGAGTGATTTGTGGTTTCTTGCGAGTTTTTGTTGGATTTGATCCATGGATCCGGTGTTTTGCCGGTTGTTATAGCCTCCTTTGCGTTTCCTAGCCCCATTTTTTTTTCTTTCCCCCCACCAATTTCAAGCTTGAAATCATCTATTGCCACCCAAAAAGTCAAACCATGTCAAGGACTGTCAGTCCCCCCCCCCCCCCCGACCAGACTACCCGGTAGTACAAAAAAATGCCTCGGTTGGTTCCATGTTTTGGCCATAACTTCCACATCCAGACTCCGATTTCAGTGTTCTTGGGCTTGCTTTGAAGCTATCAGTGTGCTTTTAATCCTCACATTGGTTTTCACATCTTTTGGCCAAGAAAAATTTGGAGGTACTTCATCGTCAAAGAATATCTCCTCCACCTATCAAGCTTATCTTCGTTGGCTTAGGACCTTGGACGTCTACAACAATACTTGTACCTCTACATCAACTACATCAACAACCAAGCTCGCCTACGACGGCAATCACTCCATACTTTGACACCTTCAATCGGAAGCAAGGCCGGTACCTCCGACTTTGTGAAAGGTAAAGTGTGACGAAGGTATCCATTCCATCACAAACTTTGCCTTCCTTGCCATTACACTTGACAGCCCCACCATTCTTTGCAAATACCTTTCAAACCTATTGAGATTAGGTATCCGAGTGTTGCCGGGCCTTGTGAACTTGAGCACATTAGTGATTGCATAATATCGTGTTATAGTTTACTCCTAGCATCATATTGTGTTACTTGTCTTGCATATTTGGTCGAGGCTCAAGAAAGTGGTGAGACGAAGAGAAGTGCAAAAAAAAACGATACAAAAGAAAGAGAAAGAAAGAGAAAGAGCCACAAAATCTTATAAACAAGATCATTTTGAGCAAAAGATAATTGTGCATAAGGAATTAAGAATACTTGAAACAGGAAACGTTACGCTTACATACATAGGTTGGTGCCAAGTTGCGAATCTTGCCCAATCATGAAACCAAGCTAGCATCTCTCCTTGTGCTTGTGCAACACAAGCTTAGTGTTCATTAGGCAATATTATATTGCTCATCCCTACAGTTGCATTAGCCCCATTTATCTCCACGTGTGATTTTCCTTTTGCTTCTGTATCCATCCTTTCGTGAACACTTCCCTGCCATTTTGAGTTCATTGTGATTCTCTTCCAACTTTTACATATCTTGGACTTCAAACTGCTTGATTTCGTCCACTGATCCCTACTGAGCTCCACTGTAAGTCTTTGCGTGTAGGTGTGAGGTTGGACAAGGGCTCATTACCAAGTGCATATTATCAATTGTGAAGTCGCTTGATCCTTCACCAACATCGGAAAGAGGTAACTTTGGTATTGTTTGTTCCCTTCTCTACTCACACCTTGCTCGAGTGCTACTATGGATAGGGAAGGTAATTCACATTCGGTCTACGCCAACAATGACAAGTTTGATGTTGAGATGGACCTTTGGGATGCCAAGATTGGCGCCAAGGTGAACACACAAGTAGAGCTTCTTCAGCAAATGCTCAAGAACCGCAAGTCTTGTTCTTCTTCAAGATCATCTTCAAGAACGCGTTCAAATGCACATGCGTCCAAGCTACCATCTACTTCCAGATAACACCGACACCATCACTGACAAGAAGCTACGACGCCAACATCAAGGAGACCAACTACAAGCAAAGGGAGATCACTCCATCTTCGGGGTCACCACATGTGAGATGGCCAAGCATGGGATATTCCCTTTTGGTCATCATGGTGGCGAATGATGATGATCCACACCTTATGACCTTCATCCTTAGCGACGGTAATGAGATGGTTGAGCATGACTTTCTCTTCAACCATGGCGGGCATATGGTGATGAGTTGAGACATTTTGGTGCGGAGCACCCTACGGTCATCCGCATGGATACACCACCATCGCCCCAAGCACCAAGTGGACCAATGACGAGAGCATGTAAACAAGCTATCAAGAACGAGTTGTCTTCTCTCATTATTGAGCTTCCCTTCACTTCACGTGAGACATGGATGCTACCTCAAGCGGAGACCTTGTGCATACTTAGGTACCACCAAGATTGTCATGGAGAAGACTTAGCTCCTCCTTCCTCTGAATCAAGTCTTCTTCCTCGGCTCTTTCTTCCTCTCCACGTCTCTGTATCGTGAGTTCGACGATTCCATACCCCAGCCATGGCTAGGGAGTACTACCAGTCGGTAGCAATCTCCATCACAGGATCACCAAGACCTCCGATGGAAGAAGGATCTCTTGAGATCTCCAAGCCTCATCTCCTTAGGATTTGAGATGAACTCTACCCTAGTGCTATTTCCATTGGATTGTTCTTGTATTCTTGTGAATCTCATGTGTGTTATTCTAGTCGATGTGTGATTTGGACTTGTCTGAGTGGTTTTCCCTCTTGTGATTTGGTTGTTCTTCCTTTTCCCCCTCCAAGTGTGAAAAGATTAGCCATCTAGGGTTCCACCCTACATCATCTTCGATCAAAGCAAGGTTGATTCACATCGTGGAGTCACTCCACCCTCTCACTTTCTGCCCTATTTTTGTTTCTTTTCACACAATTTCGAAAATTCCCACCAAAAATAGCCCCACCAATTTTTTCATTTTGTTGGTTCATGCGAGAATTTGTTCATTTGGATCCATGAATTTGTTGTTTGGCAAGTGGATCTGGCCTTCCCCAACCCCCACACCTTTCCCCACCATGAAACCCACCCCCAAAAAATTATCCCCAAAATTTCGAGTTCATCCCGAGCAGTTTTCTCCACGAGTTGACTTGCCCGGATCATCCGGATCCCATCCCGGACGATCCAGCCAACACCCAGACAATCTAAAACCTAGTCCAGCTCATCCGACTTCAGCCTATCGAAACTAAAAATCCAAAAAAAAAACTAAGCCCCACCACCAAGCCTTCCGCATACCTAGCAACCTCTACACCACCATACCTTCCGCAATACCACCCATTTCGCCCACGAGAACCTACCTTCCGCTTCATAACCCAATTTTGACCCATTTTATTTGAGATTTTGAGTTGCGGTTTTCCGTTTCCTAATGTGTTTCGGCTAATTAGGGACGTGACGACATCAACATCACCATCATTCATCATCGCCTACGAACCCGTCATCGACAACGACCACTTCACCCTTTGACACCATGACCGTAAGCAAGGACAGTAACTTCTCCGACCTCGACGAAGGTAGTGTTGACGTAGGTATCAATTCCGTCATCATCTCACCTTCCCTTGCCATTGCATTGTTAGCCCCGAGCCTTTTGTGTCACTTGCTCGTTGAGACTAGCCATTTGAGTATTGTCGGGCCAAGTTACTTCTGCACTGTAGTGATACATACTACGCATAGTTGCAAGTGCGTGCATCAACCTTGTTATCACCTCTTGTGTCATAAGTTACTCCCGTGCATACATAATTGCTACATTGGCTCGTGCATCAAGCATCTTGGCAAGGAAGCATAAAAAAGAGAGAAAAGCTTTTAAGCATACTTGGGATAGAAAACATGTTTCGTTCTTGTAGGTTGGTGCACAAGGACATATCTCGCCCATTTGAGCAATCATGCTAGCATCTCTCTCGCGTTGTGCAACATGAGCTTTTCCGTGGAAACACATTTTGTGCATTCCTTGGTTGCACATCTGTGTGTGTGTGTTCCCATGTACCACTCATGGCTATTGATCAATTTGCTTTACTTGCAATTTGTGAATCCTCTTCAACATTTTGCATATCTTGACTAAAACTTGCTGGAATTTTGTGCCAATTATCCTAACCGAGCTCCTCGAGAAACTTTACTTTGTAGGTGCGAGAAACAAGTCTGGTACCAATTCCACTATCATAGCATTCACATTGAGTGATACTCAATACATTCTCAACCTTGGGAAAGGTAATTTGGTATTGTTCTCTCATTTCCTACTAACCTTTGCTCGAGTCTTGTCATGGATAGGCCAAGCGCATTGAACCCGGTCTTCGACTACAACGAAGACGCGAACAACTCCGTCACCAAAACTGATCACTTCAGCCTCCAATGAGTGATGCATGATTCCATTGGTGTCTTGAACGACCACATCAATGGTCTCGCCAATGTCATCCCAATCCGAAGCACGGACAAGGGAGTACCTCGACGCCAAGATTACAACTCAAATGGATGAACTTCGAGCATTGATGGTCAACTGCAAGTCTTCATCATCTTCATCCTCATCAAGGAGAAGACGCTCAAGTCACCAACCTTTGGAGCCCCCATCCAATGCAAGTTCCATACCGCCTCGTGCTCGTCTTCAAGACCAACGCACGATCAACAAGCTTCACCTCCAACCCGCGGGAATGGATTACAAGACCACATCTTAGAGCGTGAGCGACGCCATCATGAAGAACAAGATGCCCTTGAGCAACAAATGCACCAAGAAG
The DNA here is from genome assembly GCF_056163025.1 of Triticum urartu. NCBI lineage: Eukaryota > Viridiplantae > Streptophyta > Magnoliopsida > Poales > Poaceae > Triticum > Triticum urartu. The sequence continues at coordinate 264,797,096 of NC_141878.1, read as the reverse complement.
AATAAGACACCCTTCGCCAAGAAAACGAAGCACAATAAGCACTCCGTGACGCTCAATTCTAACACCAAGAGCGCCAAAGAAGAGAACGAGAGGCGCAAGATGATGAACAAGCCCGACGTGAGGAACGACATGAATTGAGGTGAATGGCACATACTCCTCATCCTCGTGGCACACATTATACTGAGCACAATGACGACACTTGTTGGGTGAATCACCACATGAATGATGGCTATTGTGCTCACGCTAACCACCTTTTGTGTTTCAAACTGTTGGTTCCGTTTGCTCATTTGAAGGAATCACAAGGTGGTGTCGCCATGAGACATCTTGCCCACGAGAAGATATACACTATGCTTGCCAACAAGTTCTTCGGGAACCTTCATAAGGTGAATTCTTTCCCTTTTGAGCCATCTTGATATGAGCATGAAGAATGGGCTACACTTTCATTGTTGTTTCCTTCTTGTTGTTTGCATATATACATGTCATGGATTGAGGAGCGACATTCGAGAGTGGCCATATAGACCTTGAAGATGATGAGTACATGGTGTTTGACAAGTTCCACTCTTGCGTCGACTCCGGTCTCTTCTCTTTCCCATAGTGATTTGGACTTTGATCAGAGGTCGGGTCTTTGTGTGTGTGTGTGTGGGGGGGGGGGGGGGGGGGGGGGGGGGGTTGGCTCCATCGCAAAGGGACACATCGCAAAGGGACATCGTAAAGGTTAATTATAACCTTTATGTGTGTCTAATTGGTTCTCTCTTGGATGATATATTTGACCCTCCCTCGTACATGTATAGGTTTGAGCGGAGCTTCACGCGTATCAAGGAGTGGAAGCACAAGGGTACGCCTAAACCATCCGCGAGGGAAGCATGGAAGCGGTGACGGAAGAAGACGGAGCAACGAAAGAAGGTGTGCAAAAGTAGCACTACCTATCCGGCCAGGCGGACCAAACTGTCCGATCACTGCTCGAGTCGCACCCGAGGCTCTTTGGACTGACCATACTGTCCGGTCAAGGGGTCTGATCGACCAAATTGTCCGGTCCTCCCAACCGGACTGTCTAGTGGTGTTGCCTGCGCGCAGAATTTGTGCAAGGCCCATGTACCTTTCCCTTGTTGCCACCACTTACCCCTTCACGCCTTGGACCTATATATACCTCCTTCATTTTAGGGTTAGCAAAGCATATGAATAGATCTTAAGAGAGCTTTGCTCATCTTTATCTCATCTTGGAGGATCAAGACCTCCATTAGGAGAAGAATCCCAAGGGATTAACCAAGGCCTCCATCTCTTTTAGAGATTTGGGGAAGACCATCTCTCTAAGACCCCCCCCCCCCCCCCACACACACACACACACACATCTCTTAGAGATTGGGGAAGAACTACCCTAGTTATCTTTACTTTCCATTATTGTTGAATGCTTGTGATGCACCACTTTGACTTGAGATTTGAGGAGTACTTGTGTGTGGATCTTCGATAGAGTGTTCTCCTCTTGTGTTTTCCCCCAATTTCGCCTTGTGATCTTCGTGTTATTCGTGATCTCCCTCCAAATCCACCTCCAACTCCTTTAGATCGGGACACACCATAGGTTGGTCCTATATCAGTAACGAACTACTTTGGATCATGTCGTGCATCTTGGATGCTATGTTGTGTTTGAGTTTGAATTTGAAAATTTCAAAGTTATGTCATTGCAATGTCGTTGAATTGTGTGGGGTAGAAAATAAGAGTTTGAATATGATGTGAAATTGGAGTTGTAATGGGGTGAATCATAAAGAGAAGAGAAATGGAGGAAAGAAATATAGGGATTGCAGCTTTGGAGAATCTGCTAGACTAGACTGGAGCACCCTGGAATCTCTGAAAACTTTTAGGGATTGACCCAAAAAATGGTTTTAGGGTGTCCCATTTTAGGAATTCTACTAGAGGTGCTCTAACAATGAATTCCATAATGATAAATCATGCTGAGAACTGAAAAGGATTTTTGTAATAGAAAAAGGGTAGCTTCTGTGTGGATCACCACCTGTTCCTGGATTGCCCAGAAATGCCATGTGGGGAGCTCTTCTGGTAGCAATCCCTAAGCCCATAGCCCGGCGTTTTTCATCAAAAAGCATTCCCCTGGCCCATCGACGTAATTGCATTTTCAGCTCTTGCAACCCCACGATTTGTGATATTGCTTCTTCAAACTCCGCCATTGACCGTTGTTCATGACATGTCATGAGGGCTTTTTGTTTTCTTTGTTCTTCCATATGGCGAATGAGGAGCTGGAGCAGCATCTCATTGCCAGCTCCTCCTGGGATATGATTTAAGGGGATTTTGCCTTCCTGGGGGCAACATGTGATAGAACAACGTTTACTATTTCTGATACAGTTGTACAGAAAGCAATTGAACCATCATTAGGGAACCAACTGTACGTACATCATCTTTAGCATTGCAATCTGCATTATAGCTTAGCAACAAATTGATGGTGCTGCAATCTCCAGTTTGAAGTGCATGCCAGACAGCTAAATGCAATGGTGACATGCCATTCTGCAACAATATGAATTACACATATTAAGTGTGTGAATTTAGTCAACTCAGGTGGCCTAAAAGAGAAAATAGAAAGTAAATGGATAGATCTTACATTTGTTTTGGCTCCTGTATGTACACCATGTTCAAGGAGCAATTTTGCTGATTCATAAGAACTATTTTTTACTGCCATATGCAGGGGTGTCTCTCCGTACTAAAGAGCAACAGAATTGGTAGTTTATATGCTAATCTCAAATCATAGAAGGAAAGAAAACTGGGCGGAGGAGCTAATAAGGTACTAGCAAATGTGGTACTTTAGTTACCATGTTCTTTGCCTCCACCTCAACCATATCTGCACCTTGCCCTTGCCAATCAAGAAGGAATTTCACTATCTCAGTATTATTGTATCCAGCTGCGACATGAAGTGGTGTTTGGCACATCTGCATCGTACATAAAAAAAAGTAAGATACGCAGTTTGTGGACAACATTACCCATGGCTAAGTCAAAGGAATAGACAAAGAACGTATAGCCACGGTTGTCTGGGATCTAGTCAAATTCCATGCAATTAAGCTGTCATTCACCCGCTCATATTCACGTTCTCAAAATCAGACTTTCCTTCCTATTCTAGAATGTCACAATTGGGTTATACATGATGTTAGCTCTAGGTATAGGATTATGTCAAGTAAATACTTTTGTAAAAGCGTTCTATTTGGCCACAGTGGGAGATATGTCATTGTAGAAAATGGTCATTGTAAATTTTATCATATGCTCTTTTCTGAAATGCAAGCAGAAAAGGACTGCAATAAGGTTTCCTACCAAGATTTGCACATGACAACATCCTGTTGACCGGCAAGAAGAGCAATAAGGAAATACAAATGACATGAAATAGACAAGCATATCAAGACAATTGGTCGAATTGGGAGATAAAATTATCGCTGAGGTATAGTTTTGACAATGACGTAATAAAATATTTACTCCTATAAAAGAACCAGTTCGTGCTGATGGTTCGTCTGCCTCTTCACCGAGAAGGAATAAAGGAACGTGCAGCGGCAAGAGTCTAAACGCTGCCCTCCCACTCAGGCACGTGAAGGTTTACATGTGCTTTGATCGAAGGGGATATTACCTAACATATTTTACTGCCAAGCGCCTGCTAGCACCGGCCATTCTTCCACAATCATCTCGCGTCGTCCATCCCATTGCCTCCTCATGGCGTCCCCCAATCCCTCTATCCTGCCGCCTCTCTCCTTCAATCCCAATCCCCGGCCAGCTCCAATCCCACTTCAAAATTCAAATTAGAGAAACTGCAACCCCTTGCTGCGCCCGCCCAATTTCTCCCCGGCTTCGTCATCCATTTTCCTCTGTTTCTCCTCCGCTCTCCGCACGCTCAGTTTCCCCTGCCATGCTCGCTCGCTGTCACCAGTGTTGCATGCAGTGAGGCCATACCCACTGCCTGAGTCACTCGCTCGTCGCTGCCGGGATTGCATGGAGGCCACATACCCTGCCGGCACACTTGTTCGCCATCGCCAGACAGCTTGGAGGTCGCATAAACTGCTGGGGAGCTCGCTCAAGAACTTCAGCGCGGCCTCACGAGCACAGTGCAACGCTGCGTCAAGGAGCAAGCAGACCGTTCGTCGCGCTCTGCGCCTCTCCTTTCTCTTCTATCTGAGCACATCGTCGCCTCTTCAGATTTGCGCTCTATTTACGTCTCCACAAGGTACACCATGTCAGTTCTGAATTAGTTGGATTATAGCTTAGTGAACTGCAGTTCATGTTTGAACTTGAATATATGGACGAGACGGAAATCTTGGATTCTAAATTACATCCACCATGTTTGGACTTCCTTGATGTTTTTTCCTAATCACTTCACAAATCCTTAAGTAATAAGATTCAATTATACAACAATGATCTGCTGAAGGTGTTCAGTGATGAATATTTTCCCTTCAGGGATAACAAAGTAAAAAAAGAATCATGTATGTGAATTCTTGCTGTGAAGTGGAGATTCCTGCCCAAAGAGCGCAACAGTCGAACCGTCTATAAACTACTCTTGCAGCCCAATAGAAATCAATTTATATACTAGGGTCAGTCATCTAAAATTGCTTTCCATGGACATGTTTGAAGTTCACACAGACAACTTTCAGAGAAGCAACTTGGATACTTGCTTTAATGTTCATTTTTGGAAATAACAGCAACCTGAATGACCAGGACAGTCCCTTAACGTGAGGTGATCATTGCTTTCACTTGACTGATGTGTTATTTGCTCATTTTTTGTGTTCATACTGAAGTTAGTTGGTGGCTTGTTTGCACGATAGTTCAACTTACGAGAAAGTATAGTCAATGTAATTATTGTCAAAGCCGCTTCATACTTCAGACATTTACATGTTCACAACAATTATGCCTTCTAGACACGAGGTAAAAACTACGAGTAGTTTCATCATATACATGTATGCAGTGATGGTCTCAGATCTTACGCTGGGTGTTTCATATCATCACAAAGAAGCCGACCAAGTTACTCAGTTCCTTGTTGGACTTCAAACTGACTAAATTTCGCATTGTAGGGCTATACTATTTCTGAATTTTAGGGTGGTAGCAACAAGGGCGAGGTCCATGATCATGACACAGAGATGGGAAAGTGTGGGGAATGCAGGCAGCGGGAAGGTGTTGCGTTGTGGTTACCAGCTGTAGGGACGAGTATGTCATTAGCCATTTAAATGTTGGCATAGGTGAGGATGATATAATTTTTCTTTATCAATAGTCATATTTTGACATATTCATATCAACATGTAAATATTCCAGCACCTAGTATCCTACAGAACTATAGCCTAAAGTGTTTGTGCTTGATCTAAGTCAGCTGGTATTTTTCAAGAAGGTGTTTCTCACCAAGGAAGGTAGTTATGATAAGCATCGGCATCAACACAAGAAATAAATTTAAGATAACCGAGATTTGCTAAAAAAACAGCTAGAAGATTCCAATCTTACTAAGCATAGAGTTCCTGGCTGGACAAAAAATATATCAATTTTACAGTTTTGCTGAGTAGAAGGCAGTAGGTGTCTTTGGTTTTAGTCCAAGCTTAATCTAATGTAAGAAGAGGGTGAACGTTTGTTCCATTAAGTAGTAATCTAATGATATATATACAACAAAGGTTGCCTGCCGAGAGCATTGCCTCCAGTGGCTTGCTGTGCGTTGAGTATTTGTTTGCAAGATGTAACATAATCCAAGGCACCTATCTAATAAAGGGGTGAATCGTGTGTATAATCTGTGTACAACAGTATATATGTGTAAATGTTTCAGATTGTATAACATCGCCATTGATTTTCTTTTTAATTAAACAACGCTTGCCGGAGATGACAAATCAAAGAGATCACACCCCAGTGGTAGAGGCGAGTGGAGTGGAGGTGTGCAGTGCACAAAGGGCAAAGCAGAGGCTGAAAGTTTGTCTGATTTCTTGTGCTTGGGTATGAGCTGTTCTGTAGTAAAGGAAGATACTCTGCCTTTTTACATTGGTACTCCAATGTAAAAATTAAAATAGTGAGGGGAGGCACTCTGGCTTTTTATATGGAAGATACTCTGCTTTGTGGCAAGAGGAGATATCGTGTTACCTCTGCCCATTTTTGGGGATTATTTACTTTTTAAAGGTAGGGCTAACGACCTAAATAGCAATAACTTAATTTTCATTCAGAAGTTGCTTATCACACATATCCCTTTACAGTATATCCAAGTTTAATAACAAGATTACAATCTTTGTTAATTTTTTGTGACGTAACTTCGTGATAGCGCGTTTCTCTTGTTGAGACCCATATGCTCCATCAGACGATTGGTTTTAAGAAAGCATAGAAGAACATTGATGTGCAATCTTTCATTGGTTATGCAGTAGACAATAAAGACTTGATTGTGTACCGCCACTCTATTTTGTGCATCATTCTGGTAATGTTCTCCTTGTTTCTTCTTCTTCTTTTTTTTTTGCTCCTTTTCTTTGTTTGTTCAGCAAAGGACATATTAGAAGCTAGACTACGACATGGACGGAAAGTATAAAAGTAAAGAAATAGTGGCAAATAAACGAAAGAAGACATTTGAGTGATGGTTGTTTTCTGAAAATTGTCATGATTATCTGTCCTTGCAGTTGTAGTGCCTCAATTAAAGTTTGTTTATTCATGCTTTCTTACTTCTATCTTGCATGCATCTAACTAGTACTCCCTCCGTCCCAAAATAAGTGACTCAACTTTGTACTAACTTTATACTAAAGCTAGTACAAAGTTGAGTCACTTATTTGGGGACGGAGAGAGTACATGATAAGACCCATTCCTAATTTTTGTTGTAAACTAAACCAGACTCGTGCAAATATCAAGGCTCTTGTACGAGGGCACAGGACAGGATATCCAAACATACTCAGTTTTCTCAGAGAGTAAAATCTAGCCAGTTCACCAAAGCAATGCCATAATTTACATGGGAAAGCGACCCGTCTTAAATGGTAACAGGCCATCTAGAAAAGGGAACGAAGCCAAGACAAATAGACAATTAAAGGAACAAAATAATGAAGAAAATCCAATATTCAATCAAACGAATCAAGGGGGATTTTTTGGAAGGAAGCAGGACAGCACACTCCAAGGAAACAGAAATAGCAACAAGAAAAATCAAACACGGCAGGAATAGAAAATTCAAAATTCGGCACCAGGGAACAAGCAAAATTCAGAACCATCGTAGTTGCGATTTCTTGGTTCCGGAAAGGAACTCGTATCCCTACACAAAAAAAATGGAAGAAATAGACAGCAAAGAAGCACATTAACTACACGAAGAGGAGCAAATAAACACGGTGGCGATGCAGTTCAAGTGCAATGTACAGAGAGTCACGGCCGAAGATTCCGAATAGCCAACGCGGGGATGAAATCCAAGAACGAGCTCAAGAAAATCAAGCCTCTGCCATACAATCTGACTAAAACCACATATTCACACCGACAAACGCTGCTTTTCTATCGAATCTCGTATGCTCAATCCACACTGCATGTGCCAAGAACGCCAGGAACGAGCAAAGATCGTGCGTCTAAAGCTGAAGAAAGGCAAGGAAGGAGGGAACGCAAGTAACAGGAAGCGCACGGACCACAGGATTCTTGTCGTTGAGGAGGGCAGGGTTCTCCTGCAGCTTCCTCTGGACGGCCGCCACGTCGCCAGCGCGCACGAGCCCGTGGATGTTCTCGGACTTGAGCGGCGTCGCCCGTCCGTTCTGGCTACCCGGCCCCGGCATCTGTTGCCGCCTTCGCTCCACTGCCCTATCCTATGGCCCCTCCGCGTGTGTGTGCGAGCGTGCGCGCGCGCTCCCCTAGCTGCGTGTGGTGTGAGGAGAAACCGCCGAGGAAGAATGGGAGGGGAAGGACGGACGGTGACCAATCCATCAGCTGTTCCTGCCCTCCCTTTACATTTTCCCCTTTTTTCTATAGTTTGATTGATTGATTCGATGATTTGGTGTTTTGTGAAACCACCCATCCTCCGTCCAACCTTCTCTTCGTGCCCGATCCCCCTCCCTCCCATATTCTTCCTCCTCAACCGCCTCCTCCCATCTTCCCTCCGCCTTTCTCTGTCGGCGCCGCCAATGTTGAGTATATGTGTTATGCATATCTGTATATTGGGCCCACCTCCTAATTCCTTGTATAGTCGAGGTCGTGGTCCATCTTTTGTACATCATATATACGTACGTTTGCATCTGAGGAATACAACACGTGATTCCCACATCTTACATGGTATCAGTTTCCGGGTTCTAACCCTAGCCTTCCGCCGCCGCCGCCGCGCTTCTTCCGTGTTGCCGCCGCCGCCATCCAGCCGCCGCTGCCCGCGCGTGTCTCGGGCCAGCAGCCCCTCCTCACCTCACCAACTCGGCGGGTCTCCGTATACCCGTTCCAACGATCTGGGCTAGCTAGCTAGACAGAAGATCCATCAAGCTGTGTGCTTGTGTGCTTCTTTGTTACGTGCTCGTTGAATCTTCGTTGAGCGGCGGCTTGAAAGTAATCGATCTACTTGCTCGTTGCTGACTATTGTCACTAGCGCCTGCCGATCGCTAGCCAGCCTGTGCGTGGCTAGCCCGTACGCCCGCCGCATCGCCACACTACACGCCTCTCGCGCCCCGTCGCGGACCAGCGATGGCGTCAACCGGCCCGTCTACCGTCGCCTTTGTCGTCCCGCCGCCGAAGCCCACTGGCGCGGCTCCGCCACCGGTGCCCTCCGGTCAGTCCGTCTTCGCCCTTCCGGCGCGGCCCCCCATGTGCCCGTTCCCACGAACGGGGCGTACGGGGCTCCACCCACGTACGGGTCTTCTGAGTACTGGTGGGGATCATCAGTGGGCCAGCACTCACCCGCTGGGCAGCAACCAGACAACGCCCAGCATCTGCAGCATCTGTCAACGGGTCAGCAGGTTTTTCTGGCGGATCATCCGGCCTACCCGGCACCGCAGTTGCCGCCGGGGTTGCTATCCATACCGTACGGGCCTCCCACCCCTCCTGCGCCTCATGCGTACTATGCGGCTCCGCAGCCGTATGGAGAGTACCCACCGTCGCAGCTGAGCGGCGGTTACGGCTTCCCCATGGCATCTTCGTCCACCTCGTCGACCTTGCCGCCGGCGCCCTGGGACCCGGTGCTCCTCATCGGACTGCATACCGCTCCTACGCCGAACAACTACACTGGAGGTGGTGATTGGTACATGGACACCGGTGCTACGGCTCACATGTTTGCTCATCATGGTAACCTTTCCTCCTTCACTCCTGTCTCCACCGACCGCCGCATCATTGTCGGCGACGGTTCCACACTTCCTATCACACATGTTGGGCACACTTCTTTTCCTTCTACTTCTACGCCTTTATCTTTGTCTAACATACTTGTGTCTCCTCATCTTATTAAGAATCTTATCTCAGTTCGTTATTTCACTCGTGAAAATCCTGTCACTGTTGAATTTGACGAGTTTGGTTTTAGTGTCAAGGACGCTCGAACCAGGATGGTACTTCACCGATGTGACAGCCCCGATGAGCTCTATCCGATGCATTCGCCCTCATCCACCACCACCGCACCGGTCACTCTCTCTGCTGGAGTTGATCTGTGGCACGCTCGCTTGGGTCACCCCAACCCGTCACACTTCGTCATATTCTTAGGAGTTTCAGTTTCAGTTGCAATAAGATCGAGGATCACACTTGTCATGCCTGTCGAGTCGGCAAACACGTTCGCCTGCCATTTCATAATTCCACCATCATTGCTTCTTTTCCTTTTCAGTTGATTCATAGCGATGAGTGGACCTCTCCGGTTCCTAGTAACTCGGGCTATTTATATTATCTGGTCATTCTTGATGATTATTCTCATTATGTGTGGACTTTTCCTTTGCGCAGAAAGTCGGATGCGCTCTCTACCTTGACGGCTTTTTACTCCTATGTCCGCACACAGTTTGGGCGTCCCATCCTTGCACTTCAGACGGACAATGGAAAGGAGTTCGACAACCTTGCTTTCCGCACTTTTTTGGCGCATCACGGCACCGTTTTCCGCCTCACATGCCCGTACACTTCACAGCAGAACGGTCGAGCCAAACACGTCCTTCGCACTCTGAATGACTGCGTTCGCACGCTCCTGTTTCATGCCAATGTGTCGCCTCGTTTCTGGCCGGACGCACTCGCCACTGCATCACTTCTTAACCTTAGACCCTGCCGCCCATGGTGGAACTACGCACTTCACCATCTTCTCTTTGGTACGCCCCCGTCCTATGACGACTTGCGTATTTTTGGGTGCCTTTGCTATCCCAGCACTGCCGACACTGCTTCTCACAAGCTTGCACCTCGATCCGTCGCTTGCATCTTCATCGGCTACCCCTCTAACTCCAAGGGATATCGGTGCTATGATCCCATCTCCCACCGTGTGCTCACCTCCCGGCACGTTTACTTTGATGAGCATGTGTTTCCGTTTCACCAGGTACCCCCAGTTGTTCCTCCCGCCACCGGTGACGGGGGCTCCTCGACGCCTCTCCCAGGTCCCTCGCGCGCTCTCTTGGCCCCCTGGCTTTGAGGCGCACCCCCCGCATGCGGCGCCTCCTACAGTCGCGGCGCTGGCGCCCCCGATGTTGGCACCTCCGGTGCCCGCGGTACCCTCGGCGCCCCCGGTCTCCTCGGCGGCCCCGGCGCCCCCGGCCTCCTCGGCGCCCCCGGCGCCCTCGGCGCCTGTGGCCGGTCCGGTCACCCGCGCTCGTACGGGCGTTTCTCGCCCGAACTCGCGCTACGCCTCGGATGACTACGTCCACGCGACGTCCACCTCTACGCCATCGCCGTTGCCGTCCTCCATTCGAGCCACTCTTCATGACCCGCTCTGGATGGCTGCGATGCAAGAGGAGTTTAACGCCCTACTGCGCAACCGGACGTGGCAGCTTGTTCCCCGTCCCCGGCACGCCAATGTCATTACCGGGAAGTGGGTCTTCAAACACAAGCTCCGTCTTGATGGTACCCTTGATCGCTATAAAGCGTGTTGGGTTGTTCGTGGCTTCCGACAGCGTGCTGGCATCGACTTCACCGACACCTTCGCTCCGGTCGTCAAGCCCGGCACGATACGCACGGTTCTCCACCTTGCGGTCTCCCGTGCTTGGCCGGTGCACCAGATGGACGTCTCCAACGCCTTCCTCCATGGTCACCTCGAGGAGCAGGTCTTCTGCCAGCAGCCCACCGGGTTTGTTGATCCGGCGCTTCCCGACCATGTGTGCCTGCTTTCGCGGTCCTTGTATGGACTCAAGCAGGCTCCGCGCGCTTGGTACCAGCGCATCGTGGCGTTTCTACACCAGCTTGGGTTTCGCTCCACCCGCTCGGACGCATCGCTCTTCGTCTATCGCCAGGGCTCCGACACGGCCTACTTGCTACTCTATGTCGACAACATCATCCTGACGGCTTGTACGGCTGGTCTTCTCAGTCAGCTCACGGCTCGTCTTCGCGCTGAGTTCGCCATTAAGGACTTGAGTCATTTGCACTACTTCCTCGGTATTGAGGTGGTGCGCCGTCCGGATGGCTTCTTTCTTCATCAGCGGAAGTACGCTCATGAGCTCCTGGAGCGCGCTGGCATGCTTAACTGCAAGCCCGCCGCCACGCCTGTTGATACGAAGGCCAAGCTTTCTGCCACGGATGGTTCTCCTACTTCGGATGCTGCTTTCTACCGGTCTATAGTTGGTGCTCTCCAGTACCTCACTCTGACTCGACCAGAGATCCAGTTTGCCGTGCAGCAGGTGTGTCTCCATATGCATGCTCCTCGGGACGTTCACTGGGCCGCTGTCAAGCGGATTCTCCGCTATGTCTGTGGCACTATGGATCTTGGCGTCACGTTTCACGCCTCCGCTGACACCTCCCTCACCGCCTACTCCGATGCAGACTGGGCGGGCTGCCCTGACACTCGTCGCTCCACCTCGGGCTATTGTGTCTACCTTGGACCCTCGCTCATCTCGTGGTCGTCCAAGCGGCAGCCTACGGTCTCTCGTTCCAGTGCTGAGGCTGAGTATCGTGCGGTGGCCAACGCCGTCGCCGAGTGTTCGTGGCTTTGCCAGCTGCTTCAGGAGCTCTCCTGCCCTGTTGACCGTGCCACAGTGGTCTATTGTGACAACGTCTCAGCGGTCTACCTCTCCGCTAATCCGGTGCATCATCGATGGACCAAGCATATTGAGTTGGATATTCATTTTGTTCGGGAACAGGTGGCCCTTGGCCATATTTGTGTTTTACACGTCCCTACTTCCCAACAATTTGCAGATATCATGACCAAGGGCTTGCCTACGGCGTCATTTGAGGAGTTCCGGTCCAGTCTTTGCATCAGCAGCGGTGCCGCTTCGACTGCAGGGGGTGTTGAGTATATGTGTTGTGCATATTTGTGTATTGGGCCCACCTCCTAGTTTGTTGTATAGTCGAGGTCGTGGCCCACCTTTTATACATCACATATACGTGCGTTTGCACCTGAGGATACAACACATGATTCCCACATCTTACAGCCAGGGTCTCATGCCTCCGATGCTAGGGGCCATGCCGCCGCGTAACCCTGCTGCCCCGGCGACCCACCTCCTCGCAGCGCGAGGCAGGCGATTCCTCCACGCCCAATGACCTCCCACTACTGCCAAGTCCCTACCCCGGCAACCTCCCACCGCCCACCGCCGCCAAGTCCCTACCCCAGCGACCTCCCACCGCAGCGGCGCCTCATCCCCGACTCGCCTGCCTTTAATGTCGCCGCACCCGCGATAGGGATCTGAGATCCCCGAAACCCGCAGCCAAGCGGCGACGGATTGGGGTTCCTCCGCCACCCTGCACCCAGCCAGCTACGGAGCCAGGCACCCCCTTCCAGCAGGCAACGGATCCGAACTCCTCCTGCTACACGCCTCCCCCAATCTCTCGTTGTTCATCTCCGTCGAGCCGCAGGATCCGGTGAGACCTCGCCCTGTTCAAGTGATGCGGCTCTGGTGGAGCGACGCCAGGTACAGGGCGGCACGGGCTGGCTCCCCACAGCAGACCTCCTATGCAGCTACCGCCCCGCTCCCTCCCCTACTCGAGTACTCCGGCGAGTACCCAGTAGCTCCACCAGTGGCGCTCCCCCAATTAGCATCGATATGGTGCCCCTGCCTCGATGAGCTCCTCCCTCCCCCTCCTCTATGGTGTGTGTCCACTGCTTGTAGTCTGCAAACGACGGTGGCAGCCAAACAACAAAGCCGCTCTCATCGAACGGCGCGTGCAGCTCACAGGAGCTCGTGATGAGGACATCAATACCATTGTTACAACCACAACCCCTACTGCTACATATACTGGACCAATTACTAGAGATCGCGTACGCCAATTAAAGTATCAGGTACTTTCGTTTCTTGGTAATGATTCTAATGTTCATGAGAATATAATGCTGCCTAAATTGGATACATTTGTTTTGCTTACAAATGAAGGGCCTGGTATGGATAAGAGGGATGAACACTGGAGTAAGACCAAGCATGGAGATGATGGCATGCGCAAGGGGAACAAGAACGGAGTTACAAGTGATGATTTCAGGACTTTGAAGCCACCATAAGGAGTGCATGAAGCCTTGGACAAAATACACAAGATACCACTTCATAAATTTCGTCCAGAGGCTATTCTAGGTGCTGCGTCGCCTTATTATTGGGCCAGGCCCATGTAGTTTCGAAATACTTAAGTATAGGTTGTTTTTAGAGTCTGTATGTGTGGGGAAATAAGAATTATGGTTGATTTCGGACCCCTCCTCCAAGGGCCACGAAATTCCCCCCTCTTCCTCCATATATACAGCCCTTAGGGCGTCGTTTAGACTTTGGGTTTTGTTTAGATTAAAAGTTTGCCATAGCTGCAACTTCGCATACTTCGTTTGTGTTCAACGACCAGACCAATACGTCACATAACCCCACTTTCATTAATAAAGCTTTCCTCTTATATTCGCAATATCCAGATTGCAATTTCAGTTTCTTACTTGTTCTTCGTTTGCTTGCAGGAAAGAGACCTTCGTGGTCAGGTTGATCGTGCTCCGGCGTGGTCAATAACCCCTCGGAGTTGGTTTAGCGATTGCTAAGGCGCGACGTCCTCGCACGTTCGTAGTCGCATGGTCAAAGTCTACTCCACCAAAAACGATAGCCACCATCTCATCGAAAGATCAGGCCCTTCGCCTCTATCAAGTGGTATCAGATTTCCAGGTTGCTCGGTGAGATTTTATAATTTTTCGTAGTTTAGATCGAGTCTGTTCTTCATACATACAGTCCACGAAAAGTCACAAAAAAGGTTAGGGTTAGTTCATTATATCCGAACCAGTTTGAGACTTTGCATAGTCTTTTCAGTATTTTGCTTTGTTGAATTTGCAGTTGCATCATCGTGTCTAGTTGCTGGTCTTAGAGTCTAGTCTTTTAGAGTTTCGAGTTCTGGTCATAAGTTGTCACGACGCCGCTGCACCATCATCATCGCCCCTGCCATCTACCACCATCGCTTATCCGCCACCGATCTGTATCCATATACCATCACCAATCTGTATCCATATACCACCACCAATACGTATCCATATACCACCACCAATCTGTATCCATATACCATCACCAATCTGTATCCATATACCACCACCGCTACCATATACCACCACCGCTGCCATATCTTACCATCATATGTCCACCACCAATCCGAATTCTTTTCATATTAGGTTTGTTTTCGAAACCCATCTATTTTCTGATTTGTGTTTCCTTGCGTGAGTAGGTTTTCGAAAAAAAGTGTCTCGAGACCCCGAGCAGTTTTTAGGCCAAAATTTCGGCGATTAAAAATATTTTTTCACTATCTTGTTTTTAGGCTTTTGAGTCTTTTGAGACACTCACCATCATAGTAATTTCTTGTCGCACTTTTTCGTCGTCGTTACTCTAACTTCTGAAAAAAATGTTAACAAAATTTCGTGCCTATCCTGTTAGTTTGATTTGGGAAAAGTTTTGAGACACTCGCCATTATAGTGATTTTTCGCAAAAAAAAGAGCAAAAAAATTCAGAGTGTGCTCCCTTGTTTACGTGTTGCGTCGTGTTTTTGTTTGTGCTCTAGGCTCGCGTCACTAGTACGGTCTAGCCTAGGACCAGCACAGTACCGTCGTTAAACGTTTATTCAACTTTGCATATCTGAATTTATTATTGCTGACCCTTTTTGCTACCATATTATAAGCCTTCCTAGCTCCACATACATCTACGTCATACGTTTGACTCTCCCTGGTAATTGCTCTATCCAAGCTTTGAGAGTTTTGACTACAACGGTTGCCGATCACCGCCTGCTGCTGGGTAAGAATTGGTAAGAATTTGAGATTCGCTTGACGGATTTGTGACACCCACCACCACCACCACTTGTTAGTAGTCTGTGGGATCATATTCTTGTGTATTTCTATTGCTGCTAACCATGGCAGGATCACAAGTCGACGAGATTGACCGGGACAACTTCATGAACAAGGAGCTCCATGATAAGTTTCAGCAAATGATGAGTGGACAAGTGGACGATGTGCTCAACAGATTTGAAGAGGCCATGGAGAAGATGGATGGCATTGAGAAGGCGTTCGAAACAAAGCTCGACAACAAGTTTAATGAATTGCCCGCACGTCTTCCACAACCACCGCCCGCTGCACCTGTCGCACCTCTACAGCAACTACAACAACAACATCGCCTTCCAAATCAAGTGGGACGAGCATTGCGCGTTCCCCTTGAGCCTGGTCAAACTTCTGGTGCTGTTGTACCTATTGTTGATGCTTCTGTAGCTCCAGCTGCTACTGCAGAGGTGGAGGACCATTACGAGGACGAGGTTGATCAAAATCAAAACTACATGCAACCACCAGCACCACCACCAGGTCGTCCTCATGCATATCATCGCAACGGTAGGGCTGCACCACCACCTGAGGTACGAGATCATGACCATCTTCCTAAACTAAAATTGAATATTCCACCATTTGAGGGTAGATATGTTCCCGATATATATATATATATATATATATATATATATATATATATATATATATATTACTTGGGAGTTAGAAACCGAGCAACGTTTTACATGTTTACAATATCCTGAGGAGAGACATGTTCCTGCTGCTGTTTATGCTTTCACTAGTTTTGCATGTGTTTGGTGGTCTGAACATTGTAGATTATATCCTATTCCAGCTACTTGAGCTCCTTTGAAAAATGCTATGTGTACTCGTTGGGTTCCACCATATTTATCAATGTGAATTGCGTCAAAATTTGCAGCATTTAAGACAAGGAAAAAATTATGTAGAAGAATATTACCAAGAATTACAAACTGGTATGATTATATGTGGTATTGTTGAGGCTAATTAAGCTATGCTTGCATGTTTTATGGGTGGATTAAATAAAGAGATTCAGACCATTCTAGAGTATGAGAAATATAATAATATCACTCGTTTATTCCATCTTACTTGGAAAGCCGAACGTGAAGTGCATGATCGACAGGCATTGGCGCGAACTAACTTTTCTGCAGGTTGTCCTTCATCATGGACACCGCGTGCATCCTCTACTTCCACACGTTCTGCTGCACCGGCACCTTCATCAGTTGCCACCTCCAATCGTGATACAAGAAAGGAGGCAAAACCACCGCTATCTGCCAAGAGCACACCTTCTGGGCCTACACATAGCTCTTCTTCATCCATGGCATCAAGAGGGCAAACACATGATATTATTTGTCGTCATTGCAAGGGTGAGGTCATTATGTGAGAGAATGCCCATCTAATCATGTGATGATTGTTACTAAGGATGGTGGGTATGAGTCCGCTAGTGACTATGATGAGGAGACTTTGGCTCTTATTACAAGTGAAGAACACGGTGGAGATGATTCTGATCATGAGACACAATACATGGCTGCTGAAGATTGATACGTCTCCAACGTATCTATAATTTTTTATTGTTCCATGCTATTATATTATCCATCTAGGATATTTATATGCATTTATATGACATTTTATATGATTTTTTGGGACTAACCTATTAACCTAGAGCCCAGTGCCAGTTTCTGTTTTTCCTTGTTTTTGAGTTTTACAGAAAAGGAATACCAAATAGAGTCCAATTGACGTGCCAATTTTTGATGATTTTTTATGGACCAAAAGAAGCCCCCAGAGTAAAAGAGTTGGGCCAGAAGAGTCCCGAGCCGTCCACGAGGGTGGGGGCGCGCCCTACCCCCCCGGGCGTGCCGCCCTATCTCGTGGACGACTCGGGGACCCCCTGACTTGTTCCGACGCCAAAAATTCCTATAAATACAGAAACCTCCAGAAAATAACCTAGTTTGGGAGTTCCGCCGCCGCAAGCCTCTGTAGCCACCAAAAACCAATCGGGGCCCTGTTCCGGCACCCTGCCGGAGGGGGGATCCCTCACCGGTGGCCGTCTTCATCATCTCGGTGCTCTCCATGATGAGGAGGGAGTAGTTCGCCCTCGGGGCTGAGGGTATGTACCAGTAGCTATGTGTTTGATCTCTCTCTCTCTCTCTCTCTCTCTCTCGTGTTCTTGATTTGGTACGATCTTGATATATCACGAGCTTTGCTATTATAGTTGGATCTTATGATGTTTCTCTCTGTGTACTCTCTTGTAATGGATTGAGTTTTCCCTTTGAAGTTATCTTATCGGATTGAGTCTTTAAGGATTTGAGAACACTTGATGTATGTCTTGCATGTGCTTATTTGTGGTGACAATGGGATATTCACGTGATCTACTTGATGTATGTTTTGGTGATCAACTTGCGGGTTCAGTGACCTTATGAACTTATGCATAGGGGTTGGCACACGTTTTCGTCTTGACTCTCCGGTAGAAACTTTGGGGCACTCTTTGAAGTTCTTTGTGTTGGTTGAATAGATAAATCTGAGATTGTGTGATGCATATCGTATAATCATACCCGAGGATACTTGAGGTGACATTGGAGTATCTAGGTGGCATTAGGATTTTGGTTGATTTGTGTCTTAAGGTGTTATTCTAGTACGAACTCTATAATAGATCGAACGGAAAGAATAGCTTCGTGTTATTTTACTACGGACTTTTGAATAGATCGATCAGAAAGGATAACTTTGAGGTGGTTTCGTACCCTGCAATAATCTCTTCGTTTGTTCTCCGCTATTAGTGACTTTGGAGTGTCTCTTTTTTGCATGTTGAGGGATTTTTATATGATCCAATTATGTTATTATTGTTGAGAGAACTTGCACTAGTGAAAGTATGAACCTTAGGCCTTGTTTCCTAGCATTGCAATACCGTTTAAGCTCACTTTTATCGCTTGCTACCTTGCTGTTTTTATAATTTCAGATTACAAAAACCTATATCTACCATCGATATTGCACTTGTATCACCATCTCTTCGCCGAACTAGTGCACCTATGCAATTTACCATTGTATTGGGTGTTTTGGGGACACAAGAGACTCTTTGTTGTTTGGTTGCAGGGTTGTTTGAGAGAGACCATCTTCATCCTACGCCTCCCACGGATTGATAAACCTTAGGTCATCCACTTGAAGGAAATTTGCTACTGTCCTACAAACCTCTGCACTTGGAGGCCCAACAACGTCTACATGAAGAAGGTTGTGTAGTAGACATCAGGCCCTTTTCTGGCGCCGTTGCCGGGGAGGTTAGCGCTTGAAGGTATATCTTTAGATCTTGCAATTGAATCTTTTAGTTTCTTGTTTTATCACTACTTTAGTCTATAAAAGAAAACTACAAAAAATGGAAGTAAGGTTGCCCCATATGCTTCATCTTTTTAATGTCTTTCGTGAAAATAAGGATTCTGATAATTGTGCCAAAGTGTTAGAAGAAGAATGTATTAAAATGTTTGGCACTAAATCTTTTGATGATGAGCATGATTGCAATGTTGTTAGTATGAATTCCTTGAATATGCATGATGCTAATGATATGCAAAGCCACAAGCTTGGGGATGCTATGTTTGATGAAGATGATATTTTTAGTCCCCCAAGTTTTGATGAGCAAATTTATTATGATGATAGCATGCCTCCTATTTATGATGATTATGTTGATGAAAGTGGTTTCGTAGAGGTCATGACTTTATTTAGTGATGAATCCACTATTTCGGAAGAGGTTCCAATTGATTATGAGAACAAAGTTGCTATCTATGATCATTATTGTGATGACATGTATGCTATAAAGAAGAATGATAACCATGAAACTTGTCATCATGATTTTAATTTTCAATTGGATTATGCCTCATATGATAGTTATTTTGTTGAGTTTGCTCCCACTATTCCGAATGAGAAGAATTTTGCTTATGTGGAGAGTAGTAAAATTTCTATGATTGTAGATCATGAAAAGAATGCTTTATGTGATAGTTATATTGTTGAATTCATTCATGATGCTACTGAAAATTATTATGAGGGAGGAATATGTGCTTGTAGGAATTGTAATAATATCAAGTTTCCTCTCTATGTGTTGAAAATCTTGAAGTTATCCTTGTTTTACCTTCCTATGCAAGTTGATTCTTGTTCCCACAAGTTGTTTGCTCACAAATCCCTATGCATAGGAAGTGGGTTAGACTTAAATGTGCTTGTCATATGCATGATTCTCCCGTTATGTTTCAATTCTTATATTTTATGTGAGCATCATTGAAATCATCATGCCTAGCTAGGGGCGTTAAACGATAGCGCTTGTTGGGAGGCAACCCAATTTTATTTTTGTTCCTTGCTTTTTGTTCCTGTTTAGTAACAAATAATTCATCTAGCTTCTGTTATGATTGTGTTTTTTATGTTTTAGTTAGTGTTTGTGCCAAGTAGGATCTTTTGGGTGATTGTTGCTTGATCTTGCTGAAAAAATAGAAAGTATGCGCTCTCGAGAATAATTTTCATTTTTTACCAGAGAGTGATAAAATACCAATTCTAACTGCGGTAGATCAATATACAAATTATTTAGGTCGTCCTAATTTTTCAGAAGTTTTTGAGTTACAGAAGTATTCGAAACCTCCAGATTGCTACAGACTGTTCTATTTTTGACAAATTCTGTTTTCTATGTATTGTTTGCTTATTTTGATGAATCTATGAGTAGTATCAGAGGGTATGAACCATAGATAAGTTGGAATATAGTAGATATTACACCAATATGAATTTAGAATGAGTTCACAATAGTACCTAAGTGGTGATTTATTTTCTTATACTAACGGAGCTTACGAGTTTTCTGTTAAGTTTTGTGTTGTGAAGTTTTCAAGTTTTGGGTAAAGATTCGATGGACTATGGAATAAGGAGTGGCAAGAGCCTAAGTTTGGGGGATAACCAAGGCACCTAAGATAATATTCAAGGACAACCAAGAGACTAAGCTTGGGGATGCCCCGGATGGCATCCCCTCTTTCGTCTTCGTTCATCGGTAACTTTACTTGAGGCTATATTTTTATTCACCACATGATATGTGTTTTGCTTGAAGCGTCATTTTATTTTATTTTGTTTTGCTTGCTGTTTGAATAATATACCAAGATCTAAAATTCTTAAATATTAAAGAGTCTTCACATAGTTTCATAATTATTCAACTACTCATTGATCTTCACTTGTAACTTTCGAAGTAGTTTGCCGTTTGCTCTAGTGTTTCACTTATATCTTTTAGAGAACGACAGTGGTTTTATTTTGAAGAAATAGATGAACTCTCATGCCTCACTTATATTATTTTGAGAGTCCTTTAGAACAGCATGGTAATTTGCTTTGGTCATTAATTTAGTCCTAGTATGATGGGCATCCAAGATGGGTATAATAAAAACTTTCATATAGAGTGCATTGAATACTATGAGAAGTTTGATACTTGATAATTGTTTTGAGATATAAAGATGATGATATTAGAGTCGTGCTAGTTGAGTAATTGTGAAATTGAGAAATACTTGTGTTGAGGTTTGCAAGTCCCGTAGCATGCACGTATGGTAACCGTTGTGTGACAAATTTGAAGCATGGGGTGTTTCTTTGATTGCCTTCCTTATGAGTGGCGGTCGGGGACGAGCGATGGTATTTTCCTACCAATCTATCCCCCTAGGAGCATGCGTGTAGTGCTTGTTTTTGATGACTTGTAGATTTTTGCAATAAGTATGTGAGTTCTTTATGACTAATGTTGAGTCCATGGATTATACGCACTCTCACCCTTCCATCATTGCTTGCCTCTTCGGTACCGTGCATTGCCCTTTCTCACCTTGAGAGTCGGTGCAAACTTCGCGGTGCATCCAAACCCCATGATATGATACGCTCTATCACACATAAGCCTCCTTATATCTTCCTCAAAACAGACACCATACCTACCTATTATGGCATTTCCATAGCCATTCCGAGATATATTGTCATGCTACTTTCCACCGTTCTGTTTATTATGACACGCTCCATCATTGCCATATTGCCTTGCATGATCATGTAGTTGACATTGTATTGTGGCAAAGCCATCGCTCATAATTTTTTATACATGTCACTCTTGATTCATTGCCCATCCCGGTACACCGCCGGAGGCACCCATATAGAGTCATATTTTGTTCTAGTATCGAGTTGTAATCCTTGAGTTGTAAATAAATAGAAGTGTGATGATCATCATTATTAGAGCATTGTCCCATGTGAGGAAAAAAAAGAGAAAGGCAAAAAGAGAAGGCCCAAAAAAAGAGAAAGGTAAAAAAAGAGAAGGCCCGAAAAATGAGAGAAAAAGAGAGAAGGGGCAATGCTACTATCCTTTTTCCACACTTGTGCTTCAAAGTAGCACCATGATCTTCATGATAGAGAGTCTCCTATTTTGTCACTTTCATATACTAGTGGGAATTTTCATTATAGAACTTGGCTTGTATATTCCAACAATGGGCTTCCTCAAATGCCCTAGGTCTTCGTGAGCAAGCAAGTTGGATGCACACCCACTTAGTTTCTTTTGTTGAGCTTTCATACATTTATAGCTCTAGTGCATCCGTTGCATGGAAATCCCTACTCCTTGCATTGACATCAATTGATGGGCATCTCCATAGCCCATTGATTAGCCACGTCAATGTGAGACTTTCTCCTTTTTTGTCTTCTCCACACAACCTCCATCATCATATTCTATTCCACCCATAGTGCTATGTCGATGGCTCGCACTCATATACTGTGTGAAAGTTGAAAAAGTTTGAGAATACTAAAGTATGAAACAATTGCTTGGCTTGTCATCGGGGTTGTGCATGATGGGGGCATTTTGTGTGACGAAAATGAAGCATGGCCAAACTATATGATTTTGTAGGGATGAGCTTTCTTTGGCTATGTTATTTTGAGAAGACATAATTGCTTGGTTAGTATGCTTGAAGTATTATTGTTTTTATGTCAATATTAAACATTTGCCTTGAATCTTATGCATCTGAATATTCATGCCACAATAAAGAGAATTACATTGGAAATTATGTTAGGTAGCATTCCACATTAAAAATTCTGTTTTTCTTTATCATTTACCTACTCGAGGACGAGAAGGAATTAATCTTGGGGATGCTTGATACGTCTCCAACGTATCTATAATTTTTTATTTTTCCATGCCATTATATTATCCATCTAGGATGTTTTATATGTATTTGTATGGTATTTTATATGATTTTTGGGACTAACCTATTAACCTAGAGCCCAGTGCCAGTTTCTGTTCTTTCCTTATTTTTGAGTTCTACAGAAAAGGAATACCAAACGGAGTCCAATTGATGTGCCAATTTTTGATGATTTTTTATGGACCAAAAGAAGCCCCGGGAGTAAAAGAGTTGGGTCAGAAGAGTTCTGGTCCGTCCACGAGGGTGGGGGGGCGCCCTACCCCCCCCCCCCCCAGCGCGCCGCCCTATCTCGTGGACGACTCGAGGAACCCCCTGACTTGTTCCCGACGCCAAAAATTCCTAGAAATACAGAAACCTCCAGAAAATAACCTAGATTGGGAGTTCCGCCGCCGCAAGCCTCTGTAGCCACCAAAAACCAATCGGGGCCCTGTTCCGGCACCCTACCGGAGGGGGGATCCCTCACCGGTGGCCATCTTCATCATCCCGACACTCTCCATGACGAGGAGGGAGTACTTCACCCTCGGGGCTGAGGGTATGTACCAGTAGCTATGTGTTTTATCTCTCTCTCTCATGTTCTTGATTTGGTACGATCTTGATATATCGCGTGCTTTGCTATTATAGTTGGATCTTATGATGTTTCTCTCCGTCTACTCTCTTTTAATGGATTGAGTTTTCCCTTTGAAGTTATCTTATCGGATTGAGTCTTTAAGGATTTGAGAACACTTGATGTATGTCTTGCATGTGCTTATCTGTGGTGACAATGGGATATTCACGTGATCTACTTGATGTATGTTTTGGTGATCAACTTGCGGGTTCAGTGACCTTGTGAACTTATGCATAGGGGTTGGCACACGTTTTCGTCTTGACTCTCCGGTAGAAACTTTGGGGAACTCTTTGAAGTTCTTTGTGTTGGTTGAATAGATTAATATGAGATTGTGTGATGCATGCATATCATATAATCATACCCGCGAATACTTGAGGTGACATTGGAGTATCTAGGTGACATTAGGGTTTTGGTTGATTTGTATCTTAAGGTGTTATTCTAGTACGAACTCTAGGATAGATCGAACGGAAAGAATAGCTTCGTGTTATTTTAATACGGACTCTTGAATAGATCGATCAGAAAGGATAACTTTGAGGTGGTTTCGTACCCTACAATAATCTCTTCGTTTGTTCTCCGCTATTAGTGACTTTGGAGTGACTCTTTATTGCATGTTGAGGGATTGTTATATGATCCAATTATGTTATTACTTTTGAGAGAACTTGCACTAGTGAAAGTATGAACCTCAGGCCTTGTTTCCTAGAATTGCAATACCGTTTATGCTCACTTTTATCGCTTGCCACCTTGTTGTTTTTATAATTTCAGATTACAAAAACCTATATCTACCATCGATATTGCACTTGTATCACCATCTCTTCGCCGAACTAGTGCACCTATACAATTTACCATTGTATTGGGTGTGTTGGGGACACAAGAGACTCTTTGTTATTTGGTTGCAGGGTTGTTTGAGAGAGACCATCTTCATCCCACGCCTCCCACGGATTGATAAACCTTAGGTCATCCACTTGAGGGGAATTTGTTACTGTCCTACAAACATATGCACTTGGAGGGCCAACAACGTCTACAAGAAGAAGGTTGTGTAGTAGACATCAAATATGCTGACATGTATGAATGTTCAGTTGCTCAACGTGTTTTGAGTGTGCAGGTTACACAAGCAGAGCAAATCAGAGGCATAATTTGTTACATACAAAGGGAGTTGTGAAGGAACATTTTGTTCGCGTCATCATAGATGGAGGGAGTTGTAACAACTTGGCTAGCATGGAGATGGTGGTTGTCGGTGTCAAAACCGGCGGATCTCGGGTAGGGGGTCCCGAACTATGCGTCTAGGTCGGATGGTAACAGGAGGCAGGGGACACGATGTTTTACCCAGGTTCGGGCCCTCTTGATGGAGGTAAAACCCTACGTCCTGCTTGATTAATATTGATGATATGGGTAGTACAAAAGTAGATCTACCACGAGATCAGAGAGGCTAAACCCTAAAAGCTAGCCTATGGTATGATTGTTGTTCGTCCTACGGACTAAAACTCTCCGGTTTATATAGACATCGGAGAGGGCTAGGGTTACACAGAGTCGGTTACAATGGTAGGAGATCTACATATCCGTATCGCCAAGCTTGCCTTCCACGCCAAGGAAAGTCCCTTCCAGACACGGGACGAAGTCTTCAATCTTGTATCTTCATAGTCCAGGAGTCCGGCCGAAGGTATAGTCCGGCCATCCGGACACCCCCTAATCCAGGACTCCCTCAGTGGTGAAGCTATCTCTGACCACAAGACCACATCCACATCCTTACTACATCTAATGGTTCAACAACAGCGGCAAGGTTAAGGTAACACGTACTGTTCGTGTGCATTTTAGTATCTCTACATATGCTAATTATGTTGATTACGATGTGGAACGATGCAAGCATGTTCCTTATTACTTGGTAGACCATGGCAATTTGATAAAAAAATTATGTACACCATGGTAGAAATGATCAGTATACTCTTGTTCATAAGGATAAACATATTACTTTGCTTCCTATGTCTCCTGATTCCATTTTGAAAGATGATATTAATAGAGCTAATAAAACAAAACAGGAGAAATATTATTAATGCCTCTACAATCAACACACATACACGATGTACCATCCTTTTTCGTCACTAGAATAATTCGCTTGGTCATCTGGAGCAGATCGAAAGCTACGCCCCTGGCCATCAGGTCAGATTTGGAAGTTTGAACTATACGCCCGACATCCACGGAGACTTGATCTTCGACGGATTCGAGCCACAGCCGAGCGCGAAAAAGACTTGGTCACTACAATCTATGTCCTTGTGTTGCTCCTATTATTCTAGTGACGAAAAAGGATGGTACATCGTGTATGTGTGTTGATTGTAGAGGCATTAATAATATTACTATTCGTTATCGTCATCCTATTCCTAGGCTAGATGATATGCTTGATGAATTGAGTGGCTCTATAATATTCTCCAAAGTTGATTTGCGTAGTGGATACCATCAAATTCGTATGAAATTGGGGGATGAATGGAAAACAACATTTAAAACTAAGTTTGGATTATATGAGTGGTTAGTCATGACTTTTGGGTTAATTAATGCACCTAGTACTTTCATGAGATTAATGAATGAAGTTTTACGTGCTTTTGTTGGATGATTTGTGGTAGTCTATTTTGATGATATACTGATTTATAGCAGATCTTTGGAGGAACATGTGGAACATTTACGTGCTGTTTTTATTGCTTTACATGATGCACGTTTGTTTGGTAGCCTTGGGAAGTGCACCTTTTGCACCGACCGAGTATCTTTTCTTGGCTATGTTGTTACTCCACAGGGAATTGAAGTTGATAAAGCCGAGATTGAAGCTATTGAGAGTTGGCCGCAGCCCAAAATGGTCACACAAGTGAGGAGTTTTCTTGGACTCGCTGGTTTCTATAGGCATTTTATGAGAGATTTCAGCACCATTGTTGCACCTCTCAATGAGCTTACAAAGAAGGATGTGCCTTTTGTTTGGGGTACCGCACATGAAGAAGCCTTCATGGCATTGAAAGATAAGTTGACACATGCTCCTTTACTCAAACTTCCTGATTTTAATAAGACTTTTGAGCTTGAATGTGATGCTAGTGGAATTGGATTAGGAGGTGTGTTATTACAAGATGGCAAACCTGTTGCATACTTTCCTGAAAAATTGAGTGGGCCTGGTTTGAGCTATTCTACTTATGACAAAGAATTATATGCTCTTGTTCGGACCTTAGAAACATGGCAACATTATTTATGGCCCAAAGAATTTGTTATACATTCTGATCATGAATCTTTGAAACACATTAAAACTCAAGCAAAACTGAACCATAGACATGCTAAATGGGTTGAATTCATTGAGACTTTCCCTTATGTCATTAAACACAAGAAGGGTAAAGAAAATGTTATTGCTGATGCATTGTCTCGTCGTTATACTATGCTTTCACAACTTGACTTTGAAATATTGGGTTTGGAGACCATCAAAGATCAATATGTGCATGATGCTGAATTTAAAGATGTATTGCAGAATTGTAAGGAAGGGAGAACATGGAACAAGTTCGTCGTTAACGATGGATTTGTGTTTCGTGCTAACTAGCTATGCATTCTAGCTAGCTCCGTTCGTCTTTTGTTGTTGCCGGAGGCGCATGGAGGAGGATTAATGGGACACTTTGGCATGAAGAAGACGGAGGATATACTTGCTACACATTTCTTTTGGCAGAAGATGAGACGGGACGTTGAGCGTTTTGTTGCTCACTGCACTATGATAACCCACAAGTATAGGAGATCGCAATAGTTTTCGAGGGTAGAGTATTCAACCCAAATTTATTGATTCGACACAAGGGGAGCCAAAGAATATTCTCAAGTATTAGCAGCTGAGTTGTCAATTCAACCACACCTGGAAACTTAATATTTACAGCAAGGTATTTAGTAGCAAATTAATATGATAGTAGTGGTAATGGTAGCAAAAGGTAATGATAACAAAAGTAATGTTTTTGGTATTTTGTAGTGATTGTAACAATAGCAGCGGAAAAGTAAATAAGCGAAGAACAATATATGGAAAGCTCATAGGCAATGGATCGGTGATAGAGAATTATGCCGGATGCGATCGATCATGTAACAGTCATAACCTAGGGTGACACAGAACTAGCTCCAATTCGTCAATGTAATGTAGGCATGTATTTCGAATATAGTCATACGTGCTTATGGAAAAGAACTTGCATGGCATCTTTTGTCCTACCCTCCCGTGGCAGCGGGGTCCTATTGGAAACTAAGGGATATTAAGGCCTCCTTTTAATAGAGTACCAGACCAAAGCATTAACACATAGTGAATACATTAACTCCTCAAACTACGATCATCACCGGGAGTGGTCCTGATTATTGTCACTTCGGGGTTGCCGGATCATAACACATAGTAGGCGACTATAGACTTGCAAGATAGGATCAAGAACTCTCATATATTGATGAAAACATAATAGGTTCAGATCTGAAATCATGGCACTCGGGCCCTAGTGACAAGCATTAAGCATAGCAAAGTCATAGCAACATCAATCTTAGAACATAGTGGATACTAGGGATCAAACCCTAACAAAACTAACTCGATTACATGATAAATCTCATCCAACCCATCATCGTCCAGCAAGCCTACGATGGAATTACTCACGCACGGCGGTGAGCATCATGAAATTGGTGATGGAGGATGGTTGATGATGACGATGGTGATGGATTCCCCTCTCTGGAGCCCCGAAAGGACTCCAGGTCAGCCCTCCCGAGAGGTTTTAGCGCTTGGCGGCGGCTCTGTATTGTAAAACGCGATGAATCCTTCTCCTTGAGTTTTTTCTCCCCGAAAGTGAATATATAGAGTTGGAGTTGGGGTCGGAGGAGCACCAGGGGGCCCACGAGGTAGGGGGGCATGCCCTGGGGGGCAGGCGCGCCCCACCCTCGTGGCTAGGGTGTGGGCCCCCTGGTCTTGATCTTTTGCCAGTATTTTTTATTATTTCCAAAAAGACGCTCCGTGGAGTTTCAGGTCATTCCGAGAACTTTTGTTTCTGCACATAAATAACACCATGGCAATTCTGCTAAAAACAGCGTCAGTCCGGGTTAGTTCCATTCAAATCATGCAAGTTAGAGTCCAAAACAAGGGCAAAAGTGTTTGGAAAAGTAGATACGATGGGGACATATCAACTCCCCCAAGCTTAAACCTTTGCTTGTCCTCAAGCAATTCAGTTGACAAACTAAAAGTAATAAAGAAAAACTTTTACAAACTCTGTTTGCTCTTGTTGTTGTAAATATGTAAAGCCAGCATTCAAGTTTTCAGCAAAGATTATGAACTAACCATATTCGCCATAACGCTTAGGTCTCATGTTTACTCATATCAATGGCATAATCAACTAGCGAGCAATAATAATAAATCTCGGATGACAACACTTTCTCAAAACAATCATAATATGATATAACAGGATGATATCTCGCTAGCCCTTTCTGAGACCGCAAAAGATAAATGCAGAGCACCTTTAAAGATCAAGGACTGACTAGACATTGTAATTCATGGTAAAAGAGATCTAGTCAAGTCATACTCAATGTAAACTAACAGTAATGAATGCAAATGACAGCGGTTCTCTCCAACTGGTGCTTTTTAATAAGAGGATGATGACTCAACATAAAAGTAAATAGATAGGCCCTTTGCAGAGGGAAGCAGGGATTTGTAGAGGTGCCAGAGCTCGGTTTTGAAATAGAGGTGAATAATATTTTGAGCGGTATACTTTCATTGTCAACATAACAACCAAGTGATGGCGATATCTTCCATGCTACACACATTATAGGAGGTTCCCAAACAGAATGGTAAAGTTTATACCCCCCCCCTCCACTAACAAGCATCAATCCATGGCTTGCTCGAAACAACGAGTGCCTCCAACTAACAACTCTGATTGCCACTGGTTGGCAACCATCTCCGGATCCCACTGGTAATTAGACTGTCGTGGAGGATCAACTTGTGGTTCCGACTCTGGCTCTGTGGCTGATGTAGGGTTCCGGTAAGCGTGAATGTCCTCCGGTGAGACGAGGTACTGGCCTGTAGATAAATCAAACAAGGAAGGAGCAGGCAAGGTGATAGTCTCAGGATGACGTTTATCAAAGAACAATTTGTATTTAAGCTCCCCTTCCCTATTCTTTATAATAAAATCATGCGCTACCATACTCTTATATGTTATAATATGCAGCAAGGCGTGAAGCATAGATACCACCAAAGATGGGGCCCTTTGTATGGTTCAGACTTAACCGTTTAGCAATAATACCGCCCATACTAACAGAGTCGTCACGGAATAAACCATGGAACAAAATAAAAATATCAGGAACACTAAGGTTTCCACAGTTTCCGCGACCAATTAAGCAATGACTAGCAAATATTGCAAAGTAGCGTAAAACAGGAAAATGTATGCTAGTGATTCTTGCATCGGAAACCTTCCTAGTTCCCCTACAGTGATAGTGTCAATAAACCCATCCATGTCTTTACGATGTGGTTCCTCTAAGCTACCCTCGAAAGGTATTTTGCAAACCCTGCAAAATTCATATAGTGACATCTTCTTAACCACATCATATAAATGAAACTCTACTGAAGGAGGTGATTCCCTAGGATAATAGTAGAAGTTTTGCACAAAAGTATTGGTGAGTAAGAGATACTGTTTGCGTTGGTCGTGGAGGAAGTCGGTGAGGCCTGCATTCTTAGCCAATTCATAAAAATCCTCATAAATCCCGGTTGCTCTTAAGAAATCATCGGAGGACCATTCACACGGCCTAACCTCCGCGGTGCGAAGCAGATTATATTTGGGCTTCTTTGCTTCTTCATTTTGCTTTTCCTTCGAGCTTCGACTTGATGAGCCCCTCAAAAATCTCTTCATTATTTTCTGAAAAATTCTGAAATTTTTAGTAACTTCAAAATAAAAGTGAACCAAACTCAACAAAATTGATAGCAACTACTCCTACAAGTGCCTAGAGCCCATATCATGCATTAGAACTACTTGGAACCATATAAATTTGACATGCAAGCTCAAGAACAGGGTCACCTAAGCAGCAAAAATATGCAATGAATAAAGCACTAGAACAAAAACGAATTAGACTAATGGAGGAGTCACATACCAAGGAACAATCCCCCAAGCAGTTCTGTGAGAGGTGCTTTGAGCAAGGAGATCGAAAATGGCAGCAAAATGAGCTTGGACTCGGGTTTGAGCTGGATAATGGTGTTTGTGGGAGGAAGAAGGAGTGTGTGGGTGCAGGAATAAGTGGAGGAGGGCCACCATGGGCCCACGAGGCAGGGGGGCGCGCCCAGGGGGGTAGGGCGTGCCCTCCACCCTCGTGGCCAGGTGGATGCCCCCTGCTGTGTTCTCAGTGCCAAATATTCTCAAATATTCCAGAAAAAATCATATTAAAATTTCAGGGCATTTGGAGAACTTTTATTTTCGGGGTATTTTTATATTGCATGGATAATTCAGATAACAAACAAAAAATACTGTTTTTATTTTATTTAATATAAATAACAAAAAGTAAAAGGAGGGTACAGAGAGTTGTGTTTTCTAAATTCATCCATCGCATGATCAACAAAAGGAATCCATTAACAAGGTTGATCAAGTCTTGTTAACAAACTCATTCCAAATAACATGGAACCGGAGAATTTTTGAATAACACTAGGTTACCTCAACGGGGATATGCACATCCCCAACAATAAGAATATCATATTTCTTCTTGACAGTAGGAAGAGGAAATTCAAAACCTCCAAAAATAATCGATGGAATTTTTCCAATTGAATTGATACTGTGGACTTGACGTTGTTTCCTCGGAAAGTGTACCATTTGCTCATTACCATTAACATGAAAAGTGACATTGCCTTTGTTGCAATCAATAACAGCCCCTGCAGTATTCAAAAAGGGTCTTCCAAGAATAATGGACATACTATCATGCACGGGAATATCAAGAATAACAAAGTCCGTTAAAATAGTAACGTTTGCAACCACAACAGGCACATCCTCACAAATACCGACAGGTATAGAAGTTAATTTATCAGCCATTTGCAAAGATATTTCAGTAGGTGTCAACCTATTCAAATCAAGTCTACGATATAAAGAGAGAGGCATAACACTAACACCGGCTCCAAGATCACATAAAGTAGTTTTAACATAGTTTCTTTTAATGGAGCATGGTATAGTGGGTACTCCTGGATCTCCAAGTTTCTTTGGTATTCCACCCTTAAAAGTATAATTAGCAAGCATGGTGGAAATTTCAGCTTCCGGTATCTTTCTTTTATTAGTAACAATTTCTTTCATGTACTTAGCATAAGGATTCATTTTAAGCATATCAGTTAATCGCATACGCAAAAAGATAGGTCTAATCATTTCAGCAAAGCGCTCAAAATCCTCATCATCCGTTTTCTTGGATGGCTTAGGAGGAAAAGGCATGGGTTTCTAAACCCATGGTTCTCTTTCTTTACCATGTTTCCTAGCAACAAAGCCTCTCTTATCATAACGTTGATTCTTTGATTGTGGGTTATCAAGATCAACAACAGGTTCAATTTCTATATCATTATCATTGCTAGGTTGAGCATCAACATGAACATTATCATTAACATTATCACTAGTTTCAGGTTCATTACCAGATTGTGTTTCAGCATTAGAAATAGAAATATCATTTGGATTCTCAGGTGTTTCAGTAATAGGTTCACTAGAAGCATGCAAAGTCCTATCATTTTTCTTTTTCTTCCTTTTAGGAGGAGTAGGTGCATCTATATTATTTCTCTGAGAATCTTGCTCAATTCTCTTAGGATGGCCTTTAGGATACAAAGGTTCCTGAGTCATCTTACCAGTTCTAGTAGCCACTCTAACAGCAAAATCATTATTCTTACTATTCGATTCATTGAGCAAATCATTTTGAGCTTTAAGTACTTGTTCTACTTGAGTGGTAACCATAGAAGCATGTTTACTAATAAGTTTAAGTTCACCTTTGACATTAGCCATATAATCACCCAAGTGTTCAAGCATATCAGCACTACGTTTTAATTCTCTACCAAAATAAGCATTGAAGTCTTCTTGCTTAACCATAAATTTATCAAACTCATCTAAGCATGGGCTAGCAAACTTAGTAAATGGGATTTCAGCTTTATCATATCTATAGAGAGAATTTACCTTTACTACCTGTGTCGGGTTATCAAGACCATGTGTTTCTTCAATAGGAGATGGATTAAAATTATGCATTTCTTTGACATGCGGTAAATTAAGACCATGTATTTCTTCAATAGGAGGTGGATTAAAATTATGCATTTCTTCGACAGGCGGTAAATTAAGACCATGTATTTCTTCAATAGGAGGTAAATTCTTAACATCTTCAGCTTTAATACCCTTTTCTTTCATGGACTTCTTTGCCTCTTGCATATCTTCAGGACTGAGAAATAGAACAACTCTCTTCTTCGGAGTTGCTTTAGGAATAGGCTCAGGAAGTGTCCAATTATTTTCATTAGTCAACATATTATTTAATAGAATTTCAGCTTCATCCGGTGTTCTTTCCCTGAAAACAGAACCAACACAACTATCCAGGTAATCTCTGGAAACATCGGTTAGTTCATTATAAAAGATATCAAGTATTTCATTTTTCTTAAGAGGGTGATCAGGCAAAGAATTAAGTAATTGGAGAAGCCTGCCCCAAGCTTGTGGGAGACTCTCTTATTCAATTTGCACAAAATTATATATATATCCCTTAAAGCAGCTTGTTTCTTATGAGCAGGGAAATATTTACCAGAGAAGTAGTAAATCATATCCTAGGGACTACGCACACAACTAGGATCAAGAGAATTAAATCATGTCTTAGCATCACCCTTTAATGAGAACAGAAATATTTTAAGGATATAAAAGTAGCAAGTTCTCTCATCATTAGTGAATAGGGTGGCTATATCATTTAATTTAGTAAGATGTGCCACAACAGTTTCAGATTCATAGCCATAAAAAGGATCAGATTCAACCAAAGTAATTATATCAAGATCAACAGAGAATTCATAATCCTTATCAGTAACACAGATAGGTGAAGTAGCAAAAGTAGGGTCAGGTTTCATTCTAGCATTAAGGGATTGCTGCTTCCATTTAGCTAATAACCTCTTTAGATCATATCTATCATTGCAAGCAAGAATAGCTCTAGCAGATTCTTCATCCAGAACATAACCCTCAGGAATAACAGGCAATTCATATTTATTAGGGGGAGAGTCCTCATCATCACTTTCATCAATATTATCAGTTTCAATAATTTCATTCTCTCTAACCCTAGCAAGTTGTTCATCAAGAAATTCACAAAGTGGCATAGTAGTATCAAGCATAGAAGTAGTTTCATCATAAGTATCATGCATAGCAGAAGTGGCATCATCAATAACAAGTGAGATATCAGAATGAATAGCAGAAGCAGGTTTAGGTGTCGCAAGCTTACTCAAAACAGAAGGTGAATCAAGTGCAAAGCTAGATGGCAGTTCCTTACCCCCCTCGTAGTTGAGGGATAAATCTTGGTTCTTGGATCTTTCAAGTTCTTCATAATGATAAGCAGATATAAATCCCAAGTGACTCAAAGAATAGAGCTATGCTCCCCGGCAACAGTGCCAGAAAATAGTCTTGATAACCCACAAGTATAGGGGATCGCAACAGTTTTCGAGGGTAGAGTATTCAACACAAATTTATTGATTCGACACTAGGGGAGCCAAAGAATATTCTCAAGTATTAGCACCTGAGTTTTCAATTCAACCACACCTGGAAACTTAATATCTGCAGCAAGGTATTTAGTAGCAAAGTAATATGATAGTAGTGGTAACGGTAGCAAAAGGTAATGATAACAAAAGTAATGTTTTTGGTATTTTTTAGTGATTGTAACAATAGCAGCGGAAAAGTAAATAAGCGAAGAACAATATATGGAAAGCTCGTAGGCAATGGATCAGTGATAGAGAATTATGCCGGATGCGATCGATCATGTAACAGTCATAACCTAGGGTGACACAGAACTAGCTCCAATTCGTCAATGTAATGTAGGCATATATTCCGAATATAGTCATACGTGCTTATTGAAAAGAACTTCCATGACATCTTTTGTCCTACCCTCCCGTGGCAGGGGGGTCCTATTGGAAACTAAGGGATATTAAGGCCTCCTTTTAATAGAGTACCAGACCAAAGCATTAACACATAGTGAATACATGAACTCCTCAAACTACGGTCATCACCGGGAGTGGTCCTGATTATTGTCACCTCGGGGTTGCCGGATCATAACACATAGTAGGCGACTATAGACTTGCAAGATAGGATCAAGAACTCTCATATATTGATGAAAACATAATAGGTTCAGATCTGAAATCATGGCACTCGGGCCCTAGTGACAAGCATTAAGCATAGCAAAGTCATATCAACATCAATCTCAGAACATAGTGGACACTAGGGATCAAACCCTAACAAAACTAACTTGATTACATGATAAATCTCATCCAACCCATCACCGTCCAGCAAGCCTACGATGGAATTACTCACGCACGGCGGTGAGCATCATGAAATTGGTGATGGAGGATGGTTGATGATGACGATGGCGACGGATTCCCCTCTCCGGAGCCCCGAACGGACTCCAGATCAGCCCTCCCGAGAGGTTTTAGGGCTTGGCGGCGGCTCTGTATCGTAAAACGCGATGAATCCTTCTCCTTGATTTTTTTCTCCCTGAAAGTGAATATATAGAGTTGGAGTTGAGGTCGGAGGAGCTCTAGGGGGCCCACGAGGTAGGGGGCGCGCCCTGGGGGGGGGGCAGGCGCGCCCCCACCCTCATGGCTAGGGTGTGGGCCCCGTGGTCTTGATCTTTTGCCAGTATTTTTTATTATTTCCAAAAAGATGCTCCGTGGAGTTTCAGGTCATTCCGAGAACTTTTGTTTCTGCACATAAATAAAACCATGGCAATTTTGCTGAAACAACGTCAGTCCGGGTTAGTTCCATTCAAATCATGCAAGTTAGAGTCCAAAACAAGGGCAAATGTGTTTGGAAAAGTAGATATGACGGAGACGTATCACACTACATGTGAAAAAGATAAGTCACGACTCAATCCTCATGGTTTATGTATGCCTTTGCGTGTACCTAGTGTTCCTTGGGAGGATATATCTATGGACTTTGTTTTAGGTTTACCTCGAACAAAGAAGGGGAGGGATAGCATATTTATTGTTGTGGATAGGTTCTCAAAAATGGCACACTTTATGCCATGTCATAAAAGCAATGATGCTGCTAATGTTGCCGATTTGTTCTTTCGTGAAATTATTCGCTTGCATGGTGTGCCAAATACAATTGTTTCAGATCGTGATACTAAATTTCTTAGCCACTTTTGGAGATGTTTATGGGCTATGTTGGGGACTAAACTATTTTTTAGTACTACATGTCACCCCCAAAGTGATGGACAAACTAAAGTAGTCAATAGAACATCGTCTACTTTGCTTAGGGCTGTTTTGAAGAATAACAAGAAAATGTGGGAAGAATGCTTGCCTCATATTGAATATGCTTATAATCGTTCATTGCATTCTACTACTAAGATGTGCCCTTTTGAATTTGTGTATGGTTTCCTTCCTCATGCACGTATTGATTTGTTGCCTCTTCCATCTTCGTAGAAGGTTATTTTTGATGCTAAACAACACACTGGTTGATCTTTAAAAATGCATGAGCTAACTAAGGAGAACATTGAGTTTATGAATGCTAAATATAAACTTGCTAGAGATAAGGGTAGAAAATGTGTTGTCTTTGAACTCGGAGATCTTGTTTGGTTACATTTGCGTAAGGATAGATTTCCTGATTTGCGCAAATCAAAACTAATGCCACGTGCTGATGGTCCATTTAAGGTGTTGGAGAAAATAAATGATAATGCATATAAACTTGAGCTGCCTGCAGATTTTGGGGTTAGTCCCACTTTTAACATTGCAGATTTGAAGCCTTATTTGGGTGAGGAAGATGAGCTTCCGTCGAGGACGACTTTATTTCAAGAAGGGGAGGATGATGAGGACATCAATACCATTGTTACACCCACAGCCCTACTGCTACATATACTAGACCAATTACTAGAGCTCGCGCATGCCAATTAAACTATCAGGTACTTTCGTTTCTTGGTAATGATTCTAATGTTCATGAGAATATGATGCTGCCTAAATTGGATATGTTTGTTTTGCTTACAAATGAAGGGCCTGGCATGGATAAGAGGGATGAACACTGGAGCAAGACCAAGCATGGAGATGATAGCATGCACAAGGGGAACAAGAATAGAGTTACAAGTGATGATTTCAAGACTTTGAAGCCACCATAAGGAGTGCATGAAGCCTTGGACGAAATACACAAGATGCCACTTCATAAATTTTGTCCAGAGGCTATTCTAGGTGCTGCGTGATACGCCCATTTTGCATCAAGTTTTCTTACTGTTATTTATAATGTTTTTACCAATAATAATGCTTTTTGGAGTAATTCTAATGCCTTTTCTCTCATAATATGCAAGGTATACACAAAGACGGAGAATTCTGGCAACTGGAAATCTAGACCTGGAAAAGCTACATCAGGCCACCTATTCTGCACAACTCTAAATGAGCCGAAACTTCATGGAGAATTTTTATGGAATATTTGAGGAATATTGGAGAAAATAACTACCAGAGGGGCCCCACCAGGTGGGCACAACCCACCTGGGCGCGCCAGGGAGCCCAGGCACGCCCTGGTGGGTTGTGCTCACCCAGGCCCACCTCTGGTGCCCATATTATGGTATATAAGTCATTTTGACCTAGAAAAAAATAAGGAGAGGACTTTCGGGATGGAGCGCCGCCGCGTCGAGGCGGAACTTGCGCACGAGCACTTTTGCCCTCCGGCGGAGCGATTCGGCCGGGGAACTCCCCTCCCAGAGGGGGAAATCATCATCATCATCATCACCAACAACTCTCCCATCTTGGGGAGGTCAATCTCCATCAACATCTTCAACAACTCCATCTCCTCTCGAACCCTAGTTCATCTCTTGTGTTCAGTCTTGTTACCGGAACTATAGATTGGTGCTTGTGGGTGACTAGTAGTGTTAATTACATCTTGTAGTTGATTACTATATGTTTTATTTGGTGGAAGATTATATGTTCAGATCCAATATGCTATTTAAAACCCCTTTGATCTTGGGCATGATTATCGTTTATGAGTAGTTACTTTTGTTCTTGAGGTCATGGGAGAAATCATGTTCCAAGTAATCATGTGAACTTGATATGTGTTTGATATTTTGATAGTATGTATGTTGTGATTCCCTTAGTGGTGTCATGTGAACGTCGACTACCTGACACTTCACCATATTTGGGACTAAGGGAATTCATTGTGGAGTAGCAATTAGACGGTGGGTTGCGAGAGTGATAGAAGTTAAACCCCAGTTTATGCACTATTCCGTAAGGGACCGATTGGATCCAAAAGTTTAATGCCATGGTTAGAATTTATTCTTAATACTTTTCTCGTAGTCGCGGATGCTTGCAGGAGGGTTAATCATAAGTAGGAGGTTTGTTCAAGTAAGAACAACACCTAAGCACCGGTCCACCCACATATCAAATTATCAAAGTACCGAACACGAATTAAGCCAACATGATGAAAGTGACTAGATGAAATTCCCGTGTACCCTCAAGAACGCTTTGCTTATCATAAGAGACTGTTTTGGACTATCCTTTGCCTCCAAAGGATTGGGCTACCTTGCTGCACTTTTGTTACTACTATCGTTACTTTCTCGTTACAAATTACCTTGCTATCAAACTACTCTGCTACTTACAATTTCAGCACTTGCAGACATTACCTTACTGAAAACCACTTGTCATTTCCTTCTGCTCCTCATTGGGTTCGTCACTCTTACTTATCAAAAAGAGCTGCAATTGATCCCCTATACTTGTGGGTCATCAAGGCTATTTTCTGGCGCCGTTGTCGGGGAGTGAAGCACCTTTGGTAAGGAAACATTTATATATTGTGCTGAAATTTATTGTCACTTGTTACTATGGAAAACAATCCTTTGAGGGGTTTGTTCGGGGTATCTTCACCTCGACCGGAACCACAATTAGCTACCCCTCAACCTAATGCACCTACTAAAAATATTGAATATGAAATTCCTTCGGGTATGATAGAACAACTGCTAGCTAATCCTTATGCAGGAGATGGAACCGAACATCCTGATATGCACTTGATATATGTAGAACGAATTTGTGGATTGTTCAAGCTTGCAGGTTTACCCGGAGATGAAGTTATGAAGAAGGTTTTTCCTTTATATTTGAAGGTAAAAGCATTGGCATGGTATAGGCTATGCGATGATATTGGATCTTGGAATTGGAATCGTTTGAAATTGGAGTTCCACCAAAAAATTTATCCTATGCATCTAGTTCATCGTGATCGAAATTGTATATATCATTTTTGGCCTCGTGAAGGAGAAAGTATCACTCTAGCTTGGGGGAGGTTTAAGTCAATGTTATATTCATGCCCCAATCGTGAGCTCTCAAGAGAAATTATTATCCGGAACTTTTATGCTCGGCTTTCTCGTAATGATCAAACTATGCTTGATACTTCTCGTGCTGGTTCTTTTATAAAGAAGACTATTGAATTCCGGTAGGATCTTTTGGAAAGAATTAAGCGCAACTTTGAATATTGGGAACTCGACAAAGGTAAAGAGTTAGGTATGAAACTTAAGTATGTCTGTGTTAAGTATTTCATGGATACCGATGCTTTTCAAAAGTTTAGCACTAAATATGGACTTGACTCTGGGATAGTAGCCTCCTTTTGTGAATCATTTGCTACTCATGTTGATCTCCCTAAAGAGAAGTGGTTTACATACCACCCACCTATTAAAGAAGAAATCAAAGAACTGGTACCAGTTAAAGAAGAAACTATACTTTATAATGTTGATCCAGTTGTTCCTTCTACTTATATTGAGAAACCACCTTTCCCTGTTATGATAACGGAACATGCTAAAGTTTCAACTGTGGTTAACAAAAGCTATATTAGAACACCTAAACCCGATGAACAAATTAAAGTAGAGCCTAGTATTGCTATGGTTAAAGATCTCTTGGAAGAAGATATGGATGGGCATGTTATTTACTTTTGTGAAGAAGCTGCTAGAATTGCCAAACCCGATAAAAAGGATTAACATAAACCTGTTGTTCGCATGCCTGTCATCCCAGTTAAAATAGGAGATCATTGTTATCATGGTTTATGTGACATAGGTGCTAGTGTGAGTGCTATTCCTTACACCTTATACCAAGAAATTATGAATGACATAGCACCCACAGAGATAGAAGACATAGATGTTACTATTAAACTTGCTAAAAGAGACACTATTTCACCAATTGGGGTTGTTAGAGATGTTGAAGTTTTGTGTGGGAAAATAAAATACCCTACTGATTTTCTTGTTTTTGGTTCCCCACAAGATGATTTTTGTCCCATTATATTTGGTAGACCTTTCTTGAACACCGTTAATGCTAAGATAGATTGTGAGAAACAAACTGTCGGTGTTAGTTTTGGTGATGAGTCTCATGAGTTTATTTTTTCCAAGTTTAGTAGAAAGCTTCATGAAAAAGAATTACCTAGTAAGGATGAATTAATTGGTCTTGCTTCTATTGTTGTACCACCTACTGATCATTTAGAACAATATTTGCTAGACCACAAAAATGATTTTCATATGCATGAAATAAATGAAATAGATAAGATTTTGTTTGAACAACGTCCTCTACTTAAACACAATTTGCCTATTGAAACCCTAGGAGGTCCTCCTCCACCTAAAGGTGATCCTGTGTTTGAATTAAAATAATTGCCAGACACTTCGAAATATGCTTATCTTGATGAAAAGAAGATATATCCTATTATTATTAGTGCTGACCTTTCAGAACATGAAGAAGAAAGATTATTGAAAGTTCTAAGGAAGCACTGACCTACTATTGGATATACTCTTGATGATTTAAAGGGCATTAGTCCCACTCTATGTTAGCACAAAATTAATATGGAACCTGATGCTAAACCCGTTGTTGATGACCAACGTCGGTTAAACCCGAAGATGAAAGAAGTGGTAAGAACGTAAATATTAAAACTTCTAGAAGCAGGTATAATCTATCCTATAGCTGATAGTAGATGGGTAAGTCCTGTTTATTGTGTTCCTAAGAAAGGAGGTATAACTGTTGTTCCTAATGACAAGAATGAACTTATTCCACAAAGAATTGTTACAGGTTATAGAATGGTTATTGATTTTAGAAAATTAAACAAAGCAATTAGAAAAGATCATTACCCTCTGCCTTTTATTGATCAAATGCTTGAAAGATTATCTAAGCACACACACTTTTGCTTCCTTGATGGATATTCTGTTTTTTCACAAATACCTAGTTCTCAACCTTATCAAGAAAAGACCACTTTTACTTGTCCCTTTAGAACCTATGCTTATAGACGTATGCCTTTCGATTTATGCAATGCACCTGCTACCTTTCAAAGATGTATGACTGCTATATTCTTTGATTTTTGTGAAAAGATTGTTGAGGTTTGCATGGATGACTTCTCTGTTTATGGGAAGTCTTTTGATGATTGTTTAAGCAATCTTGATCGAGTTTTGTAGAGATGTGAACAAACAAATCTTGTCTTGAATTGGGAGAAGTTCCACTTTATGGTTAATGAAGGCATTGTCTTGGGTCATAAAATTTCTGAAAGAGGTATTGAAGTGGACAAAGCAAAGGTTGATGCAATTGAGAAAATGCCATGTCCTAAAGATATAAAAGGTATTCGTAGTTTCTTAGGTCATGCTGGTTTCTATAGGAGATTTATCAAAGACTTTTCAAGAATTTCTAGGCCTCTTACAAATCTTTTGCAAAAGGATATTCCTTTTGTTTTTGATGATAATTGTTTAGAAGCCTTTGAAACACTCAAGAAAGCCTTAATTTCTGCACCTATTGTTCAACCACCTGATTGGAACTTGCCTTTTGAAATTATGTGTGATGCTAGTGACTATGCTGTTGGTGCTGTTCTAGGACAAAGAGTTGATAAGAAACTGAATGTTATTCATTATGTTAGTAAAACTCTAGACAGTGCTCAAAGAAATTATGCTACTACTGAAAAAGAATTCTTAGCAGTGGTGTTTGCTTGTGATAAATTTAGACCTTATATTGTTGATTCCAAAGTAACTGTTCACATAGACCATGATGCTATTAAATATCTTATGGAAAAGAAAGATGCTAAACCTAGACTTATTCGTTGGGTTCTCTTGTTACAAGAATTTAATTTACATATCATTGATAGAAAAGGAGCTGAGAACCCTGTAGCTAATAATTTATCTAGGCTTGAAAATGTGCTTGATGACCCACTACCTATTGATGATAGTTTTCCCGATGAGCAGTTAGCTGCAATAAATGTTGCTCACAGTACTCCTTGGTATGTTGATTATGCTAATTACATTGTTGCTAAATATTTACCGCCTAGCTTTACGTACCAACAAAAGAAAAAAAATTCTTCTATGATTTAAGACATTACTTTTGGGATGTCCCACATCTTTATAAAGAAGGAGTAGATGGTATTATTAGACATTGTGTACCTGAGCATGAATTGGGACAAATCCGACGTAAATGTCACTCCGAAGCTTATGGAGGGCATCATGCTGGAGATAGAGTTGCTCACAAAGTATTACAATCTGGATTTATTGGCCTACTCTCTTCAAGGATGCTCGCAAGTTCGTCTTATCTTGTGATGAATGTCAAAGAATAGGTAATATTGGTAAGCATTAAGAAATGCTTATGAATTATTCACTTGCTATTGAACCATTTGATGTTTGGGGATTTGATTACATGAGACCTTTTCCTTCCTCTAATGGGTATACACATATTTTGGTTTACTATTGATTATGTTACTAAATGGGTAGAAGCTATTCCAACCAGTAGTGCTGACCACAACACTTCTATTAAAATGCTTAAGGAAGTTAAGGTTTGGAGTCCCTAGATATTTAATGACTGATGGTGGTTCACACTTTATTCATGGTGCTTTCTGTAAAATGCTTGCCAAGTATGATGTTAACCATAGAATTGCATCACCTTATCATCCTCAGTCTATTGGTCAAGTTGAACTTAGCAATAGATAAATAAAATTAATTTTGCAAAAGACTGTCAATAGGTCCAGGAAGAATTGGTCTAAGAAATTAGATGATGCACTTTAGGCTTATAGAACAACATATAAAAATCCTATGGGTATGTCTCCATATAAAATGGTTTATGGAAAAGCCTATCATTTTCCTCTTGAGTTAGAACACAAAGCTTATTGGGTAGTTAAAGAACTCAACTATGATTTCAAACTTGCTGGTGGAAAGAGGCTATTTGATATAAGCTCCTTAGATGAATGGAGAACTCAAGCTTATGAAAATGCAAAATTATTCAAAGAAAAAGTTAAAAGATGGCATGACAAAAAAATCCAAAAGCATGAGTTTAAAGTTGGAGAATATGTTCTTTTGTACATCTCTCATTTCAGATTCTTTGCAGGAAAACTC
This sequence comes from Triticum urartu, assembly GCF_056163025.1. Lineage (NCBI taxonomy): Eukaryota > Viridiplantae > Streptophyta > Magnoliopsida > Poales > Poaceae > Triticum > Triticum urartu. The sequence continues at coordinate 264,754,552 of NC_141878.1, read as the reverse complement.
CTCTCAAAATGGGAAGGCCCCTATGTCATCGAGGAGGTTTATCGGTCTCGAGCCATTAACATAAATAATTCTGAAGGTACTAACCCGAAGGTTGTCAATGGACAACGAATAAAGCATTATATCTCAGGTACGCCCATTAATGTTGAAAGTAATATTATCCAAACTTTCACACCGTAAGAACACATAAAAGAGTCCTTCCGGAACACCACAGAATCGTGAAAATAAGGAGGTACGTGATACGATAAGTAAACGAACTCCGAAAAATCCGCAAAAACATTTTTTATCAGTTTTGGAATATTTAGAAAATTTGGAAATAAAGAAACTTCCAGGAAGCATCCCCTGGTGGGCACAAGACACCAAGGCACGCCAGGCATGCCTACCGTGCCCAGGTGGGTCGTGCCCACCTGGGACACCTTCCGAACTCCGTTTTTCTTCTGTTTGCTTGTCCCCCAAGATAAAAAATCTATATATACTTCCTGAACCTGTTGATCACCGTATCACAAAGAAATCCTCTGTTCTCTTTTCTTGCTGTTTTTCTGCCAGATCCCACCTACCATGGCCACCTCAGGCTCCTCCAAGGACAAGTTCTTCAAGAACGTCATCAGCCCATATCTGCGGGAGGTGGTGCATGTAACGCCCAAGATGCGGCAGCTATATCTCCCACATGTCGAGGCATGACTTAGAGGCATAACCGCCTTTTGGTATTGTCGCAAGAAGGGTCATCTTCACACAATCCCATGTAATGAACAAGGTAGTAAATAGTTGGCTTACAATCGCCACATCACACAACGATCAAATTATTCATACATCATTCGGAGAACACACAAAGTCCAACTACAGACGAAACCAAATGAAAAGAAGATAACCCCAAATGCTAAATCCCTATCATCCCAACTGGGCACCACTACTCATCATCTGGAAAGGAAACATAGTAACAACCAAGGTCTTCGTCGAACTCCCACTTGAGCTTGGTGGCATCACCTGCATTGGTATCATTAGCACCTGCAACTGTTTTGGTAATATCTGTGAGTCACGAGGACTCAACAATCTCAAAACCCGCGAGATCAAGACTATTTAAGCTTATAGGTAGGATGTGGTTATAAGGTGGAGTTGCAGCAAGCACTAAGCAAATATGGTGGCTAACATACGAGTACAAGAGTAAGATGAGAAACTACACAACGGTCGTAAACTAGAAGTGATGAAGAAGTGATCCTAAACTACTTACGTTCAATCATAACCCAACCGTGTTCACTTCCCGACCCTCGTCGAAAAGAGACCATCACGGTTACACACGCGGTTGGTGCATTTTAATTAAGTGTCAAGTTCTCTACAACCGGGCATTAACAAATTCCCATCTGCCACATAACCGCGGGCACGACTCTCGAAAGTTTATACCCTGCAGGGGTGTCCCAACTTAGCCCATAACAAGCTCTCACGATCAATGAGGGATATTCCTTCTCCCAGAATAACCCGACCAGACTCGGAATCCCGGTTACAAGACATTTCGACAATGGTAAAACAAGACCAGCAAGACCGCCCGATGTGCCGACAAATCCCGATAGGAGTCAGACGTTTCTCGTTCTCAGGGCACACCAGATGGGCCAGACGTCGGGTTGGCTGAGACCCTGGTTGCCCAGGGGGCACTGGACATCGCCCAGGTTGGACCCGCACTTAGAGGAACACTGGCCCGAGTTGTTGGTTAAGAATTCCTCGGGTTAATTACTCCCTAGGCAAATTTTAGTTGTTATTAGGCAATGGTAAAACCAAGGTTGGGCCTTGCTGAAGGAGTTTTATTTAAAGCGAACTGTCAAGGGGGTCCCATAACCCCAATCGCGTAAGGAACGCAAAATCAAGGAACATAACACCGGTATGATGGAAACTAGGGCGGCAAGAGTGGAAACAAAACACCGAGCAAAAGGCCAAGCCTTCCACCCTTTGCTAAGTATATAGATGCATTAATTAAATAAGATATATTGTGATATCCCAACATGTCCATGTTCCAACATGGAACAACCTGCAAGGCACCTACAACTAGCAACGCTATAAGAGGGGTTGAGCAAAAGCGGTAACATAGCCAAACAACGATTTGCTAGGAAGGTGAGTTAGAGGATTGACATGGCATTATGGGAGGCTTGATAAACAAGTGGTAGGTAGCGCGACATAGCGATAGAACGAACAACTAGCAAGCAAAGATATAAGTGATATCGGGGGTAATGATCATCTTGCCCGCAAAGTTCTCAGGGTTGTCGAAAGCTTGTTCCTCGTAAACGTACTCGACAGGTTCCTCCTTCACGAACTCATCTCCCAGCTCTACCCAAAGCAAGAATGCAAGCAACAGCATAACAATCAATCACGGTGCAATGCACAAGCAACATGATGCAAGACATGGCATGTAATGCGAGATATGATGTGCAATGCATATGGGTACTCCCAAGGGAAAAGATGATTATGGCATCAACTTGGCAAACCAAGCATGCCACTGGAAAGATTAGGAGATTTCGGTCAAAATCAATATAAAGATCACCGGAAACAGATGCACGGTTTGCAAATGACGAGCAAAACAAGAACGTTGCAAAACTGCGCTTAACAACATCATAGCACTTAAAATGCATCATGAAACTATACTACAACACTCCAACATAGCAACAAAGCACATGGCAGTGAAGTACAGTTCAAACTCTATAAATCATAAACACTGAGGTCCTGCTAGAACTCACTAGAACAAGCCTAAAACAGCATGGAAAAAATGCAAATGACAACAGTTTACATACTTTGCAGTTTTCCACTGATCATGGCAGAAACATCAGGTAGCAATGTTTAGAGCTAGTAAACTACATGCTACAGGAACATTATGGCAAACAAAGGCATGACATGCTAGTACTAAAGGCAATGAACAAAACTCCCTTACTGAACTTGAGCCAAAGATGCACAGAAAAGATGGTAGCATCAATGCAAACATGGCAAGTGATATGAACAAATTCAGACTTAGTAGAAAATCATGGCATGGCAAAAATAGATTCATGATAGCAACTTTGCAAGCTCATGTCACTCACCACAAATCGTTTCATGGCATCACAAGGTAACCAACAGTAAGAAGACACATTTATGAAGCTAAACATGGCAAGAGCAAGTTCATAGGATGCATGGATCACTAGCAAAACACATGGCAAAAATGAACTTCCTGTTAACAAACTGACATCAATAATATATAGCAGAAGGAGAGCATGGTATTGACAAGCTACACCACCCCATAATTACAATCAGAGGCATGAATGGATATAGCATAACCATATCTTCAAAACACCCTTACTAAACTTCATTCAAATATGCAAGGATTTACTTGTGGCAACAAGTCAACATAGCAACCTAATGTAACAGGAAAAGGCTTAGCAGAAAAACTAAGTAGCTGAAAACAACAACATCAAGTGGCCTACTTTGCATGCTTGTGCTAGTCACCACAGGGCACATAAAATACAAGGCTTGCACCACTATAAAGATGTCATGAAGATACTCCTAAAACATGTAGACATGCTGCTCAAAGGACACACACACAAAATGCTATGAAAAAGACAAAACAACAAGTTATGATGGATTCCAGCAGACAACATCATATAGCACTTTTGCAACGAAAATTAGGGCATCAATATGGACAGTAACATGCATGAAAATGACACTAGCATGTAGAGCATCACAAGACGAACATTTCGATATATCATATGCGCACATCGGAGCTACGGGCACGAAGATATTGCAGGTCAAACATGTGCACATGAGATGAAAATTCATGGGGCTTAGAGAAATTTTTACCCCGCGAGATCTAGGGTTCGTCGGTGCACGAACCGAGGCAAGCTCAAACTCGCGGGAGGAAATGGCAGGGAGGTGGCCGGCGGGGTTGGAGAGGGCCGGCGAGGGTCGGGGTGTCCTGATCCGGTGCGGGGCTCGCCGGAGCCGGTGAGGGCGACGGTGGGCACGGCTCCGGCGGGCGGCGCGCGGCATCGGGCGGCGAGCAGCAGCGGCGGCGTCGGGCGGCGGCGCGGGGCGCGGGGTGCGACCGGGCGGCGGCAGGGCACGGTGGAGAGGCAGTGGCGCTGACACGTGGCGACGCGGGATTCGCGGTGGGGACGGCGGCGGACGTGTCTGGCCGTTGGCGGACGCGTCCGGCGGTGCGGAGGAGGTGGGAGCTAGGGTTTCGTCCACAAATTCAGGGGGGGGGTATTTATAGGTAGAGGGAGCTAGGAGAGTCCAAATGATGTGCGATTTTCGCCCACACGATCGTGATCCAATGATGGAGAGCATGGAGGGGGTTTAGATGGGCTAGTGGGCTGTTTTGGAGGGGTGCTGGGCTGCAAAGAGAGAGGGGTTTCGGCGGTTACACGGTTAACCGTTGGGGCATCAAACGACCTTGATGTCTACTACACAACCTTCTTCTTGTAGACGTTGTTGGGCCTCCAAGTGCAGAGGTTTGTAGGACAGTAGCAAATTTCCCTCAAGTGGATGACCTAAGGTTTATCAATTCGTGGGAGGTGTAGGATGAAGATGGTCTCTCTCAGACAACCCTGCAACCAAATAAGAAAGAGTCTCTTGTGTCCCCAACACACCCAATACAATGGTAAATTGTATAGGTGCACTAGTTCGGCGAAGAGATGGTGATACAAGTGTAATATCGATGGTAGATAAAGGTTTTTGTAATCTAAAAAAATAAAAACAAGGTAACTAATGATAAAAGTGAGCACAAACGGTATTGCAATGCATTGAAACAAGACCTAGGGTTCATACTTTCACTAGTGCAAGTTCTCTCAACAATAATAACATAATTAGATCATATAACTATCCCTCAACATGCAACAAAGAGTCACTCCAAAGTCACTAATAGCGGAGAACAAACGAAGAGATTATTGTAGGGTACGAAACCACCTCAAAGTTATCCTTTCTGATCGATCTAGTCAAGAGTCCGTAGTAAAATAACACGAAGCTATTCTTTCCGTTCAATCTATCATAGAGTTCGTACTAGAATAACACCTTAAGACACAAATCAACAAAAACCCTAATGTCACCTAGATACTCCGATTTCACCTCAAGTATCCATGGGTATGATTGTAAGATATGCATCACACAATCTCAGATTCATCTATTCAACCAACACAAAGAACTTCAAAGAGTTCCCCAAAGTTTCTACGACGAAAACGTATGCCAACCCCTATGCATAAGTTCACGAGGTCACGGAACTCGCAAGTTGATCACCAAAACATACATCAAGTGGATCACATGATATCCCATTGTCACCACAGATAAGCACATGCAAGACATACATCAAGTGTTCTCAAATCCTTAAAGACTCAATCCGAAAAGATAACTTCAAAGGGAAAACTCAATCCATTACAAGAGAGTAGAGGGGGAGAAACATCATAATATCCAACTATAATAGCAAAGCTCGCGATACATCAAGATCGTACCACCTCAAGAACACGAGAGAGAGAGATCAAACACATAGCTACTGGTACATACCCTCATCCCCGAAGGTGAACTACTCCCTCCGCGTCATGGAGAGCACCGGGATGATGAAGATGGCCACCGGAGAGGGACTCCCCCCTCCAGGAGGGTGCCGGAACGGGTCTAGATTGGTTTTCGGTGGCTACAGAGGCTTCTGGCGGCGAAACTCCCGATCTGTTCTGCTCTTTGATGTTTTAGGGTATATGGACATATATAGGCGAAAAAAGTCGGTCAGGGGAGCCACGAGGGGCCCATGAGGGTGGGGGGTGCGCCCAGGGGGGCAGGCGCGCCTCCCTACCTCGAGGCCACCTCGAAGCTTCCTTGACTTCAACTCCAAGTCTCCTGGACCATGTTTGTTCCAAAAATCATGCTTCCGAAGGTTTCATTCTGTTTGGACTCCGATTGATATACCTTTTCTACGAAACACGGAAACAAGGGGAAAACAGAAACTCGCACTGGGCTCTGGGTTAATAGGTTAGTCCAAAAAATAATATAAAAGTGTTTCATAAAGCCCATAAACATCCAAAACAGATAATATAATAGCATGGAACAATAAAAAATTATAGATACATTGGAGACGTATCAGCATCCCCAAGCTTAATTCCTGCTCGTCCTCGAGTAGGTAAATGATAAAAACATAATTTTTGATGTGGAATGCTACCTAACATATTTATCCATGTAGTTCTATTTATTGCGGCAAGAATATTCAGATCCATAAGATTCAAGACAAAAGTTTAATATTGACATAAAAACAATAATACTTCAAGCATAGTAACAAAGCAATCATGTATCCTCAAAATAACATGGCCAAAGCAAGCTATCCCTACAAAATCATATAGTCTGGCTATGCTCCATCTTCACCACACAAAGTATTTAAATCATGCACAACCCCGATGACAAGCCAAGCAATTGTTTCATACTTTTGGTGTTCTCAAACTTTTTCAATCTTCACGCAATACATGAGCGTGAGCCATGGATATAACACTATAGGTGGAATAGAATGGTGGTTGTGGAGAAGACAAAAAGGAGAAGATAGTCTCACATCAACTAGGCATATCAATGGACTATGGAGATGCCCATCAATAGATATCAATGCGAGTGAGTAGGGATTGCCATGCAACGGATGCACTAGAGCTATAAGTGTATGAAAGCTCAACAAAAGAAACTAAGTGGGTGTGCATCCAACTCGCGTGCTCACGAAGACCTAGGGCATTTTGAGGAAGCCCATCATTGAAATATACAAGCCAAGTTCTATAATGAAAGATTCCCACTAGTATATGAAAGTGACAACATAGGAGACTCTCTATCATGAAGATCATGGTGCTACTTTGAAGCACAAGTGTGGTAAAAGGATAGTAGCATTGCCCCTTCTCTCCTTTTCTCTCATTTTCTTTTTTGGGCCTTCTCCCCTTTTTATGGCCTTTCTCTCTTTTTTTTTCGTCCGGAGTCTCATCCCGACTTGTGGGGGAATCATAGTCTCCATCATCCTTTCCTCACTGGGACAATGCTCTAATAATGATGATCATCACACTTTATTTACTTACAACTCAAGAATTACATCTCAATACTTAGAGCAAAATATGACTCTATATGAATGCCTCCGGCGGTGTACCGGGATGTGAATGACTCATGAGTGACATGTATGAAAGAATTATGAACGGTAGCTTTGCCACAAATACGATGCCAACTACATGATCATGCAAAGCAATATGACAATGATGAAGCGTGTCATAATAAACAGAACGGTGGAAAGTTGCATGGCAATATATCTCGAAATGGCTATGGAAATGCCATAATAGGTAGGTATGGTGGCTGTTTTTAGGAAGGTAGAAGGTGGGTTTATGATACCGGCGAAAAGTGCGTGGTATTAGAGAGGCTAGCAATGGTGGAAGGGTGAGAGTGCGTATAATCCATGGACTCAACATTAGTCATAAAGAACTCACATACTTATTGCAAAAATCTATTAGTTATCGTAACAAAGTACTACGTGCATGCTCCTAGGGGGATAGATTGGTAGGAAAAGACCATCGCTCGTCCTCGATCGCCACTCATAAGGAAGACAATCAATAAATAAATCATGCTCCGACTTCATCACATAACGGTTCACCATACGTGCATGCTACGGGAATCACAAACTTTAACACAAGTATCTCTCAAATTCACAACTACTCAACTAGCATGACTCTAATATCACCATCTTAATATCTCAAAACAATCATCAAGTATCAAACTTCTCATAGTATTCAATGCACTTTATATGAAAGTTTTTATTATACCCATCTTGGATGCCCATCATATTAGGACTAGTTTCATAACCAAAGCAAATTACCATGATGTTCTAAAGACTCTCAAAATAATATAAGTGAAGCATGAGAGTTCATCTATTTCTTCAAACTAAAACTACCATCGTGCTCTAAAAAGATATAAGTGAAGCACTGGAGCAAATGACAAACTACTCCAAAAGATATAAGTGAAGATCAATGAGTAGTCGAATAATTATGCAACTATGTGAAGACTCTCTAACATTTAAGAATTTCAGATCTTGGTATTTTATTCAAACAGAAAGCAAAATAAAATAAAATAAAATAAAATGACGCTCCAAGCAAACACATATCATGTGGTGAATAAAAATATAGCTCCAAGTAAAGTTACCGATGAACGAAGACGAAAGAGGGGATGCCTTCCGGGGCATCCCCAAGCTTAGGCTCTTGGTTGTCCTTGAATATTACCTTGGGGTGCCTTGGGAATCCACAAGCTTAGGATCTTGCCACTCCTTATTCCATAGTCCATCGAATCTTTACCCAAAACTTGAAAACTTCACAACACAAAACTTAACAGAAAACTCGTAAGCTCCGTTAGTATAAGAAAATAAATCACCACTTAGGTACTGTTGTGAACTCATTATAAATTCATATTGGTGTAATATCTACTGTATTCCAACTTCTCTATGGTTTATAAACCTTTTTACTAGCCATAGATTCATCAAATAAGCAAACAACACATAGAAAACAGAATCTATCAAAAACAGAACAGTCTGTAGTAATCTGTAGGTTCCGAATACTTCTGTAACTCCAAAAATCCTGAGAAATTAGGAAGTCCTAGGCAATTTGTTTATTGATCTACTGCAGTTGGAATTGGTATTTAATAGCTCTCTGGTAAAAAATGAAAATTATTCTCGTGAGCGCATACTTTCTTTTTTTTTACAGCAAGATCAAATAACAATCACCCAAGAAGATCCTAAAGGCTTTACTTGGCACAAACACTAATTAAAACATAAAACCACATCTAACCAGAGTCTATATGAATTATTTATTACTAAACAGGAACAAAAAGCAAGGAACAAAAATAAAGTTGGGTTGCCTCCCAACAAGCGCTATCGTTTAACGCCCTTAGCTAGGCATGATGATTTCAATGATGCTCACATAAAAGATAAGAATTGTAACATAAAGAGAGCATCATGAAGAATATTACTAGCACATTTAAGTCTAACCCACTTCCTATGCATAGGGATTTTGTGAGAAAACAACTTGTGGGAACCATAATCAACTAGCATAGGAGGGCAAAACAGGCATAACTTCAAAACTTTAAGCACATAGAGAGGAAACTTGATATTATTGCAATTCCTACAAGCATATATTCCTCCCTCATAATAATTTTTAGTAACATCATGAATGAATTCAACAATATAACCAGCACCCAAAGCATTCTTTTCATGATCTACAAGAATAAAAAATTTACTACCCTCTGCATAAGCAAAATTCTTCTCAATCGGAATAGTGGGAGTATCATAAGAGACTCGAATACTATAAATTGTTTCCACATTAAAAGAGTAATGTTCAGAAAAATGGTAATCATAATCATGACAAGTTTTATAAATATAATCATCACTACTTTTTATAGCATATGTATCATCACAATAATTATCATAAGTAACAACTTTGTTCTCATCATAATCGATTGAAACCTCTTCCAAGATAGTGGAATCATCACTAAATAAAGTCATGACCTCTCCAAATCCACTTTCATAATTATCATAATAAGATTCAACATCCTCGAAAATAGTGGGATCATTACTTCCTAAAGATGACACTCTTCCAAACCCACTTTCATCAATATAATCATCATAAGTAGGAGGCATGCTATCATCACTATAAATTTGCATATCAAAACTTGGGAGACTAAAAATATCATCTTCATTAAACGTAGCATCCCCAATCTTGGGACAAACATTAATTGCAGCAAATATATTCTCAAAAACATCATCTTCATCAAGCATAGCATCCCCAAGCTTGGGCCTTTTCATATCATAAGCATAATCACTCTCATCATTAATAATATGGATAGCACCAATAGTATAGCAATTATCATCATCACAATGAGAAATAGGAGCAACATCATTTGGGAGAGATACCTTTCTACCTTTACTTCTCTGTCTTTTCCTTTTCTTCTTCACATCATGTGTGGGTTCAATCCTCTTTTTGGAGCTCCTTATTAATGAGATTGGTTGAATAGAAGGCTCCTCCTCGTTACCCGATTCATCATAAGAAATAATAGGAGAATATTGGGAAGTCTCTTCCGTTCCGTTAGTATTATCTTCATCTTCTATTTGTTTTCTTTTCTTTATGTAACTGGCAATATAAGGATTTTCAATGCAATTCACCGCACAATACATATAAATTTCTTCTAGATCAATATCGAGGAATTTCTCATGGTTATATTCTAGAATATGCTTAGTTTGACATTTCATTTCTTCATAACCCAAAAGAAAACTAAGTTCATTATGATGTGCAAGGGAAATCAAGTCATCACAATTTTGGACACGATTCGATCATGAAACAATTTGCATTTGATATTTAAATGACCATGTTCATTGCAAAATTCACAAGTATGGCTAAGATATTTTAAATTTTCAGCACTAACATCTAGCCTCTCTTGCAACCATTTAGTTTCCAAATACTTATGCCTCTTGCAAAATCTATCTTCCTTGTTTGTTATGTACTTGCAAACTCTATGCACTCCACAAAAATTGACATGCTTATAAGAGATATTTTCATCATAACTAGTGCAATCATCATTAGTACTATGGATATTCAAAGAGTTCATACTAATAACATTACAATCATGCTCATCATTCAAAGGTTTAGTGCCAAACATTCTATAGACTTATTCTTCTAGCACTTGAGCACAATTTTCCTTTTCATCATTCTCACAAAAGATATTAAAAAGATGAAGCGTATGAGGCAAACTCAATTCCATTTTTTTGTAGTTTTATTTTATAAACTAAACTAGTGATAAAACAAGAAACTAAAAGATTCGATTGCAAGATCTAAAGATATACCTTCAAGCGCTAACCTCCCCGGCAACGGCGCCATAAAAGAGCTTGATGTCTACTACACAAGCTTCTTCTTGTAGACGTTGTTGGGCCTCCAAGTGCAGAGGTTTGTAGGACAGTAGTAAATTTCCCTCAAGTGGATGACCTAAGGTTTATCAATCCATGGGAGGTGTAGGATGAAGATGGTCTCTCTCAAACAAACCTGCAACCAAATAACAAAGAGTCTCTTGTGTCCCCAACACACCCAATACAATGGTAAATTGTATAGGTGCACTAGTTCGGCGAAGAGATGGTGATACAAATGCAATATGGATGGTAGGTAAATGTTTTTGTAATCTGAAAATATAAAAACAACAAGGTAACTAATGATAAAAGTGAGCACAAACGGTATTGCAATGCGTTGAAACAAGGCCTAGGGTTCATACTTTCACTAGTGCAAGTTCTCTCAACAATAATAACATAATTAGATCATATAACTATCCCTCAACATGCAACAAAGAGTCACTCCAAAGTCACTAATAGCAAAGAACAAATGAAGAGATTATCGTAGGGTATGAAACCACCTCAAAGTTATCCTTTCTGATCGATCTATTCAAGAGTCCGTAGTAAAATAACACGAAGCTATTCTTTCCATTCAATCTATCATAGAGTTCGTACTAGAATAACACCTTAAGACACAAATCAACCAAAACCCTAATGTCACCTAGATACTCCATTGTCACCTCAAGTATCCATGGGTATGATTATACGATATGCATCACACAATCTCAGATTCATCTATTCAACCAACACAAAGAACTTCAAAGAGTTCCCCAAAGTTTGTACCGGAGAGTCAAGACAAAAACGTGTACTAACCCCTATGCATAAGTTCACGAGGTCACGGAACTCGCAAGTTAATCACCAAAACATACATCAAGTGGATCACATGATATCCCATTGTCACCATAGATAAGCACGTGCAAGACATACATCAAGTGTTCTCAAATACTTAAAGACTCAATCCGATAAGATAACTTCAAAGGGAAAACTCAATCCATTATAAGAGAGTAGAGGGGGAGAAACATCATAAGATCCAACTATAATAGCAAAGCCCGCGATACATCAAGATCGTACCACCTCAAGAACACGAGAGAGAGATCAAACACATAGCTATTGGTACATACCCTCATCCTCGAGGGTGAACTACTGTAACATCCCAAATTTTCAATTTGGAATGTTATACACTAGATCATATGCATATCATATTTTCTTGCATTTTGGTTGATCCTAGAAATTTCACGCAACTCAAGGACCCTCGGAGAGAGTTGGAGATTTCGTTATTTTCATATTTGAGAGTTCTCTCGAATTTTGAAAAATAGGATCATTCGATTTATTTATTTTATCTTCAATAAATTTTCCGGTGTCAAAATATATGAGAGAGGGAATAATATGACTTTCCCAAATTTAGGAAAAATGAAGATATAATAAATAGATCAATTTTGCTTTCCGGTGTTTATTTGCATTTTATTTGGATAGGGAAAAATGCGCGTTTTCGAAAATTGCATTTTAGGTCCGGAGAAAAGTTCATTTTGTTCGGCTCATTTTTAGGAGTCAGGGAAAATTTACTTTAGATTTTTCGGAGTTCGTTTAGATCCCTTTTTGTTTTTTTTTCTGCGCGAGGAAACTATTTAAAAAAAAATTGAGCAGCGCCTTGGGCCAAAGGCCCAAGCCAAGCCACCCACCGCCGCTCTCCCAGGCGCCAGGCGCCGAGCCAGTAGCCGGTCGGCCGCCGCCGCCTCTTGCTAGGACCGAATCCTTTTAGGATTCTAGGGCGCCCCTTGTCCCCTTTTCCTTATTTCGTTTTCTTTAGTCCTACTCCGTTTATTTTCTAGATCTTTCCTACTCCTATTCTAATTCCTTGTCCTCTACCCCAAGTAAACCCCTCCCCTCCCCAATATAAATACCCAAGCACCCCCCCTCTAAACACATCAAATCAAAACTCTCCTCCACACCGCGCCTTGCACCGCCGCCGCGCCGCATCACACCGCGCCCTGCGTCACCGCCGCCGCGCCGCCTCACCCGCGCCTCCACCCCACACCCCGCGCCGCCGCCGCACCTCGCCGCCGCCGCCGCCGCCTCACCCGCGCCGCCACCCCACACCCCGCGCCGCCGCCTCACACCCGCGCCGCCGCCGCACCTTGCCCACGCCGCCGCCCTACGCCGACGCCGCCGGAGCCCCGTTCACCGGAGGCCTCGCCAAGGTAGCCCCGCGCTACATCTATTCTTTTCCTCGGATCGTTCTCTTCTAATCGTTCCGATTCTTTTCTTCTCTAAACCATTCCGGTTTCCTAGATCAGTTTTTCGATCGATTTTTCTTCTCCGAAACCCTAGATCGGATTCGTTTTCTTCTCCGATTTAGTTGCCTTTGGACCGTTCGCCGGACCGTTCGTCCTAACGTACGTGATCACCGGATTCTTCTAGGTTAACGAACGTCCGTTCGTTTAACCATTCTTCTTTTTCTTTTCGTCGGATTTATTCCGCGATCGTGATCTCAGATCCGATCTTCTTTCTAGTCTTTCTTTTCGCTTGTTTATCGGAATCAGGTGATTCAAGCGCCTGGAGTTTCATCTCGAAACCGCCGTTCCATCTAATCAACTTGAACAAGCTTTTGTTACAGTAAAATTTTGACCTAGTTTCAACTTGCTAGAACCGAGTTGTTTTCTTCCGCCGTTTGTTTTTCGTTCTTTCTTGCAACCGGAGTTCTTAAGTTGAACTACCTGGTTCGATCTCTTGTTCGAGTTTTACCTGTGCATTAGATGAGTACTTATTGTATGCTTGTTGTTTGTCTGCGATAGATTACCCGGATTGCGCCGCTTGTTACTTCGAAACCCTAGGACTCGCGGATCATCAGCAAGGCAAGTAACACTTTGATCATACCTTTTCTACAACCCATGTTTTATTGCATTAGATCAATCCTCACACATTGCATGATTAGGATCTAATTAAATTGTGGGATGGGAAGTAGATGAGGTAGTACCTATTACCTGTATTATTATGAAACCTTTGGGAGTTACTTCTACATTTGCTTATTATGCCATGCTATGCTAGTAGACGTGGATTGGGTGAGTGATATCCATGACAGATGTGAGATGATAATTTTAATGGTTTATTTAAGGTGGCAACTTAAACACACATCTGGGTGGATTGAGGCACCTGATGTCTATCAGGACTTGCCTGTTTTTTTTTGGACCGCCACCCAGGCTCAAAGGGATCATAAGATCTTTCATGCTAGAAACTTCCGTGTGCAGCCACATGCTACTATGGGCTCTGGCATAGTTGACTAAGTTGTGCGAACTCTTACGGGGTGGACTAGCAGATGTAGGGGATGTAGGTGTACCGGTCTACCCCACATGTAAGGTGCTAGTGCTTCTGAAAGACTATGTCTCGGTCATCCGTCTTCTCAAACACCATGTAGTGCGAGAAACCAAACGGAGGCGATCGAGTCATGTGGGGAAAAGTGCGCAAACTCTGCAGAGTAACAAACTAATCATGATTAGCCGTGTCCCCGGTTATGGACAACTTGAGTATCTAGTACTTGAATATCATTGTGAATCTCAACATGTTACTTCTAATTAATGTTATTGGGTTTTAATTACTTTTAATTGGGATTGAGAATGCTGTCAACCATTCTCAATGTTTCACAACCACCATGATAGTTAAATAAATTTATTCCTTTGCAGTAGGGAAAAATTGGCTTTACGCAAAACTGTAACCATAGAGCTTTCCACCAGCCATATATGCATGTAGTATAGCTGTTTCATTCCATTACTCTCTATGTGTTACTTTGCCAGCATATTCCATGTGCTGACCCGTTTTCGGGCTGCAACGTTAATGTTGCAGACTTTTCAGACGACGATTGAGGTGCGTTTAGGTCGTGGTTCTATACTCAGTGATGCCGCTGGAGTTGATGGACCCATTTATCTTCCAAGTCTTCCGCTGTTATCTTTAAAATATGGCCTTAAGTCATATTTATTGTAATAAGTTCTTTTTGAGCCATCGATGTAATAAGTGTGTGATTGCAACTCTGCTATAAAACCTCGATGTACTGTGTGGTGTCAGCATTACTGATCCAGGGATGACACCGTAGCACAGTAGACGTGATCCATTCGGGTCAGGTCGCTACAGAGATGGTATCAGAGCACACGCTGACTGTAGGACACGACCACTAAGTTAAAGCCATAGATCACCCTTCTCTTCTCATTTTCTAACTCCTCATCTTTTCTACTCTTTTAGGATGACGCACGCGAAGATTAAGTACGCTCAACCGGATGAAGGCACACCATTTGGATTTCACCTGAAGGAAGTCACCAAGTACCTGAACATTGGATTACCAAGCTTCACGGGAACCTTCAACGCCACCCTGCCTGAAGAGGAGCGCTGGAAGATTCAAGCTCACGTTCCGGGAAGAACATTCGCGCCAATCACGAAGCCATAGATAGTGTTTTCAATGCACCAACCTGGAGTCTAGGAAGGAGCATGGCAGCTCATATCACCATAGGACGCATTGGAGAAGTTTATCAAGAAGACCTCAAGGATACTATCTACCAGATTTGCGGACGCCGTGATGAACAATGGGAGTTAGTCAGGACCAAGAAGGATAGATCCATTGCATCTTTCATCCAGGAGTTAAACCAGCACATTCGACGCCACAAGAACCAGATGTGCAATGATATGGTAGAGTTGAAGAATGCGAAGGCAAGGATCATCGAGCTAGAAGGAGAACTGAAGTCTACACGCAAGGACTACATGGACGAGATCGTAGCTCTAGCAAGGCACAATTGCGATCTTAAGCAGGAGATTGAAGAACTCAAGAGCAAGTTAGCATCCCAGGAGGACGACAAGTACGTCGCATGTCCAGACAACTACATCATCATCGACGACACCGATTCGGATCCAAGTGAACCCGACTTTGAAGACGAAGCTGGAGTAGATATCATGGAGTCTTCCACCGGTTCAAATTTCTAGATGACCACCAGATAGTAGTAGTATTCCCCCATGTAAACACATTATAGTCGAGCACTTTTGCGATAGTTAGACCGTTTGTAAGCCCTTGTTTGATTGATTGAAGTGAATTGTGTGCTTTTGCCTCATGTGCATATGGGTAGTGTTTTCCCTTTAGACCCCCTCTATTCTTAATTCTCGTCTTTTCTAAACCCTCAGATGCCTCCGAGACGTGACAATGGATTTCCACCGGAGCTCACTCAGTTGATCCAGCAGCAGAATCAATTGATGCAGATGTTAGTCCAGAATCAGCAGAACAACAACAACAACCCACCACCACCACCTGTTGACCACTTAGCCCGTTTCCTTAGGCTGAATCCGCCGGTGTTTTCCAGTAGCACCGAGCCAATAGTAGCAGACGATTGGCTCCGCAAGATAGGAAGGGAGTTGACCACTGCAGGATGCACGGATGGTGAGAAAGTGAAGTTTGCCGCACACCAGCTTGACGGACCCGCGGCAGCATGGTGGGAGAATTTCACAGCCACTTACCCAGTTGACACTGTCACATGGGATCAGTTTCAGCAAGCTTTCCGCACTGCCCATGTTTCAGCAGGAGCTATGGCCATAAAGAAGCGTGAGTTTCGCAACTTACGCCAAGGAGGAAGGACTGTTGGCCAGTATGTGGAAGAGTTTAGTAAGCTAGCCCGTTATGCCCCAGATGACGTTGCTACGGATGCAGCCAAGCAGGAGAAGTTTCTGGAAGGATTGAATGATGAACTAAGCATGCAGTTGATGGTAGCAAATTTCAACAACTACCAGGAGTTGGTAGATCGTGCCATCATGATAGAAGGGAAGCAACAGCCAATTGAGAACCGTAAGAGGAAGTATGGACAGGGGAAGTATAACTCTGGAGCCCAGCAGAAGCCCCGTTTTACCCCTAAACCGGGATTTCAGTTTCAGCATACCCATGGAGGAGGTAGCTCGCACAACCATAATGGCCACAAGAATGGTAATGGGAATGGAGGAAGCAACGGCCAGAACCGAACAACCCCATCAACCCCAACCAAGAGAGACCTGAGTCAAGTCACCTGTTTCAAGTGTTCGAAGACCGGACATTATGCCAATGAATGTCCTGAAGGCCAGAATGGAAATGGCAATGGAAGCTCTGGGAAGAAGCCGAACCCTTTCAATAGGGGACAGGTGAACCACGTTAATGTGGAGGAGATTGAAGATCAGCCCGATGCAGTAATCGGTAAGTTTTTGGTTAAGTCATTTACTGCACTCGTTCTTTTTGATACTGGTGCATCGCATTCATACATATCAAGGGGATTTGTGGAAAAGTATAGCCTGCCCACTAGGATTCTTAAAACACCTATGCTAGTAAGCTCGCCAGGAGCAGAATACATGGCCAGACAAGGATGTTTTCAAGTACCATTGAGTATAGGAAGGCATGTATTCCCAACGGATTTAATTATTCTGGAATCCCAAGGTCTGGATGTGATTCTTGGTATGGATTGGCTGTCGATGTATGGAGGAAACATCGATTGCGCCAGTAAGACAATTTTGCTTACCACACCAGAAGGAAGAAGGATCAAGTATGTATCCCGGCATGTGCCAAACAGGACACAAGTGAATTGCTTATCAGGAGTTGTGCAGGAGGAAGTACCAGTGGTAAAGGATTTTCCGGATGTATTTCCTGAGGAATTACCAGGCATGCCACCGGATAGAGACATTGAGTTTTTGATTGAGTTATTGCCAGGTACAGGCCCAATATCGAAGCGACCGTACCGGATGCCAGCAAAGGATTTGGTGCAAATTAAGAATCAGATTAAGGAGTTATTGGATAAAGGTTACATTCGCCCAAGTTCTTCACCTTGGGGATCACCTGTACTTCTAGTGGAAAAGAAGGATGGATCATTAAGGATGGTTGTAGATTATCGGGGATTGAATGAAGTAACCATCAAGAACAAGTACCCATTGCCAATGATTAATGATCTGTTTGATCGATTACAAGGAGCTAAAGTGTTTTCCAAGATCGATTTGCGATCAGGGTACCATCAGTTGAAGATTCGAGAGCAGGACATACCTAAGACAACATTCACCACAAGATATGGACTGTATGAGTATACCGTTATGTCATTTGGATTGACTAACGCACCTGCCTATTTTAGAACCTGATGAACAAAGTGTTTATGGAGTTTTTGGATAAGTTCATCGTAGTGTTCATTGATGACATCCTAGTTTATTCAAAGAATGAAGAGGAGCATAAGGAACATTTGCCTTTGGTTTTGGAGAAACTAAGGGAACATCAGTTATATGCCAAATTCAGCAAATGTGAGTTTTGGTTGAAGGAAGTTGGATTCCTCGGACACGTTATATCCGGAGAAGGTATAGCAGTTGACCCCACAAAGGTTGAGACCGTAACCGAATGGGAAGCACCAACAACAGTTGGAAAGATCCGGAGTTTTCTTGGACTCGCAGGATACTACCGGAGATTTATTGAGAATTTCTCAAAGATGGAGAAGCCTATGACGGAGTTGTTGAAGAAGGAAACTAAGTTCAAATGGACTGAGGAGTGTGAGGCTAGTTTCCAGGAGTTGAAGAAACGTTTGGTTACCTCACCGGTATTGATTTTGCCAGATCAGACCAAGGATTATGAGGTGTATTGCGACGCTTCACGTCGAGGACTTGGAGCAGTGCTTATGCAGGAAGGGAGAGTTGTTTCATATGCATCACGACAATTGAAGCCTCATGAGTTGAATTATGCCACGCATGATTTGGAATTAGCAGCCGTAGTGCATGCGTTGAAAACGTGGAGACATTTCCTCATTGGAAATCATTGTGAGGTGTACACGGATCACAAGAGTTTGAAGTACATTTTCACGCAGAAGGAGTTGAACCTCCGACAAAGGAGATGGTTGGAGCTCATCAAGGATTATGACATGAGATTGCATTACCATTCCGGAAAGGCTAATGTAGTAGCTGACGCATTGAGCCGTAAGAGCCATGTCAATACCCTAGTGACGGGGAAAATACCCAAGGAGTTAGCAGAAAACCTTCGTGAGCTATGTTTGGAAATAGTTCCGAGAGGCTATGTAGCAGCATTGGAGATTCAATCAACATTGATGGATAAGATCAGAGAAGCTCAGAAATCTGACAAGGAGATTGCTGCTATAAAGGAGAAACTTAGCAAAGGAAAAGCAAAGGGATTTCGTGAGGATGAGCACGATACCCTATGGTTTGAGGGCCGTGTTTATGTGCCCAATGACCCGGAGATCAGGAAGTTGATTTTGCAGGAGGCACATAATTCACCATATTCGATTCACCCAGGGAATACCAAGATGTATTTGGATTTGAAGGAAACATTCTGGTGGACCGGAATGAAGAAGGATATTGCAGCGTATGTAGCAGTTTGTGACGTATGTCAGAGAGTAAAAGCAGAGCATCAGAAGCCAGCCGGATTGTTACAACCATTGCCGATACCCGAATGGAATTGGGATAAGATAGGCATGGATTTTATCACAGGACTACCCAGGACGAAAGCAGGATATGACTTGATATGGGTAGTAGTTGATCGTTTGACGAAGGTAGCACATTTCATTCCAGTTAAGACCACTTACACCAGTGCTAAGTTGGCAAAGATATACATGACTAGAATCATTTGTTTGCATGGAGTTCCGAGGAGTATCGTATCAGATAACAGTTTCGTTCCATGACAACAGTAACGAAGTTGGAGACCGTCAATTCTTTGGACCAGATTTGATTAAGGAGTCAGAACGGAAGGTTAAGTTGTTTCACGATAGGCTCAAGGTAGCCCAGTCCAGGCAGAAGAGCTATGCAGATTCTAAACGCAAGGAGACAGTTTACGAAACCGGAGACAGAGTTTACCTTCGAGTATCCCCACTTCGAGGAGTTAAGCGCTTTGGAGTTAAGGGAAAGTTAGCACCGCGTTTCGTTGGACCGTTTAAGATCGTGAAACGTATGGGAGAAGTCGCTTATAAGTTGGAATTACCAGAAGGACTGTCAGGAGTTCATGATGTATTCCATGTTTCTCAGCTGAAGAAATGTCACGCCGAGATGGCGGAGGTACCGCTAAGAGATACAGTGCCATTAGAAGCGATTCAGTTAAAGGATGACCTAACATATGAGGAGAAGCCAGTCAAGATTCTCGATGTTGCCAGTAGAGTTACTCGCAGCAAGGTTATCAAGTTTTGCAAAGTTCAGTGGAACCACCATTCAGAGGATGAAGCCACCTGGGAGAGAGAAGAAGATTTGCTCAAAGACCACCCTCACCTATTTTCTAGCCAACCCGAATCTCGAGGGCGAGATTCATCTTAAGGGGGGTAGGTTTGTAACATCCCAAATTTTCAATTTGGAATGTTATACACTAGATCATATGCATATCATATTTTCTTGCATTTTGGTTGATCCTAGAAATTTCACGCAACTCAAGGACCCACGGAGAGAGTTGGAGATTTCGTTATTTTCATATTTGAGAGTTCTCTCGAATTTTGAAAAATAGGATCATTTGATTTATTTATTTTATCTTCAATAAATTTTCCGGTGTCAAAATATATGAGAGAGGGAATAATATGACTTTCCCAAATTTAGGAAAAATGAAGATATAATAAATAGATCAATTTTGCTTTCCGGTGTTTATTTGCATTTTATTTGGATAGGGAAAAATGCGCGTTTTCGAAAATTGCATTTTAGGTCCGGAGAAAAGTTCATTTTGTTCGGCTCATTTTTAGGAGTCGGGGAAAATTTACTTTAGATTTTTCGGAGTTCGTTTAGATCCCTTTTTGTTTTTTTCTGCGCGAGGAAACTATTTAAAAAAAAAATTGAGCAGCGCCTTGGGCCAAAGGCCCAAGCCAAGCCACCCACCGCCGCGCTCCCAGGCGCCAGGAGCCGGTCGGCCGCCGCCGCCTCTTGCTAGGACCGAATCCTTTTAGGATTCTAGGGCGCCCCTTGTCCCATTTTCCTTATTTCGTTTTCTTTAGTCCTACTCCGTTTATTTTCTAGATCTTTCCTACTCCTATTCTAATTCCTTGTCCTCTACCCCAAGTAAACCCCTCCCCTCCCCAATATAAATACCCAAGCACCCCCCCTCTAAACACATCAAATCAAAGCTCTCCTCCACACCGCGCCTTGCACCGCCGCCGCGCCGCATCACACCACGCCCTGCGTCACCGCCGCCGCGCCGCCTCACCCGCGCCGCCACCCCACACCCCGCGCCGCCGCCGCACCTCGCCGCCGCCTCACCCGCGCCGCCACCCCACACCCCGCGCCGCCGCCGCACCTTGCCGCCGCCGCCCCACACCCGCGCCGCCGCCGCACCTTGCCCACGCCGCCGCCCTACGCCGACGCCGCCGGAGCCCCGTTCACCGGAGACCTCGCCAAGGTAGCCCCGCGCTACATCTATTCTTTTCCTCGGATCGTTCTCTTCTAATCGTTCCGATTCTTTTCTTCTCTAAACCGTTCCGGTTTTCTAGATCAGTTTTTTGATCGGTTTTTCTTCTCCGAAACCCTAGATCGGATTCGTTTTCTTCTCCGATTTAGTTGCCTTTGGACCGTTCGCCGGACCGTTCGTCCTAACGAACGTGATCACCGGATTCTTCTAGGTTAACGAACGTCCGTTCGTTTAACCGTTCTTCTTTTTCTTTTCGTCGGATTTATTCCGCGATCGCGATCTCAGATCCGATCTTCTTTCTAGTCTTTCTTTTCGCTCGTTTATCGGAATCAGGTGATTCAAGCGCCTGGAGTTTCGTCTCGAAACCGCCGTTCCGTCTAATCAACTTGAACAAGCTTTTGTTACAGTAAAATTTTGACCTAGTTTCAACTTGCTAGAACCGAGTTGTTTTCTTCCGCCGTTTGTTTTTCGTTCTTTCTTGCAACCGGAGTTCTTAAGTTGAACTACCTGGTTCAATCTCTTGTTCGAGTTTTACCTGTGCATTAGATGAGTACTTATTGTATGCTTGTTGTTTGTCTGCGATAGATTACCCGGATTGCGCCGCTTGTTACTTCGAAACCCTAGGACTCGCGGATCATCAGCAAGGCAAGTAACACTTTGATCATACCTTTTCTACAACCCATGTTTTATTGCATTAGATCAATCCTCACACATTGCATGATTAGGATCTAATTAAATTGTGGGATGGGAAGTAGATGAGGTAGTACCTATTACCTGTATTATTATGAAACCTTTGGGAGTAACTTCTA
This sequence comes from Triticum urartu, assembly GCF_056163025.1. NCBI lineage: Eukaryota > Viridiplantae > Streptophyta > Magnoliopsida > Poales > Poaceae > Triticum > Triticum urartu. The sequence continues at coordinate 264,732,531 of NC_141878.1, read as the reverse complement.
CGTTTGCTTATTATGCCATGCTATGCTAGTAGACGTGGATTGGGTGAGTGATATCCATGACAGATGTGAGATGATAATTTTAATGGTTTATTTAAGGTGGCAACTTAAACACACATCTGGGTGGATTGAGGCACCTGATGTCTATCAGGACTTGCCTGTTTTTTTTGGACCGCCACCCAGGCTCAAAGGGATCATAAGATCTTTCATGCTAGAAACTTCCGTGTGCAGCCACATGCTACTATGGGCTCTGGCATAGTTGACTAAGTTGTGCGAACTCTTACGGGGTGGACTAGCAGATGTAGGGGATGTAGGTGTACCGGTCTACCCCACATGTAAGGTGCTAGTGCTTCTGAAAGACTATGTCTCGGTCATCCGTCTTCTCAAACACCATGTAGTGCGAGAAACCAAACGGAGGCGATCGAGTCATGTGGGGAAAAGTGCGCAAACTCTGCAGAGTAACAAACTAATCATGATTAGCCGTGTCCCCGGTTATGGACAACTTGAGTATCTAGTACTTGAATATCATTGTGAATCTCAACATGTTACTTCTAATTAATGTTATTGGGTTTTAATTACTTTTAATTGGGATTGAGAATGCTGTCAACCATTCTCAATGTTTCACAACCACCATGATAGTTAAATAAATTTATTCCTTTGCAGTAGGGAAAAATTGGCTTTACGCAAAACTGTAACCATAGAGCTTTCCACCAGCCATATATGCATGTAGTATAGCTGTTTCATTCCATTACTCTCTATGTGTTACTTTGCCAGCATATTCCATGTGCTGACCCGTTTTCGGGCTGCAACGTTAATGTTGCAGACTTTTCAGACGACGATTGAGGTGCGTTTAGGTCGTGGTTCTATACTCAGTGATGCCGCTGGAGTTGATGGACCCATTTATCTTCCAAGTCTTCCGCTGTTATCTTTAAAATATGGCCTTAAGTCATATTTATTGTAATAAGTTCTTTTTGAGCCATCGATGTAATAAGTGTGTGATTGCAACTCTGCTATAAAACCTCGATGTACTGTGTGGTGTCAGCATTACTGATCCAGGGATGACACCGTAGCACAGTAGACGTGATCCATTCGGGTCAGGTCGCTACAACTACTCCCTCCTCGTCATGGAGAGCGCCGGGATGATGAAGATGGCCACTGGAGAGGGACTCCCCCCTCCGACAGGGTGCCGGAACGGGTCTAGATTGGTTTTCGGTGCTTACGGAGGCTTCTGGCGGCGGAACTCCCGATCTATTCTGCTCTTCGATGTTTTTAGGGTATATGGACATATATAGGCGAAAGATGTTGGTCAGGGGAGCCACGAGGGGCCCACGAGGGTGGGGGCGCGCCTAGGGGGCAAGCGCGCCTCCCTGCCTCGTGGCCACCTCGAAGCTTCCTTGACTTCAACTCCAAGTCTCCTGGATCACGTTCGTTCCAAAAATCACGCTCCCGAAGGTTTCATTCCGTTTGGACTCCGTTTGATATTCCTTTTCTGCGAAACACTGAAACAAGGGGAAAACAGAAACTGGCACTGGGCTCTGGGTTAATAGGTTATTCCCAAAAATAATATAAAAGTGTTTAATAAAGCCCATAGACATCCAAAACAGATAATATAATAGCATGGAACAATCAAAAATTATAGATATGTTGGAGACGTATCCAAATGGAAACAAATTTGACAGGCGGCCTACCGGTGTTGTACCAAGGCCACTCGACAAATCTCAGCCCATTCCGAGAACGTTTTTCTCCCACTCACGAAACAAGATCTGAGGTGTGCAATGGGTGCATGTTTGAGTGTCGGATTCCGAAATGGACAACGGGGAAAATGACCGGATGCATGAGACGAACACGAATGCAAATGAGATGCACATGATGACATGAGATGAAATGCATGACATGAACAAAATGCAAAATGAAGACAAAACCCAACCATGAAGGATATAACATATCACATTGCCGGAAATGGCAAGAGTTGGAGTTACAATTATGGAATGTTACATCTGGGGCATTACAACTCTCCACCACTACAAGAGGATCTCGACCCGAGATCTAGGACTGAAAGAACTCCGGATATTCGAAATGGAGGTGATCCTTGCGTTCCCATGTGGCTTATTGGTCGGAATGGTGAGACCACTTAACTTTCAGGAATTTGATCGACTTGTTGTGAGTTTTGCGCTCGGTTTCTTCAAGAATGGAAACTGGATGCTCATGATAAGACAAATATTCTTGGAGGTCAATCTCTTCGAAGTTGATAGTGCGCTCAGGGGTCTTGAAGCACTTGCGAAGCTGTGACACATGAAACACATCATGCACATTTGAGAAATTGGACGGAAGCTCAAGTTGATAGGCGAGGTCGCCTCTTTTGTCAATGATCTTGAAAGGACCCACGTATCTAGGGGCAAGCTTCCCTTTGATACCGAAGCGTTGAGTGCCTTTCATGGGAGAGACTCGAAGGTAGAAATGGTCTCCGATCTCGAATGCCAAGTCACGGTGCTTGCTATCATAGTAACTCTTCTGGCGCGATTGCACGGCTTTGAGATTTTTACGGATGACTTTACACATTTCTCCAGCTTCTATGATCAAGTCATTGCCAAGAAGTTGGCGTTCACCAGTCTCGGACCAATTGAGAGGAGTACAACACTTTCTGCCATAAAGAATTTCAAATGGGGCCTTGCCCGAACTTTCTTGGAAGCTGTTGTTGTAGGAGAACTCAGCATATGGAAGGCAATCTTCCCACTTCATACCGAAAGGGATGACACAAGCTCTGAGCATGTCTTCGAGGATTTGATTGACTCGCTCGACTTGGCCACTTGTTTGAGGATGGAAAGCCGTGCCCAAGCGAATGTTGGTGCCCATGGCCTTCTGGAAGGAGTCCCAGAACTTGGAAGTGAAAATGCTTCCGTGGTGTGAGGAGATCAATTGCGGAATTCTATGCAATGCGACAATTCTGGAGGTGTATAGCTCTGCCAACTGAGCTGCCGTGATAGATTCTTTGATTGGAAGGAAATGATCCAATTTTGTAAGCTTGTCAATGACAACGAATATAGCATCATTCCCATGTTTGGACTTGGGAAAGCCAGTGACAAAGTCCATTTTGACATGATCAAACTTCCATTCTGGAATAGCAAGATGTTGGAGGAGACTAGCTGGTCGTTGATGTTCTGCTTTCACCCTTCAACAAACATCACATTCATTCATGAATTGAGCAATCTCTCGCTTCATTCGAGTCCACCAATACGATTGCTTAAGGTCATGGTACATCTTCGAACTGCCTGGGTGAATGGAAAGGAGAGAATTGTGCGCTTTGTTCATTATGACCTTCCTTAGATCACCTTTAGGAACCACAATCCGGTCCTCGAAGAATAAGGTGTCCTTGTCATCAATGCGATAGCACTTGTATGTGGTTAAGCCCTTGGCAATACCAAGTTTCACCTTCTTCACCATGGTATCAAGGAGTTGTGCCTCACGAATTTGATCTTACAAAGTTGGAGTGACTAGAAGGTTGGCAAGAAAACCTCAAGGAACAACTTGGAGGTTGAGCTTTCGAAAAGATTCACAAAGATCCGGTTGGAATGGCTTGAGAATTAAGCTATTGCAATAAGCCTTTCTGCTCAAAGCATCTGCAATCACATTGGCCTTGCCTGGAGTGTATTCAATAGTTGGATTGTTGAATCATTTCGACCCAATGAGTTTGCTGGAGGTTGAGGTTGGGTTGACTGAAGATATATTTGAGGCTCTTGTGATCGGTGAAAATGTCCACTTGCCTTCCCAACAAGAGATGTCTACATGTTATTAATGCATGGACAACTACCGCCAACTCAAGGTCGTGAGTGGGGTAGTTCCTTCGTTTGGCTTCAACTGACGAGAGTATAGGCCACAACTTTCTTCTCTTGCATTAACACGGCACCGAGACCTTGCAATGAGGCATCTCAGAAAACTTCGTATGACTTGGACTTATCAAGAGGAGTTAGGACAGGAGCTATGACGAGTTTCTCTTTGAGAGTGTTGAAAGCAACATCACACTTAGGACTCCAGGAATACTTGACATGCTTCTGGAGGAGGTTGGAAAGAGGCTTAGCAATCTTTGAGAAATTCTCAACTAATCTTTGGCAATAGCTTGCAAGCCCAAGGAAACTGTGGAGCTTCTTGACATTCTGAGGATGCTCCCAATTCACAATTGCAGAAACCTTCTCTAGATTAATAGCAATGCCCTTGGCAGAGATGATGTGACCAAGGTAAATAACTTCATCAAGCCAAAGCTCACATTTGGAGAACTTTGTGTAGAACTGATACTCTCTGAGCTTGTCGAGCACCAATCGCAAATGTTTGGCATGATCCTTCTTATTCTTGGAGAACACCAAGATATCATCGAGATACACCAGGACGAATTCATTGGTTTAGGGGTTGAAGATGAAATTCATCATGCGAGAGAATGTTGGAGGGGCATTGACAAGGCCGAAAGACATGACAGTATATTCATAAGAGCCAAAGCTCGTTATGAATGTTGTCTTAGGGATATCTTCTTCACGAATGTGAATCTGATGATAGCCCATACGGAGGTCAAGCTTGGAAAACACCTTTGCACATTTGAGTTGCTCGAATAGCTCATTGATGTTGGGAAGTGGATACTTATTCTTGATTGTCTTCTTGTTCAATGGACGGTAATCGACGCAAAGTCGGTCCGTGCCATCCTTCTTCTAGACAAAAAGAACACCACAACCCCATGGAGATGAACTCGGTCTGATCAGACCCAGACGCTCTTGTTCATCGAGCTGTTTCTTCAATTCTTTCAGCTCCTTTGGCCCAAGCTTGTATGGGCGCTTGAAAACGGGTTCAATACCGGGCTCAAGATCGATAACGAACTCGACTGGCCGGTGAGGAGGCATACCCGGAAGCTCTTCTGGAAAGACATCTTGATACTCACAAACAACTGGAATCTGAGAAATAGCGTCTAACTCTCCCTTCTCATTGAGAGAGAACAACTGAATGGTTTCATCACGAGTGGCATAGATGATCACATCCTCAGAAGAGTGTGTCAATTTAATTTCCCTGGCAGCACAATCAAGGAAGGCATTGTGCTTAGAAAGCCAATCCATTTCGAGAATCACATCAATATCAGAGTCGACGAGAACAATTGGGGAAGCCAGAAATTTATAATTGCCCATCTTGATGGAAACATCCCGAACCACTGAGATCGCGTGCATGAATAAACCCGGAGAAACAACTGATAACGGTCTAGGAAAATCTTGAAAAACCGACTCATGCTTTGATGCAAAAGGTCTTGAGATGAAACAATGCGATGCACCAGCATCAAATAAAACTTTTGCGGGAATATCATTAAGTGGGAGATTACCCATGATTACTTCTGAAGAATCCTCTACTTGAGCTGAATTCATCAAGTTCACCCTTGCAGACTTGGGATTGTGCTTGACAACTGCATTGCTTGCTGACCTCACAGGAGGAGGAGGCGGAAGGTGCCTTTGGTTGAATCACTTGCTAGCATAGTGAACTTTCTGCTGACACTTGTTGCAAGTAACCTCTGAGAGCGGACGATGATAAGGAGGAGGAGGACCACCTGTCCTTGAAGCTTGAGTCTGAGATTTGTTCTGATAGCCTGGGTTGGGTGGGTGGGGAGATCCATGGCCACATTTGTTCTTCTGCTGGTAGGGCTGACGAAACGGAGGAGGTGGAGGAAGCCAGAACTTCTGTTGCTTAGCTGCCACTTGTGAGGGAGAAGAAGACTGGACTGCATCCCTGATTCTCTTCTTTGAAGCCTCACACTTGAGCTGAGCAGCTTCTTGCTTGAGGGCCATGTCATAGAATTGATCGAACTGAGTAGGCTCAACAAGAACAAGAGCTAATTGCAGATCCTCTCTGAGGCCACCCCTGAAGTGATAGATCATGCTCTTTTCATCAGGAACATCCTGCCTTGCGAAGCGAGCAAGCTTCTGAAACTGGATGTTGTATTGATACACGGACATGCTTCCTTGCTTGAGATTGCGGAATTCCTCACGCTTGCTCTCGACAACACTTGTTGGAATGTGATGAGCTTTAAAGTCCCAGCAGAAATCAGTCCAGGTAATCTCTCGACCTCCTCTGGAATCTTTGTATTGCTGATACCAATCAGCTGCTTGGTCCTTGAGCTGAAAAGAAGCGAACTTGACGTCCTCATGCCTGACAATGCTACATTCAAAATGCTTGTTAATGTCCACGAGCCAATCATCGGCGTCCATGGCCTCGGCAAAATTGCTGAAAGACTTTGGCTGATTTGCAAGAAACCGGTTGAGGGTAGCAAACTGAGGCTGATTATTGAATTGCCCTTGGCCTTGATTCCCTTGGTTTCCTTGACCTTGGTTGCGCTCTTGCAAGAGTTGCAAAAGCATCTGGGTATTGGCGTTGGTGGCTGCCATCACAGCTTGCCATGCCTCTGGAGGCGGAGGAGGTGGTGGAGGTAGACGGTTCACCTGATCCCCATCGTTGCGGTCTGGATTCAGACGCATTGGAGGAGCCATCCTGAAGAGGGTGACATCCGTTAGAACCATGATAGACAGATAGACAGATAGACAAGCTGAATCAACAGATAGAAATTGCAACATATAGTCTTCACAATAAACATTTGAACAAAGATTGAACGAATGAATTCCAAAGTTAACACTGCACGACCATTAGGGTGAGAAGCCACTTAGACAAAGGTTGATGAATGAAACAACAAGGTACGACTGGAACAAATAAAAGATAAGGATTACCCATTCCCATACCAATTATCTGCCGGAAGAATAACTAAGAGCTACTTGAATTACCACCTATAAACTCCCGGAACTTTCTAGTTATGCAATCTGGTGTTGGGGATACAGGGAGGCACAATATATATCACACAACTAACAAGCCCTACGCTCCAACTGTATCCATCTATCAACACATATCCAAGAAAACTCCGGAAATCATGTACCTCAACCTTCGAAAAGCATCCATTATACAAGCTGTGGCAATACTCCCAAACTCCCTCCATAGTACTAGGTGGCATCGAGGTTATCTCACCACTAACGACATAAAAGAGATTTTTGATGTCGGCGAACTCAGGTATTCTAGAACTGCAACGATAAAATTGTGACAACAACACCTCAGAGCTCAACTCCCTGGGACATTGCCACAACCCCTAAATGTCAGGAGGCACCAAGAACAATGTTCTCATCACAAGAATATCAGAACGATCCTAAGATACCCGCATGATCCTAATTTTTTTAGTGAAAATGAGGAGAGGAAAGTGAAAACATCTACGTCAGGAGGCCTCACCAGAGCGACAAAGGGGCTGAGGAGTAAAAAGAATCCTACTCTCCGATATATATAATCCTAAGACTCAAAACATTTTTGTTTTAGACTCACCAACGTCAGCGATTCGATCAAGCAAGGGGGCTCCTAAGTCGGGGATGGCTCTGATTACCAACTTGTAACGCCCAAGATGCGGCTATATCTCCCACATGTCGAGGCACGACTTAGAGGTATAACCGCATTTTGGTATTGTCGCAAGAAGGGTCATCTTCACACAATCCCATGTAAAGAACAAGGTAGTAAATAGTTGGCTTACAATCGCCACGTCACACAATGATCAAATTATTCATAAATCATCCGTCGTACACACAAAGTCCGACTATGGACGGAACCAAATGAAAAGAAGATAACCCCAAATGCTAAATCCCGATCATCCCAACTGGGCACCACTATCGATCATCCGGAAAGGAAACATAGTAATGACCAAGGTCTTCGTCGAACTCCCACTTGAGCTCGGTGGCATCACCTACACTGATATCATCGACACCTGCAACTATTTTGGTAATATCTGTGAGTCACGAGGACTCAACAATCTCGAAACCCGCGAGATCAAGACTATTTAAGCTTATAGGTAGGATGTGGTTATAAGGTGGAGTTGTAGGAAGCACTAAGAAAATATGGTGGCTAACATACGAGTAGAAGAGTAAGATGAGAAACTACGCAACGGTCGTAAACTAGAAGTGATCAAGAAGTGATCCTGAACTACTCACGTTCAATCATAACCCAACCGTGTTCACTTCCCGTCCCTCGTCGAAAAGAGACCATCACGGTTACACACGCGGTTGGTGCATTTTAATTAAGTCAAGTGTCAAGTTCTCTACAACCGGGTATGAACAAATTCCCATCTGCCACATAACCATGGGCACGGCTCTCAAAAGTTTATACCCTGCAGGGGTGTCCCAACTTAGCCCATCACAAGCTCTCACGATCAACGAAGGATATTCCTTCTCCCGGAATAACCCGATCAGACTCGGAATCCCGGTTACAAGACATTTCGACAATGGTAAAACAAGACCAGCAAGACCGCCCGATGTGCCGACAAATCCCGATAGGAGTCGCACGTATCTCGTTCTCAGGGCACACCGGATGGGCCAGACGTCGGGTTGGTGAGACCCTAGTTGCCCAGGGGGCGCCGGACATCACCCAAGTTGGACCAGCACTCAGAGGAACACTAGCCTGGGTTGTTGATTAAGAATTCCTCGGGTTAATTACCCCCTAGGAAAATTTTAGTTGTTATTAGGCAAATGGTAAAACCAAGGTTGGGCCTTGCTGGAGGAGTTTTATTCAAAGCAAAATGTCAATGGGGTCCCATAACCCCAACCGCGTAAGGAACGCAAAATCAAGGAACATAACACCGGTATGACGGAAACTAGGGCGGCAAGAGTGGAACAAAGCACCGAGCAAAAGGCCAAGCCTTCCACCCTTTGCCAAGTATACATATGCATTAATTAAATAAGAGATATTGTGATATCCCAACATATCCATGTTCCAACATGGAACAACCTGCAAGGCACCTACAACTAGCAACACTATAAGAGAGGCTGAGCAAAAGCGGTAACATAGCCAAACAACGGTTTCCTAGGAAGGTGGGTTAGAGGATTGACATGACATTATGGGAGGCTTGATAAACAAGTGGTAGTTAGCGCGACATAGCAATAGAACGAACAACTAGAAAGCAAAGATAGAAGTGATATCGGGGGTAATGATCATCTTGCCTGCAAAGTTCTCAGGGTTGTCGAAAGAGTGCTCCTAGTAAACGTACTCGACATGTTCCTTGTTCACGAACTCGTCTCCCGGCTCTACCCAAAGCAAGAACACAAGCAATGGAACAACAATCAATCATGGTGCAATGCACAAGCAACATGATGCAAGACATGGCATGGAATGCGAGATATGATGTGCAATGCATATGAGTACTCCGGAAGGGAAAAGATGATCATGGCATCAACTTGGCAAACCAAGCATGCCATTGGAAAGATTAGGAGATTTAGGTCAAAATCGATATAAAGATCACCGGAAGCAGATGCACGGTTTGCAAATGACGAGCAAAAGAAGAACGATGCAAAACTACGCTTAATAGAATCATAGCACTTAAAATGCATCATGAAACTATGCTACAACACTCCAACATAGAAACAAAGCACATGGCAGTGAAGTACAGGCGAAACTCTACATATAATGACCACTGAGCTCCTGCTAGAACTCACTAGAACAAGCCTAAAACAGCATGGCAAAAATGCCTATGACAACAGTTTACAGACTTAGCAGTTTTTCACTGATCATGGCAGAAACAACATTAGGTAGCAATGTTTAGAGCTAGTAAACTACATGCTATAGGAACATATTATGGCAAACAAGGCATGGCATGCTAGTACTAAAGGCAATGAACAAAACTCCCTTACTGAACTTGAGCCAAAGATGCACAGAGAAGATGGTAGCATTAATGCAAACATGGCAAGTGATACGAACAGATTCAGACTTTGTAGAAAATCATGGCATGGAAGAAACATATTCATGATAGCAATTTTGCAAGCTCATGCCACTCACCACAAAGTGTTTCATGGCATCACAAGGTAACCAAAAGTAAGAAGACACATTTGTGAAGCTAAACATGGCAAGAGCAAGTTCATATGGTGCATGGATCACTAGCAAAACACATGGAAAAAATGAACTTCCCGTTAACAAACTAACAACAACAATATTTAGCAAAAGGAGAGCATGGTAATGACAAGCTACACCACCCCATAATTACAACAAGAGGCATGAATGGATAGAGCATAACCATATCTTCAAAACACCCTTACTGAACTTCATTCAAATATGGAAGGATTTACTTGTGGCAACACGTCAACATAGCAACCTAATGTAATAGGAAAAGGCTTAGCAGAAAAACTAAGTAGCTGAAAACAACAACATCAAGTGGCCTACTTTGCATGCTTGTGCTAGTCACCACAGGGCACATAAAAATACAAGGCTTGCACCACTGTAAAGATGGCATGAAGATGCTCCTAAAACATGTAAACATGATGCTCAAAGGACGCACACACAACATGCTATGAAAAAGACAAAACAACAAGTTGTGATGGATTCCAGCAGACAACATCATATAGCACTTTTGCAACGAAAATTAGGGCATCAATATGGACAGTAACATGCATGCAAATGACACTAGCATGTACAGTATCACGAGACTGTAATATCCCAATTATCAATTTTATGTTATACATAGGTCATCATATGCATATCATATTTTATTTGCATTTTTGGTTGAGATACTAGAAATCTTAAGCAAATCAAGGACCCAAGGAGAGATTTGGGGATTTCATAAATTTTCATAATTAAATTTTCTTAAATTTGAAAAGAGGATCAATTTGGTTTTAATATTTTTCTCTCAAATTATTTCCAATATTTAAATTAAAAGAGAGAAGATAATATGACTTCTTCAAAAGAGAAGGAATATTGGAGAAGAAAATTTAAAATCAAATTTATATTTTATTTGAATTAGAGAAAAATATGCATTTCTGAAAATTGCATTTTAGGCCAGAAAAATGTTCACTTTGTTCTAAATAATAGTTTTAGACGGTGAAAATTGTTTTTGGCATTTTTAGACTTTTTTTTTTATTTTTTTTAGGATTTTTCTTCGGGCGATTTAAAAAAAACTTTTCCCGCCCGACTGGGCCGAAGCCCAGCCGAGCAGGCCAGCCCACCTGCGCGCCGCCTCCCTCCCGTGCAGAGCCCCACCGCCGCACGGACGCCGAGGGGAGTCCGAGCCGGACTGCACCCCGCGCCGCCCCCTTCCAAAAGGCGCCGCCGCCCCCCGGCCTTTGAATACCGCCGCCGCCGCCGGCTCCTGTCCACCTCGCCCCACCGCAGCCGCCGCTAGTCACCGCCGCCGCTGCAGCTTGCGCCTGCGCCGCTCGCCGCCCGCTGCCGCTGCTACCGCCGCCGCCGCCCGCTTGCGCCGCCGTCACCGGCCCACAACATCGCCACCGCCCCTGCCTCGACCTCGTCGAAGCTGCCACCGCCGACCGCCGCCGCCGCCGAACCGGTAAAACCAATCTCGGTTTTCTCCGATTTATTTTTTCTAGGGTTTTGTCAGTTGGTTTAGATCGGTTTTTTCAGTTTAGGTAATTAGAGAACGTTCATTCGAACGTCTTAGTTAGCGAACGTATTCGTTCGTTTGTCCCTGATAGCGAATGTTCGTTCGATAGCCTTATCTTTTTCGGCCAGGGACCTATCCACGTTAATTTTATTACAGATTAGCCCCTGATCTTCAAACCTTTGTAACTTTTTACTCATTCGTCCAATCCAGTGAAACCAATGCCATAATTTTCATCTTGTTCCCTCTTTCCAGATAATCAACTTGAACATGGTTTTGACAATTTAAAATTTGGTTTCAAGTTGATTTGAATTGGAACTTCTTTTGATCGTAGTTTGAGTTTCATAGCTCCGATTTGATAGATTCTTTTTGCAAATTGAAGCTCTTCAGTTGAATTTTCAGTTTGGATATTTTCATTTTAGTTTTACCCTTGCATCATTTGATTGATTGGTTATGTATGCTATCGTTTGTTTATGATAGAGTTTCCGGAGTGCGGAGCGTGCTACTACGAGTCACTAGGGTTTTCAGATCACCAGCAAGGCAAGTAACACTTTGATCATACCCCTTATTACCTAGTTTTTATGTATTAGTTCAATCCTCAAAACACTGCATGGTTAGGACTTGAATACTTGTGGGTACTGGGAAGTAGTGATGAGGTAGTACCTATTGCCTTTAATTTCAAACCCTGGTAGTTACTTCTACGTTATGCTTATACTGCTATGCTATGCTCATAGACATGGTTTGGTTTGAGTGATCCATGAAAGATGTGAGAGTTTTAATTATTGGTTAAACTTAAGGTGGCTACTTTAATACACATCTGGGTGGATTGGTTGAGGCACCCTGGAGCACCCAGTGGTTGTCTGGGCACCTGGAGCAATCCATTGTTGTCCTAGGATATCCCGGAGTACCCGTGTGATCATCCTACGGTTTGCCAAGGATCATAAGATTATTCATGCTGGAAACTTCCGTGTGCAGGCTCAAGCCATTATGGGCTCTGGCATAGTTGAGTAAGTTGTGTGACCTCTTTCAGTGGTAGGCTAGCAGATGTAGGGGATGTAGGTGGTACTGTCTACCTAGAGTAAAGAGTTAATACTTCTGAAAGACTGTGTCTCGGTCATCCATTTCTCAAACACCATGTAGTGCGAGAAAATCCAACAGAGGAGATTGGGTCTTGTGGGGAAAACTGCGCAAACCTCTGCAGAGTGTATAAACTAATCATGGTTATCCGTGTCCTTGGTTATGGACATCTTGAGTATCTGGTACTTGAATTATTGATTTGATCTCATCACTCTATTAATTAATTTGTTGGGTTGATGATTATTAATTTTGGATTGAGTTGGAGGAACCTTCTCAATGTTTTCAACAAACTTTGTAGTTAAATAAAATATATTCCTTTGTTGTAGGGAAAAACTAGCTTTCTGCAAAAATAACCATAGAGCCTCCACCAGCCATATATGCACTTAGTTATAGCTGTTACTTGTTCATTGCTTTATAGTGTTATCTTGCCAGCATATTCCATGTGCTGACCTACACAGGCTGCAACGTATTATGTTGCAGAGTTTTCAGACAAAGAGTAAGGTGCGCTAGGTCATTGTCGTGCACTCAGCTATGCCGTTGGAGTTGATGGAGTCATTTTACCTTCGAAGCTTCCGCTGTTATCTTCATTAGATGGCCTTCAGCCATATTATTGTAATAAGTACTCTCTTTTGATATATTCAATGTAATAAGTGTGTGATTGAACGTTGTTATAAATCCTTCAAGTACTGTGTGTGTCAGCATAACCGATCCAGGGATGACACTTATACATAGAGATTTGACCGTTTGAGGTCGGATCGCTAAAAGATGGTATTAGAGCACACGCTGACTGTAGGACGCGACCACTAAGATATGCCACAGGACCCTCTTCTCTACTCATTTCTGACTCTTCTCCACTTTCCACTCTATAGATGTCGGACCCAAGGAACAAGTTTGCTCAACTGGATGAAGACACCCCTTTTGGACGACACTTGAAGGAGGCCACTAGATACCTGAACATCGGAATACCAAGCTTCACGGGAACCTACACTGCCACTCTACCGAAGAAGAGCGCTGGACAATTCGAGTACATGTTCCAGGAAGGACATTCACGCCAGTTATGAAGCCCATAGAGTTTTCCTTTGATGCACCAACCTGGAGTCTAGGAAAGAGCATGACAGCTCACATCGCCATGGGACGCATCGGCGAAGTTTACCACAAGGATCTTAAGGACACCATCTACCAGATAGGTGGACGCCGAGATGAGCAATGGGAGATGATCTGCACTAGGAGGGACAAGTCCATTGCAGCCTACATCCAGGAGTTAAACCAACACATTCATCGTCAGGAGAACCAGATATGCGCCATCATGATAGATCTGAAGAAGGTGATGACCAGGAATATGGAGCTAGAAGAGGAACTCAAGTCTACACGCGATGGATATGAAGAGGAAATTGCAGTACTACTAGAGAAGAATGAAGACCTGAAGAAGAAGCTAGGAGTACTCATGGGAGACCCTGCACCAGGAGGTGACGACCATCCCGAAGACTACATCATCATCGACGACACTGACTTCGATCCCGACAGTGATGATGATTATGAAGACGAAGCTGGAGCAGATATTATGGAGTCCTCTTCCGAATAAAATTTCTAGTCGACCACCATATTATCAGTAGTATTCCCTCCATGTATATAGTAGTAGTCCGAGTATTTTGTAACGGTAGCTAGATCGATTTGTATGCCCTTGTTTGAATTGAGTGGTGTGATTTGAATGTGTTTGTCTCATGTGCATATGGGTAGTGACTTTCTCCTTAGACCTCACTCTATTCTAATCTCTCCCCTCTAAACTTATCAGATGCCTCCGAGACGTGACCCCAGTTTTGTCTTCCCACCGGAGCTCACTCAATTGATCCAACAGCAGAATGACTTGATGCAGCTACTAGTCCAGAACCAAGGCAACAACAACAACAACAATCCACTGCCACCACCTCCAGTTGACAACTTAGCCCGTTTTCTGAGGTTGAATCCGCCGGTGTTTTCTAGTAGCACCGAGCCGATCGTTGCTGATGACTAGCTCTGCAGGATTGGAAGGGAGCTAACCACCACAGATTGCACAGATGCTGAGAAGGTGCGCTTTGCCGCACATCAATTGGATGGACCCGCAGCTTCATGGTGGGAGAATTACACATCCACATTTCCCATAGCCAATGTCACATGGATCAGTTTCGGCAAGCTTTCCATACAACCCATGTCTCAACTGGAGCAATGAGTATGAAGAAGCGTGAGTTTTGAAACTTACGCTAGGGAAATCGTACTGTGGGGCAGTACGTGGATGAGTTTAGTAAGTTAGCTCGCTATGCCCCAGATGATGTGGCCACAGATGCCGCGAAGCAGGAGAAGTTTATGGAAGGGATGAATGATGAGTTGAGTATGCATTTGATGGTAGCAACATTCAATAACTACCAGGATTTGGTAGACATGGCCCTTATGATTGAAGGCAAGCATCAATAGATAGAGAGCCGCAAAAGGAAGTATAGACAAGGGAAGTACAATTCTGGAGCTCAGCAGAAGCCTCGTTTTACCCCGAACTCGGGAGGACACACACATAACCACGGAGGCCATACTCATAATGGAGGGAGTTCGCATAACCATAGTGGCCCCAAGAATGGGAATGGGAATGGAGGAAGCAACGGACAGAACTGTTCCAACCCAACAACACCTGTCAGGAAGGATCCAAGTCACATTACTTATTTCAAGTGCGGGAAGACCGGACACTACGCCACAGAATGTCGTGAAGCAAAGAATGGAAATGGCAATGGAAGCTCAGGTAAGAAGCCAAACCCTTTCACCAGAGGTCAGGTGAACCGCATCAATGTGGAGGAGGTTGAAGAACAGCATGCTGCAGTGATCGGTAAGTTTTTGATTAAGTCATTTACCGCTCTCGTTCTTTTTGACACTGGTGCATCGCATTCATACATATCAAGGGGATTTGTGGACAAGTTTAAGTTGCCAACCTTAGCCCTTAGGTCACCCATGTTAGTAAGCTCGCCAGGAGCAGAGTATAGGGCTAGCCGATGGTGTGATTGGTTACCCCTAACCATTGGTAGCCACGTTTTCCCCTCAGACCTAATAATTTTGGAGTCCCAAGGATTGGATATAATATTAGGCATGGATTAGTTATCGAAGTATGGAGGAAACATCGATTGTGCTAGTAAGTCAATTTTACTTACCACCCCGAAGGGAAAAAGGATCAAGTACGTGTTTAGGCATGCGCCAAGGAGGACCCAAGTGAATTCTCTCTCGGGAGTTGTTCAGGAAGAAGTGCCTGTTGTGAAGGATTACCCGGATGTATTTCCAGAGGAATTACCAGGCATGCCGCTAGATCGAGACACTGAGTTTTTGATAGAGTTGTTGCCAGGCACTGGACCAATATCGAAGAGACCGTATCAGATGCCCACAAATGATCTGGAGGAAATTAAGAAGCAGATTAAGGAGTTATTGGAGAAAGGTTACATCTGACCAAGTTCATCACCGTGGGGAGCCCCAGTGCTCTTAGTTGAGAAGAAGGATGGATCTTTGAGAATGGTCGTTGATTATCAGGCATTGAATGAAGTAACGATAAAAAACAAGTACCCACTACCGATGATCAATGATCTATTTGACCAGTTGTAAGGAGCGAAAGTATTCTCCAAGATCGATCTGCGATCAGGATACCACTAGTTGAAGATCCGAGAACATGATATACCTAAGACAACTTTTACCACAAGGTATGGGCTATATGAGTACACAGTCATGTCATTTGGATTGACTAATGCCCCTTCCTATTTTATGAGTATGATGAACAAGGTGTTCATGGAGTTTTTGGATAAGTTCGTTGTGGTGTTCATTGATGACATTTTGGTGTACTCAAAGAATGAAGAGGAACACAAGGAACACTTGCACCTAGTTCTCGAGAAGCTCAGGGAACATCGGCTATATGCCAAGTTTAGCAAGTGTGAGTTTTGGTTAAAGGAAGTTGGATTTCTTGGACATGTTATATCAGGAGAAGGTATAGTCGTAGACCCTACGAAGGTTCAGTCTGTCACTGAGTGGTTGGCACGCACCTCAGTTGGAGAGATCCGAAGTTTTCTGGGACTCGCAGGATATTACAGGAGGTTCATTGAGAATTTCTCCAAGATTGCGAAACCCATGACAGAGTTGTTAAAGAAGGACACCAAGTTCAAATGGACCGAAGATTGTGAGGCCAATTTTCAGGAGTTGAAGAAACATTTGGTTACAGCCCAGTGCCGATTCTTCCAGATATACACAAGGATTTCCAAGTGTATTGTGACGCTTCTCACTTGGGACTTGGAGGTGTACTTATGCAAGACAGAAGAGTTGTTTCATATGGCTCATGACAGCTTCGACCTCACGAGTTGAATTATGCCACACATGATTTGGAGTTAGCAGCCGTAGTGCATGCGCTCAAGACCTGGAGACATTTCCTGATTGGAAATAGATGTGATGTGTACACGAATCATAAGAGTTTAAAGTACATTTTCACACAGAATGAGTTGAATCTCAGGCAGAGGAGATGGTTGGAGCTCATAAAGGATTATGATATGAAGTTGCACTATCATCTAGGCAAGGACAATGTCGTAGCAGATGCTTTGAGCCGCAAACATTATGCTAATACCCTGGTAAGCGGAGGATTACCGCAGGAGTTAGTTGACGATCTCAAGGAACTTCGTTTGGAGATAGTTTCAAGACGTTTTGTTGCAACAATGGAGATTTAGACTACATTATTGGGAAAGATTCAAGAACCTCAGAAGGATGATAAGGAAATTGCTGAGATTAAGGAGAAGATGAGCAAAGGAAAAGCCAAGGGTTTTCGTGAGGATGAACACGAGACTTTGTGGTTTGAGGATCGTGTATATGTGCCAAATAATGCGGCGACCAGGAAGTTAATACTTCAGGAAGCTCATGACTTGCCATACTCGATTCACCCCGTAAACACCAAGATGTATTTGGATTTGAAGGAATGTTTCTGGTGGACAGGTATGAAGAAGGATATTGCCGAGTATGTAGGAGTATGTGATGTATGTCAGAGAGTGAAGGCAGAGCATCAGAAGCCAGCCGGATTATTACAGCCTATGCCGATACCTGATTGGAAGTGGGATAAACTTGGTATGGACTTTATCACCAGATTACCCAGGACCCGATCAGGATATGATTCTATCTGGGTAGTAGTTGATCGCTTGACCAAGGTTGCTCACTTTATCCTAGTGAAAACCACCTATACAAGCACGAAGTTGGCCAAGATATATATGACCAGGATTGTATGTCTGCATGGAGTTCCGAGGACCATCGTATCAGATAGAGGGACACAGTTTACCTCGAAGTTTTGGAATCAGCTGCACCAGACTTTGGGTACTAGGCTGGAGTTCAGTACCGCCTTTCATCTGCAGACAGATGGACAGACCGAGAGAGTCAATCAGATTCTGGAGGACATGTTGAGAGCGTGTGCGCTAGATTATGGATCTAGTTGGGATGACAATTTACCTTACGCAGATTTCTCATACAACAACAGTTATCAGGCTAGTTTGAAGATGGCCCCTTTTGAAGCCTTGTATGGAAGGAGATGAAGGACACCGTTAATGTGGGATGAAGTTGGAGACTGTTAGTTATTTGGACCAGATTTGATCAAAGAGTCCGAAGAGAAAGTTAAGTTGATTTGTGATAGACTGAAGGTAACTCAGTCTAGGCAGAAGAGTTATGCCGATACTAAACGCAAGGAGGTAGTCTATGAAATTGGAGAGAGAGAATATCTTCGTGTGTCACCACTTCAAGGAGTTAAACGATTTGGAGTTAAGGGAAAGTTAGCCCCGAGATTTGTAGGACCATACCGAGTTCTGGAACGTATCGGAGAGGTTGCCTACAAGTTGGAGTTACCCAAAGGATTGTCAGTAGTTCATGATGTGTTTCACGTTTCCCAGTTGAAGAAGTGCCATGCAGAGATGGCTGATATTCCTCCAAGAGATACAGTGCCCCTGGAAGCAATTCAGTTGGAGAGTGATCTAACCTACGAGGAGAAACCCGTCAAGATTCTCGAGTTTGCCGGTAGAGTTACCCGCAACAAGGTTATCAAGTTTTGCAAGGTTCAGTGGAGCCACCACACCGAGGATGAAGCCACCTGGGAGCGAGAAGAAGACCTACGGAAAGACCACCCACACCTATTTTCTAGCCAAGCCGAATCTCGAGGGCGAGATTCATCTTAACGGGGTAGGTTTTTAACATCCCAATTTTCAATTTGGATGTTATACATAGGTCATCATATGCATATCATATTTTATTTGCATTTTTGGTTGAGATCCTAGAAATCTTAAGCAACTCAAGGACCCAAGGAGAGAGTTGGGGATTACATAAATTTTCATATTTAAATTTTCTTAAATTTGAAAAGAGGATCAATTTGGTTTTAATATTCTCCTCTCCAATTATTTCCAATATTTAAATTAAAAGAGAGTAGATAATATGACTTCTTCAAAAGAGAAGGAATATTGGAGAAGAAAATTTAAAATCAAATTTATATTTTATTTGCTATTTTAATTGAATTAGAAAAAATATGCATTTTTGAAAATTGCATTTTAGGCCAAAAAAATGTTCACTTTGTTCTAAATAATAGGTTTAGACGGTGAAAATTGTTTTTGGCATTTTTAGAATTTTTTATATATTGTTTTTGGGATTTTTCTTCAGGCGATATTTTTTAAAAAACTCTCCCCCAACTGGGCCGAAGCCCAGCCGAGCAGGCCGGCCCACCTGCGCGCCGCCTCTCTCCCGCGCAGAGCCCCGCCGCCGCACGGACGCCGATGGGAGTCCGAGCCGGACTCCACCCCGCGTCGCCCCCTTCCCAAGGCGTCGCCGCCCCCCGGCCTTAAAATACCGCCGCCCCCACCGCCTCCTCTCCACCTCGCCCCACCGCACCCGCCGCTAGCCACCGCCGCCGCCACAGCTCGCGTCCGCGCCGCTCGCCGCCCGCTGCTGCTGCCGCCGCTGCCCCTGCCTCGCCCTCGCCGGAGCCGCCACCGCTGCCGAACCGGTAAAACCGATTTCGGTTTCCTCGGTTTTCTCCGGTTTATTTTTTTCTAGGGTTTTGTCGGTTGGTTTAGATCGTTTTTTTGGTTCGCTAATTAGTGAGCGTTTGTTCGAACGTCTCTGTTAGCGAACGTATTCGTTCATTTGTCCCTGATAGCGAACGTTCGTTCGATAGCCTTTTATTTTTATTTTTTTCGGCCAGGGACCTATCCACAATTATTTTTATTGCAGATTAGAACCTGATCTTCAAACCTTCGCAACTTTTTACTCGTTCGTCCAAATCCAGTGAAACCAACGCCAAAATCTTCATCTTGTTCCCCTGTTTCCAAATAATCAACTTGAACATGGTTTTGACAATTTAAAATTTGGTTTCAAGCAGATTTGAATTGTAACTTTCTTTTATCGTAGTTTGAGTTTCGTAGCTCTGATTCGATTGATTCTTTTTGCAAATCGAAGCTCTTCAGTTGAACTTTCAGTTTGGATCTTTTTATTTGAGTTTTAATCTTTCATCCTATGCTTGATTGCTCATGTACGCTATCGTGTGTTTACGATAGAGTTTTTGGAGTGAGAAGCGTGCTACTACGAGTTACTAGGGTTTTCAGATCGTCAGCAAGGCAAGTAACACTTTGATCATACCCCTTATTACCCAGTTTTTATGCATTAGTTCAATCCTCAAAGACCGCATGGTTAGGACTTGAATACTTGTGGGTACTGGGAAGTAGTGATGAGGTAGTACCTATTGCCTTTAATTTCAAACCCTGGTAGTTACTTCTACGTTATGCTTATACTGCTATGCTATGCTCATAGACGTGGTTTGGTTTGAGTGATCCATGACAGATGTGAGAGTTTTAATTAATGGTTAAACTTAAGGTGGCTACTTTAATACACATCTGGGTGGATTGGTTGAGGAACCCTAGAGCACCTAGTGGTTATCTGGGCACCTGGAGCAATCCATTGTTGTCCTGGGATATCCCGGAGTACCAGTGTGATCATCCTATGGTTTGCCACCCAGGCTCAAAGGGATCATAAGATTATTCATGCTGGAAACTTCCGTGTGTAGCCACAAGCCATTATGGGCTCTAGCATAGTTGAGTAAGTTGTGTAACCTCTTTCAGTGGTAGGTAGCAGATGTAGGGGATGTAGGTGGTACTGTCTACCTAGAGTAAAGAGTTAATACTTCTGAAAGACTGTGCCTCGGTCATCCATTTCTCAAACACCTTGTAGTGCAAGAAAATCCAACGGAGGAGATCGAGTCTTGTGGGGAAAAGTGCGCAAACATCTGCACAGTGTATAAACTAATCATGGTTAGCCGTGTCCCCGGTTATGGACATCCTGAGTATCTAGTACTTGAATTATTGATTTGATCTCATCACTCTATTAATTAATTTGGTGGGTTGATGATTATTAATTTAGGATTGATTTGGAGGAACCTTCTCAATATTTTCAACAAACTTTGTAGTTAAATAAAATACATTCCTTTGTTGTAGGGAAGAACTAGCTTTCTGCAAAAATAACCATAGAGCCTCCACCATCCATATATGCATATAGTTATAGCTGTTACTTGTTCATTGCTTTATAGTGCTATCTTGCCAGCATATTCCATGTGCTGACCTACACAGGCTACAACATATTATGTTGCAGAGTTTTCAGACGAAGCGTAAGGTGCGCTAGGTCGTTGTCGTGCACTCAGCTATGCCGTTGGAGTTGATGGACTCATTTTACCTTCGAAGCTTCCGCTGTTATCTTCATTAGATGGCCTTCAGCCATATTATTGTAATAAGTACTCTCTTTTGAGTTATTTGATGTAATAAGTGTGTGATTGAACTTTGTTATAAATCCTTCAAA
This sequence comes from Triticum urartu, assembly GCF_056163025.1. Lineage (NCBI taxonomy): Eukaryota > Viridiplantae > Streptophyta > Magnoliopsida > Poales > Poaceae > Triticum > Triticum urartu. The sequence goes on along the minus strand of NC_141878.1, from coordinate 264,711,179 downwards.
TACTGTGTGTGTCAGCATTACCGATCCAGTGTGACGCCCCCGATTCAATCGTACACTAATAATGCACGCAAATGTGTACGATCAAGATCAGGGACTCACAGGAAGATATCACAACACAACTTTAAAACATAAATAAGTCATACAAGCATCATAATACAAGCCAGGGGCCTCGAGGGCTCGAATACAAGTGCTCGATCATAGACGAGTCAGCGGAAGCAACAATATCTGAGCACAGACATAAGTTAAACAAGTTTGCCTTAAGAAGGCTAACACAAACTGGGATACAGATCGAAAGAGGCGCAGGCCTCCTGCCTGGGATCCTCCTAAACTACTCTTGGTCACCGTCAGCGGGCTGCACGTAGTAGTAGGCACCTCCCGAGTAGTAGTAGTCGTCTTCAACGGTGGCATCTGGCTCCTGGACTCCAGCATCTGGTTGCGACAACCAGAAAGAAAGGAAAGGGGGAAAAAGGGGGAGAAAGCAACCGTGAGTACTCATCCAAAGTACTCGCAAGCAAGGAGCTACACTACATATGCATGGGTATCAAATGGAATAAGGGTATCATATGTGGACTGAACTCCAGAATGCCAGAATAAGAGGGGGATAACTAATCCTTTTGAAGACTACGCTTCTGGCAGCCTCCGTCTTGCAGCATGTAGAAGAGAGTAGACTGAAGTCCTCCAAGTAGCATCGCATAGCATAATCCTAACGGATGATCCTCCCCTCGTCGCCCTGTGAGAGAGCGATCACCGGTTGTATCTGGCACTTGGAAGGGTGTGTTTTATTAAGTATCCGGTTCTAGTTGTCATAAGGTCAAGGTACAACTCCAAGTCGTCCTGTTACCGAAGATCACGGCTATTCGAATAGATTAACTTCCCTGCAGGGGTGCACCACATATCCCAACACGCTCGATCCCATTTGGCCGGACACACTTTCCTGGGTCATGCCCGGCCTTGGAAGATCAACACGTCGCAGCCCTACCTAGGCACAACAGAGAGGTCAGCACGCCGGTCTAAATCCTATGGCACAGGGGTCTGGGCCCATCGCCCATTGCACACCTGCACGTTGCGTACGCGGCCGGAAGCAGAACTAGCCCCCTTAATACAAGAGCAGGCTTACGGTCCAATCCGGCGCGCGCCACTCAGTCGCTGACGTCACGAAGGCTTCGGCTGATACCACGACGTCGAGTGCCCATAACTGTCCCCGCGTAGATGGTTAGTGCGTATAGGCCAGTAGCCAGACTCAGATCAAATACCAAGATCTCGTTAAACGTGTTAAGTATCCGCGAACACCGACCAGGGCCAGGCCCACCTCTCTCCTAGGTGGTCTCAACCTGCCCTGTCGCTCCGCCACAAAGTAACAGTCGGGGGCCGTCGGGAACTCAGGCCCACCACTACCTGGATGGAGCCACCTGCCCCTTCAGCCCCCATCTCCGAACATTATCATAAGTAATGTAACAGTGTAAGTATATATCATATGCCCGTGATCACCTCCCGAGGTGATCACGGCCCAGTAGTATAGCATGGCAGACGGACAAGAGTGTAGGGCCACTGATGGAACACTAGCATCCTATACTAAGCATTTAGGATTGCAGGTAAAGGTAACAACAGTAGTAGCAAGGACAGGCTATGCATCAGGATAGGATAACGAAAAGCAGTAACATGCTACACTACTCTAATGCAAGCAGTAGAGAGAAGAATAGGCGATATCTGGTGATCAAAGGGGGGCTTGCCTGGTCGCTCTAGCAAGAGAGAGGGGTCGTCAACACCGTAGTCTTACTGGGTAGCGGCGGCGTCGGTCTCGGTGTCTAGAGAGAGAAGAGGGGGGAGAAACAATAAATATAATGCAAACAAATGCATGACGATGCATGACATGAAAAAGCGTGATGCTAGGGGTGCCCTAACGCGGTAAGAGGTGGTACCGGTGAAGGGGGAAACATCCGGGAAAGTATTCCCGGTGTTTCGCATTTTCGAACAGATGAACTGGAGGGGGAAAGTTGCGTGTTCGCTATGCTAGGGATGCGTGGCGGACGAACGGGCTGCGTATCCGGGTTCGTCTCGTTGTTCTGAGCAACTTTTATGTACAAAGTTTTTCCATCCGAGCTACGGTTTAATTTATTTTAATTTTCAAAGTTTTTAAATCATTTTTAGAATTATCAGAATTAATTTAATTAGAAAATGCCATTATGATGTCAGCATGACATCAGGGTGATGTCACCAGTCAACAGTCAGTTGACTTGGTCAAACTAACGCGTGGGTCCCGCATGTCATTGACTGATTAGCTAATTAGCAATAGTTAATTAGGTTAATTAGCTAATTAAACCAGAATTAATTAAGTTAATTAATTAATTAATTAAAATTATTAAAATTATTATTATCATTTTATTTAATTTTTCAATTCTTTTAATTCTATTATTTTTTAACACGTTCTGTGGGCGGGGCCCATATGTCATTGGGCCAGGGAGGAGATGCGGGTTTAGTGTTAGCGGGCGCCTGGAGCGGGCGCTGGGCACCCACCCAGGTCGACAGGGAGGGAACGGCGCTGGGCACCGGCAGCCACAGCGACGAGCGACAGCAGCGGCACAGGGGGCCAAGGCTGCACGTCGGCGGGCCGCGGCAAGGCCGCCGCAGGACGGAAACGGCAGCGGGCGGCGCGTGCGCGCGCGCACACGGCGGGGAGAAGCAGCAGGCAGAGCATCACCACGGGCGCGGTCGTGGGTGTGTTCAGGGGCGTCGGGGCGCACGCTCTTCGTGAGCGCGGGTGCGGGGAGCGCTCGGGCGATCGCATCGCGGCGCGGTGATGGCGACGCAGGCTGGGCGCAGTCGTGGTCGCGGTGACCGAGCCCACTGGCCGGAGACCGGACGGCGCGTATGGCGGCCTACGGCGGTGAATCGAGGAGGGGGAGAGGCGGAGTAGCCACGGGAGCTCACCCCGGAGCTGTTGGCGTGCTCAGACGCGTCGGGGGCGACCGGAGTGCGCAGATCGAGCGGCGACACAGGCGACGTGGTCGGAGGGGATGGATCGAGGGCGACGGCTCCGGAGCGCTCCGGCTTGACCTTGTTCACGTCGATGACATAGACGAGGTGGGGTGGCGCCTGGACTTGAGGGAGGCGGCAGAGGGCGGCGCCTTTCGGGGGAGGTGCCGACGCCGGGGTCGAGCGACTCCGGGCTCGGGCGATCCGACAGGGAAGAGAACGAGGAGGTGCTCCGGCGACGGGGTGGCTCCGGCAAAGCAGAGGCGGGACGACGCGGAGACAGTGTGTGGTGGCAGCGTCAGGGACGATGTGGTCGGGGTGGTTTGCCCCGATCTAGAAATCGGGGGGGGGGGGGGGGTGGGGGGAGCGAGCGAGAGAGAGTGGGGGTCGGGCGTAGTGGGGGAGAGGGGCTGGGGTTTCTGGCACCCTGGGGGGAGTAGTAGCTGGCGCGGTTGGGCCGGCCTGGCAGCCCAGTAGCCTGTTGGGCCGAGGCCCAGCTAGGGGGGTCCTTTTACTTTGTTTTGTTTTTGTTTTAATCACGTTTAGTCTTTTTTTTATTTTTCTCTTTACTGTTTTATTTTTAGTCTCATCTTATCTGAGTTTTATAAAAACATAAAAGCTGTACCAAAATTAGTATTACTAATTATACCTCTGTTACCAAAGTTTAAACCCCTAGATGAAATAGTTTAACATTTTAATAATTATAATTTTATTTAAACATTTGTTTTTGCTACCATTTTAATAATCTAAGAGTATTTAAACATTTTATAAAAGTGTGGTTCCTCCACCGTAATTACTTCTGCATCATTGGGCACAACCCAAACATTTTAGTTTTAAAGTTTGAAAATTTTGATGTTTGCCTTTTATTCAATTTTGAATTAGAATTGGTTTTTGAACTAACGCAGGATTATCAATAGTAACTGCGGTGACGTGGCATCATTAACGGGGGATTACTGTAGCCTAATTATTCGGGCGTCACAATTCTCCTCCACTACAAGAAATCTCGTCCCGAGATTTAAGAGGGGAGTAAGGGGGAAGTTCTGGTTATGATATTCTAGCGGTCCTTCTCGAAGAAGTTAATCCCTTTCGTTGATGTCTTCAATTCTTTATTCCAATGCATCATGATGAAGTTTTCGTCCTTTCTTCGGGGAACTCCATCGTACTTACGAATAGGTAAGGGGCAGCTCTACAATGATAGGATGTTATAAGGGAAAATCATCTGGGGGTATCCCAAGAATGAACATATGAGTATCTCTCGAGTTGAACAAATGAAACACATCGGGAGCAAAGTAAGACTGTGCAATAAGAAGTTTCGAGCGGATAGGCAATCGTTCATTGCCTAAAACAGAGTGTAAAAGGGGTTCAGAGCAACGGGAATAAGTATTGTGTTCGATACCAGAATTGATCACTAGGAATGTGGCTCGCAAATTACATACGAAACGAAGCGCAAGGGATAACTTCGAAACAGGGATGTACAGGAGAGTCAGGTTCCGATCCTGTGGAACTGTGGGTTATGGGTCCACCATGTGGGTTAAAAGTAGAAGGAGCGGTGACATCTTGCTCGGTCATGACAGCAAGGCATGTCAAAAGGGTAGCCTGTCAATTATGTCGGCAACAACGTCGGTACCAAGGGCGAGGGGCGAAGAGAACTATCTTCCTGCTCGTTGAACGAGGCGGGCCAATAGGCAAGGTTCTCGTCCATCGGTGGTTACCAGAATGTCAACAACAATAGTAACAGGGTCTTACTGACAGAGTTGTACACTGAGGTGCGTATAAAAGCGGAGACATATTACTGCTTAGATCATATAAGCCTCAAGAAGGCTAAACAGGACAATGGAAAGGAAAATGTGATTATTAGGTTAAACAGATCAATGGGAAGGAAAATGTGTTTAAACACATATTTCAGGGGTATATCCTTCCCAAGAACAAGCAGAGCATGATATCCATGATAGGATATAATTGTAGAAAACCATTTTGGTAACAGGAGAGAAATTTCATGACATTACCCAATCAACGGTGTTAGGATAATTGATGAAGAAAATGCAGCATTGTGCTTCAAATGTTCCTTTTGAAGATCGAAGTACCACATACATGCTTCGAGATAGCATTGACAAGGTCTTTAAGCAAAGGTCAAATTTTGGATACACAAAGGATCCATCAGGAACAACTCATAGAATAAGTCTTGCAATAGGTCCTCCAACCAGGTGTGCTAGGCATGACGTCACCTTACCGGGTCATATAAGACCAATGCTATAACTCTTGGATATATGTTCCAACCATCATATCTGACCAGGATCTAGATCTGATTGGTGTTAGGATAACTCAGATTCAGGATGCCTGAGAAAAAAGGTGCAACACAAATTGTCGAGATGACATTGTAAGGTTCTCAGGGAAATGAACTATGGAAACGAGTTCCAAACAAGGGTTCACCATTAAATCAAGGAGAGGTGAGGAGGTGACTGATTGACTCAGCGATAATTCAACGAGGTATCCAAAGGGATGCATCTCCCCAATTATGTGGATAAGGAGATAGCATTTGTCATATCAAATGATATAATGAAGCATGCTCGAGGAAAACATACACAATTAAACATTGGTTGAAAGGTGCGCCCGAAATATGGGTTGGGCTGCACGACCAATGTCGGAATGGTGATTCAATAATTAATAGTCTAAGAATGAACGGCCGACCATTAACTTCAAAGCAATAGGGATGCTAGAAGGGCAGAATCCAAACAGCACCGTTCACTTGTTGGTACACCGGTTGGAATCAACACGAGGATCAAGAAAGAATGGTGATGACGAGAAGCATCACTATACCAAGAATTATTAAGAGGTGGAGCAATTCTCACAACATCCACGACATAACAGATGGTGATACTCCAAGGTAGAACATATCATAAGCTAGATAGCAAGGAAATCAAGATACAACACAAAATATGAACAAGTTTGTGTTGGGGGAAGGCAAGAATTGTTGTCGATGATAACACAATTCATCGAGGGGCAAGGATGGTACTTCTCATCCTGAATTTCGACACACAACTTGGAAGAAGTAAAATTGTTGACAATGATCACGACAAATTTGTCGAGAGGTTTTCAAGAAGATGTAGTTGATCGATGATGACATCAAGTCAAAGGAATGATGAAAGCGAAAGGTTATTGGAACCACGGGTAGGACACAAACTCGAAATCAAGTTTGCTGTTCAAGGAGAAGTGATATGATGAGGAAGATCGACGCAAGATTAGCTCACTGTCAAAATTTATGCTCTGGGAAGAAGGACCAGGTAGCACAGTTAAAATTTGGCACGATAATGATATAGCCGATCAGGCTTGGAATGACTTGAAGGATTATTAAACTCATAAGCAACAAAGATTAATTAGAGTTATCGAACCAGAGTGCGGAATCGGTTCACTTACCGGTGTTCTTGAGCGACTTAACAACTCAGAACCCATGAAAAATTAGAATCGGTGAGAAATAATAGTTGATGGAGACTCATAAGATGCAACACAGTTCTTAGATATACTCAAGATACCAGAGGGTAATACTCGACTGTAGATCAAGGTAGAGGTTGGACTGGTGTATTGACTTGCAAAAGACAAGTGCTTTAACTTGTCCGAGAAATGGGATCAAGAGAAAATATGGTCGAAACCACGATTGTATAGGATCAGTTTACAGATACCAGATGATATTATATCAACAAAATAGTTATTATTACAAGAAGCTTCTATGGTAGGATCTACGTCGTGTCCATGGGCATGAACACAAAGTTCAAGGTCGACTCCCACTTCTTCAATGTATAACCTTCCATTCACCTCTCACTTTCGAAGAAGTTGTAGTGTTGATATTTTATCTAGAAAAACACCAGAAGAGTATGACTCGTGAAAACTTTCGAGTTCACACATATTAAGGAAGTCATAGGTTCAACCCGTCAGGGTATCGTGGAAACATATACCACAAGCTTCAATAGTAAATACCACAAGCTCGAAAGCAGAGCATGGTTGGTCAATCAGAGGATAGGATTTACCAATGGAGAAAGAACTTCCAAAGGGATTGAATATGAAGGATGCTATCGGATAAAATCCAACAGAGGATCCGGTGGTCCTCAAAGGATCTGATGTGAGCATCGGTACTCAACCAGAGGAAGAAACAATGCAAGGAGATCAGACTATAGAAACAACTGACTAATTCAAAGCTCAAATGCAAAAGAATTATGATTTCCGACCAAGGGATCGGAAGCAAACACTTTGATTAAGGATGGATAAGTTACGTATGCTTAGGGTACAATCGATGGCAATCCGATTGGTCGAGAACCAGCTCATGTTTAAAATGATGTCTGAGCCGGAAGGATAAATCCTGAGGATTGCAAGCATTCACAACCATATTGGATCAAAGACCCAAATTGACAATGACAAGGGATGCCAATAATGATTACGAGACTTATGGGATTAACCATAATGCAAGCAAGCAAGAATTTCAAGGGCAATAAGCTGCTAAGGATTTTCGGAAGATCGAATATTATTTCAAAGACGTTAGTGAAACACATAAACAACTGGGGATGAGCGGATACTCGGTAGGTGCGAGAATTTATCCATAGGGACATTCAGGCGGCAAAGAACTGCAAGGCGGTAGGCACAAAGTATTCTCAGAACAATAGAGAGAATTTCGGGGTATCTTGCAATAACAAGATCAGCTAGGAATAAAAGTAAGGACGACTGGTGTATCTATTTATCCATAGGGATAATTCGGTGGTAGGGAATTGCAAAGGCGGCGGGCACAAAGTCTCAAGAGAACATTGGAGAGTATCTTCGGAATCTTCTGGTGCAGCATGCGATCATCTGAAGTGAGGGCTCTCCGGGAGAAGTATTTTCGAGAACCTAAAGTTAGTTTTGTTTTTTGTAAAATCATTTAACCCGAGTAGGAGAGAGTTAGAATCCCATAGTAAGGATCGAGGAGTAAAAGATTCTAATACCACCCAGATGGCGACGTGGGCCCGTAAGGCACACATCCATGTTAGTAAAAGTTTTTGTAATGTCTAGACTCGACTTGGGCCAAGGAGTGTGGAAGGGGAATTCCTACAGGCAGTCGGCTCTGATACCAACTTGTGACGCCCCCGATTCAATCGTACACTAATAATGCACGCAAATGTGTACGATCAAGATCAGGGACTCACGGGAAGATATCACAACACAACATTAAAACATAAATAAGTCATACAAGCATCATAATACAAGCCAGGGGCCTCGAGGGCTCGAATACAAGTGCTCGATCATAGACGAGTCAGCGGAAGCAACAATATCTGAGCACAGACATAAGTTAAACAAGTTTGCCTTAAGAAGGCTAACACAAACTGGGATACAGATTGAAAGAGGCGCAGGCCTCCTGCCTGGGATCCTCCTAAACCACTCTTGGTCGCCATCAGAGGGCTGCACGTAGTAGTAGGCACCTCCCGAGTAGTAGTAGTCATCTTCAACGGTGGCATCTGGCTCCTGGACTCCAGCATCTGGTTGCGACAACCAGAAAGAAAGGAAAGGGGAAAAAAGGGGGAGAAAGCAACTGTGAGTACTCATCCAAAGTACTCGCAAGCAAGGAGCTACACTACATATGCATGGGTATCAAATGGAATAAGGGTATCATATGTGGACTAAACTGCAGAATGCCAGAATAAGAGGGGGATAACTAATCCTTTCGAAGACTACCCTTCTGGCAGCCTCCGTCTTGCAGCATGTAGAAGAGAGTAGACTGAAGTCCTCCAAGTAGCATCGCATAGCATAATCCTAACCGATGATCCTCCCCTCATCGCCCTGTGACAGAGCGATCACCGGTTGTATCTGGCACTTGGAAGGGTGTGTTTTATTAAGTATCCGGTTCTAGTTGTCATAAGGTCAAGGTACAACTCCAAGTCGTCCTGTTACCGAAGATCACGGCTATTCGAATAGATTAACTTCCCTGCAGGGGTGCACCACATATCCCAACACGCTCGATCCCATTTGGCCGGACACACTTTCCTGGGTCATGCCCGGCCTTGGAAGATCAACACGTCGCAGCCCTACCTAGGCACAACAGAGAGGTCAGCACGCCGGTCTAAATCCTATGGCGCAGGGGTCTGGGCCCATTGCCCATTGCACACCTGCACGTTGCGTACACGGCCGGAAGCAGAACTAGCCCCCTTAATACAAGAGCAGGCTTACGGTCCAATCCGGCGCGCGCCACTCAGTCGCTGATGTCACGAAGGCTTCGGCTGATACCACGACGTCGAGTGCCCATAACTGTCCCCGCGTAGATGGTTAGTGCGTATAGGCCAGTAGCCAGACTCAGATCAAATACCAAGATCTCGTTAAACGTGTTAAGTATCCGCGAACACCGACCAGGGCCAGGCCCACCTCTCTCCTAGGTGGTCTCAACCTGCCCTGTCGCTCCGCCACAAAGTAACAGTCGGGGGCCGTCGGGAACTCAGGCCCACCACTACCTGGATGGAGCCACCTGCCCCTTCAGCCCCCATCTCCGAACATTATCATAAGTAATGTAACAGTATAAGTATATATCATATGCCCGTGATCACCTCCCGAGGTGATCACGGCCCAGTAGTATAGCATGGCAGACGGACAAGAGTGTAGGGCCACTGATGGAACACTAGCATCCTATACTAAGCATTTAGGATTGCAGGTAAAGGTAACAACAGTAGTAGCAAGGACAGGCTATGCATCAGGATAGGATAACGAAAAGCAGTAACATGCTACACTACTCTAATGCAAGCAGTAGAGAGAAGAATAGGCGATATCTGGTGATCAAAGGGGGGGCTTGCCTGGTCGCTCTCGCAAGAGAGAGGGGTCGTCAACACCGTAGTCGTACTGGGTAGCGGCGGTGTCGGTCTCGGTGTCTAGCGAGAGAAGAGGGGGGAGAAACAATAAATATAATGCAAACAAATGCATGACGATGCATGACATGAAAAAGCGTGATGCTAGGGGTGCCCTAACGCGGTAAGAGGTGGTACCGGTGAAGGGGGGAAACATCCGGGAAAGTATTCCCGGTGTTTCGCATTTTCGGACAGATGAACCGGAGGGGGAAATTTGCGTGTTCGCTATGCTAGGGATGCATGGCGGACGAACGGGCTGCGTATCCGGGTTTGTCTCGTCGTTCTGAGCAACTTTTATGTACAAAGTTTTTCCATCCGAGCTACGGTTTAATTTATTTTAATTTTCAAAGTTTTTAAATCATTTTTAGAATTATCAGAATTAATTTAATTAGAAAATGCCATTATGATGTCAGCATGACATCAGGGTGATGTCACCAGTCAACAGTCAGTTGACTTGGTCAAACTAACGCGTGGGTCCCGCATGTCATTGACTGATTAGCTAATTAGCAATAGTTAATTAGGTTAATTAGCTAATTAAACCAGAATTAATTAAGTTAATTAATTAATTAAAATTATTAATATTATTATTATCATTTTTATTTAATTTTTCAATTCTTTTAATTCTATTATTTTTTTAACACGTTCTGTGGGCGGGGCCCATATGTCATGGGCCAGGGGGGAGATGCGGGTTTAGTGTTAGCGGGCGCCTGGAGCGGGGGCTGGGCACCCGCCCAGGTCGACAGGGAGGGAACGACGCTGGGCACCGGCAGCCACAACGACGAGCGACAGCAGCGGCACAGGGGGCCAAGGCTGCATGTCGGCGGGCCGCGGCAAGGCCGCGGCAGGACGGAAACGGCAGCGGGCGGCGCATGCGCGCGCGCACACGGCGGGGAGCAGCAGCAGGCAGAGCATCACCACGGGCGCGGTCGTGGGTGTGTTCAGGGGCGCCGGGGCGCACGCTCTTCGTGAGCGCGGGTGCGGGGAGCGCGTCGGGCGATCGCATCGCGGCGCGGTGATGGCGACGCAGGCTGGGCGCAGTCGTGGTTGCGGTGACCGAGCCCACTGGCCGGAGACCGAACGGCGTGTATGGCGGCCTACGGCGGTGAATCGAGGAGGGGGAGAGGGGGAGTAGCCACGGGAGCTCACCCCGGAGCTGTTGGCGTGCTCAGACGCGTCGGGGGCGACCGGAGTGTGCAGATCGAGCGACGACACAGGCGACGTGGTCGGAGGGGATGGATCGAGGGCGACGGCTCCGGAGCGCTCCGGCTTGACCTGGTTCACGTCGACGACGTAGATGAGGTGGGGTGGCACCTGGACTTGAGGGAGGCGGCAGAGGGCGGCGCCTTTCGGGGGAGGTGCCGACGCCGGGGTCGAGCGACTCTGGGCTCGGGCGATCCGACGGGGAAGAGAACGAGGAGGTGCTCCGGCGACGGGGTGGCTCCGGCGAAGCAGAGGCGGGACAACGCGGCGACAGTGTGTGGCGGCGGCATCAGGGACGATGTGGTCGGGGTGGTTTGCCCCGATCTAGAAATCGGGGGTGGGGGGGTGGGGGGGGGGGGGTGGGGGGAGCGAGCGAGAGAGAGTGGGGGTCGGGCGTAGTGGGGGAGAGGGGCTAGGGTTTCTGGCGCCCTGGGGGGAGTAGTAGCTGGCGCGGTTGGGCCGGCCTGGCAGCCCAGTAGCCTGTTGGGCCGAGGCCCAGCTAGGGGGGGTCCTTTTACTTTGTTTTGTTTTTGTTTTAATCACGTTTAGTCTTTTTTTTTTCTCTTTACTATTTTATTTTTAGTCTCATCTTATCTGAGTTTTATAAAAACATAAAAGCTATACCAAAATTAGTATTACTAATTATACCTCTGTTACCAAAGTTTAAACCCCTGGATGAAATAGTTTAACATTTTAATAATTATAATTTTATTTAAACATTTGTTTTTGCTACCGTTTTAATCATCTAAGAGTATTTAAACATTTTATAAAAGTGTGGTTCCTCCACCGTAATTACTTCTGCATCATTGGGCACAACCCGAACATTTTAGTTTTAAAGTTTGAAAATTTTGATGTTTGCCTTTTATTCAATTTTGAATTAGAATTGGTTTTTGAACTAACGCAGGATTATCAACAGTAACTGCGGTGACGTGGCATCATTAACGGGGGATTACTGTAGCCTAATTATCCGGGTGTCACATCCAGGGATAACACTTATACATAAAGATTTGACCGTTTGAGGTCGGATCGCTACAGAGATGAACATTTCGATATATCATATGCACAAATCGGAGCTACGGGCGCGAAGATATGGCAGGTCAAACATGTGCACATGAGATGGAAATTCCTGGGGCTTAGAGAAATTTTTACCCCGCGAGATCTAGGGTTCGTCGGCGCGCGAACCGAGGCGAGTTCGAACTCGTTGGAGAAGATGGCGGGAGATGGCCGGCGGGGTCGGAGAGGGGCGGTGAGGGTCGGGGCAGCCGGATCCGGTGCGTGGCTCGCCGATTCCGGTGAGGGTTCCGGCGGGCGGCATGCGGCACGGCAGACGTCGAGCGGCGACGCGCGGCAGCGGCAACGTCGGGCGGCGAGTAGCAGCGGCATCGTCGGGCGGCGGCGCGGGGCGCGACCGGGCGACGGCGGGGCACGGTGGAGAGGCGGCGGCGCGAGGCGTGGGGCGCGACCGGGCGGCGACGGAGCACGGTGGAGAGGCGACGACGCTGACACATGGCAATGGGGGATTCGCGGTGGGGACGGTGACGGATGTGTCCGGCCGTCGGCGGACGCGTCCAGCGGTGCAGAGGAGGTGGGAGCTAGGGTTTCATCCGCAAATTCGGGGGGGGGGGGGCTATTTATAGGTAGAGGGAGCTAGGAGAGTCCAAATGAGATGCGGTTTTCGCCCACATGATCGTGATCCAATGACGGAGAGCATGGAGAGGGTTTAGATGGGCTAGTGGGCTGTTTCTGAGGGATGCTGGGCTGCAAAGAGAGAGGGGTGTCGGCGGTTACACGGTTAACCGGTGGGGCTTCAAATGACCTCCAAATGGAACAAAATTTGACAGGCGGCCTACCGGTGGTGTACCAAGGCCACTCGACAAAGCTCGGCCCATTCCGAGAACGTTTTTCTCCAGCTCACGAAGCGAGATCTGGGGGGTGCAACGGGTGCATGTGTGAGTGTCGGATTCCGAAACGGACAATAGGGAAAATTACCGGATGCATGAGATGAACACGAATGCAAATGAGATGCACATGATGATATGAGATGAAATGCATGACATGAACAAAATGCAAAACGAAGACAAAACCCAACCATGGAGGATATAACATATCACATTGCCGGAAATGGCAAGGGTTGGAGTTACAATTATGGAATGTTACATCCGGGGCGTTATAGTGCATCACCCTTAGACCATCGAGATGCATGAGGGGTGCTTCACCTTCGCGATGTGCCATGTCCCAAGGGGACGGGAACCGTGGAGGCTAGGCTTGAAGCTATGGATCAAGATGTCTTCGGTGCAAGGGGATGGTGGAGCGTGGGCTCAATGCCAATCACCTCATGATCACGGACCTCTCCCGTGATCTCAAGGTGGATGGAAAGCCCATGAAGGACTTCGTCTTCACCCTCAACGAGCAAATCAACTTCCTCCAAAGCCAGATCTATGATCTCCAAAACCAAGTCTTTGAATATGGGGTGAGGTCTAAAGGTATGAGTTTGGCTGCTAGTTGCAGGACCCGTGAGACTCACTCCTCCTCTTATGATGGTGGACCACTAGCATGGAAATCCGAGGACAAGATCTCTACACCATCATCTTCTTCTTCACCACCAAAGGAGAATTGAGTATCGGGTATGGGCACTGCCCTTGGCTTCCGCCAAGCTTGGGGGAGGTGCCCCAGTATCGTATCATCCCACTATCTTTTTGCCTTTACTTACTTTAGTTCGATCTTTTGCTTTATATGAATAAAAGTTAGTTCGATCCTTTTTCTTTGAGAGTTTTCTCAGTGATCTATCTTTGTAATCATGTGCAAGTTATATAATGAAGTTTAGTTTGAGTTTTTGCTTTCTTTACTTCCATGTTGCAAATAAAAGAAAATAAATAATGAAGATAAAAAGAGAAAGGAGTTAAATAAGAGAAAGGAAGTAAATCAAAAAGATCATATACTAATCTTATGGTAGGTGATGACACCACATAAGGAAAAGTATAAGTAGAAAATTTTATTACAGATTGACAAACATATCATTAGTCAATGATGCAACTCATGAAAGAATTAATAAGTGAAGAGAAGATTCACATATAAATATACTATCCCAGAAATCTTTTGTGATTGTGAGCCCTCATCAAAATATTTATGCCAAAATTGTTGAGGTTGGACAAGGAAGATAACTTAATGGTTTATGTTTGTTTATATTCACATAGAAGACATATTGTCATAGATCCTTTAACATGTGGTGCTTGCCCCTATCTTTGCTAGGCAAAAATTCTGCACTAAGTAGAGATATTACTTGTGCATCCAAAAACCCTTGAACCCAAATCTTATTTTCAAGTGTCCACCATACCTACCTAGGGATTGAGAAAGATCCCTCAAGTAAGTTGTCAACGGTGCAAAAAGGCAATAAAAATTGCTTCTAAAAGTGTGAGATCATTTAGTGTAAGAGAAAATTGAGCGTTGCACGGACTTGTGATGGTGAAGAATAAAAGAGAAAGACTGCATAATAAAGGTCGATATCACACGTGGCAATGTAACATGACGTTCTTTTGCACTAAGGGGTTGAGCATACAAACAAATAAGCGCATGGCAACCTCTGCTTCCCTCTGCGAAGGCCCTATCTTTTACTTTTATGTATTTACTTTTATGCAAAGAGTCAAAGTTTTCCTTCTATTCCTTTTTTATTTTTCTCCTTTGGCAAGCATCATGTGGTGAGGAAAGATCTAGGCACATATGTCCAGTTGAATATAGATAGCATGAGTTATTATTGTTGACATCACCCTTGAGGTGAATTCGTTGGGAGGCGAAACTATAAGCCCCTATCTTTCTATGTGTCCGGTTGAAACGTTTTGCTCATGTGTACGCAGTGAGCGTTAGCAATCATAGAAGACTATATGATGGTTGAGTATGTGGACTTGCCAAAAGGCTCCGATACGTGACCCTTCTTGAAAAGATGATGAGTTGTAGTTGGAAAGTTGACTGAGAACATAGTTTGTTGGTTTCTAATAGATTTTTTGCTTTATACTTCAATTGTGTGATGAATTGTCACTTATTCATGAGAAGTCTATGATAAAAGTCTTATGGTTAATTTTGTTGTTGTTATAATAATCTACATGATGCTTCTATGTACGTATTTTGTTTTTATCGACACCTCTCTCTCAAAGCATGTGGACATGTTTTTCGATTTTGGTTTTCGCTTGAGGACAAGCGAGGTCTAAGCTTGGGAGAGTTGATACGTCGATTTTCCATCATGTTTTATTACTTTTATTTATAATGTTTTTATCCATAATAATGCCTTTTGGAGTAATTCTAATGCCTTTTCTCTCGTAATATGCAAGGTATACACAAAGAGGGAGAATTCCGGCGGCTGGAAATCTAGACCTAGAAAAGCTACATCAGGCCACCTATTCTGCACAACTCCAAATGAGCTGGAACTTCACGGAGAATTTTATGGAATATTGGAGCAAATAACTACCAGAGGGGGCCCACCAGGCGGGCACAACCCACCTGGGCGCGCCAGGGAGCCCAGGAGCGCCCTGGTGGGTTGTGCTCACCCAGGCCCACCTCCAGTGCCCATCTTCTGGTATATAAGTCATTTTGACCTAGAAAAAATAAGGAGAGGACTTTCAGGATAGAGCGCCGCCGCCTCGAGGCAGAACTTGGGCAGGAGCACTTTTGCCCTCCGACGGAGCGATTCCGCTGGGGGAGCTTCCCTCCTGGAGGGGGAAATCATCGTCATCATCATCACCAACAACTCTCCCATCTTGGGGAGGGAAATCTCCATCAACATCTTCAACAACACCATCTCCTCTCAAACCCTAGTTCATCTCTTGTGTTCAATCTTGTTACCGGAACTATAGATTGGTGCTTGTGGGTGACTAGTAGTGTTGATTACATCTTGTAGTTGATTACTATATGGTTTATTTGGTGGAATATTATATGTTCAGATCCAATATGCTATTTAATACCTCTATCATCTTGAGCATGATTATTGTTTGTGAGTAGTTACTTTTGTTCTTGAGGTCACGGGAGAAATCATGTTGCAAGTAATTATGTGAACTTGATATGTGTTCGATATTTTGATAGTATGTATGTTTTGATTCCCTTAGTGGTGTCAAGTGAACGTCGACTACATGACACTTCACCATAATTGGGCCTAAGGGAATGCATTGTGGAGTAGCAATTAGATGGTGGGTTGCGAGAGTGACAGAAGCTTAAACCCCAGTGTATGCGCTATTCCGTAAGGGACCGATTGGATCCAAAAGTTTAATGCTATGGTCAGAATTTATTCTTAATACTTTTCTCGTAGTTGCGGATGCTTGCGGAGGGTTAATCATAAGTAGGAGGTTTTTTCAAGTAAGAACAACACCTAAGCACCGGTCCACCCACATATCAAATTATCAAAGTACGAAACACGAATTAAGCCAACATGATGAAAGTGACTACATGAAATTCCCGTGTACCCTCAAGAACGCTTTGCTTATCGCAAGGGACCGTTTTGGCCTGTCCTTTGCCTCAAAAGGATTGGGCTACCTTGCTGCACTTTTTTTACTACTATCTTTGTTTGCTCGTTACAAATTACCTTGCTATCAAACTACTCTGCTACTTACAATTTCAGCACTTGCAGACATTGCCTTACTGAAAACCACTTGTCATTTCCTTCTGCTCCTCGTTGGGTTCGACACTCTTACTTATCGAAAATAGCTACAATTGATCCCCTATACTTGTGGGTCATCACTGATTCACCTTATTATGGGGCCAGGCCCATGTAATTTTGAAATACTTAAGTATAGGCTGTTTTTAGAGTCCGTATGTGTGCGGAAACAAGAGTTAGGGTTGGTTTCGGACCCCTCCTCCAAGGGCATCGAAATTCTCCCCTCTTCCTCCATATATACAACCCTTAGGGCGTCGTTTAGAATTTGAGTTTTGTTTAGATTAAAAGTTCACCATAGTTGCACCTTCACGTACTTCATTTGTGTTCATCGACGAGACCAAGACATCACGAAACCCCATTTTCATTAATAAAGCTTTCCTCTTATATTCGCAATATCCAGATTGTAATTTCAGTTTCTTGCTTGTTCTTTGTTTGCTTGCAGGAAATAGACCTTCGTGGTCAGGTTGACCATGCTCCGGCGTGGTCATTAACCCCGCGGAGTTGGTTTAGCGATTTCTAAGGCGTGACATCCTCGCACGTTCGTAGTCGGATTGTCAAAGTCTACTCCATCAAAAATGATAGCCACCATCTCATCGAAAGATCGGGCCCTTCGCGTCTATCAGCTTGCAGCTCACAAAAATATTTTTTGTGCATTTTTCAGATTTTTTGCTGTTGATTTGGGTGAATTCAATTTCTAATGCAGTTTGCTAATTCTTTGTGTGTAGTTCGGCTGGTGCGGCCATGAGGTTCAGCCAGCTCCTGCTTGTAGTTCGCCATGGTAGCCTGGCCGCTCTGGCTTGTTGCATGATGCACCTTGTCGTCGGTGGTGTAGTCTGCATGTGTGCAATACCGTGATGCAGTGCGGTTGTGTGTGGCCTGTAGCTTGGTGCGAGCGGGCATGCAGTTTAGTTCGCTGTCTATGGATTTTTGTGTGTATCGAATCTATTTGGTTGGTATATGATTTATTGTATGTAAAAAAATATTTGTTGGGAAGTTCATTTCAGCAATCATTAATGATTCATTTTCAAGAAAAAAATGGATTGATGCAGCCCACTTGGAGGAGTCTTGTGGTTCACTGCATTCACTTGTTTCATTGCAAAAATGAAATGGCGCAGCTCACTATGTCTTTATCATATAGATCTGGCTTTGAAGCTCACTTTGTTGTCTCATGCAGTTTGTTATAATACTCCTCCCCGGTTCGCTTGGTAAAAAGGAAAAAAAAATATATCTCAAAGAAGCTTGCTTTTCATTATATGTAGTTCACTCGCTCAGTCCCCGCGGTCCACTCACCCGGTCTATGCACGTAAAAAAATTTGAGTTTGGAAAAAACTCACAAGGTTCACTTTCGGTAGTGTCGCGGCCCGTTTACGGTAGTCTCGAGGTTCACTTTTCATAGTATTGCGGTTCACCAACGCTTGACATGATGTGCACTCCACCTCGTTTGGGAAAATTTATGTCCCACAAAAAAGAAATCATGCAGTGCACTTGTCCGCCTGATGAAGTGTGGTTTTTAGTTTAAAGCAGTGCAGTTTGCTACCTTGTTTGGGAAAATTTATGTCCCACAAAAAAGAAATCATGCAGTGCACTTTGCCCGTCTAATGAAGTGCGGTTTTCAGTCTAAAGCAATGCGGTTTGCTGTCTAATGCAGTACAAACGACGATTTTGGTGTTGCGAAAAAACAAAGTGTCCGCATTTTGTTAAAATCAAAATTGCTCTTAAACCATAAGGAATCAAAGAGAGTGTTCTACATGAAAAAGTTGTGCCTCATCAATATCTTTCCAAGGGCGTATAATTTGAACCATTTCGACTAGAAGTTTGTAAAAATTTCGCGAAAAACGGCCGCTGCCACTCGTCGTCAGCCACATGATTTTCAATATTAACTTAAAACCGTAAGGAATCTCAAAAACATTTCTACATATGAAAGTTGCGCCTCATCCATAGCTTTCCAATGGCGTATAACACGACTGATTTCAACAAATGGTTCAAAAACTGGAGTGAAAACAGTACCGAAAATTGCAAAAATTTCAAAAAACAAAATTTCGCGATTTAGTAAATTTGAAACTGCTCTGAAACCGTAATGAATTAGGAAAAATAATACATATGAAAAAGTTGCACCTGGACGATATATTCCCAATGGCGTATCATTTGCTTCATTTCGTCAAGCGGTTTAGAAAAAAATGCGAGCTACCACTCGTCGTGTGTCGCACCGTTGTCGAAATTGCTCTTAAACCATGACGAATCTTTGAAAGTGTTCAACATGGCGAAGTTGCACCTAATCCATATCTTTCAAACCGTATATTACATGCCTCGTTCCGATAAACGGTTAAAAAACTAAAGCGAAAAAGGTACCAAAAAACACCGCATGTAGTTTTTTCCGACGCATAGTTCACTAGTGTGTGTGTTGCAGTACATCAGTACATCAATGCTGATCATGTCCATTCATCAGTTCGACTGAAACTACAACATATACAAAATAGACAACAAAGTTTAATAACACCCAACGATGCAAGTTCAACTTGTACATTACCTTCAGTGCATGACATGTTACCCATATCATGTGTACGAGAAAATGAAGAAAAGATTAATCCCAAAACTGTTGAATGTCATTGTAGAAACATGCAAGGCGGCACATGCAGGGAGGGTTTGATGAGCCAAGCAGATATGAGGCACCGCCTGGTTGGGTAACACCAGAAATAGCATCTGGATACTTCAACAATACAAGCAGATTTCAAGCTACACCAGAATCATCAGAAGCACGGACTGGTTCTTCTATGCAGCAAACACTGATATCTAGGAATACAAGCTTTGCCACTGCTGGGGTGCAGCAAGGTCATCAATGTCCCCAACAACAAATATTTTCCTTCCCTAGCGCATGCAGAAAGGCAAGGACACACAGGCTTCCAGTAGTCGGTCCATCAACATCAATCATCCGTGCTGCAAAAGCGCTAGCGATGGGAAGACCAGGCCAAAGAGACAGGAATGTTCGCCACTCTAGCAGGGTGCAAAGTACAAGATCTGAGCCATATAGACAGGAGAAACCTCACAACGAATCTAAGGGAAGACGGTCGTACAATGAGAGACAGAGAGCTTCATAAACATTGCTCCCTCCAAGAGATGCATTGCTGCATGTGCCGAGGGTGACACCATCCTGAAGGAAATATGCCCTAGAGGCAATAATAAAGTTGTTATTTTATATTTCCTTATTCATGATAAAAGTTTATTATTCATGCAAGAATTGTATTGATCAGAAACCTTAATACATGTGTGAATACATAAACAAACACTATGTCCCTAGTAAGCCTCTACTAGACTTGCTCGTTGATCAAAGATGGTTAAGGTTTCCTAATCATGGACATGAGTTGTCATTTGATAATGGGATCACATCATTAGGAGAATGATGTGATGGACAAGACCCATCCATTAGCTTAGCATAACGATCTTTCATTTTTATTGCTATTGCTTTCTTCATGTCAAATACATATTCCTTCAACTATGAGATTATGCAACTCCCAGATACCGGAGGAATGCCTTGTGTGCTATCAAATTTCACAACATAACTGGGTGATTATAAACATGCTCTACATGTATCTCCAAAGGTGTTTTTTGAGTTGGCATAGATTGAGATTATGATTTGTCACTCCGAGTATCGGAGAGGTATCTCTGGGCCCTCTCGGTAATACACATCATAAGCTTGCAAGAAAATGACTAAGGAGTTAGTCACGAGGTGATGTATTACGGAACGAGTAAAGAGACTTGCCGGTAACGAGATTCAACTAGGTATGAAGATACTGACAATCAAATCTCGGGCAAGTAACATACCGATGGACAGAGGGAATTACGTATGTTGTCATAACGGTTCGACCAATAAAGATCTTCATAGAATATGTAGGAGCCAATATGGGCATCCAGGTTCTGCTATTGGTTATTGACCGGAGAGGTGTCTCGGTCATGTCTACATAGTTCTCGAACCCGTAGGGTCCGGACGCTTAACGTTCGATGACGATATAGTATTATATGAGTTATGTGATTTGGTGACCGAATGTCGTTCGGAGTCCCCGATGACATCACGGACATGACGAGGAGTCTTGAGATGGTCGAGAGGTAAAGATTGATATATATATATATAGGACGATGGTATTCAGACACCGGAAGTGTTCCGGAGGGTACCGGGTACTTATCGGGTCACCAGAAAGGAGTTTCGGGCACCCCCGGCAAAGATATGGGCCTTATGGGCCAAGTGAGGGAACACACCAGCCCTGGTGCGCCCCTATAGAGGCCAGCCCTATGAGGAAGAGAAGGAAATAGGGGAGGGCAAGGAAAGTGTGGATTAGGATTCCTACTTCCGTCCCTCTCCCCCCTCTTCCCTTCCACCTCAGTTATATATGACACGGGGGGCGCGCGGCTTGGGAGGGTCTCCAAGTAGGATTCCTCCTACTTGGGCGCCTCCTATGGCTCCTCCTCCATCCCTCGCACCTATATATATGAGGAGGGGGGCACCTAGCACACAACAGACAATTTCCTAGCCGTGTGCGGCGCCCCCTCCACCGTTTACACCCTCGGTCATATTGTCGTAGTGCTTAGGCAAAGCTCTGCTAGGATCACTTTACTATCACCGTCACCATGCCGTCGTGCTGACTGAACTCATCTACTACTTTGACGTCTTGCTGGATCAAGAAGGCGGAGGTGTCGTGTGTTCGGTACTTGATTGGTTGAAGCGCGAAGAAATTCGACTACATCAACCGTGTTGAGAAACTCTTCCGCTTACGGTCTACGAGGGTACATGATGCGAAGCATCCCAAGGTCATCCCCATGGACGCACCTACACCCCAACGACACCACTTGGACCAATGACACGAGCCCGAGCCAAGGCTATCGAAGATAAGGTGAACTCACTCCTCTCCGAACTTCCACTTTCTATGCATGAGACATGGCTACTACCTAAGTCCGAGGTGTTGTGCATGATTAGGCACCAAGAGGACCCTCCCGAAGATGCGCATGAAGATGTACAAGTCCACAAGTCCATGGATGAGGAGAACCAACGGAAGGAGCCAAGAACATCTCCCAGGCCCCGGACATCCGACCATGACCCCGGACATCTGGCCCCTAGAGCGTCATCCACTACAGCAGCTCAGCCACCAGAAGCTACATGCCCCGGACATCTGGCCCCGACAGCCCGGACATCCGGCCTCTCCCGAGCCCCCGGACATCCGGCCTCTCCCGAGCCCCCGGACATCCGGCCGCCAGCCCGGAAATCCGGCCCCTCCGAACCCGACAGCAACAAGTGCCACCACTCTAGCCCGGACATCCGGCCTCCCCAGCCAGGACATCCGGCATCGCCTGAAATCCCGGATATCCGGCCCGACCAGCCCGGACATCCGGCCTCCCCTGTCTGCGCACAGTGAAGGGCCGAGGCCCATGTATCCCTTCTCCCCCTAGACTATATATACTCCACCTCGCCCAACTTTCTAGGGTTAGCAAAGGATTAGCTCATATTTGTGTGAGAGCTTTGCTCATCCACTTGGATACCTTCTCCATGGAGATTCGAGCCTCCACCGGAGAAGATCCCCCAAGCGGATTCAAGAACCCTCTTTAGGGAAGAACATCAAGACCTCCTCACGGAGAAGACCGGTTACTGTGTATCATCCTTAGTTGTCCGTGGATCGTGTATCTTCTCTTATGTATTCGAGGATCTAGCACTTGTGTGACTTGTTCTTGTTAGTTTGAGTGTTCCTCTTGTGTTTCCCCTCGTGATTTCCCTCGTCCCCCTCTTTGTGTTCCTCGTGTTCTTCGCGGGATCCGCTCCTTTCGTGAAAGATCGGCCGATTAGGGTTCTACCCTACATCAGTACGTAGACACACTCCCCCCTCGTTGCTATGCATCTCCATGGATAGATCATTGCGTGTGCGTAATTTTTTATATTTTCCATGCAACGTTTCCCAATAGTGGCATCATGAGCCAGGTGTATGCGTAGATGATATGCACGAGTAGAACACAAAGAGTTGTGGGCGGTGATCGTCATACTGCTTACCACCAATGTCTTATTTTGATTCGGCGGTATTGTTGGATGAAGCAGCCCGGACCAACCTTACATGACCACGTTCATGAGACCGGTTCCACCGACAGACATGCAACTAGTTTTGCATAAAGGTGGCTGGCGGGTGTCTATTTCTCCTACTTTAGTTGAATCGAATTTGACTATGGTCGGTCCTTGAAGAAGGTTAAAACAACAAACTTTACGAAACACCGTTGTGGTTTGATGCGTAGGTAAGAACGGTTCTTTCTAGAAGCCCGTAGCAGGCACGTAAAACTTGCAACAACAAAGTAGAGGACATCTAACTTGTTTTTGCAGGGTATGTTGTGATGTGATATGGTCAATACATGATGAGATATACGTTATTGTATGAGATGATCATGTTTTGTAAGATATCTGGCAACCGGCAGGAGCCTTATGGTTGTCGCTTTATTGTATGAAATGCAAATGCCATGTAATTTCTTTACTTTATCACTATGCGTTAGCGATAGTTGTAGAAGCAATAGTTGGCAAGACGACCACGACACAACGATGGAGATCAAGGTGTCGAGCCGGTGACGATGGAGATCATGACGATGTTTTGGAGATGGAGATCAAAAGCACAAGATAATGATGGCCATATCATGTCACATATTTTGATTGCATGTGATGTTTATCTTTTATGCATCTTATTTTGCTTAGTACGGAGGTAGCAATATAAGATGATCCCTTCACCAAATTTCCAGGTATAAGTGTTCTCCCTGAGCATGCACCGTTGTGACAGTTCGTCGTGTTGAGACACCACGTGATGATCGGGTGTGATAGACTCTACGTTCACATACAACGGTTGCAAGACAGTTTTGCACATGCGGAATACTCGGGTTAAACTTGACGAGCCTAGCATGTACAGACATGGCCTCGGAACAATGGAGACCGAAAGGTCGAACATGAGTCATATAGTAGATATGATCAACATAGAGATGTTCACCATTGATGACTACCCCATCTCACTTGATGATCGGACATGGGTTAGTTGATATGGATCATGTATCACTTAGAAAACTTGAGGGATGTTGATTTAAGCGGGAGTTCATTAGTAATTTAATTGAATTTAATTTATCATGAACTTAGTCCTGATAGTATTTGCAAATCTATGTTGTAGATCAATAGCTCGCGATATAGCTCCCTTATTTTTGATATGTTCCTATAGAAAAATAAGTTGAAAGATGATAGTACTAATTATGCGGACTGGGTCCGTGATCTGAGGATTATCCTCATTGTTGCACAGAAGAATTATGTCCTTGATGCACAGATAGGTGAAAGACCTATTGCAAGAGCAGATGCTGACGTTATGACCGTCTGGCAAGCTTGATATGATGACTACTTGATAGTTTAGTGCACCATGCTTTACGGCTTAGAACCGGGACTTCAAAAATGTTTTGAACGCCACGGAGCATATGAGATGTTCCAAGAGCTGAAAATAATATTTCAGACTGATGCCCGTGTTAAGAGGTATGAGACCTCTAACTAGTACTTTGCCTACAAGATGGAGGAGAATAGCTCAACTAGTGAGCATGTGCTCAGAATGTCTGGGTACTACAATTGCTTGAATCAAGTGGGACTTAATCTTCCAAATAAGATAGTGATTGACAGAGCTCTCTAATCACTATCACCAAGTTACTAGAACCTCGTGATGAACTATAATATGCAAGGGAAGACGAAAAGGATTCCCAAGCTCTTTGCGATGCTCAAATCGGCGAAGGTAGAAATCAAGAAATAGCATCAAGTGTTGGTGGTTAACAAGACCACTAGTTTCAAGAAAAAGGGCAAGGGAAAGAAAGGAAACTTCAAGAAGAACGGCAAGCTGTTGCCCCTCCCATGAGGAAGCCCAAAGCTAGACCCAAACCAGGAACTGAGTGCTTCTACTTCAAAGGAAATGGTCACTGGAAGCGGAACTGTCAGATTTCGGGTTCCGGCAGACCCTTAAGGTTCGAACACTGGGGTGCACGCGGAGATTACACCTTCTACCTCTCCGTCTCGCAAAGATCTAGACTACTGAAAGAACTGCACAAGGGACACAAGGTTTATACTGGTTCGGGCCACCGTTGTGGTGTAATACCCTACTCCAGTGTGTGGTGGGTGGATTGCCTCTTGGGGCTGATGATGATGAACAATACAAGGAAGAACAACCTTGCAAGGGTCTATTCTTGGATGGGGCGATGAACTGCTGGGAGGAGTTCAGCCACCTTTCTCTTTCTCTCTCTCTCTCTAGCCAATCGACCGAACCCCTTTGCTATGTGGGTGGCTGGTCCTATTTATAGGGGCCCTGGTCCTCTTCCCAAATATTGAGCGGGAAGGGAGCCAACAATGGTGGACTAATTGGAAGGGGGACAACAAGTATCAACTATCCTGACAAAAGCAGTCTTCGCCTGCGCAAAGCTCCGGTGATGACGCCGTCTTGGGCTCCACGGTGACCTCCGTCTTGTAGTCCTCCTGGTCTTGGTCTTGTTGCACCGAAATGGCAACCTTTGCCTGATGCCTCGGTACTCCGCGGCTGCGCTTGCTCCCTTTGCACCAAAGAGGAAAGGAGGACGCTGCGCGGGTTGGCACCCGCCTGGCGCCCTGAGTCGTCATGGCTTGCGTCACGGGCACCTCGTGAGGTACCCCGCCTTGATCTCTCCGCCTCCTCGCGAGCCAGCCTGACGAGGCCGCGCCTGAGGAAGTTCCACGTCGTCCGCCCCGCGAGGCTTGGCCCCTCGCGAGGGTCTTGAGTCTTGTGTTGATGAAGATGGGCCGTGCCGGGCCCCCTTTGAGCCACGCCGCAGGCCGCAGGCAGGCAAGTCTGGGGACCCCCGTTCCCAGAATGCCGACAGTAGCCCCCGGGCCCAAGGCGCGCCCATACTTGGCCGTGCCGAGAGGCGAAAGGGCAAGGGCGAAGCGCCACAGGCCCTAACAGCCTGCGGCCTTGGGCGCCGCGTGGCGGTTGATTGGACGCAAGTGTTTCAGGAACCGCGCAGGTTGCTAAAGGAGCGACATCTACCCAGACTTTGCCTTTTGCTTTCTCTGGTTGCTGCTCAGATCCCCTTTCTTGCGCCTCCCCCTTCTTCCTCCAAGTTTCCAGATCTGCTCCGGCTGCGTGACCTAGGAAGCCATGGCGCCTCGTCAGTCTCCCGCCGAAGCTTGGTACTCACCTGCTCTGGACTTGCCGAATGTGTCCAAGGCGAGCCTTGCCCAGCTGCGCCAGATGGCGGTGGCGCAGGGCATCAATGGGGCGCAGGTGTTCAAGGCCGGCTCCGCCACCCCTGAGGGCCGAGGGAGCACCTTTTATCCTCTCTTTGTAAGCTCCATTGCTGCTGGCCTGGTGCCTCCCTTCTCTGAGTTTTTCTTCTCTGTCCTCCGCCATTACAACTTGCAGGCTCTGCATCTCCACCCCAACTCCGTCCTTCTCCTGGTGATCTTCGCTTACTACTGCGAGGCCCACGTAGGGGTGCAGCCTTCAGTGGCCTTGCTGCGCCACTACTTCTCCCTCCGGGTCTCTCGCGGTTCTCCTTCCGCGTGCGCAAGCTTCGTCGCGTATGGCGGCACCATTGCCATCTCGAATCCCGGGAAGAGGATTGAGGGCTTCAGGAGCAAGTGGGTCTTGGTAGATGCCGGGCGCGTCCACCCAAGGTTGATCTTGCCCGCGGAGCAGCCCGCGAGCTCCAGCGACTGGTGCCGAGCGGAGCTCACGGACCCCCACGCGAAACTGGTGTTGGAGAAGATGGACGCGGACCTGAGGCCGGTCAGCTCGGCGGCGGCGAAGTTAACCGGTGCGTTGCTGCTGAGGGAGTTCCTGGAGCACCAACTGGCTCCACTCCGACAATACTCACCTCCGATGTGGAGGCCTTATCCGAGCCCCGCGGCCTTGGGCGACGAAGATTTGGCCGCGGTCCTCCAATCTCTGGTTGGGGGCGAGGTGGCAAGGCTGGAGGGCGCTCCCAAGCCCTTGTTCCTTCGCGACAACTGGGAGCAGGTGGTGGAGTCCATGCCCGTTTTCAATGGGGACGGGCTCGTGCCCGCGGCGGCTTCCGAGGGACTGGTGGACGTGCCCTCCGGCGACTCCAGCAAAGAGGAGGACGAAGAGGAGCAAGAAAAGGGGCCTGGCTCCGAAGCGACCGACGGAGAGTCGAGGGCTCCCCTCCCCTGGTGCAGGCCCCGCAGTCTCCGCCTTTCTTCGAGCGATGATGACGAGGATGGAGACGAGCAGGTCGGCGGGAGCCTGCCCCTGATCCCGAAGAAGGACAGGACCGGGCTGATCTCCCACGGGTCTGCCCCTGCCCCGAGGCAGTCTGCAGACGCGCCTTCTGCTTCCGAGGTTGACCCTTCCAGCCGGCTGTCGGGCTTCAAGTTTGGCGGGAGGCTGCCCGAGCTCACCGGCGATGACCCGTAAGTGCTTGACCCTTGTCTTTATTTCTTGCTCCGCTGCCGAGGCTTGACGTTCGCATCTCTTGAATAGGCTGGCGCCCGCGGCGAAGAAGCCGAAGGGGGCTCCTGAGGCTCCATCCGCGGCAGCGCCTCCGCCTGTGGAGGAGGGTGACCGTGGCGCGCGGGCTTCTCCCGCCCGGTCGTCCTCGCGAGGCCTGGCCGAGCTGGCTGGGGCGAGCTCAGCCCCCATGGCCCAAGTGACTCCTATGGTGCCTTTGCCCACTACCGCCACCATAACCGCTGGGGCGCAGCAGGCTCCACCTCCGGACGCTGTGGTCTTGCCGTTGCCGCCTTCTTCCCCCGTTCCGCCGACTGTTGCTTCTCCAACTCCTCCTGCCGTCCTGGAGCGTGCTGTTGCTGAACTAGACCGACTGTAGCAGGATCTTCTTGCCGACCCTCGCCTGGTGGCCGGGCGCTTGGAGCTAGCTTCAGGATGGATTCGCTCCGACGCCTCGATCCGGGCGGCGCTGGTTCAAGCCTCGACGGCCTGCGATGAGGAGAGGCAGGCCGTCCTTGAGACGAAGGCTGCTCGTGACGTAGCCCTGGGGGAGGTGGTTGTAGTCCGCGATCGCTGCAAGGCGCTGGAGAACGAGCTGCAAGGCCTGCGGGACCAACTTGCGAAAGAGGTTCGTCTTCGCCAGGAGCAGGAAGAGGCATGAAGGCTCGCGAGGTGGCCCTCGAGGGCCGGGAGGCCAAGCTCAAGAAGCGCCGCGACCGCCTAGGTGCGTTGGGGAAGGAGTTGGAGGCGATGAAGGTCAAGCTGGACAGCAAGGCCAAGGTTCTTGCCGAGGATCGCGTAGCCTTCGCAGACATGGAGAAGAAGGCTCGTGCTTCGCTGAAGATGCTCTACGCCAGTGGCCTGGAGAGCCCGCTGGCCGGCGCCGAGGACGGCCCCGCCAAGCTGCTTCCCTTCCTGGTTCGTGCTCTTGAGGATGTCACCCTTGGCCTTGGCCCCACGGCCGAGGCCGAGGCGCGTGTCCTGTCTTCTGCTGCGCTGACGCGGGTCTTCACCCACATCTACCTTCGCAACCCCAGCGCCAACCTCGACAGCCTGTTGGAGCCAGTAAGCGGCGAGGGCGCTGCCGCCGCTGCCGAGGCCGTGAAGGGCTGCGCTGAGGCTGTGCTAGGGAAGTTCCGGGCCTTCAGTACCAAGTCAAAGCAGGATGCTTCCGGTCCTGCTGCTCCATGAGGCGGGGCTACCCGCGCTGCTCCACCGCCGCCAAGTGACTCCGCTACTGCTCCTGTCCTGCTTTTAATTCCTGCACATGCATCATGCCTCGGGGAGGCATTTAAACTCGCGTTTGGTGTTGAAACGACAGTATGGACTATAATATTTGCTTTTAAGTTCCTTGAATTTTATGCTTTTCTTCCCTACTTGCTTGTGTTCTACACCGGCAGAGCCCGGCCCCGCGCGTACCTCACCCAGCATTAGCCCCAACCGGAAACCAGGACGGACCAAAGGAGTGAGGGGCTATGGAGATAGTTAGGCTCCTGAGTCGCGATGCTCAGGAGTCCCCCTTGGCGCACGAACAACAAGTAGGGAGGTGTGATGTAGGTGGATCTTCCGTTTTACGTCTGCAGAGCCCGATTCCGCGCGTACCTCACCCAACATTAGCCCCGACCGGAAACCAGGACGGGACCAAAGGAGTGAGGGGCTACGGAGCCAGTTAGGCTCCTGAGTCGCGATGCTCAGGAGTCCCCCTTGACGCGCAAACAGCAAGCGATGAGGTGAAATGCAAGTGGGACCACCGTTCTACGTCTGCAGAGCCCGGCCCCGCGCGTGCCTCACCCAGCACTAGCCTTTCGGAACTAGGGAGTGAGGGGCTACGGGACCAGTTAGGCCCCTGAGTCGCGATGCTCAGGGGTCCCCCTTGACGCTCAAACGGCCTTCATACCTTGGCTCCGCTCGGGGAGAGACGCGCGGCGAACCAGGCCCGAGGGGCCTGGCTGGGTGGCGTACGTCTAGGCGTGACCTAGGCGCAGCCCCCGTGCCCAGCCCCCTCGCGCGGCGCTCCCGAGGGGAGGCGTTGCGATGAGGCTAGACACTGAGCTCTGGGCTCCCTGAGGTTGATGCGGCCCGGGGGCCACCCTCAGTTGTTTATCACCAGCGCGGAGCATAGCGCTTCCGCATGTGTACGGACATAGCCGCTCCTCGGTAGTGTCGTCAGCCAGCGCGGAGCATGGTGCTTCCACTGGTACGTGGGAGGGGGCTCCCCTCCGGGAGGAGCCCCTGGGGCGTGTACAGCCCCGCCCTGACACGTGGCCAGCACGGTAGGGCTAGGTGAGGTGTATCTGGGCACCCGTGAGCCATCACGGGACTCACGGGGCCCTACCTCTAGGCGGGTTGCGCCTGGCACTGGGCCTTATCTTGTGCTGTGTTCCTGCAAATTTGGTTAGATGCCGGCACTCTACGTCCTCGGGTCCCGGCCCTCGAGCTTGTCTCAGCCATCGCTGGTATGCCAGGTCGCGATGCCGTGGACATGGCCAGAGGGTGAGGGCTGGAGAGCCAGTAAGAGCCCTGAGTTGCGATGCTCAGGTACCCTACCTTTAACGTGCAAGTGGTCGACATGGAGAAGAAGAGGCGCCGTGGACAGGCATCAAGTAATCAAGCATGACGGGCGAATGCATAGCCGGAAATAAACGCAAGGGAGATACATGCCGCTGGGCCTGGCCCGAGCGACTGGGGGGTGATGCAGCCCGAGGGGCGCCCCCAACAAAGCAGGCTAACGACATGAAATAAAAGGGATACATACCGCAGGGACGGACCCACGCGGCCTGGGAACGATGCAGCCCTGGGGGGCGCTCCCAGCTGGAAATGAAACTTGTAAGATGTCACCTGAGGGTGTCGAGGGCGAAGGGGTGTTGGTGCAGCAGAGTCGGTAGGCCGCGGAAGCCGATCCTCACGAGCCCCCAGGCCCAGGGGCCTCGGGAGGCTCCGGAGGCACTGGTAGCTCTTCGCGAATCATCTCCACCTCCGCCAAGGCTGCGGATCGCCTATCTTCTTGAGCCTCCATGATGCCCCTCATGAGGCGCTGGCGCGTTGCAACCACGCTCGGCAAGCCGTAAGGCATGCGAACATAGCTGTGGGGCGGACCCCCGCATTGCCCCACTCGCGAGGGCCAGAGGCACTCCATTGTGGCGGCTTGGTTGAGCCCTGGTACGTCGATGCAGATGCGCAACCCACCATCCTCTCCCGGATGGGGAGCCACAGCCGGTAGACGGTGGCAACCTCTCATGATTCTTGATTCCTGTAGTTCTTGAATGGCCTTGTCGACAAACTCCTGCGGGTCTGACCTTCCTTGCCTTGCTCCTTCTTAAGGGGAACGTGCTTCGAAACACGCCTCCATGTGGTGCCCAAGCGCCTCCCTCGTGACTGGCCAGGTCGGTGGCCCTCCAGGGGAGAGCCCCCGAGCCCTGCCTGAGGAGGGCACCAGGCGCGCTTTCCTATGCGATGGAAGGAGGTTCCCCCTTGGCAGATGCGGGCCCTGAGGGGCCCGCCTCCCGAGGGGCCGGTCCGGACGATGTCTTCTTCTTCTTGGGGGTGGTCTCGGGAAGCCTCCTGCTCCCGTGATCCGGGTCTTCCAGTGATGCGGCCTGAAAGGCTCGCTCGAGGGAACACACTGCATCCTTCTCTTCACAGGGCACCGTGATGACTCCGCCGCTTCCTGGCATCTTGAGGACGTTGTAGCCATGGTGAGTCACGGCCATGAACTTGGCCAGCGCTAGGTACCCGAGGATGGCGTTGTACGGCAGGCGGATGTGGGCGACATCGAAGTCGATGAGCTCGGTGCGGTAGTTGTCGTGTGCCCCGAAGGTGACAGGGAGGTGGACTTGCCCAATCGGGACCGTGGAGCCGTCGGTGACTCCGGAGAAGGGCTTGGTTGGCTGAAGCTAGTCGTAAGGCACTTGGAGATTGTTGAACGTTTCCACGGACAGGACGTTGAGCCCTGCCCCACCATCGATGAGGGTCCTGGTGACCAGTACATTGCTGATGACTGCGGAGCAAAGCATCGGGAGGACTCCGGCTGTGGCCGCACACTTGAGTTGATCCGCTGAGCTGAATGTGATGGCGCATGCCGACCACCTGAGAGGGCGCGTTGCTTCAAGCCTAGGGAGGACTGCGTTCACTTCGCGGGCAAACTGCTTGAAGATGCGTTGGGAGGCTGGGGCTTGAGCTCCGCCCAGGATGCACGCGACGGCGCGTGGCTCCTGGAAGCCCCTAGGCCCTTCGTCTTGATGGCGGTCCTCGTTTCTCCTTGGCTGAGGCGGCAGTGGAGGGAGGCCTGCGTGGCCCTGTGGGCGATCCTCACGAGGCTGATTTCTCCAGTCCCCCTCGCGAGGCAGGTCTCGCCAGCGATCCTCGCGAGGTTGATCGCGCCACCCTTGGTGCGGGCCGCGGTCTTCCCAGCGTCCTGCGTTTCTTCCTCCTCCTCGGCCGTAGCCCCGATCGGCGTGTTCGGGACGACGGCCGATCCTTCCTTCTCGCACGGCGCGGAGTTCTTGGCATTCGTTGGTGTTGTGGGTGTGGAGGTCGTGGTACACACAGTACCGGCCGCCCCGGGAGGACTCAGGCAGATCTTTGCCCCGCTTGGTGTCTGGTTCTGCCGCGAGCACGGCAGCCCCCTTGCGCTTCACATCCTTGGCCTTGGGATTCTTCTCTTCTGGGTCTGCGGCAGGCAGCTCGAGGAGGGAGAGGCGTCCCTCCTCAGCCCTGGCGCACTTGGTCGCCAAGTTGAACAGCTCCAGGGAGGTGCACAGGTCTTCATGCATCGCTAGCTCCTCCTTCATCTTGATGTCGCGCACACCACCGGAGAAGGCCGAGATGGTGGCCTCCTCAGACACCTTGGGGATCTTGAGGCGCGCGCTGTTGAAGCGCTAGATGTACTTTTGCAGGGTCTCTCCAGGTTGTTGCTTGATGCGGCGCATGTCGCTCACGACGGGTGGCCGGTCACGAGTACCTTGGAAGTTGGCGATGAAGCGGGTGCGCATCTGGTCCCAGGAAGAGATCGTGCCTGGAGCCAGATTCAGGAGCCAGGTGCGAGCTCCTTCCTTGAGCGCCATGGGAAACCAGTTCGCCATGACCTTCTCGTCCCCGCTGGCAGCTTCGATGCCCAGCTCATAGAGCTGGAGGAACTCGGCAGGGTCAGTTGTGCCGTCGTAACAAGGAGGCAGGTCTGGCTTGAACTTGTCGGGCCACACGACGCTATGCAGCTCGGTGGTGTAGGCACGGCAGCCTGCGGTGGCCACGAAAGGCTTCAGCTGGTGGAGAGCTCGGTCTTGAGGGTCCCCACGCGCTACAGCTAGGAGCAGGGCGGGGTCTTGGCGTGCCGGAGCCGGAGCAGGGAGCGCCCGGGCAGCTCCTTGCGGGCGAGGGACTTCTTGGCAGCTCCGTTCTTGCTGCGCTGGCACCTGACGGAGTGGGTTCCGCCCAGGGGACACGCGCCTTGGAGCCATGGCATCTTCTTGGAGAGGAGGCGGCTGGTACGCCCCCGGAGCTTCGTAGCCCGCACGGGGCGGGGTGCGGCGCGGCGGAACGGACGACGCGGGAGAGCCCCGCGCGGCGCGGACGAGCTCGGCGACGCGGTCGAGCCACTCTTCGTAGACGTCGTCGACCGGACGGTAGCGCAGGAGCTCATTTGCCGCGATGAGCGCAGCTCGAGCCTCCAAGGGTGCGCGGAGCGTGCGGGACGAAGAAACAGCTGGTGTGAGCGATGGAGTGGCGGTACGGCCGTCTTGCCGCACGGATGGATGCTGAGACGACGCTTGCTGTTCGCCCCCCGCCGGGCCGGTGGCAGCGTTGATGGCGGGCGACGGGGAATGACGAGGACGTCCACCGACGGGCGCCGTCTGGGCAACGCGGGAAGCGATGGTGGCCCGGCGCTCGATGCCGGCCCGACGGGCGTCAGACATGGATGCGACGGTAGGAGGAGAACGGGGCGGAGGAAGACGAATTCCGGCGCACCCCTACCTGGCGCGCCAAATGTCGGATTTCGGGTTCCGGCAGACCCTTAAGGTTCGAACACTGGGGTGCGCGCGGAGATTACACCTTCTACCTCTCCGTCTCGCAGAGATCTAGACTACTGAAAGAACTGCACAAGGGACACAAGGTTTATACTGGTTCGGGCCACCGTTGTGGTGTAATACCCTACTCCAGTGTGTGGTGGGTGGATTGCCTCTTGGGGCTGATGATGATGATGAACAATACAAGGAAGAACAGCCTCGCGAGGGTCTGTTCTTGGATGGGGCAATGAACTGCTTGGAGGAGTTCAGCCACCTTTCTCTTTCTCTCTCTCTCTCTAGCCAATCGACCGAACCCCTTTGCTATGTGGGTGGCTGGTCCTATTTATAGGGGCCCTGGTCCTCTTCCCAAATATTGAGCGGGAAGGGAGCCAACAATGGCGGGCTAATTGGAAGGGGGACAACAAGTATCAACTATCCTGACAAAAGCAGTCTTCGCCTGCGCAAAGCTCTGGTGATGACGCCGTCTTGGGCTCCACGATGACCTCCGTCTCGTAGTCCTCCTGGTCTTGGTCTTGTTGCACCAAAATGGCAACCTTTGCCTGATGCCTCGGTACTCCGCGGCTGCGCTTGCTCCCTTTGCACCAAAGAGGAAAGGAGGACGCTGCGCGGGCTGGCACCCGCCTGGCGCCCTGAGTCGTCATGGCTTGCGTCACGGGCACCTCGTGAGGTACCCCGCCTTGATCTCTCCGCCTCCTCGCGAGCCAGCCTGACGAGGCCGCGCCTGAGGAAGTTCCATGTCGTCCGGCCCGCGAGGCTTGGCCCCTCGCGAGGGTCTTGAGTCTTGTGTTGATGAAGATGGGCCGTGCCGGGCCCCCTTTGAGACACGCCGTAGGCTGCAAGCAGGCAAGTCTGGGGACCCCCGTTCCCAGAACGCCGACAGGAACTATCCCAAAAACTTGGCGGATAAGAAGGATGGCAAAGTGAACAAATGGTCACTCTAGCAACCCACTATAAGCGAATCATCAAACTATTGCAACACCGTGCAGTGGGAATCCTTCACGTGCGCGCAGCACAGAAGGCACCATAGGACAACACCAAGATAAAACATACAACTCAAACCAATCTATATCATCAATCAACCCAAAAGACAAAATAAATCTACTCAAAACATCATAGGATGGCAACACATCATTGGATCATAATATATGGCATAAAGCACCATGTTCAAGTAGGGGATTACAGCGGGGTGCAGGAGAGTGGACTGCTTAAGAGAGATGAGGAAGGTGATGAAGATGGTGATTGATACGTCTCCGTCGTATCTATAATTTTTTATTGTTCCATGCCAATGTTCTACAACTTCTACATACTTTTGGTAACTTTTTATAGTATTTTTGGGACTAACATATTGATCCAGTGCCTAGTGCCAGTTCCTGTTTGTTGCATGTTTTTTGTTTCGCAGAAAATCCATATCGAACGGAGTCCAAACGGGATGAAAACTTACGGAGATTTTTTGGAATATATGTGAATTTTGGGAAGTGAAATCAACGCGAGATGATGCCCGAGGGGACCATGAGGGTGAGGGGCACACCCTGGGACCTCGTGGCCACTCCATATGGCGGCTTGTTCCCTTCTTTCGCCACAAGAAAGCCAATATCCGGATAAAAATTGTGTCAAAATTTCAGCCCAATCGGAGTTACGGATCTCCTGGAATTTAAGAAACGGTGAAAGGGCAGAAACAGGGAGCACAGGAACAGAAGGAAATAGAGAGAGAGGTCCAATCTCGGAGGGGCTCTCGCCCCTCCACCACCATGGAGGCCATGGACCAGAGGGGAAACCCTTCTCCCATATAGGGGGAAGGTCAAGGAAGACGAAGAAGAAGGGGGGCTCTCTCCCCCTCTCTCCCGGTGGCGCCGGAACACTGCCAGGGCCATCATCGCGACAATGATCTACACCAACAACTTCACCGCCGTCATCACCAACTCTTCCCCCCTCTATGCAGCGGTGTAACCCCTCTTTTACCCACTGTAATCTCTACTTAAACACGGTGCTCAACGCTATATATTATTTCCCAATGATGTATGGCTATCCTATGATGTTTGAGTAGATCCGTTTTGTCCTATGGGTTAATTGATTATCGTGATTGGTTTGAGTTGTATGTTTTATTATTGGTGCTGTCCTATGGTGCTCTCCGTGTCGCGCAAGCGTGAGGGATCCTGTTGTAGGGTTTGCAATATGTTCATGATTTGCTTATGGTGGGTGGCGTGAGTGACAGAAGCATAGACCCGAGTAAGTAGGTTGTTTGCCTATGGGAGTAAAAGAGGACTTGATGCCTTATAATGCTATGGTTGGGTTTACCTTAATGATCTTTAGTAGTTGCGGATGCTTGCTAGAGTTCCAATCATAAGTGCATATGATCCAAGAAGAGAAAGTATGTTAGCTTATGCCTCTCCCTCAAATAAAATTGCAATAATGATTAACGGTCTAGTTATCGATTGTCTAGGGACAAATAACTTTCTTGTGACAAAAAGCTCTCTACTGAAACTAATTTAGTTGTGTATTTATCTAAACAACCCCTAGCTTTTATTTACGTGCTCTTTGTTATCTTCCAAACCTATCCAACAACACCTTCAAAGTACTTCTAGTTTCATACTTGTTCTAGGTAAAGCGAACGTTAAGCGTGCGTAGAGTTGTATCAGTGGTCGATAGAACTTGAGGGAATATTTGTTCTACCTTTAGCTCCTCGTTGGGTTCGACACTCCTACTTATCAAAAGAGGCTACAATTGACCCCCTATACTTGTGGGTTATCAAGACCTTTTCTGGCGCCGTTGCCGGGGAGCAATAGCGTGGGGTGAATATTCTCGTGTGTGCTTGCTTGCTTTATCACTAAGTGGATTTTATTTGATGTTCTAAGTTGTTCTCTATCTTTAGTTATGGATATGGAACACAAAATACCAAAAAATTAGGTTTACTTGCTGCTCATGAAGATGGGGAACCTCCTAAAACCCTCGATGCTCATTATGTGAAAGATATTATGCACTGCACTAATAATCCTAAGAAAACCCATTCAATTATATAATGGGGGACACTTTGGATCAACGTGAATACTTGAGGGATTATCGCTTGACTCAAAAAGGGAAACTATTATGAGATCAAATTTATATGTTGCATTGGTATGCTCGGCAACTATGCTTGAGATATGATTATACTTGTTGCTCTAGGATGAAGGCTCCACACCTTCCATTTTCATGTAAATTTAATGAAAATGAAACCTTAGCTTCTTATGCTAATGGTATATATGATTACCATGATGTGGAACGAATAGAAGAATTTCTTGCTTTTAAGGGTGCTTGTGAAATTGAACCTTTGTTTAAAGAGTTTGAAGATTTTGATGATTCAGTTTATAGACCTGAAAATTTAGCTATCCTTAAATATTGCTATGAGAATTATAAATACAATTATGATATTGATGAATTTATAGAGAAAGTCTCCGCTGTCTGAGAAGAGAGTAATATTTTGCAGGAGTCTATGGAAGAAGAAATTGATGAAACTGTGAGCTCATTGGATGAAAAAGATGATGAGGAGAGCGAAGAACAAAAGGAGAAACATCGGATTAGCTACCCGTGCCCACCTTCTAATGAGAGTAACTCTCTAACTCATACATTATTTAATGTCCCTTCGTTCTTACCGAAGGATGAATGCCATGATAACTGCTATGATCCTGTTGATTCGTTTGAAATATCCCTTTTTGATGAACTTGATGCTTGCTATTCTTGTGGCCAAGATGCCAATATGAATTATGCTTATGGATATGAACTTGCTATTGTTCCTTATGTTAAACATGAAATTGTTGCTATTTCACCCACACATGATAGTCCTATTATCCTTTTCAATTCTCCAAACTACACTATATCGGAGAAGTTTGCACTTATTAAGGATTATATTGATGGGTGGCCTTTTACTGTTGCACATGATAATTTTGATGAATATAATATGCATGTTCTTGGTGCTCCTACTTGCAATTATTATGAGAGAGGAACTACATCTCCACCTCTCTATGTTTCCAACACAATAAAATTGCAAGAAACGTCTTATGCTATGCATTGGCCTTTACTTGATGTGCATGAATTGTTCTTATATGACATGCCGATGCATAGTTAGAGAGTTAGACTTCATCATTGCTTGATATATGTTGCTTTGTGCTCACTACTAAATGCCAAACCATTTCTATTTCAAATTGGCTTTGATATACCTTGGGATCCGGGTGGATTCATTACTTGAGAACCTTATGCCTAGCTTAATGGATTTAAAGAAAGCACTGCCAGGGAGACAACCCGGAAGTTTTAGAGAGTCATTTATCTCTGTTGAGTGCTTTTATAGAGTTTAAAACAAAAAAATAAAGAGGGGAACCCAAAACTTTTCAAAAAGGAAAGTGAAAGTGAGAGAGACAAGCATTGTTGAAGTGAGGGAGCTCCTTGAACTTTGTTCATGCTCATGGAAACTTTGTGAATCTTGATTACAGAAACTTTTCAACAAAAATAATTATCCCCTTGTACAATTCCATTGTATTATAAAAATAATGTGCCAAGATTTGCCTTCAGGATGTTTACACTGGTTATTGGTTTGTGTGGTGCAAAACAGAAACTTTGCCTGTAGTGCGCGATTTTACATGTTTTACTGGAATGTCAAACGGTTCTGAAACTTGTTGCACTGTCTTTCTATACAATTATTTTATTTTTACTAATTTTTGCAGAATTTTTGGAGTACCATAAGTATGGTAATGTTCAGATTACTACAGACTGTCCTGTTTAAGACAGATTCTGTTTTTGATGCATTGCTTTGTTCTTTTTGATGAAACTATCGATTGTATTGGTGGTATAAGCCATGGAAAAGTTATATTACAGTAGCTACAATGCAAAATAAAATATGGATGAGTTTGCAATAGTACTTAAAGTGGTGATTTGCTTTATTATACTAACGGATCTCACGAGTGTTTTTTTAAGTTTTGTGTGATTGAAGTTTTCAAGTTTTGGGTGAGATCACGATGGATGAAGGAATAAGGAGTGGCAAGAGCCTAAGCTTGGGGATGACCGAGGCACCCCAAGGTAATATTCAAGGACTCCCAAGAAACTAAGCTTGGGGATGCCCCGGAAGGCATCCCCTCTTTCTTCTAACGATCATCGGTAATTTTACTAGGAGCTATATTTTTATTCGTCACATGATATGCGTAAATCGTGGAGCGTCATGTGCTTTTTTACTTTGCTTTTAATAAATTCACCATGCTGGTTTTAATAAATTCACCACGCTGGTATGAGATAGTCCTTGGTTGATATATAGAATGCTCTTTGCACTTCACTTATATCTTTTGTGTATGGCTTTATAGAATGCTTCATTTGCTTCGCTTATATCATTTGAAGTTTGGATTGCGTGTTTCCCTACACATAGAAAACCGCCATTTGTAGAATGCACCTTTGCTTCACTTATATTTGTTAGAGTGTGGGCATATCTTTTGTAGAAAGAATTAAAGTCTCTTGCTTCACTTATATCTATTTAGAGAGATGACAGGAATTGGTCATTCACATGGTAAGTCATTAAATCCTACATAAAACTTGTAGATCACCGAATATGATATGTTTGATTCCTTGCAATAGTTTTGCGATATAAATATGGTGATATTAGAGTCATGCTAGTGGGTAGTTGTGGATTGTATAAATACTTGTGTTGAAGTTTGTGATTCTCGTAGCATGCACGTATGGTGAACCGTTATGTAAAAAAGTTGGAGCATGAGGTATTTGTTGATTGTCTTCATTATGAGTGGCGGTCGGGGATAGCGATGGTCTTTTCCTATCAATCTACCCCCTAGGAGCATGCACGTAGTACTTTGTTTTGATGAATAATAGATTTTTGCAATAAGTATGTGAGTTCTTTATGACTAATGTTGAGTCCATGGATTATACGCACTCTCACCTTTCCATCATTACTAGCCTCTTCGGTACCGTGCATTGCCCTTTCTCACCTTGAGAGTCGGTGCAAACTTCGCTGGTGCATCCAAACCCCGTGATATGATACGCTCTGTCACACATAAGCCTCCTTATATCTTCCTCAAAACAACCACCATACCTACCTATCATGGCATTTCCATAACCATTCCGAGATATATTGCCATGCAACTTCCATCATCGTCATATAAATGACCTGAGCATTTATTGTCATATTGCTTTGCATGATCGTAAGATAGCTAGCATGATGTTTTCTTGGCTTGTTTGTTTTTTGATTTCATTGCTACGCTAGATCATTGCACATCCCGGTACACCGCTGGAGGCATTCATATAGAGTCATATCTTTGTTCTAGTATCGAGTTGTAATATTGAGTTGTAAGTAGATAAAAGTGTGATGATCATCATTATTAGAACATTGTCCCATGTGAGGTTATCAAAATAAAAGTGGCCAGAGAAGCCCTCCCCCCCCCCCCCCAAAAAATATAGAGAGGCCAAAGAAGCCTACAAAAAGGAAAAAAATGAGAGAAAAGACAGAAGGGACAATGTTACTATCCTTTTACCACACTTGTGCTTCAGAGTAGCACCATGTTCTTCATATAGAGTGTCTCTTGAGTTATCACTTTCATATACTAGTGGGAATTTTCATTATAGAACTTGGCTTGTATATTCCAACGATGGGCTTCCTCAATTTCCCTAGGTGTTCATGAGCACGCAAGTTGGATGCACACCCACTTAGTTTCAGTTTGAGCTTTCATACATTTATAGCTCTAGTGCATATGTTGCATGGCAATCCCTACTCCTCGCATTGACATCAATTGTTGGGCATCTCCATAGCCCGTTGATTAGCCGCGTCGATGTGAGACTTTCTCCCTTTTTTGTCTTCTCCACACAACCTCCATCATCATATTCTATTCCACCTATAGTGCTATATCCATGGCTCATGCTCATGTATTGCGTGAAAGTTGAAAAGGTTTGAGAACATCAGAAGTATGAAACAATTGCTTGGCTTGTCATCGGGGTTGTGCATGATTTGAATATTTTGTGTGATGAAGATGGAGCATAGCCAGACAATATGATTTTGTAGGGATAACTTTCTTTGGCCATGTTATTTTGAAAAGACATGATTGCTTTATTAGTATGCTTGAAGTATTATTGTCTTAATGTCAAATGATAGACTATTGTTTTGAATCACTCGTGTCTTAATATTAATGCCATGATTAGATTACATGATCAAGATTATGCTAGGTAGCATTCCACATTAAAAATTATATTTTTTATCATTTACCTACTCGAGGACGAGAAGGAATTAAGCTTGGGGACGCTGATATGTCTCCGTCGTATCTATAATTTTTGATTGTTCCATGCCAATATTCTACAACTTTTACATACTTTTGGCAACTTTTTATACTATTTTTGGGACTAACATATTGATCCAGTGCCTAGTGCCAGTTCCTGTTTGTTGCATGTTTTTTGTTTCGCAGAAAATCCATATCAATCTGAGTCCAAATGGGATAAAAACTTACGGATATTTTTTTGGAATATATGTGAATTTTGGGAAGTGGAATCAATGTGAGACGATGCCCGAGGGGCCCACGAGGGTGAGGGGCGCGCCCTGGGCCCTCGTGCCACTCCATAAGGCAGTTGGTTCCCTTCTTTCGACGCAAGAAAGCCCATATCCGGACAAAAATTGTGTCAAAATTTCAGCCCAATCGGAGTTACGGATCTTCGGGAATTTAAGCAACGGTGAAAGGGAAGAATCTGGGAGCATAGAAACAGAAGGAAACACACAGAGAGAGATCCAATCTCGGAGGGGGTCTCGCCCCTCCGCCGCCATGGAGGCCATGGACCAGAGGGGAATCCCTTCTCCCATCTAGGGGGAAGGTCAAGGAATAAGAAGAAGGGGTCTCTCTCCCCCTCTCTCCCGGTGGCGCCGGAACGCCGCCGGGGCCATCATGACAACGATCTACACCAACAACTTCATCGCCACCATCACCAAATCTCCCCCCCTCTATTCAGCGGTGTAACCCCTCTTTTACCCGCTGTAATCTCTACTTAAACATGGTGCTCAATGCTATATATTATTTCCCAATGATGTATGGCTATCCTATGATGTTTGAGTAGATCTGTTTTGTCCTATTGGTTAATTGATGACCGTGATTGGTTCGAGTTGCATGTTTTATTACTGGTGTTGTCCTATGGTGCTCTCTATGTCGCGCAAGCGTGAGGGATCCCCGTTCTAGGGTTTGCAATATGTTCATGATTTTCTTATGGTGGGTGGCGTGAGTGACAGAAGCACAGACCCGAGTAAGTAGGTTGTTTGTGTATGGGAGTTAAAGAGGACTTGATGCCTTATAATGCTATGGTTGGGTTTTACCTTAATGATCTTTAGTAGTTGCGGATGCTTGCTAGAGTTCCAATCATAAGTGCATATGATCCAAGAAGAGAAAGTATGTTAGCTTATGCCTCTCCCTCAAATAAAATTGCAAAAATGATTAACGGTCTAGTTATCGATTGTCTAGGGACAAATAACTTTCTCGTGACAAAAAGCTCTCTACTAAAACTAATTTAGTTGTGTATTTATCTAAACAGCCCCTAGCTTTTATTTACGTGCTCTTTATTATCTTCCAAACCTATCCAACAACACCTACAAAGTACTTCTAGTTTCATACTTGTTCTAGGTAAAGCGAACGTTAAGCGTGCGTAGAGTTGTATCGGTGGTCGATAGAACTTGAGGGAATATTTGTTCTACCTTTAGCTCCTCATTGGGTTCGATAGTCCTACTTATTGTAAGAGGATACAATTGATCCCCTATACTTGTGGGTTATTAGTGATGTTGATGAAGACGATCATCGCGGCGATGGTTCCCCCGGCGGCACTCCGGCGCCACCGAGATAGAGGGGGAGAGAGTCTCCCCCTTGCGCTTCCTCCTCCATGGCCTCCCCCTAGACGGGGAGAGGTTCTCCCTCTGGTCCTTGGCCTGGATGGTGATGATGGCCCCCTCCAACTTCCTCCTCCATGGCCTCCGGTGATGATGGCCCCCTCCGGCAGGGTGCCAGAGAGGGCCTAGATTGATTTCTCGTGGTTACAAAGGCTTGTGGCGGCAGAACTTCCGATCTAGGGTTCTTTCTGGGGGTTTTGGTATTTATAGGAATTTTTGGCATCGGTCTCACGTCAAGGGGGTGCTCGAGGAGTCCACAAGCCGGGAGAACCCTCTTGGGGGGGGGGGGGTAGGGCGCGCCCCTAGGCTTGTGGCCTCCTCGGTCACTTCCTGGCCTAGCTCCGGTGCTTCGGGGGTCTCTTTTGGTCCATAAAAATCACCATAAATTTTCAGCCCATTCCGAGAACTTTTATTTTTGCACAAAAAATGACACCACAGTAGTTCTGCCGAAAACAACTCCAGTCTGGCTAGTTTTAATAAAATCATACCAAAACCATATAAAATTGTTGTAAACATGGAACAAATACTTCATAAATTATAGATACGTTGGAGACGTATAGGATCCCCAAGCTTAATTCCTGCTCGTCCTCGAGTAGGTAAATGATAAAAGAAATAATTTATGAAGTGTGAATGCTAGCATAGTGCATAAATTTGATAAATGATAGTTCCAAACACCTTTTCTAGCATCATTATATAGCATAAACTGTAGCTCATCTCATAAAACTTTGCATGATCAAGTAACAAGTTGTTCACATGTTAAAGTGTAGACCATAAAGTTTCTTGAAAACTAACAAACTATGCTTCCAGTCACCAAACAATTGCAATTCATCTTATTTTCAGGAAGGGTCTATGTAAGAGCTTTGATTTAGCAAATTCCACATACTCAATTATCATATAGTCTTCCATGAATGCTAACACTCAAAGCTTATTTTTAGAACAAATAGCATCCATCGAACACAGAGAAAGATAGGGGCTTAATGTTTCGCCTCCCAACTTATTTATCATAAAGATAATTGTCAACAATAATAATTCATGATCTATTTGAATGTCCATATATGCTTGGATCTTTCCCCACCACATGATGCTTGCCAACTAAAGAATAATTGAGGTTGAACTAAGAATGAATGATATTGACTCTTGCATAAAAGTAAATACATGAAAGTAAAAGATAGACCCTTCGCAGAGGGAAGTTGATGTAGGGTAGAACCCTAATCGCCCAATCTTTCACGAAAGGAGCGGAATCCCGCGAAGAACACAAAGAACACAAAGGGGAAACACAAGAGGAACACTCAAACTAATAAGAACAATTCACAAAAGTGCAAGATCCTCGGATACATAGAACGATACACAGTCCACGGTCAACTAGGGACAATACACGGTAACCGGTCTTCTCCGTGAGGAGGTCTTGATGTTCTTCCCTAAAGAGGGGTCTTGAATCTGCTTGGGGGATCTTCTCCGTAGGAGGC
The DNA here is from genome assembly GCF_056163025.1 of Triticum urartu. Classification (NCBI taxonomy): domain Eukaryota; kingdom Viridiplantae; phylum Streptophyta; class Magnoliopsida; order Poales; family Poaceae; genus Triticum; species Triticum urartu. Next base: position 264,667,681 of record NC_141878.1, on the reverse strand, counting down.
TTGAATCTCCGAGGAGAAGGTAACCAAGTGGATGAGCAAAGCTCTCACACAAACATGAGCTAATCCTTTGCCAACCCTAGCTAGAAGGAATGGGTGGAGTATTTATAGTCTTAGTGCAAAAGAGGGGGCAAAGGGGTACATGGGCTATGGCCCAACACGAATCAGCACACAGGCGGCGGACGTCCGGGGGTCACCGGTCGTCCGGAGGCTCGCGAGGGTCTGGACGTCCGGTCGGGGTCGGACATTCATAATTTCGGCTCGGGTGTGCTTTGGTCGGACGTCCGGGCATCGTCGGTCGTCCGGGGGGCTTCGGAAATCCATAGGTTTGGCTCGGGTGCGGGGGTGTCGGTCGTCCGGAGAGGGCCGGACGTCCGGAGCCTGGAGTTCGTCAGACGTCCGGTCTAGGCCGGTCGCCAGAGCCTGTAGCTTCTCCTGCATCTCTTCTTCTTCTCCATCTTCATGTCCACCTTCCTCTTCTTCTTCTCCTTGCTCCTTATCTTCTCCATGATACCTGAGTATGCACAATGTATCCATATGAGGTAGTAGCCATGTCTCATGTGCATCGAAGTGGAAATCTGAGAGGAGTGATGTCACCTTGGTTTCGAGAGCTCTTGCACGTGCTCGTGTCATGGGTCCAAGAGGTGTCGTAGGTGATGTAGTTGGGTCCATGGGGATGGCCTTGGGATGCTCCGCATCAGAAGCAGATGTTTTCATGCACTTTTTAATTTTGGATGTGCAAACCCTTAATGCAAAGGAACGTCACATTGTATTGCCCTTTGTGATAGCAACTTTTATTATGCAGTCCGTCGCTTTTATTTGTTTACCATCACAAGTTTGTACAACACTTATTTTCCCTTACAATAAAAGATCATACATATTTAGGAGCAATTTTTATTGCTTTTTGCATCGATGACAACTTACTTGAAGGATCTTATTCAACCCATAGGTAGATATGGTGGACACTCATGGCATGAAACGGGGTTTAAGGGTTTTTGGATTCACAAGTAGTATCTCTACTTAGTACAAATTTTTGGCTAGCAAAAGATCCTAAGCAAGCGCCACATGTTGGAGGATTCATAACAATATAACTTCTATACAAATATACCCAAACACAACTCATTACGTTGTCTTCCTTGTCCAACTTCAACTAATTTTCTCAAGTTTGAAAATAATTAATGGGGCTCACAATCATAGAAGATGTCAAAGATAGTATATTTATATGTAAAATCTCTCTTCTGTCAATATTGTTTCATGAATTGTTCAAGTGACCAATGTTGTGTTTGCTAACTTTCAATAAATTTTACTCCCCATGGGATAAGCATATGAATCAAATATAATTTTAGATTTATGATATTTAATTCATTCAACCATTTACTCGTAGGATATAAGTGAAGCACGAGAGTAAATGACAAAACTACTCCAGAAAGATATAAGTGAAGATCAATGAGTAGTCAAATAGTTAAATAGCCATGGGAGGACTCTCTCTCATTCAAGATTTCAGATCCAATGATTTTATTCAAATAGCTAGTAAAGTGAAAATACGCTCCAAGCAAAACACATATCATGTGACGAATAAAAATATAGCTTTGAGTAAGGTATACCGATATTTTTGAAGACGAAAGAGGGGATGGTTTCCGGGGCATCCCCAAGATTAGGAGCTTGAGTCTTCCTTGAATATTACCTTGGGGTGCCTTGGGCATTCCCAAGCTTAGGGGTTTTCCACTCCTTATTCTCCTCATATCGACATCTCACTCAGAACTTGAAAACTTCAATCACGCAAAACTTAACGCAACTTTGTGAGATGGGTTAGTATGATAAAGCCGAATCATTCACTTTGGTACCGATGAGGACATCAATACCATTGTTACACCCACAGGCCCTGCTACTATACATACTGGACCAATTACTAGAGCTCGTGCATGCCGATTAAATTACCAGGTACTTTTGTTTCTTGGTAATGATTCTAATGTTCATGAGAATATGATGTTGCCTAAATTGGATACATTTGTTTTGCTTACAAATGAAGGGCCTAGCTTGGAGAAGGATGAACATTGGAGCAACAACAAGCATGAAGATGATGGCATGCGCAAGGGAAACAAGAACGGAGTTTCAAGTGATGATTACAAGACTTTGAAGCCACCGTGATGAGTGCATGAAGTCTTGGATGAAATATACAAGATGCCACTACACAAATTTTGTCCAGAGTCTATTATAGGTGCTGCATCACATGTAATTTAGAAATACATAAGTATAGGTTGTTTTTAGAGTCCGTATGTGTGGGAAAACAAGAGATAGGGTTGGTTTCAGACCCCTTCCCCAAGGGACACGAAATCCCCCCTATTCCTCCATATATACAGCCCTTAGGGCGTTGTTTAGACTTTGGGTTTTGTTTAGATAAAAAGTTCACCATAGCTGCAACTTCGCGTACTTCGTTTGTGTTCAATGACCAGAGCAAGGCATCACAGAACCCCACTTAATCAATAAAGCTTTCCTCTTTTATTCGCAATATGCAGATTGCAATTTTAGTTTCCTGCTTGTTCTTCGTTTGCTTGCAGGAAATAGACCCTCGTGATCAGGTTGATCATGCTCCGGTGTGGTCAATAACCTCTCGGAGTTGTTTTAGCGATTGCTAAGGCACGGCGTCCTCGCACGTTCGTAGTCGGATTGTCAAAGTCTACTCCACCATAGACGATAGCCACCCTCTCATCGAAATACGGGACACCTTTGCCTCTATCAAGTGGTATCAGATTTCCAGGTTGCTCGGTGAGATTTTATAGTTTTTTGTAGTTTAAATCGAGTCTGTTCTTCATACCTACAGTCCATGAAAAAGCCAAAAATTTTTTAGGGTTAGTTCATCATATCCGAACCAATCTGAGCCTTTGCATAATATTTTTAGGGTTTTCCATTGTTGAATTTGCGGTTGCATCGTCGTGTCTAGTTGCTGGTCTTAGTGTCTAGTACTTTAGAGTTTCGAGTTCTGTTCACAAGTTGTCATGCTGCCGCTGCCTCATCGTCATCACCGCTGCCATATACCACCATCATCATCACCGCTGCCATATACCACCATCGTCGTCACTGCTTCCATATACTACCATCGTCATCACTGCTGCCATATACCAAATATCAACCACCATCACAATAATTCGAGTCCACCTCCATCACAAATTCGCCACTAGTCCGTGTTCCACCGCCCTACATATATCCACCACCAGTCCGAGTTTCCACCAGATTCATCTCCACCACCAGTCCTAGTTTGAGTCCAGTATTTGTTCTTTTGTTTTTGATTTCCAAATCACGCCATACTCCAAGTCGTGACCAAGTCGGACTCCCCAACTTTTGTGCTACCGCAGTAGAAAAATAGTTCCTGTTAAAAAAAGTAGGTCTGGAAAATTTTGGCTAGGTAGTTTTTAGACTATTTGTAGACTTTTTCGAAAAAAATTGTTGCAGAGCAAAAAAAGAGGAAAAAAGTGCAAAAAGGTGAAAAAGAGAAAAAACAGAGTGTGCTCCTCCCTTGTTTACGTGCAGCGTCGTGATTTTGTTAGTGTTCTAGGCTCGCGTCTCTAGCACGGTCTAGCCTAGGATCAGCACAGTACAGTCGTTGACTGTTTATTCAACTTTGCTTCTCTGAATTGATTATTGCTGACATTTTTGCGGCTATATCATAAGCCTTCCCAGCTCCACATACATCTATGTCGTGCGTTTGACACCACCTAGCAATCGCTCTGTCCAAGTTTTGAGAGTTTTGACTGCAACGGTTGCCGATCACCACTTGCTGCTGGGTAAGAACTAGTAAGAATTTGAGATTCTCTTGACGGATTTGTGACACACCACCACCACTTCATAGTAGTCTGTAGGATCATATTCTAGTGTGTTTCTATTGCTGCTAACCATGGCAGGACACAAGCCGATGAGACTGATTGGGAGAACATGACGAACAAACAACTACATGATAACTTTCAGCAAATGATGAGTGGACAGGTGCAAGATGTGCTAAACAAATTTGAAGAGGCCATGGAGAAGATAGATGGCATTGAGAAGACGTTCGAAACAAAGCTCGATAACAAGTTTAATGAATTGCTCGCGAGTCTTCCACCACCATCGCCGGCTGCACATGTCGCACCTCTACAACAACAAACAACAACAACAACAACAATGTTGCCTTCCAAATCAAGTGGGACGAGCACTGCGTGTTCCCCTTGAGCCTGGATGAAATTCTGGTACCACTGCTACTGCTATTGATGCTTTTGTAGCTCCTACTGCCACTGCAGAGGGGGAGGACTATTACGACGTTGAGGTTGATCCAAATCAAAACTACGTGCAACCATCAGCACCACCACCAGTAGGTCGACCTTAGGCATATAATCGCAATGGTAGGGCTACAGCACCACCTCAGGTACGAGATCATGACCATCTTCCTAAATTAAAATTGAATATTCCACCATTCGACGGTACATATGTTCCTGATATATATCTTACTTGCCAGTTAGAAACTGAACAACGTTTTATAGTCCCCCTCACAAGGACAAACGTAGCTTTGTGCACATGATTTATGGTCCGAAAATTCATATTTCTTTGTAAATTCAAGAAAATCCAACGGCTACAAGCCTTATACTCCTTGTTTTCGTCGTCTGGCATGCTGTAACTTACATGTGTGACAACCAAGAACCAAAGGGCATTCCTGGCATCGGTCAATATATATGTGGAAATTATATCTCCAACATCGAGGACAAAAATTTTTTGGGTGGTTCGGCAAAAAGCGTCACGGGAAAGTGAAATTCTTTCAAGGGCCGTATAATGGACCGGTGTTCACTAAAACGGTCATAACTTTGTCATTCGGAGTCCGTTTCGGACCCAAAAATACTCAAAATGCTCGCGGCGAGTGGGCGAATCAAGAAAATACTCCCCACTTGCACCAGGAGGCCCAGGGTGCCTTAAAATTCGGCCTTAAGGAGGAATTTTTGGCCCTAAAAGTCAAATAACATCATTCACCGCTTCTTTTCGGACAAGTTTCTAAACCCATTGGCCTTTCCTTTTGAAGGAAATTCGAGAGATTATGTTGATTGTAGACATTAGTCACCGTGACAAGGACAAATGTAACTTTGTGCACATGATTTATGATCCGTAAATTCCTATTTCTCTGGAAATTCAAGAAAATCCAGCGGCTACAAGCCTTATACTCCTTGTTTTCGCCTTGAGGCATGTTGTAACTTACGTGTGTGAGATCCAAGAACCAAAGGGCATTCCTGGCATCGGTCAATATATACATGGAAATAATAGCTCCAGCATTGAGGACACAAAATTTCGGGGCGGTTTGGCGAAAAGCGTCACGGGAAAGTGAAATTCTTTCAAGGACTGCCATGTAACAGACTGGTGTTCCCTAAAACGTTCATATGTTTGCCATTAGGAGTCCGTTTCGGACCCACAAATACTCAAATTACTGGCGACGATCGTGCAAATCGAGAAAATACTCCCTGCTTGCACTAGGAGGCCCGGGGTGCCTTCAAATTCGGCCTTAAGGAGGACTTTTTGGCCCTGAAAGTCAAATAACATCATTCGCCGCTCCTTTTCGGACAAGTTTCTAAACCCATTGGCCCTTCCTTTTGAAGGAAATTCAAGAGAACATGTTGATTGAAGACATTAGTCCCCCTAGCAAGGACAAACATAGCTTTGTGCACATGATTTATGATCCGGGAACTCCTATTTCTTCGTAAATTCAAGAAAATCCAGCGGCTACAAGCCTTATACTCCTTGTTTTCGCCGTGTGGCATGCTGTAACTTACGTGTGTAACAGCCAAGAACCAAAGGGCATTCTTGGCATCGGTCAATATGTACATGGAAGCAATATCTCCAACATAGAGGACACAAAATTTCGGGGCGGTTCGGCGAAAAGCATCACGGGAAAGTGAAATTCTTTCAAGGACTGTTATATAATGGACCGGTGTTCACTAAAACGGTCATAACTTTGTCATTCGGAGTCGTTTCAGACCCACAAATACTCAAAATGCTCGTAGCGAGTGTGCTGCTACCTGTTGAGCACTGCGTTGGTTTTCCCTTGAAGAGGAAAGGGTGATGCAGCAAAGTAGCATAAGTATTACCCTCAGTTTTTGAGAACCAAGGTATCAATCCGGTAGGAGGCCACACGCAAGTCCCTCGTACCTACAAAACAAATAAGAACCTCGCAACCAATGCGATAAAGGGGTTGTCAATCCCTTCACGGTCACTTACGAGAGTGAGATCTGATAGAGATGATAAGATAATATTTTTGATATTTTTATGATAAAGATTAAAAGTAAAGATTGCAAAATAAAAGGTAATAGAAATATCTTGTTAACGAAGATTAATATAATGGAGAATAGACCCTGGGGCAATACGTTTCACTAGTGGCTTCTCTCAAGATAGCATAAGTATTACGGCGGGTGAACAAATTACTGTCGAGCAATTGATAGAAAAGCGAAGAATTATGAGAATATCTAGGCATGATCATGTATATAGGCATCACGTCCGTGACAAGTAGATCGACTCCTGCCTGCATCTACTACTATTACTCCACACATCGACCGCTATCCAGCATGCAGCTAGAGTATTAAGTTCATAAGAACAGAGTAACACATTAGGTCAGATGACATGATGTAGAGGGATAAACTCAAGCAATATGATATAAACCCCATCTTTTTATCCTCGATGGCAACAATACAATACGTGTCATTTCCCTTTCTGTCACTGGGATCGAGCACCGCAAGATTGAACCCAAAGCTAAGCACTTCTCCCATTGCAAGAAAGATCAATCTAGTAGGCCAAACCAAACTGATAATTCGAAGAGACTTGCAAAGATAACCAATCATACGTAAAAGATTTCAGAGAAGAATCAAATATTGTTCATAGATAGACTTGATCATAAACCCACAATTCATCGGATCTCGAAAAACACACCGCAAAAAGAGTTACATCAAATAGATCTCCAAGAAGACCGAGGAGAACTTTGTATTGAGATCCAAAGAGAGAGAAGAAGCCATCTAGCTAATAACTATGGACCCGAAGGTAAACTACTCACACATCATCGGAGGGGCCATGGAGTTGATGTAGAGGCCCTCCGTGATCGATGCCCCCTCCGGCGGAGCTCCGGAAAAGGCCCCAATATGGGATCTGTTGGGTACAGAAGGTTGCGGCGGTGGAAATAGGGTTACGTGGTGCTCCTGGATGTTTTCAGGGTATATGAGTATATATAGGAGGAAGAAGTAGGTAGGTTGAGCCACGAGGGGGAGGGCACGCCCCCTGCCTCGTGGCCTCCTCGGTTGTTTCTTGACGTCCACTCCAAGTCCTCCGGATCACATTTGTTCCAAAAATCACGTTCCCGAAGGCTTCATTCCGTTTGGACTCTGTTTGATATTCCTTTTCTGCGAAACACTGAAATAGGCAAAAAACAGCAATTTGCACTGGGCCTTGGGTTAATAGGTTAGTCCCAAAAATAATATAAAAGTGTATAATAAAGCCCATTAAACATCCAAAACAGAATATATAATAGCATGGAACAATCAAAAAACACAGATATGTTGGAGACGTATCAAGCATCCCCAAGCTTAATTCCTGCTCGTCCGCAAGTAGGTAAATGAAAAAAACATAATTTTTGATGTGGAATGCTTTCTAGCATATTCTTCAATGTAATTTTCTCTATTGTGGCATGAATGTTCAGATCCGAATGATTCAATATAAAAGTTTAATGTTGACATAAAAATAATAATACTCCAAGTATGGTAACCAAGCAATTATGTCTTATCAAAATAACATAGCCAAAGAAAGCTTATCCCTACAAAATCATATAGTTTGGCCATGCTTCATTTTTGTCACACAAAATGCTCTAATCATTCACAACCCCGATGACAAGCTGTAGCGACCAGACCTCAAACAGTCTGATCTCTGTGCTCCGGTGTCATCCCTGGATCAGTAATGCTGACACCACACAGTACTCGGAGGATTTATAGCAGAGTAGCAATCACACACTTATTACATCGTGTGTCTCAAAAGAGAACTTATTACAATAAATATGGCTTAAGGCCATCTAATAACGATAACATCGGAAGGCTTGGAAGATAAGTGAGTCCATCAACTCCAACGGCATCACTGAGTATAGAACCATGACCTAAAAACTCCTTAATCATCGTCTGAAAAGTCTACAACATTAACGTTGCAGCCCGAAACGGGTCAGCACATGGAATATGCTGGCAAGGTAACACATAGAGAGTAATGGAATGAAACAGCTATACTACATGCATATTTGGCTGGTGGAAAGCTCTATGGTTACAGTTTTGCATAAAGCCAATTTTTCCCTACTTCAAAGGAATAAATTTATTTAACTATCATGGTGGTTGTTAAACATTGAGAATGGTTGACAGCATTCTCAATCCCAATTAAGCATCATCATTAAACATAACCCAACAAAATTAATTTAGAGTAACATGTTGAGATTCACATGAAAATCCAAGTACTAGATACTCAAGATGTCCATAATCGGGGACACGGCTAACCATGATTAGTTTATTACACTCTGCAGAGGTTTGCGCACTTTTCCCCACAAGACTCGATCGCCTCCGTTTGGTTTCTCGCACTACATGGTGTTTGAGAAGACGGATGACCGAGACATAGTCTTTCAGAAGCGCTAGCACCTTACGATCGGGTAGACCGTAGCACCTACATCCCCTACATCTGCTAGTCTACCACTGTAAGAGTTCGCACAACTTAGTCAACTATGCTAGAGCCCATAATAGCTTGTGGCTGCACACGGAAGTTTCTAGTATGAATAGTCTCATGATCCCTTTGAGCCTGGGTGGCGGTCCAAAAGAAAACAGACAAGTCCTGGAATACCCAGGTGCCTCAATCCACCTAGATGTGTGTTTAAGTTGCCACCTTAGATAACCATTAATTAACAATCTCACATCTGTCATGGATATCACTCACCCAATCCACGTCTACTAGCATAGCATGGCATAATAAGCAAACGTGAAGTAACTCCCCAAGGTTTGATAATAAACAGGTAATAGGTACTACCTCATCTACTTCCCATCCCACAATTTAATTAGATCCTAATCATGCAATGTGTGAGGATTGATCTAATGCAATAAAACTGGGTAGTAGAAAAGGTATGATCAAAGTGTTACTTGCCTTGCTGATGATCCGCAAAACCTAACGATTTGAAGTAACAGGCGGCGCACTCCGGGTACTCTATCGCAAACAAACAAACAAGCATACAATAAGTACTCATCTAATGCATAGGTAAAACTCAAATAAGAGATCTAACCAGAAGGTTCAACTTAAGAACTCCGGTTGGCAAAAAGAATCGAATCGAACGAAGCAACGAAAGTCAAACGGCAAAAGAAAACAACTTCGTTCTAGTAATCTGGATCTAGGGCAAATTTTACAGTAGCAAAATCTTGTTTAAGTTGATTAAACAGATATAGGGTTTCGAGACGAATCCCTAGGCGCTTGAATCGCCTAATTCCGATAAACGAGCGAAAAGTTAAACTAAAACGAAAATCGGATCAGGAATTGCGATCAGAAAAATCGCGGATTTTAATCCAAGAAAAAGAAAAACGACGAACGCTGATTTTTTTTCGGCACGGAAAACGAGGCGTGACGAACCTCGGGCGGCGGGATCATCGGCGACGGCGGCGGCTCCGACGGCGTGCGCAGATCGAGGCATGGTTGATGGGCTGGGGTGGCTCGGGGCGGTGCTATTTAAAGGCTGCCCCGGGCGGTGTCCCGCTCGGGTACGGCCCGAAGTCGGTTCTTTTTTTTTAATTATTCCGCTCGGAAGAAAAATAAAAATAAATACTAAACGAACTCCAAAAATTCCAAAATAAATTTTCACGGGCTTCTAAAATCAAGCCGCACAAGGTGAACATTTATTTGGGCCCTAAATGCAATTTTGAAAAACGTACATTTTTCCTAAATTCAAATAAAACACCGAAAAACTCCGAAATAAAATCTTATTTGATTTTCTTATTAAATCCTCAATATTTCTTTATTTTGGGAAAGTCATTTTATTCCCTCTCTCATATTTTTGTAATAGAAATAATTGATGATAAAATAAATAAAATGAAATGATCCTATTCTCAAAATTTGAGAAAACTCAAATATGAAAATAACGAAATCCCCAACTCTCTCCGTGGGTCATTGAGTTGCGTAGAATTTCTAGGATCAACCAAAATGCAAAATAAAATATGATATGCATGATGATCTAATGTATAACATTCCAAATTGAAAATTTGGGATGTTACACAAGCCAAGCAATTGTTTCATACTTAGCCTTTTCAAACTCTTTCAACTTTTACGCAATATATGAGCGCGAGCCATGGACATAGCACTATGGGTGGAATATAATATAATGATTGAGGTTGTGTGAGAAGACAAAAAGGGAGAAAGTCTCACATTGACGCGGCTAATCAATGGGCTATGGAGATGCCCACCGATTCATGTCAATGCAAGGAGTAGGGATTGCCATGCAACGGAAGCACTAGAGCTATAAATATATGAAAGCTCATCAAAGAAACTAAGTGGGTGTGCATCCAACTTGCTTACTCACGAAGACCTAGGGCATTTGAGGAAGCCCATCATTGGAATATACAAGTCAAGTTCTATAATGAAAAATTCCCACTAGTATATGAAAGTGACAAAATAAGAGACTCTCTATCATGAAGATCATGGTGCTACTTTGAAGCACAAGTGTGGAAAGGACAGTAACATTGTCCCTTCTATATTTTTCTCTCTTTATTTTTATTTTATTTGGGCCTTCTTTTCTCTTTTTTTATGGCCTCCTTTTTTCGTCCGGAGTCTCATCCCGACTTGTGGGGGAATCATAGTCTCTATCATCCTTTCCTCACATGGGATAATGCTCTAATGATGATCATCACACTTTTATTTATTTACAACTCAAGAATTACAACTCGATACTTAGAACAAAATATGACTCTATGTGAATGCCTCCAGCGGTGTACCGGGATTGCGATGAATCAAGAGTGACATGTATGAAAAATTAAGCATGGTGGCTTTGCCACAAATACGATGTCAACTACATGATCATGCAAGGAAATATGACAATGATGATGTGTGTCATAATAAATGGAACAGTGGAAAGTTGCATGGCAATATATCTCGGAATGGCTATGGAAATGCCATAATAGGTAGGTATGGTGGCTATTTTGAGGAAGATATAAGGAGGCTTATGTGTGATAGAGCGTATCATATCACGGGGTTTGGATGCACCGGTGAAGTTTGCACCAACTCTCAAGGTGAGAAAGGGCAATGCACGGTACCGAAGGGGCTAGCAATGATGGAAGGGTGAAAGTGCGTATAATCCATGGACTCAACATTAGTCATAAAGAACTCACATACTTATTGCAAAAATCTACAAGTCATCAAAACCAAGCACTACGTGCATGCTCCTAGGGGGATAGATTGGTAGGAAAAGACCATCGCTCGTCCCCGATCGCAACTCATAAGGAAAGCAATCAAAGAACACCTCATGCTTCAAATTTGTCACACAACGTTTACCATACGTGCATGCTACGGGACTTGCAAACTTCAACACAAGTATTTCTCAATTTCACAATTACTCAACTAGCACACCTCTAATATTACCACCTTTATATCTCAAAAAAACTATCAAGCATCCGACTTCTCTTAGTATTTAAAATTTATAACCAAAGCAAATTACCATGCTGTTCTAAGGGACTCTCAAAATAATATAAGTTAAGCATGAGAGATCAATTATTTCTATAAAATAGAACCACCGCCGTGCTCTAAAAGATATAAGCGAAGCACTAGAGCAAAATTATCCAACTCAAAAGATATAAGTGAAGCACATAGAGTATTCTAATAAATTCCAATTCATGTGTGTCTCTCCCAAAAGGTGTGTATAGCAAGGATGATTGTGGTAAAATAAAAAGCAAAGACTCAAATCATACAAGACGCTCCAAGCAAAACACATATCATGTGGTGAATAAAAATATAGCTCCAAGTAAAGTTACTGATGAACGAAGACGAAAGAGGGGATGCCTTCCGGGGCATCCCCAAGCTTAGGCTTTTGGTTGTCCTTGGATTTTACCTTGGGGTGCCTTGGGAATCCCCAAGTTTAGGCTCTTGCCTCTCCTTGTTCCATAATCCATCAAATCTTTACCCAAAACTTGAAAACTTCACAACACAAAACTTAAAAGAAAATCTCATGAGCTCCGTTAGTAAAAGAAAACAAACCACAACCTCAAGGTACTGTAATGAACTCATTCTTTATTTATATTGGTGTTAAAGATACTGTATTCCAACTTTTCTATGGTTCATAAACTCTATTACTAGCCATAGATTCATCAAAATAAGCAAACAACACACGAAAAACAGAACCTGTCAAAAACAGAATAGTCTGTAGTAATCTGTAGGTTTCGAATACTTATGGAACCCCAAAAATTCTAAAATAAATTTCTAGACGTGAGGAATTTATCTATTAATCATCTGCAAAAATAATTAACTAAATAGCACTCTCCAGGAAAAATGGCAGCAAATCTCGTGAGCGCTAAAGTTTCTATTTTTTACAGCAAGATCGCAAAGACTTTCCCCAAGTCTTCCCAAAGGTTCTACTTGGCACAAACACTAATTAAAAGCATAAAACCACATATAAACAGAGACTAGATGAATTATTTATTACTAAACAGAATCAAAAAGCAAGAAACAAAAATAAAATTGAGTTGCCTCCCAACTAGCGCTATCGTTTAACGCCCCTAGCTAGGCATAAAAGCAAGGATAGATCTAGGTATTATCATCTTTGGTATGTAATCCATAAGTGGCTCTCATAATAGATTCATAAGGTAATTTAATTTTCTTTCTAGGTAAGTGTTCCATGCCCTTCCTTAACACAAATTGGAAGCTAATATTCCCTTCTTTCATATCTATAATTGCATCAATCGTTCTAAGGAAAGGCCTACCAAGAATAATCGGACATGTAGGATTGCAATCTATATCAAGAATAATGAAATCTACGGGCACATAATTCCTATTTTCAACAATAAGAACATCATTAATTCTTCCCATAGGTTTCTTAATGGTGGAATCCGCAATATGCAAGTTTAAAGAACAATCATCAAATTCACGGAAACCTAGCAAATCACACAAAGTTTTAGGAATCGTGGAAACACTAGCGCCCAAATCACATAAAGCATATCATTCATGATCTTTAATCTTAATTTTAATAGTAGGTTCCCACTCATCATGAAGTTTTATAGGGATAGAAACTTCCAATTCAAGCTTTTCCTCATAAGATTGCATTAAAGCATCAACGATATGTTTAGTAAAAGCTTTGTTTTGACTATAAGCATGCGGAGAATTTAGCACGGATTGCAACAAGGAAATACAATCTATTAAAGAACAATTATAATAATTAAATTCCTTGAAATCCAATATAGTGGGTTCATTGCTATTTAAAGTTTTGACCTCTCCCATCCCACTTTTATCAATTTTTGCATCAAGATCTAAAAACTCTGAATCATTGGGACGCCTTCTAACTAAATTTGACTCATATACAGTCCCATCATTATCAAGATTCATATTGCAAAACAAAGATTTAATAGGGGACACATCAATAACTTTTAGATCTTCATTATTATTATCATGGAAACTAGAAGAACACGCTTTCACAAAGCAATCTTTTTTAGCACGCATCCTAGTGGTTCTTTCTTTGCATTCATCAATGGAAATTCTCATAGCTTTGATAGACTCATTGATATCATGCTTAGGTGTAATAGATCTAAGTTTCAAAGAATTAACATCAAGAGAAATTCTATCCACGTTCCTAGCCAACACATCAATCTTAGACAATTTTTCTTCAATCAAAGCATTGCAACTCTTTTGTGAACTAATAAATTCTTTAATATTAGATTAAAAATCAGAGGGCATCTTATTATAATTTCTATAAGAATTGTTGTAGGAATTACCATAATTATTAGAGGAATTACTAGGAAACGGCCTAGGATTAAAATTACCTCTATATGCGTTATTACCAAAATTGTTCCTACCAACAAAATTCACATCCATAGATTCATTATTATTCTCAATCAAAATAGACAAAGTCATATCATTAGGATCAGAAGAAACACTCTTATTAGCAAACAATTTCATAAGCTCATCCATCTTTCCACTCAAAACATTGATTTCTTCTATAGCATGCACCTTTTTATTAATAGATCTTCCAGTGTGCCATTGAGAATAATTAACCATAATATTATCTAGGAGGTTAGTGGCTTCTCCTAAGGTGATTTCCAGAAAAGTGCCTCCCGCGGCCGAATCTAAAAGATTTCTAGAAGCAAAATTCAATCCGGCAAATTGTTTTTGTATAATCATCCAATGATTCAAACCATGTGTAGGGCAATTACGTATCATTAATTTTATCCTCTCCCAAGCTTGTGCAACATGTTCATGATCAAGTTGCTTAAATTTCATAATATCATTTTAAGATTGATGATCTTAGCGGGAGGAAAATACTTAGAGATAAAAGCATCTTTGCACTTATTCCATGAATCGATACTATTTTTAGGAAAAGACGAAAACCAAGTTTTAGCACGATCTCTAAGAGAAAACGGGAATAGCTTCGGTTTAGCAATATGATTATCCACATCTTTATTCTTTTGCATATCAAACAAATCAACGAAGTTTTTTAGATGGGTAGCGTCATCTTCACTAGGAAGGCCGGAAAACGGATCTTTCATGACAAGATTCAGCAAAGCATCACTAATTTCACAAGATTCAGCATCGGTAAGAGGAGCAACCGGAGTGCTAATAAAATCATTATTGTTGGTATTGAAAAAATCACACAATTTAGTATTGTCTTGAGCCATTGTGACAAGCAAGTAATCCAACACACAAGCAAACAAGAAACAAGCAAAACGAGACGAACTAGAGAAGAGAGAGGGAACGGAAAAGGAGGGCGAATAAAACGGCAAGGGTGAAGTGAGGGAGAGGAAAACAAGAGGTAAATGGCAAATAATGTAATGCGAGGGATAAGAGTTTGTGATGGGTACTTGATATGTCTTGACTTGTGCATAGACTCCCCGGCAACGGCGCCAGGAATCCTTCTTGCAACCTCTTGAGCACTATGTTGGTTTTCCCTTGAAGAGGAAAGGGTGATGCAGCAAAGTAGCGTAAGTATTTCCCTCAGTTTTTGAGAACCAAGGTATCAATCCGGTAGGAGGCCACACGAAAGTCCCTCGCACCTACACAAACAAATAAGAACCTCGCAACCAATGCGATAAAGGGGTTGTTAATCCCTTCACGGTCACTTACGAGAGTGAGATCTGATAGAGATGATAAGATAATATTTTTGGTATTTTTATGATAAAGATTAAAAGTAAAGATTGCAAAATAAAAGGTAATAAAATAGCTTGTTAATGGAAGATTAATATAATGGAGAATAGACCCGGGGCCATACGTTTCACTTGTGGCTTCTCTCAAGATAGCATAAGTATTACGGTGGGTGAACAAATTACTGTCGAGCAATTGATAGAAAAGCAAATAATTATGAGAATATCTAGGCATGATCATGTATATAGGCATCACGTCCGTGACAAGTAGACCGACTCCTGCCTGCATCTACTACTATTACTCCACACATCGACCGCTATCCAGCATGCATCTAGAGTATTAAGTTCATAAGAACATAGTAACACATTAGGTAAGATGACATGATGTAGAGGGATGAACTCAAGCAATATGATATAAAACCCATCTTTTTATCCTCGATGGCAACAATACAATACGTGTCGTTTCCCTTTCTGTCACTGGGATCGAGCACCGCAAGATTGAACCCAAAGCTAAGCACTTCTCCCATTGCAAGAAAGATCAATCAAGTAGGCCAAACCAAACTGATAATTCGAAGAGACTTGCAAAGATAAGCAATCATACATAAGAGATTTCAGAGAAGAATCAAATATTGTTCATAGATAGACTTGATCATAAACCCACAATTCATCGGATCTCGACAAACACAACGCAAAAAGAGTTACATCGAATAGATCTCCAAGAAGATCGAGGAGAACTTTGTATTGAGATCCAAAGAGAGAGAAGAAGCCATCTAGCTAATAACTATGGACCCACAGGTCTGAAGTAAACTACTCACACATCATCGGAGGGGCCATGGAGTTGATGTAGAGCCCCTCCGTGATCGATGCCCCCTCCGGCGGAGCTCCGTAAAAGGCCCCAAGATGGGATCTCTTGGGTACAGAAGGTTGTGGTGGTGGAAATAGGGTTTCGTGGTGCTCCTTGATGTTTTCAGGGTATATGAGTATATATAGGAGGAAGAAGTAGGTCGGTTGAGCCACGAGGGGTCCACGAGGGGGGATGGCGCGCCCAGGGGGTAGGTGTGCCCCCCAGCCTAGTGGCCTCCTTGGTTGTTTCTTGACGTCCACTCCAAGTCCTCTAGATCACGTTTGTTCCAAAAATCACGTTCCCGAAGGTTTCATTCCGTTTGGACTCCGTTTGATATTCCTTTTCTGCGAAACACTGAAATAGGCAAAAAAACAACAATTTGCACTAGGCCTTGGGTTAATAGGTTAGTCCCAAAAATAATATAAAAGTGTATAATAAAGTCCATTAAACATCCAAAATAGAATATATATAATAGAATGGAACAATCAAAAATTATAGATACGTTGGAGACGTATCACGTGTGAATCCAGAAAATATTCCCTGCTTGCGCCAGGAGGCCCAGGGTGCCTTCAAATTCGGCCTTAAGGAGGACTTTTTGTCCCTGAAACTCAAATAACATCATTCGCCGCTCCTTTTTGGACAAGTTTCTGAACTCATGGCCCTTCCTTTTGAAGAAATACGAGAAATTACGTTTATTGTAGACATTAGTCCCCCTGGGAGGACAAACGTAGCATTGTGCACATGATTTATGATCCGGAAATTCCTATTTCTTTGTATATTCAAGAAAATCCAGCGACTACAAGTCTTATACTCCCTGTTTTTGTCGTGTGTCATGCTGTAACTTACGTGTGTGACAGCCTAGAACCAAAGGGCATTCTGGCATCGGTCAATATATACGTGGAAAAACTATCTCTAACATCAGGGACACAAAAGTTCGGGGCGGTTCGGCGAAAAGCGTCACAGGAAAGTGAAATTCTTTCAAGGACTGCCATATAATGGACCGATGTTCACTAAAACGGTCATAACTTTGTCATCCAGAGTCGTTTCAGACCCACCAATACTCAAAATGCTCGTGGCGAGCATGCGAATCCATAAAATACTCCCTGCTTGCGCCAGGAGGCCCGGGGTGCCTTCAAATTATGCCTTAAGGAGGACTTTTTGGCTCTAAAAGTCAAATAACATCATTCGCCGCTCCTTTTTGGACAAGTTTCTGAACCCATTGGCCCTTCCTTTTGAAGGAAATTCAAGAGATTATGTTTATTGTAGACATTAGTCCCCCTCGCGAGGACAAACATAGCTTTGTGCACATGATTTATGATCCGGGAAATCCTATTTCTTCGCAACTTCAAGAAAATCCAACAGCTACAAGCCTTATACTCCTTGTTTTCGCCGTGTGGCATGCTGTAACTTACGTGTGTGATAGCCAAGAACCAAAGGGCATTCCTGGCATCGGTCAATATATACATGCAAACAATATCTCCAACATTGAGGGCACAAAATTTCGGGGCGGTTCGGCGAAAAGTGTCACGGGAAAGTGAAATTCATTCAAGGACTGCCATATAATGGACCGGTGTTCACGAAAACGGTCATAACTTTGTCATTCGGAGTCCGTTTCGGACCCACAAATTGTCAAAATGCTCGTGGCGAGCGTGTGAATCCAGAAAATACTCCCTGCACACGTGAGGAGTCCCGGGGTGCCTTCAAATTCGGCCTTAAGGAGGAATTTTTGGCACTGAAAGTCAAATAACATCATTCGTCGCTCCTTTTCTGACAAGTTTCTGAACCCATTGGCCCATCATTTTGAAGGAAATTCGAGAGTTTACATTGATTGTAGACATTAGTCCCCCTAGCAAGGAAAAACGTAGCTTTATGAACATGATTTATGATCTAGGAATTCCTATTTCTTCGTAAATTCAGCGGCTACAAGCCTTATACTCCTTGTTTTCGCCATGTGGCATGCTATAACTTACGTGTGTGATAGCCAAGAACCAAAGGGCATTCTTGGCATTGGTCAATATATACGTGGAAACTATATCACCAGCATCGAGGACATCAAATTTCGGGGCGGTTCGGCAAAAAGCGTCATGGGAATGTGAAATTCTTTCAAGGACTTCCATATAAAGGACCGGTGTTCACTAAAACGGTCATAACTTTGTCATTTGGAGTCCGTTTCGGACACACAAATACTCAAAATGCTCGAGGAAATCATGCGAATCCAGAAAATACTCCCCGCTTGCTCCAGGAGGACCGAGGTGCGTTCAAATTCGGCCTTAAGGAGAACTTTTTGGCCCTGAAAGTCAAATAACATCATCGCCGCTCCTTTTCGAACAAGTTTCTAAACCCATTGGCCCTTCCTTTTGAAGGAAATTCGAGAGATTACGTTGATTGAAGACATTAGTCCCCCTGGAAAGGACAAACGTAGCTTCGTGCACATGATTTATGATTCGGGAATTCCTATTTCTTCGAATATTCAAGAAAATCCAGCAGCTACAAGCCTTATACTCCTTGTTTTCGCCGCGTGGCATGCTATAACTTACGTGTGTCATAGCCTAGAACCAAATCGCACTCCTGGCATTCGTCAATATATACGTGGAAACAATATCTCTAGCATCGAGCACACAAAATTTCAGGGCGGTTCGGTAAAAAAGCGTCATGAGAAAGTGAAATTCTTTCGAGGACTGCCATATAATTGACCGGTTTTCACTAAAACGGTCATAAGTTTGTCAGTCGGAGTCTGTTTCGGACCCACAAATACTCAAAATGCTCGCAGTGAGCATGCAAATCCAGAAAATACTGCCTGCTTGCGCCAGGAGGCCCGAGGTGCCTACAAATTCGGCCTTACGAAGGACTTTTTGGTCTTGAAAGTCAAATAGCATCATTCGCTGCTTCTTTTCGGACAAGTTTCTGAACCCATTGGCCCTTCCTTTTGAAGAAATTCGAGAGATTACATTCATTGTAGACATTAGTCCCCATGACAAGGACAAACGTAGCTTTGTGCACATGAATTATGATCCAAAAATTCCTATTTCTTCGTAAATTCAAGAAAATCCAGCGGCTTAAGCCTTATACTCCATTTTTTCACCGTGTGGCATGCTATAACTTATGTGTGTGACAGCCAAGAACCAAAGGGCATTCCTGGCATCGGTCAATATACACGTGGAAACAATATCTCCAGCATCGAGGCAACAAAATTTCAGGGTGGTTCGGCGAAACGCGTCACGGGAAAGTGAAATTCTTTCCAGGACTGCCATATAATGGACCGGTGTTCACTAAAATGGTCATAACTTTGTCATTCGGAGTCCTTATGGAACCACAAGTACTAAAAAAATCGCGCGACGAGTGTGCAAATCCAGAAAATACTCCCTGCTTGCACCAGGAGGCCCGGGGTGCCTTCAAATTCGGCCTTAATGAGGACTTTTTGGCCCTGAAAGTCAAATAGCATAATTCGCCGCTCCTTTTCGGACAAGTGTCTGAACCCATTGGCCCTTCCTTTTGAAGAAAATTTGAGAGATTACGTTTATTGTAGACATTAGTCCCCTTGGAGAGATCAAACGTAGCTTTGTGCACATGATTTATGACAGGGGAATTCCTATTTCTTCGTAAATTCAAGAAAATCCAGCGTCTACAAGCCTTATACTCCTTGTTTTCGCCGTGTGGCATGCTATAACTTACGTGTGTGACATCCAAGAACCAAAGGGCATTCCTGGCATCGGTCAATATATATGTGGAAACAATATCTCCAGCATCGAGGACACAAAATTTCGGGGTGGTTCGGCGAAAAGCGTCACGGGAAAGTGAAATTCTTTCAAGGACTGCCATATAATGGACCGATGTTCACTAAAACGGTCATAACTTTGTCATTCGGAGTCCGTTTTGGACCCACAAATACTCAAAATGCTCGCGGAGAGCGTGCGAATCCAGAAAATACTCCCCGCACGTGAGGAGGCCCAGGGTGCCTTCAAATTTGGCCTTAAGGAGGACTTTTTGGCTCTGAAAGTCAAATAACATCATTCGCCGTTCCTTTTCACACAAGTTTCTGAACCCATTGGCCCTTCCTTTTGAAGGAAATTCAAGAGATTACATTGATTGTGGACATTAGTCCCCTTGGCGAGGACAAACGTAGCTTTATGCACATGATTTATGATCCGGGAATTCCTATTTCTTTGTAAATTCAATAAAATCCAGCAGCTACAAGCCTTATACTCCTTGTTTTCGCCGTGTGGCATACTGTAACTTACGTGTGTGACAACCAAGAACCAAAGGGCATTCTTGGCATTGGTCAATATATACGTGGAAACTATATCTCCAGCATCGAGGACATGAAATTTCGAGGCGGTTCGGCGAAAAGCGTGACGGGAATGTGAAATTCTTTAAAGGACTGCCATATAAAGGACACGTGTTCACTAAAACGGTCATAACTTTGTCATTTGGAGTCTGTTTCGGACCCACAAATACTCAAAATGCTTGCGGCAAGCATGTGAATCTAGAAGATACTACCCGCTTGCGCCAGGAGGCCCGGGGTGCCTTCAAATTCAGCCTTAAGGAGGACTTTTTGGCCCTGAAAGTCAAATAACATCACTCGCCGCTCCTTTTCGAACGAGTTTCTGAACCCCTTGGACCTTCCTTTTGAAGGAAATTTGAGAGATTACGTTGATTGAAGTCATTAGTCCCCCTGGAAAGGACAAACGTAGCTTTGTGCACATGATTTATGATTCGGGAATTCCTTTTTCTTTGAAAATTCAAGAAACTCCAGCAGCTACAAGCCTTATACTCCTTGTTTTCGCCGTGTGGCATGCTATAACTTACGTGTGTCATAGCCAAGAACCAAAGGGCGCTCCTGGCATCGGTGAATATATACGTGGAAACAATATCTCCATCATCAAGGACACAAAATTTCAGGGCGGTTCGGCAAAAAGCGGCACGAGAAAGTGAAATTCTTTCAAGGACTGCCATATAATAGACCGGTGTTCACTAAAACGGTCATAAGTTTGTCATTCGGTGTCTATTTCGGACCCACAAATACTCAAAATGCTCACATCGAGCGTGCAAATCCATAAAATACTCCCTGCTTGCGCAAGGAGGCCCGAGGTTCCTTCAAATTCAGCCTTATGGAGGACTTTTCGGTCCTAAAAGTCAAATAACATCGTTCACCGCTTCTTTTCGGACAAGTTTCTAAACCCATTGGCCCTTCCTTTTGAAGAAAATTCGAGAGATTACATTCATTGTAGACATTAGTCCCCATGAAAAGGACAAACATAGCTTTGTGCACATGATTTATGATCCAGAAATTACTATTTCTTCGTAAATTCAAGAAAATCCTGTGGCTTAAGCCTTATACTCCATTTTTTCGCCGTGTGGCATGCTATAACTTACGTGTGTCATAGCCAAGAACCAAAGGGCACTCCTGGCATCGGTCAATATATACGTGGAAACAATATCTCCAGCATAGAGGCAACAAAATTTCAGGGTGGTTCGGCGAAAAGCGTCACGGGAAAGTGAAATTCTTTCCAGGACTGCCATATAATGGACCGATGTTCACTAAAACGGTCATAAGTCTGTCATTCGGAGTCCGTTTTGGACCCACAAGTACTAAAAAAATCTCGTAGCGAGTGTGCAAATCCAGAAAATACTCCCTGCTCGCGCCAGGAGGCCCGGAGTGCCATCTAATTCGGCCTTTAGGAGGACTTTTTGGCCCTGAAAGTCAAATAGCATAATTCGCCGCTCCTTTTCGGACAAGTGTCTGAACTCATTGGCCCTTCCTTTCGAAGAAAATTCGAGAGATTACGTTTATTGTAGACATTAGTCCCCCTGGCGAGGACAAATGTAGCTTTGTGCACATGATTTCTGACCCGGGAATTCCTATTTCTTCGTAAATTCAAGAAAATCCAGCGTTTATAAGCCTTATACTCCTTGTTTTCGCCGGGTGGCATGCTATAACTTACGTGTGTGACAGCCAAGAACCAAAGGGCATTCCTGGCATCGGTCAATATATACGTGGAAACAATATCTCCAGCATCGAGGACACAAAATTTCAGGGCAGTTCGGCAAAAAGCGTCATGGGAAAGTGAAATTCTTTTAAGGACTTCCATATAATGGACCGGTGTTCAGTAATACGGTCATAACTTTGTCATTCAGAGTCCGTTTCGGACCCACAAATACTCAAAATGCTCGCGGCGAGCGTGCAAATCCAGAAAATACTCCTCGCTTGTGCAAGGAGGCCCGGGGTACCTTCAAAATCGGGCTTAAGGAGAACTTTTTGGCCCTAAAAGTCAAATAACATCATTCGCCGCTCCTTTTCGGACAAGTTTTTGAACCCATTGGCCCTTCCTTTTGATGGAATTTGAAGAGATTACGTTGATTGAAGACATTAGTCCCCCTGGCAAGGACAAACGTAGCTATGTGCACATGATTTATGATTCGGGAATTCCTATTTCTTCGAAAATTCAAGAAAATCCAATGGCTACAAGCCTTATACTCCTTGTTTCGCCATGTGGCATGCTGTAACTTACGTGTGTGACAGCCAAGAACCAAATGGCATTCCTGGCATTGGTCAATATACACATGAAAACAATATCTCCAGCATCGAGGACACAAAAGTTTGCGGCAGTTCGGCAAAAAGGGTCACGGGAAAGTGAAATTCTTTCAAGGACTGCCATATAATGGACCAGCGTTCACTAAAACGGTCATAACTTTGTCATTCGGAGTCTATTTCGGACCCACAAATACTTAAAATGCTCGCGACGAGCGTGCGAATCCAGAAACTACTCCCTGCTTGCGCTAGGAGGCCCGGGGTGCCTTCAAATTTGGCATTAAGGAGGGATTTTTGGCCCTAAGAGTCAAATAACTTCATTCACGCTCCTTTTCAGACAAGTTTCTGAACCCATTGGCCCTTCCTTTTGAAGGAAATTCGAGAGATTATGTTGATTGTAGACATTAGTCCCCCTGGAAAGGACAAACATAGCTTTGTGAAGATGATTTATGATTCGGGAATTCCCATTTCTTCGTAAATTCAAGAAAATCCAGCGGCTACAAGCCTTATACTCCTTGTTTTCGCCGTGTGGCATGCAATAACTTACGTGTGTGACATCCAAGAACCAAAGGGCATTCCTAGCATCGGTCAATATATAGATGGAAAGAATATCTCCAACATCGATGACACAAAAGTTTGTTGTGCTTCAGCGAAAAGCGTCACGGGAAAGTGAAATTCTTTCAAGGGCTACCATATAATGGACCGGTGTTCAGTAAGACGGTCATAACTTTGCCATTCGGAGTCCGTGATCGACCCACAAGTACTCAAAACGCTCGTGGCGAGCATGCGAATCCAGAAAATACACCCTGCTTGCGCCAAGAGGACCGGGGTGCCTTCAAATTCAGCATTAAGGAGGACTTTTTGGCGCTGAAAGTCAAATAACATCATTTGGCGCTCCTTTTCGGACAAGTTTCTGAACCCGTTGGCCCTTCCTTTTGAAGGAGATTCGAGAGATTACGTTGATTGTAGACATTAGTCCCCATGGCAAGGAAAAACGTAGCTTTGTGCAGATGATTTATGATTCTGGAATTCCTATTTCTTGGTAAATTCAAGAAAATCCAGTGGCTACAAGCCTTATACTCCTTTTTTTCGCCGTGTGGCATGCTATAACTTACGTGTGTGACAACGAAGAACCAAAGGTCAGTCCTGGCATCGGTCAATATATACGTGGAAAGAATATCTCCATCATCAAGGACACAAAATTTCAAAGAAGTTCGGCGAAAAGCGTCACGGGGAAGTGAATTTTTTTCAAGGACTGCCATATAATGGACTAGTGTTCACTAAAATGGTCATAACTTTATCATTCGGAGTCCGTTTTGGACCCACAAATACTCAAAATGTTCGCGGCAAGTGTGCGCATCCAGAAAGTACTCCCAACTTGCGCGAGGAGGTCCGGGGTGCCTTCAAATTCGGCCTTAAGGAGAACTTTTTGTCCCTGAAAGTCAAATAACATCATTCGCCGCTCCTTTTCGGACAAGTTTCTGAACCTATTGGCCCTTCCTTTTGAAGGAAATTCCACGTTTATTATAAACATTAGTCCCCCTGGCAAGTACAAAAGTAGCTTTGTGCAGATTACTTATGATCCGGGAATTCCTATTTCTTCGTAAATTCATGAAAATCCAGTGGCTACAAGCCTTATACTCCTTGTTTTCGTCGTGTGGCATGCTGTAACTTACATGTGTGAGCGCCAAGAACCAAAGGGAATTCCTGGCATCGGTCAACATATACGTGGAAACTATATCTCCAGCATCGAGGACACAAAATTTTGGGGTGGTTTGGCGAAAAGCATCATGGGAAAGTGAAATTATTTCAAGGACTACCATATAATGGACCAGTGTTCACTAATACAGTCATAACTTTGTCTTCCGAAGTCCGTTTTGGAGCCACCAATACTAAAAATGCTCGTGGCGAGCATGCAAATCCAGAAAATACTCCCTGCTTGCGCTAGGAGTCCATGGTGCCTTCAAATTTGGCCTTAAGGAGGACTATTTGGCCCTGAAAGTCAAATAACATCATTCGCCGCTCCTTTTCAGACAAGTTTCTGAACCCATTGGCCCTTCCTTTTGAAGGAAATTCGAGAGATTACGTTGATTGAGGACATTTGTCCCCCTGGCAAGGATAAACGTAGCTTTGTGCACATGATTTACGATTCAGGAATTCCTATTTCTTCGAAAATTCAAGAAAATCCAGCGGTTACAAGCCTTATACCCCTTGTTTTCGCCATGTGGCATGCTATAACTTACGTGTGTGACAGCCAAGAACCAAAGGTCAGTCCTGGCAACAGTCAATATATACGTGGAAATAATATCTCCAGCATCGAGGACACAAAATTTTGGAGCGGTTCGGCGAAAAGCGTGACAGGAAAGTGAAATTCTTTCAAGGACTGCCATATAATGGACTAGTGTTCACTAAAACGGTCATAACTTTCTCATTCGGAGTCTGTTTTGGACCCACAAATACTCAAAATGCACACGAGGAGCATGAAAATCCATAAATGACTCTCCGCTTGCGCCAAGAGGCCCTGAAAGTCAAATAACATCATTCGCCACTTCTTTTTGGACAAGTTTCTGGACCCATTGGCCCTTCCTTTTGAAGGAAATTCGAGAGATCACGTTCATTGTAGATATTAGTCCCCTTAACAAGGATAAACGTAGCTTTTTGCACATGATATATGATCAAGGAATTCCTATTCCTACTTAAATTCAATAAATTCCAGCAGGTACAATCATTATACTCCTTGTTTTCGCCGCGTGGCATGCTGTAACTTACGTGTGTGACAGCCATGAACCAAAGGGAATTCCTGGCGTTGGTCAATATATAGGTGGAAATAATATCTCCAACATTGAGGACACAAAATTTTGGGGCAGTTCGGCTAAAAGCGTCATGGGAAAGTGAAATTCTTTCAAGGACTGCCATATAATGGACCAGTGTTCACTAAAACGGCCATAACTTTGTCATTCGGAGCCCGTTTCGGACCAACAAATACTCAAAATGTTCGCGGCGAGCATGCGAATCCAGAAAATACTCCCCGCTAGCGCCAGGAGGTCTAGGGTGCCTTCAAATTCGGCCTTAAGGAGGAGTTTTTGGCCTTGAAAGTCAAATAACATCATTCGCCGCTCCTTTCCGGACAAGTTTCTGAACCCATTGGCCCTTCCTTTTGAAGGAAATTCGAGATATTACGTTTATTGTAGACATTAGTCCCCCTGGCGAGGACAACCGTAGCTTTGTGCAGATGATTTATGATCCAGGAATTCCTATTTCTTTGTAAATTCAAGAAAATCCAGCTGCTACAAGCCTTATACTCCTTGTTTTCGCCGTGTGGCATGCTGTAACTTACATGTGTGACAGCCAAGAACCAAAGGGCATTCCTGACATCAGTCAATATACACATGGAAAAAATATCTCCATCATTAAGGACACAAAAATTTGGGGTGGTTCTGTGAAAAACGTCACGGGAAAGTGAAATTCTTTCAAAGACTGCCATATAATGGACCGGTGTTCACTAAAACGGTCATAACTTTGTCATTTGGAGTCCGTTTTGGACCCACAAGTACTCAAAATGCTTGCAGAGAGTGTGCGAATCTAGAAAATACTCCCCGCTTGCGGCAGGAGGCCTGGGGTGCCTTCAAATTTGGCCTTAAGGAGGACTTTTTCGCCCTAAAAGTTGAATAAAATCATTCGCCGCTCCTTTTCGGATAAGTTTCTGAAGCCATTGGCCCTTCCTTTTGAAGGAAATTCGAGAGATTACATTGATTGTGGACATTAGCCCCCCTGACAAGGACAAACGTAGCTATGTGCACATGATTTATGATTCGGGAATTCCTATTTCTTTGTAAATTCAAGAAAATCCAGCGGCTACAAGCCTTATACTCTTTGTTTTCGCCGTGTGGCATGCTGTAACTTACGTGTATGACAGCCAAGAACCGAAGGGCATTCCTTGCATCAGTCAATATATACGCGAAAACAATATCCCCTATAGCTGGCCGGCCCAGCCCACCAGGGGCTCCTCCCTGTCGTCTTCCCCCTTGCCAGGAGGACGAGCGCGTGGTCGGCGCGCGCGAGCACACGTCCAGCCACCTCCTGCTTGCTTTCCGCTGCTGGAGTCTACCCCGAGCGCCACGTGCATCGCCCCGACCTTCCTCTGGTCGCCTCTCACTCTCCCACGGCTTCCTCCCCCTTCTCTGCTCTCTCCCCGAACGTGCCCGCCACCGCCGACGTGCACCACCGCGGCCATCGTCTTCCCCTCGCCTCTCCGACATGCCCAGAAGCTCCGCCTCGTCTACCTCGTCCTTTCCGTCGACTTACGCGACGCCGGACGCCTCAAAGCACCGCCCCCGACGCCTTCTTCTTCCTCGGGTCGCCGAGATCGCCTCCGCCGCCCCGCTCGCTCCGGCCCCTCCCCGAGCTCACCGACTCGCTCGTCGTGTTCTACATGAGCTTCTGATCATCCTCCCCTTCTCCGCTCCCTCTATCACACGCCGTAGCTGCTACCCCGCGTTCACCCGCACGCGCCGCCGCCTGCGCTCGTCGCCGGTGATGCTCCGATGACCATTTGGTCCCGGCCGTGCGCCCAACATGCTCACCGCCACGCGTAGAGTCTTCCCAGCGCCACGTTGCACTCGTTTGCACACCGTAGTGCTGAACTCGTCGTCAGCCGAACTCCGGCCGCTGCCTTGGAGCTCGCCGTGGTCGGCTCCGGTCACCATAGGCCCGGCCTCCACCACCACTCGACGCGCGCCTGCAAGAGCTTTCCAGCGAGCCCAAGAACAGCCTCGTCCGTGCCCTGTGGGCGTTTTCCGAGCCGCGCCGCCGTCTCGGGCCTCGCCGGCATCGAGTCACCGGTGGGTTTGACCCCGCTAGCCTGGGGTTGACCTTGTTTGACCCCCCCCTCCCAGGGTCACTAACGTGCGGGCCCGTCTCTGTTAATCTTTAGCTAGATTAGATTAGTGCTAATTAACCCTGACAGTTGGTTTAGACACTGACATGTGGGTCCCCGAGCATAATTAGGTTAGTCTAATTTTCTATTAAGATTAGTACTAATATGTGTGGACCCCATGTGTCAGCTTTGACTTTGGTCAAGTCAACGTTGACTGGTCCCACCTGTCATCCACGCAAATCAGCCTGAGCCACTGACGTATGGGTCCCACAGGTTAGGTTTGACCTGGCTGACCCAGTTTACCTGCTGACGTCACACGTATGTCATGCTGACGCAGTAAAGCATTTTCTGGATTTAAGTTTATTCAGGAAATTCCAGAAAATGCCCAAAACTTCTAAAAATCATAGAAATTAAACCGTAACTCCAAATGAAACAAATTATATATGAAAAATTATCAGAAAAATCCAATCTATCCATCTGTACCATTTTCATGCATGTTAGAACAACTTAAGGCCACTGTTTAGGACAAATCAAATGAATGGTATTTAAATAACCACATGTGGAGTTTGAATTTGAACTTTGGGTTCAAACCAACTTCATTTAATTGTGTTGCTAGTTGCATTAGCTCAATCAACAACATATTGCCATGTCATTATCATGAATCATGTTGTGCATTGCATTGATTGTGTTCCTTCTCTATTGCCGGTGGTTGTCCCCTCTCGATAGACGTTGTACCAACGCTATGATCGTTGACACTGATGAAGACCCAATGATATCTTCAGAAGTGCCAGGCAAGAAAAAACCCCTTGCTCATTCCGATACAATCCCACTCTCTCGCTCCTGCTCTCTTTTACTGCATTAGGACAACAACGATTCATCTGTTACTTGTTGCGGTAGTTGAACCCCTTATCCTCTGCATGACCTGTCATTGCCATAGTAAATAGATGAAACCCACTAGCATGAGTAGGAGTTGTTTGAGCCCTGATGTGCCTACTCATTCATGCTTGTTGTCATGCCTGCTATTGCATAGAGTTGTGTCAGGTCTGATTCATCGGGGATGAATCGGAGGTGTGTGAACATGTCCTACTGTTGAGAGCTAAGTGTGTGAACATGATTTGGTAAAGGTATCGATGAGAGGCCATGTAGGAGTACATGGTGTGTTGTTTCATTGAAGCCGTCCTTAGGAACTGAGTTCTGTGTTTGTGACCCCGCTCGACTTACTGACCCCTCTCGTCCTCTGTCCAGGAGTTGCAACTAGTTTCTGGTGTTTATAGGTTATGTGTTGGCGGTCGTGCGTAGCGCTGACCCTAGGGGTGGGCTATGATGCGGTAGATACACCGTGGTCGGGTATGCCGGGCGCCCGTTTGGCGTCTCGGGACCCTGTACACATCATTTGGGGCTGTTGAGGACACCCCGTTCGGATTTCCTTGCGGATGGAACCCGAATAGGCGATAAACCTGGACTAGGGACTTGTGCGGTTAGTCAGGTCGTGGTCTACACCCACGTCGGCTTTCGCTTGAAGTCTGCCGAGCACATGTCGTGTGTAGACGCTAAGTGGTGGAAACATGTGTGACGAAGTACACCCTACAGGGTATAAAACTATTCGAATAGCCGCGTCCGCGGTAAAGGACTTCTAGGTTGCCTATGACAGTTCATAGACAAGTGGAAGTGGATACTCTAAAATGCAAAAGATAAGCGTGAGTGCTATGGATGGCGTTCTCGTAGGTAGACGGGAGTGGATCCATAGTGGTGTATTGATTGGTGAATAAGTGGACTCGTGTGCGCCACCTCAAAAGAGTTGCTTGTAGTCATAGTTTAGGTTAGCCACTGAGTCAAAGCTGGCTTGCTGCAGTTAAACCCCACCATCCCTTTGTTGATGCTGATGCATATGTAGCTAGTTCTGATGTAAGTCTTGCTGAGTACTTTTGTACTCACGTTTGCTTAATTTATGTTTTGCAGAGAGACTTCAGTCTCGCTAGTAGTTCCGCGTGGACTTCGATGTTTAGCTTGATACCTCAGCTACGATCTTGTGCCCTTGGCAGGATCTGGTAGATAGTCAGGCTTCTTAGCCTTTTTCATTTGTAGATGTCTATACTCAGACATGTTAAGCTTCCGCATGTGCTTTGATTTGTATGCTATGATTGTTGGGTCATGAGACCCATGTTTGTAATATCTCGCTCCTCGGAGCCTAATGAATAAATACTTGAGTCGTAGAGTTATGTTGTGATGCCATGTTGTATTTACACATATCGAGCATATTGTGTGTATGATTGAAATGCTTGGTATGTGTGGGATCCGGCAATCTAGTTGTTTATCCTTGGCAGCCTCTCTTATGGGGAAATGTAGTCTAGTGCTTCCATGAGCCATAGTAGTCCGCTACAGCCCGGTTCACCGGAGTCCTGCTAGCCCAGCACTACTGCTCAGGACACTTGACTTGCCGGCATGTGTTTCACTTTGTTCCTGTGTCTGTCCCTTCGGGGAAATGTCACACGGTGACATCCGGAGTCCTGCCTAGCCTCCTACAGCCCGGGTTCCCGGAGTCCTGTTAGCCCAGTATTACAGCCCGGATTCACACGCTGCTGACCAACATGCTCGATGTGATTCATGTATGCATGTCCCCATAGGTTGGTGCCGCTTTGGGTTCACAACTAGCCATGTCGGCCCGGGTTCTCTGTTATATGGATGCTAGCGACACTATCATATACGTGAGCCAAAAGGCGCAAACGGTCCCGAGCCATGGTAAGGCGACACCCGTGGGAATACCGTGCGTGAGGCCGCAAAGTGATATGAGGTGTTACCGGCTAGATCGATGTGACTTGGAATTGGGGTCCTGACAGCTTTGGTATCAGAGCCTGACTGCCTGTAGGATTACCAAGCCAAACTGGTCGAAGTCGTATCTATAAATGCTTTAGTTATATAAGGGAATTGATTGTGGATGGGAACGTAAGGCTCTTTTTACTCCTTATCTTCATGACCTTCTGATCTGAGTTAACCTCTTCTTTTCTACGGGGATTAAGAACTAGGCCTTCTCACCTATCTATCAGGATGACGTGTTACTAATCCATAGACTTATAGAATTGATAGTTTCAAGCCTCAGTTCCGTTCCTACTACTTCCGTATGTTGACAGTTGATCTCAGAACCTTGATATTGTGTTGTTGAGTGGTTATGCCACCATTTTGCAGGATGTCTCAAATCTTTTGAGCATTTACAGCCGTTATGTTGTTCGAGTCATCCCAGATTTCTAATTAGTCTGATGCATTTGCAAATTCCTTCTTCCCATCCCGTTGTTCCTTTGGGCCAGATTAAGCACACTAATCGGTGAGTTGAGGTACTTTGTTGCCTCGACATATATGTTGGAGCTATTATTATGACCTTAGGTGTTTTAGGGAGTCACCTAGTAATCTAGCCATGTTTTGTGTTTCCGGTGTGATGATTCTGGCCACCATTCCCGAAAGCAACCCGTGATGCCATTTAGTAGTAGGTATTCTATTCCTGGGTTCTTGAACCCGAGATTCACCCTACTTACCTCCTGCTGATAGTGTTTGCTCGTCCCTTTAGGATATTAGTAACCTTGCGACAGTCTTCAAGGTCCGTGGTATTTCTTCCTTCCAAATACCATGAACTGTTAAGGCAGAAGTTCTTTGAACCAAAATATCACAATTAGAGTACTCTTGGGGAGTTCTCCATTCATAATTGTGATTCTGTCAGTTCTACCTTTCTGCATGGGTTATCTGGAAGAAACCTATTGAACTTGGTTCAACATATTAATCTATGCATCCACAACTTAGAAAGATATATGTCCTCTTGAGTTGTCCCTCTTCATTTTTATTTCAACCATCGCCTATCAATTGATAGTCAGGAGTAATTGTGCATCCGTGTTATCGATGCTTATCATTCTTGTGGTCCGTTAAGCCATTCTATTTCAGAATGACTAGGTGAAACAAACTCCAGTACCTCATCCATATCCAGGATTGGGTCAAAGTAGTTGTGTTCTGTAGATCAAATGCCAACCCAGCTTTTGCTCTGTTCTACCCTGGAGTATTACCCCCTTTATGTCAGGATTGTCATGAGAATTGCACCATCTCTCATGAATTCTTGACGCAGTGATACTTCTCGCCATCATTATTCATTCCTCGGTCCCATGCTGTTGTAACCGAAATGCCGACAAGTGAATTGTGATGTGTGAAATCAATACTCCGAGCAACTCGTTGCTTTGTAGTAAATGGACAATATTCTCATTCTTAGAGTGTTGATTATTAAATCATCATCCTAAGATTGATCGTGCTACCTAGTCCTTATTTCTGGTGCACTCTTTGATCCATGAGTTGGGATTGTGTCAATCCCTCACTCTTTGATCATATCGTCTTGCCCTGAAAAGCAAGATTGTTCTCGAGCTTAGAGTCATATCGTGGTTCGTGATTTTTCGGATATCTTCACGGAAGTATCACCAGGTCATCCCCTGACCGATATGGTGAGTTCGTGATCAAGTTGGTTTACCAATAAACCACTCTTTCTCCAAGAATCCGTGTTGGATACCCCTCAGCTAGTTGGTTAAGCTAAACAACAACTTGGAGAGTTGGAAGGTAAAAGCTTGTCTGACCTAGTTCATGTTAAGGGATATCTTTTGTGTGTGTGTGTGTGTTGAAGAAAGATGATATCTCCATTGATTGGTCCTTGTGATCAGTTGTTGGATCTATTGCCTTGTCAAAACTTTGACTTGAGTATGGGCTATCGTCAAGTCAAATCAGAACCAACAATGTTCGTAATTTTGTCTTACTCATGGTTGATCCCTCGAGCATACACCATTACATCCTTTGGTCTGACCAATGCTATTACCGTGTTCACATGATGGTGGAAGTCCAGGGATATGGAAATTCTGATGAGTTGATGTTGAGCCATCAGTAGCATTTTGTTCCCCCCCATAATTCATGTTGAACATCAACCTAGTGTTGGAAACTTTGTAAGCAATGCCTTCGTGCTCCGTTCATGAAGCTTATGTTTGGATGAAAGTAGCGACTTCCTCTAAGTTCACGTGCAATCGATGCAAGTTGTCGCCGTGAATTCGAGAAAGCTTGTTTTTGCTTCCTCTGGAGTCATCCCAAGTCAGCCATGCACGTGCAAAGTATTCTGTGGTATGTTAGACTGATCATCTTCATTCCATATGCATCCCTAGCACACCAAGCCACTGATTGATTTGTTCAAGATAAAGGAGTCTGTTCTAAGGTGAATTCTTTGGACTTCCACGCGTGGAGACTTCGATGTCATTAATGATGGTTCCCCACCTGAACTCGGTAGCGTTTGGTTGTAAGACTACCATGTGGTCATGCTTGTCTTGGACAGTATGTTCATAGGTTTGTAGCAGAACCAGCTCATGTTTTGGAGCTTACTATCGTAGTTCATTTCCCAAGAATCTTGCAATGTCATCTCATTGATTTGTGTTGCAAACTTTCATTTTCCCTTCCAGACCCGATGAGTCTGGATTATCCTGACACCACCCAGATCTGAATCTCAGGCAGATATGATGGTTGGAACATTTCTCAAGAACTATAACATTGGTCTCTCTGTAACCGGGTAAAGTGGATGTTCTGGCCAACACACCCAACCGGAAGACTTATTATTGTAGTATCTTGATGGAGAAAGTTGGCCACCTCCCTATAAGGATCTCATAGAATTTATTCCAATAGTTGTTCCTTATGGATTTTTGTGTTCCTGAAGTCCGACCTTTTACTTGATGTTCTAGATATCAAACCATATCTATGAATGGATTACGCTAGCACATCAAGGAGAACATTAGAAGCGGAATGCTAAATGTCTCTCGGCCGATCATCCAGATTCTGTTTCCTTAGCCTCACTAAGGGGAAGTCTGAGAAGGTGTTATCTTCCTCTGTATCTGCATCATCCATCATTAGTCATCATGGTAGTATGTCGTGTTGCCAGGATCCTTGCCACGGATGTTGGTAAAACCTTGATGAATATGGAAATGCTCAAGTTCTTGAGAGCACGCGCAAGCAAAATCATCCCTTGCGTTGTCTTCAACCAGGTAGTTCACATCATCCATCCTAGTCTAAGTATGCAACTCCTTCGAACTCTTCCAGACGATCGATTGAGAATTGCCTTAGGCTGGTATAGAGAGTTTCAATGATCTATGGATCAAAAGTAATTCTTTTTGTCACATAAGGGAATAGTTCTTCGAGTCACCTTCCCCGAGGTGCCCCATTTTGGAATCATGGCAATTTCCCTCGTTACTTTGAAACCCTCGTCAAATTGTTTCTTCTGTCGCTCCTGATGCAAGTTTTGCCTCTCAGCTCCAGAGATGTTTCTATGTCTCATCCCGTGAGTTGATCTTGTGATCATCAAGATGATCCTAAGTTGCTCAAACCTCAAGAAGATCAATTCTTCTAAAATCCTCCCTTTCTTCTCGTTGTCATGTTGGATGTAGTTTTCAAAGCAAGACGTCGAGATCAAGGTGATGCAATGAATCCACATCCGCAAGAAAGACATTTGGATCGTAAAGATTGTATTAGCTTGCGTCCCTTTGTCTTCTTACCTCACGACTTGAATCTCAGGACGAGATTCTTGTTTAGTAGGAGTGAGTTGTCACATCCCTAGCTTCTGGTTCTGCCTAGTGTTTGCATCCTGCTTGCATCATGTTTAACTTTCATGGAAATTTGAAATGGGGATTGCCTAAACCCCTAGCATCAAAGGAATTCACTAGGTTCACCTAAAATATTTTCAGTAAATCCAAATGGCTTTCACAAATGTTCACCATTTATGGAAAATGCTATAAACAGTACAAGAGGTGATGCACATTTTTCCATGACATATTTGGGCTCTGAATTAAATCATACCTAATTTGCATTTGGGCATTTAAATTTTATATATTATTTTAAATGTCCAAATATTCATGAACTGAAATGTTTGTTGTTGGAAATAATCCAAACAGTGGCCACAAGAAGTCTCATGATTTTTGAAAATGCTCTGGCATTTTTAATAAAGTCAAAACCAAACAGAATAAATAGAAAACAGGAAGAATTAGAAAAGAGAGAGAGAGAAGAGCTTACCTAGCGCCCACCACCCGGCCCAGCGCACCAGGGGCTCCTCCCTGTCGTCTTCCCCCTTGCCAGGAGGACGAGCGTGTGACTGGCGCGCGCGAGCACACGTCCGGCCACCTCCTGCTTGCTTGCCTCTGCTGGAGTCTACCCCGAGCGCCACGTGCATCGCCCCGACCTTCCTCTCGTCGCCTCTCACTCTCCCACGGCTTCCTCCCCCTTCTCTGCTCTCTCCCCGAATGCGCCCGCCGCTGCCGACGTGCACCACCGTGACCACCGCCTTCCCCTCGCCTCTCCGACATGCCCAGAAGCTCCGCCTCATCTACCTCGTCCTCTTCGTCGACTCACGCGACGCCGGACGCCTCGAAGCGCTGCCCCCGATGCCTTCTTCCTCGGGTCGCCAAGATCGCCTCCGCTGCCCCGCTTGCTCCAGCCCCTCCCCGAGCTCACCGACTCGCTCGTCGTGTTCTACGTGAGCTTCTGATCATCCTCCCCTTCTCCGCTCCCTCTCTCGCACGCCGTAGCTGCTGCCCCGCGTTCACACGCACGCGCCGCCGCCTGCGCTCATCGCGGGTGACGCTCCGGTGACCATTTGGTCCCAGGCGTGTGCCCAACATGCTCACCGCCGCGCGTAGAGTCTTCCCAGCGCCACGCTGCGCTCGTTTGCACACCGTAGCGCTGAACCCGTCGTCGGCCGAACTACGGCCGCCGCCTTGGAGCTCGCCATCGTCGGCTCCGGCCACCATAGGCCCGGCCTCCACCACCACTCGACGCGCGCCTGCAAGAGCTTTCCAGCGAGCCCAAGAACGGCCTCATCCGTTCCCTGTGGGCGTTTTCCGAGCCATGCCGCCGTCTCGGGCCTCGCCGGCGTCGAGTCGCCGGTGGGTTTGACCCCGCTGGCCTGGGGTTGACCTTGTTTGACCCCCCCAGGGTCACTGACATGCGGGCCCGTCTCTGTTAATCTTTAGCTAGATTAGATTAGTGCTAATTAACCCTAACAGTTGGTTTAGACACTGACATGTGGGTCCCCGAGCATAATTAGGTTAGTCTAATTTTCTATTAAGATTAGTACTAATACGTGTGGACCCCACGTGTCAGCTTTGACTTTGGTCAAGTCAACATTGACTGGTCCCACCTGTCATCCACCCAAACCAGCCTGAGCCACTGACGTATGGGTCCCACAGGTCAGGTTTGACCTGGCCGACCCAGTTAACCTGCTGACATCACACCTATGTCATGCTGACGCAGTAAAGCATTTTCTGGATTTAAGTTTATTCGGGAAATTCCAGAAAATGCCCAAAACTTCTAAAAAACATAGAAATTAAACCGTAACTCCAAATGAAATAAATTATATATGAAAAATTATCAGAAAAATCCAATCTATACATCTGTACCGTTTTCATGCATGTTAGAACAACTTAAGGCCACTGTTTAGGACAAATCAAATGAATGGTATTTAAATAACCACATGTGGAGTTTGAATTTGAACTTTGGGTTCAAACCAACTTCATTTAATTGTGTTGCTAGTTGCATTAGCTCAATCAACAACATATTGCCATGTCATTATCATGAATCATGTTGTGCATTGCATTGATTGTGTTCCTTCTCTATTGCCGGTGGTTGTCCCCTCTCGATAGACGTTGTACCAACACTATGATCGTTGACACTGATGAAGACCCAATGATATCTTCAGAAGGGCCAGGCAAGAAAAACCCCCTTGCTCATTCCGATACAATCCCACTCTCTCGCTCCTGCTCTCTTTTACTGCATTAGGACAACAACGATTCATCTGTTACTTGCTGCGGTAGCTGAACCCCTTATCCACTACATGACCTGTCATTGCCACAGTAAATAGATGAAACCCACTAGCATGAATAGGAGTTGTTTGAGCCCTGATGTGCCTACTCATTCATGCTTGTTGTCATGTCTGCTATTGCATAGAGTTGTGTCAGGTCTGATTCACCGGGGATGAATCGGAGGTGTGTGAACATGTCCTGCTGTTGAGAGCTAAGTGTGTGAACATGATTTGGTAAAGGTATCGATGAGAGGGTGGGTTGTTTCATTGAAGCCGTCCTGAGGAACCGAGTTATGTGTTTGTGATCCATGAAACTGCTACTGCCACACATTGGGCCCTGAAATATGACCCCGCTCGACTTACTGACCCCTCTCGTCCTCTGTCCAGGAGTTGCAACTAGTTTCTGGTGTTTATAGGTTATGTGTTGGCGGCCGTGCGTAGCACTGACCCTAGGGGTGGGCTATGATGCGGTAGATACACCGTGGCCGGGTATGCCGGGCGCTCGTTTGGTGTCTCGGGACCCTGTACACATCGTTTGGGGCCGTTGAGGACACCCCAGCCGGATTTCCTTGCGGATGGAACCCGAATAGGCGATAAACCTGGACTAGAGACTTGTGCGGTTAGTCAGGTCATGGTCTACACCCACGTCGGCTTTCGCTTGAAGTCTGCCGAGCACATGTCATGTGCAGACGCTAAGTGGTGAAAAAATGTGTGACGAAGTACACCCTGGAGGGTATAAAACTATTCGAATAGCCGCGGTGACGGTAAAGGACTTCTGGGTTGCCTATAACAGTTCATAGACAAGTGGAAGTGGATACTCTAAAATGCGCAAGATAAGCGTGAGTGCTATGGATGGCGTTCTCGTAGGTAGACGGGAGCGGATCCATAGTGGTGTATTGATTGGTGAATATGTGGACTCGTGTGCGCTACCTCAAAAGAGTTGCTTGTAGTCGTAGTTTAGGTTAGCCACTGAGTCAAAGCTGGCTTGCTGAAGTTAAACCCCACCATCCCTTTGTTGATGCCGATGCATATGTAGCTAGTTCTAATGTAAGTCTTGCTGAGTACTTTTGTACTCACATTTGCTTAATTTATGTTTTGCAGAGAGACTTCAGTCTTGCTAGTAGTTCCGCGTGGACTTCGACGTTTAGCTTGATACCTCAGCTACGATCTTGTGCCCTCGGCAGGATCTGGTAGATAGTCAGGCTTCTTAGCCTTTTTCATTTGTAGATGTCTGTACTCAGACATGTTAAGCTTCCGCATGTGCTTTGATTTGTATGATATGATTGTTGGGTCATGAGACCCATGTTTGTAATATCTCGCTCCTCGGAGCCTAATGAATAAATACTTGAGTCGTAGAGTTATGTTGTGATGCCATGTTGTATTTACACATATCGAGCATATTGTGTGTATGATTGAAATGCTTGGTATGTGTGGGATCCGACAATCTAGTTGTTTATCCTTGGCAGCCTCTCTTATGGGGAAATGTAGTCTAGTGCTTCCATGAGCCATAGTAGTCCGCTACAGCCCGGTTCATCGGAGTCCTGCTAGCCCAGCACTACTGCTCAGGACACTTAACTGGTCGGCATGTGTTTCACTTTGTTCCTGTGTCTGTCCCTTCAGGGAAATGTCACGCGGTGACATCCGGAGTCCTGCCTAGCCTGCTACAGCCCGGGTTCCCGGAGTCATGTTAGCCCAGTGCTACAGCCCGGATTCACACGCTGCTGACCGACATGCTCGATGTGATTCATGTATGCCTGTCCCCATAGGTTGGTGCCGCTTTGGGTTCACGACTAGCCATGTCGACCCGGGTTCTCTGTCATATGGATGCTAGCGACACTATCATATACGTGAGCCAAAAAGCGCAAACGGTCCCGGCCATGGTAAGGCAACACCCGTGGGAATACCGTGCGTGAGGCCGCAAAGTGATATGAGGTGTTACCAGCTAGATCGATGTGACTTGGAATCGGGGTCCTGACATGGGGAGAGTTGATCTATCTCAGATTGGGTTTAGGCCCAATCTGATCGTAGTCTGTAGCGACTCCCAGGGTGGCTATGCGATCCAAGAGCTCGTTCGGAGAAGAGAGCTCCATCGGATCTAACTGCTCGGCGAGTTCCGAGTTGACGTGAAGATTGCTTTCGATGATCCGAGAAGTCATCGTCGGCGCAGCGGCCGAACAGGCGGTCATAAGAAAATACTCGCCTTGCAATGCCGAAGACAATAATGTTCTCGTTTTGACACCGATAGGCGTTGACAAGCTCGTTTTCTTGGGTTTTGTTGTTTCCTCTAAGGGTGTTCATGTTGATGAGTCTAAGATCAATGCTATAAAGACTTGGCAAAAACCAACCAACTTGCTTCAAGTGCGTAGTTTTCTTGGCCTTGCGGGTTTCTATCGTCGCTGTGTGAAAGATTTTAGCACCATTTCTTCGCCTTTGCATGCTTTGAGCAAGAAGAATGTGCCTTTTGTTTGGGGGCCATCCCAAGATACCGCTTTCAATGAGATTAAGAATTTGCTTACTCATGCTCCCGTGCTTGCATTACCCAACTTTGAAAAACCCTTTGAGATTCATTGTGATGCTAGTGGTAATGGCATAGGAGGCGTGTTAACGCAAGAGAAGCGCCCCATAGCTTAACTTTAGCGAGAAACTCTTCGGCGCGCAACTCAATTCCCCCATCTATGACAAAGAGCTATATGCTTTAGTCCGCGTTTTGCATGAATGGGAACACTATCTTCGCCCTCATGAGTTTAACATTCATACCGATCATGAAACGCTCAAGTATCTTAAGGTCCAAACCAAGTTGAACAAGCGTCATGCTAAATGAAGTGAATTTATTGAGTCTTTTCCTTATGTCATCAAGTACATTAAAGGTAAAGAAAACATTGTGGCGGATGCCCTTTCCCGCATATGCATGCTTGTTACTCAACTTGAGCTAGATGGCATTGGCTTTGAGCATATCAAACAATTGTATGAGCATGATCCTACTTTTGCTACTCCTTATGCCAAGTGTTTGGCGCTCACATCTTGGGAACACTATTACATCAAAGATGGATATCTTATGAGAGCTAACAAACTTTGCATCCCCGAGTCTTCTCTTCGTTTGTTGCTTTTGCAGGAATCTCATGGAGGAGGCTTAATGGGACATTTTGGACGCGACAAGACGTTCGCTACGCTCTCAAAGAGGCCAATGATGTTTCGTGATGTCAACCGCTTCACCAACCGTTGCTCTACATGTCGCAAAGCTATGTCCAAAGCTCAATCCCACAGCCTTTATATGCCTCTACCAATTCCATATCAACCATGGGAAGACATTAGCATGGACTTTGTACTTGGTTTGCCTAGGACTCGAAATGGGAAGAATTCGGTATTTGTCGTTGTGGACCGTTTCTCAAAAATGGAACATTTCATTCCTTGCAACAAGATAGACGATGCTTCACATGTTGCTACTCTCTTTTGTAGGGAAATATTGCGTCTACACGGAGTGCCAAAGAGATCGTCTCGGACCGCGACGTCAAGTTCCTTAGCTACTTTTGGAAGACCCTATGCGTCAAGTTAGGAATCAAGCTACTTTTCTCTAAGGCATATCATCCACAAACCGACGGCAAAACGGAAGTTACGAGCCGCACACTCTCCGCTCTACTTCGGGTACTCATCAAGAAGAACATCAAGGAGTGGGAGGAGTGCCTACCTATCACCGAGTTCGCTTACAACCGAGCAAGACACTCAACAACCGGCAAGTCCCCCTTTGAGGTCGTCTACGGCTTCAAGCCTTTGTCACCATTGGACATTCTTCCTCTACCACTCCAAGAGCGCATCAATTTGGACGCTAGTGCAAGAGCGACACATCTCAAGAAGGTGCATGAAGATACAAGGAACACCATCGAGCGCCAAGTTCAACGCCTTGCGTCCAAGCTCAACTTCAACAAGCACCCTATGGTCTTCAACATTGGTGATCTCGTGTGGCTACACCTTTGCAAGGACCGTTTTCCACAAGAACGCATGTCCAAGCTTCGACCCCGAGCGGATGGAGCCTTCAAGGTGCTCGCACGTTACAACGACAACGCTTACAAGATCGACCTCCCGCGCGACAAGTACAGCGTGAGCGACACCTTCAACATCAAAGATCGCTCTCCCTTCCATGGTGATGAAGAATTTGATCCGAGGACGGATCTTCCCCAAGGGAGGGGAGATGATGCAGAGCATCCCAAGGCCATCCCCATGGACCCAACTACATCTCCTACGACACCTCTTGGACCCATGACACGAGCACGTGCAAG
The DNA here is from genome assembly GCF_056163025.1 of Triticum urartu. Classification (NCBI taxonomy): domain Eukaryota; kingdom Viridiplantae; phylum Streptophyta; class Magnoliopsida; order Poales; family Poaceae; genus Triticum; species Triticum urartu. The sequence continues at coordinate 264,626,981 of NC_141878.1, read as the reverse complement.
AGCCCTTGAAACCGAGGTGACATCTCTCCTCTCACATTTACACTTTGATGCACATGAGACATGGCTACTACCTCATACAGACACTTTGTGCATTCTCAGGAATCATGGAGAAGCTAAGGAGCAAGGAGAAGAAGAAGAGGAAGATGGACGTGAAGACGGAGACAAAGAAGAAGAACTGCTCAAAGTCTCCAGGCTCCGGACGACCGACGAACCCCGGGCGTCCGACGACCTCCAGGCTCCGGACGTCCGGCCTCCTCCAGACGACCAACACTACCACACCCGAGCCAAAACAGACGGACATCCGACGCCACCCGGACGACCGACGCTCCTCGGACGACCGACCCCGACCGGACGTCCGACCGAAGACCACCCGAGCCGAATCTACGGATGTCCGACAGGCACCGGACGTCTGGACCTTCGCGAGCCTCCGGACGACTGGTGACTCCCGGGCGTCCGACGCCTGTGCACCATTTCGTGTTGGGCCGCAGCCCATGTACCCCTTCACCCCCCTCTTTTGCACTAAGACTATATATACTCCACCTCGTCCAACTTTCTACGGTCAGCGTTGGTTTAGCTCATTTTGAGAGATAGAGCTTCGCTCATCCACATCGGATCTACTCCTCGTGAGAGATCGCGGCCTCTTCGGAGAAGATCCCTTTGGATTCGAGACCCCTCTAAGGGAAGATCCCCTTGTGGATTCAAGACCTCCTAACGGAGAAGACTGGCTACCCTTGTATCGTCCCTAGTTGACCGTGTACCGTGTGAACTCTTATGTATCCAAGGATCTAGCACATGTGTGACTATCTTGTGTTGGTTTAGTGTTTCTCCCGTGTTTTCCTTTGTGTTCCCCCTCGTTTTCCCCTTGTGTTCTTCGTGTTCATTGCGGGATCCGCTCCTATCGTGAAAGATCGGCCCCTAGGGTTCCTACCCTACATCATTGTAGACATTAGTCCCCCTGACAAGGACAAACGTAGCTTTGTGCACATGATTTATTTTCCGGAAATTCCTATTTCTTCGTAAATTCAAGAAAATCCAACGACAACAAGCCTTATACTCCTTGTTTTCACCATGTGGCATGTCATAAGTTACGTGTGTGACAGCCAAGAACCAAAGGGCATTCCTGCCATCGGTCAATATATACGTGGAAACAATATCTCCAGCATCGAGGACACTAAATTTCGGGGGGTTCAGCGAAAAGCGTCATGGGAAAGTGAAATTCTTTCAAGGACAGCCATATAATGGACCGGTGTTCACTAAAACGGTCATAACTTTATCATTCGGAGTCCATTTCGGACCCACAAATACTCAAAATGCTCGCAGCGAGCGTGCGAATCCAGAAAATACACCCCTCTTGCGCCAGGAGGCGTGGGGTGCCTTCAAATTCGGCCTTAAGGAGGACTTCTTGGTCCTGAAAGTCAAATAACATCATTCGCCACTTCATTTCGGACAAGTTTCTGAATCCATTGGCCCTTCCTTTTGAAGGAAATTCGAGAGATTACGTTGATTCTAGACATTAGTACCCATGACAAGGACAAACGTAGCTTTGTGCACATGATTTATGATTCAGAAATTCCTATTTCTTCGTAAATTCAAGAAAATCCAACGGCTACAAGCCTTATACTCCTTGTTTTCGCCGTGTGGCATGTTGTAACTTACGTGTGTGACAGCCAAGAACCAAAGGGAATTCCAGGCATCGGTCAATATATACATGGAAACAATATCTCCAGCATCAAGGAAACACAATTTCGGGGTGGTTCCGTGAAAAGCGTCACGGGAAAGTGAAATTATTTCAAGGACTGCCATATAATGGACCGGTGTTCACTAAAACGGTGATAACTTTGTCATTCGGAGTCTGTTTCGGACCCACAAATACTCAAAATGCTTGCGACGAGCGTGCGACTCCAAAAAATACTCCCCGCTTGCGCTAGGAGGCCCAGGGTGCCTTCAAATTCGGCCTTAAGGTGGACTTTTTGGACCTGAATGTCAAATAACATCATTCGCCGCTTCATTTTGGACAAGTTTCTGAACCGATTGGCCCTTCCTTTTGAAGGAAATTCATGAGATTGCGTTGATTGTAGACATTATTCCCCCTGGCAAAGACAAATGTAGCTTTGTGCACATGATTTATGATCCGGAAATTCCTATTTCTTTGAAAATTAAAGAAAATCCGGCGGCTACAAGCCTTATACTCCTTGCTTTCGCCGTGTGGCATGCCGTAACTTACGTGTGTGACAGCCAAAAACCAAAGGGCATTCCTGGCACCGGTCAATATATACATGGAAACAATATCTCCAGCATCAAGGACACAAAATTTAGGGGCGGTTCGGCGAAAAGCGTCACAGGAAAGTGAAATTCTTTGAAGCACTACCATATAATGGACCGGTGTTCACTAAACCGGTCATAACTTTGTCATTTGGATTCCGTTTTGGACCCACAAGTACTCAAAATGCTCATGGAGAGCATGTGAATCCAGAAAATACTCCCCACTTGCGCCAGGAGGCCTGGGGTGCCTTCAAATTCGGCCTTAAGGAGGACTTATTGGCCCTAAAAGTCTAATAACATCATTCGCCGCTCCTTTTCGGACAAGTTTCTGAACCCATTGGCCCTTCCTTTTGAAGGAAATTCGAGAGATTACGTTGATTGAAGAAATTAGTCCCCATGGCAAGGACAAACGTAGCTTTGTGCAAATGATTTATGATCCGAGAATTCCTACTTCTTCATATATTCAAGAAAATCCAGCGGCTACAAACCTTATACTCCTTGTTTTCGGCGTGTGGCATGATGTAACTTATGTGTGTGACAGCCAAGAGCCAAAGGGACTTCATGGCATCGGTCAATATTTACTGGAAACAATATCTCTGGCTTTGACGACACAAAATTTCGGGGCGGTTCGGGGAAAAGCGTCACGGGAAAGTGAAATTCTTTCAAGGACTGCCATATAATGGACCGGTGTTCACTAAAACGGTCATAACTCTGTCATTCGGAGTCCGTTTCGGACCCACAAGTACTCAAAATGATTGCAGCAAGCGTGCGAGTCCAAAAACACTCCCCGATTGCGCTAGGAGATCTTGGGTGCCATCGAATTCAGCTTTAAGGAGGACTTTGTGGTCTGAAAGTCAAATAACATCATTTGCCGCTTCTTTTCAGACAAGTTTTTGAACCCATTAGCCCTTCCTTTTGAAGGAAATTCGAGAGATTACATTGATTGTAGACATGAGTCCCCCTGGCAAGGACAAACGTAGCTTTGTGCAAATGATTTATGATCCGAAAATTCCTATTTCTTCATAAATTTTAAAAAAAATCCAGCGGCTACAAGCCTTATAATCCTTGTTTTCGCCGTGTGGCATGCCGTAAGTTACGAGTGTGGTAGCCAAGAACCAAAGGGCATTCCTAGCATCGGTCAATATATACATGGAAACAATATCTCCAGCATCGAGGACACAAAATTTTAGGGCGCTTCGGTGAAAAGCGTCACGGGTAAGTGAAATTCTTTCAAGGACTGCTTTATAATGGACCGGTGTCCACTAAAACGGTCATAACTTTGTCATTCGGAGTCCGTTTCGGATCCACAAATACTCAAAATGCTCGCTACGAGCGTGCGAATCGAGAACATACTCCCTGATTGCGCCAGGAGGCCCAGGGTGCCTTCGAATTCGACCTTAAGGAGGACTTTTTGGCCCTGAAAGTCAAATAACATCATTCGCCGCTTCTTTTCGGACAAGTTTCTGAACCCAGTGGGCCTTCCTTTTGAAGGAAATTCGAGAGATTACTTTGATATTAGACATTAGCCCCCCTGACAAGGACAAACGTAGCTTTGTGCACATGATTTATGATATGGAAATTCCTATTTCTTCGTGAATTCAAGAAAATCCAGCGGCTACAAGCCTTATACTCCTTGTTTTCGCCGTGTGGCATGTTGTAACTTACGTGTCTGACAGCCAAGAACCAAAGGGCATTCCTAGAATCGGTCAATATATACATGGAAACAATATCTCCAGCATCGAGGACACAAAATTTAAGGGTGGTTCGGCAAAAAGCGTCATAGGCAAATGAAATTCTTTGAAGGACTGCCATATAATGGACCAGTGTTCACTAAAACGGTCATAACTTTGTCATTCGAAGTCCGTTTCGGACCCACAAATACTCAAAATGCTCGCGGTGAGCATGCAAATCCATACAATACTTCCCGCTTGTGCTAGGAGGCCCGAGGTGCCTTCAAATTCAGCCTTAAGGAGGACTTTCTGGCCCTGAAAGTCAAATAACATCATTCGCCGCTTCATTTTGGACAAGTTTCTGAATCCATTGGCCCTTCCTTTTGAAGGAAATTCGAGAGATTTTGTTGATTGAAGACATTAGTCCCCATGGCAAGGACAAACATAGCTTTGTGCACATGATTTAAGATCCAGAAATTCCTATTTCTTCGTAAATTCAAGAAAATCCAGTGGCTACAAGCCTTATACCCCTTGTTTTCACCGTGTGGCATGCTGTAACTAACGTGTGTGACAGCCAAGAGCCAAAGGCATTCCTGGCATCGGTCAATATATACATGGAAACAATATATCCAGCATCGAGGACACAAAATTTTGGGGCGGTTCAGCTAAAAGTGTCATGGGAAAGTGAAATTCTTGCAAGGACTGCCATATAATGGACCGGTGTTCACTAAAACGGTCATAACTTCGTCATTCAGTGTCCGTTTTGGTTCCACAGGTACTCAAAATGCTCGCGGCGAGCATGCAAATCCATAAAATACTACCCGCTTGCGCCAAGAGGCCTGGGGTGCCTTAAAATTCAGACTTAAGGAGAACTTTTTTGCCCTGAACGTCAAATAACGATATTCGCCGCTTCTTTTGGGACAAGTTTCTAAACCCATTGGCCCATCCTTTTGAAGGAAATTCAAGAGATTACGTTGATTCTAGGCATTAGTCCCACTGACAATGACAAACCTAGCTTTGTGCACATGATTTATGATCCAGAAATTCCTATTTCTTCATAAATTTGAAAAAATCCAGTGGCTACAAGCCCTATACTGCTTGTTTTCGCCGTGTGACATGCTGTAACTTACGTGTGTGACAGCCAAGAAACAAAAGGCATTCCTGGCATCGGTCAATATATACATGGAAACAATATCTCCAGCATCAAGGACACAAAATTTTGGGGTGGTTCGGCGAAAAGCGTCACGGGAAAGTGAAATTCTTTCAAGGACTGCCATATGATGGACCGGTGTTCACTAAAACGGTCATAACTTTTTCATTGGGAGTTAGTTTCAGACCCACAAATACTAAAAATGCTTGTGGCAAGCGTCCAAATCCATAAAATACTCCCCGCATGCGCCAGGAGGCCCGGGGTGCCTTGAAATTCGGCCTTTAGGAGGACTTTTTGGCCCTGAAAGTCAAATAACATCATTCACCGCTCCTTTTTGGACAAGTTTCTGAACCCATTGGCCCTTCCTTTTGAAGGAAATTCGAGAGATAATGTTGATTGAAGACATTAGTCGCCCTGTCAAGGAAAACATAGCTTTGTGCACGTGATTTATGATCCGGAAATTCCTATTTCTTCGTAAGTTCAAGAAAATCCAGCGGCTACAAGCCGTATACTCCTTGTTTTCATCGTGTGGCATGCTGTAACTTACATGTGTGACAGCCAAGAACCAAAGGGCATTCCAGGCATCGGTCAATATATACGTAGAAACAATATCTCGAGCATCGAGGACACAAAATTTGGGCCGGTTTGGCAAAAAGCGTCACTGGAAAGCGTCAAGGACTCCCATATAATGGGCCCATGTTCACTAAAACGGTCTTAACTTTGTCATCAGGAGTCCGTTTCGGATCCACAAATACTCAAAATGCTCACGACGAGCGTGCGAATACAGAAAATACTCCCCGCTTACGCCCGGAGGGCTGGGGTGCCTTCAAATTCAGCCTTAAGGACTTTTTGGCCCTGAAAGTGAAATAACATCATTAGCCGCTCCTTTTCGGACAAGTTTCCGAACCCATTGGCCCTTCCATTTGAAGGAAATTCGAGAGATTACATTGATTGAAGACATTTGTCCCCCTGGCAAGGACAAACGTAGCTTTGTCACATGATTTGTGATTCGGGAACTCCTATTTCTTTGTAAATTCAAGAAAATCCAGCGGCTACAAGCCTTATACTCCTTGTTTTCGCCGTGTGGCATGCTATAACTTACGTGTGTGACAGCCAAGAACCAAAGAGCATTCGTGGCATCAGTCAATATATATGTGGAAACAATATCTCCAGCATCGAGGACACAAAATTTCGGGGCGGTTCGGTGAAAAGCATCACGGGAAAGTGAAATTCTTTCAAGGACTACCATATAATGGACCGGTGTTCACTAAAACGGTCATAACTTTGTCATTCGGAGTCAGTTTCGGACCCACAAATAATCAAAATGAACGCGGCGAGCGTGCGAATCCAGAGAATACTCCCTGCTTGCACCAGGAGGCCCTAGGTGCATTCAAATTCGTCCTTAAGGAGGACGTTTTGGCCGTGAAAGCCAAATAACATCATTCGCCGCTTCATTTCGGCAAGTTTCTGAACCCATTGGCCCTTCCTTTTGAAGGAAATTCGAGAGATTACCTTGATTGTAGACATTAGTCCCCCTGACAAGGACAAACATAGCTTTGTGCACATGATTTGTGATCCAGAAATTCCTATTTCTTTGTAAATTAAAGAAAATCCAGCGGCTACAAGCCTTATACTCCTTGTTTTCGCCGTGTGGCATGCTGTAACTTATGTGTGTGATAGCCAAGAACCAAAGGGCATTTGATAGAGGCATAGGTGTCCCGTCTTTTGATGAGATGATGGTATCGCTTTGGTGGAAGTCAACTTTGATGATCTGACCACGAACGTGGGAGGACGTCGCACCTTAGCAGTAACTAAACCAACTCCGAGAGGTTATTGACAACGCCGGAGCACGATCAACCTGACCACGAAGGTCTATTTCCTGCAAGCAAATGAAGAACAAGCAAGAAACTAAGATTGCAATCTGGATAGCTTTATTGATCAAGGTGGGGTTCTGTGACGTCTTGGTCTGGTCATTCAACACAAACGAAGTACGCGAAGTTGCAGCAATGGCAAAATTTTAATATAAACAAAACCCAAAGTCTAAACGACGGCCTAAGGGTTGTATATATGGAGGAAGTGGGGGGAATTTCGTGGCCCTTGGAGGAGGGGTTCGAAACCAACCCTAACTCTTGTTTCCCCACACATACGGACTCTAAAAACAGCCTATACTCAAGTATTTCGAAATTACATGGGCCTGGCCCAATAATAAGATGACGCGGCACCTATAATAGCCTCTAGACAAAATTTATGAAGTGGCATCTTATATATGTCGTCCAAGGCTTCACGAACTTATTATGGTGGCTTCAAAGTCCTGAAATCATCACTTGTAACTCTGTTCTTGTTCCCCTTGCGCATGCCATCATCTCCATGCTTGATCTTGCTCCAATGATCATCCTTCTTGTCCAAGCTAGGCCCTTCATTTGTAAGCAATACAAATGTATCCAATTTAGACAACATCATATTCTCACGAACATTAGAATCATTACCAAGAAATGAAAGTACCTGGTAATTTAATTGGCGTGTGCGACCTCTAGAAATTGGTCCTGTATATGTATCAGTAGGGGTTGTGGGTATAACTTTGTTAGTGATGTCCTCATCATCCTCCCCTTCTTGAATTGAACTCATCCTCGATGGAAGCTCATCTTCCTCACCCAAGTAAGGCTTCAAATCTGCAATCTTACAGTGGGACTAACCCCAAAATCTGCAGGCAACTCATGTTTATATGAATTATCATTTATTTTTTTCTAACACCTTAAAAGGACCATCAGCACGTGGCATTAGCTTTGACTTGCGCAAATTAGGAAACATATCCTTACACAAATGTGACCAAACAATATCTCCAGGTGCAAAGACAACACATTTTCTACCCTTATCTCCAACAACTTTATATTTAGCATTCATGCGGTCAATATTTTCCTTAGTTAACTCATGCATTTTAAGATCAATTCAGCATGTTGTTTAGCATCAAAATTAACCTTCTCTGAATATGGAAGAGGCAACAAATCAATAGGTGCAGAAGGTAGGAAACCATACACAATTTCAAAAGGGCACATCTTAGTAGTAGAATTCAGCGACCGATTATAAGCAAATTCAATATGAGGCAAGCATTCTTCCCACATTTTCTTGTTATTCTTCAAAACAGCCCTAAGCATGGTAGACAATGTTCTATTGACTACTTCAGTTTTTCCATCAGTTTGGGGATGACATGTAGTACTAAATCAGTTTAGTCCCCAACTTAGCCCATAAACATCTCCAAAAGTGGCTAAGAAATTTAGTATCACGAACTGAAACAATAGTATTTGGCACACCATGCAAGCGAATAATTTCATGAAAGAACAAATCACCAACATTAACAGCTTCATCACTTTTATGACATGGTATAAAGTGTGCCATTTTCGAGAACCTATCCACGACAACAAATATGCTATCCCTCCCCTTCTTTGTTCGAGGTAAACCTAAAACAAAGTCCATAGATATATCCTCCCAAGGAACAGTAGGTACAGGCAAAGGCATATATAAACCATGAGGATTGAGTCATGACTTAGCTTTTTGACATGTAGTGCAGCGAGCAACAAAATGCTCAACATCCCGTCTCATCTTTGGCCAAAAGAAATGTGTAGCAAGTATATCCTCCGTCTTCTTCACGCCAAAGTGTCCCATTAATCCTCCTCCACGCACCTCCTGCAACAACAAAAGATGAACGGAGCTAGCTGGAATGCATAGCTTGTTAGCACGAAACACAAATCCATCGTTAACAACGTACTTGTTCCGAGTTCTCCCTTCCTTACAATTCTGCAATACATCTTTAAATTCAGCATCATGCACAAATTGATCTTTGGTGGTCTCCAAACCAAATATTTTAAAGTCAAGTTGTGAAAGCATAATATAACAACGAGACAATGCATCAGCAATAACATTTTCTTTACCCTTCTCGTGTTTAATGACATAAGGGAAAGTCTGAATGAATTCCACCCATTTAACATGTCTATGGTTCAGTTTTGCTTGACTTTTTCAAAGATTCATGATCAGAATATATAACAAATTCCTTCGGTCGTAAATAATGTTGCCATGTTTCTAAGGTCCAAACAAGAGCATATAATTCTTTATCATAAGTAGAATAGTTCAGACTAGGCCCACTCAATTTTTTCAGAAAAGTATGCAACATGTTTGCCATCTTGTAATAATACACCTGCTAATCCAATTCCACTAGAATCACATTCAAGCTCAAAAGTCTTATTAAAATCAGGAAGTTGGAGTAAAGGAGCATGTGTCAACTTATATTTCAATACCATGAAGGCTTCTTCCTGTGCGGTACCCCAAACAAAAGGCACATCCTTCTTTGTAAGCTCGTTGAGAGGTACAGCAGTGGTGCTGAAATCTCTCACAAAACGCCTATAGAAACCAGCGAGGCCAAGGAAACTCCTCACTTCTGTGACTGTTTTGGGCTGCGGCCAACTCTCAATAGCTTCAATCTTGGCTTTATCAACTTCAATTCCCTATGGAGTAACAACATAGCCAAGAAAAGATACTCGGTCGGTGCAAAAGGTGCACTTTCCAAGGTTACCAAACAAACGTGCATCACGTAGAGCAATAAAAATAGCACGTAAATGTTCCAAATGTTCCTCCAAAGATTTACTATAAATCAGTATATCATCAAAATAGACTACCACAAATCATCCATAGAAAGCACGTGAAACTTCGTTCATTAATCTCATGAAAGTACTAGGTGCATTAGTTAACCCAAAAGGCATGACTAACCACCCATATAAACCAAACTTAGTTTTAAATACAGTTTTCCATTCATCTCCTAATTTCATACAAATTTGATGGTATCCACTATGCAAATCAACATTGGAGAATATTGTATAGCCACTCAATTCGTCAAGCATATCATCTAGCCTAGGAATAGGATGACAATAACGAATAGTAATATTATTAATGCCTCTGCAATCAACACACATACGCGATGTACCATCCTTTTTCGGCACTAGAATAATAGGAACAACACAAGGACTAAGGGATTCGTGTATATAACCTTTGTCAAGCAGTTCTTGTACTTGACGCATAATCTCCTTCATCTCCTCTAGATTGGTACGGTATGGTGCACGGTTGGGTAATGATGCTCCGGGAATTAAGTCAATTTGATGCTCAATCCCTCGAATAGGTGGTAATCCCGATGGCACGTCTTGTGGAAAGACGTCAGCGAACTCCTGCAAAATGTTAGTAACAGCAGGAGGCAAAGAGGAAGGCATGTCCTCAAATGAAAATAATGCCTCTTTGCACACAAAAGCATAGCAAACAGATTTGCTGAAATCTAGATCATCAATATCAGATTTGGTGGCAAGTAAACATGCACTTTTCAATTTAATTTCAGAAGCAACACTAGATGGTTTATTATTAGGCTTCATTTGTTGCTCAAATTCTTTTGCCACAATCTGATTTTCACTCTTGTTGTGCTCTTGTTTTGCTTTATTAGCTCTATTAATATCATCTGTCAAAATGGAATCAGGAGTCATAGGAAGCAAAGTAATATGTTTATCCTTATGAACAAGAGTATGCTGATTGTTTCTATCATGGTGTACATATTTTTTATCAAATTGACATGGTCTACCAAGTACTAAGGAACATGCTTGCATGGGTACCACATCACAATCAACATAATCAGCATATGTAGAGATACTAAAATGCACAGGAACAGTACGTGTTACCTTAACCTTGCCGCCGTTATTGAACCATTGGATATAGTAAGGATGTGGATGTGGTCTTGTGGTGAGAGATAGCTTCTCCACCATGTACATGCTAGCCAAGTTGTTGCAGCTCCCTCCATCTACGATGACGCAAACAGAACGTTCCTTCACAACTCCCTTTGTATGGAACAAATTATGCCTCTGATTTTGCTCTTCTTGTGTGACCTGCACACTCAAAACACGTTGAGCAACTAAACATTCATACCTGTCAGCGTCTTCAGGAGCCATGTATTGCGTCTCATTTTCAGAATCATCTCCATCGTGTTCTTCATGTGTAATAAGAGCCAAAGTCTCCTCATCATAGTCACTAGCGGACTCATAACCACCATCCTCGGTAGCAATCATCACACACTGAGATTTGCATTCTCTTGCATAATGAACTCTTCCCTTACAGCGACGACAAATAATATCACTTGTGTGCCCTGTTGATGCCATGGAAGAAGAAGAGCTCTATATAGGCCCGACAGGTGTGCTCTTGGTAGATAGTGGTGGTTGTGCCTGCTTTCTTGTATCATGACTAGAGGTGGCAGCTGATGAGGTGTCGATGCAGTAGAATGTGTGGAAGTAGAGGATGCACGCGGTGTCCATGAGGAAGGTTGACCTGCAGAATAGTTAGTTCGTGCCAATGCGTGTCGATCCTGCACTTCACGTTCAACTTTACAAGCAAGATGGAGTAAACCAGTGATATTGTTATACTCCTTATACTCTAGAATGGTCTGAATCTCTCTATTTAATCGACCCATAAAACATGCAAGCATAGCTTCATTATCCTCAACAATACCACATCTAATCATGCCAGTTTGTAACTCCTGATAATATTCCTCTACAAAAATTTTTCCTTGTCTTAAATGCTGCAATTTTTGAAGTAATTCACGTTGACAATATGGTGGAACCAACGGGTACGCATAGCAGTTTTCAAAGCAGCCCAAGTAGTTGGAATATTATTCGGATATAATCTACGATGTTCAGACCACCAAGCAAAACTAGTGAAAGCACAAAGTGCAGCAGCAACACGTCTCTCCTCGGGATATTCTAAACATGTAAAACGTTGTTCGGTTTCTAACTCCCAAGTAAGATATATATCAGGAACGTATCTACCCTGAAATAGTGGAATATTCAATTTCAGTTTAGGGAGATGGTCATGATCTCGTACCTGAGGGGGAGCCCTACCATTGCGATTATTTGCATGTGGACGACCTGGTGGTTGTGGTGCTGGTGGTTGCACATAGTTCTGATTTTGATCAACCTCATCCTCGTAATCTCCTGCATAATCATCCTCCTCATCAGCAGTAGCAGGAGCCATAGAAGTATCAACAGCGGCACCAATAGTTTGGCCAGGCTCAAGAGGGACATGGCTCGCTCGACGGAGGGCTGTTTTGCGACATGGAGGTAGTCGTCGTTGTTGTTGTTGTTGTCGCAGAGCTATGGCAGGTGCAGCCAGTGGTGGTTGTGGAAGACGCGCAAGCAGTTCATCAAATTTGTTATCGAGCTTTGTTTTGAACGTCTTCTCAAAGCCAGTTATCTTATCCATGGCCTCTTCAAAATTGTTCAGCACATCTTGCACTTGTTCAGTCATCATATTCTGAAATTTATCATGCAACGCCCACGGATGGGGCCTCCCTCTCATGCATAGGAAGGCGTGCCCGGCGCCCTCCTCAGGCTGGGCTCGAGGGCTCTCTTCTGGAGGGCCTCGGACTTAGCCAACGTCACGAGGGAGGCGCTCTGGCACCACATGGAGGCATGCTTCACTGCATGCTTCCCTCACAAGGGCACTAGGCATAGGGTGCCAGGTGCTCAAGAGTTCATCACCATGATTGATAGAGGCTAAGGTGTCCCGATGTTTCGATGAGATGGTGGCTATCGTTTTCTGTGGGAGTCGACCTTGACGATCCGACTACGAACGTGCGAGACGTCGCGCCTTAGCAATCGCTAAACCAACTTCCGAGGGTTATTGACCACGCCGGAGCACGATCAACCTGACCACGAGGGTCTGTTTCCTGCAAGCAAACGAAGAACAAGCAAGAAACTGAGATTGCAATCAGGATATTGCGAATATAAGATGAAAGCTTTATTGATCAAGGTGGGGTTCTGTGACGTCTTGGTCTGGTCGTTGGACACAAACGAAGTACGCGAAGTTGCAGCTATGGCGAACTTTTAATCTAAACAAAACCCAAAGTCTAAACGATGCCCTAAGGGCTGTATATATGGAGGAAGAGGGGGGAATTTCGTGGCCCTTGAGGGTGGGGTCCGAAACCAACCCTAACTCTTGTTTCCCCACACATACGGACTCTAAAAATAGCCTATACTTAAGTATTTCGAAATTACATGGGCCTGGCCCATTAATAAGGTGACGCAGCACCTAGAATAGCCTATGGACGAATATTATGAAGTGGCATCTTGTATATTTCGTCCAAGGCTTCATGCACTCCTTATGGCGGCTTCAAAGTCCTGAAATCATCACTTGTGACTCCGTTCTTGATCCCCTTGCGCATGCCATCAACTCCATGCGTGTTCTTGCTCCAATGTTCATCCTTCTCCAAGCTAGGCCCTTCATTTGTAAGCAAAACAAATGTATCCAATTTAGGCAGCATCATAATCTCATGAACATTAGAATCATTACCAAGAAACGAAAGTACCTGGTAATTTAATTGGCATGCGCGAGCTCCAGTAATTGGTCCAGTATATGTAACAGTAGGGGCTGTGGGTGTAACAATGGTTTTGATGTCCTCATCATCCTCCCCTTCTTGAAATGAAGTCGTCCTCGACGGAAGCGCATCTTCCTCACCCAAATAAGGCTTCAAATCTGCAATGTTAAAAGTGGGACTAACCCCAAAATCTACAGGTAGCTCAAGTTTATATGCATTATTATTTATTTTCTCTAACACCTTAAAAGGACCATCAGTGCGTGGCATTAGCTTTGATTTGCGCAGATTAGGAAATCTATCTTTATGCAAATGTAACCAAACAAGATCTCCAGGCGCGAACACAACATGTTTTCTACCCTTATCTCCAGCAAGTTTATATTTAGCATTCATACGCTCAAAGTTTTCCTTAGTTAACTCATGCATTTTTAAAATCAATTCAGAACGTTCTTTAGCATCAAAATTAACCTTCTCTGAAGATGGAAGAGGCAACAAATCAATAGGTGCACGAGGTAGGAAACCATACACAATTTCAAAAGGGCACATCTTAGTAGTAGAATGCAATGAGCGATTATAAGCAAATTCAATATGAGGCAAGCATTCTTCCCACATTTTCTTGTTATTCTTCAAAACAGCCCTAAGCATAGTAGACAATGTTCTATTGACTACTTCAGTTTATCCATCAGTTTGGGGGTGACAAGTAGTACTAAAAAGCAGCTTAGTCCCCAACTTAGCCCATAAACATCTCCAAAAGTGGCTAAGAAATTTAGTATCACGATCTGAAACAATAGTATTTGGCACACCATGTAAGCGAATAATTTCACGAAAGAACAAATCAGCAACATTAACAGCATCATCGCTTTTATGACATGGTATAAAGTGTGCCATTTTCGAGAACCTATCCACGACAACAAATATGCTATCCCTCCCCTTCTTTGTTCGAGGTAAACCTAAAACAAAGTCCATAGATATATCCTCCCAAGGAACACTAGGTACTGGCAAAGGCATATATAAACCATGAGGATTGAGTCGTGACTTAGCTCTTTGACATGTAGTGCAGCGAGCAACAAAACGCTCAACATCCCGTCTCATCTTTGGCCAAAAGAAATGTGTAGCAAGTATATCCTCCGTCTTCTTGACGCCAAAGTGTCCCATTAATCCTCCTCCATGCGCCTCCTGCAACAACAAAAGACGAACGGAGCTAGCTGGAATGCATAGCTTGTTAGCACGAAACACAAATCCATCGTTAAGAACGAACTTGTTCCAAGTTCTCCCTTCCTTACAATTCTGCAATACATCTTTAAATTCAGCATCATGAACATATTGATCTTTGATGGTCTCCAAACCAAATATTTTAAAGTCAAGTTGTGAAAGCATAGTATAACGACAAGACAAGGCATCAGCAATAACATTTTCTTTACCCTTCTTGTGTTTAATGACATAAGGGAAAGTCTCAATGAATTCAACCCATTTAGCATGTCTACGGTTCAGTTTTGCTTGACTTTTAATGTGTTTCAAAGATTCATGATGAGAATGTATAACAAATTCCTTGGGCCATAAATAATGTTGCCATGTTTCTAAGGTCCGAACAAGAGCATATAATTCTTTATCATAAGTAGAATAGTTCAGACTAGGCCCACTCAATTTTTCAGAAAAGTATGCAACAGGTTTTCCATCTTGTAATAACACACCTCCTAATCCAATTCCACTAGCATCACATTCAAGCTCAAAAGTCTTATTGAAATTAGGAAGTTGGAGTAAAGGAGCATGTGTCAACTTATCTTTCAAAACCGTGAACGCTTCTTCCTGTGCGGTACCCCAAACAAAAGGCACATCCTTCTTTGTAAGCTCGTTGAGAGGTGCAGCAATGGTGCTGAAATCTCTCACAAAACGCCTATAGAAACCAGCGAGGCCAAGGAAACTCCTCACTTGTGTGACCGTTTTGGGCTGCGGCCAACTCTCAATAGCTTCAATCTTGGCTTTATCAACTTCAATTCCCTGTGGAGTAACAACATAGCCAAGAAAAGATACTCGGTCGGTGCAAAAGGTGCACTTTCCAAGGTTTCCAAACAAACGTGCATCACGTAGAGCAATAAAAACAGCACGTAAATGTTCCAAATGTTCCTCCAAAGATTTGCTATAAATCAATATGTCATCAAAGTAAACTACCACAAATCGTCCAATGAAAGCACGTAAAACTTCGTTCATTAACCTCATGAAAGTACTAGGTGCATTAGTTAATCCAAAAGGCATGACTAACCACTCATATAATCCAAACTTAGTTTTAAATGTTGTTTTCCATTCATCACCCAATTTCATACGAATTTGATGGTATCCACTACGCAAATCAACTTTGGAGAATATTGTAGAGCCACTCAATTCATCAAGCATATCATCTAGCCTAGGAATAGGATGACGATAACGAATAGTAATATTATTAATACCTCTACAATCAACGCACATACGCGACGTACCATCCTTTTTCGGCACTAAAATGATAGGAACAGCACAAGGACTAAGGGATTCGCGTATATAACCTTTGTCGAGCAGTTCTTGTACTTGACGCATAATCTCCTTCATCTCCTCTGGATTGGTACGGTATGGTGCACGGTTGGGTAGCGAAGCACCGGGAATTAAGTCAATTTGATGCTCAATCCCTCGAATAGGTGGTAATCCCGGTGGCACGTCTTGTGGAAAGACGTCAGCGAACTCCTGCAAAATGTTAGTGACAGCAGGGGGCAAAGAGGAAGGCACGTCCTCGAATGAAAATAATGCCTCTTTGCACACAAAAGCATAGCAAACAGATTTGCTGAAATCTAGCTCATCAATATCAGATTTGGTGGCAAGTAAACATGCACTTTTCAATTTAATTTCAGAAACAACAGTAGATGGTTTATTATTAGGCTTCATTTGGTGCTCAAATTCTTTTGCCACAATCTGATTTTCACTCTTATTTGTCTCCTGTTTTGCTTTATTAGCTCTATTAATATCGTCTTTCAAAATGGAATCAGGAGTCATAGGAAGCAAAGTAATATTTTTATCGTTATGAACAAGAGTATACTGATTGTTTCTACCATGGTGTACAGAATTTTTATCAAATTGCCATGGTCTACCAAGTAATAAGGAACATGCTTGCATAGGTACCACATCACAATCAACATAATCAGCATATGTAGAGATACTAAAATGCACACGAACAGTACGTGTTACCTTAACCTTGCCGCTGTTGTTGAACCATTGGATGTAGTAAGGATGTGGATGTGGTCTTGTGGTGAGAGATAGCTTCTCCACCATCTCCATGCTAGCCAAGTTATTGCAGCTCCCTCCATCTATGATCACGCGAACAGAACGTTCCTTCACAACTCCCTTTGTATGGAACAAATTATGCCTCTGATTTTTCTCAGCTTGTGTAACCTGCACACTCAAAACACGTTGAGCAACTAAACATTCATACCTGTCAGCATCTTCAGGAGCCATGTATTGCGTCTCATGATCAGAATCGTCTCCACCGTGTTCGTCACGTGTAATAAGAGCCAAAGTTTCCTCATCATAGTCACTAGTGGACTCATACCCACCATCCTCAGTAACAATCATCACACGCTTAGATGGGCATTCTCTCACATAATGACCTCCACCCTTGCAACGTCGACAAATAATATCATGTGTTTTCCCTGTTGATGCCATGGATGAAGAAGAGCTCTTTGCAGGCCCAGAAGGTGTGCTCTTGGCAGATAGTGGTGATTGTGCCTGCTTTATTGTATCACGGTTGGAGGTGGTAGCCGACGGAGGCGCCGGTGTAGCAGAACGTGTGGAAGTAGATGATGCATGTGGTGTCCATGATGAAGGTCGACCTGCAGAAAAGTTAGTCCGCGCCAATGCCTGTCGATCCTGCACTTCACGTTCAGCTTTACAAGCAAGATGGAATAAACGAGTGATATTAGTATACTCCTTATACTCTAGAATCGTCTGAATCTCTCTATTTAATCCACCCATAAAACGTGCAAGCATAGCTTCATTCTCCTCAACAATACCACATCTAATCATGCCAGTTTGTAATTCCTGATAATATTCTTCTACAGAAATTTTTTCCCTGTCTTAAGCACTGCAATTTTTTAAGTAATTCACGTTTATAATATGGTGGAACCCAACGAGTACGCATAGCAGTTTTCAAAGCAGCCCAAGTAGCCGGAATAGGATATAATCTACAATGCTCAGACCACCAAACACATGCAAAACTAGTGAAAGCACAAACAGCAGCAGGAACACGTCTCTCCTCGGGATATTGTAAACATGTAAATCGTTGTTCAGTTTCTAACTCCCAAGTAAGATATATATCAGGAACATATCTACCCTCAAATGGTGGAATATTCAATTTTAGTTTAGGGAGATGGTCATGATCTCGTACCTGAGGGTGAGCCCTACCATTGCCATTATTTGCATGTGGACGACCTGGTGGTTGCTGTGCTGTTGGTGGCACGTAGTTCTGATTTTGATCAACCTCATCCTCATAATCTCCCACATAAGCATCCTCCTCCACATCAGCAGTAGGAGCCACAGAAGTATCAACAGCAGCACCAGCAGTTTGGCCCGACTGAAGAGGGACACGGCTCGCTCGGCGGAGGGCTGTTTCCCGACGTGGAGGTAGTCGGTGTTGTTGCTATTGTTGCAGAGGTGCGGCAGGAGCAGCCGGTGGTGGTGGTGGAAAACGCGAAAGCAATTCAGCAAACTTGTTATCGAGCTTTGTTTCAAACGTCTTCTCCATGCCATCTATCTTCTCCATGGCCTCTTCAAATCTTTTTATCACATCTTGCACCTGTCCATTCATCATTTGCTGAAACGTATCATGAAGCTCCTTGTTCGTCAAGTTCTCCCAGTCAGTCTCGTCGGCTTGTGATCCTAGCATGGTTAGCAGCAATAGAAACACAAGAATATGATCCTACAGACTACTAACAAGTGGTGGTGGTGGCGGGTGTCACAAATCCGTCAAGCAAATCTCAAATTCTTACCAGTTCTTACCCAGCAGCAGGCGGTGATCGGCAACCGTTGTAGTCAAAAACTCTCAAAAGCTTGGATAGAGCGATTGCCAGGGAGAGTCAAACGCACGACGTAGATGTATGTGGAGCTGGGAAGGCTTATAGTATGGTAGCAAAAAGGGTCAGCAATAATCAATTCAGAGATGCAAAGTTGAATAAACGCTCAACGACGGTACTGTGCTGGTCCTAGGCTAGACCGTGCTAGAGACGCGAGCCTAGAACACTAACAAAATCACGGCGCTGCACGTAAATAAGGGAAAAGCACACTCTGGAACTTTTTTTCGCTCTTTTTTTTGCGCTCCTTTTTTTTGCGCTCCTTTTTTTTTGCGAAAAATCACTATAATGGCGAGTGTCTCAAAACTCTTCCCTCGTCAAACTAATAGGATGGGCACGAAAAAAAATTCATTTTTTTTTGGAAATCAGGGCAGCGACGACGAAAAAGTGCGACAAAAAATCACTATGATGGCACGTGGCTCAAAAGACTCACAAAAGCCTAAAAATAGGATAGGGAAAAAAAATTGCCCGTGAAAATTTTGGCCTAAAAACTGCCCGGGGGTCTCCAGACTCTTTTTTTTTCGAGACCTACGCAGGCAAGGAAACACGAATCGGAATTTAGATTGATCTCAAGAACAAACCTAATATGAGAAGAACTCGGATTGGTGGTGGATATATGGTTGTGGTGTATGGCAGCGGTGGTGGTATATGGTAGCGGTGGTGGTATATGGATAGAGATTGGTGGTGGTATATGGATACGGATTGGTAGTGGTATATGGATATGGATTCAGAGCGGTGGCGGATAAGAAAAAGTGGTAGATGGGCGATGATGATGGTGCGGCGGCGGCGTGACAACTTATGACCAGAACTCGAAACTCTAAAAGACTAGACTCTAAGACCAGCAACTTGACACGACGATGCAACCGCAAATTCAACAAAGCAAAAACCCTAAAAAGATTATGCAAAGGCTCAGATTGGTTCGGATATGATGAACTAACCCTAATTTTTTTGTGTGGCTTTTTTTTCGTGGACTGTAGGTATGAAGAACAGACTCGATCTAATCTACGAAAAACTGTAAAAATCTCACCGAGCAACCTGGAAATCTGATACCACTTGATAGAGGCTAAGGTGTCCCGATGTTTCGATGAGATGGTGGCTATCGTTTTCTGTGGGAGTCGACCTTGACGATCCGACTACGAACGTGCGAGACGTCGCGCCTTAGCAATCGCTAAACCAACTTCCGAGGGTTATTGACCACGCCGGAGCACGATCAACCTGACCACGAGGGTCTGTTTCCTGTGAACAAACGAAGAACAAGCAAGAAACTGAGATTGCAATCGGGATATTGCGAATATAAGATGAAAGCTTTATTGATCAAGGTGGGGTTCTGTGACGTCTTGGTCTGGTCGTTGGACACAAACGAAGTACGCGAAGTTGCAGCTATGGCGAACTTTTAATCTAAACAAAACCCAAAGTCTAAACGATGCCCTAAGGGCTGTATATATGGAGGAAGAGGGGGGAATTTCGTGGCCCTTGAGGGTGGGGTCCGAAACCAACCCTAACTCTTGTTTCCCCACACATACGGACTCTAAAAATAGCCTATACTTAAGTATTTCGAAATTACATGGGCCTGGCCCATTAATAAGGTGACGCAGCACCTAGAATAGCCTATGGACGAATATTATGAAGTGGCATATTGTATATTTCGTCCAAGGCTTCATGCACTCCTTATGGCGGCTTCAAAGTCCTGAAATCATCACTTGTGACTCCGTTCTTGATCCCCTTGCGCATGCCATCAACTCCATGCGTGTTCTTGCTCCAATGTTCATCCTTCTCCAAGCTAGGCCCTTCATTTGTAAGCAAAACAAATGTATCCAATTTAGGCAGCATCATAATCTCATGAACATTAGAATCATTACCAAGAAACGAAAGTACCTGGTAATTTAATTGGCGTGCGCGAGCTATAGTAATTGGTCCACTATATGTAACAGTAGGGGATGTGGGTGTAACAATGGTATTGATGTCCTCATCAATGATGACCAAGGAGCTTCAAGAGGCGAGAGCCATGCGTGGCGACCATCACCTATCACCTGGTGCGGCCCCTTGTCCTAGTGAAGACAACGAGTTGCGCGTGTGCGTCAACATCCCTGGGCTCAACAGGGCCGCAGCTCAGGAGCACTTCTGGCCTTCGCGCACTGGTCGGTGTGAGGGCCCACCTCATAGCTATGTTTGCATACCTTTTGGCTTGCCGAACGCGGCTGCCGCCTTCCAGCGTCGCCCGCGAAGCATCGTGGCTGCTCAGGAGGCCAGGTACCACGCGGTCCTGGCGGAAGCAGCAGTGGTTCGTCATGAACCTCTCGAGCCTCCAGAGCCTCTCGAGGTTCAAGACCAAGGCGGCTCGTGGGGAGCAATCTCTTCAGGGTGCATCTTGAGCTACCCCAGCATCTCTTCAGCAACGACACCAGGTGACATTTTCCAGTTTATTCAGTTGGGGAGCCCCTCGGGATGCATTATCCCCAAGTCGCATGGGCCTGTCCCTGCGGCGCCTATCCTTTTTTACATCTTTAGTTTACCTTGTTGGGGGCGCCCCTCGGGCTGTATCATCCCCAGGCCGCATAGGGTCCGTCCCTGCGAGATGTATCATTCTTGCATCTATCTGGACTAGCTTTATATTCTCCCATTAGATGATTTATGTTATCACCTACCTTCCTGACGCCCTTCGTGGCTCCCCGCGTTGCTGACCAGCCTCTCGCTCATCCCGCAACGGGGGTTTCACATGCTGGCATAGCGCTTGTGCTCGGGTCCGTCCCTGCAACGCTGATAAACCTGTGCAATTGAGCTTTGGCTCGCGGCCCGCTCCGCACACGTCACCTCACCAGATCCTCAGTGCCTTCATCTTCTTGCGGAAAGAACAGTGGTAGGACATCAAATGTGATTACGAGTTATGCTCTCCCCTCGAACTAACCCGTGGGCTCCAGGGCTCAACTACAGGCGGCCTCGTCGGCCGCCCATTTTTACATGATTCGCTTGCATGTTAAAGGGTGGACTCCTGAGCATCACGCCTTAGGAGGCCTTACTGACTCTCCAGCCCTCACCCCCTGGCCTTGACCACGGCATCGCGACCTGGCATACCAGCGGTGGCTGAGCCTCGTTCGAGGGTCAGGACCGAGGACGCAGAGCATTCATATGAGCGAGGAAAGGGGAGACCGGTGTGGCCCTACCTAGTAGCATCACCGCTAAAGCACGAGTCGGGCATTGTGCAATGAACCACCTCAGGGTTGCCAAAAGATAAGTCACACATGCGTAATAAAGTGAATCTCTCTGCCTGAAGCCCTCCGCTCTTATAAGCTCACCTCGGCAGTGTTGCTTTCCTTTTCGGCCTCCAGGGAGCTGCTTGCACACCAAACGGGACCTCATGAGCATCGCACCTCGGGAGCTCTTACCGGACCTCGGGGCGCTCACCTCCTGGCCTTGACCACGACATTGCGACCTGGCATACCAGCAACAGCTGGAGCCTACTGATACAACACCAACGTATCTATAATTTTTGATTGTTCCATGCTATTATATTATCTGTTTTGGATGTTTAATGGGCTTTAATATGCACTTTATACTATTTTTGGGACTAACCTATTAACCGAAGGCCCAATGCAAATTGTTGTTTTTTACCTATTTCAGTGTTTCGCAGAAAAGGAATATCAAACAAAATCCAAACAGAACGAAACCTTCGCGAGGATCTTTTTTGGAACAAATGCAATCCAGGAGACTTGGATTGGAGGTCAAGGAAGCAACGAGGTGGCCACGAGGTAGGGCGGCGCGCCCCCCACCCTCGTGCCCCCTCCCCCCCCCCCCCCCCCCCCCGAGCTCCACCGACCTACTTCTTTCGCCTATATATACTCTTATACCCTAAAAACATCCAGGGAGACATGAAACCACTTTTCCACTGTCGCAACCTTCTGTACCCGTGAGATCCCATCTGGGGACCATTTTCGGCGATCTTCCGGAGGGGGATTCGATCATGGAGGGCTTCTATATCAACACCATAGCCTCTCCGATGATGTGTGGGTAGTTTACCACAGACCTTCGGGTCCATAGGTATTAGCTAGATGGCTTCTTCTCTCTCTTTGGTTCTCAATACAAAGTTCTCCTCGATGTTCTTGGAGATCTATTCGATGTAATACTTTTTGCGGTGTGTTTGCCGAGATCCGATGAATTGTGGGTTTATGATCAAGTTTAACTATGAATAATATTTGATTCTTCTCTGAATTCTTATATGCATGATTTGATATCTTTGCAAGTATCTTCGAATTATCAGTTTGGTTTGGCCTACTAGATTGATATTTCTTGCTATGGGAGAAGTGCTTAGCTTTGGGTTCAATCTTGCGGTGCTCGATCCCAGTGACAGAAAGGGAACCGACACGTATTGTATTGTTGCCATCGAGGATAAAAAGATGGGGTTTATATCATATTGCTTGATTTTATCCCTCTACATCATGTCATCTTGCCTAATGCATACTCTGTTCTTATGAACTTAATACTCTATATGCATGCTGGATAGCGGTGATGTGTGGAGTAATAGTAGTAGATGCAGAATCGTTTCGGTCTACTTAACACAGACGTGATGCCTATGTTTATGATCATGCCTAGATATTCTCATAACTATGCACTTTTCTATCAATTGCTTGGCAGTAATTTGTTCACCCACCGTAATTTATGCTATCTTGAGAGAAGCCACTAGTGAAACATATGGCCCCCAGGTCTACTTTACATCATATAAGTTTCGGATCTATAATTCTAGTTTACTATTTATTTTGCAATCTTTACTTTCCAATCTATACAACAAAAATACCAAAAATATTTATCTTATTATCTTTATCAGATCTCACTTTTGCAAGTGGCCGTGAAGGGATTGACAACCCCTTTATCATGTTGGTTGCAAGGTTCTTATTTGTTTGTGCAGGTACTAGGAGACTTGCGTGTAGTCTCCTACTGGATTGATACCTTGGTTCTCAAAAACTGAGGGAAATACTTACGCTACTTTGCTGCATCACCCTTTCCTCTTCAAGGGAAAACCAACGCATGCTCAAGAGGTAGCAAGAAGGATTTCTGGCGCCGTTGCCAGGGAGACCTATGCCAAGTCAAGACATACCAAGTACCCATCACAAACACTTATCCCTCGCATTACATTATTTGTCATTCGCCTCTCGTTTTCCTCTCCCCCACTTCACCTTTGCCGTTTTATTCGCCCTTTTTCTGTTCGTCTCTTTTCGCTTGCCTCTTGTGTTCTTGTGCGTTAGATCGTCTATTTTGCCCTCATGGATAGTTCTCCTATCATTGTTAACACTCCCGATAATGAAGTTCTTAATTTTAAACAAAGGGAGGGAGAAAACCTAAAAGATGCTTGGTATAGAATTTGCAATGCTCAAAATAGATCTATTAAATGGCAATCTACTTCCGTTCTTCTTTGCAATTTTTACATAGGCATCACTCCTTGGTATAGATATGTTCTTGACACCATCACCGGAGGGAATTTCTTGGGAAGCCATACTTTTGATTCTTATAATGCTATGATAGATTTGTTAGGCCCACCACCTCTTTTGGTCAATGGAACTATTTTAACTTTGGAACATGTGATGCAAAGGCTTGATATTATTGAAAATAAAATTACCACTGTAGAGTTAATTGAAAATTTGGATAAAAAGATCCACAACCAAATTACTCAATATGGATCTAAGGTAGGAGTTACTCTGAAAAATCTTAAGGAAAAGGAACCCATAGTCAATGAAAAGATAGATCAAGATTCCACTAGAATTGGTAAACTCGAAGAAATTATTACCAACTTGGGGTCCGCTTTTTCTTCTGTTAAAAACACCTCAAATCCCCCTCCTACCAAAGTTGCCAAATTTATCTATGTTCCTAAAAATAAGGGTGAATCTTCTAGTAAGAAAAATGAAGATATCAAGTCAATGAGTGTTCACCCCAACTTTTTAGATATCATTAAGGAACCTTTTGCTACAAATGAATTTCTTGATTTCCTACCTAGGAGTTTGATAATTTGCAAAAAAAAGAACCTCCTAAGGGTTATAAGTGTTCAATTGAATAATTGCCTACCAAAGATGACAATACCAAGATCTATCCTTACCTTTATCCCTAGCTAGGGGCGTTAAACGATAGCGCTTGTTGGGAGGCAACCCAATTTTATTTTTGTTCCTTGCTTTTTGTTCCTGTTTACTAATAAGTAAATCATCTATACTCTGTTATGATTGTTTTTGTGTGTGTCTTAATTAGTGTTTGTGCCAAGTAAAGCCTTTAGGAACTTCTTGGATGATTGTTGTTTGATCTTTCTGAAAAAACTGAAAGTATGTGCTCACGAGAATAATTTTAATTTTTTACCAGAGAGCGATAAAATACCAATTCCAACTGTAGTAGATCAATATACAAATTATTTAGGACTTCCTAATTTATCAGGATTTTTGGAGTTACATAAGTATTCTAAACCTACAGATTACTACAGACTGTTCTGTTTTTGACAGATTCTGTTTTTCGTGTGTTGTTTGCTTATTTTGATGAATCTATGGCTAGTATCGGGGGGTATGAACCATAGAGAAGTTGAAATACAGTAGGTTTAACACCAATATAAATAAAGAATGAGTTCATTATAGTACCTTAAGGTGGTGATTTGTTTTCATATACTAACGGAGCTCATGAGATTTTTTCTGTTGAGTTTTGTGTTGTGAAGTTTTCAAGTTTTTGGGTAAAAGATTTGATGGATTTTGGAACAAAGAGTGGCAAGAGCCTAAGCTTGGGGATTCCCAAGGCACCCCAAGGTAAAATACAAGGACAACCAAAAGCCTAAGCTTGGGGATGCCCTGGAAGGCATCCCCTCTTTCGTCTTCATCTATTGGTAACTTTACTTGAGGCTATATTTTTATTCACCACATGATATGTGTTTTTCTTGGAGCATCTTGTATGATTTGAGTCTTTTCTTTTTACTTTACCACAATCATCCTTGATGTACACACCTTTTGGAGATACACACGTGAATCGGAATTTATTAGAATACTCTAGTGATTTACTTATATCTTTTTAGAGCATGGTGGTGGTTTTATTTTATAGAAATTATTGATCTCTCATGCTTCACTTAAATTATTTTGAGAGTCTTTTAGAACATCATGGTAATTTGCTTTGGCTATAAAATTAGTCCTAATATGATAGGCATCCAGGATGGGTATAATAAAAACTTTCATATAGAGTGGATTAAATATTATGAGAAGTTTGATATTTGATAGTTGTTTTGAGATATAAAGGTGGTAATATTAGAGTTGTGCAAGTTAAGTAATTGTGGAATTGATAAATACTTGTGTTGAAGTTGGCATGTCCCATAGCATACACGTATGGTAAACGTTGTGCGACAAATTTGAAGCATGAGGTGTTCTTTGATTGCTTTCCTTATGAGTGGCGGTCGGGGACGAGCGATGGTCTTTTCCTACCAATATATCCCCCTAGGAGCATGCGCATAGTGCTTGGTTTTGATGACTTGTAGATTTTTGCAATAATTATGTGAGTTATTTATGACTAATGTTGACTCCATGGATTATACGCACTCTCACCCTTCCATCATTGCCCTCTTCGGTACCGTGCATTGCCCTTTCTCACCTCGAGAGTTGGTGCAAACTTCGCTGGTGCATCCAAACCCCGTGATATGATACGCTCTATCACACATAAGCCTCCTTATATCTTCCTCAAAACAGCCACCATACCTACCAATTATAGCATTTCCATAGCCATTCCGAGATATATTGCCATGCAACTTTCCACCGTTTCGTTTATTATGACACTGTAACACCCCGGATGTAACTTTCCCAATTTGTACTCCAACTCTTGCCGTTTCCGGCATTAAGTTATATTTATTTCCTCGGGTTCGGGTTTTTGTCTCCGTGTGTTGTTGTCATTGTCATGCATCTCATATCATGTCATCATGTGCATTGCATTTGCATATGTGTTCGTCTCATGCATTCGAGCATTTTCCCCGTTGTCCGTTTTGCATTCCGGCACTTCGTTCTCCTCCGATGGTAATTTCTAGCTTTCTTTCGTGTGTGGGGATTAAACATTTCCGGATTGGACCGAGACTTGCCAAGCGGCCTTGGTATACTACCGGTAGACCGCCGGTCAAGTTTCGTATCATTTGGACTTCGTTTGATACTCCAACGGTTAACCGAGGGACCGAAAAGGCCTCGTGTGTGTTGCAGCCCAACACCCCTCCAATTTGGCCCAAAACCCACCAAACTCTGCTCCATGTCCTAGAGCGTTCGATCACGATCGCGTGGCCGAAAACCGCACCTCATTTGGACTCTCCTAGCTCCACTTATGCCTATATATACACCCCCCTCCGAAATTTGCGGATCCTCTCCCCCCTAACCCTAAATTTCGGATCGCCGCCGCCGCCGGACAAAGTCCGCCGGGCCGGACATTGTCCGACCCGCACCGCGCCGCCATGTCAGCCGCAAGCCCCACTTCGCCGCCTCTCCTCCGCGCGGCCCGGCGAGCCCGCGGGAGGCCCGCTCAAGCCGCCACCGGGCCAGATCCGCCCGCGCCGCCCCGCGGCTTCTTCCCCGTCGCCGATCCGCTCCCGCCGCCGCCCTTCGCCGCCATCGCCGCCTCCGGCCGACCCAGCCGCCGCCTCCGCCGGCCGTCGCCTCGTCCGTCCGCCGCGCGCCGGACGCCGCCGACCCCGCCGCCCGGTCTCCCCTCGTCGCCGGAGTCCCGCACCGCCGCCCCTTCACTCGGATCAAGCCGCCGGCCTCCTCCCCCGTCGTCGCTGGTGAATAGGAGCACGAAGCTCCGGCGAGCTCAAGATCCAGCCTCGATTCGCGCGCCCGCGAGGAACCCTAGATCTGGGTTGACTTTTCCCCTCTCCCCCTAATTTTTATGCTAACTTTGACCGGCTATATCTCCGCATCCCTAGCTCCGATTTGGACATATAGTATATCAAAATGTTGGCCTCGACGAGTACATCATTTCATTCCATTGCATCATTTTCATTTGAGTTCATCTTGATGCCCGAAATGCTATTAGAAGGAGGCTTCGTGAGTTAATTGTCAGATCTGCTAGTTCATCTTAGACTTTTGTCATTTTTGCCATGATTATTGTGTGCATGATATGCCTGTGAGTCCTACATATGTTTTGTTAAGCATCTTGTTATCTTTCCATAGGTGCAACCCATGCATTTTTAGGATGTGTGTGGTGACTTGTGCAAGCTTGCAAAGTGAGGCACCCGGTAAATCTGTTTTCAGGGACAGTAGTTTTCACAAAGTCTGGGATTATTTAGTTCATGATGCCATATGTTCTTGCTGTATCCTAGTGATCCGTGCCTCTTTTGAGGATGATCAGTAAGGGAGTTTTGTTAAACTTGTAGTGCTCTATCCATCCATGTCTTTGTTTGAAATTATGGAGCACCCTAGCTTGAGTCAATCGAGCTCAACTTTTGCTTCGTGGTGAATCTGGGCAGATCGTCAACTTGTTTGTGATTTTGCCGATGTTATTGTAGTTGATACGTGCATGCTATGCCATTGTTCTTGCCATGTCTAGCTTGTATTTTGTGCCTTCCTTATGGGTGTATTCTTGTCTTTCCAGTACTTGCACCGTAGTGAGTGCATCGAGCTCCTAAACATGCCTTCGTGAGTTATGTTTCAGCAAGTCCCAGTTTTCACTAAGTCTGAAAACTGATTATGTTTTTGCTATGTTCGTGTGCTTGTTAGTATATTTTGTGATCCCTTTTGGCTCAAGGTCACTAAGGGACTTTTGTTAAGCTTGTTGAGTAGCTCCATGCCATGTCTTTCTTTGTCATGTTCAGGTCCTGTAGCATGCTGTTTTGTTGCTCCGAAGAGGGCTATATGATCTGAAATTCCAGACAAGTGTTAATTTCACTAAGTCTGAGATCTGTTTTCCGTTTGCGTTTTTGCCATGCTTGTTTGAACCTGTTAATGGATGATTTGGCCGTAGCTCAGTGCTAGACTTTTGTTAAGCATCTTGTGTGCATCCCTTCCATGTATTTTGTTGTCTTGATTGAGTGCTGTAGCATGTTCTTTTCATTGCATTTAGATGCCTACTTGCTGTAAATCGCAGACCGGTGTCATATTTGAAACGCTTGCCATTTCCAAACCGTAACTCCGATTCCGGCGTTCTTTATATCGTTTTCAAGAGATTTCATCCCATATTTCCAGTGGCACACTTGGATTTCCAAGTTGAGGCCAGGTTCATGCATTTCCTGTCATATCTTTTATTTTGCATCCCGCATCGCATCCCGCGTAGCATATCATCATTGCATCATATCGCTTGATCCTTGCTCGTGGTTGATTGTGTCCTTGTTGCTTGTTTGTCTTGTTTGGGTAGAGCCGGGAGACGAGTTTGCTACCGAGGAGCCCGTTGAGTTTGCTTTTGAGGATCCAGTCAACTCTGACAACTGTGCAGGCAAGATGATCATACCCTCGAAATCACTACTATCTTTGCTTTGCTAGTTTGCTCGCTCTTTTGCTATGCCAATGCTATGATGCCTACCACTTGCTTGCAAGCCTCCCAAATTGCCATGTCAAACCTCTAACCCACCATTGTCCTAGCAAACCGTTGATTGGCTATGTTACCGCTTTGCTCAGCCCCTCTTATAGCGTTGCTAGTTGCAGGTGAAGATTGGAGGACGTTCCTTATTGGAACATTTATTTACTTGTTGGGATATCATTATATTGCTATGTTATCTTAATGCATCTATATACTTGGTAAAGGGTGGAAGGCTCGGCCTCTCGCCTAGTGTTTTGTTCCACTCTTGTCGCCCTAGTTTCCGTCATATCGGTGTTATGTTCCCGGATTTTGCGTACCTTACGCGGTTGGGTTATAATGGGAACCCCTTGATATTTCGCCTTGATTAAAGCTTTTCCAGCAATGCCCAACATTGGTTTTACCATTCGCCACCTAGCCCCGTTTCTTTCCCTTGGGTTCTGCAGACTCAAGGGTCATCTTATTTTACCCCCCCCCCCCCCGGGGCCAGTGCTCCTCTGAGTGTTGGTCCAACTGAGCGATGTCCGGGGCTACCAGGGGCAACTCTGGGCTGGCCTACCCGACGTCTGGCTCATCTGAGTGTGCCCTGAGAAAGAGATATGTGCAGCTCCTATCGGGATTTGTCGGCACATTCGGGTGGTGTTGCTGGTCTTGTTTTAACCTGTCGAAGTGTCTTGAGTTACCGAGATACCGAGTCTGATCGGAACGTCTTGGGAGGAGGTCTATTCCTTCGTTGACCGTGAGAGTTTGTCATGGGCTAAGTTGGGACTCCCCTGCAGGGATTGAACTTTCGAAAGCTGTGCCCGCG
Source organism: Triticum urartu (assembly GCF_056163025.1). Lineage (NCBI taxonomy): Eukaryota > Viridiplantae > Streptophyta > Magnoliopsida > Poales > Poaceae > Triticum > Triticum urartu. The sequence goes on along the minus strand of NC_141878.1, from coordinate 264,597,124 downwards.
GTTATGGGCAGATGGGAATTTTTTAATGTCCGGTTGTAGATAACTTGAACCTTAATTAATTAAAATGAATCAACCGAGTGTGTTACCATGATGGCCTCTTCTCGGCGGAGTCCGGGAAGTGGACACGGTGTTGGAGTAATGTTTGTGCAGGTTTCTCTCTAGTTTTCTCGCTCGTGCTTTGCCTCCTCTTCTCGCTCTCTTTTGCGAATAAGTTAGCCACCATACTTGCTAGTCGCTTGCTGCAGCTCCACTCATATTTTACCTTGCCACACCTTTAAGCTTAAATAGTCTTGATCGCGAGGGTGCGAGATTGCTGAGTCCCTATGGCTCACAGATTATTATATCCCCAGATGCAGGGCCTGATGATTCCGCTCCAGGTGACGCGTATGAGCTCAAGTGGGAGTTCGACGAAGACTCTCAACGATACTACGTTTCCTTTCCCGATGATCAGTAGTGGTGCCCAGTTGGGGGTGATTGGGACCGTGTCGCATGTTGGGTTCTCTTTTATTTTGGCGCCGTAGTCGGGCCATGAGTGTTTTGGATGATGTAATGTTATTTATGTTCTTGATTGACGTGGCGAGTGTAAGCCAACTATGTTCTCCCCTCTTATTATATTACATGGGGTGTCTGTGAAGATTTCCTAACTTGCGACATATGCCTTCAATGCGATTATGTCTCTAAGTCGTGCCTTGACACGTGGGAGCTATAGTCGCATCGAGGGTGTTACAGACACACTCCATCATTGTCATATTGCTTTGCATGATCATGTAGTTGACATCGTATTTGTGGAAAAGCCACCTTCATAATTCTTTCATACATGTCACTCTTGATTCATTGCATATCCTGGTACACCGCCGGAGGCATTCACATAGAGTCATATTTTGTTCTAAGTATTGAGTTGTAATTCTTGAGTTGTAAGTAAATAAAAGTGTGATGATTTTCATTATTAGAGCATTGTCCCATGTGAGGAAAGGATGATGGAGACTATGATTCCCCCACGAGTCGGGATGAGATTCCGAACGAAAAAAAAGAGGCCATAAAAAAAGAAAAAAGGCCCAAAGAAAAAAAGAAAAAAAGGAAAATGAGAGAAAAAGAGAGAAGGGGCAATGTTACTATCCTTTTTCCACACTTGTGCTTCAAAGTAGCATCATGATCTTCATGATAGAGAGTCTCCTATTTTGTCACTTTCATATACTAGTGGGAATTTTTCATTATAGAACTTGGCTTGTATATTCCAATGATGGGCTTCCTCAAAATGCCCTAGGTCTTCATGAGCAAGCAAGTTGGATGCACACCCACTTAGTTTCTTTTGTTGAGCTTTCATATATTTATAGCTCTAGTGCATCCGTTGCATGGCAATCCCTACTCCTTGCATTGACATAAATTGATGGGCATCTCCATTGCCCATTGATTAGCCTCGTCAATGTGAGACTTTCTCCCTTTTTGTCTTCTCACACAACCTCCATCATCATATTCTATTCCACCCATAGTGCTATGTCCATGGCTCGCGCTCATATATTGTGTGAAAGTTGAAAGAGTTTGAAAAGGTTAAGTATTAAACAATTGCTTGGCTTGTCATCGAGGTTATGCATGATGGGAGCATTTTGTGTGACAAAAATGAAGCATGGCCAAACTATATGATTTTGTAGGGATAAGCTTTCTTTGGCTATGTTATTTTGATAAGATGTAATTGCTTGGTTAGCATGCTTGAAGAATTATTATTTTGGGATTTTTACATCTGTGCCCCTAGTTCCTTAGCCATACTCATTCATCCCCATGCTCTTAACTTCTGCTCACTTTTCCCCACTCCCTTGCCTGAAACCCTCAGAACTGGTCACAAACGGTGGATGCCATCAGGTCAGTGCTTTGACCATTAACTCTGATGAGTGGGGCTGCGCTGATTGTGTCGCTCGTTGGACCTGATGAGTGGGGTCGCGGAGGACGGTGCCGTGGTTAGCCCGTTGGGCTGTGGTTAGACTTGGGTTGTGCGCACGCCGCAACGACAGAAGCCTGTTATGCATGCATGACATGTCCAGCTAGCCTGCATGCATGCACGTAGCTAGCCTACCTACATGCGCCGCCGCTCGCCGCCACGATGCGCTGACCGGCCTCTTTTTCACACGAGCCGCCACGGACACTGACAGGCCTCATTTTCAAGCAAGCCACCACGGACGCAGGGACGGTTGCTGCCGTTGGTTCATATCATCTCCCACGCGTGTCTCCTCGATGTAGAGCATTGTTTCACACTTTTCGATCCACTCGCATCTATTCAACGTGGCAATCAAAACCTGTTGGCAATTAAAGTGGCATATCGATCGACGCGGCTCATTTGAACGTAGCAAATCCAAAGTGCGGCAGGTGCCACTCCCCTTCCCTTCCCCTTTCCCTATTTAAACCACCACCCCTCCACCTATTCTCCACACATCCATATGTGCCGCCCCCTTCTCTTCTTCACCCAAACCCAAAGCACTCTCAAAGTGAGGCGAGGATGCAGTACAATGGGCCCCACCTTCGAGCTCCCACCGACCGTGCCGTAGAGACGGTATCCGGCCGGCGTCGTCATGGAGAGGACACTCCGCGTGTGGGTGTTCTCACGCTGGAGGGGTGCAAGGGGGTTTGCTGAGTGGTTCCTCCGTGCGGGCTCACGGGTGATGTTCTGACTGGAGGAAGTGTGTCCAAACTCCAGGACTCCGCCAATAGGGCTCACCGTCACCTTCACCAACAAATTTGATGCGTACTACCTCCTCGGCAAGGTGTTTTGGTGTGGATGTGAATTCATCGCATGCACAACCCACAACATCTTCACAAACTTCGACTGCATCTTCCCCACCCGTGATGGTATGCACAGCCTCCCCTATTACATCAGCCAGGACGGCATGGAGAGGGAGCAGTGAAGAAAAGGCGCAGTGAAGATGGTGGTGAAGTCCTGGTCTCAATCATGATCTTGTCTTGCCCTAGGGTGTTAGGGCTTTTTATCTTTTACTAGCAAAAAAGCCCGTGCGTTGCAACGGGAGGAAAAAATCACACGGGCCTATAACCATACAAGCATGGCTCAAGTCCTCATTCCCGTCGCCAGCCATGACCTTGTTTAGTTAGTTGGCCACGTTATTAATTTTTCAATTCACTTGGCTGAACTAGTTTTGCCTCCTACCATGGGGCCACAGATTGTTCGCTCAAAAAAAGGAAGCCTTACATCGGCCAGGATATGTGGGCCGGAATTTCTAGCCTCGATAGATTTCTGCTGGCACAAAGAAAAAACAAACCATTCGCTCAAAAAGGAAACGGATCATGTGTCATCGAGCCGGATATACAAAGCTGACGGACAATTATAATGATGGGCCAAATTAAGGAAGGAAACGAATCATCAAAAATCACATGAATAGTACCACCTCGAATATAGAAAATAGTATGAGCCAAGTGGACGGACGACGGGCGGACAAAAAATGGACGAAATTATGGTGGTAAGAAGCAATAGCCCCTTTATTATTAGGTATAGATATGTTTCTATCTTAATTATGTCATTGGTTGTACCGTGAAATTTTAATCTCTGTCGTGTTATCCCCTAAGAACTTTGTTATGCTTGCTACCCTTATTTGATATGTCATTGGTTATCAGTGTTTTTGCTTGCTATTTCTATCTTATTTGACGTGAGGTAAATCGATCGATGGATATGGTGCCGTACACAAGCCCTTCTGCTAAATCAATCAATGATTGAGTATTCCTCAATGAAAACCAGCAAGTTTTCGCCCATTTAGAGTAGGGTCAAGTTTTCACACGCGCAGATAATGGAGTAGTTGAAGTGTCAAAAGGGAAACTAAAGCTAGAAAAATGAGCCATGTTGATGTTGAAAATAAGAAGAAAAGCTATTTTTTTTTTGAATTGTTGGTGGCCCTATTCCGTATATTGTATGAACAAAAACAAGCTAATTTTTGAATAGTTTGTGGACTATGCTATGGTTTAAGGTACCCTATGTTTTATGTAAGAAGTATGCTATGGTTGCTACTTTTTATGTTAGGGATCCTTTATGTTATGGATGTATGCTTGCTATGTGAGATATCGGTCGATCAATATGGTGTCGTAGCAGAGCCGTAGACAAGCTCTCTAGATGGATATGGTGCCATAGCCGAGCCTAGACATGCTCTCTAGATGGATATGCTGGCTAATGGTGCCACCGGACTTTATTTTAGACGTGGTTTCAGATGGATATCATGATCTACATAATTAAGTATGACATGTTCTTAATAAAAAACAAAAACAAAAATCGTGTATACAATATTTTTCTTGCAACAAAAACTTGTTTATAATACCCGCATCTCAAAAAATGAAAGTGTTGTGCCGTAGGCTATATACAGAAGGAAATTGCCATGATATGTACAAATAAATTTGACATGTGTAAGTCCAACAATAAATCGATTTACCATCATGCACTATTTTTGTTCGGCATGGCAATAAATGGAGTTACCATGGTAATAATCAAGGGAAAAAATAGAGCCAGCGCGTGGGCCTTCGACACTCAACGCAATGAGACGGCCCAACCAGAGCTTAGTTGCAATTTGGGCCCTAGAACTACGTTTTTTTTCTTCTGCGCTTGGTGTTGTCTGACAAAACTGAAGAACCTGAAAGTGTACAAAACTGGCGAAACTGACGGTTACCCGAAACTGACATGATCCACAAATTAAGGAACACAGAGAATAGAGCACATGATCCACAAATTAAGCAACACAGAGCATAGAGCACATGATCCACAAATTTAAGCAAATCGTAGAGCACATGATCCACAAATTTAACCAAATCCTAGAGCACATGACACCACACTAATAACATCTCTAACGAGTGATGACCAGCAAGTAAGAAAATCCTAGAGCAACTACACAAAAATAAAAGGGATAAAATCCTAAAGCTATCAGATTCGCCTGCTTGTTCAATTGAATCATTTGCTTCAAGGTCTTGTTCATCTTCTTTATTTCCCCTTCAGATCTGCATCCCCAAGTGTCAGAGCAGCACTTTTAGAGACCCAATTCGTTGTTGCTGATGGCAGATTGAGCTCCCGGGCTGGGGCCCCATTGAATTGAATCCACTTAACGTAGTCATCCAGCCATTCAAAATGTGTGCATTTCTTCACGATCTGAGACGAAAACATGAACCCTAAATCCCAGATCGAAAAAGAATTAAAAGCAAATAGAAAAAGAAATTAGAGAAAAATCATGAGATCTAACCTGCCCCTCTGGCTTGCTCTCGCATTTCACGAACTCGTGCCCATAGTTGCCATTCTTGACCTCCTTTGAAGTCAACTGTATTAGTGGCGTGCTGCATGGGCAGTCAGGACATCGCTCCATGGGAAGTGGACCATACTGGGTCCATGAGGGGCGGGAGGCTGAAGTGGAGCTCGACATTTCGCCCAAAGTCGCCGGAGAAGAAGAAGCAGAGGAGTGGCTCCTCTTGTCACCGGAGAAGAAGAAGCAGAGGAGGAGTGGCTCCTCCTGTCACTGCAGAATAAGCACTAGAATAAAGGGGGTACCCGAAGAAAGGGGAGGCACAACCAACAAGTCTCACGGATCGCCTCTCGTGGATCACCCCACGATCCAATGATGTGGAGCCGTCCATGTGATCCAACGACACGAAGCCTACTCGCAGCCTGCCCTTGGAATTACTTCTAGAAGACCACATCTGAGGGCTATCGTTTGGCGCTAGGATATGATCGGATGGCTGACGTTCGGAGCTAGGGTTAGGCGGAACCCCGCGGGGTTTAGAGGGGTTTTGAGCTGGTCAACGGGGTTTCAAAGGCTTTGATTGAGCATAAATATTTTTTTTAAAATCGAAAAAATATGAAACCTTCATCGTTCATCGTTTTATAGGACACACTAATGAGGAAAAATACTAAACTTAGTATACATACATTTAGAGAGAAAAACCTAGCTAGCACGATCGAGGTAAAATGAGCACTATTAATTAAAAAATCAAAAATATATAAAACATGCGCACAATGTTGTCTTGTGTAACATGTTACCAACCAAAAATCATAAACTTTGTCTATGGACATTTTCATGAAAAAACCTTCACACATATGAGCTATCATGTACAACGTTTCGTAGAGACCAAGGAGAGGAGGTAGGGTTTCCCTTCGGTTTTTGAAAATTTTAAAAAATCAAAAAAATCAAAAAAGCTTGATTTAAAAGTGAATAAGAAGGATCTCAACTTAGTTTTCCATTTTCATATGGTAAACATGTTTTTAATGGTTTTTCTATTAAAGTATATTTTTTGAAAAAAATGTAAAAATAGAAACATTAATTCAAGAAATAGTAATTCTTCGAATCTACATTATATAGATTGATTTGGTGTTAATAAAAAATATTTGGCTCATTTGGAGTAGGTCCAAAAAAACTTGATTACAAATGGGGTTGTTTACCCTAGCTTGGGAGCTCATTTGGAGCACATTTCTCATGAATACAAGTTTTGTAGATGCAAAAGAGATCTGATTGATCACCTAACGTTTATAATAGTTCAGCAAACTGTGCAACTCACACCATAGGGGAATGGACTGAAGTGTTGGTTCAAATTCAAAGTTTGCCTGAAATTCAAAGTTTGCCTCGGTAGTTCAAATTCAAAGTTTACATATAGAATTATTACACCTTACAAGTTTTCGCATTACTTCAAATTTACGATAGAATCCTTATTACAAATATTTAAAGTTCAAAGTTTATGACTTACATTCAAGTTCAAATTCAAATCTTTGCCTTGCTCCTTGTGTTCCGGGATGGGTTAACTGTCTTGCTTCTGGTTTCCCTGGCTGGGATATTTTGTGCTTTTGAAAGCTTTGTCTTGTTGCTTCTGATCTTCACTTCTGGTGGTGGCAGGTTTGTTGAGCTTTGACTGATCGAGCAAGTGATGACGAGTTGACGGTCATCTGTGGGCTCACTAATCTTTAAAGGAACTTCAAACAAAATAACTTCCTCCTCTCTTATAGCTTCAAAACCTTCGTTAGCCATGGTTTCAAATTCCGCATCAGATGATGGTTCAACCAAAGTTTCTTACTCTCTAGGTCTTTCTGTCTTGTGCCTCTAATTATCCTAGAGCTGGATCAAATAGAAATAAGCTTAGCCATCGATAAAAAAGAGAATAAATGCAAAAAAATGGAAAGATTGCACACATACCAAGCTGCTACTTCAGTTGCTTCATTCTCTAAACTTGCTGCATTCTCCTCTGTTGCTGCATTATCCTCTAAACGTGTTGCATTCTCCTCTGCATTTGCTGCTGCACATTGTTCCTCTTCTCGAAATTATGCATCAACTGGATTGGTACAACGCCTAGTAATATGCCCTAAGATACCACATCTTTTGCACTTATGCTGTTTTTTTACATGACCCTCTTCACCAGCTCTTATCCTGTTTTTCCTTGGTCTTCCTGGTGGTCTAGTCAGTACAGGAGAATGGAGTTTGAACCCTGGGTCTACTATGTTCCATTGGTCTTTTCCCAAGAGTGCAGGCACATTTTCAGCATAAGCAGCCCTAAATTTGGCAGCAGAGAAATATTCAGAGCAATACTTATCAACTTCACCATCTTCACCTCCAATAACAGTCATGAGATGTAGGGCATGTATTGATGCGGAGCATCCCAAGGTCATCCCCATGGACGCACCTACACCTCCAACGACACCACTTGGACCAATGACACAAGCCCGAGCCAAGGCTATCGAAGATAAGGTGAACTCACTCCTCTCCGAACTTCCACTTTCTCTGCATGAGACATGGCTACTACCTAAGTCCGAGGTGTTGTGCATGATTAGTCACCAAGAGGGCCCTCCTGAAGATGCGCATGAAGATGTACAAGTCCCCAAGTCCACGGATGAGGAGAACCAATAGAAGGAGCCAAGAGCATCTCCCAGGCCTCGGACATCCGGCCCCTAGAGCGTCATCCACTACAGCAGCACAGCCGCCAGAAGCTATAGGCCTCGGACATCCGGCCACCAGCCCGGAAATCCAGCCCCTCCGAACCCGAGAGCAACAAATGCCACCACTCCAGCCCGGACATCCGGCCTCCCCAGCCCAGACATCTGGCGTCGCCTGAAAGCCCGGACATCCGGTCCGACCAGCCCGGACATCCGGCCTCCCCTATCTGCGCACGGTGAAGGGCCGAGGCCCGTGTATCCCTTCTCCCCCCTAGACTATATATACTCCACCTCGCCCAACTTTCTAGGGTTAGCAAAGGATTAGCTCATATTTGTGTGAGAGCTTTGCTCATCCACTTGGATACCTTCTCCATGAAGATTCGAGCCTCCACCGGAGAAGATCCCCCAAGCGGATTCAAGACCCCTCTTTAGGGAAGAACATCAAGACCTCCTCACGAAGAAGACCGGTTACCGTGTATCGTCCCTAGTTGATCGTGGATCGTGTATCTTACTTTATGTACCCGAGAATCTAGCACATGTGTGACTTATTCATGTTGGTTTGAGTGTTCCTCTTCGTTTCCCCTTGTGTTGCTCTCGTTTTCCCCTTTGTGTTCCCCGTGTTCTTCGCGGGATTCCGCTCCTTTCGTGAAAGATCGGCCGATTAGGGTTCTACCCTACATCATCTTGGTATCAAGAGCCACGTTGATCACGATTTCGGAGCATCCCCGTTGTGTTTCTAGCCTTGTTTTGTTGTTTTTCATCCTAATTTGAAAATTCCCCACCAAAAATAGCCCTACTTTTTTTTATTTGTTGGTGTGTTGAGATTTTGTTGGTTTGGATCCGTGGATTTGCTTTGTTTTGAGTGGATCCAGCTTCCCATCCAATTTCCATCCACAAATTCCTCCGAATTTCGCCCGGATTTGACCTCTCCATGCGGTGTTCATCCCGTTCGTCCCCGGATCTAGAGCCCGGACATCCGGCCCGTCAAGCCCAAACATCCAACCCCCGGACATCCGGCCTTCCACCCGGACATCCGACCACTGGCAGCAACATCTCCATCCACCGCCCCATTTTCCGTCCATTCTTCACCAAATTTTATTCTGGTGCCCACCATATATCACATATACTTCCGCACACCTCCACCACTTCCGCATAGCCCAACCATTTTGGACCGTTTCGCTCTCCGACACATTTGCTACTTCTAGGTTTGAGAATTTGAGTTACGGTACCATATACTTTTGTGTTTCGGCTATCTAGGTACGGTTCGACGTCGACATCACCGTCACTCATCTTCGCCACAAACGCGTCCTACATCATCACCGCCGTCCTACATCGTCATCAACAACGACCACCTCGACTACACCTTGGTATTCGTGCCACCATTTTGACACCATACAAGAATCAAGACCAGTAACCTTATCTTGGTATTGGACATATCACTCTTGCCATTACATTGATAGCCATTATAGCCTTACTCCTTGGCGTTGCTTACCCATCGAGACTAGCCATTGAGTATTGCCGGCAACGAGACTTGTGCACATTAGTGATCATACTTCCCATAGCATACAAACATCATTGTTGCATATATTAGTATCATCTCTTGTGTCACAAAGTTGTCATCGCATACACAATTGCTATCTTGGTTCGTCAAGCATCGCATACGAAAAGAGCTCCAACATCAAAGAGCCAAACAAGCTTTTAAGCAAAGAGGAAAGATAAGCAAAGAGCTTTTAAGAAAGAACCATAGCATCATACAACATTAAGATTGTCATACTCGATCATCTTGGATCATATCATAGCAACACCTTGCATAGAGCATACTTGGGATAGAAGTCGTTGCATTTTTGCTAAGTAGGTTGTGCACAAGTTCTTGTATCCGCCTATTGTGCAATCGTGCTAGCGTCTCTCTAGTGTTATGTAATAAGAGCATTTTTGTGGATTCCACATTTTGGCTCACCCTTGGTTGCACGACCCCACTTATCTTTTTGCGTGTGTGTTTCCGTGTACCTTATATGCTTGGTCTACTTGTTACATTGCATCTTGCGAATCTTTTCCAACATTATTGAAGCTCACTTACAATTGCATCAAATTTTGTGCCACCATCCTAACCAAGCTCCACCAAAAGCTTTTACTTGTGTAGGTGGGAGAAACCGACAAGAGCTAGTACCAATTGTGCTATTTCCTTGTCCTACATTGGAGTGATCCTCGATCCACTTTCAACTTCGGTCAAGGTACATTTGGTACTCGTTCTTCTCTTTCTACCACTCTCATTTGTCTTGGAACGATGGATAGGCCAAGTACTTCTACCAACCCACTCTTCATGGAGCAAGACGACGACATGAACTCATTCGTCACCAAGAGTCACCTCTTTGGTGCACAACGTGCTTTGCATCAAGAGCAACAAGTTATGAGTGAACGCATCGACATCCTTGCCACCGACTTGCGACTTTCTGAGCAACGTACAAGGGACTACTTCGACCACAAGCTCGACGATCACAAGCAAGAGAATGACGCAAGGATGGACGAGATTCATGCTTTGTTGCTCAACCGCTCTTCTTCCACTTCAAGAAGGAGTTGTTCAAGCCGCCACTCCGACTTCACCCTCTCCGGCTCAAGTACACTGACATTGAACACTCTTTCCCAAGCCGCGCGCAATGATCGTCAAGCAAGCCTCAATCCTCTACACGACACCGACTCTCAAGTGCACCGACAACGTCAAACACAAGAGGCCTTTGCGCTAGCACGAGAACTGCAACGACAACGCCAACATGAAGAGGAAGAGCGAGCGCGTCTACACCAAAATGCTCAAGATGCCGAGGCACAACGTCAAGAACAACAACTCCGTGATGCTCAAGCACTTGCAGCGCAACAAGCTCTACGTGATTCAAGTCGAGCTGTAGCCGACCGAGGCCGAGAAGCCCGTGAACAAGAGGAAGCACTTCGCGAAGAAATTCAAGAACGAAGATTTCAAGCTCGCGTGCATCGTCAAGTTCCTCCTCGAGCTCGACAAGCTCCTCCACAAGCTCACCAAGAACAACAAGTCAATCCAGATCATGAAGACAATGGAGATCCTCCACAACAAGAACAACATGAGGATGACAACCCTCCACGCGAAGAGCACCACGAGTTGAACAATCATCAACAACATGGGCGTCATCATCCCCGACCCCAACACAATGAAGAGCAACGCTATGGCAAGCTCAAGTTCACCATGCTCAAGTTCAACGGAAGCAATGATCCCGAAGAGTATCTTTCATGGGCATTCAAAGTTGACAAGATCTTCCGTTTGCACAATTTTGAAGAAGAGAAGAAGATCATGATGGCATCCCTTGAGTTCCAAGACTATGTCCTCATTTGGTGGGAACAAATCATAGAGCGCCGAGAGGCAAGAGGTGAACCACCCATCACTACTTGGGCACAAATGAAGGATGTCATGAGAGCATGCTTCGTACCTACCTACTACAACCGCGACCTCTTCAAGAAACTCCAACAACTCAAGCAAGGAACCAAGAGCGTTGAAGAATACTACAAGGAGATGGAGATTGCAATGATAAGAGCCAATGTCACGGAAGATGAAGAGCAAACAATGGCATGTTTTCTGAATGGACTCAATCATCCCATCAAGAAGATCGCCAACTTCCAACCATACTCAAATCTCATTGAGCTAGTGCACCAAGCTACCAAAGCGGAACACCAAGTGCAAGATGATTTCAAGTATGCCAAGTTTTCATCCAAGTCCTACGGCTTCTCCAACAACCAAGCTTCAACGACTCCAACACCGACTACAAAGCCTTATACTACCAACATCGACAAGTGGAGTTCCAAGAAAGCTTCGTCCACTACAAGCCATCCTACTATGAGCAACTTCAAGTCGAGAGCTTCATCATCATCAACCCCAACCGATGAGACCGTCAAGACGAGTTCCTTCAAGTGTTTCACTTGCGGAGGCTGAGGCCACAAGTCCTATGAGTGCACCAACAAGCGAACCATGGTCTTCAACGACGATGGCACTGATGACTCACTAAGTGAAGGCGAAATGGAAGCCCTTGAGCAAGTCGCCATGCACCGCCAAGTGAACAATGAAGAAGAACAAGTCTTTCGCGATGAAGATTCAAGTCCCGCCCTTGTTGTTTCCAAGGTTTTGACTCTCCAACATCACCAAGAAGAAGACCAAAGATGCCACATATTCCACACCAAGGCCGGCATCAATGGACGATCCGTCAAGGTCATCATCGATGGAGGGAGTTGTCATAATCTCGCAAGTGAAGAACTCTGCTCCAAGCTCCAATTGCCCAAGATGAAGCATCCACATCCATACAAAGTGCAATGGCTTAGTGACTCCGGCACCATACAAGTCGAGCACCGAGTACAAGTCTCCTTCAAAATTGGTGCCTACGAAGACACCTTGGAGTGCGACGTCGTTCTAATGACCGTCTGTCATCTTCTCCTTGGACGGCCATGGCAATTTGATAGAGGAGTCGTCCACAGCGGCCGAACGAACCACTACATCTTCAATATGAAGGGCAAGGAGTACGTCCTCCGTCCAATGTCGCCAAGTCAAGTGATCACCGATAAGCAAGCCACCCATCGTGGAGATCATAGTGAGAGAGTGAGCCACCATAATGAGAGTGAGCGCCAGAAGCCCAAATCGAACACCTCCACGATGAGCGAAAAGAAGAACCTAGTCCTATTTGTCGGCGTTCTGGGAACGGGGGTCCCCAGACTTGCCTACCTGCGGCCTGTGGCGTGGCTCAAAGGGGGGCCTAGCGCGGCCCATCTTCACCAACACAAACCCAAGACCCTCGCGAGGGGCCAAGCCTCGCGGGGCAGACGACGCGGAGCTTCCTCAGGCGCGGCCTCGTCAGGCTGGCTCATGAGGGGGCGGAGAGATCAAGGCGGGGTATCTCACGAGGTGCCCGTGACACAAGCCATGATGACCGGGGGTGCCAGGCGGGTGCCAGCCCGCGCAGCGTCCTCCCTTCCTCTTTAGTGCAAAGGGGGCAAGCGCAGCCGCGGAGTACCGAGGCATCAGGCAAAGGTTGCCATTTCGGTGCAACGAGACCAAGACCAGGAGGACTACGAGACGGAGGTCACCGTGGAGCCCAAGACGGCGTCATCACCAGAGCTTTGCGCAGGCGAAGACTGCTTTTGTCAGGATAGTTGATACTAGCTGTCCCCCTTCAAATTAGCCCGCCATTGTTGGCTCCCTTCCCGCTCGATATTTGGGAAGAGGACCAGGGCCTCTATAAATAGGACCAGCCACCCATAGGAAGAAAAGGACAGAAAGGGAGAGAGGCTAGAGGCTGGGGGAAAAAGAGCTGGCCAGAGAGTTGGAAAGATAGAGAAGATCAGGTAGAGAAAGAGGGAGAGGGGTGACTGAGCTCCTCCTAGCAGTTCATCGCCCCAGCCAAGAGCAGACCCTCGTGAGGCTGTTCTTCCTTGTATTGTTCATCATCATCAGCCCAAGAGGCAATCTACCACACCACACACTGGAGTAGGGTATTACACCACAACGGTGGCCCGAACCAGTATAAACCCTGTGTCTCTTGTGTTGTTCTTTCCTTTGTTTAGATCCTAGTAAGGCGGAGGAGTGCAGGTAAGTAGGAGGCGAAATCTCCGTGCTCACCCCAGTGTTCAAACCTCAAGGGTCTGCCGGAACCCGAAATCCGACATTTGGCGCGCCAGGTAGGGGTGCGCCGAGATTCGTCTTCCACCGCCCCGTTCTGCTCCGACCATCACGCCCATGTCTGACGCTCGTCGGGCCCGCGCCGAGCGCCAGGCCGCGCTCGCTGCCCGCGTCTCCCAGACGGCCCATGTCGGCAGGCATCCTCGCCGTTCCCCGTCACCTGCCGTCAACGCCGCCACCGGCCCGGCGGGGGACGAGCAGCAAGCATCGTCCCAGCATCCGTCTGTGCGGCAAGACGGCCGCACCACGACTCCCTCGCTCACCCCAGCTGGTTCTTCGTCCCGCGCGCTCCGCGCGCCCATGGAGGCTCGGGCTGCACTCATCGCGGCGAACGAGCTCCTGCGCTACCGTCCCGTCGACGACGTCTACGAAGAATGGCTCGACCGCGTCGCCGAGCTCGTCCGCGCCGCAGGGGGCTCTCCTGCGCCGTCCATTCTGCTGCACCGCACCCCGCCCCCCGCGGGCAATGAAGCTCCGGTGGCGCCCCGGCCACCTCCTCCTCAGGAAGGCGCCATGGCTCCAAGGCGCGTGGCCCCTAGGAGGAACCCGCTCCGTCAGGCGCCAACGCAGTAAGAGCAGAGTTGTCAAGAAGTCCCTCACCCGCAAGAAGCTGCCCGGGCGCTCCCTGCTCCAGCATGTCGCGACCATGCTCCTGCTCCCGCGCGTCAAGACCCCGCGCTGCTCCTAGCTGCAGCGCGTGGGGACATGCAAGACCAAGTTCCCCGTCATCCAAGGCCTCCCGTGGCCACAGCAAGCTGCCGCGCCTTCGCCGCCGAGCTACGCAACGTCGCGTGGCCCGGCAAGTTCAAGCCAGACTTGCCTCCTCGCTACGATGGCACGGCTGACCCTGCGGAGTTCCTCCAGCTCTACGAGCTGGGCATCGAAGCTGCCAACGGAGACGAGAAGGTCATGGCAAACTGGTTCCCCATGGCACTCAAGGACGTGGACCGCACCTGGCTCCTGAACCTGGCTCCAGGCACAATCTCCTCCTGGGACGAGATGCGCACCCGCTTCATCACCAACTTCCAAGGCACTCGCGACCGGCCACCCGCCGTGAGCGACATGCGCCGCATCAAGCAACAGCCCGGGGAGACCCTGCAGAAGTACATCCAGCGCTTCAACAACGCGCGCCTCAAGATTCCCAAGGTGACTGAGGAGGCCATCATCTCGGCCTTCTCCGACGGCGTGCGCGACGTCAAGATGAAGGAGGAGCTGGCAATGCATGAAGACCTGTGCACTTCCCTGGAACTGTTCAACCTGGCAACCAAGTGCGCCAGAGCCGAGGAAGGGCGTCTCTCCCTCCTCGAGCTACCTGCCGCATACCCAGAAGAGAGAAGCCCAAGGCCAAGGATGTGAAGCGCAAGGGGGCTGCCGTGCTCGCGGCAGAACCAGACACCAAGCGGGGCAGAGATCAGCCCGAACCTTCCAAGGGCAGCCGGTACTGTGTGTACCACGACCTCCACATCCACAACACCAACGAATGTCAAGAGCTCCGAGCCGTGCGAGAAGGAAGGATCGGCCGTCGCCCCGACCACAGTGACCGGGGCTACGGCCGAGGAGGAGGAAGGAACGCAGGACGCTGGGAAGACCGTGGCCCGCGCCAAGGGTGGCGCGATCAACCTCGCGAGGATCGCTGGCAAGACCCGCCTCACGAGGGAGGCTGGATGGATCAGCCTCGCGAGGGAGACTGGAGGGACAGCCTCGCGAGGATCGCCCGCAAGGCAACGCAGGGCTCCCACCGCTGCCACCGCTGCCAAGGAGAAACGAAGACCGCCACCAGGACGAGGGGGCTGGGGGATTCCAGGAGCCGCACGCGATCGCCTGCATCCTGGGCGGGGCACAAGCCCCAGCCTCTCAGCGCATCTTCAAGCAGTTCGCCCGCGAAGTGAATGCAGTCCTCCCCAGGCTCGAAGCTACGCGCCCTCTCAGGTGGTCAGCGTGCGCCATCACGTTCAGCTCAGCAGATCAGCTCAAGTGTGCGGCTACAGCCGGAGTCCTCCCGATGCTTTGTTCCCCAATCATCAGCAACCTGTTGGTCACTAAGACCCTCATCGATGGCGGGGCAGGGCTCAACGTCCTGTCCGTGGAAACATTCAACAACCTCCAAGTGCCCTACAGCCAGCTTCAGCCAACCAAGCCTTTCTCCGGTATCACCGACGGCTCCACGGTCCTGATTGGGCAGGTCCGCCTCCCTGCCACCTTCGGGGCACGCGACAACTACCGCACCGAGCTCATCGACTTCGACGTCGCTCACATTCGCCTACCGTACAACGCTATCCTTGGGTACCCAGCGCTGGCCAAGTTCATGGTCGTAACTCACCACGGCTACAATATCCTCAAGATGCCAGGAAGCGGCGGAGTCATCACTGTGCCATGTGAAGAGAAGGACGCGGTGTGTTCCCTGGAACGAGCCTTTCATGCCGCGTCACTGGAAGACCCGGATCGTGGAACCTCCCGAGACCGCCCCTAAGAAGAAGACATCGTCCGGCCCGACCACTCAGGAGGCAGGCCCCTCTGGGCCCGCGCCTGCCCGAGGGGAACCTCCTTCCATCGCATAGGAAAGTGCGCCCGGTGCCCTCCTCAGGCAGGGCTCGGGGGCTCTCCCCTGGAGGGCCACCGACCTAGCCAGGGTCACGAGGGAGGCGCTTGGGCACCACATGGAGGCGTGTTTCGAAGCACGTTTCCCTTAAGAAGGAGCAAGGCAAAGAGACCCAGACCCTCAGGAGTTCATCAGCAAGGCCATTCAGGAGCTACAGGAGTCAAGAGTCATGAAAGGTGGCCGCCGCCTACCAGCAGTGGCTCCCCATCCAGGCGAGGATGGTGGGCTGCGCGTCTGCATCGACATACCAGGGCTCAACCGAGTCGCCACTCCAGAGCGCCTCTGGCCCTCACGAGTGGGGCGCTGCGGAGGCCCACCCCACAGCTACGTTCGCATGCCTTACGGTTTGCCGAACGTGGCTGACACGTACCAGCGCCTCATGAGGGGCATCATGGAGGCACAAGAGGCCAGGCGTTCCACAGCCCTGGCAGGGATGGAGATGGCCCGTGAGGAGCTGCCAGCGCCTCCGGAGCCTCCCGAGGCCCCTGGGCCTGGGGGCTCGTGAGGATCGGCACCCGCAGCCCACCGAGCTTGCTACACCAACGCTCCTTCGTCCTCGACATCATCAGGTGACATCTTTTCGAGTTCTATTTCCAGCTGGGAGCGCCCCCCCAGGGCTGCATTATTCCCAGGCCGCGTGGGTCCGTCCCTGCGGTGTGTATCCCTTTTTATTCCATGTTGTTAGCTTACCTTGTTGGGGGCGCCCCTCGGGCTGCATGATCCCCAAGCCGCTCGGGCCTGACCCAGTGATGTCCGCATTCCCAGCATCTATTTAAACGAATCCACTCCTTCGTGGCTAATGTGTTTTACCTAGTTGCCTGCTCAGCTGACACCAACTAACGGAGCTGCTCCCAAACGGCACGACGCTTGCGCATGGGTCCGTCCCTGCAACACCGACAAACCTAGATGGCTGAGCTCTGGCCGCGGCAGCCCCACATAGCGTCACCTCGTCAAGCCTTCAGTGCGTCACTACCCCTTGGAAGCAACCAACGGCTGACTGTCAATTGTCATGGCAACCCCTTGTTTTTTCTATGATGGACCTGTAGGACCTCCCGAAGGAGCTGCGTCAGGCGAGGCCCTTGTGGTGTCTCCTTCGCTCTCGTCCGCGCGAACCGCTTGCACGTTAAAGGGGGGTGCCTGAGCATCGTGACTCAGGGCTCCTACTGGCTCTCCAGCCCTCACCCTCTGGCCTTGACCACGGCATCGCGACCTGGCATACCAGCGACGGCTGAGACTCGCTCGAGGGCCGGGACCCGAGGACGTAGAGCAGAAAGGGGAGCAAAGGCGAGAGGGGAGAGACACGTGAGGACCTCGCCGAGCAACCTCGCGCCTGCCGATGCAGGGACCCGGTGACACACTAGAGAGCGGCCCCTGATCCTTGAGATAAGTCATCACCCGGAAGCGCCAGCTGCCGTGGCACCATCCCCGCACCTAATGCTACCCTGTGTTAGCGACGCCGCTCTCCTTTCTCACCAAACAACGGCTGCTTGGGCGCCAAAGGGGACCTCCTGAGCATCGCGACTCAGGGGCTCTTACCGGACTCTGGGTCGCTCACCTCCTGGCCTTGACCACGGCATCGCGACCTGGCATACCAGCGATGGCTGAAGCCGCCTTGGGACTAGGACCTGTCGGCGCAGAGCACCAAGCCCTCGTGAGGTTCGAAAGGGAGGACTGAGCTAAGACGGAATGAGCAACTCGCGCAATTCTATGACAAGGGTTATAATAACAAAACAAGATCACAGGCACCTTACAAGCCCCCACGGGGCGCGTTTTTGATTCCTCGCAGGGAACAGATCCTAAAGGGACACAAACTATGCACGACCCTACAAAAGACGCCATCATCAACAGTGGGTCATCGAGCACTGACGCCAACCCCATCCAGATCAGAGACGGCGGCGGCCTGACGAGCCCGCCCTGCTCCAGGAGTGGCGCCGGCTCAGGGGCTCGTAGCTGTCGTCGCTCGTCTCCGGAGTCACTGGAGCCTCCGACGCCTCCACCGCCTGAGGAGCCGCCAAGGGAGCGGTTGGCGGGCCCAGTCCTCGTCGCGGCAGGGTCCGGGCCACCTTCCCCGGGGCAGCACTCCAGCCGGCGCCCGCTCGCATCGAAGACCTTGAAGAGCATCATCGAAGCAATGTCGTAATCCAAGTGGACCGCGAAGACGCCCCTTACCCTACAAACCCGGGCGATCTCTCTCCAGCCCCGAGTCATGAAGACCTCGCCCGGGGCAACGACCGCGACCTATGCCTCGGTCGCGAGGGTGTTGCAGCCGGCGTGCTGCAGCCAGAGCTCCAGGGGCTCCCCCTGCGGGATGATGGAGGCGAAGAAGGGAGGAAGGCGGATCCAAGACTGAAGAGGAATGGCGACGTGGAGCACGAACTCTCGACAGGAGCCCTCGGTGTGGACCCCAGGGGGGACGACCCACACCTTCGTGACCCGTCGGCGCCGACGGCGGTGCCGCCCATGGCGATCAGCATCAGCTCCTTCGGGGCCCTCGATGTGGGTGTACAATGGCAACGGGAACCCCGGCGGCACCCGCTCGCACCAAGGCCTCGACACCACCTGAAGGGCCCCTTCGTCCGGGCCACGGGGGACGAGCCGTTT
Organism: Triticum urartu; assembly: GCF_056163025.1. Taxonomy (NCBI): domain Eukaryota; kingdom Viridiplantae; phylum Streptophyta; class Magnoliopsida; order Poales; family Poaceae; genus Triticum; species Triticum urartu. The sequence continues at coordinate 264,578,353 of NC_141878.1, read as the reverse complement.
CTTCGGCGGGAGTGGGTCTGGCTCCTCTCGGGGAGCTTTTCCCTTCTCTGCCGCCGAGAACCTGCGGATCGGAGCCATCGCAGCAAGACGGAGCAAGGATCGGGAAGAAGGAGAAGCAAGGAGGGATGGACTGGAAGGGCGCGGGCTGTCCCGTACTTATGGCCGGCGAAGGCCAACCGCCGACCTCCATGATTACAGGTAATCATGACCCACTTTGCATGCAGGGACTTGTCCAATTTGTGCAGTTGCCGAGGCGCCATGGGGAAGTGGAGACGCCCATGACCAACCAACCGCCACGCGGCGCCCAAGGCCGCAGGCTGTTAGGGCCCGCGGCGCTTCGCTCTTGCCCTTCCGCCTCCCTGCACGGCCAAGTCCGGGCGCGCCTTGGGCCCGGGGGCTACTGTCGGCGTTCTGGGAACGGGGGTCCCCAGACTTGCCTGCCTGCGGCCTGGGGCATGGCTCAAAGGGGGGCCCAGCGCGGCCCATCTTCACCAACACAAACCCAAGACCCTCGCGAGGGGCCAAGCCTCGCGGGGCAGACGACGCGGAGCTTCCTCAGGCGCGGCCTCGTCAGGCTGGCTCATGAGGGGGCAGAGAGATCAAGGCGGGGTATCTCACGAGGTGCCCGTGACACAAGCCATGACGACCGGGGGCGCCAGGCGGGTGCCAGCCCGCGCAGCGTCCTCCCTTCCTCTTTAGTGCAAAGGGGGCAAGCGCAGCCGCGGAGTACTGAGGCATCAGGCAAAGGTTGCCATTTCGGTGCAATGAGACCAAGACCAGGAGGACTACGAGATGGAGGTCACCATGGTGCCCAAGACGGCGTCATCACCAGAGCTTTGTGCAGGCGAAGACTGCTTTTGTCAGGATAGTTGATACTAGTTGTCCCCCTTCAAATTAGCCTGCCATTGTTGGCTCCCTTCCCGCTCGATATTTGGGAAGAGGACCAGGGCCTCTATAACTAGGACCAGCCACCCACAGGAAGAAAAGGACAGAAAGGGAGAGAGGCTAGAGGATGGGGAAAAAAGAGCTGGCCAGAGAGTTGGAAAGATAGAGAAGATCAGGTAGAGAGAGAGGGGGAGGGGTGACTGAGCTCCTCCCAGCAGTTCATCGCCCCAGCCAGGAGCAGACCCTCGCGAGGCTGTTCTTCCTTGTATTGTTCATCATCATCAGCCCAAGAGGCAATCCACCACACCACACACTGGAGTAGGGTATTACACCACAACGGTGGCCCGAACCAGTATAAACCCTGTGTCTCTTGTGTTGTTCTTTCCTTTGTTTAGATCCTAGTAAGGCGGAGGAGTGCAGGTAGGTAGGAGGCGAAATCTCCACGCGCACCCCAGTGTTCGAACCACAAGGGTCTGCCGGAACCCGAAATCGGACACTATTTTCCAACAAAAGTGAGATAAGAGGAGTGTGTGAGAACCCATCTAGTGTCCTACACTACGTCCTCGTGTGCAAGGACAATGCACCACAAACTAACACTTCTCACACTCTTCCTCTAGTCTCGTCTTCTCTTTTGCAGGAATTTCACGATGTTTTCCCCGATGAGCTACCTCCGGGACTACCTCCCCTACGAGGCATTGAGCACCGCATCGACCTCATCCCCAGAGCACCGCTTCCGAACAAAGCTCCTACCGCGTCAACCCCGAATAAACCAAAGAAATACAAAGGCAAGTAAAGAATCTCATAGACCATGGACATGTGCGTGAAAGTTTGAGCCCTTGTGCCGTCCCGATCATTCTTGTGCCAAAACGTGACGGTAGTTTTGGCATGTGCTCCGATTGTAGACCTGTCAATGCTATCACTGTTCGCTATAGGTATCCCATTCCACGCCTAGATGATATGCTTGATGAGCTTAGTGGTGCCACTAACTTTTCCAAAATTGATCTTAAGAGTGGTTACTATCAAATCCGCATACAAGAGGGTGATGAATGGAAAACCGCCTTCAAAACCAAGTTTGGTTTGTATGAGTGGTTAGTCATGCCTATGGGTCTCTCGGAAGCACCGGGCACCTTTATGCGGCTTATGAATCATGTCTTTCGCCCTTACATTGGTATATTTGTTGTGGTTTACTTCGATGACATTCTTGTGTTTAGCAAATCTATCAAAGAGCATGCCACCCATGTCCGCACTATTTTGCAAACTCTTAGAAAAGAGCGCCTCTATGCTAATATGGAGAAATGCCCCTTTGGTGTTGATAAGCTCGTTTTCTTGGGTTTTGTTGTTTCTTCTAAGGGTGTTCATGTTGATGAGTCCAAGATCAATGCTATTAAGACTTGGCCACAACCAACCAACTTGCATCAAGTGCGTAGTTTTCTTGGCCTTGCGGGTTTCTATCGTCGCTTTGTGAAGGATTTTAGCACCATTGCTTCGGCTTTGCATGCTTTGAGCAAGAATAATGCGCCTTTTGTTTGGGGACCAACCCAAGATACCGCATTCAATGAGCTTAAGAATTTGCTTACTCATGCTCACGTGCTTGCTTTACCCAACTTCGACAAGCCTTTTGAGATTCATTGCGATGCTAGTGGTAATGGCATAGGAGGTGTCTTAACACAAGAGAAGCGCCCCATAGCTTACTTTGGTGAGAAACTTTCCGGAGCGCAACTCAATTACCCCATCTATGACAAAGAGCTATATGCTTTAGTCCGTGTTTTGCTTGAATGGGAACATTGCCTTCGTCCCCATGAGTTTATCATTCATACCGATCATGAGACTCTCAAGTATCTTAAGGCTCAAACCAAGTTGAACAAGCGTCATGCTAAATGGAGTTAATTTATTGAGTCTTTTCCTTATGTCATCAAGTACATCAAGGGTAAAGAAAACATCATAGCGGATGCTCTTTCCCGCATATGCATGCTTGTTACACAACTTGAGTTAGATGTCATTGGCTTCGAGCATATCAAAGACTTATATGAGCATGATGCAACTTTTGCTACTCCTTATGCCAAGTGTTTGTCGCATACATCTTGGGAACGCTATTACATCAAAGATGGATATCTTATGCGAGCTAAGAAACTTTGCATCCCTGAGTCTTCTCTTCGTTTGTTGCTTTTGCAGGAATCTCATGGAGGAGGCTTAATGGGACATTTTGGATGCGACAAGACATTCGCCACGCTCTCGAAGAACTACTTTTGGCCCAAGATGTTTCGGGACGTCAATCGTTTCACCAACCGATGCTCTACATGTCGCAAAGCTAAGTCCAAAGCTCAATCTCATGGCCTCTATATGCCTCTACCAATTCCATACCAACCATGGGAAGACATTAGCATGGACTTTGTACATGGTTTGCCTAGTACTCGAAATGGGAAAGATTCAATATTTGTCGTTGTGGACCATTTCTCAAAAATGGCACATTTTATTCCTTGCAACAAGATAGACGATGCTTCACATGTCTCTAATCTCTTTTGTAGGGAAATATTGCGTCTACATGGAGGTCCAAAGACTATCGTCTCGGACCGCGACGTCAAGTTCCTTAGCTACTTTTGGAAGACCCTGTGCGCCAAGCTCGGAATCAAGCAACTCTTCTCCATGGCTTACCATCCTCAAACCGACGGCCAAACGGAGGTGACAAACCGAACACTCTCCGCTCTACTTCGAGTACTCATCAAGAAGAACATCAAGGAGTGGGAGGAGTCCCTACCTATCGCCGAGTTCGCCTATAACCACGCAAGACACTCAACAACCAACAAGTCCCCTTTCGAGGTCGTCTACGGATTCAACCCTTTGTCACCATTGGATATTCTCCCTCTACCACTCCAAGAGCGCATCAATTTGGACTCAAGTGCACGAGCGAACCATCTCAAGAAGGTGCATGAAGATACAAGAAACACCATCGAGCGCCAAGTATAACGCCTTGCAACCAAGCTCAACGTCAACAAGCACCCTATGATATTCAACATTGGAGATCTCATGTGGCTACACCTTCGCGAGGACCGCTTTCCCCAAGAACGCAAGTACAAACTTTGACCACGCGCGGATGGACCATTCAAGGTGCTTGCACGCTACAACAACAACACATACAAGATCGACATCCCTCATGACAAGTACTCCGTGAGCGACATCTTCAACATCAAATATCTCTCGCCCTACCATGGTGATGAGGATTTTGATCCGAGGACGGATCTTCCCCCAAGGGAGGGGAGATGATGCGGAGCATCCCAAGGTCATCCCCATGGATGCACCTACACATCCAACGACACCACTTGGACCAATGACACGAGCCTGAGCCAAGGCTATCGAAGATAAGGTGAACTCACTCCTCTCCGAACTTCCACTTTCTATGCATGAGACATGGCTACTACCTAAGTCCGAGGTGTTGTGCATGATTAGGCACCAAGAGGGCCCTCCCGAAGATGTGCATGAAGATGTGCAAGTCCCCAAGTCCATGGATGAGGAGAACCAATGGAAGGAGCCAAGATCATCTCCCAGGCCCCGGACATCCGGCCAAGGCCCCGGACATCCGGTGTCACAGCCCTAGCCTTAGCCTTTGCTTGACCTTGCATGATCATCATGTCATCATGTTTAAGTTTTATGAAACTCTGAAATGGGGATGGCCAAGCCCTAGCACAAATGCAATTCACATAGTTTCAAATAAAAATATTTTCAATGAACTCAAAATGCCTTTTAAAAATGTTCATCATCTCTGGTTTAAGGTGGAAGCATCTACCCAAGATGATTTGCGTTTTTGCTGGACACATTTGGGCTTTGAATTAAATCACTAGGTATTTGAATTTGGGCATTTAATCAATATAAATATTTTAAATGCTCAAATAATCCTGGAAACAATTTTGGGCAGTCGTAAATATTTCAAATAAATCCCAAAATATATCCAAGGATTTATGGAAATGAGTTAGTATTATTACTAATTCCTAACATATCATATAAATAGAAAACAGAAAACTAATAGAAGGAGAGAGAGAGTTTCCTTACCTGGCGCCACCTGGCGGCCTAGCTGGCCCAGCCAGCCCACCAGGGGCACGACCGTCTTCTTCCCCGCGCCAGCGCACGAAGCAGCTCGCTGGAGCGCGCCGACGCCGCCTTAGCCACTTCCTGCTTCCTCCCCGGGCCTTCTAGCGATGCCACGGAGATGCCCCATGGCCCCTCGCTCCTCTCCCTCACTCTCTGCTCTCCTCCTCGCCCTCTGCTCCCTCTCCCGAGCACACCCGAGCAGAGCTTGTCGTCGCCGACGCAATTTACCGCGGCCACCGTCCATCCCGTGCCTCCCCGATGGGTCCAGAGGAACCGCCTCGACCCCCGCGTCCTCTGCACCAATCCAGGCGCCGCCAGGAGCTCCGTGACGACGACCCCGAGCTCTTCTTCCTCCTCGGACCCGTCGGTCACCGCCGGTCGATTCGCGCCACCGAGGACGTCCCCAAGCCCGCTGAGCCGTTCTTCGACCTCCCTGTGAGCTCCTGTTGTTTCCGCCTCGCTCTCCCCCTCCATTCCTGTTCCCTAGCCCCGTCTTCCGATCAAGCCCGAAGCTCCCCGCCACCGGCCATGTCGCCATCGTAGCTACGGCCGTGCAACTTGGCATTCGAGCTCACCGTTGCACTCACCGCACTTCCGTGAGTCAAACACGACTAACCACGGCTCCTCCCTTGCTCGGCATCGCCCAAACCATTGCCGGCCGAACTCCGGCCGCCACCCAACTCACCGCCGCCGCCGCTACAGGCCACCCCAGCTCCGGTCTCTGCCACCACTGGATGCGCGCGTGTGCCAGCAACCCATAGCCGCAAACCTCGCCCGAAACCATCGCCCGTAGCTCAATTCCGAGCGGACTCCGCCATGGCTTGAGGTCGCCGCTGGCCAAACTCCGGCGTGCTGACGTGGCCATGTAATTAGTGCTAATCACCGCTAGCTAAACCACTTTTAGACGCTGACAACGGGCCCCGCAACGGGTCAAAGCCCAAGTCAACGCGGGATTAGTGTCTGACTCACTGGCTAATGGACCCCACGGGTCAGTTTTGACCCTATTGACCTTGCTGACGTCGTGCTGTCGTCATGCTGACGCAGTAAGTGATTTTCTGGATTTTAAAATAATCCAAGAATGCCAGAAAATTGCCTAAACTTCGAAAAATCATAGAAATTCAACCGTAACTCCAAATGAAATAATTTATATATGAAAAATTATCAGCAAAATTCAAGGAATCTTTTTATGGCATTTTCATGCATGTTAGAACAACTTATGGCTGCAATTTAGGCCAATTCACATAAATGGAATTTAAACTCTCACATATGGAGTTTGAATTTGAACCTAGGGTTCAAACCAACTCCATTTAACATGTTGCTAGTTGCATTAGCTCAAAACACAACATGTTGACATGTCAAGATCATGCATCATATTGTGCATTGCATTGATTGTGTTCATTCTCTGTAGCCGGTGGTTGTCCCCTCTCGATAGACGTTGTACTGGCGCAATGATCGTTGACACTGATGAAGACCCAATGATATCTTCAGAAGAGCCAGGCAAGCAAAAAACCCTTGTTCATTCTGATACAATTCCACTCTCACTCCTTCTCTCTTTTACTGCTTTAGGACAACGACGATTCAACTGTTACATGCTGCGGTAGTTGAACCCTTTTCCTCTACATGACCTGTCATTGCCACAGTAAATAGATGAAACCCACTAGCATGAGTAGGAGTTGTTTGAGCCCTGATGTGCCTACTCATTCATGTTTGTTTGTCATGCCTGCTACTGCTTAGAGTTGAGTCAGGTCTGATTCATCGGGATGAATCGGAGGTGTGTAAACATGTCCTACTGTTGAGAGCTAAGTGTGTGAACACGATTTGGTAAAGGTGGCGGTGAGAGGCCATGTAGGAGTACATGGTGGGTTGTCTCATTGAAACTGTTCTTAGGAACTGAGTTCTGTGTTTGTGATCCATGAAACAGTTACTACCATGCATTGGGCCCGAAACCAATGGACCCTCTCGGCTTCTTGATCACCCTTGTCCTCTGTCCAGGAGTTGCAACTAGTTTCTGGTGTTTATAGGATATGTTTGGCGGCCGTGCGTAGCGCTGACCCTAGGGGTGGGCTATGATGCGGTAGATACACCGTGGCCAGGCATGCCGGGCGCCCGTTTGGTGTCTCGGAACCCTGTACACATCGTCCGGGGCCATATGTGGAAACCTCGGCCGGACTCCCTGCGGATGGAACCTGGATAGGCGATAAACCTGGACTAGAGACTTGAGTGTTTAGGTAGGCCGTGGCCGACACCCCCGTTGGGCTTCCGCTTGAAGGTTGCCGAGTACATGTCGTGTAAACGGCGGTAAGTGGTGACAGCGTGTGTGAATAAGTACACCCCTGCAGGGTTATAAATGATCTATTCGAATAGCCATGTCCACGGTAAAGGACTTCTGGGTTGCCTATAACAGTTCATAGACAAGTGAAAGTGGATACTCTAAAACTCGCAAGATAAGTGTGAGTGCTATGGATGGCCTTCTCGTAGGGAGACGGGAGCGGATCCATAGTGGTGTATTGAATGGTGAATATGTGGACTCGTGTGCGCCACCTCAAAAGAGTTGCTTGCAGTTGTAGTTCAGGTTAGCTACTAAGTCAAAGCTGGCTTGCTGCAGTTAAACTCCACCACCCCCCCCCCTTGTTGATACCGATGCATATGTAGCTAGTTCTGATGTAAGTCTTGTTGAGTACCTTTGTACTCACGTTTGCTTAATTTATGTTTTGCAGAGAGATTTCAGTCTCGCTAGTAGTTCCGCGTGGACTTCGACGTTTAGCTTGATACCTCAGCTACGATCTTGTGCCCTCGGCAGGATCTGGTAGATAGTCAGGCTTCATAGCCTTTTTCATTTGTAGATGTCTGTACTCAGACATGTTAAGCTTCCGCATGTGCTTTGATTTGTATGCTATGATTGTTGGGTCATGAGACCCATGTTTGTAATATCTCACTCCTCGGAGCCTAATGAATAAATACTTGAGTCGTAGAGTTATGTTGTGATGCCATGTTGTATTTACACATATCGAGCATATTGTGTGTATGATTGAAATGCTTGGTATGTGTGGGATCCGACAATCTAGTTGTTTATCCTTGGCAGCCTCTCTTATGGGGAAATGTAGTCTAGTGCTTCCATGAGCCATAGTAGTCCGCTATAGCCTGGTTCACCGGAGTCCTGTTAGCCCAGCACTACTGCTCAGGACACTTGACTGGCCGGCATGTGTTTCACTTTGTTCCTGTGTCTGTCCCTTCGGGGAAATGTCACGCGGTGACATCCGGAGTCCTGCCTAGCCTGCTACAGCCCGGGTTCCCAGAGTCCTGTTAGCCCAGTGCTACAGCCCGGATTCTCACGCTGCTGACCGACATGCTCGATGTGATTCATGTATGCCTGTCCCCATAGGTTAGTGCCGCTTTGGGTTCATGACAAGCCATGTTGGCCCGGGTTCTCTGTCATATGGATGCTAGCGACACTATCATATACGTGAGCCAAAAGGCGCAAACGGTCCCGGGCCATGGTAAGGCGACACCCGTGGGAATACCGTGCTTGAGGCCGCAAAGTGATATGAGGTGTTACCGGCTAGATCGATGTAACTTAGAATCGGGGTCCTGACAGCTTTGGTATCAGAGCCTGACTGTCTGTAGGATTACCAAGCCAAACCGGGCGAAGTTGTGTCTAAAAATGCTTTAGTTATGTAGGGGAATTGATTGTGGTAGGGAACGTAAGGCTCTTTTTACTCCTTATCCTCATGACCTTCTGATCTGAGTCATCTTATCTTTTCTACGGGGTTAAGTACTAGGCTTCTTTTCTATCTCTCAGGATGACGTGTTACTAAACCGTAGTTGCCTAGGATTGTTGAGTTCAAGCCTCAGTTTAGTTCCTACTACTTCCATATGTTCATAATTGGTCTCAGAACCTTGATATTGTGATGTTGAGTGGTTATGCCACCATTTTTGCAGGATGTCTCAAATCATTTTGAGCATTTACAGCTGTTATGCTGTCCGAGTCATCTCAGGTTTCTAAACAATCTGATGCATTTGCAAATCCTTCCTCCCAGTTCCCAATGTCCTTTTGGGCCAGTTTAAGCACATTAATCCGTCTGTTGAGGTACTCCGCTGCCTCGGCATTTATGTTGGAGCTATTATTATGACCCTAGGTGTCTAGAGTATCACCTGGTAATCTAGCAATGCTTTGCATCCCCAGTGTGATGATTCTGGCCACCATTCTCGAAAGCGTCCCGTGATGCCGTTTAGTTAGTTGGCATTCTATTCCTGGGTTCTTGGCCCAAGATCCACTCTACTTACCTCGTGTTGATAGTGTTGCTCGTACCTTTAGGATATTAGTAACCTTTGCGATAGTCCTCGAGGTCCATGGTATTTCCTTCTTCCAAATACCATGAACCATTAAGGCAGAAGTTCTTTGAACCAAAAGATCACCATTAGAGTACTCCTGAGGAGTTCTCCATTCATAATTGTGACTCTGGCAGTCCTACCTCTCAGCATGGGTTATCCGGAAGAAATATGTTGAACTTGTTCGACATACTAACCTATGCATCCACAACTCAGAAAGATATATGTTCCTTTGAGTTGTCCCTCTGTAGTTGTATTCCGATCCTTTTCTATCAGTTGATAGCTAAGTTTATGTTGTGCATTCATGTTATCAATGCCTATTATTCTTGTGGTCCATCGAGCCATTCTATTCCGGAATGACTAGAAGAAACAAACTCCAACACCTCATCCATTTCTTGGACTGGTCAAAGTAGTTGTATTCCGCAGATCAAAATGCCAATCCAGCTTTTGTTCTATTCTACCTCAGAGTATTACCCCTTTTATGTCAGGATTGTCATAGGAAATGCAGCATCTCTCATGAATTCTTGACGTAGTGATACTCTCTCCATCATTATTCATTTCTCGCTTTCCGTGTTGTTGCAACCGGAATGTCGACAAGTGAATCGTGATGTGTGAAATCAATACTCCTAGCAACCCCATTGCTTGGTAGTTAAAGGACAATAACTTCATTCTTAGCATGTTGGTTATTGAATCATCGTTCTAAGGTAGATTGTGCTACCTAATCATTGTTTCTGGTGCACTCTTCGACCAATGTGTTAGGAGTGTGTCAATCCATCACTCTCTTGATCACATTGTCTTGCCTTGAAAAGCAAGATTGTTCTCGAGCTTAGTAACATATCAGTGGTTCGTGATGTTCCGAATATCTTCTTGGAAGTATTACCAGGTTGTCACCTGCCCGCTATGTTGAGTTCGTGATCATGTTGTTTTTCCTCCAAACCGTCCTTTCTCCAAGAATCTGTGTCGGATACCCTGAGCAAGTTGGTTAAGCTAAACAACAACTTGGAGAGTTGAAAGATAAAAGCTTGTCCGACCCAGTTCATTCCAAAGGGATATCTTGCATGTGTGTGCGTGTGTGTTGGAGAAAGATGATCTCTTCATCAATTGATCCTCGTGATCAATTGTCGGTGCTATTGTCTTACCCAAACTTTGATTTGAGCGTGGGCTATCTTCAAATCAAATCAGAACCAACGATATTCGTAATGTTGTCCTACTCGTGGTTGATTCCTCGAGCATACATCATTATATTCTTTGGGTCTGACCAATGCTATCACCGTGTTCACTTAATTATGGATTCCCATTTATATGGAAACCTGGATGAATTGTTGTTGAGCCCATCGACAACATCCAGGAGCCGCCAGGAGCTCTGTGACGACGACCCCGAGCTCTTCTTCCTCCTCGGACCCGTCGGTCACCGCTGGTCGATTCGCGCCACCGAGGACGTCCCCAAGCCCGCTGAGCCGTTCTTCGACCTCCCTGTGAGCTCCTGTTGTTTCCGCCTCGCTCTCCCCCTCCGTTCCTGTTCCCTAGCCCCGTCTTCCGATCAAGCCCGAAGCTCCCCGCCGCCGGCCATGTCGCCGTCGTAGCTACGGCCGCGCAACTTGGCGTTCGAGCTCACCGTTGCACTCACCGCACTTCCGTGAGTCGAACACGACTAACCACGGCTCCTCCCTTGCTCGGCATCGCCCAAACCATTGCCGGCCGAACTCCGGCCGCCGCCCAACTCGCCGCCGCCGCCGCTACAGGCCACCCCAGCTCCGGTCACTGCCACCACTGGATGCGCGCGTGTGCCAGCAACCCATAGCCGCAAACCTCGCCCGAAACCATCGCCCGTAGCTCAATTCCGAGCGGACTCCGCCGCGGCTTGAGGTCGCCGTCGGCCAAACTCCGGCGTGCTGACGTGGCCACGTAATTAGTGCTAATCACTGCCAGCTAAACCACTTTTAGACGCTAACAACGGGCCCCGCAGCGGGTCAAAGCCCAAGTCAACGCGGGATTAGTGTCTGACTCACTGGCCAATGGACCCCACGGGTCAGTTTTGACCCTGTTGACCTTGCTGACGTCGTGTTGTCGTCATGCTGATGCAGTAAGTGATTTTCTGGATTTTAAAATAATCCAGGAATTCCAGAAAATTGCCTAAACTTCGAAAAATCATAGAAATTCAACCGTAACTCCAAATGAAATAATTTATATATGAAAAATTATCAGCAAAATTCAAGGAATCTGTTTATGGCATTTTCATGCATGTTAGAACAACTTATGGCTGCTGTTTAGGCCAATTCACATAAATGGAATTTAAACTCTTACATATGGAGTTTGAATTTGAACCTAGGGTTCAAACCAACTCCATTTAACATGTTGCTAGTTGCATTAGCTCAAAACACAGCATATTGACATGTCATGATCATGCATCATATTGTGCATTGCATTGATTGTGTTCATTCTCTGTTGCCGGTGGTTGTCCCCTCTCGATAGACATTGTACCGACGCTGTGATCGTTGACACTGATGAAGACACAATGATATCTTCAGAAGTGCCAGGCAAGCAAAAAACCCTTGTTCATTCCGATACAATTCCACTCTCGCTCCTGCTCTCTTTTACTGCATTAGGACAACGACGATTCAACTGTTACATGCTGCGGTAGTTGAACCCTTTTCCTCTGCATGACCTGTCATTGCCACAGTAAATAGATGAAACCCACTAGCATGAGTAGGAGTTGTTTGAGACCTGATGTGCCTACTCATTCATGTTTGTTTGTCATGCCTGCTACTGCTTAGAGTTGAGTCAGGTCTGATTCATCGGGGATGAATCGAAGGTGTGTAAACATGTCCTACTGTTGAGAGCTAAGTGTGTGAACACGATTTGGTAAAGGTGGCGGTGAGAGGCCATGTAGGAGTACATGGTGGGTTGTCTCATTGAAACCGTTCTTAGGAACTGAGTTCTGTGTTTGTGATCCATGAAACAGTTACTACCATGCATTGGGCCCGAAACCAATGGACCCTCTCGGCTTCTTGATCACCCTTGTCCTCTGTCCAGGAGTTGCAACTAGTTTCTGGTGTTTATAGGATATGTGTTGGCGGCCGTGCGTAGCGCTGACCCTAGGGGTGGGCTATGATGCGGTAGATACACCGTGGCCGGGCATGCCGGGCGCCCGTTTGGTGTCTCGGAACCCTATACACATCGTCCGGGGCCGTATGTGGAAACCTCGGCCGGACTCCCTGCGGATGGAACCTGGATAGGCGATAAACCTGGACTAGAGACTTGAGTGTTTAGGTAGGCCGTGGCCGACACCCTCGTTGGGCTTCTGCTTGAAGGTTGCCGAGTACATGTCGTGTAAACGGCGGTAAGTGGTGAGAGCGTGTGTGAATAAGTACACCCCTGCAGGATTATAAATGATATATTCGAATAGCCGTGTTCGCGGTAAAGGACTTCTGGGTTGCCTATAACAGTTCATAGACAAGTGAAAGTGGATACTCTAAAACTCGCAAGATAAGTGTGAGTGCTATGGATGGCCTTCTCGTAGGGAGACGGGAGCAGAACCATAGTGGTGTATTGAATGGTGAATATGTGGACTCGTGTGCGCCACCTCAAAAGAGTTGCTTGCAGTCGTAGTTCAGGTTAGCTACTAAGTCAAAGCTGGCTTGCTGCAGTTAAACTCCACCACCCCCCCTTGTTGATACCGATGCATATGTAGCTAGTTCTGATGTAAGTCTTGCTGAGTACCTTTGTACTCACGTTTGCTTAATTTATGTTTTGCAGAGAGATTTCAGTCTTGCTAGTAGTTCCGCGTGGACTTGGACGTTTAGCCTGATACCTCAGCTTCGATCTTGTGCCCTCGGCAGGATCTGGTAGATAGTCAGGCTTCTCAGCCTTTTTCATTTATAGATGTCTGTACTCAGACATGTTAAGCTTCCGCATGTGCTTTGGTTTGTATGCTCTGAATGTTGGGTCATGAGACCCATGTTTGTATTTCTCGCTCCTCGGAATCTAATGAATAATACTTGAGTTGTAGAGTTATGTTGTGATGCCATGTTGTATTTACACATATCGAGCATATTGTGTGTATGATTGAAATGCTTGGTATGTGTGGGATCCGACAATCTAGTTGTTTATCCTTGGCAACCTCTCTTATGGGGAAATGTAGTCTAGTGCTTCCATGAGCCATAGTAGTCCGCTATAGCCCGGTTCACCGGAGTCCTGTTAGCCCAGCACTACTTCTTAGGACACTTGACTGGCCGGCATGTGTTTCACTTCGTTCCTGTGTCTGTCCCTTCGGGGAAATGTCACGCGGTGACATCCGGAGTCCTGCCTAGCCTGCTACAGCCCGGGTTCCCGGAGTCCTGTTAGCCCAGTGCTACAGCCCGGATTCTCACGCTGCTGACTGACATGCTCGATGTGATTCATGTATGCCTGTCCCCATAGGTTAGTGCCGCTTTGGGTTCACGACTAGCCATGTCGGCTCGGGTTCTCTGTCAGATGGATGCTAGCGACACTATCATATACGTGAGCCAAAAGGCGCAAATGGTCCCGGGCCATGGTAAGGCGACACCCGTGGGAATACCGTGCGTGAGGCCGCAAAGTGATATGAGGTGTTACCGGCTAGATCGATGTGACTTAGAATCGGGGTCCTAACATCCGGCCCCTGGAGCATCATCCACTACAGCGGCACAGCCGCCAGAAGCTACAGGCCCCGGACATCCGGCCCCGACAGCCTGGACATCCGGCCTCTCCCGAGCCCCCGGACATCCGACCACCAGCCTGGAAATCCAGCCCCTCCGAACCCGAGAGCAACAAATGCCACCACTCCATCTCGGACATCCGGCCTCCCCAGCCCGGACATCCGGCGTCGCCTAAAAGCCCGGACATTCGGCCTCCCCTTTCTGTGCACAGTGAAGGGCCGAGGCCCGTGTATCCCTTCTCCCCCCTAGACTATATATACTCCACCTCGCCCAACTTTCTAGGGTTAGCAAAGGATTAGCACATATTTGTGTGAGAGCTTTGCTCATCCACTTGGATACCTTCTCCACGGAGATTCGAGCCTCCACTGGAGAAGATCCCCCAAGCAGATTCAAGACCCCTCTTTGGGGAAGAACATCAAGACCTCCTCACGGAGAAGACCGGTTACCGTGTATCGTCCCTAGTTGATCGTGGATCATGTATCTTACTTTATGTACCCGAGGATCTAGCACATGTGTGACTTATTCATGTTGGTTTGAGTGTTCCTCTTCATTTTCCCTTGTGTTTCTCTCATTTTCCCCTTTGTGTTCCTCGTGTTCTTCACGGGATTCCGCTCCTTTCGTGAAAGATCGGCCGATTAGGATTCTACCCTACATCATCTATGCACGGCTTCCCGCGGATCTGCCATTGCCTACAGCTGCATTCATTGGTTGCTAGGTTCACATGATATCTCAATTCCCTATTTTTACTATCAGTGTATGTCACCTCAGCCTCGTATGTCGATGGTCGAATGCATTTCATTCTTAGTCCTCTTGCCTTGGCATGCAATGCCTTAATCAAAGATGGGAGCATAAGATGGCCAGCATATTGTGTTTCTGTAATTCTTTTACAAAGAGCCATCTTTACCATGATCATCTGCCTGATCTTATCAAATGCTTGACACAACAAAAGCCCTTTCACTGACTTGAACTTTGCATTGAAACACTCAGCGAGGTTATTGGTCACATAGTCTACTTTGCAGATTTCATTGAATTTGCTTCTTGACCATAGCTTTCCATGATGTTCATCCATGTACTCCTTCACCAAAGGATTATGAGCATACAACACTCTCAAATGGTGCTCAGGCTTCCTCAAGTTGCATGTGTATGATGCTGGCCATAGATTCTCATCATAAACTTTGCATTTGAATTTCTTTTTAAAATTCTGCGCTAGGTGTCGCATACATTCCCTATGTTCCACTCTAGGGAATACAATTTCTACTGCCATTTCTAAACCCTTGCAAGCATCTATGTGTATAACTAAACCTGAGGGTGTACCTATAATGTTGCGCAACTGCTGCAGAAACCAGACCCAACTCTCCTCACTCTCTACCTCCAACACACGAAATGCAACTAGGAATAGCCAGTTGTGTCCATCAACTGCAGAAGCTACTGCTAGCTGGCCTCTCCATCTTCCATTCAGAGCAGTCGCATCGACAGCCAAATAGGGCCTACAACCATTTAGAAACCCCTGCTAGCAAGCCTTGAAACAAACAAAAGCCCTCCTAGAGCACTCCTTCTCCATTGCCTTCCCTTTTAATTTGTACTTAACTATATGCTTGTCAATCTCTACAACACTCCCTGGACTAGCCGTCTCCACTTCAGCTTTGAAGGTGCAAAGCAACTGAAAACTCTCATTCCATGGACCATTAATCCTATCAAGAGCCCTTTCCTTAGCATAGAAAATCTGCATGTATTGTACATTAATATTGTACTTCTCAAATAGCTTCCCATGGAGTGTTGTTGGACCAATTGTTGGTGTTTCCCTCACCCAATCCAAGATTGCACCTGCCACCCACCTAGTCTTTGCAATCTTAGATTTCTCCTTTCCCCCTCCCCCTCCAAGTGGGCAAGTGTGCCCATGTGGGTTGCTTTTTATCTGAATTCTGAAACAAAATGAAAAATGATGTCAAATACAATTAAGAGATAGTACACATGATCTGAATATAGAATGGATAAATAATCTGATAACAATATTCAGTTGTAATACCTGAATCAATTTGCTCTTTCGCATAGTGGATGCGTGCAACCTCCACCTACACATGTCATAAGGGCAATGAGCAGTGAATCTTCATGGCTCACTCCTATCAACCTCATAAGAGTTTTCAGTGAGAATGCAATATGTACTCACTGCATTATGACAGTCCACCATCGATTCGAATATGGTTCCTGGAGTAAGGTCAGGATTCTCCCTGTTCCACTCAATTGTTGGCATGTCCTCACCATCATATTCTTGTAAAACTAAGGAGTCGATGTTCTCCTCCCTCTCTTCATCATCAGTGTCATCAAATCTAGCACGGCTGCTAGGCTCCTCTGCATATTCATCTTCCACTACCTGTTGACTGACTCTATCTACCAGTTCAGGAAATAGAATCTCATCCTCATCATCATTTCGAGGCACTTCCTCGTCAAGCTCTGCATCTACTTCTACATTAGGTGCAGAAGGGAGAGGAGAAGTGGTAGAATTAGCGGCATCCGACATGTTGTGGCTTTCAGAACCACTAGGTTTACTTGGTCTCGACCTATAAGGAGTGCGAGGATGTTCGCTATTAGCAGAGATAGATGATGTCTGAACACCCTTCGGGATATGTTGTTTGCGTGCCTGAAGCACACTGATATATATTTTACCAAAATGGCTGTCAGCATTCAAACTAAATACCAATCCCAGATGCTCATCACAAGTTAATGGGACAAATCTTTGCTCTGTACTATCGAAATATCTTAGTTCAACAGCATCATCAGGGCTCCACGGATACTCACAACAGAGTGCCTCACGGAAATCTACCACTTTAGGATAGAAAAATCCAGAAATCACACACGGTTTAGTTCCACGCAGCTCGCTAGTTTCCATTCTAACCGCCAGCCGAAAAGCAAGTGCAGGATCAACCCTATTCGATTGAAATGAGATAAAGGGCGCAGTTAGGCTGAAAATTTTTAGATAAATTGCGCCAATTCACGCCAACAGTGGTCAAATACAGCCTAATTTACAGATCTCCTAATCAATCTGAGAGGAAAACGATGCTTATCCAGGTGGAATCCATGAATTATCAGCCTCTGATTCGACCCAATCATCTCAACGATCGATGGGCCGGACAGGGTGCCCCTTCGACATCGCTTCCTAATCCTAGATGGGGAGAGAGGGTAGATGTGGCGAAGGCGGCAAGAGTGCGGCGGAGGCGGCACGACGGCGGCAGAGGGGGCGGCGCGGAAGTGACTGGATCTGATTCAGGTTACCTTGAGTGTCAGTTTCGCGGCCCCACTAGTTACCACGTAATGGTCAAAATTTGGACTCTGCCCTACGCAGCCCCACTAGTCAGAGTTAACGGTCAAGCCATTGACCCAATGGCAACATCCGCTGTGACCAGTTCTGTGGGTTTCAGGCAAGGGAGTGGGGAAAAGTGACCAAAAGTTAAGAGTGTGGGGATGAATGAGTGGAACTAACGAACCAGGGGCACGGAAATAAAAATCCCTATTATTTTTATGTCAATATTGAACTTCTGTCTAGAATCTTTTGGATCTAAACATTCATGCCGCAATAAAGAGAATTACATTGAAAATTATGTTAGGTAGCATTACACATCAAACATTCTGTTTTTATCATTTACCTACTCGAGGATGAGCAGGAATTAAGCTTGGGGATGCTTGATACGCCTCCAACGTATCTATAATTTTTTATTGTTCCATGCTATTATATTATCAGTTTTGGATGTTTAACTGTACCTAGTGTTCCTTGGGAGGATATATCTACAGACCTTGTTTTAGGTTTACCTCGAACAAAGAAGGGGAGGGATAGCATATTTGTTGTCGTGGATAGGTTTTCAAAAATGGCACACTTTATACCATGTCAAAAAAGCGATGATGCTGTTAATGTTACTGATTTGTTCTTTCGTGAAATTATTCGCTTGCATGGTGTGCCAAATACTATTCTTTCATATCGTGATAATAAATTTCTTAGCCACTTTTGGAGATGTTTATGGGCTAAGTTGGGGACTAAACTGCTTTTTAGTACTACTTGTCACCCCCAAACTGATGGACAAACTAAAGTAGTCAATAGAACATTGTCTACTATGCTTAGGGCTGTTTTGAAGAATAATAAGAAAATGTGGGAAGAATGCTTGCCTCATATTGAATTTTCTTATAATCGTTCATTGCATTCTACTACTAAGATGTGCCCTTTTGAAATTGTGTATGGTTTCCTACCTCGTGCACCTATTGATTTGTTGCCTCTTCCATCTTCGGATAAGGTTAATTTTGATGCTAAAGAATGTGCTGAATTGATTTTAAAAATGCATGAGTCAACTAAGGAAAACATTGAGCGTATGAATGCTAAATATAAACTTGCTGGAGAAAAGGGTAGAAAACATGTTGTGTTTGCACCTGGAGATCTTGTTTGGTTACATTTGCGTAAGGATAGATTTCCTAATTTGCGCAAATCAAAGCTAATGCCACATGTTGACGGTCCTTTTAAGGTGTTAGAGAAAATAAATTATAATGCATATAAACTTGAGCTGCCTGCAGATTTTGGGGTTAGTCCCACTTTTAACATTGCAGATTTGAAGCCTTATTTGGGTGAGGAAGATGAGCTTTCGTCGAGGACGACTTCATTTCAAGAAGGGGAGGATGATGACATCAATACCATTGTTACACCCACAGCCCCTGCTGCTATACATACTGGACCAATTACTAGAGCTCGTGCACGCCAATTAAATTATCAGGTACTTTCGTTTCTTGGTAATGATTCTAATGTTCATGAGAATATGATGTTGCCTAAATTGGATACATTTGTTTTGCTTACAAATGATGGGCATGGCATGGATAAGAGGGATGAACACTAGAGCAAGACCAAGCATGGAGATGATGGCATGCCCAAGGGGAACAAGAACGGAGTTACAAGTGATGATTTTAGGACTTTGAAGCCATCATAAGAAGTGCATGAAGCCTTGGATGAAATATACAAGATGCCACTTCATAAATTTCGTCCAGAGGCTATTCTAGGTGTTGCGTCACCTTATTATTGGGCTAGCCCATGTATTTTCGAAATACTTAAGTATAGGCTGTTTTTGGAGTCCATATATGTGGGGAAACAAGAGTTAGGGTTGGTTTCGGACCCCTCCTCCAAGGGCCACGAAATTCCCCCTCTTCCTCCATATATACAGCCGGCATGGCGTCGTTTATACTTTGGGTTTTGTTTAGATTAAAGTTCGCCATAGCTGCAACTTCGCGTACTTCATTTGTGTTCAACGACCAAATAAAGGCGTCACAGAACCCCACCTTTGATCAATAAAGCTATCCTCTTATATTCGCAATATCCAGATTGCAATCTTAACTTCTTTCTTGTTCTTCATTTTCCTACAGGAAACAGACCTTCGTGGTCAGGTTGATCGTGCTCCGGCGTGGTAAATAACCTCTGGGAGTTGGTTTAGCGATTGCTAAGGCGCGACGTCCTCGCACGTTCGTAGTCGGATCGTCAAAGTCGACTTCCTCCAAAACGATAGCCACCATCTCATCGAAAGACTGGACACCTTTACCTCTGTCTAGTGGTATTAGATTTCCAGGTTGCTCGGTGAGATTTTACAGTTTTTTCGTAGTTTCAATTGAGTCTGTTCTTCAGACCTATAGTCCATGAAAAAGCTAAAAAAAATTACGGTTAGTTCATCATATCCAAACCCATCTGAGCCTTTGCATAATCTTTTATGTATTTGGTTTGTTGAATTTGCGGTTGCATCGTCGTGTCAAGTTGCTGGTCTTAGCGTCTAGTCCTTTAGAGTTTCGAGTTCTGTTCATAGGTTGTCACGTCGCCACTGCCATATACCACCACCGCATCATCATCATCGCTGTTGTCGTATACCACCACTACATATTCACTACCAATCCGAGTCCATATACGCCACCACCTATCCGCCGCCATCACACCAATCCGAGTCCACCTGCAACATATATCTGCCACCAGTCCGAGTTCCACCACATTCATCGCCACCACCAGTCCGAGTTCCACCAGATTCATCTCCGCCACCAGTCCAAGTCCAGTATTTGTTCCTTTATTTTCGAGTTCTAGATCACGCGATAGTACGAGTCGTGACCAAGTCAGACTCTCCAACTCCCGTGCTACCCGTAGTAGAAAAGTAGTTCCAAACTAAAAAAACTAAGTCTGGAAAATTCTGGCTAGGCAGTTTTTAAACCATTTGTAGACTTTTTCGGAAAAAAATTGTTGCGGAGCAAAAAATAAAAGAGGAAAAAAGTGCAAAAAAAGAGAAAAAAATTCAGAGTGTGCTCCTCCCTTGTTTACGTGCAGCGTCGTGATTTTTTTAGTGTTCTAGGCTCGTGTCTCTAGCACGGTCTAGCCTAGGACCAGCACAGTACCGTCGTTGACTGATTATTCAACTTTGCATCTCTGAATTGATTATTGCTGACCCTTTTTGCTACCATATAATAAGCCTTCCCAGCTCCACATACATCTACGTCGTATGTTTGACTCTCCCTGGTAATCGCTCTATCCAAGATTTGGGAGTTTTGACTACAACGGTTGCTGATCACCACCTGCTGCTTGGTAAGAATTGGTAAGAATTTGAGATCCACTTGACGGATTTGTGACTGTCCCCCACACCACCACCACCACTTCCTAGTAGTCTGTAGGACCATATTCTTGTGTGTTTCTATTATTGCTAACCATGGCAGGATCACAAGCCGATGAGACTGACTGGGAGAACATGACGAACAGAGAGTTACACGATAAGTTTCACCAAATGAAGAGTGGACAGGTAGAAGATGTGCTAAACAGATTTGAAGAGGCCATGGAGAAGATAGATGGCATTGAGAATACGTTCGAAACAAAGATCGATAACAAGTTTAATGAATTGTTAGCGCGTCTTCAAACACCACCGCCGGCTGCACCTATCGCACCTCAACAACAACAACAACAACAACAACAACGTCGCCTTCCAAATCAAGTGGGACGAGCACTACGCGTTCCCATTGATCCTGGGCAAAATTTTGGTGTCGTTGTTGATGCTTCTGTAGCTCCTGCTGCTACTGCATAGGTGGAGGACCATTATGAGGATGAGGTTGATCAAAATCAAAAGTACGTGCAACCTCCAACACCACAACCACCAGGTCGTCCACATGCAAATAATCACAATGGTAGGGCTTCCCCTCAGGTACAAGATCATGACCATCTCCCTAAACTGAAATTGAATATTCCACCATTTGAGGGTAGATACGTTCCTGATATATATATCTTACTTGGGAGTTAGAAACCGAACAACATTTTACATGTTTAGAATATCCCGAGGAGAGACGTGTTGCTGCCGCACTTTGTGCTTTCCCTAGTTTTGCTTGTGTGTGGTGGTCTGAACATCGTAGATTATATTAGAATAATATTCCAACTACTTGGCTGCTTTAAAAACTGCTATGCGTACTCATTGGGTTCCACCATATTATCAACATGAATTACTTCAAAAATTGCAGTGTTTAAGACAAGGAGAAAATTCTGTAGAGGAATATTATCAGGAAATACAAAATGGCATGATTAGATGTGGTATTGTTGAGGATAGTGAAGCTATGCTTGCATGTTTTATGGGTGGATTAAATAGAGAGATTCACACCATTCTAGAGTATAAGGAGTATAATAATATCACCCGTTTATTCCACCTTGCTTGTAAAGCTGAACGTGAAGTGCAGGATCGACATGCATTGGCACGAACTAACTATTCTGCAGGTCGACCTTCCTCACGGACATCGCGTGCATCCTCTACTTCCACACATTCTACTGCATCGGCACCTCCATCAGCTGCCACCTCCAGCCGTGATACAAGAAAGCAGGCACAACCACCCCTATCTACCAAGAGCATCTACCAAGAGCACACCTGTCGGGCATGTACAGAGCTCTTATTCTTCCATGGCATCAACAAGGCACACAAGTGATATTATTTGTCGTCATTGTAAGGGAAGAGGTCATTATGTGAGATAATGCAAATCTCACATGTGATGATTGCTACTGAGGATGGTGGGTATGAGTCCGCTAGTGACTATGATGAGGAGACTTTGGCTCTTATTACACGTGAAGAACACGATGGAGATGATTCTGATCATGAGACGCAATACATGGCTCCTGAAGACGCTAACAGGTATGAATGTTTAGTTGCTCAACGTGTTTTGAGTGTGCAGGTCACTCAAGCTGAGCAAAATCAGAGGCATAATTTGTTCCATACAAAGGGAGTTGTGAATGAACGTTTTGTTCGCGTCATCATAGATGGAGGGGGCTGCAATAACTTGGCTAGCATGGAGATGGTGGAGAAGCTATCTCTCACCACAAGACCACATCCATATCCTTACTACATCCAATGGTTCAACAACAGCGGCAAGGTTAAGGTAACGCATACTATTCGTGTGCATTTTAGTATCTCTACATATGCTGATTATGTTGATTGTGATGTGGTACCTATGCAAGCATGTTCCTTATTACTTGGTATACCATGGCAATTTGATAAAAATTATGTACACCATGGTAGAAACAATCAGTATACTCTTGTTCATAAGGATAAAAATATTACTTTGCTTCCTATGACTCCTGATTCCATTTTGAAAGATGATATTAATAGAGCTGATGAAGCAAAACAGGAGAAAAACAAGAGTGAAAATCATATTGTGGCAAAAGAATTTGAGCAACACATGAAGCCTAATAATAAACCATCTAATGTTGATTCTCAAATCAAATTGAAAAGTGCATGTTTACTTGCCACCAAATCTGATATTGATGATCTAGATTTCAGCAAATCTGTTTGCTATCCTTTTGTGTGCAAAGAGGCATTATTTTCATTCGAGGACGTGACTTCCTCTTTGCCTCCTGTTGTTACTAACATTTTGCAGGAGTTCGCTGACGTCTTTCCACAAGATGTGCCACCGGGATTACCACCTATTTGAGGGACTGAGCATCAGATTAGCTTAATACTCGGTGCTTCGCTACCCAACCGTGCACCATACAGTACCAATCCAGAGGAGACGAAACAGATTATGCGTCAAGTTCAGGAGCTGCTCGACAAAGGTTATATTCGCGAATCCCGTACTCCTTGTGCCGTTCCTATTATTCTGGTGCCGAAAAAGGATGTTACATCGCGTATGTGTGTTGATTGTAGAGGCATTAATAATATTACTATTCATTATCGTCATCCTATTCCTAGGCTAGATGATATGCTTGATGAATTGAGTGGTTCTACAATATTCTGCAAAGTTGATTTGCGAAGTGGATACCATCAAATTCATATGAAATTGGGAGATGAATGGAAAACTACATTTAAAACTAAGTTTGGTTTATATGAGTGGTTAGTCATGCCTTTTGGGTTAACTAATGCACCTAGTACTTTCATGAGGTTAATGAATGAAGTTTTACGTGCTTTCATTCGGCAATTTGTGTTGTCTATTTCTATGATATACTGATTTATAGTAAAACTTTGGAGGAACATTTGGAACATTTACGTGATGTTTTTATTGCTCTATGTGATGCACATTTGTTTGGTAACCAAGGAAAGTGCACCTTTTGCACTGATCGAGTATCTTTTCTTGGCTATGTTGTTATTCCACGGGGAATTGAAGTTCATAAAGCCAAGATTGAAGCTATTGAGAATTGGCCGCAACCCAAAACAGTCACTCAAGTGAGGAGTTTCCTTGGCCTCACTGGTTTCTATAGGCATTTTGTGAGGGATTTCAGCACCATTGCTGCACCTCTCAACGAGCTTACAAAGAAGGATGTGCCTTTTGTTTGGGGTACCGCACAGGAAGAAGCCTTGACGATATTGAAAGATAAGTTGACACATGCTCCTTTACTCCAACTTCCTGATTTTAATAAGACTTTTGAGCTTGAATGTGATGCTACTGGAATTAGATTAGGAGGTGTGTTATTACAAGATGGCAAACCTGTTGCATACTTTTCTGAAAAATTGAGTGGGCCTAGTCTGAACTATTCTACTTATGATAAAGAATTATATGCTCTTGTTCGGACCTTAGAAACATGGCAACATTATTTATGGCCCAAGAAATTTGTTATACATTGTGATCATGAATCTTTGAAACACATTAAAAGTCAAGCAAAACCGAACCGTAGACATGCTAAATGGGTTGAATTCATTGAGACTTTCCCTTATGTCATTAAACACAAGAAGGGTAAAGAAAATGTTATTGATGATGCATTGTCTCGCTGTTATACTATGCTTTCACAACTTGACTTTAAAATATTTGCTTTGGAGACCATCAAAGATTAATATGTGCATGATGCTGAATTTAAAGATGTATTGCAGAATTGGAAGGAAGAGAGAACTTGTAACAAGTTTGCTGTTAACGATGGATTTGAGTTTCGTGCTAACAAGCTATGCATTCCAGCTAGCTCCGTTCGTCTTTTGTTGTTGCAGGAGGCGCAAGGAGGAGGATTAATGGGACACTTTGGCGTGAAGAAGACAGAGGATATACTTGCTACACATTTCGTTTGGCCAAAGATGAGACGGGATGTTGAGAGTTTTGTTGCTCGCTACACTACATGTTAAAAAGCTAAGTCACGACTCAATCCTCATGGTTTATATATGCCTTTAACTGTACCTAGTGTTCCTTGGGAGGATATATCTATGGACTTTGTTTTAGGTTTACCGCAAACAAAGAAGGGGAGGGATAGCATATTTGTTTTTGTGGATAGATTTTCGAAAATGGCATACTTTATACCATGTCAAAAAAGCGATGATGTTGTTAATGTTACTGATTTGTTCTTTCATGAAATTATTCGCTTGCATGGTGTGCCAAATACTATTGTTTTAGATCATGATACTAAATTTCTTAGCCACTTTTTGAGATGTCTATGGGCTAAGTTGGGGACTAAAATGCTTTTTAGTACTACTTGTCAACCCCAAACTGATGGACAAACTGAAGTACTCAATAGAACATTGTCTACTATGCTTAGGGCTGTTTTGAAGAATAATAAGAAAATGTGGGAAGAACGCTTGCCTCATATTCTACTACTAAGATGTGCCCTTTTGAAATTGTGTATGGTTTCCTACCTCGTGCACCTATTGATTTGTTGCCTCTTCCATCTTCGGAGAAGGTTAATTTTGATGCTAAAGAATGTGCTGAATTGATTTTAAAAATGCATGAGTTAACTAAGGAAAACATTGAGTGTATGAATGCCAAATATAAACTTGCTGGAGATAAGGGTAGAAAACATGTTGTGTTTGCACCTGGAGATCTTGTTTGGTTACATTTGCGTAAGGATATATTTCCTAATTTGCGCAAATCAAAGCTAATGCCACGTGTTGATGGTCCTTTTAAGGTGTTAGAGAAAATAAATGATAATGCATATAAACTTGAGCTGCCTGTAGATTTTGGGGTTAGTCCCACTTTTAACATTGCAGATTTGAAGCCTTATTTGAGTGAGGAAGATGAGCTTCCGTCGAGGACGACTTCATTTCAAGAAGTGGAGGATGATGAGGACATCAATACCATTGTTACACCCACAGCCCCTGCTGCTATACATACTGGACCAATTACTAGAGCTCGCGCACGCCAATTAAATTATTAGGTACTTTCGTTTCTTGGTAATGATTCTAATGTTCATGAGAATATGATGCTGCCTAAATTGGATACATTTGTTTTGCTTACAAATGAAGGGCCTGGCATGGATAAGAGGGATGAACATTGGAGCAAGAGCAAGCATGGAGATGATGGCATGCGCAAGGGGAACAAGAACGGAGTTACAACTGATGATTTTAGGACTTTGAAGCCATCATAAGAAGTGCATGAAGCCTTGGACGAAATATACAAGATGCCACTTTATAAATTTCGTCCAGAAGCTATTCTAGGTGCTGCGTCACCTTATTATTGGGCCAGGCCCATGTATTTTCGAAATACTTAAGTATAGGCTGTTTTTAGAGTCCGTATGTGTGGGGAAACAAGAGTTAGGGTTGGTTTCGGACCCCTCCTCCAAGGGCCACGAAATTCCCCCCTCTTCCTCCATATATACAGCCATTAGGGCGTCGTTTAGACTTTGGATTTTGTTTATATTAAAGTTTGCCATAGCTGCAACTTCGCGTACTTCGTTTGTGTTCAACGACCAGACAAAGGCGTCACAAAACCCCACCTTTGATCAATAAAGCTTTCCTCTTATATTCGCAATATCCAGATTGCAATCTTAGTTTCTTGCTTGTTCTTCGTTTGCCTACAGGAAACAAACCTTCGTCGTCAGGTTGATCGTGCTCCGGCGTGGTCAATAACCTCTCGCAGTTGGTTTAGCGATTGCTAAGGCACGACGTCCTCACACGTTCGTAGTCGGATCGTCAAAGTCGACTTCCTCCAAAACGATAGCCACCATCTCATCGAAAGATGGGACACCTTTGCCTCTATCGGTGGCTAAACTATAGGACCTAGCATGCTGTTGCCACAGCTCGAGCGGCTCCCTTGGCGGCATCTCTTCGATGAAGAAGTGCGGGAACCAGATCCACGTGCACGGAGGCATCGTCGCCCATAGCACGAACTCACGCTTGGAGGCCTCGGTGTGGGTTCGCAAGACAAACGGTCGCGCGGCCCCTGCCTGGTCTCCGCGGCTCGCACGGCATGGGACGCTTCCACCTTCTCCCAAGCCTGGTGCCCGAGCATATGGAGGAAGTGGGAAGCCAGGGGGTGGGCGCTCGTACCAGGGCCGCGTTACCCCCTGCCTCGCCTTGGCGTCGTGAGGGCGCCGGGACCTCTTATTCGGCGGGAGCGGCTCGGGCTCCATGAGGGGGGTATTTCCTTTTTCCGCTACGGAAAACCTCCTGATCGGCGCCATGGATGTTTCGGTAGGATAGCAGGATGGAGGGACCAAGAGAAAGAAGAAAGAGGGGACTACGAGAAGAAGGGGGCTCTGCCCCTTCCCTCATTTATAGCCAGGAGGAGGCCAACCACCGGTCACCACGATCGCACGTAAACATGATTTTCCTCTGCATGCAGCAGAGTCTCGTCAAGTCAGGCAGTTACCGAGGCAGCATGGGGAAGCGGAGGCGCCCACGTCCCATCAATCACCACGCGTCGACCAAGGTCGCAGGTTGTTGGGGCCCGCGGTGCTCCGCACTTGCCCCTTGGCTTCGCCTCAAAGCCAAGCTCGAGCGCGCCTTGGGCCCAGGGGCTACTATCGGCGTCCTGGGAACGGGGGTACCCAGACTTGCCTGCCTGCGGCCCACGACGTGGCTCCACCAACGGCCTGGCACGGCCAAGTTTCAGCAGCAATGACACAAGACCCTCGCATGGGGCCAAGCCTCGCAAGGCAGACGACACCAAGGCCTCCCTAGGGGGCGGCCTCATTAGGCTGGCTCCCGAGGAGAGGAGATATCAAGGCAAGGTGCACCTCGCGAGGTTCACATGACGTGAGCCATGATGACCAAGGCCAGGCGGGTGCCAGCGGGCGCAGTGTACCTGTTTCCCCTTTGGTGCCAAAGGGGCAAGTGCAGGCGCGGAGTCCCGAGGAATCAAGCAAAGGTTTCCATATTGGTGCAACAAGACCAAGACCGCCAGGACGACAGGACAGAGGTCATCGCGGAGCCCACTGCAGCGTCACCACCAGAGCCTTTTGCAGGCGAAGACTACTTTTGTCAGGATAACTTGTACTAGTTGTCTCCCTTCAAAATTGGTTGTTGTGGGATCCCTTCCTGCCCACATTTTGGAAGAGGACCAAGGCCACTATAAATAGGACTTAGCCACCACCATAGCAAGGCATCTAGCGAGAGAAGAATCAGATCCACTCCACCCTGACCACCTCACCAACTCATCGAGCACAAGAACACCTCACCTCTTGAGGTTGTTCATCCACTGTACTAGTTCATCCTCGGCCCCTTGAGGCAATCCACCACAAATCTTTAGTAGGGTATTACACCGCAAGGTGGCCCGAACCAGGATAAACTGCTATGTCTCTTGTTCCTTGGGTTCGTCGAGCTAGGCTATGGAACCGTTGAGTCGGCAGGTCAGGGAGAAGGAGTTCTTCGTACACACCCCAATGTTCGAACCTCTCAAGGGTTCGCGGAGCCCCGAATCTGACACAGGTGCAGACCACCTTTTGTCAGTATAAGATGTACTAGTTGTCTCCCTTCGAATTTTTCTGTTGTGGGATCCCTTCCCGCCTTCGTTTTGGGGGAAGAGGACCAAGGCCACTATAAGTATAGCCTAGCCACCACCATGGATGGGGGAGGAGGATGGATCATTCAGACCATCCTCACCCTCACCAGCTCACACAAGCACAAGAACACACCTCCTAAGGTTGTTCTTCCTGTGTACTAGTTCGTCCTCAGCCCACCTCGAGGCTAGTCCACCACAAAGCAGGAGTAGGGTTTTACACCGAAAGGTGGCCCAAACCTAGGTAAATTGCCTTGTTCCATTTCATCGAACTAGGTCGCGAGATCGACGAGTTGGCAGGCTGGGGAGGTTGAGTTCTTCGCACGCACCCCGGAGTTCGAATCTATCTTGGGTCTGCAGAGCCCTGAATCCGACACCCTACATATGCCTCCATTAATGGACTCCGGTAATCCTTGTTTACTTGTGTCACTACGAGCTGTGAATCTCTATGAATGATCAACTTCTTAATTCCCAATTCCGTTGCAATTCTGAGCCCTGCAAGGAGCCTTTCATATTTCGCAGTGTTGTTGGTGGTTTTCTCCTAGGGAAAATGAATTTGGATCACATATTTGAGTTGTTCTCCAGTGGGCGCAATAAGGAGGACGCCAGCCCCTGCGCCTTGTAACGAGAAGGCACCGTCACAATACATGATCCATTCTTGGGGCGCCTCCTTGTCGGGATAACTATTTCTGGTGTCTCTTCATCTGGAGTGGGTGTCCATTCTACAATGAACTCCACCAGTGCCCTACTCTGAACAGTTGAGGTACTATCATACTTCAGACCAAAACTTGACAACTCTAATGCCCATTCAACTATTTTGTCGGCGACCTCAGGGTTCCTTAATATGCATTGCAAAGGGAAACGAGTGACAAATGTGATCTCGTGGGCTTGGAAGTAGTGTGGTAGTTTCCTCGAGGCCATGATGAGGCCGAAGATCAACTTTTGCACTCCAGAGTACCTTGACCTAGCCCCCTGCAACAGAGAGCTAACAAAGGACACTGCCCGCGAGATCGATGAGTTGGCAAGCTGGGGAGGTTGAGTTCTTCGCACACACCCCAAAATTCGAATCTATCTTGGGTCTGCGAAGCCCTGAATCTGACATTTGGCGCACCAGGTAGGGGTGTGTCGGAGCCTCTCTTCCTCCCGTCGATTCGCCACCGTTCCGCCGTTCCCATGGCTGACGCTCGTCGAGTTCGTATTAAGTGCCGGGCTGCCCGCGTCGCCCAAATAGCGCCTGCAGGCGACGGTGCTCCCCGTCGTTCCCCATCACCTGCAGCCAACGCCACCATTAGCCCTGCGGCCCATGTGCTGCAGGCTTCGTCGTTGCAGCCTTCTGTGTGGCGTGGCGGGCGCACCGCCACTCCGGCGGCTGCTTCGTCTTCTCATGCTCGTCGCGGGCCGGTGAACACGCAGGCTGCATTGCTCATGGCACGCGAGCTCCTACGCTATCGCCCGACCAATGACCTCTACTATGACTGGCTGGACCGCATCACCGAGCTCGTCAGCACCGACAGAGAGGCCCCTGCACCGTCCAGCTTGGTGCCTCCCCCGCCGCTTCTCGCGAGCGACGTGGCCCATGGTGCGCCTCCTCCACCTCCTAGGCAAGACATCGTTCCCAAGCCAAGGCGCGAGTTTCTGTGGTGTGACCCGCCGCGCAGGGCGCCGGCATGCGACGAGGAAAGATGCCAGGGGGTACAGCGGCCGCAAGGAGAGGCACGTGCACTCCTGGCACCGCCACATCAAGACCGCGTACCGCCCGAGGCAGTGGTGCGCGAGCGCCAAGATCAGGCTCCACCTCCATGGCGGGCCCTGGTGAGTGCGGCAGGCTGCCGCTCGTTCATCCCGGAGCTGCGCCGCTAAGGATGGCAATTTTACCCATGGACATGGATACCCATGGATATCCGACCCGAATGGATAGGGTTTGGATATGCTTTTGTGCCCATGGGCAGCGCCCAAACCCGACCCGATTGCTCGTGGGTAGGGCATGGATCTAATGTTGTGCCCATGGGTATACCCAAACCCGACCCGATAGTATGATTTAATGGGTCAAAATCTGTTATCCCTACCCCACAATCAAATGTCCCACTGGAATTTTCCACTTTGTTATCTAAAACATGCAAAAGAAATTGCATAATCCTCATCGTAACTTCTATTAGTTGACATTTAATCCCCTCTGTAACATACTACAGTGCACCTTCCCTTATTTTTATCTCCTCGTGAAATGACTCATCATTCTCATCTTTTAGAAGAAGAAAAACGAAATTATATTAGGTTGTTAGTGGACGTTGATTTGCCATAAGTTGATGTTTACCATAAGTGAAACCTAGCCTACCATGAGGTGAAGAACAGAGAAGCTTATGTTAACATTGTGCTATGTCTTATTTATATGTCTTGAGAGGACCCAGTGGATATCCAGTGGGTATGGATATCCATCGGGTTTGGACATGGACACAAATTTTCACCCGTGGATTTTTTTCATGGGTGGGCAAAGACTGTCTTCATGGATATGGATATGGATTTTATATTGTTCAACCCGATCCAAACCTGACCCATTGCCATCCTTATGCGCCGCGCCATCTGGCCAGGGAAGTTCAAGTCAGACCTGCCTCCACTCTACAACGGCACCCCCGACCCTGCCGAGTTCTTGCAGCTCTATGAGATAAGCATCGAGGCGGCTAACGGCAACGAGAAGGTCATGGCGAACTGGTTTCCCATGGCCCTCAAAGATGGTGCACGCTTGTGGCTTCTGAACCTCCCCACGGGATCGATCTCCTCCTGGGATGAGATGCAAGAGCGCTTCATCGCCAACTTCCAGGGCACTCGCGACCGTGCACCGGCCGCAGGTGACCTGCGGCACATCAAGCAACAGCCAAGAGAGACCTTTCACAAATACATCTAGCTCTTCACCAACGTTCGCCTCAAGATCCCCAAGGTGTCGGATGAGGCCATCATTTCAGCGTTTACCAATGGCGTCCGCGACGTCAAGATTAAAGAAGAGCTCGCCATACATGGGGACCTGTGCTTGGATCTAAAAATGTTCTACATGGCAACCAGGTGCGCGAGGGCCAAGGAGGGTCGCCTCTCCCTCCTTGAGCTTCCAGAGGCTGGTCCAGAAGACAAGAAAGCCAAGGCCAAGGATGTGAAGCGCAAGGGTCCAGCTGTGCTCGCGGCCGAGCCTGAGATGAAATGCGGCTGTGACCACCCGGAGTCATCCAAGGGCAGCCACCCATTATGGGTCTTCCACAACGTGCACAACCACAACACCAATGACTGCTAAGAGCTCAGGGCCATCCGTGACGGGCGCCTTGGTCGTCGCCCCGAGCGCAATGACCAAGGCAGAGAACGCTGGGACAACCGCGACCCTCGCCAGGACTGGCGCGATCAGCCTCGTGAGGACCGCTGGCAGGGCTAGCCTCACGAGGGCGCCTGCGGGGATTAGCCTCGCGAGGACTGTCCTCAGGGAAACGCTAGCCATCCTCCGCTACCGGCACCACCAAGAAGGAATGATGACCACCATCAAGATGATGGGTCTAGGGGCTTCCAAGAGCCTCGTGCTATCGCTTGCATCCTAGGAAGCACTCAGGCCCCTGCCTCTCATCGCATCTTCAGGTAGTTCGCTCGCGAGGTGAACACGGCCCTCCCCAAGCTCGAGGCGACGCGTCCGCTCAGGTGGTCCAACTACGCCATCACCTTCGACTCTACTGATCAGCTCAAGTGCGTGGCCACTGCTGGCGCCCTCCCGATGCTCTGCTTGCCTACCATCAGCAATGTCCTCGTCACCAAGACACTCATCGAAGGCGGTGCGGGGCTCAACGTTCTCTCCATCGAGATTTTTGACAGGCTCCAGCTACCGTACGACCAGCTTCTGCCCACCAAGCCCTTCTCAGGAGTGACCGACGGCTCCACCACCCCGATAGGGTAGATCCGCCTCCCTGTCACCTTCGGCAAGCGCAACAACTACCGCACTGAGCTCATCAACTTCGACGTCGCCCACATTCGCCTCCCGTACAACGGCATCCTTGGGTATCCGGTCCTGGCCAAGTTCATGGAAGCAACTCATCATGGCTAAAATGTCCTCAAGATGCCAGGAAGCTGCGGCATCATCACGGTCGCCTGCGATGAGAAATACGCGATGTGCTCCCTCGAGTGCGCCTACTAGGCTGCGACGGTCGAGAACCCAGACGGCGAGGGCGATGTCTACCCTCCTGAGGCCGTCCCCAAGAAGAAGTAGCAGCTACGCCTAGGACCTCAGGAGGATGAGGCGTCCGACGGCTGGCCTCAGGCCCTGCGACCACTAACGGGGCGCATTCCTCTCTCCCATAGGAAGGCGTGCCCGGCACCCCTCTCGGGCTAGGATCGAGGGCTCTCCTCTGGAGGGCCTCTGACCTGGCCAGCATGACGAGGGAGGCGCTCGGGCACCATGTGGAGGCATGCTTCAACGCGCGCTTCCGCGAGGAGAGCGCAGGGCGCAAAGCGCCAGGCGCTCGGGAGTTCATCACCAAGTAAATCAAGGAGCTATGCTACCTCTTGAGCTTGCGTTGGTTTTTCTCTTGAAGAGGAAAGGGTGATGCGGCATAGTAGAGTAAGTATTTCCCTTAGTTTTTGAGAACCAAGGTATCAATCCAATAGGAGACAATGCGCAAGCCACTGAATACCTACACAAACAAACACCAACTTGCACCCAGCATGATAAAGGGGTTGCCAATCCCTTCACGGTTATTTGCAATGTGAGATCTGATA
This sequence comes from Triticum urartu, assembly GCF_056163025.1. Taxonomy (NCBI): domain Eukaryota; kingdom Viridiplantae; phylum Streptophyta; class Magnoliopsida; order Poales; family Poaceae; genus Triticum; species Triticum urartu. The sequence continues at coordinate 264,545,489 of NC_141878.1, read as the reverse complement.
GAGATGGATTAACGGCAAAGTAATGTTTTTGGTATTTTTGGGTTTATGGAACGGAAAGTAAAAGATTGCAAAGAAAGTAAATAGGAAATTAAAAGTGTAGATTAGAAACTTATATGATGGAAAATAGACCCGGGGCCATAGGTTTTAGTAGAGGCTTCTCTCAAGAAAGGAATTATTACGGTGGGTGAAAAAATTACTGCCGAGCAATTGATAGAAAAGGGAAAAGTTATGACGATATCTAAGGCAATGATCATGAATATAGGTCCCGCGTCTGTGTCAAGTAGACCGAAACGATTCTGCATCTTCTACTATTACTCCACACATCGACCGCTATTAGCATCCATCTAGAGTATTAAGTTCATAAGAACAAAGTAACGCCTTAAGCAAGATGACATGATGTAGAGGAATTAACTCAAGCAATATGATGAAAACCCTAAAAAAATATCCTCGATGGCAACAATACAATATGTGTCAGTTCCCCTTCTATCACTAGGGTCAAGCACCACAAGATTGAACCCAAAGATAAGCACTTCTCCCATTGCAAGGAAAACCAATCTAGTTGGCCAAACCAAATCGATAGTTCAAAGAGACTTGCAAAGATATCAAATCATGCATATAAGAATTTAGAGAAGATTCAAATAATATTCATAGATAAGCTGATCATAAATCCACAATTCATCGGATCTCGGCAAACACACCACAAAAGAGTATTACATCGAATAGATCTCCAAGAACATCGAGGAAAACTTTGTATTGAGAATCAAAGAGAGAGAGAAGAAAGCCATCTAGCTAGTTGCTATGGACCCGTAGGTCTGTGGTAAACTACTCACGCTTCATCGGAGAGGCAATGGTGTTGATGTAGAAGCCCTCCATGATCGAATCCCCTCCGGAAGGATGCCGAAAAAGTCCCCTAGATGGGATCTCATGGGTACAGAAGTTTGCGATGGTGGAAAAGTGGTTTTGTGGCTCCCCTGGAAGTTTTTGGGGTATATGAGTATATATAGGAGGAAGATCTAGGTCAGGAAGTCACCAAGGGGCCCACAAGGTTAGGGGCGCAGCTACCCCCTGGGCGCGCCCTCCACCCTCGTGGTCGCCTCGTGGCTCTTCTAACTTTCACTCCAAGTCTCCTGGGTGTCTTCTGGTACAACAAAAATCATCGTGAAAGTTTTATTCCGTTTGGACTCTGTTTGGTATTCCTTTTCTACGGAACTATAAAACAAGGAAAAAACTGGCACTGGGCTCTAGGTTAATAGGTTAGTCCCAAAAATCATATAAAATAGCATATTAATGCATATAAAACATCCAAAATAGATAATATAATAGCATGGAACAATCAAAAAATATAGATACATTGGATGCGTATCAAGCATCCCCAAGCTTAATTCCTTCTCGTCCTCGAGTAGGTAAATGATAAAAATATAATTTTTGATGTGGAATGCTACCTAACATATTTATCCATGTAATTCTCTTTATTGTGGCATGAATTTTCAGATCCGTAAGATTCAAAACAAAAGTTTAATATTGACATAAAAACAATAATACTTCAAGCATACTAACAAAATAATTATGTCTTCTCAAAATAACATGGCCAAAGAAAGCTTATCCCTACAAAATCATATAGTCTGTCAATGCTCCATCTTCATCACACAAAATATTCAAATCATGCACAACCCCGATGACAAGCCAAGCAATTGTTTCATACTTTTGACATTCTCAAACATTTTGCAACTTTCACGAAATACATGAGCATGAGCCATGGACATAGCACTATAGGTGGAATAGACGGTGGTTGTGGAGAAGACAAGAAGAAGGAGATAGTCTCACATCAACTAGGCATATCAACAGGCTATGGAGATGCCCATCAATAGATATCAATGTGAGTGAGTAGGGATTGCCATGCAACGGATGCACTAGAGCTATAAGTTTATGAAAGCTCGGAAAGAAAACTAAGTGGGTGTGCATCCAACTTGCTTGCTTACGAAGACCTGGGGCAATTTGAGGAAGCCCATCATTGGATTATACAAGCCAAGTTATAATGAAAATTCCAACTAGTATATGAAAGTGATATCATAGGAGACTCTCTATCATGAAGATCATGGTGCTACTTCGAAGCAGAAGTGTGGTAAAAGGATAGTAACATTGTCCCTTATCTCTTTTCTCTCATTTTTTTGTTGGTCCTTCTCTCATTTTTTTGGCCTCTTTTATTTTTATTTTTATTTTTTTGTCCGGAGTCTCATCCCGACTTACGGGGGAATCATAGTCTCCATCATCCTTTCCTCACATGGGACAATGCTCTAATAATGAAGATCATCACACTTTTATTTACTTACAACTCAAAAATTACAACTCGATACCGAGAACAAAATATGACTCTATATGAATGCCTCTGACGGTGTACCGGGATGTGCAATGAATCAAGAGTGACATGTAAAAAAATGATGAATGGCGGCTTTGCCACAAATACGATGTCAACTACATGATCATGCAAAGCAATATGAAAATGATGGAGCATGTCCTAATAAACGGAATGGTGGAAAGTTGCATGGCAATATATCTCGGAATGGCTATGGAAATGCCATAATAGGTAGGTATGGTGGCTGTTTTGAGGAAGGATATGTGGTGGGTTTATGGTACTGCCGAAAGTTGCGTGGTACTAGACAGGCTAGCAATGGCGGAAAGGTGAGAGTGCGTATAATCCATGGACTCAACATTAGTCATGAACTCACATACTTATTGCAAAACTCTATTAGTCATCGAAACAAAGTACTATGCACATGCTCCTGGGGCGTAGATTGGTAGGAAAAGACCATCGCTTGTCCTCGATCGCCACTCATAAGGAAGACAATCAATAAATAAATCATGCTCCGACTTCATCACATAACGGTTCACCATACGTGCATGCTACGGGACTCACAAACTTTAACACAAGTATTTCTCAAATTCACAACTACTTACTAGCATGACTCTAATATCACTATCTTCATATCTCAAAACAATCATAAGGAATCAAACTTCTCATAGTATTCAATGCACTTTATGAAAGTTTTTATTATATCCCTCTTGGATGCCTATATTAGGACTAATTTTATAACCACAGAAAATTACCATGCTGTTTAGAGACTCTCAAAAAAATATAAGTGAAGTACGAGAGTTAATCAATTTCAATAAAATAAAATCATCGCCGTGCTCTAAAAAGATATAAGTGAAGCACTAGAGCAAATTTGCCTAGCTCAAAAGATATAAGTGGAGCACATAGACCATTCTAATAAATCACGATTCATGCGTGTCTCTCCCAAAAGGTGTGTACATCAAGGATGATTGTGGCAAACTAAAAAGCAAACACTCAAATCATACAATACGCTCCAAGCAAAACACATATCATGTGGTGAATAAAAATATAGCCTCAAGTAAAGTTACCGATAGACGAAAACGAAAGAGGGGATGCCTTCCCGGGGCATCCCCAAGCTTAGGCTCTTTGGCCTCCTTTAATATTACCTTGGGGTGCCTTGGGCATTCCCAAGATTAGGCTCTTGCCACTCCTTGTTCCATAGTCCATCAAATCCTTACCCAAAACTTGAAAACTTCACAACACAAAACTTCAACAGAAAATCTCAGAAGCTCCGTTACTATAAGAAAATAAATCACCACTTTTGGTACTATTGTGAATGAAAGAAGAGAAATAGATGAAGTATTCTTTAAACAAGAACCTATGCTAAAACACAATTTGCCTGTTGAAATCCTAGGGGATCCTCCTCCACCTAAGGGTGATCCCGTGTTTGAGATTAAACCATTGCTTGATAATCTTAAATATGCTTATCTTGATGAAAAGAAAATATATCCTGTTATTACTAGTGCTAACCTTTCAGAGCATGAAGAAGAAAGATTATTGAAAACTCTGAAGAAGCACCGTGCTGCTATTGGATATACTCTTGATGATCTTAAGGGCATTAGTCCCACTCTATGTCAATATAAAATAAATTTGGAAGCAGATGCCAAACTAGTTCGTGATCCTCAACGACATCTGAATCCTAAAATGAAAGAAGTGGTAAGAACAGAAATACTAAAGCTTCTAGAGGCAGGTATAATTTATCCCGTTGCTGATAGTCAGTGGGTAAGTCATGTTCATTGTGTCCCTAAGAAGGGAGGTATTACTGTTGTTCCTAATGATAAAGATGAATTGATTCCACAAAGAATTATTACCAGTTATAGGATGGTAATTGATTTCCGCAAATTAAATAAGGCTACTAAGAAATATCCTTACCCCTTACCTTTTATCGATCAAATGCTAGAAAGATTATGAAAACATACACATTACTGCTTTCTAGATGGTTATTCTGGTTTCTCTCAAATACCTGTGTCAGCTAAAGATCAATCAAAGACTACTTTTACATGCCCTTTTGGTACGTTTTCTTATAGACGTATGCCTTTTGGTTTATGTAATGCACCTGCTACCTTTCAAAGATGCATGATGGCGATATTCTCTGACTTTTGTGAAAAGATTTGTGAGGTTTTCATGGATGACTTTTCCATCTATGGATCTTCTTTTGATGATTGCTTGAGCAATCTTGATCGAGTTTTGTAGAGATGTGAAGAAACTAATCTTGTCTTGAATTGGGAAAAGTGCCACTTTATGGTTAATGAGGGTATTGTCTTGGAGCATAAAGTTTCTGAAAGAGGTATTGAAGTTGATAAAGCCAAGGTTGATGCTATTGAAAAGATGCCATGTCCCAAGGACATCAAAGGTATAAGAAGTTTCCTTGGTCACGCCAGATTTTATAGGAGGTTCATCAGGGACTTCTCGAAAATTTCTCGGCCTTTGACTAATTTATTACAAAAAGATATACCATTTGTCTTTGATGATGATTGTGTAGAAGCATTTGAAATACTTAAGAAATCATTAGTCTCTGCACCTATTGTTCAGCCACCTGATTGGAATTTACCCTTTGAAATTATGTGTGATGCTGGTGATTATGCTGTAGGTGTTGTTCTAGGGCAAAGAGTTGATAAGAAATTAAATGCTATCCATTATGCTAGTAAGACTCTAGACAATGCTCAAAGAAATTATGCTACTACTGAAAAAGAACTTTTAGCAGTTGTATTTGCTTGTGATAAATTCAGACCTTATATTGTTGATACTAAAGTAACTATCCACACTGATCATGCTACTATTAAATATCTTATGGAGAAGAAAGATGCTAAACCTAGACTTATTAGATAGGTTCTCTTGCTACAAGAATTTGATTTGCATATTGTTGATAGAAAAGGAGCTGAGAACCCCGTTGCAGACAACTTATCTAGGTTAGAGAATGTTCTTGATGACCCACTACCTATTGATGATAGCTTTCCTGATGAACAATTAAATGTCATAAGTACTTCTCGTAGTACTCCTTGGTATGCTGATTATGCTAATTACATAGTTGCTAAATTTATACCACCTAGCTTCACATACCAACAAAAGAAAAAGTTCTTCTATGATTTGAGACATTACAATTGGGATGACCCACATATTTATAAAGAAGAAGTAGATGGTATTATTAGACGTTGTGTACCTGAGCATGAACAGGAACAGATCCTACGCAAGTGCCACTCCGAAACTTATGGAGGACACCACGCGGGAGATAGAACTGCACATAAGGTATTGCAATCCGGTTTTTATTGGCCTACTCTCTTCAAGGATGCCCGTAAGTTTGTCCTATATTGTGATTAATATCAAAGAATTGGTAATATTAGTAGAAGTCAAGAAATGCCTATGAATTATTCACTTGTTATTGAACCGTTTGATGTTTGGGACTTTGATTATATGGGACCTTTTCCTGCCTCTAATGGATATACACATACTTTAGTTGCTGTTGATTACGTTACTAAGTGGGTAGAAGCTATTCAACTAGTAGTGCTGATCATAACACTTCTATTAAAATGCTTAAAGAAGTTATTTTTCTGAGGTTTGGAGTCCCTAGATATTTAATGACTGATGGTGGTTCACATTTTATTCATGGTGCTTTCCGTAAAATGCTTGCTACATATGACGTCAATCATAGAATTGCATCTCCTTATCACCCACAGTCTAGTGGTCAAGTAGAATTGAGTAATAGAGAACTCAAATTAATTTTGCAAAAGACTGTCAATAGGTCTAGAAAGAATTAGTCCAAGAAACTTGATGATGCATTATGGGCCTATAGAACTGCATATAAAAATCCTATGGGTATGTCTCCATATAAAATGGTATATGGAAAAGCATGTCACTTACCTCTCGAACTAGAACATAAGGCATATTGGGCTATTAAAGAGCTCAACTATGATTTCAAACTTGCCGGTGAAAAGAGGTTATTTGATATTAGCTCACTTGATGAATGGAGAACCCAAGCTTATGAAAATGCCAAGTTGTTTAAAGAAAAGGTTAAAAGATGGCATGACAAAAGGATACAAAAGCGTGAGTTTAATGTAGGTGATTATGCATTGCTATACAACTCTCGTTTAAGATTTTTTGCAGGGAAACTTCTCTCTAAATGGGAAGGCCCCTATGTTATCGAGGAGGTCTATCATTCCGGTGCCATAAAAATCAACAACTTCGAAGGCACAAATCTGAAGGTGGTAAACGGTCAAAGAATCAAACACTATATCTCAGGTAATCCCATAAATGTTGAAACCAATATTATTGAAACCGTAACCCCGGAGGAATACATAAGGGACACTTTCGAGAACGTTTCAGACTCCGAAAAGGAATAGGTATGTGGTACGGTAAGTAAACCAACTCCAAAACAATTTTTAAGGCAATATTTCTCCGTTTTGGAATATTTAGAAAAACAGAAAATTAAGTAGCAGTCCGGGAAGGACACGAGGGCCTCACGAGGGTGGAGGGCGCGCCCTACCCCCTGGGCGCGCCCCCTACCTTGTGAGCTCCTCGTGTGCCTTCCGGACTCCGTTTTCTTGCACGATACGTATTTTGGTCGGTAAATATTCATTATATAATCTCCTGGGGGTTTTGACTCCCGTATCACGCAAAAATCTCCTGTTTTTGTTTCGAGCTGTTTTTTCTGACAGATCTAGATTATCATGACGTCCCCAAGTGCTTCCAAGGACAAGTTCTTCGAGAAGGTCATCAACCCTTACCTCATGGAGGTGCTGTGACACCCTCAAACCATTGAGATGCGTGATGGGTTGCTGCACATCCGCGATGCTGAGGGACCAAAGGGAACCGGAAGCATGGAGACGAGGCTCGAAGCAATGGAGCAACAAGTTTTCAAGTGCCAGGGGATGGTGGAGCGTGGAATCAACACTAGCCACATGATGCTCGCGGAGTTCACTAACAACTACAAGCCGGATGCCAAGAACACTGAGGAGGCCATCTTCAAGCTATATGAGAAGATCGAGCACCTCTGTGGGAGTCCCGGATTAGGGGGTCTCCGGACAGCCGGACTATCTCCATTGGCCGTACTGTTGGACTATGAAGATACAAGATTGAAGGCTTTGTCTCGTGTCCGGATGGGACTCTACTTGGCGTGGAAGGCAAGCTAGGCAATACGGATATGGATATCTCCTCCTTTGTAACCGACCTTGTGTAACCCTAACCCTCTCCGGTGTCTATATAAACTGGAGGGTTTTAGTCCGTAGGACAACATCAACTACAACACACAATCATACCATAGGCTAGCTTCTAGGGTTTAGCCTCTCTGATCTCGTGGTAGATCTACTCTTGTACTACCCATATCATCAATATTAATCAAGCAGGACGTAGGGTTTTACCTCCATCAAGAGGTCCTGAACCTGGGTAAAACATTGTGTCCCCTGCCTCCTGTTACCATCCGCCTTAGACGCACAGTTCGAGATCCCCTACCCGAGATTCGCCGGTTTTGACACCGACATTGGTGCTTTAATTGAGAGTTCCTTTGTGTCGTCGCCCTTAGGCTTGATGGATCCTACTATCATCGATGGCGATGCAGTCCAGGGTGAGACTTTTCTCCCCGGATAGATCTTCGTGTTCAGCGGCTTTGCACTGCGGGCCAATTCGCTTGGCCATCTGGAGCAGATTGAAAATTACGCCCCTGGCCACCAGGTCAGGTTTGGAAGCTTAAACTACACGACCGATATCCGTGGAGATTTGATCTTCGACGGATTCGAGCCTCTGCCTTGTGCGTCACACGGTCACGATGAGTACGATTTAGCTCTACCATCGGATAGTGTTCAAGAGATCGCACAGGCAGCCGCTCTGACCCTCAATTCGGAGCCAGGTGCGCCTTTCGCGGACGGGTGGATGGACCCCACCACGGAAGCCTTACCCTTAGCGGCGATCGAGCCGAACATCGACCTTATCTTGCATGAGAGCCGTGTTGTTAAACTGTCAGATCCTTCTCCAGCCACGGACTCCGAACCGCCTGCGCTCGTTCCTATCGAATCCGATTGGGCGCCAATCATGGAGTTTACCTCCGTGGATATTTTTCAGCACTCGCCCTTTGGCGACATACTGAACTCATTAAGGTCTCTCTCCTTGTCAGGAGGATCCTGGCCGAACTATGTCCGGCAGGACTAGGATGCGGACGACAAAGAAATTCACGGCCCACCCACCACCCACTTAGTAGCCACTGTCGACGACTTAACCGACATGCTCGACTTCGACTCCGAAGACATCGACAGTATGGACGACAATGCGGGAGACGCAGAGGAACCACTGCCCACAGGGCACTGGACGCCCACTTCACCACATGACGTATACATGGTGAACACACCAAAAGAACATGACAACGAGGAACGGAAGAACGCAACGAAGGGTTGTCCCCTCGAGAAGCAGTCAAAGCAGCGGCGTAAACGCCGCTCCAAATCCCGCCTCGACAGAAACAACAATCGTACAGACCCAGCGTTAGAGCAGGGGGGAACCATTGCCGGACCACGGCAACACGAAGGATCAAGCCGAACAACCTGACTCTGTCAAAGATAATAGTCCGGATGACTTCACACTGGACAGACACCCGGAGCAACAGAATGCCCGTCAAAGGCTTGTTGCCACCGCGAGGAGTCTAAAAAAGCAGAAGCAAAGACTCAAGGCTGCACAAGACACACTCGGAATCAGATGGAGCAAAGTACTCAACGCAGCAGCGAAGTACGGCGGTAATCGCCCCACCAAGAGCTACCCGAAGCGGAAGTTGCTACCCGAATTCGATGAGGAGGCCTTAGATCCCCCGCAACCAAAAATTAAACGGCCAACATAGAGTGGCAAGCAATGCCGCACATAAGCCAATACGCAATCCACTCGAGGGCTCGCATCAAAAGGACGGCGCAACTAGATCCATCTATGGACCACGCAGACGCGCTCCAGCATACGAGGCAACACAACAAACATCCGAACACTACAGTACACCCAGATACAGGGGTGCCGCACACCCCCTATGTTTCACCGACGAGGTACTGGACCATGAATTTCCGGAGGGATTCAAACCCGTAAACATAGAGGCATATGACGGAACAACAGACCCTGGGGTCTGGGTTGAGGACTATATCCTCCATATCCATATGGCTCGAGGAGATCATCTCCATGCCATTAAGTATTTACCCCTCAAACTCAAAGGACCAGCTCGGCACTGTCTTAAAAGCCTCCCCGAAAGCTCCATTGGAAGCTGGGAAGAGCTCGAAGACGCTTTTCGGGCAAATTTTCAAGGGACTTATGTCCGACCTCCGGACGCGGATGATTTGAGTCATATAACTCAACAGCCCGGAGAGTCAGCCCGAAAGCTTTGGAACAAGTTCCTTACTAAAAAGAACCAAATAGTCGACTGTCCGGACGCCGAAGCCTTGGCAGCTTTTAAGCATAGCGTCCGTGACGAATGGGTCGCCAGACACCTCGGCCAAGAAAAGCCGAGAACAATGGCAGCATTAACAAGCCTCATGACCCACTTTTGCGAGGGTGAGGATAGCTGGCTAGCCAGATGTAGCACCAGCGACCCCAATACATCCGAAGTTAGAGATGGAAACAGGAAATCACGGCGCAACAACAATAATAAATGCCGGAATAAAGAAGACAGCACGAAGAGCATGAAAGTAAACGCCGGATTCAAAAGCTCTCGGCCAAGTCAGCAAAAGCCGCCCTCTAAAGGCGCCAGAGACGAACTATCCAGCCTAAACATAATTTTGGACCAAGTATGTCAGATCCATAGTACCCCGGGTAAACCTGCTAATCATACCCACAGAGAATGTTGGGTCTTCAAGCAGTCCGGCAAGCTCAACGCCATACACAAGGGGGAAGATACACCAAGCGAAGACAAGGATGAGCCTCTCAAGCAAGACACCGGGGAACAAAGAAAATTTCCACCAGAAGTAAAAACAGTAAACGTGTTACACGTGATAAAGGGGAGAAACAAAGCGGCACTCCCAGATAAATATGCCCAAAGGCCTATCACCGCGGAGTCCTGCCACTGGTCGTTTCAACCGATCACCTTTGACCATCGGGATTACTCGGCAAGTATCCGGCATGCAGGATGGGCTGCCCTGGTATTAGACCCAATAATTGACGGATACCACTTTACACGAGTCCTGATGGACGGTGGCAGAAGTTTAAACCTGATATACCAGGATACAATCCGCAAAATGGGGATAGACCCAATGAAAATTTGCCTAAGCAATACTACCCTTAAAGGAGTAACGCCAGGCCTAGGGGCTCATTGCACGGGCTCCCTGCTACTAGAGGTTATATTCGGCTTCCCGGATAACTTCCGTAGCAAACATTTCATAATCCACATTGCTCCGTTCCAAAGTGGCTATCAAGCACTACTTGGACGTGAAGCTTTCGCTCGCTTTAATGCAATACCGCACTACGCTTCCCTTACGCTTAAGATGCCCGGTCCACATGGCATCATTACAGTAAATGGAAATATAAGCGATCCCTGTGCGCCGAAGAGAGTGCGACTGCCTTGGCAGCCGCACACTAAAAAGGGCCTCACCAGCTAAAGCATTTGATATGTCGTCAAGACCACAGACACGGTTAGACGAGTCCGGCGCAGCCATATGTAACTCACACAGGTTTGATAAGCCACACCCCTATTACAAATACAAGGGGCTCAACACGCGCAGACAAGTGGCAATTTTTACTCATCTTGAATTATACATGGTTTCTTCAAACCTACCTTTTTGCACGACAACTTTTCACCTAAGTTTCTCTCTTTTACAGATGACCATCATGCTACACCCGTCCAGGATACGGCACAACAGAGACACAGGCGCAGACGTGCAGCAGGGACCCGCCCCAAGGATTCTTTTTAGATTAAGACCCTGCGTCAACCTTTTTTACTGTCTCTTGTTGATACACATCCCTCGGATTCTCAATACAATTGAGAAGGATGGTGGCGTCTTGGCATGTGGCCACGTCAGAATAATGCACGTACCTGGACACCAGGGGCTTCTTACAAAGGGCACTATTTAGGCCCGGTTTATACCATAAAGACCGAATACCTTAGGGAGTGTTCGGCATCGCGAGTTTGGCCTTATATGCATCAGCTCCGAATCATGTCTTTGGTCAAATGTTGGGTTTGCCCAGCTCCTATGTTTTGGTACCTTACGTTCCGCTCTATCGGCTAAGGTAGCACTAGGAGAACTACTGCGATTGTGCCCCGGGTCATCCGGACGAGCACCTCAGTAGAGAAAGCCGAAAACTGACTGTCATGATATAACGTGAGACTGGTCAACCACTCGATGACCTATCGGAATGTTAGAATTCCTCCGCCTTAACGAAGGGATGTTTCCCGGCCAGGCATGTACGCACCCCGAATTCGGGAGAGTGCAGAGCCAACAGGGGCTATATAGTAGCCCCACCGTCAAACTCCTATGGCTAAGTGAAAGTGTTAAAGCATTATAGTCCGGTTGCCTCGTTCGCCGCGCTATCACCTCCTTAATAGGACCAAGACGTTGGGTTAAGTGTGAACACACGTCTTCTGTGAACACCTCCACATTATATGTGTGGGGGCTGAAGCCGACGACTACAATCTTTCAGGTTATACACATGTATACATAAACGGCCGCACAGGAGGCATCATATTACTTTCAAGCAAAAGTATAAACACAGCCTTAATAAATTTCATAAAAACATTGTGTTTACAATGGGAATACATGTCACTCAAACATGATATTCTTCGAGCACTGGGCCTCTATCAAACGAGCACCCTCGAGAACCTCTTCGAAATAGTGCTCGGCAGCCACTCGGCCTATGGCCGAACCCTGCGCCGCAACAGTGGTAGCATCCATCTTCGCCCAGTATGCTTTAACACGGGCAAGGGCCATCCGCGAGCCTTCTATGCATGCCGACCTCTTCACCGCATTGATGCGCGGCACCGCACCAAGGAACTGCTGCAGTAAGCTGAAATAGCTGTTCGGTTTCGACTTTTCTGGCCACAGCTGATCCACGACAGACCTCATGGCGAGTCCGGACAACCTATTCAGTTCGGTCCATTCGGCTAGCTGATCAGTCAATGGAAGCGGACGCTCTGGAACATTGAATTGCGACCAGAATAGCTTGTCCACTTCACGATCTGTTTGACCTTGGAAGTATTTGGCTGCATCGGCAGCGCTCGCCGCTAAGTCCATATATGCGTCTGCCGAACTCAAAAGCCGATCCAGAGGGGCATACTGTGGATCTCCGAACTTTCTCCGTAGCATGAACGGCTTCCCAGCCGTAATATCCCCGGCTTCATGCAGCTCCTCCTTCTTCGCTCTCATAGCAGAGCGGGTGTCTTTGTTCACCATCGTGGCCTTTTCAAGGTCCGCTGCCTTCAATCGGTTCTCTTTTTCAAAGACCTGGCAATGGTCGGCAGTGTCTTTTAATTCTACGGCCATCTTGGCCATCTGCTCTTTGCTCTCGCAATGCACGGCCTTCTCGGCTTTCAACTCTTCGACCGCCTTCAAAGCAGTCGCATTACTAATCCTTGCTTGTTCTTTGGCTCAGGCAAGTTCCGCCCGCAAGGTTTCCACGGTGGCAGCTCCATCTGCACTCACAACATATTAAAGATACTGGCATCATGTTGCTCTTACTATGTGGCATTCACCAAAAATTAACACTTACCCTATGCCTCGTCAAGCCTCTTGTTAACAAGCTCGATGTCGGCATCCGCCGCATCCAGTTGCCGCTTCAGTTCGGCAAATTCATGAGTCCGGCTAGCCACCGGAGCTCCCACTACCTGCACATTAAAGCGGTACGGTTATTGCCTGGGACTACGATCCTCTATTTGCCGCCGTTCTCGGCGACAACCAGAGTCTCAGGGGCTACTATCTACACAGGGCACACCTAATAATGTGCGGTACCATCACAAATGTACATCATTTTACGTACCTCAAAGCCCGTCAGTAGACTCATAAAGGCATCATGCAACCCGCTTTCGGCGGATGAGATCCTTTCCATCACCGTACCCATCAATGTACGGTGTTCTTCTGAGATGGCCGCTCGCTCCAACAGCTCTCTCAGTATGTCCGACCGCATACCAGACGGTGCCGGACTCTTCTGTTTGCTCTATTAGAGAGCCGGATGTTGGGGACTTCGGGTGACTATAGTATTATCTTCTGGCCTCACCGGATCCGGAGAGGCCCTCCGTGACGACACTTCAAGGTCGCCCGCTTCTTGAGCGGAGGAGTCCGGGGGAGGCGTTTTACTCTCCATCATCTCCGGAAGAAGATCCCCCGAAGATGAGCTTTGCTGAGAAGGGCTAAGATCCGAACTGCAATAAATACTTCAGTTATTTTCCTCAGAGGCAAGGTAGTATATCTCCACTATTGAAGTACTTTCTGATTACTTACAGCTCGTTGGAGGGCTGATCCCCGCGCAGACTTTGTGCGGCAAGAGCACCCTCCAAGGCAGGACCCTTTGGCGGAGATTTCTTCTCCCGCTTGGAAACCTTGGTTTCCGGATCTTTAGAGGTAGTCATCTTCCTTCCCCGGGGGTGAGAGAATGCCCGATTCCTCCCCTCGGTTATCCTCCCTCACGGAGGCGCTCGTTCCCTCGGTCGGAATGGGTAGCGATGGAGGTCCGCTTTCGCCCTCATTATTGCCCCCTTTGTCTTCCTTTGAGGGCTCCGGGCAAGGTGCTAGCTCGAGCATCTTTTCCAGTACCGGATTTCCAAACCCTCAGGAAGGGGGGCCGAACACCGAATCATCTTCGCCTTTGTTATCTAGTCCTGGTCAAAGAGCGATTTCTCAAAATGACATCGTGGTAAACAAAAGACGGTGTGTTCGGCTAAAGGATTACTTACTTGGTCGGCGGTACGGTTGCTGCTCAGGCCCACGTCCTCGGTGGTATCCGGACACTCTATTTGGGGTCTGAAGAATGATTTGTACATCTCCTCGTGCGTCAGGCTGAGGAAATTCTGAATAGTACACGGCCCTTCTGGGTTGAACTCCCACATGTGGAGGGGACGGCGTTTGCAAGGCTGGACTCGACGAACCAGCATGACTTGCGCCACCATAATCAAACTGAAATCTCCTTCGAAGAGATTTTGGATGCGGCTTTGCAGTACAGGCACGTCCTTGGCAGGACCCCAGCTCAGGCCTCTGCTAATCCATGACATCAGTTATGGTGGAGGGCCTGAGCGGAAAGCAGGGGCAGCCACCCACTTGGCACTTCTGGGAGCTGTGATAACCAACCCTGTTGCCATAATCCGGACACATCTGGAAAGGAACCTTTGGGCCACGGAGCTCCTGCTATCTTGCTTATTAATGCGGCTCCGCACGGTGCATACTGCCCCTCGACCATCTTCGGCTTCACGTCAAAGGTCTTGAGCCACAGGCCGAAGTGAGGGGTAATGCGGAGGAAGGCCTCACACACGACAATGAATGTCCAGATGTGGAGAAAGGAGTCCGGGGCTAGATCGTGGAAATCTAGCCCGTAATAAAACATCAACCCCCTAACGAAGGGATCCAGAGTGAGGCCTAGTCCTCGGAGGAAGTGGGAGATGAACACGACGTCTTCGTTGGGATCGGGAGTAGGGACAACCTGCCCTCGGGCAGGCAGCCGATGCGAAACCTCGGCGGTCAGGTATCTGGCCTCCCTCAACTTCTTGATGTCTTCTTCCATAACGGAGGAGGGCATCCACCGGCCTTGAAGGCTAGATCTGGACAAGATTGAAGATCCGGAGCACCTGACCTGGGCTTTGGGTGTTAGAACTCGAGGCGGGGGAAGGATTCGATTGAGCACGGGAGGGAAAAAAGTAAAAGCCTTGTCCCTTTATAAAGAGGGTGAATATCAAGCGTCCTCTCCGTAGCCATTTGGGACTTGCCTGATCTAGGAGTCCTAGACACGGTTGGGTTACCCACGCCCGTATTGATGAGAATCCCGTAATAAGGGGACACGATCTTTGCTTTGACAAGACGTGTCGAAAAACTGCCTCGCGTTATGTGCGGGGCTAGTTAAAGGAAACGGTTCGAATAATCACCGGGCCATGGCATAATGTCGTGTTGCCAAAACAAGTCAGCAAATTAGATGTGAAAATATTATTCTCTCTACAGTGGTATGTGGAACTTATTTTGCAGGGTCGGACACTATCCTTATATTCAAATTCTTCCATGGTATATTCGGAGGAGGAACCCGCCTTGCAATGCCGAAGACAATACTGTGCGCCGGACTCATCGTCATTGAAGCCTAGTTCAGGGGCTACTATGGGAGTCTTGGATTAGGGGGTCTCCGGACAGCCGGACTATCTCCATTGGCCGGACTGTTGGACTATGAAGATACAAGATTGAAGGCTTCGTCTCATGTCCGGATGGGACTCTACTTGGCGTGGAAGGCAATCTAGGCAATACGGATATGGATATCTCCTCCTTTGTAATCGACCTTGTGTAACCCTAACCCTCTCCGGTGTCTATATAAACTGGAGGGTTTTAGTCCGTAGGACAACATCAACTACAATACACAACCATACCATAGGCTAGCTTCTAGGGTTTAGCCTCTCTGATCTCGTGGTAGATCTACTCTTGTACTACCCATATCATCAATATCAATCAAGCAGGACGTAGGGTTTTACCTCCATCAAGAGGGCCTGAACCTAGGTAAAACATTGTGTCCCCTGCCTCCTGTTACCATCCGCCTTAGACGCACAGCTCAGGACCCCCTACCTGAGATCCGCCAGTTTTGACACCGACAACCTCCAAGCCCAAATCTATGACCTGCAAAACCAAAACTGTGAGTATGAATATAGATTCAAAAGAATGAGTTTGGCTGCAGATTCGAGGATTCCGGAGACTCGGTCATCCTTCTATGATGGTGAACCTATGCCTTGGAAGATGGATGACAAGCCTGCATCATCAACAACACCTCCACCTTCTTCACCAACCAAGGAGATATAATCACATGGGTATGGGCACTCCCCTTGGCAACTGCCAAGCTTGGGGGAGGTGCCCCGGTATCATATCACCATCACTTTTATCTTTACCGTTTTCCTTAGTTCGATCTTATTAGTAGTATTTTGATCTAGTAGAATAAAGTTTATGGCATGATCTAGTTGTGAGTTTTGCTTTATTATCCTTCTATGTAATCGAGTCTGTGAGCTATATAATAAAGATTAGTGTTGAGTCAAGGGCTTGATTATTTTGCCATGATCCTAAGTGAATAAAACAAAAGAGAAAGAAATAAAAAGAAACAAAGAGATCATATGGATCTCATGGAGAGTAATGAGCTCACATAGAAAAGGTATGATGAGTAAAAGTTGTTGAGAGTTGACAAGCATAGTTTTGGTCATCGTTGCAATTAATAGGAAGTAATAAAGAAAGAGAGGTATTCACATATGGATATACTATCTTGGACATCTTTTATGATTGTGAGAACTCATTAAAATATGACATGCTAAAGAGTTGACATTGGACAAGGAAGACAACGTAATGGGTTATGTTTTCTTACATCTGAGATAAATTATATTGTCTTGGATCCTCCAACATGTTGAGATTGCCTTTCCCCCTCATGCTAGACAAATTCTTAGCACCAAGTAGAGATACTACTTGTGCTTCCAAATACCCTTAAACCAGTTTTGCCATGAGAGTCCACCATACCTACCTATGGATTGAGTAAGATCCTTCAAGTAAGTTGTCATCGGTGCAAAGTAATAAAAAATGCTCTCTAAATATGTATGATTGATTGGTGTGGGAGAAATAAGCTTTATACGATCTTGTGATGTGGAAGTAATAAAAGTGACGGACTGCATAATAAAGGTTCATATCACAAGGGGCAATATAAAGTGACGTTCTTTCGCATTAAGATTTTGTGCATCCAACCATAAAAGCGCATGGCAACCTCTGCTTCCCTCTGCGAAGGGCCTATCTTTTATCATTATCTTCTACCTTATGCAAGAGTCATGGTGATCTTCACCCTTCCTTTTTACATTTTACCCTTTGGCAAGCACAATATGTTGGAAAGATCCCAGTATATATGGCTAATTGGATGTGGGTTTTCATGAACTATTACTGTTGACATTACCCTTGAGGTAAAACATTGGGAGGCAAGACTATAAGCCCCTATCTTTCTCTGTGTCCGATTAAAACTCCACACCCATAAGTATTGCGTGAGTGTCAGCAATTGTGAAAGATTATATGATAGTTGAGTATGTGGACTTACTGAAAAGCTCTTATACATTGACTCTTTCCTATGTTATGATAAATTGCAATTGCTTCAATGACCAAGATTATAGTTTGTTAGTTTTCAATGAAGTTTACGATTCATACTTGATATTGTGATTGAATTATTACTCTAGCATTAGAGATCATATGACAAAAATTATATAAGTTGTTGTTATAAGAATGATCATGATGCCCTCATGTCCGTATTTTATTTTTATCGACACCTTCATCTCTAAGCATGTGGACATATTTTTCGATTTCGGCTTTTCGCTTGAGGACAAGCGAGGTCTAAGCTTGGGGGAGTTGATACGTCCATTTTGCATCATGCTTTTATATCAATTTTTATTGCATTATGGGTTGTTATTTCACATTATGTCACAATACTTATGTCTATTCTCTCTTATTTTACAAGGTTTACGTAAGGAGGGAGAATGTCGGCAGCTGGAATTCTGGGCTGGAAAAGGAGCAAATATTAGAGACCTATTCTGCACAACTCCAAAAGTCCTGAAACTCCACGGAACACCTTATAATAAATAATTAAAAATCCTCACCAAAGATGAAGACCAGGGGGCCCACACCCTTCTCACGAGGGTGGGGGGCGCGCCCCCTACCTCGTGGGCCCCCTGGTGGCTCTCCGATGACCATCTTATCCTATATGAAGTCTTTTGTTGAGAAAAAAATAAGAAGCAAACTTTCGGGACGAAACTCCGCCGCCATGAGGCGGAACCTTGGCGGATCCAATCTAGAGCTCCAGCAGAGCTGTTCTGCCGGGGAAACTTCCCTCCCGGAGGGGGAAATCATCGCCATCGTCATCACCTAAGCTCCTCTCATCGGGAGAGGGCAATCTCCATCAACATCTTCATCAGCACCATCTCATCTCAAAACCCTAGTTCATCTCTTGTATCCAATTCTTGTCTCCAAGTCCGGGATTGGTGCTAGTAGGTTGCTAGTAGTGTTAATTACTCCTTGTAGTTGATGCTAGTTGGTTTTAATTGGTGGAAGATCATATATTCAAATCCTTTATGCACATTAATACCCCTCTGATTATGAATATGTTTATGCTTTGTGAGTAGTTACGTTTGTTCCTGCGGACAAGGGAGAAGTCTTTCTATTAGTAGTCATGTGAATTTGGCATTCGTTCGATATTTTGATGAGATGCATGTTGTCTAGCCTCTAGTGGTGTTATGTGAACGTCGACTACATAACACTTCACCATTATTTGGGCCTAGAGGAAGGCATTGGGAAGTAATAAGTAGATGATGGGTTGCTAGAGTGACAGAAGCTTAAACCCTAGTTTATGCGTTGCTTCGTAAGGGGCTGATTTGGATCCATATGTTTCATGCTATGGTTAGGTTTACCTTAATACTTTTTTTGTAGTTGCGGATGCTTGCAATAGAGGTTAATCATAAGTGGGATGCTTGTTCAAGTAAGAACAACACCCAAGCACCGGTCCACCCACATGTCAAATTATCAAAGTACCGAACGCGAATCATATGAACGCGATGAAAACTAGCTTGACGATATTCCCATGTGTCCTCGGGAGCGCTTTTCCTTATATAAGAGTTTGTCCAGGCTTGTCCTTTGCTACAAAAAGGATTGGGCCACCTTTCTGCACTTTATTTACTTTTGTTACTTGTTGCTTGTTACAAATTATCTCATCACAAAACTATCTGTTACCACTTATTTTAGTACTTGCAGAGAATACCTTGCTGAAAACCGTTTATCATTTCCTTCTGCTCCTCATTGGGTTCGACACTCTTACTTATCGAAAGGACTACGATAGATCCCCTATACTTGCGGGTCATCACTGAATAGGGCTGCCATCCACCAGCGCCACATGCGGGGCATCCTGGCGGCTCATGAGGCCAGGCACCAGGTGATCCTATCGGAGGTGGCGATGGATCCTCGCGAGCCCCCGGGCCTCCAGAGCCTCACGAGGCTCGGGACCTGGATGACTCGTGAGGAGCGACTTCTGCATCGCGTGTCTTCAGCTACTTCAACACTCCTTCAGCAACGGTGCCAGGTGACACTTTTGGTTTGTTCAGTTGGGGGCGCCCCTCGGGCTGCATTATCTCCAAGCCGTGCGGGTCCGTCCCTGCGGCATGTATCGTTCTTTGCATCTATCAGAGCTAGCTTTACCCTTTCCATCAGTTGCTTTATGATTATCACCTGCTTGTCCGGTGCTTCATCGCCCTTCGCGACCTCCACGCGTTGCTAACCCGTTGTTTGCTCATCCCGCCACTTGGGCTGCTGCTCGGGTCCGTCCCTACAACGCTGATAAACTTGAGACCGACCTCTGATTCGTGGCCTGCCCCGTGCACATCACCTCATCGGGTCCTCAGTGCCTTCACCTTATTGCGGAAAGATCGATGGTTGGATAGCAAGCGCGGCTATGCGTTATGATCTCTCTCTCCAACTAACTCGCAGGAACCTCCGGAGCCAGACTACGAGCGGCCCCGTCAGCCACTCCTTTTTCACGTGATTCGCTTGCACGTTGAAAGGGGGGATCCTGAGCATCGCGCCTGAGGGGCTCCTACTGGCTCTCAAGTCCTCGCCCCCTGGCCTTGACCATGGCATCACGACCTCGCATACCAACGGCGGCTAAGCCTTGCTCGAGGGCTGGGACCCGAGGACGTAGAGCGTCCAGATGAGCAAGAAAAAGGGGGACCAGCATGAGCCCTACCTAGAAGCGCCACCACCAGGACACGGTCAGGCGTCGTGCAAGGGAATCACCGCGGGCTCGCCAAGATAAGTCACCCCATGCATATCGGCGTGAACATCACGACCCAGTATTTCGACTCTCGCGATCTCGGTCGGGCAATGCCGCTTTCCTTTTCGGCCTTCAGGAATCTGCTTGCATGCTAAAGGGGACCTCCTGAGCATCGCGCCTCAGGAGCTCCTACCAGACCTCGGGCCGCTCACCTCCTGGCCTTGACCACGACATCACAGCCTGGCATTCCAGCAATGACTAAAGCCTGCCTGGGGACTAGGTCCTGTCGGCGTAGAGCACTAAGCTACCACGAGAACGAAAAGGAGCATCGTGCTGAAGCGAGATACATAGTTGCAACACCAAACTAGGAACGATAACATTGAAGCAAAAGCATTACTGTTTCTTACATACCCCCATGGGGCTCATCACGATTCCGCGCAGGGAAAACAAAAGAAGAGGACTTGGGAGAACCCCGGCCACAGGGCGTCACTAACGACGCCGGGCAGACGTCACTACTATGCTCTAGGCGCGGCGAGAGCTCGGCGGCTCGTAGCAATCATCGTCGCTGGACTCCGGAGAGTCGCTGTATTCCGGGGAGTAGCTGCTGGTGCTGGAGGAGCTGCTGGCAGGTCCAAGGGCAAGTTCAGTGGCTGTGGCTACGCCACGTGGATCGCCTCTTCCGGAGCAGCACTCCAGCCATCGTCCGTCTTCATCGAAGACCTGGAAAAAAAGCATGGAGGCTCCATCGTACTCGAAGTGGATGGCTAGGGCCCCCTCCGGGCAGCAGGCGCGGGCAATCTCGCCCCATCCTCGAGTCATGAAGACGTCGCCCGGGGAGGACGACCTCGACCTCCACTTTCGTGGCTTGGCTACAGCACCCGGCGTAATGCAGCCACAGCTCGGCGGGCCCCCTTGGCGGTATCTCCTCGACGAAGAACCTCAGGAGCTGGATCCACGTGCGCGGCACCATTGCCGCCCACACCACGAACTTGTGTGAAGTGCCCTCGGCGTGAGTTCGCAAGCCGGCTGGCCGTGCAGCCACGACCTGCCTTTCGTGACTCCGACCCGCGCGGCGCTGGGCGGTGCCCCCTGCCCAGGGCTCCGCACACGGGCATACATAGGGATTGGGAAGCCAGGCGGAGGCCGCTCGTACCAAGGCCGTGTCACCTCCTGCCCCTCACGGGCGTCATGGGAGCGGCCGAGCCTTTTCATCGGCGGGAGTGGCCTAGGCTCTCTTGAGGAGTTTTCCCCTTCTCCGCCGCGGAAAACTTCCTTATCGATGCCATCGATGCTACGGCAAGATGGTGAGACAAGAAGAAGGAAGAGCAGGCAGCGAGAGGATGGAGACGAGCAAGGGGGCTATGCCCCTCCGCTCATTTATAGCCAGAGGGAGGCCAACCGCCGGCCTCCATGATCCCCAGTAATGATGATCTTTTTGCATGCAGCAGGCTCTTGTCAAGTCGAACGGTTGGCGAGGCTGCATGGGGAAGCGGAGACGCCCACGTCCCATTAGGCGCCACGCGTCGAACGAGGCCGCAGGTGGCTGGGGCCCGTGGCGCTCCACCATTGCCCTTTGGCTTCGCCTCAAAGCCAAGTCGGAGTGCGCCTTCGCCCCAGGGGCTACTTTCGGTGTTCTGGGAACCGGTGTACCCAGACTTGTCTGCCTGCGGCCCACGGCATGGCTCCATCGGTGGCCTGGTATGGCCCATCTTCAGCACCAACAACACAAGACCCTCGTGAGGCGGACAACGCCAAGACCTCCAGAAGGAGTGGCCTCCTTAGGTTGGCTCCTGAGGAGCGGAGATTTCTATGCGAGCCCTCACCTCATGTGGCTCAGATGATTCAAGCCATGATGACCAAGGCCAGGCGGGTGCCAGCGGGCGCAGTACATCAGGTTTCCTCTTTGGTGCTAAAGAGGAAGTGCAGGCATGGAGTCCCAAGCCATCAACCAAAGGTTTCCGTTTCCATGCTACATGACCAAGACCGCCAGGACGGCAGGATGGAGGTCATCGCTAAGCCCACCACGGCGTCATGACCAGAAGCTTTGCAGGCGCAGACCACCTTTCGTCAGGATAAGATGTACTAGTTGTCTCACTTTGAATTTGGCCGTTGTGGGATCCCTTCCCACCTTCATTTTGGGGGACGAGGACCAAGGCCACTATAAGTATAGCCTAGCCACCACCATGGACGATGGAGGTGGATAGATCATTCAGACCATACTCACCCTCACCAGCTCACACAAGCACAAGAACACACTTCCTGAGGTTGTTCTTCCTCTGTACTAGTTCGTCCTCAGCCCACCTCGAGGCTAATCCACCACAGAGAAGGAGTAGGGTTTTACGCCGTAAGGTGGCCCGAACCTAGGTAAATTGCCTTGTTCCATTTCCTTATAGTTAATGGAGCTAGGCCGTGAGATCAACGAGTTGGCAGGCTGGGGAGGTTGAGTTCTTCGCACGCACCCCAGAGTTCGAATCTATCTTGGGTCTGCGAAGCCCTGAATCCAACACTCTCCATATGCCTCCATTAATGGACTTCGGTAATCCTTGTTTATTTGTCTCACTACGAGCTGTGAGTCTCTATGAATGATCAACTTCTTAATTCCCAATTCCGTTACAATTCTGAGCCCGGCAAGGAGCCCTTCATATATCACAGTGTTGTTGGTGGCTTTCTCCTGGGGAAAATGCATTTGGATCACATATTTGAGTTCTTCTCCAGTGGGCGCAACAAGGAGCATGCCAGCCCCTGCGCCTTGTAACGAGAAGGCACTGTCATAATACATGATCCATTCTCGAGGCGCCTCCTTGCCGGGGATAACTGTTTCTGGTGTCTCTTCATTCGGAGTGGGTGTCCATTCTGCAATGAACTCCGCCAGTGCCCTACTCTAAATGGTTGAGGTGCTATCATACTTCAGACTAAAACTTGACAACTCTAATGCCCATTCAACTATTCTGCCGGCGGCCCCAGGGTTCCTTAATATGCATTGCAAAGAGAAGCGAGTGGCAACTGTGATCTTGTGGGCTTGGAAGTAGTGGCGTAGTTTCCTTGAGGACAAGATGAGGACGAAGATCAACTTTTTCTCTCCAGAGTACCTTGACCTAGCCCCCTGCAATAGAGAACTAACAAAGTACATTGGCCGCTGCACTACCCTCTTCCTTGTCATGGATTCAGAACTGCTATTGCTAGATTGCCCTGCTTCTCCCTGATCTGTATCCAACCTTGCCGTGACCTGTCCAATTTCTTCTTCGGGGAGGACAGTAGCTACGACTGTTCTTTCATCTACTTCCCGCTGCGCCACCAGCGTTGCACTAACCACTTGATTGGTTGCCGCTAAGTATAGCAGCAACGGCTCTTATGGTTTATGAGTGACCAAGGTGGGAGCATAGGAAAGATAGACTTTCAGGTCTTGCAACACTGCTTCTGCCTCCGAGGTCCACTTCATTGGCCCTGCCTTCTTTAGAATTTTGAAGAACAACAGGGCGCGCTCGGTAGACTTGGAAATGAACCTACTCATTGTGGCAACACATCCAGTTAAGCGCCTCGCGTCCTTGACTGTCTTGGGTGCTTGAATGTGCTCGATCGTTCTGATATTGTCGGGGTTGGCCTCTATCCCTCGGAGAGACACAAATAAGCCAAGTAGCTTGCCGGAGGGAACGCCAAATACACATTTCTCAGGGTTCAGCTTCAAGTTGATCTTGCGCAGGTTTGCAAAGGTCTCTTCCAAGTCCTAAATAAGTGTTGATTTATCCTTGGTTTTGACCATCCATGTAAGCTTCTACATTCCTGTGCAGCTGAGACTCAAACCCAATTTGGAGTGCTCTCACAGAAGTGGATCCAGTGCTCTTTAACCCGAAGGGTATCCACACAAAGCAGTACGTTCCACATGGGGTTATGAATGAGGTCTTCTCCTTCTCTTCCTTGGACATGAATATCTCATGGTATCCGGAGTATGCATCCAAAAAGGAAAGCAAATAACACCCAGAAGTGGAATCCACGATCTGATCGATGCGCGGCAAGGGGAAAGGGTCCTTTGGGCATGCCTTGTTCAGATCTATGAAGTCTATGCAAAGCCTCCATTTCCCATTCGCCTTGAGCACCACCATCGGGTTCGCCAACCACATCGGATGCAACACTCCTCTGACCTAACCAGCCGCTTCAAGTTTCTTGATCTCTTTGACAATGAATTGTAGTCGCTCCAAAGCTTGCTTCCTGACTTTCTGCTTGACAGGCCGGGCACGAGGGCAGACAACAAGGTGGTGCTCGATTGCCTCCCTGGGAACACCGAGGATGTCAGATGGTTGCCAAGCAAACACATAGACATTCGCCTGTAGGAAGGCAACGAGCGTGCTTTCCTATTTGTCATCAAGGGCAGAGCTGATGGTGAATGTACCACCAGTGCCATCCAGCCCTGCCGGGACCTTCTTTACAATAGGCGAAGCAACTTTGGAGCTCTTGCTAATGGAACTCTCAGGCAAATCATCGATGGATGCAGCGCACTCCGGAGAGGCGCGCTTCCCGGATTCCTTGCCGGCATCCCTGATAGCCTTCTTTGCTTTCTTGTTTTCCTTGGCAGGAGCTGCAGCTTCTGTGGCCTCGGTAGCGACTGCATCCCGGTACATCTTATCCATGCATATGATTGCATATTTCTTATCCGACGGGATGGAAATGACGCCCATTGGCCCTAGCATTTTCAGAGTGTTGTAGGCATAGTGAGATGCCGCCATGAACTTTGCCAGAGCTGGACGACCAAGAATCCTATTGTATGGCAAGGGGAGCTCGACCACATCAAACACAACCCTCTTGGTCTAGTAGTTTAGTTCTCCGCCAAACTTGACCGGCAGCGTAATCTTCCATTTAGGATGACTCCTGCCGGGGTTGATTCCTTGAAACGTGCCAGTAATCTTGAGCTCTTTGTGTCCTTGCTAATCACCTTGGGGGAAATCAGATTCAACCCTGCCCCACCGTCAACTAGCATCTTTGTGTCCTTGAGGTTGTGGATTGTTGGCGAAACCAACAACGGCAAACACCCTACTACAGTGGTGCAGTCAGGGTGATCCTCTTCGTCAAAGATGATAGGCGTGCGGGACAATTTGATAGGCTTCTGGGAATCTGCTGCTGGCTCTATGGCAGTGACCTCACATGCCCAGTGTTTGAGCTGGCGGTGAAAGGAGTGCAATGATGCGCCTCTGCCAATGCAGAGGGTCTTAGTTGCTTTCTGGAACTCTTGCTCACTGGTTTCCTCTTCATCCCCTTCATCACTTTCATCATCACCTTCCTTCTTTTCACGTCCTCTAGCAGGCTTTTCTTTCTGTTGGGGAGTCTTGCTGCGGTGGCCTCCTCTACCGCCTCGGCCCTTCCCACCAGCACCTTCTTGGTCTCTCCCCTTGTCATGCTTCCGATACTCAGCTTTTTGCCTTTTCACGAATTTCTCAACCTGATGACACTCTTGGAGATCATGGCCCTTGGTTTGATGGATCTTGTAGTACGGCCCATTTGTCTTCCCGGCTTTTTCGGCCGCGGCAGCCTCCTGGCAATCAGTGCACATGAAAACTTCCTTGCCAGGGGCTTCGGTCTTGGATTTCTTGCTGGTACTAGGGGTGCCAGAATCCTCAACAGCCAGTACTGCCTTCTCTTTACGCTTCTTGTTGCACTTTTTATTCTTCGTCTTCAGGTTATTGGCATCGTCTTCATCCTCTGAGTCAACTTTGATGTCGTCCTCTTCTCTGGGGAGTCGCCTCCCTTCCTCTGTACGAGTGCACTTATCCGCCAAGGTGTATAGCTCATTCACAGTCTTGGGCAACCAGACGTTCATCTTGGAACGCATCCTCCTGTTGCACAGGTTTGATTGGAACGCGGCAATTACAGCTACCGGGTGGATATCTGGAATGTTCATGTGCACCCGGCTAAACCTATGCATGTACTTCTGCAAACTTTCCCCTTCCTTCAGTGGTAGGAGTTGCAACTAGCTGGGCCACCCAGGCTCTTGGTGAACGCTCGTAAATGCACCAACAAACTCATTTCACATGTCAGCCCAGGATGAAATGGAATTCTCCGGCAGGTGCATCGGCCATGACCTGATGTTTGGCTTGAGAAGTAGTTGGGGAACATTCTCATCTCTTCCTTCGGCAGCTTGAATAGCAATTGTGTAGATGAGAACTCTGCCGGGTTCAGCCTTCCATCATACTTCTCTGGTATTTCTAATTTGGAAACATGGGAAGATGGCCAACGGACTTTCCGCAGCTCGCGAGTGAAGGCAGGGCACTCAACCTCGAAAGGCAAGTATCAACCTTCACTGGGCGTGGGTTCGTCGACGTCTCGGCCATTGCGCCTGTCAGATTGGCAGCGGGTCTCGTGGCGCCGCTCTATAGTGACACGTGCATCTTCCCTTCGCCGATCTTCCAGGACTTGCCATTGATCTAGATGGGCCCGTGGATCAAATGAAGCCATTGACGCCTCATCGGGCTCCTGGTCGCGTGGTTCTGGTTGAAGCCTTTGCGCTGGCTGTCGTGGAGGGGATTGCACCATTAGGGTGGCCCTCTCAACACGGTCAGAAGGTCAGGCCGTTGTTGTTGCTTGCGGACGCCGTGGCGGGCCCACCCACTGCTTTCCTTCCACCTCAGCAAAATCGATCAAACTCTAGATGGTGGCCCTCCACTCATCCCATTGATCGGCCGCAGGCGGGAATCTTAGCAGGAGTTTGGCTCGTGCCATGTGGCTTCCGAAGCATTGCTTGGCATAGACGACGAGGCAGACCACGACGTCGCTCGACTCCTTATAGTACTAGTAGTGGCAGCGCCGCGTTCTCGTTGCTGTGAGCTAGTCGCCACGGCATTACGGTGGTGAGAGGGGTGTGCCTGGGGGTTTACGACCTCGTTCGGCACTTCGTCTTGGTTACCCTTCCCTGGGCAAGGCGCGTGCCCAGTAGCTATGCCTGTAATATGGAAAGCTAGGGGGTCACGACTCACACTAGAGCGGGCGTTGTCGCTGCGGCTGCGCTCACCAGCGCGGTGGGGAGGTGGGACTGAACATTCTCCCCGCCCACGCCTTGTGGGACACGGCCATCGGGATGTTGTTCATGTCGCCCTCCCCATCGTCTTCCACTCCCGCTTCGGCCGTAGGGGGAATGACGACAGCGCCGCCTGCATCGGTAGCGTCCCCTATGGCACCTGCATCCCCCAACACCGCCACAGCACCTGCGGTATCTGCGGCTACATGCGAGGGGGCCTTTGAGGTAGAAGGATGAGCTGTTGCGCCGCGCTTCTTCTTGGGCAACATGGATGATGAAGCCAATGATGAAGAAGACAATGATGAAGATTGACACGTTGTTCACAACCTCGGATTCGCGCAAGCTCCAGCCCCTACCTAGCGCGCCAAAGATGTCGTGGTGGGACACGATCACCTATGGTGCCATCAGCCTCTTTGTGGTTCGGCAAGGGGGGGAGGTCACGTTGCGTAAAGAGAAGAAGCCATGGAACAACACAACAGGGGTGACGCTGGTGGGTTTTACCCAGGTTCGGGCCGCTGTGGAGCGTAAAACCCTACTCCTGCTTTGGTGGATTGAGGGAAGGACCACGATGAACACGCAGTGCTCAAGCCCGGCAAGGTCATCTCGAGGAGAGCAGCTACACGCATATGAGTGTACAAGGGTCCGAATCTTTTTCTAGATTGCCATAGCCCTCCTTTTATAGGCTAAGGGGTAACCACAGTGGCAAAATAGTCTTTTCTAGTGATTAGATAGCTAACAGTGCTATCATACCTAACTCTGGCAATTAGGACAAAGCGCATTAAATGCACTGCTAGGTGTCATGCTGAGGATGCAGCCCGACAAGCCTGCTGCGTGGCTTAATCATCTTCTACCCGTCTTCTTGACACGCCTCTGGACGGGTGTCATATAGAGGTAATCTTCCTTCCAAATGGCTAGCATGTGCCAAATGACAGCCACTTAATCACTTACGGGCTTGACACCGCACTGATAGATGACCTGCGTTGCGGTGCGGTGTAGCGGTGTAGTCTTGGCGGGGAGATTTGCCTTTAGCGGCCCCAGCAATCCTGCCGGGGAAATCTTGGATTCGTCCTTGGGGCGGCCCCGACCTGACCAAGCTCGCCAGCCCGGTAAGGGAGGCTTTCCCTTAGCGATATTTTGTTGCCTTGGCTTGTCTTGGTCTTCTTGATCCGCCTTTTGATCCCTTAAAGAGCTGCTTATCTGGCTTGGTCTTGACTTGTATGCTTGGTGCAGTTTGCTTCCTCGCCATCTGATACGTCTCCAACGTATCTATAATTTTTGATTGTTCCATGCCATTATATTATCTGTTTTGGATGTTTCATATGCATTAATATGATATTTTATATTATTTTTGGGATGAACTTATTAACCTAGAGCCCAGTGCTAGTTTTTCATTGTTTTGAGTTATACAGAAAAGGAATATCAAACGGACTCCAAATGGAATAAAACTTTACATGGTTTTTCTTGGACCAGCGGACACACGTAGGACTTGGAGATGAAGTCAGAGGAGTCCCGAGGCGGCCACAAGCCTCAAGGGCGCGCCCTGAGGGCTTGTGGGCCCCTCGGAGCTCCTCCAATCCTAATTCTTGGCCTATAAATTTAGAAATATTCCCAAACTAACAGAAGCATCCACCAAAATACTTTTCCACCGCCACAAGCCTCTGTTCCCGTGAGATCCCATCTTGGGGCCTTTTTCGGCACCCTACCGGAGGGGGATTCGATCACGGAGGGCATCTACATCAACCTTGCTGCCCTTTCAATGAAGTGTGAGTAGTTTACCACAAACCTACGGGTCCACAGCTAGTAGCTAGATGGCTTCTTATCTCTCTTTGATCTTCAATACAATGTTCTCTTCGATCTTCTTGGAGTTCTATCCGATGTAATATTCTTTTGCGGTGTCTTTGTCGAGATTCGATGAATTGTGGATTTATGATCAGATTATCTATGAATATTATTTGAGTCTTCTCTGAATTCTTATATGCATCATTTGATATCTTTGTATTTCTCTTCGAATTATCGGTTTGGTTTGGACAACTAGATTGGTTTTTCTTGCAATGCGAGAGGTGCTTAGTTTTGGGTTTAATCTTGCGGTGTCCTCACCCAGTGACAAAGTAG
This sequence comes from Triticum urartu, assembly GCF_056163025.1. NCBI lineage: Eukaryota > Viridiplantae > Streptophyta > Magnoliopsida > Poales > Poaceae > Triticum > Triticum urartu. The sequence goes on along the minus strand of NC_141878.1, from coordinate 264,516,093 downwards.
GGGTAGCAGGGCACATATTGTATTGTTGCCATCAAGGATAAAAAGATGGGGTTTTCATCATATTGTTTGAGTTTATCCCTCTACATCATGTCATCTTACTTAAGGCGTTACACCGTTCTTATGAGCTTAATACTCTAGATGCATGTTGGATAGCGGTCGATGTGTGGAGTAATAGTAGTAGATGCAGGAAGGATTCGACCTACTTGACACAGACATGATGCCTATATTCATAATCATTGCCTTGGATATCGTCATAACTTTGCGCTTTTCTATCAATTGCTCGATAGTAATTTGTTCACCCACCATATTATTTTCCTTCAAGAGAGAAGCCTCTAATGAAACCTATGGCCCCCGGGTCTATTTTCCATCATATATTTTCAGATCTATAAACCAAAAACCTTGCTGCAATTTATTTACTTTTATTTTCTTTTACATTTTAGTAATCTTTTATATCTATCTCTATTAGATCTCATCATTGCAAGTGACCGTGAAGGGATCGACAACCCTTTTATCACGTTGGGTGCAAGTATTTGATTGTTTGTGAAGGTGCATAGATTGGAGACTTGCGTGTATCTCCTACTGGATTGATACCTTGGTTCTTAGCTAAGGGAAATACTTATCTCTACTTTGCTGCATCACCCTTTCCTCTCCAAGGGAAAAATCAACGCAAGCTGAAGAAGTAGCAGGAAGAATTTCTGGCGCCGTTGTCGGGGAGATCTACATCAATCCCACCAAGTACCCACCATAAACTCTCATCTCTTGCATTACATTATTTGCCATTTGCCTCCTGTTTCCCTCTCCCCCACTTCTAAAACGTTTTTAGAAAAACACAAAAATATTTTCCTTTTTATTAGCCCTTCTTTCGTTCGTATTTTCGTTAGCTTTTTGGTTGCTCGTGTGTTAGGTTGCTTGCTTTGTCACAATGTCTCAAGAAAATACCAAGTTGCGTGACTTTTCCAATACTAATAATAATGATTTTATTAGTGCTCCGATTTCTCCCGCCACTAGTGCGGAATCTTATGAAATTAATGCTGGTTTGCTCAATCTTGTTATGAAAGATCAATTTTCCGGCCTTCGTAGTGAAGATGCCACATCCCATCTAAATACTTTCGTTGAGTTGTGTGATATGCAAAAGAAGAAAGATGTGGATAATGATATTGTTAGATTGAAGCTAGTTTCGTCCTCACTACAAGATCGCGCTAAAACTTGGTTTTCATCTTTGCCTAAAAATAGTATTGATTCATGAAATAAGTGTAAAGATGCTTTTATTTTCCAAGTACTTTCCTCCCTCTAAGATCATCTCCCTTAGGAACGATATTATGAATTTTAAGCAACTTGATCATGAACATGTTACACAATCTTGGGAGAGGATGAAATTGATGATAAGAAATTGCCCTACTCATGGTTTAAGTTTATGGATGATCATACAAAAAATGTATGCCGGATTGAATTGTGCATCTAGAAATATTTTAGATTCCGCCTTAGGAGGTACTTTATGGAAACTACTTTGGGAGAAGCTACTAAATTCCTAAATAACATTATGGCTAATTATTCTCAATGGCATACCGAAAGATCTTCCACTAGTAAAAAAAGTGTATGCGATTGAAGAAATTAATACTTTGAGTGGGAAGATGGATGAACTTATGAAATTGGTTGCTAGTAAAATTGTAACTATTGATCCTAATGATATGCCTTTGTCTACTTTTATTGACAATAATAATGAATATATGGATGTGAATTTTGTTGGTAGGAACAATTTTGGTAATAACGCATATAGAGGTAATTTCAACCCTAGGCCGTTTCCTAGTAATTCCTCTAATAATTAAGGTAATTCCTACAACAATTCATATGGAAATTATAATAAAATACCCTCTGATCTTGAGAACAATATTAAAGAATTTATTAATTCGCAAAAAGTTTTCAATGCTATGGTTGAAGTAAAATTACTCAAGATTGATGATTTGGCTAGGTCCCATACAAGAAATGGGAATAAAATTCGAACATCTGGGCGACGTGGCTCGGACGGAAAGATTGAGAAACTTGGTTTTTTTAATTCATGTAAATTCAAAACACGGCTGAAAATCATGAAACTTGGCATGGTGTCATGACATAGCACCAACATGCTGTGGTAAATTTTTTGGCCGAATTGGAACAAGCTTTGGTACAAGCTTCTTGCAAACCGAAGCTTATCTCAAGAAGGATCGTGGTTCCGAGAGGGAACGTGTCACCTCCATGTGCGAAACGACATACACTGCCTTCTCCCGCCTTAATTTTTTTACACAGGCAGATTAGACCAAATATAAATATCGTGCTAAAATTTGGAATTATTTCGGGTTCGTTTGGCCTTTTTTATACATTAATTGAATTTCTGGGAATTTAATGTGCATAATTCAAATTTGAACTACAAGCACATGCTCCAGTGCACCAAAGTTGGTTGAAAATCACATGTGTGTCCTTGGGTGAATTTCTAGGTCCCATGCAAGAAATGCGAATGAAATTCAAATATCTGGGCGTCGTTGCTTGGCCGGAAAGATTGAGAAACTTGTTTTTTTAATTCCTGTAAATCCAAAACACGCCTAAAAATCATGAAACTTGGCATGGTGTCATGACATGGCACCAACATGTTGTGGTAATATTTTTTGGCCGAATTGGGACAAGCTTTGGTATAAGCTTCTTGCAAACCGGAGCTTCTATGAAGAAGGCTCGTGGTTCCGAGAGGGAACATGTCACCTCCATGTGCGAAACGACAAACATTGCCTTCTCCCGCCTTAATTTTTTACACAGGCAGATTAGACCAAATATAAGTATCGTGCTAAATTTTGGAATTATTCTGGGTTTGTTTGGCCTTTTTTATACATTAATTGAATTTCTAGGAATTTAATGTGCATAATTCAAATTTGAACTACAAGCACATGCTCCAGTGCACTAAAGTTGGTTGAAGATCACATGTGTGTCCTTGGGTGAATTTCTAGGTCCCATGCAAGAAATGCGAATGAAATTCAAACATCTGGGCATTGTTGCTCGGCCGGAAAGATTGAGAAACTTGGTTTTTTAATCCTGTAAATCCAAAACACGCCTGAAAATCATGAAACTTGACATGGTGTCATGGCATGGCACCAACATGCTGTGGTAATTTTTTTGGCTGAATTAGGACAAGCTTTGATATAAGCTTCTTGCAAACCGAAGCTTCTCTCAAGAAGGCTCGTGGTTCCGGGAGGGAACGTGTCACCTCTGTGTGCAAAATGACGTACATTGTCTTCTCCCGCCTTAATTTTTTTACACGGATAGATTAGACCAAACAGAAGTATCGTGCTAAATTTTGAAATTATTCGGGGTTCGTTTGGCCTTTTTTATACATTAATTGAATTTCTGGGCATTTAATGTGCATAATTCAAATTTGAACTACAAGCACATGCTCTAGTGCACCAAAGTTGGTTGAAAAATCACATGTGTGTCCTTGGGTGAATTTCTAGGTCCCATGCAAGAAATGAGAATGAAATTCAAACATCTGGGCGTCGTTGCTCGGCCAGAAAGATTGAGAAACTTGGTTTTTAATTCCTGTAAATCCGAAACACGCCTGAAAATCATGAAACTTGGCATGGTGTCATGACATGGCACCAACATGTTGTGGTAAAATTTGGCCCAATAGGGACAAGCTTTGGTATAAGCTTCTTGCAAACCGGAGCTTCTCTCAAGAAGGCTTGTGGTTCTGAGAGGGAACATGTCACCTCCGTGTGTGAAACGACATACATTGCTTTCTTCCACCTTAATTTTTTTACACAGGTAGATTAGACCAAATAGAAGTATCGTGCTAAATTTTGGAATTATTCCGGATTCGTTTGGACTTTTTATACATTAATTTAATTTCTGGGCATTTAATGTGCATAATTCAAATTTGAACTACAAGCACATGCTCCAGTGCACCAAAGTTGGTTGAAAAATCACAAGTGTGTCCTTGGGTGAATTTCTAGGTCCCATGCAAGAAATGGGAATGAAATTCAAACATCGGTCGTGCCTCGGCTGGAAATATTGAGAAACTTGGTTTTTTAATTCCTGTAAATCCAAAACACGCGTGAAAAGTAGGATTTAGGCGATCAAGGAGGCGAAGAGGGATCCCTTGCGTGCCGCCGGTGACGCCGCTAGTTCCCTCTCTCTCCATCGGCCGCTCCGGCGGCGGGAGGGAGGGGGAACCTCGGGTCTGTTCGCTAGGTGGGTGTGTGGTAGGGTTAGGGTTGAGGGAGACGCTGCCGAGGCCATTGCGGTGGTGTCGCGTCGGAATAAGTTTCTCCGGGCTCCGTTCGCGGTTAGGCAAGGCTTTTGCCTTCGTCTAGGAGCCAGCGGTGTTTGGGGATCCCCGGATCTCGTCGAGGTCGCATGCTATGGTGGTTGGAGGTCCATCGGCACTGGCTGCTTGGATCCTCAGATGGGCGATGGAGGCAGGGAGACAAAGACCTTTCTTCTTCCTTGTTGGTATAATTTGCTGCTGCTGTTCTTCTCCTTCCTCTGCGCTGATGCTGGTGGGAGATCCTGCTTTGTCCGGGCGGATGGCCCGGTCGCGGTGCTGGACCGGTCGGATGACTCGAGTTCTCTTCCTTTCGGAAGGGACACTTTTCGCGGTACTCAAAGCCAAAGATGGTGGCGACTGTTGCAGGTGTGTTGGATTGATGTCCATGCCCTCTCAGTGCTGGTGTCAAGAAAGGAGGAAGCAGCGTGGCGGCAATTGTACCGTGGTCGAAGATGATGACCTGTTTGCGATTGGTTGCAGATCCGTCTGCTGCAGGGGTCTTCTCTCAAGATTTAGGGATGATGACACAGGGCTCCGGAGATCTTCTTGTGTTGTGGTTGTCTTAGGGTACTCTAGGTGTTCATGGTTTTTTGTGTTTGCGTTTCAGAGTGCTTGTAAGGGTCAACTACTTTGTACTGATTCGTGATTTGAATGAAAATTTATCAAAAAAAAAAGATGTATAGGCCTGGGCCAGGATGCGTGGCACGTTTTTTTTTTGAATCAGGTGTGTGGTATGTGGGCCCGCATGGCACGGCCTGTGTAGCAAGCGTGTCATGGGAGGCGGGTGCCGGTCCGTTTAGCCCAAGACGGGCGTGCCAGCCCACGTTTGCTACACAGAACATCCTCACCTCATACCACTCTTCCCTTTCCCTGTACCCGAATCATCATCCGTTCCCCATCTCATCCGTTCCCTTGAGAGCTGCAGCGGCGACATGGGCGGCGGCGGCGCAGCCGGGGATGCCGATGGGTGGGCGGATCAGGACCAGGGCAACGGCGGGAGCCGCGGCGGGGGTGAGGCGAAGCGGTCGGAGATCTATACCTACGAGGCCGGTTGGCACATCTACGGTATGAACTGGAGCGTGCGGCGGGACAAGAAGTACCGACTCGCCATCGCAAGTCTTCTCGAGCAGCTCGTCAATCGCGTGGAGGTGGTCCAGCTCGACGAGTCCACAGGTGACATCGCCCCCGTGCTCTCCTTCGACCACCCTTTCCCTCCCACCAAGTCCATGTTCGTCCCGGACCCCCAAGGCCTCCGCCCCGATCTGCTTGCCACCTCTGCAGACCTCCTTCGCATATGGCGCATCACGGACGACGACGCCGCTGCCCCGGGCGCTGCCGACTCCAACAATGGCTCCGTCCGCTGCAACGGCGTGGGGGCCCCCGCTGGTCAGCAGCCGGGCGTCAAGCTGTGCTGCGAGCTCAACGGCAACCGCAACAGCGACTTCTGCGGCCCGCTCACCTCCTTTGACTGGAACGACGCCGACCCACGCCGCATCGGAACATCATCCATCGATACCACTTGCACCATCTGGGACGTTGAACGTGAGGTAGTCGACACCCAGCTCATAGCCCATGACAAAGAGGTCTATGACATAGCCTGGGGTGGCGCTGGTGTCTTTGCATCTGTTTCTGCGGATGGCTCGGTCCGCGTGTTTGATCTTCGGGATAAGGAACATTCCACAATCATCTATGAGAGTAGTTCTGGCGGCGGCTCCAATTCTGCTGCTACGGATGGTGGGGCTGTGTTGCCGACACCATTGGTTAGGCTGGGGTGGAACAAGCAGGACCCAAGGTATATGGCAACAATCATCATGGATAGCCCCAAGGTGGTCGTGCTTGACATTCGCTACCCAACACTGCCTGTCGTTGAACTCCACCGCCATCATGCTCCTGTGAATGCAATCGCATGGGCGCCTCACTCTTCTTGCCACATTTGCACAGCTGGGGATGACTCGCAAGCACTGATATGGGACCTCTCCTCCATGGGCACGGGGAACAATAGCGGAGGCAATGGAAATGGAAATGGCAATGCTGCTGCAGCTGCAGCAGCAGAGGGTGGTCTTGACCCTATATTGGCTTACACTGCAGGGGCGGAGGTGGAGCAGCTGCAGTGGTCAGCTACCCAGCCTGACTGGGTTGCCATTGTATTCGCCAATAAACTGCAGATTCTCAGGGTCTGATTTCTTCATTCTAGCTTTATCAATGGTGGGGCAGAAAGAGGCAAAGAAGCCCATCATGGATGATGAGAGTTCAGGCAATGGGAGGACGGTAATTTTGCTTTTGCTTTTGTGATGTATGTTGCAGACAGCTGATATGTGTGCTGAGTTGCTGATAGAAATGATGGTTCACTAGGTAGAAGCTGGAATTGACAATGAACTGAGTTATTAAGAGTAATTAGACTTATAGGATTAGTGTTGGTGATACTGAACTAAATTGCTGTTATTTAAATTGCTCGACTCTAGTACTGCTGTTAACTTGCTTATTGCTGCAATTGTCACAAATTTCTGTGTGTGCTTATGTTGTTTCAGTCCCTTAATATCTTTTCTGCTGTATCATTTTTGTATTTAGGGCAAGTAGGAACAAACTTGTTTTAATTGTTCATTTGGTTGAACTCTTGCCATTTTGTTCCGTTTGCATCCCATTACTCATTGTTTAGTTAGTTGGTAGAATATTAGCTGGTGGTTTATCCTTTGTTTTTGGGTTCCTATTGCTGGTGTAGGTGACTTATATGTGGTTGATAAGAAATGGCTTATGTTGATTTGACGCAGCAGAGAAATGGAAAAGCCATTGTTTTCCAAGGAAGGCAAATATACAGTTTCCACTTTGGCTTTATTTCAGTTTACCTCTAGTATTTGAGCTCTCGTAAGTTTTCTTTAGTTGTTTCTTTGTGTGAATATGAGAATTATATCTTTCGGCTAGACAAGAAAGAAATGAGTGCATCTCTAGAATCGGTAACTATATACTACTACTTAAAGATAGATAGAATGAAAAAAGGGACATGGAGCATATAGCTTGAGCTCACATGCACCCTTTTGCAACAGTAAATCTGAAAAAAGTTAAAAAAATCTGATATATTTTTTTGGCAATAGACATTGATGTGTGTTTCACATGCGTGCAAATTTTCACGGTGAAATGACATTCGTGGAGGTCCAAGCAAAACAAATAAAATTGATGCTCCAAAAAGACTTTGGAAGCATTTGGAGCGTTAATTTTTTTTTGCAAGACATCCATTGATGTTATTTCATCACAAAAATTTGCACACATGTGAGAAACACTTCAATGTTTGTTGCTAACCTTTTTTTAGTTTTGTTTGAACTTGTTTAGTATTTTTGTTCGGATTTTACTGTAGCACGTGAGCTCCACCTCACAAGAGCACTTTTGTGATAAAAAAATTGAGCAAATTTTGTGATAAAATAAATACAAAGATATCAACACAGTCGGAATCATGAGGCTCCATAATGACAATGGGTTAGGTCTTGAGGAAGCTTAGTTTGGATGATGGAATATTCGATGTTTTAGTTGCTTGTTGCCCGCTGTGTTGCAATACCTAGACTGGTTCGAGCCGGCTATCTCCTTTGGACGAGGCGATCACCTGGATCATGTTCCCCATCCAAGGGAAGCCGCCTTGGTGCTTGGTCCCATCATTGAATCTCCTGTAATTAGACACAATGGATAAAAAGGGCATCTCGCCTCAGGCCGATCCAGACTAGGTTCCATGACCTTGCTCCCGGTAAGGAGTCTGTGCCCTTGGTCAGATCATCCTTGACGTGGTTTTTGACACGCCGGTGAATTATTGTAGAAAACTTATGTTTTGAGGTGGTCCCCTTCAACAGCGGCTACCACACAGTCCTCGGCCGAGCTTCTTTTGCCAAGTTTATGGCAGTGCTGAATTACGCTTATCTCAAGCTAACGATGTTGAGCTCCAAGGGGGTCACTACGGTTATGAGCTACTACCAGCGGTCGCACGAGGCCGAGCAGGCAGATGCCGTCGTGGCTGAGCAAGCACTGGCTGTCGTCGTGTTCGAAGAGATCCGCAAGTCAGTGGATCTAGACGACATCACAATGGCCAAGAAGCAAAAATCGGATCCACCTTCTAGCCTGGCCAAAAAACAAAGAAGATTCAAGATTCAGATCGACCAAGTCGATGCCTCCCAAGACGTTGGATATCGGGTCTGACATGGATCTGGATCGGAAATAGAAAAAGCACACTCAGTGACTTTCTTCATTTTTTTGAGACTACACAATCACGTACCTTAGCGTACCTTAACTTTATAGAAGACAGAAAATATATACAAAAAGTTTTTACAAGTGGGAAGTGTGATCTAGCACACGACCAAACCGTTGCCAGAGACCCCCAACTCCACTCCTACACTAAATGCTACTATTCACAGAATATGCTAACACCACGGCCTCCACTCCTACACTAAACGCTACTATTCACAGAATATGCTAACACCACGGCCTCCTGCCAACGCCCATATGCGTAATATCTCAAAAGTCTGCAAAGTGAAATGTTGCACCGTGTCGATCGAAGTTTTCGGACCAAAGACAATCCCATTTCTATGCTTCCAAAGCTGCCAGGAGAACAACATCACCAGCGAGTCGAAGCCCTTTCTGTGAGAACTGGATTTTTTGTGTGTGGCAACCGTCTGACATGCCTGGAGTCAAAATGAACTTGCTGAGCATACATTTAACACCTGACCTGGATTCTGACCGGTTAAGCAAACTCTTAGCCGTTTTGCTGAGCCTAAGCGACACGCAATGGGCGGGAAGTCATACATTCATACTGGTTGGCTAATCCAGTTATGGCCCCTAAGAAGGATAAAACCTTGAGCATGTGTGTTGATTATATAGATCTCAAGAAATGATTCCCAAAGGATCCTATGTTCGCTCCCTGCATTGATTAGGCCATCGATTCTACGACGTGTACTTTGGGTACCACCAGATTCGTATGATAGAGTCCGACTATCGGTGCCACACACCAATGGACTATGCTGAAGTACCTGCATGACCAGATCGACATCAATGTGGATGCCTACGTGGATGGCACCGTCATCAAAACCAAAACGACCATACCCTCCTTGCCGACCTGGCATACACCTTCGACAATCTGCACATGTTCCAAATGAAGTTGAACCCAACAATATGTGTGTTGGCGCACCAAACCAAAACGACCATACCCTCCTTGCCGACCTGGCGTAGACCTACGACAGTCTGCACCTGTTCCAAATGAAGTTGAACCCAACAAAATGTGTGTTGGGGTACCATATCTGAAACTGCTCGGCTTCATCGTCTCCAAGAGAGAGATCGAGTTAAACTCGGAAAAAATCAAGGTGCTTGACAAGCTTGAGGTTTCAAAGAAGCTCCAGAACATACATAAGCTAGTCGGGTGCATGGCATCCCTTAGCCGGTTTATTTCCCGGCTGGGTGAGAATGCCCTCCCTTATATGTGCTACTTAAGAAAGCGAGAAGTCTGACTAGACCAATGAAGCTAAGTCGACTCTTGTCCACATCAAGCGTCTGCTCGACACCAACCCCATCCTTGTTGCACCAGCGGACAACGAGCCTAAACTCCTTTGTATATCTGCTCCTAATCGAGTTGTTAGTGCAGTCATCGTAGTGGAGCGCGAAGAGGCACACCATGCCTACATGGTACATCACCCCGTCTATCACTTTGACGACCTCGATCTGCACTACGTGAAATGTGCCGGCAATGTGGTGGGCGACCCCTTAGCCAAGATGGTCGAGCTATGGGAACCAGTATCTGTTGAAATTTCCTCAAGATGCAGCACAAGACTAAAACAAAGTTGGAGTTAGAACCGGAGCCCGAACTGACACCCGATGGCTCGGAAGCTCCTGAGTTATCCGACACCGGGCAGGTCGTGGTGGTGATCCCGACTTCGACCAAGCCAATTCTCACATATTTTTATGCCATTCATTTTTTCTAGTGGCCCTGCAGATGTAGAGCAACGTATGGCTGCCATGAAGGGCGAGCTTGATCAGGCTCGTGCCGAGGTGCAGGGCCTTAAGGAGAAGGCGAAGGAGGATGCCGACCTGCTCCGCCATGAGCAGAAAATGCTCAAGGCTGCCCAGTCAACGGTGGGCGTGGTCGAGGAGGACCTCACGAATTGCGTCAAAGATCGTGATTCATTGAAGGCCAAGAAGGACGCTGCTGATGCTGAAGCAAAGCGGCTCACCCGGGACCTTCAAGAGGCCAAGTTTCTGTTGGGAAACGTAGTAGAAAAACAGAAAATTTCGCCCTATGATCACCCAGGAACAATATGAAGATGCATATAAGGTTTGGATCAATGATCGTTACCGACTCCGGAATGCAGCGGAAGTAGACGAGTCTGTGTAGATCGTACTTGGAGTCCCACGTATCGTAGATGAACGATCCCGCGAACCGCTCACGAACGATCGCTCGAATGGAAGACCGAAAACACGACCTCTCTACTTGGTGGCAAGTGTATGGTCTTCATGGTCCGGCGGCGTTTCGCCATACAGAGCTAATCTTCATCAGAGAATTAGAGGGAGAAGATTAGAATCACACTTGGCTTCTAATTATGAGGATTAGAGGATCTAGGTAAGCTCTAATTGATCAACTAGGACTAGAACTAGAGGAGGCTCCAAAACTTTGTGTTATCAAAAGGGCCAATACCGTATATAGGTTAGAGGAGGAGGGAGGGGCGGGCTACCACCGAGGAGAGAAACACCCTTCTTGGAACCCCTAGTCACCCCCCCCAATAAAAGGAAAGGAGGGCGCTACTTCCTATTGGGCCATGGTGGCCAAATACTCCTTCCACCACTAGGCCTTTTAAGGCATGTTGATATTAAATTAAATATAAAAGTCATCTAACAATTACTAGAACCTTTTATTATTAATTTAACACCTTCGGAAATTTTTTTCTACCTATATATTATTCATCGAAATACCTGGTATTTTCCGATAAACTCTAGAACCCTTCCGGTGACCCCGAAAAGCTTCCGATCCTCTCGAAAATATTCTGAATATTAATGAAAAAATTCCACAACTAAATCCTCGGTACTCTTGTCCTACTAACACTCAGCATATCGTGATTAACTTAAGCTTATGACCCTGTAGGTTTGGTAAATCATAAACATGAACGAAACCCTTCGTTCAATGATTGATAGCGGAACTGTGGACGTCCATATCGGTCCCTATGATTACACGAATGGCATTCGAGTGAACCTTTGGTTATCATGTAATGTTCCCTTTTCTTCGTGATACTTTACAAAACCCGAGATGTGTCGGTATCCTCTTGAGTCATGCACATGCTCACTATATCGTCATCCTCATTACCGGTTTTGTTCTCCTTTCTCGTTGAAGTGTTCCGGCATTCCCGTGACATAGTCACCTGTCTCTGGCTGGACGATGATGGATGCCGTGACACCAAGAGGGCCCTAAGAATATCTCTCTATTGTCGGAGGAGCAAGTCCCACTCTCGAGCTATCTAGTCCCTTGTCAAACCTCCCAATGAACATGTAAGTTGTCGTTATGATCACCGTGTTACAGATGACGTTTGAGCAACCCCAAAGTTCATCGTACGGTAGGAAGTGACTATGATACTCTGATGGTCTGAGAAACTAGAAACACATGTTAACGCTCCGTCTTATAACAATTGATTTCAGACGATATTATCTCAAAGTATAAGAAACAAGTTTAGGTCGATTAAATATGTTCATTCTTCTAACGCCATACTCCCAATGTTGTTTTAGAACTATGGTTGCACTTAACGATATCCTAAGATCCGGAAAACATGATCACCAACAACACTTGAGCCAGTCTTAGAGGCAACACTAGGAACCTATTATTTACCGTTTACCATTCCACACGTGCATGTGAGTTTTCCATTGAATCGCATATTTCAACATCATAGTAGTTATGACATGAATTATAAACTCTTAATTATGATCATGAAAATATAATAATACAATATTATTGCCTCTAGGGCATATTCCCAACAGTTCCAGGCGACATCCGCAAAGGAGGAGCTAAAGCAATCCTCGGAAATTGTATCCGGTAAGCCATATCTTTTGTAGTGTATCTTCGGGAGTCAAGCTTTCACCGAGCTGATGCAAGTGTGGCATTCACAAGCTTCTTTCCTCGACCCGGCTCTCAGTGTCGCGCATGCTTTCCACTTCTGAAGTGGTAGCCATGACGAGGCGCATGAGAAGGCGTGGCTGTTCTTGCGCCAATTCCAGTATTCGACGCGTAGTGTCGTCCTCAGAGAGAAGCTGAAGTAGCTCAAAGAGCCGCACAACCTAGTGCAGCTACTGATGGAGTAGATCTTCAAGGCCTTATGACATGAATATGCCCTTCCAACCTCATACTTCGAGATTTCGCAGTGCCTTTAAGTAGGGTGAGATCGGATCCGGGCATGGCAAGTGTCAGCCTACCGAGCAGGAGCTCGACACACCTGTGCGATGATGCAGATGCACTTTCCTGATCTAGACCTTGAGCCGGTCGCCACTGTCGGGCCCTGATAGATTTTTTCATGCCATTATATTATCAATCCCGTATGCTTTATATCCCATTTTATATTATTTTTGTGCACTAACTTATTAACTTAGCGCATAGTGCCAGTTCCTGTTTTTTTGCCCATTTATTTGTTTCACAGAAAAACCATACCAAACTAAGTCCAAAGACGATGAAAATGTACGATGATTTTTTCTGGACTAGAAGAGACCCTTGTGATAGCAACCTTTATTATGCAGTTTGTCGCTTTTATTTCTTTACCATCACAAGTTCGTACAACGCTTATTTTCCCTTGCAATAAAGATCATACATATTTTAGGAGCAATTTTTATTGCTTTTTGCACCGACACAACTTACTTGAAGGATCCAATTCAATCCATAGGTAGATACGGTGGACCCTCATGGCAAGAAACTGGGTTTAAAGGTTTTTGGATGCACAAGTAGTATTTCTACTTAGTACGAATTTTTTGCTAGAAAAAAAGATCCTAAGCAAGCACAACATGTTGGAGGACCGATAACAATATAACTTCTATGCAAATATACCCAAACTGATGAGGACATCAATACCATTGTTACACCCACAGCCCCTACTGTTACATATACTGGACCAATTACTAGAGCTCGCGCACACCAATTAAATTACCAGGTACTTTCGTTTCTTGGTAATGATTCTAATGTTCATGAGATTATGATGCTGCCTAAATTGGATACATTTGTTTTGCTTTCAAATGAAGGGCCTAGCTTGGAGAAGGATGAACATTGGAGCAAGAACACGCATGAAGTTGATGGCATGCGCAAGGGGATCAAGAGCGGAGTTACAAGTGATGATTTCAGGACTTTGAAGCCGCCATAAGGAGTGCATGAAGCCATGGACGAAATATACAAGATGCCACTTCATAATATTCGTCCATAGGCTATTCTAGGTGCTGCGTCACCTTATTAATGGGCCAGGCCCATGTAATTTCGAAATACTTAAGTATAGGCTATTTTTAGAGTCCGTATGTGTGGGGAAACAAGAGTTAGGGTTGGTTTCGGACCCCACCCTCAAGGGCCACGAAATTCCCCTCTCTTCCTCCATATATACAGCCCTTAGGGCGTCGTTTAGACTTTGGGTTTTGTTTAGATTAAAAGTTCGCCATAGCTGCAACTTCGCGTACTTCGTTTGTGTCCAACGACCAGACCAAGACGTCACAGAACCCCACCTTGATCAATAAAGCTTTCATCTTATATTCGCAATATCCAGATTGCAATCTCAATTTCTTGCTTGTTCTTCGTTTGCTCGCAGGAAACAGGCCCTCGTGGTCAGGTTGATCGTGCTCCGGCATGGTCAATAACCCCTCGGAAGTTGGTTTAGCGATTGCTAAGGCGCGACGTCTCGCACGTTCGTAGTCGGATCGTCAAGGTCGACTCCCACAGAAAACGATAGCCACCATCTCATCGAAACATCGGGACACCTTTGCCTCTATCAAGTGGTATCAGATTTCCAGGTTGCTCGGTGAGATTTTACAGTTTTTCGTAGATTAGATCGAGTCTGTTCTTCATACCTACAGTCCACGAAAAAGCCACACACAAAAAAATTAGGGTTAGTTCATCATATCCGAACCAATCTGAGCCTTTGCATAATCTTTTTAGGGTTTTTGCTTTGTTGAATTTGCGGTTGCATCGTCGTGTCAAGTTGCTGGTCTTAGAGTCTAGTCTTTTAGAGTTTCGAGTTCTGGTCACAAGTTGTCACGCCGCCGCCGCACCATTATCATCGCCCATCTACCACTTTTGCTTATCCGCCACCGCTCTGAATCCATATCCATATACCACCACCAATCCGTATCCATATACCACCATCAATCTCTATCCATATACCACCACCGCTACCATTTACCACCACCGCTGCCATATACCACCACCAATCCGAGTTCTTCTCATATTAGGTTTGTTCTTGAGATCAATCTCAATTCCGATTCGTGTTTCCGTGCCTGCGTAGGTCTCGAAAAAAAAAAAGAGTCTGGAGACCCCCGGGCAGTTTTTAGGCCAAAATTTTCACGGGCAAATTTTTTTTTTCCCTATCCTATTTTTAGGCTTTTCTGAGTCTTTTGAGCCACGTGCCATCATAGTGATTTTTTGTCGCACTTTTTCGTCGTCGCTGCCCTGATTTCCGAAAAAAAAAGTGGAAAAAAAAATTTCGTGCCCATCCTATCAGTTTGACGAGGGAAGAGTTTTGAGACACTCGCCATTATAGTGATTTTTCGCAAAAAAAAGAGGAGCGCAGAAAAAAAAA
The DNA here is from genome assembly GCF_056163025.1 of Triticum urartu. Lineage (NCBI taxonomy): Eukaryota > Viridiplantae > Streptophyta > Magnoliopsida > Poales > Poaceae > Triticum > Triticum urartu. Next base: position 264,501,039 of record NC_141878.1, on the reverse strand, counting down.
GAGGAGCGCAAAAAAAAAGCGAAAAAAAAAGTTCCAGAGTGTGCTTTTCCCTTATTTACGTGCAGCGCCGTGATTTTGTTAGTGTTCTAGGCTCGCGTCTCTAGCACGGTCTAGCCTAGGACCAGCACAGTACCGTCGTTGAGCGTTTATTCAACTTTGCATCTCTGAATTGATTATTGCTGACCCTTTTTGCTACCATACTATAAGCCTTCCCAGCTCCACATACCTCTACGTCGTGCGTTTGACTCTCCCTGGCAATCGCTCTATCCAAGCTTTTGAGAGTTTTGACTACAACGGTTGCCGATCACCGCCTGCTGCTGGGTAAGAACTGGTAAGAATTTGAGATTTGCTTGACGGATTTGTGACACCCGCCACCACCACCTCTTGTTAGTATTCTGTAGGATCATATTCTTGTGTGTTTTCTATTGTTGCTAACCATGGCAGGATCACAAGCCGACGAGACTGATTGGGAGAACATGACGAATCAGGAGTTGCATGATAAATTTCAGCAAATGATGAATGGACAGGTGCAGGATGTGCTAAACAGATTTGAAGAGGCCATGGAGAAGATAGATGACATGGAGAAGACGTTCGAAACAAAACTCGATGACAGGTTTAATGAATTGCTCGCGCGTCTTCCACCACCACCACCGGCTGCACCTAACGCACCTCTACAACAACAACAACGACGACTACCTACACATCATGAAACAGCCCTCCGCCGAGCGAGCCGTCTCCCTCTTGCACCTGGCCAAACTGTTGGTGCTGCTGTTGCTACTTCTGTGACTCCTGCTGCTGATGCGGAGGAGGATGATTTTGCTGGCGATTACGAGGATGAGGTTGATCAAAATCAGAACTACGTGCCACCACCAGCACAGCAACCATCAGGTCGTCCACATGCAAATAATGGCAATGGTAGGGCTCACCCTCAGGTACGATATCATGACCATCTCCCTAAACTAAAATTGAATATTCCACCATTTGAGGGTAGATATGTTCCTGATCATGACCACCTCTACTTCCACACGTTCTGCTACACCGGCGCCTCCGTCGGCTGCCACCTCCAACCGTGATACAATAAAGCAGGCACAATCACCACTATCTGCCAAGAGCACACCTTCTGGGCCTGCAAAGAGCTCTTCTTCATCCATGGCATCAACAGGGCAAACACATGATATTATTTGTCGACGTTGCAAGGGTGGAGGTCATTATGCGAGAGAATGCCCATCTAAGCGTGTGATGATTGTTACTGAGGATGGTGGGTATGAGTCCGCTAGTGACTATGATGAGGAGACTTTGGCTCTTATTACACGTGACGAACACGGTGGAGACGATTCTGATCATGAGACGCAATACATGGCTCCTGAAGATGCTGACAGGTATGAATGTTTAGTTGCTCAACGTGTTTTGAGTGTGCAGGTTACACAAGCTGAGCAAAATCAGAGGCATAATTTGTTCCATACAAAGGGAGTTGTGAAGGAACGTTCTGTTCGCGTGATCATAGATGGAGGGAGTTGCAACAACTTGGCTAGCATCGATATGGTGGAGAAGCTATCTCTCACCACCAGACCACATCCACATCCTTACTACATCCAATGGTTCAACAACAGCGGCAAGGTTAAGGTAACACGTACTGTTCGTGTGCATTTTAGTATCTCTACATATGCTGATTATGTTGATTGTGATGTGGTACCGATGCAAGCATGTTCCTTATTACTTGGTAGACCATGGCAATTTGATAAAAAATCTATTCACCATGGTAGAAACAATCAGTATACTCTTGTTCATAAGGATAAAAATATTACTTTGCTTCCTATGACTCCTGATTCCATTTTGAAAGATGATATTAATAGAGCTAATAAAGCAAAACAGGAGAAAACTAAGAGTGAAAATCAGATTGTGGCAAAAGAATTTGAGCAACAAATGCAGCCTAATAATAATAAACAATCTAGTGTTGCTTCTGAAATTAAATTGAAAAGTGCATGTTTACTTGCCACCAAATCTGATATTGATGATCTAGATTTTAGCAAATCTGTTTGCTATGCTTTTGTGTGCAAAGAGGCATTATTTTCACTCGAGGACGTGCCTTCCTCTTTGCCTCCTGCTGTCACTAACATTTTGCAGGAGTTCGCCGACGTCTTTCCACAAGACGTGCCACCGGGATTACCACCTATTCGCGGGATTGAGCATCAAATTGACTTAATTCCCGGTGCATCATTACCCAACCGTGCACCATACCGTACCAATCCAGAGGAGACGAAGGAGATTATGCGTCAAGTACAAGAACTGCTCGACAAAGGTTATATACGCGAATCCCTTAGTCCTTGTGCTGTTCCTATCATTTTAGTGCCGAAAAAGGATGGTACGTCGCGTATGTGCGTTGATTGTAGAGGCATTAATAATATTACTATTCGTTATCGTCATCCTATTCCTAGGCTAGATGATGTGCTTGATGAATTGAGTGGCTCTACAATATTCTCCAAAGTTGATTTGCGTAGTGGTTACCATCAAATTCGTATGAAATTGGGAGATGAATGGAAAACAACATTTAAAACTAAGTTTGGATTATATGAGTGGTTAGTCATGCCTTTTGGGTTAACTAATGCACCTAGTACTTTCATGAGGTTAATGAACGAAGTTTTACGTGCTTTCATTGGACGATTTGTGGTAGTTTACTTTGATGACATATTGATTTATAGCAAATCTTTGGAGGAACATTTGGAACATTTACGTGCTGTTTTTATTGCTCTACGTGATGCACGTTTGTTTGGTAACCTTGGAAAGTGCACCTTTTGCACCGACCGAGTATCTTTTCTTGGCTATGTTGTTACTCCACAGGGAATTGAAGTTGATAAAGCCAAGATTGAAGCTATTGAGAGTTGGCCGCAGCCCAAAATGGTCACACAAGTGAGGAGTTTCCTTGGCCTCGCTGGTTTCTATAGGCGTTTTGTGAGAGATTTCAGCACCATTGCTGCACCTCTCAACGAGCTTACAAAGAAGGATGTACCTTTTGTTTGGGGTACCGCACAGGAAGAAGCCTTCACGGTATTGAAAGATAAGTTGACACATGCTCCTTTACTCCAACTTCCTAATTTCAATAAGACTTTTGAGCTTGAATGTGATGCTAGTGGAATTGGATTAGGAGGTGTGTTATTACAAGATGGAAAACCTGTTGCATACTTTTCTGAAAAATTGAGTGGGCCTAGTCTGAACTATTCTACTTATGATAAAGAATTATATGCTCTTGTTCGGACCTTAGAAACATGGCAACATTATTTATGGCCCAAGGAATTTGTTATACATTCTGATCATGAATCTTTGAAACACATTAAAAGTCAAGCAAAACTGAACCGTCGACATGCTAAATGGGTTGAATTCATTGAGACTTTCCCTTATGTGATTAAACACAAGAAGGGTAAAGAAAATGTTATTGCTGATGCCTTGTCTCGTCGTTATACTATGCTTTCACAACTTGACTTTAAAATATTTGGTTTGGAGACCATCAAGGATCAATATGTTAATGATGCTGAATTTAAAGATGTATTGCAGAATTGTAAGGAAGGGAGAACTTGGAACAAGTTCGTTCTTAACGATGGATTTGTGTTTCGTGCTAACAAGCTATGCATTCCAGCTAGCTCCGTTCGTCTTTTGTTGTTGCAGGAGGCGCATGGAGGAGGATTAATGGGACACTTTGGCGTCAAGAAGACGGAGGATATACTTGCTACACATTTCTTTTGGCCAAAGATGAGACGGGATGTTGAGCGTTTTGTTGCTCGCTGCACTACATGTCAAAGAGCTAAGTCACGACTCAATCCTCATGGTTTATATATGCCTTTGCCTGTACCTAGTGTTCCTTGGGAGGATATATCTATGGACTTTGTTTTAGGTTTACCTAGAACAAAGAAGGGGAGGGATAGCATATTTGTTGTCGTGGATAGGTTCTCGAAAATGGCACACTTTATACCATGTCATAAAAGCGATGATGCTGTTAATGTTGCTGATTTGTTCTTTCGTGAAATTATTCGCTTACATGGTGTGCCAAATACTATTGTTTCAGATCGTGATACTAAATTTCTTAGCCACTTTTGGAGATGTTTATGGGCTAAGTTGGGGACTAAGCTGCTTTTTAGTACTACTTGTCACCCCCAAACTGATGGACAAACTGAAGTAGTCAATAGAACATTGTCTACTATGCTTAGGGCTGTTTTGAAGAATAACAAGAAAATGTGGGAAGAATGCTTGCCTCATATTGAATTTGCTTATAATCGTTCATTGCATTCTACTACTAAGATGTGCCCTTTTGAAATTGTGTATGGTTTCCTACCTCGTGCACCTATTGATTTGTTGCCTCTTCCATCTTCGGAGAAGGTTAATTTTGATGCTAAAGAACGTTCTGAATTGATTTTAAAAATGCATGAGTTAACTAAGGAAAACATTGAGCGTATGAATGCTAAATATAAACTTGCTGGAGATAAGGGTAGAAAACATGTTGTGTTTGCACCTGGAGATCTTGTTTGGTTACATTTGCGTAAAGATAGATTTCCTAATCTGCGCAAATCAAAGCTAATGCCACGTGCTGATGGTCCTTTTAAGGTTTTAGAGAAAATAAATGATAATGCATATAAACTTGAGCTACCTGCAGATTTTGGGGTTAGTCCCACTTTTAATATTGCAGATTTGAAGCCTTATTTGGGTGAGGAAGATGAGCTTCCGTCGAGGACGACTTCATTTCAAGAAGGGGAGGATGATGAGGACATCAATACCATTGTTACACCCACAGCCCCTACTGTTACATATACTGGACCAATTACTAGAGCTCGCGCACGCCAATTAAATTAGCAGGTACTTTCGTTTCTTGGTAATGATTCTAATGTTCATGAGATTATGATGCTGCCTAAATTGGATACATTTGTTTTGCTTTCAAATGAAGGGCCTAGCTTGGAGAAGGATGAACATTGGAGCAAGAACATGCATGAAGTTGATGGCATGCGCAAGGGGATCAAGAGCGGAGTTACAAGTGATGATTTCAGGACTTTGAAGCCGCCATAAGGAGTGCATGAAGCCATGGACGAAATATACAAGATGCCACTTCATAATATTCGTCCATAGGCTATTCTAGGTGCTGCGTCACCTTATTAATGGGCCAGGCCCATGTAATTTCGAAATACTTAAGTATAGGCTATTTTTAGAGTCCGTATGTGTGGGGAAACAAGAGTTAGGGTTGGTTTCGGACCCCACCCTCAAGGGCCACGAAATTCCCCTCTCTTCCTCCATATATACAGCCCTTAGGGCGTCGTTTAGACTTTGGGTTTTGTTTAGATTAAAAGTTCGCCATAGCTGCAACTTCGCGTACTTCGTTTGTGTCCAACGACCAGACCAAGACGTCACAGAACCCCACCTTGATCAATAAAGCTTTCATCTTATATTCGCAATATCCAGATTGCAATCTCAATTTCTTGCTTGTTCTTCGTTTGCTCGCAGGAAACAGGCCCTCGTGGTCAGGTTGATCGTGCTCCGGCGTGGTCAATAACCCCTCGGAAGTTGGTTTAGCGATTGCTAAGGCGCGACGTCTCGCACGTTCGTAGTCGGATCGTCAAGGTCGACTCCCACAGAAAACGATAGCCACCATCTCATCGAAACATCGGGACACCTTTGCCTCTATCAAGTGGTATCAGATTTCCAGGTTGCTCGGTGAGATTTTACAGTTTTTCGTAGATTAGATCGAGTCTGTTCTTCATACCTACAGTCCACGAAAAAGCCACACAAAAAAAAATTAGGGTTAGTTCATCATATCCGAACCAATCTGAGCCTTTGCATAATCTTTTTAGGGTTTTTGCTTTGTTGAATTTGCGGTTGCATCGTCGTGTCAAGTTGCTGGTCTTAGAGTCTAGTCTTTTAGAGTTTCGAGTTCTGGTCACAAGTTGTCACGCCGCCGCCGCACCATTATCATCGCCCATCTACCACTTTTGCTTATCCGCCACCGCTCTGAATCCATATCCATATACCACCACCAATCCGTATCCATATACCACCATCAATCTCTATCCATATACCACCACCGCTACCATTTACCACCACCGCTGCCATATACCACCACCAATCCGAGTTCTTCTCATATTAGGTTTGTTCTTGAGATCAATCTCAATTCCGATTCGTGTTTCCGTGCCTGCGTAGGTCTCGAAAAAAAAAAAGAGTCTGGAGACCCCCGGGCAGTTTTTAGGCCAAAATTTTCACGGGCAAATTTTTTTTTCCCTATCCTATTTTTAGGCTTTTCTGAGTCTTTTGAGCCACGTGCCATCATAGTGATTTTTTGTCGCACTTTTTCGTCGTCGCTGCCCTGATTTCCGAAAAAAAAAGTGGAAAAAAAAATTTCGTGCCCATCCTATCAGTTTGACGAGGGAAGAGTTTTGAGACACTCGCCATTATAGTGATTTTTCGCAAAAAAAAGAGGAGCGCAGAAAAAAAAAAGAGGAGCGCAAAAAAAAAGCGAAAAAAAAAGTTCCAGAGTGTGCTTTTCCCTTATTTACGTGCAGCGCCGTGATTTTGTTAGTGTTCTAGGCTCGCGTCTCTAGCACGGTCTAGCCTAGGACCAGCACAGTACCGTCGTTGAGCGTTTATTCAACTTTGCATCTCCAAATTGATTATTGCTGACCCTTTTTGCTACCATACTATAAGCCTTCCCAGCTCCACATACCTCTACGTCGTGCGTTTGACTCTCCCTGGCAATCGCTCTATCCAAGCTTTTGAGAGTTTTGACTACAACGGTTGCCGATCACCGCCTGCTGCTGGGTAAGAACTGGTAAGAATTTGAGATTTGCTTGACGGATTTGTGACACCCGCCACCACCACCTCTTGTTAGTATTCTGTAGGATCATATTCTTGTGTGTTTTCTATTGTTGCTAACCATGGCAGGATCACAAGCCGACGAGACTGATTGGGAGAACATGACGAATCAGGAGTTGCATGATAAATTTCAGCAAATGATGAATGGACAGGTGCAGGATGTGCTAAACAGATTTGAAGAGGCCATGGAGAAGATAGATGACATGGAGAAGACGTTCGAAACAAAACTCGATGACAGGTTTAATGAATTGCTCGCGCGTCTTCCACCACCACCACCGGCTGCACCTAACGCACCTCTACAACAACAACAACGACGACTACCTACACATCATGAAACAGCCCTCCGCCGAGCGAGCCGTCTCCCTCTTGCACCTGGCCAAACTGTTGGTGCTGCTGTTGCTACTTCTGTGACTCCTGCTGCTGATGCGGAGGAGGATGATTTTGCTGGCGATTACGAGGATGAGGTTGATCAAAATCAGAACTACGTGCCACCACCAGCACAGCAACCATCAGGTCGTCCACATGCAAATAATGGCAATGGTAGGGCTCACCCTCAGGTACGATATCATGACCATCTCCCTAAACTAAAATTGAATATTCCACCATTTGAGGGTAGATATGTTCCTGATCATGACCACCTCTACTTCCACACGTTCTGCTACACCGGCGCCTCCGTCGGCTGCCACCTCCAACCGTGATACAATAAAGCAGGCACAATCACCACTATCTGCCAAGAGCACACCTTCTGGGCCTGCAAAGAGCTCTTCTTCATCCATGGCATCAACAGGGCAAACACATGATATTATTTGTCGACGTTGCAAGGGTGGAGGTCATTATGCGAGAGAATGCCCATCTAAGCGTGTGATGATTGTTACTGAGGATGGTGGGTATGAGTCCGCTAGTGACTATGATGAGGAGACTTTGGCTCTTATTACACGTGACGAACACGGTGGAGACGATTCTGATCATGAGACGCAATACATGGCTCCTGAAGATGCTGACAGGTATGAATGTTTAGTTGCTCAACGTGTTTTGAGTGTGCAGGTTACACAAGCTGAGCAAAATCAGAGGCATAATTTGTTCCATACAAAGGGAGTTGTGAAGGAACGTTCTGTTCGCGTGATCATAGATGGAGGGAGTTGCAACAACTTGGCTAGCATCGATATGGTGGAGAAGCTATCTCTCACCACCAGACCACATCCACATCCTTACTACATCCAATGGTTCAACAACAGCGGCAAGGTTAAGGTAACACGTACTGTTCGTGTGCATTTTAGTATCTCTACATATGCTGATTATGTTGATTGTGATGTGGTACCGATGCAAGCATGTTCCTTATTACTTGGTAGACCATGGCAATTTGATAAAAAATCTATTCACCATGGTAGAAACAATCAGTATACTCTTGTTCATAAGGATAAAAATATTACTTTGCTTCCTATGACTCCTGATTCCATTTTGAAAGATGATATTAATAGAGCTAATAAAGCAAAACAGGAGAAAACTAAGAGTGAAAATCAGATTGTGGCAAAAGAATTTGAGCAACAAATGCAGCCTAATAATAATAAACAATCTAGTGTTGCTTCTGAAATTAAATTGAAAAGTGCATGTTTACTTGCCACCAAATCTGATATTGATGATCTAGATTTTAGCAAATCTGTTTGCTATGCTTTTGTGTGCAAAGAGGCATTATTTTCATTCGAGGACGTGCCTTCCTCTTTGCCTCCTGCTGTCACTAACATTTTGCAGGAGTTCGCCGACGTCTTTCCACAAGACGTGCCACCGGGATTACCACCTATTCGCGGGATTGAGCATCAAATTGACTTAATTCCCGGTGCATCATTACCCAACCGTGCACCATACCGTACCAATCCAGAGGAGACGAAGGAGATTATGCGTCAAGTACAAGAACTGCTCGACAAAGGTTATATACGCGAATCCCTTAGTCCTTGTGCTGTTCCTATCATTTTAGTGCCGAAAAAGGATGGTACGTCGCGTATGTGCGTTGATTGTAGAGGCATTAATAATATTACTATTCGTTATCGTCATCCTATTCCTAGGCTAGATGATGTGCTTGATGAATTGAGTGGCTCTACAATATTCTCCAAAGTTGATTTGCGTAGTGGTTACCATCAAATTCGTATGAAATTGGGAGATGAATGGAAAACAACATTTAAAACTAAGTTTGGATTATATGAGTGGTTAGTCATGCCTTTTGGGTTAACTAATGCACCTAGTACTTTCATGAGGTTAATGAACGAAGTTTTACGTGCTTTCATTGGACGATTTGTGGTAGTTTACTTTGATGACATATTGATTTATAGCAAATCTTTGGAGGAACATTTGGAACATTTACGTGCTGTTTTTATTGCTCTACGTGATGCACGTTTGTTTGGTAACCTTGGAAAGTGCACCTTTTGCACCGACCGAGTATCTTTTCTTGGCTATGTTGTTACTCCACAGGGAATTGAAGTTGATAAAGCCAAGATTGAAGCTATTGAGAGTTGGCCGCAACCCAAAATGGTCACACAAGTGAGGAGTTTCCTTGGCCTCGCTGGTTTCTATAGGCGTTTTGTGAGAGATTTCAGCACCATTGCTGCACCTCTCAACGAGCTTACAAAGAAGGATGTACCTTTTGTTTGGGGTACCGCACAGGAAGAAGCCTTCACGGTATTGAAAGATAAGTTGACACATGCTCCTTTACTCCAACTTCCTAATTTCAATAAGACTTTTGAGCTTGAATGTGATGCTAGTGGAATTGGATTAGGAGGTGTGTTATTACAAGATGGAAAACCTGTTGCATACTTTTCTGAAAAATTGAGTGGGCCTAGTCTGAACTATTCTACTTATGATAAAGAATTATATGCTCTTGTTCGGACCTTAGAAACATGGCAACATTATTTATGGCCCAAGGAATTTGTTATACATTCTGATCATGAATCTTTGAAACACATTAAAAGTCAAGCAAAACTGAACCGTCGACATGCTAAATGGGTTGAATTCATTGAGACTTTCCCTTATGTGATTAAACACAAGAAGGGTAAAGAAAATGTTATTGCTGATGCCTTGTCTCGTCGTTATACTATGCTTTCACAACTTGACTTTAAAATATTTGGTTTGGAGACCATCAAGGATCAATATGTTAATGATGCTGAATTTAAAGATGTATTGCAGAATTGTAAGGAAGGGAGAACTTGGAACAAGTTCGTTCTTAACGATGGATTTGTGTTTCGTGCTAACAAGCTATGCATTCCAGCTAGCTCCGTTCGTCTTTTGTTGTTGCAGGAGGCGCATGGAGGAGGATTAATGGGACACTTTGGCGTCAAGAAGACGGAGGATATACTTGCTACACATTTCTTTTGGCCAAAGATGAGACGGGATGTTGAGCGTTTTGTTGCTCGCTGCACTACATGTCAAAGAGCTAAGTCACGACTCAATCCTCATGGTTTATATATGCCTTTGCCTGTACCTAGTGTTCCTTGGGAGGATATATCTATGGACTTTGTTTTAGGTTTACCTAGAACAAAGAAGGGGAGGGATAGCATATTTGTTGTCGTGGATAGGTTCTCGAAAATGGCACACTTTATACCATGTCATAAAAGCGATGATGCTGTTAATGTTGCTGATTTGTTCTTTCGTGAAATTATTCGCTTACATGGTGTGCCAAATACTATTGTTTCAGATCGTGATACTAAATTTCTTAGCCACTTTTGGAGATGTTTATGGGCTAAGTTGGGGACTAAGCTGCTTTTTAGTACTACTTGTCACCCCCAAACTGATGGACAAACTGAAGTAGTCAATAGAACATTGTCTACTATGCTTAGGGCTGTTTTGAAGAATAACAAGAAAATGTGGGAAGAATGCTTGCCTCATATTGAATTTGCTTATAATCGTTCATTGCATTCTACTACTAAGATGTGCCCTTTTGAAATTGTGTATGGTTTCCTACCTCGTGCACCTATTGATTTGTTGCCTCTTCCATCTTCGGAGAAGGTTAATTTTGATGCTAAAGAACGTTCTGAATTGATTTTAAAAATGCATGAGTTAACTAAGGAAAACATTGAGCGTATGAATGCTAAATATAAACTTGCTGGAGATAAGGGTAGAAAACATGTTGTGTTTGCACCTGGAGATCTTGTTTGGTTACATTTGCGTAAAGATAGATTTCCTAATCTGCGCAAATCAAAGCTAATGCCACGTGCTGATGGTCCTTTTAAGGTTTTAGAGAAAATAAATGATAATGCATATAAACTTGAGCTACCTGCAGATTTTGGGGTTAGTCCCACTTTTAATATTGCAGATTTGAAGCCTTATTTGGGTGAGGAAGATGAGCTTCCGTCGAGGACGACTTCATTTCAAGAAGGGGAGGATGATGAGGACATCAATACCATTGTTACACCCACAGCCCCTACTGTTACATATACTGGACCAATTACTAGAGCTCGCGCACGCCAATTAAATTAGCAGGTACTTTCGTTTCTTGGTAATGATTCTAATGTTCATGAGATTATGATGCTGCCTAAATTGGATACATTTTTTTTGCTTTCAAATGAAGGGCCTAGCTTGGAGAAGGATGAACATTGGAGCAAGAACATGCATGAAGTTGATGGCATGCGCAAGGGGATCAAGAGCGGAGTTACAAGTGATGATTTCAGGACTTTGAAGCCGCCATAAGGAGTGCATGAAGCCATGGACGAAATATACAAGATGCCACTTCATAATATTCGTCCATAGGCTATTCTAGGTGCTGCGTCACCTTATTAATGGGCCAGGCCCATGTAATTTCGAAATACTTAAGTATAGGCTATTTTTAGAGTCCGTATGTGTGGGGAAACAAGAGTTAGGGTTGGTTTCGGACCCCACCCTCAAGGGCCACGAAATTCCCCTCTCTTCCTCCATATATACAGCCCTTAGGGCGTCGTTTAGACTTTGGGTTTTGTTTAGATTAAAAGTTCGCCATAGCTGCAACTTCGCGTACTTCGTTTGTGTCCAACGACCAGACCAAGACGTCACAGAACCCCACCTTGATCAATAAAGCTTTCATCTTATATTCGCAATATCCAGATTGCAATCTCAATTTCTTGCTTGTTCTTCGTTTGCTCGCAGGAAACAGGCCCTCGTGGTCAGGTTGATCGTGCTCCGGCGTGGTCAATAACCCCTCGGAAGTTGGTTTAGCGATTGCTAAGGCGCGACGTCTCGCACGTTCGTAGTCGGATCGTCAAGGTCGACTCCCACAGAAAACGATAGCCACCATCTCATCGAAACATCGGGACACCTTTGCCTCTATCACAAACATAACTCATCATGTTGCCTTCCTTGTCCAACTTCAACTAATTTTCTCAAGTTTAAAAATACTTAAAGGGCATTCACAATCTTAAAAGATGTCCAAGATAATATATTTATATGTGAAAGTTCTTTTTCATATACTAATCATTCATGCATTGCTTGTATGACCAATATTGTGATTGTCAAGCTTCAATAGATTTTACTTTCTAAACCCAATGTGAAACTACTACTAGTCACGATACAAGCATATGAAGCACATATAATTTCAACTTTGTGATATTCAATTCATTCAACAATTTACTCTTCGGATATAAGTGAAGAGCGAGAATAAATGACAAACTACTCCAAAAAGATATAAGTAAAGATCAATGAGTAGTCAAACAATTAAGTAGCTATGTGAGGACTCTCTCTCATTTAAAAATTTCAGATCTTAAATATTTTATTCAAAGAGCAAACAAATATAAAAGACATTCCAAGAATAGCACATATCATGCAAAGAACCAAAAACTTAGGCTCAATCGATACTAACCGATAATTATTGATGTAGAAAGGTGGGATGCCTACTGGGGCATCCCCAAGCTTAGATTGCAACACCCACGATGCGGCTATATCTCCCACGTGTCGGAGCACGACTTAGAGGCATAACCGCATAGTAGGCATGTCGCAAGAGGGGCAATCTTTACACATCCCATGTACTGAATAAGAAAGAGGTACAGAGTTGGCTTACAATCGCCACTTCACACAATACATGAATATAGCATTACATCATCTAGTTACAACCAAGGTCCGACTACGGAACCAAATAAAGAAAGACCACCCCTAATGCAAAAGATCCCCGATCGCCCCAACTGGGCTCCACTACTGATCGAAAGGAAAATGAAACAACACAACGCACACGATCTTCATCGAGCTCCTCCTTGAGCTCGGTTGCGTCACCTGGACGGTTATCATCGGCACCTGCAACTGTTTGAAGTAATCTGTGAGTCATGGGGACTCAGCAATCTCACACCCTCGCGATCAAGACTATTTAAGCTCATGGGTAGGAAAAGGTAGTGAGGTGGAGCTGCAGCAAGCACTAGCATATATGGTGGCTAACTTACGCAAATGAGAGCGAGAAGAGAAGCAAAGCACGGTCGTGAACTAGAAGTGATCAAGAAGTGATCCTGAAACTATTCACGTTCAAACCTAACACAAGAACCGTGTTCACTTCCCGGACTCCACCGAGAAGAGACCATCATGGCTACACACGCGGGTGATGCATTTTAATTAAGTCAAGTGTCAAGTTCTCTACAACCGGACATTAAAAAATTCCCATCTGCCCATAACCGCAGGCACGGCTATCGAAAGTTCAAAACCCTGTAGGGGTGTCCCAACTTAGCCCATCACAAGCTCTCACAGTCAACGAAGGATATTCCTTCTCCCAGGACGACCCGATCAGACTCGGAATCCCGGTTACAAGACATTTCGACAATGGTAAAACAAGACCAGCAAGACCACCCGCTGTGCCGACATATCCCGATAGGAGCTGCACATATCTCGTTCTCAGGGCACACCGGATAAGCTAAGCGTACAGGAGCCGACGTAACCCAAGTTGCCAAGGGATGGCCCTGCTCGGTGCTCTAGTTTGGATCAACACTCAGAGGAGCACTGGCCCGGGGGTTTAAAATAAAGATGACCCTTGAGTCTGCAGAACCTAAGGGAAAAAGGCTAGGTGGCAAATTGTAAAACCAAGGTTGGGCCTTGCTAGAGGAGTTTTATTCAAGGCGAACTGTCAAGGGGTTCCCATTATAACCCAACCGCGTAAGGAACGAAAATCAAGGAACATAACACCGGTATGACGGAAACTAGGGCGGCAAGAGTGGAACAAAACACCAGGCATCAGGCCGAGCCTTCCACCCTTTACCAAGTATATAAGTGCATTAATTAAATAAGAGATATTGTGATATCCCAACAAATCCATGTTCCAACATGGAACAAACTTCAGCTTCACCTGCAACTAACAACGCTATAAGAGGGGCTGAGCAAAAGCGGTAACATAGCCAAACAACGGTTTGCTAGGACAAGGTGGGTTAGAGGTTTGACATGGTAATATTGGAGGCATGATAAAGCGTGTGGTAGGTATCGCGGCATAGGCATAGCAAAAGAGCGAGCAACTAGCAAGCAAAGATAGAAGTGATTTCGAGGGTATGGTCATCTTGCCTGAGATCCCGCGAGGAAGAAGAACGAGTTCATGAAGAAGACAAACAGACGAAGTCGAACAAATCCTCACAAATGAGACGTTGTCGGAACTAACCCGAAGAAGCAACACCGGAAAGAAGCAAACAACATAGTAAACAACCATCACATAAACATGGCATGATGCACAACCAAGTATGATGCATGTCCGGTTTAATGAAGCATGGCATGGCAAAGTGCACAAACAACACTACAAGTTAAGTGGAGCTCAATATGCAACGAGTTGCATATTGACGGAACACCACAATAGGTTATTTAGTTCGATCTCGTTTATGTACTCAACAATATTAAATGTTGTTAAGCATGGCAAGAGGTGAAGCAAAAGTAAACTACACAATCTAAGCAATTTAAAGGGGGCCGGATATAACAAACAACGAATCCCTTAAACCCCCATATGCATTTAGCAATTTAATGCAAACAACAATTTTAAACATTTTAATTGTTGTTATCATGATGCGGATGACATGTGCAAGTTTAATGCAATTTTTGTTAAAAGTTGACATGAGCGCGATGAGAGCATTTGTGTCACCATGGTAGAAAGAAAGGGGTGCCACGACGATGAAACGGAAATGATGTCGCGACAACATTTCGATGATCCGGTAGCTCACGGGGATACGGTGCAAAAGGAAGTGGGTGCGAGTGTGTCATGCAAGAAGATGGGGTGCTCCCGGATACCGGGTTCCCACGGGTCGACGGCATGGCAAACGAGGGGAGACGTGTAATGACATCTCAGACACGGTGCGAACGCGGGCATCACATACAACATGCATTTGTCCATGGTCGTTGGTCCGACAGTTATACCTTCCAAGGGTGCATTTCGAGGCGGAACGAGTCGGTCAAAGTAGAGGAAGTAGACGTTCTCGCGACGGTAGAGGAAGTAGTGGTACACGTCTCGGAGAAGGACTTGACGCATTCGATGTTTCCGAGGGCGACGGTAGGGGAACTTGGTGTTAGTGCTACACGGGTCTTCGGTGACGGTCGATGTACATGGCAAACGTAGAGGTACTATGCTTCGGTCGTCATGGTACTTGGCGATAGTAGTGGTACAAGGGTTGTAGCCGGCCTTGGCGGTTCATTGTGTAGTCGTAAACGTTCCGTAGATGTTCATGCCGTCGTAGCCGTTCGGATCTTGGAGCGATGGTAGTCGTTCGCTTGACGGTCTTGAAGGATTCGAAGGGGTACTTGGAGGTCTGTCATGGTACTTGGCGTTGTTCCCTGTTTAGTGGTCGTTGGACTTGGCGTCAATAGCAATGGCAATTTGAGGTGCATGATGACAGCGGTGCGTCGTGGTTCGACACGAGTGCAGGAGGCCGGGGCGGATGATGCAGATGGGCCTCGCTGGGGGTCCACAGCAGAGGCGAGCACTGGTGGTGGATCGACCCTCTGCCTGCTTGAAGCAGGAACACGGCGGCGCAGCAGCAGCTAGCGAGGCGTGGGGGAGGTCTAGCGCGGCACCGGAGACGGGGAACGGGTGCAGGAAGATGGACCCGGCCAGAACTGCTGCTGGTGGCGCTCGGCGAACCTGGGGAAGCGGCGGCCGTGGACTTGGCTGGAGAGGACGGCTCAGGCAGGAGCTGCATCGGACGGCGAGGTCGCCGGTAGGAGAGGCTGCGACGTGGCTGGTGGAAGACGGGTAGCAGCGGAGGTTGAAGGCTGGCGAAGGGCTCACCGGAGCATCCAGTGCTCGCGGAGGCCGAGGCATGGTGCAGGGGAGCGACGGAGGCGTCACATCGGACGACAGTGATGCACAGGAGGTGGCCGTTGTTCTCCATACGAACTCGAGGAGGGATGACGCGTCGGGCAGCGCGCGGACATAGAGGAGAGGGAAGGCGCGGCGGCACTGAAGAGAAGCGATGAGGGGAGGAAGGGAGAGGCCATGGATCGGGCGAAGGAGCTCCTCTCCCTCGGCTCTATGCGTGCGGGCGACAGGAAGATGCAGGGGATCGAGGGAGAGAAGAGCGAGGGGTCGGGACGAAGGGTCTCTGGCGGTGCGAGGGAACGAGAGGGAGAGGTAGCGATCGGCTAGGGTTAGAGCAGTGGGCTGCGAGAGGCCTTGGACCAAATGGGTCAGCGCGGTGGAGGTCTACTGGTTGGCTGGCCTGGGCCTTAGGGAGGAAAGTGGGGAAGCAGGCCAGCCTGGCACTGAGGCCCAAGTGGCCAACTGGACCTCTCTCTCCCGCTCATATTTCTTTAGCAGAAAAGACAATAGAGAGAGGAAAAGAAAAGGAGGTTTAGGAAAAGATTTTGGACATGGGGATAATTTTCCTGAATTCACAAAAATACGCTTGTTCCGATAAAATAGAAAAGGCCAAGATTGGAAGATGTAAATTCAAACTCATTTGAATTTAATTCAAATGGATTTGAACTAGGACTAGGTTTTAGGAGTATCCAAAAATGTTGAGAATTTTGGTAGAGCTCCGGAAAATGATGAAAGAATAAATGGCAAGATCAGAGAGTCAACACTTGAAGAAGAAAAGGCTAAGGGATTTAATATGCAAGTGTGTTAAGGTGAATTCCAAATTAAAGAAATATTTACTATAGCTCCCTAATATCGGGAGGATATGTTATAAAGAGAAGTCACCCTTCCCTCGATTTAAATGGATCGAAGATCCATGCCATTTATTTAGTTGAGTTAAAAAATGACATGATGACATGATGCAATGCAAAAATAAAAGGGCAGGCACAAATGAAACACACGGCGAAACCCGGAACATATGGAAGTCTTCTTGAGCATCGGTCTCGGGGCGTCACAACACTCCACCACTACGAGAGGATCTCGTCCCGAGATCTAGGATGACACCGGATAGAAAATGGAAGAGGAAGAGGTAAAACAAAGTTGCTTCTTTGACAAACGAGTGAAACCAATGAACCTTGAGAGGTTAAACGATTGGAAAGAAGAATACAACGGAGATGAACGAAGTTGAAAACACTCCGTTAGAAAAGAGGAACAAGGAACATCACGAGAACCCTGTAGGTTGAAAGACATGAGAAAAGGGTTGCAATGGGAAAGAAGTACATGCAAGCACTCCGGTAGAACGAGATGTACAAGGAACGATAAGGATCAATTACGACAACACTCCGATTGAAAAGTGATAAGGAACTTGATAAGATGAAAAAGAACTTGAGCAGAGGGCACACCACTCTGGTTAAATGGATAAGCACGAAAAGAACACGATCCTGACAAAATAAGAAGATGGGTTGAAGAGAGCAACATCACAATGCCTCTGGAAGAAATGAGAGGATGGAATGGAATGAACGGAGGAGAAAACAATATCTTCTACCTCGAATGAGCTTGAAAGCATCTTTAGGAGAAGGGTCGAACGGAGTTGTTGGAAAAAAACAACAACGAGAGGATAAGCTTGATGTGGGCTTATGGAAGACATCTTAAAATTTGAGGTGAAATTCTGCCACTCACGGGAAAAAGATTTGATTGAGAGCTAGAAAAGATAGAAAGCTTCTCCCATCGAGGTGATAAGAGAACTTGGATCATAGGTAATCATCACAAAGAGCAACATTCCCAATGGAAGGCTTTAGGTGAAATATAACCCAAGATAACTCCAAGGAATAGAGTGATGGGTTGAAAAGATGTCCTAAATGAACTAAAAATTATGGATTTAAGATATGTCATTTCGAACAACTTGTCGATCATGAAACATGAAGGGAAATTGTCAAGAAATACATAACACCATCTCAAAAGATAAGTTAGAAAGAATTGCACTTTGAAATGCAAGATGAAGAATACTTGAGCTCCTCTGAAAAGAACCTCGATGAACAATTCGAGAAGGAATTAAATCCTTGCCGAACCATCATGTAGAACCTCCATGAATAACTCCGGTAACAAAATGATAATAAAAAGAAAGGAAAGTTGAAAACACCAGGTGAAGCCTTGTAATGATTAGATGAAGCTTTGAAATGATATAACCGAGAAAACATGGAACTCCGGAAAGAAAAGATAAAGCATCCCAAACCGAGAATGTGATATGATGAACCACTCCGGAAACAAGAAATTAGATCACTTGGATGAAACAAGAATAAGAATTATGTTATGCGTATCCTTCACCAATATAGATTGATGACAAGCAACAGATTTGGCATACTACTTATTCTCGTAGAAAGGATTAAGATAGATATGGCGCAAACTTGGGAAGATCTTCAACGAACCACCGGTAGAATTTGGAAAGCACGAATGCATCGATATGATAAACGAAGGAAGAAGAATCTTGGAAGAACCACCGTAAGAATTGAACAAGGAAATAGCAAAAGCACAAATCACCGGAAAGAATTGGAAAACGAATGAAGATACTTGAGGGAATTTGATACAAGTGAACGAAGAGATCGTGAACTGATTAGATAATACTTGAATGATGCACCGGTAAGATTTGGAGAACGAGAGCTGAAAGCTGGAATGAATAATTCTGAGATGATGGGCTCCGAAGAATCAAACTGAAAAGACTCCTGAATTGTTCCAGCTGGGTGAAAGAATTCTCACAATTTGAATACAATTATGAGAGGATGGCGGTAAGCTAGCATCATGAATCTTCAAGAGAACGGATAAGGATTTGAGAGGAACTCTTCTTCGGTCTTCAAATGTTGAGAATGACGATGAGAAACACCACCATGAATTGTTGAGACACTCCGGGATGACGAATAGAAAGGTTGAGCCAACGATGAAAAGAATTTGAAAATGATCTTGGAGAAAAGGCATTTGACTGATGATAACTCATTCTTACGTCAAACTTAGAAAGAATTTGAGAAGCTCTGGGAAAATTAGAAGAGTCATGTAAGATCCTGGGAAAAAGACCTGTGGGTTAGGGCCCACTCAAAAGAAACACCGTTGAAATGATTTAAAAGAGAGATTGCACCGGTTGAATTAAATAGCTTAAATGAGATAACATCCTCGAAAGAGCTTGAACGAAAGCAGAGTGGAAACACGAATCTTCTGAGATATCTTCTGCACTCCGGAACAATATAATAGCGAGAGGTGAAAGATTAAGAGGTGCAACGACATGAGTAAAAAAACATTTGAAAAGAGGAAAAAGGATGTGATCACCATCGAAAGATTGCATTGAAAACACCGGGGAAGATAAAATAACAAAGAATGATAAACTTGAAACTTCCTTTAGTATCTTCCTGATAATCACCAGATAAGGATATTGACGAAAAAGAATGGGGATACTTCCCATCAATAAGATGGATACTTGATTAAGAGATCTGAGTCCTTGAAGAAAAAAGGTGGGTGGGCGGGAAAACAAAGGCTACTTGGGATGAATGAAACAAACACCGTTGTGAAGAACTGATAATTGATCTTGCTGATGTTGAAATGATCGGATCCACTTGAATAGAAACACGCCGGTTGAAAAGGATTGACATGACAATCTCGATTATCATGAAGGATCAGTATTCCCATAGAAATATGAGAATATCTCTTAGGCAAGGTATGGAATCAACACTTGACCTTGAAGCAACTCGAATAGCACAAACCAAAACAAAACAAAGGATTGGCTTGCAGAATAAGCTGGAACAAACATATGATAGAGATTTCGTCCGAAGTTTTCATGGTGGGGCCCACACGGGCTCGATCGTACAGCACCATCATGTACAAGGCAGTGCACATGACATACGAAGTGTCCTCGAGTCAACATAGACAAGGACTCTTTAAGACACAACGAGACCATTGTAAAACCAACCGTGAATAGGCGGACCACTAGACGTCAAACCCCAATCTCATATCATACATCTGTCAAAAAGATATCCTAAGAGCTACTTGAATTCCCAGTTATAAACTCCCAAAACTTTCTGGTTATACAATCAGGTGTTGGGGATACAGGGGAAGCATAATATCTCACCCAAACTAGCAAATCCTACATCAAGCTGTATCCATCCTTCAACACATAACCAAAAAACCTTCGGAAATCATTTACCTCAACCTTCGAAAAGCATCCGTTATACGAGTTATGGCAATAATCCTGAACTCCCGAACTCCCGCCCCAGTACTGGGTGGCGTCGAGGTTATCTCACCAACAACTGCATAAAAGAGATTTTCGATGTCGGCGAAACTCAGGTATTCCAGAACTGCAACGATAAAATTGTGACGACAACACCTCGGAGCTCAACTCCCCGGGACACTGCCACAACCCCTAAATGTCAGGAGGCACCAAGAACAATGTTCTTGTCACAAAACCATTGGAACGATTCCAAGATACCCGCGTGATCCTAAATTTTTTTAGTGAAATTTGAGAAGAGAAGAGTCAAAACTCTACGTCAGGAGGCCTCACCAGAGCGAGGAAGGGACTAAGGAGTAAAAAGAATCCTACTCTCCGATATATATAATCCTATAAGACTCAAAACATATTTCTAGACTCAACAATGCCAGCGATTCGATCAAGCAGGGGGGCTCCTAAGTTGAGGAAGGCTCTGATACCAACTTGTAACACCCACGATGCGGCTATATCTCCCACGTGTCGGAGCACGACTTAGAGGCATAACCGCATAGTAGGCATGTCGCAAGAGGGGAAATCTTTACACATCCCATGTACTGAATAATAAAGAGGTACAGAGTTGGCTTACAATCGCCACGTCACACAATACATGAATATAGCATTACATCATCCAATTACAACCAAGGTCCGACTATGGAACCAAATAAAAAAGACCACCCTAATGCAAAAGATCCCCGATCGCCCCAACTGGGCTCCACTACTGATCGAAAGGAAAATGAAACAACACAACACACACGATCTTCATCGAGCTCCTCCTTGAGCTCGGTTGCGTCACCTGCACGGTTATCATCGGCACATGCAACAGTTTGAAGTATTCTGTGAGTCACGGGGACTCAGCAATCTCACACCCTTGCGATCAAGACTATTTAAGCTCATGGGTAGGAAAATGTAGTGAGGTGGAGCTGCAACAAGCACTAGCATATATGGTGGCTAACTTACGCAAATGAGAGCGAGAAGAGAAGCAAAGCACGGTCGTGAACTAGAAGTGATCAAGAAGTGATCCTGAAACTACTTACATTCAAACATAACACAAGAACCGTGTTCACTTCCCGGACTCCGCCAAGAAGAGACCATCACGGCTACACACGCGGTTGATGCATTTTAATTAAGTCAAGTGTCAAGTTCTCTACAACCGGACATTAACAAATTCCCATCTGCCCATAAGCGCGGGCACGACTTTTGAAAGTTGAAAACCCTGCAGGGGTGTCCCAACTTAGCCCATCACAAGCTCTCACGATCAACGAAGGATATTCCTTCTCCCAGGACGACCCGATCAGACTCGGAATCCCGTTTACAAGACATTTCGACAATGGTAAAACAAGACCAGCAAGACCACCCGCTGTGCCGACATATCCCGATAGGAGCTACACATATCTCGTTCTCAGGGCACACCGAATAAGCTAAGCATACAGGAGCCGATGTAACCCAAGTTGCCAAGGGATGGCCCTGCAGGGTGCTCTAGTTTGAACCAACACTCAGAGGAGCACTGGCCCAGGGGTTTAAAATAAAGATGACCCTTGAGTCTGCAGAACCCAAGGAAAAAAAAGGCCAGGTGGCAAATGGTAAAACCAAGGTTGGGCCTTGCTGGAGGAGTTTTATTCAAGGCGAACTGTCAAGGGGTTCCCATTATAACGCAACCGCGTAAGGAACGCAAAATCAAGGAACATAACACCGGTATGACGGAAACTAGGGCGGCAAGAGTGGAACAAAACACCAGGGATAAGGCCGAGCCTTCCACCCTTTACCAAGTATATAGGTGCATTAATTAAATAAGAGATATTGTGATATCCCAACAAATCCATGTTCCAACATGGAACAAACTTCAGCTTCACCTGCAACTAACAATGCTATAAGAGGGGCTGAGCAAAAGCGGTAACAGTGCCAAACAACGGTTTGCTAGGACAAGGTGGGTTAGAGGTTTGACATGGCAATATTGGAGGCATGATAAAGCATGTGGTAGGTATCGCGGCATAGGCATAGCAAAAGAGCGAGCAACTAGCAAGCAAAGATAGAAGTGATTTCGAGGGTATGGTCATCTTGCCTGAGATCCCGCGAGGAAGAAGAATGAGTCCATGAAGAAGACAAATAGACGAAGTCGAACAAATCCTCACAAACGCGACGTTGTCGGAACTAACCCGAAGAAGCAACACCTAAAAGAAGCAAACAACATAGTAAACAACCATCACATAAACATGGCATGATGCACAACCAAGTATGATGCATGTCCGGTTTAATGAAGCATGGCATGGCAAAGTGCACAAACAACACTACAAGTTAATTGGAGCTCAATATGCAACAAGTTGCATATTGACGGAACACCACAACAAGTTATTTAGTTCGATCTCATTTATGTACTCAACAATATTAAATGTTGTTAAGCATGGCAAGAGGTGAAGCAAAAGTAAACTACACAATCTAAGCAATTTAAATGGGGCCGGATATAACAAACAACGAATCCGGTAAATCCCCATATGCATTTAGCAATTTAATGCAAACAACAATTTTAAACATTTTAATTGTTGTTATCATGATGCGGATGACATGTGCAAGTTTAATGCAATTTTTATTAAAAGTTGACATGAGCTTGATGAGAGCATTTGTGTCACCGTGGTAGAAAGAAAGTGGTGCCACGACGACGAAACAGAAATGATGCCGCGACAACATTTTGATGATCCGATAGCTTACGGGGATACTGGTGCAAAAGGAAGTGGGTGCGAGTGTGTCATGCAAGAAGATGGGGTGCTCCCAGATTCCGGTTTCCCACGGGTTGACGACATGGCAAACGAGGGGAGACGTGTAATGACAACTCAGACACGGTGCAAACGCGGGCATCACATACAACATGCATTTGTCCATGGTCGTTGGTCTGACAGTTATACCTTCCAAGGGTGCATTTCAAGGCGAAACAAGTCGGTGCAAAGTAGAGGAAGTAGACGTTCTCGCGACGGTAGAGGAAGTAGTACACGTTCGGAGAAGGACTTGACGCATTCGATGTTTCTGAGGGCGATGGTAGGGGAACTTGGCGTTAGTGCTACACGGGTCTTCGGTGACGGTCGATGTACATGGCAAACGTAAAGGTACTATGCTTCAGTCGTTGTGGTACTTGGCGATAGTTGTGGTACAAGGGTTGTAGCCGGCCTTGGCGGTTCATCGTGTAGTCGTAAACGTTCCGTAGATGTTCATGTCGTCGTAGCCGTTCGGATCTTGGAGCGATGGTAGTCGTTCGCTTGACGGTCTTGAAGGATTCGAAGGGGTACTTGGCGGTCTGTCGTGGTACTTGGCGGTCTGTCGTGGTACTTGGCGTTGTTCCCTGTTCAGTGGTCGTTGGACTTGGCGTCAATAGCAACGGCAATTTGAGGTGCATGATGACAGCGGTGCGTCATGGTCCGGCACGAGTGCAGGAGGCGGGGTGGATGGCGCAGATGGGCCTCGGTGGGGGGTCCACGGCAGAGGCGAGCGCTGGTGGTGGATCGACCCTCTGCCTGCTTGAAGCAGGAACACGGCGGCGCAGCAGCAGCTAGCGAGGCATGGGGGAGGTCTAGCGCGGCGCCGAAGACGGGGAATGGGTGCAGGAAGATGGACCCGGCCAGAACTGCTACTGGTGGCGCTCGGCGTCCCTGGCGAAGCGGCAGCCGTGGACTTGGCTGAAGAGGGCGGCTCGGGCAGGAGCTGCATCGGACGGCGAGGTCGCTGGTAGGAGAGGCTGCGACGTGGCTGGTGGAAGACGGGTAGCAGCGAAGGTTGAAGGCTGGCGAAGGGCTCACTGGAGCATCCAGTGCTCGCGGAGGCCGAGGCATGGTGCAGGGGAGCGACGGAGGCGTCACATCGGACGACGGCGATGCACAAGAGGTGGCCGTTGTTCGCCATACGAACTCGAGGAGGGATGACGCGCCGGGCAGCGCACGGACACAGAGGAGAGGGAAGGCGCGGCGGCACTGAAGAGAAGCGATGAGGGGAGGAAGGGAGAGGCCATGGATCGGGCGAAGGAGCTCCTCTCCCTCGGCTCTATGCGTGCGGGCGACAGGAAGATGCAGGGGATAGAGGGAGAGAAGAGCAAGGGGTCGGGACAAAGGGTCTCTGGCGGCGCGAGGGAACGAGGAGGAGGGATCGAGAGCGAGAGGTAGCGATCGGCTAGGGTTAGAGCAGTGGGCTGCGGGAGGCCTTGGGCCAAATGGGCCAACACGGTGGAGGTCTACTGGTTGGCCGGCCTGGGCCTTAGGTCGGAAAGTGGGGAAGCAGGCCGGCCTGGCACTGAGGCCCAAGTGGCCAACTGGACCTCTCTCTCTCTCCCCTCATATTTCTTTAGAAGAAAAGACAATAGAGAGAGGAAGAAAAAAAGGTTTAGGAAAAGATTTTGGACATGGGGATAATTTTCCCGAACTCACAAAAATACGCTTGTTCCGAGAAAATAGAAAAGGCCAAGATTGGAAGATGTAAATTCAAACTCATTTGAATTTAATTCAAATGGGTTTGAACTAGGACTAGGTTTTAGGAGTATCCAAAAATGTTGAGAATTTTGGTAGAGCTCCGGAAAATGATGAAAGAATAAATGGCAAGATCAGAGAGTCAACACTTGAAGAAGAAAAGGCTAAGGGATTTAATATGCAAGTGTGTTAAGGTGAATTCCAAATTAAAGAAGTATTTACTATAGCTCCCTGATATCGGGAGGATATGTTATAAAGAGAAGTCACCCTTCCCTCGATTTAAATGGATCGAAGATCCATGCCATTTATTTAGTTGAGTTAAAAAAATGACATGATGGCATGGTGACATGATGCAATGCAAAAATAAAAGGGCAGGCACAAATGAAACACACGGCGAAACCCGGAACATATGGAAGTCTTCTCGAGCATCGGTCTCGGGGCGTCACATAGATTGTTGAGACTTTTTGGAATAGTATCTTGGGATGCCTTGAGCATCCCCAACCTTGAGCTCTCATGTCTCCTTAATTCCTCTAATACCACGGTTTCCCTAATTCTCAAAAACTTCATCCACATAAAACTCAACAAGAACTCGTGAGATAATCTAGTATAAATCAATGCAAAACCTTACCATTCTTGTCAGGACCCCAATCCTAAGTCACACCGATCTAGCATGTAACACATCATATCACTTTGCGGTCTCACACATGGTATTCCCACGGCTGCAGCCTTACCTTGGTCGGTTCTGTTTGCGCCTTTTAGCTCATGTATATGATTGTGTCGCTAGAATCCATATGACAGAGAACCCGAGCTGACATGACTAGTTGTAAACCCAAGGTGGCACAAACTTATAGGGACAGGCATACATGACCCAACAATGCACGTGTCGATCAACAGCGAGTGTGACCAGGCTGTAGCAAGCTATCAGGACTCTGGTAAACATCATGTGACATTTCCCCATAGGGACATACACAGGAGCAAAGAAGGAGATATGCCAGTCAGCCCATGTGTTCCGGAGCAGTAGCGAACTACCATGGCTTAGTGGAAGCGCTAGGAGACATTGCCCCATAAGGAAGGCTACCAAGAATAAACAACTAGGTGTCGAATCCCACACATACTGTTGGTGATATAACCCCTTAGTGCGACCCGCCCAGGAGGGGCCGTGTTACACTGTTGGTGACTCAAGGATGAAAGACTTAGATGGGCATGAGAAGACATGAAGACTAGAGGTGGCTTAAGCGGCGGGCATGTTGAAGGCCCGAGACCCGGAGGTGTAAGCCGCATCATAGTGACTTGCCTAGCAAGGCAAGGCGACTTAGAAACCGAGTTGGTCACATTGTGTGATCCGACTTGGACTCTTGTAAGCCCAGGGCCTTGACCTGTGTATATAAAGGCGAGACCCCGCGGCGGGTTAACAAAGAAAAACAATTGACCGAGAGCTAGGTTAAGCGATTCCGCTCCCTTGTAATCGATATTCAAGCAATATTCAACAAAAGCAGGAGTAGGCTTTTACCTCATTGTGAGGGGCCGAACCTGGGTAAACCTTGTGCTCTTTGTCCCGTTCAACCCCTTCAAGCTAACCTACATAGCGATGGCTCCACACCTAAGTCCTTTCACAAGGGCATATGCCGTGACAAAACCACGAAAGTTGGCACCCACCGTGGGGCCTGCGAATGGTGGTTTCGAGTTCTTGCAGGGCTCCTTTCCAGGGATCGAGGGGTACGCCATTGGCAGGATGACCAAGAGTCACTGCAGCAAGCTCTACATCGACGACGCTGGCTGGGGCCTCGAGGCCGACTCAATCAAGCACGGGTACCGGGTCCTCTTCGGTGGAATACATGTCTTCATCGGCAAGATCGGTGAATCTGAGCCTGAGCCTGGCATCTGCACTGACATCGTCGAGCCGGTCGGCATGTGCAACCCACCAGGGTTCAACCCGGTCGGAAGCGTGTTTTCGCCGGGTGTGTGCATGGCACGGACCTTGCGGAGAATTCTGTGTCCGTAGGAGAGACTCTCATCTACTCAGGTGATGAGTCCTCGACCGGAGAAACCGAGTCAATCTATCAGCTTCAAGACGGATGGCTTGGGGGCTATTCCGATGGTGACAGTATTCCGAACCCTTATGAGCCGCCGAGCAGGGCCCCTATTTTTATGGCTGGTATGCAACCGGTTCTAAACACGTCAACAAAAGCTGCTATGACATCCGGTTCAACTGCTGCTGCGATAGCTGGGGTGAGCGGCTAAGCTCGGCCGTCGGCTCAAGTTGTATCTGAACTCTTGGGAAAGTTAACAACTTTGTTGGCAACAGAGGTTACCGCAGCGAATCAGGTACAACATAATGCAGAGGTGGCAAAGGTGCGAGATGAGGTGGCCAAGGCCCAGGAGGATTTTAATGCAGAGAATGCTAGGATGGTGACGGAGCGAGCTCTGATGGATGCCGAGTCACAACAGATAAAGGCATAAGCTTTTCTATTGAGTTTGGATCAGAACACGTCCAATGCTGTTCTTCGAAGGAGGCACCGGAGCCGCATGCCTTTGCAGTATGAGGGACTAAACCTTTTTAACACACATGGGGCAGGAACAAGTAACCTGCCCGGTGTAACCCGGGCTGTAGAGGCGCCAGGGAGCGGGGCGGCGGCTCAGCCTCATTTGACGGACCCACCTTGTAGGGATCAGACCTCACCTCGACGGGTTCCAACACCCTCTGGCCATTATTCTAACCCACTGGATAATATGATAGCAGCAACAACACGACTGGTGGCTATCCTGATCAAGGGCGAGTCTCCGGCTGCAATGGAGACCCGGAACACCATGGAGCTTCTTCAGACGGCCGTAGCACAACAGGCGGCTTATTCGTACAGTCATGAGCATGTTCATTCAACCCCTCGCCCAAGTCGAAGGTACATCCGGCGCATTGAGTCGCCGACGGTTTCCAACAGTGAATGGCATTGTAACCTGCTTCACAATGATGACCCGCCCCATGGGTATAACCCGTCCCGTGATGATAATCTACTGAACAATGCTCAGGCGGTTGTAGATCATGCTAGAGCCCGTCGTGATGCAGAATTGGCGGCACAATTGGGAGCTCATCAGCAGCTTCCAGTGAACCCTTCGACCTCCATTGAAGCTGGGACGACTTCCAGGACAGTTGGTGTGCCGTGTTTGGTACCAGCCCTGCGTAATGAACGTCTACCCAAGGATTTTAAGGGCCCTCACAAGGTGCCTAATTATACAGCTGATCTCCCCCCTGAGGCTTGGATTGAGAGCTATCAATTGGCCATGGAGATGCTGCATGTTAATGATGCTATATGTGCCAAGTACTTTAGAATGATGTTGGATGGGCCGGCTCGAACCTGGTTAAAAGGATTGCCTGCCAATTCCAGCAATTCGCGGGCTGAGTTGAAATCACAGTTCATTCAGAATTTTAAAGGAACGTGTAAGCAGCCTCTGACGATTATCGATCTGGATAACTGTGTGCAACGGGAGGATGAGTCGGCCCACCATTGGGTCCGCCGGGTCTCAGCTATTATCCACTCATCTGATAGCATTGCGGTGGGTTCAGCGGTCCTGGTCCTGGAGAAGAATTGTCATTTTACCCCTCTTAAGCAAAAGCTTGGACAAGTTAAGCATCATTGTAATGACATGGGGGAGCTCATGGCGACTCTAATTAAGTATGCCAATTCTGATACCACCAAGGACCCTGGATCCGATGATGAGAGGTCCAATAAGGGCAAGAAGAGTAACAATGGTAAAAGTCAGCAGCAGAATATGGCGATGACCAATGGCAACTACCAAAGTAATGGTGGGAAATGCAGACACCCAGATGGCGGGTCAGATCTTGTGGCTAACACCAACACTGGATATAAGGGCCAGCACCGCAACGGTAATGGTAAGCCGTCCTTTGGTGGGAAAAACTTTAATCTCGAGGCAATGTTCAATGAACCTTGACCAAAGCACAGTCTGCCTGACAAGCCTGTGAGTCACGCCTGGAAGGATTGTTTCATCATGCTCTCATGGATTCCATTTAAAATCAGAATCACGGTAACAATCATGGGCCACCCGGTGGGACAGGATCCAGTGCACAGGGGTGCAGCTTTGGTGGCGGTGGCTCTAATTCTGGTTATCAAGGCCAGAGCAATCAGGGTAGTTATCATCAACAGTCTGGTCAGGGCAACCAACAACAGGGTAATTAGTCTGGATACTAGAGTAATCCAAAGCAGCTCAATGGTGGCCAATACCATGTTTTTACCACCAGTCTTTGCAAACGAGATTAGAAGGATCATAAGTGTCCTGTCAATACTGTTGAGCCGGCCATACCTCAGTACTTGCGGTGGTTAGAATTTCCAATCACATGGATTCGGGAGGATCACCCGCCCCGGGTTGAAAATCCGGGTCATCTGGCTTTGGTGGTAGCCCCTCAGGTCGGGGGCTATAAATTTACTAAGGTGCTTATGGACCGAGGAAGCAGTATCTGAAAGCGCAATCATGCCCTTACATCATGTTTTGATGTTGATGACAATATACATGTAGGGGACTAACAGTGGTTGTCAAGTAAGTTTCAGGCATTAGTCCCCGGTTCATCGAAGTGTGTGGATCAAGGGCATACAAAGTGATTTTACTCAAGGATGAAGCATAAAAAATGATTTCATATTTGTTTTCTTGAGTATAGGATCCCGGACTATTAAGAGGGGATCGATAGGGTTAGTTAAAGGCTTGCTCTTGTCACAAACCTCCTTGCCATAGATGCACATGATAAAACCTTCATGTTTCTGCCTCTTGGCTGCCGGATGTCCGGGCTTCAAGCCGGATGTCTGGGCCTCACACCGGATATCCGGCCTACCTGCCAGATATCCGAGCCTAGCCATCCAGAGAGTGCTTTTGTGCTGTGCTGCACGCTGAATGTCCGGGTTATACCCTGGATGCCCGGGCCTTCCTGATACGCCGGATGTTCGGGCCCCATCCCGGATGTTCGGCCTCTACTACCCGTGGAACAACTGAGGTTCTATAACCTTTTAGTGATCGCGCCGGATGTCCGACCATCTGCCGGATATCCAGGCCCTCCTGATATGCCGGATGTCTGGGCTTGGCCCCCGGATGTCCGGCCCCTTTGTTTTCTGTTCTGTTCTATTTGTGTTCCTCGTACATTGCCAGGCCGGATGTCCGGCCCCTTGCCCGGAAGTCTGGCCTGCTCATTCACTTACACTACACCAAGCATATTGTCGAGAATCCCAAAGATCATACCCACACCAAGCATATTGATATTAGGTATCACTTCTTGAGAGATCATGTGGAAAAGGGTGATATTGACATTGCTCATGTTGGCACAGATATGCAACTTGCATATATTTTCACCAAACCATTGGACGAGGCATGGTTTTGTCAACTTAGGCGTGAACTTGGTATCTTGGAGCTTGACAATATTATGTGAAATATAGTACCCATTCATGCATGAACTTAATGTCTTGTCTTGATGTAGGCATATATTTAGGGGGAGACATTCAATTCATGAGTATTCTCACCCTACATAATGCATAAATAGAACAAACAGTCTCAAAGTTATAGTGGCTCGAACTATGTTGCTTTAACATGATGGAGTCGAGAATATATGCCCAAAGTCTACATCTTTGCGGTACTATATTCCATATGCTCAAACATGGTGACCTCGGTCACCGCTTGTGCATTGCTCATGTGGACCTTTCATTACTTATTTTGGTTGGGTTGTTATTACATCTTAGTATGGCCTTAGATTACTCAGGTTTCCCCCCATAATTCTCTTAAAAACCCTTGGTAGAGTCTATATCAAATCATATTTGTTGGCTCCTTTCAAATCTGTACCCTGCATGGTCTTGTTGTCCAGTGGCCGGACATCCAGCTCCTAAGCCGGACATCCGGGCCCTGGAGCAAATCCTTCTGAGCTCAAACCACAAATCGTGCACTTTCAGTGGCCAGACATCCGGGCTCTAGCCGGACATCTGGGCTCTAGCCGAACATCCGGGCCCTGAACATATTGCTCTTTGACCCCCACACGCTGGATGTCCGGGCTTATCCCAGGATGTCCGGCCCGTTGGCCCCTGGTTCGCTGCTCTTTGACCTCCGCTCGCTGAATATCCGTGCCAGGCCCTAGATGTCCGGCCCGTAGCCCACATCCACATATAACAGGGGCTGGACCTGGGATTTGGGGGCAGTTCCTCACTCACCCTTTTCTCTCCCCATCTCGTTTGACAGCCGCCGCCGCTGGGCCGTGCTCCGGCGCTGCCCCGGCTATCTCCTCCGACCTCCGGCCCCGATCTCCTGCCCATGGATTCTCCTCCTCCCGATCTATGATTCTATCCAATCCATTTCTTGGGTTGTGGTGTGAATCTCTCGGGAGGGACCGGGGTACTGTGGGATTCATTACAGGAGTTCTTCATGGCACGTACCAAGAACGTCGGCCCCGAGTGCCCCGAGCCTTCTTCTAGGGGTATGGATGCTATCTCTCTTGCATCTTTATCTTGTTATGACCAAATCATCTTAGGGTTTCATTATCTCATGAATATCTTGACATATATCTCTCTAGTGTCTTGCTATTTCTTGCCTAAGCCTATACATCTCTTTATGTACTCGGCTAATCAACTTAATCATGGGAATGCCACATTTATTGATCTATCACTTGGCCTTGTCCTATGTTCATGATCGAAAATGTTCATTCCTCTGTTTAATTTGCTTTATCCTTGTTCAATACTCTTTGACTCCTCATCGGGACTTATTATTATCCATTTCAGTCGCTCGCTGACAAGGCTCAACCGACTCCGATGAACATGCTCGGCCTAAGAAGAAAAATACCACTACCAAGAAGAAGAAGCGAGCACCGTCCACAAGTCCATCGGCCTTGGATCCGGATGATGCGGACTATGTTGGGGAGGAAGAGGATGACATTGCAATGTGACATTCCGTTGGGCAGTCCAAGCCTGGTACTAGGAGGGCGCCGGTGCCTCAAGTACGTGGTTCTGCCATGCCGTTGTCCATGGTCATTGCATCTCCATGGAGCTTCCTGACAGTGGGGATCGCCCCATTCACGACTTCACAACTGTGGGGGAGGGTCAATATCTTGTGTTCCGTCGGGATGTCAATCAATATGAGATGGTGGCTGATGCCGAGGATCCTCAGTTCCGTACTCATATGCAGCAAGATCTCTATTCCAGTTTCGTCCATGGGAGAGGACTTGCTCCTCACAAATTCGTGGACCTCAAATTCCTGCGTGACCATCCTACCATGTTCCCTAACAACCCGATCAAGATCATTGATGATATGACTCTAGGTCCTACAATGACCTTCATGTGTGATTGGAATGAAGCTGCCATTCTTCAGTTCTACGCCACCTGTTTCTTTGGTCCGGACAACACTCTCACATGGAGGACTGATAGAGGCAAAGGTGTCCCGATGTTTCGATGAGATGGTGGCTATCGTTTCTGTGGGAGTCGACCTTGACGATCCGACTACGAACGTGCGAGACGTCGCGCCTTAGCAATCGCTAAACCAACTTCCGAGGGTTATTGACCACGCCGGAGCACGATCAACCTGACCACGAGGGTCTGTTTCCTGCGAACAAACGAAGAACAAGCAAGAAACTGAGATTGCAATCGGGATATTGCGAATATAAGATGAAAGCTTTATTGATTAAGGTGGGGTTCTGTGACGTCTTGGTCTGGTCGTTGGACACAAACGAAGTACGCGAAGTTGCAGCTACGGCGAACTTTTAATCTAAACAAAACCCAAAGTCTAAACGATGCCCTAAGGGCTGTATATATGGAGGAAGAGGGGGGAATTTCATGGCCCTTGAGGGTGGGGTCCGAAACCAACCCTAACTCTTGTTTCCCCGCACATACGGACTCTAAAAATAGCCTATACTTAAGTATTTCGAAATTACATGGGCCTGGCCCATTAATAAGGTGACGCAGCACCTAGAATAGCCTATGGACGAATATTATGAAGTGGCATCTTGGATATTTCGTCCAATGCTTCATGCACTCCTTATGGCGGCTTCATAGTCCTGAAATCATCACTTGTAACTCCGTTCTTGATCCCCTTGCGCATGCCATCAACTCCATGCATGTTCTTGCTCCAATGTTCATCCTTCTCCAAGCTAGGCCCTGGTAATTTAATTGGCGTGCGCGAGCTCTAGTAATTGGTCTAGTATATGTAACAGTAGGGGCTGTGGGTGTAACAATGGTATTGATGTCCTCATCAAGGACCGATGATGCTACACTGAGTATCACCTATGATCGGTTTGTTCAGATTTTGGGCCTCTCTGGAGTTGGACATTGCATTCACAATATGGATCCAGAGTATAAGCCCAAAGGGATTGATGCTTGCTTGCCTCTTGTGAAGCCTCCCTCTTAGCTCACCGATGAGGAAC
This sequence comes from Triticum urartu, assembly GCF_056163025.1. Classification (NCBI taxonomy): domain Eukaryota; kingdom Viridiplantae; phylum Streptophyta; class Magnoliopsida; order Poales; family Poaceae; genus Triticum; species Triticum urartu. The sequence goes on along the minus strand of NC_141878.1, from coordinate 264,467,860 downwards.
GTGGATATCCACTCAATGAGGTCTCCATCTTTTGTGCTCCTTACTACATCCTCTATCAGTGTGTGCTTCACACCCTCTATCCTAAGAAGGAAGATCGGTCAAGAGCTCGCAACTACTGTATTGATCTGATGGTACGTATGCATGATGCACCTATTGAGCCTCTTGACACCGCTCACTATATTTGGCATGAGATTCGTCTCGCTAGCTTCATTCAGACGCGTCAGTTTCCATATGCTCCATTCATTCAGGCCATCATTGATCACACTGCTCCGTTTGAGGTTGTGAAGACCATTGGGCATTCCATTTGGATGCCACCCGTTCACATGCGTGTGGCTGCTACTGTACTGGCTGCTGCATCTCGACTACCTAGGAAGCCTACTAGTGGGTCTAGGCCCGCTGCCTCCTCCGTGCCTTCTTCCTCGTCTGCTCCTCGGGGACGTCTTGCCTCCTTCTTCGGCAAGGCTCAGTATGCTATTATGAAGGCAATCACATTCAGTTGTCAGCAGAATCATGATGTTCAGAAGCGCCTCATCATCTCCAAGAATCAGCTCAAGCAGCGCCTTCGTGACCGTGGGAGTCCCGTGAGTGATGATGATCCTCTTCCCGCGGCTCCGTCCTCATCCACTTTTGGATTTCCATCTCGTGACGAGTACGCCGAGTTCTTTGATGATGATGACATCCGCCAGGAGTGATAGAGTCCGTTTAGTTCTTCACCCCTTTTTACTTGTTGCTGTTAAAGGGGGAGAAGTAGTATCTTAGGTCATGCTATGTTATGTTATCTAGTTGTGTTAACTACTACTTGTTATGTTGCTACCTATGGTACTTATTCGTGTGAGACTATGATCTTATCTTGTGGCTATGAAATGTTTGTTTCATATGTGCATGTCTCTCACATTTATATCTCTGACTATGATTTATCTTGTGGCTACGAGATGTTGGTTTCATATGTGCATGTCTCTCACATTTATATCTCTTTGAGGTACATATGCTACCATACGAAGATATGTTGTACATCCTAACATATACATCCCATGCACACATTGAGGGGGAGCTAAAAGCAAATAGAAACATATACTTATTTTGTACTTTTGCTCTCATGATTGTCAATGCTAAGATTATTTATTGCATCCATGATACTACATGTATGGTTGCCATCAACAAACAAAAAGGGGGAGATTGAAAGCGCAATCATGCCCTTACATCATGTTTTGATGTTGATGACAATATACATGTAGGGGATTAACAATGGTTGTCAAGTAAATTTTAGGCGTTAGTCCCCGGTTCATCGAAGTGTGTGGATCAAGAGCATACAAAGTGATTTTACTCAAGGATGAAGCATAAAAAATGATTTCATATTTGTTTTCTCGAGTATAGGATCCCGCACTATTAAGAGGGGATCGATAGTGTTAGTTAAAGGCTTGCTCTTGTCACAAACCTCCTTGCCATACATGCACATGATAAAACCTTCATGTTTCTGCCTCTTGGCTGCCGGATGTCCGGGCTTCAAGCCGTATGTCCGGGCCTCACACCGGATATCCGGCCTACCAGTCAGATACCCGGGCCTAGCCATCCAGAGAGTGCTTTTGTGCTGTGCTGCATGCTAGATGTCCGGGTTATACCCGGGATGTCCGGGCCTTCCTGATATGTCGGATGTCCGGCCTCTACTACCCGTGGAACAACTGAGGTTCTGTAACCTTTTAGTGATCGCGCCAGATGTCTGGCCATCTGCCAGATATCCGGGCCCTCCTGATATGCCGGATGTCCGGGCTTGGCCCCCGGATGTCCGGCCCCTCTGTTTTCTGTTTTGTCCTGTTTTTGTTCCTCGTACATTACCAGGCCGGATGTCCGGCCCCTTGGCCGGATGTCCGGCCTGCTCATTCACTTACACTACAATGACCATATTTGTGCTCACACTATATATAGCCCCTTTCCCCCACGGGATAAGGTTGACCATTCACTTTGAACAAACCCTAGAACACATTTCACTCTCTCCCTCACTTCTCCACACCAAATCTTAGATCCCCAAGGGATTTGAGAGCTTTTGAGAGGAGTTGTCCGGTCAAGTGATAGATCCACTCATTCCCCTTCTTTGCACCAAAGGAATTCGTGATTTGAGCAAGTCTTGAGCCTTTCCCCATCGTTCTTGTTACTCTTGGAGGTTGGAGACTCCTAGGCGGTAGGAGTCTTTCGGAGAGGAATGGACCCTTGTGATTACCCCCGGAAAAGTTTGTGAGGGTTTGGAAACCACCCCAAGGTCTACCACTAGTGGTTGAGAAACGCCTCCGTGGTGTTGTCTCAAAGGGAGAATAGGGTGAGCCTTCGTGGCGTTGGTGTGCCTTCGTGGTAACATCCAGCTCTCTAACGGTGACGTAGCTTCCCTCCAAGGAAGTGAACATCGGCATACATCCTCGTCTCCTAGAGTTGTGGTTATCCCTAACCCTAACTCTCTACTTGTGGTTACTTGTCTCTTAGCTCTTACTCGTTTCATATTGTGCTTGCTTACTTACATACTTGTGATACTTGTTATCTTGCTTAGCCCTTAGTACCACACTTGCAATTGTTAGGCTCACTTTTATATTCCGCATTATTGCCTAAAATTGCTAAGTAATAATTAAAATTTGTTATTGTACCTATTCACCCCCCTCTAGGTCCATCTCGATCCTTTCAGTATCAACATCCGATATTATGACACCTTTCGCCGGATGAATTCAATGGATAAGGATCTTAAGCCATCCTCTACGGTTTTCTATGGTGTGGTGCCTGGTAAGTCGGCGTATCTTGTTGGAAAGATTTCCTTGGAAGCCGCCTTTGGTAACGATTACGACTACAGAGCAGAGACACTATGGTTTGAAGTAGTTAAAATCAAAAGCCCGTATCATGCCTTGTTTGGATTGCCAAGTTTATGGCTCGACCTTGTTATGTTTATTTGCAGCTTAAGATACCAGGGCGTAAGGGCACAATTACGGTCCATGGTGACTGAAAAATCGCTTTGGAATGTGAGGAAGGTGATGCTGCTTATGCTGAGTCGACATGAGCCACAGAAGAGCTCAAGTTTTATAAGGACAATGTTGACCCGGCCGATATGACTCCTTTGAAGAAGCCCACTACTGAGTAGGGCCCTCTATTGATGTTTCAGGCTGATGACACTAAGTAGATTGATTTTTTCCATGGCGATTCATCTCAGCAGTTCACAGTAGGGGCTAATATGGATCCTAAATAGGAAAGCATGCTCATCGAGTTCATCTGTGAGAATCGGGACATCCTTGCATGGAAACCTTACATGCCGGGTGTACCGAGAGAATTTGCTGAGCACACTCTTAATGTGGATCCTAAGTTTAAACTGGCTGAACAGTTCCTTTGTCATTTCAATGAAGAGAGACATGAAGCTATTGGAGAAGAGGTGGCCTGACTCTTAGCTGCTGGGTTTATCATTGAAGTCTTTCACCCTGAGTGGTTGGCTAACCCGGTGCTTCTACTCAAGAAGAATGGCACCTGGCATATGTGTGTTGATTACACAGATCTTAACAAGGCTTGTCCAGCTGACCCGTTTGCTCCCCCTCGTATCAACCATATTATTGATGCTACGGCGAGTTGTGAGAGCTTATGTTTCCTGGATGCTTATTCTGGTTATCATGAGATCAAGATGGTAGTTAAAGACCAAGATAAGATGGCTTTCATCACGCCTTTTGGAGCTTTTTGCTATGTTTCTATGACTTTTTGGCTCAAGAGTGCCCAAGCGACTTATCAGTGTTGTGTCCAGAGTTGCTTGCACAGTCAGATTGGACGCAATGTTCATGCTTATGTGGATGACATTGTGGTCAAGTCTCGGAAGAAGGAGACTCTTCTTGATGATTTGAAGGAGACATTTGACAATCTCTGGGTTTATAAAATGATGCTTAACCCGGCCAAGTGTGTCTTTGGTGTGCCTGCAGGTAAACTATTGGGTTTTATGGTTTTAGAGAGAGTATTGAAACTAAACCAGAGAAGATCAAAGCCATTACTTCATTTGCTAAGCCGGCATGTGTAAATGACGTCCAACGTCTAGCGGGTCGTGTTGCGGCGTTGAGCTGGTTCATAAGTCGTCCGGGAGAGAAGGGAATCCCCTTACATCAGATGATGAAGAAGATAGATCATTTTTTCTAGAGTGATGCTGCCAATGAGGCATTTGAGACACTCAAGAAACAGCTAGTTGAGCCACCCATCCTTGCTTCTCCCATTGAGAAAGAACCCTTGCTCCTATATGTGGCAGCTAATAGTCGAGTTGTCAGTGTGGCGATAGTTGTGGAGCGTAAAGAGGCGGGTAAGGAGTACCCTGTTCAGCATCTGACTTATTATGTCAGTGAGGTGTTGATTGAGTCCAAGCAATGTATCCATGTTGGCAGAAATTGGTGTATGGAGTGTTCATGGCGAGTCGTAAGCTGAAGCATTATTTTCTTGGTCACCATATTAGTGTGGTCATTTCTGCACCTTTGGGGGATATTATTCAGAACATAGAAGCTACAGGCCGGGTGGCCAAGTGTGCAATTGAACCTGGGCCTCATGGTTTGAAATATGTTCCAAGGACAGCCATCAAATCTCAGGCTTTGGTGGATTTCATAAATGACTGGACCGAGTTACAGACACCCGAGGAAAACCCGGACAACACGTATTGGACAATCCACTTTGATGGGTCCAGGAAATTAGAAGGCTCGGGGGCTGGAGTTATTTTGACTTCCCCACCAGGCGATAAATTTTGTTATGTGTTGAGGCTAATATTTCCTTGTACTAAGGGGCTGTTTGGTTCTAGGACTAGCATTGCCACACTTTGCCACACATTTTTGCCAAGCTTGCCTAAGGTTAGTTCATCAAAATGAGAGCCACAAGTTGGCAAGCCTAAGGGAATCTTGCCACACTTTTTGTGTGTATGCCATGTGGGGCCCAATTGTGGCTTGCCTAAGGTGTGGCTTGAACCAAACACTCACCTAAGTTGGTCAAACTTGCCTAACCTTAGTTGTGGCAATCTTTGGCTAAGTTAGTCACAAACCAAATAGCCCCTAATAATGCAGCTGAGTATGAAGCTCTACTCCATGGCCTTCGTATGGCCAAAGAGATGAATTTAAGCTGGGTCAGATGTCTAGGCGACTCAGATCTTGTGGCTCAGCAAGTCTCTGACAAGTGGGACTCTAAGGTGCCGCTCATGGCGGCTTATCACCGGGCGATTGATAACATTGCTGGTCATTTTAAGGGTTATCAGGTGGATCACCTTGACCGATGAAAAATGAGGCGGCTGATGCCTTAAGCCGGCTTGGTTCTCAATGTAAGACGGTGCCTCCTAATGTATTCCTGGATGCACTACACAATCCCTATGTCAAGTTACCATCTGAAGAAGACCTTATTGTTCCTGACCTGGAGGCGCAATTAGTGGCGAATCTTCATGCTATTCCAGATTGGACTTTGCCGTATCTGACTTATATGACCCGAGGCGAGTTACCAGAGGATGAAACTTTGGCAAGGCAGATAACCCAGCGGTCTAAGTCTATGACTATCGTTAACGGCGAGTTACACCACTGCAGTGTGACAGCTGTATTCCAATGTTGCATTTCTCGAGGGTCATGAAATCTTATGAGAAATTCATGAGGGTGATTGTGTTCATCATGCCGACTCAAAATCTTTGGTGGCTAAGGCGTTTTGTCATGGGTTTTATTGGTTGACGGCTCATGCTGATGCGGAAGATATCATCAGTAAGTGTGATGGATGTCAGAAATATTTTCGATGAGCTCATGTGCCGGCTCAAGAATTATAGATGATTCCAATAACTTGGCCATTTGCAGTCTGGGGGCTTGATATGTTGGACCTTTCAAGAGGTCTAAGGATAAGAAGACCCACCTTTTGGTGGTGGTTGAAAAATTTACCAAGTGGGTAGAAGCAGAGCCAGTTAGCAAGTGTGATGCAGCGACTGCAGTTCAGTTTATTAAAAATCTGATCTTCCGCTTTATAGTGTCATCACTGATAATGGCACTAATTTGTCTAAGGGTGCTATGAAGGAGTTCTGTCAAAGAGAGCATATTCGTCTTGATGTTTCTTCTGTGGCTCATCTAGAGTCCAATGGTCAGGCAGAAAGGGGTAACCCAGAAATTTTGAGAGGCATCAAGCCCCGGCTTATGGTTCCTTTGGAACGAACGTCGGGTTGTTGGGTTGAAGAATTACTCCCTCCGTCCGGAAAAAGTTGTCCACAGCGTAGTGTAATGTTAATTTTTCAAAAACACCCTTATAACTTCAAATTTGTTACAAACAGGTCACCATACAAGTCGCGTCTTCTTCCTTCTTCCTCCGCCCGTCGCCGGCGCGTGTCGCCAGGGCCAGTCGTGAGCCCAAGACCTGCGCCGCCCAATTGCTTGCTCCGCCGCCGTACTGGACGTGCTCCTCCGCGACCCAGGACCCGCGCCGCCCTGCTTGCTCCGTTGCCGCACAGGACGTGCTCCTCCGCGGCCCAGGACCCGCGCCGCCCTGCTTGCTCCTCCGCCGCCAAGGACCTGCACCGCCCTGCTTGCTCCGTCACCGCACAAGACGTGCTCCTCCGCCGCCCAGGACCTGCGTCAATGATATCCCCTCCTTCCTCGCAGGGCCTGCGCCGCCGCCGGCCAGGACCCGCGCGCGCCTGGGTCTCAAGCGCCTGGACCACGAGCTCCCACCACGCCTGGACCACGAGCTCCCTCAAGCTCATCCTCAAGCTCTTTTGCGATCCTGGACCTCAAGCTGGAGCCCCTTCTGCTGCTTCTCTGCAACTTGCTGCTCCTCCCCTGCTCGTGCTGCCGCCCGGAGATCCCCTTCTCGTGTGCTGCCGCTTGAGGTCCCCTACTCGTGCTGCTGCTGGTGAGAACAAGTACAGGGTTCTGTAATTTGTTCATCTCCAGTGCCTTGCTTGCTTGCTCTGTAATTTAAAACATAACTGATCTGTGTACATTGCTTGCTTGCTCTGTAATTTGAAAAAATTCAGTTAATATTGATGTTGATTTCTGATGGACCAATCTTTAGTACTGCCAAAAATATGTTACAGAGGGGCAGAATCATTCATGGCAGTAAAAAATAAGTCATGGGCAGAATCATGAGATGATGAGAAAGGTTATAGAGGTCAGAATCATTGACAAAAGAAGGAAAAAATCATGTACTAAATTACAGCAAATTCAGGCCAGATTTAGCCAAATTGGAAACATTATTTGGAATTCTTCTTCTTCTACTCTTGCTAGCAGTGAGCAGTGAGATGGGAAGACAGATTATCTTCTTAGTTGAAAGCATTTTATTCACATAGTCCTAAAATTTATAAGCTGAAAATACAAGCTTCTTCTACTAATTCTTTGAACTTTGATTAGTCCTAGTCTGAACATGTCACAACATTTCTGTCAAAATCTCAGACTTGACAATAAATCTCAGATTATTTAGGAACACACTATTAACTGAATTTACACTAAGATTTCTTGTTAACCTAATTTACACTAAGATTTCTCACTCCATTACATAATTCTGATTGTTAACTGAATTTACAGAATAATAATTTCATTTGCATAATTACAGTGAAGTTTCAGTAACTACAGTAACTGAATTTATAGTAAGATTTCTCACTCCATTACTCTGCTATTAACTGTATTATTCTGCTGTTAACAATCAGAATTGACACTATATTATTCAGTCAAGTTGATGTTCAGATCCTGTCATTTTGTTCCAAAACCTGTCAATTTCTGTCAGGTTTTGATCTGTCAAGTTGATGTTCAGTCAAGTTGATGTCAAACTTGACACATAAATAAAATTTGACATCAATGAAATTTAGACAGTGAATACAGTTTGGACAGTACTCCACTATCATATTTTCAGTGAGTAAAATTCAGTTTTGACAAATTGAAGCCTACTCTATTCTACAGAAAATGTTGTAGAGGATGTTATTAACTTTTCTGATGTTGTAGAGGGAGTAATAGATATTCATAGTTCTATAACTACTGCCATGGTCTACTAACAGAAGATAATTTCAATATTCAAAATGTGTACCTGCACTAGTTGTCAACAAGAAACACAGTAAAAGTTGAGATGTACTCATGGCCCCTGCTTTTGTTTGCTTTTTAATTCCTGCCCTGGTCCCTGCAAAAAAGAGAGATGTAGTAGGACCTGTAGTTGCTTATGAACAAGGAGTACTTTTAATATCTACTTTTCTCTTTCTTGGTTTCTTTGCTTTTTGTCTAGGATTCTTCATGGTTTTCTTGTTATGATTATATGCTCACCATTCATCTTTTGTATACTCTTGTTATGAGATCAGATAGGAGCACACAACTATGGATTTGAATTTGATGCTGGAAAAGGAGGACGAAGCTCAAGAAGAAGAACAAGCTCAGCAGGGTGATGCTATTGATTTGAACTTGATGCCGGAAGATGAGGACGAAGCTCAACAAGAAGAACAAGCTCAACAGGGTGATGCTATTGATTTGAACTTGATGCCGGAAGATGAGAATGAAGACATTGAATTGAATTGGTTTCCTGAAGAGGAAGAAGCTGAAGAGGCACAAGGAGATGCAGAATTGGAAGAAGCTCAAGAGGCACAAGGAGATGCAGAATTGGAAGAAGCTCAAGAGGCACAAGGAGATGCAGAATTGGAAGAAGCTCAAGAGGCACAAGAAGATGCAGAATTGGAAGAAGCTGATGCACATGGCAATCCAAGAGGCAAGGACTTGACAGACAAGGAGAGACATGGTGTTTACTTTGCTCTGCGAGTAATCGAGCTTAGCGATGGACAGGTTCACGTGTATGACAAGGTGCTCATTGCGACGATGCTGAATGTTCACCTGCGAACAATTACAAGAATATGGAATCTAGCCAAACGACAACTTGCAGCAGGCCAAGAAGTTGATGTTTCAAGCAAGAAGAACAAAAGTGGTAGGAAGAGAAAAGAACTAAATCTGTCGAGAACAGCCACAATCCCCTTGAACAAAAGAAGAACAATCCGGTATCTAGCAAGGTGTTTAGGTGTGCCCCGATCAACCCTACATGACAGATTTCAATTGCAAGAGCTGAAACGCATCACAAGCACCACCAAACCCACCCTCAAGCCACAGAACAAGATAGCGAGAGTAAAGTTCTCCTATCCATGATGGATGAAAGATGGATATCAAGTCCTTGGCCCAGTTTCAAGCCAATGACAAATATGGTCCACATCGACGAGAAATGGTATGACATGACCCGAGTGAAGAGTAGCTACTACGTACTGCCTGGAGAAGAAGAACCGAACCGAACTATGCACAATACTCATAGCATTGGGAAGGTAATGTTTCTAACAACTGTAGCCAAACCTCGCTACAATGAAGATGGGGAGATGATATTTGATGGGAAACTTGGCATTTGGCCGTTCGTGGTACAGACCGAGGCACGACGAACAAGCCATAATAGAGATAGGGGGACAATAGAGTTGAAGCCGGTCAAAGTTACTAGACCTGTGTGCAGAGATTACTTGATCAATAAAGTAATCCCTGCCATTCAAGACAAATGGCCGGACGGTGACGATGACACAACGATCTTTATTCAACAAGATAATGCAACACCGCATGTCCTCCCTAATGATGCTGGTTTTCTAGAAGCCGTGGCACAAACAGATCTGGATATTCGATTATTGCAACAACCACCAAATAGCCCTGAGCTCAATGTTCTGGATCTTTGTTTCCACTGCTCCCTCCAATCCCTAACCGACTGCAGAGCGCCTATGAATATACAGGAACTGGTACAGGGTGTAGAGGAGGAGTTTGAGAACTACGATCCCCATAAGCTGTTCAAAAGCTTTATGACGTTGCAAGCAGTCATGGTGGAAGTGATGAAAGATCAAGGAGGAAACAACTATAAGCTGCCGCATCTACACAAGGACCATCTACAAAATGCTGGAGAGGAAATAACCGGTGTATACTGCAGTCCGGAGCTAATTACTGACACCAAGGCCATTATTGAACAAGGAAATGAGTAGATAGAGAAAGCTCAAAAAGAAAGGGAAAGGGAAAAGGAAAAGAAAGGATAGGAGTATGTGATGTGTCATGTGTCATGTGTATGTCTTGTGTCATGTGTATGTCTTGTGTCATGTGTATGGCTTTGTGTCATGTGTATGTCTTGTGTCATGTGTATGGCTTTGTGTCATGTGTATGTATTGTGTCATGTGTTCAATGAGAAAGGATAGGAAAAGAAAGGATAGAAGTATTTGGATTTATTTGAATAATAGAAGTATTTGGTTGACGCCAGCTTACTGGTATAGAAACAACATACTGATGTACCTGAACCCATGCAAGATATGCCAAACTTGCAAATAGGCAAAAACCTACTACACCTACATTGTACCCATGGGCATTTTTCAAAAATTGTGATGTTTTCAAACATCAGAAATTTATTTGCAATAGTAATTCCGATCCTTTAATTTTGTATGGGAGCTACAGCCAAGAGTAATTTGACGGAGTAAGAGAACTCAATACACTGTGTACTCCAAATTTTCTACTCCTGTTAGTCCAACAACGCAAAGTTTAATTTTCCTTGCAAAATTCAGTTAACATGCTAACAAGATCAGTTAACCGCGCAACCAAGAAAAGGCTTGCCAAAGAATAAGAAAATGCTACTGATACCCTGGACTTAGTAGACTAGTGAATACCCTTACCAATAAATCTCAGGTTCATCAAGAAAAATTCCTGGAAGTAGGATGATAAAATGTGTGGTTCTGAACTCGAAAATTATTCAGGTGTGGTTATGTCCCTTTTTTCAGTTATAGCAGAACTTGAATCTAGCAGTCTGAAGAATTTTGAAACAATGACAGAAGACTTGATTGCAGTCTGAAACAATGACTAAATTACTTGCCACATCATGAAACAAATGGCCTAGTGAGATTTGTCTACCAGGTTTTGCTAACTGAAGAAACAAGTGTGATCCTCGCAGTCTTAAGCAAATGTCAGAAGCAGCAAATTTCAGTAAAAAAATCAGTTTTGACACATAAATCATGGAGGGGAATTGAAGGAGGGAGGCTTAACCTGCCAAGAAGACGCCACCACCGTCGTCGAGCTCGCAGTACAATATGTGCAGGGATGGTGGAGCTCGCAGTACAGAAGAAGTCTCCGCCGACGTCGAGCTCGCCATCAAGCTTGCTGTCGTCGGGCTCGTCGGTTACGTCTCCTGCCATCTGGCCTCGCAGCCACCATATCAGCCTTGCCGACGCCGGATCTGAAGCAGCCGGAGCAGAGCACGGCGGTCACTAGGGAAGCTAGGGGAGGAAGACAAGCTGGAGCTGCGCGAGCAGGAGAGAGCCGCGGAGGAGGCAGTTACGGCGGCGGCAAGCTGTGGCGGTGGTGGAGCAGGGCAGGTGCGGCTTCTGTCGGAGGAGGTCAGAAAAATCAATGCTTCTCCTCGCCGGGGAAGCAACGCGGCGGAGAAGGAGGGGAGCAAGGAGGGGGAGCAGAGCAGGGATCTTCTTGCGCGAGGAATCTCTGACGACGCCAGCAACAGCTTCTTGGGGAGCCGAGCAGAGGGCTCCGGCAAGGGAGGAGACAAGCAGGGGAACCAGCGGGGAGAGGAGCGGAGGTGGGGGAGTGCGTCGTTTGTCGGGAATACATTGAGGAGGTTTTCGTAAAATTGCCACAAAGACAACTTTTCCCGGACGGAGGGAGTACCTTCAGTACTTTGGAGTATCGATACTACCCCCAACAGGTCCACAATCTATATGCCTTTCTTCATGGTCTATGGTGCAGAGGTGGTTCTCCGAAGTGATATCCATCATGACACACCCCGAGTGGAGGCTTATGTTGAAACTGATAATGAGATAGCACGACAGAACGCACTTGACGCTTTCGATGAAGAACGTGACCTTGCGGTGTTAGTGCAACAAACCCTGGGTCTATTGCCCAAACTGTGCATAGGCACGAGAGCAAGATTGAAGCACCAACCCAAGCCAGGATACAAGAAGTCAAGAGATACGAAGAACCAGCATGCAGCTCAGAGAGACTAAGGCCAAGCCAGAGAAGCAAGGTATCGCCAAGAGAAGGGCCTCCCTTGCTGGATAGGCGAGCTCGACAAGGGTGTCGGTGTCAAAACTGGTAAATCTCGGGTAGGGGGTCCCGAACTATGCGTCTAAGGATCGAAGGTAACAGGGGGCAGGGGACACGATGTTTACCCAGGTTCGGGCCCTCTTGATGGAGGTAATACCCTACTTCCTGCTTGATTGACTTTGATTAGTATAAGGGTTACAAGAGTGGATCTACCACGAGATCGTAATGGCTAAACCCTAGATGTCTAGCCTGTATGATTATGACCACCTCTACGGGCTAAACCCTCTAGTTTATATAGACACCGGAGGGGCCTAGGGTTGTACAGAGTTGGTTTACAAAGAAAGGAATCTTCATATCCAAGCTCCAAGCTTGCCTTCCACGGCAAGGAGAGTCCCATCCAGACATAGGGGGGAAGGTCCTCGATCTTGTATCTTCATGGCCCATCAATTCGGCCCATGCCGCATAGCCCGACCATCCGAGGACCCCATAATCCAGGACTCCCTCAGTAGCCCCCGAACTCTCCTTCAATGACGATGTAGTCTTCGGTCTCACGTTTTCGGCTTTGAAAGGTGGGTTCTTCATTACAATCCAGACTGTCGATAATCCGGCGACAATCTTAACATTTTTTACAATTACCCCCGATGGCGCTGTGACTTTCGCGCGCAGGATGAATACGAACGGCCCATGTTCTTTTTGTAAATAAGGCCTTTACCACATTCGGATGGCATCTATATAAGGTGATATAGACCTCCAAATGACATCCCCCATCGCGTAGAAAGGAAATCGCCAAATCCAGCCACGACCAAAGCCTTCGACCATGGCCAACACTCCAAGCTCCTCCTCACGTTCCCATGGCCCTCAAGAGGGCAATTGGCAGAGTTGCTCCATGCCTCATCTTCAGTTAAGCCGGCCTTGTCCGAACAAGAATTCACCGCACTGAATTCGACGGATGCCTATATCCGGGCCGCTCGAGACAGCCTTGCCGGAATTATTCAGCTGTTCTCATAGAAAATATAGGTGAAATTTGACACAATTTTAGCATGGTCATATGCCCGTAGCCCCCAAGCCTTGAAGCAGTTGGCTCAATTGATTGAAGGATTGTTATATCGTCAAGTACTTATGGAGAAGAATAACACATTGTCCAAGGAGCTTGAAGGGTATCAGACCAAGCTAACTGTTGTCACCGCTGAACCGTGGAGAGTTTGAAGAATTCCAGAAAGGCATCCGATGGTAAGCACAACAGTGTCCGAGAAATACGATTCTGCGCCAACAATGATGTAAAATATGCATTGTTTTCTTTTCAGCGACAGGATCGACAGAGCAGTTGGAGGAAAGGCTAAAAGCTTCTTAGGCAGACAAAGAGCATGCCAAAGGGCATGAAGCCGCTAGTCAACGTATACTAATGCTGACCAGGGATGAAAAGAACAAGCTGCAAGATGCCAACAATAAGCAGGTTGAGTAGCTGAAGGACATACGAGCCCAACTGGCAGATGCCCTAAAGGAGAACATGAAGCTAAAAGGTGGCATATTCAGTATGCTTTGCAACCTTACTTCCATACAGTCCCCTAATGGGAAGTTTAACAAGTTTATTTCTGTAGGTGTGCTGACTGGGTGGCCCGAGGGAGAGATGTCTGGATTTCAAGGCGATCTGCTACAAGAGCTGTCCAAAGTGCATGATTGAGCCCAGAAGGCAATGAGGAACATTGCTAAAGCTTTATGGCCGGCTGATTCTCCTCCAGGAAGTATGGAGGAACTCGTGCATTTATTCAAGGGAGCTTGTCACTGCTTTGGACTATGGAAGATATCAGCATGCCGAGAAGGCACACGAGAGGCCTGGGCCATTGTGAAAACACGGTACACCGGACTTGATCCAAATCATATGGCCTGGGTCGGGCTTCGGGGACCAGGTGGACAGGAAATTCCTGTTAGCTTAGTATATGTAACGTCAATCACCACCCATTGAACAAGAAGACAATCAAGAATAAGTACCCACTTCCCAACATCAATGAGCTATTCGAGCAACTCAAAGGTGCGAAGGTGTTTTCCAAGCTTGACCTCTGAATGGGGTATCATTAGATTCACGTTCGTGAATGAATGTGCTGTTTGTCAAAGGGTGAAAGTAGAACATCAACGACGAGCTGGTGTCCTCCAACCTCTTGCTATTCCAGAATGGAAGTTTGATCATATCGAAATGGACTTTGTCACTGGATTTCCAAAGTCCAAGCATGGGAATGATGCTATCTTCATTGTCATTGACAAACTTACAAAAGTGGCTCATTTCCTTCCAATCAAAGAATCTATCACGGCAGCTTAGTTGGCAGAGCTATACACCTCCAGAATTGTCTCATTGCACAGAATTCCACAATTGATCTCTTCAAACCGCAGAAGCATTTTCACTTCAAGTTCCGGGACTTCTTCCAGAAGGCCATGGGCACCAACATTCATTTCAGCACGGCTTTCATCCTCAAATAAGTGGCCAAGTCGAGAGAGTCAATCAAATCCTCAAAGACATGCTCAGATCTTGTGTCATCTCTTTCGGTATGAAGTGGGAAGATTGCCTCCCATATGCCGAGTTCTCCTACAACAACAGCTTCCAAGCAAGTTCGGGCAAGGCCCCATTTGAAATTCTTTATGGCAGAAAGTGCCATACTTCTCTCAACTGGTTCGATATTGCTGAATGCCAACTTCTTGGAGATGACTTGATCACAGAAGCTGAAGAAATGTGTAAAGTCATCCGTGAAAATCTCAAAGCCGCGCAATCGCGCCAGAAGAGTTACTATGATAGCAAGCACCGTGACTTGGCTTTCGAGACCGGAGACTATGTCTACCTCTGCGTCTCTCCAATGAAAGGCACTCGACACTTCGGTATCAAAGTGAAGCTTGCCCCAAGATACGTGGGTCCTTTAGATCATTGGCAAAAGAGGCGACCTCGCCTATCAACTTGAGCTTCTGTCCAACTTGTCAAATGTGCACAATGTGTTTCATGTGTCACAGCTTCGCAAGTGCTTCAAGACGCCCGAGTGCACTATCAACTTAGAAGAGATTGACCTCCAAGAAGACTTGTCTTATCATGAGCATCCCGTTGCCATTCTTGAAGAAACCAAGCTCAAGTGGGAGTTCGATGAAGACCTTGGCCGTTTCTATGTTTCCTTTCCAGATGATCAGTAGTGGTGCCTAGTAGGGACGATCGGGACTTAGCATTTGGGGTTGTCTTTTTTTCATTTGGATCCGTCCATAGTCAGACCTTATGTGTACTCTGATTGATGTATGAATTATTTGATTATTTTGTGACGTGGCGATTGTAAGCCAACTATTTACCTCCATGTTTATTACATGGGATTGTGTGAAGATGACCCTTCTTGCGACCATACCAAAATGCGGTTATGCCTCTAAGTCGTGCCTCAACACGTAGGAGATATAGCCGCATCTTGGGCGTTACAGTATATGACCAAGTAAGGATAGCCGCCAAGTTTTCGCAACAGGATTGTAAGCTAGACAACTTATTAGATGGTCTAGAGGAAGAGGAAGTTTTCAAGTCCAAGTAGTAATGTACTTTTATCGACAAACGTATCTCCAGCCGAATTATAAAATGATTGTCATGGCAGACCTTCTGCTTTAACCTCCGAAATCCAAAGTTTGGAGTGTTTCCAAATAGTGTACCGGTGGTAAACACCGAAGTATGTTCGGAGACCAGGCAGTCCGGTTATAGTTGCTTGAACAGACAAGTTGTATTCGGGGAGTTATGTCATATTACACTTGATCGTAAGAAACATCTTCCAGAGAGAATAGTTCCATTAAGAGTTCCCCTCCCTGGGCCAGCATGCGTTGTTGTGCATGCCTGAGCTGTGATGCCAAAAATCATACTACACATTGTATTTTGGGGGCTTGTTTCGCAACGAGGGCAGTTCATCTTTTGTTAACCGACCTATTATTCCCTTAAGAACGCTAGCTTTTGGCTTCACCCGTCTGAGGTACACGTCCAGATAACCCGGCTGTAACAATCGTAGAGGTGCTCCCTTTATGCTCTAGCCGAAAAAGCGGGAACGTAGGGCATAAGAACAGGAGCCAGGCAACCCAGCTTGGCAAAAACTTAAGTCATAAAGGTGCATATAATGGCGGATAAAAGACATATATGAGAAGATGACACATATATATGGTGAGCTTGATGCTCGATAAATAATAAGCTTTTGTGACTAGAAGCCCCCAGTTATTGGGGTGATGTACATTTAAAGATGTATACCCCTTAAGTGTGCAGTTTATCCGAACACAGGCTAGAAGTTGTATAAAAATGAAAAGAAGAAAGAGAAAAAAAAAGAGAAAAAGGTAACAAACAATGAGTCCGGGCTTAGGTGTAGAATCTTCGGAGTCTGGCAGCGTTCCTTGGGTTCGGCTCTAGGCGATTGTCTGATGCATTACGAAGGCGGTAGGCTCCTCCAGTGAGAACCTCATCTATAATGAAGGGACCCTCCCATTTGGGCTTGAGCTTGTCCTTTTTCTTCTCTGGTAAGCATAGAACGAGTTCACCAACATTATAAGTCTTGGCCCGCACTTCTCTGCTTTGGTATCTTTGAGCTTGTTGTTGGTAGAATGCTGAACGAGCTTTTGCGAAATCGCGCTCTTCCTCCAGGCCATCTAAGTCATCTTGCCGATCGAGCTCAGCCTCTCTCTCTTCGTACATGCATACTCGAGGTGAGTCATGAATAATATCGCAGGGCAAGACGGCCTCTGTGCCGTACACCATAAAGAACGGTGTGTATCCGGTCATGCGATTGGGCATGGTCCGCAACCCCCACATTACGGATTCGAGCTCCTCAACCCAGTGTTTATCTGACTCCTTTAAGGATCACACTAGTCTGGGTTTAATGCTGCTCATTATTAGGCCATTAGCCCGTTCGACTTGACCGTTTGTTTGAGGGTGATAAACGGAGGCATAATTGAGCTTGATGTCCAGATTAGCACACCAAGTTTTTACCTCATCTGCTGTGAAGTTAGAGCCGTTATCGGTAATGATGCGGTGTGGGACACCATAACGGTGTACGACACCGGATATGAAATCTATCACTGGTCTGGTTTCGGCCATTTTAACTGGTTTGTCCTCTATCCACTTAGTGAATTTATCCACCATGACCAGCAGGTATTTTTTTCTTATGGCTTCCCCCTTTAAGGGGTCCAACCATGTCAAGCCCCCAGACCGCAAAAGGCCAAGTAATGGGGATTGTTTGTAGGGTGATAGGCGGCATATGGCTTTGATTGGTGAAAAGCTGGCAGCCTACACAATGTAGGACGAGGTCTTGTGCATCTACTCGGGCCGTAGGCCAGAAAAAACTGGTACGGAAGGTCTTACTTACAAGGGCCTGAGCTGCAATGTGATGACCGCCAAGACCAGCATGGATTTCGGCCAAAAGCTGCCGCCCCTCTTCTTCGAAGATACATCTTTGAAGGACCGCGGTGGTACTTTTCTTGTAGAGCCCACCTTCATGAACCTTGTAGGCTTTCGAGCGTCGAACGATACAGCGTGCCTCATTCTGGTACTCAGGGAGCTCTCGCCTATTAAAGTAGGCCAGGAAGGGTTCGTTCCATGGGGCGATCACTACCATGATTACATGGGCCGATGGTGTTATTTCGATGGCCGAGCCCCCGATGATATCAGAATTATGTTCGGAATCTGGGGGTATGATCGGCTCCAGACTGGTGTTGCTGCTCTCGTCCTTCCATACCATGGATGGCTTGAAGAGCCTTTCCACAAAGCTATTGGGTGGGGAGGGGTCACGCTTAGCGCCCATGCGAGCAAGGATGTTCGCTGCTTGTTTACTCTCTTGGGCCACATGATGAAACTCGAGCCTCATACCGAGCTGATATTTTAAGTACGACGTTGCGGTAAGCCGCCATCTTCGGATCTTTGGCATCAAATTCTCTGTTTATTTGGGATATTGCAAGGTTTGAATCCCTACGCACCTCGAGGCGTTGTATGCCCATGGAGACGGCCATCCGACGACCATGCAATAGGGCCTCATATTCGATTGCGTTATTAGAGTCTGTATACAGTATTTGGAGCACATAACGGACTATGTCTCCTGTGGGGGATGTGAGGACGACACCGGCCCCAAGTATGGCTAGCATTTTAGAGCAGTCAAAGTGCATCACCCAGTTGGAATATGTGTCATACTCTTTAGGGAGTTCGGCCTCTGTCCATTCGGCAACGAAGTCAGCCAACACCTGTGATTTAATGGCTCGGCGTGGCATATATGTTCTTTCAAACAGTAAGAGCTCAATGGCACATTAGGCAATCCGGCCGGTGGCGTCCCGGTTGTTTATGATATCATTAAGTGGTACTTCAGAAGCCACCGTGATCGAACACTGTTGAAAGTAGTGCCGCAGCTTCCGGGATGCCATGAAGACCGCATACGCTATCTTTTGATAATGTGGGTATCGGGATTTGCATGGTGTGAGGACCGTCGATTGATACATCTCCAACATATCTTTAATTTTTGATTGTTCCATGCTATTATATTATCTGTTTTGGATGTTTAATGCGCTTTATTATACACTTTTATATTATTTTTGGGACTAACCTACTAACCCAAGGCCCAGTGCAAATTGCTGTTTTTTTTGCCTATTTCAGTGTTTCGCAGAAAAGGAATATCAAACGGAATGAAACCTTCGGGAGAGTTACTTTTGGAAAAAAACGTGATCCAGGGGACTTGGAGTAGACGTCAAGAAAGGAGCGAGGAGGCCACGAGGCAGGGAGGCGCGCCTGCCCCCTGGGCACGCCCCCACCCTCGTGGGCCCCTCGCAGCTCCACCGACCTACTTCTTCCTCCTATATATATATCCATATACCTCAAAAACATCCAGGAGCACCACGAAACCCTATTTCCACCACCGCAACCTGATGTACCCAAGAGATCCCATCTTGGGGCCTTTTCCGGAGCTCCGCCAGAGGGGGAATCAATCATGGAGGGCTTCTACATCAATACCATAGCCTCTCCGATGATGTGTGAGTAGTTTACCACAGACCTTCGGGTCCATAGTTATTAGCTAGTTGGCTTCTTCTCTCTTTGGATCTCAATACAAAGTTCTCCTCGATCTTCTTGGAGATCTATTCAATGTAATTCTTTTTGCGGTGTGTTTGTCGAGATCCGATGAATTGTGGGTTTATGATCAAGATTATCTATGAACAATATTTGATTCTTCTCTGAAATCTTTTATGTATGATTTTTTATCTTTGCAAGTGTCTTCGAATTGTTAGTTTGGTTTGTCCTACTAGACGGATCTTTCTTGCAATGGGAGAAGTGCTTAGCTTTGGGTTCAATCTTGCAGTGTCCTTTCCCAGTGACAGCAGGGGCAGCAAGGCACGTATTCTATTGTTGCCATCGAGGAAAAAAAGATGGGGTTTATATCATATTGCTTGAGTTTATCCCTCTACATCATGTCATCTTGCCTAATGTGTTACTCTGTTCTTATGAACTTAATACTCTAGATGCATGCTGGATAGAGGTCGATGTGTGGAGTAATAGTAGTAGATGCAGAATCGTTTCGGTCTACTTGTCGCGGACGTGATGCCTATATACATGATCATGCCTAGATATTCTCATAATTATGCAGTTTTCTATCAATTGCTCGACAGTAATTTGTTCACCCACTGTAGAATTTGCTATCTTGAGATAAGTCAATAGTGAAACCTATGGCCCCCGGGTCTATTTTCCATCATATAAGTTTCCAATCTATTTTATTTTGCAATGTTTACTTTCAATCTATATCATAAAAATACCAAAAATATTTATCTTATTGTCTCTATCAGATCTCACTCTCATAAGTGACCGTGAAGGGATTGACAACCCCTTTATCGCGTTGGTTGCGAGGTTCTTATTTTTTTGTGTAGGTGCGAGGTGACTTGCGTGTAGTCTCTGAAAGTGCGTTATATCGACTAGAGGGGGGGTGAATAGGCGATTTTTATGAAAGTCTTCAAAACGTGGGAGTTATGAAGACAAACAGCAAAGATTATGCCTATTACTATGCAGCGGAAGTACACTAGGCAAACCATGGTCAAGTATTCAATAGAGTGAAAGCACGAAGACAAACAGCTGCAGTGTAATAAGGATCAGGTAGGAAGAAGTTGTGAAGCCAAACAAATCATACATTCACGTTGTGAAGACAAAAGATATAGCAAGCATGCAATGGCTTCACAATGTGTAACAGCAAGAAAAGGAAGTGAAGATGAAACCAGTGACTCGTTGAAGACAATGATATGTTGGACCAGTTCCAGTTGCTGTGACAACTGTACGTCTGGTTGGAGCGGCTAGGTATTTAAACCTTAGGACACACAGTCCCGGACACCCAGTCCTGAACACACAGTTCAGGACACCAAGTCCTCACCGTATTCTCCTTGAGCTAAGGTCACTTAGTCCTCGCCCAATCACTCTGGTAAGTCTTCAAGGTAGACTCCCAAACCTTCACAAACTTCATTCACTGGCAATCCACAATGTCTCTTGGATGCTCTAAATGCGACGCCTAACCGTCTGGAGGATTCACAGTCCTCAAGTGTAATAACTCTTCAGATCACACAGACAAGAAGACTTAAGTGATGTCCAATTTACTCTGGCTCTGGGTGGTTAGGGCTTTTCTCCTCACTAGAAATTTTCTCTCAAAGGCTTCGAGGTGGGTTGCTCTCAAACGACAAAAGCCGTGCACTGAAATCTGAGCAGCCAACCGTTTATGGTTGTGGGGGTGGGCTATTTATAGCCACTTGGCAACCCGACCTGATTTGTCCGAAATGACCCTGGGTCACTAAGGAACTGACACGTGTCTCAACGGTCAGATTTCAAACTCTCATGGCAACTTTACTTGGGCTATAAGCAAAGCTGACTTGTCCGGCTCTGGACAAGATTTGCTCTCATTGTCTTCACTCGAAGACATAGGTTTTTGATTTAGGCATCACTTCAGTCATTCTGACTGGTTCTCCTGGACCCCACTTAACAGTACGGTGGTTCCTATGACTCAACACAAAAGAAAAAGAACTACGAAAGATCTAAGTCTTCGAGCTCCATAAGCTTCATAACGTGTCTTCTTTTGTCATAGTCTTCAATGTGAATATCTTCATATACCACCTTTGTCTTCAATGTCTTCATACATTTTTAGGGGTCATCTCTGGTAGTAAAACCGAATCAATGAGGGACTTCTTCCTGTGTTTTCCTGCAATTCTCACAAACACATTAGTCCCTCAACTAGGTTTGTCGTCAATACTCCAAAACCAACTAGGGGTGGCACTAGATGCACTTACAATCTCCCCCTTTTTGGTGATTGATGACAAACTAGTTGAAGTTTTCAACGGGGAATATAATGTGTGAAATTTGTAAAGGATAGGGAATTGTCTTCATAAGTTGCAAGGGCTCCCCCTGAAGATGTGCATATAAGTTGATACGCTTTTGGAATGCAAATGCACATGGCAGTTTGTACTTGTGGAGATCCACTTCAGCTTATGATGACAATCCACTACGCATGTGCAAGTATATGAAGATAATGACATGCATAATGGAAAATGGACGTCTGCAGAATGAGATAAGTGCGGAATTTATCATCGCACATGCGGAATTTATCTTCGCAAACAGGGTGGCAAACGACCATCGAGTCTTAGTGTTACAACTCAAAGAACCAAATGAAGCAAAAACGAGAGTTGTAAGCACGAAGCAAAATGTAGCAAAAATATAGCACCCGCCCATATGGACCCGCTTGAAGACTATCAACCCATATGCTTCTCCCCCTTTTGTCAGCAAGGACTAAAAAGGTTTGAAGACATAGGGTATCTACTCGTTTCCAGAAGCAGCAGGGTCGTTGGAAGTGTTTGGCGGTGCAGACGAGCTTGGAGGTGCTGAAGCAGGTGGCGGTGATGTAGCATCATCGTCTTCATCAATGATCCTTGCAGCAACTGTGGCAGCAGATGAAGAAAACTCAGAGTCTTCAAGTGATGGTGTGTTGCGCATCACAGCCCTTCTAGGGGGTGTGGTGTCAAACTTGAAGCGCTCAGTGAAGCCATCCTCTTCAAGTTCAGCTTCAGTACATATCATTGAGAGCCCTTTCCATGTACGACGGCAGGTTTCATGTGTAACGAAGGCATTCTTGGTGGCAAGGTTTCGAAGACGATTGAGATCCACCAAGAGGCTTTTCATCTGAGCTTTAGCCAGTCGTGATGCCTATCTTGTTTTTGGTGAAGGGCCACAAGAAGCTCTCGGTCAGTGAGGGCACGAGCGCGCTTCTTGGGTCTTTGAGCATTTGTGCTGTCTGTGGCTCCAGTAGATGCTGGGCGTGGTGCACGTGTAGTGCCAGCCAATGGATATACCCTGGATATGGCTTCAACACCTTCAACATTCTGCGTGAAGCTCTGGTGTTCTGCATTCTGAAGATTTAAAGGTTGCTTGGCAGGTTCAGGATATATGGCTTCAGCAGAGGTATCCACATCTGGCAAGAAGATCCGATGGTTTCGGGCTGAGGGCTGATACAAGATCGCAGAGTGCAGTTTGATCAGCCTCATCACCCAAGGAGCATAGAACTTCAAACCAAATAATTCTGAGCCTGACGCTGCAAGTTGGCGTATGAAGAAATCCTGTGCGTTGAACCATTTGCCATGAAGGATACAAAATATCATAGTCTTCATTGCACCTTCGACCTTGGCATTTGGAGAGTGCCCTTTAATAGGCCAGAGAGTCCATCGGATGATGTGATATATGGTCCTGGGCAGGAACTCAAAGTCTTCAATGAAGAATTCTGTTGGATAAGGAGCATCGTGGGGCAATGGCTTCATCATTGAGAGCATCTGACTCATATTTGGTTCAGGCCTCTAGAATATGCTCTCAATAGCTTCAACATGTAGTTGACAGCCTTCCTCGTAGTATTCTCCAGGAGTGGGCAGGCCGGTGAGCTCAATGATATCAAATGCATTGTCTTCATGATGGACATTTCCGGTCATCCACTCCAGTACCCAAGTCTTCGGATCTCTGTTGTATCCTTTAATGTGGAGGGTGGCATAGAACTGAAGCAGAAGCTCTTCATTCCAGTGCTCTTCATCAGTCACAAACGGCAGCAGACCCACTTGCCTAAAGCAATCCAAAGCTTCCTCAAGACAGGGCAGACCAGCAATGGCTTCAACCTCAAGGCGCTTGTGCGGGAAGATGCGACCTTGGTTGTATAGGATGCTTGAGTAGTAGCTGCGCTGAGGATAGCTCCAGAACCTATCTGATACAATCCTTTCCCTTGAATAGGGGTTCTTGGAGCTGTTGAAAAATGTATTGTCTGCCTTGAAGCTATTTATGTCAAAGGAGCCAGGTGCTGATGCAGGACCTGGGAACCTTGGAAGCCTTGGGACTGGCTTCTGGACATGAGGCCTGTGCTCAACATGATAATCAAATTGAGGACCTGCAGCAGACTCAGGAACAGAAGTGTCTGGCTCAGTAGCTTCGCTGTCTGCTGAAGCATTTGGTGGGGCGGGCTCCTCATTGGCTTCAGTGTTTGTGGTGGCAGCCTCAACATTTTCTTCCTCCGCTTGTGTAGTTGGAGGGACAACCTCAGGCACGTTCTCCTGGAGAACTACATCTTGATCTAGCGGGGAAGTGGGTTCTGGTGGTGCTTCTTCATTGGCTTCGGCTGATGCAGCCGGAATTTCTTCAGTATGGACTTGAGGCCTTGGACCTTTGCGAAGCCTACGGAACGCAGACGACGCTTGTGGGGTCGGAGTGGGCTGGGCCTCAAAGTCTTCTTCCTCCTGAGGGCGATCCGCCCATGACTCATCTTGTGCCATTGGCGTCAGAGGACGACCAATGCTGATGAGTTCGCTTGTTTCAAGCTGAGGAAGGGCTGCATCATCTTGTACATTGTCTTGGTGACCAATGTCTTCAGCAGCTATGGGGTCGGCTGCTGGAATATCTTCAGCTTCAGGAGCCTCTGTGGGAGCAGGCTCATGAACTGTCAGTCGTCTTTCTGCGTTGGGGTGAATGACAGAGAGGGGTTCAACCATCAAGGGCTCTGTGGGAGCAGCCCGAGCTTTCTTGATCTTGCGCTTCTTCTTGGTGGGGTTAGAAGGAGAGGCTTCAGAGTGTTTCCTCTTCCTAGCTTTAGCCTCTGCATTCCGTGTCTTCTTAAGCTCTGAGGCGGTTGACCAGCTCTTTCGCTTCGAGCCAGTCGTGGCGGTTGGGAAGACAATCGGAATAGCTTCTTGTCTTGGTGCCTCTGGTTCATTCACAGCAGGCTGCTTCTTCTTCTTCGCGGCCATCTTGGGGTCGATGCCAGGACGCCCAAGTGCCTTGCGCTTCTCGGCCTCATTGTAGGCCTGCACACATCGTTCTGCTAGTGACTTCATCCGCTCTAGAGCGTCATCTCCAAGATCTTCATCGCTAGATAGATCAATGGCTTCGCTACGCAGAATGGCAGCGGCAGTGAGCTCTTTGCCGGTTTGTTGCTGGGGCTCCTTTTCTTTCTGTGGCTTGGAGACGCGGGATACGTCTTCAGACTGCACACTGACTTCAGGAGGTGCAGTTTTCAATGGCTTCGCCCTTGAGATTTTTGAGGCAGGGGCTGGCTTTGAAGCTTTTGGCTTCTTTGATTGCTTTGGCTTCGGCACAGCAGGAGCTTCATCAGACTCAGAGTCAGCTGGAGGGTCATTCACGGCAGTCCCTTG
The DNA here is from genome assembly GCF_056163025.1 of Triticum urartu. NCBI lineage: Eukaryota > Viridiplantae > Streptophyta > Magnoliopsida > Poales > Poaceae > Triticum > Triticum urartu. The sequence continues at coordinate 264,443,168 of NC_141878.1, read as the reverse complement.
GACTAAGATGCGGGTGATGAGGCCCTCAAGATTGGCATACGGAGCGATGATGTTGGGTTCTGCGTAGCGTGTGCCATCCGCCCTTGGTGCGGAGGGACCAGGGTTGAAGTCTAACCCAAATTTCTTCTTGTTCAGCTTCGCTGATTGTTGGGCAAACTGGTAGTTGCGCTTGAACAGATTGTCGTCACGACACCAGAGGAGTGACGACGGATGCGCATCATCAGGCTGTGGTCCTCGGACCATGCATGGGTAGAAGCCTTGAGCAATGGCTTCATCTCTGGTCCTGGGTATGAGATTCTTGAAACGGATGTCCCCCCATGGTCTCCTGATGGCATTTTTCTCAGCATACTCCTCGGTGACGAAGCGGTATTTGAACCATTGTTCTGCCCAATAGCGTCGAATCCATTGGATTCGAGTCTTGCGCTGCCCATAGTTCTCTTCAGGATCTGTTTTGTACATTTCTGCCAGGTCTTCAGGCAGATCTTTGGAAGTTCCTTCACGTCTCTGTCTGCCCCCCTTCCTTGCTGCTGCTTCTGAAGCCATAAACTTTAACTTGAAAGGCTTCAAAGCTTTCAAAGGCTTTCTTTTGCTGAACCAACAGGAACTGGCTTCAGGAGAGTTTATGTGATGCTGTAGGAATTCTGCAAATGAATGCAGACTATGAGAACCGAAGGATTCTCCCACGGACATGTACCTGTGACAGCATTAAGGTGCGAGGGAAGGGGAAGAGGTCATATGCATTCTCAGAAGTTTTTGAAGATTAATCAGTTTAGAAGACATTGACCTCATCGTGCGAAGACATTCACTCATAGATAAGAAGTTGGTTCCAGATTTGTACGAACCCACAGATCAGTACAAGTGAGGAATCTAACTACTTCATGAAGCACAAGTGAATATACTAGGCATGTTATGAGATGCAGATTGAGAGATCTATCTTATGTGAAGAGAAACTTCTTATGGTAGAAAGTGACAGAACCATGAGATCAAAAGAGGCAGTAAAAAGAAGTTTTATTTACCACACTTGGAACTGCTAGACGGAAAGGAGTTGATGCCAAGCAGTTCAGTCCTCCGTGCCCTAACTTGGCGACGGAAAACACCTACGGCGACGGCGGAGAGGACGATGTCCGCGGTCGGCGTGAGGACGGCGTTGGAGAGGTTGCGGCAGCGAAGCGCTTCGTCTCCGGCGTCGTCGAGAGCTAGCGGTGGCGCTAGGGTTCGTGCGAGGGTGGAAGAAGGAGATAATGACCGCGGTAAGTGTGAACTTATAGGCGCAGGGGCGGCACTGTGCTATTACTCAGGTGCCCCTGGCGATTCGCATTTGAGTAGTACGTGGCCATCATGCGGTATTTTGGGGGCAGTTCCACATCCCACACACGCCTGGATTGTCGGGCGGTCGTTCCTACTTCTCCGGATTTTATGTGGAGGAATGAGCATTGGAAACGGACTTTATGGTTGTCTCTTTATCTTCTGCTAACAAGGACGCAGTGAAGACATTCGACAGTTTCAATAGAATGCATATGACTTGGAGAGATAGAGTTTAAGATAGAAAGCATAGAGAAGTTTGCGGTCCGATCACATTCACTTAGTTCAAAAGATTCAACACGAAGACATAGCTATAAGTGAATGCTGTAGAGGACAGAACACTAGCATATATATATATATCTATACAATCAACGTAGTGAAGATAATCATGATGAAATATTCGAAGCCAAACCAAATGTGAAGATATTGCAAGGTAACGCCATGAGTGAAACACTTCAAAATAGAACGTTTGGTGGTGGCGTTACCCACCGTATAGGAAGTATTAGACCCAGACACGGCGCACAATTATCGTGGCGCTCCAAAGTCAAATTCCACATTAATGTATTCACACTTAGAGTGTATGTCTTCATTGAATGAAGATATACTTTACTTTGTGTGTTGCACATCTAAGTCATCAATATGCATAAGTGTTAGGATGTGTGCCTGATCACAGGACATTTGAGGATTCCAAGATATTTAGCCCACACCGTAACTTGCAAAATCTCTTCTCATCCAAGGGCTTGGTGAAGATATCTGCCAATTGCTCTTCAGTGTTGACGTGTATGATATCAATGTCTTCCTTCACAACATGATCTCTGAGAAAGTGATGACGAATTTCAATGTGCTTTGTCTTCGAGTGCTGAACTGGGTTGTTGGCAATCTTGATGGCACTTTCGTTGTCGCAGTAAAGTGGCACTTGCTTCAGATGAATGCCATAGTCCTTGAGTGTTTGCTTCATCCACAGAAGCTGAGCGCAGCAAGATCCAGCAGCAATGTATTCAGATTCAGCAGTGGAGAGAGATACACAGTTCTGCTTCTTTGAAGACCAACATACAAGTGATCGTCCCAGAAAATGACATGTGCCTGATGTAGACTTGCGATCAACTTTGTCACCAGCATAATCAGCATCCGAAAATCCAACCAAATCAAACTCTGAGCCCTTGGGATACCATAATCCTAGAGTTGGGGTGTGAGCCAAATATCGAAGAATTCGCTTCACAGCTAAGTGATGCGACTCCTTTGGTGCCGCTTGAAATCGAGCACACATGCAAACACTAAGCATAATATCTGGCCTAGATGCACATAAATAAAGCAAAGAACCAATCATGGAGCGGTATACCTTTTGATCGAACTCTTTACCATTGTCGTCAGGACCTAGATGATGTTTGGCTGGCATTGGTGTTGTGAATCCTTTGCAGTCTTGCATACCGAACTTCTTCAGGCAATCTTTGAGATACTTCTCTTGAGATATGAAGATGCCATTGCGTTGTTGTCGTATTTGAAGACCAAGGAAGAACTTCAGTTCCCCCATCATGGACATCTGATATTGCTCTTGCATCATATATCCAAACTCTTCACTGTACTTCTGATTGGTGCAGCCGAAGATAATGTCATCCACATATATTTGGCACACAAACAGTTCACCATCATATGTCTTCATGAAAAGAGTGGGATCCAGGGAACCAGGTATGAAGCCTTTGCTCTTCAGGAAGTATTTGAGTGTGTCATACCAGGCCCTAGGGGCTTGTTTGAGGCCATACAGAGCCTTGTTGAGCTTGTATACCATGTCAGGATGTTTTGGATTTTCAAAGCTAGGTGGTTGTGCAACATACACTTCTTCTTCAATCTTGCCATTGAGAAAGGCACTTTTCACATCCATTTGATATAGAAGTATGTTATGATGATTTGCATATGCCAGCAGTATGCGTATGGCTTCAAGCCTTGCCACAGGAGCAAATGTTTCATCGAAGTCAATGCCCTCCACTTGAGTATATCCTTGAGCAACGAGACGAGCTTTGTTTTTGACAACTTGACCATGCTCATCTTGCTTGTTGCGGTATATCCATTTGGTGCCTATTATATTGTGCTTCCGTGGATCAGGACGCTTAACCAGTTCCCATACATTATTCAGCTCAAACTGTTGAAGCTCTTCTTGCATAGCTTGAATCCATTCAGGTTCCATGAAGGCTTCTTCAACTTTCTTGGGTTCTGATATGGAGACGAATGCGAAGTGCCCACAGAAATTTGCTAGCTGAGTTGCCCTTGAACGAGTGAGTGTACAGGGCGAAGACTTTGCTCTTGCTGATCTGTGTTGTTGTTGGGAGGAATGTCTTCAGGCTGAGCATTGTCTTCATGTTGATCAGGTGCTGAGATGATAAGTTCTTCTTCAGGATGAGCTTCAGAAGGTATAATCTCTCCAGTTCCCATAAGCTTGATTGATTCACTAGCTGGAACTTCATCTAGCACATTTGGCAGTTGCTCTCTTTGTGAACCATTTGTCTCATCAAACCGCACATCCACTGTTTCAACCACTTTGTAATGGAAGAGATTGAAGACAATGTAGGGGTGTGAATCCTTTCCATATCCAAGCATAAAGCCCTCATGTGCTTTTGGTGCAAACTTTGAGGTGTGGTGTGGGTCCTTGATCCAGCACCTTGCGCCAAATACTCTGAAGTAACTGACATTTGGCTTCTTGCCAGTTAGGAGTTCATAAGATGTCTTGTTTAGAAGCTTGTGAAGATAAACACGATTGATTGTATGGCATGCAGTGTCAATGGCTTCTGTCCAGAATTTTCTTGGAGTCTTGTATTCATCTAGCATTGTTCTGGCCATCTCAATGAGTGTTCTATTCTTGCGTTCGATGATGCCATTCTGCTGTGGCGTGTACGGAGCTGAGAATTCATGTGTGATGCCCAAGGTATCAAGATATGTATCAAGGCCAGTGTTCTTGAATTCAGTGCCATTGTCACTTCTGATGTGCTTTATCTTGGCGCCAAAATTGTTCATTACTCGATTGGCGAAGCGTCTGAAGACATCCTGCACTTCAGTCTTGTAAAGGATTATGTGCACCCAAGTATATCTAGAGTAATCATCAACAATCACGAAGCCATAGAGGCAAGCAGTAGTAGTAAAAGTTGAGTAGTGAGTGGGACCGAAAAGATCCATGTGGAGCAGTTCGAAGGGTTGAGTAGTAGTCATGATTGTCTTCGAAGGATGTTTTGCCCTTGTCATTTTCCCTGCTTCACAGGCACCGCATAAGTGATCTTTCTTGAACTTGACTCCCTCGATGCCTATGACATGCTTCTTCTTCGCAAGGGTGTGGAGGTTCCTCATGCCAGCATGCCCAAGCCTCCGATGTGAAAGCCAGCATTCTGAAGCTTTTGCAAGAAGACATACTGCAAGTTGTGGCCCTGCTGAGAAATCTACCACATACAAATCACCTTTCCGATACCCTTCAAACACTAGAGACTTGTCAGATTCCATTAGTACCAGGCACCGATATTTTCCAAACATTACGATCATATTCAAATCGCAAAGCATTGAGACAGACATTAAGTTGAAGCCAAGGGATTCAACAAGCATGACTTTATCCATGTGTTGATCTTTTGAGATTGCAACTCTACCTAGACCCAATACCTTACTTTTACCAGTGTCAGCAAATGTGATGTGGCTCTTGTCAGATGGACGTAAGGTTGAGTCCATAAGAAGGCTTCTTTTGCCAGTCATGTGATTTGTACACCCACTGTCAATAATCCATTCTGAAGACTTTGAAGTCGCTGGTGTCGTGCCCTACAGTGCAGTTAGGGGGATAGGCTTCACGAAGAGAATTGTGAAGCAAAAAAATTTGATGAACCAGTGGGTTATGAAAACTTAGATCCAGATTAGGACTAATAGGGAGAGTAGCATGCGATTCAGGAATGAGGTACATAATGATGCCATTCGGGCATTTTATCTTGCGCCCTACAAGATTTTAAGGTCCCCAGCAATAGCGTCAGAAGATTTTGTTTTTCTGCTGGAGACCTTTCCCTGCAAAAGAGAGTTAAGCTTTCTTAACCACCCACATTTTCAAGGGTGGCTTAGAAGCAATAAGTCTAAGTGCAGCATCTGAGAATTTTGGCTTTGAAGCCTTAGCAAACAGTCTAGCAGGTGTACAATAATACTCATAGGAATAAGCAGAATAATTTTTGGTCATATGAACATGACGATTCGAAGAACCGCTCTCATATTCATATGCCTGAGTATGGTTACCCTGAAAAACATTTGCGTTAGTGTGACTCAGGTGAGTCCTCTGTTTGTATGAAGCCTTTGGACCGTATGAAGCCTTTGGTCTGAGGTTTGTCTTCTTCAAGTGAGGTGTCATGAAGACATTCACAGGAAGATTTTCCAGACACTTTTTCGGAACCCAGATCTTCTTCATAGGCGGTCCATTCCTGCAGTTAGTACCAATGTACCTAGCAAACACTTCACCATTCTGATTCTTAAACAGTTTATAGTTTGCATCAAAGGATTCATCAATGATAATGGGGTTAGCACAAGTGAAGCCGGATAAATTGGATGGATCTGCTGAAAGTTCCTTTGCATCAACCCATGTGGTTTTGGGGTACTGCTCCGGTTTCCAGTAAGAGCCATCTGCATTTATTTTCCTCACGAACCCAACACCCTCTTTCCTAGGGTTTTGGTTCAGAATCTGCTTCTTCAGGACATCACATAATGTTTGATGCCCTTTAAGACTTTTGTACATCCCTGTTTCAAGCAATGTCTTCAACCTAGCATTCTCATCAGCAATAACAGTGGTATCCTCAGCAGAGGGGTTAGTTACCACATCAAGAGTTGAAGACATTGCAACAGCAGTAGCAGTGGAACATTCAGCAAGAGAAGTAGCATTATCACGCTCAATGCATTTAAGACATGGTGGTTCAAATCCTTCCTGAGCGGAACTGATCTGTTCGGCGTGAAGTGACTCGTTTTCCTTTTGAAGATCTTCATGAGCCGCTCTCAATTTCTCAAGTTCTTGCTTCCTTTGAAGATAATCATAGGAAAGCTTTTCATGAGTTGTTGAGAGAGTATCAAGACGATCTTCAAGTTCCTGATACTTAACGTGAAGATTTTTTATGTCTTCAATTAAGGATTCAGATCGAGTCATTTCAGCACCCAACAGATCATCGCTTCTGTCTAACAGTTTTTGAATATGTTCCATAGCTTTCTGTTGTTCAGTTGCAATTTTAGCAAGTGTTTTGTAGCTGGGTTTTGAATCACAGTCAGAGTCATCGTCACTAGATGTTTGATAGTGAGTAGTGCGTGTGTTTACCTTGGCACCGCGTGCCATGAAGCAGTAGGTAGGAGTGGAGTCGTTCCTGTCATTTGCGTCGGTGTTGGTGATGCAGTCATTGTCTTCAGTGTTGAAGATGGACTTGGCGACGTATGCTGTTGCCAGACTCGCAATGCCAGAATCAGACTCCTCCTCAGACTCCACCTCTGCCTCCTCAGAAGTAGACTCCTCCTCTGAATCCATTTCCTTGCCAACAAACGCACGTGCCTTGCCAGATGAGCTCTTCTTGTGTGATGAAGACTTTGAGGAAGACTTGGAAGAAGACTTTGAGTATTTCTTCTTCTTCTTGTCACCGGAATCATATTCCTTGCTCTTCTTCTTCCTTCTATTCTCATTGTCCCATTGTGGACACTCAGAGATGAAGTGTCCAGTTTTCTTGCACTTGTGACATGTTTTCTTCTTGTAGTCATGAGCAGAAGCTTCATCATTCCTTGAGCTTGATCGTGAAGATTTTCTGAAGCCTTTCTTCTTGGTGAATTTTTGGAACTTCTTCACTAGCATTGCAAGTTCTCTTCCAATGTCTTCAGGATCATCAGAACAGCTGTCAGATTCTTCTTCAGATGAGGAAACAGCTTTTGCCTTCAAGGCACGAGTTCGCCCATAGTTTGGACCGTAGATATCTCTTTTCTCAGAAAGCTGAAACTCATGTGTGTTGAGCCTCTCAAGTATGTCAGACGGATCAATTGTCTTGAAATCAGGACGTTCTTGAATCATCAGGGCTAGGATGTCAAACGAACTATCAAGTGATCTCAGGAGCGTCTTGACGATTTCATGTTTGGTGATCTCAGTGGCGCCGAGGGCTTGAAGCTCATTTGTGATGTCAGTGAGCCGATCAAATGTGTGCTAGACATTCTCATTGTCATTTCGCTTGAAGCGGTTGAAGAGGTTGCGAAGAACACTGATTCATTGATCTCTCTGGGTTGAGACGCCTTCATTGACCTTGGAGAGCCAGTCCCAGACCAGCTTGGATGTCTTCAAGGCACTCACACGGCCATACTGTCCTTTTGTCAGATGGCCACAGATGATATTTTTGGCAGTAGAGTCCAGTTGAGTGAACTTCTTGACATCAGCAGCAGTGACACCTTCTCTAGCCTTGGGAACGCCGTTCTCGACGACATACCATAGGTCGACGTCAATGGCTTCAAGATGCATGCGCATCTTATTCTTCCAGTAGGGATATTCAGTTCCATCGAAGACGGGACACGCAGCGGAGACTTTGATTATCCCTGCAGTCGACATAGCTAAAACTCCAGGTGGTTAAACCGAATCACACAGAACAAGGGAGCACCTTGCTCTGATACCAATTGAAAGTGCGTTATATCGACTAGAGGGGGGGTGAATAGGCGATTTTTATGAAAGTCTTCAAAACGTGGGAGTTATGAAGACAAACAGCAAAGATTATGCCTATTACTATGCAGCGGAAGTACACTAGGCAAGCCATGGTCAAGTATTCAATAGAGTGAAAGCACGGAGACAAATAGCTGCAGTGTAATAAGGATCAAGTAGGAAGAAGTTGTGAAGCCAAACAAATCATACATTCACGTTGTGAAGACAAAAGATATAGCAAGCATGCAATGGCTTCACAATGTGTAACAGTAAGAAAAGGAAGTGAAGATGAAACCAGTGACTCGTTGAAGACAATGATATGTTGGACCAGTTCCAGTTGCTGTGACAACTGTAAGTCTGGTTGGAGCGGCTAGGTATTTAAACCTTAGGACACACAGTCCCGGACACCCAGTCCTGAACACACAGTTCAGGACACCAAGTCCTCACCGTATTCTCCTTGAGCTAAGGTCACTTAGTCCTCGCCCAATCACTCTGGTAAGTCTTCAAGGTAGACTCCCAAACCTTCACAAACTTCATTCACTGGCAATCCACAATGTCTCTTGGATGCTCTAAATGCGACGCCTAACCGTCTGGAGGATTCACAGTCCTCAAGTGTAATAAGTCTTCAGATCACACAGACAAGAAGACTTAAGTGATGCCCAATTTACTCTGGCTCTGGGTGGTTAGGGCTTTTCTCCTCACTAGAAATTTTCTCTCAAAGGCTTCGAGGTGGGTTGCTCTCAAACGACAAAAGCCGTGCACTGAAATCTGAGCAGCCAACCGTTTATGGTTGTGGGGGTGGGCTATTTATAGCCACTTGGCAACCCGACCTGATTTGTCCGAAATGACCCTGGGTCACTAAGGAACTGACACGTGTCTCAACGGTCAGATTTCAAACTCTCATGGCAACTTTACTTGGGCTATAAGCAAAGCTGACTTGTCCGGCTCTGGACAAGATTCGCTCTCATTGTCTTCACTCGAAGACATAGGTTTTTGATTTAGGCATCACTTCAGTCATTCTGACTGGTTCTCCTGGACCCCACTTAACAGTATGGTGGTTCCTATGACTCAACACAAAAGAAAAAGAACTACGAAAGATCTAAGTCTTCGAGCTCCATAAGCTTCATAACGTGTCTTCTTTTGTCATAGTCTTCAATGTGAATATCTTCATATACCACCTTTGTCTTCAATGTCTTCATACATTTTTAGGGGTCATCTCTGGTAGTAAAACCGAATCAATGAGGGACTTCTTCCTGTGTTTTCCTGCAATTCTCACAAACACATTAGTCCCTCAACTAGGTTTGTCGTCAATACTCCAAAACCAACTAGGGGTGGCACTAGATGCACTTACAGTCTCCTACTGGATTGATACCTTGGTTCTCAAAAACTGAGGGAAATACTTAAGCTACTTTGCTGCATCACCCTTTCCTCTTCAAGGGAAAACCAAGGCAGTGCTCAAGAGGTAGCAAGAAGGATTGCTGGCGCCGTTACCGGGGAGATCTAGGCACAAGTCAAGACATACTAAGTACCCATCACAAACTCTTATCCCTCGCATTACATTATTTGCCATTTGCCTCTCGTTTCCTCTACCCCACTTGACCCTTGCCGTTTTATTCGCCCTCTTTTTTCCGTTCGCCTCTTTTTCGCTCGCTTCTTGTGTGCTTGTGTGTTGGATTGTTTGCCGCGATGGCTTTACCAAAAAGTGTTGATCCTCACCTTAGAAGGTTGGAAGAAATTGAAAACAACATTAGAAGTTTTATGTCCTTGCAGTTTGAGCATAATAATTTCGTCAGAAACGAGCTTAAAGAACAAAAAAGTTTTATGGGGTACATCAATAAAGAGCTCGATGATATGTCTAAAGAATTTTATGGTCTGAAATATTAGTTCGTTCATCTTGAAAACTTAATAGCCCAAATTTCGGATAAGCAGGACACCTTAGTTAATAAGATGGCCGCCAAACCGGAAGAACTTGATGATAATAAGGATGAAGATCTAAAAGTGATTGATGTGTCTCCTATTAAATCTTTGTTTTGCAATATGAATCTTGATAATGATGGGACTGGAGATGAGTCAACTTTAGTTAAAAGGCGTCCCAATGATTCAGAGTTTTTAGATCTTGATGCAAAAATTAATAAAGGTGGGATTGAAGAGGTCAAAACTTTACTTAGCAATGAACCCACTATTTTGGATTTCAAGAGATTTAATTAGGATAATTTCTCTTTGATAGATTATATTCCCTTGTTACAATCCGTGCTAAATTCTCCGCATGCTTATAGTCAAAATAAAGCTTTTACCAAACATATCGTTGATGCTTTAATGCAATCTTATGAAGATAAGCTTGAATTAGAAGTTTATATCTTTAGAAAACTTCATGATGAGTGGGAACCTACTATTAAAATTAAAATTAAAGATCATGAATGCTATGCTTTATGTGATTTGGGTGCTAGCGTCTCCACGATTCCAAAAACTTTGTGTGATGTGTTAGGTTTCCGTGAATTTGATGATTGTTCTTTAAATTTGCACCTCGCGGATTCCACTATTAAGAAACCTATGGGAATGATTAATGATGTTATTATTGTTGCAAATAGGAATTATGTGCTCGTAGATTTCATTGTTCTTGATATTGATTGCAATCCTACATGTCCCATTATTCTTGGTAGACCTTTCCTTAGAGCGATTGGTGCAATTATTGATATGAAAGAAGGGAATATTAGATTCCAATTTCTGTTAAGGAAAGGCATGTAACACTTTCCTAGAAAGAAAATTAAATTACCTTATGAATCTATTTTGAGAGCCACTTATGGATTGCATACCAAAGATGCTAATACCTAGATCTATTCTTGCTTTTATGCCTAGCTAGGGGCGTTAAACGATAGCGCTTGTTGGGAGGCAACCCAATTTTATTTTTGCTTCTTGATTTTTGGTTCTGTTTAGTAATAAATAATTCATCTAGGCTCTGTTTAGATGTGGTTTTATGCTTTTAATTAGTGTTTTTTTCCAAGTAGAACCTTTGGGAAGACTTGGGGGAAGTTTTTGCGATCTTGCTGTAAAAAACAGAAACTTTAGCGCTCACGAGATTTGCTGCCATGTTTTACTGGAGAATGAGATTAGGTTGATTATTTTCTCAGATGATTAATAGACAGATTCATCACGTCCACCAATTTATTTCAGAATTTTGGGGGTTGCATAAGTATTCGAAACCTACAAATTACTACAGACTGTTCTGTTTTTGACATATTCTGTTTTTCGTGTGTTGTTTGCTTATTTTGATGAATCTATGGCTAGTATCAGAGGGTATGAACCATAGAGAAGTTGGAATTACAGTAGGTTTAACACAAATACAAATAAAGAATGAGTTCATTACAGTACCTTAAGTGGTGGTTTGTTTTCTTATACTAACAGAGCTCATGAGATTTTCTGTTGGGTTTTATGTTGTCAAGTTTTCAAGTTTTGGGTAAAGATTTGATGGATTATGGAATAAGGAGTGGCAAGAGCCTAAGATTTGGGATTCCCAGGGCACCCCAAGGTAAAATTCAAGAACAACCAAAAGCCTAAGATTGGGGATGCCCCGGAAGGCATCCCCTATTTCGTCTTCGTCCATCGGTAACTTTACTTGAGGCTATATTTTCATTCACCATGTGATATGTGTTTTGCTTGGAGCGTCTCGTATGATTTGAGTCTTTACTTTTTAGTTTACCACAATCATCCTTGCTATACACACCTTTTGGGAGAGACACACATGAATCAAAATTTATTAGAATACTCTATGTGCTTCACTTATATGTTTTGAGCTAGATAATTTTACTCTAGTGCTTCACTTACATCTTTTAGAGCACGGTGGTGGTTTTATTTTATAGAAATTATTGACCTCTAATGCTTCACTTATATTATTTTAAGACTCCTTTAGAACAACATGGTAATTTGCTTTGGCTATAAAATTGGTCCTAATATGATAGGCATCCAATATTGGTATAATAAAAACTTTCATAAAAAGGTGCATTGAATACTATGAGAAGTTTGATACTTGATAGTTGTTTTGAGATATAAAGATGGTGATATTAGAGTTGTGACAGTTGAGTAGTTGTGAATTTGGGAAATACTTGTGTTGAATATTGCAAATCCCGTAACATGCACGTATGGTAACCATTGTGTAACAAATTTGAAACATGAGGTGTTCTTTGATTGTCTTCCTTATGAGTGGCAGTCGGGGACGAACAATGATATTTTCCTACCAATCTATCCCCCTAGGAGCATGCGCGTAATGCTTGGTTTTTGATGACTTGTAGATTTTTGCAATAAGTATGTGAGTTCTTTATGACTAATGTTGAGTCCATGGATTATACGCACTCTCACCTTTCCATCATTTCTAGCCTCTTCGGTACCATGCACTGCCCTTTCTCACCTTGAGAGTTGGTGCAAACTTCGCCGGTGCATCCAAACCCCGTGATATGATATGCTCTATCACACATAAACCTCCTTATATCTTCCTCAAAACAGCCACCATACCTACCTATTATGGCATTTCCATAGCCATTCCGAGATATATTGCCATGCAACTTTCCACCGTTTCATTTATGACATGCTTCATCATTGTCATATTGCCTTGCATGATCATGTAGTTGACATCGTATTTGTGGCAAAGCCACCATGCATAATTTATGATACATGTCACTCTTGATTCATTGCCCTTCCCGGCACACCGCCGGAGGCATTCATATAGAGTCATATTTTGTTCCAGTATCGAGTTGTAATCATTTAGTCGTAAATAAATAGAAGTGTGATGATCATCATTAATAGAGCATTGTCCCCCCAAAAAAGGGGAAGGCCAAAAAAAGAAAGGCCCAAAAAAAGAGAAATAAAAAGGGACAATGCTACTATCCTTTTTTTCCACACTTCTGCTTCAAAGTAGCACCATGATCTTTATGATAGAGAGTCTCTTGTTTTGTCACTTTCATATACTAGTGGGAATTTTTCATTATAGAACTTGGCTTGTATATTCCAACAATGGGCTTCCTCAAATGCCCTAGGTCTTCGTGAGCAAGCAAGTTGGATTCACACCCACTTAGTTTCTTTTGTTGATCTTTCATACATTTATAGCTCTAGTGCATCCGTTGCATGGCAATCCCTACTCCTTGCATTGACATCAATTGATGGGCATCTCCCTTGCCCGTTGATTAGCTGCGTTGATGTGAGACTTTCTCCTTTTTTGTCTTTTCCAGATAACCCCCCATCATTATATTCTATTCCACCCATAGTGCTAGCTCCATGGCTCACGCTCATGTATTGCGTCAAAATTGAAAAAAGTTTGAGATTGCTAAAGTATGAAACAATTGCTTGGCTTGTCATCGGGGTTGTGCATGATGAGAGCATTCTTGTGTGGCGAAAATGGAGCAGGACCAAACTATATGATTTGTAGGGATGAACTTTCTTTGGCCATGTTATTTTGAGAAGACATGATTGCTTAGTTAGTATGCTTGAAGTATTATTATTTTTATATCAATATTAAACTTTTGTCTTGAATCTATCGGATCTGAATATTCATGCCACCATAAAGGAAAATTACATTGAGAATTATGCTAGGTAGCATTCCACATCAAAAATTTTGTTTTTTATCATTTACCAACTCGAGGACGAGCAGGAATTAAGCTTGGGGATGCTTGATACGTCTCCAATGTATCTATAATTTTTGATTGTTCCATGCTATTATATTATCTGTTTTGGATGTTTAATGGGCTTTATTATACACTTTTATATTATTTTTGGGACTAACCTACTAACCCAAGGCCCAGTGCAAATTGCTGTTTTTTTGCCTATTTCAGTGTTTCGCAGAAAGGGAATATCAAACGGAATGAAACCTTCAGGAGAGTTATTTTTGGAACAAATGTGATCCTGGGGACTTGGACTAGACGTCAAGAAAGGAGCGAGGAGGCCACGAGGCAGGGAGGCGCGCCTACCCCCAGGGCACGCCCCCACCCTCGTGGGCCCCTCGCAGCTCAACTGACCTACTTCTTCCTCCTATATATATCCATATACCCCAAAAACATCCAGGAGCACCACGAAACCCTATTTCCACTGCCGCAACCTTATGTACCCAAGAGATCCTATCTTGGGGCCTTTTTTGGAGCTCCGCCAGAGGGGGAATCAATCACGGAGGGCTTCTACATCAACACCATAGCCTCTCCGATGATGTGTGAATAGTTTACCACAGACCTTCGGGTCCATAGTTATTAGCTAGTTGGCTTCTTCTCTCTCTTTGGATCTCAATACAAAGTTCTCCTCGATCTTCTTGGAGATCTATTCGATGTAATTCTTTTTGCGGTGTGTTTGTCGAGATCCGATGAATTGTGGGTTTATGATCAAGATTATCTATGAACAATATTTGATTCTTCTCTGAAATCTTTTATGTATGATTTTTTTATCTTTGCAAGTGTCTTTGAATTGTTAGTTTGGTTTGGCCTACTAGATGGATCTTTCTTGCAATGGGAGAAGTGCTTAGCTTTGGGTTCAATCTTGCGGTGTCCTTTCCCAGTAACAGCAGGGGCAGCAAGGCACGTATTGTATTGTTGCCATCGAGGATAAAAAGATGGGGTTCATATCATATTGCTTGAGTTTATCCCTCTACATCATGTCATCTTGCCTAATGCGTTACTCTATTCTTATGAACTTAATACTCTAGATGCATGCTGGATTGCAGTTGATGTGTGGAGTAATAGTAGTAGATGCAAAATTGTTTCGGTCTACTTGTCGCGGACGTGATGCCTATATACATGATCATGCCTAGATATTCTCATAATTATGCACTTTTCTATCAATTGCTCGACAGTAATTTGTTCACCCACCGTAGAATTTGCTATCTTGAGAGAAGCCACTAGTGAAACCTATGGCCCCCGGGTCTATTTTCCATCATATAAGTTTCCAATCTATTTTATTTTGCAATCTTTACTTTCAAGCTATATCATAAAAATACCAAAAATATTTATCTTATTATCTCTATCAGATCTCACTCTCATAAGTGACCATGAAGGGATTGACAACCCCTTTATCGCGTTGTTGCGAGGTTCTTATTTGTTTGTGTAGGTGCGAGGTGACTTGCGTGTAGTCTCCTACTAGATTGATACCTTGGTTCTCAAAAACTGAGGGAAATACTTAAGCTACTTTGCTGCATCACCCTTTCCTCTTCAAGGGAAAACCAAGGCAGTGCTCAAGAGGTAGCATCGCTACATACTATACTGGTTTTTGAAGTGGGAATTTATGTCCCTCTTCTTCTCGTTCGACGATGAGCACCGCACTCACCGCCTGGTGTGTTGCAGATATGTATAGTGACATGGGTTCACTGACATTTGGCGCGGCCAGGATTGGGTTGCTTGCTAACAAAGCTTTTATATCTTCCAGTCAGGCTGTTGCATCATCCGTCCATGCAAAGTGGTTGGTGCGTCGGAGCGGGCGATACAGTGGCAGTGCCTTTTCTCCTAATCTGGAGATAAAGCGGCTCAAAGTTGCCACGCACCCGACTAGTTTTTGGACCTGCTTGAGGTCTGTTGGTGTAGCCAACTGTGACATGGCTTGGATTTTGGCTGTGTTTGCCTCGATTCCCCTATTGGAAACAATGAACCCAAGCAGTTTTCCGGAGGGAACGCCGAAAACGCACTTTTCCGGATTGAGCCGTATATCATATCTTCGGAGGTTGTCGAATGTGAGGCATAAGTCATCCACCAAGGACTCGACATGCTTAGTTTTGATGACTACATCATCTACATATGCCTCAACTGTCATGTTGATTTGTTTTTCCAGGCACGTTTGAATCATGCGTTGGTATGTGGCGCTGACATTTTTGAGCCCGAAGGGCATGGTGTTGAAGCAGTAGGGCCCGTATGGGGTGATGAATGCCGTTGCATCTTGGTCGGATTCCTTCATTTTGATTTGATGGTATACAGAGTATGTGTCGAGGAAACACAGTGAATCATGTACTGCGGTTGCATCAATAATCTGGTCGATGCGAGGTAGTGGGAAGGGATCCTTAGGCAAGCTTTATTAAGGTCCTTGAAGTCGACACACAAGCGCCAGGATTTATCCTTCTTCGGAACCATGACCAGGTTTGCTAGCCAGTCCGGATGTTTGATCTCTCTGATCAACCCGGCT
Organism: Triticum urartu; assembly: GCF_056163025.1. NCBI lineage: Eukaryota > Viridiplantae > Streptophyta > Magnoliopsida > Poales > Poaceae > Triticum > Triticum urartu. Next base: position 264,427,072 of record NC_141878.1, on the reverse strand, counting down.
TCGAGTAGCTTGGCTAGCTCCTCCCCCATAGCCTGTCGTTTGGGTTTGGAAAATCACCGGAGCGTTTTCTTGACTAGTTTGTATCCCTTCAGTATATTGAGACTATGTTCGGCCAGCGCGCGTGGGATTCCTGGCATATCCGAGGGGTGCCAGGCGAAGATGTCCCAATTCTCGCGCAAGAATGCGCGCAATGCGGTGTTGACCGTCAGATCCAGCTGTGCCCCAATGGAATCTGTCTTCTTGGGGTCCGTCGGGTGAACTTGAAATTTGACTATCTCGTCTGCTAGCTTGAAAGAGGTGGATTTAGGCCTTTTATCAAGAATTGCATCGTCTCTATCCATTATGGAACGCAGAGCGGTGAGCTCCTCGGCCGCCAGGGCTTCAGACAGTGCCTCAAGGGCCAAGGATGTGGTTTCGTTTTCGGCGCGGAGTGCTATGTCCGGATCACTGGCGATAGTGATCACACCGTTGGGCCCGGGCATTTTGAGCTTCATGTACTCGTAATGAGGTATGGCTTGAAAACGTGTGAATGCGTATTACCCTAACAGGGCATGACATCCGCTGTTGAACGGGACAACCTAGAAGATTATCTCTTCGAACCTATAGTTCTTTGGCATGCCGAATACCACGTCGAGTTTAATTTTCCCCAAGCATCTTGCTTCCCAATTGGGGACAATTCCTCGAAAGGTTGTATTACTCTACTCAATGCGACTCCCGTCCATTTGCATTTTATTGAGCGTATCTTCATAGATGAGGTTCAATCCGCTGCCGCCGTCCATGAGCACTTTAGTGAGGTGAAAGCCGTCTACAATTGGGTTTAGAACCAAAGTGGCTGGTGCTCGAACTGATCGGGCCCTTGGCTCGTCACTGGCGTTAAAGGTTATCGCCATATCGTTCCAAGGATTTATTGCGGCTACGTGATTGACTTCGGCGAGGTCGCGGAGCATCCTTTTACGTCAGTTGTTTGAAGAAAATGTCTCGAAGACCATAAACACGTTGAGGTCGTTATCCTCGGGGGAATGCCTTGCTAGAGTAGTGTTGTTGAGAATAGCCTCCCCGCTTTTATCCACCTGCCGGAGTATCCAACATGCCCAAAGGCTATGAGTTGGTTCGGAATTCGGCATCGTGTGTATCTAACAGGGCTTGTCGAGCCATTCATCAAGGACAGTTCTGTGTCCTAGTAAGGGCTTAATTTTTCTTTCCGTGAAGTAATGATCAGGTGCCCCGTAGGGGTGCATTTGTTTTGTCCGGCCGGTGGGTGGCTTAAAGGCCGGTGGTTCCCACCGAGCTGTCTGGGCTTTCCAGGCGCTTTCCATTGCGCAATATTTCTGTACTATGTGTGCCAAATCTGCAAACTGCAGTATGTGGCGCTGATTGAGGGCATTGAGGATGCCCTCGTTCGTACAGTTGTGGCGAAATACTGATACCGCGTCGTCGTCGCATCAATCTTTAATCTTGTTTTTAACAAGTAGGAATCTAGCCCAAAAGTGATGGACTATTTTCCTGAGGTTGCTGTCGTATATACATTAAATCGCATATGTCTGCGGGACCGGAATTGCTTGGAGAATCTTGATTGTGGTGGGTGGGTTTAAATCCGAACCCTGACCCGTTGTGGAATCCGGATTTTGAAAAATTTCTGAGGTCATTGACCCAGGATCCGAAGTGTCCTGGGGCTTTTTAGACTCATCACTTGATTCTATGTTCAGAGGATGGATGATCCTTTCTCGAAGATGAGTGTCCGGCTCGGAGATCTAAACATAGTTTGTTTTTAGCATAGGAGGAGCGGTATCCTCAACTTGTTCTTCCACGACAGTCACCAGGTAGGTGACAGGTGGAGACCTGATTTCTCTCTGATCGGGTTTAAGCCCAATCAGATCGTAATCTGTTGCAACCCCCAGGGCGGCGATGCGATCTAGAAGTTTGTTTAAAGACGAGACATCTGCCGTATTCATCTTATCGATGCTTTCGGGGTTGATGCGGAGATGATTATTGGCAATCTGGGGGACCGCCTTGGGCTTAATGGCCGGACGGGCGCCTATGGTGAAATTGCCGATCTGGAGGATCTGCCCAGGAACTAGGGCTTTTCCAGAGGTGATTTTGTCATTGATGACGAGGTGAGCCATCAATCCTTTTATCGACAACACGGAGGAACTCTCAATGAAAGCACAAATGTCCGTGTCAAAACCGGCAGATCTTGGGTAGGGGGTCCCGAACTGTGCGTCTAAGGATCGAAGGTAACAGGAGGTAGGGGACACGATGTTTACCCAGGTTCGGGACCTCTTGATGGAGGTAATACCCTACTTCCTGCTTGATTTACTTTGATGAGTATAAGGGTTACAAGAGTGGATCTACCACGAGATCATAATGGCTAAACCCTAGATGTCTAGCTTGTATGATTATGACCGCCTCTATAGACTACACCCTCCGGTTTATATAGACACCGAAGGGGCCTAGGGTTGTATAGAGTCGATTTACAGAGAAAGAAATATTCATATCCGAGTGCCAAGCTTGCCTTCCACGCCAAGGAGAGTCCCATCCGGACACGGGGGAAGGTCCTTGATCTTGTATGTTCATGGCCCATCAATTTGGCCCATGCCGCATAGCCCGGCCATCCGAGGACCCCATAATCTAGGACTCCCTCAAAGGGGCCAGGCCACCCCCAAAAGTAGATGACCAAGACACCGCCATAGGGCCCTGCTGGGGGTCGCGGAGGCAAAACCACCTCACCAACCACTCTAGCATGACCCAAGTCGTCTATCAGTGCAGTGTCAAACCGCAAGGTGATTAAGTGGCAGCCATTCGCCGCATGGCAACCATTTCCTATAGAAGAAACCCACAGGTGACACCGTCCTGCGACCTGTCAAGAGAACAGGTGCGGAGCTGGCAAAATAGCCCCACAAGCCTTGCTAGGCAACCAGTGATGTCACACTAAGCAGTGCATTTAATGCGCCCTGTTAGCCCGCAGAGTTAGGTACGATAGCACTATTTGCTATCATATCAATGCATAATGACTACTTTGCTATTGTGGTGACCCCTTAATCTATAAAAGGAGGCCCGTAGCAACTGTATAAAGGGTTGGAAAGTTGATGAACCCACACCCCCATACGCGCGTAGTCGCTGCTGCCCTTAGGCGACCCCTGCCGGGCAAGTGTACTATGCTTCACCATCTCCATTCCACCATCAATCCACCAAAGCAGGAGTAGGGTTTTACGCCTCACAGTGGCCCGAACCTGGGTAAATTGCTTGTGTGTTCTCTGCCGTGCTGCCGTGCGCTTGTCCGCTCTTTGTGCAACATGATGTCCCCCTGCCGAACCAGCAAGGGGCCTCCTGGTCCCATGGGTGGCCATTGAGGGATTCCTGGGCTAAGGGGTCCTCGGGCGTCCGGCCTGTTAGCCATGGGCCGGACTGATGGGCTGTGAAGATATGAAGACCGAGGACTGCACCCGTGTCCAGATGGGACTTTTCTTGGCGTGGAAGGCAAGCTTGGCGGCCAACTATGTAGATTCCTTTCTCTGTAACCGACCTTGTGTAACCCTAGATCCCTCCTGTGTCTATATAAACCGGAGGGCTAGGTTCGTAGATGGCCGAATCCTCATAATCATAGCCAGACTAGACCTCTAGGGTTTAGCCATTACGATTTTGTGGTAGATCAACTCTTGTAATACTCATATTCATCAAGATCAATCATGCAGGACGTAGGGTATTACCTCCATAGAGAGGGCCCAAACTTGGGTAAACATCGTGTCCCCTGTCTCCAGTTACCATTGACCTTAGACGCACAGTTCGGGACCCCTTACCCGAGATCCACTGGTTTTGACACCGACATTGGTGCTTTCATTGAGAGTCCCACTGTGACGTTGACGATAGAATCGATGTCTCGCCTTGTTCTCAAGGATAATATCACCACTGGAGGAACGCTGGCTCCAGGCGAAACCCTCCGGCTGGGCGACTTTACCATGACCGCCCATTCGGTCATTAAGCCGACGATGACCTCTTGGGTCATCGAAAACCCCCTTCGTATTGAGTCCGAACACTCCAAGCAGATGGATCCAGCAGAGCTTTCATACTTAAACGAGCTCCTAGATCGCATCGCCGCCCTGGGGGTCGCTACAGACTACGATCGAATTGGGCTTGAACCCGATCAGAGAGAAATCAAATCTCCACCGATCACCCACCGGATAGCGGTAGTCGAGGAGCGAGTCAACAACTCTTCCTCCATACTAAGGACGGATTATGTCCGGATCTCCGGTCTCGAAGAGCCGGACACCTACCTGTGAGGAGATGCATCCTTCCTTGCGAACATAGAATCGGACGACAGGCCTAAGAAATCAGTGGATATCCCGGAGCCCGATCTGTTAAGTTCGGAAGACCTTCAGTCTCTGGATCCAAAACCGGGTCAGGGTTCAGATTTAAATCCACCCACCCACCCGAATACAAGCGCTCTCATGAGCATACAACAGCAGTCTCAGGAAACGGTCCACCACTTCTGGGCCAGATTCCTTCTTGTCAAAAACAAGATTAAAGATTGCCGCGACGAGGAAGCGATCTCAGTGTTCCGCAACAATTGGAGGGACGAAGGAATCCTCAACACCATCAACCGCCGTCGCATCCTACACTTCGCTGACTTGGCAACTATCGTACAAAAGTACAGCACAATGGAAAGCGCCTGGAAAACTCAAGCAGCCCATTGGGAATCATCGGTCCCCACTCAACCCCTCATTCAGGCGAAAAGGGCGCACCCTTGCAACACGCCCGGTTCAATAGTAAAGAAATATAAGTCCAATACGAGGCGCGAAACCGTTCTGGAAGGATGGCTTGATGGTCCATGCAAAATACACGCAACACTGGATAACATACCAACACATAGCCTTAGAGCATGTTGGATACTCCGGCAAGTGGCCAAGGGTGGCGAGGATATCCTCACCAAGAATAACACAGAACAACACCCCCCCAGAGGACAACGACCCCAAAGTACTGACGGTCTTCGAGACATTCGCCTCAAACAATAGGCCCAAAAGAGCACTATGCAGACTCACCGAAGTCTGTCAAATAGCAGCAATAAACCCTTGGAATGACATGGCTATAACTTTTAATGCCAGTGACAAACCAAAATACAGGACAGTCCGAGCACCAGCCGCCTTGGTCCTCAGTCCAATCGTGGACGGCTTTCGGCCACCAAGGTCCTCATGGACGGCGGCATCGGACTAAACCTCATCTACAAAGATACACTCCACAAAATGGAAATAGACAGGAGCCGCCTTGAGTAAAGCAGCACGACCTTCCAAGGAATTATTCCCAGTCGGGAGGCGCAGTGTGCGAGAAAAATAACACTCGACGTGGTATTCGGCACGCCGGAGAATTATCGGTCCGAAGAAATAACCTTCCAAGTGGCCCCTTTCAACAGCGGATATCACGCCCTTTTGGGGCGGGAGGCATTTACACGCTTCCAAGCTGTACCTCATTATGGGTACATGAAGCTTAAGATGCCCGGGCCCAAAGGCATAATCACTCTCGCCAGTGATCCGGACATAGCACTCCGCGCCAAAAATAAAACCGCATCCCTGGCCCTTGAGGCATTATCTGAAGCCCTAACGGCTGAAGAATTAACCGCACTGCGCTCCACGGTGGACAGGGACGATGTGATCTTAGACAAACGCCCCAAGTCCCTTCAAGCCAGCAGAAGAAATAGTCAAATTCCAGGTCCATCCAATGGACCCCAAAAAGACAACATCTATTGGAGCACAACTAGACCCAACGGTCGACGCCGCGCTAAGGGATTTTCTTCGCGAAAACTGGGATATATTCGCTTGGCACCCTTCTGACATGCCAGGTATCCCGTGCAAACTGGCCAAGGACAGCCTCAACATATTAAAGGGATATAAACTGGTCAAACAAACACTGCGGCGCTTTTCCGAACCCAAACGTCAAGCCGTGGGAGAGGAGCTAGACAAGCTAATCGAGGCCAGATTCTTTAGAGAAATAAGACATCCGGACTGGCTGGCAAACCTAGTGATGGTACCAAAGAAGGATAAATCTTGGCACTTGTGTGTCAATTTTAAAGACCTCAATAAGGCTTGCCCTAAGGATCCCTTCCCCCTCCCCCGCATTGATCAAATCATTGATGCTACCGCAGGACACGACTCAACGTGTTTCCTCGATGCATATTCCGGATACCACCTAATCAAAATGAAGGAGTCGACCAGGCTGCAACAACATTCATCACCCCATATGGGCCAGTCTGCTTCAACACCATGCCCTTCGGGCTCAAGAACGCCGGCGCCACCTACCAATGCATGATCCAAACATGCTTGGAGAAACAGATCGGAAAGACAGTTGAAGCTTATGTGGATAACGTCGTAATCAAGACAAGGCACGTCGAAACACTAATAGACGACCTATGCCTCACATTTGACAACCTCCATGCATATGATATTAAGATCATTCCGGAAAAGTGTGTTTTTGGCGTCCCCGCAGGAAAGTTGCTGGGCTTCATCGTCTCCAATAGAGGAATTGAAGCAAATCCAGCCAAAATCCGAGCTCTGTCACAGTCTCTGGTAGAAAAAGAGCCTGTTGTCCCGGTTCGTAAGGGCCTTTAGTCCCGGTTCCTGAACCGGGACTAAAGGGTCGGTACTAATGCCCTGACCCTTTAGTCCCGGTTCAAACCAGAACCGGGACTAAAGGCCCTCCACGTGGCCGGTCCACCTTTAGTCCCGGTTGGTAACACCAACCGGTACTAAAGGAAATTTTCTGATTTTTTTTTGAAATATTTGTTGAAATTTTTTTTGAAATTTTTTTTTGAATTTTTTTTATTTTCAAATTTCTGAATTATTTTAACCTCTAATCTCTAATCACCCCTCATCACTGCTCAATTTAATCTCTAATCACCCCTCATCATTCCAAATCATCTAACTTCCCAGAAGGTCACCCATCCTCCCACTCCCCCAGCCTGAGCACGCTTAACTTCCGGGTTCTGTTCTCCCTCGTTTCCAAGTCTGCACTCGTTGTTTTCCTGACAATAGTAAGATGTCAATCCTATTAACCCTCAGGAGTTTAGCTTGAGCATGAAGTCACACATTTCACTGTTTGAGTTTGAAACTATTGTTCTAAAAAACAATAATTTTTTAGTAACACTAATATTTCTTGAATAAGTAGTTTGACCATTGTTTGACCACAGTTTGACCATAGTTTGACCAGATTTGACCAAAATTCGAAAAAACTGAAATAATTATTTAATAACACTAATATTCTTGAATAATTATTTAGTAACACTAATACTTCTTGAATAAGTAGTTTGACCATAGTTTGACCAGATTTAATGAAAATTTAAAAAAACTGAAATTTGAGCATAACTTTTTTTCCTTTTGGAATATGAGGATTCTACAAATTTGCAAACAGGCCGTAGGCGGTTTCCATCGGATGTAACTTTTCGAGTAGATGATTTTTCATATAAAAAACTTTTTAATCCGAGTTCGTATGCAAAAGTTATGCCCATTTTACAAATTCCGGAGAGATTTTGTAAATAAAGTCGAAATTCATATTTGTAAATTTTCCCAACAACTAGACCACATATCACATGGGAAACTTATTTTATTTTATTTTTTTTGACATTTACATCATTTTCTTTTGTTTTTTCTAAAACTGAAAAGGCGGTCCACGGGGGGGGGGGGGGGGGGGAGTTTGAAAATGGGACCTTTAGTACCGGTTCGTGCCATGAACCGGTACTAATGCCTCAAAGCCCATTAGTCCCGGTTGGTGGCACCAACCGGGACTAAAGGTCTAACCTTTAGTACCGGTTGGTGCCACCAACTGGGACTAATGGGCATCGCACCCTTTAGTCCCGGTTCGTGGCACAAACCTGGACTAAAGGGCCCAGGTGAACCGGGACTAATGCCTTAGCCGCATGAACCGGGATAAATGCACCCATTGGTCCCGGTTCTGGACTGAACCGGGACTAATGGGCTTACCCGGCCTGGACCAAAGCCCCCTTTTCTACTAGTGAGTTGGCTACGCCAATAGACCTTAAACAAGTCGAAAAACTCACGGGTTGCATGGCAGCTCTAAGCCGCTTTATCTCCAGATTGGGAGAAAAGGCACTGCCACTCTATCGCCTTCTACAGCAAACTGATCACTTTGAGTAGACGAACGCGGCAACAGCCGGACTGGAAGAAATAAGAACACTCCTAGCGAGCAACCTAATCCTGGCCGCGCCAAACGTCTACGAACCCATGCTGCTATACATATCGGCAACACATCAAGTGGTGAGCGCTGTGCTCGTCATTGAACGAGAATAGGACAGACATAAATTCCCGCTTCAGAAGCCAGGATACTACGTACCCACTGTCCTTACACCATGCAAATCCCGGTACCCCCATTATCAAAAGATAGCATACGCGGTCTTCATGGCATCCCGAAAGCTACGACACTACTTCCAGGAGTGTTCGATCATGGTGGCTTCCGAAGTACCACTCAATGACATAATAAACAACCGCGATGCCACGGGCTGGATTGCCAAATGGGCCATTGAGCTCCTTCCATTTGATATTACATACAAACCACGTCGAGCTATTAAATCCCAAGTACTGGCTGACTTCATCGCCGAATGGACAGAGGCCGAGCTCCCTAAAGAGTACGACACATATTCCAACTAGGTCATGTACTTCGATGGCTCCAAAGTGTTGGCAGGGCTGGGAGCGGGCGTCGTTTTGATTTCCCCCACGCGAGACGTCGTTCAATACATACTCCAAATACTATCCACAGACTCCAATAATGCAGCCGAATATGAGGCCTTATTGCATGGTCTCCGGATGGCTGTCTCTATGGGCATACATCGCTTGGAAGTGCGCGGGGACTCAAACCTTGCAATATCTCAAATAAATGGAGACTTCGATGCCAAAGATCTGAAGATGGCGGCTTATCGTAATGCTGTCCTAAAAATGCCGGCTTGGTTCGAGGGACTCGAGTTTCATCACGTGGCCCGAGAAAGTAATCAAGCGGCAGACGTTCTTGCTCGTATCAGCGCCAAGCGCGACATAGTCCGACCTAACATCTTTCTGGAAAGTCTTTTTAAGCCATCCGTGGTGTGGCAAGGGGAAAGCGGCAACGCTAGTCCGGATCCGAACACAACCCCAGATTCCGAACACACCGATCTCATCGTCGGCTCAGCCATCGAAATAACACCGTCGACCCATCTCATTATGGCAGTCATTGCCCCATGGACCGGATCCTTCTTGGCCTACCTTAATAGAAGGAACTTCCTAAGGATCAGAATGAGGCCCGCCGCATTGTCCAGCGTTCAAAGGCCTGCAAGGTTCACGACGGAGAACTCTATAAGAAAAGTGCTACCGGAGTCCTTCAAAGATGCATCTCCGAGGAGGAGGGCTGACAGCTCCTGGTTGAGATTCATGCCGGTCTCGACAGGCACCACGCCGTAGCTCGGGCCCTTGTTAGCAAGGGCTTTCGTACAGGGTTTTATTGGCCGACGGCCCAAGCAGATGCACATGACCTTGTCCAATGTTGCGTCGGATGCCAACTCTTCGCCAATCAAAGCCACATGCCCCCACTACCCTACTAATAATCCCCATCACTTGGCCTTTTGCGGTCTGGGGACTGGACATCGTTGGACGCCTTAAAGGAGGAAGCCATAAGAAAAAATATCTGCTAGTCATGGTGGATAAATTCACTAAGTGGATAGAGGCCAAACCAGTTAAAACGGTCGAGTCCGGGCCGGTGATAAAATTTATATCCGGCGTCGTACACCGTTATGGTGTCCCACACATCATCATCACTGATAACGTCTCTAATTTCATAGCCGACGAAGTGAAAACCTGGTGCACTAATTTGGGCATCAAGCTCGATTACGCCTCTGTCTATCATTCGTAGACAAACGGTCAAGTCGGATGGGCCAACACTCTTATAATGAGCGGCATCAAACCCAGGCTAGTGCGGTCTTTGAAGGAATCAGACACACACTGGGTTGAGGAGCTTGACTCCGTACACTAGGGGCTGCGGACCACGCCCAACCGAACTACCGGATACAAACCTTTTTTCATGGTGTACGGCGCAGAGGTTGTGCTACCCTGAGACATTATACATGACTCACCTCGGGTGTGCATGTACGAAGAGAGAGAGAGAGAGAGTCCGAGCTTGATCGGTAGGACAGCCTAGACGCCCTGGAGGAGGAGCGTGACATCGCAAAAGCCCGTTCCGCATTTTATCAACAACAGGCCCGCAGATATCAAAGCAGAGAAGTACAGACCAAGACTTATAACGTTGGCGAACTCGTTCTACGCTTGCCGGAGAAGAAAAAGGACAAACTCAAGCCCAAATGGGAGGGTCCCTTCATCATTGACGAAGTCCTCACCGGAGGAGCGTACCGCCTGCGTGATGCGTCAGACAATCGCCTCGAGCCGAACCCCTGGAACACGGCCAGACTCCGAAGATTCTATGGCTAAGCGTTGAACTCTTTGTTCATCTCCTTCTCCCTGCTGTTTCCATAATACTTTTTTTCTTTCTTTCTCTCTCCTTTAGTTTTTCTCTTTAGCCTTAAAGCTTTCGTGCGGTTAGACCGCGCACCCCGGACACACACATATGCCTTCAAATATGTACGTCCATTATACCTGGGGGCTTCTTGTACAAAAGCTTGCTATTATTCTCCGGGCATCAAGCTCATCACATATGCGTTTTTCCCCATATGTACCTTTTCTTCGCCATTATATGCATCGGTATGGCTTAAGTTTTGGCTAAGCTGGGTTGCCTGGGTCCTGTGCTTATGCCCTACGTTCCCATTAGTTCAGCTAGGGTATAAAGGGAGCACCTCTGTGATTATTACTGCCGGGTCATATGGATGTGTACCTCAGACTGGGTGAAGCCGAAAGCTAGCGTTCTTAAGGGAATATTCGGTCAGTGAATTAAAGATGTTTTTTGCATTCGCTCCATTTGCGAATGCCCAGAAGATATATGTATATATATACTGTGATTTTTTTCAATCATAGTTTGGACATGCACTCTAACGCATGCACACCTAGGGAAAGGAACCCTTAACGGAACTATTCTCTCTGGAAGATCTTTCTTACATAATGTAATAACATAACTAGCCGGATACAACTTGTCTGTTCAAGCAACTATGACCCCTACACCTGGTTTCCACGCATACCCCGGTCTATTCGGCCGCACGGGTTTTCGGAAACACTCCGCGCCTTCGGGTCCAGAGGGCAAAGCGAAAAGGTCTGCCATGACAATCGTTTTACAATTCAGCTAGACGGAAAAATACACAATCATTTCGACTAAAAAATTTCCTCCTCTATACCCTGCAGCAGGCTATCTAACTTACAATCCTGCTGGGAATATCTATCGGCCACCTCTACTTGGTCATATACTAAAGTAGCGAGAATTTCTTCCCCATTTGACCCTAGCGGTCTGACCCGGGCCATGTGATTTGGATTCAGCTTCGTATATCGCGTTTTCACCATGGCCCAGGGCTCTCGCGCACCCTCTCGGCAGGCTGATATCTTCCATAGTCGGATACGCCGCCGCGCTCCCTTGAACAGCTCTACAAGCTCCTCCATATTCCCTGGAGGGGAGGCGGATGGCCATAAGGCCTTGGCTACACTCCACACTGCCTGTTGAGCTTGCTCGTGCAATTGCAACAGCCCTTGCAGAAGATCACTTGATGATCCGGACACCTCCTCTTCGGGACGGCCCGTCAACATACCTGCAATCATAGCTATATCAGCTACTTTTTACCTCCAAACTGTTATAAGGTAAATTCGACCACGTACTGAATATGCCGCCTCGCAGCTTTTTATTCTCCTTCATGGAGTCGGCCAGCTGGGCTTGCACATCTTTCAGTTCTTCGCCCAGTTTGGTGTTTGAATCGTGGAGTTTGTTCTTCTCCTCTCTAACTCGGGTCAGAACGCGCTCGCCTACGACATGTTGTCTCTTCGCCTCTTTTTCGCTCGTTTGAGCGGCCTTTAGTTTCTCTTCCAGTTGGTCTGACGACCCTGTTATAAGACAAAGTAGCAGTTTCAACACAGCCGACATATCATTTTTTTCTCGATGGAGGGAAATATTACCAGAGGATGCCTTCTTGAGTTGTTCCTATTCGGCGGTAGCAGCAGATAGCTGTGCCCGACACTTTTCCAGCTCTTGGGCTAGCAGGTCGTTCTTCTCCGTAAGAACCTGGTTACACAATGATCGATAAATCATTTGTACCAACTGCTTCAAGTCTCGGGGGGCTACTGGCATATGGTTATCATAGTCAGACAAAGTAAACTTACCTGCACATCTTTTAAATGCTGCTTTGTGGCTCTATTAAGCCCATCTCGAGCAGCTCGGATATATGCATCAACCAAGCTGAAGGCGTTAAATGCCTCTTTTGAAAAACCAGGGTCTTGTAAAACGGCCCTGCGGCACCGATGATTCATGGCGCTCTCCACTTCCGAGTTGGTGACGGATACATCATCCAAATCCTCGGCTGGAGGATAGTCCGGCATCACCCCCGCATCAGCCCTCGTCTTCACGGCAGGATCTGGATCCTGGCTACGGGAAGTATGACCGGCCGGACCCCCGGATATAGTCCGGCGCACCTTTTTCCTGATACAGGGTAAACGGAAAGGTCACAGTTGGATGTGACTGCCAAGGTGCATATTTGCAAATTCATACCTCTTTGATGAAGGCTCGGCCATATCTTCGTTTGCCTTCCTGAGGGAGTCCGGGATTAGGGGTCTCCGGACAGCCGGACTATATCCTTTGGCCGGACTGTTGGACTATGAAGATACCAGATTGAAGACTTCGTCTCGTGTCTGGATGGGACTCTACTTGGCGTGGAAGGAAAGCTAGGCAGTACGGATATGGATATCTCCTCCTTTGTACCGACCTTGTGTAACCCTAACCCTCTCCGGTGTCTATATAAACCGGAGGGTTTTAGTCCGTTGGACAACATACAATCAGACCATAGGATAATTTCTAGCGTTTAGCCTCTCCGATCTCGTGGTAGATCTACTCTTGTACTACCCATATCATCAAGAATAAATCAAGCAGGACGTAGGGTTTTACCTCCATCAAGAGGGTCCGAGCCTGGGTAAAACATCGTGTCCCCTGCCTCCTGTTACCATCCGCCTTAGACACATAGTTCGGGACCCCCTACCCGAGATCCGCCGGTTTTGACACTGATATTGGTGCTTTCATTGAGAGTTCCTCTGTGTCGTCGCCGTTAGGCTTGATGGATCTTTCTATCATCGATAGCAATGCAGTCCAAGGTGAGACTTTTCTCCCCAGAAAGATCTTTGTGTTCGACGGCTTTGCACTGTGGGCCAATTTGCTTGGCCACCTAGAGCAGATTGAAAGCTACGCCCCTGGCCATCAGGTCAGGTTTGGAAACTTAAACTACACGATCGATGTCCGCGGAGACTTGATCTTCAACGGATTCAAGCCCCTGCCGTGTGCGCCACACGGTCACGATGAGTATGATTTAGCTCTACCATTGGGCCGTATTCAGGAGATCGCACCGGCAGCCGCTCCGAGCCTCAATTCGGAGCCAGTTGTGCCATCCATGGACGGGTGGATAGACCCCGTCATGGAGGCCGTATCCTCAGCGGCGATCGAGCCGAGTATCGACCTTACCCTTCACGAGAGCCGTATTGCCAAACTGCCGGATCCTTCCCCGGCCACGGACTCCTAACCGCCTGCGCCCGTGCCTATCAAATCTGACTGGGCGCCAATCATGGAGTTCACCTCTGCGGATATCTTTCAGCACTCGCCCTTCGGTGACATACTGAATTCATTAAAGTCTCTCTCCTTGTCAGGAGAGTCCTGGCCGAACTATGTCCGGCAGGATTGGGATGCGGATGACGAAGAAATTCGCCGCCCACCCACCACCCACTTAGTAGGCACTGTCGATGACTTAACCGACATGATCGACTTCGACTCCGAAGACATCGACGGTATGGACGATGATGCAGGAGACGAACAGGAACCACTTCCCACAGGGCACTGGACGCCCACTTCATCACATGACATATACATGGTGGACACACCAAAAGAAAACGACAACGAGGAACGAAAGGACGCAATGAAGGGTTGTCCCCTCGAGAAGAAGTCAAAGCGGCGGCGTAAGCTCCGCTCCAAATCCTGCCTCGGCAGAAACAACAATCATATAGACCCAACGTTAGAGCAGGGTGAACCATCGTCGGATCACGGCAACACGGAGAATCAAACCGAACAACCCGACTCTGTCAAAGATAATAGTCCGGACGACATCACACCAGACAGACACCCAGAGCAACAGAATGCCCATCAAAGGCTTGTTGCCACCGCGAGGAGTCTAAAAAAGCAGAAGCAAAGGCTCAAGGTTGCGCAAGACACAGTCAGAATCAGATGGAGTAAAGTACTCAACACAGCAGCAAAGTACGGCAGTAATCGCCCCACCAAGAGCTACCCAAAGCGGAAGTTGCTACCTGAATTCGATGAGGAGGCCTTAGACCCCCCACAACCAAAAATTAAAACGGCCATCTGGCCGGATAGACGACCCCACGGCCAACATAGAGCGGCAAACATCACCGCACATGAGCTAATACGCGATCCACGCGAGGGCTCGCATCAAAAGGACGACGCAACCAGATCCATTTATGGACCACGCAAGCATGCTCCAGCATACGATGCAACACAACAAACATCCGAACATCATGGTACACCCAGATACAGGGGTGCCGCACACCCCCTATGTTTCACCGACGAAGTGCTGGACCACGTGTTCCAGAGGGATTCAAACCCGTAAATATAGAGGCATACGACGGAACAACCGACCCTGGGGTTTGGATTGAGGACTATATCCTCCATATCCATATGGCTCGAGGAGATGATCTCCATGCCATCAAGTACTTACCCCTCAAGCTCAAAGGGCCAGCTCGGCACTGGCTCAAAAGCCTCCCCGAAAGCTCCATTGGAAGCTGGGAAGAGCTTGAAGACGCTTTTCGGGCAAATTTTCAAGGGACTTATGTCTGACCTTCGGATGCAGACGATTTAAGTCATATAACTCAACAGCCCGGAGAGTCAGCCCGAAAGCTTTGGAACATGTTTCTTACTAAAAAGAACCAAATAGGCGACTGTCTGGACGCCGAAGCCTTGGCAGCTTTTAAACACAGCGTCCGAGACGAATGGCTTGCCAGACACCTCGGCCAAGAAAAGCCGAGAACAATGGCAGCATTAACAAGCCTCATGACCCGCTTTTGCGCGGGCGAGGACAGCTGGCTAGCCCAATGCAGCACCAGCGACCCAAGTACATCCGAAGTTAGAGATGGAAACGGGAAATCACGACGCAGCAAAAATAATAAGCGCCGGAATAAAGAAGATAGCACGAAGAGCATGGCGGTAAACGCCAGATTCAGAAGCTCTCGGCCAGGTCAGCAAAAGCCGCCCTCTAAAGGCGCCAGAGATGAACTGTCCAGCCTAAACAAAATTCTGGACCAAATATGTCAAATCCATAGCACCCCTGATAAACCTGCAAATCATACCCATAGAGAATGTTGGGTCTTCAAGCAGTCCGGCAAGCTCAATGCCGTACACAAGGGGGAGGATACACCAAGCAAAGACGAGGATGAGCCTCTCAAGTAAGACACTGGGGAACAAAAGAAATTTCCACCAGAAGTCAAAACAGTACATGTGTTACACGTGATCAAGGGGAGAAACAAAGCGGCACTCCCAGAGAAATATGCCCAAGGGCCTATCACCGCGGAGTCCTGCCACTGGTCGTCTCAACTGATCACCTTCGATCATTAGGATTACTCGGCAAGTATCCGGCGCGCAGGATGGTCTGCCTTGGTATTAGATCCAATAATTGATGGATACCACTTCACACGAGTCCTGATGGACTGTGGCAGCAGTCTAAACCTGATATATCAGGACACAATCCGCAAAATGGGGATAGACCCAACGAAAATTTGCCGCAGCAATACTACCTTTAAAGGAGTAATGCCAGGCCCGGGGGCTCATTGCACGGGCTCCCTGCTACTAGAGGTTATATTCGGCTTCCCCGATAACTTCCGTAGTGAAAATTTAACCTTCCACATTGCTCCGTTCCAAAGTGGCTATCAAGCACTACTTGGACGCGAAGCTTTCACTCGCTTTAATGCAATACCACATTACACTTCCCTCACGCTTAAGATGCCCGGTCCACGTGGCATCATTACATTAAATGGAAATATTGAGCGATCCCTGCGCGCCGAAGAGAGTCCAGCTGCCTTGGCAGCCGCACACTAAAACGGCCTCACCAACTAAAGCATTCGATAGGTCATCAAGACCATGGACACGGTTAGACGAGTCCGACGTAGCTATATGTACTTCACACAGGTTTGATGGCCACACCCCTATTACAAATACAAGGGGTTCAACGCGCGCAGACAAGTGGCAATTTTTACTCATCTTGAATTGTACATGGTTCTTTAAACCTACCTTTTTGCACGACAACTTTTCACCTAAGTTCCTCTCTCTTACAGATGACCATCATGCTACACCCGTCCAGGATACGGCACAACGGAGACACAGGCGCAGACGTGCAGCAGGGACCCGTTCCAAGGATTCTTTTTAGATTAAGACCCTGCGTCAACATTTTTTACTGTCTCTTGTTGATACACATCCCTCGGATTCTCAGTACAATTGAGAAGGATGCTGACGTCTTGGCATGTGGCCACGTCAGAGTAATGCACGTACCTGGACACCAGGGGCTTCTTACAAAGGGCACTGTTCAGGCCCACAATAAAGAGCGAATACCTTAGGGAGTGTTCGGCGTCGCGAGTTTGGCCTTATATGCATCAGCTCCGAATCATGTCTTTGGTCAAATGTTGGGTTTGCCCGGCTCCTCTGTTTTGCTGCCTTACGTTCCGCTCTATCGGCTAAGGCGGCACCAGGAGAACTACTGCGATTGTGCCCTGGTTCATCCGGACGAGCACCTCAGTAGAGAAAGCCGAAAACTGACTGTCATGATATAGCATGAGACTGGTCAACCACTCGATGACCTATCGGAATGTTAGAATTCCTCCGCCTTAACGAAGGGCCGTTTTCGGGCTCGGCATGTATGCACCCAGAATTCGGGAGAGTGTGGAGCCACCAGGGGCTATATAGTAGCCCCACCGTCAAACTCCTATGGCTAAGTGAAAGTGTTAAAGCATTATAGTCCGATTGCCTCGTTCGCTGCGCTATCACCTCCTTATTAGGACCAAGACATTGGATTAAGTGTGAACATGCGTCTTGTGCGAACACCCCCGCATTATATGTGTGGGGGATGAAGCCGACGACTGCAATCTTTCAGGTTATATACATATATACATAAACGGCCGCACAAGAGGCATCATATTACATTCAGGTAAAAGTATAAATACAGCCTTAATAAATTTGAAAAACATTGTTTTTACAATGGGAATACATGTCACTCAAACATAATATTCTTCGAGCACCGGGCCTCTATCAAACAAGCACCCTCAAGAACTTCTTCAAAATAGTTCTCGGAAGCCACTCGGCCTATGGCTGAACCCTGCGCTGCAACAGTGGTAGCATCCATCTCGGCCCAGTATGCTTTGACACGGGCAAGGGCCATCCGCGATCCTTCTATGCATGCCGACCTCTTCATTGCATTGATGCGCGGCACTGCACCAAGGAACTACTGCACTAAGCTGAAATAGCTGTTCGGCTTCGGCTTTTCTGGCCACAGATGATCTACGACGGACCTCATGGCGAGTCCGGACAATCTATTGAGTTTGGCCCATTCGGCAAGCTGATCAGTCAGTGGAAGAGCATGCTCTGGAACGTTAAACTGCAACCAGAATAGCTTGTCCACTTCACGATCTGTTTGATCTTGGAAGTATTCGGCAGCATCGACAGCACTCGCCGTCAAATCCAGATATGCGTCTGCCGAACTCCACAGCCGATCCAGAGGGGCATACCGCGGATCTCCGAACTTTCTCTGCAGCAAAAAGGGCTTCCCAGCCACAATATCACCAGCTTCACGCAGCTCTTCCTTCTTTGCCCTCATGGCAGAGCGGGTGTCTTTGGCCGCCATAGTGGCCTTTTCGAGGTCCGTCGCCTTCGCTCAGTTTTCTTCTTCAAGGAACCGGCAACGGTCGGCAGTGTCTTTTAACTTTACAGCCATCTTGGCCATCTTTTCTTTTCTCTTGCAATGCGCGGCCTTCTCGGCTCTTAACTCTTCGACCGCCTTTAAAGCGGCCGCATTACTAATCTTTGTTTGTTCTTTGGCTCGGGCAAGTTCCGCCCGAAGGGTCTCCACGGCGGTAGCTCCATCTGCAGTCACAACATATTAAAGATACTGGCATCACGCTGCTCTTACTATGTGACATTAACCGGAAAAACATTACTTACCCTATGCCTCGTCAAGCCGCTTGTTAACAAGCTCGATGTCGGCATCTGCCGCATCCAGTTGCCGCTTTAGTTCGGCAAACTCATTAGTCCGACCAGCCACCGGAGCTTCCATCACCTGCACATAAAGCGGTATGGTTATTACCTGGGACTATGATCCTCTGTTTGCCGCCATTCTCGGCGACAACCAGAGTCTCAGGGGCTACTATCTACACAGGGCACACCTAAAAATGAGCGGTACCATCACAAATGTACATCATTTTACGTACCTCAAAGCACGTCAGTAGACTCATAAAGGCGTCATGCAACCCGCTTTCGGTGGATGAAATCCTTTCCATCACCATACCCATCAATGTATGGTGTTCTTCCGAGATGGTCGCCCGCCTTAGCAGATCCCTCAGTGCATCCGACCGCATACTAGACGGCGCCGGACTCTTTTGTTTGCTCTCTTCAAGAGCCGAATGCTGGGGATTTCGGGTGACTATAGGATTATCTTCTGGCCTCACCGGATCCCGAGAGGCCCTCCGTGACGACACTTCAAGGTCGCCCGCTTCTTGAGCAGGGGAGTCTGGGGGAGGCGTTTCGCTCTCCATCATCTCCGGAAGAAGGTCCCCTGAAGACGAGCTCCGTTGAGAAGGGCTAAGATCCGAACTGCGAGATAAACGCTTCGGTTATTTTCCTCGGAAGTAAGGTAGAATATCTTTACTATTAAGTTTTTTTGATCACTTATGGCTCGTTAGAGGGCTGATCCCCATGCGGACTTTGTGCGGCAAAAGCACCCTTCAAGGCAGGACCCTCTGGTGGAGAATTCTTCTCCCGTTTGGAAGCCTTGGTTTCCGGATCTTCAGAGGTAGTCCTCTTCCTTCCCCGAAGCGAGAGAAGGTCAGATTCTTCCCCTTGGTTATTCTCCTTCACGGAGGCGCTCATTCCCTCGGTTGGAATTGGTAGCGATGGGGGCCCGCTTTCGCCCTCATTATTCCCCCTTTATCTTCCTTTGAGGGCTCCGGGCAAGGTGCTAGCTTGAGCATCTTTTCCAGCACCGGATTGTCCAAACCCTCAGGAAGGGGGGCCAAACACCGAATCATATTTGCCTTTGTTAGCCAGTCCGGGTCAAAGAGCGATTTCTCAGAATGACGTCATGATAAATGAAAGACGGTGTGTTCGGCTAGAGGATTACTTACTTGGTCGGCGATACGGTTGCTGCTCAGGCCCACGTCCTCGATAGTATCCGGACACTCTATTTGGGGTCCGAAGAATGATTTATACATCTCCTCGTGCGTCAGGCTAAGGAAATTTTGAATAGTGCGCGACCCTTCTGGGTTGAACTCCCACATGCGGAGGGGCCGGCGTTTGCAAGGCTGGACTCGACGAACCAGCATGACTTGCACCACCGTAACCAGATTGAAATCTCCGTCGAAGAAATCTTGAATGCGGGCAGTATAGGCACGTCCTTGGCTGGACCCCAGCTCAGCCCTCTGCTAATCCATGACATCAGTTGTGGTGGAGGGCCCGAGCAGAAAGCAGGGGCGGCCACCCACTTGGCACTTCTGGGAGCTGTGATGTAAAACCACTCCCGTTGCCATAATCCGGACACCTCTGGAAAGGAACCCTTTGGCCATGGAGCTCCAGAAATTTTGCTTATTAATGCGCCTTCGCACGCTACGTGCTGCCCCTCGACCATCTTCGGCTTCACGTCAAAGGTCTTGAGCCACAGGCCGAAGTGAGGGGTAATGCGGAGGAAGGCCTCACATATGACAATAAATGCCGAGATGTGGAGAAAGGAGTCCGGGGCTAGATCGTGGAAATCTAGCCTGTAATAGAACATCAAACCCCTAACAAAGGGATCCAGAGTGAGGCCTAGACCTCGGAGGAAGTGGGAGATGAACACAACGTTCTCGTTGGGTTCGGGAGTAGGGACGACCTGCCCTCGGGCAGGCAGCCGATGCGAAACCTCGATGGTCAGGTATCTGGCCTCCCTCAACTTCTTGATATCCTCTTACGTAACGGAGGAGGGCATCCACCGGCCTTGAAGGCTAGATTCGTACATGATTGAAGGTCCGAAGCACCCGACCTGGGCTTTGGGTGTTAGAACTTGAGGCGGGGGAAGGATTCGATTGAGTACGGGAGGGAAAAAAGTAATAGCCTTGTCCCTTTATAAAGAGGGTGAATATCAAGCGTCCTCCTAGTGGCTGTTTGGGACTTGCCTAAAATCTAGGACTCCTAGGCACGGTTGGGTTACCCACGACCGTATTGATGAGAATCCCGTAATTAGGGGAACACGATCTCTGCTTTGACAAGACGTGTCAAGAAACCGCCTCGCGTTATGTGTAGAGCTGGTTGAAGAAAAACGGTCCGAATAATCACCGAGTCATGGCCTGATGTCATGTTGCCAAAGCGTGTTAGCAGATTAAGATTTGTGGAAATATTATTCTCTCTACGGTGGTATGTGGAATTTATTTTGCAGGGTCGGACACTATCTAGGTATTCAAACTCTTCTGTGATGTGTTCGGAGGAGGAACCCGCCTTGCAATGCCGAAGACAACACTGCGCGCCGGACTCAGCATCATTGAAGCCTAGTTCAGGGGCTACTGAGGGAGTCTGGGATTAGGGGTCTCCGGATAGCCAGACTATATCCTTTGGCCGGACTATTGGACTATGAAGATACAAGATTGAAGACTTCGTCTCGTGTCCGGATGGGACTCTACTTGGCATGGAAGGCAAGCTAGGCAGTACGGATATGGATATCTCCTCCTTTGTAACTGACCTTGTGTGACCCTAACCCTCTCTGATGTCTATATAAATCGGAGGGTTTTAGTCCGTAGGACAACATACAATCAGACCATAGGCTAGCTTCTAGGGTTTAGCCTCTCCGATCTCGTGGTAGATCTACTCTTGTACTACCCATATCATCAAGAATAAATCAAGCAGGACGTAGGGTTTTACCTCCATCAAGAGGGCCCGAACCTGGGTAAAACATCGTGTCCCCTGCCTCCTGTTACCATCTGCCTTAGACGCACAGTTCGGGACCCCCTACCTGAGATCCGCCGGTTTTGACACCGACACTTCCTCTTCAAAGGCTTGCCTGGTGTGGGGGACGCTCTCTTCGGAGATGCCCCCTGGGCAGCATGGCGCGCCGAACGCCTCCCCTTTTGAGCACAGGACAGTGCGGCGGGTGAGGAGGAATAAGAAAAACTCTCTTGGACAAGGTATCTCTGGATTACTTACATGTGAAGCAGGAAGGAGACCGGGGTAATCGGCGATGATGGGTACATCTGTACCGTCATAGCTCATCTGATAGAATATTCCATCCTCGAGCTCCACAAATATGTCCGGATCTTGATAGTGGCGAAGGTGTCCCGATGTTTCGATGAGATAAATATCTCTTTCTGTGGGAGTCGACTTTGACGATCCGACTACGAACGTGCGAAGACGTCGCGCCTTAGCAATCGCTAAACCAACTTCCGAGGGTTATCGACCACGCCGGAGCACGATCAACCTGATCACGAGGGTCTATTTCCTGCGAGCAAATGAAGAACAAGCAAGAAAATGAGATTGCAATCTGGATATTGCAAATAAAAGAGGAAAGCTTTATTAATGAAGGTGGGGTTCTGGGACGTCTTGGTCTGGTCGTTGGACACAAACTAAGTTCGCGAAGTTGCAGCTATGGCGAACTTTTAGTCTAAACAAAACCCAAAGTCTAAACGACGCCCTAAGTGCTGTATATATGGAGGAAGAGGGGGGAATTTCATGGCCCCTAGAGGAGGGGTCCAAAACCAACCCTAACTCTTGTTTCCCCACACATACGAACTCTAAAAACAGCCTATACTTACGTATTTCGAAAATACATGGGCCTGGCCCAATAATAAGGTGACGCAGCACCTATAATAGCCTCTGGACGAAATTTATGAAGTGGCATCTTGTATATTTCGTACAAGGCTTCATGCACTCCTTATGGTGGCTTCAAAGTCCTGAAATCATCATTTGTAACTCCGTTCTTGATCCCCTTGCGCTTGCCATCATCTTCATGCTTGAGCTTGCTCCAAGGTTCATCTTGTGCAAACTAGGCCCTTCATTTGTAAGCAAAACAAATGTATCCAATTTAGGCAGCATCATATTGTCATGAACATTAGAATCGTTACCAAGAAACGAAAGTACCTGATAATTCAATTGTCGTGCGCGAGCTCTAGTAATTGGTCGAGTATGTATAGCGACAGGGGCTGTGGGTGCAACAATGGTATTGATGTCCTCATAATCCTCCCCTTCTTGAAATGAAATCGTCCTCGACGAAAGCTCATCCTCCTCACCCAAATAAGGCTTCAAATCTGCAATGTTAAAAGTGGGACTAACCCCAAAATCTGTAGGCAGCTCAAGTTTATATGCATTATCATTTATTTTCTCTAACACCTTAAAAGGACCAGTAGCACGTGGCATTAGCTTTGATTTGCGAAAATTAGGAAATCTATCCTTACGCAAATGTAACCAAACAAGATCTCCTGGTGCAAACACAACATGTTTTCTACCCTTATCTCCAGCAAGTTTATATTTAGCATTCATACGCTCAATGTTTTCCTTAGTTAACTCATGCATTTTTAAAATCAATTAAGCATGTTCTTTAGCATCAAAATTAACCTTCTCCGACAATGGAAGAGGCAACAAATCAATAGGTGCACGAAGTGGGAAACCATACACAATTTCAAAAGGGCACATCTTAGTAGTAGAATGCAATGAACGATTATAAGCAAATTCAATATGAGGCAAGCATTCTTCCCACATTTTCTTATTATTCTTCAAAACATCCCTAAGCATAATAGACAATGTTCTATTGACTACTTCAGTTTGTCCATCAGTTTGGGGGTAACAAGTAGTACTAAAAAACAGTTTAGTCCCCAACTTAGCCCATAAACATCTCCAAAAGTGGCTAAGAAAATTAGTATCACAATATGAAACAATAGTATTTGGCACACCATGCAAGCAAATAATTTCACGAAAGAACAAATCAGCAACATTAACAACATCATCGCTTTTATGACATGGTATAAAGTGTGCCATTTTCGAGAACCTATCCACGACAACAAATATGCTATCACTCCCCTTCTTTGTTCGAGGTAAACCTAAAACAAAGTCCATAGATATATCCTCCCAAGTAACACTAGGTACATGCAAAGGCATATATAAACCATGAGGATTGAGTCGTGACTTAGCTTTTTGACATGTAGTGCAGCGAGCAACAAAACGCTCAACATCCCGTCTCATCTTTGGCCAAAAGAAATGTGTAGCAAGTACGTCCTCCGTCTTCTTCACGCCAAAGTGTCCCATTAGTCCTCCTCCATGTGCCTCCTGCAACAACAAAAGACAAACGGAGCTAGCTGGAATGCATAGCTTGTTAGCACGGAACACAAATCCATCATTAACAACGAACTTGTTCCAGGTTCGTCCTTCTTAAAAATTCTGCATTACATCTTTAAGATCATCATCAAGCACATATTGATCTTTGATGGTCTCCAAACCAAATATTTTGAAGTCATGTTGTGAAAGCATAGTATAGCGACGAGACAATGCATCAACAATAAAATTTTCTTTACCCTTCTTGTGCTTAATAACATAAGGGAAAGTCTCAATGAATTCAACCCATTTAGCATGTCTACGATTCAGTTTAGCTTGACTTTTAATATGTTTCAAAGATTCATGATCAGAATGTATAACAAATTCTTTGGGCCATAAATAATGTTGCCATGTCTCTAAAGTTTGAATAAGAGCATATAATTCTTTATCATAAGTAGAATAATTCAGACTAGGCCCACTCAATTTTTCAGAAAAGTATGCAATAGGTTTGCCATCTTGTAATAACACACCTCCTAATCGAATACCACTAGCATCACATTCAAGCTCAAAAGCCTTATTAAAATCAGGAAGTTGGAGTAAAGGAGCATGTGTCAACTTATCTTTCAATACCGTGAAGGCTTCTTCCTGTGCGGTACTCCAAACAAAAGGCACATCCTTCTTTGTAAGCTCATTGAGAGGTGCAGCAATGGTGCTGAAATCTCTCACAAAACGCCTATAGAATCCAGCGAGGCCAAGAAAACTCCTCACTTGTGTGACCGTTTTGGGCTGCGGCCAACTCTCAATAGCTTCAATCTTGGCTTTATCAACTTCAATTCCCTGTGGATTAACAACATAGCCAAGAAAAGATACTCAGTCGGTGCAGAAGGTGCACTTCCCTAGGTTACCAAACAAACGTGCATCACGTAGAGCAATAAAAACAGCACATAAATGTTCCAAATGTTCCTTTGAAGATTTGCTATAAATCAGTATATCATCAAAATAGACTACCATAAATCGTCCAATGAAAGCACGTAAAACTTCGTTCATTAGTCTCATGAAAGTACTAGGTGCATTAGTTAACCCAAAAGGCATGACTAACCACTCATATAAACCAAACTTAGTTTTAAATGCCGTTTTCCATTCATCTCCCAATTTCATACGAATTTGATGGTATCAACTATGCAAATCAACTTTGGAGAAAATTGTAGAGCCACTCAATTCATCGAGCATATCATCTAGCCTAGGAAAAGGATGACGATAATGAATAGTAATATTATTAATGCCTCTACAATCAACACACATACGCGATGTACCATCCTTTTTAGGCACTAGTATAATAGGAACAACACAAGGACTAAGAGATTCACGTATGTAACCTTTGTCGAGTAGCTCCTGTACTTGACGCATAATCTCCTTCGTCTCCTCTGGATTGGTACGGTATGGTGCACGGTTGGTAGCGATGCACCTGGAATTAAGTCAATTTGATGCTCAATCCCTCGAATAGGTGGTAATCCCGGTGGCACGTCTTGTGGGAAGACGTCAGCGAACTCCTGCAAAATGTTAGTGACAGCAGGGGGAAAAGAGGAAGGCACGTCCTCGAATGAAAATAATGCCTCTTTGCACACAAAAGCATAGCAAACAGATTTGCTGAAATCTTGCTCATCAATATCAAATTTTGTGGCAAGTAAACATGCACTTTTCGATTTAATTTCAGAAGCAATGCTAGATGGTTTATTATTAGGTTTCATTTGTTGCTCAAATTCTTTTGCCACAATCTGATTTTCACTCTTATTTTGCTCCTGTTTTACTTTATTAGCTCTATTAATATCATCTTTCAAAATGGAATCAGGAGTCATAGGAAGCAAAGTAATATTTTTGTCCTTATGAACAAGAGTATACTGATTGTTTCTACCATGGTGTACATAATTTTTATCAAATTGCCATGGTCTACCAAGTAATAAGGAACATGCTTGCATAGGTACCACATCACAATCAACATAATCAGCATATGTAGAGATACTAAAATGCACACGAACAGTACATGTTACCTTAACCTTGCCGCTATTGTTGAACCATTGGATGTAGTAAGGATGTGGATGTGGTCTTGTGGTGAGAGATAGCTTCTCCACCATCTCCATGCTAGCCAAGTTGTTGCAGCTCCCTCCATCTATGATGACGCGAACATAACGTTCCTTCACAACTCCCTTTGTATGGAATAAATTGTGCCTCTGATTTTGCTCAGCTTGTGTAACATGCACACTCAAAACACGTTGAGCAACTAAACATTCATACCTGTCAGCATCTTCAGCAGCCATATATTGCGTCTCATGATCAGAATCATCTCCACCGTGTTCTTCATGTGTAAAAAGAGCCAAAGTCTCCTCATCATAGTCACTAGCGGACTCATACCCACCATCCTCAGTAGCAATCATCACACGCTAAGATTTGCATTCTCTCGCAAAATGTCCTCTTCCCTTAGAACGACGACAAATAATATCACTTTTGTGCCCTGTTGATGCCATGGAAGAAGAAGAGCTTTCCGTAGGCCCGACAGGTGTACTCTTGGTAGATAGTGGTGGTTGTGCCTGCTTTCTTGTATCACGGCTGGAGGTGGCACCTAATGGAGGTGCTAGTGTACTGGAATTAGAGGATGCACGTGGTGTCCATGATGAAGATCGACCTGAAGAAAAGTTAGTTCATGCCAATGCCTGTCGATCCTGCACTTCACGTTCAGCTTTACAAGCAAGATAGAATAAACGAGTGATATTAGTATACTCCTTATACTCTAGAATGGTCTGAATCTCTCTATTTAATCCACCCATAAAACGTGCAAGCATAGCTTCATTCTCCTCAACAATACCACATCTAATCATGCCAGTTTGTAATTCCTGATAATATTCTTCTACAAATTTTTTTCCTTGTCTTAAACGCTGCAATTTTTGAAGTAATTTACGTTGACAATATGGTGGAACCCAACGAGTACGGATAGCAGTTTTCAAAGCAACCCAAGTAGTTGGAATAGGATATAATCTACAATGTTCAGACCACCAAACACATGCGAAGCTAGTGAAAGCACAAACAGCAGCAGGAACACGTCTCTCTTCAGGATATTGTAAACATGTAAAACGTTGTTCAGTTTCTAACTCCCAAGTAAGATATATATCTGGAACATATCTACCCTCAAATGGTGGAATATTCAATTTCAGTTTAGGAAGATGGTCATGATCACGTACCTCATATGGTGGTGCGGCCCTACTGTTGCGATGATATACTTGAGGACGGCCTGGTGGTGGTGGTGCTGGTGGTTGCACGTAGTTCTGATTTCGATCAACCTCATCCTCGTAATGGTCCTCCACCTCTGCAGTAGCAGTGGGAGTGACAAAAGCATCAACAGCGGCACCAGAATTTTGCCCAGGGTCAATGGGAACGCGCTGTGCTCGTCCCACTTGATTTGGAAAGCGACGTTGTTGTTGTTGTTGTTATTGTAGAGGTGCGTTAGGGGCAGCCGGTGGTGGTGGTGGAAGACGTGCGAGCAATTCATTAAACTTGTTATCGAGCTTTGTTTCAAATGTCTTCTCCATGCCATCTATCTTCTCCATGGCCTCTTCAAATCTGTTTAGCACATCTTGCACCTGTCCACTCATCATTTGCTGAAATTTATCATGCAACTCCTTATTCGTCATGTTCTCCCAGTCAGTCTCATCGGCTTGTGATCCTGCCATGGTTAGCAACAATAGAAACACACAAGAATATGATCCTACAGACTACTAACAAGAGGTGGTGGTGGGTGTCACAAATCCGTCAAGCAAATCTCAAATTCTTACTAGTTCTTACCCAGCAGCAGGTGGTGATCGGAAACCGTCGTAGTCAAAACTCTCAAAACTTGGATAGAGCGATTACTAGGGAAACTCAAACGCACGATGTAGATGTATGTGGAGCTGGGAAGGCTTATACTATGGTAGAAAAAAGGGTCAGGAATAATCAATTCAGAGATGCAAAGTTGAATAAACGCTCAATGATGGTACTGTGCTGGTCCTAGGCTAGACCGTGCTAGAGACGCGAGCCTAGAACACTAACAAAATCACGACGCTGCACGTAAACAAGGGAAAAGCACACTCTGGAACTCTTTTTTTTGCTTTGTTTTTTTGGCGCTCCTCTTTTTTTGGTGCTCCTCTTTTTTGCGAAAAATCACTATAATGGCGAGTGTCTCAAAACTCTTCCATCGTCAAACTGACAGGATGGGCATGCAATTTTTTTTGACTTTTTTTTCAGAAATGAGGGCAGCGACGACGGAAAAGTGCGACAAAAAATCACTATGATGGCACATGGCTCAAAAGACTCAGAAGTGCCTAAAAATAGGATAGGGAAAAAATTTTGCCTGTGAAAATTTTGGCCTAAAAACTGCCCGGGGGTCTCCAGACTCTTTTTTTTCTTCCAAAACCTACTCAGGCAAGGAAACACGAATCAGAAATTAGACAGACCTCGAAAACAAACCTAATATGAAAGGAACTCGGATTGGTGGTGGATATATATGGTGGTAGGATATGGCAGCGGTGGTGGTATATGGATTCAGATTGGTGGTGGTATATGGATACAGATTGGTGGTGGTATATGGATACGGATTGGTGATGGTATATGGAGATGGATCGATGGCGGATAAGCGGTGGTGGTAGATGGCAGGGGCGATGATGATGGTGCGGCGGCGGCGTGACAACTTATGACCAGAACTCAAAAATCTAAAAGATAATACTCTAAGACTAGCAACTAGACACGACGATGCAACTGCAAATTCAACAAAGCAAAATACTGAAAAGACTATGCAAAGGCTCAGATTGGTTCGGATATGATGAACTAACCCTAATTTTTTGTTTGGCTATTTTCGTGGACTATAGGTATGAAGAACAGACTCAATCGAAACTACGAAAAACTGTAAAATCTCACCGAGCAACCTGGAAATCTGATACCACTTGATAGAGGCGAAGGTGTCCCAATGTTTTGATGAGATAAATACCGTTTTTTGTGGGAGTCGACTTTGACGATCTGACTACGAACGTGCGAAGACATCGCGCCTTAGCAATCGCTAAACCAACTTCCGAGGGTTATTGACCACGCCGGAGCACGATCAACCTGACCACGAGGGTCTATTTCCTGCGAGCAAATGAAGAACAAGCAAGAAAATGAGATTGCAATCTGGATATTGCGGATAAAAGAGGAAAGCTTTATTAATGAAGGTGGGGTTCTGGGACATCTTGGTCTGGTTGTTGGACACAAACGAAGTACGCGAAGTTGCAGCTATGGCGAACTTTTAGTCTAAACAAAACCCAAAGTCTAAACGATGCCCTAAGGGATGTATATATGGAGGAAGAGGGGGGGAATTTCGTGGCCCCTAGAGGAGGGGTCCGAAACCAACCCTAACTCTTGTTTCCCCACACATACGGACTCTAAAAACAACCTATACTTAAGTATTTCGAAAATACATGGGCCTGGCCCAATAATAAGGTGATGCAGCACCTAGAATAGCCTCTGGACGAAATTTATGAAGTGGCATCTTGTATATTTCGTACAAGGCTTCATGCACTCCTTATGGTGGCTTCAAAGTCCTGAAATAATCACTTGTAACTCCGTTCTTGATCCCCTTGCGCATGCCATCATCTCCATGCTTGAACTTGCTCCAAGGTTCATCTTTCTTGTCCAAACTAGGCCCTTCATTTGTAAGCAAAACAAATGTATCCAATTTAGGCAGCATCATATTCTCATGAACATTAGAATCGTTACCAAGAAACGGAAGTACCTAATAATTCAATTGGCGTGCGCGAGCTCTAGTAATTGGTCCAGTATGTATAGCAGCATGGGCTGTGGGTGTAACAATGGTATTGATGTCCTCATCAGATCTTCCTCATATCCGGGGTCAAGTTCCCAGTTGCGATTCTCCGGCTGAGGAGCAAGGTCATGTTTCCCCTTGACAACTTTTCGCCATTCCTGTTATAAGCGGATAAGATACTGCCTGTCAAGAATGATTCAGGGACAGGAGTAAAATAGTGGAGCTGAAGCTTACCCAGCTGGGAGGATTATACATGGAAAATTGGTCTCGATATTGGAGACGGGTGAACTCCTCCTTCTCCCCTTTATACAGCTCAGCCAGTATTTTGGCCAGGGCGGCGGGGGTCTTCGGGCCCTTCCGACCATAGCATGAGGCGTCGTCCTCCCCGTTATAATGCCACATGGGCAGCCCTCTGTATTGGAGTGGCTGGACCCCCCGCGCTATAGAGACTGCCATTACCTTGACTATGGACAATCCGGACTGGGCAAGCATCTTAATCTTGCCTAGCAGCAGGCTGATCTCTGCACTATCCTCTTCCTCGAGGCTCCGAGGACGCCAACTATGGCGTTTCTTCAGCGGAGCACTTGAAAACTCGAGGAGGCCCATACAGACGGGGTCGGGTAGAACGACGTCGTTGATGTAGAACCATTTGAAAGGCCACTGTTTGGAAGCTTTCTTCGGCGTGCCGGACAGGTACCCGGTCCCGGCGATGCGCCACACTTCGGCTCCTCCCACTTCAAAAATTGACCCACCTTGATTACGAGGGACGAGGCAGAACATTCTTCTCCATAAATCGAAATGGGCCTCACAGCCCAGGAATAGCTCGCATAGAGCGACATAACCCACAATATGAAGGATAGAGGCGGGAGTGAGACTGTGTAGTTGGAGGCCGTAATACTCCAGCAGACCTCGGAGGAAGGGATGGATCAGAAATCTGACACCTCTTAACAAGAAGGGGACAAAGCATACTCGTTCTCCCTTGGATGGATTGGGGAAGTTCTCCGTTTGAGCCCCGCCCTTGAAGGACGTCATCCCTGCTCGTACAGGGACCAAGTCCGCGGCTCGATTCCAGGCAGCTTCGGTGTCGGTGGTATAGCTGCCAGGTCATCGAAGGGATGTCGTGCTGCAGCGGGATGATTCACCAGACAGGGTTGGCTGCATTGGCCGTGGCATGCGCATGTCCTGGCAAACGGGGCCAGATGAGAGCTCGGCCAGGGCGGAGTCCCAAACTTGCAACACGCCATGCCAACGTGGGTCGAACGGGTGGCTCGTGCAGATTCGACAAGCTCTGGTTGGTCCATTTTCACCAAAGCAGCTGACTAAGAGGGAGTATAATTTTTTGGAGAATGAAAGTGAATGTATTTCATAACAATTGGCTGCCAACACATCTATATATAGGCACAACTTAGTGCTAGCATTCTGGGCGAAGGCACGACATCAGAAAGTTAAGTATCTATGGTGTGTTTATAAATCACACGATGATAATAATACTACAACTGGTCACGACAACTGGGCCCACATAGTAGTGGCATAGGATGTATTGCCAGCGTCAGCAATAGCAACTTATAACTGGCGTACCTATTTGGCGGACGCCAGCACTATTTAGAAAAAATAGTGCTGGCGTTGATGAAAAATGCCGCGCCACAAACGGAAGTTGTGGCTAGCCATTTTTCCGCTAGTGAAAGTTGACACTTATTTTGGAATAGAGACAAGTAAAGAAAAAAATGATCCATGCAATCCCTAGGCCTTGAACCCTAAACCCTAACCATGCTCTAATTTGCTGGCAACGCCGAACCTTTCGAAGAAATGAAGTTTGCAACCCTTTGACCATCGGATCATTTTGTGCAGTTTCACTAAAATCGAGCTGAGCATCCTTGTGGCGGAGAAATTGAAGAAGTGCGATTAGAATAAGACTAGTGGGACTAGTTGATGAGACATAAGCTCATCACAAATACAGTAGAAGCCAGTAGAGGTACGTGTAGAGCCAAGAAGTAGAGAAATATCCATATGGAGCGATGTGGGCAGCTGGGGCAGTGGTGCAAGCCGGCTGTAAAGCAAGTTGTACCCGAGGGATGTCGGGATGTAGCTAGAGGAGGGTGGCTGGAGGCAGCAACTGCCCATGTCGCGACAGTGAGCAAGCAATGAAGGCAACCACACCAGCTTTGTGAGAGAGAATGGCAGGGACCCCAGATCGGGACGCGCCGATAGTGGGTTTTTGTTGTCGGCAACGGCGACCGCATCTACACAAAGCATCCACCCCTTCCCCTGCCAGACGTGATCCGCCCGGATGGGTGACTAGAGATGTGGCCACTGTCGTTTTGTGCGAGAGAGTGCGAAGAGAGCAACCCCAACAAGCTACCATGTAGACACTTGGCTATGTACATAGTTGAGCGGTTTCTTTCTCTCTCCATATGAACCTATTTATATTGCGTACATGCCACTTAAGAAAAAAAAACTACTCTACCACGCGGTTATTATGTGGGAAAAGAGTATAGGCAGTAATAATGATTAATGAGCCGTGAAATCATGAGGCCCACCTTTCTCTATGTTTGACCGAGGAAGCAGCCATCATTTCACACCTCGTTGAATATCCATCCACTGCTACCTCCACAAATAAATAAAAATCTGCTACTACCTCCA
This sequence comes from Triticum urartu, assembly GCF_056163025.1. Classification (NCBI taxonomy): domain Eukaryota; kingdom Viridiplantae; phylum Streptophyta; class Magnoliopsida; order Poales; family Poaceae; genus Triticum; species Triticum urartu. The sequence continues at coordinate 264,394,926 of NC_141878.1, read as the reverse complement.
CAACATGGTTTATAATATAGCCATGTCAATCACGACGTAGAAATATAATTCTCTGATACAATTGGGCTGGCTCTAAGGCTGGTGATTTTTTTACTTTGTCTTTTTGTCTCATTTAGTCATTTTACATAGGAGCACGTGTAGAGGATGGCTATTCCTTTCGATGGAACTCCCAGTTGATGTAGTCGAACTTCTTCGCGATCCAACCGATCAAGTACCAAACATACGACACCTCCGAGTTCAGCACATGTTCAACTCGATGACATCCCTCGATCTCTTGATCCAATAGAGGGTCGAGGGAGAGTTCCGTCAGCACGACAGCGTGGTGACGGTGATGGTGATGTGATCTGCGAAAGGCTTCGCCTAAGCACTACGACGCTATGAGCGGAGGAGTAAACTGTGGAGGGGGCCCCGCACACGGCTATGAGAAGAATTGATCTGCTATGGGGTGCCCCCTGCCCCCATATATAAAGGAGGGGAGGAGGAGGCGGCCGTCTAGGAGGCGCACTCCATAGGGGGGGTTCCTACTAGGACTCCATGCCTAGTAGGATTCGGCCCCCCTTTTTCCTTTCTTCACCGGAGGGGAAAAGGAAGGAGGAGGAGAGGGAGAGGGAAAGGGGGTGGGGGGGACACCGCCCCCTCCCCTAGTCCAATGCGGACTACCATGGGGGGGCACCCCTTGCGGCCCTCCTATCTCTCCACTAAGGCCCATCTAGGCCCAATACTTCTCCCGGGGGGTTCTGGTAACCCCCCGTACTCCGGTAAAATACACAAACAACTTGGAACCATTCCGATGAACGAATACTACCTTCCAATAAATGAATCTTGACCTCTCAACCATTTCGAGACTCCTCATCATGTCCGTGATCTCATACGGGACTCCAAACAAACTTCGGTCACCAATACACATAACTCATAATACAAATCGTCATTGAACGTTAAGCGTGCGGACCCTACGGGTTCGAGAACTATGTAGACATGACCGAGAGACATCTCCGGTCAATAACCAATAGCAGAACCTGGATGCTCATATTGGTTCCTACATATTGTACGGAGATATTTATCGGTCAAACCACAATAACAACATACATTATTCCCTTTGTCATCGGTATGTTACTTGCCCGAGATTCGATCGTCGGTATCATCATACCTAGTTCAATCTCGTTACCGGCAAGTCTCTTTACTCGTTTGTAGTGCATCATCCCGTAACTAACTCATTAATCACATTGCTTGCAAGGATTATAGTAATGTGCATTACCGAGAGGGCCCAGAGATACCTCTCTGATACTCGGAGTGACAATTCCTAATCTTGATCTATGCGAAGCCAACAAACACCTCCGGAGACACCTATAGAGCATCTTTACAATCACCCAGTTATGTTGTGACATTTGATAGCACATAAGGTGATGAGGACATCAATACCATTGTTACACCCACAACCCCTACTACTACATATACTGGACCAATTACTAGAGCTCACGCACGCCAATTAAATTATCAGGTACTTACGTTTCTTGGTAATGATTCTAATGTTCATGAGAATATGATGCTGCCTAAATTGGATACATTTGTTTTGCTTACAAATGAAGGGTCTGGCATGGATAAGAGGGATGAACACTAGAGGAAGACCAAGCATGGAGATGATGGCATGTGATGATTTCAGGACTATGAAGACACCATAAGAAGTGCATGAAGCCTTGGACGAAATATACAAGATTCCACTTCATAAATTTCGTCGAGATGCTATTCTAGGTGCCACGTCACCTTATTATTGGGCCAGGCCCATGGCATTTCGAAATACTTAAGTATAGGCTGTTTTTAGAGTCCGTATGTGTGGGGAAACAAGAGTTAGGGTTGTTTTGGACCCCTCCTCCAAGGGCCACGAAATTCCCCCGCTTCCTCTGTGGGGACCCCGACTCATGAGTCGTGATCAACTAATGCACATGTATAGTGATCCCAGAGAACAATGCTCACTAAACACACAGAAGCTGAATAACAAGAGTCTTACATCCATACATATCGTCTTACACAAATTATGACCATTATGGTCAATTCTTACATGGATAAAGCCACAAGGGCCGAATACCAAATAAACTTAAGCAGCGGAAACCTTCGTCGATAAGTAGAACCCATGCCATCTGCCTTAACCCTACAGGCATTCTGACTGGGAAACGTCCTAGTTCGCATGTTCGTCTCCAAAGAACTCTTCTTCGAACTCCTGTTCTTCCATGCCTGGCCAATTAAATAACCAGTGGCAAGCCAATGCGTACTTTGAATGTACTCGCAAGCAACCCACGTTTTGGCTCAAGATACAACAGTGCATGACATAGGTAAATTTTTGCAGAAAGCTAATTTTATTGTTATGACATGTTCAACAACTGGTATATCATGCATAATATGATTTCAAGTAACCATAGGGACTGGTTACAGATATCAACATAAAGGGAGTGGGCTTCAACCCAACTCAATCATGTCAAGTCCTTGACTTGAACCAATTAGTTCTTCCCACTTATCCGAACACGAACACACACACACACACACACACACACACACACTGGTTTGTAAACAAGTGGACGTAGCCCAAGAGCGGTTGTCCAACTGTCCTTGACTGTGGACACGGCTATTCGAATAGTTTTACATTCTGCAGAGGTTGCACACTTTACCCACAAGATTCGGGGAACTTTTGTGTCATCCACGACCCGCGGTACCTCAAGTACCCGGGGTAAGCACCCGATCACTATCTTTCCCTAGACGACACTAACATAGAGTCCACTCAATTGGTAGTAACCCCCGTGCCCAACATTTCACATCTTAAAATTGTGGAGCCTCGCTCCCATATTCATCACATACCACAAGCACGGGGTACCAACGGTGTGTCCGGTGCCCTGTGAAAACAGTCATGGCCGCCCTACCTGGCACGACCCCATCCCGAGAGAGCGCAACAACGACTCTCCCATCACTAGTAATGCGGGCTCCAAGATAGTATCTGCCTAGGTAATCAATAATGCCCTTTCCCATATAAGGGTAGAGTGGTTGCGCATGTAAGGCTGGAATAACGGTCGCAACTTAAACCAATCCGTTTTGAAAACAACACACACACTTGCCTCGGTACACCACTTCGTCATCAAGTGGTTACCCAACTCATTATCTCGTCCGGGCATAAGTGGCACCCGACAGGGTTTTCAAAAAGTCTTTTGAAAACAATCTTGCTTCTATCACCATGCATACGCCCAACCCATTTGCATAGCAGTTACTAGAATCCTAACTACTCCCACTCGCATAACCCTCATAGAAAGGTAGGGTCATGCATCATGCAAGTGTCAAGAAGAAAAGCAACGGAGGCAAACCACCTCAAGTGGTCACCATTTTATCATGACTTCGATGCAAGCAATGAAAGTGCCATATGACATGCATAAAAGGATTTCTTAGACATGGTCAAAGGGCTGCTTGACTGGCTCAGCAAAGTCTTCTGGGCCTTCAAAGTCTTCTGGTCCAACTCCTTCGTCAGCAACGCAATCTATCGTCGCAAAATAATAATGAGAAAAAAATAAGGCAATAATAAAATAGAAAAACGAAAGTGCTGAGAAAAATGTAAACTCATTTTTGTTAAATACTAGGGTGAATACTAAGAAGGGGAAAATTCCTAGTTTTGGATTTGGAGTGGCAGAATAGGAGAAATGGATTTTCAGAGTAGTTTAAATATATTCAAATTTGAATTTGAATATGAACAGTACATAAAAGTTGGTTGGACATGAATGAAAGTTATACCATTAAATGTGTGATTTTTACAAGATTTTAGGAACTGGAATTATTGCATTTGGATTAATATTTAATCCTGTGGAATTTTTGGGAAGGTGACAGAAAAAGAAAAGGAAAAAGGCTACTGTGCAACTGGGCCAGAACAGCTTGAGTGCACAGGCCTAGAGGCGATTCGGCCCAGGCGAGCCAAGCGGCGCGCGCGCGCGCCAGGTTTGAACCTGACGGGCGGGGCCCAGGCGCCAGTGACAGAGAGGGAGGCGAGGGAGAGGAGAGGCTGACAGGCAGGGCTCGCCTGTCATCTCCAACCTCGCGACCAGAGGGGTAGGCAAGCTCACTGGCGATGCTACAGCGCACGGCAGGTCGAGCGGGTGGAACCGTTGGACTCAGGGGGATGTCGCCGTTCGGGTGGTTGTGGAGGTGGTCGCCAGAGCAGCCTGGTTAGTCGGCGACGATGTCACGTGGTGGAGGAGCATCAGCGTCGATGGTTTCGGCCGTTTCCGGCTGGAAAAGAAGCGGGGAGGAAAGGGGAAATGATAAGTGAGCCGCGGCGGTTCCAGAATGAGGAAGAGGAGCGGCGGAGAGGACTTGTACCCTGAGATCGACGGTGACCCGAGGCGGCAGAGCTCGAGCTCGATCTCGGGTGTTTCTAGAGAGGAGTGGGTGGTTCAGGGGGGGTGTTTTGGAGCTGCAGAGGTCGAGTGGTGAGGAGAGGAGGGCTCGGGGAGGTCTTATATAGCCAGGCCAGGACTTGCCGTGGACCCATGCGCCGGCGAGGTCGTTGTCGTTGCTGTGGGTCACGAGGGCACGCGTGGGCATGTCTGGGGTGCTCATGGGGTTGGTCTAGGGCGAGGGGAGAGAAGAGAGAGAGAGCAGGGAAGGGCAGAGGCGCACCGCGTGTGAGGCCGCTCACTGGAGCTCTCGGGAGGCCGGTGCGCATGAGAGCAGTGGCAGTAGAGAGAGAGAGAGGAAGGAGGGGCCGACCAGCTGCCGTCTCTCGGACGCCGAGGCGGATCGTCGGGCGTGGTGGGGAGGCCCGAGGAGGCCAGAGGTGGTAGGCAGGGGGCGGCTACAGTGCCTGTCCGAACTGTAGCACGCTTTGGAGCATGCAAATAGCATGCCATGGCATTTTATATGCCTTGTGGGCACAACCACTGATGTCTGGCTGCCCTAGGGGGCAGTAAAGAAAAGGGGAGGGGCATTGGGTGCCTTGGAGAGCTAGTAGGAGAGGAGTGGGGTTGAGAGAGAGAGGGAAATGGGCTATCCAGAGAGAGAGAAAGTGGGGTTTTACCCTTGCAATAATTGAGCTGTGGATTTGACATTGTTACTGGAGGTGCAAGGGGACTAGGAGGGGCTGTGGTAAAACTTTGAGCCCATGGAGATTAGTGGAAGGGGTCAGAATGGTGTTTTTGGAAATGTGGCAGAATGGTATTTGGGTAAGCAAATGAACTCTATTTGGCATAAGACTCCACAGGGTGAAATGGCACCTATAATTAGGGCCTTCCACCAATTTTGAGCTCATTTGAGCAAAGTTGCCGATGCAACTTTTGTGAACCCTAGAAATCAACAGAAGTGCATTCACCAAGATCTAGTCATGCAAAACCATTCCCCTTGATGCACCACTTGGTGAAGTGTCATCATTTGGGCTTTTGAGCATGACCACAAAGTTTGGGGGCATTTGGAATAAGTTGGCAATGTAAAGTTGTTCAAACTTGAATCTGGACAGAGATGGTTTTGGGGCACTTTGGTGAACCAAAATAGTCTGGATTGAGCTAAAACTTTGCAAGGTCATCATATTATGCATATGTGACTTGCTCGAATTTTCCTGGATTTATTGGAAAATATTTCTTGTAGAAATATTTGAAATACTTGAAATGGACAGAAATGGTTGTGGAGGGTTTTGCCCAATATTTTAAACATGACCATGTGTTGAAACTCTTATACTCCCTCCATTTTTATATACCAGGCCACAAACTCAAATTACAGGTACCAAGATAAAAATTAATGTGTGCTTTACATGCCAATTTGTGTTCTCGATTACCGGGTTAATTAATAGGATGCATGCACATTAGAGGAAACTGAGTGGCTAGGAGGGAGGAAGTAGTTGAGCGTGTCATTATCATCCACTACATGCATGCTAGTAATTAAACCATGGGTTACTAGTACGAGAAAACATCATTAATATTTGTCTTGATTACTGTTGGTGGCCTTATATAGATGCAAAATATGTTTTTCGTAGTGGCCTTGTATACAAAAATGGAGGAAGTATATGGAAAATATATGTCCACTAAGTTTCCCTGATTTTTCTCAAATATTTTTGAAGCTTTAAAGTAATTTTAACCTATTAAAGACCATTTCTAGCCTTAATAAAAAGCCTTTAAGTAAAATAGGAAAATTACTTTTAAAATTATATTTTTGTGGTTTATGGGAGTCCTATATCTAATAGGTTTCAAATATACTCTTTGAAATAATTTTCATACCCCAAATCAAGTACTTGCAGTGCAAACCTCAATTTAGGGTTTTTTTGGAAAAACTAATTTTTGAAAATACTATTTGGCCAAATTATTTTGTAAGAAAATACTATATTGCTCTATACACATGTCATGATTATTGGGCAGAAGTTTGGGGCAAGGAGATGAAGTATAGAAGGTGGAACTGTGTTGACTTTAAAGAGCACTTGAAAAAAACACAGAGAGAAAACCAACTCCAAATAAAAGCCAAATAATTCAAAAGTTTTTGTCAAACCACACTTTATCATGATTTATTAGCTTAAGTGTGGTGGCATGAAAATCATGGTGTGACAGACCTATCCCCTTTCAAGAATCGCGTCCCCGATATTCCCAAACTAGGCGTGGGAAGGAATACGAGAACTAGACCTAGGGTAGTCTTCACGTCCTCATACTGCTTGTGCTTCCGAGTGGTGCTTCATTGAACCTTGAAGTACTCAATAGCGTGGCTTCGTGTATGATGTCCTGCTTGTTCTAAGTTCCAATTGGGGTCTCTCGCGTAGGTCATATTGGGCTGGAGGTCGATGGCTCGGTGATCGATGTCCTTGTAGAGACCAGACTAGTTAGGAAGTTGGAAATATTTTCGGAGTGGTGTTGTGTGGAAAAATGTTGTGCACAGTGGGTGACTCAGGTGGTAACTCTAGCTGGTAGCCGTCCATTCTTCGTCTTGCAGTGATCTTGGAGATGGCCGATAAATCTTGGTGTGAGCTTCCCTTTGACATGGAAATGCTTGGTTCCTTTGAGAGAAGTGGCTTGCAGATACACCTGGCCTTAGATGAGGAAGTTCACTCCTTGACGATGGTGGTTGGTATAGTTCTTTCTCCTTGGCATGGCGGTCTTCAAATGTTCCTTGACCAGCTGAACGTCTCTTCTTCCATCTTTGGGTAGACAAATAGGTCACCAAGTAATGATGACAACTATCTTGTCTAAGTACTCCATGGAGACTTTGTTCACGGGGTACATAAAGTAGGCTGGGGATTGGTGGTGGTAATGGTTGAGTGTTGGTCAGGGTCTACTTGACCTAGAGCCAAAGCCCATGGTCATGATCCGACCATGTTGTGGCTTGGTAGGGCTTAAGGGTTTCAAGGGTTCTAGTGTGCGAGTGAACATTTATCATCTTATCTTTAAGCATGGCTTCTGAGATGCCAATAGTCTATCTAGTCCCTCAAACAAATAACCTTATACCACCGAAAGCATTATTTCGTATAGGTCAAATCCAATCATCACTCATGTGATCCATATTCTCGTGACTCCCGAGAGGAGGTCTAACAAAAATCATATATTTCTACGATCCCCAAACTCATATGTATGGCTACCCCTAAAAATCCGTGGGTAGAACATACAAGCTTCCAAGCGGGAATAAAACACGACAATCCAAGTGCTCATCCTATTCTTCCAAGGTCCATGTTAGTGTATCTCTATCCTAAGGAAACACGTCGTATGCCACTCCAAAATCTTGTTTCCTTCCTATGAATCAACTCCAACAACCCATTAACTTCCATTAATCACTACATAATCCTTTAATTCTACAAATCCAATGTCTATGGTGTTCCACATGATCTCCTAAAGTCCCTATAATCCCGAAATACTTGAAAGGGTTGTCTCTACTATATTAAGTCCACCAATTACCATTATCATGGTCAAGTAAACTCCAAGGTCAAGCTTATATAGAACCCTAAATCAACTCCGACAATTAATCCAATCTCCTAGTTTATCGTCCACCAAGAAACATGGTATCATGATCGAGATCATCAGTCTAAATCCAATTTACTCCGAACCATGTAGACTTACTCACCACCTATACTCCACTAGAATCACCTATTTAAATCCAAACCTCATGTCCAATGAGAACTCCTACATGCTTCCCCAAAGTCATTACCGTAATGTCAACTATCTCCTATCAATATCCCCTAGTTAAGTCAAATCCTCATACTTCCAAGAATTCATCTTGCGATTTTAATTGTCCCACTAAATCCAATTTATCCAGGGGTAATGAAAGTTATGCTACTCCATCAACATGATCCCACCAAGTTCATCTACCAATATTAAAGGCTCATAATCCATCAAATAGTCTCATATGATTCCTCAAAGTCATTGATATAAACTCATCATGTCATTTGTCCTCTATTCCTATATCCTCAAACTGGTCTTCCCTATGGCATCGTCAGTTCTGGTGCTATATTAGGATGATAATGTACTATGTCCGCTAGTTCCATAATGAACCCAGTGATGTGCAAGGTTTACAGAGGCTTAACTGGTTCTCTTGCAATTCTATGCATTAAACACATGGTTAAGGACTCGATCTGGGGTATCTCGTGAAGTCTTGAAGGGTCTAGGGATGGGTTTCTAGTCTTGAGGGGTACACCTAACTCTACGGGGTTTCACTTGGTCGAGGAGGCTGCAGAAAAGTTCTTCAGTGCTTGTTGGTCACCGGAGTAGAATCCTTGGTGCATCTTGTCTTGCTGGTCTTCAGAGATGAGAGGGAGAAGTAGCATAGAAGGGGGATGCCTAAAGGGGTTTTTATGGTGCAAGTGTAAACAAACAAGTGTCGTAAAGGCCACACACAATTCCATTAAGACATGATAGGTGATATAGTCACGTACAAGCTGCCTAGGGCAAATGTGCGACTTATATCAAAACACAAACAAATAAAAACAAGCAACACAGAACGTGGTTCCATTCGAACCATCACACGAACTCAACTACGCATATGGGGGTACACAACTCATCCTTCCCTAGGGGTTCTCAGACTCGGTAGTCATGTTTGCTCAGAGAGAAGGGCATTCAGTCTTCAGTTTCTGGGTTCCCCTTGTGGTGCCAATGGGTATGCGATAGTCGGCCGCCTGTTGGGACACATCCTTTTAATGTGCCCAAGTTCACCACACCCGTGAAAAGTGACGGAAGCAAAAAGGTTGTCATTCAGTCTTGGGTTATGTCGTCGGTGGCCTGATGACGATCTTCTACGAGGTGGATATGGAAATTCATTCCTATGCCTCCTGCATGGGGTTTGGTTGTGGGTTTTCCGAAGTTCCTCGATTTGTTGCTCCTGATTGGTAATGTGGGCTTGTAAGGAAGTGATTTGCTGTTCTTGCTGGACCACCTTCTTCTTCTCGAGGCAGTGGAGGCGCAGAAGTGAAGGGAGGTCTTGGCGAGCCTTGAGGAATGCTTCAGTAAGGTGATGTACAAGGTAGTCTCCTGCATTGATGAAACGGATCTGGTACTTGAGAGTTGGATCCTCATCTTCTGGGGAAATCATCACTTGAGTTGGGGCTCCAAAGCCACTCTTGCCAGGTAGGTAGCGGGTGGCATGTTCTTCTTTTATTTCTGGGAGGAGGTCTCGAAGACGGAGGAGCGCTTCATATGCCACTTGCTGAATGGCCAGGTCTCTTGTTGGCATGGGTGGTCCAATGAAGAACCACCCCTGGGGTGAGGTCTTAGCAGGCACAAAAACCTTGGCGTAGAACTCCTTCTCGAACACATCATTTTCTAGTTCATGCAGGGTTTACATGGGCAGCAAGGGATAGTGGCATTGTTGGAGGCAATCTCTTAGGAGTGATGGAAATCCTGTCGTAAGAAGTCTCAAGGGGGCGACGACCATCTACAAAAGTTGAATAGGAGAGGTCACTAAGGAGAAATATCCCTTAGGTTTGGGAAATCTCAGCAAAGAAGAGGAGTATAGAGGGTCTTGCAAACGGGTTTTGTCCTATCTAACGTCCATGCTAACTAAGGCTTCCTACAGTCAGGATGGCTCTGATACCAGCTCTGTGGGGACCCCGACTCATGAGTCGTGATCACCTGATGCACGTGTATAGTGATCGTAGAGATCAATGCTCACTGAACACACAGAAGCTGAATAACAAGAGTCTTACATCCATACATACCGTCTTACACAAATTATGACCATTACGGTCAAGTCTTACATAGATAAAGCCACAAGGGCTGAATACCAAATAAACTTAAGCAGCGGAAATCTTCGTCGATAAGTAGAACCCATGCCATCTGCCTTGACCCTACAGGCATTATGACTGGGAAACGTCCTAGTTCGCATGTTCATCTCCAAATAACTCTTCTTCGAACTCCTGTTCTTCCATGCCTGGCCAATTAAATGACTAGTGGCTAGCCAATGAGTACTTTGAATGTACTCGCAAGCAACCCATGTTTTGGCTCAAGATACAACAGTGCATGACATAGGTAAATTTTTGCAGAAAGCTAATTTTATTGCGATGACATGTTCAACAACTGGTAAATCATGCATCATATGATTTCAAGTAACCATAGGGACTGGTTACAGATATCAACATAAATGGAGTGGGCTTCAACCCAACTCAATCATGTCAAGTCCTTGACTTGACCCAATTAGTTCTTCGCACTTATCCGAACACACACACACTGGTTTGTAAATAGGTGGACGTAGTCCAAGAGCGGTTACCCAACTATCCTTGACCGTGGACACGACTATTCGAATAGTTTTACACTCTGCAGAGGTTGCACACTTTACCCACAAGATTCGGGGAACTTCCATGTCATCCACGACCCGCGGTACCTCAAGTACCCGAGGTAAGCACCCGATCACTATCTTTCCCTAGACAACATTAACATAGAGTCCACTCGATTCGTAGTAACCCCCGTGCCCAACATTTCACATCTTAAAATTGTGGAGCCTCGCTCCCATATTCATCACATACCACAAGCACGGGGTACCAATGGTGTGTCTGGTGCCCTGTGAAAACAGTCATGGCCGCCTACCTAGCACGACCCCGTCCCGAGAGAGCGCAACAATGACTCTCCCATCACTAGTAATGCGGGCTCCAAGATAGTATCGGCCTAGGTAATCAATAATGCCCTTTCCCATATAAGGATAGAGTGGTTGCACATGTGAGGTTCGAATAACGGTCGCAACTTAAACCAACCCGTTTTGAAAACAACACACACACTTGCCTCGGTACACCACTTCGTCATCAAGTGGTTACCCAACTCATTATCTCCTTCGGGCATAGGTGGCACCCGATAGGGTTGTCGAAAAGTAATTTGGAAACAATCTTTCTTCTATCACCATGCATATGCCCAACCCATTTACATATCTGTTACTAGCATCCTAACTACTCCCACTCGCATAACCCTCATAGAAAGGTAGGGTCATGCATAATGCCAGTGTCAACGACAAAATCAACGGAGGCAAACCACCTCAAGTGGTCAGCATTTTATCATGACTTGGATGCAAGCAATGATAGTGCCATATGACATGCATAAAAGGGTTTCCTAGACATGGTCAAAGGGATGCTTTCCTGCCTCAGCAAAGTCTTCTTGGTCTTTAATGTCTTCTAGTCCAACTCCTTCGTCAGCAACGCAATCTATCGTCGCAAAATAATAACGAGAAAAAATAAGGCAATAATAAAACAGAAAAACAAAGTGCTCAGAAAAATGTAAACTCATTTTTGTTAAATACTAGGGTGAATACTAAGAAGAGCAAATTCCTAGTTTTGGATTTGGAGTGGCAGAATAGGAGAAATGGATTTTTAGAGTAGTTTAAATATATTCAAATTTGAATTTGAATATGAACAGTACGTAAAAGTTGGTTGGACATGACTGAAAGTTATACCATTAAATAGGTGGGATTTTTACAAGATTTTAGGAACTGGAATTATTGCATTTGGATTAATATTTAATCCCGTGGAATTTTTGGGAAGGTGACAGAAAAAGAAAAAGAAAAAGGCTACCGTGCAACTGGGCCAGAACAGCCGCAATGCACAGGCCTAGAGGCGATTCGGCCCAGGCGAGCCGAGCGGCGCGCACGTGCCAGGTTTGAACCTGACGGGCGGGGCCCAGGCGCCAGTGAGAGAGAGGGAGGCGAGGGAGAGGAGAGGCTGATAGGAGGGGCCCGTCTGTCATCTCCAACTTCGCGACCAGAGGGGTCGGCGAGCTCACCGGCGACGCTACAGGGCACGGTAGGTCGAGCGGGTACCGTTGGACTCAGGGGGATGTCGTCGTTCGGGTGGTGGTGGAGGTGGTCGACGGAGCTGCTTGGTTCGCCGTCAACAATGTCACGCGGTGGAGGAGCGTCGGCGTCGATGGTTTTGGCCGTTTCCGGCTGCAAAAGAAGCAGGGAGGAAAGGGGAAATGATAAGTGAGCCACGACGGTTCCAGAACGAGGAAGAGGAGCGGCGAAGAGGGCATGTACCCTGAGATCGACGGCGACCTGAGGCGGCGGAGCTCGAGCTCGATCTCGAGCTCGGGTGCTTCTGGAGAGGAGTGGGTGGTTCAGGGGGGTGTTTTTGAGCTTCAGAGGTCGAGTGGTGAGGAGAGGAGGGCTCGGGGAGGTCTTATATAGCTGGGCCAGGGCTTGCCGTGGACCCATGCACTGACGAGGTCGTTGCCATTCCTGTGGGTCACGGGGGCGCGCGTGGGCCTATCTGGGGTTGGTCTAGGGCGAGGGGAGAGAAGAGAGAGAGAGAGCAGAGGGAGGGCAGAGGCACCGCGCGCGTGAGGCCGCTCACCAGACCTCTCAGGCGGCCGGTACGCGTGCGAGTAGGGACATGAGAGAGAGGAAGGAGGGGGCCGACCAGCTGTCGTGTCTCGGACGCTGAGGCGCATCGTCGGATGTGCTGGGGAGGCCCGAGGTGGCCGGAGGTGGTTGGCAGGGGGCGGCTACAGTGCCTGGCCGCACTGTAGCGCACTCTGGAGCGTGCAAATGGCATGCAATGGCATTTTACATGCCTTGTGGGCACGACCACTGATGTCTGGCTGCCCTAGGGGAAGCAAAGAAGAGGGGAGGGGCATTGGGTGCCCTGGAGAGCCAGTAGGAGAGGAGTGGGGTTGAGAGAGAGAGAGAGGGAAATGGGCTGTCCAGAGAGAGAAAGCGGGGTTTTACACCTCCAATAATTGAGCTATGGATTTGACATTGTTACTGGAGGTGCAAGGGGACTAGGAGGGGCTGTGGTAAAACTTTGAGCCCATGGAGATTAGTCGAAGGGTCAGAATGGTGTTTTTGGAAAGGTGGCAGAAGGAGTTTGTTGCTTGTTTGGGTAAGCAAATAAACTCCATTTGGCATAAGACTCTACAGGGTGAAATGACACATATAATTAGGGCCTTCCACCAATTTTGAGCCCATTTGAGCAAAGTTGCCAATGCAACTTTTGTAAACCCTAGAAATCAACAGAAATGCATTCACCAAGATCTAGTCATGCAAAACCATTCCCCTTGATGCACCACTTGGTGTAGTGTCATCATTTGGACTTTTGAGCATGACCACAAAGTTTGGGGGCATTTGGAATAAGTTGGCAATGTAAAGTTGTTCAAACTTGAATCTGGACGGAGAAGGTTTTGCGGCACTTTGGTGAACCAAAATAGTCTGGATTGAGCTGAAACTTTGCAAGGTCATCATATTATGCATATGTGACTTTCTAGAATTTTCCTGGATTTATTGGAAAATATTTCTTGTAGAAATATTTCAAATACTTGAAATGGACAGAAATGGTTTTGGAGGGTTTTGCCCAATATTTTGAACATGACCATATGTTCAAACTCTTATATATGGAAAATATATGTCCACTGAGTTTCCAGGATTTTTCTCAAATATTTTTGAAGCTTTAAAATAATTTTAACCTATTAAAGACCATTTCCGGCCTTAAGAAAAGGCCTTTAAATAAAATAGGAAAATTACTTTTAAAATTATATTTTTGTGGTTTATGGGAGTCCTATATCTAATAGGTTTCAAATATACTCTTTGAAATATTTTTCATACCCCAAATCAAGTACTTGCAATGCAAACCTCAATTCAGGTTTTTTTTGGAAAAACTAATTTTTGAAAATACTATTTGGCCAAATTATTTTTGTAAGAAAATACTATATTGCTCTACACACATGTCATGATTATTGGGCAGAAGTTTGGGGCAAGGAGATGAAGTATAGAAGGTGGAGTTGTGTTGACTTTAAAGAGCACTTGATAAAAAACACAGAGAGAAAACCAACTCCAAATAAAAGCCAAATAATGCAAAAGTTTTTGTCAAACCACACTTTATCATGATTTATTAGCTTAAGTGTGGTGGCATGAAAATTAGGGTGTGACATCCTCCATATATACAACCCTTAGGGCGTCGTTTAGACTTTGGGTTTTGGTTAGATTAAAAGTTCGCCATAGCTGCAACTTCGCATACTTCGTTTGTGTTCAACGACCAGACTAAGACATCACAGAACCCCACCTTGATCAATAAAGCTTTCATCTTATATTCGCAATATCCATATTGCAATCCAAGTTTCTTGCTTGTTCTTTGTTTCCTTGCAGGAAATAGACCATCGTGGTCAGGTTGATTGTGCTCTGGCGTGTTCAATAACCTCTCGGAGTTGGTTTAGCGATTTCTATGGCGCGACGTCCTCGCACGTTCATAGTCGGGTCGTCAAAGTCTACTCCACCGAAACGATAATCACCTTCTCATTGAAAGATGGGACACCTTTGCCTCTATCAAGTGGTATCAGATTTCCAGGTTGCTCAGTGAGATTTTACAGTCTTTTGTAGTTTAGATCGAGTCTGTTCTTCATACCTACAGTCCATGAAAAAGCCAAAAAATATTAGGGTTAGTTCATCATATCTGAACCAATCTGAGCCTTTGCATAATCTTTTAGGGTTTTGCATTGTTGAATTTGCGGTTGCATCGTCGTGTCTAGTTGCTGGTCTTAGTGTCTAGTCCTTTAGAGTTTCGAGTTCTGTTCACAAGTTGTCACACCGGCGCCACATCATCGTCATCACCGCTGCCATATACCACCATCATCGTCACCGCTGCCATATACCACCATCGTCATCAGCGCTACCATATACCACCATCGTCATCACTGCTGCCATATACCACATATCCACCGCTGTCATGATAATCCGAGTCCACCTCCATCACAGATTCGCCACCAGGTTGTGTTCCACCGCCCTACATATATCTGCCATCGGTCCGAGTTTCCACTAGATTCATCTCCGCCACAAGTCCGAGTCCAGGATTTGGTCTTTTGTTTTTGATTTCCAGATCACGCCATACTCCGAGTCGTGACCAAGTCGGACTCCCCAACTTTCGTGCTCCCCGCAGTAGAAAAACAGTTCTAGTTTCAAAATAAAACTAAGTCTGGAAAATTCTGGCTAGGCAGTTTTTAGAACATTTGTAGACTTTTTCGAAAAAAATTGTTGCGGAGAAAAAAAGAGGAAAAAAGTGCAAAGAAAAGTGAAAAAAGAAAAAAAATCAGAGTGTGCTCCCCCCTTGTTTACGTGCAGCGCCGTGATTTTGTTAGTGTTCTAGGCTCGCGTCTCTAGTACAGTCTAGCCTAGGACCAATACAGTACCGTCGTTGAGCGTTTATTCAACTTTGCATCTCTGAATTGATTATTGCTGACCTTTTTGCTACCATATTATAAGCCTTCCTAGGTCCACATTCATCTACGTCGTGCGTTTGACTCTCCCGGGTAATCGCTCTATCCAAGCTTTGAGAGTTTTGACTACAACGATTGCCAATCACCACCTGCCGCTTCGTAAGAAATGGTAAGAATTTGAGATTTGCTTGACGGATTCGTGGCACACTACCACTTCCTAGTAGTTTGTAGGATCATATTCTTGTGTGTTTCTATTGCTGCTGACCATGGCAGGACCACAAGCCGACGAGATTGACTGGGAGAACATGACGAAGAAGGATCTTCATGATAAATTACAACAAATGTTGAGTCAACAGGTGGAAGACGTCATGGCCACTATTGAAAAGGCACTGGAGAGGATTGATGACGTTGAGAAGACAATTGACACCAAGTTGGACGCCAAGTTCGATGAAGTACTCGAGCGTCTTCCACAACCACTTCCCGCTGCACCTATCACACCTCTACATCAACAACAACAATAACAACATCGCCTTCCAAATCAAGTGGGACGAGCATTGCGTGTTCCTCTTGAGCCCGGTCAAACTTCTGGTGCCGCTGTACCTACTGTTGATGCTTCTGTTGCTCCTCCTGCTACTACAGAGGTGGAGGAACATTACGAGGATGAGGTTGATCAAAATCAGAACTACGTGCAACCACCAGCACCACCAACACCACCAGGTCGTCCTCATGCATATCATCGTAGCAGTAGGGCTGCACCATCTTCCTAAACTAAAATTGAATATTCCACCATTTGAGGGTAGATATGTTCCTGATATATTTCTTACTTGAGAGTTAGACACTGAACAACATTTTACATGTTTACAATATCCTAAGGAGAGACGTATTCCTGCTGCTGTTTGTGCTTTCACAAGTTTTGCATGTATTTGGTGGTCTGAACATTGTAGATTATATCCTATTCTAGCTACTTGGGCTGCTTTGAAAAATGTTATGCGTACTCGCTAGGTTCGACCATATTATCAACGTGAATTGCGTCAAAAATTGTTGCACCTCTCAATGAGCTTACAAAGAAGGAAGTGCCTTTTGTTTGCGGTACCACACAAGAAGAAGCCTTCACGGATTGAAAGATAAGTTGACACATGCTCCTTTACTCCAACTTCCTAATTTTAATAAGACTTTTGAGCTTGAATGTGATGCTAGTGGAATTGGATTAGGAGGTGTGTTATTACAAGATGGCAAACCTGTTGCATACTTTTATGAAAAATTGAGTGGGCCTAGTCTGAATTATTCTACTTATGATAAAGAATTATATGCTCTTATTCAAACTTTAGAGACATGGCAACATTATTTACGGCCCAAAGAATTTGTTATACATTCTGATCATGAATCTTTGAAACATATTAAAAGTCAAGCTAACGTGAATCATAGACATGCTAAATGGGTTGAATTCATCAAGACTTCCCCTTATGTCATTAAACACAAGAAGGGTAAAGAAAATGTTATTGCTGATGCATTGTCTCGTCGCTATACTATGCTTTCACAACTTGACTTCAAAATATTTGGTTTGGAGACCATCAAAGATCAATATGTGCATGATGCTGATTTTAAAGATGTAATGCAGAATTGTAAAGAAGGAAGAATGCAGAACAAGTTTGTTGTTAATGATGGATTTGTGTTCCGTGCTAACAAGCTATGCATTCCAGCTAGCTCCATTCGTCTTTTGTTGTTGCAGGAGGCGCATGGAGGAGGATTAATGGGACACTTTGGCATGAAGAAGTAAGAGGATGTACTTGCTACACATTTCTTTTGGCCAAAGATGAGATGGGATGTTGACCATTTTGTTGCTCGCTGCACTACATGTCAAAAAGCTAAGTCACGACTCAATCCTCATGGTTTATATATGCCTTTGCCTATACCTAGTGTTCCTTGGGAGGATATATCTATGGACTTTGCTTTAGGTTTAACTCGAACAAAGAAGGGGAGGTATAGCATATTTGTTGTCGTGGATAGATTCTCGAAAATGGCATACTTTATACCATGTCATAAAAGCGATGATGTTGTTAATGTTTCAGATTGTCATACTAAATTTCTTAGCCACTTTTGGAGATGTCTATAGGCTAAGTTGGGGACTAAACTGTTTTTTAGTACTACTTGTCACCCCCAAACTGATGGACAAACTGAAGTAGTTAATAGAACATTGTCTACTATGCTTAGGGCAGTTTTGAAGAATAATAAGAAAATATGGGAAGAATGCTTGCCTCATATTGAATTTTCTTATAATCGTTCATTGAATTCTACTACTAAGATGTGCCCTTTTGAAATTGTGTATGGTTTCCTACCTCGTGCACCTATTGATTTGTTGCCTCTTCCATCTTCGGAGAAGGTTAATTTTGATGCTAAACAACATGTTGAATTGACTTTAAAAATGCATGAGTTAACTAAGGAAAACATTGAGCGTATGAATGCTAAATATAAACTTGCTGGAGATAAGGGTAGAAAACATGTTGTGTTTGCACCTAGAGATCTTGTTTGGTTACATTTGCATAAGGATAGATTTCCTAATTTGCGCAAATCAAAGCTAATGCCACGTGTTGATGGTCCTTTTAAGGTGTTAGAGAAAATAAATGATAATGCATATAAACTTGAGCTTCCTGCAGATTTTGGGGTTAGTCCCACTTTTAACATTGCAGATTTGAAGCCTTATTTGGGTGAGGAAGATGAGCTTCCGTCGAGGACGACTTCATTTGAAGAAGGGGAGGATGATGAGGACATCAATACCATTGTTACACCCACAACCCCTACTGCTACATATACTGGACCAATTACTAGAGCTCGCGCATGTCAATTAAATTATCAGGTACTTTCATTTCTAGGTAATGATTCTAATGTTCGTGAGATTATGATGCTGCCTAAATTGATACATTTGTTTTGCTTACAAATGAAGGGCCTGGCATGGATAAGAGGGATGAAAACTGGAGCAAGACCAAGCATGGAGATAATGGCATGTGCAAGGGGAACAAGAACGGAGTTGCACGTGATGATTTCAGGACTTTGAAGCCACCATAAGGAGTGCATGAAGCCTTGGATGAAATATACAAGATGTCATTTCATAAATTTCGTCCAGAGCCTATTCTAGGTGCTGCGTCACCTTATTATTGGGCCAGGCCCATGTAATTTCGAAATACTTAAGTATAGGTTGTTTTTAGAGTCCGTATGTGTGGGGAAACAAGAGTTAGGGTTGGTTTCGGACCCATCCTCCAAGGGCCACGAAATTCCCCCCTCTTCCTCCATATATACAGCCTTTAGGGCATCGTTTAGACTTTGGGTTTTGTTTACATTAAAATTTCACCATAGCTGCAACTTCGCGTACTTCATTTGTGTTCAATGACCAGACCAAGACGTCATAGAACCCCACTTTGATCAATAAAGCTTTCATCTTATATTGCAATATCCAGATTGTAATCTCAGTTTCTTGCTTGTTCTTCATTTGTTTGTAGGAAATAGACCGTCGTGGTCAGGTTGATCATGCTCCGGTGTGGTAAATAACCTCTCGGAGTTGGTTTAGCGATTGCTAAGGCGCGACGTCCTCTCATGTTCGTAGTAGGGTCATCAAAGTCTACTCCACCGAAATGATAATCACCTTCTCATCGTAAGATGGGACACCTTTGCCTCTATCACAAGAGGAATATGTATAAGTCATGAAGAAAGCAATATCAATATAACTTAATGATCATTATGTTAAGCTAACAGATGGGTCTTGTCCATCACATCATTCTCTAATGATGTGATCCCATTCCTTAAATGACAACACATGTCTATGATCAGGAAACTCAACCATCTTTGATTAACGAGCTAGTCAAGTAGAGGTATACTAGGGACACTCTGTTTTGTCTATGTATTCACACATGTACTAAGTTTCTGGTTAATACAATTCTAGCATGAATAATAAACATTTATCATGATATAAGGAAATACAAATAACAACTTTATTATTAACTGTAGGGCATATTTCCTTCAGTCTCCCACTTGCAGTAGAGTCAATAATCTGGTACATAGTAATGATTCTAACACCCATGGAGTCTTGGTGTTGATCATGTTTTGCTCGTGGAAGAGGCTTAATCAACGGGTCTGCAACATTCAGATCTGTATGTATCTTGCAAATCTCTATGTCTCCTTCCTTGACTTGATCGCGGATGGAATTGAAGCGTCTCTTGATGTGTTTGGTTCTCTTGTGAAATCTGGATTCCTTCGCTAAGGCAATTGCTCCAGTATTGTCACAAAAGATTTTCATTGGACCCGATGCACTAGGTATTACACCTAGATCGGATATGAACTCCTTCATCCAGACTCCTTCATTTGCTGCTTCCGAAGCAGCTATGTACTCCGCTTCAACGTAGATCCTGCCACGACACTCTGCTTGGAACTGCATCAACTTATAGCTCCACCATTCAATATAAATATGTATCTGGTTTGTGACTTTGTGTCATGCGGATCAGTGTCAAAGCTTGCATGGACTTAACCATTTACGACAAGCTCTTTGTCACCTCCATAAACGAGAAACATATCTGTAGTCCTTTTCAGGTATTTCAGGATGTTCTTGACCACTGTCCAGTGATCCACTCCTGGATTACTTTGGCACCTCCCTACTAAACTTATAGCAAGGCACATATCAGGTCTGGTACACATCATTGCATACATGATAGAACCTATGGCTGAGGCATAGGGAATGACTTTCATTTTCTATCTATCTTCTGTAGTTGTCGGGCATTGAGTCTGACTCAACTTCACACCTTGTAACACCGGCAAGAACCCTTTCTTTGACTGGTCCATTTTGAACTTCTTCAAAACTTTATCAAGGTATGTGCTTTGTGAAAGTACAATTAAGCGTCTTGATCTATATCTATAGATCTTGATGCCCAATATATAAGCAGCTTCACCAAGGTCTTTCATTGAAAAATTCTTATTCAAGTATCCTTTTATGCTATCCAGAAATTCTGTATTATTTCCAAGAAACAATATATCATCCACATATAATATTAGAAATGCTACAGAGCTCCCACTCACTTCTTGTAAATATAGGCTTCTCCAAAAGTTTGTATAAAACCATATGCTTTGATCACACTATCAAAGCGTATATTCCAACTCCGAGATGCTTCCACCATTCCATAAATGGACCGCTGGAGCTTGCACACTTTGTTAGCACCTTTAGGATCGACAAAACCTTCTGGTTGCATCATATACAACTCTTGTTTAAGAAATCCATTAAGGAATGCAGTTTTGACATCCATTTGCCAAAGTTCATAATCATAAAATGCGGCAATTGCTAACATGATTTAGATAGACTTAAGCATCGCTATGGGTGAGAAAGTGTCATCGTAGTCAACTCCTTGAACTTATCGAAAACCTTTCGCAACAAGTTGAGCTTTGTAGACAGTAACATTATCGTCAGCGTCAGTCTTCTTCTTGAAGATCCATTTATTCTCTATGGCTTGCCGATCATCTGGCAAGTCAACCAAAGTCCACACTTTGTTCTCATACATGGATACGATCTCAGATTTCATGGACTCAAGCCATTCCGCGGAATCTGGGCTCATCATCGCTTCCTCATAGTTTGTAGGTTCATCATGTTCTAGTGACATGACTTCCAGAACAGGATTACCGTCCCACTCTGGTGCAGAGCGGACTCTAGTTGACCTACGAGGTTCGGTAGTAACTTGATCTAAAGTTTCATGATCATCATCATTAGCTTCCTCACTAATTGGTGTAGGAATCACTGGAACTGATTTCTGTGATGAACTACTTTCCAATTCGGGAGAAGGTACAATTACCTCATCAAGTTCTACTTGCCTCCCACTCACTTCTTTTGAGAGAAACTCCTTCTTTAGAAAGGATCCATTCTTAGCAATGAATATCTTGCCTTCGGATCTTTGATAGAAGGTGTACCCAACAGTTTCCTTTGGGTACCCTATGAAGATGCATTTCTATGATTTGAGTTCGAGCTTATCAGGTTGAAGCTTTTTCACATAAGCATCGCAGCCCCAATCTTTAAGAAACTATAGCTTAGGTTTCTTGCCAAACCACAGTTCATATGGTGTTGTCTCAACGGATTTAGATGGTGCCCTATTTAACGTGAATGCAACTGTCTCTAAAGCATAACCCCAAAACGATAGTGGTAAATCGATAAGAGACATCATAGATTGCACCATATCTGTCTGTGCAACAAACCCTGGGTCTGTTGACCAACCCATAGGCACAAGATCAAGATTGAAGTACTAGCTTAAGTCTGAGATTGAAGAACCAACATGCAGCTCAGAAGTACCAGGATTGAGCCTAAGAAGCAAGATATCAACAAGAGAAGGGCCTCCCATGCCGGGCAGGCGAGCCCGGCAAGGGGCGAGGCCACCACCAGAAGCGAGCAACCGAAGCTCCCTGGCAGAGACTACCGGGGTCCGCGGGGGCAGAACCGCCCCGCCAACCACTCTAGCACGAGTCACGTCGTCAATCAGTGCGGTGTCAAGCCACAAGATGATTAAGTGGCACCTATTCGCCACATGGCAGCCATTTCCTACAGAGAAGCCTACAAATGACGCCCGTCATGCGACGTGTCAAGAGAGCAGATGCGGAGCTGGCAAGATAGCCCGACGGGCCTTCCTGGGCGCCTAGTGATGTGACACTAAGCGGTGCATTTAATGCACCATGTCAGCCCGTAGAAGTTATGTATGATAACACGTTTTGCTATCATATCAGTGGATAATGACCACTTTGCCACTATGGTGACCCCTTAATCTATAAAAGGAAGCCCATGGCACTCGTAGGAGGGGTTAGAAGGTTGGAAAGTTGACAACCCCAAGCCACCACATACACGTAGTCGCCGTAGGCAAACCCTGCCGGGCAAGTGTACTACGCTCCATCACATCCATTCCTCCATCAATCCACTAAAGTAGGAGTAGGGTCTTACGCCTCACGGCGGCCCAAACCTAGGTAAATCACTTGTGTGCTCTCTGCCGCGTGGGTGTACGCTGGTCTGCTCTTTGTCCAACGCGCCGTCCCCCTGCTGAACCAACAAGGGGCCACCTGGTCCCATAGGTGGCCGCGGAAATCCCGCGACATCTTTGGCGCGCCAGGTAGGGGGAGCGCTTGCGCGAACCTGAAAGTGTATGCCATGCGTCATCTTCATCGACATTTTCATCCTCGATGGCGCCACCGACCATGGCGCCCAAGAAGTATTCTGGCATCTCAGCTCATCCAGCCACCTCGAAGGCTCCTCCGCCCGCGGCCTCCTATGCCGCGGGGGACACGAGGGCTCACGAGGATATTGATGCCGCTGGGGGCATGGTTGGAGCGGGTGGCACCGTTACCGCCTCACCAACGGCCGACACGGGGGCCAGAGCTACCAGAGGAGGATGGCATCAGTAGCATCCCGACGGTCAAGATCCGCAAGATGCGGGCGAGGGGGTCGCACCGTCCGCGCCCCCTCCTCTCGCGGACGAACACAACCGTAGTAACGGTGCTCGGTCCGGGGCGAGCCATCACCCTCCGGCCGCCCCCATCACGGGAGAAGTTGTGGCGCATGCGCCTCCTCCCGGACGAGCCAACCAGGCTGTTGTGCTCAACGGAGCCGCTGATCTTAGAGCACCACCGCCGCATGACCCCGCTGCCCTGGTGGTCGTCCCACAGCAGCGTGGGCGGGGCGCCGCCTCCTCCGCCGCCGTTGGCACCATTCGGAGCCAGGCGACGGTGCGGTCGACGTCATTGACATCCATGCCAAGCATGGCCACAGAGGCCATGGTGCGAGCTCGGCTATACTGAGGTTCCCGCTAGTAGCCGAGCAGATGGATGAGTGGTGTGCCACCATCCAAATCCTTCTCGGTTTCGCTAAAGCTGGGGGCTCACGATGAGCCCGCCCACTACAACCTCCCCAAGCAACAACTACCACCCGACCCACTAGCCGTATGAAGGGCGCCGTCCTCACGGTTTAGTCCCCGCCACGGCAGCCGGCGAGGACGCAGCAGAATCAAGACCCCGACGACGTCTCAATGGCCTCTTCTGACCCTCGAGCATGTCCAGGCCAACATCGAACCCCGGAAGACAGGCAACAGGGGGACGCGCGCACCGTCGTTGAACGGCGCCGCAACGATCTCCGCCAGACCGATGGGTGCGACGGCCTCAACATCGACGAGCCCGCGCTCGGTGTTGCCGGGTTCCTATCCTTCGAGGTTGGCTTCCCTGCCTTTACTCGAGAGCTGCGGCAAGTCCGTTCGCCATCCGTTCACACGTTCAAGCTAGAGATACCTGAGAAGTACGACGGGAGGCTTAACCCGGCAGAGTTCCCGAGCATCTACACCATCGTTGTTCAGGCTGCCGGGGGAAGAGATGAGAAGGTGTTCGCCAACTACTTCCCTTTGGCCCTCAAGTCCAATGTGAGGTCTTGGCTGATGCTGTTAGTAGCAATCTTGGTTAGTTGAGTGCATGCAGTATTAGCTAGCTAGTTAGGTGTGCTGGCCGAGTCATGTGGCTGAGATGGCGTGGGGATTGCATGGCTGAGTTAGTTAGCAAGCTAGCTGGGTTTGTTAGCTGCATGCATGTGATTATGGCCGAGTCCTCAGTCGTTGAGGCTATGATAGGCTGCGTAAGTGGTGGACGTGGGCATAATTATAGCTAGTGGTTAGTTTGGTTAGTGGCCGGGCATGGCGGCTGGCTTGTGTGCGTGAGGCTTGCCTCCGCTGTATAAGTACTATTACTTGAGTTAATGAGAAAAGTGAGCCGAGAGGGCTGAAGAAAAATGTAGCCATCGTGTGTACACCAAGGGGCAGGGCCTCTACGCAAAGCTCTTGTGCTCTTCCTTGGTGTGTGTGTGTGTGTGTAGAGTTTCTCCATGGTGTGTGTTCATGCGAGATGAGAGGAAGAAGAAGAGCAGCGCTGCGCGGAGGCGGAAACAACAGATGCACCTGCCGGAGAACTCCATTTCTTCAAGGGCAGACCTATGCCACGAGTTCATCAGTGCCTTCACCGGTGGCAACCAAGAGCCCAGCAGGCCCAGGGACCTACAGCTTCTCTAGCAGAAGGAAGGAGAAAACCTCCGTAAGTATTTGTATAGATTCAATAAAGTTCATAGAAATATTACAAATATCCATCCGGCAGTTGTTATAGCATCTTTCCAGTCCAATGTGCGCAACCGCTGCACTCGTTCCAAAATGAACGCGTGGTTGCCCAAGACTGTGAAAGAACTATATACACCAGTGGATAAATGTGCCTAGATGGAAGAAGGAAGGAAGTTGCCCAGAGAGGAAGATTGCATTAATGTTGATTCAGAGGATGAGGATGAATCAACCAGTCAGAGGAAGGGCAAGAAGCGCAGTAAGAAGCCAAGAGACAAGGCAGTGATGACTGTGGAAGGTTCGGGCATGCCTAGTACTGGCAAGAAGGCCAAGGCTGAGGCCCCCGGCAAGGAAGGTGCCGGGAGGCCATGAACTTCATGAGTGTGATCAGGTTGAGCTGCTTGTCAAGAGACAGAGAGCAGAGTATGATAAGCGTGATAAGGAGAAAGGTCAGAATGCTGTTGGCGGTAAGGGCCCAGGCGGTGAAGCTAATCGCCTCGGCAAGCCCTTTCGGAACCAAGGAAAGGCTGCCAGGGGCCAAGAAAAGGAAACCTGTGATGATGCCAGTGATGGAGGGGATGAAGAGGAAACTAGTGAGCAGGAACTTCAGAAGGCCACTGACGCCCTATGCATTGATGGATGTGCATCTTTGCACACCTCTCATCACCAACTCAAGCGATGGGCATGAGTGGTCAATGCTGTGGAACCAGCTCCAGAGGCCCGGAAGCCGCTCAAGTGGTCTCGCATGCCCATCATCTTTGATGAGGAGGATCACCCTTGCCGCACCATGGCAGTGGGGTGTTTGCCGTTGTTGGTCTCGCCAACAATTCGCAACCGCAAGGTCACAAAGATGTTAGTGGATGGCGGGGACGGGTTGAATCTGATTGTCCCCGCAGTTATCAGCAAGCTTCATATAGGAGAAGATCACGTTGCCAGTGACGTTTGGGGGGAGCTGAACTTTCGGACTAAGAAGATTGTGTTTGATGTGGTTGATCTCCCCCCTGCCGTACAATGGGATTCTTGGACGACCAGCCCTGGCCAAGTTCATGGCAGCATCCCACTATGCTTACAACACCCTGAAAATGCCTCGGCCATTGGGAGTCCTCACTATCCCGTCAGATGAGAAGGATGCGATTATCTGTGTGGACAAGATGTATTAGGATGCAATCGAAGCAGGGGCTGCGGTGGTAGCAGTTCCCGCCAAGGAAAGCAAAGGAAAGAAGAGGGATTGTAGGACCTCCGGTAAGGAGTCTGGGAAGCATGCCCCTCCGAGTGCACGACACCCATTGACGACGTGCCGGAGTGTTCCAACAGCAAGAGATCCATGGTTGCTGCACCCCAAGTGAAGAAGGTCCCGGTAGGGCTGGCTGGCGTTGATGGTACTTTCACTATCATTGCCACCCTCGATGACAAATAGGAAAGCGCGCTCGTTGCCTTCCTGTGGGAGAATATCGATGTGTTGGCTTGGCAACCATCTGATATCCCCCGTGTTTCTAGGGAGGTAATTGAGCACCACCTTGTTGTCTGCCCACATGCCCGACCCGTCAAGTAGAAAGTACGGAAGCAGTCTTTGGAGAGGCATCAGTTCATTGCCGAAGAGATCAAGAAGTTGGAAGCAACTGGTTTGGTCAGAGGAGTACTGCATCCTACATGGTTGGCAAATCCAGTAGTGGTCCGGAAAGCTAATGGTAAGTGGAGGCTTTGCATTGACTTCATAGACCTCAACAAAGCTTGCCCAAAGGACCCATTTCCCTTGCCGCGCATCGACCACATCATGGATTCTACTTCGAGATGTGATTTGCTCTCCTTTTTGGATGCATACTCAGGATATCATCAGATCTTCATGTCTAAGGAAGATGAAGAGAAGACGTCATTCATCACTCCATGTGGTACGTATTGCTTTGTCCGTATGCCGTTCGGATTAAAGAGTGTCGGGTCCACTTTTGCAAGGGCAGTCTAGATTGGTTTTGAGCCACAGTTGCACAGAAATATAGAAGCCTACATGGATGATATTGTGGTCAAAACGAAGGATAAGGCCACCCTTAGCCAGGATTTGGAAGAGACATTTGCTAATATGCAGAAGATCAATCTGAAGCTTAACCAGGAGAAATGAGTGTTGGTGTTCCCTCCGGCAAGCTACTTGGGTTCTTCGTGTCCCATCGAGGGATCAAAGCCAACCCCACCAAGATCAAGGCCATTGAGAAGACCCAAGCGCCAAGGACAGTTAAGGATGTCAGGTGCTTGACGGGATGCGTTGCTGCGCTGAGCAGATTTGTCTCCAAGTCTGCCAAGCGTGCCCTCTCGTTCTTCAAGGTTTTGAAGAAGGCGAGACCTATGAAGTGGGCCCTGAAAATAGATGTGGCTCTGTAAGAGTTGAAAGCCTACCTATCATCTATGCCTACCTTGGTTGCACCCAAACCACAAGAACCATTGTTGCTATACTTGGCGGCAACAAACCAAGTGGTCAGTGCAGCTTTGCTAGCGCAGCGAGAGGTGGATGAGGTAGAAAGCGGCCAGATCATGGCAGAGTCAGAAAAGGATCAGGATAGTAGTGACACGACAACGAGAGCATCCCCAAGGACGTGGCAAGGAAGAAAGTGGTGTAGCGCCCAGTGTACTTTGTCAGCTCCTTATTACAGGGGGCTAGATTGAGGTATTCTGGCATGCAAAAGTTGATCTTTGGTCTCATTATGGTCTCAAGGAAACTGCGCCACTACTTCCAAGCCCATGAGATCACGGTTGTCACTCGTTTCCCGTTGCAAAGGATACTCCGAAACCATGAGGCAACTGGCAGAATAGTGCAATGGGCTTTGGAGTTATCCAGCTTTGGTTTGAAGTTTGAGAGCACTTCAACCATTCAGAGCAGGGCATTGGCAGAGTTTATTGCAGAATTGACGCCAACCCCTGATGAGGAAAGGACAGAGACAGCTCTCCCCGTCAAGGAATCCCCCCAAGAATGGATTATGTATTTTGATGGTGGTTTTTCCCTACAAGGCGCAGGGGCTGGTATGCTTCTTCTTGCCCCCTCCTGGGAGAACTTGAAGTATGTCGTCCAGATGCACTTTGCCCGGGAAGAAGCCACCAATAATACATCAGAGTATGAAGGGCTCCTTGCTGGGCTCAGGATTGCAATAGAATTGGGAATTAATAAGATGATCATTCGAGGAGATTCACAGCTCGTGGTGAGACAAGTCAACAAGGATTACCAAAGCCCATTGATGGAAGCATACGTTGAGGAAGTAAGGAGATGGGAGAAGCACTTTGATGGGTTGCAAACGAGCACGTACCCCGTGCGGAAAACAACATAGCTGATCACTTGTCAAAGTGTGCTACGCAGAAGCTTCCTATGGAACCATGAACTTTTGTTCTCCATCTCTCTCAACCCTCCGAATCACCAACCACAATGGCCCGGAAAGGAGAAAGATGGACTACGGTAAGCCTCTTCCGGCAGAGCCATCCGCTCCCAGCAGAGACCCTACCGGAAACAACTCCACACAGCCTGCCAGACCACCCCCTCCAGCCGGGCCTATGGACCCCGCGAACGAGGCTGGTGCTCCCACGGTCGTGGAGGTGCTGCTCGTCCTTGTTGCCGAGCCTCATGCTCCAACTTGGGCAAGGCACATTGTTCACTTCCTCCAAACCGGAGAACTCCCTGGCAATCATCCTGAAGCTGAAAGAGTAGCCCAGAGGGCCAGTATGTATCAGTTTGTCGATGACACTCTATATAGAAGGAGGCCCAACGGTGTGGAATTGAAGTGTGTTTGCCGGGGGCATGGAAAGGAACTATTGCCTGAGATTTACAGAAGAATGTGCGGTTCACACATTGTATCAAGGGCATTAGTTGGGAAAGCATTCTGACAAGGATTCTATTGGCCCACAGTCCTCCAAGATGCAGTTGAGCTCGTCACAAAATGTGAAGCCTGTCAGTTCCATTCCAAGAGAACACACCTGCCCGCCCAAGCCCTTCAGACAATCCCTTTATCATGGCTATTTTCAGTCTGGGGGCTCGATATCCTCAGCCCCTTCCCCTGAGCAATCGAGGGCTTTGAATTCTTGTTCGTTGCCATCGACAAGTTTACAAAGTGGCTGGAAGTGATTGCCGTGAGAAAGGTGTCTGCTCAGTAAGCTATCAAGTTCTTGAAAGAATTGTTGTGTCATTTCGGAGTTCCGGCAAGGATCATCACAGACAATGGCACGTAGTTCACGAGCCACGCCTTCATGCAATATGTTCACACCCTCGGATGCAAAGTCTCATTCGCTTCTGTGGCACACCCCCGGAGCAATGGACAAGCTGAGAGGGCGAACGCTAAAGTGCTCCGTGGACTCAATACAAGAACTTTCGATACGCTGCAGAAGCACGACAGGCGGTGGATCGAGGAGCTGTCGGTAGTTATCTGGTCCCTCAGAACGACACCTAACCGAGCTACCAGGTAGACTCCCTTCTCCCTGGTCTACGGGGCAGAAGCAGTTATCCCGAAGGAACTCATTTATAGGTCCCCTCGATTGCTTGCCTACGATGAAGTAGCGCAAGGTCAGCACCGGCGTGACGACGCTGTGCTACTTGTGTTGCATGCTACCAGCAAGCCCTACGTCACTATCATAGCCGCATGGCTCATGCCCGGTGTTTTGAGGAAGGCGACCTTGTCCTTAGGCGTGTTCAGTCCGCCAAGGGTACAAACAAGTTATCACCGAAGTGGGAAGGCCCTTACCGGGTGGTAGAGTCACCAGACCTAACGCAGTCCGTCTGGAGACTGGAGATGGCACACAGTTGCAAAACTCATGGAATATTGAGCATCTCCGTAAGTACTACCCATAAGGCGCGAGGCTGCCAGGCACCGCCCAGCAGCCACCCTTTTGTACAGGCCTTGCCTCAATTGCATGTAACCCCTTGTACAAAGCCGGGGCGATGACCCCATGCAAGATAAAATAAAGAAGCACTGTGGGGGGCCCCGGTCGAGATCGCATGCATGCACAAGGACATCCAGATCACTGCATAAGCATTCCATGGTCATTTGCATATGCATATAGATAGGACTACATCCTGCATTCATTCTCATCTACATGGAGTTGCAGGTTCCTGCCATGAACTTGACTCCGACAAGGGACGAGAAGATTGCACGACACCGCATTTCCCGGCAATCCAAACAGATAAGTTTACCTCTTGTCCATTAGTGTTCTGTAATCTATAATTTGTGCATAGAGAAACCTCGCCGCTCTGTTGAAACTAGGGTGCTCCCATCCTTAGCTTGAATGTTGCTTCGGCCTGGATGGTCGCAGTGGTCCTTGGTGAAAGGGGATTGAGAGGGGGGTTGGCACCTCGGTTTGTTCCCCGGCAGACATGGTTCTCCGGCAGACGAAAAGGTTGCCGGCAGGATATCCTGCCGGGAAATCTCATTTAACTACAGTAAAGAGGAACTCCACCTCTACATGGACGTATACATGCACGAGTTCTCGGCAAGGTCTATTTCTTTCATTGACATGCGAATACAAGTACATGCATTACAGAACACAGAGATCTACTCGAGAGATTATATTATTTCAATTAAAATTTGGTGATTGCCTACAAGTTTAAGATTGAAAAAAGATAAGTGGCACGTTATGCCTTTGCCCCTGTCCATCTCCTGCAGGGAGAGGTCGAAGGGGCCGGAGGCGCGCACAGCTAGGATGCGGCGCCTCCCCAGGATCAGTGCGGCACCACTCCCCGGCATGGAGGAAGAAATCGAAGCGCGGGCATGGATGGTGACGCTACCGGAGGACCAGATGGGTGGCACGGAGTCACCGGCAAACACGACTTGTCGGAACGGTCGTCCTCGTTCTTGGCGCATCGTGGGTTGCCGGTGCCGTCTGCATCACTACCACCCGAATACCTCGGCGTGGTCGCCACGCCGAGCACCATGCTCTACAGAGAGCATGGTCATCTGTAGGATCGAAAGTATGTCTAGAGGGGGGGGTGATTAGACTACTTGACAAAATAAAAACCTAACCTTTTCCCAATTTTAGTTCTTGGCAGATTTTAGCTATTTTAGGACAAGTCAAGCAATCATCACACAATTCAAGCAAGCATGCAAAGAGTATATTGGCCGCGGAAAGTAAAGCATGCAACTTGCAAGAATGTAAAGGGAAGGGTTTGGAGAATTCAAACGCAATTGGAGACACGGATGTTTTTCCCGTGGTTCGGATAGGTGGTGCTATCCTACATCCACGTTGATGGAGACTTCAACCCACGAAGGGTAACGGTTGCGCGAGTCCACATAGGGCTCCACCCAAGGGTAACGGTTGCGTGAGTCCACACAGGCTCCACCCACGAAGGGTCCATGAAGAAGCAACCACCCACAAAGGGTCCACGAAGAAGCAACCTTGTCTATCCCACCATGGCCATCGCCCACACAGGACTTGCCTCACTAGCGGTAGATCTTCACGAAGTAGGCGATCTCCTTGCCCTTACAAACTCCTTGGTTCAACTCCACAATCTTGTCGGAGGCTCCCAAGTGACACCTAGCCAATCTAGGAGACACCACTCTCCAAGAAGTAACAAATGGTGTGTAGGTAATGAACTCCTTGCTCTTGTGCTTCAAATGATAGTCTCCCCAACACTCAACTCTCTCTCATAGGATTTGGATTTGGTGGAAAGAAGATTTGAGTGGAAAGCAACTTGGGAAGGCTAGAGATCAAGATTCATATGGTAGGAATGGAATATCTCGGTCTCAACACATGAGTAGGTGGTTCTCTCTCAGAACATATGAGTTGGAATGGTGTATGTGTTCTGATGGCTCTCTCATCTGATGGCTCCACGGTCATACTCATCGTTTAAGCTCAAGTGGGGTTACCACTTTTACATAAAGCATTGTTTTGTTCACATCTTTAGAGTTGCTTTAGCTCAAGTCTTATAGTAAAGCTCCCCCTAGATGTGATATCCCCCCTAAGAGGGATGAACTAACCTTGGGTTTTGTCGATGATGACTTCATGTAGATATTGAAGATGTGGATGCTCAATGTTGATGTAGATCTCTTGGAGCTATCCATTTGAGTGAATTGCACTTTCAATACCTACATGGGTTAGTCCCACAGGGAACAAACAAGGATATCCATAGACATAGAGTGATGCACACAAAGATGATGTCCATGAAAACTTTTAGGTTACCTTGTCCCTTGTCTTACCAACAAGAGGGTTTGTGACTCCTTGAACTAGTGCAAGATGTGGAAGTTGATTGCACTTGTTCTTGCCAAAATGATAAGAGTGAAGTATGTTGGCGGAGTCACCCTCAAGAACTATCTAGTTCTTCTTCTTTTGGATCCACATCATCTTGATGGGAATCCTTGGAGTTGTAGTCGTACTTGATGAAGCGGAACTTGAAGTAGTCTTGGGAATCCACTTGACTAAGGTCTTTGGAGCTTCTTCAAATGCATCAATTTCCTCTTGAAGCTTGTCCTTGCCTTTTTGCTTGTAGTCTTGTGGTGGAAGATCATCTTGAGCTTGTGTCCCCTTGAAAGAAGTATCATACTTCTCTTGTTGAGGAATAAACTTTGTCTTGGGGTATTGATCTTCTTCCCACTCAACTCCATTGGCATTGAACTTTCATTCAAAACCAACACCTTGATTCTTCCGGTGCATTCCTTGCTTGCGCACAATTTCCTCGAATTGCTTACTCCCGGCAAGGCTTTTGAACACTCCTTTCTCTATAATTCTGGCCTTTGACATTGGCTGCCTGCCTGCTGGCCTTTTAATTTTCAGGCCTGGCTTAGTGCCTTGAGCTGGCTCAACTCTCTTGGAAGTGGCCTCTTCCTCTGCCACATAGTCTTCATCTTCGGAATCTGAAGTCCTCTTCTTCCTCTGTCTCGTGGCAGCCTTTGGCAAGTTGCTAGGGGTGCTCCTGCTGCCCTCATCTGAAGAACTTGAGGGACTAGTGCCCTCACTCATCACCACTTGCTGTTCTGACAGATTCTGGCTATCACTTTGATCAGACATGCTGCAAACTCTGACTGCTGACCCTATGAACAGATTATAGATGAGGTAGAAAGGATGAGCATCACAAAATGCAGAGATTTTTGCAAAAGAATGATCCAAAAACTTAGTTTTAGTTTCCCACTGAAGTCATCTCGGATCTACCGATTTTCAAACTCGGTGATACCGAAGCAGTTTTGGAACCTAAACTAGTGAACTCGGTTGGACCGAGTCACAGTTCGGTGGCACCGAGACTGCTAGGGTTTCACAGAGTTCCAAAATCGGTCACACCGATAAGTAATTCTCGGTCAGACCGAGTCTCACTTGTGCAATGGCATAAGCCAAATCGGTGGGACCGAGTTTTTCAACTCGGTGGGTCCGAGATGGTTTCGGCGGAAACCTAAACCTAAAATTTTCGAATCAAAGCTAATCTACGGGCGCATTGACTGGATAGGAGTGTTTCAATCGTGGCAAGAATCATGAAGAACATAATGTGCTAGGAATTGGACGGGGAATAGCACTGTGATCAAGTCCATACCCTAGTTCGGCGGAGACTTGCTACGGTGGCAACGGCGGGGCAGAATTCCCGTTGACGGCGACGGAGACCAGTGACTGGAGGCGGCTGGCGGCGAGAAGACGATCCGGAGACCATGTTGGCAGAGCAGGCTATCGCGCGGGCGAAGGGGTTCGGAGAAATTTCCAAAATTTTGCCCGTGACTATATATAGCCCGACCCTGTCGGTGTGACCGAGTGGAACAACTCGGTGGCACCGAGATTCATAACTGCAAGCAGTTACTGAAACTCGGTGTGACCGAAAGGTTCAAATCGGTTGCACCGAGATCGAAAACCTAGATCAACTTAATGATCTCGGTAGGACCGAAAGTGGAGTATCGGTCAGACCGAGAATCATAAAGAGGTTTTGGAAGTTTAAGTCTATGACGAATCGGGGACTCCAAGCGCTCCTCACACAGAGTGGTTCGAATCTGACTTGATCAAATTTTGTGATGCAGCATGAATAGAGTTTGAGACGAGAAAATCATAGATAGCTAGAGGAGGTTCTTAGGCATTCTTGTCCATCCACTTGGCAAAAAGAAATAAAGCCGAACAATCAAAACAACAAGTGGATGTCCTCGAATGAGTAAAATATGCAACCAGCATGCTCACACAATAAGATGGCAAATGAAATATGTGACAAGGCATGCACAACCAATTCTAGCATCTATCAAGCAATTTGCGATGACTAGGTCATCTATATATGAGTATATTGACTTAGGAGTCAAGTGAGAACACTTGATCATAGGTCATACTCATCGTTTAAGCTCAAGTGGGGTTACCACTTTTACATAAAGCATTGTTTTGTTCACATCTTTAGAGTTGCTTTAGCTCAAGTCTTAGAGTAAAGCTCCCCCTAGATGTGATATCCCCCCTAAGAGGGATGAACTAACCTTGGGTTTTGTCGATGATGACTTCATGTAGATATTGAAGATGTGGATGCTCAATGTTGATGTAGATCTCTTGGAGCTATCCATTTGAGTGAATTGCACTTTCAATACCTACATGGGTTAGTCCCACAAGGAACAAACAAGGATATCCATAGACATAGAGTGATGCACACAAAGATGATGTCCATGAAAACTTTTAGGTTACCTTGTCCCTTGTCTTACCAACAAGAGGGTTTGTGACTCCTTGAACTAGTGCAAGATGTGGAAGTTGATTGCACTTGTTCTTGCCAAAATGATAAGAGTGAAGTATGTTGGCGGAGTCACCCTCAAGAACTATCTAGTTCTTCTTCTTTTGGATCCACATCATCTTGATGGGAATCCTTGGAGTTGTAGTCGTACTTGATGAAGTGGAACTTGAAGTAGTCTTGGGAATCCACTTGACTAAGGTCTTTGGAGCTTCTTCAAATGCATCAATTTCCTCTTGAAGCTTGTCCTTGCCTTTTTGCTTGTAGTCTTGTGGTGGAAGATCATCTTGAGCTTGTGTCCCCTTGAAAGAAGTATCATACTTCTCTTGTTGAGGAATAAACTTTGTCTTGGGGTATTGATCTTCTTCCCACTCAACTCCATTGGCATTGAACTTTCGTTCAAAACCAACACCTTGATTCTTCCGGTGCATTCCTTGCTTGCGCACAATTTCCTCGAATTGCTTACTCCCGGCAAGGCTTTTGAACACTCCTTTCTCTATAATTCCCTTCAATAAGCTATTTTCTTGCTCAAGTGTAACTTGGCTAAGAGAATCATTAGTGGAATCAAGAGAACTACTAGAAGCAACAATATTGGATTTAACATGATCATTGTTACTGCTAGAGGAAGAATCTTTCTTGTTCTTGTTACTAGACTTGACTTGAGGCATGTAAGTGGATAAGAGTAAACGCTTGGCAATGTAAGAAGAGCTTTTCTTGCGGAGATCATCATTGATTGCTTTTAAGAACTCATGCTCTTGCTCAAGATTGAGCTTCTCAAAGTGTAATTTCTCATGAGCTCTTAAAAGTTCTCGATGATCTTCGAAGATAATTTCATGAGCTAACTTAAGAGTGTTTAGTTCTTTAGTTAGAGCCTCAATCTTCTCCTTATCATTGTCATTCGTTTTATCTTGATTAGCATGTTTAATTGACGTTTCATCATAGTATTCATCACCAGAGTTGTCAACAAGCAAATCATCACCTAACAAGTCATCTTCATCACTATTGAAATCAACATACTCGGGGTGTGTTACCTTAGGACCTTTGGCCATGAAGCATCTTCCAATTCCTTCATTTGGTGAGTCAAATATGTCGTAGGAGTTGGTTGACACAAGTGCTAGACCGGCAACACCTTCATCTTGAGTATCTTCGGAGTCGGAGTGATAACTTCTCTCGGAGTGGCTGTCGGAGTCGGAGCCGGATACCCATTCACCAACATGAGCTTGATGTCTTTGTCTTGTGTAGCTCCTTGATGATTTTTCCTTTCCTTTCCGAATCCTTGCTTCTCCGTGAGTATCTTCGTTCATAACGATCATCTCTACTCCTCCTCTCTCTTGGTGGTGATTCTTTGCTTCTTCTTCTTGGAGAATCTTCTCTTCTCTTGTAGGGAGCCGTAAACTCATTGGAATAGTGTCCGGGTCTTCCACAATTGTAGCAGTTTCACTCTCGACTAGAAGATCTTTTGTCATTGTAGGACCTTGACTTGAAGCTTCTATCTTTGCTTCTACTCTTGTAGAACTTGTTGAAGTTCTTCACCATTAAGCTCAATTCTTCATTGAAGTCTTGTTTCTCACTTGATGATGTAGGGGCTTCACATGAGGCTTTATAGGCACCACTTGATTTGTTGTGAAGTTCCTCTTTATCCTTAAGTGACATATCATGAGCAACAATTCTTCCAATCACCTCCGTTGGCTTGAGATCTTTGTAATTGGGCATCATTTGGATCAATGTGCACACGGTATCATATTTTCCATCCAAGGCTCTTAGAATCTTCTTGATGATGAATCTATCGGTCATCTCTTCACTTCCTAAGCCGGCAATCTCATTTGTGATGAGAGCAAGCCTAGAGTACATTTCGGCGACACCTTCACCATCCTTCATCTTGAACTTGTCAAGTTGGCTTTGAAGCACATCCAACTTGGATTCCTTGACGGAGTCGGTACCTTCGTGCATATCAATCAAAGTGTCCCAAATTTCCTTTGCATTCTCAAGACGGCTGATTTTGTTGAATTCTTCAGGGCACAATCCGTTGAAGAGAATATCACAAGCTTGAGCATTGTATTGCAACATCTTCAACTCATCCGCGGTAGCTTCATGGTTTGGTTCTCTCCCATCAAAGAATTCACCTTGCAAACCAACACACACGATAGCCCAAACGGCGGGGTGATGTCAAAGAATATGCATTTTCATTTTATGCTTCCAACTAGCAAAATTAGTACCATCAAAGTAAGGACCTCTACGGTGATAATTTCCCTCGCTAGACGCCATACTCTCCTAGGTTGTGAAACCAAGGCTATGACCACCAAAAGCTATGGAGATCAAGTAAATGGAGACCAAAGCTCTGATACCACTTGTAGGATCGAAAGTATGTCTAGAGGGGGGGTGATTAGACTACTTGACAAAATAAAAACTTAACCTTTTCCCAATTTTAGTTCTTGGCAGATTTTAGCTATTTTAAGACAAGTCAAGCAATCATCACACAATTCAAGCAAGCATGCAAAGAGTATATTGGCAGCGGAAAGTAAAGCATGCAACTTGCAAGAATGTAAAGGGAAGGGTTTGGAGAATTCAAACGCAATTGGAGACACGGATGTTTTTCCTGTGGTTCGGATAGGTGGTGCTATCCTACATCCACGTTGATGGAGACTTCAACCCACGAAGGGTAACGGTTGCGCGAGTCCACACAGGGCTCCACCCAAGGGTAACGGTTGCGCGAGTCCACACAGGCTCCACCCACGAAGGGTCCATGAAGAAGCAACCACCCACAAAGGGTCCACGAAGAAGCAACCTTGTCTATCCCACCATGGCCATCGCCCACACAGGACTTGCCTCACTAGCGGTAGATCTTCACGAAGTAGGCGATCTCCTTGCCCTTACAAACTCCTTGGTTCAACTCCACAATCTTGTCGGAGGCTCCCAAGTGACACCTAGCCAATCTAGGAGACACCACTCTCCAAGAAGTAACAAATGGTGTGTAGGTAATGAACTCCTTGCTCTTGTGCTTCAAATGATAGTCTCCCCAACACTCAACTCTCTCTCATAGGATTTGGATTTGGTGGAAAGAAGATTTGAGTGGAAAGCAACTTGGGAAGGCTAGAGATCAAGATTCATATGGTAGGAATGGAATATCTTGGTCTCAACACATGAGTAGGTGGTTCTCTCTCAGAACATATGAGTTGGAATGGTGTATGTGTTCTGATGGCTCTCTCATCGAATGAAGAAGGAGGTGGAGGGGTATATATAGCCTCCACACAAAATCCAACCGTTACACAGTTTTCCAATCTCGGTGGGACCGAATCAATAAGCTCGGTCGGACCGAAAATGTAAACCTAGTGACCGTTAGAGATTTTCGGTGGGACTGACTTGCAACTCGGTAGGACCGATATGGTTAGGGTTTGGGCATAACGTAATCTCGGTGAGACCGATTACACAAACTCGGTGAGACCGAATTTGGTAATTAGCTAACCAGAGAGTTGGTCAAGCAAACTCGGTGGGACCGATTTGCTCTTTCGGTGAGACCGAGTGGAACTCGGTGAGACCGAAAAGTTACAAAGGGGAAACACTGAGTTTACATTGCAATCTCGGTGGGACCGATTCGCTCTTTCGGTGAGACCGAAAAGTTACGAAAGGGAAACAGAGAGTTTGCAACCCCATCTCGGTGAGACCGAGATCCCTATCGGTAGGACCGAATTGCTAGGGTTTGGCAGTGGCTAATGACAAGTGAAACTTGGTGGCGCCGGATAGGAAGAATCGGTAGGACCGAGTTTGGCTTAGGGTTTAGGTCATATGTGGATATGGGAAAGTAGTTGAGGGTTTTGGAGCATATCACTAAGCACATGAAGCAAGAGGCTCATTAAGCAACACCTCATCCCTCCTTGATAGTATTGGCTTTTCCTAAAGACTCAATGTGATCTTGGATCACTAAAATATAAAATGAAGAGTCTTGAGCTTTTGAGCTTGAGCCAATCCTTTGTCCTTAGCATTTTGAGGGTTCCACTTTCACATCCATGCCATGCCAATCATTGAGCTTTCCTGAAATAATCATCTTGGAATAGCATTAGCTCAATGAGCTATATGTTGTTATGAATTACCAAAACCACCTAGGGATAGTTGCACTTTCAATCTCCCCCTTTTTGGTAATTGATGACAACATATAGATCAAAGCTTCAACAAATGATAATAAGCATGAAATATATCGTCGCTTTGAGAAGTATGTGATAAGTAAGAGCTCCCCCTAAATTTGTGCATATTTAAAATTTGCTTTGGACTGCAAATGCACAAGGAGTTAGAGTCATGGGTTACTCTTCCATGTCACATACATCTTGGTGGAGCGCTTAAAATGATAAGAATGAAATACATGCACTCATCACCAAGAATAGTGAATGATCACATAAGATAGATAAGATAATAGCATTAAGCAAGCATTAAGTGTAGCTTATGATCAAACACATGATCATCAATGTCTCACAAATAATAACGTAGTATCTCAAGCACTCAAAAGCAAACAAGTTTGAAAAACCACCAAATAAAGCAAGAGAGAAAAGCAACACTCTCTCTCTCGAAGCCTATGATCTATACATCTTCTCCCTCTTTGGCAACAAGTTACCAAAAAGTTCCTAGAAAATGCATAGCACTAGATCGACGCTCAGGCTTGATCTTCAGGTGGTGGTGGAGTCCGGATCACTCCAAGGACGAAGGCTTCGGTAGATGCTGAAGTAGACGCTGGAGTTGGAGCTGAAGTAGATGCTGGAGCTGGTGGAACTGAGGCTGTGGTTGGTGCTGAGGTGGTGGCTCTTGTGTCAGCAACTGGCACGGCAGATGACCTCGGACCTCTTGGCACTCTGGCAAAGGCATGAGTAGTAGTCCTGCCTCTCCTCTCCTGCATGTCCTCCTGGAGCTGCTCCACTGCAGACTGAACTTCCGTTACTTTGACATCCAAGTCATAGAACTTCTGTTCCATGATTCTCTCTAGGCTCTGCTTATTTTGAGTGATGGTGGCCAGACTTTGCTCAATCCTCAGCGTGGATGCAATCAAGTAACCAAGCTGCTCTTGTTTGGTCTTCAAGAAGTACTCAGATGCCTCCTATTGAGTTGGCATCTTGGCAGCTTTCTCCTTCCTCGCCTTCTCCTTCTTTGCGTAAGCTTGTGCAGACGATGGCTCGTTCTCAGTCATCACAACTTCATTGTTCTCAAAATCTGGACGGATGGGCAGGTGTTCTTTGTCCAATAAATATATGCCCGTGCCCATCTTGGAGTTGATGAGCTCCTGAATTTCAGGGGCATATCCGTAGCTCCTCTTCTGGTCTGCTGCAGTCCTCTTGATTGTTTCCACTATGAGGCTCATCACTTTGAACTTCTGAGGCACATCAAATACATGTAGCAAGTTGATCGCATGGCCTCTGATCATCTTGTGATCACTTGACTTGGGCAATAAGGTGTGCCTCAAGATCCAATTGATAGTCGGGAGCCTTGACATAAGGTAATGTACCGAGCCAAACTTGAAGGTATCAAGTGCTTCATTTGGGATCTCCTTGTACATATTTGACATTGAGTTGTGGTCCATCTTCTTCTTGGCATAGCTGTCCATGTCATCATCATGCTCCTCTGGGGCATTAATCAACTTTGCCCATTCCTCAACAGTGGATTGGTACCTCGTACCCTCAGACATCCATGTGATCCTCCCATCTGGATAAAAGTGAGCTGTGGAGTAGAACTGCATGATGAGTTCCTCGTTCCACTTTGTGAGCTTCTGCCCAACAAAGTCAGCTACTCCACAAGCTATGAAGCTGTCTTGCACTCCAGGATAGTGCTCCTCATTGTCCTTGATGTATGTCCAATCAACCCATCGCATATCACAGACAATGGGCTTCTTATCTAGCAGCACTGTCTCATAAAAATCCTACTGCTCCTTGGTGTGAAACCTGTAGTCAACTGCTGTCCTTCTCCTTGAAGCATACGGGTCTGCTTCTCTCCATTTCCTTAGTCCTGAATCTCTCCTGAGCTTCATGTCCTCAGCCACAGGATGAGCATCGTTGTGGTCTGGGATCTTGGGCTTTAGCTTCCTTAGGACATTCTCTTCCTCTTCTTCTGTAGCTTCAGGCACTGGGGCCTTGTTCTTTTCAGCAGCTGGGATGCTTCTTGTGTTCCTTTTTGGCTTTGGCTTTGGAGCTGGCTTGGCCTTGGAAGCAGCTCCCCCTGATTTTATGGCATCTCCCATTAGCTTGGGTGCCTTGGGTGCTGGTGCAGCTACTTCTTCTTCTTCTTCCTCTTCCATGATGGAAGCTTTGCCAAGCACTCTAGCCACAGTCTTCTTCACCCTTTCCTTTCTTTTCTTGCCCTCAGCTGCAAATGGCTCTATGGGCTTCTCAGTTGACATTCTGGCCTTTGACATTGGCTGCCTGCCTGCTGGCCTTTTGATTTTCAGGCCTGGCTTAGTGCCTTGAGCTGGCTCAACTCTCTTGGAAGTGGCCTCTTCCTCTGCCACATAGTCTTCATCTTCGGAATCTGAAGTCCTCTTCTTCCTCTGTCTCGTGGCAGCCTTTGGCAAGTTGCTAGGGGTGCTCCTGCTGCCCTCATCTGAAGAACTTGAGGGACTAGTGCCCTCACTCATCACCACTTGCTGTTCTGACAGATTCTGGCTATCACTTTGATCAGACATGCTGCAAACTCTGACTGCTGACCCTATGAACAGATTATAGATGAGGTAGAAAGGATGAGCATCACAA
This sequence comes from Triticum urartu, assembly GCF_056163025.1. NCBI lineage: Eukaryota > Viridiplantae > Streptophyta > Magnoliopsida > Poales > Poaceae > Triticum > Triticum urartu. The sequence goes on along the minus strand of NC_141878.1, from coordinate 264,353,876 downwards.
AATGCAGAGATTTTTGCAAAAGAATGATCCAAAAACTTAGTTTTAGTTTCCCACTGAAGTCATCTCGGATCTACCGATTTTCAAACTCGGTGATACCGAAGCAGTTTTGGAACCTAAACTAGTGAACTCGGTTGGACCGAGTCACAGTTCGGTGGCACCGAGACTGCTAGGGTTTCACAGAGTTCCAAAATCGGTCACACCGATAAGTAATTCTCGGTCAGACCGAGTCTCACTTGTGCAATGGCATAAGCCAAATCGGTGGGACCGAGTTTTTCAACTCGGTGGGTCCGAGATGGTTTCGGCGGAAACCTAAACCTAAAATTTTCGAATCAAAGCTAATCTACGGGCGCATTGACTGGATAGGAGTGTTTCAATCGTGGCAAGAATCATGAAGAACATAATGTGCTAGGAATTGGACGGGGAATAGCACTGTGATCAAGTCCATACCCTAGTTCGGCGGAGACTTGCTACGGTGGCAACGGCGGGGCAGAATTCCCGTTGACGGCGACGGAGACCAGTGACTGGAGGCGGCTGGCGGCGAGAAGACGATCCGGAGACCATGTTGGCAGAGCAGGCTATCGCGCGGGCGAAGGGGTTCGGAGAAATTTCCAAAATTTTGCCCGTGACTATATATAGCCCGACCCTGTCGGTGTGACCGAGTGGAACAACTCGGTGGCACCGAGATTCATAACTGCAAGCAGTTACTGAAACTCGGTGTGACCGAAAGGTTCAAATCGGTTGCACCGAGATCGAAAACCTAGATCAACTTAATGATCTCGGTAGGACCGAAAGTGGAGTATCGGTCAGACCGAGAATCATAAAGAGGTTTTGGAAGTTTAAGTCTATGACGAATCGGGGACTCCAAGCGCTCCTCACACAGAGTGGTTCGAATCTGACTTGATCAAATTTTGTGATGCAGCATGAATAGAGTTTGAGACGAGAAAATCATAGATAGCTAGAGGAGGTTCTTAGGCATTCTTGTCCATCCACTTGGCAAAAAGAAATAAAGCCGAACAATCAAAACAACAAGTGGATGTCCTCGAATGAGTAAAATATGCAACCAGCATGCTCACACAATAAGATGGCAAATGAAATATGTGACAAGGCATGCACAACCAATTCTAGCATCTATCAAGCAATTTGCGATGACTAGGTCATCTATATATGAGTATATTGACTTAGGAGTCAAGTGAGAACACTTGATCATAGGTCATACTCATCGTTTAAGCTCAAGTGGGGTTACCACTTTTACATAAAGCATTGTTTTGTTCACATCTTTAGAGTTGCTTTAGCTCAAGTCTTAGAGTAAAGCTCCCCCTAGATGTGATATCCCCCCTAAGAGGGATGAACTAACCTTGGGTTTTGTCGATGATGACTTCATGTAGATATTGAAGATGTGGATGCTCAATGTTGATGTAGATCTCTTGGAGCTATCCATTTGAGTGAATTGCACTTTCAATACCTACATGGGTTAGTCCCACAAGGAACAAACAAGGATATCCATAGACATAGAGTGATGCACACAAAGATGATGTCCATGAAAACTTTTAGGTTACCTTGTCCTTTGTCTTACCAACAAGAGGGTTTGTGACTCCTTGAACTAGTGCAAGATGTGGAAGTTGATTGCACTTGTTCTTGCCAAAATGATAAGAGTGAAGTATGTTGGCGGAGTCACCCTCAAGAACTATCTAGTTCTTCTTCTTTTGGATCCACATCATCTTGATGGGAATCCTTGGAGTTGTAGTCGTACTTGATGAAGTGGAACTTGAAGTAGTCTTGGGAATCCACTTGACTAAGGTCTTTGGAGCTTCTTCAAATGCATCAATTTCCTCTTGAAGCTTGTCCTTGCCTTTTTGCTTGTAGTCTTGTGGTGGAAGATCATCTTGAGCTTGTGTCCCCTTGAAAGAAGTATCATACTTCTCTTGTTGAGGAATAAACTTTGTCTTGGGGTATTGATCTTCTTCCCACTCAACTCCATTGGCATTGAACTTTCGTTCAAAACCAACACCTTGATTCTTCCGGTGCATTCCTTGCTTGCGCACAATTTCCTCGAATTGCTTACTCCCGGCAAGGCTTTTGAACACTCCTTTCTCTATAATTCCCTTCAATAAGCTATTTTCTTGCTCAAGTGTAACTTGGCTAAGAGAATCATTAGTGGAATCAAGAGAACTACTAGAAGCAACAATATTGGATTTAACATGATCATTGTTACTGCTAGAGGAAGAATCTTTCTTGTTCTTGTTACTAGACTTGACTTGAGGCATGTAAGTGGATAAGAGTAAACGCTTGGCAATGTAAGAAGAGCTTTTCTTGCGGAGATCATCATTGATTGCTTTTAAGAACTCATGCTCTTGCTCAAGATTGAGCTTCTCAAAGTGTAATTTCTCATGAGCTCTTAAAAGTTCTCGATGATCTTCGAAGATAATTTCATGAGCTAACTTAAGAGTGTTTAGTTCTTTAGTTAGAGCCTCAATCTTCTCCTTATCATTGTCATTCGTTTTATCTTGATTAGCATGTTTAATTGACGTTTCATCATAGTATTCATCACCAGAGTTGTCAACAAGCAAATCATCACCTAACAAGTCATCTTCATCACTATTGAAATCAACATACTCGGGGTGTGTTACCTTAGGACCTTTGGCCATGAAGCATCTTCCAATTCCTTCATTTGGTGAGTCAAATATGTCGTAGGAGTTGGTTGACACAAGTGCTAGACCGGCAACACCTTCATCTTGAGTATCTTCGGAGTCGGAGTGATAACTTCTCTCGGAGTGGCTGTCGGAGTCGGAGCCGGATACCCATTCACCAACATGAGCTTGATGTCTTTGTCTTGTGTAGCTCCTTGATGATTTTTCCTTTCCTTTCCGAATCCTTGCTTCTCCGTGAGTATCTTCGTTCATAACGATCATCTCTACTCCTCCTCTCTCTTGGTGGTGATTCTTTGCTTCTTCTTCTTGGAGAATCTTCTCTTCTCTTGTAGGGAGCCGTACACTCATTGGAATAGTGTCCGGGTCTTCCACAATTGTAGCAGTTTCACTCTCGACTAGAAGATCTTTTGTCATTGTAGGACCTTGACTTGAAGCTTCTATCTTTGCTTCTACTCTTGTAGAACTTGTTGAAGTTCTTCACCATTAAGCTCAATTCTTCATTGAAGTCTTGTTTCTCACTTGATGATGTAGGGGCTTCACATGAGGCTTTATAGGCACCACTTGATTTGTTGTGAAGTTCCTCTTTATCCTTAAGTGACATATCATGAGCAACAATTCTTCCAATCACCTCCGTTGGCTTGAGATCTTTGTAATTGGGCATCATTTGGATCAATGTGCACACGGTATCATATTTTCCATCCAAGGCTCTTAGAATCTTCTTGATGATGAATCTATCGGTCATCTCTTCACTTCCTAAGCCGGCAATCTCATTTGTGATGAGAGCAAGCCTAGAGTACATTTCGGCGACACCTTCACCATCCTTCATCTTGAACTTGTCAAGTTGGCTTTGAAGCACATCCAACTTGGATTCCTTGACGGAGTCGGTACCTTCGTGCATATCAATCAAAGTGTCCCAAATTTCCTTTGCATTCTCAAGACGGCTGATTTTGTTGAATTCTTCAGGGCACAATCCGTTGAAGAGAATATCACAAGCTTGAGCATTGTATTGCAACATCTTCAACTCATCCACGGTAGCTTCATGGTTTGGTTCTCTCCCATCAAAGAAGTCACCTTGCAAACCAACACACACGATAGCCCAAACGGCGGGGTTATGTCAAAGAATATGCATTTTCATTTTATGCTTCCAACTAGCAAAATTAGTACCATCAAAGTAAGGACCTCTACGGTGATAATTTCCCTCGCTAGACGCCATACTCTCCTAGGTTGTGAAACCAAGGCTATGACCACCAAAAGCTATGGAGATCAAGTAAATGGAGACCAAAGCTCTGATACCACTTGTAGGATCGAAAGTATGTCTAGAGGGGGGGTGATTAGACTACTTGACAAAATAAAAACTTAACCTTTTCCCAATTTTAGTTCTTGGCAGATTTTAGCTATTTTAAGACAAGTCAAGCAATCATCACACAATTCAAGCAAGCATGCAAAGAGTATATTGGCAGCGGAAAGTAAAGCATGCAACTTGCAAGAATGTAAAGGGAAGGGTTTGGAGAATTCAAACGCAATTGGAGACACGGATGTTTTTCCCGTGGTTCGGATAGGTGGTGCTATCCTACATCCACGTTGATGGAGACTTCAACCCACGAAGGGTAACGGTTGCGCGAGTCCACACAGGGCTCCACCCAAGGGTAACGGTTGCGCGAGTCCACACAGGGCTCCACCCACGAAGGGTCCATGAAGAAGCAACCACCCACAAAGGGTCCACGAAGAAGCAACCTTGTCTATCCCACCATGGCCATCGCCCACACAGGACTTGCCTCACTAGCGGTAGATCTTCACGAAGTAGGCGATCTCCTTGCCCTTACAAACTCCTTGGTTCAACTCCACAATCTTGTCGGAGGCTCCCAAGTGACACCTAGCCAATCTAGGAGACACCACTCTCCAAGAAGTAACAAATGGTGTGTAGGTAATGAACTCCTTGCTCTTGTGCTTCAAATGATAGTATCCCCAACACTCAACTCTCTCTCATAGGATTTGGATTTGGTGGAAAGAAGATTTGAGTGGAAAGCAACTTGGGAAGGCTAGAGATCAAGATTCATATGGTAGGAATGGAATATCTTGGTCTCAACACATGAGTAGGTGGTTCTCTCTCAGAACATATGAGTTGGAATGGTGTATGTGTTCTGATGGCTCTCTCATCGAATGAAGAAGGAGGTGGAGGGGTATATATAGCCTCCACACAAAATCCAACCGTTACACAGTTTTCCAATCTCGGTGGGACCGAATCAATAAGCTCGGTCGGACCGAAAATGTAAACCTAGTGACCGTTAGAGATTTTCGGTGGGACTGACTTGCAACTCGGTAGGACCGATATGGTTAGGGTTTGGGCATAACGTAATCTCGGTGAGACCGATTACACAAACTCGGTGAGACCGAATTTGGTAATTAGCTAACCAGAGAGTTGGTCAGGCAAACTCGGTGGGACCGATTTGCTCTTTCGGTGAGACCGAGTGGAACTCGGTGAGACCGAAAAGTTACAAAGGGGAAACACTGAGTTTACATTGCAATCTCGGTGGGACCGATTCGCTCTTTCGGTGAGACCGAAAAGTTACGAAAGGGAAACAGAGAGTTTGCAACCCCATCTCGGTGAGACCGAGATCCCTATCGGTAGGACCGAATTGCTAGGGTTTGGCAGTGGCTAATGACAAGTGAAACTTGGTGGCGCCGGATAGGAAGAATCGGTAGGACCGAGTTTGGCTTAGGGTTTAGGTCATATGTGGATATGGGAAAGTAGTTGAGGGTTTTGGAGCATATCACTAAGCACATGAAGCAAGAGGCTCATTAAGCAACACCTCATCCCTCCTTGATAGTATTGGCTTTTCCTAAAGACTCAATGTGATCTTGGATCACTAAAATATAAAATGAAGAGTCTTGAGCTTTTGAGCTTGAGCCAATCCTTTGTCCTTAGCATTTTGAGGGTTCCACTTTCACATCCATGCCATGCCAATCATTGAGCTTTCCTGAAATAATCATCTTGGAATAGCATTAGCTCAATGAGCTATATGTTGTTATGAATTACCAAAACCACCTAGGGATAGTTGCACTTTCATCATCCCTAGGAGACCTGACGTTAGAAGTCACTGCACATCTCGAAGATGTGTGAGAAAGCAAGGAGCCTTCGTGGCCGACGAAGAAAACCACATCTAGGAGGAGCCAGATTCGCCCCCGTTGGCGGCGAATCTCTTCTACGGCTCCTCCCCGACACCGCGAAGGGAAGAAGAATGGGGATCAGTCGACTACGACACGTCGTGCCGACCTCGAGCCGCGACATGGTGTTGATTGCATCCCCTCGCACTAAAGTCAAGGGCACGGGTGACCTAGCGGGAAGCGCGCCGGGGTTGCCACTCCTGGCGTCAGTGCCACGCCGCCCGAACCCCAGGCTTCCTTCTCAAGCATGACTAGCAGAAACAGAAGATGAGGAGAGGAGGACCACGGAAATGGATGACTACGCCCTCCTCCACTCCTCTGTTTTATAGGCCGGGCGGGGAGGGGCACCGGCTCCATCCACGGGTGGTCATCGCCCTCCTCCGCCAATTTAAGATACGCGGGCCCTCCCCAAGGTACTCTTCCATGACATGTGCCTCTGTTACCTACACCGCGCGATGCATGCTGCATACGTGGCTAAGGATAAGGGCGCGCCGCGGGAAGAGTCAATTGGCAGTTTCTACCATGTGCTTTAAAGTCATTCATGGGACATTACTGGAGCAACCCCACCACAATTGGCTTTATGCTGCACGCGGGAAAACCGGAAACTGGCCCAATCGAGGCTGATGAAGCAGCAATGGAAAACTTAAGGGTTCAACCCCTTCAGCAACTTTGCCTATGCACTTATTAGGCCCTACCCCGACGACACTCAACAACGCATTTAGGGCAAGCCCGGGGGTTTCTGTCGGTGCAACAAACCCTGGGTCTGTTGACCAACGGTGCACAGGCACAAGATCAAGATTGAAGCACCAGCTTAAGTCTGAGATTCAAGAACCAAGAGATTTGAAGAACCAACATGCAGCTTAGAAGGACCAAGATTGAGCCTAAGGAGCAAGATATCGGCAAGCGAAGGGCCTCCCTTGCCGGGCAGGCAATCCCGGCAAGGGGCGAGGTCACCACCAAAAAGAGCAACCGAGGCTCCCGGGTAGAGACTGCCGGGGTCCGCGGGGGCAGAACCGTCCCGCCAACCACTCAAGCACGGCTCACGTCATCAATCAGTGCGGTGTCAAGCCGCAAGATGATTAAGTGGCAGCCATTCACCACATGACAGCCATTTCCTACAGAGAAGCCTACAGATGACACCCGTCCTGCGGCGTGTCAAGAGAGCAGAGGCGGAGCTAGAAAGATAGCCCAGCAGGCCTTGACGGGCGCCCAGTGATGTGACAATAAGCGGTGCATTTAATGCACCCTGTCAGCCCACAAAGGTAGGTATGATAGCATTGTTTGCTATCATATCAGTGGATAATGACCACTTTGCCACTGTGGAGACCCCTTAATCTACAAAAGGAGGCCCATGGCACTCGTTGGAGGGGTTAGAAGGTTGGAAAGTTGACAACCCCAAGCCACCACATACACGTAGTCATCGCAGGAAAACCCTGCTGGGCAAGTGTTCGACGCTCCACCACATCCATTCCTCCATCAATCTAGTAAAGCAGGAGTAGGGTATTACGCCTCGCGGCGGCCCGAACCTGGGTAAATCGCTTGTGTGCTCTATGTCACGCGGCCGCACGCCGGTCTGCTCTTTGTGCAACGCGCTGTCCCCCTGCCGAACCAACTGCTCATCAGGAAAGCTATCATCAGTAGGTAGTGGGTCATGAGGCAAAATTTTGAGCCTAGATAAATTATCAGCTATAGGGTTCTCAGCTCCTTTTCTATCAATGATATTTAAATCAAATTCTTGTAACAAGAGAACCCATCGAATAAGTCTAGGTTTAGCATTTTTCTTTTCCATTAGATATTTAATAGCAGCATGGTTTGTGTGAACAGTTACTTTGGAATCAACAATATAAGGTGTAAATTTGTCACAAGCAAACACCACTGCTAAGAATTCCTTTTCAGTAGTAGCATAATTTCTTTGAGAACACTCTAGAGTTTTACTAGCATAATGAATAACATTGAGTTTCTTATCAACTCTTTGTCCTAGAACAACACCAACAACATAATCACTAGCATCACACAAAATTTCAAAAGGCAAGTTCCAATTAGGTGGTTGAACAATAGGTGCAGAAATTAAGGCTTTCTTGAGTGTTTCAAGGACTTCTAAACAATCATCATAAAAAAAGGAATATCCTTTTTCAAAAGATCCGTAAGAGGCCTAGAAATTTTAGAGAAGTCTTTAATAAATCTCTTATAGAAACCATCATGACCTAAGAAACTAAGAATACCACATATATCTTTAGGACATGACATTTTCTCAATTGCATCAACCTTAGCTTTGTCCACTTCAATACCTCTTTCAGAAATTTTATGACCCAAGACAATGCCTTATTAACCATAAAGTGGCACTTCTCCCAATTCAAGACAAGATTTGTTTGTTCACATCTCTGCAAAACTTGATCAAGATTTCTTAAACAATCATCAAAAGACTTCCCATAAACAGAGAAGCCATCCATGAAAACCTCAACAATCTTTTCACAAAAGTCAGAGAATATAGCAGTCATACATCTTTGAAAGGTAGTAGGTGCATTACATAAACCGGAAGGCATACGTCTATAAGCATAAGTTCCAAAGGGACAAGTAAAAGTGAACTTTTCTTGATCAGGTTGAGAAACAGGTATTTGTGAAAAACCAGAATATCCATCAAGGAAGCAAAAGTGTGTGTGCTTAGATAATCTTTCAAACATTTGATCAATAAAAGGCAGAGGGTAATGATCTTTTCTAGTTGCTTTGTTTAATTTTCTAAATTCAATTACCATTCTATAACCTGTAACAATTATTTGTGGAATAAGTTCATTTTTATCATTAGGAACAATAGTTATACCTCCTTTCTTAGGGACACAATAAACATGACTTACCCATCTACTATCAGCTATAGGATAAATTATACCTGCTTCCAAAAGTTTTAGTATCTCTGTTCTTACCACTTCTTTCATCTTCGGATTTAACCGACGTTGGTGATCAACAATGGGTTTAGCATCAGGTTCCATATTAATTTTGTGCTGACATAGAGTGGGACTAATGCCCTTTAAATCATCAAGAGTATATCCAATAGCATCTTGGTGCTTCCTTATAAATTTCAATAATCTTTCTTCTTCATGTTCTGAAAGGTTAGCACTAATAATAGGATACATCTTCTTTTCATCAATATAATCATATTTCAAAGTGTCTGGAAATTGTTTTAATTCAAACACAGGATCACCTTTAGGTGGAGGAGGACCTCCTAGAGTTTCAATAGGCAAATTGTGTTTAAGCAGAGGACGTTGTTCAAAGAAAATCTTGTCTATTTCATTTCTTTCATGCATATGTAAATCATTTTCATGGTCTAGCAAATATTGTTCTAAAGGATCAGTAGGTGGTACAACAATAGAAGAAAGACCAATTAATTCATCCTTACTAGGAAATTCTTTTTCATGAAGCTTTCTACTAAACTTGGAAAAAAGAAACTCATGAGACTCATCACTAAAACTAACACCGACAGTTTGTTTCTCACAAGATATCTTAGCATTAACGATGCTCAAGAAAGGTCTACCAAAGATAATGGGACAAAACTCATCCTGTGGGAACCAAGAACAAGAAAATTAGTAGAGTATTTTATTTTCCCACACAAGACTTCAACATCTCTAACAATCCCAATTGGTGAAATAGTGTCTCTATTAGCAAGTTTAATAGTAACTTCTATGTCTTCTATCTCTGTGGGTGCTATGTCATTCATAATTTCTTGATATAAGGTGTAAGGAATAACACTCTCACTAGCACCTATGTCACATAAACCATGATAACGGTGATCTCCTATTTTAACTGAGACAACGGGCATGCCAACAACAAGTCTATGTTTATCCTTTTTATCAGGTTTGGCAATTCTAGCAGCTTCTTCACAAAAGTAAATAACATGCCCATCCATATCTTCTTCCAAGAGATCTTTAACCATAGCAATACTAGGTTCTACTTTGATTTGTTCATTAGGTTTAGGTGTTCTAATATAGCTTTTGTTAACCACAGTTGAAAATTTAGCATGTTCCTTTATCCTAACAGGGAAAGGCGGTTTCTCAATATAAGCAGAAGGAACAATTGGATCAACAATATAAAGTATAGTTTCTTCTTTAACTAGTAGATGTTCTTTAATTTCTTCTTTAACAGGCGGGTGATATTTAAACCACTTCTCCTTAGGTAGATCAACATGGGTAGCAAATGATTCACAAAAGGAGGTTACTATCTCAGAGTCAAGTCCATATTTAGTGCTAAACTTTTGGAAAGCATCGGCATCCATAAAAGATTTAACACAATCATACTTAAGTTTAATACCTGACTCTTTACCTTCGTCGAGTTCCCAATCTTCAGAGTTGCATTTTATTCTTTCCAAAAGATCCCACCAGAATTCAATAGTCTTCTTCATAAAAGAGCCAGCACAAGAAGTATCAAGCATGGTTTGATCATTACGAGAAAGCCGAGCATAAAAGTTGTGGATAATATTTCTCTTGAGAGCTCATGATTGGGGCATGAATATAACATTGACTTAAGCCTCCCCCAAGCTAGAGCGATACTTTCTCCTTCACGAGGCCAAAAATTATATATATAATTCCGATCACGATGAACTAGATGCATAGGATAATTTTTTTTGGTGGAACTCCAATTTCAAACGATTCCCATTCCAAGGTCCAATATCATCGCATAGCCTATACCATACCAATGCTTTTCCCTTCAAAGATAAAGGTAAAACCTTTTTCATCACTTCATTTCCGGGTAAACCTGCAAGCTTGAACAATCCACAAATTTGTTCTACATATATCAAGTGCATATCAGGATGTTCGGTTCCATCTCCTACATAACGATTAGCTAGTAGTTATTCTATCATACCCAAAGGAATTCATATTCAATATTTTAAGTAGGTGCAGTAGGTTGAGGGGTAGCTAATTGTGGTTCCGTTCGAGGTGAAGATACCCCGAACAAACCCCTCCAAGGATTGTTTTCCATGGTAACAAGTGACAATAAATTTTAGCACACTATATAAATGTTTCCTTACAAAATTCCACTTACCAAAGGCGCTTCACTCCCCGGCAACGGCGCCAGAAAATAGCCTTCATGACCCACAAGTATAGGGGATCAATTGTTGCTCTTTTTGATAAGTAAGAGTGTCCAACCCAACAAGGAGCAGAAGGAAATGACAAGTGGTTTTCAGCAAGGTAATGTCTGCAAGTGCTGAAATTGTAAGTAGCAGAGTAGTTTGATAGCAAGGTAATTTGTAACGAGCAAGTAAGATAGTAGTAACAAAAGTGTAGAAAGGTTGCCCAATCCTTTTGAGGCAAAGGACAGGCCAAAACAGTCTCTTATTATAAGCAAAGCGTTCCTGAGGGTACACGTGATTTTCATCTAGTCACTTTCATCATGTTGGCTTAATTCGTGTTCGCTACTTTGATAATTTGATATGTGGGTGGACCGGTGCTTAGGTGATTTTCTTACTTGAAAAAACCTCCTACTTATGATTAAGCCCCCCGCAAGCATCCGCAACTATGAGAAAAGTATTAAGAATAAATTCTAACCATAGCATTAAACTTTTGGATCCAATCGGTCCCTTACGGAATAGCGCATAAACTGGGGTTTAAGATTCTGTCACTCTCGCAACCCATCATCTAATTGCTACTCCATAATGCATTCCCTTAGGCCCAAATATGGTGAAGTGTCATGTAGTCGACGTTCACATGACACCACTAAGGGAATCACAACATACATACTATCAAAATATTGAACACATATCAAGTTCACATGATTACTTGCAACATGATTTCTCCCGTGACCTCAAGAACAAAAGTAACTACCCACAAATGATAATCATGCTCTAGATCAGAGGGGTATTAAATAGCATGTTGGATTTGAAAATATAATCTTCCACCAAATAAACCATATAGTAATCAACTACAAGATGTAATCAACACTACTAGTCACCCACAAGCACCAATCTATAGTTCCGGTAACAAGATTGAACACAAGAGATGAACTAGGATTTGAGATGAGATGGTGCTGGTGAAGAGGTTGATGGATATTTCCCTCCCCAAGATGGGAGAGTTGTTGGTGATGATGATGACGATGATTTCCCCCTCCGGGAGGGAAGTTCCCCCGACGGAATCGCTCCGCCGAAGGGCAAAAGTGCTCCTGCCGAAGTTCCGCCTCAAGACGGCGGGGCTCCTTCCCGAAAGTCCTATCCTTATTTTTTTCTAGGTCAAAATGACTTATATACCAGAGGATGTGCACCGGAAGTGGGCCTGGGTGAGTACAACCCACCAGCGCACGCCTGGGCTCCCTGGCGTGCCCAGGTGAGTTGTGCCCACCTGGTGGGCCCCCTCTGGTAGTTATTTTCTCCAATATTCCTCAAATAATCCATAAAAAATCTCCATGAAGTTCCAGCTTGTTTGGAGTTGTGCAGAATAGGTGGCCTCATGTAGCTTTTCCAGGTCTAGATATCTAGCTGCCGCAATTCTCCTTCTTTGTGTATACCTTGCATATTATGAGAGAAAAGGCATTAGAATTACTCCAAAAAGCATTATTATGGATATAAACATTATAAATAACAGTAAGAAAACATGACGCAAAATGGACGTATCAGTGGTCAGTCAACCTTGGTAGCGCAGCGAGAGGTGGATGAGGCGGAGAGTGAGCAGGAACCGGCAGAGTCACAGAAGGATCAGGACAGCAATGGGCACGACAATGAGAGCAACCGCAAGGACGCAGCAAGGAAGAAAGTGGTGCATCGCCTAGTGTACTTCGTCAGCTCCCTGTTATAGGGGGCTAGATCAAGGTACTCTGGCATGTAGATGTTGATCTTTTGTCTCATCATGGCCTCAAGGAAACTGCGCCACTACTTCCAAGCCCATGAGATCACGGTTGTCACTCGTTTCCCACTGCAAGGATACTCCAAAACCCTGAGGCTACTAGCAGAATAGTGGAGTGAGCTTTGTAGTTATCCAGTTTTGGTTTGAAGTTTGAGAGTACATCAACTATTCTGAGTAGGGAATTGGCAGACTTTATTGCAGAATGGATGCCAACCGCTGATGAGGAAGTGATAGAGGCAGTTATTCCCGGCAAGGAATCGCCCCAAGAATGGATTATGTATTTTGATGGTGCTTTTTTCCCTACAAGGTGGAGGAGCTGACGTGCTTCTTGTCGCCCCCTCCAGGGAGCACTTGAAGTACGTCGTCCAAATGCATTTTTCCCGGGAAGAACCAACCAATAATACAACTGAGTATGAAGGGCTCCTTGCCGGGCCCACGATTGCAGCCGAATTTGGAATTAAGAAGCTGGTCATTCGAGGAGATTCACAACTTGTGGTGAGACAAGTTAACAAGGATTACCAAAGTCCATTGATGGAGGCATACGTCAAGGATGTGAGGAGATTGGAGGAGTGCTTTGACGGATTGCAAACAGAGCACGTACCCCATGCGGAAAATAGCATAGCTGATCATCTATTAAAGTGTGCTATGCAGAAGCTTCATGTGGAACCAGGGACTTTTGTTCTCCATCTCACTCAGCCATCCGTATCCCCAGCAACAATGTCCCGGAAAAGGAGAAAGTTTGACTCCGGTAAGCCTCTCCCGGTAGAGCCGTCTGCTCCTGGCAGAGACCCTGCTGGACACAACTCCTCATAGCCTGCCGGACCACACCCTCCAGCTCGGCCCATGGACCCCGCGAACGAGGCATGTGTTCCCGCAGTAGAGGAGGTGCCGCTAGTCCTCGTTGTTGAGCCCCAGGCTCCAACTTGGGCAAGGCACATTGTCCACTTCCTCCAAACCAGAGAGCTTCCCGACGACCAAGATGAAGCTGAAAAAGTAGCCCAGAGGGCCAGTATGTATTAGTTTGTTGATGACACTCTGTATAGAAGGTGGCCCAACGGTGTGAAATTGAGGTGCGTCTGCCGGGAAGAAGGAAAGGAACTGTTGGTTGAGATACACAAAGGCATGTGCGGCTCCCACATTGGATCAAGGGCATTAGTTGGGAAAGCATTCTGGCAAGGATTCTATTGGCCCACAACCTTCCAAGATGCGGTCGAGCTAGTCGCCCAATGTGAAGCCTGCCAGTTCCATTCCAAGAAAACCCACCTGCCTGCCCAAGCTCTTCAAACAACCCCTCTATCATGGCCATTTTTCGTCTGGGGGTTCAATATCCTCGGCCCCTTCCCCCGAGCAATCGGGGGATTTGAATTCTTGTTCATTGGTATCGACGTGTTTACAAAGTGACTAGAAGTGACTACCGTGAGAAAGGTGACTGCTCAGTCAGCTTTCAAGTTCTTTAAAGAGTTGGTGTGTCGTTTTGGAGTTCTAACAAGGATCATTACTGACAACGGCTCCCAGTTCACGAGCCGCGCCTTCATGCAATATGTTCATGCCCTCGGATGCAAGATCTCATTTGCCTTTATGGCACACCCCCGGGGCCAATGAACAAGCTGAGAGGGGGAACGCTAAAGTGTTGCGCGAACTCAACACGAGAACCTTTGACACGCTACAGAAGCATGGTAGGCGGTGGATCGAGGAGCTGCCGGTAGTTCTATGGACCCTTAGAACGACACCAAACCGAGCTACTAGGAAGACTCCCTTCTCCCTGGTTTACGGGGCATAAGAAGTTATCCCCACGGAACTCATTTACGGGTCGCCTCGAGTGCTTGCCTACGATGAAGTAGCGCAAGATCAGCACTGTCGTGACGACGCTGTGCTACTCGTGGAGAACTGTCTCTGGGCTGCTATGCATGCTGCATGCTATCAGCAAGTCCTGCATCGCTATCATAGCGGCAGGATTCATGCCTGGTGTTTTGAGGAAGGTGACCTTGTCCTTAGGCATGTTCAGTCCGCCAAGGGTACAACCAAGTTGTCACCGAAGTGGGAAGGCCCTTACCGGGTAGTATGAGTCACCAGACCTGGCATAGTCCGTTTGGAGACCGGAGATGGCATTCAGTTGCAAAACTCATGGAACATTGAACATCTCCGCAAGTTCTACCCTTAAGGCACGGTTGTTGGGCCCTACCCGGAAGCCACCCTTTTGTACAGGCCTTGCCTCAGCTGCATGTAACCCCTTGTACAAAGCCAGGGCGATGATCCTGTGCAAGAGAAAATAAAGAAGCGCTAGGGGGGGGGCGACCAAGATTGCATGCATGCATGAGCATTCCAAGATTACTACATAAGCATTTCATGAGCATTTGCATATGCATATAGATAGGATCGCATCCTGCATTCATTCTCATATGCATGAAATTGCAGGTTCCTGCCATGAACTTGGCCTTGACAAGGAGTTGAGAAGATTGCCCGGCACTGCGTTCCCCGACAAGCCAAACAGATAAGTTCTACCTCATGTCTGTTAGTGTTCTGTAAGCTCTAACTTATGCATGAGAAAATCTCACCACTCTTTGAGACTCAGGTGCTCCCATCCTTGACTTGAACGTTGCTTCGGGCAGGATGGTCACAATGGCCTTTGGTAAGAAGAAGTTGGCGGGGGACTGGCCCCTTTGTCTGTCACCCGGTAGACGTAGCTCTCCGACAGATAAAAAGGGTGCCGACAAGATAGCCTGCTAGGGAAAACTCGTTTATTTACATTAAATAGGCGTCTCACCTCTGCATGGACATACACATGCACGGGTTCCCGGCAAGGTTCATATTTTTCATTAATATGCTGATAACAAGCACAAGCATTACATGACACAAACAACGACACGATAGATTACATTATTTAAACTAAAATTTGGCTAGTGCCTATAGATTTAAGATTGAAAAAAGATAAGTGCCCCGTAATGCCTTTGCCCCTGTCCATCTCCTATAGGATGGTGTCGAAGAGGCCGGCGGCGGACCCAGCTGGGATTCGGCTCCTCCCTTGGATCAAGGTGGTGCCGCTCCCCAGCAGGGAGGAAAAAACCAGAGGGTAGGCATGGATCGTGACGCTGTCGGAGGACCAGATGGGGGACACAGAATCACTAGAAACACGACTTGTCGGAACGGCCGTCTGCGTTCTTGACGCGTCGTGGGTTGCCGCTGTCGTCCGCATCACTACCACCCGAAGACCTTGGCGCGACCACCAGTCGGACACCATGCTCTCTCGGTCTTCCCACAGAGAGCATGGTTATCCCCAGGAGCCCTGGCATTAGAAGTCATTGCACGTCCCGGAGACGTGTATGAGAGCAAGGAGCCCTCCCGCACGGCAATAGAACGGCGCCCAGGAGGATTCGGGGTCACCTTCACCAATGGCGACTTCCTTCCATGACCCCTCCTTGATGTCGCGAAGTGAAGAAGAATGAGGAGCGATCGACTACCACGTGCCATGCCAGCCTCGAGCTTCGACATGGTGTCGTTCGCATCTCCTCCCACTGGAGACAAGGCCATGGGCGGCCCGACGGCGAGCACGCGGGGTTGCCACTCCCGGCGTTGTTGGCGCAGCACCCGAGTCCCCCTTTCAGATCTAGGGAAGGCTTCAAGACGAAGCCCGAGGCACAACCCCATGCTATTTTTATCAGCATAACCCGAAGAAGACAGAAGGGGAAGACTGTGAGGATGAGTGGCTCCGCCCTCCTCCGCCCCTCCCTTTTATAGGTGAGCGGAGGAGGGGAGCCGCTCCCTCAACAGGCGGCCACCATCCTCCTCCTCCAATTCAAGGTGACTGAGCGCTCTCTTCAATGCTCTCCCACGCCACGCGCCTCCATTACCTACCCCGTGCGATGCATGCAGCATACGTGGCTAAGCACTAGTAGAAAACGGGCCGTTTGTCCCGGTTCCAGAGGCCCAGTAGTCCCGGTTCTGGAACCGGGACTAGAGGGTCGGGACTAAAGCCCAACACCTTTAGTGCCGGTTCGATTATGAACCGGGACAGATGGTGCTCCACGTGGCCGCTGCGGGGCACCCAGACAAGAGGGCCTTTAGTCCCGGTTGGTAACACAAACCGGGACCAAAAGGCATCCACGCGTCAGCAGCTCAGGAGCTGGGGTTTTTGTTTTTTTAGGGGGGGGGGTTTAGGGGGTTTTGAAGGGTTAATTTAGGGGTTTCATATATTGTGTTAGCTAGATAATAGAGAGAAGTGAGCTCTCTTATCTCCGTGCTTGGTCGACGCTAGCTACTATACATATAGAGAGAACTCGACATGCTAGCTAGTAAGAAAATGAAGGAACCATTAACTACACAAGATCGTCGTGAACATATACAGAGAGGAGTGATCGACCTCTCTTTCACCGAGAGATTTGTCAAACAACAAGTTTTCGTATATCTATCCGACGTTACATATATACAATATAAGATCTCTTACAATCCCTAACATCTCATGTCTATATCAATTTCCACATGGTATTCTCCTACTTTATTAATGACGTGGTCAAGAAAGAATCCCGCCAATTCCTCTTGAATTGCTCGTATGCGATCTTGTGGTAGGAGTTCATCCCACATCTTCTAGATCTAAATTGAAGAAGGGGGTCAATACATGTATATGAATGAAAGTCAACACAAATGATGGTAATAAATATTTTTGCTTACGCACTTCATATTGTTTTTCAGAGAAGCCCCGCTTATTAGAGGCCGTCGCATTGTAGGTGAACTCGCAAACGTAGTATCCACAAAAATCATTCCTGCATTCCTGCCACAAGCACTTTACAAGAAATAGAGGTCAATCAAATTTATAAGCAAAAGCATTCTAAGTGGTATTGATGAAACTAGCTAGAATCAATGGGAGATGCGCGAAACTAGGCAGTAGTACTTACTTAGGGGTGTACAAATCGCAGCTGGCTTGGCAGTCCCGGAGAAATTACGGTGAACTCTCTCCAAACCCCGCAGACAAAGAAAATAATTACTTGATATCAGGAAATGAACAAAGTTGCTTATATGGTGCGATAATGATCGATTGAAATTACTTCTGGAGCATTTGAGTCATGTCCACATAGTCCTCGGGATCTTTTTGTCTCGAGTCTAAGATGGTCACTACTCCCTGCTCAAGCTTAATCTCTATGAGAATAAAGTGGAAGTTGTGCATGCATGCATAACTCATCAATTACATTACTATAACCTTGAGTAATAAGGGAAACCAAATATGCACAAGACAGTAACACACAATTGAAGTTGTAAGGAAATAGTATTTTATCTTTGCTTTGATTTTTGAGCAACGATTGTAGCAAGTTGTACTCGGTTTCTGTGACATTGTGTTTAACCATCCATTCATGTATGATACTTGCGTTAATGAACCCAATGTCATATATTTGTTCTTTTCTGCATTTGACGATCTTCAATCTGCATAATATAGTGAGGATAATTATATATACACATGCAATGAAAGAGCTGAGCTATATACAGAGACTTAATTATAGAAGCAGTACTTACAGAAAGTAGCAAGTCACGAGTGTTTTGTCGAGGGCCTTTTGATTGTAGAACTGGAATAACTCATCAAATTCAACAGAGAACACACCAGTTCCAACGAGGTCGTGCTCCTCTTTAATTCTCATTGTCAAGACATCCTTCCTAGACTCGCTGCAGGTTTTCATGTACCAATCATGGAATCTTCGCGTCATCGTTGTTAGAGGAGGACTTCCATCTTTGATGAGAGGCTTCTCGTACTGGTACCTAAATGTGTCCACCTCCATTGAATCAAACACTACATCATCGCCCAGGTAATCAGCAGGATTAGTACCAGGCACCATCCCCGGCAGAGTAGCAACGATATCGCTAGACACCTTGAGCGGGGGGCACGATTGGTTCGCCTGTTCGCCGAGGATGCAGTCATTAGGGCATGCATGTATCTTATACACCTCCAACCCTAGAGGGCATACAACCTTCTTTGCTCCATACGTATCGTCGGGCAATTCGTTATCCTTTGGAAGCTTATTCTTTAATATTTTCAGTAGCTTCTCAAATCCTTTGTCAGGTATGCCATGCTCTGCCTTCCACTGCAGCAATTCCAGTGCGGTACCGAGCTTTGTGTTGCCATATTTGCAATTGGGGTATAACCCTTTTTTGTGATCCTCTAACATGCGATCGAACATCAGCTTCTCCTTTTCACTTTCGCACTGTGTCTTTGCATCAACAATGACCCGACGAAGATCGTCATCGGGCACATCGTATGGTTCCTCTTGATCTTCAGTTTTCCCCATTGAAGCATCACCGTCAGGGGGCACATAGTTGTCATCATCCTATTCTTCTTCATTGTCTTCCATCATAACCCCTCTTTCTCCGTGCTTGGTCCAAACATTATTGTGTGGCATGAAACCCTTATAAAGCAGGTCGGTGTGAAGGGTTTTCGAGTCAGAGTAAGACCTCATATTCCCACATATAGGGCATGGACAACACATAAAACCATTCTGCTTGTTTGCCTCAGCCACCGCGAGAAAATTATGCATGCCCTCAATGTACTCGGAGGTGTGTCTGTTACCGTACATCCATTGTTGGTTCATTTGCGTGCATTATATATAATTAAGTGTGTCAAAAACCATTACAGAACATCATGAATAGATAAGTGACCAAATTAATAGAAGTTCATCATCACATTAAAACCAAAGTACATACATAGTTCTCGTTGGACAACATATAGCTCTCTAGAGCATCTAATTAAACCATACATTGAAACTATCTAAAACATTTCGATGCAACAACAAATGCGATCATCATCGCAACTAAGGTAACAATTGATCCAACAGCGTAATGATACTAAGCCTTGGTATGAATGGCATATTTTCTAATCTTCAAGCACATTGCATCCATCTTGATCTTGTGAACATCGACGACATCCGCAACATGCAACTCCAATATCATCTTCTCCTCCTCAATTTTTTTTTCAATTTTTCCTTCAAGTAATTGTTTTCTTCTTCAACTAAATTTAACCTCTCAACAATAGTGTGGGTTGGAATTTCTGGTTCACATACCTCCTAGATAAAAAATTCTATGTCACGTTGGTCAACATAATTGTCATAAACCCTAAATGAACCAAATAGTCATAAAAGATAATATATACCACATCCGAATCATAGACAGGACAAGGGCCTACGGAGGCGGATACCAAAACCTTCGTGCTATATAATAAAAAACAATAATAAGAGTAAGAAAATTACACAAGTATCTATCTAAATCATGCAAGTAAGAACTTTTTTCTTTTAGAAAGAATATAAGATCAAGAAGCCCACCACGGTGCTGCCAGCGACGAGATCAGCGTGGGCGATCGACGGGGGTGAGGACGGGGACGGGACAGGACGGACTGCCAAACCTAGACAAATCTCGAGGAAAATGGAGCTTGGACAAGGAGCTTCGAGAGGAGAAAGCTTAATTGTGGCTCGGGCACTTCATCGAACACCTCATGTGCATAGGAGCTAAGCTAATGAAGAAGCAAAGAAGACCTCAAGAGACCAACCTCTTCAGCAACCCCACCCGTGCACTTATTAGGCCCTACCCCGACGACGCTTGGCAGCATGTTCGGGGCAGGACCAGGGGCTTCTGTTGGTGCAACAAACCCTAGGTCTGTTGCCCAGACTATGCACGGGCACGGGAACAAGATTGAAGCACCAGCCCAAGTCAGAGTTCAAAGTACTAGGAGATTCGAAGAATCAACACGTAGATCACATGGACCAGAATCGAACCAGAGAAGCAAGATACCACCAAGAGAAAGGCCTCCTTTGCCGGGCAGGTGAGCCTGGCAAAGCGCAAGGCCACGCCTAGAAGAAGACAACCAAGGCGTCCCGGTAGGGCCTGCCGGGACTCATGAAGACGAGGCCACCTCACCAACCACTCCGCCATGACCCACGTCGTCATTCAATGCGGTGTCAAGCCACAAAGTGACTAAGTGGCAGCCATTCGCCACATGGCAGCCTCTTTCTATAGGTGACACTCGTCCTGCGACGTGTCAAGTGAGCAGGCGTGGAGCTGGCAAGATGGTCCGGCAAGCCTTGTTGGGCAACCAATGATGTGACGTTGAGCGGTGTATTTAATGCGCCCTGTCAGCCCATAGAGTTAGGTATGATAGCACTGTTTGCTATCTTATCAGTGCATAATGACTACTTTGCCATTGTGGTAAACCCTTGATCTATAAAAGGATGCCCATGGAAACCGTAGACAGGGTTAGAAGGTTGGATAACTCACACTCTCAAATGCGCGTAGCCACTACCGCCCTGAAGCAACCCCTGCCGGGCAAGTGTACTGCGCTCCACCACCACCTTTCCACCATCAATCCATGAAAGCAGGAGTAGGGTTTTACTCCTCGCGGTGGCCCAAACATGGGTAAAATTTCTAGCGTGATCTTTGCCGTGCTGCTCCATGCTCGTCTGCTCTTTGTGCAACGTGACGTCCCCCTGCCGAACCAGCAAGGGTACCTCTGGTCCCATAGGTGGCCATGGTTTCCCGCGACAATGATGTGTAAACTAAGCTAATGGCAGTGCAACAACGTAGAAGCAATGCAAAGCCTCAGTTGCAAGATATGTGCGACCAATATAACCTTCGAAAGTTAGAGCAAGCACCTTGATGGGTGAATAAGATAGGGCATCTGCCTCTGACTCCTCCACTAGGGAGCTACATTGACTTAGGTCTCCATCTAGCTCAGAATCACTATTAGGATCATGTTCTGAGCATGAATCTGTAGGTGGAGAGTGTTTGCATTGCATTGCATCCAGACTTGATTTCAGTCCCTTAATGCCTAGTTTGACAACCATGGCATTGTTCTGCTTTATTATTTTCATGCGTGCAAGCTCATAATCATTATGATGTTGTTCAGTATCTGAGATTCATGAAAAAATAAAAAGTAGTCAGATTATCAATGGAATGCATTGTGGATTCAACTCCAAGAGTGTCTCCCTATAAACCCCTTCATATGCAAAGTTCACCCCCAACTGTGCTGACCAAACCACACACATAAATACAAACCTCTTATGTCTCTATAATAGGCAGACAAACATTTCAAAACTGAAGTAGGACGATTAGAATCATATCAAATTCATATTTGAACAAATAAACTAAGGAATTATGAGTGACATAATGTTTAGCTTCAAGGGTCGAGTGCTGGTAGTGCGACACAAAGCAAGTAGGAAGATTGTATTCCATGTAAAATATCGTAGTCTATGTAAAAGGTGGAAATGACACTTTCTTTCTATACAATGCGGTGTTCGTTGCCCACACATGATGGAAGAGATCACACAAAGAAGTACTATTCACTCATGTCTGCGGTTCCAGTATTTTGAAATAGGGTGGTCCACCCTAAAAGAATATTGACAACAAATATGACAAGGCAAGCATAGATGTAGTGAATCAATCATTACTTGTGATCTTACTAGGACAAGTATGCAGAATTGTAACTGCAGTAAGAGACCGTCAAAAATCTGAATCAAGAAGTTGGTCTAGCACTTACTGTTTGCAACTAATCGACGTGAATAATTGGATATCATATCAAATGAGTAAGAAAGACAAGTAAAATTGTCAACAAACCTGGCCTGCAGTAGTAATATAGGTCAATGTCACTATGACCTGCAATCCAAAATGACTAGTGTTTGTTCCTAGGGCCGGAATTTTGAAACCTTGTGAACTTTACAGGTACTAAAGATTACTGAAATACATATGAACCATTAAGTGTAGGTAGCAATCAGTACACAACAAACCCTAATGACAGTCCTGCCTAATGAGTAATGAATCAATTAGAAAATGGATGATGAGGAGTGGATGCCGAGTGTTGAGGACGTATCTCAGGATAAATCTGCTTGGCTTAGTGGCTGCTGCACGCCTGAGCCCTGAACGGACTAGGGATGTAGGCACGGCGGCACGCTCGGGCAGCGGTGATGCTGTTGGGCGAGTGGCTCCTGACCTCCTGTTAGTCTGACGTCTCCTCCTAGAGTCATGCCGTCCAGGGATGGCAAGTCACCGGCGAGGCAGGTGGATGGGGCCGAGTAGAGATCGAAAGCGCAGCAGAACAAAGGGGAATCAGGGTCTGGGCCGACCCAAAATCCCAGGGTGGGCCGCGGCCCACCATGGGCACCCTGTAGAGATGCACGCCTGAGCGGCGTACATGCATTTTCGAAACTAAATTAGGAACATTTAACTGACCAATTAAACGGCTCTATTTTAATAATATCAGATTTGTATTTGAATAACTAAGCTTGTTTAGCTTGATGGGTGGAGCAGTGCTATTATGACACGAAGCACGTATGCTGATCCTGTAGTGATCATAAAAGGGGGAAATCCTAAGCTTTTTTGAGCAAAAGAGGGTTTCCCCTCCGATTTCTATTAAAGAAACTACCACGGAACCAACATGATCGATTAAACCCTATTATGACTGTGCCATGGCAGATTTAAAGCTGTAAACCGCAGAAATACCATTTAGCATCCATTGTTTGCTTCGAACTAAGAACTAAATTCTAAGAGCTGAAAAGAAAGTACAGTAACCAAGTTATGATCTATTTTCTGGTTGAGATCAAAAAGCTGAGGAGATATGAATTCCACCTCGCATGCGGCGCTGTTGGTGCAACACACCCTGGGTCTGTTGACCAACCGTGCATAGGCACAAGATCAAGGTTGAAGCACCTGCTTAAGTATGAGATTGAAGAGCGAAGAGATTTGAAGAACCAACATGCAGCTCAGAAGGACCAAGATTGAGCCTAAGGAGCAAGATATCGTCAAGAGAAGGGCCTCCCCTACCGGGCAGGCGAGCTCGGCAAGGGGCGAGGCCACCACCAGTAGCAAGCAACCGAGGCTCCCCGGCAGAGCCTGCCGGGGCTCGTGGGGGCAGAACTGCCCCACCAACCGCTCAAGCACGACTCACGTCGTCAATCAGTGCAGTGTCAAACCGCAATATGATTAAGTGGCAGCCATTCGCCGCATGGTAGCCATTTCCTACAAAGAAGCCTACATATGACACCCGTCCTGCGGCATGTCAAGAGAGCAGATACAGAGCTGGCAAGATAGCCTGGCAGGCCTTGCCGGGCGTCCAGTGATGTGACACTAAGCGGTGCATTTAATGCACCCCGTCAGCCCGCAGAGTTAGGTATGGTAGCACTGTTTGCTATCATATCAGTGAATAATGACCACTTTGCCACTGTGGTGACCCCTGAATCTATAAAGGAGGCCCATGGCACTCGTAGGAGGGGTTAGAAGGTTGAAAAGTTGACAACCCCAAGCCACCACATACACGTAGTCGCCGCAGGCAAACCTTGCCGGGCAAGTGTACTACGCACCACCACATACATTCCTCCATCAATCCAGTAAAGCAGGAGTAGGGTCTTACGCCTCACGGTAGCCCGAACCTAGGTAAAATCGCTTGTGTGCTCTCTACCGCGCGGCCGTACACTAGTCTGCTCTTTGTGCAATGCGCCGTCCCCTTGCCGCACCAACAAGGGGCCACCCGGTCCCATCGGTGGCCAGGGAAATCCCACGATATCTTTGGCGCGCCAGGTAGGGGGAGCGTTTGCGCGAACCTGAAAGTGTACATCGCATGTCATCTTCATTGACATTTTCATCCTCGACGGCGCCACCGACCATGGTGCCCAAGAAGAAACCTGGCACCTCAGCCCATCCATCCACCTCGAAGGCTTCTCTGCCCGCGGCCTCCAACGCCGCGGGGGACACGAGGGCTCACAAGGACGTGGACGCCGCTGGGCGCGTGGTTGGAGCGAGTGGCACCGTTACTGCCTCCCCCGCGGCCGACACGGGGGCCAGAGCTACCAGAGGGGAATGGCATCGGCAGCGTCCCGACAGTCAAGCTCTGCAAGATGCGGATGAGGGAGTCGCTCCGTACACGCCCCTCCTCTCGCTAACAAGCACAACCACAGCAACGATGCTCGGTCTGGGGCGAGCCATCACCTTCCGGTCGCCCACATCGCATGAGCGGCCACGGCGCATGCGCCTCCTCCCAAACGAGCCAACCAGGCCGCTGCACTCAACGGAGATCTTCGAGTGCCATCGCTGCATAACCCCGCTGCCCCGGCGGTCGTCCCACAGCAGCGTGTGCGGGGCGCCACCGCCGCCGCCGCTTGCACCATCCAGAGCCAGGCGAAGGTGCAGTCGACGTCATCGACATCCATGCCAAGCATGACCACGGAGGCCATGGTGCGAGCTCGGCTAATACTGAGGTTCTCGCCAGCAGCCGAGCAGATGGATGAGTGGCGAGCCACCATCCAAAGCCTGCTCGGTTTCGCCAAAGCTGGGGGCTCACGATGAGCCTGTCCACTGCAACCTCCCCAAGCAACAACTACTGCCCGAGCCGATAGCCGTACGAAGGGGGCCGTCCCCATGGTTTAGTCCCCGCCACGGCAGCCGGCGAGGACGTAGCACAATCGAGACCCCGATGACGCCTCGATGGCCTCTTCTGACCCTCGAGCACGTCCAGGCTAACGTCGAACCCTGGAAGACAGGCAACGGGGCAACCACGCACCGTTGCCGAACGGCGCCGCAACGATCCTCGCCAGACTGATAGGTGCGACGACCTCAACGTCGACGAGCCTGCGCTCGGTGTTGGCGGGTGCCTACCCTTCAAGGTTGGCTGCCCTGCCTTTCCATGAGAGCTATGACAAGTCTATTGGCCGTTCGTTCGCACGATCAAGCTAGAGATACCTGAGAAGTACGACGGGAGGCTGAACCCGGCAGAGTTCCTAAGCATCTACACCATCGCTGTTCAGGATGCCGGGGGAAGAGATGAGAAGGTGTTCCCTATCTACTTTCCTTTGGCCCTCAAGTCTAGTGTGAGGTCTTGGCTGATGCACCTGCCGGAGAACTCCTTTTCGTCATGGGCAGACCTATGCCATGAGTTCATCGGTGCCTTCACCGGTGGCCACCAAGAGCCCGGCAGGCCTAGCGACCTGCAGCTTCTCTAGCGAAAGGAAGGAGAAACCCTTCGTCAGTATTTATAGAGATCCAGTTAAGTTCATAGAAATATTCCAAATATCCATCCGGCGGCTGTTATAGCAGCTTTCCAGTCCAATGTGCGCGACCGCCACATTCATTCCAAAATGAACGTGCGATTGCCCAAGACTTTGAAAGAACTGTATACACTAGTGGATAAATGTGCCTGGATGGAAGAAGAAAGGAAGTTGCCCGGAGAGGAAGATTGCATTAATGTTGATTCTGGGGATGAGGATGAATCATCCAGTCAGAGGTAGGGCAAGAAGCGCAGTAAGAAGCCAAGAGACAAGGCAGTTATGACTGTAGAAGGTTCGGGCACGCCTAGTACCGGCAAGAAGGCCAATGTTGATTCCCCTGACAAGGAAGCTGCCGCGTGCACTGCCTGCCGGGAGGCCGCTGCCACAGAAAAAGTTGGGAAAGGTGATGGGTCGTACTATAAGATCCATCGGACCAAAGGCCACGACCTTCAGGAGTGTTATTAGGTTGAGCAGCTTGTCAAGAGACAGAGAGTAGAGTATGATAAGCGTGATAAGGAGAAAGGTCAGAATGCTGCTCGCGGTATGGGCCGAGCTGGTGAAGCAAATCACCCCGGCAAGCCCTTTCGGAACCAAGAAAAGCCCGCCAGGGGCCGAGAAACGGAAACCTGTGATGATGCCAGTGATGGAGGGGTGAAGAGGAAACTAGTGAGCAGGAATTTCAGAAGCCATTGATGCCCTATGCATTGATGGAGGTGCATCTTTGCACACCTCTCATCGCCAACTCAAGCGATGGGCATGAGAGGTCAATGCTGTGGAACCAGTGCCAGAGGCCCGGAAGCCGCTCAAGTGGTCCCGCGCGCCCATCATCTTTGATGACGAGGATCACCGTTGCTGCACCATGGCGGTAGGCTGTTCTGCCATTGTTGGTCTCCCCAACAATTTGCAATGTCAAGGTCACAATGATGTTAGTGGGTGGCGGGACCGGGTTGAATCTGATTTCCCCAGCAGTTATCAGCAAGCTTTAGATATGAGAAGAGGAGCTAGAGGCCACTGCCACGTTTCAAGGAGTTAACCCCAGCAGGAGTCATCCTAAGGGGAAGATCACGTTGCCGGCGATGTTTGGGGGGAGCTAAAATTTCGGACTAAGAAGATTGTCTTTGATGTGGTTGATCTCCCCCTGCCGTACAATGGGATTCTTGGACGACCAGCCCTGGCCAAGTTCATGGCAGCATCCCGCTATGCTTACAACACCCTGAAAATGGCTGGGCCATTGGGAGTCCTCACAATCCCGTTAGATGAGAAGGATGCAATTATCTGTGTGGACAAGATGTATCGGGATGCAGTCATAGCAGAGGCTGCAGTGGCGGCGGTTCCCGCCAAGGAAAGCAAAGGAAAGAAGAGGGAAGCAGAGGCTGCAGTGGCGGCGGTTCCCGCCAAGGAAAGCAAAGGAAAGAAGAGGGATTGTAGGACCTCCGGCAAGGAGTCCGGGAAGCGTGCCCCCTCCGTGTGCACGACACCCATTGACGACGTGCTGGAGTGTTCCAACAGCAAGAGATCCAAGGTTGCTGCACCCCAAGTGAAGAAGGTCCCAGTAGGGCTCGCTGGCGTTGAAGGTACTTTCACTATACGCTCCACCTTTGATGACATATAGGAAAGCGCGCTCATTGCCTTCCTACGGGCGAATATCGATGTGTTTGCTTGGCAACCATCTGAGATCCCCGGTGCTCCCAGGGAGGTAATTGAGCACCACCTTGCTGTCTGCCCACATGCCCGACCCGTCAAGAAGGAAGTACAAAAGTAGGCTTTGGAGAGGCAGCAGTTCATTGCCGAAGAGATCAAAAAGTTGGAAGCAGCTGGTTTGGTTAGAGGAGTACTGCATCCTACATGGTTGGCAAATCTAGTAGTGGTCCGGAAAGCTAATGGGAAGTGGAGGCTTTGCATTGACTTCACAGACCTCAACAAAGCTTGCCCGAAGGACCCATTTCCCTTGCCGCGCATCGACCAGATCGTGGATTCTACTTCGGGATGTGATTTGCTCTCCCTTTTGGATGCATACTCAGGATATTATCAGATCTTCATGTCTAAGGAAGATGAAGAGAAGACGTCATTCATCACTCCATGCGGTACATACTGCTTTGTCCGCATGCCGTTCGGATTAAAGAGTGCCGGGTCCAGTTTTGTAAGGGCAGTCCAGATTGGTTTTGAGCCATAGTTGCACATAAATATAGAAGCTTCTATGGATGATATTGTGGTCAAAACCAAGGATAAGGCCACCCTTATCCAGGATTTGGAAGAGATATTTGCTAATCTGCGCAAGATCAATCTGAAGCTTAACCCGAAGAAATGTGTGTTTGGTGTTCCCTCTGGCAAGCTACTTGGGTTCTTCGTGTCCCATCGGGGGATTGAAGCCAACCCCGACAAGATCAAGTCCATTGACCAGATCCAAGCGCTAAGGACAGTTATGGATCTGAGGCGCTTGACGGGATGCGTTGCCATGCTGAGCAGATTCATCTCCAATTCTGTCGAGCGTGCCCTTCCGTTCTTCAAGGTTTTGAAGAAGGCAGGACCTAAGAAGTGGACCACGGAAGCAGATGCGGCTCTACAAGAGTTGAAATCCTACCTATCATCTATGCCTACCTTGGTTGCACCCAAACCCCAAGAACCATTGTTTCTATACTTGGCAACAATCAACTAAGTGGTCAGTGCAGCTTTGGTTGCACAGTGAGTGGTGGATGAGGTAGAAAGCGGCCAGATCATGGGGGAGTCAGAAAAGGATTAGGACAGTAGTGAGCACGACAACAAGAGCAACCCCAAGGACGTGACAAGGAAGAAAGTGGTGCAACGCCCAGTGTACTTTGTCAGCTACGTATTACAGGGGCTAGATCGAGGTACTCTGGCGTGCAAAAGTTGCTCTTTGGTCTCATTCTAGCCTCAAGGAAACTGCACCACTACTTCCAAGTCCATGAGATCATAGTTGTCACTCGTTTCCCGTTGCAAAGGATACTCCGAAACCCTGAGGAAACTGGTAGAATAGTGGAATGGGCTTTGGAGTTATCCAGCT
Source organism: Triticum urartu (assembly GCF_056163025.1). Taxonomy (NCBI): domain Eukaryota; kingdom Viridiplantae; phylum Streptophyta; class Magnoliopsida; order Poales; family Poaceae; genus Triticum; species Triticum urartu. The sequence goes on along the minus strand of NC_141878.1, from coordinate 264,325,222 downwards.
TGTTTGATGTTTGAGAGGACTTCAACCATTCAGAGCAGGGCATTAGCAGAGTTTATTACAGAATGGACGCCAACCCCTGATGAGGAAGGGACAGAGACAGCTCTCCCTGGCAAGGAATCCCCACAAGAATGGATTTTTTTTAATGGTGCTTTCTCACTACAAGGCACAGGGGCTGGTGTTCTTCTTGTTGCCCCCTCCGAGAAGCACTTGAAGTATGTCGTCTAGATGCACTTTGCCTGGGAAGAAGCCACCAACAATACAACAGAGTATGGAGGGCTCCTTGCCGGGCTCAGGATTGCAGCAGAATTGTGAATTAAGAAGTTGATCATTCGAGGAGATTCACAGCTAGTGGTGAGACAATTCAACAAGGATTACCAAAGCCCATTGATGGAAGCATACGTTGAGGAAGTAAGGAGATTGCAGGATCACTTTGACGGGTTGCAAACAGAGCACGTACCCTGTGCGGAAAATAGCATAGCTGATCACCTGTCAAAGTGTGCTGCGCAGAAGTTTCCCGTGGAACCAGGAACTTTTCTTCTCCATATCTCTCAACCCTCCGTGTCACCATCCACAATGGCCCGAAAAAGGAGAAAGATGGACTACGGTAAGCCTCTCCCGGTAGAGCCATCCACTCTCGGTAGAGACCCTGTCGGAAACAACTCCTCACAGCCTGCCGGACCACACCCTCTAGCTAGGCCTATGGACCACGCGAACGAGGCTGGTACTCCGCTGCCTCGGCATTTATGTTGGAGCAATTATTATGACCCTATGTGTCTAGAGTATCACCTAGTAATCTAGCAATGCTTTGCATCCCCAGTGTGATGATTCTAGCCACCATTCTCGAAAGCATCCCGTGATGCCGTTTAGTTAGTATGCATTCTATTCCTGGGTTCTTGGCCCAAAAATTACTCTACTTATCTCGTGTTGATAGTGTTGCTAGTTCCTTTAGGATATTAGTAACCTTGCGACAGTCCTCAAGGTCCGTGGTATTTCCTTCTTCCAAATACCATGAACCATTAAGGCAGAAGTTCTTTGAACCAAAAGATCACAATAAGAGTGCTCTTAATGGGTTCTCCATTCAAGAATTGTGAATCTGCTAGTCCTACCTTTCTGCATGGATTATCCGGAAGAAACCTGTTGAACTTGTTCGACATACTAATCTATGCGTCCACAACCCAGAAAATTATATGTTCCTTGAGTGGTTCCTCTTCAGTTGTATCCCGACCATCCTCTATCAGTTGATAGCCAAGAGTACGTGTGCATTTGTGTTCATCGATGCCTAGTATTTTTGTGGTTTTTCAAGCCGTTCTATTTCAGAATGACTAGGAGAAACAAACTCCAGTACCTCATCCATATCCAGGATTGGGTCAAAGCAGTTGTATTCCGCAGATCAAAATGCAACCCAGCTTTTGGTTCTGTTCTACCCTGAAGTATTACCCACTTTATGTCAGGAGCGTCATGAGATTTGCACCTTCTCTTATGAATTCTTGACGTAGTGATACTTCTTGCCATCATTGTTCATTCCTCGGTTCCCGTGTTATTGTAACCGGAATGCCGGCAAGTGAGTCGTGATGTGTGAAATCAATACTCCTAGCAACTCCGTTGCTTAGTAGTTAATGGACAATATTCTCATTCTTAGCGTGTTGGTTATTGAATCATCATTCTAAGATTGATCGTGCTATCTAGTCCATTTTACTGGTGCACTCTTCGATCAAGAGTTGGGACTGTGTCTATCCTTGCTTAGTTGATCATACCGTCTTGCCCTGAAAAGCAAGATTGTTCTCGAGTTTAGTAACATATCGGTGGTTCGTGATTTTCCGAAGATCTTCTCGGAAGTATTACCTGGTTGTCACCTGACCGGTATGTTGAGTTCGTGATTAAATGGGTTTTCTTATAAATCACCCCTTCTCCAAGAATCTGTGTTGGATATCCCTGAGCTAGTTGGTTGAGCTAAACAACAACTTGGAGAGTTGGAAGATAAAGCTTGTCTGACTTAGTTCATGTTAAGGGATATCTTTTTGTGTGTGTGTGTGATGAAGAAAGATGATATCTCCATCGATTGGTCCTCGTGATCAGTTGTTGGATCTATTGCCTTGTCAAAACCTTGACTTGAGTATGGGCTATCGTCAAGTCAAATCAGAACCAATGATGTTCATAATGTTGTCTTACTCGTGGTTGATCCCTCGAGCATACACCATTACATCTTTTGGTCTGGACAATGCTATCACCGTGTTCACATGATGGTGGAAGTCCAGTGATATGGAAATTCCGATGAGTTGTTGTTAAGTCGATCAGCAGCATTTTGTCTCCTCCGTGATTTGTGTTAAACGTCCAGCTAGTGTTGAAAACTTGTGTAAGAATTTTCTTCATGCCCCGTTCATGTAGAATATGTTTGGATGAAAGTAGTGACCTCCTCTAAGTTCACGTGCAAACGATGCAAGTTGTCGCCGTGAGTTCGAGAAAGGTTGTTTTTGTTTCCTCTGGTACCATCCCAAGTCAGTCATGCATGTGCGAAGTATGCTATGGTTTGACAGGCTCGCTACCTCCATTCCATTTGTATTCCCTATCACACCAAGCCACTGGCTGATTTGTTCAGGGAAAAGAAGTTTCTTCATAAGAGCTAATCATATGACTTATGCAAGGACATCGATATCCTTGATGATGGTTCCCAACTAGGACTCGACAGTGTTTCATTGTAAGACTACTATGTGATCATGCTTGGCTGGGACAACATGTTCACATGTGTTTAGCAGAACTAGCTCATGTTTTGGAGCTTACTACCATAGTCCATTTCCTGAGAATCTCGCAATGTCATCTCGTCGATTTGTGTTGCAAACTTTCATTTTCTTTCCAGACTCGATGAGTCTGGAATATCCTGACACCAACTAGATCTGAATCTCAGGCAGATGTGATGGTTGGGACGTTTTCCCAAGAGCTACAATATTGATCTCTCTGTAACCCAGTAAAGTGGATGTCGTGACCAACACACCCAGCCGGAAGACCTATTATTGTAGTATCTTGATTGAGTAAGTTGGCCACCTCCCCATAAGTATCTCGTAGAATTTATTCCAATAGTAGTTCCTTATGGATTTTTGTGTTTCCGAAGTCCGACCTGCTACTTGATGTTCTATATACCAAACCATTTCAAAGAATGGTTAGGCTAGCACATCAAGGAGAGCATTAGAAGCGGGCGCTAAATGTCTCTCGGTCGATCATCCAGATTTTGATCCCTTGGCCTCGCTAAGGTGAAATCTGAGAAAGTGTTATCTTTCTTTGCATCTGCATCTTCCACCATTATTCATCATGGTAGCATGCTGTGTTGCCAGGATCCTTGACACGGATATTGGTAAAACCTTGATGAATACGGAAATGCTCAAGTTCTTGAGAGCACGCGTAAGCACTAGGATTTATCGTCGGCATTAACTGGGATCCGTTCTCAGTTTCTTCAATTATGCCATAACCTTTCAAACAGTGGAATCTCTTTCTACTGTTGGGTTTCTCCCCACGTACTAGAATCATTCCTAGCGTTTGCATTTTGTTCCCAGCTTGCACCGCCATTGTGTCATCCTACTACGGACTATCCTTCTCAGTAATTATTAACCAGGATCATCCTCAAGTGGTCCTACCACGGGTCCCATCCATTTCTGGTGATAAGCAAAAATCATCCATTGCTTTGTCTTCAACAAGGTAGTCCACATCATCCATTCTAGTCAGGGTATGTCATTCTTTTGAACTTCTTCAAATGATTGCTCGAAATTTTCCCTAGGCTGGTATAGAGAATTTTATTGATCTCTAGATCGAAAGTAATTCTTTTTGCCACTTAAGGGATGATTCTATAGGTCACCCTCCTCCAAGATGTCTCATTTCGGTGTCTTGGAAACTCAACTCCTCGCTACGTTGGCAACCGTTCACCACCCTTTTACATGTGGAATTGTTGCCCACCTAGTGATCCTTTGTCATGTGTTTCACTCCATCCCTCTGGACATATGCTCCGCATCTCAGCTCGAGAGATGTTTCAGCGTCTCGCTCCACGAGTTGATCCTAAGTTGTTCGATCTTCGATAAGATCGATCCTTCTAGACATTTCCCTTTCCTCTCATTTGTCATGTTAGTTGGAGTTCTCAGAGCAGGACATCGAGACAATGATGGTGGTCGAATCAACGTTCTTATCAAGTGCAATTGGATCGAGAAGGTTGTGTTAGTTGCGTTCCCCTTTATCTTACCCTACGCTTGAATCTCGGGACGAGATTATTGTTTAGTGGGGGTGACTTGTCACATCCCTAGCTTCTGGCATTGCACTAGGGTAACTTCATGTGTGCATCATCTTTAAACTTTGAAAGAAACTTGAAATGGGGATTGCCTAAACCCTAGCATTAAAGTAATTCACTAGGTTCAACCAAAATATTTCCAGTAAATCCAAATGGATTTAAAAAATGTTCATCATTCTTGGAAAAAAAACTGGAAACAGTAACCAGAGGTGATGCACATTTTTGCATGACATATTTGGGCTCTGGATTAAATCATACTCTATTTGCATTTGGGCATTTAAATGCTATTAAATATTTTAAATGTGCAAATAATCATAAACTAAAATGTTTACTGTAGGATATATTCCCAATAGTGATCATGAGTAGTTTCATGATTTTTGGAAGTGTCTAAGTATTTTTAATAAATCCTTAAAGACTACAGAATAATAGAAAACAAAATTAAAAATAGAAACACAGAGAGAGCTACCAGGACTTACCTCTGCAGCCCACCTGGCGGCCCAAGTGGCCGGCCCAGCCCACCACCGCCTCCTTCCCTGTCGCCTTCCTCCTTGCGCCAGTAGGCAGAGGGCGTGTGCCCGCGGCGCGCCGGCACGCGCCAGCCACCTCCTCCCTGCCTGGCTGCCCCCTCTTTCCCCTGGATGTCTCTCGCGACGCCACGCTACCCCCATGCCCGTGGGGATCGCTCCCTCTCTTGCTCGTTCTCTCCCGCGCCCGGTCCGCACCATGGCCGAAGCCACCGCAAGCTCACCGTCGTCGTTCGCATAGCCACCCCATTCCCCTCGACCGCTCGTTGTGTCTGCGAGATCCGCCACATCGTCCTCTTCGTCCACGCCGAGCCATGCTTCACCGGGAGCCGTGCATCATCCTCTCCACCGTCGTCTTCAACCTCGGACGTCCGAGATCGCCGGCATCGATTCGCTCCGTCCAAGCCATCCCCGAGCACGAAGAGCTTCTCTATGGGTTCCCTGTGAGCCCCTCTTCCTTCGCCCCTCTCCCCGCCGTCCTTTCCTCCCCCAGTCGTGGTTTCCACCTCGGCCAGAGCTCGCTGCCGCCGTCGCGAAGCTCGCCGTCAGTAGCCACCCCGCCTGGCCAATCCAAGCACGTAGTCATGCTCCAGGCTTTCTCAGGAAGCCGTAGCGCGCCTCAGGCCGTCCGCTCGTGCACCCTAGCCCTCGCGCCCGTGCAAGCCGCAGCTGCGCCGCCGTCGAACTCGACGCCATCGACGTTCCCGGCCACCCTAGCATCGCCCGAGGCCACCAACCGACACGCACCCTTGCTCCGGTTCCAACACGCTCAGCCCCGCTTGCTCCCGTCGCCGGAGTTGGCCGGACGGGGAACGCCGCCGCCTCTGCTTACGTCGGCAAGTAACCGCCGGCCTAATCCAGCCATTAGGCACTAATTGCCAATTAGGTTAGCACCTGAGCCAATGACAGCCGGGCCCCATAGATTTATTTGACCCACTAACGAAATTATTTGGACTTAATTTGATTCCAGTGGACCCACACATCAGCATTGACTTTGCTGACGTGGCCTTTGACCGGTCCCACCTGTCATTGACTCGAGCCAGCACTGTGTCACTGACCAGTAGGCCCCACTGGTCAGGTTTGACCTGGCCAGCCACAGTTGACCTGATGATGTCACTCTTACGTCATGCTGACGCAGTAAAACCTTTTCTGCATTTTAAATAAATCTAAATGATTTATTTATTTTCAGAAAATATCCAAAACTTTGAAAAATCATAGAAAATAATCTATAACTCAGATTGAAAAGATTTATATATGAAAAATGATCAGAAAAATCCAAAGAATCTGAATCTGGCATTTTCATGCATGTTGGAACAACCTAAAGTTGCTGTTTAGGACAATCCAATTAAATGGCATTTAAGAAATCACATATGGAGTTTGAATTTGAACTTAGGGTTCAAACCAACCCCATTTAACCTGTTGCTAGTTGCATTAGCTGAAAACACAACATATTGACATGTCATGATCATGCATCATATTGTGCATTGCATTGATTGTGTTCTTTCTGTGTTTGCCGATGGTTGTCCCCTCTCGATAGACGTTGTACCGACGTTGTGCTCGTTGACACCGATGAAGACCCAATGATATCTTCAGAAGTGCCAGGCAAGCAAAACACCCTTGTTCATTCCGATACAATCCCACTCTCTCGCTCCTGCTCTCTTTTAGTGCATTAGGACAACAACGATTCAACTGTTACATGTTGCGGTAGTTGAACCCCTTTCCTCTGCATGACCTGTCATTGCCACAGTAAATAGATGAAACCCACTAGCATGAGTAGGAGTTGTTTGAGCCCTGATGTGCCTACTCATTCATGCTTATTTGTCATGCCTGCTACTTCTTAGAGTTGAGTCAGGTCTGATTCATCGGGGATGAATTGGAACAGTGATGAACATGTCCTACTGTGTGTGAGCTAAGTGTGTGAACACGATTTGGTAAAGGTAGCGGTGAGAGGCCATGTAGGAGTACATGGTGGGTTGTCTCATTGAAACCGTCCTGAGGAACTGAGTTCTGTGTTTGTAATCCATGAAACAGTTACTACCACGCATTGGGCCCGAAACCAATGGACCCTCTCGGCTTCTTGATCACCCTTGTCCTCTGTCCAGGAGTTGCAACTAGTTTCTGGTATTTATAGGATATGTGTTGGCGGCCGTGCATAGCGCTGAACCTAGGGGTGGGCTATGATGCGGTAGATACACCGTGGCCGGGCATGCCGGGTGCCCATTTGGTGTCTCGGAACCCTGTACACATCGTCCGGGGCCGTATGTGGAAACCTCAGCCGGACTCCCTGCGGATGGAACCTGGATAGGCGATAAACCTGGACTGGAGACTTGAGTGTTTAGGTAGGCTATGGCCGACACCCTCGTTGGGCTTCTGCTTGAAGGTTCCCGAGTACATGTCGGGTAAACGGCGGTAAGTGGTGAGAGCGTGTGTGAAGAAGTACACCCCTACAGGGTTAACATCATCTATTCGAATAGCCGTGTCCGCGGTAATGCACTTCTGGGTTGCCTCTAACAGTTCATAGACAAGTGAAAGTGGATACTCTAAAACTCGCAAGATAAGTGTGAGTGCTATGGATGGCCTTCTCGTAGGGAGACGAGAGCGGATCCATAGTGGTGTATTGAATGGTGAACATGTGGACTCGTGTGCGCCACCTCAAAAGAGTTGCTTGCAGTCGTAGTTCAGGTTAGCCACTGAGTCAAAGCTGGCTTGCTGCAGTTAAACTCCACCACCCCCTTTGTTGATACCAGTGCATATGTAGTTAGTTCTGATGTAAGTCTTGCTGGGTACATTTGTACTCACGTTTGCCTATTCTATGTTTTTGCAGAGAGACGTCAGTCTCGCTAGTAGTTCCGTGTGGACTTCGACGTTTAGCTTGATACCTCAGCTACGATCTTGTGCCCTCGGCAAGATCTGGTAGATAGTCAGGCTTCTTAGCCTTTTTCATTTGTAGATGTCTGTACTCAGACATGTTAAGCTTCCGCATGTGCATGATTTGTATGCTATGATTGTTGGGTCATGAGACCCGTGTTTGTAATATCTCGCTCCTTGGAGCCTAATGAATAAATGTTTGAGTCGTAGAGTCTTCTTGTGATGCCATGTTGTATTTACACATGTGGAGCATATTGTGTGTATGATTGAAATGCTTGGTATGTGTGGGATCCGAGAATCTAGTTGTTTATCCTTGGCAGCCTCTCTTATGGGGAAATGTAGTCTTGTGCTTCCATGAGCCATAGTAGTTCGCTACAGCCCGGTTCACCGGAGTCCTATTAGCCCAGCACTACTGCTCAGGACACTTGACTGGCCGGCATGTGTTTCACTTAGTTCCTGTGTCTGTCCCTTCAGGGAAATGTCACACGGTAACATCCGGAGTCCTGCCTAGCCTGCTACAGCCCGGGTTCCCGGAGTCCTGTTAGCCTAGTGCTACAGCCCGGATTTACACGCTGCTGACCGACATGCTTGATGTGATTCATGTATGCCTGTTCCCATAGGTTAGTGCCGCTTTGGGTTCACGACTAGCCATGTCGGCCCGGGTTCTCTGTCATATGGATGCTAGCGACACTATCATATACGTGAGCCAAAAGGCGCAAACGGTCCCGGGCCATGGTAAGGCGACACTCGTGGGAATACCGTGCGTGAGGCCGCAAAGTGATATGAGGTGTTACTGGCTAGATCGATGTGACTTGGAATCGGGGTCCTGACAGCTTTGGTATCAGAGCCTGACTGCCTGTAGGATTACCAAGCCAAACCGGTCGAAGTTGAGTCTAGAAATGCTTTAGTTATATACGGGAATTGATTATGGAAGGGAACGTAAGGCTCTTTTTGCTCCTTATACCTTATGCCTTCTGATCTGAGTCACCCTCTTCTCTCCTACGGGGATTAAGAGCTAGGCTTCTCATCTTTCTATCAGGATCACGTGTTACTAATCCATAGATTCGTAGGATTGTTGGTCTCGAGCCTCAGTTCAGTTTCTTCTACTCCAGTGTGTTGTTAAATGGCCTCAGAACCCTGATATGATGTTGTTGAGTGGTTATGCCACCATTTTGCAGGATGTCTCAAATATTTTTGAGCATTTACATCTGTTATGCTGTCCGAGTCATCCCAGGTTTCTAAACAATCTGATGCATTTGCAAATCCTTCCTCCCAGTTCCCGATGTCCTTTTGGGCCAGTTTAAGCATACTAATCCGTCTGTTGAGGTACTCCGCTGCCTCGGCATTTATGTTGGAGCTATTATTATGACCCTAGGTGTCTAGAGTATCACCTGGTAATCTAGCAATGCTTTGCATCCCCAGTGTGATGATTCTGGCCACCATTCTCGAAAGCATCCCGTGATGCCGTTTAGTTAGTATGCATTCTATTCCTGGGTTCTTGGCCCAAAATTCACTCTACTTATCTCGTGTTGATAGTGTTGCTAGTTCCTTTAGGATATTAGGAACCTTGCGACAGTCCTCGAGGTCCGTGGTATTTCCTTCTTCCAAATACCATGAACCATTAAGGCAGAAGTTCTTTGAACGAAAAGATCACAATAAGAGTGCTCTTAATGGGTTCTCCATTCAAGAATTATGAATCTGCTAGTCCTACCTTTCTGCATGGATTATCCGGAAGAAACCTGTTGAACTTGTTCGACATACTAATCTATGCGTCCACAACCCAGAAAATTATATGTTCCTTGAGTGGTTCCTCTTCAGTTGTATCCCGACCATCCTCTATCAGTTGATAGCCAAGAGTACGTGTGCATTTGTGTTCATCGATGCCTAGTATTTTTGTGGTTCGTCAAGCCGTTCTATTTCAGAATGACTAGGAGAAACAAACTCCAGTACCTCATCCATATCCAGGATTGGGTCAAAGCAGTTGTATTCCGCAGATCAAAATGCAACCCAGCTTTTGGTTCTGTTCTACCCTGAAGTATTACCCACTTTATGTCAGGAGCGTCATGAGATTTGCACCTTCTCTCATGAATTCTTGACGTAGTGATACTTCTTTCCATCATTGTTCATTCCTCGGTTCCCATGTTATTGTAACCGGAATGCCGGCAAGTGAGTCGTGATGTGTGAAATCAATACTCCTAGAAACTCCGTTGCTTAGTAGTTAATGGACAATATTCTCATTCTTAGCGTGTTGGTTATTGAATCATCATTCTAAGATTGATCATGCTATCTAGTCCATTTTCCTAGTGCGCTCTTCGATCATGAGTTGGGACTGTGTCTATCCTTGCTTAGGTGATCATACCGTCTTGCCCTGAAAAGCAAGATTGTTCTCGAGTTTAGTAACATATCGGTGGTTCGTGATTTTCCGAAGATCTTGTCGGAAGTATTACCTGGTTGTCACCTGACCGGTATGTTGAGTTCGTGATTAAATGGGTTTTCTTATAAATCAACCCTTCTCCAAGAATCTGTGTTGGATATCCCTGAGCTAGTTGGTTGAGCTAAACAACAACTTGGAGAGTTGGAAGATAAAGCTTGTCTGACTTAGTTCATGTTAAGGGATATCTTTTTGTGTGTGTGTGTGATGAAGAAAGATGATATCTCCGTCGATTGGTCCCCGTGATCAGTTGTTGGATCTATTGCCTTGTCAAAACCTTGACTTGAGTATGGGCTATCGTCAAGTCAAATCAGAACCAATGATGTTCGTAATGTTGTCTTACTCGTGGTTGATCCCTCGCGCATACACCATTACATCTTTTGGTCTGACCAATGCTATCACCGTGTTCACATGATGGTGGAAGTCCAGTGATATGGAAATTCCGATGAGTTGTTGTTAAGTCCATCAGCAGCATTTTGTCTCCTCCATGATTTGTGTTAAACATCCAACTAGTGTTGAAAACTTGTGTAAGCATTTTCTTCATGCCCCGTTCATGTAGAATATGTTTGGATCAAAGTAGTGACCTCCTCTAAGTTCACGTGCAAACGATGCAAGTTGCCACCGTGAGTTCGAGAAAGGTTGTTTTTGTTTCCTCTGGTACCATCCCAAGTCAGTCATGCATGTGCGAAGTATGCTATGGTTTGACGGGCTCTCTACCTCCATTCCATTTGTATTCCCTATCACACCAAGCCACTGGCTGATTTGTTTAGGGAAAAGAAGTTTCTTCATAAGAGCTAACCATATGACTTATGCAAGGACATCGATATCCTTGATGATGGTTCCCAACTAGGACTCGGCAGTGTTTCATTGTAAGACTACTATGTGATCATGCTTGTCTGGGACAACATATTCACATGTGTTTAGCAGAACCAGCTCATGTTTTGGAGCTTACTACCATAGTCCATTTCCTGAGAATCTCGCAATGTCATCTCGTCGATTTGTGTTGCAAACTTTCATTTTCTTTCCAGACTCGATGAGTCTGGAATATCCTGACACCAACCAGATCTGAATCTCAGGCAGATGTGATGGTTGGGACGTTTTCCCAAGAGCTACAATTTTGATCTCTCTATAACCCAGTAAAGTGGATGTCGTGACCAACACACCCAACCGGAAGACCAATTATTGTAGTATCTTGATTGAGTAAGTTGGACACCTCCCCATAAGGATCTCGTAGAATTTATTCCAATAGTAGTTCCTTATGGATTTTTGTGTTTCCGAAGTCCGACCTGCTACTTGATGTTCTATATACCAAACCATTTCAAAGAATGGTTAGGCTAGCACATCAAGGAGAGCATTAGAAGCGGAGCGCTAAATGTTTCTTGGTCGATCATCCAGATTTTGATCCCTTGGCCTCGCTAAGGTGAAATCTGAGAAAGTGTTATCTTTCTTTGCATCTGCATCTTCCACCATTATTCATCATGGTAGCATGCTGTGTTGCCAGGATCCTTGACACGGATATTGGTAAAACCTTGATGAATACGGAAATGCTCAAGTTCTTGAGAGCACGCGTAAGCACTAGGATTTATCGTCGGCATTAACTGGGATCCGTTCTCAGTTTCTTCAATTATGCCATAACCTTTCAAACAGTGGAATCTCTTTCTACTGTTGGGTTTCTCCCCACGTACTAGAATCATTCCTAGCGTTTGCATTTTGTTCCCAGCTTGCACCGCCATTGTGTCATCCTACTACGGACTACCCTTCTCAGTAATTATTAACCAGGATCATCCTCAAGTTGTCCTACCACGAGTCCCATCCATTTCCGGTGATAAGCAAAAATCATCCATTGCTTTGTCTTCAACAAGGTAGTCCACATCATCCATTCTAGTCAGGGTATGTCATTCTTTCGAACTTCTTCAAACGAGTGCTCGAGATTTTCCCTAGGCTGGTATAGAGAATTTTATTGATCTCTGGATCGAAAGTAATTCTTTTTGCCACTTAAGGGATGATTCTATAGGTCACCCTCCTCCAAGATGTCTCATTTCGGTGTCTTGGAAACTCAACTCCTCACTACGTTGGCTACCGTTCACCACCCTTTTACATGTGGAATTGTAGCCCACCTAGTGATCCTTTGTCATGTGTTTCACTCCATCCCTCTGGACGTATGCTCCGTTTCTCAGCTCGAGAGATGTTTCAGCGTCTCGCTCCACGAGTTGATCCTAAGTTGTTCGATCTTCGATAAGATCGATCCTTCTAGACATTTCCCTTTCCTCTCATTTGTCATGTTAGTTGGAGTTCTCAGAGCAGGACATCGAGACAATGATGGTGGTCGAATCAACGTTCTTATCAAGTGCAATTGGATCGAGAAGGTTGTGTTAGTTGCGTTCCCCTTTATCTTACCCTACGCTTGAATCTCGGGACGAGATTCTTGTTTAGTGGGGTTGAGTTGTCACATCCCTAGCTTCTGGCATTGCACTAGGGTAACTTCATGTGTGCATCATGTTTAAACTTTGAAAGAAACTTGAAATGGGGATTGCCTAAACCCTAGCATTAAAGTAATTCACTAGGTTCAACCAAAATATTTCCAGTAAATCCAAATGGATTTAAAAAATGTTCATCATTCTTGGAAAAAAAACTGGAAACAGTAACCAGAGGTGATGCACATTTTTGCATGACATATTTGGGCTCTAGATTAAATCATACTCTATTTGCATTTGGGCATTTAAATGCTATTAAATATTTTAAGTGCTCAAATAATCATAAACTAAAATGTTTACTGTAGGATATATTCCCAATAGTGATCATGAGTAGTTTCATGATTTTTGGAAGTGTCTAAGTATTTTTAATAAATCCTTAAAGACTACAGAATAATAGAAAACAAAATTAAAAACAGAAACACAGAGAGAGCTACCTGGACTTACCTCTGCAGCCCACCTGGCGGCCCAAGTGGCCGGCCCAGCCCACCACCGCCTCCTTCCCTGTCGCCTTCCTCCTCGCGCCAGTAGGCAGAGGGCGTGTGCCCGCGGCGCGCCGGCACGCGCCAGCCACCTCCTCCCTGCCTGGCTGCCACCTCTTTCCCCTGGATGTCTCTCGCGACGCCACGCTACCCCCATGCCCGTGGGGATCGCTCCCTCTCTTGCTCGTTCTCTCCCGCGCCCGCTCCGCACCATGGCCGAAGCCACCGCAAGCTCACCGTCACCGTTCGCATAGCCACCCCATTCCCCTCGACTGCTCGTTGTGTCTGCGATATCCGCCACATCGTCCTCTTCGTCCACGCCGAGCCATGCTTCGCCGGGAGCCATGCATCATCCTCACCACCGTCGTCTTCAACCTCGGACGTCCGAGATCGCCGGCGTCGATTTGCTCCGTCCAAGCCATCCCCGAGCACGAAGAGCTTCTCTACGGGTTCCCTGTGAGCCCCTCTTCCTTCGCCCCTCTCCCCGCCGTCCTTTCCTCCCCCCAGTTGTGGTTTCCACCTCGGCCGGAGCTCGCTGCCGCCGTCGCGAAGCTCGCCGTCAGTAGCCACCCCGCCTGGCCAATCCAAGCACGCAGTCGTGCTCCGGGCTTTCTCAGGAAGCCGTAGCGCGCCTCAGGCCATCCGCTCGTGCACCCTAGCCCTCGCGCTCGTGCAAGCCGCAGCTGCGCCGCCGTGGAACTCGACGCCGTCGACGTTCTCGGCCACCCTAGCATCGCCCGAGGCCACCAACCGACGCGCACCCTTGCTCCGGTTCCAACACGCCCAGCCCCGCTTGCTCCCGTCGCCGGAGTTGGCCGGGCGGGGAACACCGCCGCCTCTGCTTACGCCGGCGAGTAACCGCCGGCCTAATCCAGCCATTAGGCACTAATTGCCAATTAGGTTAGCACCTGAGCCAATGACAGCCGGGCCCCACAGATTTATTTGACCCACTAACGAAATTATTTGGACTTAATTTGATTCCAGTGGACCCACACGTCAGCATTGACTTTGCTGACATGGCCTTTGACCGGTCCCACCTGTCATTGACTCAAGCCAGCACTTTGTCACTGATCAGTAGGCCCCACTGGTCAGGTTTGACCTGGCCAGCCACAGTTGACCTGATGACATCACTCTTACGTCATGCTGACGCAGTAAAACCTTTTCTGCATTTTAAATAAATCTAAATGATTTATTTATTTTCAGAAAATATCCAAAACTTTGAAAAATCATAGAAAATAATCTATAACTCAGATTGAAAAGATTTATATATGAAAAATGATCAGAAAAATCCAAAGAATCTGAATCTAGCATTTTCATGCATGTTGGAACAACCTAAAGTTGCTGTTTAGGACAATCCAATTAAATGGCATTTAAGAAATCACATATGGAGTTTGAATTTGAACTTGGGGTTCAAACTAACCCCATTTAACCTGTTGCTAGTTGCATTAGCTGAAAACACAGCATATTGACATGTCATGATCATGCATCATATTGTGCATTGCATTGATTGTGTTCTTTCTGTGTTTGCCGGTGGTTGTCCCCTCTCGATAGACGTTGTACCGACGTTGTGCTCTTTCACACCGATGTAGACCCAATGATATCTTCAGAAGTGCCAGGCAAGCAAAACACCCTTGTTCATTCCGATACAATCCCACTCTCTCGCTCCTGCTCTCTTTTACTGCATTAGGACAACAACGATTCAACTGTTACATGTTGCGGTAGTTGAACCCCTTTCCTCTGCATGACCTGTCATTGCCACAGTAAATAGATGAAACCCACTAGCATGAGTAGGAGTTGTTTGAGCCCTGATGTGCCTACTCATTCATGCTTATTTGTCATGCCTGCTACTGCTTAGAGTTGAGTCAGGTCTGATTCATCGGGGATGAATTGGAACAGTGATGAACATGTCCTACTGTGTGTGAGCTAAGTGTGTGAACACGATTTGGTAAAGGTAGCGGTGAGAGGCCATGTAGGAGTACATGGTGGGTTGTCTCATTGAAACCGTCCTTAGGAACTGAGTTCTGTGTTTGTGATCCATGAAACAGTTACTACCACGTATTGGGCACAAAACCAATGGACCCTCTCGGCTTCTTGATCACCCTTGTCCTCTGTCCAGGAGTTACAACTAGTTTCTGGTATTTATAGGATATGTGTTGGCGGCCGTGCGTAGCGCTGACCCTAGGGGTGGGCTATGATGCAGTAGATACACCGTGGCCGGGCATGTCGGGCGCCCGTTTGGTGTCTCGGAACCCTGTACACATCGTCCGGGGCCGTATGTGGAAACCTCAGCCAGACTCCCTGCGGATGGAACCTGGATAGGCGATAAACCTGGACTAGAGACTTGAGTGTTTAGGTAGGCTGTGGCCGACACCCTCGTTGGGCTTCCGCTTGAAGGTTGCCGAGTACATGTCGTGTAAACGGTGGTAAGTGGTGAGAGCGTGTGTGAAGTACACCCCTACAGGGTTAACATCATCTATTCGAATAGCCGTGTCCGTGGTAATGGACTTCTGGGTTGCCTATAACAGTTCATGGACAAGTGAAAGTGGATACTCTAAAACTCGCAAGATAAGTGTGAGTGCTATGGATGGCCTTCTCGTAGGGAGACGAGAGCGGATCCATAGTGGTGTATTGAATGGTGAACATGTGGACTCGTGTGCGCCACCTCAAAAGATTTGCTTGCAGTCATAGTTCAGGTTAGCCACTGAGTCAAAGCTGGCTTGCTGCAGTTAAACTCCACCACCCCCTTTGTTGATACCAGTGCATATGTAGTTAGTTCTGATGTAAGTCTTGCTGGGTACATTTGTACTCACGTTTGCCTATTCTATGTTTTTGTAGAGAGACGTCAGTCTCGCTAGTAGTTCCGTGTGGACTTCGACGTTTAGCTTGATACCTCAGCTACAATCTTGTGCCCTCGGCAAGATCTGGTAGATAGTCAGGCTTCTTAGCCTTTTTCATTTGTAGATGTCTGTACTCAGACATGTTAAGCTTCCGCATGTGCTTGACTTGTATGCTATGATTGTTGGGTCATGAGACCCATGTTTGTAATATCTCCCTCCTCGGAGCCTAATGAATAAATGTTTGAGTCGTAGAGTCTTGTTGTGATGCCATGTTGTATTTACACATGTTGAGCATATTGTGTGTATGATTGAAATGCTTGGTATGTGTGGGATCCGAGAATCCAGTTGTTTATCCTTGGCAGCCTCTCTTATGGGGAAATGTAGTCTTGTGCTTCCATGAGCCATAGTAGTCCGCTACAGCCCGGTTCACCGGAGTCCTGTTAGCCCAGCACTACTGCTCAGGACACTTGACTGGCCGGCATGTGTTTCACTTCGTTCTTGTGTCTGTCCCTTTAGGGAAATGTCACGCGGTAACATTCGGAGTCCTGCCTAGCCTGCTACAGCCCGGGTTCCCGGAGTCCTGTTAGCCTAGTGCTACAGCCCGGATTTACACGCTGCTGACCGACATGCTCGATGTGATTCATGTATGCCTGTTCCCATAGGTTAGTGCCGCTTTGGGTTCACGACTAGCCATGTCGGCCCGGGTTCTCTGTCATATGGATGCTAGCGACACTATCATATATGTGAGCCAAAAGGCGCAAACGATCCCGGGCCATGGTAAGGCGACACTCGTGGGAATACCGTGTGTGAGGCCGCAAAGTGACATGAGGTGTTACCGGCTAGATCGATGTGACTTGGAATCGGGGTCCTGACAGCCAGGCCGTTGTACTTTTTTTGCTAGAAGTGCATCCTTTTTTAGCGAAGCTAGTGCAGCATCTTGGCCCTTTCCGATGCGTGCCACTTAAGGTCCATCTATACTACTATTATTGCTGAATGCACATTCGGCCTGATTGACATATTTGTAGGTCTGGCACAATAATCAAAATGAAATGTCTCAGAGTCTTATCAATTAATACAGACTTGTGCTAAAAAAATACAAACCAAAAAACAAAAAAACAATTGTTACATGATCTTTTAAACAAATGGTTTGATTGATTACATGAAGAAACAACACAGAGGTTATTCAACGATGAAAAGAATATTTCTCCTATGATTTACCAAGTGGGAATTTAATTTCCTTTTTTCCTCCAGGACCTTAACAATGCGGTCAGTCTCAGCTTGCTTCATTTTGAAATCCACCAAATATTTAGTGGTTGTCTGGACTACTGCTTGTGATTGTGTTGTTTGCTTCCTCAACATGTTAACTTCATCTCTAAGTGCAGAAGCAGAATCTCTTTCTACCAATAGTTTAGCCTCTAGAGCATCAGCACTTGGCAATTCATGATGCACGATTGGGCGAGTGCCATTGCTGTCGGATGATACAACGTCCATGGGGACCTCGCTCGTTGATCTTAGGCTAACCTGTTTTGCCATTGTAGTCCCGATTGGATTCCGAAAAGTTGAAGTTAGCAAAATATCTCAACTGGGAGTTATAACAGCAAACAAGTTAAACACATAAGGAATTAAAGAGTTTCAATTGGGTGCTGAAAAGTAGTTATTAAGATCATTGTAACCGGTTGCAGTATCAAAGCAGTTAAACAAACAAGTTTTGCAAAAAGTACCTGTTGTGGCATTGGAGTTTCTCTTGGATCCTGAAAAGTTGAGTAGCCAGTAACGTGATTAGAGCAACTGGTTGCAGCAGCAAAGCAGTTAAACAAACAAGTTTTGCAAAAGGAACCTGTTGTGGTATTGGAGTTTCTCTTGGATCCTAAAAAGTTGAGTAGTGAGTAACTTGATTAGAGCAAGTTACAACAGGAAACCTCTTACACAAATATATTTTTGAAAATGTACCTGCTGTGCAATTGGACTTCCAATTGGATCCTGAAAACTTGAAGTTGGTAAGATGATTACAGCAACAAGTTACATCAGCAAACCAGGTAAATAAGGAAGTTTCTGAAAACATAACTATTGTGTCAACGGAGTTTCAGTTGGATCCTGCAAACTTGAATGTTAGCAATCATAAATAAAGTGTTGCAAGAGCCATAAGAAACTAACATCAAACTAGTAAAACTAACTGGTTTTGGCAATGTATTTAATTACACATGAACTAGTAAAACTAACAAGTTCTTGGCAATGTATTAAAGTAACAAGTCGGTACCGTTTACCAGCAACACATACATCTGTAAATTTCTTTGATGTAAGCAAAACGATTCCAACACACACACACACACACACACACACACACATATATATATATATATAAACCTGACAGTTGTCTATCTATGAACATCCAAACATTACTAGTGCTACAAGTGATAACAGCAAACCATTTAAACAAAGAGGGTATCAAAACGTAAATTACACATGAATTCTGCTGCACCCTAGAAGTACATATGACCAGGTATCTACGTGCTTAAGTAGCTATTTAAGTTCAGGCAAACAGGTAATTCTTAACGGTGAGTATCAAACACATAGATAGGCTTGGTCTATAATAGGATTAACAGGCTATGGCATTATGTAATCAGTAGCAAACTAAATTAAGCCAAGCAACGTAATTGAACAATTTTGCAATAGGTGGCTAATAAATTCCGAGAAGCATGTAACTGAACTTACGCTGGGTTTTTGTACATGCACACTGCAACTATTTTTTCGCTTACAAGGTTCTACCAAGGATTCCATGGCATCAATTGCTTGGATACACGGTCCCAATACTTCTTTCTTCCCACACTGCATTGTTAAGTTGAATGGTTAATTTGATAAGATGGTGCATCCTTGATATGTTATATGAGCATGGGTTGTCAGAATAGTTGTAATCAAACACATCACACTGGCTTTTACTGTATATTTCATGCGATTACATTTGGCATATCGAGATCTAAGCAATCTACAATAGGATGAAAAGACTGGAATCCTTCACATTATTGGCGAACTCAGTTCATAGAAAACAGAAATTCAACCATTCTATGGGTAAATCAAAAGCGACACTGGAATATTTTTCACTACCCCAATCATACACGCAAAAGGGGCGATGCCACCATAGGGGCTGGTATGGGCGGCCGCCTCGGGTGGCAGGAAAGCGTGCACCTAGTTTGAGTCATCCAGGTTGGCCCAGGCTAGTTTTGTTCATCCCAACGCACGAGTAGGCAATGTAAAAAAATGAAGAAAAACGTTTCAATTTGGAAGGGCCAATAAAGTAAGTGCAAGGTAGGCCCTATAGCAGGCGCGTGGCCCAAAACGAGCGCCTCACATATTGATCGATAACAGGAAAAATCCCAATTCGTTCGCTCTAGCCTCCAGTATGGTTTGGTGTTAACCTAGCCGTTGCAGGACAGACCGACACATCACTTCCTCACGCCCTTGTCGAAGGGCGGTCGCCGGGCTTCAAGCAAATGGAAGGACAAGAAGATGAAGATCCAACCCTGGGTGTAGCCTATGTGGGAGGCAGCGGCAGTAGCATGGGCATGGCATCGAGCCTGCGCAAACGGATAGTCGCGGCTTGCAAGAGCAGCATACGCAACGAGCAGGTACATCACATCCCTGATTATATCTAATTCAACTGTTCAATTTCTAGCCAATAGTTAAACCTGACGGTGTTGTAAAACTGCTTGTATGTAGGGTATCTATGAGAAAATGAAACCAATTTTTTGCTTATTTTATAACTCCCCAGTCAATACTGAACTGACTGAACCTGATGTATCTAATCAAGTTTCCGGTGCAAACATACAATCTCATGTTGTTCTTGAGCCTGAAGTGTCTAATGAACAGACTGGTAATGAAGGATTTGTGCAAACATTTTACATGCTCCTCGTGATGAACATATAGTGTCTAATGAGGGATCTAATGAAAGAATTTTGCAAGCTCCCATTGAAGGATTTAGTGTCTAATGATGATCTGCTATGTTGAGACACACATAGAGATTTGCAGGCATTGATGACAAGCGAATTATAGTACATTTTCATGGCTTGAGGAAATGTCGAGGCCATCTACCAGAAAGTCCCCTATCATGACAACGTAGCATAAATACTTTTCTAATCTATTGTTTGAAAGTATTGGCATACTTGTGCATGATAGATATGTTGATATGTAGTTTGCGCATTGGTTATAGGTGCAATTACATTTAGATATTTTCAGCAAGAGAACGAATAATTTAAGAAGGTACAGACCATGTTAGTAGTCCTTGTACACCATGTTGTATTTTGTATTTTTTGGTGCTTACATCATTCGGTGTTTTATAATCTGAACTACTTTGGATCATTAGCTGGTTTTCAAAGTGCTTGTAGCTTCACATTTCTCAAGTTATGTTGATTTATGGAGTGCAAGTACCTTCGTATTTTTTAAGTTAAATTTTTGCCCCTGGTAACTTGAATTCGTGGATCCGCGACTGCACAAAAATCATTCACAGAGGCTAGTACGAATTAAATGAAATGCAAGGACTTGCGCTAGCTCATTGTACATGCTCACTGTAGTTCTGCTTGCGCTTGGTATGTTCCATGTACAAGTCCATGTTACCACTTACTTGGATGTGAAGGCCTTGTGCTCCTTGCATCCCCCTCTGCATTTTTGAAACGGCGAATGGTTGATCAAACAAGAGGAATCGACCATGCTGTTGTACCGAAGGAGAGATACATACAAGGTTATACCGGTGTGCAGGATGTGTACCAGATTCCGTAGCGCCCTCATGCTTCGATAAAAAAATGATTTTGCTTGTTTCAGATGATGTCTCCAGAAGAAATAAGAGTTAAAGTCAGAGTTGCATAGGCATTTAAGCTAAGAGAGCAGTGAAAGGATATCCAAACATCGTCATAACAGTGCACAAGGGAGTGATATGTGGATACCTAGTTCGGGCTGGCGTTTGGGCATGCGCACCTAGCTAGAGTGCGGGTCACTTCAGAGCCGTTGAGGGTGATGCACTAGCGTTGGCTGGTCACGCACGAATGCAGATCTTGAGCGGCAGCGGAGCGCTATGATGTGGTGGACGAGGCCGTTGGTGAAACCCCAACAGCCTCGGGGGGCGGAGGTGTGACGATGTGCTCGGTGAAGTAGCCCCGGGGGACGGAAGTCCTAACGTGCATTTCACATTTCACGATATCCATGCTACTTTTTAATACAAATTCATATGTATATGATGAACACCATGGTAGTGAGAAAACTTTGGATGGATTCAAACATATGACCTACAAAATAGCACAACAATCGAGTCAATGTCAACTTTTCCAAACCTAGTATGACACAATTTCGAAATAATTACCCATATGCATGGTCCACAATTCAAATCTTACAATGTACACTAAATTGAAACATCGATATTAAGTCTCATACTATCTACATTCAAATGTTGTTTTTAGCCCCCCCCCCCCCGTCGGCACACACGCTACATACTTCCTGTATCGATCAATCTTCCTCTCCTAACCACCTTAGGAAGCTATTGTTTTCTGACACACGTTCATTCTTTCTCTCCGTGTTTCGATCTCTAACTCTCTCAACTACATAACCTCCTTTTCCCACTCTATTATCAAATGTATCTACCTCACACACCCGCCATTGCACCCCAGGCTGAGCTCTCTCTCTCTCCCTCCCACCCTCTCTCGCTAGGTACACGCATTGCCTATCTAGCCCCCCTCTCTCGTGCGCACGCACACACGTTGTCTATCTAGGTCACTCCCTCGAGACTATCTCACTCTTTCTTCCGCACGACAGGCCACACTCGCTCAATCTCATTCTCTTTATCCGAGTCTCGATTAACCTCACTTTCTTTCACACACAAATGATATATCTCCCCGTTTGGGCCTCAATCGACACACTCTATACTCTCTCACACAATTGTCTATCTAGGTCAGTCCATCCAAGCCGCCCCCACTCTTTCGAACTCATGGCGGGCCACGCTCGCTCAATCTCTCTCTCTCTCTGTCTCTCTTTGTATGTCTCAATTGACCTCGCTCTTTCTCAGACACAAACGATATATCTCCATGTTTGAGCCCAATTCGACATATTCATATTGTATACTCTCTCACGCACATTGTCTATCTAGGTCACTCTCTCCAACCCATCTCACTCTTTCGATCACACAACGACCCACACTCGCTCAATCTCTCTCCCTTTATATGTGTAATCGATTGACCTTGCTTCCTCACATGCACAAAATATATCTACATGTCTGTGATTGGATCATCTCTCAAGCTCTATCTTACAGCCCTCACCCTTCCCAAAAGCTCAATCGGACAATATCTCTGCAGAGCATATATATCTTTTCAACGAATGTCGGACCTCACTCACTTTGTCTCTCTACCTATCTGTGTATCGATTGACCTCGCTTTCGCACACCGTATCTTCCACACATTGAAGCTACCTCTCCATCCCTCGCAAAGCCGGAGCTCTTTACATTGTGAGGGGGACTCCAACCTTGGATTAATTTGTGAAGGCATTTATTCCAGTGGGTTTAGATTATATTTTCGTAGCATTTAGCCCACAACTACTCCAAATACCATTGGAACACCTGCACCTCCCCCAATTGATTTCCCTCTAGCTCGGTCATCGCTCTCTCGCACGTCCTTTCTCACATTCAACGTCGCACCATGGTATTTTTTGCAAAAACCTTTGTTGTTCTCTTTAATTATTACAAATATGCTACAAAACTACACACCGGTAGTCCACCTGTAATGGAACAAATTTCGACCCACAAATTAAAGTGCTACAAACTACACACCGAGGGTCCCACTTGTCGTGAAACAAATTTGGACCCATATATAAATTAAAAATTAAAAAGGACGAGGATCGAACATGCGACCAGGGCCTTCAAGTCGCATGTCAATATGCAACATAGTACAACAATGTTTGTTGTGCCCCCCTTTGTTGATATAATATTTTTATATTACCACAACCTATTTAATGGATAACATGTAATATTATTTTTAGTACATTAGTGGGACCGGCTCATCAGCACGTACTATACGCCTTCACTTACTGGTGGGTTGCATGTCTGCTCTCTCTCCTCCCCTTCGACGTTTAGATGCACGGGCAAATATGAAGAACTCGTAGGTGATGTTGCCGTTGACCATATCTGGATGTGTTCATAAGTTACGTCACAAGTTTCACATACTAGTAGTACTAGTCAATGTGTACGTACAATGCACGTTAATTTGAAAGTATATTAAGTGCATGCAGATATTAAGTAGGATATTATTTGTGTGTTATTATGTGATTAACACTATTTTTGGCATGAAATTAACTGCACGCTAAATGTGTTGAGCGCTCGACATTGAAGCAGTCTAGGTCGTTGGATGAGAAGGAATACATGTGGCTTGATGACATTTTATATTTAATTTGATATGGCTCTAGCAGAACATTCAATCGATCAAACCATAGATTTCATTCAGTCTGATTCCGACTTTACATTCATATGACGATCGATCTAAAATAAATGAAAATGATAAACGATTTTAAGCATGGCAATCCGAACGTTTTTCATGGCAAATTTAGATTACGCGGCGGTGGCGGGGGCGTCTTGCGGTAGGAAGCATCTCCTCTAACATGCTCTGTGTGTCGTCGGGCCACTGACCGACGGCGACGGCGATGGTGACGTCTTGCGCCGTTGTTGGCGTACTCCTGGACATTGGCCCTAGCTACAAGGAAGGCCAGAATGTTCTGGACTTCGGTTTCCAGGAGGAAGTCAGCTGGCGGGAGGAGGCGACTAGCCTTGGTGCAAGGAAGCGGTCGACGACGGCGATCCATGCCGCTGAGGGGGGCACTAGCACCTGTGCGGGGAGATGCGCTGGCAACGGTGCAGAGAAGACATTCGTGTGCACGGATGCCGGCACGGGCGCACACGTGAGTGCACGCATAGGCGCATGCGCTGGCAGGTGCACGGGCGCGTGAAAGTCGGCGGGGACCTCGTGGAACCCCGTGTCATCAAGCTCGGTGACAATGTGCGGCTCCCAGGCCATCAATGCCACGGGGATGGGCGCTGGAACAGTTGAGGCGATGGGAGCCCGAACGGGAGCGGGGACAGGCACGGCGTTTTCCCGCAAGGCTGGTTCAAGCTCGTCCCAAAGCGCCTTATGTTCTTGAGACTCCGACCGGGTGTCTTCCTTAGGAAACAGGAAGATTAAGGGCAAACCATCGTGATGCGGCATGGCGTACGGTTAGGTCAGGCTGGTTGGAAGTAGACGACAGGAGAATCAGAGAGGAAGAGAGAAGATTGTAGCGATACCGGGTAGTGCAGGGTTGATTTTAAACTGCAGCTCCGACACCATTAAAGGTGGGGGCAGTTGGGATGAATGTGGGCGGCGGAGCCTGGTCAAAGGGCTCGCCTCCCAGTGAGCCCGCACAGCGGTCTGCTCGCACGCCTCCCGTCGACTCACACGCTTGCTCGGACGGCACCTGCCAATGAGAAGCGGAACTCGTGGCGGCACGTAAACGCCCACAGTTTGAATAGTGAAAGTGTTCGCCTTAACGTGACAGGTCTTTGTTCCAAAATACCATGGCTCTTCACTTGTGCAACTTCTCATAAACAACTTGTCTCAAATTGAAGAAAAAATTATGTAGGAATATTCATGCCATATCACGAGACCATGCTCGGTTTCATGAATTTCTGGTCACTTTTGTATTTTCTGAAATTTGAAATCCAGGATTCGAAACAGTATCATGACCTGCATCATGCAATAAATTTTCAAGCGATACATCTTTCCTGTTGATTTCTTATGAAAGGATTTGGTCAAACATTTTGCTTAGTTAGACTTCAGACAAGTTATATATGTAGAGTAAAAGGATAATCCCTTCGTACTAGTGCATTTCCTGATATATTAACTCAAGTACTAGCCACGAACAAACGGGGCTCAATTCTGTGCTCATCCTGGTGTAGTACTCCAATTAGTACTAGGCAATGGAGTTGACGGGTGACCTTGGGTAGCGGCGATCAAGGGAATTGAACCGTGCTCGGCATGGTAGGTAACGCTGTCTAGTTACTAAAGCATCTCTCCATTGTTCATCAGTAGTCATTATGGATTGGGGACGTGAGGGGAATTTCCTAGGGCTGGAATTCTGTTCGACAGACGTTTCGACTCGAAATGCGGAGGCTCGACTGGTTGGGGTTGGCTAATGTGCGTACCACGCACGCCACCAGAAGGACACGAGCCTGATTTTTTTTAGGATCAACACAAGCCAGGGCCTGGCTGGTACGCCGTTGGGTCCTACCATTTGAGAATACGGAAGGAATCTTTTAATTTGCTGAATGAATCTATGTGTATTACAATTCCCATATTTTCCTTGCAAATAGTAATCTCAACGTGGTAGTCGATTTATGACAAGTTCTTGAACTAAAGTGAGTTTGTGATATAGTGATCCGAACATGGATTTCACATTTCATGGTATCCCTAGTAAGTTTTTCATTGCAATTCAAATTTAAAAGATGAACGGTATGGTGGTGAGAAAACTTTGTATGTATCAAGCATATGACCACACACACACATATAAACACACACACACACACACGAACACAACAACAATCCAGTAGGTATAGTGCTTCTATTTTTCCAAACCATGCATGCATGATAGGAATTCAAAAATACTTCTTCTGTTCCTAAATATTTGTCTTTTAGAGATTTCAACAAGTGACTACATACGAAGCAAAATGAGTGAATCTACACTCTAAAATATGTTTATATACATCCGTACGTGGCAGTCCATTTGAAATCTCTAAAAAGACTGATATCTAGGAATGAAGGGAGTAAAATGTAAGACATGCATGGTCCTCAATTGAATATTTAAAATGAACAAGAAACTGAAACATGAATATTAAGTCTAGTACTGCATACATGCAAATGTTGTGTTTAGGCGGATCTATGTAGATTGTCGGGGGTTAACCCCTCGACCTTAGATAAAATTGTGAAGCTCTATTTAGGATTGTTTAGACTGTATTACTTGAATATTATATTTGTTCCCACCCTCCCTAACACCGATTGGTTGTGTACCCCCCTCCCGAGAGAATATCATGTGCCCCCACACCTTATATGCTATATGGTGATATGAGTTGCTTGGAGCTTGTAGATCTAAGATATAGCAACTCACGAGATGTCTTAATATTTTTACAGGAAACCTTAATGAGTTTGAGAATTGCACACAATTTGTACAAAAACTACTCAGATGCCCTTGGATCCCATATCCAATGACCTCAAAGCTAGTATCACCGTAGCATCTAAGATGAAGGAGGACCTCATATTCTCCTGTATGTAAGAATATCATGTGCTACCACACCTTAGATGCTTTGGTGATACAAGCTCTTCGGAGTCGTTGGATTTGTGATCCAACAACTCCTCAATGGTTCGAATGTTTTTTTTGCAAAAAAGCCCCCAAAGAATTTGGCCACTGCTTACCAGCACAAAGACTTCTCAGATGCCATTGGATGTCAGATCGAACAACCTCGAAGCTCTTATCACCGTAGCATCCAAGATGCGAGAGCACCTGATGTTTTCTCGCACAGGAGAATATGAGGTGCTCCCACAACATAGATTATATGGTGATACGAGTTCCCGGAGATCTAATGGCTCACAGTAGGAGTTTGAATGTTCTTGCAATATACGCCTGAGAGAGTTTCGGAATTGCGCAGAAAGTACAAGAACTACGCATGTGGCATCTGAACACAGATCATACGACCTAGATGCTCGTATCACCGTAGTGACTATTTATGCTCTGAGGATCACCTAATATGAGCAACAAGGAGCCGTTAGATCCAAGATGCAGTGGCACACACGAGGCCTAAATGTTTTATTTGCAATAAAAACCTTGGAGAGTTGGAAATTGCGCATAATTACAAAGACTACTCCCAAGCTATTGGATCTCAGTTCCAACGAAGTAAAAACTCGTATCACCATAGCATCTAAGCTACGGGGTGGATTTGATATTCTATGCCGCTGTAATTTTTGTTCCTAAACTTGCAAAATACGTGTAACTCGTGTCGTTACTTATCTAACCGCACAAAGTGTTTGTTCAAAAAAACCATCCTACATTGAAATATTGGAACAACACACGAGGGCCCCACTTGTCATTGATCGAATTTGGACCTAAAAGTAACAAATTTGAAAGACGAGATTCGAACTGGGAACCTGGACTACAAAGTGTAAGTCGATAGCCTGAAACAACAATGGTTGTTGGATTTGTCCCATAACTTGATTTTATGCATTATTACATTGAGTAGAGTCGAAGGAGTGGCTCGTCAACATGTGCATGACCATTGACTCACTTACTGGTGGGTCCCAGGTGTGTGATCTCTCTCCTCTCCGTCGTCTAACCTTTAGACGCACGGGCACACACGAAGAGCGGCGCTAGCTTGCCGTGGTGTTATTATAACTAAAAAAAGCTTGGAAAATAGAAGAATTGCCTAGAACAATAGACGTTGTGGCTGGTCAAGATGGAGCTAACCACACCTATCCTCCGTGCCACGTTAGCATGATGAAGCGGTGTGGCTAGTGGGGTGTTTTTGACCGCCTGGGTGGGTCCCGAGGTTGAACCATAGGTAGTACGTCCGATACAGTATATTTTTACACGCACATTTTTCCTTCGTGCCGAGACGTGGCATACCCTACCGCGCGGTTTCGGGGTCCTCCTGGGTCGTGCACACATATATTCTTCCTTGCCAAGACATGGGACGCCCTACCTCGTGTTTTCTGGGTCCTCCTCGGTCGTAGCGCTGAAGCAAGTAAATGAGTCGTCAAATCACGAAAGACCACCTTTCCCGCCGAGTACATCAGTGAAGCACAGTGGCTAGCTAGTTGGGCTAGTGCAGCCGATTAGCTAGGCCACAACCATATTTGTTTTTTCACCCCTTTTTTATCTCCTTGCTGGCGAGTAAATTTAAATATCCATTGCGGCGTTGCTCTAGTCTTTGGGTGCAGTAGGCGCGGCAGGATTTTTAATTTTTTGACTGACGGGAGCAGGTGTGGCAAGATTTTTAATTTTTTGATTGACGGGAGCAGGTGCGACAGCAATTAGTCATGATGACTCCGCCTGTAAAACCCACTGCTCCCTGATGTGAAAAGTTGTCGACTGGTGTTTTCCAATGGTGAAAACCAAAAGATTCACCCTCCTACTTGGCTGGTTCCCTCCGCCTTCCCGTAGATCGCATTGCCTTTTAGCCGTCTCGCCCCCTTTGCTTCCTCTCCCCATTGCTTCTACCTGGTTCCATGGCGGTGCACCATATCATGGAGTCTGAGGTGAGGTGCCTGACACAGGAGCTCCAGGCCAAGGATGCGGAGCTTAGGGACAAGGACGTGGAGCTCTGTGAGCTCAAGGAGGAGAGAAGTGCCATGCTCCTCCTTTAGGTGTGGGAGTTCATGGAACTTCAAAAGAGGTAGGTGTCCACCACAAAGATGCTCGAGGCATTGGCGGTGTTGCTGCAGGAAGCGGGAGATATGATAGGCGGTCAGGCGAGCCGGCTAGAGCGCGAGCAGGACGATCGTGACGAGGTCCAGAATCGCCTCAGCCACTTGGTGGACCATGTTGCCATGCACGTGTTGCGTCTGCGTGATGCCTACCGTCGTGCCATCGTGACCATGCCGAGCATCGGGCTAAACCTGTTTGACCACCCCATCGACTTAAACGGTCTGCGGCTTCCTGACCTGGTCTCCTTCTTTACCTATATCTCCAAGGAGCTGAGCCATCTCCGTGCGATGGTGGGGGCGGAGCTGAACAAGGAGGGGTTGCAGGCTGCCATCACCATTTACGGGCGAATCCTCTTAGGGCTCCATCACCGGAATCCATTCGTGCCGTTGGACGCCGTCTTTGAGGAGCTGGCTCCCGTCGACCGGGACCGGGCTCTGTGGGCGGTGGCACCCTACATAACCAACGTCGCGCGCCTCGAGAAGCAGAGGGACTTCAGTGGTGTTTAGGCGTCCTCTACATGGGCATGTCCATGTCTCGGTGCAACATGATCGTTGGATCAAACTCAAACGGTGCAGATCAGTCACTGTAGCACAAAGCGTGTGGGTGTGTTTGGTTGCATTCTCATCTCAATATAGTTGTTCCCTCTTCGTGCATGCTCATCTCAGCACCCCTCTTCATGCATGATCCTATTGTATTTGTGTTAATCCACTAGTGTGGACTCATGCACCCTTCATGCACTCTGCCAAACTCCCAAAAGTGGGTTGAGAAGGGAACTTTTGCTCCCATCCCATGCACCCTTCATACACCCTGCCTAACACTGATTTGTGCTTCATATGGTTCATGCTCCGTGAAGTACTGTAGCACTGTACTCTCCATGCGCTATAGGCCTAGTTCTGTTAACATTGATCTCACCGTTCATTCTCGACCGGACAGTCAAAAAAGGGGTACTATGTTACATTACTGTTCATATAGTTGACATGCGCACAACCTTATTTGTTATCGTAATACCTTACTACACTAGCAACAAGATTATGTAGTACTGACGTATGAACCACTGCACATGCCTAATAGTAGGAGCATTGTGTAAGTTCAAGTGGCTGATGTCTTTCGCACTCCTCTGTCGTAAGAGTGGAAATGCTTGCTGTAATAATTTTCTTCTTTAGAAACAGTGGATGTGCTCTACCGTGCGGATCCTCCTCAACGGTCGTCGGGAACCTTGCTACTCACTTTCGTCGACGTGTGGGATAGCCAGCATCGTCATCCACTAGTCATGCACTAAATTACTCCGTACTAGAGTGCCCAACTGCACGGTAGCCTAACCCGATCGAAGCACTGCAGTAATGCCCAATGAGCCATCAAATCACAAAACCCCCACCTTTCCAGCAGTAAGTTGGACGGACAAAGCAACCAACATTTCACTCTTCTCCCTCGGCTTCCTCTCTTTAAGAAAACCCCAACTCGCTTCTCCCTCATCTTGTTCCTCATTTCTTCAAGAAAACCCTGACCTGCTTCTGCCATTGTTCTTCTCTTCCAAATAAGGAAAGGTGAGTGCATCAATGGTGTTGATTCTGGCCAAGGCCCGGTATTGCAACCCCGAGACTGGTCCTATAACTCCCTCTCTATTCTTATTTTGGGTTTGTGATTATGGTTTCTTTTCTTTTATTTCTATTTGGCAGTTTCTTGATGGACGCTGGAGCACCGACCGAAGTGATGTCTATGGCTCTG
The DNA here is from genome assembly GCF_056163025.1 of Triticum urartu. NCBI lineage: Eukaryota > Viridiplantae > Streptophyta > Magnoliopsida > Poales > Poaceae > Triticum > Triticum urartu. Next base: position 264,295,146 of record NC_141878.1, on the reverse strand, counting down.
GACAAAACCGTCGAGGCTCATGGTACAAAGAAGCGCAAGCACCCCACCGAAACTACCGCAGACAAGCTCAAGGACATCGCCATGTCCAAGCCCTCCTCTTTGGGATCCCTCATTAAGCAATTCCAGGTAATATCTCTTCTTGACGATCTTTTTCTCGATCTTGATCGTGTTTTTTCATCTAACACGCGGTACTAGTAATAGTAGTACAACTTTCTCGGTGATCTTGCATGTGATTTTTGTGTGCCAAATGACGGTTCTAAGTTCCTCTTTTGACTAAAACATGCGAGAGGTTGACACTGATTTCTTATAGATTACTTTCAACTACTTTATGAACATCAATGCTACCTTTGAAGAGAGTATATTTGCCTCAGTAACTTGTAGTATGGATATTTCAAGTAATTCCTCTGCTCTCGTGCCTTTGAAGACATGTTCTAGTGTCTTTATTCACTCATTTCTGTGCGTAAATGTAGTAAAATATCGAAAATCATCTTATATTTCTGAATGGAGGTAGTAATACAATACTTGGTTTCTATTTGAATTAGAACCAGGTCCGCGGTGGAGATGAAGTTCTCAAAGTCATGATGTGTGAACTGGAAGACCTGAGGATGAGTTCTACTGCTAAACTATCCAGCTGCTGTGTCCTTATCACCACGTGTCCTGAACTAGTGTTTTCCCTGTAGCATTGTTGTTAGGCGTGTTCTCAAGGGTGTACTTGACCACAATAATTTCCTGGTTGTGCCTTCGATTACGAAGGGTGTGGTCCTTGTAAAGCTTCCCGACAAATCTGATGCGGATTGTCTTCATCGTCATGTTTATGAGTGGAAAGACCACTCCGTTAGGTTCTGCAAGGTTGACGAGATGGTAGTGCTGGTAGACATCTCTCACGAAGTCCGTAGCCTAGTCAGTTATTCGGGGTTCATCCTGTAGGTCGGTGGCAAGAAATAGTCTACAAAGTTTAATTAGTGCAACTTTGCTTGTTTGTAGTAAGTAATATTGTTCAGTACTTGATTTGTGTGTGCGGACCCTGTATTGTTTAGTACTGCCGCTTTTGTTGTTTGGTGAGTCCTGAGAACAATCTATGTTAATGACTATCCGCTCAATTCAATATGTATATTTTGAAGTATCCAGGTCATCTTTTTGTGAGGACGGTTTATCAATTATGGTTACATTCCAATATCTGTATGCATTGCAGGGTTTATTGCACCCACTAGGATTTCCAGTCCCATGGATGTTCGGTCCATACGATTTGTCATGACCTTTGGACTGTCCTGCTTGTGGGAGTAAGAGGGGGCCCTGCATGCCACGCGTAATTGGACAATCAATCTTCTGTTTAGAACTTCAACATAGTGATTTCCTGGTAAGGATTCACTCGTGTCACATCAAGTAAATCTTATTGATTTACTGTCTAAATCTTATTGATTTAATGTTATGTTTACTTACTTTTTCTCCAATTTTACGGTGCAGATCTTGCCATGTGACATTTGTCACAAAATAAACCATTTGGTTTGCTCTAAGATGGTTATTTTTGCACACTTCTTATGTCATGTCAGTAAGGAAGGCACTGTCCATCACTTATATTACTGGACACAATTGGATCAGTCTGTTGTCTGAGTACAATATGAAGCCCTATGATGAACTGCAGTTTGGTTTAACAAACACGCCACAATTAGTCCTTCTCACGTTTAAAAGAAATGAATAAAAAGACTGGATCACGGTCACAGAGCCTAGTCAAGTTAGAAAGCTGATCATAGCAGACCAGAGACGGTCGCCGCTGTCTCGCACATTAGTACCACCTTCAGCAACGGATCGAGCACAGACACCTTCTTCGACGGCACTTGCTCTAGCACTGATAGTGGCAGTAGCTCAGTCCGATTCACCTGAGGATTGGCACCGACCGCGTCAGTGGATCAGGCTGTTCTACAGGAGGATCGGGCATCGACACCGGCACCTGCACCGACACCGGCACCAGGTCCACAAGGAGCACCATCTTCGGCAGCAGCAGCAGCACTACTAGTCGCACTGGCACGGGCACCAGCAACGGCTCCAGAACCTACTCCAACACTTGCACTTGCATCTGCTTCTGACGTGCAGCGGCAACGGAACCAGCAGTTGCATCGGCAACAGACTGGGCTACAATTCACACTACATATAGCAAAGTCCTTACAAAAACTGACATCTCCACCTTCTTGGTAAGCCTTGGCCGCCAAAGTGCTTCATTCTTTTTTCCTTTCCATGTTGTTTCACATGATTCACTGTGTTGATCTAAATGTTTGTGTATATCTTCTTGTTTGCAAACAAAGAATTCCTAGAGCAACAAGGGAGTCATTCAACAATTCGGGCGACCGTGGCCAAGTTTCTCTTACCATGTGTAGCCTAGGTGTGAATGAACCTGCTGAATATACCGTAAGTACAAAGGATGGTTGCATGATGATTGATGCTAAAGGATGGTCAAGGTGCAAATCTAAATCAAATCTTGCGGTAGGGGATGATATCAAAATCGAACTTTTTCGGCAAGGTGAGCTGGTCCAAATCAACTTTGAAATTCTTTAGTAGCAGCACGCAATTGCCGAACTGATCTATCCTGCAAGAGATTTTGATGTAATAATCTAGCATGGTGAAACAAGTGTCCTATGTGTATAAGTAGTATGGAAATATTATTTATCACGTAGGATATCGTTGATAGAATTGCAACTCTGATTGCTACTTAGGAACTGTCATTCAATTTCATTCTAACAACTGCCGTGCTTTATTCAATTTTCTGTATTTGCCTTGCGACAGCATCTAAAACCAGCGCCGTACCGATCGCTTGCAATATGAAAAGCGCTGAGGTAGAAAACATGGCCCCCCAAACATGCAGGCCCACCGGCCTGTGGCCCAAAGTCCAGAACCGTGAGCCTGTCTAAGTATTATATTCTCAGCTGAACCCCCATATTATGTTATATATGTTCCCCTTGATTTCCCTTATGTATAAAGTTGTGATATAAAAGATTTTTATATTTCTTTACAAAGGGAGTATCTCTCTGTAAAAAATATATTTATGTGTAACTAGTTACTCCTGCCTTTCTACTTCCTTTCGCTGATATGTGGAGCATCCGACAATGGGGTCCATCTGCCATGCACCAAATTAGAGTGCACAACTGCACGATAGACTCACCTCGGTCGTAGCGCCGCAGTAATGCCCAATGAGCCATCAAATCACGAAACCCCCCACCTTTCCAGCTTTAGCAGTAAGCCGGACGGACGAAGCAACAATATTTCACTAGGCTCGGATCCCCTTCTCCCTTGTCTGCCTGTTCAAAGAAAACCTCCTCTTGACGATTGCATAGGGTTTTCTCATGGAGAACCAGGTACGAATTCTTCATCCATCCCCGATAAATCCATGTCCCTTGGTCACGGGTAATCCTAGGATGGCAGCCGCCGCCGTTGATGCATTTTTCTTTGTACTAAATCTAGTGTGTTTCATTTGCAGTGCCCAAAGTGCGAGGACCCTACAGGTTTCTGCACCCTCGGCAAGACACCACACTCGTTCCTTCTCATCCTAACACAGGATTTTAAAACACGCAAAGTATGTTCCTAGAATCCTCTTTTCTGCCCGGGAGGGTGGGGTTTTTTTAACATGCTATAGACTAATTTGGAAATTTGGATTGCTATATTTGAATAAAAGGTACTAGTACCATGGTCAACACTGACGTGAAGGAGGAAATTATTTCCAGATTTGGATAGGGAATACATTGTGTTCTCATATTATTTTTCCTGTAGTGCATTCCTTGCTCTGCCAGAACACATGTACTCAAGATGGTCGGCCTTGCCATAACTGAATACACTAGTTTAATGGTCACATTGAAGACAAGCCATGGGTATAAGTTCTGAGTTGGGTTCATGAACCAAGAAGATCGCTGCTTTTTATGGCCAAACTTGGATAAACTTTCTCAAGTGTTACAGACTGAAAGTTGGTGCACGAATGTTGATTGAAACAGCAGAACCTGGTCTCATCTTCACTCTGATATTCCACCCCAACATCGTTCCAATTGTTCATCCATGTTAGTTTTGTATCCGGTCCTTGCTCGTTGCCTTGATTACTTCTTAATCCACCTATTTTGTCTAACTAATCACAATTTAACTTTAGAATTAGCAACGATTTGTGATTCCCATCTCTCACGAAGATGCTATGTTGGTGCAACAAACCCTGGGTCTGTTGCCCAACTGTGCACAGGCATGAGATCAAGATTGAAGAACCAGTTTAAGTCAGAGATTGAAGAACCAAGAGATTTTAAGAACCAACATGCAGCTCAGAGGGGCCAAGATCGTGCCTAAGGAGCAAGACATCGGCAAGAAAAGGGCCTCCCTTGCCGGGCATGCGAGCCCGGCAAGGGGCGAGGCCACCACTAGAAGCAAGCAACCGAGGCTCCCCGACAGAGCCTGCCGGGGCTCGCGGGGGCAGAACCATCCCACCAACCACTCAAGCACGACTCGCATCGTCAATCAGTGTGGTGTCAAGCCGCAAGATGATTAAGTGGCAGCCGTTCGCCACATGGCAGCCATTTCCTGCAGAATAAACCTACAGATGACACTCGTCCTACGACGTGCCAAGAGAATAGATGCGGAGCTGGCAAGATAGCCTTGCGGGCCTTGCCGGGCGGCTTGTGATGTGACACTCAGTGGCGCATTTAATGCACCCTCTCGCTATCATATCAGTGGATAATGACCACTTTTGCCACTGTGGTGACCCCTTAATCTATAAAAGGAGACCCATGGCACTCGTGGGAGGGATCAGAAGGTTGGAAAGTTGATACACACTAGCCACCATACGCACGTAGTCGCTGCGACCCCGAGGCCAACCCTGTAGGGCAAGTGTACTACACATCACCACTTTCATTCCACCATCAATCCAATAAAGTAGCAGTATGATCATACGCCTTGCGGCGGCCAGAACCTGGGTAAATCTCCTGTGTGCTCTCCGCCGCACTGCCATACGCTGGTCTACTCTTTGTGCAATGTGCCATCCCCCTGCCGAAACGACAAGGGGCCACCCTGTCCCATAGGTGGTCGTGGACATCCCGCGACATGCTACTTCTAACTAATATTTCTTATAACTGGTGACACGTGTAGGTTATTTCAAAGTTAAGCACGCTACTCGTTTGTTATTCTATAAGAACTCGATTGTTACTGATGGAACTGAAGTTGACTGGGACGACATCCACAGGTTCCTACACTCCATTGATCGTCTTGACATCCTTCTGGGCCATTTCAATGGTGGAAGGCCACGTGAGATACGTGTGCCACTGCTGCACACCTTGAACAGGTCCAACTGTGTCGAGAAACTTATGGTACGAGCTGTTTTTTGTTATATATGTTGTTCATAAACTCTTGCTTATACACAATTTTACAGCTGTGATCTTCTTGAAACAAAAACAACCCAGTTCTATTGTTCCTATACGGATGCTTGGCCATGGTCGGGTGAGACTTGTGCTTGGTCACAACATGATGTTTATGTCAACCTACTCCATTCCCATTGGAGGTGAAAAGATACTTATTCATGGGTGGTCTCAAATAATAAAAGCCCGTCATCTTGGAGAATATGACAGAAGGTTATGCTCATGCTTTTCCATGGATCTAAAGCAAATATCCTATTTATTGACCACATTGCAAGATGAAGTCACTTTCAGAAGGTTGTGGATGCACGGGGTGGCACCTGGGCCTTGTCCTGGGGCTTGGTGGCCTCACCCTTGGTTAACTGTAGGCAAAGTAGCACTGTTCGAGGCGTGCTTTGTATGGTTGAACCTGTATAAGTACTCATACTGCTTTCAGTTATGGTTGTTAAGTGATCCTGCTGCTTTTACAGTCTGTCATGTTTCTCCACTCCTGTCTTCCTCCAGCCACCAAAACCAAACCAGCGCCAGTGGGGCTGCCTGCTTCCGCCTCCCACGGCTGGCTGCGCCTTAGTGCACGTATCGCTGCCCCACCGTCTCATAAATCTTTAATGCTTACGTCCAAGGCCTCGCCCTCGTCCTCCGCATTCTTTGGTGCGCTCGCCGCGGCGCCGCCCTCTCGCGTTGTCAACATGGTCAACAAACAAGAGGAATCGGGAGAGGACTGTACGTGTGGAGGATGAATGTAGGGGCCCACCATGTCCATGGCCGCAAGCAAGGAAGTTCCTCATTTTTTTGTTATATATACTCCATTGTCACCATATAGAAAAAGAAAATGCTTCCTCCTAGTGGTTTCCTGACATCTGGGACCCACGACATTGTCAGCGTATATAGTCAATAGACAAGAGAACAACACAAGATTGGCTGACACTTGGGACGTAGCGGCTCGAGTTGTATTTTTTTGTTATTGTTGAGACGAAGCTGGGTTTCAACTGGGCTGTGCCTCGTCTAGCCCAGGCTTATATTTTACGTTCACCACATGACCAACCCAACTATTTTTTGTTTGTGAAAATGAGCCCAGTTTATTTTTTCTGAAGAATACCCAATCCAGGCTTACTTATTTTTCTATGCCCTGATGGGTTGCAACTCTTTCAAGACGGCTACAAATCTTGAAAGTAATATGAAATGGGCTGTAAATATAAAAAACAGACGACAAATTGGCAATTACTTATAATTTCAGGAAAAAAAATTCACATTTCCAGATTCCAATTTCACTGGGCTTTAACCTAATTTAAATATATCTTCAAAGTACTTTAAATCTGGCTCGACATTTCGGTATTAAAAATAGTTTGGACCCCACAGAATTATGCGAAATTTCGTTTAAATTTTTAACCCTGGCCCTCGCCAACAAAAAAGGGACTACAATAAATTGCATAAGAAGTTGCAATGAGATGTAAGTTATTAAAAAAATAGGGAATGGTCTGACTTGTGGGCCTATTAAGTTGACGCGCATGCAAGATTTTTTTACTTATTATACAACTCAACAAACGATTCTAGCAGACGTAACCATTGGATGTTAATCCCAATGGACGTCGTGCTTCTTGAATCCTTGATCTTCTTGCTCCAGCCGCAAAATCCAGTGCCGGCGGGACCGCCTGCTCCCACCTCCCGTGGCTGGCTGTGCTACCGCAGAGGCCTCACCGCCCCTACTATTCCTACCGCTGGCCAGGCCATCCCTCTACTGACCCACATCCCTCCACTATTGTGGCTTCGCCGCCTCCGGGTCATTCCCTTCCTGGGTCAGCGCACTCAAGCAAGTACTTCCTTATTGCACCAAAAAGAATGAATACTCCCAATGACAGTTGGGACCCACCAGCTATATCTTGGCACGGAAGGAAGTGCCTCCTTATTAAGCGAAAAATAACGAGTGCTCCCCATGACAGCTAGGGCCCACCAGATTTGGAGGCTGACTTGTGTCCCTACTAAGTTGACGCGTACGGAGGATTTGTCAACTTAGTCAACAAACAATTCTATCACCAGTGACCGTTGGATTATTAATATCCAATGGTCGTGCTGCTTCTTCAACCTCTGATTTTCTTGTTCTAGCTGTCCAAACCACCTTGTGCTCCTGCCTCCCGTGGCCAGCTGTGCTGCTGTGAAGGCCTCACCGCCACCTACTACTCCCACCGCTGGCTAGGCCATCCCTCTACTCACCCACACCCCCTGTTATTCTGCGGCGACGACAACCTCACATCACAGCCGAACCAGTCAACCCTAGTACTACCCTCCGCATGTTCCCAGGGTTCGCATCGTTCCCTGCCTCATCCTCGTCCATCACCTAGTGCTCTCCATGCGGCATGGTCAATGAACGATAGCCATCAGAAGCGGATTATACACAGTGAGGCTAATAGATGGACCCACCAGCTACATCTTCGCACACAAGGACTTTCCTCCGTATTAGGCGAAAAAAAGAATCCTCCCCCTGTCAGGTCGGACCCACCAGCTACATCTTCGCATGCAAGGAAGTGCCTCCTTATCCTCCCTCACAGCCGGGACCCACCCGGTCGAAGCTAGGTAGCGTTGTCATTCTGGTCGCAAACATGTACGTACATACTGGTCCATCGATCTTTCTTCCACGATGAACCGTGGCCCAGCAAGGAGCGGTAGTTGTTCAGGCAGTCCCATCTATATCGTGTACACGTACATACGTACATACGGGCAGGGTATTGAATGCCTAATCGCACATACGTATGGCCAGGGCTTGTGTACATGGAGAGGTAGCGGAGGGCAGCAATGGCATCCTATTCATCGGCAACCAACCGGCTGGGTCGGTACGGAGGAAATAGTGTCGTGTTCACCGACAACAGACTAGGTCGAAATGGGTCGTGTTTATTGAGACCCTAGTGGTTTGGAAGGAACAGCCAGAATGGGGTCTGGCGTATCACAAAACGGAGGAAAACGGCCTTGTGTTCGACCGCGTACGGTCGAAACGGGGTCCTGTTCATTGGGAAGGGTCTGGCATACCGTAAAATGGAGGAAACGGACTTGTGTTTGAGCTCCTATGGTCGAAACGGGGTGCTGTTGATCGCGAGGGGTGTGGCGTACAACAAAATGGAGGAAACAGACTTGTGTTGGAGCGCCTACGGTCGAAACGGGGGTCCTGTTCATCGAGAGGGTGTGGTGTACCGCAAAACGGGACTCCACGGGCTACTGTTCATCCACCGTGTACTGCATCGCTCCAGCCTCCACCTGCTACTGTTCATCCACCGTCGACTTCCTCCAGCCTCCACCAGCTACTATTCACCACGGATTCAGTTAGAGCCCAACGCCTCGAACCCACACGCGTACGTGTACGAGAGAAACGCAAATCGCTCGGCCCCGACCACCCACCGTAACCGAGAATTCCCCGATATTTTCCTCGCCCTCGCTTCTACCATGGTTTTTTTCATCATGGACAGCCCAAAGAATGTCATGCAGTTGCGTCTCCAGCCCGCCTAGGACGAAAAGTCTATTTTCTGTCATGATTTTTTGTCATAGAAGTAGGAGCCCACCACATCTATGATGATAGCGGGTTTTATCTCAATTATCGCCATAGAAGTGTCATAACCATGACAAAAAAAATTCCATTCGGCTCAAAATGTCACGGATTTGTCTTTTTTGTACTGTTAATGGGGAAAGGTGGGGCTTTGTGATTTGACCCCTCATTGCTCATTTACTACTAGTGCAGCGCTACGACCGGGATGCCTCCAAGTCCAACCGCTGCTCCGAACTGTAATTTGGTGCATCACATGTTGAACAAGACGGTGGATGAGCCACAAGTCGGCCAAATGGGTCCTGTTAAGTGTGTCACCATTTCGTGTGCGGACTGACCCTACTGAGTTGCTACGCCAATATGACAGGAGCAACCTACCACTTGGTTTTGCTCCTTGGTGAATCCCGACTATATTGATCTAAAAAGATACTAGTAGTATCCAGATTACTCCCTCTGTCTTGGTTTATAGGGTGTGCATGTAGTTCTAGGTCATCCATTTGACTAACTAAATATGAGTTATATGTTACAAAAAGTATATTATTGGATTCTTAAGCAGATTTAGTTTCTAAACATATATTTTTCATCACATAAAATACATATATAGCTAATTAAGTTCTCAGCGTAGAACGACGTGCATGCCCTGTAAACCGAGACAGAGGAAGTAGTTAAAATGAGGTGATTTTACTAAGCGGTGGGCGGGGGAGCATGGCCTGTCATGCGGTCCCACGTGTCATGATGTACCAAGGCGATGCGCATCCCTCTTGAGGTAGAACAATGGCAGAAGCAATACATGGTTTTCTTGAAGGAGATGATGGAGAAGCGGACTCAGCGAAGTGTGAAATAATGGTTGGTTCGCCCGTTTGGGGAAAGGTGGAGCATTGTCATTTGACGTCTCATTGCTCATTACTACTACTAGGGCGCTACGACTGGGGTGCATCCCCTGCTGTTCTACATTGTTATTTGGTGCATGACACATCGACCCGGTTGCTATATGTCCCACATGTCGGTGCGAGGAAGTACATAATTCATCAAGGCGAGCGTCTCCACTCTTTTAGTACGATGAAGGAGTACAAGACACGGCTAGGTTTTTGTTGCTTCACGTGATCCATCGATACAAACCCAGACTAAAAAAGGTGAGGGCGGGTCTTGTCCTACGCGGTAGGCAGGGGAGTTTGGCATAGTCTGTTCCAGGCAATGAGGCAGGAAGGGAAATAAGCAAATAAAGGTTGAGCGACTTAGTTTTGGGAAAATTTGATTTGACGGAGTACGTACCCACTATGGAGGTAGTACTACTTACTACTCCCTCCTTTCTGGTTTATAGGGATCATCCAAAAAATCGTTTTTCTGTTTTATAAGTCTCAATTCTACTAGTACTTACCATCACATGTTTGGATTTCGAGGTGCATTAACTCACCCGATGCAAGCAGTATCAAAGAGAAAACTCACCAATGCATGTAGAAGTTCATGGAAATTTAGTGGTCATGCATGCATTCGTTGTAATTAATGCATCAACAATCATAAATTTTTGAGAAAAATGAGCGTACTAATTAAGTACTTGTGCAAACTACGAAATTAATTCCACCACTCACCGTCTACCTTGGTTGGAGAGATTTTGAAATTGAGCCTTATAAACCCGAAAGGAGGGATTAGTAACATGTCCTAGGGTAGCTTGCTGCACCACGGACTCCAAGGAAATTGCTGTAGTACTACTCCTACTACTAAAAGACATATATTTCAAACAATATGATAATTAATCTCTCTAACCAAGGTAGGGGAGTATATATCTAACAGAGGGAGTAGTAAAATTTTCTCCTCGTCTTGCGAGCCACTACGCGCGTGGCCGAGGGAGTGGGCATAGGCGTAGTAAGCAAGCTTCTCCTCATCCCGCAACTCTGCGAGCCACTACACCCGTGGGCAGGGGAGAGGGTGTACTAAGCAAGCTTCTCCTCGTTCTGCGAGTTGACAGGACACATCAAAAGTAGTACTCTAGTATATTGAGCCTTGCCTCTAAGGTAGGCCCCACATGGTTTGATTCTTATCAAATGAAAAACCGCAATGTTTAGAGACTCTAACCAGCTTCTAAGGTGGGCACTAGCAGAAATTTAAAAAGTATTGATAGGCACCACATTTGTCCAATCAGTACTATTTCTCTTCTAATTTCTAATGCTTCCTAAGGCCGACAAGTGGGACTAGATGGATTGTTACATTGTTAGAGGCAACCTCTAAGGTTAGAACTGATGCTAGCCAATTTTTTGTTAGAGGCAGTTCATGCAATGTATAGAGGCCTGCCTTTAAGAGGAGAAAGAGGGCTTAGAGTAAACAAAAAGCATATATTGTGGATGCCTTAAGTGCCTACTTTATGGTCTATATGACTCAATTTGAAATCCACAATGTATCCATAATAGATGCTGAGTGGTGGAATATATTTATTACTTCCATAGTTCACAAAAGGACTGAGCATGTGACATGGTGAACGGAGGGAGTACGATACCATTAGTACTACGGTTCTTTTGGAAGGGCTGTACTAGTCCCTCCCATTCACATGTTCACATTTCAAGCTTCAGTAAAAATGTGGCATGCAAGGATTAAGAGAAATCTCAGGAATGCATGTACTCCCTCAATCCATATAGGGTCTAAAATGCGTTTTGGAGGCTAACTTTGACCACATGTTAGAGCAATAATATGACATCCAACTTACACAAATATTACCATCAAATTCGTGTGTGGTCATTATACTGCTAGCACATGCATGTGTTGAAATTAGTATGTACTCCCTCCGTTCCTAAATATTTTTCTTTCTAGAGATTTCAACAAGTGACTGCATACAAAGCAAAGTGAGTGAATCTACACTCTAAAATATGTCTACATACATCCGTATGTTGTAGTCCATTTGAAATGTCTAGAAAGACAAATATTTGGGAACAGAGGGAGTACATGATACAGTAGTAAACACTCACTATCTAGTAGTACTAGTACTCTACACTACTACTACTATGAGGCCATCCAACTGTGCCCCGGTAGAAGACCGCGGACACCGATCATTCGTTCATATTTAAATTTGTTTTCACACAAAAAAATATCCATGAAAACAACACATGGAAAAATTTCACGGCGAATGAGGGATTGGAATGTGCTGGGATGGGCCTGGAAGGGGCTATTTGGATCATGTCCGAGGTAGCCAAAATATTGGCGACCCTTTTGTCCACCTATGCCTTTGCCACCAATGAACGAGGAAGAACTCGGTGCTCATGCATCCTCCAACGCGTGCATTGGAGATGAGCTCGCACGTGCTATGCTTTTTTTGTCCCACCATGCCGCCCGAGCCGGCCGTAGACCGACTGGCGACCCGCAAATTACGCCATCCAACCGTAGCCGCACACATTCTGATAGAAACTCAACCAACCAGACGAAATTCATGCAAACACGGTGATATTTCATATAAACAATGACGGAATTCATATAAAATACCAGATTTTCATATATACATGATGGATTTCATTACATTCAAATCAACTAAGTGGTGCTACTTCTGAACAACACAAGTGTAATAATACATAGCCTAAATGGTCGCCCGTGGATCCATTTGTCTTCTTCATGTCTGGTAGGACAATCACCGGACTACCGGGAGCCCCGGAGGTATATGCTTCAGCGCAAAGGACGGCTCTCTTTCCCACCGCTCAACTGACATCGTTGGTTGATGCCCAAGATGGAGTTTGAAGGGGGCTTCACCACTTCCGTGGAGCCCATGTAGGGTCGATGAAGGTTCTCGCAATAGAAGGATCCTGTAAGACACCTGTTGTGTACACCGGCGTCGCCTCGGTGGTGGCCTTCATGTGACCCAAGAAGCGGCGGCCTCCCGTGTTCTACTTTTCCTCGATGATGGTGGCGGACGCGAAGGCACTGGCCACCAACTCGTTGCTCTCCGGGCACTCGGCTTCTATCTCTGCTTGCATGGCGCGGCCGCAGGCTTGGGAGTCTTGGCCACAGAAATGGTATACGCGGTCGCTGGCATGGGAGGCACGGTACGAGGTGGTGGCATGGACGGCAGCGACGATGCTCGTGCTGCCCATCGTGCCGGCGTGGAGCAGCTCGCCGCTCCTCGTCAAGTTGGACTGGAGCACGAGTTGTTGAACCACGCGCCGGCTTGGGGCGGCAACTAGCTCTGTTGGGTGAGGGGAGGGAGGTGTATCAGCAAGCTGCATAGCTCGTATCTGGCGGGCTCGGCGGGCCACCCAGCCGGCTTGGATGCTGGATAACTACTCTTCATAAGCTATTGTAAGAGTGGAGAAAATGGTGAAGGAGGAGATAGGGGAGCGGCGGAGGTGTGCGATTCTTGGCTGGCACCTAGCCTCGTTTAAATAGGAGATTAAATAGACGGCGGACGGGAGGAGCTCGGCCAGTGTTGCGTTTAATGCCGACCCAGTCATGAACGGACGTGTGTCCGAAGTGGGTTTCTCGGCTTCCACTTGGGTTTCATGGAGGCGTTTGAATGCGGCAAGGAGGCATGTTCAGCCGGGCGTGCAGCGAGCGGCGCCCTTGACTCTGACGTACAACACCATGTCGTTTTTCCACTGACGTGTGGGCTCGTTGGGTACTTGGCCAACATGTCAGTGACCCAACGCAGGCAGCGCATGGCAGAGGAGCTTTTGGTGGGCCAGGGTTGTGCGAAGCGGGCATTTCACAAACCGATGATTATTCATTGATTGTGACGTCATCTAATTCATGTAGATTGATAAGCCTACTATATAATGTAAGAGAATTTTAAATTTTTCATATATACGTTGATAGAGACTGCTGGAAAAAATCAATACGTTGTGATCCATAAAGACTGCTGGAAAAAATCAATGTTCTACTTATCATAGATAAGAATGATTAATACCCATAACAATCCATGTCCTTAACAAAGGGTGCATGCAATTATAGGTTGAGCGTGTTTCTTGCGTCGTGTGCTCTGTGCATGAAGGCGTGCGAGTGTTGCGTGTGTGCATGTGTACATTTCAGTGTTGCATGCATGTGTGCGTGCGTGCGTGTGTTCGTGAGTGCATGTGTATGTGTCAGTGTTGCATGCCTGCACGCGTGCTTGTGTTCCTATGAGTGTTGCGTGCATGCATGTGTACGTGTGAGTATTGCATGCATGCATGTGGGCGTTGAAGGCGTGTTTGCGCGCATATGTGATGTGTTTGTATTCACCACAGTGGCTCATGCATGCGTGCAATTAAAATGGCCGACTCAGCATATCATCACAAGGCGATCCTTGTCTGCTGTAGTTAGGGCGCGCAGGGCCAACCAGAGGTCTCATGATTTCGAGTCCCCACTAACCACTAACTTATTACCATTTCTGTCTTTCATATATGCGCTGACGGGTGGGCCCGACGGTAACATGCGCTAGTGAATGTGGACCGTTTGACTGGTCAGTTGATCGTGCCATCAACAAATTACGGAGCTGTATGGTGAGCCGGTGACCATATGACCATCGTAAACTATATTTTATTAACAAAGTATAGACTCAAGCTACCATTACTTTATTTCATATACACGCTGACAGGTGGGCCCCATGGTTCGCGCAGATGATGCGACACTAGTTGTGCCATGTGGAACATTTGACTGGTCAATTGATCGTGTCATCGGCAAATTACGGAGTTGTAGAGGTGAGCCAATGACCATATAATCATGACATGTATTTTTTAACAAAGTACACACACAGACACACCGCTATAAGCGCACACACGCACACCCTACCCCTATGAGCACCTTAGAGAGAATGATCCAGCATATGATCTTGAGATTTTACGAAGTATAGGTGCCTCGTAGTCGAGGGGAATTTCTCCTCCCACTGAACGCACATCGCGGGAAAATATTGAAATTAATCCAGCATAAATGCGAGCACTGGGACTTTAACCCTAGTGGGCTGGGGAAACCACTGTCCACCTAACCATCCAACCACAGGTTTGTTAGCACCACAAAATGTATATGGTGACTGTGATGAGGTTATTCTGAACACTGGTACAACGACGTGCTATACAAACAGTTTTTAACCTCTTTCCGCGACGACATTTGGAATCGTCTCCAAGTGAGTGTGGGTGATATGGGGGTCCTTCCCACATGACCCAGAAACCGTCGTGGATAGGACACAGGCTGGGCCCAAATGAGCTCGTGTGCGATCGGGCGAGGCATCGAAACCCAATCATTTCCGTTCATATGCACATCCCACACGGTGAATCCTAGAAAATCATTTCCGTTCATATGTATATCACACAGTTCTTTGTGTGGAAACGTTTGTGCAAAGTGTCCTAGCGTAAACACTTCGTTGCCAGAAGCCGTGTGTGATTGTTAGTTGATCGAACACACCTATTTTCTAGAAACCATGTGGGTTGTTTGAGTTCATCGCCCACGGTGTTGTCTGAGTAACTATCTGCAATAGAAAACCCAATAAGCAGGGTAATTATCCTATATTGATAATCCATGTACTAATCAAATTGATATTTCTTATAAAACACACCAGATATTTCATATCCGTATAACAGCAACCATGATTTCATAATCGAATTACATCAGATATCTTCAGCACTCAGTTACGCCATTACACAACAGCACCAAGTTTCACATGCAGCATGAAAAACCTTTGGAAAGTAGCATTATACATGGTAAATAGTCAGATGAATCTCATCTGGGAAACTGTAGAAGCGGAAGGGAAATATTGAGCCCTCAATGATGTTGAATGTCCTTGCAACTTTAGGCCAGTGGCCATGGATAATTTCCCGCCCAACCTTTGTCCTCTTCAGCAAGACATCAATATTGTACCGTGGGTGTTGAATGAATACCTTCCTCACCTCTTAACCATGTAGGTAGTTAGAGAGGTAATCATCGGTGAACTGCTTTGAGAAGTACTAAAAACAAAGATATGCATAAATCGTTGTTATAAATTTTGAAATGGCGCAGGGGGTAAAAACAAGGTAAAAGAGTTAGTACCATCCTATAGTTGACTGATGTCTTCTTCATTGTGCAAACAAAGATCTAGGATAGCCTCTGGACAAAATTTATGAAGTGGCATCTTGTATATTTCGTCCAAGGCTTCATGCACTCATTATGGTGGCTTCAAAGTCCTGGAATCATCACTTGTCACTCCGTTCTTGTTCCCCTCGCACACGCCATCATCTCGATGCTTGAACTTGCTCCAAGGTTCATCTTTCTTGTCCAACCTAGGCCCTTCATTTGTAAGCAAAACAAATGTATACAATTTAGGCAGCATCATATTATCATGAACATTAGAATCGTTACCAAGAAACGTAAGTACCTGGTAATTTAATTGGCGTGCGCGATCTCTAGTAATTAGTCCAGTATGTATAGCAACAGGGGCTGTGGGTGTAACAATGGTATTGATGTCCTCATCAAAAAATTTACCGCAACATGTTGGTGCCATGTCATGACACCATGCCAAGTTTCATGATTTTCAGGCGTGTTTTGGATTCGTAGGAATTAAAAAACTAAGTTTCTCAATCTTTCCGGCTGAGCCACGATGCAGAGATGTTTGAATTTCATTCCCATTTCTTGCATGGGACCTATAAATTCACCCAAAGGCACACTTGTAATTTTTCAACCAACTTTGGTGCAATGGCGCATATGCTTGTAGTTCAAATTTGAATTATGCACATTAAATGCGCAGAAACTCAATTAATGTATAGGAAAGGCCAAACGAACGCGGAATAATTCCAAAATTTAGCACGATACTTCTATTTGGTCTAATCTGCCTGTGTAAAAAAATTAAGGTGGGAGAAGGCAGTGTACGTATGTCGTTTCGCACACGGAGGTGACACATTCCCTCTTGGAACGATGAGCCTTCTTGAGGGAAGCTCCGGTTTGCAAGAATCTTACACCAAAGCTTGTCCCAATTCTGCCAAAAAATTTACCGCAACATGTTGGTCCCATGTCATGACACCATGCAAAGTTTCATGATTTTCAGGCATGTTTTGATTTATAGGAATTAAAAAACCAAGTTTCTCAATCTTTCCGGACGAGTCACGACGCCCACATATTTAAATTTGATTCCCATTTCTTGCATGGGACCTATAAATTCACCCAAAGACACACATGTGATTTTCAACAAACTTTGGTGCACTAGAGCATGTGCTTGTAGTTCAAATTTGAATTATGCACATTAAATGCCCAGAAACTCAGTTAATGCATAAAAATGCCAAAAGAACCGGGAATAATTCCAAATTTAAACACGACACTCATGTACTAGTTGCATGTTCACTGTACATAAATGTTCTAGCAATTTAAACACCATCCTTTCCCTTCGTAACACCATTTTGTCTTTCAAAACATAATGAAAAAATCAGGTATACCACAAACAGTTTACTAGAAAGAATCATGCGGGATGCGATATAAAATATCTTGGTGCACCGTCTTGTCTGGCTTACGCAGGAAGCTTCGCCGTCTACAGTCTATCGCCCCCGCTTGAACTGCACTTGTGCGCTAGTTTCTCGCGGCACCGAGCGAAATTGTTTTGCCACTGCGGAAATATCTATCTCCCCGCCCCCTCCCTCCCACCAAAAGCCAAATTTCCACTGTTCCTCCTTGCTTTCCAACTTCAAACCTTCACTGCTGCTTACTGGCAGCTCAACGTCCTCGCCGACAACCCTTCTTTTTGAAGTGCCGCCTCCTCGCCGGCTACCCTTCTTCTTGAAGTGCCGCCTCCTCACCGGCAACCCTTCTTCTGGCAGCGCCACCTCATCACCGGTGACCCTTCTTCTTGCTGCGCGGCCTCCTCGCCGCCGACCCTTCTTCTTGCTGCGCGGCCTCGTCGATATGGTCAGGTAATCCACACCCCACCCACACCATCCTTCTCCTTTCCTGTCCCACATTCCCCGACCGACGGCGCGACACCAAAATCACTGTCCCGCTCCAATTAAGTGTCGCCCACAGCCATTTTGCACGTAGTATAACATGGAACTCAGTAGCATGCGGCTGCACGTGCGCACGAGGTAGCTATGGCTGCCATGCGTGCCGACCGCCAGATCTTGGAGGAGCACCTCGTCTTCGAGGCCACCGTCGATACCGCCATGCGGTTGTCTACTTTAAGATACAGTTTGTGTTGTTTTCTTGAGGCCACCACCAGTGCCTTTTAGTGGTTTGTCCTCTGTAATGTTAATATGCAATCTGATGTTCAGTTAACAGTCTGGTCCTCTCAAATGTAATGTTCAGTTAACACTTTGGTCCAACAATTGCTACATTTCATAGTATTACTCTCAAGCATTCTTTGTTTTTTCAGCTATCTTATCTTCTAGTACATGTTTCTATTCCGCAATGTCATGCTCAGTTAACTATTTTGGTTCATTTGGTCTGCTGTCCATTTAACTGTTTAGTTCAGTTCTGCAATTTTATTTTCATTAGCTGTGGGTACAATTTTGTATTATTATGCATGTGACACCAATCGAATTTGGTTGTACTCAATACATATTCTACTGATAGTATGGCAACTCTCAGTTAACCTGATTAAGATCTTCCTTATGTGTGTTGCAGGGAAAAAATGGGAGACATTGCGGTTTACCATCAAGGTTTGTTCAAACATGGTCCTTTGGCTAATAGCACATTATTGTGCAGTTGTAGGAATCATTCTAATATTTAGGTTTCTTACAATTTGGTCTTGCACATGTAGGTCCTGCTGTCGGAGGCTTAGACCCACTGTTCGGCCCATTTTGCATATGGGGAAATGAGATGCCGAGGAATATCAGTCAAGTCAATAAACTCAGAAAGATTGTTAGGATGAAGAAACTTGCGACGAATAACAGCAAGGTGCCGCGTCACCTTATTTTTGGGCCAGGCCCATGTAATTTTGAAATACTTGATTATAGGCTGTTTTTGGAGTCCGTATGTGTGGGGAAACAAGAGTTAGGATTGGTTTCGGACCCCTCCTCCAAGGGCCATGAAATTCCCCCTCTCTCATCCATATATACAGCCCTTAGGGCATCGTTTAGACTTTGGGTTTTGTTTAGATCAAAAGTTTGCCATAGCTGCAACTTCGCGTACTTTATTTGTGTTCAACAACCAGACCAAGACGTCATAGAACCCCACCTTGATCAATAAAGCTTTCATCTTATATTCGCAATATCTAGATTGCAATCTCAGTTTCTTGCTTGTTCTTCGTTTGCTCGCAGGAAACAGACCCTCGTGGTCAGGTTGATCATGCTCTGGCGTGGTCAATAACCCCTCGGAAGTTGGTTTAGCGATTGCTAAGGCGCGACGTCTCGCACGTTTGTAGTCGGATCGTCAAGGTCGACTCCCACAGAAAACGATAGCCACCATCTCATCGAAACATCGGGACACCTTCGCCTCTATCAAGTGGTATCAGATTTTCAGGTTGCTTGGTGAGATTTTACAGTTTTTCATAGTATAGATTGAGCCTGTTCTTCATACCTACAGTCCACGAAAAAGCCAAAAAAATAAGGGTTAGTTCATCCTATCCGAACACTTCTGAGCCTTTGCATAGTCTTTTCAGTATTTTGCTTTGTTGAATTTGCGGTTGCATCGTCGTGTCTAGTTGCTGGTCTTAGAGTCTAGTCTTTTAGAGTTTCAAGTTCTGGTCATAAGTTGTCACGCCGCTGCCACACCATCATCATCACCCCTGCCATCTACCATCACCGCTTATCCGCCACCGATCCGTCTCCATATACCATCACCAATATGTATCCATATACCACCACCAATCCGTATCCATATACCACTACCAATCTGTATCCATATACCACCACCGCTGCCATATCCTACCACCATATATCCACCACTAATCCGAGTTCCTTTCATATTAGTTTTGTTTTCGAGATCCGTCTAATTTCCGATTCGTGTTTCCTTGCCTGAGTAGGTTTCGGAAACAAAAAAAAGAGTCTGGAGACCCCTGGGTATTTTTTAGGCCAAAATTTTCGTAGGCAATTTTTTCCCTATCCTATTTTTGGCATTTCGGAGTCTTTTGAGCCACGGGCCATCATAGTGATTTTTTGTCGCACTTTTTCATCGTCGCTGCCCTGGTTTCCGTAAAAAGTCAAAAAAATTCATGCCCATCCTGTTAGTTTGACCTGGGAAGAGTTTTGAGACACTCGCCATTATAGTGATTTTTCGCAAAAAAAGGAGCGCAAAAAAAGAGGAGCGCCAAAAAAACAGAGCAAAAAAAATTCCAGAGTATGCTTTTCCCTTGTTTACATGCAGCGCCGTGATTTTATTAGTGTTCTAGGCTCGCGTCTCTAGCACGGTCTAGCTTAGAACAAGCACAGTACCGTCGTTGAGCATTTATTCAACTTTGCATCTCTAAACTGATTATTGCTAATCTTTTTGCTACCATATTATAAGCCTTCCAAGCTCCACATAAATCTACATTGTGCGTTTGACTCTCCCTTGTAATCGCCCTATCCAAGCTTTGAGAGTTTTTACTACATCGGTTGCCGATGACCACCTGCTGCTGGGTAAGAACTGGTAAGAATTTGAGATTTGCTTGACGGATTTGTGACACCCACCACCACCATTTGTTAGTAGTCTGTAGGATCATATTCTTGTGTGTTTCTATTGCTGCTAACCATGGCAGGATCACAAGCCGACGAGACTGACTGGGAGAATATGACGAATAAGGAGTTGCATGATAAATTTCAGCAAATGATGAGTGGAGAGGTGCAAGACGTGCTAAACAGATTTGAAGAGGCCATGGAGAAGATAGATGGCATGGAGAAGACGTTCGAAACAAAGCTCGATAACAAATTTAATGAATTGCTCGCGCGTCTTCCACCACCACCACCGGCTGCACCTAAAGCACCACCACCACCACCACCACCACAACAACAACAACAATGACTACCTCCACATCGCGAAATGGCCCTCCGCCGAGCGAGCCGTGTCCCTCTTGCGCCTGGCCAAACTGTTGGTGCTGCTGTTGATACTTCTGTGGCTCCTGCTGCTTATGCGGAGGAGGAGGATTATGCGGGAGATTATGAGGATGAGGTTGATAAAAATCAGAACTACGTGCAACCACCAGCACCACCACTACCAGGTCGTCCACATGCAAATAATGGCAATGGTAGGGCTCCCCCTCAGGTATGATATCATGACCATCTCCCTAAACTGAAATTGAATATTCCACCATTTGAGGGTAGATATGTTCCTGATATATATCTTACTTGGGAGTTAGAAACTGAACAACGATTTACATGTTTACAATATCCTGAGGAGAGACGTGTTCCTGCTTCTGTTTATGCTTTCACTAGCTTTGCATGTGTTTGGTGGTCTGAACATTGTCGATTATATCCTATTCCAGCTACTTGGGCTCCTTTGAAAACTGCTATGCGTACTCGTTGGGTTCCACCATATTATCAACATGAATTAATTCAAAAATTGCAGCATTTAAGACAAGGAAAAAATTCTGTAGAAGCTTATTATTAGGAATTACAAACTGGCATGATTAGATGTGGTATTGTTGAGGAGAATGAAGCTATGCTTGCATATTTTATGGGTGGATTAAATAGAGAGATTCGGACCATTCTAGAGTATAAGGAGTATAATAATATCACTCGTTTATTCCACCTTGCTTGTAAAGTTGAACGTCAAGTGTAGGATCGATAGGCATGGGCGCGAACTAACTTCTGTGCAGGTCGATCTTCATCATGGACACCATGTGCATCCTCTACTTCCACTACACTAGCACCTCCATCAGGTGCCACCTCCAGCCGTGATACAAGAAAGTAGGCACAACCACCACTATCTGCCAAGAGCAGACCTGCTAGGCCTGCGCAGAGCTCTTCTTCTTCCATGGAATCAACAGGGCACACAAGTGATATTATTTGTCGTTGTTGTAAGGGAAGATGACATTTTGTGAGAGAATGCAAATCTCAGCGTGTGATGATTGCTATTGAGAATGGTGGGTATGAGTCCGCTAGTGACTATGATGAGGAGACTTTGGCTCTTATTACATAGGAAGAACACGGTGGAGATGATTCTGATCATGAGACGCAATACATGGCTGCTGAAGATGCTGACAGGTATGAATGTTTAGTTTCTCAACGTTGTTTTGAGTGTGCAGGTTACACAAGCTGAGCTAAATCAGAGGCATAATTTGTTCCATACAAAGGGAGTTGTGAAGGAACATTCTATTCACGTCATCATAGATGGAGGGAGCTGCAACAACCTGGCTAGCATGGAGATGGTGGAGAAGCTCTCTCTCACCACAAGACCGCATCCACATCCTTACTATATCCAATGGTTCAACAACAGCAGCAAGGTTAAGGTAACACGTACCATTCATGTGCATATTAGTATCTCTACATATGCTGATTATGTTGATTGTGATGTGGTACCTATGCAAGCATGTTCCTTATTACTTGGTAGACCATGGCAATTTGATAAAAATTATGTACACCATGGTAGAAACAATCAGTATACTCTTGTTCATAAGGACAAAAATATTACCTTGCTTCCTATGACTCCTGATTCCATTTTGACAGATGATATTAATAGAGCTAATAAAGCAAAACAGGAGCAAAAAAAGAGTGAAAATCAGATTGTGGCAAAAGAATTTGAGCAACAAATTAAGCCTAATAATAAACCATCTAGTGTTGCTTCTGAAATTAAATTGAAAAGTGCATGTTTACTTGCCACCAAATCTGATATTGATGCTCTAGATTTTAGCAAATTTGTTTGCTATGCTTTTGTGTGAAAAGAGGCATTATTTTCATTCGAGGACATGCCTTCCTCTTGGCCTCTTTCTGTCACTAACATTTTACAGGAGTTCGCTGACGTCTTTCCACAAGACGTGTCACCGGGATTACCACCTATTTGAGGGATTGAGCATCAAATTGACTTAATTCCCAGTGTATCATTACCCAACCGTGCGCCATACCGTACCAATCTAGAGGAGACGAGGGAGGTTATGCGTCAAGTACAGGAGCTGGTCGACAAAGGTTATATACGCGAATCCCTTAGTCCTTGTGTTGTTCCTATCATTTTAGTGCCGAAAAAGGATGGTACATCGCGTATGTGTGTTGATTGTAGAGGCATTAATAATATTACTATTTGTTATTGTCATCCTATTCCTAGGCTAGAAGACATGCTTGATGAATTGAGTGGCTCTACAATATTCTCCAAAGTTGATTTGCGTAGTGGATACCAACAAATTCGTATGAAATTGGGAGATGAATGGAAAATATCATTTAAAACTAAGTTTGTATTATATGAGTGGTTAATCATGCCTTTTGGGTTAACTAATGCACCTAGTACTTTCATGAGATTAATGAACGAAGTTTTACGTGCTTTCATTGGTTGATTTGTGGTAGTCTATTTTGATGATATACTGATTTATAGCAGATCTTTGGAGGAACATTTGGAACATTTACATGTTGTTTTTATTGCTCTACGTAATGCATGTTTATTTGGTAACCTTGGGAAGTGCACTTTCTGCACCGACCGAGTATCTTCTCTTGGCTATGTTGCTACTCCATAGGGAATTGATAAAGCCAATATTGAAGCTATTGAGAGTTGGCCGCAGCCCAAAGCGGTCACACAAGTGAGGAGTTTTCTTGGCCTCGCTGGATTCTATAGGCATTTTGTGAGAGATTTCAACACCATTGCTGCACCTCGCAATGAGCTTACAAAGAAGGATGTACCTTTCGTTTGGGGTACCGCACAGGAAGAAGCCTTCATAGTATTGAAAGATAAGTTGACACATACTACTTCACTCCAACTTCCAGGTTTTAATAAGACTTTTGAGCTTGAATGTGATGCTAGTGGAATTGGGTTAGAAGGTGTGTCATTACAAGATGGCAAACCTGTTGCATACTTTTCTGAAAAATTGAGTGGGCCTAGTCTAAATTATTCTACTTATGACAAAGAATTATATGCTCTTGTTCGGACTTTAGAAACATGGCAACATCATTTATGGCCCAAAGAATTTGTTATACATTCTGATCATGAATCATTGAAACCTATTAAAAGTCAAGCTAAACTAAATCGTAGACATGCTAAATGGGTTGAATTCATTGAGACTTTCCCTTATGTCATTAAACACAAGAAGGGTAAAGAAAATGTTATTGCTGATGCATTGTCCCGTCGGTATACTATGCTTTCACAACTTGACTTCAAAATATTTGGTTTGGAGACAATCAAAGATCAATATGTGCATGATGCTGATTTTAAAGATGTAATGCATAATTGTAAAGAAGGAAGAACGTGGAACAAGTTTGTCGTTAATGATGGATTTGTGTTCCATGCTAACAAGCTATGCATTCCAGCTAGCTCCGTTCATCTTTTGTTGTTGCAGGAGGCACATGGACGAGGATTAATGGGACACTTTGGCATGAAGAAGACGGAGGACATACTTGCTACACATTTCTTTTGTCCAAAGATGAGACGGGATGTTGAGCGTTTTGTTGCTCGTTGCACTACATGTCAAAAAGCTAAGTCACGACTCAATCCTTATGGTTTATATTTGCCTTTGCCTGTACCTAGTGTTCCTTGGGAGGACATATCTATGGACTTTGTTTTAGGTTTACCTCAAACAAAGAAGGGGAGGGATAGCATATTCGTTTTCGTGGATAGATTCTCGAAAATGGCACACTTTATACCATGCCATAAAATCGATGATGCTGTTAATGTTGTTGATTTGTTCTTTCGTGAAATTATTCGCTTGCATGGTGTTCGAAATACTATTGTTTCAGATCGTGAGACTAAATTTCTTAGCCACTTTTGGAGATGTTTATGCGCTAAATTGGGGACTAAACTGCTTTTTAGTACTACTTGTCACCGTTCATTGCTTAGGACTGATGGACAAACTGAAGTAGTCAATAGAACATTGTCTACTATGCTTAGGGCTGTTTTGAAGAATAATAAGAAAATGTCGGAAGAATGCTTGCCTCATATTGAATTTGCTTATAATCGTTCATTGTATTCTACTACTAAGATGTGCCCTTTTGAAATTGTGTACGGTTTCCTACCTCGTGCACCTATTGATTTGTTGCCTCTTCCATCTTTGGAGAAGGTTAATTTTGGTTCCAAAGAACGTGTTGAATTGATTTTAAAAATGCAGGAGTTAACTAAGGAAAACATTGAGCGTATGAATGCTAAATATAAACTTGCTGGAGATAAGGGTAGAAAACATGCTGTGTTTGCACTTGGAGATCTTGTTTGGTTACATTTGCGTAAGGAAAGATTTCCTAATTTGCACAAATCAAAGCTAATGCCACGTGCTGATGGTCCTTTTAAGATCTTAGAGAATATAAATGATAATGCATATAAACTTGAGCTGCCTGCAAATTTTGGGGTTAGTGCCACTTTTAACATTGCAGATTTGAAGCCTTATTTGGGTGAGGAAGATGAGCTTTTGTTGAGGACGACTTAATTTCAAGAAGGGGAGGATGATGAGGACATCAATACCATTGTTACACCCACTGCCCCTACTGCTATACATACTGGTTCAATTACTAGAGCTCGCGCACGCCAATTAAATTACCAGTTACTTTCGTTTCTTGGTTACGATTCTAATGTTCATGAGAATATGATGCTGCCTAAATTGGATACATTTGTTTTGCTTACAAATGAAGGGCCGAGCTTGGACAAGAAAGATGAACCTTGGAGCAAGTTCAAGCATGGAGATAATGGCGTGCGCAAGGGGAATAAGAACAGAGTTACAAGTGATGATTCCAGGACTTTGAAGCCACCATAATGCGTGCATGAGGCCTTGGACAAAATATACAAGATGCCACTTCATAAATTTCATCCAGAGGCTATCCTAGGTGCCGTGTCACCTTATTTTTGGGCCAGGCTCATGTAATTTTGAAATACTTGATTATAGGCTGTTTTTGGAGTCCGTATGTGTGGGGAAACAAGAGTTAGGGTTGGTTTCGGACCCCTCCTCCAAGGGCCATGAAATTCCCCCCTCTCTCCTCCATATATACAGCCCTTAGGGCATCATTTAGACTTCGGGTTTTGTTTAGATTAAAAGTTTGCCATAGATGCGACTTCGCGTACTTAAACATGTTCAATGACCAGACCAAGACGTCACAGAACCCCACCTTGATCAATAAAGCTTTCATCTTATATTCGCAATATCCAGATTGCAATCTCAGTTTCTTGCTTGTTCTTCGTTTGCTCGTAGGAAACAGACCCTCGTGGTCAGGTTGATCGTGCTCCGGCGTGGTCAATAACCCCTTGGAAGTTGGTTTAGCGATTTCTATGGCGTGACGTCTCGCACGTTCGTAGTCAGTTCGTCAAGGTCGACTCCCACAGAAAACGATAGCCACCATCTCATCGAAACATCGGGACACCATCGCCTCTATCATCTTTTCGTCGAATTGGGACAAGCTTTGGTGTAAGCTTCTTGCAAACCGGAGCTTCCCACAAGAAGGCTCGTGGTTCCAAGAGGGAACGTGTCACCTGCGTGTGCGAAACGACATACGTACACTGCCTTTTCCCACCTTAATTTTTTTACACAGGTACATTAGACCAAATAGAAGTATCGTGCTAAATTTTGGAATTATTCCGGGTACATTTGGCCTTTTTATACATTAATTAAGTTTTTGGTAATTTAATGTGCATAATTCAAATTTGACTACAAGCACATGCTCCAGTGCACCAAACACTACTAGGGAAAACCTTATACAGAGAATCTTACTAGCAGCGTTGTTTAAAAACAGACGCTACTATTAATTAGCAGTAGCTTGCTCCAGTCCACCGCTCTACTAATAGCCCGGTAGCAGTAACACACTAGTCGAAAAGAGCACTACTACTATAATTGCCAGGGCGTTGCCTCCCAGCTCGGTATAGTAGTAGCGCCCTTCTTAGGGCCGCGCTACTGCTAAAGTACTTAGTAGCAGCGCATTTCTCCAACACTCGCTGCTGCTAAGTATCATCCCCTCTTGCAACTAATTAACTTTAGTCCCATACTGCTAAGCAAACAGGGTGTTTACCACCTTAAATATGTTACTTCTAAAACTATCACGAGCATTTGGTCTTCATTGAACTGTATGTGTAGGATTTGTGGCTGCAATATCAATCTTCACCTGTTCCTATACTTGTATGGTGAGGATTCATGTTGACTATTTATATTCTACAC
The DNA here is from genome assembly GCF_056163025.1 of Triticum urartu. NCBI lineage: Eukaryota > Viridiplantae > Streptophyta > Magnoliopsida > Poales > Poaceae > Triticum > Triticum urartu. Next base: position 264,268,163 of record NC_141878.1, on the reverse strand, counting down.
AAAAAGATCAATGATCACCAATGTATATCTTCGATGTTTTTTTTACATGATTAGCCTTATAAGTAGCGTTTTTTCAGGAGAAAGCGCTACTGATATTTGGCTTAGCAGTAGCGCGCTCCCTGTTCCCACGCTACTGCTACAGCAAAAGAAAACACGCGGGCCGCCCCCCACGTGCTCATCTCACAATCGTCCCCCTCCGCCCAACACCGGCAGATGCGGTTAGGGTTTCTCCTCCGCCACCGCCGCCGCAGGCAATGCTCCTTCCCCTCTCGCCCCCCTCCGGTGCTCCTCCACCCTCTCACCGCCCACTCTGTTGCCGCCCGCGAGCTCTGGCCGGGCGCCTTTGGCCGACCGCCCTCGATCCCCTCGCCGGCCGCTGTCATCGCCCCCTCTCATAGGAAAGTCACCGGCCTTCCCCTAGTCAGCACCCCTGACTGAGGTCACCATGCCATCCCCCCTCCTCGTCAGCACGCCCCAAGGGCTGCCCTAGCTAGATTTAGTAGGCTAGTTCATATGCAACATTTTGATTTAGTTGATATGATTTACTAGATTTAGTAGGCTAGTTGATTTAGAACATTTTGATTTAGTTGATTTAATAGGCTAGTTGATTTAGTAGGCTAGTTGATTTAGTAGGATAGTTGATTTAGTTGATTTCGTAGGCTAGTTGATTTAGTTGATTTAGAACATTTTGATTTAGTTGATTTAGTAGGCTAGTTGATTTAGTTAATTTAGAACATTTTGATTTAGTAAGCTAGTTGAGATGCAACATTTAGAGAGAGACAGAGAGACAAAGAGAGAGAGAGAGATGATAGTTGATAGTTTTTAGTTTATATGCTTAACTGATTAGTAAAAATTTAGACATAGTTGATAATGTTTAGTTGATATAAGCCTCTGGTCATATATCTTGGTTTGCATGTTGAGCTTGATGATCATCCCATGCTAAGTTATTGTTTTCTTTGCTCATATTGCTTGAGGAAAATGGCGCGACCACCACCACCACCACCATGTCGACTGTGCAACTCAAGGTGCGCCAGCAGCGTTGCAACTGGCAAGCTGTTTGGCATCTACTTCCAGCCGAGTTTTTGTCATGCGGCGGTAAGAAATTATATGTAACATCTATTTTTTATACTATTGGCATTAATGCATTTTTTCATTTTGCTTTTTGTACACAGATCGTCCCATGCAATGTGAGGTTGAAATTCAACAAGCTGACATGAGACACTGTGACATTTGAGGCTCCTGGGGGGCCGTATAGTATGGAGGTCGAGAAAGGACGCAATATGTCGTAGATTGGAGGAGATGGATGGGCTCGCTTCCTCTTCTGCATGCGTCTTACTGGTGGTGAGTTGATCAGTTTCTCCTTCAGAGCAGAAAGACCAAAGCTGGCTGTCATTCATATCAACCTGGTGGAAGATGATGAAGATGACAAAGATGATGAAGATGATGAGGACCCACTTCATGAAGCCATCGTAGCTCAAAGAATGAGGCTGAGCGAGGAGGAGGTGTGCAACCTATGGGACATAATTCCACCACGTGATGACTTTGTCGGGGTGCCATTCGTGACCATCCTGACAAGTAACATGGTCGACCGGCATGATTTGGTATGTTATAGTTACAAATGCAAATTATCCGATGATATGCTTAGTGTAGAGTCCAATGATATGTTGTGTGGAATCTAGTCGATGATATGCTTTAGTGTAGAGTTCGATCACATGCTTATTAGTGTAGAATCCAAGGAACTATTAATAGTGTAGATAATCCATATATACTTATTAGTAGAATTAATGTTTAGTACAAATGTGTAGTACTATGTCTTTTGATAGTGTAGAAATCTATACTTAACAGAAATTTATTTGCAAGAGTATGTGCGAGGCTATTTATTAATTGATAAGTTTTTCTTATTCAGAAATTGCCAAAGAGCCTATCTGTAAGTTGTGGTATCGAGCCTGATGAAGAAGGCTCAGCTGGACTACGCCTTACCGCAAGGGGCTCCGTCACCACCTGTACTTACCGCATGGACACGGACGGTCGCACACACTTAAACTCGGTTGGGTGGAAGAGATTCCTCATTGGCAGGAATCTTTGTGTTGGACAGGCCATCCTAATTACTATCAGGAACACCCACCGCCAGACTTGAGGATGATGATCGTCGTCGATATCATCTAGAACTACATAGACTATATATACCTAGTAGAACTGCTGTTATGTGTGGCCGTTAGACTACCTAGCTAGTACTGCTTATCATATATGCTATATTCATGTGAGGATGCATGTTGACTATGTATGAGTACCTATAATGCTTTATGCTATTGTATGACTATTGTATGACTATTGTATGACTATATGGTATTGTGGTTAATGAGATTGTTATCTGGTACATGTGAAGCTGCAGTTTATAAACTATCAACTAACACGTGAAATGGGGCAAGAAAAAGGGAAAATTGTGAAAGATATAGCAGTAGCGCAGGTATAGAAAAGCGCTACAGATATTTAATAGTATCGCGTTCAATAAAAGCGCTACTGATATAGTCAATAGTAGTAGCGCGGGTTCCTTCTGCGCTTCTACTAACTGTTAGCTGTAGCGCCGTAGCAGCAGCATGGCTACCCACGCTGCTAATAGCATAAAAATCCGCGCTACTACTAGGGTTTTCCCTAGTAGTGAAAGTTGGTTGAAAAATCACATGTGTGTCTTCGGGTGAATTTATAGGTTCCATGCAAGAAATGGGAATGAAATTCAAACATCTGGGCGTCGTGGCTCGGCCGGAAAGATTGAGAATCTTGTTTTTTTAATTCCTGTAAATCCAAAACATGCCTAAAAATCATGAAACTTGGCATGGTGTCATGACATGGCACCAACATGCTGCGGTAATTTTTTGGCTGAATTGTACAAGCTTTGGTGTAAGCTTAGTGCAAACCAGAGCTTCCCTCGAGAAGGATTGTGGTTCCGAGAGGGAACGTGTGACCTCCGCGTGCGAAACGACATACATACACTGCCTTCTCCCGCATTAATTTTTTTACATAGGCAGATTAGACCAAATAGAAGTATCGTGCTAAATTTTGGAATTATTCTGGGTTCGTTTGGCCTTTTTATACATTAATTGAGTTTCTAGGCATTTAATGTGCATAATTCAGATTTGAACTACAAGCACATGCTCCAGTGCACCAAAGTTAGTGGAAAAATCACATGTGTGTCCTTGGGTGAATTTCTAGGTCTCATGCAAGAAATGGGAATGAAATTCAAATGTCTGGGCATCATGGCTCGGCCGAAAAGAGTGAGAAACTTGGTTTTTTAATTCCTGTAAATCCAAAACACGCCTGAAAATCATGAAACTTGGCATGGTGTCATGACATGGCACCAACATGCTGTGGTAATTTTTCTGTCCGATTTGCGAAAGCGCACACATTAACAACCAACAAAGTCATTTTGGAACAAGTGATGTCACGTTACAAATCAGGAACACAAGTATTATTGAAACCGTGGGTGTTCTACTTACTAATTACGTGTCGCCACGCGTCCCCTTTTTTATTGGCTAGGAGGTGCTGTGTGGGGTAGCTATTTTAGTATGGGAGGCGTGCGATCAGACCCCAACGCATGCTCATCGGGAGGAGAGCCCTTTGACCTCTACCTGCCGCGCACCTCCCTCCCATTGTCTCCATTAATGGCGCCTGAGCCCCTGTTTTACGGCGTGGCTATATGTCTCACTAGACTGAGATTTAAGAGAGAAAAATGAAAATCTGAAAAGAAAGTTTTGCGCGGATCTTGATGTAAGATCCGACGGACCTATATAGCATCGACTGCGACTTATAGCAAGCATGATTAATATAAGGACGATGACACTGGATAATAATTGCCGTACATATTTAGGAACATAATTAAAATCCCCACAAAAAAGGAACATAATTAAAACAAAGCCACATGCGGCAATGCCCGAAATACGCAAGGGCAAAAGAAGAAGGAAGACAATGATCTGGCTCGTTGTTCTCTACTTTCTTGATGCGTTGATGCAGGCCGCGGGAACTAGTCTCCGCGGAGAGGCGATGAGCTCATTCTTGTCCTCAAGATGCTGCTTGAGAGCATCCGCGGATTCCTCCACAGCCTTCTACGCTCGATGCGCAGCATGGCATTCTCGTCCATAAGTTTCTCGACGGTGACGCCGGTCCTCTTCAACAAGGAAGTGGTCTCCTCCTGCTGCTCCACACTTTCAACGATCTTCGCCCTCAGCAGGTCGCGCTTGGCCTAGAGCTTCGCATTGCTCTCATTTAGTTGACGGATGACGTCGGTAGCCTGTTCAAAAGAGGCTTTCATGTCGTCCTGCAACCTCGCCTAGCCAAAGATTCGATCCATCTGGCTATGGACGATCGCATGCATGCGCCTATAAGAGTCCTCGCCTGCCCTCGAGACATTTTCCCAGGCCGTCGCGGCACGGAAGGACATCTCTTTGGCATTCACGGCGCAGCGGGACATTCTTCTGCTTCCACGGTGCGGCCAGACCAGTCTGTCGCATCGACGATGCAACGGGCCCTCCGTGCTGCTTCGGCGGTGCGGCGGGACCTCTGTGGTGCTATGGCCGCATGGCGGGACATGCCGGATGCGTTCGCGGTGAGGTGGGACATCTCTCGTGCTTCTGCTTCCATGCTCGCATCTCCGTGGTGAATCTCTCGACCCATAACTCACGCTAGCCATGGCTGACACAAGGGAACGATGATAAATGACTTGTTTGTTTTTGTGGATGATGAGTTGAGGAGGAATGTGCGGTCATCTTGGAGTAGTAGTATTTATAATCGAGTACTAATACGCGACTAAGTGGGAAACCGTTTAGGTTGTGATCGGTGTGAACAGGTTTGCAATTTGGAATGTGACGGGACGAACGCTCAAAATTTTCTAACGGTTATAAGTGCGGCACTATTCCCGGAAGGCGTAACGTGGGCACGTACGCCTTCTCGGCCATGCATGTGGTGTTTGCACCATAGGGTGCACCGCAATAGGTAATGTCAGCACACGTCTTGTTCCAACAACCATGCGCGCTCGTTATTACTATCGCACACGCTTCTTTCAATTAGAATGTGTGTGCCCGTCTGGCGCACACACGTTGATCTATCTAACCGTTTCAGTTTGTTGTGGCTAATCGCAAACAATTCATCCGTGTAAAGTGTATGCCATCAATCACAGACACTTTGATCTGGCTAACCCATTTCTGTTCTGTTGCCTAATCGCCAACAGTTCATCCTTCTGAATCGTATGCCCTCAATCGCACACACCTTTCTCTAGGTGCCCATTTCTATTGTTCCTCCTTGTCACAAACAGTTCATCCGAGTGAACCGTATGCTATATATCGCACACGCCTTCACCTGGCTGCCCGTTTCTTTTGTTCTGCCTCATTGCAAATAGTTCATTGAACTGAACCGTATGCCCTACATCGCACACGCAACTAAAATCCGAACCATGTTTGATGGCTCTGCTATCGCAAATGTTTTCACCTTTTTTGACAGTTCTTTTACACCACTGTTAGTGGTTATTGCATCACACACAGTTTCATCGAAGGGTCTCTGATCATAGTGTCGCGTTAGCAGCATCCTACAGTAGTGGAAGTCCAGTGACCATATCGTCCTTTCGCTTCAAATACAATGACCGTAAGTGTCATCAACAAAATACGGAGCATGATTCAAATACAATGTCCGTCAGTGTCATCAACAAAATATGGAGACATATCGTGAGCTAGATACCATATGATCACCACGAGAATGTATATGGTGACCGTAATGAGCATATTCTAATGTCCAGGGACCGTATAGTGCTTTTGCTTGAAATACAATGACTGTCATGCATGAATATGTCAGGGGCATACTTTTAGAGGGCCGAGAGATAGTTGTGTGCGTACGTGAAAGTAGTGTAGAGAGAGGGGGTGTCCGGTGGAGACAAGGAGAGATATGCCCTTTGTTTCTCTTTCCTGTGACTAATATTTTAGCATAAAATATAAACATTCACAATGCAGAACAAATATTATTGGATGCACCATGCAATTAACTTTCATGTATAACTTGGTACTATTGTATATGCTTATTTTCTTAGTGGCCGTTTGTGTGTGGGGTGTGGTGGGCACATCATTTCTAGTTGTGGTGGGTCAATGTGAGGACTCATGGGTCGGTTCCATCCTTCGCCACATAGGTTGAACCGAGACTCGTTATACGAAGACCCATGTGGAGGACTCGACATACAACACTACAAAAAATACACTTCCGTGATGATACGTGTTTGTCATTGTAGGTCCCATTTTTTGTCAAGCTTGTACATCCATGACGAGTTTATGACCAAATCAAGATAGTCATACCTGTGCATTCATAGAAGTGTTCCATGACAATACCAAAATTATCATCACGGAAGTGTCCACTTCCATGACGATAAATGGCGCATCATGGAAGTGCTTTCGTCAAGGGTAACAAACACGTGTCATCACCCGTAATGGGTCGCTATTAAGCTATCGGGTTCCAGTTTGGATCCGATAACCCGCTAATTGCCCGGACCAATGGGGATTTTCCACATCTAAAATCATCATTGGCTGGAGGAAACACGTGTCGGCTCACCGTTGGGACAGATGTCATACAATCATTAGACCGAAGGCGCCTATGATACATCGACACATGGCACGGCCAAACAGAGGCCCATTCCTGTGAAAAAGGCTGGCCCGTTTGACTTGGTCAAAAGGTAGCGGGCCGGTCCATTGAAAGGCTATTAACGGCTTGTTCGCATATAGCCCATTTACAACCCGCTAACCCAGGGCCCGTTACGGCCTATCCGAATTAGGACCAGTAGCATCATCTGGGCCGTCCAATATGATTCCAGCCCGTTGTAACTTCCGGACCATGTATGTCCCATGACGTCGTTCGTCCCATATGAGGCCATTTGTAACTCTTGTCCCATTAACGACCCGTGGTGGAACTGGCCCGTAATGAACAGTGTATCACTTTATACCCATTAACGGCCCATTATTCCATTGATCCATTTCCAGCCCATGTTATCTTTCGGCCTTCTCAGGGCCCATTTGTTCTTGGGCTCATTTCTAGCATTCGGTTACATACGGCCAGTTACTGGCCTTTTCTGCTTGTGGGCCAAATTCAGCCTATGGTTACAGTCGGCCCGTTCGTGGCCCGTTAATCCGTTGGGCCGTTCCCATAGCCTCATCAAATACGATCGATTAACGACGACCCATTATGGTCGGCCCATGAACAAATGATTCCAACTCTAGCTCGTTTACGCCCCATAATGCGGTCTGTTATTGGCCCATGTTTGGCTAATCGATCATATGACCCGTAGAAGGCCCATTGATGCTATGCCCCATAGAAGGCCCATTGTTTCTACGACCCGTAGGAGGCCCAGGATCACTATAGTAAATATGCAGCCCATGGTTATTGTGGCCTAGTTTTAAAAAATAGGCTATTGCAGCCACTAGCAAACCGGGAAAAAAGAACTGCATTGACTACAAGCAAACAAATAAACAAGACAACAAGGAAATAAATAAGCAAGCAACTTATGCTAGGCTATCATAGCTATTACACATACACTAGTACACTGAGGTGCTATACAAACGGTTTTTAACCCTTTTCGCGACGGCATTTGGAACCGTCGCCTAGTGAGTGTGGGCGATAGGGGGGTCCTTCCCACACGACCCAGAAACCGTCGGGGATATGCCCTCCTAGCACACACGCTCGGCAAAATGAGGTCGTGTGCGACCGGCGAGCGACCAAATACGGTTATACGTACAGTAGTGCTCAAAAAATACAATTATATAGGCGAAACCATTTCCGATCGTAAGTAGACCACACACAGTCCGTCCCCGCTAAACGATTCCGTTTGTATATACATCCCACACAGTCGCTCCAAGGAAAACATTTTTGTTCGCAAGTACACCACACACAATTTTCCCCGTTAAATCATTTGTGATGGCGTTTCCATTGCACACGGTATTAACAATTATATTGTTGGCATTATTGAATCCATCACACATGGTGCATACAAGAATCTGTGTGGCAAAGGTTGTCCATCACACACAGTTTTTATGTGGTACACATTTGCGCCAGGTGGCCTAACGCAGACAATTTTCAAGAGGATGTCGTGTGTGATTGTTCATTAATCTAACACAGTTTATTCCTAGAAACTGTGTGCGTTATTGAATGCATCACACACGGTTTTTTCTCAATAACCGTTTGAAATAGAAAAACCCAATTAGCAGTCTAATTGTCCTATTATTAATAATCCATTTATTAATCTAATTGACATTTCATATTAAGCATAAAATATATTTCATTTTCATAATTGAAATACATCAGAGTACAACATCATATAGCATCAGCACTCAGCTACCCCATTACACAACTACACCAGCACCTAGTTTCACATGCAACATCTATAACCTTTCGAAATTAGCATCATAGACGGTACATAGACAAATGTATCTCATCTGGAAAACTGCTGAAGCAGAAGGCGAATATTGAGCCTTCATTGATGGTGAAGGTCTTTGAAACTTTAGGCTAGTGCCAGTGGATGATTGATCGTCTATCCTTCGTCCTCTTCAGGAACACTTCAATATTAAACCGTGGGTGTTGTATGAATACCTTCCTCGCCTCCTGACCATACAGGTGGTTTGAGAGGTAATCATCAGTGAACTGCTTTGGAAAGGCCTGAAAACAAGGATGTGCATAAATATCTTCTCTATATTGGAAATGGGGCAAAGGAATAAAAAAGGCAAGCTATAATAGTTAGTACCATCCTGTAGTGAACTGATGTCTTCTTCATTGTGCAGACAAAGATGTTGTTGTTTTTTGTCACTAATTTCTTTATCCTAACAATCTTTCTGAGTTTCTTGACTTGACTGATATTAATGGACAACTCATTTCCCCATATGCAAAAATGGTCGAACAGTGGGTCAAAACCTCTGACAGCAGGACCTACATGTGCAAGACCAAATTGTTAAAAACCTAAAAATTAGAATGGTTCATGGAATTGCAGAATAATGTGCTATTAGACAAAGGACCATGCATGTGCAAACCTCGATTGTAAACCTCAGTGCTTCCCATTGTTTCCCTGCAACACATATAAGGTAGTTAGTCATCAGGTTAAGTGAGGGTTCGCATGCTATCAGTAAAATATGTTGTTGAAAAATAAGCACATTGTAGATTCATCAGATTAATTCAAGCCACATGGAAAACCAATTTATCCAAACCAAGCATGATTAAGAACTAGGAAATATGGCACTTGTATATGTTTCTCATGTATTAAGTGCAGCCAAATTCGATTTATTCCTCACATGTACAACAATACAAAATTCTACCCATGACAATTGGACATCGCATAGCAGAATTGAACCAAGCAGTTAACTAAACACCATAAAAGATGAACCAAACATTAACTGAGCACCACATTGCACAATATAACATACTCCTAATAGAAGATTAGACAGTTAAACAAACCAAGCATGATTAACAACATGGAAATATAGCAATTGTATTTATTTCTCGTGTATTTACTATAGCCAAATTCAATTTATTTCTCACATGGTATACAATAACAGAATGCACCCACAATTATTGAACATCACATTGCAGAACTGAACCAAACAGTTAACTAAACACCACAACAAATGAACCAAACGTTAACTGAGCACCACATTGCACAATATAACATAGTCCTAATAGAATATCAGACAGTTAACCAAACCAAGCATGCTTAACAACTTCGAAATATAGCAATTGTATTTGTCTCTCATGTATTTAGTACAACCAAACTCGATTTATTTCTCACATGGTATACAATAACAGAAGGCACCAACAACAATTGAACATTGCATTGCAGAATTGAACCAAACAGCCAATCGTGTCGCGTTGTCGGTGCGCAAGGTGTCGACGGTGGCCTCGACGACGAGGTGCTCCTCCAAGATATGGGGGTCGACACGAATGGCAGCCATCGCGACCTCGTCCTTGTGTGCGGCCATGATTTGCTTCTCCGTTGCCAGATGCTCCTTGAGATCTTGGCTATACTGCGTGCACCATGGCTTAGGGCGATGCTTATTTGGTGGAGGGGTTGGTGATTTGGGTGGAAGGTGTTGCGCCGGTAGTCAGGGCATGTGGGATGTGGAAGGAGGAGGATGGGGGCCAGGTGTGGATTACCTGCCTGGATAGGCGAGGCCGATCAGCATGAAGGATGGTTGCTAGTGAGGAGGCGGCGCTGCAAGCAAGAGTGAAGATTTCAACTTGGAAAGGAAGGCGGAAACAGGGGAAATGTGGCTTTTGGTAAGGGAGAGGGGGCGGGGAGGTAGATATTTCCACGGAAGACGAAAATTTGGAATCGCTTCAGCGAAAAAACTGGCGCGCAAAGTGTCATCAGACACGGTCCCTTATCCAGAACTATGTACGATATGTGAACATCACAAATATTCAGATAGCTTAACCCGTGTGTGATGAGTTTGAACATAAAAAAATTTGGTTCGAATTTCCCTGGTTACAGTGGTCATCCACGTCATTGAATAATTTGGGTACACAAAGGAGACTACTGCACAGCCACACTTCTTAATCGAGCAAATTCAGCAATTAAACAGAGCTAGCTGACCTAAACATTACTCTAACAAATTAAAGATCGGCGCTCTTAATTAAACAAAACAAAGAGTACTACTATGGCTGGTGCTCGTCGATCTCCGCCGCCACCTCCATGTCCAGCTCGCGCCCGACGGTCTCCTGGGGAAGGGGCTCCATGGCATCAATCGCACCATACTCGACAAGCATCTCGCCATCCACGTCCGCCATATCTTTGGAATAGGCCGACCCGAGCTGGGCATGGGCGGCCGCGATCTCGGGCTTTGGCGTGCTCCGTCGTGACAAGGTATGCCGCGCAGGAACGGACGGCTGCTCGGATGCTCTCGGCGATTGCCAAATCTTTGGTCATGGGTTGCCGACCATTATCAAAGAAGCTTCACTACAAAAAAGACACATCCGTGACATTTTGGGCCAAGCGGATTTTTTTCTGTCATGCTTATGACACTTCTATGACGATAATTGTGACAAAACCTGATATCATCATAGATGTGGTGGTCTCCTACTTCTTTGACAAAAAATCATGACAGAAAATGGGCTTTTCGTCCTGGGCGGGCCGGAGACGTAGCTGCATGACATTCTTTGGGTTGTCCATGATGGAAAAAACCATGGTAGAAGCGAGGGTGAGGAAAATATCGGGGTGTTCTCGGTTGCGGTGGGTGATCGGGGCCGAGCGATGCATGGAGGTTTGCTCGTTTCTCTAGTACACGTATGCGCGTGTGTGCGAGGCATTGCGCTCTAACTGAACCCAAGCAAGGCGTTGGGCTCTAAATGAACCCGAGTGATTGCACTAGCTATGTTACTGAACCCGAGCGATCGATCCCTTGCTGTTAACTGAACCCGAGTGATTCCTTCACTATTGCTGCTAACTGAAGCTGATCGAACCCTGCTACCTCCTTCCCTTGATGAATAGTGAGTGTTGTTGGGGTAGGGGGGTTGGATGAACAATTCCTAGTGGGGGGTGGATGAACAGGACCCCGTGGTAGTAGAGGCCGTTGCGGCTAGATGAACAGGACCCCGATCGAGCCGGTTGGGGGTGGATGAATAGGACCCCGTGAAGGGCTGGATGAACATGACCCCGTGGAGGGCTGGATGAACAGTAGCTGGTGGAGGGCTGGATGAACAGTAGCCCGTGGAGGGGTGGTTGAATAGGACCCCGTGGAGAGGGCTGGTTGATCAATATCCGGTGGAGGAGTGGTGGAGGCTAGATGAACAGGAGCCCGTGGATGAATAGTTGCAGGTGGAGGCTGGAGGAGGTTGACGGTGGATAGCCCATGGAGGCAGTCAACGGTGGAGATGAACAGTATCCCATGGAGTCCCGTTTTGCGGTATGCCACACCTCTCCCGATGAACAGGACCCCCGTTTCAACCATAGCGCTCCAACAGAAGTCCATTTCCTCTGTTTGGCGGTACGCCACACCCCTCCCGATCAAGAGGACCCCATTTCGACCGTAGGAGGTCCAAGAGAAGTCTGTTTCCTCTGTTTTGCGGTACGCCAGACCCCTCCCGATGAACAGGATCCTGTTTTGACCGTGGCCGGTCGAACACAAGCCGTTTCCTCCATTCTGCGGTACACCAGGCCTCATTTCGATCGGCAGTTCCGTCCAAGCCGGTTGGCTCCGGATGAACACGACGTATTCCGTTGCCTCCCGATGAACACAACGCATTCCTTTGCCTCCCCATGAACAGGATAGCGACGCAGTTTCTCCGTACCGACCCAGCCATGTACGCGAGCCCTAGCCATACGTATGCGCGAGTAGGCGTTCGAGGCCCCGCCCGTACATACGTACGTGGCCGTATTTACTTTCTTGCACCCTGGCCGCTGTATGTATGTGTAGATGATATTAATAGGACTGCATGATATGCTACGTGCGCGCCTCTACTATGACACATGCGTGCCTCTACTACGACACATGCCATTCCTTACACGGCCACGATTCATCGCTGCAGCCTGGAGACATACCGATCAACCAGTATGTACATACACATTCGTGACCAGAATGACAATGCTATGTACGCTTTGACTAGGTGGGTCCCGACTGACAAGCACTTCCTTCCATGCATAGATGTAGCTGGTGGGTGCCATCAGTCAGGGGGCGAATCATTTTTTTGCCCGTAATATGGACGCACTTCCTTGCATGCGAAGATGTAGCTGGTAGGTCCCTGCAGTCAGGGGGAACCTTTTTTTCACGAAATACGGTGGCCCGTCCAGTGGGTCCCGATTGTCAGGTGGAGAAATAATTATTTTGCGTGAAATAAGGAGGCACTTCCCTGTTGCTGCCATGGACCCAGCTGTCATCGTACAGTACTCTTCCGATGGAAGTCGCTCCTTGACCACGTTGACCACGCCGCGCCGAGAGCACCAGGGCGGTGGACGACAGCGAGGCCTAGAAAGGGGACGACACAGAGCTAGGGAAGACGTGGCAGTGGAAGCCCATGCGGAGAGGAGTACGAGGGTTCACTGGTTTGGCTGTGGTGTGAGGCTGCCATCGCCGCTGAATAACAGGGGTTGTGGGTGAGTGGATGGCCTGGCCAGCGGTGGGAGTAGTAGGGGGCGGTGAGGCCTCTGCGGCATCATAGCCGGCCACGGGAGGCAGGAGCACGCGGCATGACCGGCGCTAGTTTGGGCGGCTGGAGCAAGAAGACCATATGTTGAAGAAGCACTACAGCCTTTGGATGGACATCGTACGGTCACTGGAGCTAGAATCGTTCATATTGACTAAGTTGACAAAGCCCTCCGTCCCCGTCAACTTAGTAGGACCATAGGTCAGTCTCCCACTATGATGGGTCCCAGCTAGGAGGGGGGGATTCATTTTTTGTGCATAATAAGGAGGCACTTTCTTGCATGCGAAGATATAGCTGGTGGGTCCGACCTGTCAGTGGGGCGAACGGTTTTTTCGGGGAATACAAAGGCCCTTCAGGTGGATCCCAGCTGTCAGGTGGAGGAACCATTATTTTGCACGTAATAAGGAGGCATTTCCTTGCATGCGTCCATGGAACCAGCTGTCAGCGTCTCCACGTACAGTCCACTTCCTATGGATATCATTCGTTGACCGCGTTGACCATGCCATGCCGAGAGCACCAGGGCGGTGGACGACGGCGAGGCCTAGGAAGGGAACGACACGGAGCCAGGGAAGACTCGGCAGTTATTTCCCACTGATGACCCACAAGTGTAGGGGATCTATCCTAGCCTTTTCGATAAGTATGAGTGTCGAACCCAACGAGGAGCAGAAGGAAATGATAAGGACTTTTCAGTAAGGTATTCTCTGCAAGCACTGAAATTATCGGTTACAGATAGTTTTGCGATAAGGTAATTTATAACGAGTAGCAAGTAATAAAAGTAAATAAGGTGCAGCAAGATGGCCCAATCCTTTTTGTAGCGAAGGACAAGCCTGGACAAACTCTTATATGAAGGAAAGCGCTCCCGAGGACCCATGGGAATTATCGTCAAGCTTGTTTTCATCACGTTCATATGATTTGCGTTCGGTACTTTGATAATTTGATATGCGGGTGGACCGGTGCTTGTGTACTACCACTTGGACAAGCAACCCACTTATGATTAACCCCCATTGCAAGCATCCGCAACTACAATAGAAGTATTAAGGTAAACCTAACCATAGCATGAAACATATGGATCCAAATCAGCCCCTTACGAAGCAACGCATAAACTAGGGTTTAAGCTTCTGTCACTTTAGCAACCCATCATCTAGTTATTACTTCCCAATGCCTCCCTCTAGGCCCAAACAATGGTGAAGTGTCATGTAGTCGGCGTTCACATGACACCACTAGAGGGATGACAACATACATCTCATCAAAATATCGAACGAATACCAAATTCACATGACTACTTATAGCAAGACTTCTCCCATGTCCTCATGTAGCGACCAGACCTCAAACAGTTTGATCTCTATGCTCCGGTGTCATCCCTGGATCAGTAATGCTGACACCACACAGTACTCGGAGGATTTATAGCAGAGTAGCAATCACACACTTATTACATCGAGTGTCTCAAAAGAGAACTTATTACAATAAATATGGCTTAAGTCCATCTAATAACGATAACAGCGGAAGGCTTGGAAGGTAAGTGAGTCCATCAACTCCAACGGCATCACTGAGTATAGAACCACGACCAAAAAAATCCTTAATCGTCGTCTGAAAATTCTGCAACATTAACGTTGCAGCCCGAAAATGGGTCAGCACATGGAATATGCTGGCAAGGTAACACATAGAGAATAATGGAATGAAACAGCTATACTATATGCATATTTGGCTGGTGGAAAGCTCTATGGTTACAGTTTTGCGTAAAGCGAAATTTTCCCTACTTCAAAGGAATAGATTTATTTAACTATCATGGTAGTTGTTAAACATTGAGAATGGTTGACAGCATTCTCAATCCCAATTAAACATCATCATTAAACATAACCCAACAAAATTAATTTAGAGTAACATGTTGAGATTCACATGATAATCCATGTACTAGATACTCAAGATGTCCATAACCAGGGACACGGCTAACCATGATTAGTTTATTACACTCTGCATAGGTTTGCGCACTTTTCCCCTCAAGACTCGATCGCCTCCGTTTGGTTTCTCGCACTACATGGTGTTTGAGAAGACGGATGACCGAGACATAGTCTTTCAGAAGCGCTAGCACCTTATGATCGGGTAGACCGTACCACCTACATCCCCTACATCTGCTAGTCTACCACTGTAAGAGTTTGCATGACTTAGTCCACTATGCTAGAGCCCATAATAGCTTGTGGCTGCACACGGAAGTTTCTAGTATGAATAGTCTCATGATCCCTTTGAGCATGGGTGGCGGTCCAAAAGAAAACAGGCAAGTCCTGGAATATCCAGGTGCATCAATCCACCCAGATGCGTATTTAAGTTGCCACCTTAGATAAAACATTAATTAACAAAACTCACATCTGTCATGGATATCACTCACCCAATCCACGTCTACTAGCATAGCTTGGCATAATAAGCAAACGTAGAAGTAACTCCCAAAGGTTTGATAATAAACAGGGAATAGGTGCTACCTCATCTACTTCCCATCCCACAATTTAATTAGATCCTAACCATGCAATGTGTGAGGATTGATCTAATGCAATAAAACTGGGTAGTAGAAAAGGTATGATCAAAGTGTTACTTGCCTTGCTGATGATCCGGGAAACCTAGAGATTCGAAGTAACAAGCGGCGCACTCCGGGTATTCTATCGCAGACAAACAAACAAGCATACAATAAGTACTCATCTAATGCATAGGTAAAACTCAAATAAGAGATATAACCAGAAGGTTCAACTTAAGAACTCCGGTTAGCAAAAAGAATCAAATCGAACGAAGCAAGGAAAGTCAAATGGCAAAAGAAAACAACTTTGTTCTACTAATCTGGATCTAGGGCAAATTTTACAGTAGCAAAATCTTGTTTAAGTTGGTTAAACGGATAGAGGGTTTCGAGACGAAACTCCAGGCGCTTGAATCGCCTAATTCCGATAAACGAGTGAAAAGTTAAACTAAAAAGAAAATCGGATCAGGAATCGCGATCAGAAAAACCGCGGATTTAATCCGAGAAAAAGAAAAACGACGAACGTTCGCTAGAATGAACGAACGGATGAACGCTCACTATTGAAATAAACCGGAAAAACCGATCTATTTAAAAAAACCAAATCTAAAAAAAGAAATAAACCAACGAAAACCGATCGGTTTTTAAAAAAACCGAAGGCATGGATTTCAAGGCGCGGCGAACCTCGGGCGGCGGGATCGACGGCGGCAGTGTCCGGCGGGGCGGCGGCGAGGCGGCGCGGCGGCGGCGGCGGGGCGGCGGCGGCGGGGTCGGGCGGCTGGGGCTAGGGTTTCCCTGGGGCTAGGCCTCCCCCGGCTTATAAAGGGCGAGTCGGGCCGGAGTCCGGATAGGACACGGCCCGTAGGTCAGTTCGTTTTTTTTATTGTGCGCAGAAGAAAACTAAAAATAAATACTAAACGGACTCCAGAAATTCCGAAATAAATTTTCATGGGCTTCTAAAATCAAGCCGCACAAGGTGAACATTTATTTGGGACCTAAATGCAATTTTGAAAAACGCACATTTTTCCTAAATTCAAATAAAACACCGAAAAACTCCGAAATAAAATATTATTTGATTTTATTATTAAATCCTCAATATTTCTCTATTTTGGGAAAGTCATTTTATTCCCTCTCTCATATTTTTGTAATAGAAATAATTGATGATAAAATAAATAAAATCAAACGATCCTATTCTCAAAATTTGAGAAAAACTCAAATATGAAAACAACGAAATCCCCAACTCTCTCTGTGGGTCATTGAGTTATGTAGAATTTCTAGGATCAACCAAAATGCAAAATAAAATATGATATGAATTGATGATCTAATGTATAACATTCGAAATTGAAAATTTGGGATGTTACAAGCCTACCCCCCTTAGGATGAATCTCGCCCTCGAGATTCGGGTTGGCTAGAAAATAGGTGAGGGGGGTCCTTGAGCAAATCTTCCTCTCGTTCCCAGGTGGCTTCATCCTCCGTGTGGTGGCTCCACTGAACTTTGCAAAACTTGATAACCCTGCTGCGAGTGACTCGACTGGCAACCTCGAGAATCTTAATTGGTTTCTCCTCGTACGTCAAATCGTTATCCAACTGAATAGTTTACAAGGGCACTGTGTCTCTCAACGGTATGTCAGCCATCTCCGCGTGACATTTCTTTAACTGAGAAACGTGGAACACATCATGAACTCCTGACAATCCTTCGGGCAATTCCAACTTGTAGGCCACTTCTCCCATACGCTCCAAAACTCGATATGGTCCTACAAATCATGGCGCTAATTTTCCTTTAACTCGAAAACGCTTTGGTCCCCGAAGTGGAGATACTCGAAGATAAGCTCTATCCCCGACTTCGTAAACTGTCTCCTTGCGTTTAGAATCTGCATAACTTTTCTGCCTGGACCGGGCTATCTTGAGCCTATCGCGAATCAACTTCACCTTCTGTTCAGACTCTTTAATCAAGTCAGGTCCAAACAACTGGCGGTCTCCAACTTCGTCCCACGATAACGATGTCCTGCACCTCCTTCTTTACAAGGATTCGAAAGGGCCATCTTTAAACTGGTTTGGTGACTGTTGTTGTAAGAGAACTCTGCATATGGCAAATTATCGTCCCAACTAGATCCATAATCTAGCGCATAAGCTCTCAGCATATCCTCCAAAATCTGATTTACTCTCTCGGTCTGTCCATCTGTCTGTGGATGAAAAGCTGTACTGAATTCTAGCCTGGTACCCAAAGTTTCGTTCAACTGCTTCTAGAACTTTGAGGTAAACTGGGTTCCTCTATCTGATACGATACTCCTTGGAACTCCATGCAGACATACGATCCTGGTCATGTATATCTTTGCCAACTTAGCACTGGTGTAAGTGGTCTTTACTGGGATGAAATGAGCTACTTTTGTCAATCGATCAACTACAACCCAAATCGAGTCATAGCCTGAACGAGTCATGGGTAATCCCATGATAAAATCCATGCCTAACTTATCCCACTTCCATTCGGGTATCGGCAATGGTTGTAACAATCCTGCTGGCTTCTGATGCTCTGCCTTTACTCTCTGACATACATCACAAACTGCTACATACTCCGCAATATCCTTCTTCATTCCGGTCCACCAGAAAATATCCTTCAAATCCAAATACATCTTAGTATTTCCTGGCTGAATTGAATACAGTGAGTCGTGTGCCTCTTGCAAAATCAACTTCCTAATCTCCGGGTCATTGGGCACGTAAACACGGTCTTCAAACCATAGGGTGTCGTGCTCATCCTCACGAAATCCTTTAGCTTTTCTTTTGCTCAGTTTCTCCTTTATAGGGGCAATCTCTTTGTCTGTTTCCTGAGCTTCCCTGATTCTATTCATCAAAGTTGACTAAATCTCCAATGCTACTACATAGCCTCTCAGAACTATTTCCACACATAGTTCACGAAGATTTTCTGCTAACTCCCTGGGTATTTCTCCCATCATTAACGTATTGACATGGCTCTTACGGCTTAATGCGTCAGCTACTACATTAGCCTTTCCGGGGTGGTAATGCAACGTCATATCATAATCCTTGATGAGCTCCAACCATCTCCTTTGTCTGAGATTCAACTCCTTCTGGGTGAAAATGTACTTCAAACTCTTATGATCCGTGTACACCTCACAATGGTTTCCGATCAGAAAATGTCTCCATGTTTTCAATGCATGCACTACGGCTGCTAACTCCAAATCATGCGTAGCATAATTCAACTCATGAGGCTTCAGTTGTCTTCAGGCATATGAAACAACTCTCCCTTCCTGCATAAGTACCGCTCCAAGTCCTCGATGTGAAGCGTTGCAATACACCTCATAATCTTTGGTCTGGTCTGGCAAAATCAACACTGGTGAGGTAACCAAACGTTTCTTCAACTTCTGGAAACTAGCCTCACATTCCTCCGTCCATATGAACTTGGTATCTTTCTTCAACAACTCAGTCATAGGCTTCGCAATCTTTGAGAAATTCTCAATGAATCTCCGGTAGTATCCTGCGAGTCCAAGAAAACTTCGGATCTCTCCAACTGTTGTTGGGACTTCCCACTTGGTCACGGTATCAACTTTAGTGGGATCAACTGCTATACCTTCTCCAGATATAACGTGTCCGAGGAATCCTACTTTGTTTAACCAAAACTCACATTTGCTGAACTTGGCATATAATTGATGTTCTCTGAGCTTTCCAAGTACCAAACGCAAATGCTCCTTATGCTCCTCTTCATTCTTCGAGTACACCAGGATATCATCAATGAACACTACGACGAACTTATCCAAGAACTCCATAAAAACTTTATTCATCATGTTCATAAAATATGCAGGTGCGTTAGTCAGACCAAATGACATAACGGTATACTCGTACCACCCATACCTGGTGGTAAAAGCTGTCTTAGGTATATCCTGTTCTCAAATCTTCAACTGGTGGTATCCCGATCACAAATTGATCTTGGAAAATACCTTAGCTCCTTGCAATCGATCAAACAGATCATTGATCATTGGTAGTGGGTACTTGTTCTTGATTGTTACTTCATTCAATCCTCGATAATCAACAACCATCCTTAACGATCCATCTTTCTTCTCCACTAGTAGTACTGGCGATCCCCAAGGTGAAGAACTTGGGCAAATATATCCCTTATCCAGTAACTCCTTAATCTGCTTCTTAATTTCCACCAAATCCTTTGCTGGCATCCTATATGGTCTCTTTGATATTGGCCCCGTGCCTGGCAATAGCTCAATCAAAAACTTAATATCTCTATCCGGTGGCATGCCTGGAAACTCCTCTGGAAATACTTCAGGGAAATCCCTTACCATTGGTACTTCCTCCTGCACAACTCCTGTTAGGCAATTTACTTGAGTCCTCTTTGGCACATGCCGGGATACATACTTGATCCTTCTCCCTTCTGGGGTGGTAAGCAAAATTGACTTACTAGCACATTCTATATTCCCTTCATACTTTGATAACCAATCCATGCCTAATATCACATCTAATCCTTGAGATTCCAATACTATTAGGTCTGAGGGAAAAACATAGTTACCAATCCTTAATGGTAACCGATCACACCATAGACTAGCCACATAATCTGCTCCACGCGAGGTTACTAACATGGGTGACCTAAAGGCTTGGGTTGATAGGTTATACTTATCCACAAATCCCCTTGAGATGTATGAATGCGATGCACCAGTATCAAAAAGAACGAGTGCAGTAAATGACTTAACCAAAAACTTACCTATTACTGCATCGGGCTGGGCTTCAACCTCCTCCACGCTAACGTGGTTCACCTGTCCCCTGTTGAAAGGGTTCGGCTTCTTCCCAGAACTTCCATTGCCATTTTGGCCTTCAGGACATTCATTAGCATAATGTCCGGTCTTCTGACACTTAAAGCAAGTGACTTGGCTCAGGTCCTTCTTGGCTGGGGTTGATGGGTTGGTGCGATTCTGGCAGTTGCTTCCTCCATTGCCATTTCCATTCTTGGTGCCATTGTGATTGTGCGAGTTACCTCCTCCATGGGTATGCTGAAAATGTCCTCCCGGTCTAGGGGTAAAACGTGGCTTCTGCTGAGCTCCTGAATTGTACTTCCCTTGTCCATACTTCCTCTTGCGATTCTCAATTTGCTGCTGCTTCCCTTCAATCATAAGAGCACGATCTACCAACTCCTGGTAGTTGTTGAAGGTTGCTACCATCAACTGCATGCTCACCTCATCATTCAGTCCTTTCAGAAACTTCTCCTGCTTAGCTACATCCGTAGCGACGTCATCTGGTGCATAACGTGCTAACTTACTAAAATCCTCCACATACTGGCCAACTGTCCATCCTCCTTGGCGCAAGTTGCAAAACTCACGCTTCTTCATGGCCATAGCTCCTGCTGAAACCTGTGCAGTACGAAAAGCCTGCTGAAATTGGTCCCATGTGACAGTGTCGACAGGGAAAGTGGCTGTGAAATTCTCCCACCATGATGTTGCGGGTCCTTCTAGCTGATGTGCGGCAAACTTCACCTTCTCCGCATCTGTGCATCCTGCTGTGGTCAACTCCCTAGCGGTCTTGCGGAGCCAATCATCTGCTACTATCGGCTCGGTGCTACTGGAAAACACCGGCGGATTTAGCCTAAGAAAACGGGCTAAGTGGTCAACAGGTGGTGGTGGTGGTGGGTTGTTGTTGTTGTTCCACTGATTCTGATTCTGGACTAGCAACTGCATCAACGTGTTCTGCTGTTGGATCAACTGGGTGAGCTCCGGTGGAAAGGCAAATCAGGGGTCACGTCTCAGAGGCATCTGAGGGGTTTAGAAAAGATGAGATGTAAGAATAGAGGGGGTCTAAAGAGAAAACACTACCCATATGCACATGAGGCAAAAGCAAACAATTCACTTCATTCAATCAAACAAGGGCATACAACCGATCTATCTATCGCAAAAGTGCTCGGACTACTTTATTTACATGGTGGACTACTACTACTACTGATGAGGTGGTCTACTAGAAATATTCTTCGGTGGCAGACTCCATGATATCTGCTCCAGCTTCATCAACATAGTTATCATCGCTACTATCTTGATCCGAGTCGGTGTCGTCGATGATGATGTAGTCTTCCGGGCTAATCTCCTTGGGTTCTTCGTCTTCCTCTACTGGTGTAGGGCCTCCCATAAATATTCCAATCTTCTTGATCAGGTCATCATTCTTCTCCACCAATACTTCAATTTCTTCTTCATAATCTTCACGTGTAGCCTTGAGTTCTTCCTCCAGTTCCTTGATTCTAGTCTTAGCCTTCTTCAGATCTATCATGTCGGCGCACATCTGGTTCTCCTGTCGTCGAATGTGCTGATTTAGCTCCTGGATAAAAGCCACGATTGATCTATCCTTCCTGGTGCTGATCATCTCCCAGTGCTCATCTCGGCGCCCATAAATCTGGTAGATAGTATCCTTGAGATCCTTGCGGTAGACTTCTCCAATGCGTCCCATGGCGATGTGAGCTGCCATGCTCTTTCCTAGACTCCAAGTTGGTGCATCAAAAGAAAACTCTATGGGCTCAGTGACTGGCATGAACGTCCTTCCTGGAACTTGAACTTGAATCATCCAGCGCTCTTCTTCAGGTAAAGTGGCGTTGTAGGTTCCGGTGAAGCTTCATACTCCTATGTTCAGGTATCTAGTGACTTCCTTCAAGTGACGTCCAAAGGGTGTATCTTCATCCGGTTGTGTGAACTTGTTCCTTGCATCCGCCATCCTAAATGAGTAGAAAAGATGAGAAGTCAGAAGAGAAGAGAATGGATAGTGATCTAGGTCTTTAGCTTAGTGGTCGTGTCCTACAGTCAGTGTGTGCTCTGATACCATCTCTGTAGCGACCAGACCTCAAACAGTCTGATCTCTGTGCTCCAGTGTCATCCCTGGATCAGTAATGCTAACACCACATAGTACTCGAAGGATTTATAGAAGAGTAGCAATCACACACTTATTACATCGAGTGTCTCAAAAGAGAACTTATTACAATAAATATGGCTTAAGGCCATCTAATAACGATAACAGCGGAAGGCTTGGAAGATAAGTGAGTCCATCAACTCCAACGGCATCACTGAGTATAGAACCACGACCTAAAAACTCCTTAATCATCGTCTGAAAAGTCTGAACATTAACGTTGCAGCCCGAAAACGGGTCAGCACATGGAATATGCTGGCAAGGTAACACATAGAGAATAATGGAATGAAACAACTATACTATATGCATATTTGGCTGGTGGAAAGCTCTATGGTTACAGTTTTGCGTAAAGCCAATTTTTCCCTACTTCAAAGGAATAGATTTATTTAACTATCATGGTAGTTGTTAAACATTGAGAATGGTTGACAGCATTCTCAATCCCAATTAAACATCATCATTAAACATAACCCAACAAAATTAATTTAGAGTAACATGTTGAGATTCACATGATAATCCATGTACTAGATACTCAAGATGTCCATAACAGGGGACACGGCTAACCATGATTAGTTTATTACACTCTGCAGAGGTTTGCGCACTTTTCCCCACAAGACTCGATCGCCTCCGTTTGGTTTCTCGCACTACATGGTGTTTGAGAAGACGGATGACCGAGACATAGTCTTTCAGAAGCGCTAGCACCTTACGATCGGGTAGACCGTACCACCTACATCCCCTACATCTGCTAGTCTACCACTGTAAGAGTTTTCACGACTTAGTCAACTCTGCTAGAGCCCATAATAGCTTGTGGCTGCACATGGAAGTTTCTAGTACGAATAGTCTCATGATCCCTTTGAGCATGGGTGGCGGTCCAAAAGAAAACAGTCAAGTCCTGGAATATCCAGGTGCCTCAATCCACCCAGATGTGTATTTAAGTTGCCACCTTAGATAAACCATTAATTAACAAAACTCACATCTGCCATGGATATCACTCACCCAATCCACGTCTACTAGCATAGCTTGGCATAATAAGCAAACGTAGAAGTAACTCCGAAAGGTTTGATAATAAACAGGTAATAGGTTCTACCTCATCTTCTTCCCATCCCACAATTTAATTAGATCCTAACCATGCAATGTGTGAGGATTGATCTAATGCAATAAAACTGGGTAGTAGAAAAGGTATGATCAAAGTGTTACTTGCCTTGCTGATGATCCGGGAAACCTAGAGATTCGAAGTAACAAGCGGCGCACTCCGGGTATTCTATCGCAGACAAACAAAGAAGCATACAATAAGTACTCATCTAATGCATAGGTAAAACTCAAATAAGAGATATAACCAGAAGGTTCAACTTAAGAACTCCGGTTGGCAAAAAGAATCAAATCGAACGAAGCAACGAAAGTCAAACGGCGAAAGAAAACAACTTCGTTCTACTAATATGGATCTAGGGCAAATTTTACAGTAGAAAAATCTTGTTTAAGTTGGTTAAACGGATAGAGGGATTCGAGACGAAACTCCAGGCGCTTGAATCGCCTGATTTCGATAAACGAGCGAAAAGTTAAACTAAAAAGAAAATCGGATCAGGAATCACGATCAGAAAAACCGCGGATTTAATCCGAGAAAAAG
The DNA here is from genome assembly GCF_056163025.1 of Triticum urartu. Lineage (NCBI taxonomy): Eukaryota > Viridiplantae > Streptophyta > Magnoliopsida > Poales > Poaceae > Triticum > Triticum urartu. Next base: position 264,244,005 of record NC_141878.1, on the reverse strand, counting down.
AAAAACGACGAACGTTTGCTAGAACGAACGAATGGACGAACGCTCACTATTTAAATAAACCAGAAAAACCGATATATATATATAAAAAAACAAATCTAAAAAAAGAAATAAACCAACGAAAACCGATCGGTTATTTAAAAAAACTGATGACACGGATTTCGAGGCGCGGCGAACCTCGGGCGGCGGGATCGACGGTGGCGGCATCCGGCGAGGCGGCGCGGCGGCGGCAAAGCGGCACGACGGCGGCCGGGGGGGGGGGGGGGGTCGGGCGGCTGGGGCGGGGTCGGGCGGCTGGGGCTAGGGTTTCCCCGGGGCTGGTCCTCCCCCGGCTTATAAAGGGCGAGTCGGGCCGGAGTCCGGATAGGACATGGCCCGTAGGTCGGTTCGCTTTTTTTTAATACGCGTAGAAGAAAAATAAAAAGAAATACTAAATGAACTCCAAAAATTCCGAAATAAATTTTCACGGGCTTCTAAAATCAAGCCGCACAAGGTGAACATTTATTTGGGACCTAAATGCAATTTTGAAAAATGCACATTTTTCCTAAATTCAAATAAAACACCGAAAAACTCCGAAATAAAATCTTATTTGATTTTATTATTAAATCCTCAATATTTATCTATTTTGGGAAAGTCATTTTATTCCCTCTCGCATATTTTTGTAATAGAAATAATTGATGATAAAATAAATAAAATCAAATGATCCTATTCTCGAAATTTGAGAAAAACTCAAATATGAAAACAACAAAATCCCCAACTCTCTCCGTGGGTCATTGAGTTGCGTAGAATTTCTAGGATCAACCAAAATGCAAAATAAAATATGATATGCATTGATGATCTAATGTATAACATTCCAAATTGAAAATTTGGGATGTTACACCTCAGGAACAAACGTAACTACTCACAAAGCATATTCATGTTCATAATCAGAGGGGTATCAATATGCATAATGGATCTGAACATAAGATCTTCCACCAAATAAACCAACTAGCATCAACTACAAGGAGTAATCAACACTACTAGCAACCCACAGGTACCAACCTGAGGTTTGGATACAAAGATTGGATACAAGAGATGAACTAGGGTTTGAGATGAGATGGTGCTAGTGAAGATGTTGATGGAGATTGACCCCCTCCCAATGAGGATCATTGGTGATGACGATGGGGATGATTTCCCCCTCCTGGAGGGAAGTTTCCCCGGCAGAACAGCTCTGCCGGAGCCCTAGATTGGTTCCGCCAAGGTTCCGCCTCGTGGCGGCGGAGTTTTTTCCTGAAAGGTTGCTTATGATATTTTCTCAGACGAAAGACCACATATAGCAGAAGATGGGCATCAGAGGGCCACTAGGGGGCCGCGAGGCAGGGGGCGCGTGAAGGAAATATGCCCTAGAGGCAATAATAAAGTTATTATTTATTTCCTTATATCATGATAAATGTTTATTATTCATGCTAGAATTGTATTAACCGGAAACATAATACATGTGTGAATACATAGACAAACAAAGTGTCACTAGTATGCCTCTACTTGACTAGCTCGTTAATCAAAGATGGTTATGTTTCCTAACCATGAACAATGAGTTGTTATTTGATTAACGGGATCACATCATTAAGTGAATGATCTGATTGACATGACCCATTCCATTAGCTTAGCACCTGATCGTTTAGTATGTTGCTATTGCTTTCTTCATGACTTATACATGTTCCTATAACTATGAGATTATGCAACTCCCGTTTACCGGAGGAACACTTTGGGTGCTACCAAACGTCACAACATAACCGGGTGATTATAAAGGAGTACTACAGGTGTCTCCAAAGGTACATGTTGGGTTGGCGTATTTCGAGATTAGGTTTTGTCACTCCGATTGTCGGAGAGGTATCTCTGGGCCCTCTTGGTAATGCACATCACTTAAGCCTTGAAAGCATTGCAACTAATGAGTTAGTTGCGGAATGATGTATTACAGAACGAGTAAAGAGACTTGCCAGTAACGAGATTGAACTAGGTATTTGGAATACCGACGATCGAATCTCGGGCAAGTAACATACCGATGACAAAGGGAACAACATATGTTGTTATGCGGTCTGACCGATAAAGATCTTCGTAGAATATGTAGGAGCCAATATGGGCATCCAGGTCCCGCTGTTGGTTATTGACCGGAGACATGTCTCGGTCATGTCTACATTGTTCTCGAACCCGTAGGGTCCGCACGCTTAAGGTTACGATGACAGTTATATTATGAGTTTATGCATTTTGATGTACCGAAGGTTGTTCGGAGTCCCGTATGTGATCACGGACATGACGAGGAGTCTCGAAATGGTCGAGACATAAAGATTGATATATTGGAAGCCTATGTTTGGATATCGGAAGTGTTCCGGGTGAAATCGGGATTTTACCGGAGTACCGGGAGGTTACCGGAACCCCCCGGGGAGCTAGATGGGCCTTTATGGGCCTTGGTGGAAAAGAGAAGAGGCAGCCCATAGTGGGCCGCGCGCCCCTCCCCTCCCTTAGTCCGAATTGGACAAGGAGAGGGGGCCGGCCCCTCTCTTTCTTTTCCCCCCTCCGCGAGTCCTATTCCAACTAGGATTGGGGGGGGGGGGATCCTACTCCCAGAGGGAGTAGGACTCTCCTGGCGCGCCCTATGTGGCCGGCCAGCCTCCCCCCTTTTGGTCCTTTATATACTGAGGCAGAGGCACCCTAGAGATACACAAGTTGATCCACGTGATCTATTCCTTAGCCGTGTGCGGCGCCCCCAACCACCATAGTCCTCGATAATATTGTAGCGGTGCTTAGGCGAAGCCCTGCAGCAGTAGTACATCAAGATCGTCACCACACCGTCGTGCTGACGGAACTCTTCCCCGACACTTTGCTGGATCGGAGTCCGGGGATCGTCATCGAGCTGACCGTGTGCTAGAACTCGGAGGTGCCATAGTTTCGGTGCTTGATCGGTCGGATCGTGGAGACGTACGACTAGATCAACCAAACGCTTTCGTTGTCGATCTACTAGGTATGTAGATCATACTCCCCCTCTCGTTGCTATGCATCACCATGATCTTGCGTGTGCGTAGGAAAATTTTGAAATTACTACGAAACCCAACAGCGCGCCCAGGGGGTAGGGCGCGCCCCACCCTCGTGGCCAGGGTGTGGGCCCCCTCTAGAACTTTCTTCGCTCAGTATTTTTTATATATTCTGGAAATAACTTCCGTGAAGTTTCTGGACTTTTGGAGCTGTGCAGATTAGGTCTCCAATATTTGCTCCTTTTCCAGCCCAGAATCCCAGCTGCCGGCATTCTCCCTCTTCATGTAAACCTTGTAAAGTAAGAGAAAATAGGCATAAGTATTGTGACATAATGTGTAATAACAACCATAATGCAATAAATATCGATATAAAAGCATGATGCAAAATGGACGTATCAACTCCCCCAAGCTTAGACATCGCTTGTCCTCAAGCGAAAGCCGAAAATATGTCCACATGTTTGGAGATATAGGTGTCGATAAAAATAAAATATGGACATGAGGGCGTCATGATCATTCTTAGAGAAGCAACATATATATATATATTGTCATATGTGTCGTGGAATTTTCATGGCAGATGTCCTAGAGCAAGGACTTAGTCATAGGGCCATCGCACTAGGAAGCTTCAAGGGGTTAATCGGGACAAAGGACACGAGAGGGTTTTATACTAGTTCGGCCCCTTACGATGAAGGTAAAATCCTACGTCTAGTTGGGATTGGTATTGCTGGGGTTTCGGTCACCAAGAGGCTCAACTCGCCGGCTTGGTTCTCAACTTGTTGTTTCTTGCCCTAAGCCACCACCGGGTCGTCCCCTTATATACATGGATGGACGCCTGGTAGCCTACAGAGTCCCCGTCGGCTCATAATCGTGTCTGGCTCGGTGACTGCCTTTACATGCCTTTCTTTACAAGTCTTTCCTCACATACGGCGGTTCACAACATCAGGCATTAAACCGCCTTCAGGCCTTTGGGCCTTCTATAAGACATAATAAACTATAATCTTGAATGTTTACTGGGCTTCTTGTGTAACCCGCCATTGGGGCTGAACCGGCCCCTCCTGGGCGGGTCATACTGATAGTAATATCCCCAACATTAGGCCCCAGGTTGACTTTGAACTTCGTTCTTGGTCAATCTTCAACACTTAGACAAAAATTCATCTTCTTATCTTCGCTGAAGTTGTTGTAACCCGTCGTGACGTCATCTTTTGAAAATGCAAAAAACTTTCATGATGTCATCTCCCAACGGATCTTTTATCTTTAATGTCTCCTGAGAATCATGGCGCCTATGTAGCTAGATAACCATTATTCAGCTCTTCCTTGATATTCGCGCCCGTCTATTCGCATCTTTCCCTTATAAATAGCACGCCTCGGCCTTCTCACTTTCCTTTCTCACTCCGTCTTCTTCCTCTCGCAAACCCCCTGCTGCTCGAGTTCTGACGCCGCCGTGCCTCATCTCCGTCTCCGTCGACCTTGGCCGCTGCATCAACCTGAACCGATCCAGAGAAACTGCGGCGACCTCCGCAGTAGACCTGCAACCATAAGTTTTCTTTCCTTCGTTTCTCAGATCTGTATTAGGGTTTCCAAGCTCCTACATGTTCTTCATAGTTCATCATAGTTCATTGTAGTTCTTCCACCGCTAGTCTTTTCTGATCCAAAAAGTTATATATATGCTCACGCGGTAGTGTTTTTGTACCTCTTCTTAATCTACAGATCTCTTTCTCTGATTAAAAGGCTGCTTCAGAACTTACCAACTCCTCTGTACTGAACTTTTTAGGTCTAGAATTGTTTTTCATTTTGAATAACCATTTCATCTGGAATAAATCCAAGCAATGTAGAAAACTTGTTTGTCTCAATACTTAGCTGAATTTGCCTTCTTCAAATATCTGTAGTCATGGCGGCTTATCATGCCGGCTTAATTTTCCTTATATGTCATTAGCCCTTAACTAAGCCACCATTACTTGTTTGCATTTTCATTACTTAACTGTCAATCTCACCATTAAACTGAACCGGCATGTTGCTTTTCTTTTTAGTTCTTCTTTGCACGTCATGCCGTCCAAAACACCAACCATCTGTAACTGGGTTCCCTCAACCATAACTGAGGAATGTTTAAAAGAGTTCTTCACCATAGGATTTCTGCCAGCAAAAACCGTCATGTCTTACCGTGCCCCTGACCCGGAAGAAGAACGGCCCAATCCAAGAGACGGTGAGGTGATCGTTTTCACTGACCACATGAACCGTGGCTTCTCACCGCTCGGCTCAAAGTTCTTCAGAGAGGTCCTTCACTTTTTCAAGCTCCATCCTCAAGACATCGGGCCTAATTCCATATCTAACATGTGTAACTTCCAAGTACTCTGTGAAGTATATCTTCAACAAGAGCCGACCGTGGAGTTGTTTAGAGAATACTTTTATCTGAACCGGCAGAATGAGTGCACCAACGGCCTTCTCTTAGAGCTTGGAGGCATATCAATTCAGCGCCGGCAGGGTGTCATCTTCCCCCTCATTGTCTTACCAAGTCACCCAAAGGACTGGAACCAGACTTGGTTCTACTGCCAGGACACTTCGCTAGCAAACGAGAAGCCCCTGCCGGGTTACCGCCCCGATCGTCTTGACTCCAAGTTCGCGCTTCCTCATAAGCTTACTGCCGCTGAACGCAAGAGGCTGATACCATCCATCAAAAGGATCAATGCTCTGTTGGGGAACGGGTTAACTGGAGTTGATCTGACCCGCTGCTGGATCTCATGGCGGGTCATCCCTTTGAGCCGCCGGTCAAAGCTGATGTATGAGTATGGTGGAGGCCTGGACGACTCTCTTCATCACAGCCCCGTTCAATTGACAGAAGAAGATATTGTCGCAATGTCAACTCTTCTGGTGAACGGGAAATATGAAGATTGCAGTGTCGTCGGTTAAACCCCTTCTGCCAGCTTAACCCGGTGCCAGAAGTAAGGATGCCGTTATTTCTCTCTTTTGTATTCTCCCAGCCGTATTGTTTTAATACTTGCCTGACTCTTTATCTTGTTTTTACCTGTCTGCAGGCCAACTCTGACTTCTGGAAAGTTAAGTATGACCACGAGGCTGCCAAGAAAGGGAAAGTCGCCGCCATAAACGCCAAGAAAACGACCCGGAGATCGAAAAAGAAGAAAAAGAGCACTGGTGAAGATTTGATGAAGCTTGATGATACATCTGAATCGGAGGTAGCCCTTGATTCCCTTGGCCAATTTTTTAACAATCTTATTGACACTGGTCATTACCAGGATGACATTGGGGCCAGTCAGGCTGTGGAAGCAGAGGTAACTATCATTTCCTCCGACTCATAGCCCTTGCCAAGACAAAAAGTTCGAAGAGTGATCCGTAAAGTAAGGTTTTGTAACCCTTTAGCTCACTTGGATCCCAACTTTCGTTTGAAAAAGCAGCAACATGAAAGCCGTCGTCAAGCTTGGACTGAAGATGAGCCGGCTGTCATTCTTCAACAAACTCCTCAGAAGCGTCTGAATGAGGTTTACTTCTTTCTGTCTTTAACTCTTTTTAAATGATCCTCCCCCTTATATTACTTTTAATTCTATTTTACCCTTTCAGGAGGTGTCTCGCTCTTCTGGCGACTCATCGCAGACGCAATTTCCGGCCTTCAAGACTGCCCCTGGGTAATGAAAAGTCCTCATATTTCTGGGTTGTTCAAATTGTATCTTTATATTGATGATCTTGCAACATTGTTCTTAGTGGCCAAGCTAAATCCAATAAAGCAAAGGTAGATAAACCGGTGGAAGACCCGCTAGTGCTTGCATCTGACCCGGCCAGGCCATCTTCTCCATTAACCGACGCTCCAGCAGACCCGCCTGTTGATGTAGAAGCAAATCCTCCTGAGCCGTCATTTGATGAAACCACTGTGAACCCTTCTGCTACTGGACCATCAAGCTTAGCCAACCCTCCATTACCTTCAGCACAAGACGTTCAGATCACCGGGAGCCGCTTTATCGAACCAGGGAATCCAACCGTGCTGGCTCGGTGTACTGCAAAACTAGAGGCATTGGAGAGGCAGAAAGTTCGCTTTGACGTTGCCAACTATGACCATCTAAATGCCAATGATATTTTATCCGGCTATCTCAGCCATGTACACTCCAGTCGTGACTCTGAGGTTGAAATGGTCAAACAACTGCAGTTGAAATACGAGGTACGTTTTTATGGCTTATCTATATTCCTTCAGCCCCCAAGTCTTTAGATTATGAGAGAACCGAAATGATCTGTAGACTTTATAATATAGGCCAAGACCTTTACCTTTGACACTTTTTCTTGAATTCAATAGAACAAAGCTTCACCTGTAGTCCCCAAGAGTCGGTTCATTTTGATCATAAATGAGCCGGTACTTTAAATTGTTTGGTACCATATTGAAAGTACTTAATACTTCGGCTTAACCTTGAGAAACTTGATGAACTGCATACATTAGCCCCCAAGTGCCAAGTGCTGTTACTTTGTAAAGTACTTGGGACTTAAAGTATGTCTTTAGAATCATAAAAATCTGTTTTGGCATACATTAGCCCCCAAGTGTCAAGGAGTTTTTTGTAAAGTACTTGAGACTTGAATCTTGACTTTTGAACTTGAAGCAAAATCTTGACTCATCTGAATGTTTTGCAGAATGCCTTATCTGAATTGAATTCACAATTGACTGATGCGAAGACCCGGCTAGCGAGTCAGGAGGCAGAAATCAAATCTGCTAACTCCAAACTGCAAATAAGTCTCTCTGAGATGGAAAATTTAAAGACCAGCTTCGCTGCCAAGAAGAAAACCTGGGAAGAGGAAAAAACGCTTCTGACCCAACGCGCTGAGAAGGACGAAACAGCCCTTGAAGAGATTTCAACAGAGCTGAATGGCTTAAAGGGCCGAGTGTCTCAAATGGTGGCTGCCATCTTTGGTAAGCCGCCTGACTTTAATTTTGTGTGCTTTTTGCTGATCCAGAGTATAAGCCGCCAACTGACTTTATGTATAAAATATGTGCAGGCCCATGAAGCAAAAATCTGAGCCAAGATCCTTTGATTAAACCGAAGGCAGTGTATACTTTGGTAGAACAACTGCATATCGGCGCACAAAGGGCTCTTGCCGCCATCTCTCCTGCCAATCAAGGACCTAACCGGCTCAGTGACGTTTTGAAGAAGTTGTCGATCCTGCCTGCTAGATTTCAAGAAGTGAAGCGTTCCTGTGCGCGAGCCGGAGCTTTGACTGCCCTGAGCCGCTCCAAGGATTGGGTGCCAGACCTAGACCCAGTAGATGTGGCCAGAGGCTATCCCACCGTGAAAGAAGACGGATCCCCTTTTGAGCAGGATGACTTCATGGCCTGCGTGCACGGAGTCCGGCCTCATGCAACTATCCTTGGAGATGAAACCAACATCGACAAGTACCAGCCGGGTTTTGATAGTGAGAATAAGAAGATGGCCACTCCCTCATACAAGGTAACAGATTTGATCCCGCCTGTAAGAGGAAACACATTTGCCCCGGAAGTTGACCCGGTCGGCCTGATTGACGAAAAAGCCGAATTTGTCGCCGTGAATGGTTTTGATTGGTCAAAACCCAACTTCCAGCCAACAAAAGGCGGTGAACCGGCGAGGGAGGAACAATGATCATCTCCGTGGGCTTGTAAAGCCTTGTAATAGCTTAACTGTGAAAACACTATATACTTTGCTTATGCCATCGCGCATAAAACACTTCTATGTGATTCTATGTTTCCTGATGTCAATGTATGCATCGTATTTAATGATTGTTTCTGCAATATTTGAACTCTATTCTTGTAAATACAAAGAAAAGACTTTTGATCCTTAGACCGCCAGCTTGAATAACCCGGGTGATGAAGTTGATAATTCAAACCTTATGAGAAGTCAATGCTTCTGAATACTCAATGATCATTATACCTTGGTAGCTGTGTTGTCAAATAGTCGTGCCGTGAAGAAGACCAGGCTAATTATTTCTAATATTGAGACAACAAAGACTAAAAGGCAAACAACAGATAATAAGTATGATTTAACCTTATATTTAAAGGTTGGTGGCTTCTGATTCGAATACGATAAGTAAACCGGACCAAAGGGGTTAAGCTAAGGTTCGAATACGACCATATAGCCCACAGTGGCTGTGGCATTGCGCCGATCAAGAGGGTACCGACAGCTATGTTCTCTTTGGTTCGAATACGACCTATGTTTGAATAGGAAGCCCCCAAATAACCTTGAGAGGTTTTTAACGACCCTGATTCGAATACGATCCAAGTCGGACCCAAAAGGGGTTAAGCTATGATTCGGATACGATCAAGAAGCCCCCTAGTGAGTTTGGCCTTGAGCCGATCAAGAGGGTTACGACAGCTGTCGGTGTCAAAACCGGCGGATCTCGGGTAGGGGGTCCCGAACTGTGCGTCTAGGCTGGATGGTAACAGGAGGCAGGGGACACAATGTTTTACCCAGGTTCGGGCCCTCTTGATGGAGGTAAAACCCTACATCCTGCTTGATTAATATTGATGATATGGGTAGTACAAGAGTAGATCTACCATGAGATCAAAGAGGCTAAACCCTAGAAGCTAGCCTATGGTATGATTGTATGTCGTCCTACGGACTAAAACCCTCCGGTTTATATAGACACCGGAGAGGTTAAAGTTACACAAGGTCGGTTACAAAGGAGGAGATATACATATGCATATTGCCTAGCTTGCCTTCCATGCCAAGTAGAGTCCCCTCCGAACACGACACGAAGTCTTCGATCTTGTATCTTCATAGTCTAACAGTCCGGCCAAAGGATATAGTCCGGCTGTCCGGAGACCCCCTAATCCAGGACTCCCTCAGTAGCCCCTGAACCAGGCTTCAATGATGATGAGTCCGGCGCGCAGTATTGTCTTCGGCATTGCAAGGCGGGTTCCTCCTCCGAATACACCACGGAAGAATTTGAATACAAGAATAGTGTCCGACCTTGCAAAATAAGTTCCACGTACCACCGTAGAGAGAATAATATTTTCACAAATCTAATTTGCTGACTTGTTTTGGCAGCATGACGTTATGTCATGGCCCGGTGATTATTCGAACCGTTTCGTTTAACTAGCTCCGCACATAATGCGAGGCAGTTTTTTGACACGTCTTGTCAAAGCAGAGATCGTGTCCCCTTATTACGGGATTCTCATCAATACGGGTGTGGGTAACCCAACCGCGCCATCGATTATGGCGCTTGGGGGATAAGCGAGTTTTACCAGGCTAGTGGGGGCGCATAGTTTCGTCCGCCCATATAAAGGGATAAGGATTCACCTTTTCATCCATGCCTTCTTCCTCCTTTGCTCATCCATTTTCGCACACTCGAGCTCTAGCGCCTAAGTCCGCACTTCCCACCTCAACCTTCCCCCACCATGTCCGGAGCGGCAGGCAGGTGGATGGTCTCCTCCGTCATGGAGGGAGACATCAAGAAGCTGAGGAGAGCCGGATACCTACCCGACGACATCGCGAACCGGCTCCCAGATGAGGGGAAGCTCATCCCCACCCCCGGGCCCCATGAGAGGGTAGTGTTCCTTACCCATTTACTCTGTGGATTGGGATTCCCTCTCCACCCATTTGTCTGGGGGCTCATGTTCTACTACGGCCTGGATTTCCACTTTCTGGCCCCGAATTTCATCCTCAATATCTCGACGTTTATCGTCGTGTGCGAGGCCTTCCTCCGCATCAAGCCCCACTTCGGCTTATGATTGAAGACCTTCAATGTCAAGCCGAAGGTTGTGGGCGGCCGCCAGGCAGAGTGAGGAGGCGCCATGGTGGGCAAGATGCCCAACGTTACATGGCTCGAGGGCTCCTTTGTGGAAACCATAAAGGGGTGTCAATCGGGGTGGTTCTACATCACCGAGCCGCGTGACCCTACATGGGCAGCGCCCCCGAGTTCCGATCTGGCATCCCCACGCGGCTCACCTCCTGGAAACAGAAGGGCCTGTCCTGGGCTAGTTCGGGAGACCTGACCGGACTCCAAACATGTATCCAAAATATGGTGAACAAGAAGCTCAAACTCATCAACGTGTTCCAGGTCATGCTCCACCGCCGGATCCTCCCGTGCCAACAACGGGACTTCAACTTGTGGGAGTTTGACCCGGTGCAGCACTGAACTCTAAACAGGCTCTTCGACACAACTCACGAATATGCCTGGAGGGTGCTGTTCAAAAGCGCCGAGGTCCCCCCTCCCATTACTGAGGATCGCGGATTGAGCGCGAAGTGCCAAGCCAGTGCGGTAAGCTGGTTTACCTTTCATAGGATACTTATTTTTTATAGATTGACTCCATGCGGGATCTAAACTCCCGTACCTTTGACAGGACTGGCAGGAGACGGCCGGATAGATCGAATGTCCGGCTCCTTTGCCCGAAGGCCTAGCGGACGCTCTTCTGGCGAAGATGCTGACTCCGGCTCCTTAGACGATGCCGGAGAAGACCAAGAAGGCCAAGGAAACCCGAAAGAGTTCCCGACGCCAGGCGTCGTCGGACTCACCGTCTGACGACTCTGCGGTGCACTCCTCCCCCGAAGACGAGGAAGAAGAAGAAGATGCTCCCCCTCCAGCTGGGGGAGATAAGAAAAGGAAGGCCGACCCAACTTGGGGGCCGAAGGGTCCAAGAAGGGAAGGACTCTCCTTCCGGACAATTCCACCGCCGCCGACGAAGGCGAAGACGAGTGGTTGCCCAGGGCCGAGCCCCTGGGCAGATCGTAAGTATTCGGATACCAGAGTAACTCGTAGCATTCCTTTGTCGCACTACTTTCCCTAACGCCGAACATAATTATGTAGGCCGCCATGAGCCAGTATCGATGTATCATCGGACGGCTCCCTGGGCTCGTCGGACATGGATAGTGATCCAGTTCCGACTGCCACCTCCCCTCATCCTGCTGACGACACCGAGGTGCTGTCTCAAGAGGCGCCGGGTCGAGGGGAGACAATCCCGGAGGCGCCTCAAGGCGACCGTCCGGACTCCGGGAGCCGAGGGGACGGGGCCCCTGAGAGCTCCAAGTTCGGCCCTCAGCCGAACACCGCGCCGAAACCTCCAGTGGTTCCGGGCTCGGGCAGGCGGCCTCCTTCTAAGAGGGATAAGACGCCTGTGCCGGTGACCTCTGTCCATCCAGAGGCGCCGGACAATCTGCTGGAAGCGCTTCGCAGCGCTTCCATCGACGAGGAGCACCGTACTATTATGAGTGCGGTGGTCCAGAAGGTTTAGTCCGCCAAGAGCGGATTGACTGAAGCCTGTGCCAACCTTCTAACAGGCTTTGAGGTAATTGTTTTAGAATGTAGTAAAAATATTACCGCATAGACAGTAGCCCCTGATGCTCTATTTGGTGTTCACAAAGAAAAGCCGAACGGAGGATCAAATAATATCGCAGGAGTCTAATATAAGTATGTCAATATGCATATGCAGGCTTCGCTGTTGGCGCCTGCTGCACTGACTGTGGAGGTCATCGTACTGAAGCAGGACCTCGAGGGGTCCAAGAAAGAGCTTGGCCTTGCCAAGAGGAAGCTCGAGGAGAACAAGGGTAAGTAATACCATGTCTATAGATATGTATATATAAAAGAAGACGCGATTGTAAAATGACAGGATCATCGTATATTTGCCAGGGGCCACGACCGAGGTGGCGACCCTGAAGCAAGCGCTAACCAAGGCCGAAGATAAAGCGGCCAAGGAGCGCACCAAGCGGGAAAAAAAGAGGCTCGGGTGGGAGAGGTGCAGCAAGAGCTCCAGGCTCTCGTGACGAAGCACGAGGCGTTGGAGCTTGACTCGAAGACGCGAGAGTCTGAGCTTGCCACGGCCCTCGAGGCCGCAAAAAGTGCCAAGGACGAAGCCCAAAAGGCCCTCCAGGAGATCGACGCAATGAAGAAGATAACAGCGGGTAAGGCATTCTATATGGAGAGCAAGCATGTGAAAGTAAATTACCGATTACTTACCCAGATTCGGAGCTCTCCAGGAGCATTCGCAGATTTGCCCCGCAGCGTGTCAGATGCCGCACAATTTTACCAGGCCGAGGAGGGAAGCTCAACAGAGAAGCTGTTCTGGTCTCAGTATACTGGGACCGAACACCCGATGCCTTTGAGCGACCAGCTAAAGCAGCTGGTCGAGCTGCATAAGGCGGCCGAACAGGCCATGAAGGGCCTTATAGTCCGGCTGTGGCCTGGCGACGCCCTTCCGAACAGCTACTTCGGCCTGGTGAGGCGGCTTGTAGATGCCTGCCCACGGCTGGAGGTCGTCAAGCGGTCCGTCTGCATCGAAGGTGCACGCCGGGCTTTCGCCCGTGTGAAGGTGCAGTGGGCCAAGCTAGACGCCGTGAAGCTGATCAAGGAAGGGCCGCCGCAGGGCAAGGAGCATCGTACCCCCGAAATTTATTATGAGGGTGTCCTGAAGGGTGCCCGTCTTGTGGCAGACGTATGTTCAAAGGATGTAATATTTGAGTAAACTTGCTCGTGTGATCCTGTATGATGAAAACTTGTTTCATATGCGCTATGCAACGCTTGTGTGAATTTAAAATATTACCTTCTGTTTGGCCATTTATCCAATCTGAGAGATGGCTAGTCCTCGGCTTCGCCCCCCATGCCACGAGTGCTGGGGTGTTCAGGATAAACCTGAGCACTCTTGTTCCCATGTTTGGGTCCTTCGAGGGAGGTGCTCAGCACAACGAATAAGGCAACCGGACTAATAATGCTTTATCACTCTCACTTAGCCATAGAATTCTATAATTTTAAATTTCGGCGAAGCCCCTGGTATTTGGAAGGCCCAATTCGGGGCGCGATACACGCCTTGAAGCCGGACAGGGCCGGCCCCTCGCCCTAAGCGGCATAAGTCTTTAGGAACTCGAAAACCTCGCCGAACAGTGACCAGTCTCTCGCCTTATCATGACAGTCAGTTTTAGCTTTCTCTACTGAGGTGCTAAGCCCGGCAGAACCGGGGCACAATCGCAGTAGTTCTCCTAGCGCTACCTTAGCCGATAGAGCGGAACGTAAGGTACCAAAACATAGGAGCCGGGAAAACTCAACATTTGACCAAAGACATGATTCGGAGATGATGCATATAATGCTATAAGTTCGGGGTGCCACACTTGTGAAAGTGTTCGGACTTTTCACACCATATTGTGGGGTGCTTGAGCCCCTGGCGTATGGACCGTACCAAAGTGTACGGGTGCTAAATGTCATAACTGAACATATGTATTGAAAAAAGAAATGAATAGAGAATGCAATAATAAGCTGAAGCTAAGCATTGTTTATTTAAAAAGGTTGCTGTGAAAGCAGAATGATACAAATAGTGCGATAAGTAAGAGATGGGACTATTTGACATGTCCTCCTCCAGGGGCGAGCTGCGAGACGGTATGTAAGACAGGTATTTTGCTTGTTATAGAGACCACCTGGGAATTCGTCGTAGCTTTCTTCCACCTTGGTTGTTGCATCGTGTGTTCGACGGTTGTACTGCCGGACAGGCCTTCCGAAGAGTGGAGTCCTGAAAGTAGGAAATAATGACAAAATCGGGAGCCCCTAGTGCGGTTGAGCCGCATTTTTGGGCGTGCCTTGGTCGTGCCCCTCCCCCTGTGCCCATGGTATTTTCAGAGCGTAGTTATGTACGCGTAGTACTGATTTCGCAGTTTCACGAGGGCTGGGGTTGGGGCCGTATTGCTATGCTTGCTTGGAACGTGCCAGGCGATCTTGTTGCAGGTTACTCCAGGCGCGCTTGACGGTGTCCGGACGTTTAATAGCCGGACTGGAGAATTGCCTTGAGAGGCTGCTTTGTACTTCCGCTGCGAGGGCCGCCGTGTGCTCCTCCATTCGATGAGAGCATTCGGTGTTTCCATTGATCGTAATGACTCCTCGAGGGCCTAGCATCTTGAGCTTGAGATATGCGTAGTGCGGCACCGCATTGAACTTTGCAAATGCGGTTCGTCCGAGCAGTGCGTGATAGCCATTGCGGAACGGGACTATGTCGAAGATTAACTCCTCGCTTTGGAAATTATCCGGGGATCCGAAGACCACTTCAAGTGTAACTGAGCCTGTACAGTTGGCCTCTACACCTGGTATGACGCCTTTAAAGGTTTTTTTGTGGGTTTAATCCTTGAGGGATATATGCCCATTTTCCGAACTGTATCCTGATAAAGCAGGTTCAGGCTGCTACCGCCGTCCATAAGGACTCTAGTGAGGTGAAATCCTTCAATGATTGGGTCTAGAACCAATGCGGCGAATCCGCCATGGTGGATGGTAGTGGGGTGGTCCCTTCGATCAAAAGTGATCGGGCAGGAGGACCATGGGTTGAACTTTGGGGCGACTGGCTCCAACGCGTATATGTCCCTGAGTGCATGCTTCCGCTCCCTTTTGGGGATGTGGGTTGCGTATATCATGTTCACCGTCCGCACTTGTGGGGGGAAGCCCTTCTGTCCACTATTGTTCGGCGGCCGTGGCTCTTCGTCCTCGTCGCTGTGCAGCCCCTTGTCTCTGTTTTCGGCATTTAACTTGCCGGCCTGGTTGAACACCCAACAATCCCTTTTGGTGTGATTGGATGGTTTTTCGGGGGTGCCATGTATCTGGCACGAGCGATCGAGTATACAGTCCAAACTGGACGGTCCCGGAGTGTTCCTCTTAAATGGTTTTTCCACTGACTGGGCTTAGAGCCTCTGAATCCGGCATTAACTGCCGTATCTTCAGTGTTGTCGCTGTTAATGCGGCGCTTGTGCTTGTTGAGACGCGACCTGCCATTCCTGTCCTTGGTATCCGAATTACCAGGGCTCTTGGTCATGTTATTGCTACGAGCCAGCCAGCTGTCTTCTCCCGCGCAAAAGCGGGTCATGAGTGTCGTGAGGGCTGCCATAGATTTCGGCTTTCCCTGTCCAAGGTGCCGGGTAAGCCACTCATCACAGATGTTATGCTTGAAGGCTGCTAGGGCCTCTACGTCCAGACAGTCGATGATTTGATTTTTCTTGGTTAGGAACCGTGTCTAGAATTGTCTGGCAGATTCTTCTGGCTGCTGAATTATGTGGCTCAGGTCATCGGCGTCTGGTGGTCGCACATAAGTGCCTGGAAAGTTGTCGAGGAATGCGGCTTCCAGATCTTCCCAACAGCTGATGGACTCGGCTGGCAAGCTGTTAAGCCAATGCCGCGCTGGTCCCTTGAGCTTTAGTGGGAGGTATTTGATGGCGTGTAAGTCGTCACCGTGGGCCATGTGGATGTGGAGGAGGAAATCCTCGATCCATACCGCGGGATCTGTTGTGCCGTCATATGATTCAATATTTATAGGTTTGAAACCTTCTGGGATTTGATGATCCATTACTTCGTCTGTGAAGCATAAGGGGTGTGCGGCGCCTCTGTATTGGGCTATATCGCGACACAGCTCGAATGGGTCTTGCCCGCTGTGTTCGGCCCGGCCGGATTTGCTTTTACTGTATCCGGCGTGACGTTTATCGTCTCGCAGAGTGGCGCGCCCTTGTGATCCGTAGATCGATCTTGCATGCTTTGCTTTGTCCTCCAATATGTCTCGCAGGTCTGGAGTATCTCCCCATGCCTTTTTATTTGAATGGCGTCGGGGTGGAGGCTGATTTTTTGGCTGGAATGCCTCTCTATCGCGGCCACGAGGTGGCCGGTCAGCCGTATCATATGCTTCTTCCTCCAGTTGAGGTAGCAACCTGCACTTTGGCTAACTCTTGGAGGGGCGCTCGAGTTTATATTCCTCGGCCGTGAGGACTTCAGTCCATCTGTCAGCTAGCAGATCCTGATCAGCTTGAAGCTGCTGCTGCTTTTTCTTAAGGCTATTTGCCGTGGCTATAAGCCGGCGTTTGAAGCGCTCTTGTTCGACGGGATCCTCTGGCACAGCGAATTCGTCGTCTGCGAGGCTTGCCTCGTCTTCGGATGAGGGCATGTAATTATCATCCTCCTCTTCTCCATCTGCTGCTCTCTCAGGAGGGCTGGCTCCTCCATTCTCCTATTCTAAATCTTGCTGGAGGGGATTGTTGTTGTCTTCGGCACTATCCGGAGTATTATTATCTCCTGTGCCGATATCACCACTTTTGCTTTGGCGGGACTTAGACCAGCGCCGTTGACGTCGGAGCTTGGGTTGCTTCTTGGAGGGGTCATCCTCCGCTATCTTGTCGCCATTGCCTTCTTTGGGTGTATCCACCATGTATATATCGTATGATGAGGTGGATGTCCAGTGCCCTGTGGGCGGTGGTTCCTCTTCGCATCTCGTATCGTCGTCCAGACCGTCGATGTCTTCGGAGTCGAAGTCGAGCATGTCGGTTAAGTCATCGACAGTGGCTATTAAGTGGGTGGTGGGTGGGCCTCAAATTTCTTCGTCGTCCGCATCCCAGTGCTACCGGACATAGTTCGGCCAGGATCCTCCTGACAAGGAGAGAGACCTTAATGAGTTCAGTATGTCGCCAAAGAGCGAGTGCTGAAAAATATCCGCGGAGGTAAACTCCATGATCGGCGCCCAATCGGATTCGATAGGAATGGGCGCAGGCGGTTCGGAGTCCGTGGACGGAGAAGGATCTGACAGTTTAACAACACGACTCTCGTGCAAGGTAAGGTCGATGTTTGGCTTGATCGCCACTGAGGGTAAGGCCTCCGTGGCGGGGTCCATCCACCCGTTCGCGGAAGGCGCACCTGGCTCCGAATTGAGGGTCGGAGCGGCTGCCTGTGCGATCTCTTGAACACTATCCGATGGTAGCGCTAGACTGCACTCATCGTGACCGCGTGACGCACAAGGCAGAGGCTCGAATCCGTCGAAGATCAAGTCTCCGTGGATATCGGCCGTGTAGTTTAAGCTTCCAAACCTGACCTTGTGGCCAGGGGTGTAACTTTCAATCTGCTCCAGATGGCCAAGCGAATTGGCCCATAGTGCAAAGTCGCCGAATACGAAGATCTGTCCGGGGATAAAAGTCTCACCCTGGACTGCATCACCATCGATGATCGGAGGAGGCATCAAGCCTAACGGCGACGACACAGAGGAACTCTCAATGAAAGCACCAATGTCGGTGTCAAAACCGGCAGATCTCGGGTAGGGGTCCCGAACTGTGCGTCTAGGCCGGATGGTAACAGGAGGCAGGGGACACAATGTTTTACCCAGGTTCGGGCCCTCTTGATGGAGGTAAAACCCTACGTCCTGCTTGATAATATTGATGATATGTGTAGTACAAGAGTAGATCTACCACGAGATCAGAGAGGCTAAACCCTAGAAGCTAGCCTATGGTATGATTGTATGTCGTCCTACGGACTAAAACCCTTCGGTTTATATAGACACCGGAGAGGTTAGGGTTACACAAGGTCGGTTACAAAGGAGGAGATATACATATCCATATTGCCTAGCTTGCCTTCCACGCCAAGTAGAGTCCCCTCCGGACACGAGACGAAGTCTTCGATCTTGTATCTTCATAGTCTAACAGTCCGGCCAAAGGATATAGTCCGGCTGTCCGGAGACCCCCTAATCGAGGACTCCCTCAATAGTTTTGTTCTCTTTGGTTCGAATACGACCTATGTTTGAACAGGAAGCCCCCAAGTGACCATGATAATTGCAGCTAGATTTGAATACAATCATAAGCCAGACTAAAAAAGGTTAGACTTGATTCAAATATGATCAGCTCCTTAATAGTCATTTGAGAATAAGAAATAACAAAGATGCATAATCTTTGAAAAGAAAAGAGATCGATGGTCTTACTTTATTATTTATCATGGTATATACAATGTTAAAGTATGTACATGATGAGAGCCGGTAGCTCAGGTGTAGTATGGCCGAAGTTGAGTGATGTTCCATGGCCGGCGGGCCTCCTCCTCCGACTTACGTGAATCTTTGTGTTCTTGAACGTCAATGAGGTAATACGACCCATTGTTTAAGTTCTTGCTGACCACAAAGGGTCCTTCCCAAGGTGGGGATAGCTTGTGCGCATCTGACAGATCCTGGATGAGCCGGAGCACCAACTCGCCTTCTTGAACAGTCCTTTATTTCACCCAGCGGCTATGATAACGGCGCAGGTCCTGTTGATAAATTGCTGACCGAGCCACTGCTAAGTCTCTTTCTTCATCTAACAGGTCAAGTGCATCCTGTCTGGCTTGTTCATTATTAGCTTCAACATAAGCCGCCACACGGGGTGAGTCATGACGGATGTCACTAGGCAACACTGCTTCTGCTCCATAAACCATGAAGAAAGGTGTGTAACCTGTAGACCTGTTAGGTGTGGTGTTGATACTCCACAACACAGACGGTAATTCCTCTACCCAACAACCCGGCGTTCGCTGTAAAGGAACCATAAGCCGGGGTTTGAGACCTTTCAAAATTTCCTGATTGGCTCTCTCAGCTTGACCATTGGATTGAGGATGAGCTACAGAAGAAACATCAAGCCGGATGTGCTCACGTTGACAAAACTCCTCCATAGCCCCTTGGGACAGATTAGTGCCATTGTCAGTGATAATGCTGTGTGGAAAACCAAAACGGAAGATCACCTTTTTCATGAACTGAACTGCCATGGTCGCGTCACACTTACTCACAGGCTCCGCCTCAACCCACTTAGTGAATTTATCAACTGCCACCAAGAGATGTGTCTTTTTATCCTTAGACCTTCTGAAAGGTCCCACCATATCAAGCCCCCAGACCGCAAATGGCCAAGTGATTGGAATCATCCGGAGTTCTTGAGCCGGCACGTGCGCTCGTCGTGCAAATTTTTGACATCCATCACATTTGCTGACTAGATTCTCTGCATCAGCGTGAGCCGTCAACCAGTAAAAACCGTGACTAAAAGCTTTGGCCACCAGAGATTTTGACCCGGCGTGATGACCACAATCGCCTTCATGGATCTCATGAAGTATTTCTTGACCTTCTTTGGGGGAAACACACCGCTGGAACGCTCCGGAGACACTGCGATGGTATAATTCTCCATCCGAAATCGTCATTGACTTAGACCGCCGGGTTATCTATCGAGCCAGGGTCTCATCCGCTGGCAACTCTCCCCGGGTCATGTAAGCCAAGAATAGCACTGTCCAATCTGGGATGACATGGAGAGCCGCCACCAACTGCTCCTCCAGGTCAGGAACAGCTAAATCTTCTTCTGTGGGAAACTTGACAGACGGGTTATGCAAAACATCCAAAAAGGTGTTAGGAGTTACCGGCTTACGCTGAGAACCCAACCGGCTTAAAGCATCAGCCGCTTCGTTCTTTCGACGGTCAATGTGCTCCACCTGATAACCTTTAGAATGCCCTGCAATAGTGTCAACCTCCTAGCGATAAGCTGCCATGAGAGGGTCCTTGGAATCCCACTTGCCTGATACCTGTTCAGCCACTAAATCTGAGTTGCCAAGACATCTGACCCGGCTCAAACTCATCTCTTTTGCCACTCGAAGACCATGGAGCAAGGCTTCATACTCTGCTGCGTTGTTAGTGCAAGGAAACATCAACCGTAACACATAAAAAAAATTGTCACCTCGCGGAGAGGTTAACAGAACTCCAGCCCCCGAGCCTTCCAACTGTCTGGACCCATCAAAATGAATAGTCCGATACGTGTTGTCTAGTTTCTCTTCTAGCATTTGCATCTCTGTCCAGTCATTAATGAAGTCAACCAATGCTTGAGATTTGATCGCAGTACGTGGCACATACTTCAACCCATGAGACCCAAGCTCAATTGCCCACTTGGCGACTCGCCCAGTGGCTTCTCTGTTTTGAATGATGTCTCCCAAAGGAGCAGAGATAACCACGGTGATTGGATGTCCCTGAAAATAATGCTTAAGCTTCCAGCTTGCCATGAACACCCCATATACGAGCTTCTGCCAATGTGGATATCATTGCTTGGATTCAATTAGCACCTCACTGACGTAGTAAACCGACCATTGAACCAGATGCTCCTTGCCAGCCTCCTTGCGCTCCACCACAATAGCCACACTTACAGTTCGTGAGTTGGCGGCCACACATAATAGCAGCGACTCTTTCTCAACTGGAGCAGCCAGGATCGGCGGCTCAGCAAGCTGTGTCTTCAAATCTTCAAAAGCAGAGTTTGCAGCATCGCTCTAAACAAAATCATCTGTTTTCTTCATCATCTGATATAGGGGCATTGCCTTCTCCCCTAACCGGCTTATGAACCAGCTCAATGCAGCGACACGACCCGCCAGTCGTTGAACGTCATTGATGCATGTTGGTTTGGCCAGGGATGTAATTGCCTTGATTTTCTCTGGGTTAGCCTCAATACCTTGGTTAGACACCAAAAAACCCAAGAGTTTGCTGGCTGGGACTCCAAAAACACACTTGGCCGGGTTAAGCATCATTTTGTAGACCCGGAGATTGTCGAAAGTCTCTTTCAGATCTACGACCAAGGTTTCCTCCTTCCTGGATTTTACCACTATATCATCCACATAAGCATGAACATTGCATCCAATTTGATCGTGAAGACAATTCTGCACACACCGTTGGTAAGTCGCCTGGGCACTCTTCAGCCCAAAAGGCATAGACACATAGCAGAAAGCTCCAAAAGGAGTGATAAAAGTCATCTTCTCCTGATCTTTGACTGCCATCTTGATCTGATGATAACCAGAATATGCATCCAAAAAACTCAAACGTGCGCAACCCGCCGTAGCATCAATGATCTGATCAATACAGGGGAGGGAAAAAGGATCAGCCGGACAAGCCTTGTTTAGATTGGTGTAATCCACACACATACGCCAGGTGCCGTTCTTTTTTAGTACAAGCACCGGGTTGGCTAACCACTCTGGGTGAAAGACTTCGACAATGAACCCGACCGCCAAGAGCCGGGCCACCTCTTCTCCAATGGCCTTGCGCCTTTCTTCATTGGACTACCGGAGAAACTGTCTGATAGGTTTAAACTTAGGATCAATATTGAGAGTGTGCTCAGCGAGTTCCCTCGGGACACCCGGCATGTCTGAAGGTTTCCATGCGAAGATGTCCTGGTTCTCACGGATGAACTCGATGAGCGTGCTTTCCTATTTTGGATCCAAGTTAGCACTGATGATGAACTGCTTGGATGAGTCACCAGGCACAAAGTCAACCATCTTGGCGTCATCAGCTAATTTGAACTTCAACACCGGCTCATGCTCTATTGTTGGTTTCTTTAATGACGTCACGTCTGCTGGGTCAACATGATCTTTGTAAAATTTTAACTCCTCTGTTGCACAGACAGATTCAACATAGGCAACATAACCTTCTTCACACTCCAAGGCTATTTTCCGGCTCCCATGTACTGTGATGGTGCCCTTATGACCCGGCATCTTAAGCTGCAAATACACATAACACGGCCGAGCCATGAATTTGGCATACACCGGCCATCCAAACAGAGCATGATACGAGCTTTTGATGTTAACCACCTCAAAGGTTAATTTTTCTGCTATGGAGTCATACTCATCCCCAAAGGCTACTTCCAGTTCAATCTTACCCACTGGGTATGCCGACTTCGCAGGAACCACACCATGAAAAACAGTGTTTGATTGTTTAAGACTCTTATCAGTCAATCCCATCCGTCGTAACGTCTCATAATAGAGGATGTTGATGCTGCTGCCTCCATCCATGAGTACTTCAGTGAATTTGTATCCACCAACCTGAGGTGCCACCACCAAAGCCAAGTGACCCGGATTATCGACCCGGGGCGGGTGATCCTCTCTGTTCCACACAATAGGCTGCTCTAACCAACGAAAGTAACATGGAACCGCCGGCTCAACAGCATTGACTGCTCTCTTATGAAGTTTCTGGTCCCTTTTGCATAAACTGGTGGTGAACACATGATACTTCCCACTACTTAGCTGCTTCGGATTGCTCTGATATCCGGACTACTGTTGCTGATTACCTTGGCCGGGTTGCGGATTATACCCTCCTTGGTTACCAGGGTGACCCTGACCATGGAAACCTCCTCCACCTGAGCCGGCGCCCGGGCCTTGGAAACCGCCTCCACCTGAGCCGCCACCAGGGCTGTGACCTCCATCAAACGCGTTTCAATTTTTAAACACCTTCATGATCGTACAATCTTTCCACAGGTGGGTGGCTAGCTTCTCCCGGGTGCCGTGTCTTGGACAAGGCTCATTCAATAATTGCTCAAGGGTGGGACCTGACCCGCCCGACTGAGGGGGCTGTCTGCCCTTATGCCGTTGATTTCCTCCCTGTGCATTGGTGTTAGCAACAAACTCATCAGCCTTACATTTATTACCTTGTTGATTTGTCGGGTTATGCTGGTGACCCTTGTCGTTGTCGTTCTTATTTCCCTTCGTTGCCTTTTCTTCGTCAGACACCGGGTCCTTGGTAGTATCAGAATTATCATACTTGATGAGAGCCTCCATTAACGCTCCCATGTCATTACAGCCACGCTTAAGCCGCCCCAGCTTCTGCTTCAGAGGTTCGAAACGGCAATTTTTCTCCAACATTAAGACTGCTGAGCCGGCATCCATCTTATCAAATGAATGTATTATCTCCTTGACCCGGCGCACCCAATGGGTTGTGGATTCACCATCCTCTTGCTTGCAATTGGTCAGGTCCACAATCGACATAGGCTGCTTACACGTGTCTTTGAAGTTCTGGATGAACCGGGCCTTCAACTCCGCCCATGAGCCAATGGAATTGGGTGGCAATGCCTTCAACCAAGTATGAGCTGTTCCATCTAGCATCATAGTGAAATACTTGGCCATTACTGCATCGCTGACCTCCAATAACTCCATAGCCATCTCATAACTCTCAATCCAAGCCCCGGGCTGTAAGTCAGCTGTGTAATTAGGCACCTTACGAGGCCCCTTAAAGTCCTTTCGCAAACACTCATTACGTATGGCCCACACCAAGCAAGGAACGCCTCCGGTTCTTGTGGCCACTCCTGCCTCGACCAAGGTTGCTAGATAAGCCGGAAAGGTTTGATGAGCCGCCTGATCTGCTGCCATTTGAACTGCTCGCTCCGCCTCTTGACGAATCCTCTCCTGATCCGCCAAGTTAAGGGCTCCAGCCCGCACCGGCTCATGCCTGTATGGCCGGTTGTGGTGTTGAGTATTGCTTGACATATCTGCAGATTCCATATGCCTACTGTAACTCGGGCTCCGTCTTGGGCGAGGAGTTGAATGGATCCTATCTCGGCTGTAGGAGTATGCATCCTACTGCGCCAGAGCTGTTTGAAGAAGTTCTCTTACCCTCCGTGTTTCAATTGCCGCCGGCGAGTCACCTTCCATTGGAAGAGCCGCCAGACGAGCCGATCCTGCGATGAGGTTTTCCAAAGGGTTGGAGAAGTGACCCGGTGGCGTTGGGACGTAATGAGGCGGAGCGGTAATTATACGAGGTGGATCCATGGCACGCGGCTGGACCGGTGCGCCGGGTGTTGTAATCCGGGGTGCCTCTGGTGGGTTACTTCCCCTGGCTCCGGGTGTGTGAAAAAGATTCCTAGGATCAAGCGTCAGAGGCAGACGTGATTGGGTTTTCTGATACCTCCTCCTCATGACCTCGTTCGACGCGTTCAGATCCACTGAGAGCCGGAAGGTCTCCGCTTGAAGCTGTTGAGCACGAACGTCCAAAGCCGCCCGCTCTGCGGCCATCCTGACTTCCTTTGCGGCTAGATTTTCCTTAGCTTGCACCATCTCTTCACGTACGCGTGCCACCTCCACGTCATGCTGGGCTTTATCCACCGGCTCTACCACGGCAGTCAACAGAGTTGTCAGTTTATCCATGAGGTCCATCAAGATCTGAGCCGGGGGGCGCGCGTGGTCTCCTGACCCGGCTGCAGCCGACCCGGTAACAGTTGCCGCCGCTGCTGTAGAGTTCTGCCCGGGCTGTGTCCCTGCCATGAAGACTCCGGCCCAATTCGGCGGCTCAAGAGGGTCCGGAATACTGCTGCCATCGGAACAGCCCCCGAGCATGCCATCCTGCAGCTGGTACAAAGAGTCCTTCTCGCCCGTTGATGATGCAGTGTCAGAACAGACGGCCGTCTCACCGCCCTCCAAGAGTATTCACCGCCGTGGGTGCAGCCTACGAAGGCATGCTTCATGGCAGATTGAACACAAGCCATCCTCGCGCGCTGAGCCGTTTCGATGTGGTCGGTGTGGACGTCTGGCTCAAGACCTGACTCGCCGATCCGGCCGATGAAGACGTGAATTCCGCCGAAGGGGACCCGGTACCCATACTCAAATGAGTCGGCCTCGGGGCCCCAGCCTTCGTTGTCGATGTAGAGCTTGCCGCGATGACTTTTGGTCATCCGGCCCACAGTGTATCCCTTGAGCCCTTCGAAGCTGCCCTTCAAGAACTCAAATCCACCGTGCGCTGGCCCCACGGTGGGCGCCAACTGTCGTGGAATTGTCACGGCAGATGTCCTAGAGCAAGGACTTAGTCGTTGGGCCATTGCGCTAGGAAGCTTAAAGGGGTTAATCGGGACAAAGGACACGAGAGGGTTTTATACTAGTTCGGCCCCTTACGATGAAGGTAAAAGCCTACGTCTAGTTGGGATTGGTATTTCTGGGTTTTCGATCACCAAGAGGCTCAACTCGCCGGCTTGGTTCTCGACTTGTTGTTTCTTTCCCTATGCCGCCACCGGGTCGTCCCCTTATATACATGGGTGGACGCCTGGTAGCCTACAGAGTCTTGGCCGGCTCATAATCGTGTCTGGCTCGGTGACTGCCTTTACATGCCTTTCTTTACAAGTCTTTCCTTACATACGGCGGTTCACAATATCAGGCCTTAAACCGCCTTCAGGCCTTTGGGCCTTCTAGAAGACTTAATAAACTATAATCTTGAATGTTTACTGGGCTTCTTGTGTAACCAGCCATTGGGGATGACCCAGCCCCTCCTGGGCGGGTCATACTGATAGTAATATCCCCAACAATATGATCTCTTATGCTAAAGTAACAATTCAATCACAATTTCAAGTATGAATCATAAACTTCATTGAGAACCAACAAACTCTAATCTCAGTCATTGAGGCAATTGCAATTTATCATAACATAGGAAAGAGTCAATATAAGAGCTTTTCAGCAAGTCCACATACTCAACCATCTTTTAGTCTTTCACAATTGCTAACACTCATGCAATATTTATGGGTATGAAGTTTTAATTGGACACAGAGAAAGATAGGGGCTTATAGTTTTGCCTCCCAACATTTTACCTCAAGGGTAATGTCAACAATAATAGCTCATGCAGACTCACATCCAATTAGCTATATGTATCTGGATCTTTCCAACACATTGTGCTTGCCAAAGGATAAAATGTAAAAAGGAAAGGTGAAGATCACCATGACTCTTATATAAGGTAGAAGATAAAAGTAAAAGATAGGCCCTCCGCAGAGGGAAGCAGAGGTTGTCATGCACTTTTATGGTTGGATGCACAAAATCGTAATGCAAAAGAACGTCACTTTATATTGCCACTTGTGATATGGACCTTTATTATGCAATCCGTCGCTTTTATTTCTTCCATATCACAATATTGTATAAAGCTTATTTTCTCCACAGTAATAAATCATACATATTTAGAAGGCAATTTTTATAGCATGCACCGATGACAACCTACTTGAAAGATCTTACTCAATCCATAGGTAGGTATGGTGGACTCTCATGGCAAAACTGTGTTTCAGGATATTTGGAAGCACAAGTAGTATTTCTACTTGGTGCAAATAACTTGGCTAGGATGAGAGGGAAAGGAAAGCTCAACATGTTGGATAATCCATGACAATATAATTTATCTCAGATGTAAGAAAACATAACCCATTACGTTGTCTTCCTTGTCCAACGTCAACTCTTTAGCATATCATACTTTAATGAGTGCTCACAATCATAAAATATGTCCAAGATAGTATATTTATATGTGAGGACCTCTCTTTCTTTATTACTTCCTATTAATTGCAACGATGACCAAAACTATGTTTGTCAACTCTCAACAATTTTTATTCATCATACTCTTTATATGTGAGATCATTACTCTCCATAAGATCCATATGATCTCTTTATTTCTTTTTATTTCTTCTCTTTTATTTTATTCCTTCAAGATCATAGCAAGGTAATCAAGCCCTTGACTCAACACTAATCTTTATTATATATAGCTCACGGACTCGATTACATAGCAAGATCATAAAGCAGAACTCACAACTAGATCATACTAAAACTTTATTCTACTAGATCAAGATATTACCAAAAGGATCGAACTAAGAAAAACAGTAAAGATAAAAGGTGTGATGGTGATACGATACCGGGGCACTCCCCCAAGCTTGGCAGTTGCCAAGGGGAGTGCCCATACCCATGTGATTATATGTCTTTTGCTGGTGAAGGAGATGGAGGGGATGATGGATAGTCGCACATCGAGCATAGGAGGTCCTCCAATTTGCGGATAATGCCCTTGAGTGCGATGATATGCTCCTTCAACAAAATATTTTCACGTGTGAGATACTTGTTTTGTATACGAGCTAACTCAATCATCTTGAAAGCTTCAATCTCAGTTGGGCTAAGAAGATTGTGATCAAGTTGAAGGATGTTTTCTGCTGCCGGAACTTGGTCATCCATGACCTTCTTGATCCCTTCATCCTTGCTGATCTCCATGGGTTCTTCCCTCTTCAAATCTATCTTCATTAGCCAAGCATCATTGTCACCATTGTTGGAGGAGGGGGACGACATGATGCCTGTCCTTGACAACCCTGATAGAAAGCAGCTCGAAACAAGAATAGAGGATAATTGCATGATACGGTGGTCAAAACCTTAGGGAGATTATATAGTGAATTTTTACCGACCAAAAGAAGTATCGTGCAAGAAAATGGAGTCCGGAGAGCACACGAGGTGCCCACGAGGCAGGGGGCGCGCCCTCCACCCTCGTGGAAGCCTCATTTCCTTGCGGTCTGCTTTTTCTTTTCCTATTTCCTTAAATATTCCAAAACGGAGAAAAATTGCCATTAGGACTGTTTTGGAGTCGGTTTACTTACCGTACCATGTACCTATTCCTTTTCGGCGTCTGAAACGTTCCGGGAAGTGTCTCTTATGTATTCCTCCGAGGTTATGGTTTCAATAATACTAGTTTCAACATTTATGGGATTACTTGAGATATAATGTTTGATTCTTTGACCGTTCACAACCTTCGGATTTGTGCCTTCAAAGTTGTTGATTTTTATGGCACCGGAATGATAGACCTCCTCGATGACGTAAGGACCGTCCCATTTAGAGAGGAGTTTGTCTGCAAAAAATTTCAAACAAGAGTTTTATAGCAATACATCATCACCTATATTAAACTCACGCTTTTGTATCCTTTTGTCAAGCCATCTTTGAACTTTTTCTTTAAACAGTTTGGCATTCTCATAGGCCTGGGTTCTCCATTCATCAAGTGAGCTAATGTCAAATAGCCTCTTCTCACCGGTAAGTTTGAAGTCATAGTTGAGATCTTTGATAGCCCAATATGCCTTATGTTCTACTTCGAGAGGTAAGTGACATGCTTTACCATAAACCATTTTATACGGAGACATAGCCATAGGTTTTTATATGCAGTTCTATAGGCCCATAATGCATCATCAAGTTTCTTGGACCAATTCTTTCTAGATCTATTAACAGTCTTTTGCAAAATTAATTTGAGCTCTCTGTTACTCAATTCTACTTGACCACTAGACTGTGGGTGATATGCAGATGCAATTCTATGATTAACATCACACTTAGCAAGCATTTTTCGAAAGGCACCATGAATAAAATGTTAACCACCATCAGTCATTGAGTATCTAGGGACTCCAAACCTCAGAAAAATAACTTCTTTAAGCATCTTAATAGAGGTGTTATGATCAGCACTACTAGTTGGAATAGCTTCTACCCACTTAATAACATAATCAACAACAACTAAAATATGTGTGTATCCATTAGAGGAAGGAAAACGTCCCATATAATCAAGGCCCCAAACATCAAATGGTTCAATAAAAAGTGAATAATTCATAGGAATTTCTTGACGTCTACTAATATTACCAATTCTCTGACAATCATCACAAGATAAAACAAACTTACGGGCATCCTTGAAGAGAGTAGGCCAATAAAAACCGGATTGTAATACCTTGTGTGCAGTTCTGTCTCCAGCGTGGTGTCCTCCGTAAGCTTCGGAGTGGCACTTGCGTAGGATCTGTTCTTGTTCATGCTCAGGTACACAACATCTAATAACACCATCTACTCCTTCTTTATAAATATGTGGGTCATCCCAAAAGTAATGCTTTAAATCATATTTTTTTCTTTTGCTGGTATGTGAAACTAGGTGGTATGAATTTAGCAACAATGTAATTAGCATAATCAGCATACCATGGAGCAGTACAAGAAGCATTTATGATAGCTAATTGTTCATCAGGAAAGCTATCATCAATAGGTAATGGGTCATCAAGAACATTCTCTAACCTAGACAAGTTGTCTGCAATGGGGTTCTCAGCTCCCTTTCTATCAATAATATGCAAATCAAATTCTTGTAGCAAGAGAACCGATCTAATAAGTCTAGGTTTAGCATCTTTCTTTTCCATAAGGTATTTAATAGCAGCATGATCAGTGTGAATAGTTACTTTAGAATCAACAATATAAGGTCTGAACTTATCACAAGCAAAAACAACTGCTAAAAATTCATTTTCAGTAGTAGCATAATTTCTTTGGGCACTATCTAGAGTTTTACTAGCATATTGGATAACATTCAGCTTCTTATCAACTCTTTGTCCTAGAACAACACCTACAGCATAATCACTAGCATCACATAATTTCAAAGGGTAAATTCCAATCGGGTGGCTGAACAATAGGTGCAGAAATCAAAGCTTTCTTAAGTATTTCAAATGCTTCTACACAATCATCATCAAAGACAAAAGGAATATCTTTTTGTAATAGGTTAGTCAGAGGCTGAGAAATTTTTGAGAAGTCCTTAATGAACCTCCTATAAAAACCGGCATGACCAAGGAAACTTCTTATACCTTTGATGTCCTTGGGACACAGCATCTTTTCAATAGCATCAACTTTAGCTTTATCAACTTCAATACCTCTTTCAGAAATTTTATGCCCCAAGACAATACCTTCATTCACCATAAAGTGGCACTTCTCCCAGTTCAAGACAAGATTAGTTTCTTCTTCACATCTCTGCAAAACTCGATCAAGGTTGCTCAAGCAATCATCAAAAGAGGATCCATAAACGGAGAAATCGTCCATAAAACCTAACAAATCTTTTCACAAAAGTCAGAGAATATAGCCATCATGCATCTTTGAAAGGTAGCAGGTGCATTGCATAAACCAAAAGGCATACGTCTATAAGAAAAATTATCGAAAGGGCAAGTAAAGTGGTCTTTGCTTGATCATCAGCTGACATAGGTATTTGAGAGATGCCAGAGTAACAATCTAGAAAGCAAAAATGTGTATGTTTGGATAATCTTTCTAGCATTTGATCAATGAAAGGCAAAGGGTAATGATCTTTTTTAGTAGCTTTATTTAATTTGCGAAAATCAATTACCATCCTATAACCTGTAATAATTCTTTGTGGAATCAATTCATCTTTATCATTAGGAACGATAGTAATACCTCCCTTCTTAGGGACACAATGGACATGACTTACCCACTGACTATCAGCAACGGGATAAATTATACATGCCTCAAGGAGCTTTAATATTTCCTTTCTTACCACTTCTTTCATCTTAGGATTCAGCCGTCGTTGGCGATCAATAACTAGTTTGGCGTCTATCTCCAAATTTATTTTGTGTTGACATAGAGTGGGACTAATGCCTTTAAGATCATCAAGAGTATATCCAATAGCAGCGTAGTGCTTCTTCAGAGTTTCCAATAATTTTTCTTCCTCCTTCTCTGAAAGGTTAGCACTAATAATAACATGATATATCTTCTTTTCATCAAGATAAGCATATTTAAGAGTATCAGGTAAAGATTTAAGCTCAAACACGGGATCACCCTTGGGTGGAGGAGGATATGCTAGGATTTCAACAGGCAACTTGTGTTTCAGAATAGGTCCCTGTTTAAAGAATACTTCATCTATTTCCCTTCTTTCATTCATGAACATATCATTTTCATGGTCTAGCAAATATTGTTCTAAAGGATCAGTAGGAGACACGACAATAGAAGCAAGACCAATAATTTCATCTTTACTAGGCAATTCTTCATCACGGGGTTGTCTATGAAACTTAGCAAAATTAAACTCATGGGACATATCCCCTAAACCAACAGAAACAATATCCTCATTGCAGTCTATCTTAGCATTAACAGTATTCAAAAAGGGTCTTCCAAATATAATGGGACAAAAGCTATCTTGTGAGGAACCAAGAACAAGAAAATCAGCAGGATATTTAACCTTCCCACACAATACTTCAAAATCTCTAGCAATCCCAATTGGTGAAATAGTATCTCTGTTGGCAAGCTTAATGGTAACATCGATATCTTCTATCTCAGCAGGTGCAATATCGTGCATAGTTTCTTTGTAAAAGAATGAGGTATTGCACTTGCACTAGCACCCATATCACATAAGCCATGATAGCAATGATCTCCTACTTTAACAGAAATAACAGGCATGCCTACAACAGGTCTATGTTTATTTTTAGTATCAGGTCTAGGAATTCTAGCAGTCTCATCACAGAAGTAAATAACATGCCCATCAATATTATTGGCCAAGATATCTTTAACCATAGCAATATTAGGTTCAACTTTAACTTGCTCAGGGGGTTTGTGTGTCCTAATATTACTTTTGTAGAATACAGTTGAAACTTTAGCATGATCCTTTATTCTAACAGGGAAAGGTGGTTTCTCAACATAAGCAGTAGGAACAACAAGATCATCATAAGTGATAGTCTTTTCTTCAACTTTAATAGGTGCAACTGCTTTTACTTCAATGGGAGGATTATATTTAAACCACTTCTCCTTAGGGAGATCAACATGAGTAGCAAAGGATTCACAGAAAGAAGCTACTATCTCAGAGTCAAGTCCATATTTAGTGCTAAATTCACGAAATGCATCGGTATCCATAAAAGATTTAACACAATCAAACTTAGGTGTTATACCTGACTCCTTACCTTCATCGAGATCCCAATCTTCAGAGCTGCGTTTAATTCTTTCCAATAAATCCCATTTGAATTCAATAGTCTTCATCATAAAAGATCCAGTACAAGAAATATCGAGCATGGAGCGATTACTGAGAGAAAGCCGAGCATAAATTTTTTGAATAATCATTTCTCTTGAGAGCTCATGATTGGGGCATGAATACAACATTGAATTAAGCCTCCCCCAAGCTTGAGCGATGCTTTCTCCTTCACGAGGCCAAAAATTATATGTATAATTCGATCACGATGAACAAGATGCATAGTGAAAGTGCTAGTGATCGACTAGAGGGGGGGTGAATAGGCAATTTTTATGAAAGTCTTCAAAACATGGAAGTTCCGAAGACAAACGATAGAAATAAACCTATTACCATGCAGCGGAAGGTAGACTACACTAAGCAAGCCATAGTCAAGTATTCAATGAAGTGAAAGCACAATGACTAATAGCAGCTAGGCAGTATAGATCAGGTAGGAAGATAGTGTGAAGACAATCAGAACAATCAGTTACTCAGTGAAGACAAAAGATAATGCAATCATACAATGACTTCACCAGGGCCAACAGTAAGTAAAGGAAAGGGAAGGATGAAACCAGTGACTCGTTGAAGACAATGATTTGTTGGACTAGTTCCAGTTGCTGTGACAACTGTACGTCTAGTTAGGGAGGCTGAGATTCAACTCATACGACAACATCTTCACCTTATTCCCCTTGAGCTAAGGACACCCAGTCCTCGCCCAATCACTCTGATAAATCTTCAAGGTAGACTTCCAAACCTTCACAGACTTCGTTCACCGACGATCCACAATGACTCTTGGATGCTCAGAACGCGACGCCTAACCGGCTGGAGGATTCACAGTCCTCAAGTGTAATAAGTCTTCAGATCACACAGACAGGAAGGCTTAAGTGATGCCTAGCACTCTTTGGCTCTGGGTGTTTAGGGCTTTATCCTCGCAAGGAATTCTCTCTCAAAGGCTTCGAGGTGGGTTGCTCTCAAACAACAAAAGCCATGCACTAACTCTGAGCAGCCAACCATTTATGGTTGTAGGGGGTGGGCTATTTATAGCCACTAGGCAACCCGACCTGATTTGTCCGAAATGACCCTTGGTCACTAAGGAATTGACATGTGTTCCAACGGTCATATTTCAAACACACACGACAACCTTACTTGGGCTACAAGCAAAGCTGACTTATCCAACTCTGGATAAGTTTTGCTCTCATTGTCTTCACTCGAAGACATAGGATTTTGGTTAAGCATCACTTCAGTCATTCTGACTGGTTCTCTTGGACCCCACTTAACAGTACGGTGGTTCCCATGACTCAACAAAGAAGAAAAAGAACGATGAAACATCTAAGTCTTCGCGCTCCACAGTCTTCACACAATGTCTTCTCTTGTCATAGTCTTCAATGTGAATGTCTTCACATACCACCTTTGACTTCAATGTCTTCATCCATTTTTAGGGGTCATCTCTGGTAGAAAAACCGAATCATTGAGGGACTACTACCTGTGTTATCCTGCAATCCTCACAAACACATTAGTCCCTCAACCAGGTTTGTCGTCAATACTCCAAAACCAACTAGGGGTGGCACTAGATGCACTTACAATCTCCCCCTTTTTGGTGATTGGTGACAAACTAGTTGAAGTTTTCAACAAGGAATAAAATATGTGAAATTATAAAGGATAGGGTATTGTCTTCATAAGTTGCAAGGGCTCCCCCTGAAGATGTGCATATAAGTAATTTGCTTTTGGAATGCAAATGCACATGGCAGGTTGTACTTGTGGAGATCCTCTTCAACCTATGATGACAATTCATTATGCAAGATATGATGTAACGATGATAATGACATGCATAATGAAAAATGGACGTCTGCAAAATGATCTAAGTGCAGAATTTATCATCGCACATGTGGAATTTATCATCGCATCACAGAATAGCAAATAAGTAGCAGACGACCATCGAGTTTGAGTGTTACAACTCAAAGAACCAAATGTATCAAAATGCGAGAGTTGTAAACACTAGGCAAAATATAAAACTACCGCCCATATGGACCCGCTTGAAGACTATCTAACTCATATGCTTCTCCCCCTTTTGTCAGTAAGGACCAAAAAGGTTTGAAGACATAGAGCACCTACTCATCCCCGTGAGGAGTTGGTGAAGCAGCAAGGTATTCGGTGTTGGTTGGCGGTGCAGACAAACTCGGTGCAGTGTTGATTCACGCTGAAGGTGGTGAAGTAGCATCGTCTTCATCATCGATGACACATGCATTCACTGTTGCAGCAGAGGAGGAGAACTCAGAGTCTTCAAGAGACGGAGTACGCCGCAGTAAGGTCCTTCTCGGAGGTGTTGAGTCAAACTTGAAGCGTTCAGAGAAACCATCATCTTGAAGATCATCTTTAGAACACATAAGCGTCAGCCCTTTCCATGTACGTCGACAAGTTTCATGGGCTACAAATGCATTCTTGGTGGCAAGGTTGCGAATCCTGTTTACGTCCACCAAGAGGCTTTGCATTTGGCGCTTCAGCCAGTCATGATGCTTATCCTGTTTCTGATGAAGGGCGACCAGAAGCTCTCGGTCATTGAGAACACGAGATCGCTTCTTAGGCCGTTGTGCAATGGTGCTTTCAGTGGCTTCAGTGAGGGAACGATGAGGTGCACGGGTAGTACCAGCCAGAGGATAAACACGAGTGACTGTTGGATCTCCTTCAATGTGTTGTGAGAAACTTTGCTTATCAGCATTCTGAAGACTAAGGGGCTCCTTCGCAGGCTCTGGATAGATGGCTTCAACTGACATATCGACGTCAGGCAGAAATATCCAATGATTGCAAGCAGAGGGCTGATAGGTGACAGCTGAGTGTAGTTTGATCAGACGCATAATCCATGGAGCGTAAAACTTCAAGCCAAAGACATCAGATCCTGATGCAGCAAGTTGGCAGATGAAGAAGTCTTGTGCATTGAAGCTTTTGCCGTGAAGAATATGGAAGACCAAAGTCTTCATTGCACCTTCCAGCTTTGCATGTGGAGAATGTCCTTTGATGGGCCGGAGAGTCCGCCTTATAATGTGATAGATAGTGCGTGGCAGATACTCAAGGTCTTCAACAAAGAACTCCTTAGGATATTCAGCATCTGGAGGCAAAGGCTTCATCATGCTAAGCATCTGACTCATGTTTGGTTCAGGCTTGTGAAAAGTGCTCTCCATAGCAGCACCGTGAAGCTGACAACCAGGTTCATAAAGATCTCCTGGAGGGGGCAGGCCATTGAGCTCAATGATATCAAAGGCTTTGGCTTCGTGATGAACATTGCCTGTCATCCACTCAAGGACCCAAGTCTTCGAATCCCTGTTGTAGCCACGAATATGAAGAGTGGCATAGAATTGGAGCAGCAATTCTTCGTTCCAATGCTCCTTATCAGTGATGAACTGCAACAATCCAGACTCTCTGAAGCAATCCAACGCTTCTTCCAAACAGGGCAGACCAGTTATGGCTTCGGTGTCAAGACGCATATGGGGAAAAATGCAACCTTGATTGTACAAGATGCATGAGTAATAACTGCGCTACTGATAGCTCCAGAACCGATCAGAAGTTATTCTTGCCTTAGAGTAGGGGTTCTTGGCGCTATTGAAGAAGGTGTTGTGTGCTTTGAAGCCATTGACATTGAATGTTCCAGGTGCAGATGCAGTGTCTGGAAACCTAGGTAGCCTTGGCATTGGCTTCTGAACCTGAGGCCTGTGCTCGACGTGATAGTCAAATTGGGGACCAGCAGCAGGTGGAGGAACAAGAAGAGGCCATTTGATAGTGATGAGCTGACCATAGTTGTATGCTTGCTCAATAGTATGT
Source organism: Triticum urartu (assembly GCF_056163025.1). NCBI lineage: Eukaryota > Viridiplantae > Streptophyta > Magnoliopsida > Poales > Poaceae > Triticum > Triticum urartu. The sequence goes on along the minus strand of NC_141878.1, from coordinate 264,208,227 downwards.
GGCCTTGGTGGCAGAACAGGAGCAGTGGCATCAATAGAGGCGTCAGGCTGCACATCTGTTGCAGGTGCATCATTGGCTTCAGTGGCTTCTGGCACAGTGTTAGGTGCAGGCTCCACATTGTCTTTGGCCATGACCACGTCATTTGCTTCAGTGGTGTTAGTGGTGGCAGCCTCAGGATTCTCAGCCTCCACTTGAGGAGCTGGAGGGTCGGGCACTGACACGTTCACTTCAGGAACAACTTCTTCAGTGATGGGGGGAGTAGGGACACGTTCTTCTGCTTGTTTTTCTTCGGCCGATGCAACCGGGTTGTCTTCAGCAACTTTAGCTTCAGACTCGAAGACATTCACGGTAGGAGTGGCTTCTGGGAACACTTGACGTGCAACAGATTGGTGGTGCACCTCTCCTTCTGGAACACTCGTAGGAGGGACTTGGGGCCTTGGTCCTTTGCGAAGCCTGCGTAGTGCTGGCGACACCTGTGAAGATGGAGTTGGCTGGGCCTCAAAGTTATCCTCTTCTTCTTACACTGGTGGGGTGACTTGTTGTTGGGGGGTACTCGGGGTGCCTTGTTGCTGTGGGTGATCAGCCCATAATGCATCCTGAGCAATTGGCGTCAGAGGACGACCAATGATGATGAGTTCGCTGTTCGTGAGAACAGGCGATGATACCAAGTTGTGCTCGATTTGAGGAAGAACTACATCATCTTCAACATTGTCATGGTGACCAATGTCTTTAGCAGCGGTGGGGTCAGCTGCTGGAAAGTCTTCAGCTTCAAGAGCCTCTGTGGAAGCAGGCTCATGAACTATCATCCGTCATTCTTGATGCGAAGAGTTAGGACGAGCAACCGAGATGGGCTCGACAACAAGGGGCTCTGTGGGAGCAGCCCGATCTTTCTTGGTTTTGCGCTTCTTCTTAGAGGGAGCGACATCAAAAGCGTCAGGATTTTTCCTCTTTCTGGCTTCAGCCTCGGCAGCCCTTGTCTTCTTTAGTTCTTAAGCGGTGGAAGTGACCTTTGGCTTCGAGCCGGACATGCTGCTTGGAAAGACAATGCGAGGTTCTTCCTGCCTTGAAGGTGCAGATCTGTCAGTCGATGGATTCTTCTTCTTCTTTGCAGCCATTCTGGGGTCGATGCCAGGACGCCCAAGAGCCTTGCGCTTCTCAGCTTCATTGTAGGCTTGCACGCACTTGTCAGCTAGACTCTTCATGCGCTCACGAGAACCTTTAGCTTCTTCTCGTTTCTTGAGAAAGGCTTCCTTGAGCTCGTGCAGCATAACCTTGAAGTTTTTGACATCTTGCATGCTGAGCTTTGGCATGTGTTTCTTGAACTGAGCTTTATCATAGTCGATATTTTGCTTCAGTTCAACGATGCGCTGAGCTAGAGCTAGCTCAGAAGCAATGGCACCAGTGAAAGAGACACTGAGGCCAATTGGAAGTTGCAGATTGTCAAAGCTGAGATTGGGGGTTTCAAACCACTCATCAATGAAGTTGTGGAGGATTGCTACGTCAAAGAGAGGCAAATCATTGAAGATTTCTGCTTCTTCCTTGCTCTTAATCAGTTCCTCAAGAGCGTCATCTGCAAAGTCTTCATCACTGGACAGATCAATGTGTTCGTCTCGCAGAATGGCAGCAGGAGTCAATGCCTGATCAGTATTCTTTGTCATCTCCGTCTTCTTGGAGATACGTGATAGATCTTCAGACTGCACACTGTCTTCAGGAGGTGCAGTAGCCAGTGGCTTCACCTGTGATACCTTTGGTGCTGGGGCAGGCTTTGAAGCTTTAGGCTTCTTCAGCTTCTTTGGCTTCGGTGGTGCAGGTGCTTCGTCAGATTCAGCATCGTCTGCAGGTTGATTCACAACTTCCCCTTGAACCATAATATGAGTGATGAGACCTTCTAGGTTGTAGAAGGGCCCAACCAGATTGGGTTCAGCTTCCCGTGTGCCATCAGCACGTGGCGCAGAGGGGCCTGGGTTGAAGTCTAATCCCAATGACTTCTTGTTTTCCTTGGCAAAGTTCTGTGCCAACTGATAGTTGCGCTTGAAGAGATTGTCTTCGCGACACCATAACAGAGAGGATGGGTCGACATTGGCAGGCCGAGGTCCACGAAGCATGCAGGGGTAAAAGCCTTGAGCAATAGCTTCGGACTGTGATTTGGGCTGAAGACCTTTGTATATGATGTCTCCCCATGGGCCCTTGATGGCACTCTTCTCAGCATATTCGTCGGTGACGAATCTATACTTGAACCATTCCTCTGCCCAATGTCTTCGAATCCATTGGATTCGGTTCTTGCGTTCTCCATAGGCTTCTTTTGGATCTGACTTGTATAGCTCATAGAGATCTGGTGGCAGATCCTTAGCAGTGTTTCCACAGCGCTGTCTGCCACCCTTCCTTGCAGATTTTTCTGATGCCATGAAGTTAAAACTGAAAGGCTTCAAAACGTTCAAAGGCTTCAAAGGCTTCCGCTTGCTGGTCAAATAGGAACTGGCTTCAGGAGAGTTAATGTGATGCTGTAAGAATTCTGCAAACGAATGCAGACTATGAGAACCAAGGGATTCTCCCACGGACATGTACCTATGACAGCATTAGAGATGCGAGGGAAGGGGAGAGGTCATATGCATTTTCAGAAGATTTTTCAAGATAAATCAGTTTGAAGACATTGACCTCATGGTGCGAAGACATTCACTTATGTGTTTGAAGTTGGTTCCAGATTTGTACGAATCCAGGAATAGGTACAAGTGAGGAATCTAACTCGTTATGAAGCTTAAGTGAATATACTAGGCATTGTATGAGATGCAGACAGGATAGATCTAACATTGAGTAGGCAGAAACTACTTTCGGTAAACAGGGTGAATCTCTTAGGATCAAAAGGATGGTAAAAACAGAGTTTTATTTACCACACGATGAACTGCTAGATGGAAAGAGTAGGAGACCAAGAAGTTCAATCCACCGTGCCCTAACTTGGCGATGGAGGACACCTACGGCGGCGGCGGAGAGGACGAAGACCGCGGCCGGCGTGAGGACGGCGTCGGTGAAGTCGCGGCAGCTAAGCGCTTCGTCGCCGGCGTCATCGAGAGCTAGCGGTGGCGCTAGCGTTTTGACAAGGTGGAAGAAGGTTTTCTTGACCGAAGGGGACATGTATTTATAAGGAAGTATGCGGCGCAGCGTAATTACGCAGGTGCCCTTGGCGGTTCACATCTGAGAGACACGTGGCAAGCATGCAACATACTCGGAGTTGTCCCACGTTCCCACGCCCGCCCGAATTGTCGGATGGTCATTCCGGCTTCTCCGGATTTCAGGCAATAAGGATAGAGCATTTAAAATAGACTTAATGTTTGTCTCTATATCTTCTGCTGACAAGGATGCAGAGAAGAATTCGACAGTTTCAATAGAATGCATATGATTGTGGACAGATAGAGTTTTAGGTAGAAAGCATAGAGAGATTAGGGTCCGATCACATTCACTTAGTTCAAAAGATTCAACAAGGAAGACATAGCTATAAGTGAATGCTGTAGAGGACAGAACACGAACATGTATATATCAGAAGACAATCAAATCAGCATAGTGAAGATAATCATGAAGACACGTTGAAATTGAAGACAAACCAAATGTGAAGACATAGCAAATGTAACACCCTGAGAAGAACACTTCAAACAGAAGAATTTGGTGGTGGCGTTACCCACCATACAGGAAGTATTAGAGCTAGACACGGCGCACAATTATCGTGGCGCTCCGAAGTCAAATTCCACATTAATGTATTCACACTCAGAATGTAAGTCTTCATTGATTGAAGATATACTTTACTTCGTGTGTTGCACATCTATGTCATCAACATGCTTAAGTGTTAGGATGTGTGCCTGATCACATGACATTTGAGGATTCCAAGATATTTAGCTCGCACCGTAACTTGCAAAACCTCTTCTCATCCAAGGGCTTGGTGAAGATATCTGCCAATTGCTCTTCAGTGTTGACGTTTATGATATCAATATCTTCATAACATGATCTCTGAGAAAGTGATGACGAATTTCAATGTGCTTTGTCTTCGAGTGCTGAACTGTATTGTTGGCAATCTTGATGGCGCTTTCATTGTCGCGGTAGAGTGGCACTTGCTTCAGATGAATGCCATAGTCTTTGAGTGTTTGCTTCATCCATAGAAGCTGGGCGCAGCAAGATCCAGCAGCAATGTATTCAGATTCAGCAGTGGAGAGAGATACACAGTTCTGCTTCTTTGCAGACCAACATACAAGTGATCGTCCCAGAAAATGACATGTTCCTGATGTAGACTTGCGATCCACCTTGCCACCAGCATAATCAGCATCTGAGTCTCCAACTAGATCAAACTCTGAGCCCTTTGGATACCATAATCCTAGTGTTGGGGTGTGAGCCAAATATCTGAGAATTCGCTTCACAGCTAAGTGATGCGATTCCTTTGGTGCCACTTGGAACCGGGCACACATGCAAACACTAAGCATGATATCTGGCCTAGATGCAAATAAATAAAGCAAGGAACCAATCATGGAGCGGTATACCTTTTGATCGAACTCTTTACCATTGTCGTCGGGACCCAGATGATGTTTGGCTGGCATTGGCGTCGTGAAGCCTTTGCAGTCTTGCATCCCAAATTTCTTCAGGCAGTCTTTGAGGTACTTCTCTTGAGATATAAAGATACCATTGCATTGCTGACGTATTTGAAGACCAAGGAAGAACTTCAGCTCACCCTTCATGGACATCTGATATTGCTCTTGCATCATATATCCAAACTCGTCAGTGTATTTCTGATTGGTGCAGCCGAAGATAATGTCATCCACATATATTTGGCACACAAACAGTTCACCATCATATGTCTTCATGAAGAGAGTGGGGTCGAGGGAACCAGGTTTGAAGCCTTTGCTCTTCAGGAAGTCTTTGAGTGTGTCATACCAAGCCCGAGGGGCTTGTTTGAGACCATACAGTGCCTTGTTGAGCTTGTACACCATGCTAGGATGTTTTGGATCTTCAAAGCCAGATGGTTGTGCAACATACACTTCTTCTTCAATCTTGCCATTGAGAAAAGCGCTCTTCACATCCATTTGATGCGGAAGAATGTTATGATGATTTGCATATGCCAGTAGTATGCGTATGGCTTCAAGTCTAGCCACAGGAGCAAATGTTTCATTGAAGTCAATCCCTTCAACTTGAGTGTATCCTTGAGCAACGAGACGAGCTTTGTTTCTGACAACTTAACCATGCTCATCTTGTTTGTTGCGACATATCCATTTAGTGCCTATTATATTGTGCTTACGAGGATCAGGACGCTTAACCAGTTCCCATACATTATTCAGCTCAAACTATTGAAGCTCTTCTTGCATAGCTTGAATCCATTCAGGTTCCATGAAGGCTTCATCAACTTTCTTGGGTTCAGATATTGAGACGAATGCGAAGTGCCCACAGAAGTTTGCTAGCTGTGTTGCCCTTGAGCGAGTGAGTGGACCTGGTGCATTGATGCTATCAATTATTCTCTCAATTTGTACTTCATTTGCAACACGAGGATGTATAGGACGAAGATTTTGCCCTTGCTGATCATTGTCATCATTAGAAGGATTGTCTTCAGGTTGAGCATTGTCTTTAGGTTGATTAGGTGCAGAGATGATAAGTTCCTCTTCAGGCTGAGCTTTAGATGGTATGATTTCTCTAGTTCCCATAAGTTTGATTGATTCACTGGATGGAACTTCATCTAGCACATTTGGCAGGTGCTCTCTTTGCGAGCCGTTAGTCTCATCAAACCGCACATCCATAGTTTCAACCACTTTATAGTGAAATAGGTTGAAGACTCTGTAGGAGTGCGAATCCTTTCCATATCCAAGCATAAAACCTTCATGTGCTTTCGGTGCAAATTTTGAAGTGTGATGTGGATCCTTGATCCAGCACCTGGCACCAAATACGCTGAAGTAACTGACATTTGGCTTCTTGCCAGTAAGGAGCTCATAGGATGTCTGGTTGAGAAGCTTGTGAAGATAAACACGGTTGATGATATGGCATGCAGTATCAATGGCTTCAGGCTAGAATTTTCTTAGAGTCTTGTATTCATCAAGCATCGTTCGGGCCATCTCAATAAGTGTTCTGTTCTTGCGTTTCACGATGCCATTCTGCTGCGGTGTGTACGGAGCTGAGAATTCATGTGTGATGCCCAAAGTATCAAGATACGTATCTAGGCTAGTGTTCTTGAATTCAGTGCCATTGTCACTTCTGATGTGCTTTATCTTGATGCCATAGTTGTTCATGGCTCGATTGGCGAAGCGTCTGAAGACATCCTGCACTTCAGTCTTGAAGAGGATTATATGCACCCAAGTATATCTTGAATAATCATCAACAATGACAAAGCCATAGAGACAAGCAGTAGTAGTAAGAGTTGAGTAATGAGTGGGACCGAAAAGGTCCATGTGGAGCAGTTCGAAGGGTTGAGTCGTTGTCATGATTGTCTTCGAGGGATGCTTGGCCCTCGTCATCTTTCCTGCTTCACAGGCACCGCATAAGTGATCCTTCTTGAACTTGATGCCCTCGATGCCTATGACATGCTTATTTCTTGCAAGAATGTGCAAGTTCCTCATGCCAGCATGCCCTAGCCTCCAATGCCAGAGCCAGCATTCTGAAGCTTTTGCTAGAAGACATACGACAAGTTGTGGTCCTACTGAGAAATCTACCATGTACAAGTCATCTTTCCGATACCCTTCAAAAACTAGAGACTTGTCAGATTCCATTAGAACAAGGCAACGATATTTTCCAAACATCACAATCATGTTTAAATTGCAAAGCATTGAGACAGACATTAAGTTGAAACCAAGGGATTCAACAAGCATGACTTTATCCATATGTTGATCCCTTGAGATTACAACTCTACCTAGACCCAATACCTTGCTTTTACCAGTGTCAGCAAATGTGATGTGACTTTTGTCACATGGATGTAAGGTTGAGTCCATAAGAAGACTTCGCTTGCCAGTCATGTGATTAGTACACCCACTATCAATAATCCATTCTGAGGTAGCTGGTGTCGTACCCTTGGCACTGCGTGCCATGAAGCAGTAGTTAGTAGTGGACTAGTCCTTGTCATTTGCATCGGTGTCGGTGATGAAGTCATTGTCTTCAGTGTTGAAGATGGACTTGGAAACGTATGATGTAGCCAGACTCGCAACGCCAGAATCGGACTCCTCCTCAGACTCCACCTCCGCCTCCTTAGAAGCGGACTCCTCCTCTGAAACCATTTCCTTGCCAACAAACGCACGAGCCTTGCCAGATGAGCTCTTCTTGTGTGATGAAGACTTTGAGGAAGACTTGGAAGAAGACTTTGAGTATTTCTTCTTCTTCTTGTCGTCAGAGTCATACTCCTTGCTCTTCTTCTTCTTGTTCTCATTGTCCCACTTCAGACACTCAGAGATGTAGTGGCCAGGTTTCTTGCACTTGTGGCATGTTCTCTTCTTGTAGTCATGAGAAGGAGCTTCATCATTCCTTGAGCTTGATCGTGAAGACTTTCTGAAGCCTTTCTTCTTGGTGAATTTTTGGAACTTCTTCACAATCATAGCAAGCTCCTTTCCAATGTCTTCAGGATCATCAGAACTGCTGTCAAATTCTTCTTCAGATGAGGAGACAGCTTTTGCCTTCAAGGCACGAGTTCGCCCATAGGTGGGACCGTAGATGTCTCTTTTCTCAGAAAGCTAAAACTCGTGTGTGTTGAGCCTCTCAAGTATGTCAGACGGATCGAGTGTTTTGAAGTCAGGACGTTCTTGAATCATCAGGGCTAGGGTGTCAACCGAGCTGTCAAGTGATCTCAGGAGTGTCTTGACGACTTCATGCTTGGTGATCTCAGTGGCGCCGAGGGCTTGAAGCTCATTTGTGATGTCAGTGAGTCGATCAAACGTGAGCTGGACATTCTCATTGTCATTTCTCTTGAAGCGGTTGAAGAGGTTGCGAAGGACACTGATTCTCTGATCTCTCTGGGTTGAGACGCCTTCGTTGACCTTGGAGAGCCAGTCCCAGACTAGCTTAGATGTTTCCAAAGCACTCACACGGCCATACTGTCCTTTGGTCAGATGACCACAGATGATTTTCTTGGCAATGGAGTCTAGTTGAACGAACTTCTTGACATCAGCAGCGGTGACACCTTCACCAGCCTTGGGTACGCCATTCTTGACGACATACCATAGGTCGACATCAATGGCTTCAAGATGCATGCGCATCTTATTCTTCCAGTAGGGATATTCAGTTCCATCGAAGACTGGGCACGCAGCGGAGACTTTGATTATCCCTGTAGTTGACACAGCTAAAACTCTAGGTAGTTAAACCGAATCACACAGAACAAGGGAGTACCTTGCTCTGATACCAATTGAAAGTGCTAGTGATCGACTAGAGGGGGGGTGAATAGGAGATTTTTATGGAAGTCTTCAAAACATGGAAGTTCCAAAGACAAACGATAGAAATAAACCTATTACCATGCAACGGAAGGTAGACTACACTAAGCAAGCCATAATTAAGTATTCAATGAAGTGAAAGCACAATGACTAATAGCAGCTAGGCAGTATAGATCAGGTTGGAAGATAGTGTGAAGCCAATCAGAACAATCAGTTACTCAGTGAAGACAAAAGATAATGCAATCATACAATGACTTCACCAGGGCCAACAGTAAGTAAAGGAAAGGGAAGGATGAAACCAGTGACTCGTTGAAGACAATGATTTGTTGGTCCAGTTCCAGTTGCTGTGACAATTGTACGTCTGGTTAGGGAGGCTGAGATTCAACTCAGAAGATCACGTCTTCACCTTATTCACCTTGAGCTAAGGACACCCAGTCCTCGCCCAATCACTCTGGTAAGTCTTCAAGGTAGACTTCCAAACCTTCACAGACTTCGTTCACCGGCGATCCACAATGACTCTTGGATGCTCAGAACGCGACGCCTAACCGGCTGGAGGATTCACAGTCCTCAAGTGTAATAAGTCTTCAGATCACACAGACGGGAAGACTTAAGTGATGCCTAACACTCTTTGGCTCTGGGTGTTTAGGGCTTTATCCTCGCAAGGAATTCTCTCTCAAAGGCTTCGAGGTGGGTTACTCTCAAACGACAAAAGCCGTGCACTAACTCTGAGCAGCCAACCGTTTATGGTTGTAGGGGGTGGGCTATTTATAGCCACTAGGCAACCCGACCTGATTTGTCCGAAATGACCCTTGGTCACTAAGGCACTGACATGTGTTCCAACGGTCAGATTTCAAACACACACGACAACCTTACTTGGGCTACAAGCAAAGCTGACTTATCCAACTTTGGATAAGTTTTGCTCTCATTGTCTTCACTCGAAGACATAGGATTTTGGTTAAGCATCACTTCAGTCATTCTGACTGGTTCTCTTGGACCCCACTTAACAGTACGGTGGTTCCTATGACTCAACAAAGAAGAAAAAGAACGATGAAACATCTAAGTCTTCGCGCTCCACAGTCTTCACACAATGTCTTCTCTTGTCATAGTCTTCAATGTGAATGTCTTCACATACCACCTTTGACTTCAATGTCTTCATACATTTTTAGGGGTCATCTCTGGTAGAAAAACCGAATCATTGAGGGACTACTACCTGTGTTATCCTGCAATCCTCACAAACACATTAGTCCCTCAACCAGGTTTGTCGTCAATACTCCAAAACCAACTAGGGGTGGCACTAGATGCACTTACACATAGGATAAAACTTCTGGTGAAATTCCAATTTCAATCGCTTATAGTCCCATGATCCCATATCATCACATAGCCTATACCATGTCAATGCATCTCCCTTCAAAGATAAAGGGAAGACATTCTTCTTGATAACATCCTCGGGCATACCTGCAAGCTTAAATAATCCACAAACTTCATCCACATAGATTAAGTGTAAATCGCGATGCAATGTTCCATCTCCTGCAAAAGGATTAGCTAGCAGTTTCTCTATCATACCCGAAGGAATTTCAAAGTAAACATTTTCAGTAGGTTCAGTAGGTTGAGGAGCAACTCTTTGCTCTACTGGTTGGGGTGAAGATACCCCGAACAAGCCCTCAAAGGATTATGTTTCCATAGTAACATGTGACAGTAAATTTCAGCACAATATATAAGTTTTTCCTTACCAAATTCCAGCTACCAAAGGCGCTTCACTCCCCGGCAATGGCACCAAAAAAGAGTCTTGATGACCCACAAGTGTAGGGGATCTATCGTAGCCTTTTCGATAAGTAAGAGTGTCGAACCCAACGAGGAGCAGAAGGAAATGATAAGCAGTTTTCAGTAAGGTATTCTCTGCAAGCACTGAAATTATCGGTAATAGATAGTTTTGTGATAAGGTAATTTGTAACGAGTAGCAAGTAATAAAAGTAAATAAGGTGCAACAAGCTGGCCCAATCCTTTTTGTAGCAAAGGCCAAGCCTGGACAAACTCTTATATGAAGGAAAGCGCTCCCGAGGACACATGGGACTTATCGTCAAGCTAGTTTTCATCACATTCATATGATTCGCGTTCGGTACTTTGATAATTTGATATGTGGGTGGACCGGTGCTTGGGTACTGCCCTTACTTGGAAAAGCATCCCACTTATGATTAACCCCCATTGCAAGCATCCGCAACTACAACAGAAGTATTAAGGTAAACCTAACTGTCGGTGTCAAAACCGGCGGATCTCGGGTAGGGGGTCCCGAACTGTGCGTCTAGGCGGATGGTAACAGGAGGCAGGGGACACAATGTTTTACCCAGGTTCGGGCCCTCTTGATGGAGGTAAAACCCTACGTCCTACTTGATTAATATTGATGATATGGGTAGTACAAGAGTAGATCTACCGCGAGATCAGAGAGGCTAAACCCTAGAAGCTAGCCTATGGTACGATTGTTGTTCGTCCTATGGACTAAAACCCTCCGGTATATATAGACACCGGAGAGGGCTAGGGTTACACAGAGTCGGTTACAATGGTAGGAGATCTACATATCCGTATCGCCAAGCTTGCCTTCCACGCCAAGAAAAGTCCCTTCCGGACACGGGATGAAGTCTTCAATCTTGTATCTTCATAGTCCAGGAGTCCGGCCGAAGGTATAGTCCGGCTATCCGGGCACCCCCTAATCCAGGACTCCCTCAGTAGCCCCTGAACCAGGCTTCAATGACGACGAGTCCGGCGCACAGATTGTCTTCGGCATTGCAAGGCGGGTTCCTCCTCCAAGTACTTCATAGAAGATTTTGAACACAAAGGTAGTGTCCGGCTATGCAAAATAAGTTTCCACATATTGCCACAGAGAGAATAATATTTACACAAATCCAATCTACTGACGTATTCCGTAGCGTGACATCACACCATGGCCAAGTCTTTATTCGAATTGTTTTACTGTCCCACCTTAGCACGTTTAGCGAGGCGGTTTCCTTGGCACGTCTTGTCAAAGCAGAGATCGTGTCCCCTTATTCCAGGATTCTCATCAATACGGGCGTGGGTAACCCAACCGTGCCATTGATTTCGGCGCTTTGGGAGATAAGCGAGTTTTACCAGGCTGGTGGGGACGCATAGTCGCGTCCGCCCATATAAGGGGATAAGGATCCACCTTTTCATCCACGCTTTCTTCCTCCTTTGCCTATCTATTTCCGCGCACTCGAGCTCCCGTGCCCAAGTCCGCACACCCCACCTCAACCTTCTCCTGCCATGTCCGGAGTGGGAGGCAAGTTGATGCTCTCCTCCGTCACGGAGGGACACATCAAAAAACTAAGGAAGGCCGGATACTTGTCTAACGACATTGCGCACCGGCTTCCCGAAGAGGGGCAGCTCATCCCCACCCCTAGGCCCCATGAGAGGGTGGTGTTCCTCCCCCATTTCCTCCGCGGACTGGGCTTCCCTCTCCACCCATTTGTCCGGGGGGCTCATGTTCTACTATGGCCTGGATTTCCACGATCTAGCCCCGAACTTTGTCCTCAACATCTCGGCGTTTATCGTCGTGTGCGAGGCTTTCTTCTGAATCCGCCCCCATTTCGGCCTATGGCTCAAGACTTTCAATGTCAAGCCGAAGGTGGTGCGCGGCACCCAGGCGGAGTGCGGAGGCGCCATTGGGGGCAAGATGCCCAATGTCCTATGGCTCGAGGGCTCCTTCATGGAGTCCCTAAAGGGGTGGCAGTCGGGTGGTTTTACATCACCGAGCCGCGTGACCCTGAATGGGTCGCAGCCCCCGAGTTCCGATCCGGACCCCCTACATGGCTCGCCTCCTGGAAAGAGATAGGCCTGTCGTGGGGTAAAAAAGGAGAGCTGACCGGACTCCAAACATGCGTCCAAACCCTGGTGGACAAGAAGCTCAAACTTGTCAACGTAGTCCAGGTTATGCTCATCCGCCGGATCCTCCCGTGTCAACAACGGGCTTTCAACCTGTGGGAGTTCGACCCGGCGTGGCACCAAACTCTTAATAGGCTCTTTGACACGACGTACGAAGATGCCTGGAAGGTGCTTTTCAAGGGCGCCGAGGCCCCCGCATCCGCTAACGAGGATCGCGGATTCAGCACGCAGCGTCACGCTCGTGCGGTAAGCTGTTTTTACCTTTTATAGGGTATTAGTTTTTCATAGTTTGACTCCATGCGGGATCTAAGCTCCCTTACCTTTGACATGATTGGCAGGAGACGTCCGGACAGATCAACTGTCTGGCTCCTTTGCCCGAAGGCCCAGCGGATGCTCGCTTGGCGAAGCTGCTGGTTCCGGCATCCTATGTGGTGCTGGAGAAGAAGGCCAAGAAGAAGGCTACGGGGACTCGAAAGAGTGCCCGGCGCCAGGAGGTGTCGGATTCATCATCCGACGACTCCAAGGCGCACTCCGCCCATGAAGACGAGGAGGAGGAAGAAGAGACCTCTCCCCCTCCAGCGGGGGAAGGGAAGAAAAGGAAGGTCGCCCCAACTGGGGAGGCCGAAGGGTCCAAGAAGGGGAAGACCCCTCCTCCGGACTATTCCACCAACGCCGACGACGGCGAAGAGGAGTGGCCGCACAGGGCCAAGCCCCTGGCGAGATCGTAAGTATTCGGATACCAGAGTGATTCATAGTACTCCCCCATTGCACAGCTTTTCCTTACGTCAAACATGTCTATGCAGTCCGCCCAAGGCCGGGCTCGACGAGTCGTCGAGCGGCTCCTTGGATTCGTCGGATGTGAATTCGCTTCCGGCGGCTACCTCCCCCCACCCTACGGACGACGCTGAGGTGGCGTCCCAACAGGTTCCAAGCCAGGAGGAGGTGGTCCTGGAGGCGCCGCAAGGCGACCTCCTGAACTCCAGGCGTGAAGGGAATAGAACCCCCAAGGGCTCCAAGTCCGGCTTTGAGCCGGACACCGCGCCGGAACCTTCAACGATTCCGGACTCCGGTAGGCAGCCTCCTTCCAAGAGGAGCAAGCCTACCGAGCCGGTGACCTCCGTCCAACCGGAGGCACCGGACAATTTGCTGGAGGTGCTTAGCGGCGCCTCCATCGACGAGGAGCATCGCACTACTATGAGTGCGGTGATCCAGAAGGTTCAGTCCGCCAAGAGCGGACTGACTGAAGCTTGTGCCAGCCTTCTAACAGGCTTTGAGGAAAGTAAAGAATATGTAAAAATATTACCGCATAGACAGTAGCCCCTGATGCTCTGTTCGGCGTTCGAATAGAAAAGCCGAATAGAGGATCTAATAACATTCGGAGGAGTCTAACATAATCAAGTCAATATGCTTATGCAGGCTCCGCTGCTGGCCTCCGCCGCACTGACTGCGGAGGTGGATACGCTGAAGCAAAACCTCGCGCAGTCCGAGAATGAGCTCGGCCATGCCAAAAGGCAACTCGAGGAGAAGGAAGGTAAGTAATACCTTGCACAAGTATATAGAGAAGATGTGGTTGCAAAAAATGACAGGATCAACGTGCTATTATAGGGGCCATGACCGAGGTGGCAGCCCTTAAGAAAGCGCTGTTCGAGGGAGAAAACAGAGCGGCCGCGGAGCGCACAGAGAAAGGGAAGCAGGAGGCGCGGGTGGAGGAGGTGCAGAAAGAGCTCCAGGCTCTCGTGAAAAATACGAGAGTTTGGAGCTTGATTCGAAGACGCAAGCGTCCAAGCTTGCGGCAGCCCTCAAAAGCGCGAAGTCTGCCAAGGCCGAAGCCCAGAGAGCCCTCCAAGAAATTGGAGATATGAAGAAGATAGCGGCGGGTAAGGCATTCATTATGCAAAGCAAGCACGCGAAAGTGAATTACTTGTTACTTACCCGAGTCCGGAGCTCTCCAGGAGCATTCGCAGATTTGCCCCGTAGTGCATCTGATGCCGCCGCCTACTACCGAGCCGAGGAGGTGAGCTCGCCGGAGAAGGTGTTCTGGTCTCAGTATGCTGAGGTCAGACACCTGATGCCTTTGAGCGACCAGCTGAAGCAAATGGTCGAGCTCCACAAGTTGGCCGAATAGGCCGTAAAGGGCCTCATAGTTCGGCTTTGGCCTGGAGAGGCTCTGCCTGGTCGCTACTTCGGGCTGGTGAGGCGGCTGGTGGATGCCTGTCCACGGCTTGAAGTAATCAAGTGCTCCGTCTGCATCGAAGGTGCCCGTAGGGCGCTTGCCCGTGCTAAAGTGCACTGGGGCAAGATGGATGCGGAGAAGCTGGTGAAGGACGGGCCGCCGTCGGGCAAGGAGCATCGTGTCTCGGAAGCGTATTATATGAGGGCGTCCTGAAGGGTGCCCGCCTTATAGCGGATGAATGCTCCAAAGATGTAATATTTGAGTAAACTCGCATTTGTGATCCTGTATGGTGAAAACTTGTTCATATGCGCTAAGCAACGCTTTTGAATTTAAAATATTACCTTCTTTGCGGCCGTTTATCAAATTTGAGATATGGTGAGTCGTCGGCTTCTGCCCCCATGCCATGAGTGCTGGGGTGTTCGGGATAAACATGAGCGCTCTTTTTCCCATTCTTGGGTCCTTCGAGGGAGGCGCTTAACACAACGAACAAGGAAATCAGACTATAATGCTTGAACACTCTCACTTAGCCATAGAATTCTATAATTTTAAATTTCAGCGAAGCCCCTAGTGTTCAGAAGATCGAGTTCGCGGCGCTATCCACGCCTAGGCCGGACTAAGCCGACTCCTCGCTCTAAGCGGCATAAGTCTTTAGGGACTCGAAATCCTCTCGAACAGCGACCAGCTCTCGCCTCACCATGACGGTCAGTTTTAGCTTTCTCTACTGAGGTGCTTAGCCTATCTCAACTGGGGCACAATCGCAGTAGTTCTCCTAGTGCTACTTTAGCCGATATGACGGAACATAAGGTACCAAAACATAGGAGCCGGGCAAACCCAACTATTGACCCAAGCCATGATTCGGAGCCAATGCATATAATGCTATAAGTTCGGGGTGCCGCACTTGTGAAAGTGTTCGCACTTCTCACACCGTATTGTGGGGTACTTAAGCCCTAGTGTATTGGCCGTACCAAAGTGTACGGGTGCAAGATGTCATTAATGAACATATATTCGTAAAAAAGAGTAATGCAATAATAGACGGAAGCTATGCAATGTTTATTTAAAAAGGCTGCGATCAAAGCAGAACGATACAAATAGTGCAATAAGCAAAAGATGGGACTATTTAACATGTCCTTTCCAGGGGCGAGCTGCGGAATGTTATGTGAAACAGGTATACTGCTCGTTATAAAGACCACCTTAGAGTTCCATAGTGCGGCATAGCTTTCTGCTTCCCTGGTTGTATCGTTTGTGCGGCAATTGTACTGCCAGACAAGCCTACCGAAGAATGGAGTCCTGAAAAATAAGAGAAAATTAAGAAATCGACAGCCCCTAGTGCGGTTTAAGCCGCGTTTTGGGCGTGCCGTGATGGTGCCCCTACCCCTGTGCCCATGGTATTTCCAGAGTGTAGTTATGTACGCGCAACATTGGTTTCGCAAGTTTGCGAGGGCTGGGGTTGGGGCCGCATTGCTACGCTTACTCGGAACGTGCCAGGCGGTCTTGTTGTATGTTACTCCGGGCGCGCTTGACGGTGTCCAGACGTTTAATGGCCGTACTGGAGAATTGCCTTGAGAGGCTGCTTTGTATTTCCGCTGCGATAGCCGCCGTATGTTCCTCCGTTCGGAGAGAGCGTTCGGTGTTTCCATTGACCGTGATGACGCCTCGAGGGCCTGGCATCTTGAGCTTGAGGTTTGCGTAGTGCGGCACCGCATTGAACTTGGCGAATGTGGTTCGCCCAAGCAGTGCGTGATAGCCACTGCGGAACGGGACTATGTCGAAGATTAACTCCTCGCTTCGGAAATTATCCAGAGATCTGAAGACCACTTCAAGTGTAACTGAGCCTGTACAGTTGGCCTCTACACCTGGTAGACGCATTTAAAGGTCGTTTTAGTGGGTTTAATCCTCGAGGGATCGATGCCCATTTTCCGCACTGTATCCTGGTAAAGCAGGTTCAGGCTGCTACCGCCGTCCATAAGGACTCTAGTGAGGTGAAATCCGTCAATAATTGGGTCAAACCAATGCGGCGAATCTGCCATGACGGGTGCTAGTGGGGTGGTCCCTTCGATCAAAAGTGATCGGGGAGGAAGACCATGGGTTGAACTTTGGGGTGACTGGCTCCATCGCGTATACATCCCTTAGCGCACGCGTCCGCTCCCTCTTGGGGACGTGGGTTGCATATATCATGTTCACCGTCCGCACTTGTGGGGGAAAACCTTTCTGTCCACTGTTGTTCGGCGGCCGGGGCTCCTCCTCGTCATCGCTATGCAGCCCCTTGTCTCTGCTTTCGGCATTTAACTTGCCTGCCTGCTTGAACACCCAACAATCCCTGTTGGTGTGATTGGCTGGTTTTTCGGGGGTGCCATGTATCTTGCATGAGCGGTCGAGTATTCGGTCCAAACTGGACGGGCCCGGAGTATTTCTTTTGAATGGATTTTTCCGCTGACCGGGTTTAGAGCCTCTAAATCCGGCATTAACTGTCGTATCCTCAGCATTGTCGCTGTTAATGCGGCTTTGCTTGTTGCGACGCGACCTTCCACTGATGTCCTTGGTATCCGAATTACCAGGGCTCTTGGTCATGTTATTGCTGTGAGCTAGCCAGTTGTCTTCTCCCGTGCAAAAGAGGGTCATAAGTGTCGTGAGGGCTGCCATAGATTTCGGCTTTTCCTGTCCTAGGTGCCGTGCAAGCCACTCGTCACGGATGTTATGCTTGAAGGCTGCTAGGGCCTCTGCGTCCGGACAGTCGACGATTTGATTTTTCTTGGTTAGGAACCGTGTCCAGAATTGTCTGGCCGATTCCTCTGGCAGCTGAATTATGTGGCTAAGGTCAGCAGCGTCTGGTGGTCACACATAAGTGCCCTAGAAATTGTCGAGGAATGTGGTTTCCAGGTCCTCCCAACAACCAATTGATTTTGCTGGCAAGCTGTTAAGCCAATGCCGAGCTGGTCCTTTAAGCTTGAGTGGGAGGTATTTGATGGCATGTAGGTCATCACCGCAGGCCATGTGGATATGAAGGAGATAGTCCTCGATCCATACCGCAGGATCTGTTGTGCCATCATATGATTCGATGTTCACGGGTTTGAAACCCTCAGGGATTTAATGATCCATTACTTCATCTGTGAAGCATAGTGGATGTGCGGCGCCTCTGTATTGGGCTATATCACGACGCAGCTCAAACGAGCTTTGTCTACTGTGTTCGGCCCGGCCGGATTGACTGTATCCGGAGTGACGATTACCGTCTCATGCCGTGGGGCGCCCACGCGATCCATAGATCGATCTTGTTTGCCTTGCCGTGTCCTCTAATATATCTCGCAGGTCTGGCGCATTTTCCCGTGCCTTGGTATTTTTTGAGCGGCGCCGGGGTGCAGCTTGAGTGGAGGGCCGAGAGGCTTCTCTGTCGCGGCCACGGGGTGGCCGATCGGCCGCATCATACGCTGGTGATGTAGGTTTAGGTGCTTCCTCCTCTAGTCGGGGTAGTAACCTGCGCTTTGGGTAGCTCTTGGAGGGGCGTTCGAGTTCATACTCTTCGGCCGCAAGGACTTCAGTCCATCTGTAGGCTAGCAAATCTTGATCAGCTCTAAGTGGTTGCTGTTTTTTCTTGAGGCTGCTCGCCGTGGCCATAAGCCTGCATTTGACACGCTCTTGTTTGACGGGATCCTCCGGCACGACAAATTCATCATCGTTGAGGCTTGCCTCGTCTTCGGAGGGAGGCATATAATTATCGTCCTCGACCTCAATGTCTGCCGCTTGCTCATGAGGGCTGGCTTCTCCATCCTCCTGTGCTGAATCTTGTTGGAGGTGGTTGTCTTCGGCACTGTCCGGGGTGTTATTATCTCCCGTGCTGGAATCACCGTTTTTGCTTTGGCGGGATTTAGAGCGGCGCCACTGACGCTGGCGCTTAGGCTGCTTCTTAGAGGGGTCATCCTCCGCTGTTCCATCGCCATTGCCTTCTTTTGGGGTGTCCACCATATATATATCATACGACAAGGTGGCTTTCCAGTGCCCTATAGGCACTGGTTCTTGATTGTCTCCTGCAACGGCGTCCATACCGTCGATGTCTTCAGACTCGAAGTCGAGCATGTCGGTTAAATCATCGACAGTGGCTACGAAGTGGGTGGTGGTTGGGCTTTGAATTTCTTCAGCATCCGCATCCCAACCTTGCTGACCATAGTCCGGCTAGGGCTCTCCTGATAAAGGGAGAGACTTTAGTGAATTCAGAATATCGCCGAAGGGCGAGTGCTGAAAGATGTCCGCGGCGGTGAACTCCATGATCGGCGCCCAATCGGGTTCGATTGGTAGGGGCGCCGAGGGCTCGGAGTTTGGAGAGGAGTCCGGCTCCTTGGAGTCACGAGCTTCGTAGAGAATAGGGCTGGTGTTCGGCTCGATCGCCGTAGAGATTGTAGCCCCCGAGGCGGTGTCCAACCACCCATCCTCGATTGGCATAGTTGGCTCCGAATTAAGGGTCGGAGCTGATGCGGGTGCGGCCTCCAGGGCACTGTTCGGCGGCAGAGCTAGATCATGCCCATCGTGACAGTGCGGCGCGCTCGGCTGCGGCTCGAATCCGTCGAAGATCAAGTCTCCGCGGAGGTCCGCTGTGTAGTTTAAACTTCCAAATCTGACCTGACGGCCAGGGGCGTAGCTTTCGATCTGCTCTAGATGGCCAAGCAAATTGGCCCGCAGTGCAAAGCCGCCAAATACGAAGATCTGTCCGGGGGGAAAGGTCTCACCCTAGATCGCATCCTGTTAATGATTGGAGAAGCCATCGGGCCTAAAAGTGACGACACAGAGGAACTCTCAATGAAAGCACCAATGTCGGTGTCAAAACCGGCGGATCTCGGGTAGGGGGTCCCGAACTGTGCGTCTAGGCGGATGGTAATAGGAGGCAGGGACACAATGTTTTACCCAGGCTCGAGCCCTCTTGATGGAGGTAAAACCCTACGTCATGCTTGATTAATATTGATGATATGGGTAGTACAAGAGTAGATCTACTGCGAGATCAGATATGCTAAACCCTAGAAGCTAGCCTATGGTATGATTGTTGTTTCGTCTAGGCGGATGGTAACAGGAGGCAGGGGACACAATGTTTTACCCAGGTTCCAGCCCTCTTGATGGAGGTAAAACCCTACATCCTGCTTGATTAATATTGATGATATGGGTAGTACAAGAGTAGATCTACCGCGAGATCAGAGAGGCTAAACCCTAGAAGCTAGCCTATGGTATGATTGTTGTTCGTCCTATGGACTAAAACCCTCCGGTTTATATAGACACCGGAGAGGGCTAGGGTTACACAGAGTCGGTTACAATGGTAGGAGATCTACATATCCGTATCGCCAAGCTTGCCTTCCACGCCAAGAAAAGTCCCTTCCGGACACGGGACGAAGTCTTCAATTTTTTTATCTTCATAGTCCAGGAGTCCGGCCGAAGGTATAGTCCAGCTATCCGGACACCCCCTAATCCAGGACTCCCTCACTAACCATAGCATGAAACATATGGATCCAAATCAGCACCTTACGAAGGAACGCATAAACTAGGGTTTAAGCTTCTGTCACTCTAGCAACCCATCGTATAATTATTACTTCCCAATGCCTCCCTCTAGGCCCAAACAATGGTGAAGTGTCATGTAGTCGACGTTCACATGACACCACTAGAGGGATGACAACATACATCTCATCAAAATATCGAACAAATACCAAATTCACATGACTACTTATAGCAAGACTTCTCCCATGTCCTTAAGAACAAACGTAACTACTCACAAAGCATAGTCATGTTCACAATTAGAGGGGTATTAATATGCATAATGGATCTGAACATAAGATCTTCCACCAAATAAACCAACTAGCATCAACTACAAGGAGTAATCAACACAACTAGCAACCCACATGTACCAATATGAGGTTTAGATACAAAGATTGGATACAAGAGATGAACTAGGGTTTGAGATGAGATGGGGCTGGTGAAGATGTTGATGGAGATTGACCCCATCCTGATGAGAGGATCATTGGTGATGACGATGGTGATGATTTCCCCCTCCCGGAGGGAAGTTTCCCCGGCAGAACAGCTCTGCCAGAGCCCTAGATTGGTTCCGCCAAGGTTCCGCCTCATGGTGGCGGTGTTTCTTCCCGAAAGCTTCCTTATGATTTTTTTTCTTGGACGAAAGACCTCATATAGTAGAAGATGGGCATCAGAGGGCCACCAGGGGGCCCACGAGGCAGGGGGCACACCCAGGGGGTAGGGCGCGCCCCCACCCTCATGGCCAGGGTGTGGGCCCCCTCTGGAACTTCCTTCGCTCAGTATTTTTTATATATTCTGGAAATAACTTCCGTGAAGTTGCAGGACTTTTGGAGCTGTGCAGAATAGGTCTCCAATATTTGCTCCTTTTCCAGCTTAGAATCCCAACTGTCAGCATTCTCCCTCTTCATGTAAACCTTGTAACATAAGAGAAAATAGGCATAAGTATTGTGACATAATGTGTAATAATAGCCCATAATGCAATAAATATCGATATAAAAGCATGATGCAAAATGGACGTATAACCCACGTGGACGGGAGTACGAGGGTTTACTAGTTCGTCTGCCATCGCCGGAGAATAACAGCAGGTGTGGGTGAGTAGAGGGATGTCTAGGCCAGCGATGGGAGTACGGTGGGGCGGTGAGGCCTGCGCGGTAGCATAGCCAGCCGCGGGAGGAGGGAGAAGGCAGTCCCGCCGGCGCTTGTTTGAGCGGTTGGAGCGGGAAGAGCAGAGATTGAAGAAGCACGACGGCCATTGGATGGACATCCAACAGTCAGTTCTCCCGTGTGTTGACTAAGTTGACACGGCGTTGCGTTTGCCTCAACCTTCTTTTTAGGAAAGCATAAGCGTCAACCTATAGTAGGCGCACAAGTCAGCCCCAAATCTGTGGAAATGGCATACAGCCCATCTGCCATTATTTCTAATAATTTACAGTCCATTTGCTAATTCTTAAGAATTTTTTGGAGCCCATCTTATTTTTGTTAGCATTACAACCCATATTGTGGCCACGGTTAAAAATTATACGAAATTTTGCATATTTTGATGCGGCCAACTCTTTTTAATCCTGAAATATCAAGTTGCATTCAAACTATTTTGAAAAATACTTTATATAAATATAAAATCCAAATAATTGTCCACACATAAAAATCAATGGAATTTAAAATCTTGTAATGAAAAAAATTAAAACTAATTCCCGGTTTGATGTGTTTTAAAAATGTACAACCCATTTCTGGGCAAACCGAATTAAACCTCTCCTCGTCTTGAAAGATTTGCAGCCCAGCAGGGCTAATAAAGCAAGTAAGCCTCATTTGGGTATTTCTTTAAAAAAAATAGAACTGGGCTAGCCATTTTAAACATGAAAAAAACACAACTGGGCTCATGATGTGGTAAACATAAATAAAACCCTGGCTAGATGAGCCACAGCCCCTGCACAGCCCCATTGTTACCCAGATCCGTCGCTAAAGCTAGTATAAATAACATCTGCTTGTTCCTCAAAAAAAATAACAACTGCGCGACCTGCTGGGTCCCTGGTGTCAGCCGCTCGTTGTGTAATTCTCTCGTTTACTGACTACATTGATAATGGCGTGAGCTCCACATGTCCAACCATTAGGAGGAACCATTTTTGGGGCTTGTTATAAAAAGGCACTTGCTTGCGTACTGCCATGACGCTGGTGGGTCCCTACTATCATCCTCTCCATGTACAGTATCTCCTTGTTCCTCTTGGTTGTTGACGACGTTGACAACGCAAAAGGGCGGCACACCGCGCACGGCGAGCGAACCAAGGCGAAGGATGACGGTGAGGCCTCGGACGGAACGAACAGGAGCCGTGGAAGATGCGTCAGTCCAATTGCAGGCGGAGGGGAGTACAAGGGTTGACTGGTTCTGGTGCGGGTGCGTGTTGGGGCTGACGTCGCCGGAGAATAACAGGACGTATAGGGGAATAGAGGGAGGGACTGGCCAACGTTGGAGGGTATGGTAGGGCGGCGGAGGCGCAGCCAGCCATGGGAGGCGGGAGCAGGCGGATCCGACGGGGTGGTTTGGTTTGGGCGGCTAGAGGAAGAAGACAAGAGATAGAAGATACACGACAGATGTTGGATGTCAATCCAACGCCTGGTAGGCAGAATCGTTTGTTGACTAGCTAGTAAGTCGACACCACCATGGATAGGCTATTTCCTCGTGGGTCCCAAATGTTAGAATCCAAATCTATCACGGTCATGCAGCATTTTATGAAAATTTATAGCCCATTTGGTGTGCTAGTTCAAAATAAGTTTGTGGGTGCTGGTGGGGGCTAATCACTTGGCTTCCATATTGCACAATGAGCTCAAGCAGCCGGCGAGAGTGATGCTATTTCCCTTGGTTGGGACTTGTTACAATATTGCACTCTAAATTAGACGAATGGCAAGCCATTTGCCTTGTTTCAAAGAAAATATGATAGTCACAGCCGAGTTGAAAAGAGCAAGAACATCTAACTTCAGCTTACAAACTGTACAAAGGCACGAGGGTTAATTGTTCATCAGGTTTAGACAAAACTTAGGGTGAAAAGGGCAACAACATCTAACTCCAACACTGTTTTCGGTAGTCATAGTCAAATGGATCATTTAGGTCCATAGAATGAACATCCTGGGTCGTAAAATTTACTGGATTATGACCACAATATGTTGTAAATAGAAGCCCGACACCTTCAGAAGTTCTTTTGCCCACCTGAAACTCCTTTTTTTGCTCTTCGACATACCCATCCATCAAAACCATGCTGCAGATAAACTTAAGCCTGATGGACAATAGTAACCTCGCATTCACCAGGAAGAATGTGACAAATCTAGTGTTTGCATGGTTGGCTACATATTGTTCTAGCGTTATTGTCTTCAATCGAATGTTATGAGAAGTGAGAAAATCTCGGTGCTTACGAATCCACCGATTTGTTATAACTTTCTTACCCTGTCCCGTTGCATAAATAGACATGAAGATTGAAAACAGTTAAGGTCTAAAAAAAGAGTGTCAAAATAGCAACAACTGAACGGTTAATTCTAGCACACTATATGCGGGCTTCCAATGTGCGTGAAATTATCACCTTTATATACAACTTCTCCAGACATGGAAAGCATTGCAGCAAGCTAGTAATCATGTTCATATCAAAACTATTCGTTTCGATATATAAGATCTTACCAGAATCCAGCACCATTGATAGGCTATCCATGGAGAAACTCTTCATTAAGCATAGAAAATAATATTAGTACAAAATGTTACTCCGAGATGATATATAACTTATGCGCAGAAATTTAAAATGCAGTCTATGGTTACAAGTCTAGATGATAATATAAAGTACCTGAAGAACTGTGGAGCCAAACACCATATTGAAATGAGCACAGAGATCATGTATTACACCCAAGGTCTCTAGTTTAGGCGCAGAGAGGACGGTTATTTGCAACGGTGAATAACTAGAATCAAGGATCAACCTTTGAAGTGAAGGGGCATCTTGGATGATGAGCTACCTTTCGTCAAAAGAAATTCCAACTCTTACAAGGTTAGGCGACTTTATTTGGAGACAACCGATTCTAACTGTGAAAACAAGCACCAAGCACTCTAGGGCAGGGCAACTGGAGTGGGTGATGCTGTGAAATGAGGCCTCTGATATACGAACCTGCACAAGTGAAAGTTTCTTGAGAAATGGGAGTCAAAGGTTTAGTACCAGATTGTCTTGTATGTAGCACAGCGCAAAGGTGGCGGTGTGGAGAGAGGAGGAAAACCACGAGATGGACATCGGTGCTGAGGGCACAAGTACATGGCATTCAGTATCTGGTAGGTGATTTCCACAGGAATAGTAGAACTCAAGCAGCTGTAGTTCTGTGAATTCAGGGGATTTCAGCCAGGCATCCACTGTGCAGGGCTGGTATGCTTGCTCAGGTAGCATGACGTGATGCAGAGGCTTTGAACGGAGCCCTGGTGGGAGGAGATGATGGCTCTGGGGATTTCAAAATCATTAAAGAGAGATAGCTGACGACAGTTGAGATTAAGGGGCATGGCGCGCCATAGAGGGTTCCACCGAATTGAGAGTACTTGGGTGCGGAAGCAATCCTTGGTGCAGAGAAGCTAGATGATCTCCCCAAGGAAGGCGTCCGGGAGATTGCTGATGCGGTCCACTAGATATTCTACGGGTTCCTGGGATCTGGTGGGGGCGGGGTCGCTGCTTCTCCCTATGATGCCTGGTGCGGGATCTACAACAGGCGTCGCCGCTGGCGGGAGCCTCATCTTCTTGGCGCTGGGGTCAACTGACTCCATTTTCCTCGAGGGCGTCGCATCGCGCTCATGGATTTGAGCGGAGTAACGAATGACGAGCCTAATTGTACTGCGAGTGAAGAAGAAGGGGATCTGGGGTTTTTCTGTAGTAGTGAGGAAGAAGGGGAGCTGGGGTTTTCTGTAGGAGTGAGGTGAGGAATTTGGGGGTACGAGTGGACCGAGCTGAGTGAGCTAGGTGGGAGTGAGGAGGAAGAAGAGCACCTAGGTTTTTTTGGGGGGGGGGCGGTGTGCTGGGTGTGGGTAGCGCCTCTCATTAAGTAAATATATGGGCTTTTGAATTGATTTTATTATTAACTAGGGTGGATGGGCTGTTTTGTCTTGGGCCTAGAGAAACAATTACTACTAGTATAGTGGAGACACTCTACGGCTACCCAGAAAATCAATTACTACTAGTATAGTGGATACCTACTGCTTCTGGCTCCTCCTAGGTCACTGAAACGTCTTCCTCTACTGAATGTCGGTTTACTTTTGTTCACCGACATGTGGCCCATGCCGTGTGTGGGCCCAAATGCCATCCACCAAGTTAGAAGGCAGTATGTAGGCGGAGAGTCGTCCCGGTCATAGCGCGGCAGTAACGAGCCGGCGTAGCAAAAAAACCTGACCTCCCCGCAGTCTAAGTTTGACGGATGAAGCAACCATCATTTCACTCTTCGCTGAATCCCCTTCTCCCTCATCGTCTTCAAGAAAGCCAACACTTGCATATGTCATTGTTCTTCTCTCCCAACGAAGGGAAGGTAAGCGGATCCGTGATGTTGGTATATTTTCGTTCAGAGAAAAAAAAGAACTTTTGCAAAGCAGTAACCGATCCTCGCTCTCTTTTTTGTTTCTTTGTCATTGCGATTGTGTTTTCCTTTCAGTGGTCTCCTCGTATTCGTCAGTTTCATGATGGACCAAGGAGAACCAGGCAAAGATCTGCCGATATTGGAGCAGACGTGGGAGCTGATCCCCATGAGACAGAGAGCTCCAAGAAGATGGACGCAGCCACCGAGCCGACCCCAGATACGCTCACGGCCACTACTGAGATGGTCAACAACCCGTTTGAGGTTACAGTCCCGTGGCATGCAGGAGCAGTTTTCCCGCTTCGAGGATGTGTCCCCCCCCCCACTGGGCTTCCTAAGGTGATCTTCTTCTTTGCCGATCTCGATTGTGGTTTTTCATCTAAGTATGTGGTGATGAATAATGAAAAATTTTATTAGCTTCTATGCCATGATATACATAGTGGTTTAAATAACTTGTGTTTCTTATACTGGAAAGTAATTCAGAATTTGTTTATGTTTCAATTAGAGCCCTGATGCAGACAAGGATTGTGTGGTTGTACATGTCACTCGCTATGAGGCGAATGACCTGAATAGACGCACTGGGAAAATAGAGTTCTTAGGCTGTTGGATCCTGGAAGCCATTTGCGCTTATACCGATGTCGAGTTGTATTCCAGCCTCACTGTTGTTAGGCGTGTTGTCCAGGGTGTACTGAAGCACAAGAAGTTCAAAGCTACTCCTTCGTTTGTGAGGCCTACTGTTCTTGTCAAGCTTACGCAGGAAGATTACGTGACATGCCTCCACAAACAAGTTTATGAGTGGAAAGGCCACAAGGTTATATTCATGAAGGTTCGCAGGATTGAGCTGCTACTGGATGTCCTCGATGATGTTCATGGCAAGGTCCGTATTGTGTCCAGCCCAAATTAGATCGAGGCATGAAATAGTTGCCCCAGCTAGTGTTTAATAGTAGTTTGGATTGTGTCTAATTATCCGAACCTTGCCTATTATCGAGCCCTCTGGGGCTAGTACTTTGTTTGAATCAGTCTATGGGAACTGCTGCTACTTTTGTGTGCCCGTGAATCATGTGAGAACCATCATAATTGTTGCCAAAACAGATGCATCCTCACTAGTTTTTTCATGAATATGGCATGGTAAGACATAAGTTGTCACAGTTTACCATACGAGCAGTGTGTGTTTGATGAAATAGAGTACTCGTTCGAGAATTGTGCACCGACGTATATGTAAGTACTTGTAAACATTGTTGGTGCTACCCCACTTGTAAGTAGTTGTGCAAAATACGGCACATTGGCTCAGCTCGCTTCAACACTAGGCTATCGACCAACTAACAATCAATAATCTGTTGTCTGACTTATAAGCAACTACGTATGTTGTTACAGTGGTTCATGTAGTTAACTGCGGCCACAATGTAAATTCCAAATGTTGACACGCTAGTCCAACATTCCTTTGGAACACTCACATTAAACTCGGCTTCATAAAAAACTTGAAAAGCATAAGTTAAGCAATTTTATACATCTCAATGATTCGTAGAACATAACCAACATATACTAGTTCACAGCAAAAGACAAAGTTGTGAGAAGGTTTACAAATCAGGAAAAAACAAGCAAGGCTTCTCTGAGCAAAGGGCCTCTCGATAGGCTTAAATTTCCTAGAGTTCACTCTAGTTTTTTCTTATTGCCGCCATCCAGGGTTAGGTTCTCTCATGCCAGAATAACCAATTATAATTGTGTTCACAGCTGGAATGCTGAACTGAACCATGTAGTGTACTGACCAGCTGAAATTCTTGTGCATTCCACTAAATTTAAGCACCACTATTTGCAGAAATAAGCAGACCACAATGCCTTTTGTCCGCGCACCAATCCCAAAAACCTCCGTGCAGCCATGCCAACTAGTCCTCGGTCCATGGATCAACTCGTAGAAATTGCATTCCAGACTGGGATGCAGTTGTTTTCGCTCGTCCCTGCACTGTAATCAGGAAGTAAAACGTACAAATCAGCTTCTTTTAGATTGCGTTGGTCATTCTACCTAGTTACTACCAATGTAGGAATACCTGGAACAGTGGTGGTTAGAGGACGACAGCTAGGAATTGAAGGAAATATGCCCTAGAGGCAATAATAAAGTTATTATTTATTTCCTTATTTCATGATAAATGTTTATTATTCATGCTAGAATTGTATTAACCGGAAACATAATACATGTGTGAATACATAGACAAACAGAGTGTCACTAGTATGCCTCTACTTGACTAGCTCATTAATCAAAGATGGTTATGTTTCCTAACCATGGACAAGGAGTTGTTATTTGATTAACGGGATCACATCATTAGGTGAATGATCTGATTGACATGACCCATTCCATTAGCTTAGCACCCGATCGTTTAGTATGATGCTATTGCTTTCTTCATGACTTATACATGTTCCTATGACTATGAGATTATGCAACTCCCGTTTGCCGGAGGAACACTTTGTGTGCTACCAAACGTCACAACGTAACTAGGTGATTATAAAGGTGCTCTACAGGTGTCTCCAAAGGTACATGTTGGGTTGGCGTATTTCGAGATTAGGATTTTTCACTCCGATTGTCGAAGAGGTATCTCTGGGTCCTCTCGGTAATGCACATCACTTAAGCCTTGCAAGCATTGCAACTAATGAGTTAGTTGCGGGATGATGTATTATGGAACAAATAAAGAGACTTGCCGGTAACGAGATTGGACCAGGTATTGAGATACCGACGATCGAATCTCGGGCAAGTAACATATCGATGACAAAGGGAATAACATATGTTGTTATGCGGTCTGACCGATAAAAGATCTTCATAGAATATGTAGGAGCCAATATGAGCATTCAGGTTCCGCTATTGGTTATTGACTGGAGACGTGTCTCGGTCATGTCTACATTGTTCTCGAACCCGTAGGGTCCGCACGCTTAAGGTTTCGATGAAAGTTATATTATGAGTTTATGCATTTTGATGTACCGAAGTTTGTTCGGAGTCCCGGATGTGATTACGGACATGACGAGGAGTCTCGAAATGGTCGAGACATAAAGATTGATATATTGGAAGCCTATATTTGGATATCGGAAGTGTTCCAGGTGAAATTGGGATTTTACCGGAGTACCGGGAGGTTACCAGAACCCCCCGGGAGGCAATGGGCCTTAGTGGGCTTTAGTGGAAGAGAGGAGAGGTGGCCAGGGCTAGGCCGCGCGCCCCTCCCCCCTAGTCCGAATAGGACAAGGAGAGGGGGCCGGCGCCCCCCCTTCCTTCTCTCTCTCCACTTTCCCCCCTCCCGAATCCTATTCCAACTAGGAAAACAGGGGGAATCCTACTCCCGGAGGGAGTAGGACTCCTCCTGGTGCGCCCTCTCCTGGCAGGCTGCACCCCCCCTTTGATCCTTTATATACGGAGGCAGGGGGCACCCCTAGACACAAGTTGATCCACGTGATCATATTCTTAGCCGTGTGCGGTGCCCCCTTCCACCATAGTCCTCGATAATATTGTAGCGGTGCTTAGGCGAAGCCCTGCGATGATAGTACATCAAGATCGTCACCACGCCGTCGTGCTAACGGAACTCTTCCCCGACACTTTGCTGGATCAGAGTCCGGGGATCGTCATCGAGCTGAACGTGTGCTAGAACTCGGAGGTGCCGTAGTTTCGGTGCTTGATCGGTCGGGCCGTGAATACGTATGACTACATCAACCATGTTGTGCTAACGCTTCCGTTGTCGGTCTACAAGGGTACGTAGATCACACTCTCCCCTCTCGTTGCTATGCATCACTATGATCTTGCGTGAGCGTAGGAAATTTTTTGAAATTACTACGTTCCCCAATAGTGGTATCAGAGCCTAGGTTTTATATGTTGATGTTATATGCACGAGTAGAACACAAGTGTGTTGTGGGCGATATAAGTCATACTGCTTACCAGCATGTCATACTTTCGTTCGGCAGTATTGTTGGATGAAGCGGCCCGGACCGACATTACGCGTACGCTTACGCGAGACCGGTTCTCCCGACGTGCTTTGCACAAAGGTGGCTAGCGGGTGACAGTTTCTCCAACTTTAGTTGAACCAAGTGTGGCTACGCCCGGTCCTTGCGAAGGTTAAAACAGCACCAACTTGACAAACTATCGTTGTTGTTTTGATGCGTAGGTAAGATTGGTTCTTTCCTAAGCCCGTAGCAGCCACGTAAAACTTGCAACAACAAAGTAGAGGACATTTAACTTGTTTTTGCAGGGCATGTTGTGATGTGATCTGGTCAAGACATGATGCTAAATTTTATTGTATGAGATGATCATGTTTTGTAACCGAGTTATCGGCAACTGGCAGGAGCCATATGGTTGTCGCTTTATTGTATGCAATGCAATCGCGCTGTAATGCTTTACTTTATCACTAAGCGGTAGCGATAGTCGTGGAAGCATAAGATTGGCGAGACGACAACGATGCTACGATGGAGATCAAGGTGTCGCGCCGGTGACGATGGTGATCACGACGGTGCTTCGAAGATGGAGATCACAAGCACAAGATGATGATGGCCATATCATATCACTTATATTGATTGCATGTGATGTTTATCGTTTATGCATCTTATCTTGCTTTGATTGACGGTAGCATTATAAGATGATCTCTCACTAATTATCAAGAAGTGTTCTCCCTGAGTATGCACCATTGGGAAAGTTCTTCGTGCTGAGACACCACGTGATGATCGGGTGTGATAGGCTCTACGTTCAAATACAACGGGTGCAAAACAGTTGCACACGCGGAATACTCAGGTTATACTTGACGAGCCAAGCATATAAAGATATGGCCTCGGAACACGGAGACCGAAAGGTCGAGTGTGAATCATATAGCAGATATGATCAACATAGCGATGTTCACCAATGAAACTACTCCATCTCACGTGATGATCGGACATGGTTTAGTTGATTTGGATCACGTAATCACTTAGAGGATTAGAGGGATGTCTATCTAAGTGGGAGTTCTTAAGTAATATGATTAATTGAACTTAAATTTATCATGAACTTAGTCCTGGTAGTATTTTGCAAATTATGTTGTAGATCAATAGCTCGCGTTGTTGCTTCCCTGTGTTTATTTTGATATGTTCCTAGAGAAAATTGTGTTGAAAGATGTTAGTAGCAATGATGCGGATTGGATCCGTGATCTGAGGTTTATCCTCATTGCTGCACAGAAGAATTATGTCCTTGATGCACCGCTAGGTGACAGACCTATTGCAGGAGCAGATGCAGACGTTATGAACGTTTGGCTAGCTCAATATGATGACTACTTAATAGTTTAGTGCACCATGCTTAACGGCTTAGAATCGGGACTTCAAAAGACGTTTTGAACTTCATGGACCATATGAGATGTTCCAGGAGTTGAAGTTAATATTTCAAGCAAATACCCGAGTTGAGAGATATGAAGTCTCCAACAAGTTCTATAGCCAAAAGATGGAGGAGAATCGCTCAACTAGTGAGCATGTGCTCAGATTGTCTGAGTACTACAATCGCTTGAATCAAGTGGGAGTTAATCTTCCAGATAAGATAGTGATTGACAGAATTCTCTAGTCACCGTCACCAAGTTAGTAGAACTTTGTGATGAATTATGATATGCAAGGGATAACGGAAACGATTCCCAAGCTCTTCGTAATGCAAAAATTGACGAAGGTAGAAATCGAGAAAAACATCAAGTGTTGATGGTACACAAGACCACTAGTTTCAAGAAAAGGGCAGAGGGAAGAAGGGGAACTTCAAGAAGAACAGCAAGCAAGTTGCTGCTCAAGTTAAGAAGCCCAAGTCTGGTCCTAAGCCTGAGACTAAGTGTTTCTACTACAAAGGGACTAGTCACTGGAAGCGGAACTACCCCAAGTGATTGGCAGATAAGAAGGATGGCAAATTGAACATAAGTATATTTGATATACATGTTATTGATGTGTACTTTACTAGTGTTTATAGCAACCCCTCAGTATTTGATACTAGTTCAGTTGCTAAGAGTAGTAATTCGAAACGGGAGTTGCAGAATGAACAGAAACTAGTTAAGGGTGAGGTGACGATGTGTGTTGGAAGTAGTTCCAAGATTGAACTATTCACATGGCGATGTGATCTAGATTATTGACTCTAGTGCAAGTGGGAGACTGAAGGAAATATGCCCTAGAGGCAATAATAAAGTTATTATTTATTTCCTTATTTCATGATAAATGTTTATTATACATGCTAGAGTTGTATTAACCGAAACATAATACATGTGTGAATACATAGAAAAACAGAGTGTCACTAGTATGCCTCTACTTGACTAGCTCATTAATCAAAGATGGTTATGTTTCCTAACCATGGACAAGGAGTTGTTATTTGATTAACGGGATCACATCATTAGGTGAATGATCTGATTGACATGACCCATTCCATTAGCTTAGCACCCGATCGTTTAGTATGTTGCTATTGCTTTCTTCATGACTTATACATGTTCCTATGACTATGAGATTATGCAACTCCCGTTTGCCGGAGGAACACTTTGTGTGCTACCAAACGGCACAACGTAACTGGGTGACTATAAAGGTGCTCTACAGGTGTCTCCAAAGGTACATGTTGGGTTGGCGTATTTCGAGATTAGGATTTGTCACTCCGATTGTAGGAGAGGTATCTCTGGGCCCTCTCGGTAATGCACATCACTTAAGCCTTGCAAGCATTGCAACTAATGAGTTAGTTGCGGGATGATGTATTACGGAACGAGTAAAGAGACTTGCCAGTAACGAGATTGAACTAGGTATTGAGATACCGACGATCGAATCTCGGGCAAGTAACATACCGATGACAAAGGGAACAACGTATGTTGTTATGCGGTCTGACCGATAAAAGATCTTCGTAGAATATGTAGGAGCCAATATGAGCATCCAGGTTCTGCTATTGGTTATTGACCGGAGACGTGTCTCGGTCATGTCTACATTGTTCTCGAACCCGTAGGGTCCGCACGCTTAAGGTTTCGATGAAAGTTATATTATGAGTTTATGCATTTTGATGTACCGAAGTTTGTTCGGAGTCCCGGATGTGCTCACGGACATGACGAGGAGTCTCGAAATGGTCGAGACATAAAGATTGATATATTGGAAGCCTATATTTGGATATCGGAAGTGTTCCGGGTGAAATTGGGATTTTACCAGAGTACCGGGAGGTTACCGGAACCCCCCGGGAGGCAATGGGCCTTAGTGGGCTTTAGTGGAAGAGAGGAGAGGTGGCCAGGGCTAGGCCGCGCGCCCCTCCCCCTAGTCCGAATAGGACAAGGAGAGGGGGCCGGCGCCCCCCCCCCTTCCTTCTCTCTCTCCTCTTTTCCCCCTCCCGAATCCTATTCCAACTAGGAAAAGGGGGGAATCCTACTCCCGGAGGGAGTAGGACTCCTCCTGGCGCGCCCTCTCCTAGCTGGCCGCACCCCCCCTTTGATCCTTTATATACGGAGGCAGGGGGCACCCCTAGACACAAGTTGATCCACGTGATCATATTCTTAGCCGTGTGCGGTGCCCCCTTCCACCATAGTCCTCGATAATATTGTAGCGGTGCTTAGGCGAAGCCCTGCGACGATAGTACATCAAGATCATCACCGACACTTTGCTGGATCGGAGTCCGGGGATCGTCATCGAGCTGAAAGTGTGCTAGGACTCGGAGGTGCCGTTGTTTCGGTGCTTGATCGGTCGGGCCGTGAAGACGTACGACTACATCAACCACGTTGTGCTAACGCTTCCGTTGTCGGTCTACAATGGTACGTAGATCACACTCTCCCCTCTTGTTGCTATGCATCACCATGATCTTGCGTGTGCGTAGGATTTTTTTTGAAATTACTACGTTCCCCAACAGGAATAGCCATCTCATTTTGTGCGGTTGTACTAAAACTGAGGTGTGTACTTTTGATTGCGCAAATAGAAACAATATGGAGATAGACATCCCTATTTGAGCAAATACGAAATACGGTTATTTAAACAGTGACAGGTATTTGCAGTGGCGTATGATTAATAGCAGCATCTATTGTGTTATAATTGGCACTAGAGTGATAGTATGAAAGTGCCCTTAAGTAAGTAGCATCACATCACATCAACACTGCCACTAGATTGACATGCGGAACAATAGCATTACTATTACTGTCATGAGAGTAGCACATGGTCAGTAATTGTGCAATCAAATTTGTGCAGTTCCACCGAGATGAAGCAATGTTCGCAGTGTGAGATTTAAGTGTAACTGCAAAAACACAATTCATGGGAAATAAAGCAAGACGAAAGCACTTCATATAATGGTGGTGGCATTGCTTCAATTTATCAACGGCACTAGACCATTACTTATAGTGACATTAGGTGGCATTGCTTAATGTTTCATGTGATTTCACATTAACGGTAGCGATATGGGCGTAGGGACAGCAGGGGCATAACGTGGTGAGGCAGATGTGGTTGCCGAGAGCGACAAACACTCAGGTAGCATGTCTGCATTTGTCCCATTTTTTATCTCCTCGACGACATTTTCCTATGTGAGCACAGAAAATCTAGACCTGCTCATTCTCATTTGTGTTGTCCCCCAACACCCCTCACTTTCATTGCTTTTTCAACCAAGAGACATGTCCACTTCCCCCCACCCTTCTCCATCCAACATGCTTTCTTCTCCTTTTCAACCAAGAGACCAGTTGGGTAGCCAGTATCTGAAGGAAATATGACCTAGAGGCAATAATAAAGTTAATATTTATTTCCTTATTTCATGATAAATGTTTATAGTTCATGCTAGAATTGTATTAACCGGAAACATAATACATGTGTGAATACATAGACAAACAGAGTGTCACTAGTATGCCTCTACTTGATTAGCTCGTCGATCAAAGATGGTTATGTTTCCTAACAATAGGCATGAGTTGTCATTTGATAAACGGGATCACATCATTAGGAGAATGATGTGATTGACTTGACCCAATCCGTTAGCTTAGCACTTGATCGTTTTAGTTTACTGCTATTGCTTTCTTCATGACTTATACATGTTCCTATGACTATGAGATTATGCAACTCCCGATTACCGCAGGAACACTTTGTGTGCTACCAAATGTCACCATGTAATTGGGTGATTATAAAGGTGCTCTACTGGTGTCTCCGGCGGTACTTGTTGAGTTTGCGTAGATCGAGATAAGGATTTGTCACTCCGATTGTTCGAGAGATATCTTTGGGCCCTCTCGGTAATGCACATCACTATAAGCCTTGCAAGCAATGCAACTAATGAGTTAGTTGTGGGATGATGCATTACGGAAACGAGTAAAGAGACTTGCCGGTAACGAGATTGAGCTAGGTATTGAGATACCGACGACCGAATCTCGGGCAAGTAACATACCAATGACAAGGGGAACAACGTATGTTGTTATGCGGTTTGACCGATAAAGATCTTCGTAGAATATGTAGGAGCCAATATGAACATCCAGGTTTTGCTATTGGTTATTGACCGAAGACGTGTCTCGGTCATGTCTACATAGTTCTCAAACCCGTAGGGTCCGCACGCTTAACGTTCGGTGATGATCGGTATTATGAGTTTATGTGATTTGATGTACCGAAGGTAGTTCGGAGTCCCGGATGAGATCGGGGACATAACGCGGAGTCTCGAAATGGCCGAGACGTAAAGATCGATATATTGGATGACTATATTCGGACATCGGAAAGGTTCCGAGTGATTCGGGTATTTTTCCGAGTACCAGGGAGTTACGGGAATACAAGGAATAAGTACTGGGCCTCATGGGCCAAGTGGTGGAAGAGAGGAGGCAGGGCGCGCAGCCCCCCTAGCCCAAACCGAATTAGACTAGGGGGCCGGCCCCCCTTTCCTCCTTTCCTTCCTCTCCCTCCTTCTCCCTTTCCTCCTACCTTTCCCCCTCCTAGTAGGAGTAGGAAAGGGGAGTCCTACTCCTACTAGGAGGAGGACTCCACCTCCTGGCGTGCCCTGCAAGGGCCGCCCCCCCTTGCTCCTTTATATATGGGGGTAGGAGGGCACCCTAGAACACACAAGTTGATTGCTTCAAGCCGTGTGCAGTGCCCCCTTCCACCATAATCCACCTCGATCATATCGTAGCGGTGCTTAGGCGAAGCCCTGCATCGGTAGCAACATCATCACCGTCATCACGCCGTCGTGCTGACAGAACTCTCCCGTGAAGCTCTGCTAGATCGGAGTTCGTGGGACGTCATCGAGCTGAACATGTGCTGAACTCTGAGGTGCCATGTGTTTGGTACTTGGATCGGTCGGTTCGTGAAGACGCTCGACTACATCAACCACGTTCTCATAATGCTTCTGCTTATGGTCTACGAGGGTATGTAGATGATACTCTCCCCTCTCATTGCTGTGCATCACCATGATCTTGCGTGTGCGTTTGATTTTTTTTGAAATTACTACGTTCCCCAACAGTAGCATCCGAGGGAGGTTTATCCGTAGATGTTATATGCACGAGTAGAACACAAGTGAGTTGTGGGCGATACAAGTCATACTGCTTACCAGCATGTCATACTTTGGATCGGTGGTATTTTTGGATGAAGCGGCCCGGACCGACATTACACGTACGCTTACGCGAGACTGGTCTACCGACATGCTTCTCACACAGGTGGCTGGCGGGTGTCAGTTTCTCCAACTTTAGTTGAACCGAGTGTGACTATGCCCGGTCCTTGTTGAAGGTTAAAACAACACTAAGTTGACGAAATATTGTTGTGGTTTTGATGCGTATGTAAGAACGGTTCTTGCTCAGCCCGTAGCAGCCACATAAAACTTGCAACAACAAAGTAGAAGACGTCTAACTTGTTTTTGCAGGGCATGTTGTGATGTGATATGGTCAAGACATGATGTTAAATTTTATTGTATGAGATGATCATGTTTTGTAACACAGTTATAGGCAACTGGAAGGAGACATATGGTTGTCGCTTTATTGTATGAAATTCAATCGCCACGTAATTGCTTTACTTTATCACTAAGCGGTAGCGATAGTCGTGGAGGCAATAGTTGGTGTGACGACAACAATGCTTCGATGGAGATCAAGGTGTCAAGCCGGTGACGGTGGTGATCATGACGGTGCTTTGAAGATGGAGATCACATGCACAAGACGATGATGGCCATATCATATCACTTATATTGGTTGCATGTGATTTTTATCCTTTATGCATCTTATTCTGCTTGATTGACGATAGCATTATAAGATGATCTCTCACTTAATTTCAAGGTACAAGTGTTCTCCCTGAGTAGGCACCGTTGCCAAAGTTCGTTGTGCCGAGACACCACGTGATTATCAGGTTTGATAAGCTCTACGTTCACATACAATGGGCGCAAGCCAGTTTTGCACAGACAGAAATACTCGGGTTAAACTTGACGAGCCTAGCATATGCAGATATGGCCTCAGAACACTGAGACCGAAAGGTCAAGCGTGAATCATATAGTAGATATGATCAACATAGTGATGTTCACCATTGAAAACTACTCCATTTCACGTGATGACCGGTCATGGTTTAGTTGATATGGATCACGTGATCACTTAGATGATTAGAGGGATGTCTATCTAAGTGGGAGTTCTTAAATATGATTAACTGAACTTTAATTTATCATGAACTTAGGACCTGATAGTATTTTGCTTGTCTATGTTATTGTAGATAGACGGCCCGTGCTGTTGTTCCGTTAAATTTTAATGCGTTCCTTGAGAAAGCAAAGTTGAATGATGATGGTAGAAATTACGCAGATTGGGTCCGTAACATGAGGATTATCCTCATTGCTGCACAGAAAAATTGCGTCCTCGAAGCACCGCTAAGTGCCAAACCCGCTGCGGGAGCAACGCCGGATGTTATGAACGTCTGTCAGAGCAAAGTTGATGACTACTCGATAGTTTAGTGTGACATGCTTTACGGCTTAGAACTGGGACTTCAACGATGTTTTGAACGTCATGGAGCATATCAGATGTTCCAGGAGTCTCCGGCGAGGTTCCGTGGATCAGGACCAGATCCACCACTCCCCCGGATTGAGAGATATGAAGTCTCCAATAAGTTCTACAGTTGCAAGATGGAGGAGAATAGTTCTGTCACTGAACATATACTCAGAATGTCCGGGTACCATAACCAATTGACTCAACTGGGAGTTAATCTTTGTAACGCCCCGAGATTGATGTGCCAGGTGTCGTCCAGTTATTCACTGTTGTGGCCTTGTCATTGCTTGTGTGTCATGCATTGCATAGCATGTCATCCTGTGCATTTGATTTGCATACGTGTTCGTCTCATGCATCCGAGCATTTTCCCCGTTGTCCGTTTTGCATTCCGGCGCTCCTATCTCCTCCGGTGGTCTTTTCTACCTTCTTTTCATGTGTGGGGGTTAAACATTTCCGGATTGGACCGAGACTTGCCATGCGGCCTTGGTTTACTACCGGTAGACCGCCTGTCAAGTTTCGTACCATTTGGACTTCGTTTGATGCTCCAACGGTTAACCAAGGGACCAAAAAGGCCTCGTGTATGTTGCAGCCCAACACCCCTTCAATTTGGCCCAAAACTCACCTAAACCTCCTCCATCATCTCGGTCGTTCGATCACGATCGCGTGGCCGAAAACCGCACCTTATTTGGACTCTCCTAGCTCCCTCTACCTATAAATATGTGGCTCTCCCCGAATTTTCGCGCAGTCCAAACCCTAGCAAACTCCTCCTCACCACCGGCCGGACATGTCCGCCGCCACCGCCACCTCAGTTCGCCCAATAGCGTCATGCCACCTCAGCTCCGCCGCCGCTCCGGGCCAACCGGCTCGCGCCACCGGGCCTCCTGCCTCATCCCCGCCGCCGCGGTTCACCCACCGGCCCGCCAGGGCCCGCGCGGGGCCCTCCGGGCCCGGTCGCCGCCGCCAGCTGCTCGGCATCGCGCCCGCCCGAGCCGCCTCCTGCGCCGCTCCGGCCGCCGCCATGCGCCGCCGCGGCCATGCGCCACCGCGCCTCGCCTCCTTCCCGTCGGCGCCGCCCTTCGCCGGCGTGGCCCCGCCGCCGCTGCCATGCGCCCCGCCGCCGCTTTGGGTCGCCGGGTCCGCCCCCGGTGCAACTCCGGCGAGCCCCGCATCCTCCTCCACCGCGCTCCAGCGAGGTCTCCTCCATGTCCGGCCATCTCCATCGTCTCCGGCGAGGTTCCGTGGATCGGGACCAGATCCACCACTCCCCCGATCCAAACGCCCCGTCCAGATCCGGATCCCTCCGTCCCGCATGTCTCCGTCCCGGGTTGACTTTCTCAGAGAGGTCCAATTTCTACTAAGTCCCTGAGATTTCCATGTTTCATGTGCCCATGTTCATCATGTCGTAACTTTGCATCTGTAGCTCCATTTTGCACGTCTAGCATATCAAAATGTTCATCTCAGAGAGCACATCATTTCATCTCATTGCATCATTTTCATTTGAGTTCATCGTGATGCCCGAAATGCTGTTGGAAGAGTGCTATTTGAGTTTATTGTCAGATCTACTGCACCAAATAGCTATTTGTCATTTTTGCCATGATTATTGTGTGCATGATATGCTCTTGAACTCTACATGTGTTTTGTTATATGCCATGCCATCTTTCCAGGGGTGCTATCCATTTATTTTTGTGATGTGTGTGGTGGCTAGCACAAGCTTGCAAAGTGGAGCATTCGTTAATGCTGATTTCAGGGACTTAGCATTTCCACAAAGTCCTTGATCTGTTTATCTCAATATGCCATATGTTCATGTTGTTTCCTAGTGATCCGTGCCTCTTTTGAGGATGATCGGTAAGGATGATTTGTTAATCTTATAGTGCTCTATCCATCCATGTATTTGTTTGCAATTATGGAGCACTCTAGTTTGAGTCAATCGAGATCTACTTTTGCTATTTCGTGAATCTGGGCAGATTGTCTACTTGTTAGCGTTTTTCCGAGGATGTTGTAGTTGATCCGTGCATGCTATGTTGTTGTTCTTGCCATGTCTAGCTTGTATAATGTGTATTCTTGTTGGGTGTATGCTTAGATTGTCGTGCCTTGCTCTGTAGTGAGTGCATCGAGCTCGTAAACATGCCTACTTGATATCCGTTTTCAGCATGCTCCAGAACTGATTATGTTTTTGCCATGTTCACATGCTTGCAAATGTATTTTCTGATCCCTTTTGGCTCAAGGTCACTAAGGGACTTTTGTTAAGCTCCTTGAGTAGCTCCATGACATGCTTTACTTTGCCATGTTCAGGTCCTGTAGAATATAGTTTTCATGCTCCAAAGTGTGCTACCTGATCTGAAATTCCAGACAAGTGTTAATTTCACTAAGTCTGAAATATGTTTACTAAATGCATTTTTGCCATGCTTGTTTGAACCTGTTAATGGATGATTTGGCTGTAGCTCAGTGTTCATATTTTGTTAAGCATCATGAATGGATCCCTGCCATGTATTTTGTTGACATGTTTGTGTGCTGTAGCATGCTTAACTTGTTGCATTTAGATGGCTATTTGTTGTTTATCGCAGACCGGTGCCATATTTGAATTGCTTGCCTTTTCCAAACCGTAACTCTGATTCCGGTGATCTTTATATCGTTTTCAAGCGATTTCACCTCACCTCTCCAGTGGCACACTTGGATTTCCATGTTAAGGCCAGGTTCATTCATCTCTTGTCAAATCATGCATATGCATCGCATTCCGCATCCCGCATATCATATCTTGTTCATGTGTTGGTTTGTTTACTACGTTGTGTGCTTATTTACGGTGTTTGCTTCTTCGGGTTGGTTCAGGTAACGTCGCGTTTGTGAGGACCCATTCGTCTACGTCCGTTTGTCTTCTTCATGGACTCGTTCTTCTTCCTTGCGGGATTTCAGGCAAGATGACCATACCCTCGAAATCACTTCTATCTTTGCTTGCTAGATGCTTGCTCTTTTGCTATGCCTATGCTATGATACCTACCACTTGCTTATCATGCCTCCCATATTGTTGAACCAAGCCTCTAACCCACCTTTGTCCCAGCAAACCGTTGTTTGGCTATGTTACCACTTTGCTCAGCCCCTCTTATAGTGTTATGAGTTGCAGGT
Source organism: Triticum urartu (assembly GCF_056163025.1). Classification (NCBI taxonomy): domain Eukaryota; kingdom Viridiplantae; phylum Streptophyta; class Magnoliopsida; order Poales; family Poaceae; genus Triticum; species Triticum urartu. The sequence goes on along the minus strand of NC_141878.1, from coordinate 264,167,722 downwards.
GAAGATTGAAGCTTCTTCCATGTTTGGAACATGGATGTTTTGTTGGGATATCACAATATCTCTTATTTAATTAATGCATCTATATACTTGGTAAAGGGTGGAAGGCTCGGCCTTATGCCTGGTGTTTTGTTCCACTCTTGCCGCCCCAGTTTCCGTCATATCGGTGTTATGTTCCCGGATTTTGCGTTCCTTACGCGGTTGGGTTATAATGGGAACCCCTTGACAGTTCGCTTTGAATAAAACTCCTCCAGCAAGGCCCAACATTGGTTTTACCATTTGCCACCTAGCCTCTTTTTCCCTTGGGTTAGGCCAGCCCAAGGGTCATCTTTATTTTAACCCCCCCGGGCCAGTGCTTGCCTAAGTGTTGGTCCGAAATGGGCAGCCTGCGGGGCCACCTCGGGGAAACTTGAGGTCTAGTTTTACTCATAGCTTGACCTATCCGGTGTTGCCCTGAGAACGAGATATGTGCAGCTCCCATCAGGATGTCGGCACATCGGGTGGCTTTGCTGGACTTGTTTTACCATTGTCGAGGATGTCTTGTAACTGGGATTCCAAGTCTGATCGGGTCTTCCCGCTAGAAGGAATATCCTTCGTTGACCGTGAGAGCTTGTGATGGGCTAAGTTGGGACACCCCTGCAGGGATTTGAACTTTCGAAAGCCGTGCCCGCGGTTATGGGCAGATGGGAATTTGTTGATCTCCGATTATAGAAAACCTGAAGTTGACCTTAATTAAAATGCATCAACCGCGTGTGTAACCGTGATGGTCTCTTTCCGGCGGAGTCCGGGAAGTGAACACAGTGTTGGAGTTATGATTGACGTAGGATGTTCTAGGATCACTTCTTGATCATAGTTTATCGATCGTGCTTTGCCTTCTCTTCTCGCTCTCATTTGCGTATGTTTAGCCACCATATATGCTAGTCGCTTGTTGCAGCTCCACCTCATACCTTTACCTTTCCCATAAGCTTAAATAGTCTTGATCGCGAGGGTGCAAGATTGCTGAGTCCCCGTGGCTCACAGATACTTCCAAAACCAGCTTGCAGGTGCCGATGAGTACGTGCAGACGATGCAACCAAGCTCAAGGAGGAGCTCGATGAAGATCTTGTCCTTCATGTTGTTTCATTCTAGTTGATCAGTAGTGGAGCCCAGTCAGGACGATCGGGGATCTGTGTAGCATTTGGGGTAGTCTTCTTTTATTTTGGTTCCGTAGTCGGACCTTGTGTGTAACTGGATGATGTAATGCTTTATTCATGTATTGTGTGAAGTGGCGATTGTAAGCCAACTATGTATCTCTTTTCCCTTATTGTATTACATGTGTTGTTTGCGAAGATTACCTCACTTGCGGCATTGCTTTCAATGCGGTTATGCCTCTAAGTCGTGCTTCGACACGTGGGAGATATAGCCGCATCGAGGGCGTTATAAGTTGGTATCAGAGCCTTCCCCAACCTTAGGAGCCCCATTGCTTGATCATTTTTAGCGGCCGAGTTGTGTCTAGAAAAATGTTTTGAGTCATTTAGGAATTATATATCGGAGAGTTTAGGAATTCTTTTTACTCCCCAGTCTCCTCATCGCTCTGGCAAGGCATCCTGACGTAGAGTTTTGACTCTTCTCTTCTCAAATTTCACTAAAAAAAATTTAGGATCTCGCGGGTATCTTGGAATCGTTCCGATGGTTTTGTGATGAGAACATTGTTCTTGGTGCCTCTTGTCTTTAGGGGTTGTGGCAGTGTCCCGAGGAGTTGAGCTCCGAGGTGTTGTCGTCACAATTTTATCGTTGTAGTTCTGGAATACCTGAGTTTAGTACGCCGACATCGAAAATCTCTTTTATGCAGTTCGTTGGTGAGATAACCTTGATGCCACCCAGTACTTGGGCGGGAGTTCGGGAGTATTGCCATAACTTGTACAACGGATGCTTTTCGAAGGTTGAGGTAGATGATTTCCGAAGGTTTCTTGGTTATGTGTTGAAGGATGGATACAACTGGATGTAGGATTTGCTAGTTTTAGGTGAGATATTGTGCTTCCCCTGTATCCCAACACCTAATTGCATAACCGGAAAGGTTCGGGAGTTTCATAAGTGGGAATTCAAGTAGCTCTTAGGAAATCTTTCCGACAGATGTATGATATGAAATTGGGGTTCGACGTCTAGTGGTCCGCCTATTCACGGTCGGTTTTACAGTGGTCTTGTTATGTCTTAAAGAGTCTTTGGCTATGCCGACTCGGGGACGCTTCGTATGTCATGTGCACTGCCTTGTACATGATGGTGCTGTACGATCGAGCCCGTGTAGGCCCCACCACGAAAACTTCGGATGAAATCTCTATCATATGTTTGTCCGGCTTATTCTGCAAGCCAATCCTTTGTTTTGTTTCAGTTCTGGTATTCGAGTTGCTTCGATGTCAAATGTTGATTCCATACCTTTCCAAACCGGTGTTCTCATACTCCTATGCAAATACTAATCCTTCTTGATTATCGAGATTGCCATGCCAATCCTTTTCTACCGGTGTGCTTCTCTTCAAGTGGGTCAAATCTTGTCAATTTTTGCAAGATCAATTATCAGTTCTTCTCAACGGTGTTTGTTTCATCCGTCCCAAGTTGCCTTTGTTTTCCCACCCTCCCACCCTTGTTTCTTCGAGGACTCAGATGTCTTAATCAAGTATCCTTTTATTCTTGTGAAGCCTTTCCATTCTTTTCCTTTAATGTTCTTATCTGGTGATTCTCATGAAGATACTAACGGAACTTCTAGTTCATCATTCTTCGTTTCTTTTAACTTCTCCGGTGGAACCAATTCAAGTCTTGTTGATCATATCTTTTCCTTGTTTCAAATACATTCTCTTGCCGGTGCACCTCATGTTCAGTCATTTCTCGCTATTCAATTGTTCCGGAGTGCTCAAGATATCTCGAAGATTCGTGTTTCCCGCTCTACATTCGTTCAAGCTCTTTCGAGGATGTTATCTCATTCAAATCATCTAATTCAACCGGTGCTTTCTCCTTTTCAAGTAATCTTTTCAACGGTGTTTCTTTTGAGTGGGCCCTAACCCACAGGTCTTTTCCCAGGATCTTACCTGACTCTTCTTATTTTCCCGGAGCTATCCTCAAATTTCTTTTGAAGTTTGACGTAAGAATGATTTATCATCAATCAAATGCTTTTCTCCAAGATCTGTCGAATTCTTTTCATCGTTGGCCCAACCTATTCGTTTTGATTCTTCCGGAGCGTCTAAATAATTTGGTGGTGTTCCTCATCGTCATTCTCAGATTTTGAAGACCGAAGAAGAGTTTCTTTCAAACATTGCCCCATTCTATGCCATCCTCTCATAATTGGTTTTGATTGTGAGATTTCTTTTCACCCATCAGGGGCAATTCAGGAGTCTTTTCAGTTTGATTATCCGGAGCTCATCATCTCAAGTTATTCGTTCTCAGCCTTTCAGTTATCATCCTCCAATCTTACCGGTGCATCATTCAATATTCTCTTATTAGCTCGTGATCTCTTCGTTTCAGTGGTATCTAAATCCCCTCAAGTATCTTCACTCGGTCTCAAATTCTTCCCAGTGATTCATCCCTTTACTTCGTTCAGTTCCAATTCTTACGGTGGCTATTCAGGATTTTTCTTCCTTGCTATCATATCTATTTATTCGTTGTCAATTCTTACGGTGGTTCGTTCAAGGGTGCTTCTCTTTCGTTATCCAATTCATTTGTTGTTTTCAATCCTTCCGGCGGCTCGTTCAATACCTTCTCAAGTTTGCGCCATATCTCTCTAAATCCTTTCTACGAGAATAAGTTGTATGCAATCTGTTGCTTGTCATCAATTTAAATTGGGGATGGATACGCATAACGTAATTCTTATTCTTGTTTCATCGAGTTTATTCAATTCCCTATTATGGAGGCTCATCAAATTCCTGATTTCAATTGTTTCATCTTCTCTTTTTCCCAGAGTTCCAACCTTTTTCAATTATTTCACCACGTAGATTCATCTAAATCGGTACATGGATTCACCTTGTGTTTTCAACTTCTCTTGCCTTTCGGTTGATTCATCCTTTTGTTTACCGGAGTTTTTCATGGAGGTTCTACATGATGGTTCATCAAGGATTTAATTCCTTCTCAAAGTTTTTCATCGAGATTCATCTCTAAGGAGCTCAAACATTCTTCATCTTGCAATCTGGAGTGCAATTCTTTCAACTGTATCATTCGAGGTGGTATTATGTCATTCTTGATAATTTGAGTTCATGTCTCATGATTCACATGTGGTTAAGAATGAGGTATTTTAAATCCATCAATCTCTTCTTTGGAGTTATCTTGGGGTTATACTTCACATAAAGCCTTCTCTAAGGTTTGTTGCTATTATGCTGCTTATAAATGACCCAAGTTCTTCTTTTATCCTCCCGGTGATATAGCTTTCTCGTCTCCTTCTTGTTTTTATCAATCCAATCCAATTCTTTTTCCCGTGAGTGGCAGGTTGTCACCTTATAATTTGAGATGTATTCCATAAGACCATATCAATCTTATTCTTTTCGTTGTTGGTTTCCCAACAACTCCGTTCTAGCATTTGTTGTAAGCGTGCTCTCGTTTTTTTCCCTTCATTCATTCCATTCTTACTTTTGTTCCGGAGGCATTGTGATGTTGCTCTCTTCGACCCATCATCTTGTTTTGTCAAGATCATGTTCTTTCCTTTGCTAGTTCATGCAACCGGAGTGTTGTGTCATCCCTTCAATTTCTTTTCATCTTATCAAGCTTTCTTCTCTTTTCTACCGGAGTTCTCTCCAAATTATATCATTATTATGCCTTCTCTATCTCGTTTCCATCCGAGTGTTGTGTCCCTTTTTGCTCAAGCTCTCTCATTTTATCAAGTCTTCATCTCTTTTCAACCGAAGTGCTACCCGATTCGGTTCTTTCTTTTCCCTTTTTCGTAATAGAGCGCTTTTAACTTTATTCTTCTCTGTTGTTTTCTTTCTTCCAATTTGTTTAACCTTTCAAGGTTCTTTGGTTTCACTCGTTTGTGAAAGAAGCAACTTAGTTCTACCGTTTCTCTTCCTTTTCCGTTGTCCCTCTGGTGCCATTCTAGATCTCAGGACGAGATCCTCTCATAGTGGTGGAGTGTTGTAACGCCCCGAGATCGATGTGCCAGGTGTCGTCTAGTTATTCGCTGTTGTGGCCTTGTCATTGCTTGCGTGTCATGCATTGCATAGCATGTCATCTTGTGCATTTCATTTGCATACATGTTCGTCTCATGCATCCGAGCATTTTCCCCGTTGTCCGTTTTGCATTCCGGCGCTCCTATCTCCTCCAGTGGTCTTTTCTACCTTCTTTTCATGTGTGGGGGTTAAACATTTCCGGATTGGACCGAGACTTGCCATGCGGCCTAGGTTTACTACCGGTAGACCGCCTGTCAAGTTTCGTACCATTTGGACTTCGTTTGATGCTCCAACGGTTAACCGAGGGACCAAAAAGGCCTTGTGTGTATTGCAGCCCAACACCCCTTCAATTTGGCCCAAAACCCACCTAAACCTCCTCCATCATCTCGGTCGTTCGATCACGATCGCGTGGCCGAAAACCGCACCTCATTTGGACTCTCCTAGCTCCCTCTACCTATAAATATGTGGCTCTCCCCAAATTTTCACGCAGTCCAAACCCTAGCAAACTCCTCCTCGCGCCGCCGGACATAACTCCCCACCACCGGCCGGACATGTCCGCCGCCACCGCCACCTCAGTTCGCCCAATAGCGTCATGCCACCTCAGCTCCGTCGACGCTCCGGGCCAACCGGCTCGCGCCACCAGGCCATCTGCCTCATCCTCGCCGCCGCGGTTCACCCGCCGGCCCGCCAGGGCCTGCGCGGGGCCCTCCGGGCCCGGTCGCCGCCGCCAGCCGCTCGGCATCGTGCCCGCCCGAGCCGCCTCCTGCGCCGCTCCGGCCGCTGCCATGCGCCGCCGCGGCCATGCGCCACCGCGCCTCGCCTCCTTCCCGCCGGCACCGCCCTTCGCCGGCGTGGCCCTGCCGCCGTCGCCATGCGCCCCGCCGCCGCTTTGGGTCGCCGGGTCCGCCCCCGGTGGAACTCCGGCGAGCCCCGCGTCCTCCTCCACCGCGCTTCGGCGAGGTCTCCTCCAAGTCCGGCCATCTCCATCGTCTCCGGCGAGGTTCCGTGGATCAGGACCAGATCCACCACTCCCCCGGATTGAGAGATATGAAGTCTCCAATAAGTTCTACAGTTGCAAGATGGAGGAGAATAGTTCTGTCAGTGAACATATACTCAGAATGTCTGGGTACCATAACCACTTGACTCAACTGGGAGTTAATCTTCCTGTTGATAGTTTCATTGACAGAGTTCTTCAATCACTGCCACCAAGCTACAAGAGCTTCGTGATGAACTATAATATGCAAGGGTTGGATAAGACGATTCCCGAGCTCTTCGCAATGCTAAAAGTTGCGGAGGTAGAAATCGAGAAGGAGCATCAAGTGTTGATGGTTAACAAGACCACCAGTTTCAAGAAAAAGGGTAAAGGGAAGAAGAAAGGGAACTTCAAGAAGAACGGCAAACAAGTTGCTGCTTAAGAGAAGAAAACCAAGTCTGGACCTAAGCCTGAGACTGAGTGCTTCTACTGCAAAGGGACTGGTCACTAGAAGCAGAACTGCCCCAAGTATTTGGCGGATAAGAAGGATGGCAAGGTGAACAAAGGTATATGTGATATACATGTTATTGATGTGTACCTTACTAAAGCTCGTAGTAGCACCTGAGTATTTGATATTGGTTCTGTTGCTAATATTTGCAACTCGAAACAGGGACTACGGATTAAGCGAAGATTGGCTAAGGACGAGGTGATAATGCGCGTGGGAAATGGTTCCAAAGTCGATGTGATCGCCGTCAGCATGCTACCTCTACATCTACCTTCAGGATTAGTTTTAGACCTAAATAATTGTTATTTGGTGTCAGCGTTGAGCATGAACATTATATCTGCATCTTGTTTGATGCAAGACGGTTATTCATTTAAAGCAGAGAATAATGGTTGTTCTATTTATACGAGTAATGTTTTTTATGGTCATGCACCCTTGAAGAGTGGTCTATTTTTAATGAATCTCGATAGTACTGATACGCATATTCATAATGTTGAAGCCAAAAGATGCAGAGTTGATAATGATAGTGCAACTTATTTGTGGCACTGTCGTTTAGTTCATATTGGTGTAAAGCGCATGAAGAAACTCCATTCTGATGGACATTTGGAATCACTTGATTATGAATCACTTGGTACTTTCGAACCATGCCTCATGGCAAGATGACTAAAACGTTGTTCTCCGGAACTATGGAGCGAGCAACAGATTTTTTGGAAATCATACATACTGATGTATGTGGTCCGATGAATATTGAGGCTCGCGGCGGGTATCATTATTTTCTCACCTTCACAGATGATTTGAGTAGATATGGGTATATCTACTTGATGAAACATAAGTCTGAAATATTTGAAAAGTTCAAAGAGTTTCAGAGTAAAGTGGAAAATCATCGTAACAAGAAAATCAAGTTTCTACGATCTGATCGTGGAGGTGAATATTTGGTCTTCATTTGAAACAATGTGGAATAGTTTTGCAACTCACGCCACCTGGAACACCACAGCATAATGGTGTGTCTGAATGTCGTAATCGTACTTTACTAGATATGGTGCGATCTATGATGTCTCTTACTGATTTACTGCTATCATTTTGGGGTTACGCTTTAGAGACAGCTACGTTCACGTTAAATAGGGCACCATCTAAATCCGTTGAGACGACGCCTTATGAACTATGGTTTGGCAAGAAACCAAAGTTGTCGTTTCTTAAAGTTTAGGGCTGCGATGCTTATGTGAAAAAGCTTCAACCTGATAAGCTCGAACCCAAATCGGAGAAATGTGTCTTCATAGGATACCCAAAGGAGACTGTTGGGTACACCTTCTATCATAGATCCGAAGGCAAGACATTTGTTGCTAAGAATGGGTCCTTTCTAGAGAGGGACTTTCTCTCGAAAGAAGTGAGTGGGAGGAAAGTAGAACTTGAGGAGGTAACTATACCTGCTCCCTTATTGGAAAGTAGTCCATCACAGAAACCGGTTCATGTGACACCTACACCAATTAGTGAGGAAGGTAATGATGATGATCATGAAACTTCAGATCAAGTTACTACCGAACCTCGTAGGTCAATCAGAGGTCATGTTACTTGACCAGGACGAACCTACGAACTATGAGGAAGCGATGATGAGCCTAGATTCTGAAAAATGGCTTGAGGCCATGAAATCTAAGATGGTCTCCATGTATGAGAACAAAGTGTGGACTTTGGTTGACTTGCCCGATGATCGGCAAGCCATCAAGAATAAATGGATCTTCAAGAAGAAGACTGACGCTAACAGTAACGTTACTGTCTACAAAGCTCAACTTGTTGCGAAATGTTTTCGACAAGTTCAAGGAGTTGACTATGATGAGACCTTCTCACCCGTAGCGATGCTTAAGTCCGTCCGAATCATGTTAGCAATTGCCGCATTTTATGATTATGAAATTTGGCAAATGGATGTAAAGACTGCATTCCTAAATGGATTTCTGGAAGAAGAGTTGTATATGATGCAACCTGAAGGTTTTATCGATCCAAAGGGTACTAACAAAGTGTGCAAGCTTCAGCGATCCATTTATGGACTGGTGCAAGCCTCTCGGGGTTGGAATAAACATTTTGATAGTGTGATCAAGGCATATGGTTTTATACAGACTTTTGGAGAAGCCTGTATTTACAATAAAGTGAGTGGGAGCTCTGTAGCATTTCTAATATTATATGTGGATGACATATTGTTGATTGGAAATGATATAGAATTTCTGGATAGCATAAAAGGATACTTGAATAAGAGTTTTTCGATGAAAGACCTCGGTGAAGCTGCTTATATATTAGGCATCAAGATCTATAGAGATAGATCAAGACGCCTAATTGGACTTTCACAAAGCACATACCTTGATAAAGTTTTAAAGAAGTTCAAAATGGATCAAGCTAAGAAAGGGTTCTTGCCTGTGTTACATGGTGTGAAGTTGAGTAAGACGCAATGCCCGACCACTGCAGAAGATAGAGAGAAAATGAAAAGTGTTCCCTATGCTTCAGCCATAGGCTCTATCATGTATGCAATGTTGTGTACCAGACCTGATGTGTGCCTTGCTATTAGTTTAGCAGGGAGGTACCAAAGTAATCTAGGAGTGGATCACTGGACAGCGGTCAAGAACATCCTGAAATACCTAAAAAGGACTAAGGATATGTTTCTCGTTTATGGAGGTGACAAAGAGCTCGTCATAAATGGTTACGTCGATCCAAGCTTTGACACCGATCCGGATGATTCTAAATCGCAAACCGAATACGTGTTTATATTGAACGGTGGAGCTGTCAGTTGGAGCAATTCTAAACAAAGTGTCGTGGCGGGATCTACATGTGAATCGGAATACATAGCTGCTTCGGAAGCAGCAAATGAAGGAGTCTGGATGAAGGAGTTCATATCCGATCTAGGTGTCATATCTAGTGCATCGGGTCCAATGAAAAACTTTTGTGACAATACTGGTGCAATTGCCTTAGCAAAGGAATCCAGATTTCACAAGAGAACCAAACACATCAAGAGACGCTTTAATTCCATCCGCGATCAAGTCCAGGTGGGAGAAATAAAGATTTGCAAGATACATATGGATCTGAACATTGCAGACCCGTGGACTAAGCCTCTCTCAGGAGCAAAACATGATCAGCACCATGGCTCCATGGGTGTTAGACTCATTACTGTGTAATCTAGATTATTGACTCTAGTGCAAGTGGGAGACTGAAGGAAATATGCCCTAGAGGCAATAATAAAGTTATTATGTATTTCCTTATTTCATGATAAATGTTTATAGTTCATGCTAGAATTGTATTAACCGGAAACATAATACATGTGTGAATACATAGATAAACAAAGTGTCACTGGTATGCCTCTACTTGACTAGCTCGTTTATCAAAGATGGTTATGTTTCCTAACCATAGACATGAGTTGTCATTTTATAAATGGGATCACATCATTAGGAGAATGATGTGATTGACTTGACCCAATCCGTTAGCTTAGCACTTGATCGTTTTAGTTTACTGCTATTGCTTTCTTCATGACTTATACATGTTCCTATGACTATGAGATTATGCAACTCCCGATTACCGGAGGAACACTTTGTGTGCTACCAAACGTCACAACGTAACTGGGTGATTATAAAGGTGCTCTAAAGGTGTCTCCGATGGTACTTGTTGAGTTGGCATAGATCGAGATTAGGATTTGTCACTCCGATTGTTGGATAGGTATCTCTGGGCCCTCTCGGTAATGCACATCACTATAAGCCTTGCAAGCAATGCAACTAATGAGTTAGTTGCGGGATGATGCATTACGGAAACGAGTAAATAGACTTGCCGGTAATGAGATTGAACTAGGTATTGAGATACCGACGATCGAATCTCGGGTAAGTAACATACCGATGACAAAGGGAACAACGTATGTTGTTATGCGGTTTGACCGATAAAGATCTTCGTAGAATATGTAGGAGCCAATATGAACATCCAGGTTCCACTATTGGTTATTGAGCGGAGACATGTCTCGGTCATGTCTACATAGTTGTCGAACCCGTAGGGTCCGCACGCTTAACGTTCGGTGACGATCGGTATTATGAGTTTATGTGATTTGATGTACCAAAGGTAGTTCAGAGTCCCGGCTGAGATCCGGGACATGACGAGGAGTCTCAAAATGGTCGAGATGTAAAGATCGATATATTGGACGACTATATTCGGACATCGGAAATGTTCCGAGTGATTCGGGTATTTTTCGGAGTACGGGGGAGTTACGAGAATACGGGGAAGAAGTATTGGGCCTCATGAGCCAAGTGGTGGAAGAGAGGAGGCAGGGCGCGCGGCCCCCATAGCCCAAACCAAATTGGACTAGGGGGCCGGCCCCCCTTTCCTCCTTTCCTTCCTCTCCTTCCTTCTCCCTCTCCTCCTTCATTTTCCCCTCCTAGTAGGAGTAGGAAAGGGGAGTCCTACTCCAACTAGCAGGGGAACTCCTCGTCCTGGCGCGCCCTGCAAGGGCCCCCCCTTGCTCCTTTATACACGGGGGAAGGGGGCACCCTAGAACACACAAGTTGATTGTTCCAAGCCGTGTGCGGTGCCCCCCTCCACCATAATCCACCTCGATCATATCGTAGCAGTGCTTAGGCAAATCCCTGCGCCGGTAGCAACATCATCATCGTCATCACGCCGTCGTGCTGACGGAACTCTCCCGTGAAGCTCTGATGGATTAGAGTTCGTGGGACATCATCGAGCTGAACGTGTGCTGATCTCGGAGGTGTCGTGCATTCGGTACTTGGATCGGTCGGATCGTGAAGACGTTCGACTACATCAACCGCGTTCTCATAACGCTTCCGCTTATGGTCTACAAGGGTACGTAGACGATACTCTCCGCTCTCGTTGCTGTGCATCACCATGATCTTGCGTGTGTGTAGGATTTTTTTTGAAATTACTACGTTCCCCAACAGTATCTACTACTTTCCCCCGTTTCCTCTTAGAACCAAGTCCTAGATTCATGCTACAGCTTTCCCACTTTCTTCCCCGTTTGAACCAACTCTTAGATTCGACTATATGAACTAGCTTTACCTCTAATAATAGTAAAAGTCTAGGTGGATTTGGAACATCCGACGGAAGTAGAAAAAGATCCACACGCAGCCACGTGGGGAGCTGGGGCATTAGAGCAAGGCAGGTTTCAAAGGAATATATACCTCTGGGTCGTCGGCATGTGGCAAAGACGGCATCGGGAGGCCGCATCTTGGCCACAATACCACAGGGAGGAAGAAGGGGTCGGAGGCCCTCCCGAGTCGGCGCTCTCTCGGAGAGAATGGCACAGCTGCCGATCGGGACGCACGGGTAGCCGTTGGTCTCCTCCATCGCCGCTGACGACAGCATGAACGATGCACGTACACCCCTGCCCCAGTCGAGGTGGTCCGGCTGGATTTGTGACCAGCCGTGAGCAGAGAGAGTGTGGCCACCTATGTCTTGCATAGATCTGGAGAGCATGAGAGAGTGAAAGAGAGGAACCGTAATAAAGCAAGCGCTAAGGCCCCTGCTTATATATATAGTGGAGTGATTTTGTTGTACCAACTTCAAAAAAATGCGCTCCTACATGTACCCACAAGTGGGTGTGAGAGAACTAGTCCGTGCGTGCACTGCTTCTCTTTGTGAGAGTACAATATACTATGCCTAAAGAACGTTCGCCACAAGAGTAATAGTATAAGTGTGTGACATGTGAGCTAAAATAAAAGGTGCGCGACGTCTTTTGTTTTTTAGAAGTTCTGAGGGTAGGGTGTGAAGAGCACATATGTGTGTGACGTCTACCTGTAGATAGACGGTGGGTACAAGAGGACTCGGGAGAGTCGTGACTCATGAGGGTGCGTGTGTTCGGGATAGAGGGGGACACATACCAATGCAATGCATGTGTTCGTAAATCATTATCCAACATACGTTCTCCACATGCCGTTTCCTGACGAATACCGTAAGAACCGTTAGATCGGCATCCGACAGTGTCAGTTTTGCCATGTCATTTAATAGAGCAGCCACTCCTCCTACACACAAATCTTCCATGTGAGTGTTAGCAACTGCCGTATGCTCCTCCCTCCGTTCCAAAATGCAATGCATATAGCTTTATTGAAAATTCGAACCTCGCAAACTTTTACCGAGTTTTCGTGTACCAAAATGCACATATAGAATACCCAGTATATATCATTTCATTCATCTTTGAGAGGTAAGTATAAAGATGGGGGAGGAGTCTACGAAGAAAGACTGTCATATCACCTGCAACAATTTCAACCATCCTTTGGTGTGGAGGAATATCATAGGAACTCTATATGATATAATTTTTATAGGATTTTTTCCTTTAGAGCCAATTGGTTCATAGGAATAGATTCATATAGTCCACATTTCAAAGGAGATAAACATGATATCATTTTTATAGATTTAGATCCACTTGGTTCATATGAATGGATTCCTATACTCCCATAATTTCAAAGGAAAATAAACATTAGCGTATATTCAATAGAAAAGTTCATATGATGTGAACCAAATGACATCTCTTTTGTAATCCCTCCTCATAGGAATTGAGATACATGTCATCTCTAGATTCAATAGAAAAAGTTCCTATTATGTGAACCAAATGACATCTCTTTTCCAATCCCTACTCATAGGAATTGAGATACATGTCATCTCTTTCCCTACAACTTCCATGTATACATCTTCTTGATAGAGGCGAAGGTGTCCCGATGTTTCGATGAGATAGATATCGTTTTATGTGGGAGTCGACTTTGACGATCCGACTACGAACGTGCGAAGACGTCGCGCCTTAGCAATCGCTAAACCAACTTCTGAGGATTATTGACCACGCCGGAGCATGATCAACCTGACCACGAGGGTCTATTTCCTGCGAGCAAATGAAGAACAAGCAAGAAACCGAGATTGCAATCTAGATATTGCGAATAAAAGAGGAAAGCTTTATTAATGAAGGCGGGGTTCTGTGATGTCTTGGTCTGGTCGTTGGACACAAACGAAGTACGCGAAGTTGCAGCTATGGCGAACTTTGAATCTAAACAAAACCCATAGTCTAAATGACGCCCTAAGGGTTGTATATATGGAGGAAGAGGGGGGAATTTCGTGGCCCTTGGAGGAGGGGTCCGAAACCAACCCTAACTCTTGTTTCCCCACACATAGGGACTCTAAGAACAGCCTATACTTAAGTATTTCGAAAATACATGGGCCTGGCCCAATAATAAGGTGACGCACCACCTAAAATAGCCTCTGGACGAAATTTATGAAGTGGGATCTTGTATATTTCTTCCAAGGTTTTATGCACTCCTTATGGTGGCTTCAAAGTCCTGAAATCATCACTTGTAACTCCGTTCTTGATCCCCTTGCGGATGCCATCATCTCCATGTTTGAACTTGCTCCAATGTTTATCTTTCTTGTCCAAGCTAGGCCCTTCATTTGTAAGCAAAAACAAATGTACCAATTTAGGGAGCATCATATTCTCATGAACATTAGAATCGTTACCAAGAAACGAAAGTACCTGATAATTCAATTGGCGTGCGCGAGCTCTAGTAATTGGTCCAATATGCATAGCAGCAGGGGCTGTGGGTGTAACAATGGTATTGATGTCCTCATCATCCTCCCTTCTTGAAATGAATTCGTCCTCGACGAAAGTTCATCGTCCTCACCCAAATAAGGCTTCAAATATGCAATGTTGAAAGTGGTACTAACCTCAAAATCTACAGGCAGCTCAATTTTATATGCATTATCATTTATTTTCTCTAACACCTTAAAAGGACCATCAGCACGTGGCATTAGCTTTGATTTGCGCAAATTGGGAAATCTATCCTTACACAAATGTAACCAAACAAGATCTCCAGGTGCAAACGCAACATGTTTTCTACCCTTATCTCCAGCAAGTTTATATTTAGCATTCATACGCTCAATGTTTTCCTTAGTTACCTCATGCATTTTTAAAATCAATTCAGCACGTTCTTTCACATCAAAATTAACCTTCTCCGGAGATGGAAGAGGCAACAAATCAATAGGTGCACGAGGTAGGAAACCATACACAATTTCAAAAGGGCACATCTTAGTAGTAGAATGCAATGAACGATTATAAGCAAATTCAATATGAGGCAAGCATTCTTCCCACATTTTCTTATTATTCTTCAAAACAGCCCTAAGCATAGTAGACAATGTTCTATTGACTACTTCAGTTTGTCCATCAGTTTGGGTGACAAGTAGTACTAAAAAGCAGTTTAGTCCCCAACTTAGGCCATAAACATCTCCAAAAGTGGCTAAGAAATTTAGTATCACGATCTGAAACAATAGTATTTGGCACACCATGCAAGCGAATAATTTCACGAAAGAACAAATCAGCAACATTAACAGCATCATCGCTTTTATGACATGGTATAAAGTGTGCCATTTTCGAGAACCTATCCACGAAAACAAATATGCTATCCCTCCCCTTCTTTGTGCGAGGTAAACCTAAAACAAAGTCCATAGATATATCCTCCCAAGGAACACTAGGTATAGGAAAAGGCATATATAAACCATGAGGATTGAGTCGTGACTTAGCTTTTTGACATGTAGTGCAGCGAGCAACAAAACGCTCAACATCCCATCTCATCTTTGGCCAAAAAAAATGTGTAGCAAGTATATCCTCCGTCTTCTTAATGCCAAAGTGTCCCATTAATCCTCCTCCATGCGCCTGCTGCAACAACAAAAGATGAACGGAGCTAGCTGGAATGCATAGCTTGTTAGCACGAAACACAAATCCATCGTTAAGAACGAACTTGTTCCAAGTTCTCCCTTCCTTACAATTCCACAATACATCTTTAAATTCAGCATCATGCAGATATTGATCTTTGATGGCCTCCAAACCAAATATTTTAAAGTCAAGTTGTGAAAGAATAGTATAACAACGAGACAATGCATCAGCAATAACATTTTCTTTACCCTTCTTGTGTTTAATGACATAAGGGAAAGTCTCAATGAATTCAACCCATTTAGCAAGTCGACGGTTCAGTTTTTCTTGAATTTTATTGTGTTTCAAAGATTCATGATCAGAATGTATAACAAATTCCTTGGGCCATAGAAAATGTTGCCATGTTTCTAAGGTCCGAACAAGAGCATATAATTCTTTATCATAAGTAGAACAGTTCAGACTAGGCCCACTCAATTTTTCAGAAAAGTATGCAACAGGTTTGCCATCTTGTAATAACACACCTCCTAATCCAATTCCAATAGCATCACATTCAAGCTCAAAAGTCTTATTAAAATCAGGAAGTTGGAGTAAAGGAGCATGTGTCAACTTATCTTTCAATACCGTGAAGACTTCTTCCTGTGCGGTACCCCAAACAAAAGGCAAATCCTTCTTTGTAAGCTTGTTGAGAGGTGCAGCAATGGTGCTGAAATCTCTCACAAAATGCCTATAGAAACCAGTGAGGCCAAGGAAACTCCTCACCTGTGTGACCGTTTTGGGCTGCGGCCAACTCTCAATAGCTTCAATCTTGACTTTATCAACTTCAATTCCCTATGGAGTAACAACATAGCCAAGAAAAGATACTCGGGAGGTGCAAAAGGTGCACTTTCCAAGGTTACCAAACAAACGTGCATCACGTAGAGCAATAAAAATAGCACGTAAATGTTCCAAATGTTCCTCCAAAGATCTGCTATAAGTCAGTATATCATCAAAATAGACTACCGCAAATCGTCCAATGAAAGCACGTAAAACTTCGTTCATTAGTCTCATGAAAGTACTAGGTGCATTAGTTAACCCAAAAGGCATGACTAACCACTCATATAAACCGAACTTAGTTTTAAATGATGTTTCCCATTCATCTCCCATTTTCATACGAATTTGATGGTATCCACTACATAAATCAACTTTGGAGAAAATTGTAGAGCCACTCAATTCATCAAGCATATCATCTAACCTAGGAATAGGATGACGATAATGAATAGTAATATTATTAATGCCTCTACAATCAACACACATACGCGACGTACCATCCTTTTTAGGCACTAGTATAATAGGAACAACACAAGGACTAAGAGATTCGCGTACGTAACCTTTATCGAGCAGCTCATGTACTTGACGCAAAATCTCCTTCGTCTCCTCTAGATTGGTATGGTATGGTGCACGGTTGGGTAGCAATGCACCGGGAATTAAGTCAATTTGATTCTCAATCCCTCGAATAGGTGGTAATCCCGGTGGCACGTCTTGTGGGAAGACGTCAGCGAACTCCTGCAAAATGTTAGTGACAGAAGGGGGCAAAGAGGATGGCACGTCCTCAAATGAGAATAATGCCTGTTTGCACACAAAAGCATAGCAAACAGATTTGCTGAAATCTAACTCATCAATATCAGATTTTGTGGCAAGTAAACATGCACTTTTCAATTTAATTTCAGAAGCAACACTAGATGGTTGATTATTAGGTTTCATTTGTTGCTCAAATTCTTTTGCCACAATCTGATTTTCACTCTTATTTTTCTCCTGTTTTGCTTTATTAGCTCTATTAATATAATCTTTCAAAATGGATGCAGGAGTCATAGGAAGCAAAGTAATATGGCTATCCTTATGAACAAGAGTATACTGATTATTTCTACCATGGTGTACAGAATTTTTATCAAATTGCCATGGTCTACCAAGTAATAAGTAACATGCTTGCATGGGTACCACATCACAATCAACATAATCAGCATATGTAGAGATACTAAAATGCACATGAACAGTACGTGTTACCTTAACCTTTCCGCTGTTGTTGAACCATTGGATGTAGTAAGGATGTGGATGTGGTCTTGTGGTGAGAGATAGCTTCTCCACCATGTCCATGCTAGCCAAGTTTTTGTAGCTCCCTCCATCTATGATGACGCGAACAGAATGTTCCTTCACAACTCCCTTTGTATGGAACAAATTATGCCTTTGATTTTGCTCAGCTTGTGTAACCTGCACACTCAAAACACGTTGAGCAACTAAATATGCATACCTGTCAGCATCTTCAGCAGCCATGTATTGCGTCTCATGATCAGAATCCTCTCCACCGTGTTCTTCATGTGTAATAAGAGCCAAAGTCTCCTCATCATAGTCACTAGCGGACTCATACCCACCATCCTCAGTAGCAATCATCACACGCTGAGATTTGCATTCTCTCGCAAAATGTCCTGTTCCCTTACAACGACGACAAATAATATCACTTGTGTGCCCTGTTGATGCCATGGAAGAAAAAGAGCTCTGCGCAGGCCCCGACAGGTGTGCTCTTGGCAGATAGTGGTGGTTGTGCCTGCTTTCTTTGTATCACGGCTGGAGGTGGCACCTGATGGAGGTGCTGGTGTAGTGGAAGTAGAGGATGCACGTGGTGTCCATGATGAAGATCGACCTGCACAAAAGTTAGTTCGCGCCATGCCTGTCGATCCTACACTTCACGTTCAGCTTTACAAGCAAGATGGAATAAAAGAGTGATATTAGTATACTCCTTATACTCTAGAATGCTCGGAATCTCTCTATTTAATCCACCCATAAAACGTGTAAGCATAGCTTCGTTCTCCTCAACAATACCACATCTAATCATGCCAGTTTGTAATTCCTGATAATATTCTTCTACAGATTTTTTTCCTTGTCCTAAACGCTGCAATTTTTGAAGTAATTCACGTTGATAATATGGTGGAACCCAACGAGTATGCAGAGCAGTTTTCAAAGCAGCCCAAGTAGCTGGAATGGGATATAATCTACAATGTTCAGACCACCAAACACATGCAAAACTAGTGAAAGCACAAACAACAGCAGGAACACGTCTCTCCTCAGGATATTGTAAACATGTAAAAAGTTGTTCAGTTTCTAACTCCCAAGTAAGATATATATCAGGAACATATCTACCCTCAAATGGTGGAATATTCAATTTCAGTTTAGGAAGATGGTCATGATCTCGTACCTCAGGTGGTGGTGCAGCCCTACCGTTGCGATGATATGCATGAGGACGACCTGGTGGTGCTGGTGCTGGTGGTTGCACATAGTTCTGATTTTGATCAACCTCATCCTCGTAATGGTCCTCCACCTCTACAGTAGCAGCAGGAGCGACAGAAGCACCAACAGTAGGTACAGCAGCACCAAAAGTTTGACCAGGCTCCATGGGAACGCGTTGTGCTCGTCCCACTTGATTTGGAAGACGATGTTGTTGTTGTTGTAGAGGTACGACAGGTGCAGCGGGAGGTGGAAGACGCACGAGCAATTCATTAAACTTGTTATCGAGCTTTGTTTCAAATGCCTTCTCAATGCCATCTATCTTCTCCATGGCCTCTTCAAATCTATTTAGCACATCTTCCACCTGTCCACTCATCATTTGCTGAAACTTATCATGTAACTCTTTGTTTGTCATGTTCTCCCAGTCAGTCTCGTCGGATTGTGATCCTGCCATGGTTAGCAACAATAGAAACACATAAGAATATGATCCTACAGACTACTAGTAAGTGGTGGACAGTCACAAATCTGTCAAGCGAGTCTCAAATTCTTACCAGTTCTTACCAAGCAGTAGGTGGTGATCAGCAACCGTTGTAGTCAAAACTTTCAAAGCTTGGATAGAGCGATTACCGGGGAGAGTCAAACGCGCGACGTAGATGTATGTGGAGCTGGGAAGGCTTATAATATGGTAGCAAAAGGGGTCAGCAATAATCAATTCAGATATGCAAAGTTGAATAAACGCTCAACGACGTTACTGTGCTGGTCCTAGGCTAGACCGTACTAGAGACGCGAGCCTAGAACACTAACAAAATCACGGCGCTGCACATAAAGAAGGGAAAAGCACACTCTGGAACTTTTTTCTTTTCGCTCTGTTTTTTTTGGTGCTCCTCTTTTTTGCGCTCCTTTTTTTTGCGAAAAATCACTATAATGGTGAGTGTCTCAAAACTCTTCCCTCGTCAAACTGATAGGATGGGCACACAATTTTTTTGACTTCTTTTGGAAATCAGGGTAGCGATGACGAAAAAGTGCGACAAAAAATCACTATGATGGCGAGTGTCTCAAAATGCTCCGTGGGACCTAAAAATAGGATAGGGAAAAAAATTGGTCGTCGAAAGTTTGGCCTAAAAACTGCCCGGGGGTCTCCAGACTCTTTTTTTTCTGAGACCTACTCAGGCAAGGAAACACAAAACGAAAACTAGATGGATCTCTTAAACAAACCTAATATGAAAAGAACTCGGATTGGTGGTGGACAGGGAGATGCATATGTGGACTCGGATTGGTGGTGGACAGGCAGATGTATATGTGGACTTGGATTGGTGGTGGACAGGCGGATGTATATGTGGACTCGGATTGGTGGTGGACAGGCGGATGTATATGTGGACTCGGATTGGTGGTGGACAGGCGGATGTATATGGCAGCGGTAAGGAATATGTTGGTGGTGGTGGTATGTGGTAGGAACAATGACAATGGTGCGGCGGCGTAACAACTTGTGAACAGAACTCAAAACTCTAAAGGAAACTAGACGCTAAGACCAGCAACTAGACATGATGATGCAACCGCAAATTCAACAATGCGAAACCCTAAAAAGATTATGCAAAGGCTCAGATTGGTTCGCATATGATGAACTATCCCTAACTTTTACTTGGCTTTTTCGTGGACTGTAGGTATGAAGAACAGACTCGATCTAAACTATGAAAAACTGTAAAATCTCATCGAGCAACCTAGAAATCTGATACCACTTCATAGAGGCGACGGTGTCCTGATGTTTCGATGTGATAGATATCGTTTTCTGTGGGAGTCGACTTTGACGATCCGACTATGAACGTGCGAAGACGTCGCGCCTTAGCAATCGCTAAACCAACTTCCGAGGGTTATTGACCACGCCGGAGCACGATCAACCTAGCCACGAGGGTCTATTTCCTGCGAGCAAACGAAGAACAAGCAAGAAACTGAGATTGCAATCTGTATATTGTGAATAAAAGAGGAAAGCTTTATTAATGAAGGTGGGGTTCTGTGACATCTTGGTCTGGTCATTGGACACAAACGAAGTACGCGAAGTTGCAGCTATGGTGAACGATCAACCTAGCCACGAGGGTCTATTTCCTGCGAGCAAATGAAGAACAAGCAAGAAACTGAGATTGCAATCTGTATATTGTGAATAAAAGAGGAAAGCTTTATTAATGAAGGTGGGGTTCTGTGACGTCTTGGTCTGGTCATTGGACACAAACGAAGTACGCGAAGTTGCATGCATGACGTGTTCTTGTGCCACAGTTGCATGTCTAGGAAAAAAGCTACTAGTGGGTTGTACAAGATATTTAGGAATAGAAGTGATGAGGACATCAATACCATTGTTACACCCTCAGCCCCTGCTGCTATACATACTGGACCAATTACTAGAGCTCGCGCATGCCAATTGAATTATCAGGTACTTCCGTTTCTTGGTAATGATTCTGATGATCATGAGAATATGATGCTGCCTAAATTGGATACATTTGTGTTGCTTACAAATGAAGGGCCTAGCTTGGATAATAAAGATGAACCTTGGAGCAAGTTCAAGCATGGAGATGATGGCATGCACAAGGGGATCAAGAACAGAGTTACAAGTGATGATTTCGGGACTTTGAAGCCACCATAAGGAGTGCATGAAGCCTTGGACGAAATATACAAGATGCCACTTCATAAATTTCATCCAGAGGCTATTCTAGGTGCTACGTCACCTTATTATTGGGCCAGGCCCATGTATTTTCGAAATACTAAAGTACAGGCTGTTTTTAGAGTCCGTATGTGTGGGGAAACAAGAGTTAGGGTTGGTTTCGGACCCCTCCTCCAAGGGCCACGAAATTCCCCCCTCTTCCTCCAAGCTAGGCCCTTAATTTGTAAGCAACACAAATGTATCCAATTTAGGCAGCATCATATTCTCATGATCTTTAGAATCGTTACCAAGAAACGGAAGTACCTGATAATTCAATTGGCGTGCGCGAGCTCTAGTAATTGGTCCAGTATGTATAGCAGCAGGGGCTGAGGGTGTAACAATGGTATTGATGTCCTCATCACTTCTATTCCCAAATATCTAGTACAACCCACTAGTAGCTTTTTTCCTAGCCATGCAATTGTGGCACAAGAACACGTCATGCATGCAAGTCATAAATCACATTGTTTTTCTACTCTATGCATGCAAGCACCACATCATTAATTCGTGCATGTTACTCATAAGTTATTTCTTACATTATATTTTGTATTGACAATGTATGTGGTGGTCACGTGCACACATATGTAGTTCACACTCACATTTTTGTTAGAAATGTCATTCTTTTAACTGCAATTCAGTTTTTCTCTTTGTACTCCCTCCATCTAGGTGTGTAAGTCATCTTCCGAAAACAAAATAATCCCAAAACACTTAGGAACGGTACATTAACTTCCTCCTCATTTCTTGTTTCGTGACATATCAACCAATAAGAGATGTGGGTCGTGCATGCTTTCAGTGGCTTGAGACTTTCAAACATGACATGCAGTGGTTAATTCATTGCATGGAATGCTATTATCTAGCAAAAAAACCTAAGATGACTTATAAACCTAGACGAAGGGAGTATTACATTTTTTCATTTTAAGCATACATTCACTTCCAATTAGTTATATATGTTTTTGGAGAACTTTTAAGCATTATCTATACCCCTACATAGTGTGCGAATAACTTTAAAAGATGTTCGTTGGATGAAGCTAATCTGACAATGCAGAGATGGCAAATCCAAGGACTACTAGCCATTGGATATCATCAACATTCCACCAGATTCTGCCACCTGTACAATCTAGAAGACTCCATGGTTGAACTTAAGCATAATGCACAAACCTCAAAACACAAGCACTTCTCCTTTGTTCTTGAATCTTCCATATCATAATTGCCCAAACTTTTTTTTCTAAATGAATTGCCATTATTTTTGTTTTACTTTATGCTTTACAATGCACAATCCCATGAATCTTAACCTTTTTATAATACTAATTGATTTTGAATGAGATGAACTATAAGAACTAAACGAACATCTACATCATGCATATATGACCCAAAGCTTTACAAGCTATAGTGTGTATTTATTCATAATTTGGTTTCCAAATCTCATGCATTCAATGCATGTGTACCTTACTAGTTTTGAGTAGAGTAGCAAATTTCACGCGGCCGTGGGTATATCAAAATGCAGGTCCCATGCATCATTGCCTTTCGGTCGAACCTACGTCCACAATTTTTTGTACGTATATCTCCACTGGTCCTCGAAACCAAAATGTTGCATCGTTCCTGTAAAACCAAGCGGCCCGCACATATTAAGGCGTCGACTCGAACTCAATCCCTCTCCCGTTTACTATGACATGGCCCCGCATGCCGTAGTACTCCTACAAACCCTACCGCCATACGCATCATCGGTTTTCTTCAAGAGGACGAGGGAGAAGCGGATTTATAGTGGAGGCACTTTAAAAAAAGGATTTGTAGTGGAGGCCCCTACCCTAGGGTGCCCTAGGTAGTTGCCGCACGCATCATCGGTTTTCTCTTTTCTTTATGCTCTTGCACCCTAGAGTGAAAAGATAGTTGCTTCGTCCGTCTAGCCTAATGCGGGAAAGGTGGGGCTTTGTGATTTGACCCCTCATCGCTCATTTACTACTACTGCGGAGCTATGACCGGGGTGCCTACAAGTCCAACCGCTGCTCCGAACTGTAATTTGGTGCATCACATGTGGAACAAGATGGTGGGTGAGCCACATGTCGGCCAAAGGGGTCCTGTTAAGTGTGTTTCCATTTTGTGTGCGCACTGACCCTGCTTGAGTTGCTACGCCAACATGACAGGAGCAGCCTACCACTTGGTTTTGCTCCGTGGTGAATCCCGACTATATTGATCTAAAAAGATACGTACTGTACTACCCTCTCCGTCTTGGTTTATAGGGCGTGCATGTATTTCTAGGTCATCCATTTGACCAACTAAATATGAGTTACTATGTCACAAAAACTATATCATTGGATTCTTAAGCGGATGCAGTTTCTAAACATATATTGTTCATCACATATATAGCCATTTAAATTCCCAACCTAGAACGACGTGCATGCCCTGTAAACCGATACGGAGGAAGTAGTAAAAATAAGGTGATTTTACCGAGTGATGGGCGGGGAGCATGGCCTGTCATGCGGTCCCACGTGTCATGATGTACCAAGGCGATGCGTGTGGCTCTCCTGAGGCAGAACAATGGCAGAAGGTGATGATGGCGAAGCGAAGTTTGAAATAATGGTTGCTTCGTCCGTTTGGGAAGGTGTGGCATTGTGATTTGACGTCTCATTGCTCATTACTACTATTGGGGTGGTACGACTGGGGTGCATCCTCCCTGCTGTTCTGCACTGTTATTTGGTGCACGACACGTCGACTCGGTTGCTATATGTCCCACATGTCGGCGAGAGGAAGTACAAAATTCATGAAGGCGAGCGTCGACGGAGGAGTACAAGACACAGCTTGGTTTTTGCTGCTTCACGCGATCCGTCGATACAAACCCGACTAAAAAAAGCCGAGGGTGGGTATTTTCCCGCGCGGCAGGCAGGACAGTTTGGCATAGTCTGTTCAAGGCAATGAGGTAGGAAGGGAAACAAGAAAATAAAGGTTGAGCGACTTAGTTTTGGGAAAATCTGATTTTACGGAGTACGTACCCACTATGGAGGTAGTACTACTTACTACTCCCTCCTTTCCGGTTTACAGGGCTCATCTACAAACAATCGTTTTTCCGTTTTATAAGTCTCATTTCTACTACTAGTAGTGGTACCATCACATGTTGGATTTCGAGGTGCGTTACATCACCCGATGCAAGCAGTGTCCAGAGAAAACTCACCAATGCATGTAGAAGTTCATGGAAATTTAGTGGTCATGCATGCATTTCGAATTAATGCCTCGGCAAACATAACTTCTTGAGAAAAACGAGCGTACTAATTACTTGTGCAAACTACAAAATTAATTCCACCACTCACTGTCTACCTTGGTTGGAGAGATTTTGAAATTGAGCCATAAACTGGAAAGAAGGGAGTAGTAACATAGCCTAGGGTAGCTTGCTATGCCACATATTCCAAGGAAATTGATGTAGTGGTACTACTCCTACTACTCCCACCCTTTCTTTTTAGTACGCATATACGGTTTGGTCAAATTCAAGCTCTGTAGAGTTTGACTAAATTTATATTAAAAAATATAAACATTCACAATATGAAATCAATATTATCAGATGCACCATGAAACATATGTTCATACTCTATAGTTTTAGTATTGTAGATGTTCATATTTTTTATATACATTTGGTCAAACTTTGTGCAGTTTGACTTTGACCAAATCTTATATGCGGAGTAAACAGAAATGGAGGGAGTACTAAAAGACATATATTCCAAACAATATGATAAACTCTCTAACCAAGGTAGGGACGAGGAATAAACAGAGGGAGTAGTAAAATTTTCTCCTCGTCCTGCGAGCCACCGTGCGTGTGGGAGAGGGAGCGGGCGTAAGGCGTACTAGTAAGCAAGCTTCACCTCGTCCTGCGAGCCACCGCACTTGTGGGCGGGGAAGACGGCGTACTAAGCAAGCTTCTCCTTATTCTGCGAGTTGACGGGACACATCAAAAGTACCATCATGGACATAATCATAATAGCCACTAATAATCCAAAGGCACATGATATCCACATAATCATCAAAACATAAGTCCTAGAACTCCAGGCAATATCATGGCAACATCTAGATCAAAACCATACTCCGAGAAATGCCAGGAACCAATCATACATAGCTAATGCAATATTCTACACAAGTTCAAATGAATAAACCATGTCACTGCATTGCAATCATGCAAATGGAGGGTGTGGCTTGCCTGGGGTGGAAGAAATCACCGGGAAGAAGTGTGAGAAGCTCGCGGAAAGAATCGCCGGAAATCTTTCTCTCCCGGAGGGGGCTGATTAAGCGCAGGGGAGAAATGGTCATTTTCAGAATGTTGAAACATAATGAAAATGATACCAAAAGTTTGGCCTCGAAGAGACAAAGATGTGGGCTTTGGATTCACCTCATTTGGAGTTGCGAGTAAAAAGTTGTGAGGGGAGGAAGTTCAGGGACCAATATGCAATCATATCATCACAAACAAGCCCCAGAGTGGATAAGGCAGAAGCAAATTTCAGAAAATACGCTTTCCAGAGAGGAAATCGCATTTGCGCCCGAAGAACAAATGAAATATGCTTAACCAAAGAGGAAGCACACTTCACGTGATACGCTTTCTGCAGATGAAATCGCACACGCTCGAATACGTCTCCACTTGCCACGTCAGCATCAGCGGGGTCAACCCCCCGACTTATTGACTAGTGGGGCCGTGGGGTCCATGCACTCGGTCAACCCTATCCTCCCGCCTCCTTCTTCTTCTTTCCCGGCGCGCCCGCGGAGCAGAGGGAAGTCGCCGGCGCGGGAGCTCCTCCTGCCGTCTCCGGCCATCCCTCGCCTCGCTCGACCTATGGGCGAGCTCAGCAGGAGTGGCCGCACCCTCCTGCGGAGAGCACGGGCTCCGGGGAGGACCGAGGCCAGAGGGAGCGAGGACATGGCGGACGGTGGCGACGGGCACCGAAGGGGTTCGCAGCCAATGGCCACCAGAGGAGGAGGAGAAGCGTTGGGGCGGCTCCAGGGGACTTGGGGAGGCTACTGGAGGTGGTAGGACGGGGAAAGAGAGCTCGGCTCGCTCGGGTTCGAGCAGAGGCCGTCGGTGGGGCTTCGGCCAGAGATGGGGCATGGTGATCTGGTTGCTCCGGCGACAAAAGGAGAGAGGGGAGGGACTCGCCGGGGTGGAGGGGTTCTACTGGTGGTGGATGAAAGGATGGGGAGGGTTCGGCTTGAGCCAATTTAGGACAACGCCGACGACGGGCACGGCGGCCATGGAGGGTAGAGAGGGACTCCGGAGCTCGGGCAAGTGGTTGGGGAGAGCTAGTTGAGGGCAGAGAGGAGGTTGATGAGCTTGGGAGGCCGCAGGGTGGTCTTATACAGGCAGGGAAGGAGGGGGCGAGCTAGCGTCACCGCGGACGCATGGTCGGCACCGCGGACGCGTGGCCAAGCGCATGAGCTCGGAGGCAGGCGACGAGGGAGGCAAAGTGGAGGCTCTCACGGGGCAGAGGAGGCCAACGGAGCACGGGAAGGATGACGATGGTGACGAACAGAGCCAAACCGCCACTGTTCGCCCGTGGATGCGCGGTGGCTTGCGTCAGTGAGGAAGCGGACGGAGGGGGAGAGGGGTCCAGGAGAACGGCGACGACGAGAGGAAGCTAGGGGACATGCCCGTGCTTGCTGAGACGCCGAGCAAAGGAGGGGCCCAAGCAAGAATCCATCCTAGGCGCGGCTAACGGCAGCAGAGCGCGCGCGCACGCTTGCCATTAATGCGGTCACCGCGTGCACTGGCATGTACTGGGGGAGAGGGGCTGGAACGGGTTGTCTAGTGCGTAGTCCATACATTGGAGGTTGCAACTGAGGTGGTAGATCAGTGAAAAGTGTTCTAGTTAAATGGTAGTCACCACCTGAAGTTTACTACAGTAAACTTGACAGAGCACTACTGATCCACAGAGATTTTACTGGCGCCAAAGAGTTTGTCTGGGGTGATTATCTATGGAAGGACTATGATCCTGGAGGTTTTGGGGCATAATGGAGCACAAACTAATATAATTGCTTTGTAACTCACATTATGGGTCCAGAATCAAGATCATGATGTTTCACTCACATAGGGTAACCACTTCAGATGAAATCGGGCAGGTCTTGGTGATTTGGCCAGATAAAGGTGCTGTAAAAATTTCATACCAATTCGTTTTACCAAAATGGTACTTCCTTCACAGCTATTCCCTCTGTCCAGAAACTTGCAAAAATTCTAGAGAAATATTGGCTAGGTGAAATGGTGCCAAATTTGGTGGAGAGAAGTTATTTGGGAAGGAGAACCATCTAGTAATTTATCAGGATTTTTTAAGCAATATAAATCATACTTGCTTCACAACCTGGAAATATTAACAGAATCAAAGATTTGGCCCTGTGCTCACATAGATGATTGCGAGGGGCTGAAATTTGTAGGAGTGAGATAATATGAGCATAAGAGGAGGCATGCAAAATTTCAACTCATTTGTATAACCCTAGTTAGCACTTCCTTCACAAAGACTTCCCTTAGACAGGAACTTTGAAAAGTCACTGAGGAAGTTTGGCTGCGCAAATAAAGTTGAATTTTGGCACAGTGCAATTATTTAGATGCTATATCATTCCCAAATAGTTTGGGGGCAAATGGGTAGAGATTAATAGCACTTTCTTCACAATGTGCCATTTAGGACAGAATAGGAAATGAATTTATTGAGCATGATGAGAAATATGGACAATGAAATATTTTGCCATATTTTAGGAAGATATGACCCAAACAATTTATAAGAATTATTTGGGGATTTTTTGGAAGTACAGAAATATCGGTTGCTTCACAACCTAGGGCAGATAGGGTTATTCCTTTAATAGAAAAAAGGAATTTTCCCTAGAAAAGAAATTAGGGTTTGGTCAAGAAGTGGAGTGACATGATCTTGGCAAAGTTTTTAGGATGATGAGCCACTTGGGAGGGGAAATGAAGATGATTTCCTAGGTGACAAGGCCACTGAACCACTCCAAAAAGAAAAACAGAGCAATAACCCAATAAATCAAAAGAAAAAGAAAAGGGCCAAAATCCAGGCTGTTACAACTCTTACCCCCTTAAAGAAATCTCGTCCTCGAGATTTAGTTGCTCAGGGAACAAGTATGACTTGAGGACACCGTTTCCAGCTCGGGTATCCTTTTTCCTTTATTTATTGGTCCCCCAAGAATTTTATATGATTTGAGTACCTTTGCTCGGGGTGGTTTGCTCTACCTTTCCCCCAAATTCTGACGGGCTTTTGCTCACACACCAAATCCTTTTGCTAACGTTGATTCTTTCATACCTGTGGTGATATCCAATGGGTGTGAGCATAAATTTTTCTTTTGGTCATGAAAACCTTTTTACTTCTGTCATGGGGTTGCTTCAAATAAATGCAGGCCTTCTGGTTTTAATAAATGTTGAGAATTGATCATGTCAATCTTCTGACAGGATTTGACTACTCATAGGTGGTATTGATTTTGATTTATTTCTTTGGCTCGAGCGTGAGATATATACCAAAGATCTGACTGCCTTTTGTCGGGAGCAATATAACGGTGTATGGAGTTATAGATATATCATACCTCAAATATTTTCATCTTGAGACCTTGCCCGACAGGGGCTAATGGCCAAATTGTTTTCCTGACTGACTGACCATGTACTTGATTTCGTCGGCGAGTATACCGGGTCTGGGCTAATTGTTCGGCTCTTGACTTTCTCATTTTGTCGGTATACCCATCTTTGGTAATACACTGTGATATGTTTTAACACTGCCGCTGAGGTCAAACTATTGTGGATGCAAAGGAATCTTGGAGCTGACAGAACAGACTTGGATATTCCACACTAACCTTTCGAAGCGGGTCAGCGGGATATGAAATTCTTTTAACACAGAGTAGGCCTCTGAGTGTATGCCTTTGTGGATCCATAGGGAATTATGGCCTCTAACTGATTTGGGTATCCGGACCCTGATGGTCATGCCAAAATCATCATACCTTTGTTGTCAGTCTCACCTTTTAACGGTCATGATTTTCTTTGTTAGGATACCTTACTGGAATAACCTGGTCACAACTGTCCTTGATTTTTAGTATGACCATGAACGTGATTAGTGCAATATTGTTGGCATTATTCCTTTGTGCCTGTTCTGACCTAAGTCCGCACACATATGACATATATTCTGAGCTTGTAGTTGTATAGAGCTCATTGCTGAGTCCAATCATACAAGAAGGTGAAAAGAGTTCATATATCACCTTGTCAGTTGCGGGAATGATGACCTTGATGGCCATTGTCAACACTGTGGATTTTGTGATGTCATCCCCAGAGCTGGTCGATCATTGTATTACATGAGATATATCTCTGCCCATTTTCCTTTGTCTGACTCATGAGGTTGTGGGATCCTTACCTTCCTTAGGTATATCTGCTGGATCCGTACCTCGTATCAGTGACGGATATGATTGGGGATGCATGCTCACCATATGTATAAGAAGAATATGCCACCGAACACTCGATCCTTGCGATAGGCATATGTTTTGACTGCATTGTACCTCTGACAAAATTATTGCAAATCTGATCCTTGAACTTTAGAGAAAAGCCATTCATGTAGCTTGCCGAGGAAGGATCGTTAGCTTCTGCTCGAAGCCTTTTTCTGGTAGCGTGCAGAAGAAGCCTCGATAGCTTACACAAGAAGCTTGACCTGGTTATTGTGCTGGAGAAGCCTGGGTTCCGTACTTGAGAAGTTTCTCCTCGGGTTACTTGTTTCGTCTGTCAGAAGCTTTTATCGAGATATCTTGCTGTGTAAGACTGGTTATCGTGGGCCGCAAATTGTTCACATATCATGCCGAGGAAAAATTGAGGAGCCTTGCCTCATAAATTTCTTCCGATAGCGTGTGGAATAATTCTGGGTTTCTTATATCCAAAACATCATACTAATATGCAGACTGAAATCTACACACACGCCCATAATATTCTGTGGCTGGTTATTTGCGTGAGAAAATTTGTTTGACTGTCTTCCTTGAGCATATCACATTCTAACTTTATTTCGGATGATAACATATTTCAAGCATCATGCACTGCTGAGCCAAAATTTTGTATATGATCCATACCTTTGACTGAAAATATATCATTGGTCTCGCACTTGATTGTCTTTCTGCTGGCTGGATCATTACTGCTGTGAGGATTTTATACTGATACATACTTGAGTTATCGGTACTGTTGTGAGGAGTGCACCCTAATGCAAATTGATTATCAGCATCAAAATCAGATATTCCCCATTTCACTGCAGTCGACTAAGAATTTCATTCTGTGTAGCTGAGTTTCCAAATATTGAATTCCTTGTTGATTCCTCAGGTCCGCTGTCGGTCCATGAGAAACTCTTTATAGGGAAAAAATAATGTAACACCGGGGCCCAAAAGAAAGACGCAAAAGAAAACTCAACTAAACAAAAGCACACGACAACAATCACTACACACTCAATCAATGTCACATATTACTGCTAGTCGCACAGTATGCATGCCTACTTAAGCACACAAATCTCACGGGATCTCTGGTTCTACGATCTAGCATGATGTGACGATGTGCACGAGGACGAATAAATGTGTGGAAGAATTGGTGTAATCAGCACTACACCAAGTGCTAGCTTAGTCAGGTAGCAACCTGGACTAGCTCGGAGGCGAGGACGTACTTGTTAACCATGTAGCAGGACATAAATGGCGTTGCCACATTATTATCAAACGGACGGAAAATATCCGTACTTGTCCAAGAAATAACGATAGCGGGGAAAACTGAGTCTGTTGGTATTGCCCTTTCTTGATAACTCAGATCATTAAGGGTTGCCAACATGACAAAATAAAAGAGCGATTCGGGATAGAAGCATGTTCATCACCGAAATGATAGGCAGGGCTAAAAGGAGGAAATCGACGAGATACCTAAGCACCATTTTTGCAAACAGTGTCGGGATCACTTGGCATCACTCTGCTGGGACAGAAATAACGCCAATCACCGATGAACATGCAAGAAAGAAAGCTGGAGAAATGCAGGGGCTGGGCTGTAGTGGATCCGAACCGATGCCATCTACACTCACCAGATAAATCGTCAGTAGCAAAATAATAAGGCTATATGCATGTTGTGCAACAAAAAATGCAGCAACCAAATGCAATAAACAAGCCAGACTCTATACTACCGATTTCTACCGCTCGCACTGACTAGGGCGTCCTACAGCCAGACCTGCTCTGATACCAAGCCTGTGGCACCCCGACTCAGAGAAACCGGAACGCTCCGTATTCCAGCCCAGAGATCAAGGAGAAGTCTCTAGAATATGGCACTACTTGACATAGAACAAATCAGCTCTTATTACAAGAATAATAATACAAGGGTCTGATGTTA
Source organism: Triticum urartu (assembly GCF_056163025.1). Taxonomy (NCBI): domain Eukaryota; kingdom Viridiplantae; phylum Streptophyta; class Magnoliopsida; order Poales; family Poaceae; genus Triticum; species Triticum urartu. The sequence continues at coordinate 264,136,182 of NC_141878.1, read as the reverse complement.
CAAAGAAGCACATCAGCACGGTGACACTATGCCTGCGACACTACACTTACTCTATGTTATCAGTGAAACAACTCGTAGCAGCGGAACAACGACGAAGGTGGTGAACTCCACTTCATAGGGACTATGGCTGGGACATGATCTAGCTCGCACGTACGGCAACCATCGACAAGAAATCAAGCAATCATGGCATCACCTGCAATCTGGCATGATACGCCAGGTCAGTACATTGAATGTACTTGCAAGCTCACAACAACCATAAACATCAAGGCAAGACAATACATAGCATTCAACATGTTAATTAAATTAACAACTATTATTATGAAGCAACTACTAAGCATGGTACTAAACTAATACAATACTGATAAATCACCATCTCAGATCTCCATAATCATATCTCTCTTGGCTAACCGGCCAAGCAGTATACCATCTCGATCACCTCGTGATCAAAACCAAACGGTGATTGTTCCGGCGATCACAACCATGACCAACACTTGGCCTCAAACGGTGATCTTTCCGGCGATCACTACCATGACCAACACTTGGTCTCAAACGGTGATCCTTCCGGCGATCACTACCATGACCAACACTTGGTCTCCAACATGATCATCAACATCCTGCCAATCTATACTGCTCAACATATCAAGTCATTCCATCATGTGAGTGTTGATCGAACGGTGTGACCTAGTACGAACCCTTTCCCATGACAGAGCACGTGGTTATCGATAGATTAAATACACACCCTGCAGAGGTAGCACACTTTACCCACACCACGGAACCCATGGCCTTGCACTCCCATTCGGGTGGACCAATGGCGTTCTGACAAAACTGATCTACTGCCATGGCACTCTCCCGGCCAATCCGATGCACTCCCCACTAGGCTAGTCCTGGGTGGCCCCGTGTCTACCAAAGACAGAACGACCACCGCCGTGGCAAAAACAATAAACCATGCCAAACAAGGACACGTGGACATAACAACAACAACAACAGGCACACAAGGTTATGTCTGCTTACCGGGCCAGGTTACCGCACGCCCATAACCTTCCGTCGTTGGAGGCACCGGCGAGAGGCACGACAATATACCGCATTAGGGCCTTCCCATAAAAGCAAATGTGGTTGCACTGGAGAAAGCCTGGTTCGGTGGCACTTGACCAACTTAATGACGGAATTTGTCCCCAAAATATAATAGTAATGACTGATACTCCGATATCATCTATCTACCTATAATCCAAGTCATAGCAATAACCAACAAATAATCCAAAGCTTAATATCATCTCTCCAAAAATACTCAGAGGACAGCATAACACTACTACGACGAATCCAAGAATGATAAGGCTACTACTCAAATATCAAGAACTACCTATCCAACTATGATCCACAGCAAGCATCATTTCCATCATCATACTTCAAAACATAATATCATCTAGCATCATGATGAAACTAATACTAGCCACTAATAATCCAAAGGCAACATGATATCCAAAGTAATAGTACAAAATAATAGCACATATCATCATGAAACTAATCATAATTGCCACTAAGAATCCAAAGGAAACATGATATCCAAAGTAATACTCCAAAGCATAATACCATCATGGACATAATCATAATAGACACTAAGAATCCAAAGGCACATGATACCCACATAATCATCAAAACATAAGTCCTAGAACTCCAGGCAATATCATGGCAACATCTAGATCAAAACCATACTCCGAGAAATGCCATGAACCAATCATACATAGCTAATGCAATATTTTACACAAGTTCAAATGAATAAACCATGTCACTGCATTGCAAACATGCAAATGGAGGGTGTGGCTTGCCTGGGGTGGAAGAAATCATCGGAAGAAGTGTGAGAAGCTCGCGGAAAGAATCATCGGAAATCTTTCTCTCTCGGAGGGGGCTGATTAAGCGCAGGGGCAAAATGGTCATTTTCGGATTGTTGAAACATAATGAAAATGATACCAAAAGATAGGGCTCGAAGAGACGAAGATGTGGGCTTTGGATTCACCTCATTTGGAGTTGCGACTAAAAAGTTGTGAGGGGAGGAAGTTCAGGGACTAATCTACAAAAATATCATTACGAACAAGCCCCTGAGTGGATAAGACAAAAGCAGATTTCAGAAAATACACTTTCCAGAGAGGAAAGCGCATTTGCGCCCGAAGAACAAATGAAATACGCTTACCCAAAGAGGAAGCGCACTTCACGTGATACGCTTTCTGCAGATGAAAACGCACACGCCCGAATACGTCTCCACTTGCCATGTCAGCATCAGCGGGGTCAACCCCCCGAGTTACTGACTGGTGGGGCCGTGGGGTCCATGCGCTCGGTCCACCCTCTCCTCCCACCTCCTACTTCTTCTTTCCCGACGCGCCCGTGGAGCAGAGGGAGGTCGCCGGCGTGAGAGCTCGTCTGGCCAGCTCCGGCCATCCCCTGCCTCGCTCGACCTATGGACGAGCTCAGCAGGAGTAGCCGCACCCCCCTGCGAAGAGCACGGGCTCTGGGGAGGACCGAGGCGAGAGGGAGCGAGGACATGGTGGACGGTAGCGACGGGCACCGACGGGGTTTGCGGCCAACGGCCACCAGAGGAGGAGGAGAAGCGTTGGGGCGGCTCCAGGGGACATGGGGAGGCTACTGGAGGTGGTAGGACGGGGAAACAGAGCTCGGCTCGCTCGGGTTTGAGCAGAGGCTGTCGGCGGGGCTTCGGCCAGAGTTGGGGCATGGTGATCTGGTTGCTCCGGTGACAAAAGGAGAGAGGGGAGGGACTCGCCGAGGTGGAGGGGTTCTACTGGTGGTGGAAGAAAGGAAGGGGAGGGCTCGGCTTGAGCCAATTTAGGACGAGGCCAACGACGGGCACGGTGGCCATGGAGGGTAGAGAGGGACTCCGGAGCTCGGGAAAGTGGTTGGGAAGAGCTAGTGGAGGGCGGAGAGGAGGCTGATGAGCTCGGGAGGCCGCAGGGTGGTCTTATATAGGCAGGGAACGAGGGGGCGAGCTGGCGTCGCCGCGGACGCGTGGCCGGCGCCGCGGACGCGTGCCCACGCGCATGAGCTCGGAGGCAGGCGACGAGGGAGGCACAGTGGAGGCTCTCATGGGGCAGAGGAGGCCAATGGAGCACGGGAAGGATGACGAGAGCGACGAACAGAGCCAAACTGCCACTGTTCGCCCGTGGACGCGCGGCGGCTTGCGTCGGTGGGGAAGTGGACGGAGGGGGAGAGGGGTCCAGGAGAATGGCGACGACGAGAGGAAGCTAGGGGACATGCCCGTGCTCGCTGAGACGCCGAGCAGAGGAGGGGCCCAAGCAAGAATCCATCCTGGGCTTGGTCAACGGCAGGAGAGGGCACGCACAGGAACGGGTTGTCTAATGCGTAGTCCATCCAGTGGAGGTTGCAACTAAGGCGGCAGATTAGTGAAAAGTACTCTGGTTAAATGGTAGTCACCACCTAAAGTTTACTGCAGTAAACTTGACCGAGCACTGCTGATCCACAGAGATTTTACTGGCGCGAAAGAGTTTGTCTGGGGTGATTATCTATGGAAGGACTATGATCCTGGAGGTTTTAGGGCATAATGGAGCACAAACTAATATAGTTGCTTTATAACTCACATTATGGGTCCAGAATCAAGATCATGATGTTTCACTCACATAGAGTAACCATTTGAGATGAAGTTTAGGAGGGCATGGTGATTTGGCCAGATAAAGGTGCTGTAAAAATTTCATAGCAATTGGTTTTACCAAAATGGTACTTCCTTCACAGTTATTCCCTCTGTCCATAAACTTGCAAACATTCTAGAGAAATATTGGCTAGGTGAAATGGTGCCAAATTTGGTGGAGAGAAGTTATTTGGGTATGAGAACCATCTAGTAATTTATCAGGATTTTTGAAGCAATATAAATCATACTTGCTTCACAACCTGAAAATATTAACAGAATCCAAGATTTGGCCCTGTGGTCACATAGATGATTGGGTGGGGCTGAAACTTGTAGGACTCAGATAATATGAGCATAAGAGGAGGCATGCAAAATTTCAACTCATTTGGATAATCCTAGCTAGCACTTCCTTCACAAAGGCTTCCCTTAGACAGGAACTTTGAAAAATCACTGAGGAAGTCTGGCTAGGCAAATAAAGTTGAATTTTGGCACAGTGCAATTATTTGGATGATATATCATGCCCAAAAAGTTTTGGGGCAAATGGGTAGACATAAATAGCACTTGCTTCACAATGTGCCATTTAGGACAGAATAGGAAATGAATTTATTGAGCATGATGAGAAATATGGACAATGAAATATTTTGCCATATTTGAGGAATGTATGACCCAAACAATTTATAAGAATTATTTGGGGATTTTTGGAAGATTAGAAATATAGGTTGCTTCACAACCTAGGGCAGATAGGGCTATTCCTTTAATAGAAAAAAGGAATTTTCCGTAGAAAAGAAATTAGGGTTTGGTCAAGCAGTGGAGTGATGTGATCTTGGCAAAGTTTTTAGGATGATGAGCCACTTGGGATGGGAAATGAAGATGATTTCCCAGGTGACATGGCCACAGAACCACTCCAAAAAGAAAAACAGAGCAAAAAGCCAATAAATCAAAAGAAAAAGAAAAGGGCCAAAATCCAGGCTGTTACATCTATCCCCCTAGGAGCATGCGTGTAGTACTTTGTTCCGATGACTAATAGGTTTTTGCAATAAGTATGTGAGTTCTTTATAACTAATGTTGAGTCCATGGATTATACGCACTTTCACCTTTCCGCCATTGCTAGCCTCTCTAGTACCGCGCAACTTTCGCCGGTACCATAAACCCACCATATACCTTCCTCAAAACAGCCACCATAACTACCTATTATGGAATTTCCATAACCATTCCGAGATATATTGCCATGCAACTTTCCACTATCCGTTTATTATAACACGCTCCATCATTGTCATATTGCTTTGCATGATCATGTAGTTGACATCGTATTAGTGGCAAAGCCACTGTTCATCATTTGTATACATGTCGCTCTTGATTCATTGCACATCCCGGTACACCGCCGGAGGCATTCACATAGAGTCATATTTTGTTCTAAGTATCGAGTTGTAATCTTTGAGTTGTAAGTAAATAAAAGTGTGATGATCTTCATTATTAGAGCATTGTCCCATGTGAGGAAAGGATGATGGAGACTATGATTCCCCCACAAGTCGAGATGAAACTCCGAACGAAAAAAGAGGCCAAAAAAAATGAGAGAAGGACCAAACAAAAAAATGACAGAAAAGAGAGAAGGGGCAATGATACTATCCTTTTACCACACTTGTGCTTCAAAGTAGCACCATGATCTTCATGATAGAGAGTCTCCTATGATATCACTTTCATATACGAGTGGGAATTTTCATTATAGAACTTGGCTTGTATATTCCAATGATGGGCTTCCTCAAAATGCTGTAGGTCTTCATGAGCAAGCTAGTTGGATGCACACCCACTTAGTTTTCTTTTTTGAGCTTTCACAAACTTATAGCTCTAGTGCATCCTTTGCATGGCAATCCCTACTCACTCACATTGATATCTATTAATGGGAATCTCCATAGCCTGTTGATATGCCCAGTTGACGTGAGACTATCTCCTTCTTTTTGTCTTCTCCACAACCACCATCTATTCCACCTATAGTGCTACGCATGTGGCATCTGATCACAGATCATACGACTTAGATGCCCATATCACCGTAGTGGCTAATTTAGCTGCGGGGAGCACCTAATACGAGCTACTTGGAGCCGTTGGATCCAAGATGCAGTGGCACACACGAGGCCTGAATGTTTTATTTGCAAAAAAACCCTTCGAGAGTTTATAAATTGTGCATAATTACAGAGACTACTCCCAAGCCATTGGATCTCAGATCCAACAACGTAAAAACTCGTATCACCATAGAATCTAAGCTAAAGGGTGGATGTGATACTCTATACCGCTGTCATTTTTGTTCCTAAACTCGCAAAATATGTGTAAGTGGTGTCATAACTTGTCTAACCATGCAAAATGTTTGTGCAAAAAAACCATCCTACACTGAAATGTCGGAACAACACACGAGGGTCCCACTTGTCATGGATCAAATTTGGACCTAAAACTAACAAACCTGAAAGACGAGATTCGAACTAGCAACCTAGACTATAAAGCATAATTCGATAGCCTGAAACAACAACGGTTGTTGGCTTTTTCACATAACTTGATTTTATAAAGTATTATGTTGAGTAAAGTAGAGGGAGCAGCTCATCAACACGTGCACGACCGTTGACTCACTTATGAGTGGGTCCCATGTATGTGATATCTCTCCTATCCATCTAGTAACCTTTATACGCACGGGCACACATGAAGACTGGTGTGAGCTTGTCGTAGTGTTATTATAACTAAAAATGCTTGGAGAATAGAAGAATCTAGAACAAGAGACGTTGTGGCGGGTCGAGAGGGAGCTAACCACACCTATCCTCCGTGCCACGTTAGCAAGATGAAGCTATGTGGCTAGTGGGGTGTTTTCGACTGACTGGCTGGGTCCCGAGGTTGAACCATAGGTAGTATACGTCTGATACAATATATTTTTACACGCATATTTTTCCTCCTTGCCGAGACGTGGCACACCCTACAGCGCGGTTTCTGGGTCCTCCCGAGTGGTGCACGCATATTTCCTTTCTTGCCGAGACGTGGGAAGCCCTACCACGTGTTTTTTGGGTCCTCCTCGGTCGTAGCGACGAAGCAAGTAAATGAGTCTTCAAATCACAAAAGCGCACTGAGGGAGTCCTGGATTAGGGGGTGTCCGGATAGCCGGAGTATAACCTTTGGCCGGACTCCTGGACTATGAAGATACAAGATTGAAGACTTCGTCCCGTGTCCGGATGGAACTTTCCTTGGCGTGGAAGGCAAGCTTGGCGATACGGATATGTAGATCTCCTCCCATTGTAACCGACTCTGTGTAACCCTAGCCCTCTCCAGTGTCTATATAAACCGGAGGGTTTTAGTCCATAGGACGAACAACAACTACAATAGACAATCATGCCATAAGCTAACTTCTAGGGTTTAGCCTCTCTGATCTCGTGGTAGATCTACTCTTGTACTACCCATATCATCAATATTAATCAAGTAGGATGTAGGGTTTTACCTCTATCAAGAGGGCCCGAACCTGGGTAAAACATCGTGTTCCCTCCCTCCTGTTACCATCCGCTTTAGACGCACAGTTCGGGACCCCCTACCCGAGATCCGCCGGTTTTGACACCGACATTGGTGCTTTCATTGAGAGTTCCTCTGTGTCGTCACCTTTAGGCCCGATGGCTCCTCCGATCTTTAATAACGATGCGGTCCAGGGTGAGACCTTTCTCCCCGGACAGATCTTCGTATTCTGCGGCTTTGCACTGCGGGCTAATTCGCTTGGCCATCTGGAGCAGATCGAAAGCTACGCCCCTGGCCATCAGGTCAGATTTGGAAGTTTGAACTACATGGCCGACATCCGCGGAGACTTGATCTTCGACGGATCCGAGCCACTGGCGGGCGCGCCGCACTGTCACGATGGGTATGACCTAGCTCTGCCGCCGAACAGTACCCTAGAGGCCGCGCCCGCATCAACTCCGACCATTAGCTCGGAGCAAACTGTGCCTATCGAGGACTGGTGGCTAGACACCGCCTCAGGGGCTGCAGTCTCAACGGCGATCGAGCCGAACACCAGCCTCATCCTCTGCGTAGCCCATGACTCCAAGGTGCCGGACTCTTTTCCGGACTCCGAACCTTCCGCGCCCCTGCCAATCGAATCCGGTTGGCTGCCGATCATGGAATTCACCGCCGCTGATATCTTTCAGCACTTGCCCTTCGGTGACATTCTGAATTCACTAAGGTCTCTCTCTTTGTCAGGAGAGCCCTGGCCGGACTATGGCCAACAGGATTGGGATGCGGATGATGAAGAAATTCAACGCCCACCCACCACCCACTTCGTAGCCACTGTCGATGATTTAACCGACATGCTCGACTTCGACTCCGAAGACATCGACGGTATGGACGACGATGTAGGAGACGAACATGAACCAGCGCCTATAGGGCACAGGAAAGCCACCTCATCATACGATATATACATAGTGGATACACCCAAAGAAGGCAATGGAGATGAGATAGCGGAGGATGACCCCTGCAAGAAGCAACCCAAGCGCCAACGTCAGTGGCGCCGCTCTAAGTCCCGCCAAAGCAAAAGTGGTGATACCGGCATAGGAGATAATAATACTCCGGATAGTGCCGAAGACAACAACAATCCCCTCCAGCAAGACTTAGGACAGGAGAATGGAGGAGCCAGCCCTCTCGAGAGAGCGGCAGATGGAGAAGAGGAGGATGATAATTACATGCCCCCTTCGAAGACGAGGCAAGCCTCGGCGACGACGAATTCGCTGTGCTAGAGGATCCCATTGAACAAGAGCGCTTAAAACGCCGGCTTATAGCCACGGCAAATAGCCTTAAGAAAAAGCAGCAGCATCTTTAAGCTGATCAGGATCTGCTAGCTGACAGATGGACTGAAGTCCTCGCGGCCGAGGAATATAAACTCGAGCGCCCCTGCAAGAGTTACCCAAAGTGTAGGTTGCTACATCGACTGGAGGAAGAAGCGTATGATACGGCTGATCGGCCACCTCGTGGCCGCGATAGAGAGGCATTCCAGCCAAAAACTAAGCCTCCACCCCGACGCCATTCAAATAAAAAGGCATGGGGAGATACACCAGACCTGCGAGACATATTGGAGGACAAAGCAAAGCATGCAAGATCGATCTATGGATCACGAGGGCGCGCCACTCTGTGAGACGATAAACATCATGCCGGATACAGTAAAAGCAAATCCGGCCGGGCCGAACACAGCGGGCAAGACCCATTCGAGCTGCGTCGCGATATAGCCCAATACAGAGGCGCCGCACACCCCTTATGCTTCACAGACGAAGTAATGGATCATCAAGTCCCAGAAGGTTTCAAACCTGTAAATATTGAATCATACGACGGCACAACAGATCCCGCAGTATGGATCGAGGATTTCCTCCTCCACATCCACATGGCCCGCGGTGACGACTTACACACCATCAAATACCTCCCACTAAAGCTCAAGGGACCAGCGCGGCATTGGCTTAACAGCTTGCCAGCCGAGTCCATCAGCTGTTGGGAAGATCTAGAAGCCGCATTCCTCGACAACTTCCAGGGCACTTATGTGCGACCACCAGACGCCGATGACTTGAGCCACATAATTCAGCAGCCAGAAGAGTCGGCTAGACAATTCTGGACTCGGTTCCTTACAAAGAAAAATCAAATCGTCGACTGTCCGGATGTAGAGGCCTTAGCGGCTTTCAAACACAACATCCGAGACGAGTGGCTAGCCTGGAACCTTGGTCAGGAAAAGCCGAAATCTATGGCAGCCCTCACGACACTCATGACCCGCTTTTGTGCGGGAGAAGACAGCTGGCTGGCTCATAGTAATAACATATCAAAGAACCATGGTACTTCGGATACCAAGGACGGCAATAGCAGGTCACGTCGCAACAAACATAAGCGCCGCATTAACAGCGATAATTACGAGGATACGACTATCAATGCCAGATTCAAAGGCTCTAAACCCGGTCAGCGGAAAAAGGCATTCAAACAAAGTACGCCGGGGCCGTCCAGCTTGGACCGTATACTCGATCGCTCGTGTCAAATACACGACACCCTAGAAAAGCCAGCCAATCACACCAACAGGGATTGTTGGGTGTTCAAGCAGGTCGGCAAGTTAATTGCCGAAAACAAGGACAAGGGGCCACATAGTGATGATGAGGAGGAGCCCGGGCAGCCACACACCGAAGGACAGAAGAGGTTTCCCCCACAAGTGCGGACGGTGAACATGATATACGCAACCCACATCCCCAAGAGGGAGCGGAAGCGTGCGCTCAGGGACGTATATGCGTTGGAGCTAGTCGCCCCAAAGTTCAACCCGTGGTCCTCCTATCCGATCACTTTCGATCGCAGGGACCATCCCACTAGTATCTGTCATGGCGGATTCGCCACACTAGCAATCATTGACAGATTTTACCACACTTGAGTCCTTATGGATGGCAGCAGCAGCCTGAACCTGCTTTGCTAAGACACAGTGTGCAAAATGGGTATAGACCCCTCAAGGATCAAACCCACAAAAACAAACTTTAAAGGCGTCATTCCAGGTGTAGAGGCCCATTGCACAGGCTCAATTACACTGGAAGTGGTCTTTGGATCCCTGGATAACTTCCGGAGCGAAGAATTAATATTCGATATAGTCCCGTTCCGCAGTGGCTATCATGCACTGCTCGGGCGAACCGCATTTGCGAGATTCCATGCGGTACCGCATTATGCATACCTCAAGCTCAAGATGCCAGGACCCCAGGGGGTCATCACAGTCAATGGAAACACAGAGCGCTCTCTCCGTACGGAGGAGCACACTGCAGCCCTCGCAGCAAAAGCGCAAAGCAGCCTCTGAAGGCAATCCACCAGTTCGGCGTTTCAAGACCCGGACACCTTCAAGCGCGCTCGGAGTAATCGGCAACTAGACCGCCTGGCACGATCTGAGCTCGCGTAGCAATGCGGTCCCCACCCCAGTCCCAACCAAGCGGCGAAATCCGTTCCACGCGTACATAATTACGCATTAAAAATACCATGGGCACAGGTGGGGAGGGGGCACAACTACGGCACGCCCCAAGAGGCGGCCTAAACCGCACTAGGGGCTTCCCGCTCTGTTATTTTTCTCTTTCCGGACTTTAATCTCTGGAAACCCTGTCCGGCAGCATGATTGCCGAACACATGGTGCAGCAACCAAGGAGGCAAAAAGCTACATCACACCACGGAACTACCAGGTGGATTACGATAACGAGTGAAATATTTGCTTTAATACTATTCCTCAGCTTGCCCTTGGAAGGGACATAGTCCTACTCTTTGCTTATCACACTATGTGTATCATTCTACTTTAATGTACCCTTTTTGAATAAACAATGCATAACATCACGACTATTATTGCATTCTTGTTATATATATATGTGTGTTCATTAACGAGGCCTGGCAACCGTACACTTTGGTACGGCCAATACACTAGGGGCTTACGTACCCCACAATATGGTGCGAAAAGTCCGAACACTTTCACAAGTGCGGCACCCCGAACTTATAGCTTTATATGCATCAGCTCCGAATCATGTCTTTGGTCAAATGTTGGGTTTGCCCGGCTCCTATGTTTTGGTACATTACGTTCCGCTCTATCGGCTAAGGTAGCGCTAGGAGAACTACTGCGATTGTGCCCCGGTTCTGCCAGGCTGAGCACCTCAGTAGAGAAAGCTAAAACTGACTGTCATGATAAGGCGAGAGACTGGTCGCTGTTCAGCGAGGTTTTCGAGTCCCTAAAGACTTATGCCGCTTAGGGAGAGGGGCCGGCCCTGTCCGGCTTAAAGGCGTGTATCGCGCCCCGAATTCGGCCTTCCGAATACCAGGGGCCTCGCCGAAATTTAAAATTATAGAATTCTATGGCTAAGTGAGAGTGATAAAGCATCATTAGTCCGGTTGCCTTGTTCGTTGTGCTGAGCACCTCCCTCGAAGGACCCAAATATGGGAACAAGAGTGCTCAGGTTTATCCCAAACACCCCAGCACTCGTGGCATGGGGGCAGAAGCCGAGGACTAGCCATCTCTCAGATTGATAAACAGCCAAACAGAAGGTAATATTTTAAATTCACACAAGCGTTGCATAGCGCATATGAAACAAGTTTTCATCATATAGGGTCACACGAGCAAGTTTACTCAAATATTGCATCCTTTGAACATTCGTCCGCTACAAGACGGGCACCCTTCAGGACACTCTCATAATAAATCTCGGGGGTGCGATGCTCCTTGCCCTGTGGCGGCCCTTCCTTGATTAGCTTCACAGTGTCTAGCTTGGCCCACTGCACCTTCACACGGGCGAAAGCCCGGCGTGCACCTTCGATGCAGATGGACCCCTTGATGACCTCTAGCTGTGGGCAGGCATCCACAAGCCACCTCACCAGGCCGAAGTAGCTGTTCGGAAGGGCGTCGCCAGGCCACAGCCGGACTATAAGGCCCTTCATGGCCTGTTCGGGCGCCTTATGCAGCTCGACCAGCTGCTTTAGCTGGTCGCTCAGAGGCATCGGGTGTTCGGTCTCAGTATATTGAGACCGGAAGAGCTTCTCCATTGAGCTTCCCTCCTCAGCCTGGTAAAATTGTGCGGCATCCAACACGCTGCGGGGCAAATCTGCGAATGCTCCTGAAGAGCTCCGAATTCAGTTAAGTAATCGGTAATTTACTTTCACATGCTTGCTTTGCATATAGAATGCCTTACCCGCCGCTATTTTCTTCATCGCATCAACCTCCTGGAGGGCCTTTTGGGCCTCGGCCTTGGCACTCTTTGCGCTCTCGAGGGCCGAGGCAAGATAAGACTCTCGTGTCTTCGAGTCAAGCTCCAACGCCTCGTGCTTCGTCACGAGAGCCTGGAGCTCTTGCTACACCTCACCCACACGAGCCTCTTGTTTTTCCCGCTCGGTGCGCTCCTTGGCCGCTTTATCTTCGGCCTTGGACATCGCTTGCTTCAGGGTCGCCACCTCGGTCGTGGCCCCTGGCAAATATACGATGATCCTGTCATTTTGCAATCGCGTCTTCTTTTATATATACATATCTGCAGACAGGGTATTACTTACCCTTGTTCTCCTCGAGCTGCCTCTTGGCAAGGCCGAGCTCTTTCTTGGCCCCTCGAGGTCCTGCTTCAGTATGGCGACCTCCGCAGCAAGTGCGGCGGACGCCAGCAGCGAGGCCTGCATACGCATATTGACATACTTATATTAGACTCCTGCGATATTATTTGATCCTCTGTTCAGCTTTTCTTTGAGAACACCGAACAAAGCATCAGGGGCTACTGTCTATATGGTAATATTTTTCCTATATTTTAGAACACTTACCTCAAAGCCTGTTAGAAGGCTGGCACAAGCTTCAGTCAATCCGCTCTTGGCGGACTGAACCTTCTGGACCAACGCACTCATAATAGTATGGTGCTCCTCGTCGATGGAAGCGCTGCGAAGCGCTTCCAGCAGATTGTCCGGCGCCTCTGGGTGGACAGAGGTCACCGGCACATGCGGCTTGCCCCTCTTAGAAGGAGGCCGCCTGCCCGAGCCTAGAACCACTGGAGGTTCCGGCGCGGTGTTCGGTTGAGGGCCGAACTCGGAGCTCTCAGGGGCCTTGTCCCCTCAGCTCCCGGAGTCCGGGAGGCCGCCTTGAGGCGCCTCCGGGACTGTCTCCCCTCAACCCGGTGCCTCATGAGACAGCACGTCGGCATCATCCGCAGGATGAGGGGAGGTGGCGGTAGGGACTGGATCGCTATCCATGTCCGACGAGCCCAGGGAGCCGTCCGATGATACATCGATACTGGCTCATGGCGGCGTGCATAATCACGTTCATCATTAGGGAAAGCAATGCGACAAAGGAATGCTACGAGTTACTCTGGTATCCGAATACTTACGATCTCCCCAGGGGCTTGGCCCTGGGCAACCACTCGTCTTCGTCTTCATCGGCGGCGGTGGAGCTGTCCGGAAGGAGAATCCTTCCCTTCTTGGACCCTTCGCCCCCCTAGTTGGGACGGCCTTCCTTTTCTTGTTTCCCCCGCCTAGAGGGGGAGCATCTTCTTCTTCCTCCTCGTCTTCGGGGGAGGAGTGTGCCGCAGAGTTATCGGACAATGAGTCCGATAACATCTGGAGCCGGGAACTCTTTCGGGTTCCCTTGGCCTTCTTGGTCTTCTCCGGCACCTTGTAAGGAGCCGGAGTCAGCATCTCCATCAGGAGAGCTCCCGCAGTGTCTTCGGGCAAAGGGGCCGGACAGTTAATCTGCCCTGACGTCTCCACCCAGTCCTGTGACAGGCATGGAGATTAGACCCCGCATATAATTAAGCTAGGGGAAATAAATGTCCTATGGGACGTATTGAACTCACCGAACGCGCCAGGCACTTTGCGCTTAGTCCGCGGTCCTCGGCGAGAGAAGGAGGGACCTCGGCGCCCTTGAACAGCACCTTCTAGACGTCCTTGTGTGTCGTATCAAAGAGCTCGCTCAGAGTCTGGTGCCGGGCGGGGTCGAACTCCCACAAGTTAAAATCCCGTTGTTGACACGGGAGGATCTGGCGGATGAGCATAACCTGGACTATGTTGACAAGCTTGAGCTTCTTGCTTGCCATACTCCGGATACATTTCTGGAGTCCATCCAGCTCCACTGATGAACCCCACGACAAGCCCTTCCCTTTCTAGGAAGTGATTCGTGTAGGGAATCCGGATCGAAACTTGGGGGCTGCCGCCCATTTGGCGTCGCGCGGCTCGGTGGTGTAGAACCACGCCGAATGCCATCCCTTTATTGTCTCCACAAAGGAGCCTTCAAGCCATATAACATTGGACATCTTGCCCACCATGGCTCCGCCGCATTCTGCTTGTTGGCCTCATACCACCTTCGGCTTGATATTGAAGGTATTTAACCATAGGCCGAAGTGGGGTCGGATGCGGAGGAAAGCCTCACACACAATGATGAACGCCGAAATGTTGAGGATGAAGTTCAGGGCCAGATCATGAAAATCCAGCCCGTAGTAGAACATGAGACCATGGACGAATGGATGGAGGGGAAACCCCAGTCCACGGAGGAAGTGGTGAAGGAAAACTACCCTCTCGTGAGGTTCCGGGGTAGGGATGATCTGCCCCGTGACGGGCAGCCGATGCGCGATATTCGCGGCTAAGTATCCGGCTCCGCGCAGCTTCTTGATGTCTCCCTCGGTGACGGAGGAGACCATCCACCTGCCTCCCGCTCCGGACATGGTTGGAGAAGGTTGAGGTGGGAAGTGCGGACTTGGGCGCTAGAGCTCGAGTGTGCGAAAACGGATGAGCAAAGGAGGAAGAAAGCATGGATGGAAAGGTGAATCCTTATCCCTTTATATGGGCGGACGAAACTAAGCGTCCCCACTAGCCTGGTAAAACTCGCTTATCCCCCAAGCGCCGTAATCGATGGCGCGGTTGGGTTACCCACACCCGTATTGATGAGAATCCTGTAATAAGGGGACACGATCTCTGCTTTGACAAGACGTGTCAAAAAACTGCCTCGCGTTATGTGTGGGGCTAGTTAAAGGAAACGGTTTGAATAATCACCAGGCCATGACATAACGTCATGCCGCCAAAACAAGTCAGCAAATTAGATTTGCGAAAATATTATTCTCTCTACGGTGGTATGTGGAACTTATTTTGCAGAGCCGACACTATCCTTGTGTTCAAAATCTTCTATGAAGTATTTGGAGGAGGAACCCGCCTTGCAATGCCGAAGACAATCTGCGCGCCGGACTCGTCATCATTGAAGCCTGGTTCAGGGGCTACTAAGGGAGTCCTGGATTAGGGGGTAGCTTCTAGCCATATCAACAATCATACCATAGGCTAGCTTCTAGGGTTTAGCCTCTCTGATCTCGTGGTAGATCTACTCTTGTACTACCCATATCATCAATATTAATCAAGCAGGACATAGGGTTTTACTTCTATCAAGAGGGCCCGAACCTGGGTAAAACATCGTGTTCCCTGCCTCCTGTTACCATCCGCCTTAGACGCATAGTTTGGGACCCCCTACCCGAGATCCGCCTGTTTTGACACCGACACCCACCTTTACCACTGAGTACATCAGTGAAGAATGGTGGCTAGCTAGTTGGGCTAGTGCGACCGATTAGCTAGGCCACCACGACAATTGTTTTTCACTCCTTTTTTTCTCTCCTTACCGGCAGGTAAGTTTAAATATCAACCACGACATTGCTCTGGTCTTTGGGTGCGTCAGGCATGACAGGATTTTTATATTTTTGATTAATGGGAGCAGGCGCGGTAGCAATTACTCATTATGACTCCTTGATACGTCTCCAATGTATATATAATTTTTTACTGTTCCATGCTATTATATTACCTATTTTGGATGTTTTTATGCATTTATATGCTATTTTATATGATTTTTGGGACTAACCTATTAACCTAGAGCCCAGTTCCAGTTTTTGTTTTTTCCTTGTTTTAGAGTTTCGCAGAAAAGGAATACCAAATGGAGTCTAAACGGAATGAAACTTTTGCGATGATTTTTCTTGGACCAGAAGACACCTAGGAGACTTGGAGTGCAAGTCAGAAGAGCCACAAGGCGGCCACAAGGATGGAGGGTGCGCCCAGGGGGTGGGGCGCGCCTCCCAACCTTGTGGGCCCCTCGGTGACCTCCTAACCTATATAAACTCTTATACCCCAAAAACTTCCTCAGGAGCCATGAAAACACTTTTCCACCGCCACAACCTTATGTACCCGTGAGATCCCATCTTGGGGCCTTTTTCGGCATCCTGCATGTGGGGGATTCAATCACGGAGGGCTTCTAAATCAACACCATTGCCACTCCGATGAAGCATGAGTAGTTTACCATAGACCTACGGGTCCATAGCTAGTAGCTAGATGGATTTTCTCTCTCTTTGATTCTCAATACCATGTTCTCCTCGATGTTCTTGGAGATCTATTCGATGTAATACTCTTTTGCGGTGTGTTTGCCGAGATCCGATGAATTGTGGATTTATGATCAGCTTATCTATTAATATTATTTGAATCTCCTCTGAATTCCTATATGCATCATTTGATATCTTTGCAAGTCTCTTCGAACTATCGATTCGGTTTGGCCAACTAGATTGGTTTTTCTTGCAATGGCAGAAGTGCTTAGCTTTGGGTTCAATCTTGCGATGCTCGATCCTAGTCATAGAAGGGCAACCGACACGTATTGCATTGTTGCCATCAAGGATAACAAGATGGAGTTTTCGTCATATTGCTTGAGTTAATCCCGCTACATAATGTCATCTTACTTAATGCGTTACTCTGTTCTTATGAACTTAATACTCTGGATTCAGTCAGGAGTCGGTCGATGTGTGGAGTGATAGTAGTAGATGCAGAATCGTTTTGGTCTAGTTGACACGGATGTGATGGCTATATTCAATATCATTGCCTTAGATATCGTCATAACTTTGTGCTTTTCTATCAATTGCTCGACAGTAATTTGTTCACCCACCATAATAATTACTTTCTTGAGAGAAGCCTCTAATGAAACCTATGGCCCTCGGGTCTATTTTCCATCATATAAGTTTCCGATCTACAATTCTAGTTTCCTATTTACTTTCTTTTGCAATCTTTTACTTTCTATTCCATAAACCAAAAATACCAAAAAAATTACTTTACCATTTATCCATCTCTATCATATCTCACTTTGCGAATAACCATGAAGGGATTGACAACCCCTTTGTCGTGTTGCTTGCAAGTTGGTGTTTGTTTGTGCAGGTATTCGGTGGCTTGTTGCGTTGTCTCCTACCAGATTCATACCTTGGTTCTCAAAACTGAGGGAAATACTTATGCTACTTTGCTGCATCACCCTTTCCTCTTCAAGGGAAAAACCAACGCAAATTCAAAAGGTAGCACTCCGCCTGTAACACCCACTGCTCCCTGATGTGAAAAGTCATCGACTGGTGTTTTCCCATGGTTAAAACCAAAAGATTCACCCTGCTCCTCGGCTGGGTCCCTCCACCATCCCATAGATTGCATTGCCTTTCACCTGTTTTGCCCCCTTTGCGTCCTCTCCACATTGCTTCTACCTAGTTCCATGGCAGCATACCAGATCATGGAGTCTGAGGTGAGGCGCCTGACACAGGATCTCTAGGCCTAGGATGCGGAGCTCAAGGCCAAGGACGTGGAGCTCCGTCAGCTCAGGGAGGAGAGGAGTGCCATGATCCTCCTTTAGGTGTAGGAGTTCACAGACTTCAAAAGCAGCAGGCGTCCACCACAAAGATTCTCGAGGCGTCGGCAGCGTTGCTGCAGAAAGCGGGAGATACATAGGTGGTCAGGCGAGCCAGCTAGAGAGTGAGCGGGCCAATCGTGACGAGGTCCAGGATCGCCTCAACTACTTGCTGGACCATGTTGCAACACATGTGTTGCGGCCGCGTGATGCCTACTATCGTGCTAGTGTGACCATGCTGGCCGTCAGGCTAAACCCGTTCGACTACCCCATCGACTTCAACGAGTTGCGGCTTCCTGACTTTGTCTCCTTCTTCACCTATATCTCCAAGGAGCTGAGCCGTCTCCGTGCGATGTAGGGTTGTAGCTAGACAGGGAAGGGTTGCAGGCGGCCGTTGCCATTGCCGAGCGAATCCTTTCCGCGCTTCGTCACTGGAATCCATTTGTGCCATTGGACGCCGTCTTTGACGAACTGGCTCCCGTCGACCGGGAGCGGGCTCTGCAGGAGGTGGCACCCTGCATCTCCAATGTCGTGCGCCTCGAGAAGCAGAGGGACTTCAGTGGTATTTAGACACCCTCTGCATGGACATGTCTCGGCGCAACATGACCGTTGGATCAAACTCAGATGGTGCAGATCGGTCACTGTAGCACAAAGCGTGCGGATGTGTTTGGTTGCATTCTCATCTCAATATAGTTGTTCCCCCTTCGTTTATGCTCATCTCAGCTCCCCTCTTCATGCATGCTCTGCATGATCCTAGTGTATTCGTGTTCACCTAGTGTGGACTCAT
The DNA here is from genome assembly GCF_056163025.1 of Triticum urartu. Taxonomy (NCBI): domain Eukaryota; kingdom Viridiplantae; phylum Streptophyta; class Magnoliopsida; order Poales; family Poaceae; genus Triticum; species Triticum urartu. The sequence goes on along the minus strand of NC_141878.1, from coordinate 264,117,624 downwards.
GCACTCTACCAAACACCCAAAAGTAGGCCGAGAAGGGAACTTTTGCTCCCATGCACCCTTCATACACCCTACCTAATGCCGATTCGTGCTTCATATGGTTCATTTTCTGTGGAGTACTGTAGCACTGTACTCTCCGTGCACTACATACCTAGTTATGTTAACATTGATCTCACCGTTCATTCTCGACCGGACAGTCAAAAAAGGGGCATGTCACATTACTGTTCATAGTTGACATGCGCACGACATCATTTTTTATCGTCATATCTTACTACACTAGCAACAATATTATGGTACTGATGTATGAACCACTGCACATGCCTAGTAGTAGGAGTAACGTGTGTTCAAGTGGTTGCCGTGTTTCGCACTCCTCCGTCGTAAGAGTGGAAACACTCACTGTAATCATTTTTGTTTTTCAGAAACGGTGGACACGCTCTACCGCGCGGATCCTCCTCGACGGTCGTCGGGAACCTAGCTACACACTTTTGCCGACGCATGGGAAAACCAGCATCGGGGTACACTTGCCATGCACTAAATTACTCTCTAATAGAGTGCAAAACTCCATGGTAGACTATCTCAGTCGAAGCGCCGCAGTAATTCCCAATGATCCGTTAAATAACAAAACCCCCACCTTTCCAGCAGTAAGTTGGACGGATGAAGCAACTATCATTTCGCTCTTCTCCCCCAGCTTGCTCTCTTGAAGAAAACCGCAACTCGCTTCTCCCTCACCTTGCTCCTCATTTCTTCAAGAAAACCCCGACGCGCTTCTGACATTGTTCTTATCACCCAAAGAAGGAAAGGTGAGCGCATCAATGGTGTTGATTCTGGCCAAGGCACGGTCTTGCAACCCCGCGACTAATCCTACAACTCCCTCTTTGTTCTTCTTTTGGATTTGTGATTATGGTTTCTTTTCTTTTATTTCTATTTGAAAGTTTCTTGATGGAACCTGGAGCACCGGCCAAAGTGATGTCCATGGCACTAGCCAAAACCGTCGAGGCTCAGGGTACGAAAAAGCTTAAGCGCCTCACTGAGACTACCACAGACAAGTTTAAGGTCATCACTCTGTCCAAGCCCGCCTCTCCGGGATCCTTCATTAAGCCAGTCCAGGTAATATATGTTCTTGACAATATTTTTGGTGATCTGATCATGTTTTTTCATCTAACATTGTCAGCTTCCTGGGAACTGGGGTACCAAGACTTGCATGCCTGCAGCCCACGGCGTGGCTCCATTAGTGGCCTGGTATGGCCCATCTTCAGCACCAACAACACAAGACCCTCGCGAGGGGCCAAGCCTCACGAGGCAGACAACGCCAAGACCTCCAAAGGGAGTGACCTCCCTAGGCTGGCTCCCGAGGAGCGTAGATTCCTATGCAGGCGCCCACCTCGTGAGGTTAAGATGACGCAAGCCATGACGACCAAGGGCAGTGTAACACCCTCGATGCGGCTATATCTCCCACGTGTCGAAGCACGACTTAGAGGCATAACCGCATTGAAAGCAATGTCGCAAGTGAGGTAATCATCACACAATCCATGTAATACATAAGGGAAAGAGATACATAGTTGGCTTACAATCGCCACTTCACACAATTACATGAATAAAGCATTACATTATCCAAGTACAATCAAGGTCCGACTACGGAACCAAAATAAAAGAAGAACCCCAAATGCGACACGGTCCCCGATCGACCCCAACTGGGCTCCACTACTGATCAACTAGAACGAAACAACACAAAGGACAAGATCTTCATCGAGCTCCTCTGCGAGCTTGGTTGCGTCATCTGCACGGTTCAACGGCACCTGCAAGCTGGTTTGGAAGTATCTGTGGGTCACGGGGACTCAGCAATCTCGCACCCTCGCGATCAAGACTATTTAAGCTTATGGGTAAGGTAAAAGGTATGAGGTGGAGCTGCAGCAAGCGACTAGCATATATGGTGGCTAACATACGCAAATGAGAGCGAGACGAGAAGTCAAAGCACGGTCGATAAAAGTATGATCAAGAAGTGATCCTAGAACAACCTACGTCAAGTATAACTCCAACACCGTGTTCACTTCCCGAACTCTGCTGGAAAGAGACCATCACTGTTACACACGTAGTTGAATCATTTTAATTAAGCTAAGGTTCAAGTTATCTACAACCGGACATTAACAAATTCCCATCTGCCCATAACCGCGGGCACAGCTTTCGAAAGTTCAAATCCCTGCAGGGGTGTCCCAACTTAGCCCATGACAAGCTCTCACGGTCACGAAGGAATAGACCTCCTCCCGAGACATTCCGATCAGGCTCAGTATCCCGGTTCTACAAGAAATCCTCGACAATGGTAAAACAAGTCCAGCAAGACCACCCGCTGTGCCGACAAATCCCGATAGGAGCTGCACATATCTCGTTCTCAGGGCACACCGGATAAGCTAAGCGTACAGGAGCTGACGTAACCCAAGTTGCCAAGGGATGGCCCTGCACAGTGCTCTGGGTTGGACCAACACTCAGAGGAGCACTGGCCCGGGGGGGTTAAAATAAGATGACCCTTGGGCTGGCCTAACCCAAAGGAGAAAGAGGCTAGGTGGCAAATGGTAAAACCAAGGTTGGGCCTTGCTGGAGGAGTTTTATTCAAAGCGAACTGTCAAGGGGTTCCCATTATAACCCAACCGTGTAAGGAACGCAAAATCCGGGAACATAACACCGATATGACGGAAACTAGGGCGGCAAGAGTGGAACAAAACACTAGGCATAAGGCCGAGCCTTCCACCCTTTACCAAGTATATAGATGCATTAATTAAATAAGATATATTGTGATATCCCAACAAGTAAACATGTTCCAACAAGGAACAACATCTCCATGTTCCAACAAGGAACAAACTTCAATCTTCACCTGCAACTAACAACGCTATAAGAGGGGCTGAGCAAAGCGGTAACATAGCCAAACAACAGTTTGCTAGGACATGGTGGGTTAGAGGCTTGGTTCAACAATATGGGAGGCATGATAAGCAAGTGGTAGGTATCGCAGCATAGGCATAGCAAAAGAGCGAGCAACTAAGCAAGCAAAGATAGAAGTGATTTCGAGGGTATGATCATCTTTCCTGAGATCCCGCAAGGAAGAAGAACGAGTCCATGAAGAAGACAAACGGACGTAGTCGAACGAATCCTCACAACACGACGTTATCAGAACCAACCCGAAGAAGCAACACCGGAAAGAAGCAAACAATCATGGTGAACAAACATCACATAAGCATGGCATGATGCGAAAACAAGTATGATGCATGTCCGGTTTAATGATAAATGGCATGGCAAAATGTACAAGCAATACTACAAATTAAGTGGAGCTCAATATGCAACTCCGTTGCATATTGACGAAACACCACGTGACTTATTAAGTTCGATCTTGTTTATGTACCCAACAAGATTAAATGTTGTTAAACATGCCAAGAGGGTGAAGCAAAGAAAACTACCTATCTAGTCAAGTTTAAATGAGGCCGGAAACAACGAACAACAATTTCCGGAAACTCCTCATATGCATATATTAGGTTCGGTACTGTTCTGCCGTAAACACAATTTTAGGGTTGTTAAACATGCAAAGAGATGCCACCATGTTAAACTATGCAAAATTCTACCCCATTTACATATAAAGATTATTAAATTCTGAGTTACGGTTATTTAGTTATGAATTAAGTCATTTTAGCATGGCATAGGGGCAAATTAAAACAAACAACATTTTAAACATTTTAAACATGGATGGAAATGACATATTATGAAACTACACAAAATTCTAAGCAACTTTCATATATAAATCATTTTATTCCGGTGCATAGATGATGAGTTATTATATGCATGAAACAGGAGGGTTTTTCTGTAAAAACTGCTGACTCTGGAAAAAATAGACAAATTGCAGAACTGAAAAAAACAGAGGCGGGCCGAAACACAGAAGGCTGGCCCAACCGGAGGGAAAAGAAAAAAAACAAAAGAGGGGCGCGGGTGCCCTCACCATGGGCTTCGGCCCAGTCATTGCAGCGGGCCGGCTTGCGCTGGCGGAACTGGACCGCAAGGACGCAGCCCACACGGACGCGGTCAACGGTGACGGGCGATCTCCTCCCGTTCAAAGCAGAGACGGGAACAGGCACAACGGCGGCGATGGTCCGGCGAGGACGTCGACGGGGCAAGACGAGGAGGCCGGGAACGAGCAAATCGGCGCGTGGGGAACTCGGATCCGGCGACGGACGCAGTCAACGCTCGAGGACGAGCGCTGTGAAGCACTGCTCGACCTGAAGCAGAGGAGATGCACGGGAAGCAGGGCATCGATGGTGCGGGCGGCGATGTGACTTGCTTCGGCGGGGTTTGCAGGTCGGGAGGCGCGGGGAGGACCGGGAACGGTGGAGATGTGGTTCCATGGCGGCGATTTCGACCTGCAGAGGGCGACGGAACAATGACCATGGCAGCAGGGGCGTCCTCCTGTTGCTCCTGCTCCTGGCGAGAGAGAGAGAGAGAGAGAGAGAGAGAGAGAGAGAGAAACTGAGATAGCGAGAGAGAGAGAAGGGAACCAGATGAAAGGAAGGGCGCGCTGCGACCTGGAGAGACGAGGTGGACGGCGGCGGCCATGGGAGCTCGTGCTCCTAGTTGCTGCTCGGGATGGTCTGCTGTTTTCTGCTGCTCGCCGGCAGCGGCTGGGTCGACGACGGGGTCGAGGTGCGCCCCGGCGCCATGGAAGCTACGGGAGAGGTAGGCGCACGGGCAAAGGAGCTCTGGCTCCTGTAGGATTTGGGCGACGGTGGTGGTTGGACGGGAGGGGAAAACGAGGAGAAAGTGGAGGCTCAGCGGAGAGATTGGGTGGAGATGGATCCCGAGGTGGGAGATGCTGGCGGTGGGTGAAGGGATAAGCCTCCTAATTTCTAGGGTTGGGCAATATATATACACCAGGTGGATTAGGTTAGGCGCTACCTCATCCCTACGATCGTAATCGGATGGTCGTGAATAAAATAGTTAGGGAGCCCAAATAAGAAAACGATGACGTTTTATAGATTTTTGGGGATGATTCGGACACAACGGTGGCGACAGTCCGGGTCGGGTCCGGGACAACTTTTCGGACGCGCGCTCGAGGGGGTTTGATGCACTGAGTAGAGAGGGTTTGGTAGGGTCTGACGGTGAGTAGAGGACTGTGCAGAAGGCCTCAGGCTGAGACAAGAGAAGAGAGAAAGGCCCGGCGACTGTTTCCGGAGACCGAAAACGTCCGACGATTTGACCGACTATATTGCCGCTATAGTTTAACGGTTGAGCTATCAAACGAACTCCGAATGCGATGAAACTTGGCAGGCGGCCTATCTACACCATAAAAAGACCACATGCCAACTTTCATCCCATTCCGAGAACATTTCCGGCCACTTATAAAATAATATTTCGGACATGCCGCGGGCGCATGCAAGTGTGTCTGGGCTCCGAACGGACAATGGACGGAACGAGGAGACTGGGACGGATGCAAGTTTCGAAAACATGATGATGCAATGCACATGATGACATGACAAGATGCAACACGCAAGCAAAAGACATGGCAACAACAGTGAATAGCTGGACGACACCTGGCACATTGGTCTCGGGGCGTTACAGGTAGGCGGGCGCCAGCGGGCGTAATACATCAGGTTTCCCCTTTTGTGCTAAAGAGGCAAGCGCAGGCACTGAGTCCCGACGAATTAGCCAAAGGTTTCCATTTGTGCGCTACAAGACCAAGACCGGCAGGACGAAGGTCATCGCCGAGCCCACCACGATGTCATGAACATAAGCTTTGCACGCGAATACCACCTTTCGCTAGGATAAGATGTACTAGTTGTCTCCCTTCAAAATTGGCTATTGTGGATCTCTTCCCACCTTCATTTTGGGGGAAGAGGACAAAGACCACTATAAATATAGCTTAGCCACCACCATAGGAGGGGCATCTCGCATCAAGCCATCCAAACCTTCACTACCTCATACCAGCACATGAACACACCTCCTGACTTTGTTCTTCCTCTTTACCGGTTCGTCCTCATCCCACCTCGAGGCTAATCCACCATAAAGCAGGAGTAGGGTTTTAGACCGCAAGGTGGCCCGAACCTGGGTAAACTGCTGTGTCCCTTCCTTTCCTTGTTCATCGAGCTAGGCAATGAGATCGACAAGTTGGTAGACTGGGGCAATTGAGTTCTTCGCATGCACCCCAGAGTTCAAATCTTTCATGGGTCTGCGGAGCCCCGAGTCCGACAAACACGCAGTACTAGTAGTACAACTTTCTGAGTGATCTTGCATGTGATTTTTGTGTGCCAAATGACAGTTCCAAATTGCTCTTTTGACAAAAACATGATAGAGGTTGACATACATATGATTTTTGCACATAACATGATAGAGTCTTATATGGAGTAAAATATCGAAAATTGTTGGGAATATAACCCCGAGGTATGACCCTCCCAGGAGGGGCCGGGTTATACCATTAGTGACTTAATATGAAGAAGGCCTAAGAAGGCCCAAGAAGACGAAGCAGGAAGATGGCGGCTTAAGAGGCGGGCCTGGTGATGGTCCAAGACCCGGAAGTGTGAACCACCCGACGATGACTTGCCTGGTAAGGCAAGGCGACTTAGAAACCGAGCTGGTCACGATGTGTGATTCAGCTTGGACTCTTGTAAGCGCCGGGGCCTCAATCTGTGTATATAAAGGTGATACCCGACGGTGGGTTAACTCAAGAATAAACTGATCGATAGCTAGGTCAAGCATAATCGCTCCCTTGTCATCGAAACTCAAGCAATACAACTAGAAGCACGACATAGGCTTTTACTTCTTTGTGAGGGGCTGAACCTGGGTAAACCTTTTTGTCCTTTGTCCCACTCAACCCCTTCGAGCTAAGCTATGTTGCGATGGCACCACACCTAAGTCCTTTCAGAAGGGCATCTGCCGTGTTAAATCCACGACAGTTGGCGCCCACCATGGGGCCAGAGCATGGTGGTTTCGAGTTCTGGAAAGGCAATTTGTCTAGGATCGAAGGATACGCCGTGGGCCGGATGACCAAGAGTCGCCACGACAAGATCTACATCAACGACACTGGCTGGGGCCCCGAGGCCGACTCAATCGAGTACGGGTACCGGGTCCCCTTTGGCGGAATTCACGTCTTCATTGGCAAAATCGGCAAGTCAGAGCCTGAGTCGGACGCCTGCACCAACATTATCGACACGGCTCAGCGTGCATGACATGCCAGGGGTCAACCCAGTCGGAAGCACGTCTTTGTGGGCTTTGTTCATGGGGCGGATCTTGAGGAAGGTTCCGCATCTGGTGGAGAGACGACCATCTATTCAGGTGATCAGTCCTCGACCGGAGAAACCAAATCAATCTATCAGCTTCAGGTTGGCATGCTTGGGGGCTATTCTGATGGTGACAGTATTCCGGACCCGTATGAGCCACCTAGCAGGGCTGCTATCTTTATGGCTGGTACGCAATCAATGATAAATTCATCAACGACTACGACTATGACATCTGGCTCAACTGCTGCTACGACAGCTGGGGGAGCGGCTTAGTACGACTGCCGACTCAAGTCTTATCTGAGCTCTTGGATTCTTTGGCAACTATGTTAGCTACAGAGGTAACCCCGGTGAATCAAGCGCAACATAATGCAGAGGTTGCAAAGGTGTGAGACAAGGTGGCCAAGGCCCAAGATGATCTTAATGCATAGAAAGCCAGGATGGCGACAAAGTGGGCTTCGTTGGAGGCCAAGTCACAGCAAATAAGAGCAGAAGCTTTTCGTCCGAGTCTGGATCATAACGCATACAATGTTGTTCTTCGAAGGAGGCACCAGAGCCGCCAACCTTAACAGTTTGAGGGACGAAATCTTTTTATCACACCTGGGGCAGGAACAAGTGATGAGGACATGACTACCTTGGAAACGAGCAAAAATATTGCATACATGCATATTTGTCAGGTGATTTCTAGTGCAAACTATTCAATAATCTATTTATGTTATCCAGAACAAAAATACTTCACACACTTTTGTGTTTTGTCTAATTGAAGGTGCATGGGACATTTGTAAAATCCACATATGAAGATAAGGCAAAAGGAGAAGTTTAGGTTCTGTTCAAAAAGTCCTCTCACGTCACTTTTGGGCCAAGAGAAGATAGAGTCCAAGTCTCTCACGTTCTGGATTCAAATTCAGACTACACAGACATACCTGACTCAAAACGTCAACAACTTTTTCATACGGACTCCAAATTGGGTGGTTCGTTTTTTGTTGGAAAGTAGATTTCGTGCTCATTCCAACCCAATTGGAATCACCTTAAAATTCGTTCGGAGCATTGAGATATCAACGAAACAATCTGACGCTGCAGAATCCAAGTCAAACAACAAGGCCAAAGGTGTTGCACCACCTCCACTTGGGCCCATGAGCCTTGTACGACCTAGGGTTAGTTTTCGGCTGCCTTGGGACGTCCTCCCACATCTGTGGCTGCCTTCCCTTGCTCCTATATAAGTAGATCCATCTAGTAGCTTTTTCCTTGGGATTTGTTTAGTTAAAGGTTAGCCATTGCAACTTCGTGTACTTCGTTTGTGTCCAACGACCAGACCAAGACCGCTTATGGAACCCCACCTTTATCAATACTTCATCTATATTCGCAATATTCAGATTGCATTACCATATTCTTGCTTGTTCTTCGATTGCATGCAGGAATAAACCTTCATGGTCAGGCTGATCGTGCTTCCAGCATCGTCAGTAACCTCGGGAGATTGGTTTAGCGATTGCTAAGGCGCAACATCGTGCATGTTTGTAGTCAGATTGTCAAAGTCGACTCCACCAAATCGATAGTTATCATCTTAATGAAAGATTGGGACACCCCGCGCTATCAAGTGGTATCAGTTTTCAGGTTGCTCGGTGAGAATTTCCAGTTTTTTCTAGATTAGATTTATTTTCTTACCTATTGTCCAAGAAAAAGCCACAAAAAAGTTAGATCTATTCATCCTTTGTCCAGGCTAGTCTGAGCCTTTACAATTTTCTTTTCATTGCTTGCATAATTGAATTAACGGTTGCATCACCGTGTCTTGTTACTGGTCTTAGTGTCTAGTTCGTTTAGAGGTTCGAATTCTGTTCACATTAGTCACGCCGCCGCTGCATCGTTATTCCTTCCGCTGTCCACCACCCATCCATCAATTTCCACCACATGCTACTCACCGTTCATTGTCAGAATAATAGTTGATATCGTTCACATCTTCGCTTAATCCAATCTGCATCTTATCTCGTTTGTTTTGGAAAGAGGGAGAGAAAAAGAGAGAGAGAGAGAGAGAGAGAGAGAGAGAGAGAAAAGTCAGAGAAAAAAGAAAAAGAAAAATAAAAAAATGTGAGGAAAAAAAGATACAAGAAAAAAAACAAAATTCGGATCTATCTAGACTCAATCTCGTAGTTGAATTCGGATTGGAATCTGTTTTGTGCACTGTTCAGTAGGCATAACTTCCTCATACGAAGTCCGTTTTAGCTCCACGAGTACTCAAAATAAAGCTAGCGACGAGCCGCATCTCAATAGTTGTAGAAGCTAGATCAATATTTGGCACCTCAAAATCGGCTTCTAAATAGGTCTTTTCCCATCCAAAGTTCACGAACACAACTTATTCCAGTTTTTCAGGTCAGTTTTAGAATTTTTTGACTCCTCATATCAACTCGGAACTGAGTGATTCCTTTTTGCGCTTGAAAGCTTGACTCAATAACATTCTTGAAAAAAATTATCAAAAAATTGGCACAAACTTTTCCAGAGGAAAGTTGGAGACAAAGTTGTTGATATATCCTTCTTGGCTGTTGTTTCACATCATTATCTTTATTGCCGTTGTGCTCTTCGCTTATATCTTGCTGTCCAGAGCTACTTAGTATCCTTCATTGATGCTAGTCATGCTACGACGTGACCTCATTAGTGTTCTAGGCTCGCGTCTCTAGTTCGGTCTAGCCTAGGACCAGCGCAGTACCGTCGTTGTGCATTTATTCAACATTGCATCTCTGAATTGATTATTGCTAATCTTTTGCTACCATATATAGCCAACCCAGCTCCACATATTTCTACACCGTGTATACATACATTCCCTTGGCAATCTCTTTACACAATCTTCGGAGTTATTTGACACCGCTGGTTGCCTGTCACCACCTGCCGCATGGTAAGAACTTGTAAGATATTGATATTTGCTTTACTGTGAGCACTTTACAACCACATCCTAGTAGTTCATAGGAGCATTATTCTCGAATTTTGTTTCGTGTTTCTACTAATCATGACAGGTTCCGGAGATAGAAGTTCTTGGACGACGGACACATCTTCACCATCACGAGAGTTGGGACAACACACACAAGCACATGGACTGGTTATATATCTTTTTACAGTCATTTGAGGATAGATTTAATCCTGCTATTTATCTAGCTTGAGAGCTTGAAGTAGAACAAGTTTTTAGTCACCATGACTTTTCTGAACTTGAGCGAGTGCGAGCTGCCACTAGAGCATTTATTGGTTTTGCTTCTGTTTGGTGGAGTATGCATTGTAAGAAAAACATTGATAACCAACCCACAACATGGAAATATTTGAAATATGTATTGAGACAACAATTTTTCCCTCCTTACTATCGTCGTGAATTGCTTCGCAAATTTGAACAATTTAAACAAGGAAACAACACTATTGATGCTTACTACCAAGAGTTCAAATCTTATATGCACCATTGTGACATAGAAGAATCTGAGGATGATACAATGAATAGATTTTCTGGTGGTTTGAATCATGATATTCAGGCAAGATTTCAGTATATTCCTAGTTGCATTACTGGTATGTATGTTCGTGCTTGTACCTTTGAGAGACAGATACAGGAGGATGCACTGGGTGACAACAACAACTACTATTCCAGTTCATGCTCACCACCGCCGGTTGGTTCCTCCACCGTTGCACCTACTAGAGCAGCCCCACCTCGGATTGTGAGTACTACATCATCTCAAGAGTATGGTACATTGTCAACGTCCGTACCTACATTAGCTATGTCTTTGCGACAAGGTAACAATAAAGGTATTGATGATATAACTTCACATGAGAATGATGCATGCCTAGTTAACTTGAATGCATCATGTGTTGAGTTACCTGTTGGTTTGAGCACACCACCTATTTTAGAGAATCTTGTTACTGTCATGAATGTGTCATGTGATCAAATAACTGAAATATCAACAATTTTGAGTGCACCCATTGAATTAACTGTTGATGCAAAAGAACCAATGTTTAATCATTTTGATATGACCTCTAATCTTGGTGATGATTCTATGTGCAATGACTTATTAAATGGTTTCCTAATATAAGCATGTTGTAGCATGTAAATTTGATGCAAGTAAGGTTTATTCACCAATGTTGGGATGGTTTAATGATGAACATTGTCAATCTTTTGAAATGAATAAGAGCTTCACTTATATGTGCAAACTAAGTTGCAATATTTTCATGCCTTCTACTTCTTGCGATAATTTGTTGGCTTTAGATTTTATGAACTATGAAAGTTACTCATGTATACATGTGTCATATGTGCAAAAATTAAGGGAAGTAAAAATGGATGACATATACATATACAACATGTACACCTTGTCTATTTTGTTAGCCACATTTCAGATTAAGCAACGCCGAGGACGACATTGTTTTCAAGAAGGGGAGGATGATGAGGATATGACAACCTTGGATATGACCAAAAATATTGTATACATACATATTTGTCAGGTGATTTCTAGTGCAAACTATTCAATAATCTATTTATGTTATCCAGAACAAAAATACTTCACACACTTTTGTTTTTTGTCTAATTGAAGGTGTATGGGATGTAAGTGCATCTAGTGCCCCTTAGTGATTTTGGTGTATTGAAGACTTATAGGTTAAGGGACTAATGCGTGTGTGAGTGTACACATGTCTATAAGTCTATGAGGAGTTTGATATTTACAGGAAAAGTCGACCCCTAAAAATGAATATCTCCGACTGAAGATTTTGGTATTTCTGAAGACTTTCATGAAGACTTTGAAAGTGAAGAAATTGGTGTGTCCGTGAAGACTTGATATTCATGCGAGAAATATGAAGCTTGAAGACTTTCGTGTTCATAGTTTTGTTTTTCTCTTTCTTGAGTCATAGGAAACACCGTACTGTTAAAGGGGGTCGAGGAAATACTAAGGAAAAATTTCCATGTGATGCTCAACTCAAATCCTACACCTACCAATCCCTTCGAGTGAAGCCATTGGAAATCTCATACAGTTGAGTCAATTTCTTCAGTGACAGGGACGAAGTTCTTCTAGTCTATGAGGAATTTGTCCTGACTGAGGAGTTAGGAATTCGCCAGTGTGGATTGCCTACACAGTGAGGAACATGATAGCCCTGAGAATTTTACTACTGAAAATTCCGACCGTTGCTGTGCTATGCGCCAGCTGTCCCAAAATATCTATCCACCTAACGGTCATATCATTGAAGGGCATTTATGTCTTATCATGTCAGGCTTCTCCCTAGGCTATAAATAGCCGCCCCCTACAACCACTAGCTGGTTGGCTGCTCCGAGAGAAACTGACACTTGTCATTTGAGAGCAACCCATCCTCCGAGGACTTTGAGCGAAAATCATCAAGTGAGGAAAAACCAAAAACCGAAAACCCAAACACCTACAAACCCCAAGTGATTGAGCATCACTGAAGATATTGATCCTAAGTGGATCCGACGCTTGTTACATTTGAAGACTGTGCTTCTTCCAGACGGTTAGGCGTCATGGTCTAGAGCATCCAAGAGGAATTGTGGATCACCGAGTGACTAAGTTTGTGAAGGTTTGGAAGTCGCCTGAAGACTTACCATGAGTGATTGGACGAGGTCTTTGTGACCTTAGTTCAAGGAGAATACGGTGAGGACTGGGTGTCTTGGACTAAGTGTCCTTGACTGGGTTTCCGGGACTGTGTTTCCTCGAGTTTAAATACTCAGCCGCTCCAACCAGATGTACAACTGAGACAGCAGTTGGAACTGGTCTACCATATCATTGTCTTCACCGAGCTTACTGGTTCTATTTCCTCAACTCTTCCATTTCCTCATAACTGTGTTGTATGTTTGTTCATATCTGTGTTTGAAGACTTTGACTGAAGACTTTCTCAATTTCCTCAGTTCAATTTCTTTAGTCTATTTGTCTTCATCCCGAGTTATCCTGTGATTACGCTTCCTATACTCTGTGGATGTCTTCATTTCATCATGATGACTATGCTTGTATTCTGTTGTGTTTACTTTTGAGTACTTATTCCACTGCTAGTAGTTCTTCGCTAAGGAATTTCCTCACCAGCAAATTCCTCAGTGAAGAATTTCATAAAAATCGCCTATTCACCCCCCTCTAGTCGATATAACGCACTTTCAATTGGTATCAGAGCAAGGTACTCCCTTGTTCTGTGTGATTTTGGTTTAACCGCCTAGAGTTTTAGTTATGTCGACCGCATGTATGATCAAGGTCTCTGCTGGGTGTCCTACCTTCGATGGGACGGACTACCCCTACTGGAAGAATAAGATGTGAATGCATCTTGAAGCAATTGATAACGATCTCTGGTATGTTGTGGAAAATGGTGTTCCCTCAGTCACACCTTCTCTGAATGCTGCCGATGTGAAGAGATTCAAGCAACTCGACTCTCAAGCGAAGAATATCATATGTGGCCATCTAAGCAAAGGACAGTATGGTAGAGTGAGTGCTTTGGAAACAGCGAAGCTTATCTGGGACGGGTTGTCCAAAGTGAATGAAGGAGTCTCAACTTAGCGTGACTCTCGAGTTGATGTTCTTCGCAATCTCTTCAACCGCTTCAAAAGACTCGACAATGAAAATGTTCAACAAACCTTTGATCCTCACTCACCATCTCAAATGAGCTTCAAGCACTTGGTGCCACTGACATCACTGACCATGAGGTGGTGAAGAAATTGCTGAGATCGCTTGATTCCTCATTTAACACTCTAGCGTTGATGATACAAGAACGTGCTGAGTACAAGTCACTTGATCCCGCTTATATTCTCGAGAGACTAAATACTCATGAGTTCCAACTTGCTGAAAAGAGAGATCTCTATGGTTCAAGCTATGGCAGAACACGTGCACTGAAGGCCAAGGCAGTATCTGAGTCCGAAGATGAAGACTCTGGTAGCAGCCTTGGTGATCCTGAAGAACTGAGCCATGATCTGGCTCTGCTCGTGAAGAAGTTCCAAAAGTTCTCAAGACGTGGTCGCCTTGGAAGATCCTCAAGGAGCAATGATTTCTCATCCAGTGACTACAAGAAGATGCTCGGTCACAAGTGCAAGAAACCTGGACATTTCATTCAAGATTGTCCTTAGTGGGAAAAGGAATCAAAGAAGAAGAAATACAAGGATTATAGTTCTGATGATGCAAAGAAAAAGAAGAAATCCACAAAATCCTCATCATCAAAATCCTCAAAGCCTTCATATCACAAGAAGAGCAGCTCCAAGAAGGCCAGGGCATTCATTGGCAAGGAAATGGACTCTGAGGCTGAATCTGAAGAAAATGAGGAAGAGGAGTCATCTAAGGAGTCTGAATCCGGAGTGGCGGGCCTAGCTCTCGCTACTGCATTCGTCAGCAAGTCAATCTTCAACACTGAAGAAAATGACCTCACCAACAAGGCTGATGAAGGCGATGATGACTACGCTCCCACCTATTGCTTCATGGCAAAGGGTGCCAAGGTACTCAAATATACCTCCTCTGAATCAAGTGAGAATGAATCTGATGAAAACCTTAAGCCCAGCTATTCTAAACTTGCTAAGATTGCTATAAAACAACAAAGGGCTTTAGAAAAGGTTTAAAACATGCTAAATAAAAGTGATGATATGTTGGGTGAAGAAATGGATTGCACTGAAACTTTGACTGAAAATCTTCAGAGACTTCAGTCCAAGCTTGACAAACTTTAAAGTCATCATAACACTCTCTTATCGGATCATGAGAAGCTTTCTTATGAATTTCTTCAAAGAAAGCAAGACCTTGAGAAGCTAAGAGTGAGTTATGAAGATCTTCAGAAGGAGAGCGATTCATTACTTGCTCAACAAATCAGTGCATCTCAGGAAGAATTTGTTCCTCCATGCTTGAAGTGCATTGAACGTGAATCTGCTAATTCTTCACCTGAATGTTCAAATGCTGCTAATGTTTCAAATTCTTCACATGCCTCTGCCATCACTAATTCCTCATCTGAGGACATTGCTAGTATCACTGATGATGCAGGGCTGAAGGAATTGTACACGACAGGCATGTACAAAAGCCTCAAAGGGCATCAGGCTCTTTGTGATGTGCTTAAAAAGCAGATCCTCAACAGGAACCCTAGGAAAGAGGGTATCGCCTTTGAGAGGAAACTCAATGCTGATGGTACATATTGGAAGCCTGAGCAGTATCCCAAAACTACATGGGTCGCTGCAAATGGACCTCTAGTTGATCCATCTAACTTATCTGGATTTGCATGTGATTCTCCTCATTCTGATGATGAGTCAATTGACTCCAACTATAAGCTATTCAAAAATCAGAATGGTGAAGTATTTTCTAGATATGTTGGCACTAACTGCAGGAACGGCTCCCCTATGAAGAAAATCTGGGTTCCCAAAAGATTTCTTGAAAATCTTCAGGTGAATGTCATCATGACGCCACCTGTGAAGAATAGGAACCCCAGATCAAATTCTTCATATGGACCAAATTCCTCATATGAAGCAAAGTCCTCATATGAACATCATCGTGCTAACACGTCTATTTCGCAGGGAAGATCTAAGGATTATGGATATGTGCAGTATTCTTCAAATCATTATGTCCATAAGTCCTTGAAGAATTTCTCTGCTTACTCATATGCTTACTCTAACCCATCTTATGTGAAACGAAATGGATTGACTTCTATGCCGTCCTTCTCGCATGGAGCTCGCAGAATGATGAACTCTTTACCACCCCTTCAGATGTGGGTGGTGAAGAAAAAGAACTAATCTCTTCTGCAGGGTCAGGTCTCCAGACGCACGTAATCGTCTGAAGAATTTGCTGGAGACCTGAGCATGCCTGATAGGACGCAGGCTAATCATGAAGAAATGAACTTTCTTTTCTCACATCCTCATATTGCTTTATTAGTTCTTTTACTTGATGAAATTGATCTGATGAATTGATGTCATATTCTTCACTGATGAAGTATATGAGTTTGTGAGCTGCACTAATTCATCTGCAGGATGATCAACCTAAAGCCACTGAGTGGGTCCTCGATAGTGGATGTACAAACCACATGACTAGTGACAAGAATCTATTGATGGATGCTCCATTATCTCTGTCACATCTGAAGCATATCATCTTTGCTGACAAAGGCAAAAGTCAGGTATTGGGTCTAGGTAAGGTTGCGATTACAAAGGATCGACACATGGACAAAGTCATGCTTGTTGAGTCCTTAGGATACAACCTTATGTCTGTATCAATGCTTTGTGATCTTGATATGGTTGTTGTCTTTGGCAAGTACCGTTGTGTTGTGGTTATAGAAGCTGACAATTCCAAAGTCTTCGAAGGCTTTAGGAGAGGAGACCTGTATATTGTTGATTTCTCTACAGGACCACAACCAGCCGTGTGCTTACTTGCAAAAGCTTCAGAAGGCTGGCTCTGGCATCGACGACTTGGTCATGCAGGCATGAGGAATTTGCACATGCTTGCGGAGAAGAAGCATGTCATTGGCATCAAGAATGTCAAATTCCTCAAGGATCACCTATGAGGAGCCTGTGAAGCTGGGAAGATGACCAAGGCCAAGCATCCAGCGAAGACTATCATGACCACCACTCGCCCATTTGAATTGTTTCACATGGATCTCTTTGGTCCTAATCATTATTCTGCTATCTCAAATGAAGCATCTCAATATGGTTTCGTTATTGTTGATGATTATTCTCGTTACACATGGGTACACCTTGTTACTTACAAACATGAAGTGCAGGAAGTCTTCAAACGATTTTCCTCGAGGGCTTCAACCAACTTTGGTGTGAAGATCAAGCACATCAGAAGTGACAATGGCACTGAGTTCAAGAATTCTGGTCTCGATGACTATCTTGATGAACTTGGTATCACTCATGAGTTATCTGCTCCTTACACTCCTCAGCAGAATGGCGTCGTGCAGCGCAAGAACAGGACTTTTGCTGAGATGGCTCGCACTATGCTTGATGAATACAAAACGCCTCGTCGTTTCTGGACTAAGGCAATTGATACTCCTCACTGATAAGAAACCCAATGTAAGTTATTTCAAAGTCTTCGGTGCTAAATGTTGGATTAGAGATCCTCATCACAACTCAAAACTTCCACCGAAAGCACATGAAGGTTTTATGCTTGGTTACAGAAAGGACTCGCACACCTACAGAGTCTTCAACAACGTTCTTCACAAAGTTGTTGAAACTGTAGATGTGCGGTTCGATGAAACAAATGGCTCGCAAAGAGAGCACCTACCTACTATGACAGATGAACCAGCACCTGAGGAAACTATCAAGTTCAAGGCTATTGAGGATGTCATTCCTACTGAAGAATCTACTGAAGAATTCATTCCAGAACATGAAGAACGTCGAGCTAATGCACCTGAAGAAAATGCTGAAGAAAATGGTGCTGAAGAAAACGCTGATCAAACTCTTCAAAGACAACTAGCTCATCCTTGCATTGCAAAAGAAGTGCAAGTTGAAAATATCATCAATGACATCAAAGCGCCAGGTCCTCTCACACGCTCAAAAGCTTCACATTTGTCTAACTTTTGTGGGGAGTATGCTTTTGTCTCTATTACAGAGCCCACTAAGGTAGATGAAGCATTTCTGGAGCCTGAGTGGATTCAGGCCATGCAAGAAGAATTACATCAGTTCGAGCTTAACAATGTCTAGGAACTGGTCAAACGTCCAGATCCTCGCAAGCACAATATCATCGGCACAAAGTGGATCTATCGCAACAAGCAAGATGAAAATGGCCTTGTGGTGAGGAATAAGGCACGGCTTGTAGCTCAAGGCTACACACAGGTTGAAGGAATTGATTTCGATGAAACTTTTGCACCTGTTGCTAGACTTGAGGCTATTCGCATATTACTTGCTTATGCTAACCATCATGATATCACTCTATATCAAATGGATGTGAAAAGTGCATTCCTTAATGATAAGATTGAGGAATAAGTGTATGTTGCTCAACCCCCAGGTTTTGAAGATCCAAAGAATCCTGACAAAGTCTTCAGACTCAACAAGGCCCTCTATGGCCTCAAGCAGGCCCACGGGCTTGGTATGATACTTTGAAGGAACTCTTCATGAAGAAAGGCTTCAAACCCGGTTCACTCGACCCTACTCTTTTCACTAAATCTTATGATGGTGAATTGTTTGTGTGCCAAGTATATGTTGATGATATTATCTTTGGCTGTACTGACCAACGTTATAGTGATGAATTTGCCTATATGATGAGTGAAGAATATCAAATGTCTAGGATGGGAGAGTTGAAATTCTCCTTAGGTCTTCAAATTCGTCAACAACACAATGGCATATTCATATCTCAGGAGAAATACCTCAAGGATGTACTGAGGAAATTCGGCATGCAAGATTGCAAAGGCGTCAAAATTCCTATGCCCACAAATGGCCATCTGTGCACTGATGAAAATGGTATTGACTTTGATCATAAGGTATACCGCTCCATGATAGGTTCCTTATTATACTTATGTGCATCTAGGCCAGATATAATGCTTAGTGTTTGCATGTGTGCCCGATTTCAAGCTGCAGGGAAGGAATCACACCATAAGGCTGTGAAGCATATTCTTCGATATCTAGCTCACACACCAACACTTGGATTATGGTACCCCAAGGGCTCGGCTTTTGATCTTGTTGGATATTCTGACTCTGACTATGCTGGTGATCGTGTGGATCGCAAGTCAACATCTGGTACATGTCATTTCCTCGGACGATCTTTGGTCTGTTGGTCCTCGAAGAAACAGAACTGCGTATCACTATCTACTGCTGAAGCTGAGTACATTGCCGCTGGTTCTTGCTGTGCCCAATTGCTATGGATGAAGCAAACTCTCAAGGACTACGGCGTCAACATGAAGAATGTACCTCTCTTCTGTGACAATGAGAGTGCCATCAAGATTGCACACAACCCAGTTCAGCACTCGAAGACAAAGCACATTCAGATTCGTCATCATTTTCTTCGTGATCATGCGTTGAAGGGCGACATTTCTATTGAGCATGTGAAGACTGAAGAACAGCTAGCCGATATCTTCATAAAGCCCATGGATGAGAAGAGATTTAGCAAGTTGCGGTGTGAGCTAAATATCTTAGAGTCTTCGAATGTTCTTTGAAAAGGACACTCATCCTAACACTTATGCAAAATTCATGACTTAGATGTGCAACACATGAAGAAATGTTTTTCTTCAATCAATGAAGAATAACACTCTTAGTGTGAAGAAATTAACGAAGAATTTGATTCTCAGAACCCTACGATAATTGTACGCGGTGTCTCAAATCATCATTCTTATACAGTGGGTCACGCCACCACCAAAAGTTGAAATTCCTCAAATTATTCATATTCTTCAACTTTGCATAGTCTTCACTGGTTCCGTCATTTTTTCATTGGCTATATATATATGAGTTTATGTCCTCTACAGCATTCACTTATTGCTATTTCTTCAAGTTGGTTTTCTGCTAAGTGAATGTGATCGGACCCTTCCCCTCTATGCTATACTCAACCCAATCTGTTCACAAATTCTTCATGTGCGTTCTATTTGAAACTCGTTCAAAATCTTCACTTTGTCCATGTCAGCTGAAGAAATTGCGAAAGGAACTTTAAAACCTATCTTATCGAAATTTTCGGTTTTGCCGCTCAAACCGTTCCGCATCCCTCGATACACTTATCCACTCACCCACGATCTAACACGATCTCCACCTCTCACTACGTGGGTGACACATGTCATGCGAATGAGAAGGGTCAGGGGCACGTTCGTCCAATTTCTTCGGGCGAGCAGTTTTTCACCGTGGCTATAAATACCCCTCCTTCCCTTCCTCAGTTCTTTTACTCCGCTCGACCTCTCTCTCCAGCTCGAGCTTCTCAAACCCTAGCGCCGCCACTACTTCATCGCCGCCGGTGAGGAAGAGCTTCACTGCCTCAACCTCGTCGCCGATGTACTCGCGCCGGCCGCGGACATCTTCACTCCGCCGCCGCCGTAGCCGTCTTCCTCCGCCAAGTTAGGGCGTGGAAGATCTGCACAGACGAACTTCACATCTCCTCACTCCAGTTCGTCGTGGTCTTCATCCAGGGTAAATAAAAGTTACTTTTACTACCCTCGTTGACTCGAATGATTATCTACAAAATCTTCAAAAGTATTTTTCTTCATATCTTCACACACTGAACACCTCACAAGTCGATTCGTTTCTCTAAGCATCATTTTTCTTCAAGATTCCTCAATTGTGTGGATCATCGATCTATACAACTCCGGAACCTAAGACAAAGAATGCTTAGTGAAAATCTTCAAGACTCATCTGGTCAAATTCCTCAAACCTGTTCATTTTGAAAAACCTTCTGAGAACGCATATGACCTCTCCAAATTCCTCGCAACGATACTCTGTTCACAGGTACACATGTCAGCTGCTGAATCACTAGGATCTCATCAACTTAACTCATTTGCAGCACCTCGAAGAAAAGTTGCATACTTCTTCAGAGAATTCGATTGTTCAAATTCCTCAACTGAAGAAAATGGCTGATGGTAAAAGGCCACAGAAGGGAGGAAAGAGGCCTGAGGTAAATACAACGTTTGAGATCCCTGATGACATATATGCTGGGTACTTCACACCTACTGACGAAACCAAGAATGAGCACAAAGTGTGCATTCAGAAGATAGAGAGGAGATGGGCAAGAGAATGGTGGGAATACAGATATGTCACTCCTAAGTATATGAAGAAATTCGCACTCAATCCTCAATGCCCAAGAGCACCACTGGCACCTGGACAAATTGTTGATCCCACCAGCCTCAAGCGAGGTGAGGACTATCCTAATGAATGGGCCAAGCGCCAAGCCAAGCTGGCTAAGCAAGCCAGAGAAGCAGTGAGGAAATTTAATGAAGACTCTGCTACTGCTGCTTCTGCCTCTGCTGAGGCCTTTGTTGTCAAGCCAAAGAAGGCTATGTCAAAGAAGCCTGCGCACAAGCCAAGTGCTTCATTAGCAATGCCCTTACGGCCAGAATCATCAAAGCCCTCATGGCCAATTCCTCATGCTGCTCCTATTCCTCCAAAGTCCTCAGCTCCTCCGCAGAAGCCTTCAGCTGTTCCGACCAAATCCTCAGCACCTGTGCATCTCGCTTCATGCTAAAGGACTGCCGGCATCTCCATTGCCTTAGGTGTCTCAGCTAGTTCCTCAGCTGGCCCCTCACTGCTCAAGACAAAGGCCACTGCTGGACGAGGTCCACGCCCAAGTCCTCAAAAGAAGCAAGTCACTTTCCAAGTACCGTTTGATGAAGACGAAGCTGATGATGATGAACTTGCAGAAATCATCAGAGACAGGCAAGTCAGGGCCGCTAGAGCCAAAGGATCAGAGGTGCCACTGCTTTTGGATCCCAAGTTGATCCTCGGCTACATTGATGATTGGCACAAGGACCCCAACACTCCCTTGCCTGACTTCAAGCTGACTCCTGGCCGAAGTCACATGCTGACCCACTTCATTCAAGAAGAAAAGTGGAAATTTGAGAAGGCCAGGAAGATCAAGAAAGCGCAGTACAAGAAAGAGCGCTATCTGAAGAAAAACATTGTCTCTATGACAACTGAAGAACTTGTCATTACTCAGACTAAGATTAAGAAACCCAGTGATGACTTTGAAGCATATCGCGCTGATTGGCTTGGAGCCAAGGTTTGTTTTGTGAAACTTGCGGATAACTTCACTTCCAATGTTGCAGCCCCAATGCAACAGGAAATTTCTCAGGCTGAAGCATCTCCTCAGCCTACTGAAGAAAATGCCAGCACCGCTGATGACAATTAGGCTACTGAAGATAATGTGAGTTCCAGGGCTGATGACTGCATTCCAGCCGCTGAAGAAATTGCCAGGGCACCCACTAGTGGTGTGCCTAAAGAAACTGAAGAACTCAGGGCAACTGCATCAGTTGTGCCTAAAGAAAAACAACCAGATTCCTCAGCTGCTCTTGCACCAACTTCAACTCGAATCCTTCCATCTGCATCGGATGTGAAGAAGACCAAGGCTGCAGAGCTTGCTGCAGTGAAGAAAAGGAAAGCATCAGCTGCTTCAGATTCTTCAGCTCCGAAGAAAATGAAGCCTATGACAAGTTCATTTGCACATCCGATTGATATTGTTCCCATCTCAACCAGGCCATCAAAGGACGTTGTTCCTTTTGATGAAGAATATGTGATCCCCAGCGGATCTGATGAAGAAACTCATTCTGCTGCTTCGTCTGAACCATTGGATGAAGAAATTGAAGTGGATGCGATCCCTTCAACACCCATCATGTCCTCGCCTATGCCTCAGTTCACAGCTGAAGAGGCTGGCATTGAAGAAATGGAAGATGATGATGTGGACATTGGCTGCTCCACACCCGTCATCACTGATGAATTCTGGGAAAGTCAGCATCCAAACTCTCCAATGTTCACTCCTCTACAGCAAATTCCTCATTCCCCCACACAAACTGTTCACATGGGCTCTAAAGAAACTCATCCCACTGCACCTGTCCATGAGGAAATTCCAGCCACTAGCGCTGATGAAACTGCTGCTGCTGCACAACCAACTACGCAGACTGCCACTGAGGAGGAACCATAAATTCCTCAGCCTGAAGAACCTGCGATTGAGATTCCTGAGGTCGTGATGCAACTCACAGACACTCCTCTGCCGAAGCCAAAGGATCCATTCTCACGCAAGCAAAAGTTCAAGGCTGATGATTTCTTCCGCGAGCACGTATTCTTCGAAGATTACAACCCATATGACTCTGCTCACATTAGGAAGAGGCATTTCTGGATTGCTAGTCAAGCCAATTTCTATTGCTCAGTGTTGTTCAACAAGGAGAAGATTTTCTACCATGAGCATATTCCTCACGTGGATATGGAATCTCTGCTGTGCTTCGCACCAGTCCTTAGTGTTCTTCATGATGCTGGGCTGCTCAACTTTTGCTCTGACATCTGCGATTGGAATGAGGAACTGATTCTTCAATTCTATGCAGCGCTGCACATCACCGGAGATGCTGAAGATGTGAATTCATGGGTGCTGGACTGGATGTCTGGAAACACTCACTACACTGCACCGGCCTCTGAATTGCTTCGTGCTCTACCACTCAGTCCTCCCCTTGAAGAAGCTCGCTGCATCTACAGTTAACCTGAGCTCGCACATCATTACATGCAGGTGCTGATGAAACCGTTGAAGCCAGGTCAAGCACCAAGAACCAAATTCCTTGTGAAGGAATTGTTGTACATGCCCAGAACTGTCTATCGTATTCTTACGAGGACAATCAGTCCTATCAAAGGCCACGACTCATCTGATGAGGAAATTGTTGGCATCATGAAGAATCTGGTATTCAACATTGTTCATGGCATTCCTGTCAATTATCACGATTTCTTCATGAGGACTATGGCCAATGTTGCACTGTCTCCATTTGAGCTGAAGCCTTATGCACCTTGGATCATGAGATTCCTCAGGACAAGGTCTTCACTCAACTATAAAGCTGATTTCCAGAATCATCTTAGCTACTTGCCCCCAATTGAAGTCCTCAAGCAGACATATTCCTCAGTTGATGGAAAGGGCAAGGCACCATCTGTAATTGATGAAGGCCTTCGTCCATTGGATGGTCAGTTTCGCAAAGCTGCATCTTATTCCACCAATGATGACTCTGCCACACATGACTCTGCCAATGCACCTAAGTCCACCCCTCAAGCCACTGCTCCGCGCGTGATGACTGATCGTGAACTTCTGCTTAGTCTTCACCAGAAGGTGGATCGAAATCACAAATGGGTTAAGCATCAGTTTGGTTCACTTCTTCACAACATGACAGCCACACACAATGCAGTGAAGAAAAACCACTATTACCTCCATCAAGTCTTCGGTCGCACCTGGGCAATCCTGTCACATCTGTATGGTGAAGATGATCTGAAGAACATGGGTCTTAATGAACATTTTGACTGGTCTGCACCTCCACCGAAGAAATTCAAGAAGGTCAAGGTTCCTTCTCTGGTGGCCAGCTCATATTCTTCATCGCGCGACACTGATGAACATGAAGATTTGGACGACACTGCGGCAGGCCCTACATCAACAAACGACCCCAACAACGCTGGCGCTCCTTCATCAACATGATTATCTTCAGGGGCGTTAGCCCTCATTTTCGATCCTTTTGGTCATTCGATGAGAAAGGGGGAGAAATATGAGTTAGTCTTCAAGCGGGTCTACTATATGGGCGTTTTTTGCTAAGTTACAACTCTCGTTCTTCTGAAATTTTATTGGATCGAGTTGTAATCTTAAACCCGATGGTGCTTTGATACTTTTGATGCACTATGCTCTGATACTCTTGATGCACTATTCTGCATGCTTATTCCTCGTTAATATTATTGCATGCATGCTGAATTTCATCAGGCACCATATTTCATCATGCATTTCAAATTCTTCATATTATATGTTAAATGCGTGTATGAATTACAAGATATAGGGGGAGATATCCATGATTCAACTCTTCAAGTGTGCATTGCTTCAAAAGCAAATTCCTCACTATGCACATCTTCAGGGGGAGTTCTTCTATATCTTGCAATCAAATTCCTCAATATCAGTATTTACACTTCATATGTTTATCCCCGTTGAAAACTTAACCTATATTGTCATCAATCACCAAAAAGGGGGAGATTGTAAGTGCATCCAGTGCCCCTTAGTGATTTTGGTGTATTGAAGACTTATAGGTTAAGGGACTAATGCGTGTGTGAGTGTACACAGGTCTATAAGTCTATGAGGAGTTTGATATTTACAGGAAAAGTCGACCCCTAAAAATGAATATCTTCGACTAAAGATTTTGGTATTTCTGAAGACTTTCATGAAGACTTTGAAAGTGAAGAAATTGGTGTGTCCGTGAAGACTTGATATTCATGCGAGAAATATGAAGCTTGAAGACTTTCGTGTTCATAGTTTTGTTTTTCTCTTTCTTGAGTCATAGGAAACACTGTACTGTTAAAGGGGGTCGAGGAAATACTAAGGAAAAATTTCCATGTGATGCTCAACTCAAATCCTACACCTAACAATCCCTTCGAGTGAAGCCATTGGAAATCTCATACAGTTGAGCCAATTTCTTCAGTGACAAAGACGAAGTTCTTTTGGTCTCTGAGGAATTTGTCCTGACTGAGGAGTTAGGAATTCGCCAGTGCGGATTGCCTACACAATGAGGAACATCATAGCCCTAAGGATTTTACTACTCAAAATTCCGACCGTTGCTGTGCTATGCGCCAACTGTCCCAAAATATCTATCCACCTAATGGTCATATCATTGAAGGGCATTTATGTCTTCTCATGTCGGGCTGCTCCCTAGGCTATAAATAGCCGCCCCCTACAACCACTAGCTGGTTGGCTGCTCCGAGAGAAACTGACACTTGTCATTTGAGAGCAACCCATCCTCCGAGGACTTTGAGCGAAAATCATCAAGTGAGGAAAAACCAAAAACCCAAAACCCAACCACCTACAAACCCCAAGTGATTGAGCATCACTGAAGAGATTGATCCTAAGTGGATCCGACACTTGTTACCTTTGAAGACTGTGCTTCTTCTAGACGGTTAGGCGTCATGGTCTAGAGCATACAAGAGGAATTGTGGATCTCCGAGTGACTAAGTTTGTGAAGGTTTGGAAGTCGCCTGAAGACTTACCACGAGTGATTGGACGAGGTCTATGTGACCTTAGTTCAAGGAGAATATGGTGAGGACTGGGTGTCTTGGACTAAGTGTCCTTGACCGGGTGTCCGAGACTGTGTGTCCTCGAGTTTAAATACTCAGCCGCTCCAACCAGACGTACAACTAAGACAGCAATTGGAACTGGTCTACCAACTCATTGTCTTCATCGAGCTTACTGGTTCTATTTCCTCAACTATTTCATTTCCTCATAACTGTGCTGTATGTTTGTTCATATCTGTGTTTGAAGACTTTGACTGAAGAATTTCTCAATTTCCTCAGTTCAATTTCTTCATTCTGTTTGTCTTCATCCTGAGTTATCCTGTGATTACACTTCCTGTACTCTGTGCCTGTCTTCGTTTCATCATGATGACTATGCTTGTATTCTGTTGTGTTTACTTTTGAGTACTTATTCTGCTGCTAGTAGTTCTTCGCTAAGGAATTTCCTCACCAGCAAATTCCTCAGTGAAGAATTTCATAACGCACTTTCATGGGACATTTGTACAATCCACATATGAAGATAAGGGAAAAGGAGAAGTTTAGGTTCTACTCAAAAAGTCCTCTCACGTCACTTTTGGGCCAAGAGAAGATAGAGTCCAAGTCTCTCACGTTCTGGATTCAGATTTAGACTGGACAGACATAACTGACTCAAAACATCAACAACTTTTTCATACGGACTCCAAATTGGCTGATTCTTTTTTTGTTCGAAAGTAGATTTCATGCGCTTTCCAACCCAACTGGAATCACCTTAAAATTCGTATGGAGCATCGAGATATCAATGAAACAATCTGACGCTGCAGCAGAATCCGAGTCAAACAACAAGTCCAAAGGTGTTGCACCACCTCCACTTGGGCCCATGAGCCTTGTATGGACTAGGGTTAGTTTTAGGCTTCCTTGGGACGTCCTCCCACCTCCTTGGCCGCCACCCCTTGCTCCTATATAAGTAGATCCATCTAGTAGCTTTTTCTTTCAAATTTGTTTAGTTAAAAGTTAGCCATTGCAACTTCGTGTACTTCGTTTGTGTCCAACGATCAGACCAAGACCGCTTACGGATCCCCACCTTTATCAATTCTTCATCTATATCCGCAATATTCAGATTGCATTATCATATTATTGCTTGTTCTTCGATTGCGTGCAGGAATAGACCTTCGTGGTCAGGTTGATCATGCTTCCAGCATCGTCAGTAACGTCGGGAGATTGGTTTAGCGATTGCTAAGGCGCAACGTCGTGCACGTTTGTAGTCGGATCGTCAAAGTCGACTCCACCAAATCGATAGTTATCATCTCAACGAAAGATCAGGACGCCCCGCTTCTATCAACGAGTAACCCGCCCGACGTAACCAGGGTTCCTGAGGCACCAGGAACCCAAGCGGCGGCTCAGCCTCGTGTGACAGACCCGCCCCGTAGGGACCTGACCCCTCCTCAGTGGGTTCCAACACCCTCTAGATGTTATTCTAACCTGGTGGATAACATGATAGTAGTAGCCACACGGCTGGTAGCTATCCCGATCGAAGGCGAGTCTCCAGCGGCGATAGAGACCCAGAACGCGGTGGGGCTTCTTTAGATGGTTGTAGCACAACATGCGGCTTATTCATCTAGTCGGGAGCGTGTTCATTCAACTCCCTGCCCAAATCGAAGCTATAGCCGACGCATTGAGT
The DNA here is from genome assembly GCF_056163025.1 of Triticum urartu. NCBI lineage: Eukaryota > Viridiplantae > Streptophyta > Magnoliopsida > Poales > Poaceae > Triticum > Triticum urartu. The sequence continues at coordinate 264,090,143 of NC_141878.1, read as the reverse complement.
CACTGGCGTTTTCCAGCAGTGAGCGGCGTCATGACCCACCTCGTAATGATGACCCGCCTCATGGCCTTAACACGCCCCGAAATGACAATATGCTGAACGATGCTCAGGCCCTTATGGAGCAGGCTAGAGCCCATTGTGAGGCGGAATTGGCGGCTCAATTACGGGCTCATCAGTAGTTTTGGGTACACCCTTCGGCATCTATGGAGGCTGGGACAACTTCCACGATAGTTGGTGTGTCATGTTTAGTACTGGCTCTGCGCAATGAATGTTTGCCCAAGGATTTTAAGGGGCCCCGTAAGGTGCCTAATTGCACAACGGATCTTCCACCTGAGGCTTGGATTGAAAGCTATGAGCTAGCTATGGAGATGCTTGATGTTAATGGTGTTGTGTGTGCGAAGTACTTCACCATGATGTTGGATGGACTGACTCATACCTGGTTGAAGGATTACCCGCCAATTCCATCAATTCATCGGCGGAGTTAAAGGCATGCTTCATTAAGAACTTTAAGGTGTAAGCAGCCTCTGTCGATTATTGAGCTGGATAACTGTGTGTAGCGGGAGGATGAGTCGGCCCATCATTGGGCTCACCGGGTCTCAGCTATTATCCACTCACCGGATAGCATTGCGACAGGTTCTGCTGTTCTGATTTTGGAGAAGAATTGCCACTCTAACCCTCTCAAACAGAAGCTTGGGTGGCTCAAGCGTCATTGTAGTGAAATGGGGGAGCTCATGGCGGCTCTCATTAAGTATGCCGAATCTGATACTACCAAAGATCCTGGATCTGATGATGAAAAGTCCAACTAGGGAAAGAAGAGTGGTAATGGTAAGGGTCAGCAACAGAATGTGACATGACATAATGGTCACAACCAGTGTAACGGCGGTAAGCATAGACAACCTGATGACGGGTCAGATCTGGTAGATAACACCAACACTGGACATAAAAACCAGCGCTGTAATGGCAATGGTAAGCATGCTTTTGGAGGGCCAAGATTCAATATTGAGGCGATGATGAACGAACCTTGCCCAAAACACAGTCTGCCCAATAAGCTGGTGGCTCATGCTTGGAAGGACTGTTTCATCATGAGAGAGTATAAGAATTCCAACTTCAGTCAAAATCATGGCAACAACAATGGCCCGTCTGGCGGGTCAAGATCCGGCTCACAGGGGCCTGGTTTGGTGGTGGCAGCTCAAATTTTGGGTATCAAGGACAGGGCAACTAGGGTGGTTATAACCAATAGTCTGGTTAGGGTAACCAACAACATTAGTCAGGATACCAGAGTAATCTAAGGCAGCTTAAAACTGGTCAGCATCATCTATTCACCACAAGTCTTTGCAAGAGAATCAGAAGGTTCATAAGCGCGCGGTCAGTGCAATTGAGCCGGTGGTACCTCAATACTTGCGTTCGTCAGAGCATCCAATCAAATGGATTCGAGAGGATCACTGATCCCACCCTAGATTGACAATCGGGTCAACTAGCGTTGGTGGCAGTAGTATCAATATCCTTTATTATCATCCTTTTTGCCAGATGAATTTAATTGATAAGGAGTGTCGGTGTCAAAACTGGCGGATCTCGGGTAGGGGGTCCCGAACTGTGCGTCTAGGCTGGATGGTAACAGGAGGCAGGGGACACGATGTTTTACCCAGGTTCGGGCCCTCTTGATGGAGGTAAAACCCTACGTCCTGCTTGATTAATATTGATGATATGGGTAGTACAAGAGTAGATCTACCACGAGATCGGAGAGGCTAAACCCTAGAAGCTAGCCTATGGTATGATTGTATGTTATGGTTGTTGTCCTACGGACTAAAACCCTTCGGTTTATATAGACACCGGAGAGGGTTAGGGTTACACAAGGTCGGTTACAAAGGAGGAGATATCCATATCCGTATTGCCTAGCTTGCCTTCCACGCTAAGTAGAGTCCCATCCGGACACGAGACGAAGTCTTCAATCTTGTATCTTCATAGTCTAACAGTCCGGCCAATAGAGATAGTCCGGCTGTCCGGAGACCCCCTAATCCAGGACTCCCTCAATAGCCCCTGAACCAGGCTTCAATGACGATGAGTCCGGTGCGCAGTATTGTCTTCGGCATTGCATGGCGGGTTCCTTCTCCGAACACATCACAAAAGAACTTGAATACGAGGATAGTGTCCGACCCTGCAAAATAAGTTCCACATTCCATCGTAGAGAGAATAATATTTTCGCAGATCTAATTTGCTGGCTTGTTTCGGCAGCATGACGTTATGTCATGGCCAGGTGATTATTCGAACCGTTTCCTTTAACCAGCCCCGCACATAACGCGAGGCAGTTTTTTGACACATCTTGTCAAAGCAGAGATCGTGTCCCCTTATTACGGGATTCTCATTTATACGGGCATGGGTAACCCAACCGTGTCTAGGACTCCTAGATTATAGGCATGTCCTAAACGGCTACGGAGGGGACGCTTGATATTCACCCTCTTTATAAAGGGACAAGGTTTTCGCCTTTTCCCTCTCGTGCTCAATCGAACCCCTTCCCCGCCTCGAGTTCTAACACCCAAAGCCCAGGTCAGGTGCTCCACATCTTCAATCATGTCCGGATCCAGCCTTCAAGGCCGATGGATTCCCTCCTCCATTATGGAAGAGGACATCAAAAAGTTGAGGGAGGCCAGATACCTAACCGCCAAGGTTTCACATCGGCTGCCTACTCGAGGGCAGGTCGTCCCTACACCCGAGCCCAACGAGAACGTTGTGTTCGTCTCCCACTTCCTCCGAGGCCTAGGCCTCACTCTGGATCCCTTCATCAGGGGTTTGATGTTTTACTACGGGCTAGATTTCCACGATCTAGCTCCGCACTCCTTTCTCCACATCTCGACATTTATTGTCGTGTGTGAGGCCTTCCTCCGCATTACCCCTCACTTCGGCCTGTGGCTCAAGACCTTTGAAGTGAAGCCGAAGATGATCGAGGGGCAACATGCAGCGTGCGGAGGCGCATCAATAAGCAAGATGGCAGGAGCTCCATGGCCGAAAGGTTCCTTTCCAGAGGTGTCCGAATTATGGCAACAGGAGTGGTTTTACGTCACGGCTCCTAGAAGTGCCAAGTTGGCGGCTGCCCCCGCCTTCTGCTCGGGCCCCGCACCACAACTGATGTCATGGATTAGCAGAGGCCTGAGCTGGGGTCTAGCCAAGGACGTGCCTATACTGCAAAGCCGCATTCAAGATCTCTTCGAGGGAGATTTTAATTTGGTTGTGGTAATGCAAGTTATGCTGGTTCGTCAAGTTCAGCCTTGCAAGCGCCGGCCCCTTCGTTTGTGGGAGTTCACCCAGAAGGGGCCACATGCCATTCAAAGTTTCCTCAGCCTGACACACGAGGAGATGTACAAGTCATTCTTCGGACCTCAAGTAGAGTGTCCGGATACTACCGAGGACATGGGCCTGAGCAGTAACCGTGCCGCCGAACAAGTAAGAAATCCTCTAGCCGAACACACTGTCCTTTATTCATCATGAAGTTATTTCTGAGAGTTCGCTCTTCGACCAGGACTGGCTAACAAAGGCGAAGATGATTCGGTGTTTGGCCCCCCTCCCTGAGGGTTTGTTAAATCCGGTATTGGAAAAGATGCTCGAGCTCGCACCTTGCCCGGAGCCCTCGAAGGAAGATACAGGAGGGAATAATATGGGCAGACGCGGGCCCCCGTCGCCGCCAGTTCCAACCGAGAGAATGAGCGCCTCCATGAAGGAGGATAACCAGGGAAGGAAAAGGACTGCTTCCGAGGATCCGGAAGCCGAGGCCTCCAAACGGGAGAAGAAGTCTTCCACAGAGGGTCCTGCCTCGGGGGGTGCTTTTGCCGCACAAAGTCCGCGGGGGGATCAGCCCTCCAACGAGTCGTAAGTGATCCAAAAAATACTTTAATAGTGAAGGTATACTATCTTTCTTCTGAGAAAATAACCGCCGCATATATTTTGCAGTTCGGGTCTTAGCCCCTCTCAGCTGAGCTCGTCTTCTGGGGATCTTCTTCCGGAGATGATGGAGAGCGAAACGCCTCCCCTGGACTCCTCCGCTCAAGAAGCGGGCGACCCCGAAGTGTCGTCATGGAGGGCCTCTCCGGATCCGGTGAGGCCAGAAGATAATCCCATAGACCCCCGAAGTCCCCAGCGTCCGGCTTTCGAGGAGAGCGAACAAAGGAGTCCGGCACCGTCTGGTATGCGGTCGGACGTTCTGAGGAAGCTGTTGGGGGCGAGTGGCCATCTCAGAACAACATCGTACGCTGATGGGTATGGTGATGGATAGAATTTCGTCCGCCGAAAGCGGATTACATGAAGCCTTTATGAGTCTACTCACAGGCTTTGAGGTACGTGGGATAATATGTGATAGTACCGCAATGTTAGGTGTGCCCTGTGTAGATAGTAGTCCCTGAGACTCTGTTTGTCGTCGAGAACGGCGGCGAACAGAGGATCATATTCCCAGGCAATAACCGGACTGCCTTTATGTGCAGGTGGTGGAAGCTCCGGTGGCTAGCCGGACTATTGAGTTTGCCGAATTAAAACGGCAACTGGATGCGGTAGATGCCGACATCGAGCTTGTTAACAAGAGGCTTGACGAATCACAGGGTAAGTAATGCTTTCTGGTGAATGTCACACAATAAGAGCAGCATGATGCCAGTATCTTTAATATGTTGTGACTGCAGACGAAGCTGCCACCGTGGAGACCCTTCAGGCGGAGCTCGCCCGAGCCAAGGAACAAGCGAGGATTAGTAATGCGGCTGCTTTGAAGGCGGCCGAAGAGTTGAAAGCCGAGAAGGCCGCACATTGCGAGAGCCAAGAGAAGATAGCCAAGATGGCCGTAGAATTAAAAGGCACTGCCGACCGTTGCCGGCTCCTTGAAAAAGAAAACCGAGCGAAGGCAACGGACCTTGAGAAGGCCACGGCGGAGGAAAAAGACACCCGCTCTGCTATGAGAGCGAAGAAGGAGGAGCTGCGGGAAGCCGGGGATATTGCGGCTAGGAAGCCCTTCATGCTACGGAGGAAGTTCGTAGATCCACGGTATGCCACTCTGGATCGGCTGTGGAGTTCGGTAGATGCGTATATGGACTTAGCAGCGAGCGCTGCCGATGCGGCCAAGTACTTCCAAGGTCAAACAGATCGTGAAGTGGACAAGTTGTTCTGGTCGCAATTCAACGTTCCAGAGCGTCCGCTTTCATTGACTGACCAACTAGCCGAATGGGCCAAACTGAATAGGTTGTCCGGACTCGCCATGAGGTCTGTCGTGAAATTTTATAAGGCTGTGTTTATACTTTTGCCTGAAAGTAGTATGATGCCTCCTGTGCGGCTGTTTATGTATACGTGTGTATAACCTGAAAGATTGCAGTCGTCGACTTCAGCCCCCGCGCATATAATGCGGAGGTGCTCGCAAAAAACGCGTGTTCACACTTAACCCAATGTCTTGGTCCTATTAAGGAGGTGATAGCGCAGCGAACGAGGCAACAGGAGTATAATGCTTTAACACTTTCACTTAGCCATAGGAGTTTGACAGTGGGGCTACTAGATAGCCCCTGGTGGCTCTACACTCTCCCGATCTCAGGGTGCGTACATGCCAGGCCGGGAAACTGCCCTTCGTTAAGGCGGAGGAATTCTAACATCCCTATAGGTCATCGAGTGGTTGACCAGTCTCACGCTATATCATGACAGTCAGTTTTCGGCTTTCTCTACTGAGGTGCTCGTCCGGATGAACCAGGGCACAATCGCAGTAGTTCTCCTGGTGCTGCCTTAGCCGATAAAGTGGAACGTAAGGCACCAAAACACAGGAGCCGGGCAAACCCAACATTTGACCAAAGACAATGATTCAGAGCTGATGCATATAAGGCCAAACTCGCGACGTCGAACACTCCCTAAGGTATTCGGTCTTTATGGTATAAACCAGACCTAAATAGTGCCCTTTGTAAGAAGCCCCTTGTGTCCAGGTACGTGCATTATTCTGACGTGGCCACATGCCAAGACGTCAGCATCCTTCTCAATTGTGCTGAGAATTCGGTGGATGTGTATAAACAAGAGACAGTAAAAAAGGTTTACGCAGGGTCTTAATCTAAAAACAATCCTTGGAGCGGGTCCCTGCTGCACGTCTGCGCCTGTGTCTCCGTTGTGCCGTATCCTGGACAGGTGTAGCACGATGGTCATCTGTAAAAGAGAGGAACTTAAGTGAAAAGTTGTCGTGCAAAAAGGTAGTTTTTAAAGAAACCATGTATAATTCAAGATGAGAAAAAACTGCCAGTTGTCTGCGTGCGTTGAGCCCCTTGTATTTGTAATAGGGGTGTGACCATCGATCCGGTATGAATTACATATAGCTGCGCCGGACTCGTCTAACTGTGTCCGTGGTCTTGACGACCTATCAAATGCTTTAGTTGGTGAGGCCGTTTTTAGTGTGCGGCTGCCAAGGCAGCCGCACTCTCTTCGGCGCACAAAGATCGCTCAATATTTCCATTTACTGTAATGATGCCACGTGGACCGGGCATCTTGAGCGTGAGGGAAGCGTAATGCGGTATTGCATTAAAGCGAGTGAAAGCTTCGCGTCCAAGTAGTGCTTGATAGCCACTTTGGAATGGAGCAATGTGGAAGGTTAAATGTTCGCTATGGAAGTTATCGGGGAAGCCGAATATAACCTTAAGTAGCAGGGAGCCCGTGCAATGAGCCCCTGGGCCTGGCGTTACTCCTTTAAAGGTAGTATTGCTATGGCGAATTTTCGTTGGGTCTATCCCCATTTCGCGGATTGTATCCTGGTATATCAGGTTTAGACTGCTGCCACCATCCATCAGGACTCGTGTGAAGTGGTATCCGTCAATTATTGGGTCTAATACCAGGGAAGCCCATCCTGCATGTCGGATACTTGCTGAGTAATCACGATGGTCGAAAGTGATCTGTTGAGACGACCAGTGGCAGGACTCCGCGGTGATAGGCCCTTGGGCATATTTTTCTGGGAGTGCCGTTTTGTTTCTCCCCTTGATCACATGTAACACGTTTACAGTTTTGACTTCTGGTGGAAATTTCTTTTGTTCCCCAGTGTCTTGCTTGAGAGGCTCATCCTCGTCTTCGCTTGCTGTATCCTCCCCCTTGTGTACGGCGTTGAGCTTGCCGGACTGCTTGAAGACCCAACATTCTCTGTGGGTATGATTAGCAGGTTTACCAGGGGTGCTATGGATCTGACATATTTGGTCCAGAATTTTGTTTAGGCTGGACAGTTCGACTCTGGCGCCTTTAGAGGGCGGCTTTTGCTGACCTGGCCGAGAGCTTTTGAATCCGGCGTTTACTGTCGTGCTCTTCGTGCTGTCTCCTTTATTCTGGCGTTTGTTATTGTTGTTGCGCCGTGATTTCCCGCTTCCATCTCTAACTTCGGATGTACTGGGGTCGCTGGTGTTGCATCTGGCTAGCCAGCTATCCTCACCCACGCAAATGCGGGTCATGAGGCTTGTTAATGCTGCCATTGTTCTCGGCTTTTCTTGGCGAGGTGTCTGGCAAGCCACTCGTCACGGACGCTATGCTTAAAAGCTGCCAAGGCTTCGGCGTCCGGACAGTTAACAATTTGGTTCTTTTTAGTAAGAAACCTGTTCCAAAGCTTTCGGGCTGACTCTCCGGGCTGTTGAGTTATATGACTCAAATCATCCGTGTCCGGAGGTCGGACATAAGTCCCTTGAAAATTTGCCCGAAAGGCGTCTTCGAGCTCTTCCCAGCTTCCAATGGAGCTTTCGGGGAGGCTCTTAAGCCAGTGCCGAGCTGGCCCTTTGAGTTTGAGGGGTAAATAGTTAATGGCGTGGAGATCATCTCCCCGAGCCATATGGATATGGAGGATATAGTCCTCAATCCAGACCCCAGGGTCTGTTGTTCCGTCGTATGCCTCTATGTTTACGGGTTTGAATCCCTCTGGAAATTCATGGTCCAGCACCTCATCGGTGAAACATAGGGGGTGTGCGGCACCCCTATATCTGGGTGTACCACGTTGTTCGTATGTTTGTTGTGTTGCATCATACGCTAGAGCACGCTTGCGTGGTCCATAGATGGATCTGGTTTCGCCGTCCTTTTGATGCGAGCCCTCGCGTAGACCGCGTATTGGCTTATGTGCAACGTTGCTTGCCGCTTTATGTTGGCCGTGAGGTCGTCTATCCGGCCAGATCGCTGTTTTAATTTTTGGTTGTGGGGGGTCTAAGGCCTCCTCATCGAATTCAGGTAGCATCTTCCGCTTTGGGTAGCTCTTGGTGGGGCGATTGCCGCCGTACTTCGCTGCTGTGTTGAGTACTTTGCTCCATCTGATTTGGAGTGTGTCTTGCACAGCCTTGAGCCTTTGCTTCTGCATTTTTAGAATCCTTGCGGTGGCAACGAGCCTTTCATGGGCATTCTGTTGCTGCGAGTGTCTGTCCGGTGTGATGTCGTCTGGACTAATATCTTTGACAGAGTCGGGTTGTTCGGTTTGATTCTCCGTATTGCCGTGGTCCGGCAGTGGTTCGCCCTGCTCCAACGCTGGGTCTGTATGATCGTTATTTCTACCGAGGCGGGATTTGGGGCGGTGCTTACGCGCCGCTTTGACTGCTTCTCGCGGGCACAAGCCTTCATTGCGTCCTTCCGTTCCTCGTCATCGTCTTCTTTTGGTGTGTCCACCATGTATACGTCATATGATGAGGTGGACGTCCAGCGCCCTGTGGGCGGTGGTTCCTCTTCGCCTCCTGCATCGTCGTCCATAACGTTGATGTCTTTGGAGTCGAAGTCGAGCATGTTGGTTGAGTCATCGACAGTGGCTACAAAGTGGGTGGTGGGTGGGCCTCGAATTTCTTCGTCATCCGCATCCCAGTCCTGCCGGACATAGTTCGGCCAGGATTCTCCTGACAAGGAGAGAGACCTTAGTGAACTCATAATGTCACCGAAGGGCGAGTGCTGAAAGATATCCGTGGCGGTGAATTTCATGATCGGCGCCCAATCGGATTCGATTGGCAAGGGCGCGGATGGTTCGGAGTCCGAAAAAGAGTCCGGCACCTTGGAGTCACAGGCTGCGCGGAGGATTCGGCTGGTGTTCGGCTCGATCACCGTTGAGACTGCAGCCCCTGAGGCGGTGTCTAGCCACCCGTCCTCGGGTGGCGTAGTTGGTTCCGAGCTATGGGTCGGAGCTGATGCGGGTGCGGCCTCTGGGGTACTGTTTGGCGGTAGAGCTAGGCCATACCCATCATGACAGTGTGACGCGCCCGGCTTTTGCTCGAATCCGTCGAAGATCAAGTCTCCGCGGATGTCGGCCGTGTATTTCAAACTTCCAAATCTGACTTGATGGCCAGGGGTGTAGCTTTCAATCTGCTCCAGATGGCCAAGCGAATTAGCCTGCAGTGCAAAGCCGCCGAATACGAAGATCTGTCCGGGGAGAAAAGTCTCACCCTGGACCGCATCACTATCGATGATAGTAGGAGCCATCAAGCCTAACGGTGACGACATAGAGGAACTCTCAATGAAAGCACCAATGTCGGTGTCAAAACCGGCGGATCTCGGGTAGGGGGTCCCGAACTGTGCGTCCGGATGGTAACAGGAGGCAGGGGACACGATGTTTTACCCAGGTTCGGGCCCTCTTGATGGAGGTAAAACCCTACGTCCTGCTTGATTAATATTGATGATATGGGTAGTACAAGAGTAGATCTACCACGAGATCGGAGAGGCTAAACCCTAGAAGCTAGCCTATGTTATGATTGTATGTTATGGTTGTTGTCCTATGAACTAAAACCCTTCAGTTTATATAGACACCGGAGAGGGTTAGGGTTACACAAGGTCGGTTACAAAGGAGGAGATATCCATATCCGTATTGCCGAGCTTGCCTTCCACACTAAGTAGAGTCCCATCCGGACACGAGACAAAGTCTTCAATCTTGTATCTTCATAGTCTAACAGTCCGGCCAATAGAGATAGTCCGGCTGTCCGGAGACCCCCTAATCCATAAACTCCCTCAAGGAGCTTTAGCCATCCTCTACAATTTTTCATGGTGTTGTCCCTGGTAAGTCGGCATACCCAGTGGGTAAGATTGCCTTGGAAGTGGGTTTTGGCGATTACTATGATTACAGAGCAGATACGTTTGTTGGTGGAACAAACCCTGGGTCCGTTGCCTAGACTGTGCATAGGCACGAGAACAAGATCACAATACCAAAGTCAGACCGAAGCACTAGATATCAGATCTTCAAGGGACCAGCATGCAACAAAAGAGGACCAAGACCGAGCTAGGGAAGCGAGATATTTCTAAGGAAGAGACCTCCCTTGCCGGGCAGGCGAGGACTGGCACGGATGGGGTCACCCCGGAAGCAAGCATTCTGGTCATCCCGACAGGCCTGCCGAGGATTATGGAGGCAGAACCACTTCATCACACCACCTCATCATGACGCAAGTCATCGATCAGTGCAGTGTCAAGCCGCAAAGTGACTAAGTGGCAACTATTTGCCACATGGCACCCACCCCCTACAGAAAACACCTACCAGCGACACTTGTCCTACGACGTGTCGAGCGAGCAGGCGTGGAGCTAGCAAAACAGCCCAACAAAGCCTGCCGGGCAAGCTACGATGTGACGTAGAGTGGCGCATTTAATGCGCTCTGTTAGCCTATAGAGTTAGTTAAGATAGGACTGTTTGCTATCTAATCAGTGCATAATGACCGATTTGCCATTGTGGTGCCCCCTTGGTCTATAAAAGGAGGCCCAAGGCAGCCATTGAAATGGTTAGCTGATGACCCACAAGTATAGGGGATCTATCGTAGTCCTTTCGGTAAGTAAGAGTGTCGAACCCAACGAGGAGCAGAAGGAAATGATAAGCGGTTTTCAGCAAGGTATTCTCTGCAAGTACTGAAATTAGTGGTAACAGATAGTTTTGTGATAATATAGGTTGTAACGAGCAACAAGTAACAAAAGTAAATAAAGTGCAGCAAGGTGGCCCAATCCTTTTGTAGCACAGGACAAGCCGGAACAAACTCTTATAATAAGAAAAGCGTTCCCGAGGACACATGGGAATATCGTCAAGCTAGTTTTCATCACGTTCATATGATTCGCGTTCGATACTTTGATAATTTGATATGTGGGTGGACCAGTGCTTGGGTTCTGTTCTTACTTGAACAAGCATCCCACTTATGATTAACCTCTATTGCAAGCATCCGCGACTACAACAAAAGTATTAAGGTAAACCTAACCATAGCATGAAACATATGGATCCAAATCAGCCCCTTACGAAGCAACGCATAAACTAGGGGTTAAGCTTCTGTCACTCTAGCAACCCATCATCTACATATTACTTCCCAATGCCTTCCTCTAGGCCCAAATAATGGTGAAGTGTTATGTAGTCGACATTCACATAACACCACTAGAGGCTAGACAACATACATCTTATCAAAATATCAAAGGAATACCAAATTCACATGACTACTCATACCAAGACTTCTCCCTTGTCCTCAGGAACGAACGTAATTTACTCACAAAGCAAATTCAAGTTCATAATCAGAGGGGTAATAATATGCATATAGGATCTGAACATATGATCTTCCACCAAATAAACCAACTAGCATCAACTACAAGGAGTAATCAACACTACTAGCAACCTACTAGCACCAATCCCGGACTTTGAGACAAGAATTGGATACAAGAGATGAACTAGGGTTTGGAGATGAGATGGTGCTGGTGAAGATTTTGATGAAGATTTCCCTCTCCCGATGAGAGGAGCGTTGGTGATGACGATGGTGATGATTTACCCTTCCGGGAGGGAAGTTTCCCCGACAGAACAGCTCTGCCGGAGCTCTAGATTGGATCCGCCAAGGTTCCGCCTCATGGCGGCGGAGTCTCGTCCCGAAAAGTTCCTCCTTATTTTTTCTCATCGAAAGACCTCATATACCAGGGGGCCCACGAGGCAGGGGGCGCCCCCCACCCTCTTGAGAAGGGTGTGGGCCCCCTGGCCTTCATCTTTGGCGTGGATTTTTCTTTATTTCTTTTAAGATGTTCCGTGGAGTTTCAGGACTTTTGGAATTACGCAGAATAGGTCTCTAATATTTGCTCCTTTTCCAGACCAGAATTCCAGCTGCCGGCATTCTCCCTCCTTATGCAAACCTTGTAAAATAAGAGAGAATAGCCATAAATATTGTGACATAAAGTGAGATAACAATCCATAATGCGATAAATATCGATATAAAAGCATGATGCAAAATGGACATATCAACTCCCCCAAGCTTAGACCTTGCTTGTCCTCAAGCGAAAAGCCGATAATAATAAATATGTCCTCATGTTTAGGGGTAGAGGCGTCGATAAAAATAAAATACGGACATGAAGGCATCATGATTATTCTCATAACAGCAACATATATTGATTTTGTCATATGATTACTTATGTTCAAGTGATGATCTATTCACAATGCAAAAGTATAAATCATAAACCTTATTGGGCTCTGACAAAATATAATCTCAGTCATTGAAGCAATTGCAATTTATCATAACATCGGAAAGAGTCTATGTCAGAGCTAAAAAGCAAGTCCACATACTCAACTATCATTTAGTCCTCCATAATTTCTAACACTCACGCGATACTTGTGGTTACGGAGTTTTAATCGGACACAGAGAAAGATAGGGGCTTATAGTTTTGCCCCACAACCTTTTACCTCAAGGGTAATGTCAACAATAATGGTTCATGCTCCCCTACATCCAATTAGATATATATATATCATGTTCTTTCCAACATGCTGGGCTTGCCAAAGGATAAAATAAAAAAAGAAAAGGTGAAGATCACCATGACTCTTGCATAAGGTAGAAGATAATAATAAAGGATAGCCCCCTCGCAGAGGGAAGAAGAGGTTGCCATGCGCTTTATGGTTGGATATATAAAATCTCAATGCGAAAGAACGTCACTTTATATTGCCCCTTGTGATATGAACCTTTATTATGCAGTCCATCGCTTTTATTACTTTCACATCACAAGATCGTATAAAGTTTATTTCTCCCACACCAATCAATCATACATATTTAGAGCAATTTTTATTGCTTTGCACCAATGACAACTTACTTGAAGGATCTTACTCAATCCATAGGTAGATATGGTGGACTCTCATGGCAAAACTGGTTTAAGGGTATTTGGAAGCACAAGTAGTATTTCTACTTGGTGCTAAGAATTTGGCTAGCATGACGGGGAAAGGCAAGCTGAACAAGTTAGAGGGTCCATGACAACATACTTTATCTCAGATATAAGAAATACATAACTCATTACGTTGTCTTCCTTGTGCAACATCAACTCTTTAGCATGTCATATTTTAATGAGTGCTCCCAATCATAAAAGATGTCAATCATAATATATCTATATGTGAAAACCTCTATTTCCTTATTACTTCCTATTAATTACAACAATGACCAAAGCTATGTCTGCCAACTCCCAACAACTTTTAATCATCATACTCTTTCTATGTGAAGTCGTTACTCTCAATAAGATCAATATGTACTTTTTGTTTCTTTTTATTCTTTTTTCTCTTTTCTTTTATTCACCTAAGATCATGGAAAAATAATCAAGCCCTTGACTCAACACTAATCTTTATTATATATAGCTCACGGACTCGATTACATAGAGAGATCATAAAGCAAAACTCAAAACTAGATCATGCCATAAACTTTATTCTACTAGATCAAGATACTACTAATAGAATTGAACTAAGAAAAACGGTAAAGATAGGAGTTGTGATTGTGATACGATACCGGGGCATCTCCCCCAAGCTTGGCAGTTGCCAAGGGGAGTGCCCATACCCATGTGATCATGTCTCCTTGGTTGGTGAAGAAGGTGGAGGTGACGGATAATCGCACATTGAGCGTAAGAGGTCCTCCAGCTTGCGAATAATGCCCTTGAGTGCGACAATATGCTCCTTCAACAAAATATTTTCTTATGTGAGATACTTGTTTTGAACACGAGCTAACTCAATCATCTTGAAAGCTTCGATCTCAGTTGGGGTAAGAAGGTTATGATCAATTTGAAGGGTGTCTTCTGCTGCTGGAGCTTGATCCTCCGTAGCCTTCTTGATCCTTTCATCCTTGTTGACCTTCGTGGGTTCTTCCCTCTTTAGATCTATCTTCATTAGCCAGGCATCGTTGTCACCACTGTTGGAGGAGGGAGACGACATGATGCCTAGCCTGGAAAACCCTAACAGAAAATAGCTCGAAACAAGAACAGAGGAGGTTTGCGTGATACGGGAGTCAAAACCTTCGGGAGAATATATAATGAATTTTTACCGACCAAAATACGTAACGTGCAAGAAAATGGAGTCCGTAAGGCACACGAGGTGCTCACGAGGTGGGGGCCGTGCCCAGGGGGGTAGGGCATGCCCACCACCCTCGTGTCCTTCCCGGACTGCTACTTATTTTTCTATTTTCCTAAATATTCCAAAACAGAGAAATATTGCCTTAAAAATTGTTTTGGAGTCGGTTTACTTACCGTACCACATACCTATTCCTTTTCGGAGTCTGAAATGTTCCGGAAAGTGTCCATTATATATTCCTCCGGTGTTACGGTTTCAATAATATTGGTTTCAACATTTATGGGATTACCTGAGATATAATGTTTAATTCTTTGACCGTTTACCACCTTTGGATTTGTGCCCGCAAAGTTGTTGATTTTTATGGCACCGGAACGATAGACCTCTTCGATAACATAGGGGCCTTCCCATTTAGAGAGAAGTTTCCTGCAAAAAATCTTAAACGAGAGTTGTATAGCAATACATAATCACCTACATTAAACTCGCGCTTTTGTATCCTTTTGTCATGCCATCTTTTAACTTTTTCTTTAAACAACTTGGCATTTTCATAATCTTGGGTTCTCCATTCATCAAGTGAGCTAATATCGAATAACCTCTTTTCACCAGCAAGTTTAAAAATCATAATTAAGCTCTTTAATAGCCCAATATGCCTTATGTTCTAGTTCGAGAGGTAAGTGACATGCTTTTCCATAGACCATTTTATACGGAGACATACCCATAGGATTTTTGTATGCAGTTCTATAAGCCCATAACGCATCGTCAAGTTTCTTAGACCAATTCTTTCTAGACCTATTAACAGTCTTTTGCAAAATTAATTTGAGCTCTCTATTGCTCAACTCTACTTGACCACTAGACTGTGGGTGATAAGGAGATGCAATTCTATGATTAACATCATATTTAGCAAGCATTTTATGAAAAGGACCATGAATAAAGTGTGAACCACCATCAGTCATTAAATATCTAGGGACTCCAAACCTCGGGAAAATAACTTCTTTAAGCATTTTAATAGAAGTGTTATGATCAGCACTACTAGTTGGAATAGCTTGTACCCACTTAGTAACGTAATCAACAGCAACTAAAATATGTGTGTATCCATTAGAGGCAGGAGAAGGTCCCATATAATCAAATCCCCAAACATCAAATGGTTCAATTACAAGAGAATAATTCATAGGAATTTCTTGACGTCTACTAATATTACCAATTCTTTGACATTCATCACAAGACAAGACAAACTTACGGGCGTCCTTGAAAAGAGTAGGCCAATAAAAACCAGATTGCAATACCTTATGTGCAGTTCTATCTCCAGCGTGGTGTCCTCCATATGGCTCGGAATGGCACTTGCGTAGGATCTGTTCCTGTTCATGCTCAGGTACACAACGTCTAATAACACCATCTACCCCTTCTTTATAAAGATGTGGGTCATCCCAAAAGTAATGTCGTAAATCATAGAAAAACCTTTTCTTTTGTTGGTATGTGAAGCTAGGTGGTAATAACTTAGCAACAATATAATTAGCATAATCAGCATACCATGGAGTACTACGAGAAGTACTTATAACATTTAATTGTTCATCGGGAAAGCTATCATTAATAGGTAGTGGGTCATCAAGATTATTTTCCAACCTGGACAGGTTGTCTGCAACGGGGTTCTCAGCTCCCTTTCTATCAACAATATGCAAATCAAATTCTTGTAGCAAGAGAACCCATCTAATAAGTCTAGGTTTAGCATCTTTCTTTTCCGTAAGATATTTAATAGCAGCATGATCAGTTTGAATAGTTACTTTAGAATCAACAATATAAGATCTGAACTTATCACAGGCAAATACAACTGCTAAGAGTTCTTTTTCAGTAGTAGCATAATTTCTTTGAGCATTGTCTAGAGTCTTACTAGCATAATGAATAACATTTAATATCTGATGAACTCTTTGCCCTAGAACAGCACCTACAGCATAATCACTAGCATCACACATAATTTCAAAGGGTAGGTTCCAATTAGGTGGCTGAACAACAGGTGCAGAGACTAATGCTTTCTTAAGTATTTCAAATGCTTCTACACAATCATCATCAAAGACAAATGGTATATATTTTTGCAATAAATTAGTCAGAGGCCGAGAAATTTTCGAGAAGTCCTTAATGAACCTCCTATAAAATCCAGCGTGACCAAGGAAACTTCTTATACCTTTGATGTCTTTGGGACATGGCATCTTTTCAATAGCATCAACCTTGGCTTTATCAACTTCAATACCTCTTTCAGAAACTTTGTGCCCCAAGACAATACCTTCACTAACCATAAAGTGGCACTTTTCCCAATTCAAGACAAGATTAGTTTCTTCACATCTCTGTAAAACTTGATCAAGATTGCTCAAGCAATCATCAAAAGAGGAACCATAGACGGAAAAGTCGTCCATGAAAACCTCACAAATCTTTTCACAAAAGTCAGAGAATATAGCCATCATGCATATTTGAAAGGTAGCAGGTGCATTACATAAACCAAAAGGCATACGTCTATAAGCAAAAGTACCAAAAGGGCATGTAAAAGTAGTCTTTGATTGATCTCTAGCCGACACATGTATTTGAGAGAAACCAGAATAACCATCTAGAAAGCAATAGTGTGTATGTTTGCATAATCTTTCTAGCATTTGATCAATAAAATGTAAGGGGTAATGATCTTTCTTAGTAGCTTTATTTAATTTGCGGAAATCAATTACCATCCTATAACCTGTGATAATTCTTTGTGGAATCAATTCATCTTTATCATTAGGAACAACAGTAATACCTCCCTTCTTAGGGACATAATGGACAGGACTTACCCACTCACTATCAGCAACGGGATAGATTATACCTGCCTCAAGAAGCTTTAGTATTTCTTTTCTTACCACTTCTTTCATTTTAGGATTCAGACGACGTTGAGGATCACGAACTGGTTTGGCATCTGCTGCCAAATTTATTTTATGTTGACATAGAGTGGGACTAATGCCCTTAAGATCATCAAGAGTATATCCAATAGCAGCACGATGCTTCTTCAGAGTTTTCAATAATCTTTCTACTTCATGCTATGAAAGGTTAGCACTAATAATAACAGGATATATCTTCTTTTCATCAAGATAAGCATATTTAAGATTATCAGGCAACTATTTAAGCTCAAACACGGGATCACCCTTGGGTGGAGGAGGATCCCCTAAAATTTCAACAGGCAAGTTGTGATGCAGAATATGTTCCTGTTTAAAGAATACTTCATCTATTTCCCTTCTTTCATTCATGAACATATCATTTTCATGGTCTAGCAAATAATGTTCTAAAGGATCACTAGGAGGTACGGCAATAGAAGAAAGACCAATAATTTCATCCTTAGTAGGTAATTCTAGCTCACAATGTTGTTTACTAAATTTAGAGAAATTAAACTCATGAACAATATCATCCAAACCAACAGTAACAATATTCTTAGTTCAGTCTATGGTAGCATTGACAGTGTTTAAGAAGGGTCTACCAAATATAATTGGATAAAAGCTATCTTGCGGAGAAGTAAGAACAAGAAAATCAGCAGGATATTTAGTTTTTCCACACAAGACTTCAACATCTCTAACAATTCCAATTGGTGCAATAGTATCTCTATTAGCAAGTTTAATAGTGACATCAATATCTTCTAACTCAACAGGTGCAATTTCATTCTTAATTTCTTTGTATAAGTCATGAGGTATAACACCAGCACTAGCACCCATATCACATAAGCCATGATAACAATGATCACTTATTTTAACAGAAATAACAGGCACGCCTACCACAGGTCTATGTTTATCTTTATCACAATGTTTAGCAATTCTAGCAGTTTCACCTTTGAACTGAATAACATGTCCATCAATATTATAAGACAAGAGATCTTTAACAATAGCAATATTAGGTTCTACTTTAGCTTGCTCAGGAGGTGTATAAGTTCTAATATTGCTTTTATAAACAACAGTTGAAGCTTTAGCATGATCCTTTATTCTAACAGGGAAAGGTGGTTACTCAATATAAGAAGTAGGAACAATAGGATCATTATAAGTGACAGTCTTTTATTCAACTTTAATAGGTGCAACTACTTTTACTTCTATGGGAGGATGATATTTAAACCACTTCTCCTTAGGGAGATCAACATAAGTAGCAAAAGATTCACAGAAAGAAGCTACTATCTCAGAGTCAAGTCCATATTTAGTGCTAAACTTACGGAAAATATTGGTATCCATAAAAGATTTAACACAATCAAACTTAGGTGTCATACCTGACTCCTTACCTTCGTCGAGGTCCCAATCTTCAGAGTTGCGTTTAATTCTATCCAATAAATTCCATCTGAATTCAATAGTCTTCGTCATAAAAGAGCCACCACAAGAAGTATCGAGCATGGTGCGATTGTTTTCAGAAAGCCGAGCATAAAAACTTTGCATAATTATTTCTCTTGAGAGATCATGATTGGGGCATGAATATAACATTGATTTAAGCCTCCCCCAAGCTTGAGCGATGCTTTCTCCTTCGTGAGGCCAGACATTATATATATAATTGCGATCACGATGAACAAGATGCATAGGGTGATACTTTTGATGAAATTCCAGCTTCAATCTTTTATAGTCCCATGATCTCATATCATCACATAGCCTATACCATATCAATGCATCTCCCTTCAAAGATAAAGGGAAGACCGTCTTCTTAGCAACATCATCGGGTATACCTGCAAGCTTAAATAAACCACAAACTTCATCCACATATATTAAGTGCTCATCAGGATGCTTTGTTCCATCTCCTGTAAAAGGGTTAGCTAGCAGTTTTTCCATCATACCCGAAGGAAATTCAAAAGGAGTTTCATTTTCAATAGGTTCAGTAGGTTGAGGAGCAACTCTTTTCTCTACTGGACGGGGTGAAGATACCCCGAACAAGCCCCTCAGAGAATTACTTTCCATAGTAACAAGTGACAGTAAATTTCAGCACACTATATAAATTTTTCCTTACCAAATTCCACCTACCAAAGGCACTACACTCCCCGGCAACGGCGCCAGAAAAGAGTCTTGATGACCCACAAGTATAGGGGATCTATCGTAGTCCTTTCGATAAGTAAGAGTGTCGAACCCAACAAGGAGCAGAAGGAAATGATAAGCGGTTTTCAGCAAGGTATTCTCTACAAGTACTGAAATAAGTGGTAACAGATAGTTTTGTGATAATATAGGTTGTAATGAGCAACAAGTAACAAAAGTAAATAAAGTGCAGCAAGGTGGCCCAATCCTTTTGTAGCAAAGGACAAGCCGGAACAAACTCTTATAATAGGAAAAGCGCTCCCGAGGACACATGGGAATATCGTCAAGCTTGTTTTCATCACGTTCATATGATTCGTGTTCGATACTTTGATAATTTGATATGTGGGTGGACCAGTGCTTGGGTGTTGTTCTTAATTGAACAAGCATCCCACTTATGATTAACCTCTACTGCGAGCATCCGCAACTACAACAAAAGTATTAAGGTAAACCTAACCATAGCATGAAACATATGGATCCAAATCAGCCCCTTACGAAGCAACGCATAAACTAGGGTTTAAGCTTCTGTCACTCTAGCAACCCATCATCTACTTATTACTTCCCAATGCCTTCCTCTAGGCCCAAATAATGGTGAAGTGTTATGTAGTCGATGTTCACATAACACCACTAGAGGCTAGACAACATACATCTTATCAAAATATCAAACGAATACCAAATTCACATGACTACTCATAGCAAGACTTCTCCCTTGTCCTCAGGAACGAACGTAATTACTCACGAAGCATATTCAAGTTCATAATCAGAGGGGTAATAATATGCATATAGGATCTGAACATATGATCTTCCACCAAATAAACCAACTAGCATCAACTACAAGGAGTAATCAACACTACTAGCAACCTACTAGCACCAAGCCCGGACTTTGTGACAAGAATTGGATACAAGAGATGAACTAGGGTTTGGAGATGAGATGGTGCTAGTGAATATGTTGATGAAGATTGCCCTCTCCCGATGAGAGGAGCGTTGGTGATGACGATGGTGATGATTTCCCCTTCAGGGAGGGAAGTTTCCCCGGCAGAACAGCTCTGCTGGAGCTCTAGATTGGATCCGCCAAGGTTCCGCCTCGTGGCGGCGGGGTCTCGTCCCGAAAAGTTCCTCCTTATTTTTTTCTCATTGAAAGACCTCATATAGGAGAAGATGGGCATCGAAGAGCCACCAGGGGGCCCACGAGGTAGGGGGCGCGCCCTAAGGGGGGGCGCCCCCCACCCTCGTGAGAAGGGTGTGGCCCCCCTGGCCTTCATCTTTGGCGTGGATTTTTCTTTATTTCTTTTAAGACGTTCCGTGGAGTTTCAGGACTTTTGGAGTTATGCAAAATAGGTCTCTAATATTTGCTCCTTTTCCAGACCAGAATTCCAGCTGCCGGCATTCTCCCTCCTTATGCAAACCTTGTAAAATAAGAGAGAATAGCCATAAGTATTGTGACATAAAGTGAAATAACAGTCCATAATGCGATAAATATCGATATAAAAGCAGGATGCAAAATGGACGTATCATTAGCGAATCCACCCCTTCACACATTCATACGCGTGTAGCTGTTTTCGCCCTAAAGCAACCCTGCTGGGCAAAGCGTGTTGCTCTCACCACCATTTTTCCACCATTAATCCACCAAAGCGGGAGTAGGGTTTTACGCCTCGCGGCAGCCCGAACCTGGGTAAAACAGCGTGTGTGATCTCTGCCATGCTGTCTCACGCTCCTCTGCTCTTTGTGCAACGTTCCACCCCCCCGCCAAACCAGCAAGGGACTCTTAGTCCCATAGGTGGTCATGGTTTCCCATGACATATTTGGCGTGCCATGTAGGGGGGTCTCTTACGCGAACCTGAAAGCGTGAGCAGCGCGCCTGCTTCATCGCCATCTTCGTCTTTGACAGCGCTGATGACCCACAAGTATAGGAGATCAATTGTAGCTCTTTTCGATAAGTAAGAGTGTCGAACCCAACAAGGAGTAGAAGGAAATGACATGTAGTTTTCAGTAAGGTAATGTCTGCAAGTGCTGAAATTGTAAGTAGCAGAGTAGTTTGATAGCAAGATAATTTGTAACGGGCAAGTAACGATAGTAGTAAATAAAGTGTGGCAAGGTAGCCCAATCCTTTTGAGGAAAAGGACAGTCCAAAACGGTCTCTTATGATAAGCAAAGCGTTTTGAGGGTACACGGGAATTTCATCTAGTCACTTTCATCATGTTGGTTTAATTCATGTTCGCTACTTTGATAATTTGATATGTGGGTGGACCGGTGCTTAGGTGTTGTTCTTACTTGAACAAACCTCCTACTTATGATTAACCCGCACGCAAGCATCCACAACTATGAGAAAAGTATTAAGAATAAATTCTAACCATAGCATTAAACTTTTGGATCCAATCGGTCCCTTACAGAATAGCGCATAAACTGGGGTTTAAGTTTCTGTCACTCTCGCAACCCATCATCTAATTGCTACTCCACAATTCATTCTCTTAGGCCCAAATATGGTGAAGTTTTATGTAGTCGACATTCACATGACACGACAAAGGGAATCACAACATACATACTATCAAAATATTGAATACATATCAAATTCACATGATTACTTGCAACATGATTTCTCCCGTGACCTCAAGAACCAAGGTAACCACTCACAAATGATAAACATGCTCATGATCAGAGGGGTATTAAATAGCATATTGGATCTGAACATATAAACTTCCACCAAATAAACCATATAGTAATCAACTACAAGATGTAATCAACACTATTAGTCACCCACAAGTACCAATCTATAGTTCCGGTAACAAGACTGAACACAAGAGATGAACTAGGGTTTGAGAGGAGATGGTGCTATTGAAGATGTTTATGGAGATTTCCCTACCCAAGATAGGAGAGTTGTTGGTGATGATGATGATGATGATTTCCCCCTCCGGGAGGGAAGTTCCCCAGGCGAAATCGCTCTGCCGGAGGGCAAAAGTGCTCCTGCCCAAGTTCCGCCTCGAGGCGGCGACGCTTCGTCCTGAAAGTCCTCCCATTATTTTTTCTAGGTCAAAATGACTTATATACCAAAAGATGGGCCCCAGCAGTGGGCCGAGGAGGGAACAACCCACCAGGGCGCGCCTGGGCTCCCTGGCGCGCCCTAGAGGAGGGAACAACCCACTTGGTGGGCCCCCTCTGGTAGTTATTTGCTCCAATAATTCTTAACGAATCCATAAAAAATATCTGTGAAGTTTCATCTTGTTTGGAGTTGTGCAGAATAGGTGGCCTGCCATAGCTTTTCCAGGTCCAGATTTCCAACTGCCAGAATTCTCCCTCTTGGTGTGTATCATGCAAATTATGAGAGAAAAGACATTAGAATTACTCCAAAAAGCATTATTATGGATAAAAACATTGTAAATAACAGTAAGAAAACATGATGCAAAATGGACGTATCAACTCTCCCAAGCTTAGACCTTGCTTGTCCTCAAGCGAAAACCGAAATCCAAAAACATGTCCACATGCTTTGAGAGAGAGGTGTCGATAAAAACAAAATACGGACATAGAAGCATCATCTTGATGATTATAACAGCAACAAAATTAAACATAGGACTTTATCATAGAACTTTTATCATATACTTCTCATGAATAAGTAATAGTTCATCACACAATCGAAGTATAAAGCAAAAACTCAATTAGAAACCAACAAACTATGTTCTTAGTCAACTTTGCAACTACAATTCATCATCTATTCAGGAAGGGTCACGTGTTGGAGCCTTTAGGAAAGTCCACATACTCAACCATCATATAGTCTTCTATGATTGCTAACACTCACCGCGTACACATGAGCAAAACATTTCAACCTGACACATAGAAAGATAGCGGCTTATGGTTTTTCCTCCCAACATACTCACCTCAAGGGTAATGTCAACAATAATAACTCATGCCACCCATATTCAACTGGACATATGTGCCTAGATCTTTCCTCACCACATGATGCTTGCCGAAGGAGAAAAATAAAAGGAATAGACAGAAAAACTTTGACTCTTGCATAAAAGTAAATACATAAAAGTAAAAGATAGGCCCTTTGCTGAGGCAAGCAGAGGTTGCCATGGGCTTATTTGTTTGTATGCTCAATCCCTTAGTGCGAAAGAACGTCACGTTACATTGCCCCTTGTGATAGCAACCATTATTATGTAGTCTGTCGCTTTTATTCTTCACCATCACAAGTTCGTGCAATGCTCAATTTTCTCTTAAACTAAATGATCTCACACTTTTAGAAGCAATTTTTATTAACTTTTTGCACCGATGACAACTTACTTGAGGGATCTTGCTCAATTGCTAGGTAGGTATGGTGGACACTTGAAAATAAAATTTGGGTTTAAGAATTTTTGGATGCACAAGTAGTATCTCTACTTAGTGCGGAATTTTTGGCTAGCAAAGATAGGGGTAAGCACCACATGTTAAAGGATCTATGACAATATGACTTCTATGTGAATATGAACAAACATAAATCATTAAGTTGTCTTCCTTGTCCAACGTCAACAATTTTGGCATATAATATTTCGATGAGTGCTCACAATCACAAAAGATTTGTAGGATAGTATATTTATATGTGAATATTCTCTTCCCTTATTAATTCTTTCATGAGTTGCATCATTGACTAATGCTATGTTTGCCAATCTCTAATTAAAATTTCTACTTATACTTTTCCTTATGTGGTGCCATCACCTACCATAGGATTAGTATATAATACTTTCTTTGTTTATTTCCTTTCTCTTTTTTATTTCCTTTGTCTTATTTGCAACATGAGAGTAGAGAAAGCAAAAACTCACACTGAACTTTATTATATAACTTGCACACGATTACAAGGATAGATCACTAAGCAAACTCTTAAAGAAGAAAGGATCGAATTAAACTTTTATTCATCTAAATCAAAAGATGGAACTAAAATAAGTAGAAGCAAAAAGATAGTGGGATGATACGATACCGGGGCACCTCCCCCGAGCTTGGCGGAAGCCAAGGGGAGTGCCCATACCCGATACTCAATTTTATTTTGGTGGTGAAGAAGGTGATGTTGGTGATGAAGAAGAGATCTTGTCCTCGGATTTCCATGGCAGTGGTCCACCATCATAAGAGGAGGAGTGAGTCTCACGAGTCGTGCAACTAGCAGTCAAACTCATACCTTTAAACCTTGCCTCATATTCAAGGACTTGGTTTTGAAGATCATGGATCTAGCATTGGAGAAAGTTGATTTGCTCATTGAGGGTGAAGATGATGTCCTTCATGGGCTTGCCATCCACCTTGAGATCATGGGAAAGGTCCGTGATCATGAGGTGATTGGCATTGAGCCCACGCTCCACCATCCCCTTGCACCAGAAGACGTCTTGTTCCACAGCTTCAAGCCTGGCCTCCACGGTGCTCGTCCCCTTGGACATGGAGCATCGCGGAGGTGAAGCACCCCTCATGCATCTGGATTACCTGAGGGTGCTGCACCACTTCCTGCAGATATGGGTTGATGACGTTCTTGAATAACTTGTCCTTGGAGGAGCTTGAGGAGGCCATGGTAGATGGGATCTGACAGAAAACAGCAAGGACAAAGAGAACAGAGGATTTCTCCGCGATACAGTGATCAACAGGTTCGGGAAGTATATATAGATTTTTTATCTTGGAGGACAAGTATATGGTAGAAAAACAGAGTACGGAAGGTGTCCCAGGTGGGCACAACCCACCTAGGCACGTCAGGCTGCCTGGCGCGCCCTGGTGTCTTGTGCCCACCAGGGGACGCTTCTTGGAAGTTTCTTTATTCCCAAAATTCTTAAATATTCCAAAACTGATAAAAAATATTTTTGCAGATTCTTCAGAATCCGTTTACTTACCATATCACGTACCTCCTCATTTTCATGATTCTGGAGTGTTCTGGAAGGACTCTTTTATGTGTTCTTCCGGTGACATAGTTTGGTTAATATTACTTTCAACATTAATAGGCGTACCTGAGATATAATGTTTTATTCGTTGCCCATTGACAACCTTCGGGTTAGTACCTTCAGAATTATTTATTTTGATGGCTCTAGATAGATAAACCTCCTCGATGACATATGTGCCTTCCCATTTTGAGAGGAGTTTTCCTGCAAAGAATCTGAAACGAGAGTTGTACAAAAGAATATATTCTCCGACTTTAAACTCACACTTTTGAATTCTTTTGTCATGCCATCTTTTTACTTTTTCTTTGAATAATTTTGCATTTTAATAAGCTTGGGTTCTCCATTCATCTAGAGAGCTAATATCAAATAACCTGTTTTCACCAGCAAGTTTGAAATCATAGTTGAGCTCTTTGATAGCCCAATATGATTTATGTTCTAACTCAAGAGGCAAATGACATGCTTTTCCATAAACCATTTTATAAGGAGACATACCCATAGGATTTCTATATGCTGTTCTATAAGCCCAGAGTGCATCATCTAATTTCATAGACCAATTCTTCCTGGACCTATTGACAGTCTTTTGCAAAATTAATTTTATTTCTCTATTGCTGAGTTCAACTTGACCACTAGATTGAGAATGACAGGGTGATGCAATTCTGTGGTTAACATCATACTTGGCACGCATTTTACGAAAAGCACCATGAATAAAGTGTGAACCACCATTAGTCATTAAATATCTAGGGACTCCAAACATTGGGAAAATAACTTCCTTAAGCATTTTAATAGAGGTGTTGTGATTAGCACTACTGGTTGGAATAGCTTCTACCCATTTAGTAACATAATCAATGACAACCGAAATATGTCCCATGTAATCAAATCCCCAAACATCAAATGGTTCAACAACAAGTGAATAATTCATAGGCATTTCTTAATGCTTACCTATATTACCTATCCTTTGACATTCATCACAAGATAACACGAACTTACGGGCATCCGTGAAGAGAGTTAGCCAATAAAATCCAGATTGCAATACCTTGTGAGCAGTTCTATCTCCAACACGATGCCCTGCATAAGCTTCAGAGTGACATTTCCATGGGACTTGTCCCTATTCATGCTTAGGTACACAACGTCTAATAATACCATCTACTCCGTGTTTATAAAGATTTGGGCCATCCCAAAAGTAATGTCTTAAATCATAGAAGAATTTTTTCTTTTGTTGGTAAGTAAAGCTAGGTGGTAAATATTTAGCAACAATGTAATTAGCATAGTCAGCATACCAAGGAGTACTATGAGAAACATTTATTGCAGCTAACTGCCCATCAGGAAAACTATCATCAATAGGTAGTGGGTCATCAAGCACATTTTCAAGCCTAGATAAATTATCAGCTACTGGGTTCTCAGCTCCTTTTCTATCAATGATATGTAAATCAAATTCTTGTAACAAGAGAACCCAACGAATAAGTCTAGGTTTAGCATCTTTCTTTTCCATAAGATATTTGATAGCAGCATGGTCTGTGTGAACAGTTACTTTGGAATCAACAATATAAAGTCTAAATTATCACAAGCAAACACAACTGCTAATAATTCTTTTTCAGTAGTAGCATCGTTTCTTTGAGCATTGTCTAGAGTTTTACTAGCATAATGAATAATATTAAGTTTGTTATCAACTCTTTGTCCTAGAACATCACCAACAACATAATCACTAGCATCACACATAATTTCAAAAGGCAAGTTCCAATCAGGTGGTTGAACAATAGGTGCAGAAATGAAAGCTTCCTTAAGTGTTTCAAAGGCTTCTAAACAATCATCATCTAAAACAAAAGGATTATCCTTTTGCAAGAGACTAGTAAGAGGCCTAGAATTTTTTTAGAAGTCTTCGATAAATCTCCTATAGAAACCAGCATGACCTAAGAAACTACGAATACCTTTTATATCTTTTGGACATGGCATTTTCTCAATTTTATCAACCTTAACTCTGTCCACTTCAATACCTCTTTTAGAAATTTTATGACCCAAGGCAATTCCTTCAGTAACCATAAAGTGGCACTTCTCCCAATTCAAGACAAGATTTGTTTGTTCACATCTCCGCAAAACTCGATCAAGATTCCTTCAACAATCATCAAAAGACTTCCTGTAAACAGAAAAGTCATCCATGAAAACCTCAACAATCTTTTCACAAAAGTCAGAGAATATAGTAGTCATACATCTTTGAAAGGTAGCATGTGCATTAAATAAACCAAAAGGCATACGTCTATAAGCATAGGTTCCAAAGGGACAAGTAAAAGTGGTCTTTTCTTAATTAGGTTGAGAAACAGGTATTTGTGAAAAACTATAATATCCATCAAGGAAGCAAAAGTTTGTGTGTGCTTAGATAATCGTTCAAGCATTTGATCAATAAAAGGCTAAGGGTAATGACCTTTTCTAGTTGCTTTGTCTAATTTTCTAAAATCTATTACCATTCTATAGCTTGTAACAATTCCTTGAGGAATAAGTTCATTCTTATCATTAGGAACAATAGTTATACCTCCTTTCTTGGGGACACGATGAACAAGACTTACCCATTTACTATTAGATATAGGATAGATCATACCTGCTTACAGAAGTTTTAATATTTCCATTCTTACCACTTCTTTCATCTTCAGATTTAACTGACGTTGGTGATCAACAACGGGTTTATCATCAGGTTCCATATTAATTTTGTGCTAACATAGAGTGGGACCAATGCCCATTAAATCATCAGGAGTATATCAAATAGCAGCTCGGTGCTTCCTTAGAACTTTCAATAATCTTTCTTCTTCATGTTCAGAAAGGTTAGCACTAATAATAATAGGATATATCTTCTTTTCATCAAGATAAGCATATTTCAAAGTGTCTGGCAATTGTTTTCATTCAAACACAGGATCACCTTTAGGTGGAGGAGGACCTCCTAGAGTTTCAATAGGCAAATTGTGTTTAAGCAGAGGACGTTGTTCAAAGAAAATTTTATCTATTTCATTTCTTTCATGCATATGAAAATCATTTTCATGGTCTAGCAAATATTGTTCTAAAGGGTAGGTAGGGTGTACAACAATAGAAGCAAGACCAATTAATTCATTACTAGGCAATTCTTTTTCATGAAGATTTATACTAAACTTCGAAAAATTAAACTCATGAGACTCAATACCAAAACTAACACCGATAGTTTGTTTCTCACAATCTATCTTAGCATTAACGGTGTTCAAGACAGGTCTACCAAAGATAATGGGACAAAAATCATCTTGTGGGGAACCAAGAACAAGAAAATCAGTAGGGTATTTTATTTTCCCACACAAGACTTCAACCTCTCTAACAATCCCAATCGGTGATATTGTGTCTCTATTAGCAAGCTTAATAGTAACATCTAGGTCGGTGCAACAAACCCTGGGTCTCTTGACCAACTGTGCATAGGCACAAGATCTAGAATTGAAGCATTAGCTTAAGTTAGAGATTGAAGAACCAGGAGATTTGAAGAACCAACATGCAGCTCAGAGGGACCAGGATCGAGCATCAAGAGCAAGATATCAGCAAGAGAAGGGCCTCCCTTGCCGGGCAGACGAGCCCGGCAAGGGGCGAGGCCACCACCAAAAGCAAGCAATCGAGGCTCCCAGGGCAGAGCCTGCCGGGGCTCACGGGGACAGAACCACCCCACCAACCACTCAAGCATGACTCACATCGTCAACCAGTGTGGTGTCAAGCCGCAAGATGATTAAGTGGCAACCGTTCGCCACATGGCAGCCATTTCCGACAAAAGAAGCCTACGGATGACACTCATCCTACAACGTGTCAAGAGAACAGGTGTGGAGCTGGCAAGATGGCCCTACAGACCTTGCCGGGCGACCAGTGATGTGACACTCAGCGGCGCATTTAATGCACTATGTCAGCCCATAGAGTTAGGTATGATAGCACTGTTCGCTATCATATCAGTGGTGTCGTGGAATTGTCACGTCAGATGTCCTTAGTGTGAGGACTTAGTTGCGAGGGCAACGCATCTATGTGGTAGCTTGAGAGGGGTTGAGCGGAATCACGAGACGCAACACAAGACAAGGGTTTGGAAAGCTTTGGGGCCCGGGAAACATCATCTGGTAACAACCCTACATGTTGTTTGAGGCTAGATCTCATTATCATCACGAGGGAGTCGCCGTAAACTGGCTCTCCTCTAGCTATGTCTAGACCTAGAGATTGTTTCTTCCCTTTCTCCCTTTGAGGAGCCCTGCCCCTCCTTATATATGTTGAAGGGGCGGGTTACATGTGGAGTCCAACTCGGACTTTAACTTAAACTATTTTGACTTCCCTTCCTAGGCTTCTTAACGTCTGCCGGTTTAACATTGTTCTGCCGGTTTAACATTGTCTGCCGGTTTAACATTGTCTGTCAGTTTAACATTGTCTGCCGGTTTAGCATTGTCTGCCGGTTTAACACCAGCCGGTTTACCGTCTGTCTTAGCCATCTGTCTTGACTCTCTGTCTTAACTCTCCGCCGGTTTACCAAGTCCCAGCTGGTTTACAACTCCAGCCGGGTCATACCGCAGGGTATATCCCCGACATTAGCCCCCAGTTTAATTCGGATTTATCCATGTTAAACTGATCTTGATTATCCTTAAGTCCTTGTCACTTCCTTCTTCTATAAAATCCGAGTCAATAGACTAGCTTCATAATCAATTTGCTGACATTGGTTTTTCATAGTGAAATATTGTGAAGAATAACTCCTTTGACTTCAGCTCCCAATGCTTAAAAAATATTGGCCTTTGAAATACTCATTTGATCTTCAGCCGATTAAAGAATGTAGAACTTGCTGGTTTGAGAATGTAGAACTGTGCCGGTTTAAGACTTGAACTTGCTGGTTTATCATTGCCGGTTTACAAATATTGATGGCACCAAGTCATAATTGTAGTTAACTTGAAGCTTGAAAATATACCTCTTATATGCCTATCACTTGTAGCCCCCAAGTCTTAAGAAGGTAGCATAGCAACAGCTTAAGACTTGCTTCAATATGAATATCACAATCTTGAAGAAATCCAGGTTGTTCATCAATCACTAGTCAGATTGAGTATTCTACATATGTAGCCCCCAAGTGCTGGGTTGTCATGCTTGCAGCAACCTGGGACTTGTAATTGCTTGATGCTCATAAAAACTTCAACCAGTGTAGCCCCCAAGGGCCGGGTCATTATGCAATAATGAGCAGGGACTTTGTAAATATAATCTTGTAAACTTTGAACAGCAACGTGTAGCCCCCAAGGGCCGGCTCAGTAAGATAATGTTGAGCTGGGACTTTGATATATTCTTCAATGAAAATACATCATATAATGTAACCCCCATCACGAGGCTTGAATTCACGTCCACAAGGTTAAGAGCCTTGTGTTTTACCAACTGAGCAGTGGACCCGCTTTACCAACTGAGAAGTGGACCCTTCAATGTAATGGATAAAAAGCTTTGTACCTTAAATTGTTGATAGAGGCAATTGGTAGCCCCTAAGGGCCAGCTCATTACAATGTGATGAGTCGGGTCTTTGATAAGGTGAGCAAAAAATGACTTTGCATTAGCCCCCAAGTGTCATGGTGCATGATTGCGGCGACATGAGACTTGTGTATTTGATGTAATTTCAACTAAAATAATGTAGCCCCCAAGTGCCGGGTCGTAAGCCTGCAGCAACTCGGGACTATTCCTTCAATTATCGAATAAATCATATCTACTGATAATATGATAGCCATTGCGCTAAAGCAACTTTGAAAACCTTAATCATGATATTGGTTATTGATAACCATAATAAACATCCATCTATGTTGGCTATTTGAATAATATACCCAATGATTTATAAGCGCATAATCCCAATGGCGCAATCCAAATATATAATGGCGACTTATAGTCCAAAGCCAGGCCGGGTCAATAAACACCGGTGATTTGTAATTATGCTTTATTCAACCTGTTTCTGCATACAACAAGTTTAAAGTGTCCTGGCGGTTTACCGCCGGACGGGTCATAATGCCCAACATATAACCCGGGTTTATAACCAAGGCTGCACTTAATAATAATCAAATATGAAATAGATCATACCTGTGACATTGAATCACATCGTTGGTTTACCAACTTTTTTTAGTAAGGGTGATAACTCAAATCTTGAGTAGGATAACTCCCGTCATATTTTGCCGTTTGTAATAAAACCATGTCGGGTTGTAATAAACACCAGATAATCATCCTGGCAACTTATAGTCAATGCTAGACCGGGCTAAGAAAACTCCGGTTTATAATTGAGTTTGTACTAACAACTCATAGTTGAAAGCTTGTGCCGGGTTAAGAAACACCGGACTGATGAAATGACTTATAGTCTGGCCGGGTCAATGGACGCCGGTTTACCTTAAAACCTTATCAAAGGAGAAGAAACTTTGACAAAAAGCAAATGAAAAAACTTGTAGTCGAGGCTTTTCAAGGGCTGCCAGGCCCAAACTCGAGGCTTTTCGTGGGCTGCCAGGCCATTGAGTTAAACCATTTGACAAAGCCTTTTAAGATGGGCCTCCAACTAACCAATCGTCGTTTTAACTTTGAGAAGTTAAGGGTCTGTATAAGAGTAACTTGTCAAACGTTCGGAGGGTCATGCCAGGATTACCTGGATAGGAGTGGCTTACTTGATGAAGGCAGGTTAACCCGGGGTTTTAGGTGAATACACCAGGCTTCCAAGCCATGGGTCGATACCCAATTACAAGGGTCCTTTCAAGCTCTTTGTTACTTTACACAAAGAGCCCCCAAGTAACTTTGTGAGCTGTGCTCAATGGGTGGCTATGTTTGATTTGTGTGTAGCAACAAGACTCTCTTTGGCCCCTTGGGTGTGAAGCTCCCAAGCTTTGATGTGGCGTGATAGCTGGATTAATGGACAGGACTCTGCTTTGCAAGCAGAAGCCCCCATGTGATATATTTCTGAGTTGTGCTCGCCGGGTGCCTATGTTTGAGTTGTGGTGTGCAACAAACTCTCTTTGGCCCCTGATGATAATATTGTCTTGATAGCCGCATCAAGAGGGTAGTAACACCATGTTCTATTTGTTGAATACACCTATGTTTGAACAGGAAGCCCCCAAGTAATCATATGAAGATGAGCCCATAAGGCAGGACACCCATGTTTGAACCGCGCGTCAGGGCAGCAGGTCCTCTTGGGCAACCTTTAACTTTTTGCAAGAGATAAATTCTTCTTGAACCGGTATTTTGAACCGGCTATCGAGAGCTTCAAAGCTTTGTGGAAGATAACTTGCCCTTAAGCCGGATATTAAACTGGAATCCTTCTTTTTAAGTCGGTAATTTTCTGACGGCCTTTAAATTTGCACCAATATGGTGGTTTAGGGTCCTGCATTAGACAACTTTGCTAGCCGGAGTAATTGCTATGTTAAAGAAGGCAATATGTAATATAAAATATACTGGATGGATTTCACCTGATATATCATGCCAGGGGTTATCCACCGTGGAGTTGATGATCACCACAGTGAAGCTGAAATCAATCACGGCCGAGTCGGCTGTAGAAGCAGGCAGATGATCCGGTCATGGCGTTGTAAGCCCGTGCGAACAAGCAAGTTGCCCTCCGTATTGTAAGCCGGCACGGATGCGTGAACCGGCCGTCTGTTCATCAGGTAATGTGACACGTAGGAGAACGCCGTTGTAGAACGTTGCCAGTGCGTGTTCCATACCAACAGTATAACAATAATTTTGCCTATATATAAAACACTAATAGGGCAGTGTAACGGTGCTCAGAGGAAAAATATACTGATAAAATATATAGGAGGGATAACACCTGATTTTGTTTTCGTCGGATAAACGTAGATGCCGGTACCATGTAATACTGAATAGTATATACACATTGAGCTCCGCTGATGCGATGTAGCATGACATCCATGTGCCCCTCCTTTTTTTACATGGATACTGTAATCAAAAACATATCAGATGTCTGATGCGGCCCTTGTACCATATCCCATGCTCTTTTATACGATGTCAAACCGGCGCAGCACTTGTACTTGTGGCAATTACGCTACTAACACACGGGCCTGATGACGGTCCTTTGACTTTTCCAGCATCCAACAATAGAGCCTGTTTCTTGTTACTGGAAGAACCTACGGGCACGCAGCGTAGTTGATTCTTGAGGGAACAAAGCCGCGGTGTTTTACAGTGTGATGGTGATCTAGCGTCGGTTCAACGCAGCGGCCAAAACGGCGAGACGCGGCGTTTCGACGAGGACGGCCAGGAATGAAATCCATTGCGGTGACTCCGTGAGGTGGCCAGTGAAGGCGGGTCAAGGCGAGGCCACGAGGGCGGTTTGACTCGGAGCAGGTGAACTGGCTGGCGGCAAAGCCATGCGTGGATGGAAGCGGCGATTCGAGGTGGTGGAAGTGGCGACTCGTCCATAGTGGAGACCCGGCGGCTCGGTAGCGCTGGTCTGACGCCACTGCAGCTGAGGAGGTGAAACAACAGCGATTGCAGGCTCACGGCGGCCGAGGCGAGTAAAAGGAGCAGGGCCGGCTCTCAAGGTGACTTAACGGAGACGAGCAAAAGGATCGTTCGGTGGCCGGCTTGGAGTAGAACGGCAGAGGCCCCTGGCGAAGCGGATTAAGGTCGAGTGGGCCAAGGAGGCGCTGCGGTAGGGCCGAGACAGATCATTACGCAGCTCAGCAACCCAGAGGTACGGCTTGTGGCGCGGTCGGAGGAAAAAGGGCAGGTGACGACAAGGCGGTTCCGGCGGCTCAAGGAACAAAATCGAGGACGGAGTTCGAGTCCGGCTTGTAGTTAATCCGGCGGCTTTAACCCTACGCGTCCACGCTGTAGTATTATGTTATCTTCACCAGTAGTAGTCAGATGGATCTCTCTATTGAGAAAACAGGTGACAGATGCAGCAACTCGAGCCCGAGGCAGAGACGGCTAAACGAGGCCGGAGGAAGAATGCGCGACGGCTGCGGAGTGCAGCTACTAACCCGGCGCTAGAAGCGACCTGATGATGCGGCTACTTAAGGGTGGTTTGGAGCAGAAGCGGCAATCCTGGAGGCAGCAGCCGGCTTAATGGTGCCTGACCATGGAAGCTTTGAAGGGAACAACAGCAGAGCGCAGAACGTAGGCTCGAGGCCACGCTAGAGATAGCCGCGTGGCCGGACCGGCTTGAAGCATGGTGGCGCTGGTGCAGCCACTGAGGCATGGTGACTCGCCAACGGCAGCGGCTCGGAGCAGCATGGTAAGGTGGTTTAAACACGGCTGTAATCAGCAGCAACGGTGGTTTGGCGGTTGGCGACAGAGGAAGCAAACCGGTGAGGCGAGTCACAACCGAAGCCACGGCGAGGGCTGCTCAAGGCCGCCGGCCAGCGAGGAGCGCTGAACCGGCGGCGGGTTGGAGAGGCGCGGCTGCGGGTCAGTAATGGCAACCCGGAGTACGCGAGGCGCAGCAGCGACTTGGACGAGAGGCGGAGACCGGCGGTAACTCGGCTCGCCGGCTTGACATAGACCGATGCCTTGGTAATGAGCCGGCTGGGACTTGGTAATGGAGTCCGTAGCAAAATCGAGTCTGTAGGGGTGACTCGACGAAATCGTGGTGGCAATCCGGATTCGATTAGACGGATTCCGTGGCGATTCAGCATGGGCAGCGGCGGGTCAAAAACAGTTGTAGCGGCAGCCCATGGTGTGGCGAAGTGGCGAGACGAGCCGGTGGCAGTCGGAGCCGATTCAAGGCGAGGCCAGCTTGGCGTGAGGTCGGTGGAGGATTGAAAAGGGGGCTTCGAAGGCAGAGGAGCGCCGGCGGCTTCACTGTAGAGGTGACAGTAATAGCAGCGCGTCAGAGGCTAAACCGGGGCCGGCGGCTCGTGAACTAAACCGGTAGAGGGCAGTGTTAGAAGTGGATACTTTTGTCAAGTGTAGAAAAGCTACAGGCGGCTCGTCAGCGGCGGATTGACGACAGGGCCGTGAAGGCAGAGCAGCGCCGGCGGCTTTTATTACCGAGGTGACAGCCAGGACCGGTGGCGGTTTTGAGGAACGCTAGCTCGATGGGCCGTGGCTGAGCAACCGAATTAAAGGCACGGGCGACTCGGACGAAAGTAGAGTCTACGTCCATGTCCTAGTTCTTCTCTGAGTCATAATTGCTTTGACTGATTTTAGATTCTTTCTATCTCACGTGGCATGTGAACCTCAGACTGTTTGATGCCCAAACATGACCGCAAAAGTGTCTGTGGATTCCCATCTGTCTCGGCGACTCGTACTGAACGCAACGGAAATTTTAACCATGCTGGTTTTGGCAAGTTATTATCCAGATTGGATGCACCGGCAAAATAGGCAACAGCTGAAAATCAATCGCTAACTCCAAAATTAACCTTGATTCTTGATCATAAAACGATGAATTTGATAGCTCTGTCCAAGGTTGTTCCCCACTGGGTTGTCCTCCGCGGTCACTCCGCGCCGTTTTTTCTATATCTGATCAATCGTGAGCTCTTCGATCCCTATAGAAAGATCCCTTAAGCCCTGCAAGAACTCAACACCGCCGTGCGCAGGCCCCATGGTGGGCACCAATTGTCGTGGAATTGTCACGTCAGATGTCCTTAGTGTGAGGACATAGTCGCGAGGCCAATGCATCTATGTGGTAGCTTGAGAGGGGTTGAGCGGAATCGAGAGACGCAACACAAGACAAGGGTTTAGACAGCTTCGGGCCCCGGGAAACATCATACGGTAACAACCCTACATGTTGTTTGAGGCTAGATCTCATTATCATCATGAGGGAGTCGCCGTAAACCGGCTCTCCTCTAGTTGTGTCTAGCCCTAGAGATTTTTTCTTCCCTTTCTCCCTTTGAGGAGCCCTGCCCCTCCTTATATATGTTGAAGGGGCGGGTTACATGTGGAGTCCAACTCGTACTTTAATTTAAAGTATTTTGACTTCCCTTCCTGGGCTTCTTAACGTTTGCCGGTTTAACATTGTTCTGCCAGTTTAACATTGTCTGCCGGTTTAACATTGTCTGCCAGTTTAACATTGTCTGTCGGTTTAACAATGTCTACCGGTTTAAGACCAGTCGGTTTACCGTCTGTCTTAGCCATCAGTCTTGACTCTCTGTCTTTACTCTCCGCCGGTTTACCATCCGCCGGTTTACCAAGTCCCAGCCGGTTTACAACTCCAGCCGGGTCATACCGCGGGGTATATCCCCGACAAGTGGTTAATGACCACTTTGCCACTGTGGTGACCCCTTAATCTATAAAAGGAGGCCCATGGCACTCGTAGGAGGGGTTAGAAGGTTGGAAAGTTGACAAACCCAAGCCACCATATGCGCGTAGTCACTGCGGCCCTGAGGCAAACCATGTCGGGCGAGGTGTACTACGCACCACCGCATTCATTCCACCATCAATCCACTAAAGCAGGAGTAGGGTCTTACCCCTCACGGCGGCCCAAACCTGGGTAAATTGCTTGTGTGCTCTCCGACGCGTTGCCGTACGCAGGTCTCCTCTCTGTGAAACGCACCGTCCCCCTGCCAAACCAACAAGGGGCCACCCGGTCCCATAGGTGGTTGCGGAAATCCCATGACATTTTTGGCGCGCCAGGTAGGGGGAGTGCTGGCGCGAACCTGAAATTGTACGCCACGCGTCATCTTCGTCGCCATCTTCATCCGCGAACGCGGCATCGACCATGGCGCCCAAGAACAAATCAGGCACCTCAGCCCATCCATCCACCTCGAAGGCTCGAACGCCCGCGGCCTCTCACGCTGCAGGGGACATGGGAGCGCGCGAGGACGTGGACGCTACTAGGGACGTGGTTGGAGCAGGTGGTGCCATTACAACCTCCCCCTGCGGCTGACACGGGGGCAGGAGCTACCGGAGGAGAACAACATCAACAACGTCTCAACGGTTAAGCTAGGCAAGGTGCAGGCAAGGGGGTCACTCCGTCTGCGCCCCCTCCTCTCGCCGACGAGCACAGCCGCAGCAACGGCTGTCGGTGTCAAAACCGACAGATCTCAGGTAGGGGGTCCTGAACTGTGCGTCTAAGGATCAATGGTAACAGGGGACAAGGGACATGAGTTTACCCAGGTTCAGGCCCTCTTGAGGAAGGTAATACCCTATGTCTTGCTTGATTGACTTTGATGAGTATAGGGGTTACAAGAGTTGATCAACCACAAGATCGTAATGGCTAAACCCTAATTGTCTACCATGTATGATTATGATTGTGATCTAGCCTCTAAGGACTAAACCCTCTGGTTTATATAGACACCGGAGGGGCTAGGGTTGTATAGAGTCGGTTTACAGAGAAAGGAATATCCATATCCGCATGCTAAGCTTGCCTTACACGCCAAGGAGATTCCCATCCGGACACGAGGAAAGGCATTCTATCTTCTATCTTCACGGCCCATCTGTCCGGCCCACATCACATAGCCCAGACACCAAAGGACCTCATAATCTAGGACTCACTCAGTAGCCCCTGAACCAGTCTTCAATGACGATGTGTTCGGCGCACAGCTTGTGTTCGACATTGCAAGGCGGGTTCCTCCTCCGAATTCTCCAAAGAAGTTGATCGTTAGTACTATATCCGGCTCTGTACAACAGTCATACCTCTGAATTAAAATGTAGATAAGTTCTGTCCTCCAAAGATTTCACTGGTGAGACGTTACGTGCGGCCATTTTATTATTTCGAACCGTTTTTCGGCCTCCCGTTTCGCGTTTCAAGACGCGACCACTAATGACACATCTTTTCAAAGCAGAGATTGTGCCCCCTTATTACGGGATTCTTATCAACATAGGTATGGGAAACCCAACTGTGCCATCTCGCATGACCCCTTGGAAATAGGCGAGCTTTAAGGCTCCTGGGGGATGCATTGTATTCACTGTCTTTATAAGGAGATAAGATTCCCCCTTTTTACCCCACGCCTTCCCCTTCCTCAGTCCGTCCGCCCTCACGCTCCAGCGATCAAGCTTCGATCCACTCCGTTCCCAGAAAGTACTCCAGCCATGTCCGAACCCGGAGCGCAGGGCAAGTGGATGGCCTCCTCCGTCACAGAGGCAAACATCAAGGAACTTCGGGAAGCGGGGTATCTGCCAAAGAGATCACCCACTGACTCCCGGCCAAAAAACAGGTCATCCCCACTCCAAAGCCCGGCGAGTGGGTAGTGTTCATCCCCCATTTTGTTCGCGGACTTGGGTTTCCCCTTCATCCTTTCGTCCGCAGCCTCATGTTTTACTATGGGCTAGATTTGCATGATCTAGCCCCAAATTCCTTCCTCAACATTTTGGCGTTTATTGTCGTATGCGAGGCATTCCTTTGCATGTACCCCCACTTTGGCCTATGGCTCAAGGTTTTCAATGTGAAACCGAAAGTGGTGGACGGCCAGCACGCGGATTGCGGTGGCGCTATGGTGAGCAAACTGCCCAACGTCACTTGGCCCAAGGGCACCTTCATGGAGACCGTGAAGGGATGGCAGTAGGGGTGGTTCTATGTCACAGAGCCCCGCGACTCCACATGGGCTGCTCCCACGGAGTTCAAGTCCGGGCCACCAATGCGGCTGACATCCTGGCTCAAGAAGGGCCTGGACTGGGCGTCGACTGATGAGGTAACGATGCTGGAGAAGTGCATCAAGAGCATGGTAGATAAAAATACCAGCCTCGCCAGCGTGGTATAAGTGATGCTCTTCCGCCGGATACTCCCCTGTCAGGCGCGTCAAGAGCCCATGTGGGAGTTCAACCCGGCCGGTCCTCGGACCCTACAGCGGTTCTTGGGCACGAAGCACGAAGACATGTGGAAGCTTCTTTTCAAGAACCAGAAGTCATGGCCGAAGACAACCGAAGACCTTGGCTACGACAGCACCCATGCTGCGACCGCCGTAAGTTCTTTGGTAACATTACTTTGCGAGCCCAAGGAGCACACTGAACTCTCCACTTTCCTTTGCAGGGCTAGACCGAGAAAGCGGAACGGATTCACTATCCGGCTCCGCTGCCCGAGGACAAAGCTCTTCCTCTGTTGACGAGGATGCTAGTCCCGGCGCCATACCAAGCGCTGGAAAAGAAGGCCAAGGAGAAGGGCAAGGAGGCCAAGAGCGGCCTCTGTCGTAAGGGTGCCTCAGACATAGTGTTAGAGGACACCGGAACCCTCTCCTCCCGTGATGAAGAGGAAGAGGAGGAGAGAGAGAGAGCAACTACGCCCACAAGGGGGAGAAGCAGAAAAGGGCAGCCTCCGTCGATCTAGAGGCGGAGGCGTCCAAGAAAGGGAGGATGTCCCTTACGGATGACTCCGACACGGACACCGGTGAGTTGCGCCCCAGGCTGAAGCCCCTGACTGGATCGTAAGTACTCAAAGGTATATATGTTCGGCTTTTCTGGCTTATAGTTGTAATGCATTTAAATTGTATGCTGCAGTCTGGTTAAGGTCCTTCCCCAGCGATCCTCCTCTTCCGGGAATTTGTTGGGTCCGAACATGATGGAGAGCGATTCACCTCCACCAGCTTCCTCCCCCCTCCAGCGGACAAGACCGAGGTGTCGTTCCAAAGGACCCTTCTAGAATAGGGAGAGGTGCCGGAGGCTGCCAACATGGGGGAGCCGACCCCCATGGAGATTGGAGATGGGGGCAATGTCCAGTTTGGCCCCAGCCAAATGTCATTCCGGAAACCCACACGGTTCCAGAGACAGAGGAGCAACCCTCTTCATGGGAAGGGGGTGCGCCTACAACACCGGTGTCCTCTGTCAATGCGGAGGCGCCAGACACTATGGTGAGAGCGCTTCAGAATGCCACCATTGTGGAAGAACATCGTACCCTTATGGGTATGCTGGTTGAAAAGGTTCAGTCCGCAAAAAGCAGACTGAGCGAAGCCAACACTAGCCTTTTAAAAGGCTTTGAGGTATGTGCTTTACAGTATCTTTTAACTGTATAAAAAGAATGCTTGTGTATAGATAGTAGCCCCTGAGACTCTATTCAGTGTATGGAAAGAAAACCAAACAGAGGATCTAATAACTCATGCAGGAGACTAACACACATATCTATTTGAACAAGCAAGCTATGAAGCAGGCTTCAGCTACTCATGCCGCCGAAGCATCCGAGCTAAGGCGGAAGATAGAAGAAAACCAAGGTATGTAATGCCGAAGCATGTCTTGAAACAATGCCAGCAATGATGTAGTATCTCAATGAGTTTCATAATTTATGTTTTGCAACTGACATGTCTGAGGTCGAGGCCCTCAAGAGTGCGCTAGCCGAGGCCAAGAAGGAGGTGGAGGAGGAACGAGCCTCCCGCCTTAAACATGAATCACGGGTGGAGGAAGTCTAGCAAGAGCTCAAGGATGCCATATGCAAATGTGAATCCTTAGAGTGAAAGAGTTCGGAGCAGAACTCCGAACTTGCTAAGGCACGCTAAAGTGCACAGGAAGCCCGGGGCTGAAGCCCAAAGCGCTGTCCAGGAGATCCAGGAGGCAAGCCAAATTGCGGCGGGTAAGGCCTTTAACCTGCAGAGCAAATTTGTGAAGAAAAGGTACATCTTTCTAACCCGGATTTGGAGTTCTCCAGGAGTGTTTGCGGACCTATCCGGAGTGTCGCTGATGCCGCGGAGTTCTTCTGGGCCGAAGAGGGGAGCTCAATGGAGAAGCTGTTCTGGTCGCAATACCTTGCACCAGAGCATCACGTGCCCCTTAGCGATCAGCTGAAGCAATGGACCGAACTGCACAGGGTGGTTGAATTGGCCATGAGGGACTTGATAATCCGTCTTTGGCCCGCCGAACCCATGCCTAGTAGCTACTTCGGTCTCGTCAAGCGGCTGGTCAGCGCCTTCCCTCGGCTTGATGCCGTGAAGCGGTCGGCCTGCATTGAAGGTGCGCGGATGGCCTTCGCCCGCGTCAAGGTGAAATGGGAGAAGATGGACGCCGCCAAGCTTGCGACCGAGGGACCGCCCGCTGGGAAAGAGCATCGCACGCCGGAGCGGTACTTTGATGATGTCCTAAAAGGATCCCGCATTGTAGAGGGCCAATGTTCGAAGGACATCATATTTGAATGAATGTAATTCTGTTGGCTACTCCTGTATCATGAGACAAGGCTTATGTATGATATATTGCTTATACAAAATATCTCCTCCTGCGCAGCTGCTTATGATATCTGAGAGTTGGCCAGTCGTCAGCTTCGGCCCCCACGTAGGTAGTACGAGGGTGTTCAGGATAACACTTAAAACACACATGACCCATCGTACTGGTCCGTGAAGGAGGTGTTAGTGCGGCGAACCAGGCAGTCGGACTATATGGCTTTATCGCCCTCACTTAGCCATAGGAGTTTTATAATGGGAGAGCGGGCACAGGCCCTA
Organism: Triticum urartu; assembly: GCF_056163025.1. Classification (NCBI taxonomy): domain Eukaryota; kingdom Viridiplantae; phylum Streptophyta; class Magnoliopsida; order Poales; family Poaceae; genus Triticum; species Triticum urartu. The sequence goes on along the minus strand of NC_141878.1, from coordinate 264,048,718 downwards.
GTATTATTCGATTATCCGAACTCAGGTGCTGTGAATGCCTGGCCGGGTGGAGGCCGGCCTATCGCATAATGCAGAAAAAATCACTAAAGATCTATACTTAGTCACGGAATAGCTAACTAGCTCTCTCGGCATCATGACAGTCAGTTTTCGGCTTTCTCTACTAAGGTGTTTGTCTCAGTGAACCAGAATCACAATCGTAGTAGTTCTCCCTTTACTACCCTAGCCGATCAGACGGAACGTAAGGTAGCAAGCACAGGAGCCGGGCAACCCAACTATTGACCAAAGACATGATTCGGAGCCAATGCATATAATGCTATATTCGGGACGCCGAATTGCACAATTAAAGTGTTCGGACTTTTGAATATTTAAAAGATGTACATGACTTAATAAAGCCCCGGGCGATCTAGGTCATACCAAGGTGTACATGACAACCAGACAAAAACAGGGAAACATATGTTGAGAGATACGCCAACGCCACATATGTTTGGGCAAAAAACTGTTTCCATAGTAGTTTGATTGATACGTCAAAACATATTGATACAAATAGTGTAATAAGCAACAAGGCCATTATACATGCCAAACACAAGGGGACGCCGTGCGTGCGTCCTAAACACGGACGGGGTGATATTTAAGGATCCTTTAGTTATTCTAGTACGGGTCTATGCTTCTTTTCTACTTGGTATATTGTCCTTCAAGAGGAACATCCAATGGTGTTTTGATAATAGGCCACGAAAAGAGGCTTTGATACCGTCCAAAGGGTGATGTGGTTTTGAGGGAACCTGAAAGAAAAATAAAAAATAAGAAAGAAAAAGGAAGAGGAATGTGAGTTTCTTGGTAAGGTCTGGCCGTATTGCATGCATTATCCTTATTGTGCCTCCATCCTTTCCCATGGTATTTTTAGTGTGTAATTATGTAGGCGTGGCACATATGCCAAAATTCGGTAGGGGATGAGATGGAGGCCGGATTGCTAATCGAGCTCCTAACGAGCTGGACTGTCATACAATGCGGTAGTCCGGACTCGTTTGACAATGTCTAAGGACTTGACCGCCGATGTAATAGTTGGATTAATGAGGCCACCCTGTACTTCTGCTGCCAGGGTCGCGGTGTGCTCCTTAGTGCGGAGGGGGCATTCCATGTTTCCATTCACTATTATAATACCGCATGGTCCGGGCATCTTGATCTTGAGATAGGCGTAGTGTGGCACTGCATTAAAACGAGCGAACGCGGTTCGTCCGAGCAGTGTGCGGTAGCCATTGTGGAAGTTGTCTGGTGAGCCAAAGACCACTTCCAATGTGATTGAGCCCGTGCAGCGGGCCTCTACACCGGGTATGACTCCATTAAAGCTAGTTTTAGTAGGCTTGATTCTTGAGGGATCAATACCCATCTTGCAGATTGTGTCCTGATAGAGCAGGTTAAGGCTGCTGCCGCCATCCATGAGGACTCGCATAAGGTGGAATCCATCGATGATTGGATCGAGGACTAATGCGGCCGAACCTCCGTGATGGATACTGGTCGGACGGTCCCTGCGATCGAAGGTGATCGGATAGGCCAACCATGGGTTGAATTTTGGGGCGACTGGCTCTATCGCGTAGACGTCCCTTAGCGTGTGCTTGCGCTCCCTCTTAGGGATATGGGTGACGTATATCATGTTCAACGTTTTGACTTCAGGGGGAAATTTCTTCTGACCCCTTGTTTTCGGTGTCCGAGGTTCCTCATTGTCATCCTCACTGGGCGACCCTTTCTCCTTATGTTTGACATTTAACTTGCTGGCCTGTTTGAAGACCCAACAGCTTTTCTTGGTATGGTTGGCAAGCTTAGCAGGAGTGCCGTGGATCTGGCAGGGTCAATCGAGTATTCAGTCCATGCTTGTTGAACTATCTTTGTTTCGTTTGAATGGCTTCTTTCGTTGACCCGATTTGTAGCCACTGAATCCAGCATTGACTGTCGTATTCTCTGTATCATCATTGTTGCTCCGATGCTTATGTTTGTTGCGTCGGGGACTTCCGTTGTCGTTTCGGGCTTCGGAAGTGTTGGGGTCGCTGGTACTGTTACCGCTACGGGCTAGCCAGCTATCCTTGCCCATGCAGAAACGGGTCATTAGTGCTGTAAGGGCTGACATGGACTTCAGGTTTTCCTGGTCGAGGTGTCGGGCGAGCCATTCGTCGCGGATGTTGTGTTTGAAAGCCGCTAAGGCTTTGGTGTCCGAACAGTCGATAATCTGGTCCTTTTTAATTACGAACCTGGTCAAGAATTTCCTGGCCGACTCTCCGGGCTGTTGGACTATAGGCATCCGGAGGCTGGACATAAGTGCCTTGGAAGTTGCCTCTGAAGGCATCTTCCAAGTCTACCCAGGTTCCAATAGAATTTTTTGGGAGGATGTTTAACCAGTGCCTAGCTGGCCCCTTAAGTTTTAGGGGAAGGTATTTGATGGCGTGTAGATAATCACCGCGACCCATGTGAATGTGGAGAAGAAAATCTTCAATCATACTGTAACACCCCGGATGTAATTTACCTTATATGGATTCCAACTGTTGCCGTTTCCGGCACTAAGTTATATTATTTCCTCGTTGTCGGGTTTTTTTCTCCGTGTGTTTTGTGTTTGTCATCCATCTCTTATCATGTTATCATGTGCATTGCATTTGCATACATGTTTGTCTCATGCATCCGAGCATTTTCCCCGTTGTCCGTTTTGCATTCCGGCGCTCCTATGTCCTCCGGTTGTCCTTTCTACCTCTTTTCGTGTGTGGGTGTTAAACATTTCCAGATTGGACCGAGACTTGCCATGCGGCCTTGGTTTTCTACCGGTAGACCGCCTGTCAAGTTTCATACCATTTGGAATTCGTTTGATACTCCAACGGTTAACAGAAGGACCGAAAAGGCCTCGTAAGTCTTGCAGCCCAACACCCTTCCAAATTGTCCCAAAACCCACCTAAACCTCTCCCATCTTCTAGAGCGTTCGATCATGATCGCGTGGCCGCAAACCGCACCTCATTTGGAGCTTCCTAGCTCCCTCTACCTATAAAACTAGCCCCTCCCCCGAAATCGCGGATCTCTTCCTCCTCTAACCCTAAAAATTCGCCTCCGCCGCCACCGGACAAATCGCCGCCGACCAGTCAAGCGCTGACACGTGGCACCCGGAGGTCTCCACCGCGCCGCGGCCCGCCCGGCCCGCGGAGGACCCCCGAGAGCCCGCACCCGCCACCGCCGGCCTCTACTCCGCCCCGCCCGTAGCGTCCGAGCGCCGCCGCCTCTCCTAGCTCCGGCCGCCGCCCGCCATCGCCGGCGATGACGCCGACCTCGCCGGATGCCACCGCAGCACCCCGCGCCTGCCGTCCTCCTCTGCGAGCCGGCGCCGCCCGAGCCCGACTCCGACGCGCCGTCCCCGGCCTCTCCTCGCTCGGCTCCGGCGGTCCCCAAGCCCAATTCCGGCGAGTTCGTCAACTCTGGCCGTCCATCTCCGATTTCCGCGCAGCTACAGTACCACCCGCCGATCGGCTCTGGATCTGGATCATCTCGCGGTTGACCTTTTCTTCCCGAAACCATAGGTTTTTTGCATTCTTTGACATGCCATAACTTCCTCATCAAAATGTTCGTCTCAACGAGTACATCATTTCATCTCATTGCATCATTTTCATTTGAGCTCATCTTGATGCCCAAAATGCTATTGGAAGAGGGCTATGTGATTATTATGTCAGATCTGTTTCAGCAAATGGCATTTTGTCATTTTTGCCATGATTAATATGTGCATGCTATGATCCTGAGCTCTACATGTGTTTTGTAGAATGCCATTCCATCTTTACAGGGGTGTATGCCATGTATTTTTGTGATCTTTGTGGTGACTATCACAAGCATGCAAAGTAGCTTACTCATTGATGCTAATTTCAGGGACTTAGAATTTCACAAAGTCCTTGTCCTGCTGTAATTTTTATGCCATATGTTCATGTTGTTTCCTAGGGTTCCGTGCCTCTTTTGAGGATGATCAGTAAGGATGTTTTGTTAATATTATGGTGCTCTATCCATCCATGTCTTTGTTTGCAATTATGGAGCACCCTAGCTTGAGTCAATGGAGCTCTACTTTTGCTATAAAATGTTCCTGGCAGATTGTTAACATGTTTAGCGATTTTGCCGAGGTTGTTACTATTGATCCGTGCATGCTATGATGTTGTTCTTGCCATGTCTAGCTTTTATGCCATGTATTATTGATGGCTGTAAGCTTAGTTTGTGATGAAATGCCTCTTAGTGAGTGCATCGAGCTTGTAAACATGTCTACTTGTTAATCTGTTTTGCATGCTCCAATTTTTCACTAAGTCTGAATCTGTTTATGTTTTTGCTATGTTCACGTGCTTGCAATTGTATTGTATGATCCCTTTTGGCTCAACGTCACTAAGGGACTTTTGTTATATGCTTAGAGTAGCTTCATGCCATGCCTTGATTTGCCATGATATGTTCCTGTAGAATGTAGTTTTCATGCTCTAAATATTGCTTCCTGATGATAAATTCCTGACTTGTGTTAATTTCACTAAGTCTGAAACCTGTTATCGTTTGCACTTTTGCCATGCTCGCTTGAACCTGTTAATGGATGAATTAGCCGTAGCTCAGTGTTCATCTTTTGTCAAGCATCATGAGTGGATCACTTCCATGTATTGTTTTGCCATGTTTGAGTGCTGTAGCATATTTATCTTGGTGCATTTAGATGGTCACTTGCTGATTATCGTAGACCGGTGCCATATTTGTTTTGCTTGCCATTTCCAAACCGTGCATCCGATTCCGTTGATCTTAATATCGATTTCAACCGAAATCACCGCACCTTTCCAGTGGAACTCTTGGATTTCCAAGTTGAGTCCAGGTTCAATTATTCCTTTGCAAATCTTGCATATGCATCACATATCGCATCCTGCATATCATACCATGTTTGCATCATGTTGCTTGAGCATTGGACGTGGTTGATTGTGTCCCTTTTGCTTGTTGTTCTTGCTTGGGTAGAGCCGGGAGACGAGTTCATGAACGAGGAGCCCGTTGAGTTCACTTACGAGGATCAAGTCAACTCTGAGAATTTTGCAGGCAAGATGACCATACCCTCGAAATCACTTCTATCTTTGCTTGCTAGATGCTCGCTCTTTTGCTATGCGTATGCTATGATACCTACCACTTGCTTATCATGCCTCCCAAAATGCCATGTCAAACCTCTAACCCACCATGTCCTAGCAAACCGTTGTTTGGCTATGTTACCACTTTGCTAAGCCCCTCTTATAGCGTTGCTAGTTGCAGGTGAAGATTTGGAGATCGTTCTTTGCTGGAACTTGTTTATTGTTGGGATATCACCATATTATCGTGTTTGTCTTAATGCACCTATATACTTGGTAAAGGGTGGAAGGCTCAGCCTAATGCCTAGTGTTTTGTTCCACTCTTGCCTCCCTAGTTTCCGTCATATTGGTGTTATGTTCCTGGATTTTGCGTTCCTTACACGGTTGGGTTATAATGGGAACCCCTTGACAGTTCGCCTTGAATAAAACTCCTCCAGCAATGCCCAACCTTGGTTTTACCATTCGCCACCTAGCCTCTTTTTCCCTTGGGTTTCCGGAGCCCAAGGGTCATCTTTATTTTAACCCCCCTGGGCCAGTGCTCCTCTAAGTGTTGGTTCGGCTGAGCTGCCTGCGGGGCCACCTCGGGGAAACTTGAGGGTTGGTTTTACTCATAGCTAGTCTCATCTGAGTGTGCCCTGAGAACGAGATATGTGCAGCTCCTATCGGGATTTGTCGGCACATTCGGGCGGTGTTGCTGGACTTGTTTTACCATTGTTGAGGATGTCTTGTAACCGGGATGCCGAGTCTGATCGGATTGTCTTGGGAGAAGGAATATTCTTCATTGACCATGAGAGCTTGTGATGGGCTAAGTTGGGACTCCCCCGCAGGGATTTGAACTTTCGAAAGCCGTGCCCGCGGTTATGGGCAGATGGGAATTTGCTAATGTCCGGTTGTAGATAACATGAAACTTAACTTAATTAAAATGCACCAACTGCGTGTGTAACCGTGATGGTCTCTTCTCGGCGGTGTCCGGGAAGTGAACAAAGTGTTGGAGTAATGCTTGACGTAGGTTGTTCTAGGATCACTTCTTGATCATAGTTGTTCGACCGTGCTTTTGCCTTCTCTTCTCGCTCTCTTTTGCGTATGTTAGCCATCATATATGCTAGTCGCTTGCTGCAGCTCCACATCATAGCTTTACCTTACCTTAAGCTTAAATAGTCTTGATCGCGAGGGTGTGAGATTGCTGAGTCCCCGTGACTCACAGATTACTTCCAAAACCTGATGCAGGGACCGATGATGCGGTTCCAGATGATATGACCGAGCTCAAGTGGGAGTTCGATGAAGACTCTCGTCGTTACTACGTGTCTTTCCCAGATGATCAGTAGTGGTGCCCAGTTGGGGCGATCGGGGACTTTGTCGCATTTGGGGGTTGATCTTTATTTTGGTTCCATAGTCGGACCTTGAGTGTATTTGGATGATGTAATGACTTATTTATGTATTTGTGTGACGTGGCGAGTGTAAGCCAACTATTTACCTTTCCCCTTTATTTATGTACATGGGTAGTTTGCGAAGATTACCTCACTTGCGACATTGCTTTGAATGCGGTTATGCCTCTAAGTCGTGCTTCGACACGTGGGAGATATAGCCGCATCGAGGGTGTTACGAGTTGGTAATCAGAGCCTTCCCCGACCTTAGGAGCCCCCTGCTTGATCGAATCGCTGGCGTTGTTGAGTCTAGAAAAATGTTTTGAGTCATTTAGGTTTATATATATCGGAGAATTAGGAATTATTTTTACTCCTCAGTCCCTTCGTCGCTCTGGTAAGGCATCCTGACAAGAGCTTTGACTCTTCCCTTCTCAAATTTCACTAAAAAAATTTAGGATCTCGCGGGTATCTTGATATCGTTCCTATGGTTTTGTGACGAGAACATTGTTCTTGGTGCCTCCTGACATTTAGGGGTTGTGGCAGTGTCCCGGGGAGTTGAGCTCCGAGGTGTTGTCGTCACAATTTTATCGTTGAGATTCTGGAATACCTGAGTTTTGCCGACATCGAAAATCTCTTTTATGCAGTTGTTGGTGAGATAACCTCGACGCCACCCAGTACTGGGGTGGGAGTTCGGGAGTATTGCCATAACTCGTATAACGGATGCTTTTCGAAGGTTGAGGTAAATGATTTCCGAAGTTTTCTTGGTTATGTGTTGAAGGATGGATACAGCTGGATGTAGGATTCGTTAGCTTTGGGTGAGATATTATGCTTCCCCTGTATCCCCAACACCTCATTGCATAACCGGAAAGGTTCGGGAGTTTCATAGGTGGGAATTCTTGTAGCTCTAGTTCTTCTTCCGCGGATATTTGGTTTGGGATTGGGTAATCCTCATCAAGTATTTGTTCATGTCCGTACCTTGTTGTGTTATTCTTCTACCTCTATCTAAGTGGCTTCTCATTTTATGGAAATGTGACGATTTCGATTGGAATGCATTCGTTCATTTTGTTCGGATGTGAAGACTTTATGTTGCAATTTCAATCCATTTGATTCAGCTTAAATATTTGTCTCTTAAGATGCTAACGGATGTCACCCTCTTCAGGAAGGCTCCTGCTAAGGGTCAAAATCAGAATCAGGATCCGCCACCACCACCTCCACCTCCAGAGGCATGGCAAGCTGTGATGCCCGCTACCAATGCAAACACGTAGTTGATCATGCAAATTCTGCAAGAGCGCAACCAAGGCCATGGAAACAATCAGAATCAGTTTGCTACACTCAACCAGTTCCTTGCTAACCAGCCAAAGACCATCAGCAATTGCGTCGTGTCCTCAGACGTTGATGATTGGCTCGTGGATATATGCAAGCATTTTAAGTGTAGTAACATCAGGCTTGATGACTTTGTCAAGTTTGCCTCCTTCCAACTCAAAGACCAAGCTGCAGAATGGTTTCAACACTACAAAGATTCCAGAGGAGGCCGTGTGATTTCCTGGGATGAATTCCGTCAAGACTTCAGAGCTCACCGTATTCCTCAGAGTGTGGTTGAAACCAAGCGTGAGGAATTCCGCAACTTGAAGCAAGGCAGCTTGTTTGTTTACCAGTATAACATGATGTTTCAGAAGCTTGCCCATTTCACTAAGCAAGACGTCCATGATGAGAAGAGCATGATATACCAGTTCAGGGGTGGTCTCAGAGAAGAACTCCAACTAGCTCTCGTCCTCTTTGAGCCCAAGAAGTACGGTGAGTTTTACAACATGGCAATGAAGCAAGAGGCTGCCCAAGTGAAGTGCGATGCTTCCAAGAAGTGAGTCAGCGATGCAACTCCTTCTTCCTCAACTCAAGTGGCTAAGCAGCAAAAGTATTGGCTGCCTCCTCCTCCTCCGTTTCGTCAGTCTTATCAGTAGAAGAGCAATGGTGGCAATGGATCTTGCCACCCACCCAACCCAGGCTTTCAGAACAAGACTTCGTCTCAAGCTCCAAGATCAAGTGCTCCGTATTACCGTCCGCTCTCAGAGGTCACGTGCAACAAGTGCCAACAGAAGGGTCATTATGCCAACAAATGCTTCAATCAGAGGCGTCTCCCTTCTCCTCCTCCTGTGAGATCTGCTAGCAATGAAGTGGTCAAGCATAACCCCAAGCACGCCAAGGTCAACTTGTTGAACACAGCTCAGGCAGAGGACTCGTTAGATGTCATCATGGGTAACCTTCCTATTAATGGTATTCCAGCAAAAGTTCTTTTTGACTCTGGTGCATCGCATTCTTTCATGTCATTCCCATTTGCATCGGAGCACAACTTTGGCACTAAGGCATTACCTAAAGCATTGCAAGTTGTTTCTCCGGCTAAGCGTTTGAGTTCTAGCATGATGGTTCCGGATATTTCTATCATGATGGGTGATTTCAAGTTTCTGGCTTCTCCAATGGTCCTTGGTAACTCGGATATTGATCTTATTCTCGGAATGGACTGGCTTTCTAAGCACAAGGCTCAGCTTGATTGTGCAGCCATGCATATTCAATTGACTCATTCGTCTGAGGATGTAATCGTCTTTGCCGCTCGTGACAATACCATCTGTCTATTTTCTCTCAATGAGAAGGGCGAGCTGGATGCCATCTCTCAAATTCCGGTCGTTTGCGAATATCAAGACGTCTTTCCAAAAGAGCTTCCAGGAATGCCTCCGCACCGGCCAGTTGAATTCGTCATCGATCTTAAGCCTGGCACGGAACCTGTTTGCAAACGTCCTTACAAGCTTGGACCTGAAGAGTTGAAGGAGGTGAAGAAACAACTCTATATTCAAGAGCGAATGGGTCTCATCCGACCTAGTTCTTCTCCGTGGGGTTGTGGAGTTGTTTTTGTGAAGAAGAAGGATGGAACAGACCGACTCTGCGTCGACTACCGTCCATTGAACAAGAAGACCATAAAGAACAAGTACCCACTTCCCAACATCAATGAGCTATTTGAACAACTCAAAGGTTCTCAAGTATTCTCCAAGCTTGATCTCCGTATGGGCTATCACCAGATTCGCATTCGTGAGCAAGATATCACTAAGACAGCTTTCAGAACAAGTTATGGTTCATATGAATACACTGTCATGTCTTTCGATCTCGTCAACGCTCGTCCGACATTCTCTCGCATGATGTCAACCCCTACACAAATGACTTCGTCTTGGTCTACCTCGATGACATTTTGGTCTTTTCCAAGAACAAGGAGGATCATGCCAAGCACTTGCGTTTGGTGCTGGATAAGCTCAGAGAACATAAGTTATATGCCAAGTTTTCAAAGTGCGAGTTTTGGCTCGATGAGGTTCTCTACCTTGGGCAAATCATCTCTGCCAAGGGCATTGCCGTGAATCCTGAGAAGGTGTCTGCAATTGTGAATTGGGAACCACCTCAGAACGTGAAGCAACTCCGCAGCTTCCTTGGTCTCGCAAGCTATTGTCGAAGGTTCGTTCAGAACTTCTCAAAGATCGCGAAGCCTCTTTCCAACCTTATCTAGAAGCACGTGAAGTATGTTTGGTCTCCCGAATGTGACATCGCTTTCAACACCCTGAAAGAGAAGTTAGTCACCGCTCCAGTTCTGACTCCTCCTGATGAATCCAAACCGTTGGAGGTCTTCTGTGATGCTTCCCTTCAAGGTCTTGGTGCAGTGTTGATGCAAGAGAAGAAAGTTGTGGCCTATACTTCTCGCCAGTTAAAGCCCAATGAAAAAACTACCCCACTCATGACCTCGAGTTGGCGGCAGTTGTGCATGCTCTTTTGACTTGGAGACATCTCTTATTGGGAAGAAAAGTGGACATCTTCACTGACCACAAGAGTCTCAAGTACATCTTCACTCAGCCTAATCTCAACCTCAGGCAGACTCGTTGGCTCGAAATGATTCAAGAGTATAATCTGAGTATCGAATATACTCCAGGCAAGGCCAATGTAATTGCTGACGCATTGAGCAGGAAGGCTTACGGCAACAGTTTGATTATCAAGCCTTACCAACCCGAGCTTTGTGAAGCTTTCCGCAAACTCAATCTGCAAGTTGTTCCTCAAGGTTTCCTTGCCAACCTTCAAGTCTCTCCTACTTTGGAAGATCAGATTCGCGAGGCTCAACTTCTTGATGCTATGGTGAAGAAGGTGAAGATTGGGATTGCTAAGAGTCAACCCAAGTACAAGTGCTATCGCCTTGATGACAAGGATACTCTATTCTTTGGGGATCGCATTGTTGTTCCTAAAGGTGACGTTCGTAAAGTCATTATGAACGAGGCTCACAATTCACTCCTCTCTATCCACCCTGGAAGTACAAAGATGTACCATGACCTCAAGTAGTCGTATTGGTGGACTCGAATGAAGCGCGAGATTGCTCAGTTCGTGAATGAATGTGATGTCTGCAGAAGAGTGAAGGCAGAACACCAACGACCAGCTGGTCTCCTCCAACCTCTTGCCATTCCAGAATGGAAGTTTGACCACATTGAGATGGACTACGTGACGGGTTTTCCAAAGTCCAAGCGTGGCAATGATGCTATCTTCGTTATCATCGACAAACTCACTAAAGTGGCTCACTTTCTTCCTATCAAAGAGTCTATCACAGTAACTCAATTGGCAGAGCTATATACCTCCAAGATTGTCTCTCTGCACGGAATTCCGCAATTGATATCTTCAGATCGTGGCAGCATCTTCACCTCCAAGTTTTGGGATTCTTTTCAGAAGGCCATGGGCACCAACATCTGTTTTAGCACAGCTTTTCATCCTCAAACTAGTGGCCAAGTTGAGCGTGTCAATCAAATTCTCGAAGATATGCTCAGGGCTTGCGTCATCTCTTTCAGTATGAAGTGGGAAGATTGTCTTCCATATGCCGAGTTCTCCTACAACAACAGCTTCCAAGCGAGTTCGCGCAAGGCCCCATTTGAAATTCTCTATGGCAGGAAGTGCCGTACTCCTCTTAACTGGTCAGAGACTGGTGAACGTCTACTTCTTGGCAATGACTTGATCACAGAGGCAGAAGAGATGTGCAAAGTCATTCACGAGAATCTCAAAGCCGCGCAATCGCGCTAGAAGAGTTACTATGATAGTAAGCATTGTGACTTGGCTTTCGAGATCGGAGACCATGTTTACCTCCCCGTCTCTCCAATGAAAGGTACTCGTCACTTCGGTATCAAAGGGAATCTTGCCCCTAGATACATGGGTCCTTTCAAGATCGTCAGCAAGAGAGGCGATCTCGCCTATCAACTTGAGCTTCCATCCAACTTTGCAAACATGCACGACGTGTTTCATGTCTCTCAACTCCGCAAGTGCTTCAAGGCTCCTGACTGCACCGTCAACTTCGAAGACATTGATCTCCAAGAAGACTTGTCTTATTGTGAGCACCCAGTTGCTATTCTTGAAGAAACTGAGCGCAAGACTCGCAACAAGTCGATCAAATTCCTCAAAGTCAAGTGGTCACATCATTCTGACCATGAAGCCACCTGGGAACGCGAGGATCACCTCCGTTCTCAGTACCCGGAGTTTTTCCAGTCCTAGATCTCGGGACGAGATCCTTTAGTAGTGCTGGAGTGTTGTAACACCCTGGATGTAATTTACCTTATATGGATTCCAACTCTTGTCGTTTCCGGCACTAAGTTATATTATTTCCTCATTGTCGGGTTTTTGTCTCCGTGTGTTTTTTCCTTGTCATGCATCTCTTATCATGTCATCATGTGCATTGCATTTGCATACATGTTTGTCTCATGCATCCGAGCATTTTCCCCGTTGTCTGTTTTGCATTCTGGCGCTCCTATGTCCTCCGGTGGTCCTTTCTACCTCTTTTCGTGTGTGGGTGTTAAACATTTCCGGATTGGACCGAGACTTGCCATGCGGCCTTGGTTTTCTACTGGTAGACCGCCTGTCAAGTTTCGTACCATTTGGAATTCATTTGATACTCCAACGGTTAACCAAGGGACCGAAAAGGCCTCGTATGTGTTGCAGCCCAACACCCTTTCAAATTGTCCCGAAACACACCTAAACCTCTCCCATCTTATAGAGCGTTCGATCACGATCGCGTGGCCGCAAACTGCACCTCATTTGGAGCTTCCTAGCTCCCTCTACCTATAAAACTAGCCCCTCTTTCAAAATCACGGATCTCTTCCTCCTCTAACCCTAAAAATTCGCCTCCGCCGCCACCGGACACGTCCGCCGCCACCGACCAGTCAAGTGCTGACACGTGGCACCCAGAGGTCACCACCGCGCCGCGGGCCGCCCGGCCCGCGGAGAGCCCCCGAGAGTGCACCCGCCGCCGCCGACCTCTCCTCCGCGCCGCCCGCATCGTCCGAGCGCCGCCGCCTCTCCTAGCTCCGGCCGCCGCCCGCCATCGCCGACGACGACGCCGACCTCGCCAGATGCCACCGCAGCACCCCGCGCCCGCCGTCCTCCTCCGCGAGCTGCTGCCGCCCGAGACCAACTCCGACGCGCCGTCCCCGGCCTCTCCTCCCTCGGCTCCGGCGGTCCCCAAGCCCGATTCCGGCGAGTTCGTCGACTCCAGCCGGCCATCTCCGATTTCCGCGCAGCTACAGTACCACCCGCCGATCAAATCTGGATCTCGATCATCTCACGGTTGACCTTTTCTTCCCGAAACCCTAGGTTTTTTGCATTCTTTGGCATGCCATAACTTCCTCATTGTAGCTCCGATTCCTGTGTGTAGCATATCAAAATGTTCGTCTCGACGAGTACATCATTTCATGTCATTGCATCATTTTCATTTGTGTTCATCTTGATGCCTGAAAAGCTGTTGGAAGAGGGCTATGTGATGATTATGTCAGATCTGTTTCAGCAAATGGCATTTTGTGATCTTTGTGGTGACTAGCACAAGCATGCAGAGTAGCTTACTCATTGACTAGCACAAGCATGCTAAGTCCTTGTCCTGCTGTAATTTTTATGCCATATGTTCATGTTGTTTCCTAGTGATCCGTGCCTCTTTTGAGGATGATCAGTAAGGATGTTTTGTTAATATTGTGGTGCTCTATCCATCCATGTCTTTGTTTGCAATTATGGAGCACCCTAGCTTGAGTCAACCGAGCTCTACTTTTGCTATAAAATGTTCCTGGCAGATTGTTAACATGTTTAGCGAGTTTGCCGAGGTTGTTACTATTGATCCGTGCATGCTATGATGTTGTTCTTTCCATGTCTAGCTTCTATGCCATGTCTTCTTGATGGGTGTATGCTTAGTTTGTCATGCAATGCCTTGTAGTGAGTGCATCGAGCTCGTATACATGCCTACTTGTTTATCTGTTTTGTAGCTCTAGTTTTTCATTGTCTGAATCTGTTTATGTTTTTGCTATGTTCACATGCTTGCAATTGTATTTTATGACACCTTTTGGCTCAAGGTCACTAAGGGACTTTTTTTATATGGTTAGAGTAGCTTCATGCCATGCCTTGCTTTGCCATGATATGTTCCTGTAGCATGTAGTTTTCATGCTCTAAAGATTGCTTCCTGATGATAAATTCCTGACTTGTGTTAATTTCACAAAGTCTGAAACCTGTTATCATTTGCACATTTGCCATGCTTGTTTGAACCTGTTAATGGATGAATTAGCCATAGCTCAGTGTTCATATTTTGTCAAGAATCATGAGTGGATACCTGCCATGTATTTTGTTGCCATGTTTGAGTGCTGTACCATACTTATCTTGGTGCATTTAGATGGTCACTTGCTGATTATCGCAGACCAGTGCCATATTTGTTTTGCTTGCCATTTCCAAACCGTGCATCCGATTCCGGTGATCTTTATATCGATTTCAACCGAAATCACCTCACCTTTCTAGTGGCACTCTTGGATTTCCATGTTGAGGCCAGATTCAATCATTCGTTTGGAAATCTTGCATATGCATCACATATGGCATCCCGCATATCATACCATGTTTGCATCATGTTGCTTGAGCATTGCACGTGGTTGATTGTGTCCCTTTTGCTTGTTGTTCTTGCTTGGGTAGAGCCAGGAGACAAGTTCATGAATGAGGAGCCCGTTGAGTTTGCTTACGAGGATCAAGTCAACTCTGAGAATTTTGTAGGCAAGATGACCATACCCTCGAAATCACTTCTATCTTTGCTTGCTAGATGCTCGCTCTTTTAGTATGCCCCTGCAGGGATTTTGAACTTTCGAAAGCCGTGCCCGCGGTTATGGGCAGATGGGAATTTTCTAATGTCCAGTTGTAGATAACATGAAACTTAGCTTAATTAAAATGCACCAACCGTGTGTGTAACCGTTATGGTCTCTTCTCGGCGGAGTCCGGGAAGTGAAACGGTGTTGGAGTAATGCTTGACGTAGGTTGTTCTAGGATCACTTCTTGATCATAGTTGTTCGACCATGCTTTTGCCTTCTCTTCTCGCTCTCTTTTGCGTATGTTAGCCACCATATATGCTAGTCGCTTGCTGCAGCTCCACATCATACCTTTACCTAACCTTAAGCTTAAATATTCTTGAACGCGGGGGTGTGAGATTGCTGAGTCCCCGTGACTCACAGATTACTTCCAAAACTAGATGCAGGGACCGATGATGCCGTTCCAGATGATATGACCAAGCTCAAGTGGGAGTTCGATGAAGACTCTCGTCGTTACTACGTGTCTTTCCCAGATGATCAGTAGTGGTGCCCAGTTGGGGCGATCGGGAACTTTGTCGCATTTGGGGGTTGATCTTTATTTTGGTTCCATAGTCAGACCTTGAGTGTATTTGGATGATGTAATGACTTATTTATGTATTTGTGTGACGTGGTGAGTGTAAGCCAACTATGTACCTTTCCCCTTTATTTATGTACATGGGTTGTTTGGGAAGATTACCTCACTTGCGACATTGCTTTCAATGCGGTTATGCCTCTAAGTCGTGCTTCGACACATAGGAGATATAGCCGCATCGAGGGTGTTACACATACTGCGGGATCTATTGTGTCGTCGTATGATTTGATGTTCATGGGTTTAAACCCTTCAGGGAACTCGTTCTCCATTACCTCGGTGAAGCATAGGGGGTGTGCGGCACCTCTGTATCAGGCCATGTCATGACATAGTTCGGATGGAGTCCATATGCGGTTTTCAGCCCGAGGTTGGTTGTGTTTATTGCACCAGGCTTGATAGCCCGCCTCTCGCACGTGGTGGTCGATCGGGTCCGTCAACCGCATTACGCACGGGTGGTATGGGCTCCAATGCCTCATCGTCGAATTGGGGTAGAAGCTTGTGCTTCGGGTAACACTTTTTCGGTCTCTCAAGGCCGTATTCTTCAGCTGCCAAGTCATTAGTCCATCTGTCGTTGAGCAGGTCTTGGTCAGCTTGAAGCTTCTGCTGTTTCTTTTAGGATTCTAGCTGTGGCTATTAGCCGACGCTTGAAGCGCTCTTGTTCGAGGGGTTCCTCTAGCATGATAAAATCTTCATCGCCCAGGCTTACGCCATATTCGGAGAGTGGCAAATAGTTGTTGTCCTCCGAGTCGTTGTACCTTGTTTGTTCGTTTGGGTCAACTTGCCCGTCCTCCCGATCATCCTGTTCGGATGTTGGTTCGATGGGGTCTTCTTGGTCTTTGGCATTCTCCGAAGTATCATTCTCTTCGGTGCTGGTATTGCTTTTCTTGCTGCGGCATGATTTAGAGTGGTGCTGCTGGCGATGAAATTTCAGTGGTATCTAAGGAGGTTCGTCCTCGACTAGGTTTTCTCGTCATTGTTGTTACCGTTTTTAGGTGTATCCACTATATATATGTCATACGAGGAGGTGGCCGTCCAACATACAGTGACCGGCGGGTTTTGGGCCTGCTCCTCGCCAGCATCGTCATCCATACCGTCGATGTCTTCGGAGCCGTAATCAAGCATGTCGGTTAGGTCCTCGACAGTGGCTATGAAGTGGGTGGTGGGTGGGAAGTAAAATTCCCTATTTCCAGCCCCTAGTCCGGGCTGGGCGTGATTCAGAAGCGGTTCCTTTGTGATGATGAGGGATCACATTAGGTCCAAAGCCTCGTTTAAGAGAGGGGTTTGGACATGGTCGGAAGTTTCTGGGCCGAGCTCGCATGACGCGGGCCTCTAGGGTTCAGAAGTGGTATCCGGAGAAGAGTCCGGCCTTGCAATGATTGTCGGAGACGCTAATATCTTGGTGTTGAGCTCTAAGGCCGCAAAGAGTCCGGCGGGATCTAGTCTCCCATCTTCGGACCAAATGACGCACTCTGGATCTAAGGCCGGAGCGGTGGTTAAGGCCGCGAACCCTTGGAAGATCTAGTCTCCTCGGTATGAGAGACATAGTTCAGATTTCCAAAACTAATCTGGTGACCAGGGGCGTAGCTATCGATCTGCTCCAGGTGGCCAACCGAGATGGCACGCACTACGAAGCCGCCGAATACAAAGATCTGGCCGAGGAGAAAATTCTGCTTCGCGGCAGCATTGTTGTAGATGATTGATGGAGCCATCGAGCCTTTCGATGACGACACAGTGGAACTCTCAATGAAAGCACCAATCTCGGTGTCAAAGCTGGTTGATCTCGGGTAGGGGGTCCCGAACTGTGTGTCTAAGGATCAATGGTAACAGGGGACAAGGGACATGATGTTTACCCAGGTTCAGGCCCTCCTGAGGGAGGTAATACCCTACGTCCTGCTTGATTGACTTTGATGAGTATAGGGGTTATAATATTTGATCTACCACGAGATTGTATTGCCTAAACCTTGATTGTCTAGCCTGTATGATTATGATTGTGATCTACCCTCTACGGACAAAACCCTCAGGTTTATATAGACACTGGAGGGCTAGGGTTGTACAGGGCTGGTTTATAGAGAAAGGAATATCCATATCCGCACACTAAGCTTACCTTTCACGCCAAGGAGAGTCCCATCCGGACATGAGGGAAGGCCTTCTATCTTGTATCTTCGCGGCCCATCTGTCTGGCCCACATCACGTAGCCTGGACACCCGAGGACCCCATAATTCAGGACTCCCTCAATGGTGATGGGTTCGTGGCGAGCCATCGCCCTCCGGTCTCCCCCATCACGGGAGCGGCTGTGGCGCGTGCGCCTCCTCCCAGACGAGCCAACTAGGCCACTGCGGTCAACGGAGCCACTGATCTTCAAGCACCACCGCCGCATGACCCCGCAGCCCTAGTGGTCGTCCCACCGTAGCGTGGGTGTGGAGCTGCCACCGCCGCCACTGGCACCATCAGGAGCCAGGCGACGGTGCGGTCGACGTCAACGACATCCATGCCAAGCACGGCCACGAAAGCCATGGCGTGAGCTCAGCTATTACTGAGGTTCACGCCGGCAGCCGAGCAGATGGATGAGTGGCATGCCACCATCCAAAGGCTGCTCGGTTTCGCTGAAGTTGGGGGCTCGCGACAAGCCTGCCCACAGCAACCTCCCCAAGCAATAGCCACCGCCCGCGCCGCTAGCCGTACGAAGGGGGTCGTCCCCATGGTTAAGTCCCTGCCACGGCAGCCGGCGAGGGCGCAATAGAATAAAGACCCCGACAACGTCTCGATGGCCTCTTCTGACCCTCGAGCATGTCCAGGCCAACATTGAACCCCGGAAGACAGACAGTAGGAAGACGTGCGCATCATCGCGGAACGGCGCCGCAACGACCCCCGCCAGACCGATGGGTGCGATGGCCTCAATGTCGACAAGCTTGCGCTCGGTGTTGGCAGGTGCCTACCTATTGAAGTCGGCTTCCCTGCATTTACACGACAGTTGCGGCAAGTTCGTTGGCTGTCCGTTCACACATTCAAGCCGGAGGTACGTGAGTAGTACGATGGGAGGCTGAACCTGGCAGAATTCCTGAGCATCTACACCATCGCTATTCATGATACCAGGGGAAGAGATGATGCACCTACCGGAGGAACCCGGCAGAGTTCCAAAAAACTACTTGCCTTTGGCCCTAAAGTCCAATGTGAGGTCTTGGGTGATGCACCTGCTAGTGAACTCCATTTCGTCATGGGCAGACCTGTGCCACGAGTTCATTGGTGCCTTCACCGGTGGCCACCAAGAGCCTGGCAGGACCAGGGACCTGTAGCTTCTCCAGCAGAAGGTTGGAGAAACCCTCAGTAACTATTTGCAGATATTCAGTAAAGTTCATCGAAATATTCAAAATATCCATTCGGCAGCTGTTATAGCAGCTTTCTAGTCCAATGTGCGTAACCACCACATTCGTTCCAAAATCAAAGTGTGGTTGCCCAAGACTGTGAAAGAACTATATACGCTGGTGGACAAATGTGCCCGGATGGAAGAAGCAAGGAAGTTGCCCGGAGAGGAGGACTGCATTAATGTTGATTCAGAGGATGAAGATGGATCAACCAGTCAGAGGAAGGGCAATAAGTGCAATAAGAAGCCAAGAGATAAGGAAGTGATGACTATAGAAGGTTCGGGCACACCTAGTACCGGAAGAAGGCCAAGCCTGAGGCCCCCGGCAAGTAAGCTGTCCCGTGCACTGCCTGCCGGGAAGCCGCTGCCGCGGAAAAAGTCGGGAAAGAGGATGGGTCATACTGCAAGATCCACCGGACCAAAGGCCATGACCTTCAGGAATGTTATCAGGTTGAGCATCTTGTCAAGAATTAGAGGGAAGAGTATGATAAGCATGATACGGAAAAAGGTCAGAATGCTGCTGGCGGTAAAGGCCGAGTCGGTGAAGCAAATTGCCCCGACAAACCCTTTCGGAACAAAGGAAAACCCGCTAGGGGCCAAGAAAAGGAAACCTGTGATGATGCCTGTGATGGAGGGGATAAAGAGGAAACTAGTGAGCAGGAGTTCCAAAAGGCCACTGACACCCTATGCATTGATGGGGGTGCATCTTTGCACTCCTCTCATCGCCAACTCAAGCGATGGGCACAAGAGGTCAATGTTGTGGGACCAGCGCTAGAGGTTCGGAAACCGCTCAAATGGTCCCGCACACCCATCATTTTGGACGAAGAGGCTCACCCTGATCGCACCACTGTGGTAGGGTGTTTGCCGTTGTTGGTCTCCCCAACAATTCGCAACCTCAAGGTCACAAAGATGCTAGTGGACGGTGGGCCCAGGTCACAAAGAACTTCCTGGCAACCATGATGAAGCTGAAAGAGTATCCCGGAGGACCAGTATGTATCAGTTTGTCGATGACACTCGATACAGAAGAAGGCCCAACGGTGTTAAATTGAAGTGTGTTTGCCGGGAGGATGGAAAGGAACTGCTGGCTGAGATTCACACAGGAATGTGCGGCTCACACATTGGATCAAGGGCATTAGTTGGGAAAGCATTCCGGCAAGGATACTATTGGCCCACAGCCCTCCAAGATGCAGTTGAGCTCATCACGAAATGTGAAGCTTGTCACTTCCATTCCAAGATAACAAACCCCCCTGCCCAATCCCTTCAGACAATCCCTCTATCATGGCCATTTTCGTTCTGGGACCTCGATATCCTCAGCCCTTTCCCTCGAGCAATCGGGGGCTTTGAATTCTTGTTCGTTGCCGTCGACAAGTTTACAAAGTGGCCGTAAGTGACTGCCGTGAGAAAGGTAACTGTTCAGTCATCTATCAAGTTACTGAAAGAATTGGTGTGTCGTTTTGGAGTTCCTGCAAGGATCATCACTTACAACAACACCAAGTTCACGAGCCACACCTTCATGCAATATGTTCATACCCATGGATGCAAAATCTCATTCGCTTTTGTGGCACACCCCCGGAGCAATGGACAAGCTGAGAGGGCGAACGCTGAAGTGCTTCATGGACTCAAGACAAGAACTTTTGATATGCTGCAGAAGCATGACAGGCGGTGGATTCAAGAGCTGCCGGTAGTTCTTTGGTCCCTCAGAGCGACACCTAATCGAGCTACCGAGCAGACTCCCTTCTCCCTGGTCTACGGGGCAAAAGCAGTTATCCCCATGGAACTCATTTATAGGTCCCCTCGAGTGCTTGCCTACGATGAAGTAGCGCAAGATCAGCACTAGCGTGACGACGGTGTGCTATTTGAGGAGTACCGTCTCCAGGCTGCTACGCGTGCTGCACGCTACCAGCAAGCCCTGCGTCGCTATCATAGACGCAGGGTTCATGCCCGGTGTTTTGAGGAAGGTGACCTTGTCCTCAGGCGCGTTCAGTCCTCCAAGGGTACAAACAAGCTATCACTAAAGTGGGAAGGCCTTTACTAGGTGGTACGAGTCAGCAGACCTGGCGCAGTCCGTCTGGTGACCGGGGATGGCACACAGTTGCAAAACTCATGAAATATTGAGCATCTCCATAAGTACTACCCGTAAGGTGCAAGGCTCTCGGGCACTGCCTGGCAGCCACGATTTTGTACATGCCTTGCCTCAGTTGCACGTAACCCCATGTACAAAGCCGGGGCGATGACCCCCTGCAAGATAAAATAAAGAAGCGCTGTGGGGGTGATGTAGGGTAGGAACCCTATAACCCGGTCATTCACAATAGGAGCGGGATCCTGCGAAGAACACGAAGAACACGAGGTGGAAAGAGAGGGAAAACACAAGGGAAACACGAGGGAAACACTAAACCAACACAAGAGAGTCACACATGTGCTAGATCCTCGAATACATAGGGTTCACATGGTACACAATCAACCAAGGACGATACAAGGGTAACGGTCTTCTCCGTGAGGAGGTCTTGATGTTCTTCTCCATAAGGAGGTCTTGAATCCAAAGGAATCTTTTCCGAAGAGGCTGCGGTCTCTCACGAGGAGTAGATTCAATGAGGATGAGCGAAGCAATATCTCTCAAAATGAGCTAAACCAACGCTAACCCTAGCTAGAAGGAATAGGTGGAGTATTTATAGTCTTAGTGCAAAAGAGGGGGCGAA
Source organism: Triticum urartu (assembly GCF_056163025.1). Lineage (NCBI taxonomy): Eukaryota > Viridiplantae > Streptophyta > Magnoliopsida > Poales > Poaceae > Triticum > Triticum urartu. The sequence goes on along the minus strand of NC_141878.1, from coordinate 264,027,483 downwards.
GGGGTACATGGGCTGCGTCCCAACACGAATCAGCACACAGGTGTCGGACGTCCGGGGGTCACCGGTCGTCCAGAGGCTCGCGAGGGTCCGGACGTCCGGTGCCTGTCGGACGTCCGTAATTTCGGTTCGGGTGTGCTTCGGTCGGACGTCCGGGCGTTGTCGGTCGTCCAACGGGCTCTGGAAATCCATAGATTTTGCTCGGGTGCGGGGGCGTCGGTCGTTCGGAGAGGGCCGGACGTCCGGAGCCTCGAGGTCGTCGAACGTCCGGTCCAGGCCGGTCGTCCGGAGCCTGTAGCTTCCTCTTCATCACTTATTTTCCGTCTTCACGTCCAGCTTCCTCTTCTTCATCTCCTTTCTCCTTAGCTTCTCCAGGTACCTAAGCATGCACAAAGTATCTGTATGAGGTAGTAGCCATGTCTCATGTGTATCAAAGTGGAAATGTGAGAGGAGAGATGTCACCTCAGTTTCAAGAGCTCTTGCACGTGCTCGTGTCATGGGTCCAAGAGGTGTCGAAGGAGATGTAGTTGGGTCCATGGGGATGGGATTGGGATGCTCTGCATCATCTCCCCTCCCTTGGGGAAGATCCGTCCTCGGATCAAATTCTTCATCACCATGCAAGGGAGAGAGATCTTTGACGTTGAAGATGTCGCTCACGTTGTACTTGTCGCGTGGGAGGTCGATCTTGTAAGCATTGTCGTTGTATCGTGCGAGAACCTTGAAAGGTCCATCCACTCGTGGTCGAAGCTTGGACTTGCATTCTTGTGGAAAGCGATCGTTGCGAAGGTGTAGCCGCACATGATCACCAATGTTGAAGACCATAGGTTGCTTGTTGAAGTTGAGCTTGGTCGCAAGGCGTTGAACTTGGCGCTCGATGGTGTTTCTTGTATCTTCATGCACCTTCTTGAGATGTTTCGCTCGTGCACTTGCGTCCAAATTGATGCGCTCTTGGAGTGGTAGAGGAAGAATGTCCAATGGTGACAATGGGTTGAATCCGTAGACGACCTCGAAGGGGGACTTGCCGGTAGTTGAGTGTTTTGCTCGCTTGTAGGCGAACTCGGCGATAGGTAGGCACTCCTCCCACTCCTTGATATTCTTCTTAATGAGTACTCGAAGTAGAGCGGAGAGTGTGCGGTTGGTCACCTCCGTTTGGCCATTGGTTTGAGGGTGGTAAGCCATGGAGAAGAGTAGCTTGATTCCGAGCTTGGCGCATAGGGTCTTCCAAAAGAAGCTTAGGAACTTGACGTCGCGGTCCGAGATGATCGTCTTTGGCACTCCATGTAGACGCAATATTTCCCTACAAAAGAGATTAGCAACATGTGAAGCATCGTCTATGTTGTTTCAAGGAATAAAATGTGCCATTTTTTGAGAAACGGTGCACAACGACAAATACTGAATCGTTCCCATTTCGAGTCCTAGCAAAACCAAGTACAAAGTCCATGCTAATGTCTTCCCATGGTTGGTATGGAATTGGTAGAGGCATATAAAGGCCATGACATTGAGATTTGGACTTAGCTTTGCGACATGTAGAGCATCGGTTGGTGAAGCGATTGACGTCCCGAAACATCTTGGGCAAAAAGTAGGTTTTCAAGAGCGTAGCGAATGTCTTGTTGCGTCCGAAATGTCCCATTAAGCCTTCTCCATGAGATTCCTGCAAAAGCAACAAACGAAGAGAAGACTCGGGGATGCAAAGTTTGTTAGCTCTCATAAGATATACATCTTTGATGTAATAGCGTTTCCAAGAGGTGTGCGACAAACACTTGGCATAAGGAGTAGAAAAAGTTGCATCATGCTTATACAAGTCTTTGATATGCTCAAAACCAATGACATCCAATTCAAGTTGAGTAACAAGCATGCATATGCGAGAAAGTGCATCCGCTTCAATGTTTTCCTTTCCTTTGATGTACTTGATGACATAAGGAAAAGACTAAATAAATTCACTCCATTTAGCATGACACTTGTTCAACTTGGTTTGACCCTTAAGATACTTGAGAGTCTCATGATCGGTATCAATGATGAAATCATGTGGGTGAAGATAGTCTTCCCATTCATGCAAAACACGGACTAAAGCATATAGCTCTTTGTCATAGATGAGGTAATTGAGTTGCGCTTCGGAAAGTTTCTCACTAAAGTAGGCTATGGGGCGCTTCTCTTGTGTTAACACACCTCCTATGCCATTACCACTAGCATCGCAATGAATCTCAAAAGGCTTGTCGAAGTTGGGTAAAGCAAGCACGGGAGCATGAGTAAGCAAATTTTTAAGATCATTGAATGCGGTATCTTGGGATGGTCCCCAAACAAAAGGTGCATTCTTCTTGCTCAAAGCATGCAAAGGCGAAGCAATGGTGCTAAAATCCTTCACAAAGCAACGATAGAAACCCGCAAGGCCAAGAAAACTACGCACTTGATGCAAATTGGTTGGTTGTGGCCAAGTCTTGATAGCATTGATCTTGGACTCATCAACATGAACACCCTTAGAAGAAACAACAAAACCCAACAAAACGAGCTTGTCAACGCCAAAAAGGCATTTCTCCATATTAGCATAAAGATGCACTTTTTGAAGAGTTTGCAAAACGGTTCAGACATGGGTGACATGCTCTTTGAGAGACTTGCTAAAAACAAGGATATCATCAAAGTAGACCACAACAAATATACTAATGTAAGGGTGAAAGACATGATTCTTAAGCCGCATAAAAGTACCTAGTGCTTCCGATAGGCCCATGGGCATAACTAACCACTCATACGAGCCAAACATGGTTTTGAAAGAGGTTTTCCATTCATCACCCTCTTGTGTGCGGATTTGATAGTAACCACTCTTAAGATCAATTTTAGAAAATATAGTGGCACCACTAAGTTCATCAAGCATATCATCAAGGCGTGGAATGGGATACCTATAGCGAACGGTGATAGCGTTGATAGGTCTACGATCGGAGCACATGCGAAAGCTACCATCACGTTTTGGCACAAGAATGACCGGGACGACACAAGGGCTTAAACTTTCACACACATGTCCATGGTCTATGAGATGCTTTACTTGCCTTTGTATTTCTTTGGTTTCTTCGGGGTTGACGCGGTAGGGAGCTTTGTTCGGAAGCGGTGCTCTGTGGATGAGGTCGATGCGGTGCTCAATGCCTCGTAGTGGAGGTAGTCCCGGAGGTAGCTCGTCAGGGAAAACTTCGTGAAATTCCTGCAAAACAGAAGACAACACTAGAAGAAGAGTGTGAGAAGTGTTAGTTTGTGGTGCATTGTCCTTGCACACGAGGAGGTAGTGTAGGACACTAGACGGGTTTTCACACACTCCTCTTATCTCACTTTTGGTGGCAAATAGGACTAGATTCTTCTTGTCGCTCATAGCGGAGGTGTTCGATTTGGGCTTGTGGCGCTCACTCTCTTTTTGGTGGCTCGCTCTCTCACTATGATCTCCACGATGGGTGGCTTGCTTGTCGGCGATCACTTGACTTGGCTACATTGGACGGAGGACGTACTCCTTGCCCTTCATCTTGAAGATGTAGTGTTTCGTTCGGCCGTTGTGGATGACTCCTCTATCGAATTGCCATGGGCGTCAAAGGAGAAGATGGCAAAGGGTCATTGGAACTACGTCGCACTCCAAGTGTCTTCGTAGGCGCCAATTTTGAAGGAGACTTGTACTCGGTGCTCGACTTGGATGGTGCCAGAGTCGCTAAGCATTGCACTTTGTATGGATGTGGATGCTTTGTCTTGGGCAATTGGAGCTTGGAGCAAAGTTCTTCACTTGCGAGATTATGACAACTTCCTCCATCGATGATGACCTTGACGGATCATCCATTGGTGCCGGCCTTGGTGTGGAATATGTGGCATCTTTGGTCTTCTTCTTGGTGATGTTGGAGAGTCAAGACTTTGGAGACAACAAGTGCGGGACTTGAATCTTCATCACAAAAGACTTGTTCCTCTTCATCATTCACTTGCCGGTGCATGGCGACTTGCTCAATGGCGTCCATTTCTTCTTCACTCATTGAATCATAAGTGCCGTCGTCATTGAGGATCATGGTCCGCTTGTTGGTGCACTCATAGGACTTGTGGCCTCGGCCTCCGCAAGTGAAACACTTGAAGGAACTCGTCTTGACGGTCTCATCGGTTGGAGTTGATGATGATGAAGCTCTCGGCTTGAAGTTGCTCTTAGTAGGAGGATGACTTGGAGTGGACGAAGCTTTCTTGGAACTCGATTTGTCGATGGTGCTAGTAGAAGGCTTGGTAGTCGGTGTTGGAGTCGTTCAAGCTTGGTTGTTGGAGAAGCTATATGACTTGGATGAGAACTTGGCATACTTGAAATCATCTTGCACTTGGCGTTCCGCTTTGGTAGCTTGGTGCACTAGCTCGATGAGGTTCGAGTATGGTTGGAAATCGGCGATCTTCTTGATAGGATGGTTGAGTCCATTCAAGAAACGTGCCATTGTTTGCTCTTCATCTTCCGTGACATTGGCTTGTATCATGGTAATCTCCATCTCCTTGTAGTACTCTTCAACTCTCTTGGTTCCTTTCTTGAGTAGTTGGAGTTTCTTGAAGATGTCGCAGTTATAGTAGGTAGGCACGAAACGTGCTCTCATGACATCCTTCATTTGTGCCCAAGTGGTGATGGGTGGTTCACCTCTTGTCTCACGGCGCTCGATGACTTGTTCCCACCAAATGAGGACATAGTCTTGGAACTCAAGGGATGCCATCGCGATCTTCTTCTCTTCTTCATAATTGTGCAAACAGAAGATCTTGTCAACTTTCAATGCCCATGAAAGGTACTCTTTGGGATCGTTGCTTCCGTTGAACTTGGGCATGGTGAACTTGAACTTGCCATATCGTTGCTCTTCATTGTGTTGGGGCCCGGGATGATGATGCCCATGTTGTAGATGATTGTTCAACTCATGGTGCTCTTGGCGCAGAGGGTTGTCAACCTCATGTTGCTCTTGTCGTGGAGGATCTCCATTGTCTTCATGATGTTGAGGAACTTGTTGTTCTTGACGTGCTTGTGGAGGAGCTTGTCGAGCTCGAGGATGAGCTTGAGGAACTTGACGATGCACGTGAGCTAGAAATCTCCGTTCTTGAATTTCTTCGCGAAATGCTTCTTCTTGTTCTTGAGCTTGACGGCCTTGGTTCGCTATGACTCTACTTGAATCTTAGAGGGCTTGTTGCGCTGCAAGTGCTTGAGTTTCACGGAGTTGTTCTTCTTGGCGTTGTGCTTCGGCCTCTTGTGCAACTTGGTGTAGACGCGCTCGCTCTTCCTCTTCATGTTGGCATTGTCCTTGCTGTTCTCGTGCAAGCGCAAAGGCCTCTTGAGTTTGACGTTGTCGGTGCTCTTGAGAGTCGGTGTCGTGTAGGGGATTGTGGCTTGCTTGACGATTATTGCGCGCGGCTCGGTGAAGAGTGTTTGATGTCGGTATACTTGAGCAGGCGAGTGTGAAGTCGGAGTGTCGGCTTGAGCGAGTCCTTCTTAATGAAGACGAAGTGGAAGAAGAGCGGTTGAGCAACAAAGCGCGAATTTCGTCCATCCTTGCATCATTCTCTTGCTTGTGATCGTCGAGCTTGTGGTCAAAGTAGTCCCTTGTACATTGCTCAGAAAGTCGCAAGTCGGTGGCGAGGTTGTCGATGCGTTCACTCATAGCTTGTTGCTCTTGATGCAAAGCACGTTGTGCACCAAAGAGGTGACTCTTGGTGACGAAGGAGTTCATGTCGTCGTGTTGCTCCATGAAGAGTGGGTTGGTAGAAGTACTTGGCCTATCCATCATTCCAAGACAAATGTGAGTGGTAGAAAGAGAAGAACAAATACCAAATGTACCATGACCGAAGTTGAATGTGGATCAAGGATCACTCCAATGTAGGACAAGGAAATATCACAATTGGTACTAGCTCTTGTCGGTTTCTCACACCTACACAAGTAAAAGCTTTTGATGGAGCTTGGTTAGGATGGTGGCACAAAATTTGATGCAATTGTAAGTGAGCTTCAATAATGTTGGAAAAGATTCGCAAGATGCAATGTAACAAGTCGACCAAGTATGTAAGGTACAAAGAAACAGACACGCAAAAAGATAAGTGGGTCGTGCAACCAAGGTTTAGCCAAAATGTGGAATCCACAAAAATGCTCTTGTTGCACAACACTAGAGAGACGCTAGCACGATTGCACAATAGGCGGATACAAGAACTTGTGCACAACCTACTAAGCAAAAATGCAATGACTTCTATCCCAAGTATGCTTTATGCAAGGTGTTTCTATGATATGATCCAAGATGATCGACTATGACAATCTTAATGTTATATGATGCTATGGTTCTTGCTTAAAAGCTCTTTACTTATCTTTCCTCTTTGCTTAAAAGCTTGTTTGGCTCTTTGATGTTGGAGCTCTTTTTCTTATGCGATGCTTGACGAACCAAGATAGCAATTGTGTATCCGATGACAACTTTGTGACACAAGAGATGATACCAATATATGCAACAATGATGTATGTATGCTATGGGAAGTATAATCACTAATGTGCACAAGTCTCGTTGCCGGCAATACTCAATGGCTAGTCTCGGTGGGTAAGCAACGCAAAGGAGTAAGGCTATGATGGGTATCAATGTAATGGCAAGAGTGATATGTCCAATACCAAGACGAGGTTACCGGTATTGCTTCCGGTATGGTGTCAAAATGGTGGCACGAATACCAAGGTGTAGTCGAGGTGGTCGTTGTTGATGACGCGTCCGTGGCAAAGATGAGTGGCGGTGATGTCGATGTCGAACCGTACCTAGATAGCCGAAACACAAAAGGATACGGAACCGCGTGTCGGAGTGCGAAACGGGCCAAAATGTTGGTGGTATGCGGAAGTGAGGATGGTGTATAGTGGTAGGAGTGCGTTTGGGAAATGTGGGGCGGTGGTGTTGACTACACTGAAAAAAATCAGTTTCGCCAGGGTCGGTCGGACGTCCGGGCTGGGCTGGTCACCCGGTCGTCGTCGGACGTCCGGGCTGGGTCGGGCGTCCGATGCCTAGGCGATTTTCAGGCACAGGATGAACAGTAAGGGTTCTAGGTGGAGATGGCGAAAATGGTCAAATCCGGACAATTTTGTGGATGGAAAGGGTGGGGAAAGGGGAAAAAGCTAGATCCACTCAAAACAAAGCAAATCCACGGATCCAAACCAACAAAATCTCAACACACTAACAAATCACAAAAAAAATTGGGGCTATTTTTGTGGGGAATTTTCGAATTAGGATGAAAAACAACAAAACAAGGCTAGCAACAAGACGGGGAGGCTCCAAAATCATGATCAACGTGGCTCATGATACCAAGATGATGTAGGGTAGGAACCCTATAGCCAGATCATTCACCATAGGAGCGGAATCCCGCGAACAACACGAAGAACACGAGGTGGAAAGAGAGGGAAAACACAAGGGAAACACTAAACCAACACAAGAGAGTCAACATGTGCTAGATCCTCGAATACATAGGGTTCACATGGTACACAATCAACCAAGGACGATACAAGGGTAACGGTCTTCTCCGTGAGGAGGTCTTGATGTTCTTCTCCATAAGGAGGTCTTGAATCCAAAGGGATCTTCTCCTATGAGGCTGCGGTCTCTCACGAGGAGTAGATTTGATGTGGATGAGCGAAGCTCTATCTCTCAAAATGAGCTAAACCAACGTTAACCCTAGCTAGAAGGAATAGGTGGAGTATTTATAGTCTTAGTGCAAAAGAGGGGGGTGAAGGGGTACATGGGCTGCGGCCCAACACGAATCAGCACACAGGAGTCAGACGTCCGGGGGTCACCGGTTGTCCGGAGGTTCGCGAGGGTCCGGACGTCCAGTGCCTGTCGGACGTCCGTAATTTCGGTTCGGGTGTGCTTCGGTCGGACGTCCGGTCGGGGTCGGATGTCCGGGCGTCGTCAGTCATCCGAGAGGCTCTGGAAATCCGTAGATTTGGCTCGGGTGCGGGGGCGTCGGTCATCTGGAGAGGGCCGGACGTCCGAAGCCTGGAGGTCGTCGGACGTCCGGTCCAGGCCGGTCGTCCGGAGCCTGTAGCTTCCTCTTCATCACTTCTTCTCTGTCTTCACGTCCATCTTCCTCTTCTTCTTCTCCTTGCTCCTTAGCTTCTCCATGGTACCTGAGCATGCACAAAGTATCCGTATGAGGTAGTAGCCATGTCTCATGTGTATCAAACTGGAAATGTGATAGGAGAGATGTCACCTCAGTTTCAAGAGCTCTTGCACGTGCTCGTGTCATGGGTCCAAAAGGTATCGAAGGAGATGTAGTTAGGTCCATGGGGATGGCCGTGGGATGCTCCGCATCAGGGGGGGGCCTGATCGAGATCGCATGCATGCACGAGCACACCCAGATCACTGCATAAGCATTTCATGAGCATTTTCATATGCATATAGATAGGATTGCATCCTGCATTCATTCTCATCTTCATGGACTTGCAGGTTCCTGCCGTGAACTTGACTCCGATAAGGGACGAGAAGATTGCACGACACAGTGATCCCTGGCAAGCCAAACAGATAAGTTTACCTCTTCTACATTAGTGTTCTGTAAGCTATAACTTGTGCATAGAGAATCCTCGCCGCTCTATTGGAACTAGGGTGCTCCCATCCTTGGCTCAAACGCTGCTTCGGCCTGGATGGTTGCAGTGGCCCTTGGTGAAAAGGGAGTGGACGGGGGGCTGGCACCTCAGTATGTTCCCCGACAGACTTGGTTCTCCGGCAGACGAAAAGGGTGCCAGTAGGATTGAAGGAAATATGCCCTAGAGGCAATAATAATGTTATTATTTTATTTCCTTATATCATGATAAATGTTTATTATTCATGCTAGAATTGTATTATCCGAAAACATAATACTTGTGTGAATACATCGACAAACTAAAATGTCACTAGTATGCCTCTACTTGACTAGCTTGTTAATCAAAGATGGTTATGTTTCCTAACCATAGACATGTGTTGTCATTTGATTAACAGGATCACATCATTAGGAGAATGATGTGATTGACATGACCCATTCCACTAGCTTAGTACCAGATCGTTTAGTATGTTGCTATTGCTTTCTTCATGACTTATACATGTTCCTATGACTATGAGATTATGCAACTCTCGTTTGACGGAGGAACACTTTGTGTGCTACCAAACGTCACAACATAACTGGGTGATTATAAAGGTGCTCTACAGGTGTCTCCAAAGGTAAATGTTGGGTTGGCGTATTTCGAGATTAGGATTTGTCACTCCGATTGTCGGAGAGGTATCTCTGGGCCCTCTCGGTAATGCACATCACATAAGCCTTGCAAGCATTGCAACTAATGAGTTTGTTGCGAGATGATGTATTACGAAACGAGTAAAGAGACTTGCTGGTAACGAGATTGAACTAGGTATTGAGATACCGACGATCGAATTTCGGGCAAGTAACATACCGATGACAAAGGGAACAACGTATGTAGTTATGCGGTCTGACGGATAAAGATCTTCGTAGAATATGTGGGAGCCAATATGAGCATCCAGTTTCCGCTATTGGTTCTTGACCGGAGACATGTCATGGTCATGTCTACATTGTTCTCGAACCCGTAGGGTCCGCATGCTTAAGGTTTCGATGACAGTTATATTATGAGTTTATGAGTTTTGATGTACCGAAGTTAGTTCGTAGTCCCGAATGTAATCACGGACATAACCAGGAGTCTCGAAATGGTCGAGACATAAAGATTGATATATTGGACGGCTATATTCGGACACCGAGAGTGTTCCAGGTGATTTCGGAGAAAACCGGAGTGCCGGAGGGTTACCGGAACCCCCCGGGAGAAGTAATGGGCCATATGGGCCTAAGTGGAGAGAGAGAAGGGTAGCCAGGGTGGGCCGCGCGCCTCCTCCCCCCTTGGTCTGAATTGGACTAGAAGAGGGGGGGCGGCGCCCCCCTTTCCTTCTCCCTCCCCACTTCGTTACCCCCTCCTAGTAGGAGTCCTACTCCTACTAGGAGGAGGACTCCTCCTTGGCGCGCCAATAGGGCCGGCCGGCCTCCTCCCCTTGCTCCTTTATATACGGGGCAGGGGGCACCCCTAGACACACAAGTTGATCCACGTGATCATTTTCTTAGCCGTGTGCGGTGCCCTCTTCCACCATAATCCTCGATAATATTGTAGCAGTGCTTAGGCGAAGCCCTACGACGGTAGGACATCAAGAGCGTCACCATGCCGTCATGCTGATGGAACTCTTCCCCGATACTTTGCTGGATCTGAGTCCGGGGATCGTCATCGAGTTGAATGTGTGCTAAAACTCGGAGGTGCCGTAGTTTCGGTGCTTGATCGATCGGGCCGTGAAGACGTACGACTACATCAACCGCGTTGTGCTAACGCTTCCACTGTCGGTCTACAAGGGTACGTAGATCACAATCTCCCCTCTCGTTGCTATGCATCACCATGATCTTGCGTGTGCGTAGGAATTTTTTTGAAATTACTACGTTCCCCAACAATGGTATCAGAGCCTAGGTTTTATGTGTTGATGTTATATGCACGAATAGAACACAAGTGAGTTGTGGGCGATATAAGTCATACTGCTTACCAGCATGTCATACTTTGGTTCGGCGGTATTGTTGGACGAAGCGGCCCGGACCGACATTACGCGTACGCTTACGTGAGACCGCTTCTCCCGACATGCTTTGCACAAAGGTGGCTAGCGGGTGTCAGTTTCTCCAACTTTAGTTGAACCGAGTGTGGCTACGCCCGGTCCTTGCGAAGCTTAAAACAGCACCAACTTGACAAACTATCGTTGTGGTTTTGATGCGTAGGTAAGATTGGTTCTTACTTAAGCCCGTAGCAGCCACGTAAAACTTGCAACAACAAAGTAGAGGACGTCTAACTTGTTTTTGCAGGGCATGTTGTGATGTGATCTGGTCAAGACATGATGCTAAATTTTATTGTATGAGATGATCATGTTTTGTAACCGAGTTATCGGCAACTGGCAGGAGCCATATGGTTGTCGCTTTATTGTATGCAATGCAATTGCGCTGTAATGCTTTACTTTATCACTAAGCAGTAGCGATAGTCATGGAAGCATAAGATTGGCGAGACGACAACGATGCTATGATGGTGATCAAGGTGTCGCACCGGTGACGATGGTGATCATGACGGTGCTTCGAAGATGGAGATCACAAGCACAAGATGATGATGGCCATATCATATCACTTATATTGATTGCATGTGATGTTTATCGTTTATGCATCTTATCTTGCTTTGTTTGACGGTAGCATTTTAAGATGATCTCTCACTAATTATCAAGAAGTGTTCTCCCTGAGTATGCACCGTTGCGAAAGTTCTTCGTGCTGAGACACCACGTGATGATCGGGTGTGATAGGCTCTACGTTCAAATACAACGGGTGCAAAACAGTTGCACACGCGGAATACTCAGGTTATACTTGACGAGCCAAGCATATACAGATATGGCCTCGGAACACGGAGACCGAAAGGTCGAGTGTGAATCATATAGTAGATATGATCAACATAGTGATGTTCACCAATGAAACTACTCCATCTCACGTGATGATCGGACATGGTTTAGTTGATTTGGATCACGTAATCACTTAGAGGATTAGAGGGTTGTCTATCTAAGTGGGAGTTCTTTAGTAATATGATTAATTGAACCTAAATTTATTATGAACTTAGTACCTGATAGTATCTTGCTTTTTTATGTTTTATTGTAGATATATGGCCCGTGTTGTTGTTCCGTTGAATTTTAATGCGTTCCATGAGAAAGAAAAGTTGAAAGATGATGGTAGCAATTACACGGACTGGGTCCGTAACTTGAGGATTATCCGCATTGCTACACAGAAGAATTACGTCCTGGAAGCACCGCTGGGTGCCAGGCCTACTGCTGGAGCAACACCAGATGTTATGAACGTCTGGCAGAGCAAAGCTGATGACTACTCGATAGTTCAGTGTGCCATGCTTTACGGCTTAGAATCGGGACTTGAACGACGTTTTGAACGTCATGGAGCATATGAGATGTTCCAGGAGTTGAAGTTAATATTTCAAGCAAATGCTCGGATTGAGAGATATGAAGTCTCCAATAAGTTCTATAGCTGCAAGATGGAGGAGAACAGTTATGTCAGTGAGCATATACTCAAAATGTCTGGGTATAATAATCACTTGATTCAATTGGGAGTTAATCTTCCAGATGATTGCGTCATTGACAGAATTCTCCAATCACTGCCACCAAGCTACAAGAGCTTCGTGATGAACTATGATATGCAAGGGATGAATAAGACTATTCCCGAGCTCTTCGCAATGCTGAAAGCTGCGGAGGTAGAAATCAAGGAGCATCAAGTGTTGATGGTCAACAAGACCACTAGTTTCAAGAAAAATGGCAAAGGGAAGAAGAAGGGGAACTTCAAAAAGAATAGCAAGCAAGTTTCTACTCAAGAGAAGAAACCCAAACCTGGACCTAAGCCTGAAACTGAGTGCTTCTACTGCAAGCAGACTGGTCACTGGAAGCGGAACTGCCCCAAGTATTTGGCGGATAAGAAGGATGGCAAGGTGAACAAAGGTATATGTGATATACATGTTATTGATGTGTACCTTACTAATGCTCGCAGTAGCACCTGGGTATTTGATACTGGTTCTATTGCTAACATTTGCAACTCGAAACAGGGACTACGGATTAAGCGAAGATTGGCTAAGGACGAGGTGACGATGCGCGTGGGAAATGGTTCCAAAGTCGATGTGATCGCGGTCAGCACGCTACCTCTACATCTACCTTCGAGATTAGTATTAGACCTAAATAATTGTTATTTGGTGCCAGCATTAAGCATGAACATTATATCTAGATCTTGTTTGATGCGAGATGGTTATTCATTTAAATCAAAGAATAATGGTTGTTCTATTTATATGAGTAATATCTTTTATGGTCATGCACCCTTAAAGAGTGGTCTATTCTTATTAAATCTCAATAGTAGTGACACACATATTCATAATGTTGAAGCCAAAAGATGCAGAGTTGATAATGATAGTGCAACTTATTTGTGGCACTGCCGTTTGGGTCATATCGGTGTAAAGCGCATGAAGAAACTCCATACTGATGGACTTTTGGAACCACTTGATTATGAATCGCTTGGTACTTGCGAACCGTGCCTTATGGGTAAGATGACAAAAACACCGTTCTCCAGTACTATGGGGAGAGAAACAGATTTGTTGGAAATCATACATACAGATGTATGTGGTCCGATGAATGTTGAGGCTCGTGGTGGATATCGTTATTTTCTCACCTTCACAGATGACTTAAGCAGATATGGGTATATCTACTTAATGAAACATAAGTCTGAAACGTTTGAAAAGTTCAAAGAATTTCATAGTGAAGTTGAAAATCATCGTAACAAGAAAATAAAATTCCTATGATCTGATCGTGGAGGAGAATATTTGAGTTACGAGTTTGGTGTACATTTGAAACAATGCGGAATAGTTTCGCAACTCACACCACCCGGAACACCACAGCATAATGGTGTGTCCGAACGTCGTAATCGTACTTTACTAGATATGGTGTGATCTATGATGTCTCTTACTGATTTACCGCTATCGTTTTGGGGTTATGCTCTAGTGACGGCCGCATTCACGTTAAATAGGGCACCATCAAAATCCGTTGAGACGACACCTTATGAACTGTGGTTTGGCAAGAAACCAAAGTTGTCGTTTCTGAAAGTTTGGGGTTGCGATGCTTACGTGAAAAAGCTTCAACCTGATAAGCTCGAACCCAAATCGGAGAAATGTGTCTTCATTGGATATCCAAAGGAAACTATTGGATACACCTTCTATCACATATCCGAAGGCAAGACTTTTGTTGCTAAATTCGGAAATTTTCTAGAGAAGGAGTTTCTCTCGAAAGAAGTGAGTGGGAGGAAAGTAGAACTTGACGAGGTAACTGTACTTGCTCCCTTATTGGAAAGTAGCACATCACAGAAACCAGTTTCTGTGACACCTACACCAATTAGTGAGGAAGCTAATGATGATGATCATGAAACTTCAGGACAAGATACTACTGAACCTCGAAGATCAACCAGAGTAAGATCCGCACCAGAGTGGTACGGTAATCCTGTTCTGGAAATCATGCTACTAGATCATGATGAACCTATGAACTATGGAGAAGCGATGGTGAGCCCAGATTCCGTAAAATGGCTTGAAGCCATGAAATCTGAGATGGGATCCATGTATGAGAACAAAGTATGGACTTTGGTTGACTTGCCCAAAGATAGGCAAGCAATTGAGAATAAATGGATCTTCAAGAAGAAGACTGACGCTGACGGTAATGTTACTATCTACAAAGCTCGACTTGTCGCAAAAGGTTTTCAACAAGTTCAAGGGATTGACTACGATGAGACCTTCTCACCCGTAGCGATGCTTAAGTCTGTCCGAATCATGTTAGCAATTGCCGCATTTGATAATTATGAAATTTGGTAGATGGATGTAAAAACTGCATTCCTGAATGGATTTCTGGAAGAAGAGTTGTATATGATGCAGCCGGAAGGTTTTGTCGATCCAAAGGGAGCTAACAAAGTGTGCAAGCTCCAGCGATCCATTTATGGACTGGTGCAAGCTTCTCGGAGTTCGAATAAACGATTTGATAGTGTGATCAAAGCATTTGGTTTTGTACAGACTTTTGGAGAAGCCTGTATTTACAAGAAAGTGAGTGGGAGCTCTGTAGCATTTCTTGTATTATATGTAGATGACATATTACTAATCAGAAATGATATAGAATTTCTGGATAGCATAAAGGGATACTTGAATAAGAGTTTTTCAATGAAATACCTCGGTGAAGCTGCTTACATATTGGGCATTAAGATCTATAGAGATAGATCAAGACGCTTAATTGGACTTTCACAAAGCACATACCTTGACAAAATTTCGAAGAAGTTCAAAATGGATCAAGCAAAGAAAGGATTCTTGCCTGTGTTACAAGGTGTGAAATTGAGTAAGACTCAATGCCCGACCAATGCAGAAGATAGAGAGAAAATGAAAGATGTTCCCTATGCTTCAGCCATAGGATCTATCATGTATGCAATGCTGTGTACCAGACCTGATGTGTGTCTTGCTATAAGTCTAGCAGGGAGGTACCAAAGTAATCCAGGAGTGGATCACTGGACAGCGGTCAAGAACATCCTGAAATACCTGAAAAGGACTAAGGATATGTTTCTCATATATGGAGGTGACAAAGAGCTCATCGTAAATGGTTACGTTGATGCAAGCTTTGACACTGATCCGGACGATTCTAAATCACAAACCGGATACGTGTTTACATTAAACGGTGGAGCTGTCAGTTGGTGCAGTTCTAAACAAAGCGTTGTGGCGGGATCTACATGTGAAGCAGAGTACATAGCTGCTTCGAAAGCAACAAACGAAGGAGTCTAGATGAAGGAGTTCATATTCGATCTAGGTGTCATACCTAGTGCATCGGGTCCAATGAAAATCTTTTGTGACAATACTGGTGCAATTGCCTTGGCAAAGGAATCCAGATTTCACAAGAGAACCAAGCACATCAAGAGATGCTTCAATTCCATCTGGGATCTAGTCCAGGTGGGAGACATAGAGATTTGCAAGATACATACGGATCTGAATGTTGCAGACCCATTGACTAAGCCTCTTCCACGAGCAAAACATGATCAACACCAAAGCTCCATGGGTGTTAGAATCATTACTGTGTAATCTAGATTATTGACTCTAGTGCAAGTGGGAGACTGAAGGAAATATGCCCTAGAGGCAATAATAATGTTAATATTTTATTTCCTTATATCATGATAAATGTTTATTATTCATGCTAGAATTGTATTATCCGGAAACATAATACTTGTGTGAATACATAGACAAACTAAAACGTCACTAGTATGCCTCTACTTGACTAGCTTGTTAATCAAAGATGGTTATGTTTCCTAACCATAGACATGTGTTGTGATTTGATTAACGGGATCACATTATTAGGAGAATGATGTAATTGACATGACCCATTCCACTAGCTTAGCACCCGATCGTTTAGTATGTTTCTATTGCTTTCTTCATGACTTATACATGTTCCTATGACTATGAGATTATGCAACTCCCGTTTGCCGGAGGAACACTTTGTGTGCTACCAAACGTCACAACGTAACTGGGTGATTATAAAGGAGCTCTACAGGTGTCTCCAAAGGTAAATGTTGGGTTGACGTATTTCGAGATTAGGATTTGTCACTCCGATTGTCGGAGAGGTATCTCTGGGCCCTCTCGGTAATGCACATCACATAAGCCTTGCAAGCATTGCACCTAATGAGTTAGTTGCGAGATGATGTATTACAAAACGAGTAAAGAGACTTGCCGGTAACGAGATTGAACTAGGTATTGAGATACCGATGATCGAATCTGACCGATATACCGATGACAAAGGGAACAACGTATGTTGTTATGCGGTCTGACCGATAAAGATCTTCATAGAATATGTGGGAGCCAATATGAGCATCCAGGTTCCGCTATTGGTTATTGACCGGAGACATGTCTCGGTCATTTCTACATTGTTCTCGAACCCGTAGGGTCCGCACACTTAAGGTTTTGATGACAGTTATATTATGAGTTTATGAGTTTTGATGTACCGAAGTTAGTCCGGAGTCCGGGATGTGATCACAGACATAATGAGGACTCTCGAAATGGTCGAGACATATAGATTGATATATTGGACAGCTATATTCGGACACCGGAAGTGTTCCAGGTGATTTCGAAGAAAACCGGAGTGCCGGAGGGTTACCGGAACCCCCCCGGGAGAAGTAATGGGCCATATGGGCCTTAGTGGATTGAGAGAAGGGCAGCCAGGGTGGGCCGCATGCCTCCTCCCCCCTTGGTCTGAATTGGACTAGGAGAGGGGGGGCGACGCCCCCCTTTCCTTCTCCCTCCCCACTTCCTTTCCCCCTCCTAGTAGGAGTCAGTCCTAGTAGGAGTCCTACTCCTACTAGGAGGAGGACTCCTCCTTGGCGCGCCAATAGGGCCGGCCGGCCTCCTCCCCTTGCTCCTTTATATACGGGGGCAGGGGCACCCCTAGACACACAAGTTGATCCATGTGATCGTTTTCTTAGCCGTGTGTGGTGCCCCCTTCCACCATAATCCTCGATAATATTGTAGCAGTGCTTAGGCGAAGCCCTGCGATGGTAGAACATCAAGATCGTCACCATGTCGTCGTGCTGACGGAACTCTTCCCCGACACTTTGTTGGATCGGAGTCCGGGGATCGTCATCGAGCTGAAAATGTGCTAAAACTCGGAGGTGCCATTGTTTTGGTGCTTGATCGGTCGGGCCATGAAGACGTACGACTACATCAACCGCGTTGTGCTAACGCTTCCGCTGTCGGTCTACAAGGGTATGTAGATCACACTCTCCCCTCTCGTTGCTATGCATCACCATGATCTTGCGTGTGCATAGGAATTTTTTTGAAATTACTACGTTCCCCAACAAGGATATCATGTCAGGAAAACTTGTTTAATTACAGTAAAGAGGCACTCCACCTCTGCAAGGACATATACATGCACGGGTTCCCGGCAAGGCTTATCTCTTTCATTGACATGCAGATACAAATACAAGCATTACAGAACACAGACATGGATGAAAGGATTACATTATTTGAATTAAAATTTGGCAATTGCCTACAAGTTTAAGATGGTAAAAAGATAAGTGCTCCGTAATGCCCTTTACTGTCCCTATCCTCCTAGGCACAGCCATCAAAGGCGAGGAGGACAAAAGGAGCGCCAGAGCTAAAGTCCCGTCCATTCCCATTGGGCTCCAGGGAGGTAGCCCAGAGGGAACGGAAGCACGAGGGAACGCCTCGATGAAGAGCACGGTGGAAGGCGGCCCCGTCAACCACCGTCACCAGGGCCAGCAGGACTAGGCAGGGCTAACGGAGCTGCAGCCCTAGAGGAAGCCTGCCGGGGTCCAGTTGGAAGACTGTTGGAGGAGCCCGGCAGCACCATCCACACCTCTGCATCCATCTCCCCGGCAAATCACATTGTCGGGGAAGAGGCACAGATGCAGATGGTCGTGCTGCCACCTGATGAAGATGGTGCGGGCGAGGATCAGCCGGAGTCAGAGTCGTCGCTCCTCCGCCCGCTGCCATCATCATCGCCATCACTGTCCTCCTTGTCGCTTTCGCTCGAGGAAGAGCTTTTGTCGTCGGTCGATCTCTCCATGCAGCACCCTAAGCGGCCTCCTGAGAGCCCAAAGATCTTGACGAAGAGCAGGCTAGTCTCCATTAATTTACAATAGCAAATGTGCCCCTCCGAGAAGCTGTGGGCACGAGTGAAGGTCTTCCAGCCACGACGAAGATAAATTACATGAGGGGCGGGGAAATTGACGTCAACCCACAAGCTTCCATTTCCATAGCCCCTCATGTCGGAGTCAAAACCGGCGGATCTCGGGTAGGGGGTCCCGAACTGTGCGTCTAAGGCGGATGGTAACAGGAGGCAGGGGACACGATGTTTACCCAGGTTCGGGCCCTCTTGATGGAGGTAATACCCTACGTCCTGCTTGAGTGATGTTGATGATATGAGTATTACAAGAGTTGATCTACCACGAGATCGTAGAGGCTAAACCCTAGAAGCTAGCCTATGATCTGATTGTATGTTGTCCTACGGACTAAACCCTCTGGTTTATATAGACACCGGAGGGGGCTAGGGTTACATAAAGTCGGTTACAAGGGAGGAGATCTACATATCCGTATTACCAAGCTTACCTTCGACGCCAAGGAGAGTCCCATCCAGACACGGGACGAAGTCTTCAATCTTGTATCTTCACAGTCCAACAGTCCGGCGGTCTGGAGACCCCCTAATCCAGCACTCCCTCAGTAGCCCCCGAACCAGGCTTCAATGACGATGAGTTCGGCGCGCAGATTGTCTTCGGCATTGCAAGGCGGGTTCTTCTCCAAATTCTAAATATCTGCTGAGTAGTGTCCAGCTCCCCATAAATGTTGCACTTCTTGGCTTCTGCGCCCAATAAGGGCTATCTTGCACGTGTCGAGCGAATGCGAGGAGCCAGGGCATTTTTACATTCGCCACCCTAGCCATGTAAATAAACTGTCTATTAAAGCGACGGGGATTCTTAGATCCAAACCACACCATCCTCCCACAACGAGTATCCATCGGAGCGCGCTCGGAAAAATCCATTCCAACATGGCTGGCCATCGCAGCCCCTCCTCCCGCTCCCGTAGCCCTAAGCCCGGTGATTGGGAGAAGTGTTACGTCCCGCACAACCAATTAGTAGAGTTGCAGACCCAAGGATTTCTCCCTCCAGCATATATGGTCCCCGTTCGAGCCGGGCTCGCCACCTATAATGGCGGGGAGCAAGCGGAGAGCTTCCCCAATCCCTACAAGGGGGAGCGGGTATGCCTTGTCCCTTATTTACTAAGGGGACTTGGATTTCCAATCCATCCGTTCCTCCGTGGGCGCCTGGAGTTTTACGGCCTCCAGTTGCATAATTTCACCCCCGCTTCCATATTATACATCGCTGGTTATGTTGCCCTTTGTGAGCTGTTTCTGGGCTGCGAGGCTCATTTCGAGCTGTGGAAGAGGCTATTCTGCCTTGTGCCCCGTACACAGGAGGGGTCACTATATCAAGTCGGTGGAGGCGAAATATGACGCATCGTCAGGACCGGATACCTGTCCAGTACCCCGAAGAAGACGTCCGAAGACTGGCCTTCAGAGTGGTTTTACATGGAGGACGTCCCCCTTCCATATCCTATTCGGAGGGGTCTTCCCGAGTTCAACAATGCTCCTCTGAAGAAATGCTGAAGCTGGCGGCCACGGAGCCCCCAGGAGGAACACAACAGAGAAGTCCTTTACCTGATGGACCGGATTAAAGTCCTGGCTCAATCAGGATTGGCAATAATCAAGGTTATGTCAATATGCATAATGCGGGGGGTGCAGCCACTTCAATATCGAGGGAACCCCCTGTGGTGCTTCAATGGGGAAGATGATGCCACCCGCTGCGGGCGTAAGGGACCGGACTCCGCTGCTGCTCTAGCAAAAATTCTATCTGAGTTGTTCAAGGGAGAGGAAGAGGAGTTCATCCGTATTAAGCCACAGGATGGATTCTCCATGTACAACCCTCCAAGCTGGGTGAGCTGTCACTCTTTACTCCCAACCTTCCCACATTCTTCGTCGTAAATACTCACCTTGTCGTTTCATGGCAGGAACTGCAAAAAGCTGTAAGAGAGGTCAACAGCCCACCTCCACAACCGGAGGACCCTGACGGGGCCCTCGATCCCGAACTCGAAGAGGATCCGGACATATTTGTGGAGCTGATAGATAGGACATTCTATCAATTGAGCTGCAATGACGCCATGGTGGCCATCATGGCCGACTATCCTGGGCTACTCCCTGCATCGCATGTAAGAAAAAACTGGAGTCCCAACTTCCGAGAAGGATCCCCTTTTATGCACTTCAACTACTGTACACATATGGTGTTTTACAGGGAAGGCCTTCGGGACGCCATGACGAGCCCGCAGTGACTCGCCAACAAGGGGCACCGAGGCCGGGTAGGCAAAAAAGGAAGGCGGTTAGGACTGAGACGTCGGCGTAGAGGTATGATACAAAACCTCGCTCCGTGGTTGTCGTCTTTCTTAAAATACAATGACGTCCATGTTTCCTAGTAGAAAAAATGCTCACCGGACTATATCCGGAGATGTTGCCGATCACGCCTCCTCCAGTCGGGCTCCAGGGCCGGACATAGAGGTGGAAGCTAACACGGGGCGAACGTTGGATGCTCCTCCTACAGAGGATGCGGATAGACTATCCGCTACAAATTGCAAAGTGGAGAGCGCCATGAATCACAGGCGTCGCTGGGCCGTACTCCGTGACGCTTGTTTCTCCCAAGAGGCGTTCGATGCCTTCAACTCAGGAGACGCGTACATCCGTCCTGCTCAAAATGGTCTAGCCAGAGCCACCGACCAGTATGTAAGGGATATACGGGTAAGAAAATCTGACAATTATATATATCAGTAGCCCCCGAGACTTGAAATAGTTGACGCAACTGATTTAAGGATCATTATTTGTGTAGGTTCTTACAGAGAAGAATTCCCAATTGTCTCAAGAGCTGGAAGAGTGCAAGGCCCAGCTACGGGTCGCTGTTGCCATGTTGAAGGAGTCCAAGAGGGGCCCCTCTGGTAACACTTGTTTCCATTGCAAAGAATACAGGTACCAGATAGTATATGGCATGCATGCAAATCTAACAATAGATGTTGCAGATGACCCCGGAGTGAATCCGGAGGCTGTGCCGGTGAATGCGGAACGTGCTGATCGACAGCTAAATGCCGGCGAGTGCATGCTTATGCAAGCCAGGCAAGAGAAAAATAATCTCCGGGACACCAATATCCAGCTGGGCGTGGAACTGAAAGATGTCCGAGCCCAGCTTGCAGACTCCATGAAGGAGAATAAGCGGCTTCGACACGGCATTTTCAGTAAGTGCTTTGAACAAACTTTGGAAGGAGTTCGGCGAAGAAGCCGGCTAAGAGTGTTATGTCTGCAGGTATGCTGACGGGTCGTCCCGCGGAGGAGATGCCCGGGTCTGCAGGTGATCTTCTACCAGAGCTCTCACAATTGCACGAAGAAGTTCGGCAGGTGATGCAGGGTATTACCCAAGCCTTGTGGCCATCCGCGTCCCCGCCAGGAGGCATGGGGAGCTTATAGAGAAGCTCAAGGGAGCGCGGCGGCGCTTCCGATTATGGAAGATATCGGCCTGCCGACAAGGTGCAAGGGAAGCCTGGGCTATGGTGAAGACGCGATATACCAAAGCTGACCCAAACCACATGGCCGATGTCGGACCTATGGGGCCCGATGGGAAAGAGATCCCCATCAGTTTGGTGTATGACCAAGTAGAATTAGCCGCAAAGTATTCCCAACAGGATTGTAGGCTAGACAGCCTGTTGGATGGTATAGAATAAGAATTTAATCAGTCTTAGTGACTGTGTACTTCAAGTGATATATATAATGTCCCTAGCCGGATTGTAAATCATTTGTCATGGCGGACCTTTTCGCTTCGATCTCTGGACCCGATAGTCCGGAGTGCATCCGAATACCCGCTCGGTTATGTAAAAACCGGGGTATGCATGGAAACCAGGCGTAGGGGTCATAAGTGCTTGAACAGACAAGTACCCAACTAGCTATGTTATATTACATGGATAGTAAGAAACATCTTCCAGATGTAATAGTTCCGTTAAGGGTTCCTGTCCCTGGGTACACATGCCCTAATGTGCATGTCCGAACTGCGAAAAGAGACGCAAGCTATAAACATCTGGGTCATGTGTCAAATTAAATAAAAGTCATCTTTTCTTCACCGACCGAATATTCCCTTAAGAACGCTAGCTTTCGGCTTCACCCAGTCTGAGGTACACATCCGGCTGACCCGGCAGTAACAATCACAGAGGTGCTCCCCTTTTGCCCTAGCCGAATTAACAGGAACGTAGGGCATAAATACAAGAGCCAGGCAACCCAGCTTGGCCAAAACTTAAGTCATATCGATGCATATAATGGCGAAAAAGGGTACATGTGGAAGAATAACACATGTGCAGGGCATAAAGCCTAGAAAAATAGTTATATTAAGCTTCTGTATAAGAAGCCCCCAGGTATAATGAGCGCAGTTAGCGCGTCAAGATTGTGTAACCAAGACACAAGTGTAGCCTTTTAAGGCCTTAAGGAGAATAAAAAGAGAGGAAGAGAGAAAAGATAGATAATTGATATGCAAAAAATTGACGGAGGTAAGGAGACAAACATAGAGTCCGACACTAGGCGTAGAATCTTCAGAGTCTGGCTGCGTTCCATGGGTTTGGCTCTAGTCGATTATCCGATGCATCCCGCAGACGGTATGCTCCACCGGTCAGAACCTGGTCAATAATGAAGGGACCTTACCATTTGGGCTTGAGCTTGTTCTTTTTCTTCTCCGGCAGGCGTAGAACTAGTTCGCCGATGTTATAGGTTTTGGCCCGTACTTCTCTGCTTTGATACCTTCGAGCTTGTTGCTGATAGAATGCGGAACGGGCTTTTGCCACGTCGTGCTCCTCCTCCAGGGCATCCAAACTGCCCCGCTGATCGAGCTCGGCCTCTTTTTCTTCGTACATGCGCACTCGAGGTGAGTCGTGAATTATGTCGCAAGGAAGAACCGCCTCTGCGCCGTACACCATAAAAATGGTGTGTATCCGGTAGTGCGATTCGGCGTGGTCCGCAACCCCCATAGTACGGAGTCGAGCTCCACTACCCAGTGTGTGTTTGATTCCTTTAAGGACCGCACTAATCTGGGTTTGATGCCGCTCATGATAAGACCATTTGCTCGCTCGACTTGACCTCAAAGTGATAGACATAAGCATAATCGAGCTTGATGCCCATGTTGCTGCACCAAAGTTTCACCTCGGTGGCTGTAAAGTTTGTGCCGTTGTCAGTGATGATGCTGTGGGGGATGCCATAACGGTGTACAACCCCAGATATGAAGTCTATCACCGGTCCGGATTCAGCCGTTTTGACAGTTTTGGCTTCTATCCATTTGGTGATTTTATCCACCATGACCAGTAAGTATTTTTTCTTATGGGTTCCCCCTTTAAGGGGTCCGACCATATCAAGCCCCCAGACCGCAAAGGGCCAAGTAATGGGGATTGTTTGGAGAGCGGTAGGCGGCATATGGCTTTGGTTTGCAAAAAGCTGGCAACCGACGCAATGTTGGACCAGATGCTGTGCATCTGCTCGGGCCGTCGGCCAATAGAAACCTGTATGGGAGGCCTTGCTTACAAGGGCCCGGGCTGCGGCGTGATGGCCGCCGAGTCCAGCATGGATTTCTGCCAAAAGCTTCCGCCCTTCCTCTTAGGAGATGCACCTTTGAAGGACTCCGGTAGTGCTTTTCTTATAAAGCTCTCCCTCGTGGACCTTGTAGGCTTTAGATCGCCGCACTATGCAGCGTGCCTCATTTTGGTCCTCGGGTAGTTCCTACCTGGTTAGGTAGGCGAGGAATGGTTCTGTCCACAGTGCGATGACGGCCATTATCACGTGGGTTGAAGGTGTTATTTCGATGGTAGAGCCTCCGATTGTATCAGAGTGTTAGGTATCTGATGTTGTGGCCGGGTCCGGACTATTGTTACCGGTGTCCCCTTCCCATACCATGGATGGCTTAAACTATTTTTCCAGGAAGATGTTAGGTGGGACAGGGTCGCGCTTAGCGCCGATACGGGCAAGGATATCCGCCGCCTGATTGTTTTCCCGAGCCACATGGTGGAATTCAAGCCCCTCGAACCGGGCTGACATTTTGAGGACGGCGTTGCAATATGCCACCATTTTCGGATCCTTGGCATCGATGTCTCCATTTATTTGAGATATTGCGAGGTTCGAGTCCCCACGCACCTCCAGGCATTGAATGCCCATGGAAACTGCCATCTGGAGACCGTGTAATAGGGCCTCGTATTCGGCTGCGTTATCGGAGTCTGTGTATAGTATTTGGAGTACGTATTGCACTGTATCTCCGGTGGGGGATGTCAGGACGACGCCAGCCCCCAGAAGAGCCAGCATTTTAGAGCCGTCGAAGTGCATGATCCAATTGCAGTATGCGCCGTACTCTTTAGGGAGGTCGGCTTCTGTCCATTCGGAGACGAAATCGGCCACTGCGTGGTCTATATGTTATGTCGAATGGGAGGAGCTCGATAGCCCATTTGGCAATCCGGCCGTGGCATCGCGGTTGTTTATTATGTCGTTGAGTGTTACTTCTGAGGCCACCGTAATTGAACACTCTTGAAAGTAGTGTCGTAATTTCCGGGATGCCATGAATACCGCGTATGCTATCTTTTGATAATGTGTGTACCATGATTTGCATGGAGTGAGGACAGTGGATACATAATATACCGGCTTTTGAAGTGAGAATTTATGTCCGTCCTCTCTCGTTCAATGACAAGCACTGCGCTTACAACTTGGTGAGGTGCCGCTATATATAACAACATTGGTTCGCCGACATTTGGTGCGGCCAAGATTGGGTTGGTGGCCAAGATGGCTTTTTATTTCTTCCAATCCAGCCGTGGCTGCATCCGTCTACTCGAAGTGTTCGGTGCGCCGAAGAAGGCGATAGAGGGGGAGTGCCTTTTCTCCTAATCGGGATATAAAGCGGCTTAAGGCCGCCACACATCCAGTTAACTTCTGGATTTGCTTGAGGTCAGTTGGGATAGCCAACTACAGAAGAGCCCGGATCTTAGCCGGATTTGCTTCAATTCCTCTACTGGAGATGATAAAGCCCAGGAGCTTTCCGGCGGGTACGCTAAAAACGCATTTTTCCAGATTGATCTTAATGTCGTATGTTCGGAGATTGTCGAACGTGAGCCTCAAGTCATCTATTAGGGAGTCGACGTGTCTGGTTTTAACGACCACATCATCGACGTATGCCTCCACTGTTTTCCGATCTGCTTTTCCATACATGTCTAAATCATGCGCTGATACGTTGCGCCGGCATTTTTAAGCCCGAAGGGCATTGTGTTAAAACAGAAGGGGACGTATGGAGTGATAAATGCCGTTGCGGCTTGATCGGACTCCACCATCTTAATTTGGTGCTAACCGGAGTATGCGTCGAGGAAGCACAATGAGTCGTGTCCTGCGGTAGTGTCGATAATTTGATCGATGCGAGGGAGGGGGAAGGGATCCTTTGGGCAAGCCTTATTAAGGTCCTTGAAGTCGACGGATAGGCGCCAGGATTTGTCCTTCTTTGGTACCATCACCAGGTTTGCTAGCCAGTCCAGATGCTTTATTTCTCTAATGAATCCGGCCTCCAGTAACTTGTCTAGCTCCTCTCCCATGGCTTGTTGCTTAGGTTCGGAGAAACGCCGAAGAGTCTGCTTGACCGGCTTGAATCCCTTTAGAATGTTAAGGCTATGCTCGGGCAGCCTACGTGGGATTCCTGGCATGTCTGGAGGATGCCAGGCGAATATGTCCCAATTCTCGCGCAGGAACTCCCGTAGTGCGGCGTCTACAGCGGTGTCGTGGGTTTGTCATGGCAGATGTCCTCGTGAAAGGACTTAGTCATGTAGCCATCGCTACGGGTTAGCTTAAAGGGGTTAAACTAGACAAGGGGACACGATGGGTTTTATACTATTCGGCCCCTTCGATGAAGATAAAAGCCTACGTCTAGTTGTGATTGGTATTGCTAGGGTTTTGATGACCAGGGAGCGAATCCGCTTTGCCTGGCTTTCGAGTTGTTGTCTGTTCCCCTCAAACCGCGACCGGATCGTACCTTTATATACATAGGTTGACTCCTGCCGGTTTACATAGTCCCGAGGCCGGGTCATAGAGGTGTCCGGCTCGGTCTCTATTCCTCTAACTTATAATACATGTTTATATGACAAAGTCGGTTCACATCTACAGGCTTTAACCCGCCTTTGGGCCTTGGGTCTTCATAAAGCGCCACCATCTTCATATCTTCATGGGCTTCTATCTTCATGGAGCAAACCCGGCCACTCCTAGCCGGTTTACCTCCAGTAACCATATCCCCAACATTACGCCCCAGATTGATTTGCACTTGTTCAAATCAATCTTCAATACTTAGAAAAATTCTTTCCCTGGCACCTTCGTATAAATCTAGTAAATCGCCATGACGCCATCCTTTAAATCCGCAGTAAATCATTATGACGTCATCTACCCGTTGAAGCCGAAGATATCCTTCATTAATGAACATTCAACCCTTGAGGTGACATCCTTATTAACTATCCATTTCCAGCTCCTCGATTTACGCACCTGTCGCTTATCGGTTCACCTTATAAATAGGACCACGGGCCCTTCTCTTTTTCCCCTTCGTCTTCTTCACCTCTTCTTCCTCCTTGCGACATATCTGTCCCTGAGCGCCGCCGCTGCCACCAAGCTTTTCCTCCATCTCTTCGCCGGCCGGTGCATCAACCTGGTTGGGACAGAAAGCTGTGGCGCTCCTTCGTTGCTTCCATCAGTCTCTGTAAGTCTTTCCCTTCCCCCCTTTGTAGATCTGTTTATGGTTCCCTCGTTCTACGTAGTTCTCGAAGTTCATCAGGGCTCCAGTGCGGCTCTTCCCTGTTCCTCCTTATCTATGGATAAAAAACTTCAAGCTTGATATATTGCTCGTAATGGTTTACTTTCCGCTACCACAACAAACCTTTTGTACTCGAAAAACTGATCTGATCCATTACGAACTGCTTTGGGTCCACCCCTTTTAGGTCAAAATATTTTTGCTTTCCTGTATTTCAGTAGATCCAAAATTTCCATGTCTCCTCGTGGAACCTGTTTCACCTTACTTAGTCATTTTTATCTTGGATTTGTATCCTCTTTACCACATAGGCGGTTTACCTTTGTAAGAACAACCTATCACATACCATTAGTCCCTCGTAATCCGGAAAACCCTTTTACATCCGTTGTTATAATCCGGTTTAACAACATGTGTATACCTTTGTTCTGATATGACCTTGTCATTCATTATTGTATCAACCTCTGATTTACGCAATTTTACATAGCTGTATATCTTGATTCCGTCGCACCTTGCATACCACCATGAATGATTTGTAAACCAGTATTTCTTTTTAGCTTCTTGTTCACAATGGCCAAACAGTTTTATGCTTGCAACTGGGCTCCTTCCCGGTTACAGAAGAACAGTTGAACGGAATGGTAAATATTGGCACTTTGCCCAAAAAAACTAAGATTCGATGGCGAGTTCCAGGAATAGAGAATCCTCCAGTAACCGGGTGAGGTAGTGGTCTCTGTCGACCACATAGGTCATGGTTTCAAACCACCCGGGTCGAAGTTTTTCCGAGATGTTCTTGCCAGTTTCCAACTCCATCCTCAAGATATTGGACCCAACTCGGTGTCCAGTCTATGCAACTTCCAAGTCTTCTGTGAAGTGTACTTACAAGAAGAACCAACTGCTGAGCTGTTCTGGGATTCTTTTTCATCTGAACCGGCGCACAGAATTTGTAAACGGTCCCAACACTGAACTTGGTGGCGTCTCTATTCAAAAGTGGAAAGAAGTTGAGTTCCCTCATGCCAAGCTGCACAGTCACCCTAAGGACTGGAACCAGACTTGGTTCTACTGTAAGGATACCTCTCCTGAAGATGAGAACCCTCTACCAGGCTATCGTGACCACCAGCTTTCCAACACTCATCCATTGCCGCAACATTTAAGTTCTGCAGAACGGGCCGCATATGCCCCTCAACTCGCCAAGCTCCGAGCCTTTATGGCCAATGGTTTATTGGGCGTCGACTTTGTGCGTTGTTGGATATCTTGGAGCATCTTGCCATTAAGCTGCCGCTCCGGTTTAATGTGTGAGTACACCGGTGAATTAGAAGACCCCCAACGCCACATCAACATTCAGTTAACTGATGAAGAGGTCACTGAAGGTGTTAAGAAAATTTTGAATGAATCGTAATCTGTCTATCGCCAAACCGGCTTGAACCCCTTATACACACAAAATAAACCGCCTGCTGTAAGTACTATCCTTCCTTTTTATCTTCGATATTTTTTAAATTGTTCAACCCATAAACATTCTTATGTTTGTTTATAAACAGGGTGATGATCCATTCTGGAAGAGGAAATCCGTAGATAAAGCGGCAAAGCCATCCCGTCTCAAAACAAAAGCCGTCAAGAGAACCTCAAAGAGGAAAACAGCTGAACGTATCAACATGGAACTTGATGAAGATGCAGATGAACCGGAAGTTGTGGTAGAACTTGACTCACTTGGCTCCCTTTTCATGCACCTCATTAACAATGATCTTTATCACGAGGACGTGGAAGGCAGCCAGGCTAATGACGTAGAGATAATTACCCTTTCCTCCGGTTCAGACTCTATGCCAACCCAAAAACCCGTCAAGCGGTCCGGAAAGTAAGCTTTTCTCATCCTCTTGCTTAATTGGATCCAACATTTATTTTGAAGACGCAACAGCACGAGGCTCGCCGGACAACCCGGCACAGCGGCCAGCAGGTCACTTTGGCCGGTTTAC
Organism: Triticum urartu; assembly: GCF_056163025.1. NCBI lineage: Eukaryota > Viridiplantae > Streptophyta > Magnoliopsida > Poales > Poaceae > Triticum > Triticum urartu. The sequence goes on along the minus strand of NC_141878.1, from coordinate 263,998,558 downwards.
CTGACAGCCTGGTTCGGAAACGCCGATCTGAGGTCTCCCCCACTTCTGACAAGTCTTATCCCAAGGCAGGTTATTTCCATCAACCTCTTAATCCGTCTGATTCAAATTATCAGGTGACACCTCCCTCATCCTTTGGCGAGTCAACAGCGACCCAACTCCCTCCTCTTAAAACTGTAGCTGGGTAAGTACTCAAACCCTTTCTTCGAATGTTTGCATATCTTGAATAGTATGCTTAATTTTCACCTCTTTTATTTTTGTTTGCACAGCCAAAGCCAGACCCAGCTAAAAAGGTTGGGTGAACAATCCGTCTGAAGACCAGGTGGTTCTTGAATAGGAGCAAACAGGTGAACCGGACCAAACTGGTGAGCCGGAGGGTCCCCATCCTGAAGCTACCCTTGATGAGCCACCCCCTCAAAATCAGAATATCGACAAATAAACCGAAGCTGACACTGCTGTTCCTGATACTGAACCGGCAGCTCCAATCCGGGCTAGTCCGGTGAGAATTACTGGCACTCCACCATCACCCGTAAAAACTACTGGAGGCCAAGGAGATGATGTTATCATTACTGGCATAGGCCACAGCTCTCCTGGCCATCCTGTAATCTTGGCCAAACATAGTGCCAAAGAAAAGTGTGCTGCCATGGAGAAGGGTAAATGGAGCACTGATTTGTCAAGTTATGCTCATCTCAGCGCTGAAGAACTCCACTCCGGTTTTTTAAATTGTCTGCACTCAAACCATGATTATGAAGCCAGTTTGGTGAACCTGATGAAGGAACGCTATGAGGTATTTTTCATCTCCTTTCATTTCTTGCCTCCAAAGTCTAAACATCAGCCCAAGTAGCTCCCAAGGGCCGTTTTATGATGTGAATCTTAAACTGGGACTTTGTAATACCGTAATCCTTACATGTTGATTCTCAATATGTCAAGTCCTCAGTAAAAACAAAATCGATACTTTATCAGTGTAGTTATGTAGCTTTCATCGGTGTAGCCCCCAAGGGCCGGTTTAGCTTTGCGAGGTAACCGGGGTCTTGAATCCATGCATCAGTTTTGAAAAAATGTACATTACCCCCCAAGTGTTAAGGATAATGCTTGCATTGTACTTGAGACTTGTGAAAGACTTGTTGATAATAGAGCAAATAAGCATTAGCCCCCAAGTACGAAGTGCATAACTTATTATACGCTTAGTACTTAGAAAATACATGTCCTGTTGTTGACATATCTTTGCCTTTGCAGGCCGAGCTAAGTAATAGGGATGCTCGAATCGCTGATCTTCAAGAGAACGTGAAGTCCCAACAAGTAGAGGCTTCGAAAGCCAAGGAGGAGCTGACCAATGCCCTGGTAGCTATGGAGAAGTTAAACAAGACTTTTAACAAGGAGCGTGCTGACTGGGAAGCCGAAAAGGCCAGTTTAACCAAGAAAGACGAAGACGCAAAAGCAGCCCTGAAGCCAGTTTTAGACGAACTGAACGGCTTGAAGCAGCAGATCGACGCCATGACGTCCGCTGTGTTCGGTAAGTACCTCCTTATGTTGTTTGTCCAATTCATGAGATCTTATCATTTACCAGTTTGCTGATATTGAACCATGACAGGCACTCGTATTCTCATCTAGGCGCTGATATGCGGATGAAGCTTAAAGCGGCTTATACCTTAATAGAACAGCTATACTCTGGATCCCAGCGTGCTATTTGCACTGCAGCCTAGAACAAGCCGGCGCCATCATTGATAAAAGAAACCCTTGAGAAGCTGGCCATGCTACCAGCCCGGATTACCGAACTAAAGAAGGCAGCCGCAAGATCAGGAGTGCTGACCACACTAATCCGGGCCAAGGCATGGATTCCGGATCTTGAAGCGGATGACATCATTAAAGGATATCCAGGTGTGATGGAGGACGGTTCAAACTTCAACAATGATGATCTCCGAAGGCTGACAAAGGAGATGCGGCCAATAGCCAGCAAACTGGCGGAGGACACGAACTTATCTCATTTCCAGCCGGTTTACGATGCTGAAGGAAAGAGACAACCTGCCAAAATCCATGAAGTTGAAGAACTTGTGCCTCCAATCCGTAAGCATACGTATGCTCCTGACATTAACCCCTCTAGCCTTATCCATGAAGAAGCCGTGTTTCAAGCTTTAACAGGAATCGATGGGTCAACGGTTGATTTCCAGCGTCTAGGGAGGGATGAAGAAGAGGTGATTGCACTAAATGACCCTCAATCGTCAAGCCGTCCCAATGAAGCATCCTAAACCGGTAGCCGGTTTATCAGCTACTGTGTGCCACTGCTTGAAACAATTATTCAATTGGAGCCATTTTGAAGCTTCTTGTAATAGGATAGCAAAAACACATTTATCTGCCATGCCATCGAGCATGCTTTGTGTTGCTTGATATTGTGAAAAACTTGCTCCACTTCTGGAATCTATCTATGCATAATCCATTATACTTTATGTTCCTACATATAAGAACTAAAAAGCGTCCTAGTGGTTTACCACTAGACGGGTCATGATGCCCAACAGCCATACATAACTTGGATGGCTATCCAAATTTTATTTAAACCAGATAAGATAAATACTATCTGTGACATACCTCGTTTTAGCTGACCAACTACTTGTATGATAAAGGTGAAGAACACCAGTCCATAGCATTGTCAACTCATTGCCCTCTTGCCGGTTCATATAGAAACCATTTGGAGCTATAATAGCTGCATAATACTGGTGATATATAATCAAAAACCAGACCGGAAGAATATTCTGCTGATTTAAAACTCATCATGTACTGACAACTAAGCGTTGAAAGGCATGCCGGGTTGGAAAGAAACACCGGTTTAGCATAAAAAATATTTATAAATCCCTTATCATCAAAAATCGCAAAGACAAAAAATATAAAAGGCTTTTCATGGGCTGCCAGGCCCTAAATCAAAGCTTTTCATGGGCTGCCAGGCCGCTGAGTTAAACCGTTTTGCAAAGCCTGTTAAGATGGACCTCAATCTTTAACCAATCACCGTTTTAACTTTGACAAGTTCAGGGTCCATGGAAGTGACTTGTCAAACGTTCGATGGGTCATACCAGGTTTACCTAGACGGAGTGGCTTACTTAAAGAGGCAGGATAACCCGGAGTTTTAGGTGAATACACCTGGCTTCCAAGCCTAGCTTCATAGCCTATTACAAGGGTTCAAGTTCACTGTTCTTTGAGAAGCAAGGAGCCCCCAGGTAGTATGTGAGCTATGCTTAGTGGTTACCTATGTTTGAACTGTGCTTAATGCAACAGATTCTCTTTGGCTCCACATAATTTCCTTTTGGCTTAAAGCCTATCAAGATGTGTAGCTATGGTGTGAAAACAACCAAGCCCCCTAGTGACATCCCTTTTTTGGTTTTAAACCGATCAAGAGGTGTAACTATGGTTCAAATATGATCAAGCCCCCTAGTGATTTTCTTTATATACGTGCGTTTGTAGAGGCCGATTTAACAAAACTCCGCTTTCTCCGTAGAAGCCCTTTGTAGGCTCACATGATGTAAAAAAGAACAGATACCCCGCTTTATTCGAGGCTCTGGTTTATTATATAATATATACATTGTCATAAGTATGTACATAAGAAGATCCTGTGGCTCAAGTATTCCACATTCGCTTGGTATCCTCCTCCGATTTACGTGAGTCTTTGTGCTCTCGAACATCAATGAGGTAGTATGACCCATTGTGCAGATTCTTGCTGACCACAAAATGTCCTTCCCACGGTGGGGATAACTTGTGCATATCAGTCTGATCCTGGATGAGCCGGAGCACCAGATCACCCTCTTGAAAGGTTCTGGTCTTAACCCGGCGGCTGTGATAACATCGGAGATCTTGTTGATAAATCGCCGAACGTGCTACTGCGAGATCACGCTCCTCATCTAACAGGTCCAGTGAGTCCTGACGTGTCGTCTCATTATCAGCTTCAATATAAGCTGGCACACGTGGCGAGTCGTGACGGATGTCACTAGGAAGAACTACCTCCGCTCCATAAACCATGAAGAAAGGCGTGTAACCCGTAGATCTGTTAGGTGTGGTGTTGATGCTCCATAACACAGAAGGCAACTCCTCCACCCAACAACCCGGTGTCCGCTTCAAAGGAGCCATGAGGCGGCGTCTAATACCTCTCAAAATTTCTTGATTTGCCCTCTCCGCTTGACCATTAGATTGGGGGTGAGCCACCGATGCCATATCAAGCTGTATGTGCTCACGTTGGCAAAATTCCTCCATCTCTCCCTTTGACAGATTAGTACCATTATCAGTTATAATAATTTGTGGAAAGCCAAACCGGAATATCACCTTTTTAATGAACTGAACCGCCGTGGCCGCATCACACTTGCTGACTGGCTCTGCTTCCACCCATTTGGTGAACTTGTCAACTGCCACTAAAAAGTGGGTCTATTTGTCCTTGGATCGCTTAAAGGGTCCAACCATATCGAGCCCCCAAGTCGCAAACGGCCAAGTTATTGGAATCATCCTCAACCCCTGAGCCGAAATATCAGCACGGCGTGCAAATTTTTGACAACTGTCACATCTTTTGACTAAATCCTCAGCATCAGTGTGAGCTGTTAACCAATAGAAACCATGACAAAAAGCCTTAGCCACCAATGATTTTGAACCAGCGTGATGACCGCAATCTCCTTCATGGATTTCTCGCAAAATCTCACAACCCTCTTGAGGAGATACACAACACTGAGTTGCTCCCGTGACACTATAACGATGTAAGTCCCCATTGACTATGGTCATTGACTTGGAACGCCGGATAATCTGACGGGCCGAGGTTTAATCCTCTGGCAACTCGCCCCGGTTCATGTAAGCTAGGTATGAGATTGTCCAATTCGGTATAACATGCAAAGCTGCCACCAATTGGGCCTCCGGGTCCGAAATAGCCAACTCCTCCTCTGTTGGTGTCTTGACCGACGGGTTATGTAGTACGTCAAGGAAGACATTTGGTGGGACCGGTTTACGCTGAGAGCCAAGGCGGATTAAAGCATCCACCGCTTCATTCTTTCACCGGTCTATATGGTCAACTTCATAACCCTTGAAGTGACCAGCCACCGTGTCCACCTCTCGTCGATATGCAGCCATGAGTGGGTCTTTAGAATCCCAAGGGACAGACACCTGTTGAACCACCAGATCCGAGTCACCGAAGCACTTAACCCGACTTAAGTTCATCTCCTTAGCCATCCGAAGACCGTGGAGTAAGGCCTCGTACTCAGCTGCATTGTTAGTACAAGGGAACATTAAATGGAGGACATAACAAAACTTGTCACCTCGTGGGGAAGTGAGTATGACTCCAGCCCCCGAACCCTCCAACTGTCTGGATCCATCAAAGTGAATAGTCCAATACGTGTTATCTGGCTTTTACACTAGTGTCTGTAACTCTGTCCAATCATTGATGAAATCCACGAGTGCTTGGGATTTAATCGCTGTGCGAGGTGTGTATTTGAGCCCGTGAGGTCCAAGCTCAATGGCCCACTTGGCAATCTGGCCAGTTGCTTCTCTGTTTTGAATGATATCTCCCAGAGGGGCTGAACTTACCATTGTGATAGGATGACCCTGAAAATAATGTTTGAGCTTCCGACTTGCCATAAATACTCCATACACCAGCTTTTGCCAATGTGGATACCTCTACTTTGATACAATAAGCACCTCACTGATATAATAAACCGGCCGTTGAACCGGATATTCCTTTCTAGCCTCCTTGCGCTCCACAACAATAGCCATGCTAACAGCTCTGGCATTAGCAGCCACTTACAGGAGTAAAGGCTCTTTATCGATCGGAGCTGCAAGCACAGGCGGTCCAGCTAACTGCCTCTTCAGATCCTCAAACGCTTTATCAGCCACCTCGCTCCAGACAAAGTCATCTGTTTTCTTTAGCATCTGATATAAAGGGATAGCTTTCTCCCTGAGAGGACTGATAAACCGGCTCAAAGCCGCAATCCGGCCGGCCAAACGTTGAACGTAATTGATACACGCCGGTTTAGCCAAAGATGTATTGCTGAAATTTTTTCCGGATTAGCCTCAATGCCCCTGTTTGACACCAGAAAGCCCAAGAGTTTGCCTGCCGGGACACCAAAGACACATTTGTCCGGATTGAGCATCATCTTGTAAACCCAGAGGTTGTCAAAGGTTTCTCTCATGTCATCTATCAATGTTTCCTCTTTCCTGGACTTTGTCACAATATCATCCACATATGCATGAACATTGTGCCCAATCTTCTTATGGAGACAATTCTGAACACAGCTTGATAAGTCGCCTGGGTACTCTTGAGCCCAAAGGGCATGGAGACATAGCAGAAGGCTCCAAAGGGAGTTATAAAAGCTGTCTTCTCCTGGTCCTTAACTGCCATTTTGATCTAATGGTAACCAGAATAAGCGTCCAAAAAACACAAGCAGTCACAACCCGCCATTACATCAATAATCTGATCAATACGAGGGAGGGCAAAGGGATCTGTTGGGCAAGCCTTGTTCAAGTCTATGTAGTCCACACACATATGCCAAGTGCCATTTTTCTTGAGAACCAGCACCGGATTAGCCAACCACTCCGGGTGAAAGACCTCCACGATAAATCCTGCGGCCAACAACCGAGCTACCTCTTCACCAATAGCCTTGCGCCTTTCTTCGTTGAAGCGGCGGAGAAACTCTCTGACCGGTTTAAACTTAGGATCAATGTTAAGTGTGTGCTCAGCGAGTTCCCTCACTACACCTGGCATGTCATAAGGCTTCCATGCAAAGATGTCCCGGTTCTCATGGATGAACTCGATGAGCGCGCTTTCCTATTTGGGATCCAGGTTAGCGCTGATGCTGAACTGCTTGGATGAATCTCCAGGAACAAAATCAACCATCTTAGTATCTGTGGCCAATTTAAACTTCAACGCCGGATCGTGTTCCGTAGTTTGCTATTTTCAAAGAAGTCATATCTGCCGGATCAACCTTGTCTTTGTAAAACTTCAGCTCTTCTGTGGCACAAACCGACTCAGCATAAGCCGCATCACCTTCCTCACATTCCAAAGTGATCTTCCTGCTCCCATGTACTGTGATGGTCCCCTTATGACCTGGCATTTTAAGCTACAGATAAACATAATGCGGCCTTGGATTGAACTTGGCGTAAGCCGGTCGCCCAAACAGAGCGTGATACGAACTTTTGATTTTTACCACCTCAAAAGTCAATGTTTAGTATTTAGCACACACCGCTTCGTCCACATCTAGAATCTCCATTGCCATCTCATAGCTTTCAACCCATGCCTCTGGTTGCAAATCGGCGGTGTAATTGGGTACCTTACGAGGGCCCTTAAAATCCTTGGGCAGCTGCACATTACGCAAAGCGGGGGTGAGACACGGCACCCCTAAGGAACTGAATACCGCACCTGGCTCTACCGAAGCGGTAGGGTGAACTGGAGTAGGTTGACGGGCTCCATGCAGAGCTACTAATTTGGCCTCTCGACGTGCATGACCATGATCCACCACATCCTGCGCATTAGCCCCTCCACCTGCCGGGTTGTGACCTCGTGGTGAATTACGGCGACGTGCACTGCTGCACACGGCCGGTTCATCCTCAACGTGCCTGTTGTAGCTCCGGCTCGGGCGGAGGGTGGAATGAATCCTCTCACGACTATGCGAATAAGCCTACTGCTGGTTTAACGCCGTTTGAAGGAGCTCTCTGGCCCGTCGTGCCTCAATTGCAACTGGTGACTCGCCGTCGGTCGGGAGGGCTGCCAATCGTGAAGCGGCGGCCACAATGTTGTCCAACGGGTTGGAGTAATGCCCCCGGGGCGTCGGAACATACTGTGTCACAATGTTGTTCTGACGAGGCGGGTCCATCATGCGCGGCCGAACCGGCGCTCCAGTTCTCGGCGCCTCCTTCCGGTTTAATATTGGCTGGTTACTAGTTCCTGCTCCTGGCGTGTTGAAGAGATTTCTTGGCTCATAACTCGGCGGGATATGCGACTGGAATCTTCTTCTCATGACTTCCTCTGAGGCATTCTGATCCAGCCTAAGCCAGTAGGCCTGAGCTTCCAACTCGGCCCGTTATGTAGCCATCCCGGCGTTCTCTGCTGCTAGGTCCGCTTTAGCCTGAGTTATCTGATCTTTCACCTTTGTGATCTCCGCATTGTGCTGATCCCGGGCCGCTGCGTAAACCTCTGCGGCCATCAATGTTGCCAAAGTGTCGAACAAGTCAGACAGAATTTGAGCCGGAGGTGGTGCAGAGCCCCCCGCTCCCGTTGGTGTTGTTGTTGCCGAACCAGAGAGCATTGCCGCGGTGGTTGATGAGTGGGGTGCTGGTTGTGTACCGGCCATAAAGATAGTGACCCGGTTTGGCAGATCAAGGGGGTCCGGAATACTGTTGCCATCGGAACCTTCGCTAATCCGACCGTCCTGCAACGGATATAGCGATTCTGTTTCTCCAGTTGAAGACTCGTCATCAGAGAAGACAACGGTTTCTCCATCAGATGCCGGTCCTTCCTCGTATTCTGCTCCATGGATGACACCTACAAAAACATGCCTTGCTGCGGGCTGAACCAGGGGAGAGCTTGCACGCTGAGCCATCTTGATGATGTCGGCGCAGGTGTCCGGCTCAGGGCCCGGTTCGCCGATCTTGCCGATGAAGATGTGAATCCCACCAAAGGGGACCCGGTACCCGTATTCGATTGAACCGGCCTAGGGGCCCCATCCAGCGTCATCGATGTAGAGCTTGCCGCGACGACTCTTGGTCATCAGGCCCATAGCGTATCCCTTGAGTCCATCAAAGCTGCCCTTCAAGAACTCGAAACCATCGTGCGATAGCCCCAAAGTGGGCGCCAACTGTCGTGGGTTTGTCATGGCAGATGTCCTCGTGAAAGGACTTAGTCGTGGAGCCATCGCTACGGGTTAGCTTAAAGGGGTTAAACCGGACAAGGGGACACGAGGGGTTTTATATTAGTTCGGCCCCTTCGATGAAGGTAAAAGCCTACGTCTAGTTGTGATTGGTATTGCCAGGGTTTCGATGACCAGGGAGCGAATCCGCTTTGCCTGGCTCTCGAGTTGTTGTTTGTTCCCCTCAAACCGCGGACGGGTCATCCCTTTATATACATAAGTTGACACCCGCCGGTTTACAGAGTACTGAGGCCGGGTCATAGAGGTGTCTGGCTCGGTCTCTATTCCTCTAACTTATAATACAAGTTTATATGATAAAGTCGGTTCACATCTACAGGCTTTAACCCGCCTTTGGGCCTTGGGTCTTCGTAAAGCGCCACCATCTTCATATCTCCATGGGCTTCTATTTTCATGGAGCTAACCCGGCCACTCCTAGCCAGTTTACCTCCAGTAACCATATCCCCAACAGTGGGGTTTAACTGTGCCCCGATGGATGCTATTTTGTGGGGTCCCTTGGATGGACTTGGAATTTGACTATTTCATCCGCTGGTTTAAAAGAGGTGGACTTGGACCTTTTGTCTAGTATCACGTCGTCCCTGTCCACTATGGAGCGCAGCGTGGTTAATTCCTCCGCCATAAGGGCTTCGAATAATGCCTCGAGGGCCAGTGTGGCTGTTTTGTTCTGGCGCGGAGTGCTATGTCCAGATCACTAGCTAGAGTGATGATTCCATTGGGCCCGGGCATTTTGAGCTTCATGTAACTGTAATGGGGTATGACTTGGAAAATCGTGAATGCCTCCCGCCGTAGAAGGGCGTGGTATCCACTACTGAACGGGGCCACTTGGAATGTAATTTCTTCGGACCTGTAATTATCCGGAGTGCCGAATACCACATCTAGTGTGATTTTCCCAGTGCAACGTGCCTCCCGACTAGGGATGATTCATCGGAAGGTCGTGCTGCTTTGCTCAATACGGTTTCTATCTATTTCCATTTTTTGAAGAGTCTCCTCATAAATGAGGTTTAGTCCGCTTCCGCCGTCCATGAGAACTTTAGTGAGCCGAAAGCCGTCCACAATTGGACTGAGGACCAAGGCGGCTAGTGCTCGGGCTTTTCGGAATTTAGGTTCGTCACTTGCATTGAAGGTGATAGCCATGTCGCTCCATGGATTTATTGCTGCCACGTGGCAGACTTCGGCAAGGCTGCGGAGTGCTCGCTTACGCCTATTATTTGAGGCGAAGGTCTCGAAGACTGTCAATACTGCATTGTTATCCACGGGATGGTGCTCTGAGGTGTTTTGGATGAGGAGATCCTCACCGCTCTTGGCCACCTGCCGGAGTACCCAACATGCTCTAAGGGTGTGTCTTGGTATGGTATCCGCTGTACTATGAATTTTGCAGGGCCTGTTAAGCCATCCCTCCAATACGGTTCCACGCCCTGTAGTGGGCTTTTGCTTCTTTGTAATTGAGTCGGGCGACTTATGAGAGTGCACCCTTTTAGTTTGAACTGGGGGTTTTGTCAGAGCCGGATTATGCCAAAATTTTGTTTGGGTTTCCAGGAGCTTTCCATCGCACAGTACTTCCGTACTATGGCCGCCAAGTCAGCGAAGTGTGCTATGTCACAGTGACTTATGGCGTTGAGGATTCCCTTGTCCGTGCAATTGTTGCAAAAGAACGAAATTGTCTCTTCCTCGCGACAGTCCTTGACCTTGTTCATTACAAGAAGGAATCTGGCCCAATAGTGATGTACTGTCTCTTGGGGCTCTTGCCTAATGTGGAAAAGATCGTTTGTATCTAGGTGGGTGGGTTGATTTAAGTCCAGACCTTGACCCAATATAAGACCCCAGGGCGGGGGAGTTTCCGATCTTGGAAGTTCGGGTTCCGGGATGTTGCCCCGTAGGTTCGGTATGCAGCCTGATTCTAGGTTCAGGGTTAGGGCGATGTCCTCCCGTGGGCGGGTATCCGGCTCCGATGGCTCGGGAATCTGGACATAGTTCGTCCTTAGGATAGAGGGAGAATCGCTGCATTGCTCCTCCACCACCGCTATCTGATGGGTGACCGACAAAGAGTTAATCTCCCTTTGGTCGGGTTTAAGCCCAATCTGATTGTAGTCCGTAGCGACTCCCAGAGCGGCGATGCGATCTAAGAGCTCGTTCAAAGAGGAGAGATCCATTGGATCCATCTGCTCAGTGAATTTCGAGCCAATGTGGAGGATATTTTCGATGACCTGAGAAGTCATCGTCGGTGCAGTGGCCAAGTGGGCGGTCATGACGAAGCCGCCTAGTCAGAGAGTTTGGCCTACAGCCAGGGCTCCCCCAGAGGTGATGTTGTTCTTGACAACGAGACGAGACATCCCTCCCTATGATGACGACACAGTGGAACTCTCAATGAAAGCACCAATGTTGGTGTCAAAATCGGAGGATCTCGGGTAGGGCGTCAGGAATTGTGCGTCTAGGGCGGATGGTAACAGGAGGCAGGGGACATGATGTTTACCCAGGTTCGGGCCCTCTTGATGGAGGTAATACCCTACGTCCTGCTTGATTGATCTTGATGATACGAGTATTACAAGAGTTGATCTACCACGAGATTGTAGAGGCTAAACCCTAGAAGCTAGCCTATCGTATGATTGTATGTTGTCCTACAGACTAAACCCTCCGGTTTATATAGACATCAGAGGGGGCTAGGGTTACACAAAGTCGATTACAAGGGAGGAGATCTACATATCCATATTACCAAGCTTGCCTTCCGCGCCAAGGAGAGTCACATCCGGACACGGGACGAAGTCTTCAATCTTGTATCTTCACAGTCCAACAGTCCGGCCAAAGGATATTGTCCGACTGTCCGGAGACCCCCTAATCCGGGACTCCCTCACCTCATGTGTAGCTTTAGAGCGCGCGGTTGCTCGAGCTCCATCTCCCGCGCAATGCTCAGGAACTCTGCCGGGTTCAGCCTCCCATCCTACTTCTCAGGTATCTCCGGCTTGAACGTGCATACGGACGGCCAACGGACTTCCGGCAACTCTTGTGTAAAGGCAGGGCAGTCGACCTCGAAAGGTAGGCACCCGCCAACACCGAGTGTAGGCTCATCGACGTTGAGGTCATCGCACCCATCGGTCTGGCGAGGGTCGTTGCGGCGCCGTTCGGCGACGATGCGCGCGTCTCCCTCCTGCCTGTGTTCCGGGGTTCGACGTTGGCCTAGACGTGCTCGAGGCTCAGAAGAGGCCATCGAGACGTCGTCGGTGTCTTGATTCTTCTGCGCCCTCACCGGCTACCGTGGCAGAGACTAAACCATGGGGACAGCCCACTTCGTACAGCTAGTGGCGTGGGCGGAGGCTGTTGCTTGGGGAGGTTGAAGTGGGCAAGCTCGTCATGATCCCCCAGCTTCAGTGAAACCGAGCAAGCTTTGGATTGTGGCACACCACTCATCCATCTGCACGGTTGCCGGCGGGAACCTCAATAAAAGTTGAGCTCACGCCATGGCTTCCATGGCCGTGCCTGGCATGGATGTCGATGACGTCGACCGCAGCATCACCTGGCTCCGGTTGGTGCCACCGGTGGCGGCGGCAGCGCCGCGCCCATGCTGCGGTTGGACGACCACTAGGGCAGTGGGGTCGCCCAACGATGGTGCTCGAAGATCAGCGGCTCCGTTGAGCACAGTGGCTTGGTTGGCTCGTCCGGGAGGAGGCGCACGTGCCACGGCTGCTCCCGTGATGCGGGCGACCAAAGGGCGACGGCTCGCCGCTGACCGAGCGTCGTTACTGCGGCTGTGTTCGTCGGCGAGAGGAGGGGGCCCAGACGGAGTGACCCCCTCGCCCGCACCTTGCAGAGGTTGACCGTCGAGATGCTGCTGATGTTCTCCTCTAGTAGCTCCGGCCCTCGTGTCGGCCGCGGGGGGGGGGGGGGAGGTGGTAATGGCGCCACCTTCTCCAACCACGCGCCCAGCAGTGCCCACGTTGTCGCACACTCCCGTGTCCCCCACGGCGTGAGAGGCCGCGGGCGGTGGAGCCTTCGAGGTGGATGGATGGGCCGAGGTGCCTGATTTCTTCTTGGGCGCCATGGTCGATGGCGCTATCACGGACGAAGAAGGCGACAAAGATGATGCGCGGCGTACACTTTCAGGTTCGCGCAAGCGCTCCCCCTACCTGGCGCGACAAATATTTTGCTGGATTTCCGCGGCCACCTATGGGACCGTGTGGCCCATTGTTGGTTCGGCAGGGGGACGACGTGTTGCACAAAGAGCAGACCAGCGTACGGCAGCGCGTCGGAGGGCACACAAGCGATTTACCCAGGTTCGGGCCGCCGCGAGGCAAAAGACAGTACTCCTACTTTAGTGGATTGATGGTGGAATGATTGTGGTGGTGCGTAGTACACTTCGCCCGGCAAGGTTTGCCTTAGGGTCGCAGCGACTACGCGCGTATGGTGGCTTGGGTTTGTCAACTTTCCAACCTTCTAACCCCTCCTACGAGTGCCATGGGCCTCCTTTTATAGATTAAGGGGTCACCACAGAGGCAAAGTGGTCATTAACCGTTGATATGATAGCGAACAGTGCTATCATACCTAACTCTGCAGGCTAATAGGTGCATTAAGTGCACCGCTAAGTGTCAGATGACTGGTCGCCCGCCAAGGTCTGTCGGGCTATCTTGCCATCTACGCACCTGTTCTCTTCACACGTCGCAGGATGGGTGTCATCCGTAGGCTTCTTCTGTAGGAAATGGCTGCCATGTGGCGAACGGTTGCCACTTAATCATCTTGCAGCTTGACACCACACTAATTGACGACGTGAGTCGTGCTTGAGTGGTTGGTGGGGTGGTTCTGCCCCCATGAGCCCCGGCAAGCTCTGCTGGGGAGCCTCGGTTGCTTTCTTCTGGTGGTCACCTCGCCCCATGTCGGGCTCGCCTGCCCGACAAGGGAGGCCCTTCTCTTGCCAATATCTTGCTCCTTACGCTCGATCCTGGTCCCTCTGAGCTGCATGTTGGTTCTTCAAATCTCTTGGTTCTTCAATCTCTGGCTTAAGCTAGTGCTTCAATTCTAGATCTTGTGCCTATGCACAGTTGGTCAATAGACCCAGGGTTTGTTGCACCGATAGAAGCCCCCGGGCCTACCCCGAACACGCTGCTGAGCGTCCTCTAGGTAGGCCTAATAAGTGTACAGGAAAGGTTGCTGAAGGGGTTGGCCCCTTAAGTTTTCTGTTGCTGCTTCATCAACCTTGATTCCGGGCCAGTTTCCGGTTTCCCCGCTCATTGTGCGCGGCGTCGTGGAAGAATTTGGATCGCGGCATGCGGATTCTCCTCGCACCATGATCATGGGGTGGAAACGGCTACCCCACTCGCCCACCGTTCTGCACGCACCTCACCATGTGTCCCGCATGTATTGGGCGTGGTAGGTGGTGGGTGCGGAGGGTACAGGGAGGAGTGCCATGGTTGAAAATTAAACATCGGTGGTTGAAGTAGAGGGTCGGCCTTGATTCCCAAAGCCGTCGATGGTGCAGAAGGGGCCGTATTGGAGGAGCGGGGTGGCCATCTTTACCACGAGAAGCTAGCCCCCCTACCTCGTCCCCTCTATAAAAAGAGGCAAAGGCAGTAACCCTCTGCACATACCTCTCCTTCTTCTGCGCAATTCTTCCTAGTCATGGTGAGAGGGTGATGCCTATTACACAACCTTCTTCTTGTAGACGTTGTTGGGCCTCCAAGTGCAGAGGTTTGTAGGACAGTAGCAAATTTCCCTCAAGTGGATGACCTAAGGTTTATCATTGCGTGGGAGGCGTAGGATGAAGATGGTCTCTCACAAACAACCCTGCAACCAAATAACAAAGATTCTCTTTTGTCCCCAACACACCCAATACAATGGTAAATTGTATAGGTGCACTAGTTCGGCGAAGAGATGGTGATACAAGTGCAATATGGATGGTAGATATAGGTTTTTGTAATCTGAAAATATAAAAACAGCAAGGTAACTAATGATAAAAGTGAGCGGAAATTGTATTGCAATGCGTTGAAACAAGGCCTAGGGTTCATACTTTCACTAGTGCAAGTTCTCTCAACAAGGATAACATAATTAGATCATATAACAATCCCTCAACATGCAACAAAGAGTCACTCCAAAGCCACTAATAGAGGAGAACAAACGAAGAGATTATTGTAGGGTACGAAACTACCTCAAAGTTATTCTTTCCGATCAATCCATGGGCTATTCCTATAAGTTTCACAAACAGCCCTAGAGTTCGTAGTAAAATAACACCTTAAGAAACAAATCAACCAAAACCCTAATGTCACCTAGATACTCCAATGTCACCTCAAGTATCCGCGGGTATGATTATACGATATGCATCACACAATCTCAGATTCATCTATTCAACCAACACAAAGAACTTCAAAGAGTGCCCCAAAGTTTCTACCAGAGAGTTAAGACGAAAACGTGTGCCAACCCATATGCATAGATTCCCAAGGTCACGGAACCCGCAAGTTGATCACCAAAACATACATCAAGTGAATCAATAGAATACCCCATTGTCACTACAGGTATCCCACGCAAGACATACATCAAGTGTCCTCAAATCCTTAAAGACTCAATTCGATAAGATAACATCAAAGGGAAAACTCAATCCATTACAAGAAGGTAGAGGGGGAGAAACATCATAAGATCCAACTATAGTAGCAAAGCTCGCGGTACATCAAGATCGTGCCAAATCAAGAACACAAGAGAGAGATTGAGATCAAACACATAGCTACTGGTACATACCCTCAGCCCCGAGGGTGAACTAATCCCTCCTCGTTATGGAGAGCGCCGGGATGATGAAGATGGCCACCGGTGATGATTCCCCCTTCGGGCAGGGTGCCGGAACAGGGTCCCGATTGGTTTTTGGTGGCTATAGAGGCTTGAGGCGGCGGAACTCCCAATGTAGGTTTCTTTTCGGGGTTTCTATATTTATAGGAATTTTTGGCGTCGGTCTCATGCCAGGGGGGGTCTCTGAGTCATCCACGAGGTAGGGGGCGCCCGCCGAGGGGGGTAGGGTGCGCCCTCATCCTCGTGGATGGCTCAGGACGCTTCTAACCCAACTCTTTTACTTCGGGGGCTTCTTTTGGTCCATAAAAATGCACAAAGTTGGCAGGTCAATTGGACTCTGTTTGGTATTCCTTTTCTATAAAACTCAAAAACAAGAAAAAAACAGAAACTGGGACTGGGCTCTAAGTTAATAGGTTAGTCCCAAAAATCATAAAAAATAGCATATAAATGCATATAAAACATCGTACATGGAAAATATAATAGATTGGAACAATAAAAAATTATAGATACGTTGGAGACGTATTAGAGGGCGAGGGCGCAGTAGTGTCTCGACAGCGGTGACGAGGGATTCCACTCGGCAGCGTATCCCTCCTCCTCCAGATCCTCAGGCGGCGGAGCCCACTGCGAGAGGAGGGGCGCGGCCGAGGCCGCCATGGTGCTCGAGGAGGAGGACGAGGGAGCTCCTTGACTATGCCCTCACCGTCGACTCTTCCCCTGATGGAAGGCCACGTCGGGGATCAACCTCGAGAGTTCATCATCAGGTTGTATAAGACCTTGTGTGGTCACCTTCGCCTTCCAACCTTCTTTGCGTGGGACGAAGTGGGCCGTCCCCACGGTTCAGTCTCGGCCACGGTAGCCGGCGAGGGCGCAGAAGAATCAAGAAACCAACGACGTCTCGATGGCCTCTTCTGAGCCTCGAGCACGTCTAGGCCAACGTCGAACCCCAGAACACAGGCAGGAGAGAGACGCGCGCGTCGTCGCCGAACGGCGCTGCAACGACCCTCACCAAACCGATGGGTGTGACGACCTCAACGTCGATGAGCCTGCGCTCGCTGTTGGCGGGTGCCTATCTTTCATGGTCGACTGCCCTGCCTTTACACGAGAGTTTCCGGAAGTCTGTTGGCCGTCCGTACGCACGTTCAAGTCGGAGATACTTGAGAAGTATGATGGGAGGCTGAACCCGGTACAGTTCCTGAGCATCTACACCATCGATATTCTGGCTACCGGGGGAAGAGATGAGAAGGTGTTCGCCAACTACTTCCCTTTGGCACTAAAGTCCAATGTGAGGTCCTGGCTGATGCACCCGCCGGAGAACTCCAATTCGTCATTGATACGCCCATTTTGCATCATGCTTTTATTTCGACATTTATTGCATTATGGGCTGTTATTACACATTATGTCACAATACTTATACCTATTCTCTCTTATTTTACAAGGTTTACCTAAAGAGGGAGAATGCCGGCAGCTAAGATTCTGGGCTGGAAAAGGAGCAAATATTAGAGACCTATTCTTCACAGCTCCAAAAGTCCTGAAACTTCACAGAAGACGTTTTCAGAATATATAAATAATACACAGCGAAGAAATTCACCAAGGGGGCCACACCCTACCCACGAGGATGGGGGGTGCGCCCTACCCCCTGGGTGCGCCCCCTACCTCATGGGCCCCCTGGTGGCCCTCCGGTGGCCATCTTCTGCTATATGAAGTCTTTCGATGGGAAAAAAATAGGAAGCCATCTTCTGGGACGAAACTCCACTGCCACGAGGCGGAACCAATCTACGGCTCTGGCGGAGCTGTTCTGCCGGGGAAACTTCCCTCCGGGAGGTGGAAATCATCGCCATCGTCATCACCAACGCTCCTCTCATCTGGAGAGGGCAATCTCCATCAACATCTTCATCAGCACCATCTCCTCTCAAAACCCTAGTTCATCTCTTGTATCCAATTCTTGTCTCCAAGTCCGGGATTGGTGCTAGTAGGTTGCTAGTAGTGTTAATTACTCCTTGTAGTTGATGCTAGTTGGTTTATTTGGTGGAAGATCATATGTTCAGATCCTATATGCATATTAATACCCCTCTGATTATGAACATGTTTATGTTTTGTGAGTAGTTACGTCTATTCCTGAGGACATGGGAGAAGTCTTGCTATTAGTAGTCATGTGAATTTGGTATTCGTTCGATATTTTGATGAGATGTATGTTGTCTCTCCTCTAGTGGTGTTATGTGAACATCGACTACATGACACTTCACCATTATTTGGGCCTAGAGGAAGGCATTGGGAAGTAATAAGTAGATGATGGGTTGCTAGAGTGACAGAAGCTTAAACCCTAGTTTATACGTTGCTTCGTAAGGGGCTGATTTGGATCCATATGTTTCATGCTATGGTTAGGTTTACCTTAATACTTTTGTTGTAGTTGCGAATGCTTGCAATAGAGGTTAATCATAAGTGGGATCCTTGTCAAGTAAGGATAGTACCCAAGCACCGGTCCACCCACATACCAAATTATCAAAGTATCAAACGCGAATCTTATGAACGTGATGAAAACTAGCTTGACGATATTCCCATGTGTCCTCGGGAGCGCTTTTCTCTATATAAGAGTTTGTCCAGGCTTTTCCTTTGCTACAAAAAGGATTGGGCCATCTTGCTGCACTTTATTTACTTTTGTTACTTGTTGCTGGTTACAAATTATCCTATCACAAAACTATCTATTACCACTTATTTTAGTACTTGCAGAGAATACCTTGTTGGAAACCGCTTATCATTTCCTTCTGCTCCTCGTTGGGTTCGACACTCTTACTTATCGAAAGGACTACGATAGATCCCCTATACTTGTGGGTCATCAAGACTCTTTTTATGGCGCCTTTGCCGGGGAGTGAAGCGCCTTTGGTAGGTGGAATTTGGTAAGTAAAAATTTATATAGTGTGCTGAAATTTACTGTCACTTGTTACTATGGAAAGTAATCCTCTGAGGGGCTTGTTCGGGGTATCTTCACCCCGACCAGTAGAGCAAAGAGTTTCTCCTCAACCTACTGAACCTACTGAAAATGAAAATGTCTACATTGAAATTCCTTCCGGTATGATAGAAAAACCGATAGCTAATCCCTTTTTAGGAGATGGAACAAAACATCCTGATGAGCATCTAATATATGTGGATGAAGTTTGTGGATTATTTAAGCTTGCAGGTGTACCCGGAGATGTTGTTAAGAATAAGTTCTTCCCTTTATCTTTGAAGGGAGATGCATCGACATGGTATAGGCTATGTGATGATATGGGGTCTTGGAATTACAAATGATTGAAATTGGAATTTCATCAGAAGTTTTATCCTATGCATCTTGTTCATCGTGATTGCAATTATATATATATATAATTTTTGGCCTCGCGAAGGAGAAAGCATTGCTCAAGCTTGGGGGAGGCTTAAATCAATGTTATATTCATGCCCCAATCATTAGCTCTTAGGAGAAATGATTATTCAAAATTTTTATGCTCGGCTTTCTGATAGCAATCGCACCACGCTTGATACTTCTTGTGCTGGCTATTTTATAATGAAGACTATTGAATTCAAATGGGATTTATTAGAAAGAATTAAACGCAACTCTGAAGATTGGGAACTCGACAAAGGTAAGGAGTCAGGTATGACACCTAGGTTTGATTGTGTTAAATCTTTTATGGATACCAATGTTTTCCGTAAATTTTGCACTAAATATGGACTTGACTCTGAGATAGTAGCTTCTTTCTATGAATCTTTTGCTACTTATGTTGATCTCCCCAAGGAGAAGTGGTTTAAATATCATCCTCCCATAGAAGTAAAAGTAGCTGCACCTATTAAAGTTGAAGAAAAGATTGTCACTTATAATGATCCTATTGTTCCTACTTCTTAGAAACTGTGGTACGTAAAAGCAATATTAAAACTTATACACCTCATGAGCAAATTAAATTTGAACCTGATATTGCTATTGTTAAAGATCTCTTGTCTCATAATATTGATGGGCATGTTATTTATTTCTGTGATGAAACTGCTAGAATTGCTAAACCTTGTGCTAAAGATAAACCTAGACCCGTGGTAGGCATGCCTGTTGTTTCTGTTAAAATAGGAGATCATTGTTATCATGGTTTATGTGATATGGGTGCCAGTGCTAGTGCAATACCTATTAGCCTATATAGAGAAATTATGCATGATATTGCACCTGTTGAGTTAGAAGATATTGATGTCACAATTAAACTTGCCAATAGAGATACTATTTCACCAATGGGAATTGTTAGAGATGTTGAAGTCTTGTGTGGGAAAACTAAATATCCTGCTGATTTTCTGGTTCTTGGTTCCCCACAAGATATCTTTTGTCCCATTATATTTGGTAGTCTTAAACACTGTTAATGATACCATAGATTGCAAAAGGTAAGTTGCTACTATCGGTTTAGATGATATGACTCACGAATTTAATTTCTCCAAATTTAGTATACAACGTCGTGAAGAAGAATTACCTAGTAAGGATGAAATTATTGGTCTTGTTTCTATTGCCGTACCTCCTAGTGATCCTTTAGAACAATATTTGCTAGACCAAGAAAATGACATGTTTATGAATGAAAGAAGGGAAATAGATGAAGTATTCTTTAAACAGGAACCTATTCTGAAACACAATTTGCCTGTTGAAATCCTAGGGGATCCTCCTCCACCCAAGGGTGATCCCATGTTTGAGCTTAAACCATTACCTGATACTCTTAAATATGCTTATCTTGATGAGAAAAAGATATATCCTGTTATTATTAGTGCTAACCTTTCAGAGCATGAGGAGGAGAGATTATTGAAAACTCTGAAGAAGCACCGTGCTCCTATTGGGTATACTCTTGATGATCTTAAGGGCATTAGTCCCACTCTATGCCAACATAAAATTAATTTGGAAGAAGATGCTAAACCAGTTCGTGATCATCAACGATGGCTGAATCCTAAAATGAAAGAAGTGGTAAAAAAAGGAAATACTAAAGCTCCTTGAGGCAGGTATAATCTATCCCATTGCTGATAGTCAGTGGGTAAGTCCTGTCCATTGTGTCCCTAAGAAGGGAGGTATTACTGTCATTCCTAATGATAAAGATGAATTGATTCCTCAAAGAATTATTACAGGTTATAGGATGGTAATTTATTTCCGCAAATTAAATAAGGCAACTAAAAAGGATCATTACCCCTTACCTTTTATCGATCAAATGCTAGAAAGACTATCGAAACATACACATTTATGCTTTCTAGATGGTTACTCTCTCAAGTACCTGTGTCAGCCAAAGATCAGTCAAAGACTAAATTTACTTGCCGTTTTGGTACTTTTGCTTATAGACGTATGCCTTTTGGTCTATGTAATGCACCTGCTACCTTTCAAAGATGCATGATGTCTATATTCTCTGACTTTTGTGAAAAGATTTGTGAGGTTTTCATGGACGATTTCTCCGTCTATGGATCTTCTTTTGATGATTGCTTGAGCAACCTTGATCGAGTTTTGCAGAGATGTGAAGAAACTAATCTTGTCTTGAATTGTGAAAAATGCCACTTTATGGTTAATGAAGGTATTGTCTTAGGGCACAAAGTTTCCGAAAGAGGTATTGAGGTTGATAAAGCCAAGGTTGATGCTATTGAGTAGATGCCATGTCCCAAGGACATCAAAGTTATAAGAAGTTTCCTTGGTCATGCCGGATATTATAGGAGGTTCATTAAGGACTTCTCAAAAATTTCTCGGCCTCTGACTAATTTATTACAAAAAGATATACCATTTGTTTTTGATGATGATTGTGTAGAAGCAATTGAAATACTTAAGAAAGCATTGATCTCTGCACCTATTGTTCAGCCACCTGATTGGAATTTACCCTTTGAAATTATGTGTGATGCTAGTGATTATGCTGTAGGTGCTGTTATAGGGCAAAGAGTTGATAAGAAATTAAATGTTATTCAATATGCTAGTAAAACCCTACACAATGCTCAAAGAAATTACGCTACTACTAAAAAAGAATTCTTAGCAGTTGGACCTTATATTGTTGATTCTAAAGTAACTATTCACACTAATCATGCCGCTATTAAATATCTTATGGAAAATAAAGATGCTAAACCTAGACTTATTAGATGGGTTCTCTTGCTACAAGAATTTGATTTACATATCGTTGATAGAAAGGGAGCTGGGAACCCCGTTGCAGACAACTTGTCTAGGTTCAAAAATGTGCTTGATGACCCACTACCTATTGATGATAGTTTTCCTGATGAGCAATTAAATGTCATAAATGCTTCTAATACTACTCCATGGTATGCTGATTATGCTAATTACGTTGTTGCTAAGTTTATACCACCTAGTTTCCCATGCTAGCAAAAGAAAAAGTTCTTCTATGATTTGAGGCATTACTTTTGGGATGACCCACATCTTTATAAAGAAGGAGTAGATGGTGTTATTAGACGTTGTGTACCTGAACATGAACAGGAACAGATCCTACGCAAGTGTCACTCCGAAGCTTATGGATGACACCATGCTGGAGATAGAACTGCACATAAGGTATTGCAATCTGGTTTTTATTGGCCTACTCTCTTCAAGGACGCCCGTAAGTTTGTCTTATCTTGTGATGAATGTCAAAGAATTGGTAATATTAGTAGACTTCAAGAAATGCCTATGAACTATTCACTCGTTATTGAACCATTTGATGTTTGGGGTTTTGACTATATCGGACCTTTTCCTTCCTCTAATGGATATACACATATTTTAGTTGCTATTGATTACGTTACTAAGTGGGTAGAAGCTATTCCAACTAGTAGTGCTGATCATAATACTTCTATTAAAATGCTTAAAGAAGTTATTTTTCCAAGATTTGGAGTCCCTAGATATTTAACGACTGATGGTGGTTCACATTTTATTCATGGTGCTTTCCGTAAAATGCTTGCTAAGTATGATGTTAATCATAGAATTGCCTCTCCTTATCACCCACAGTCTAGTGGTCAAGTAGAATTGAGTAATAGAGAGCTCAAATTAATTTTGCAAAAGACTGTTAATAGATCTAGAAAAAATTGGTCCAAGAAACTTGACGATGCATTATGGGCCTATAGAACTGCATATAAAAATCCTATGGGTATGTCTCCGTACAAAATGGTTTATGGAAAAGCATGCCACTTACCTCTCGAACTAGAACACAAGGCATATTGGTCTATTAAAGAACTCAATTATGATTTCAAACTTGCAAGTGAGAAGAGGTTATTTGATATTAGCTCACTTGATGAATGGAGAACCCAAGCCTACGAAAATGCCAAGTTGTTTAAAGAAAAAGTTAAAACATGGCATGATAAAAGGATACAAAAGCGTGAGTTTAATGTAGGTGACTATGTATTGCTATACAACTCTCGTTTAAGATTTTTTGTAGGAAACTTCTCTCTAAATGGGAAGGTCCTTACGTTATCGAGGAGGTCTATTGTTCTGGTGCCATAAAAATCAACAACTTCGAAGGAACAAATCCGAAGGTGGTGAACGTTCAAAGAATCAAACATTATATCTCAGGTAATCCCATAAATGTTGAAACCAATATTATTGAAACCGTAACCTCGGAGGAATACATAAGGGATACTTTCCGAAACGCTCCAGACTCCGAAAAGGAATAGGTATGTGGTACGGTAAGTAAACCGACTCCAAAACAATTTTTAAGGCAATATTTCTCCGTTTTAGAATATTTAGAAAAATAGAAAAATAAGAAGCAGTCCGGGAAGGACACGAGGGCTCCACGAGGGTGGAGGGCGTGCCCTACCCCCTGGGCACACCTCCCTACCTAGTGGGCACCTCGTGTGCTCTCCGGACTCCGTTTTCGTACACGACACATATTTTGGTCGCTAAAAATTTATTATATAATCTCCCGGAGGTTTTGACTCATGTATCACGCAAAAATCTCCTGTTTTTGTTTCGAGCTGTTTTCTGTCAGGGTTTTCAACGCCAGGCACTATGTCGTCTCCCTCCTCCTCCAACCATGAGGGCAACGATGCTTGGCTAATGAAGGTAGAGCTGAATAGAGAAGAACCCATGGAGATCAACAATGATGAAGGGATCAAGAAGGCCATGGGGGACCAAGTTCCGGCAACAGAAGACACCCTTCAACTTGATCACAATCTTCTTACCCCAACAGAAATCGAAGCTTTCAAGATGATTGAGTTAGCTCGTATAGAAAATAAGTATCTCACACGTGAAAATATTTTGTTGAAGGAGCATACCCTCGCACTCAAGGGCATTATCCGCAAGTTAGAAGACCTCCTACGCTCAATGTGCGACTATCCATCATCAACAATCCCACCTTCTTCACCAACAAAAGAGACATAATCACATGGGTATGGGCACTCCCCTTGGCAACTTCCAAGATTGGGGGAGTGCCCGGGTATCGTATCACCATCACTTTTATCTTTACCATTTTTCTTAGTTCGGTCCTTTTGGTAATATCTTGATCTAGTAGAATAAAGAGTAAAATGCATCATAAGTCCTAAAACTATCGGAGGTGTGTCAGTTTAGTCCTATAACTTTGAAACTGCACTTTTGGGTCCTAAATCTATCAGAGGTGTGTCAGTTTAGTCCTATAACTTCAAAACTGCACTTTTGGGTCCTAAAACTATCAAAGGTGTGTCAGTTTAGTCCTATAACTTTGAAACAGTAGTTGTGGGTCCCAAAACTATGTAAGTTTCTTCCTCTTAGGTCCTAAGCTTGCATGGTTAGCATTGACCCACCAACGAGTCACATGAAAATGCTCGGATTGTAGCCACGTTGACCTGACCCAATGGGCCCACCAGTTAAATATGCAAAAAAACTAGAGCGTTGTCTCGCCTCATTCTCACGCGCTCGTCTTCTCCCACGCACAGAATGCTCAGAGGCGACGGTACAGAGGCCATCAGTGGAATGATGGTTTGAGCTCCAGCGAGGAGAGTAGACCGGTCATCTCAGCCTCCCCCAACAGCAGCAGAATGACATGTCGCACAACGTCCAATTGCTACCCACCTATGGCTACTGCTAGGGTTGTGTCACTCTCGACGACCTCTGCGCAAGCTTTGCAGTTTCCGCGCACTCCTCTGTGTCGCCCGACAGCTCACCACCTATGACCATGCTCGTTCCCAAACAATAGCCTGCATGGCCAACTCTACGGCAAGGGTGTCGGGGCAACGACGATATCATCAAACACACACAGAGAGAGAGAGGTGGGATGGCATACTCCATCCCAATTGGCTCGGGATCTCCCCGGCGGCCTCGCCGAGGGAGAGGGATGTCGTCCTTCATGCCGACTAGCTGGGGATCTCCCCGACGGTCATGCCAAACCTCTTAGGGAGGCTACCGTGCAGCTCATGGCCATGCAGGTGGTGGGCATGCAGGTTGCAGGACACACTGCAACGTGGAAGCGTATGTACCACTTTGGGGGATATAAACACATACAAAGGGCTCATCTGAAAAAATGCACCATGGATGGTGGCCATGCAAGATTAGGACCTCAGATGAACAAACATACATAGTTTTGAGACCCAAAACTGCAATTTTGAAGTTATGGGACTAATAATAACACACCTTCAATAGTTTTAGGACCCAAAAGTGCAGTTTCGAAGTTATAGGACTAAACTGACATACTTCCGATAGTTTTAGGACCCAAAAGTGCAGTTTGAAAGTTATAGGACTAAACTGACACACCTATGATAGTTTTAGGACTTGTGATGCATTTTACTCTAGAATAAAAGTTCTTAGTATGATCTAGTCATGAGTTTTGCTTTATAATTCTTCTATGTAATCAAGTCCGTGAGCTATATAATAAAGATTAGTGTTGAGTCAAGGGCTTCATTATTTTGCCATGATCCTAAGTGAATAAAAGATGAGAGAAAGAAATAAAAAGAAACAAAGAGATCATGTGAATCTCATGGAGAGTAATGAGCTCACATAGAAAAAGTATGATGAATAAAAGTTGTTGAGATTTGACAAACATAGTTTTGGTCATCGTTGCAATTAATAGGAAGTAATAAAGAAAGAGAGGTCTTCACATATAGATATACTATCTTGGACATATTTTATGATTGTGAGCACTCATTAAAATATGACATGCTAAATAGTTGATGTTGGACAAGGAAGACAATGTAATGGGTTATGTTTTCTTACATATGAGATAAATTATATTGTCATGGATCATCCAACATGGTTGAGCTTGCCTTTCCCCCTCATGCTAGCCAAATTCATCGCACCAAGTAGAGATACTACTTGTGCTTCCAAATACCCTTAAACCAGTTTTGCCATGAGAGTCCACTATACCTACCTATGGATTGAGTAAGATCCTCTAAGTAAGTTGTCATCGGTGCAAGTAATAAAAATTGCTCTCTAAATATGTATGACTTATTAGTGTGGGAGAAAATAAGCTTTATACGATTGTGTGATATGGAAGAAATAAAAGTGACAGACTGCATAATAAAGGTCCATATCACAAGTGGCAATATGAAGTGACGTTCTCTTGCACTAATATTTTGTGCATCAAACCATAAAAGCGCATGACAACCTCTGCTTCCCTCTGCGAAGGGCCTATCTTTTAATTTTATCTCCTACCTTGCATAAGAGTCATGGTGATCTTGACCCTTCCTTTTTACATTTTATCCTTTGGCAAGCACAGTATGTTGGAAGGATCTTGATATATATGGCTAATTGGATGTGAGTTTTCATGAACTATTATTATTGACATTACCCTTGAGGTAAAGCGTTGGGAGGCAAAACTATAAGCCCCTATCTTTCTCTGTGTTTGATTAAAACTCCATACCCATGAGTATTGAGAGTGTTAGCAATTGTGAAAGACTATATGATAGTTGAGTATGTGGACTTGCTGAAAAGCTCTAATATGTTGACTCTTTGCTATGTTATGATAAATTGCAATTGCTCCAATGACTGAGATTATAGTTTGTTAGTTGTCAATGAAGTTTATGATTCATACTCGAAATTGTGATTGAATTGTTACTTTAGCATAAGAAATTATATGACAAGAATTATATAAGTTGCTGTTCTAAGAATGATCATGATGCCCTCATGTCCGTATTTTATTTTATCGACACCTCTATCTCTAAACATGTGGTCATATTTTTCGATTTCGGCTTCCGCTTGAGGACAAGCGAGGTCTAAGCTTGGGGGAGTTGATACGTCCATTTTGCATCATGCTTTTATATCGATATTTATTGCATTATGGGCTGTTATTACACAACATGTCACAATACTTATGCCTATTCTCTCTTATTTTACAAGGTTTACCTAAAGAGGGAGAGTGCCGGCAGCTAGGATTCTGGGCTGGACACGGAGCAAATATTAGAGACCTATTCTGCACGGCTCCAAAAGTCCTGAAACTTCACGGAAGACGTTTTCAGAATATATAAAAAATACTCAGTGGAAGAAATTCACCAGGGGGGCACACCCTGCCCACGAGGATGGGGGCGCGCCCTACCCCCCTGGGCGCGCCCCCTACCTCATGGGCCGCCTGGTGACCCTCCGGTGGCCATCATCTGCTATATGAAGTCTTTCGATGGGAAAAAAATAGGAAGCCATCTTCTCGGACAAAACTCCGCCGCCACGAGGCTGAACCTTGGAGGAACCAATCTAGGGCTCTGGCTGAGCTGTTCTGCCGGGGAAACTTCCCTCCGGGAGGGGGAAATCATCGCCATCGTCATCACCAATGCTCCTCTCATCAGGAGAGGGCAATCTCCATCAACATCTTCATCAGCACCATCTCCTCTCAAAACCCTAGTTCATCTCTTGTCTCCAAGTCCGGGATTGGTGCTAGTAGGTTGCTAGTAGTGTTAATTACTCCTTCTAGTTGATGCTAGTTGGTTTATTTGGTGGAAGATCATATGTTCAGATCCTATATGCATATTAATACCCCTATGATTATGAACATGTTTATGCTTTGTGAGTGGTTATGTTTGTTCCTGAGGACATGGGAGAAGTCTTGCTATTAGTAGTCATGTGAATTTGGTATTCGTTCGATATTTTGATGAGATGTATGTTGTCTCTCCTCGAGTGGTGTTATGTGAACGTCGACTACATGACACTTCACCATTATTTGGGCCTAGAGGAAGGCATTGGGAAGTAATAAGTAGATGATGGGTTGCTAGAGTGACAGAAGCTTAAACCCTAGTTTATGCGTTGCTTCGTAAGGGGCTGATTTTGGATCCATATGTTTCATGCTATGGTTAGGTTTACCTTAATACTTTTGTTGTAGTTGCGGATGCTTGCAATAGATGTTAATCATAAGTTGGATGCTTGTCCAAGTAAGGACAGTACCCAAGCACCGGTCCACCCACATACCTAATTATCAAAGACCGAACGCGAATCTTATGAACGTGATGAAAACTAGCTTGACGATATTCCCATGTGTCCTCGGGAGCTCTTTTCTCTATATAAGAGTTTTTCCAGGCTTGTCCTTTGCTACAAAAAGGATTGGGCCATCTTGCTGCACTTTATTTACTTTTGTTACTTGTTGCTCGTTACAAATTATTCTATCACAAAACTATCTGTTACCACTTATTTCAGTACTTGCAGAGAATACCTTGCTGGAAACCGCTTCTCATTTCCTTTTGCTCCTCGTTGGGTTCGACACTCTTACTTATCGAAAGGACTACGATAGATCCCATATACTTGTTGGTCATCAAGACTCTTTTCTGGCGCCGTTGCCGGGGAGTGAAGCTCCTTTGGTAAGTAAAAATTTATATAGTGTGCCTTCACCGGATGCCACCAAGAGCCCAGCAGGCCCAATGACCTGCAGCTTCTGCAATAGATGATGAGGACATCAATACCATTGTTACACCCACAGCCCCTACTGTTACATATACTGGACCAATTACTAGAGCTCGCGGACGCCAATTAAATTACCAGGTACTTTCGTTTCTTGGTAATGATTCTAATGTTCATGAGATTATGATGCTGCCTAAATTGGATACATTTGTTTTGCTTACAAATGAAGGGCCTAGCTTGGAGAAGGATGAACATTGGAGCAAGAACACGCATGGAGTTGATGGCATGCGCAAGGGGATCAAGAACGGAGTTACAAGTGATGATTTCAGGACTTTGAAGCCGCCATAAGGAGTGCATGAAGCCTTGGACGAAATATACAAGATGCCACTTCATAATATTCGTCCATAGGCTATTGTAGGTACTGCGTCACCTTATTAATGGGCCAGGCCCATGTAATTTTGAAATACTTAAGTATAGGCTATTTTTAGAGTCTGTATGTCTGGGGAAGCAAGAGTTAGGGTTGGTTTCGGACCCCACCCTCAAGGGCCACGAAATTCCCCCCTCTTCCTCCATATATACAGCCCTTAGGGCGTCGTTTAGACTTTGGGTTTTGTTTAGATTAAAAGTTCGCCATAGCTGCAACTTCGCGTACTTCGCTTGTGTCCAACGACCAGACCAAGACGTCACAGAACCCCACCTTGATCAATAAAGCTTTCATCTTATATTCGCAATATCCAGATTGCAATCTCAGTTTCTTGCTTGTTCTTCGTTTGCTCGCAGGAAACAGACCCTCGTGGTCAGGTTGACCGTGCTCCGGCGTGGTCAATAACCCTCGGAAGTTGGTTTAGCGATTGCTAAGGCGCGACGTCTCGCACGTTCGTAGTCGGATCGTCAAGGTCAACTCCCACAGAAAACGATAGCCACCATCTCATCGAAACATCGGGACACCTTAGCCTCTATCAAGTGGTATCAGATTTCCAGGTTGCTCGGTGAGATTTTACAGTTTTTCGTAGATTAGATCGAGTCTGTTCTTCATACCTACAGTCCACGAAAAAGCCAGAAAAAAAAAATTAGGGTTAGTTCATCATATCCGAACCAATCTAAGCCTTTGCATAATCTTTTTAGGGTTTTTGCTTTGTTGAATTTGCGGTTGCATCGTCGTGTCAAGTTGCTGGTCTTAGAGTCTAGTCTTTTAGAGTTTCGAGTTCTGGTCACAAGTTGTCACGCCGCCGCCACACCATCATCATCGCCCATCTACCAATTTTGCTTATCCGCCACCGCTCTGAATCCATATCCATATACCACCACCAATCCGTATCCATATACCACCATCAATCTCTATCCATATACCACCACCGCTACCATATACCACCACCGCTGCCATATACCACAACCATATATCCACCACCAATCCGAGTTCTTCTCATATTAGGTTTGTTCTTGAGATCAATCTAAATTCCGATTCGTGTTTCCTTGCCTGCGTAGGTCTCGAAAAAAAAAGTCTGGAGACCCCCGAGCAGTTTTTAGGCCAAAATTTTCATGGGCAAATTTTTTTTCCCTATCCTATTTTTAGGCTTTTCTGAGTCTTTTGAGCCACGTGCCATCATAGTGATTTTTGTCGCACTTTTTCGTCGTCGCTGCCCTGATTTCCGAAAAAAAAAGTGCAAAAAAAAAATTTTCGTGTCCATCCTATCAGTTTGACGAGGGAAGAGTTTTGAGACACTCGCCATTATAGTGATTTTTCGCAAAAAAAAAGAGGAGCACAAAAAAAACAAAGGAGCGCAAAAAAAAAGAGGAGCGCAAAAAAAAAAGGAGCGCAAAAAAAAGAGAGCGAAAAAAAAGAGAGAGTTCCAGAGTGTGCTTTTCCCTTATTTACGTGCAGCGCCGTGATTTTGTTAGTGTTCTAGGCTCGAGTCTCTAGCACGGTCTAGCCTAGGACCAGCACAGTACCGTCGTTGAGCGTTTATTCAACTTTGCATCTCTGAATTGATTATTGCTGACCCTTTTTGCTACCATACTATAAGCCTTCCCAGCTCCACATACATCTACGTCGTGCGTTTGACTCTCCCTGGCTATCGCTCTATCCAAGCTTTTGAGAGTTTTTGACTACAACGGTTGCCGATCACCGCCTGCTGCTGGGTAAGAACTGGTAAGAATTTGAGATTTGCTTGACGGATTTGTGACACCCGCCACCACCACCACTTGTTAGTAGTCTGTAGGATCATATTCTTGTGTGTTTCTATTGCTGCTAACCATGCCAGGATCACAAGCCGACGAGACTGACTGGGAGAACTTGACGAACAAGGAGCTTCATGATACGTTTCAGCAAATGATGAATGGACAGGTGCAAGATGTGATAAACAGATTTGAAGAGGCCATGGAGAAGATAGATGGCATGGAGAAGACGTTTGAAACAAAGCTCGATAACAAGTTTGCTGAATTGCTGTCGCGTTTTCCACCACCACCACCGGCTGCTCCTGCTGCACCTCTGCAACAACAGCAACAACATCGACTACCTCCACGTCGGGAAACAGCCCTCCGCCGAGCGAGCCGTGTCCCTCTTCAGTCGGGCCAAACTGCTGGTGCTGCTGTTGATACTTCTGTGGCTCCTACTGCTGATGTGGAGGAGGATGCTTATGTGGGAGATTATGAGGATGAGGTTGATCAAAATCAGAACTATGTGCCACCAACAGCACAGCAACCACCAGGTTGTCCACATGCAAATAATGGCAATGGTAGGGCTCACCCTCAGGTACGAGATCATGACCATCTCCCTAAACTAAAATTGAATATTCCACCATTGGAGGGTAGATATGTTCCTGATATATATCTTACTTGGGAGTTAGAAACTGAACAACGATTTACATGTTTACAATATCCCGAGGAGAGACGTGTTCCTGCTGCTGTTTGTGCTTTTACTAGTTTTGCATGTGTTTGGTGGTCTGAGCATTGTAGATTATATCCTATTCCGGCTACTTGGGCTGCTTTGAAAACTGCTATGCGTACTCGTTGGGTTCCACCATATTATCAACGTGAATTACTTCAAAAATTGCAGCGCTTAAGACAGGGAAAAAATTCTGTAGAAGAATATTATCAGGAATTACAAACTGGCATGATTAGATGTGGTATTGTTGAGGAGAATGAAGCTATGCTTGCATGTTTTATGGGTGGATTAAATAGAGAGATTCAAACGATTCTAGAGTATAAGGAGTATACTAATATCACTCGTTAATTCCATCTTGCTTGTAAAGCTGAACGTGAAGTGCAGGATCGACAGGCATTGGCACGGACTAACTTTTCTGCAGGTCGACCTTCATCATGGACACCACGTGCATCATCTACTTCCACACGTTCTGCTACACCGGCGCCTCCGTCGGCTGCCACCTCCAACCGTGATACAATAAAGCAGGCACAATCACCACTATCTGCCAAGAGCACACCTTCTGGGCCTGCAAAGAGCTCTTCTTCATCCATGGCATCAACAGGGCAAACACATGATATTATTTGTCGACATTGCAAGGGTGGAGGTCATTATGCGAGAGAATGCCCATCTAAGCGTGTGATGATTGTTACTGAGGATGGTGGGTATGAGTCCGCTAGTGACTATGATGAGGAGACTTTGGCTCTTATTACACGTGACGAACACGGTGGAGACGATTCTGATCATGAGACGCAATACATGGCTCCTGAAGATGCTGACAGGTATGAATGTTTAGTTGCTCAACGTGTTTTGAGTGTGCAGGTTACACAAGCTGAGCAAAATCAGAGGCATAATTTGTTCCATACAAAGGGAGTTGTGAAGGAACGTTCTATCCGCGTGATCATAGATGGAGGGAGCTGCAATAACTTAGCTAGCATGGAGATGGTGGAGAAGCTATCTCTCACCACAAGACCACATCCACATCCTTACTACATCCAATGGTTCAACAACAGCGGCAAGATTAAGGTAACACGTACTGTTCGTGTGCATTTTAGTATCTCTACATATGCTGATTATGTTGATTGTGATGTGGTACCTATGCAAGCATGTTCCTTATTACTTGGTAGACCATGGCAATTTGATAAAAATTCTGTACACCATGGTAGAAACAATCAGTATACTCTTGTTCATAACGATAAAAATATTACTTTGCTTCCTATGACTCCTGATTCCATTTTGAAGGATGATATTAATAGAGCTAATAAAGCAAAACAGGAGACAAATAAGAGTGAAAATCAGATTGTGGCAAAAGAATTTGAGCACCAAATGAAGCCTAATAATAAACCATCTACTGTTGTTTCTGAAATTAAATTGAAAAGTGCATGTTTACTTGCCA
The DNA here is from genome assembly GCF_056163025.1 of Triticum urartu. NCBI lineage: Eukaryota > Viridiplantae > Streptophyta > Magnoliopsida > Poales > Poaceae > Triticum > Triticum urartu. The sequence goes on along the minus strand of NC_141878.1, from coordinate 263,965,892 downwards.
CCAAATCTGATATTGATGAGCTAGATTTTAGCAAATCTGTTTGCTATGCTTTTGTGTGCAAAGAGGCATTATTTTCATTCGAGGACGTGCCTTCCTCTTTGCCCCCTGCTGTCACTAACATTTTGCAGGAGTTCGCTGACGTCTTTCCACAAGACGTGCCACCGGGATTACCACCTATTCGAGGGATTGAGCATCAAATTGACTTAATTCCCGGTGCTTCGCTACCCAACCGTGCACCATACCGTACCAATCCAAAGGAGACGAAGGAGATTATGCGTCAAGTACAAGAACTGCTCGACAAAGGTTATATACGCGAATCCCTTAGTCCTTGTGCTGTTCCTATCATTTTAGTGCCGAAAAAAGGATGGTACGTCGCGTATGTGCATTGATTGTAGAGGCATTAATAATATTACTATTCGTTATCGTCATCCTATTCCTAGGTTAGATGATATGTTTGATGAATTGAGTGGCTCTACAACATTCTCCAAAGTTGATTTGCGTAGTGGATACCATCAAATTCGTATGAAATTGGGAGATGAATGGAAAACAGCATTTAAAACTAAGTTTGGATTATATGAGTGGTTAGTCATGCCTTTTGTGTTAACTAATGCACCTAGTACTTTCATGAGGTTAATGAACGAAGTTTTACGTGCTTTCATTGGACGATTTGTGGTAGTTTACTTTGATGACATATTGATTTATAGCAAATCTTTGGAGGAACATTTGGAACATTTACGTGCTGTTTTTATTGCTCTACGTGATGCACGTTTGTTTGGAAACCTTGGAAAGTGCACCTTTTGCACCGACCGAGTATCTTTTCTTGGCTATATTGTTACTCCACAGGGAATTGAAGTTGATAAAGCCAAGATTGAAGCTATTGAGAGCTGGCCGCAGCCCAAAACGGTCACACAAGTGAGGAGTTTCCTTGGCCTCGCTGGTTTCTATAGGCGTTTTGTGAGAGATTTCAGCACCATTGCTGCACCTCTCAACGAGCTTACAAAGAAGGATGTGCCTTTTGTTTGGGGTACCGCACAGGAAGAAGCCTTCACGGTATTGAAAGATAAGTTGACACATGCTCCTTTACTCCAACTTCCTAATTTCAATAAGACTTTTGAGTTTGAATGTGATGCTAGTGGAATTGGATTAGGAGGTGTTTTATTACAAGATGGAAAACCTGTTGCATACTTTTCTGAAAAATTGAGTGGGCCTAGTCTAAACTATTCTACTTATGATAAAGAATTATATGCTCTTGTTCGGACCTTAGAAACATGGCAACATTATTTATGGCCCAAGGAATTTGTTATACATTCTGATCATGAATCTTTGAAACACATTAAAAGTCAAGCAAAACTGAACCGTAGACATGCTAAATGGGTTGAATTCATTGAGACTTTCCCTTATGTCATTAAACACAAGAAGGGTAAAGAAAATGTTATTGCTGATGCCTTGTCTCGTCGTTATACTATGCTTTCACAACTTGACTTTAAAATATTTGGTTTGGAGACCATCAAAGATCAATATGTTCATGATGCTGAATTTAAAGATGTATTGCAGAATTGTAAGGAAGGGAGAACTTGGAACAAGTTCGTTCTTAACGATGGATTTGTGTTTCGTGCTAACAAGCTATGCATTCCAGCTAGCTCCGTTCGTCTTTTGTTGTTGCAGGAGGCGCATGGAGGAGGATTAATGGGACACTTTGGCGTCAAGAAGACGGAGGATATACTTGCTACACATTTCTTTTGGCCAAAGATGAGACGGGATGTTGAGCGTTTTGTTGCTCGCTGCACTACATGTCAAAGAGCTAAGTCACGACTCAATCCTCATGGTTTATATATGCCTTTGCCTGTACCTAGTGTTCCTTCGGAGGATATATCTATGGACTTTGTTTTAGGTTTACCTCAAACAAAGAAGGGGAGGGATAGCATATTTGTTGTCGTGGACAGGTTCTCGAAAATGGCACACTTTATACCATGTCATAAAAGCGATGATGCTGTTAATGTTGCTGATTTGTTCTTTCGTGAAATTATTCGCTTACATGGTGTGCCAAATACTATTGTTTCAGATCGTGATACTAAATTTCTTAGCCACTTTTGGAGATGTTTATGGGCTAAGTTGGGGACTAAGCTGCTTTTTAGTACTACTTGTCACCCCCAAACTGATGGACAAACTGAAGTAGTCAATAGAACATTGTCTACTATGCTTAGGGCTGTTTTGAAGAATAAAAAGAAAATGTGGGAAGAATGCTTGCCTCATATTGAATTTGCTTATAATCGCTCATTGCATTCTACTACTAAGATGTGCCCTTTTGAAATTGTGTATGGTTTCCTACCTCGTGCACCTATTGATTTGTTGCCTCTTCCATCTTCGGAGAAGGTTAATTTTGATGCTAAAGAACGTTCTGAATTGATTTTAAAAATGCATGAGTTAACTAAGGAAAACATTGAGCATATGAATGCTAAATATAAACTTGCTGGAGATAAGGGTAGAAAACATGTTGTGTTTGCGCCTGGAGATCTTGTTTGGTTACATTTGCGTAAAGATAGATTTCCTAATCTGCGAAAATCAAAACTAATGCCACGTGCTGATGGTCCTTTTAAGGTGTTAGAGAAAATAAATGATAATGCATATAAACTTGAGCTACGTACAGATTTTGGGGTTAGTCCCACTTTTAACATTGCAGATTTGAAGCCTTATTTGGGTGAGGAAGATGCGCTTCCGTCGAGGACGACTTCATTTCAAGAAGGGGAGGATGATGAGGACATCAATACCATTGTTACACCCACAGCCCCTACTGTTACATATACTGGACCAATTACTAGAGCTCGCGCACGCCAATTAAATTACCAGGTACTTTCGTTTCTTGGTAATGATTCTAATGTTCATGAGATTATGATGCTGCCTAAATTGGATACATTTGTTTTGCTTACAAATGAAGGGCCTAGCTTGGAGAAGGATGAACATTGGAGCAAGAACACGCATGGAGTTGATGGCATGCGCAAGGGGATCAAGAACGGAGTTACAAGTGATGATTTCAGGACTTTGAAGCCGCCATAAGGAGTGCATGAAGCCTTGGACGAAATATACAAGATGCCACTTCATAATATTCGTCCATAGGCTATTCTAGGTGTTGCGTCACCTTATTAATGGGCCAGGCCCATGTAATTTTGAAATACTTAAGTATAGGCTATTTTTAGAGTCTGTATGTCTGGGGAAGCAAGAGTTAGGGTTGGTTTCGGACCCCACCCTCAAGGGCCACGAAATTCCCCCCTCTTCCTCCATATATACAGCCCTTAGGGCGTCGTTTAGACTTTGGGTTTTGTTTAGATTAAAAGTTCGCCATAGCTGCAACTTCGCGTACTTCGCTTGTGTCCAACGACCAGACCAAGACGTCACAGAACCCCACCTTGATCAATAAAGCTTTCATCTTATATTCGCAATATCCAGATTGCAATCTCAGTTTCTTGCTTGTTCTTCGTTTGCTCGCAGGAAACAGACCCTCGTGGTCAGGTTGACCGTGCTCCGGCGTGGTCAATAACCCTCGGAAGTTGGTTTAGCGATTGCTAAGGCGCGACGTCTCGCACGTTCGTAGTCGGATCGTCAAGGTCAACTCCCACAGAAAACGATAGCCACCATCTCATCGAAACATCGGGACACCTTAGCCTCTATCAGAAGGAAGGAGAAACCCTTCGTAAGTATTTGAAGAGATTCTATAAAGTTCATAGAAATATTCCAAATATCCATCCAGCAGTTGTTATAGCAACTTTATAGTCCAATGTGCACAGTCGCCGCATTCGTTCCAAAATGAATGTGCGGTTGCCCAAGACTGTGAAAGAACTATATACGCTGGTGGAAAAATGTGCTCGGATGGAAGAAGGAAGGATGTTTCCCGGAGAGGAGGATTGCATTAATGTTGATTCAGAGGATGAAGATGAATCAACCAGTCAGAGGAAGGGCAAGAAGCGTAGTAAGAAGCCAAGAGATAAGGCAGTGATGACTATAGAAGGTCATGATGTGTGATAGCGACCTTTATTATGCTGGTCACGATGTGTGATTCCGCTTGGACTCTTGTAAGCATCGGGGCCTCGATCTGTGTATATAAAAGTGAGACCCAGCGGTGGGTTAACTCAAGAAACAACTGATCAATATCTAGGTCAAGCGTAATCGCTCCCTTGTAATCGAAACTCAAGCAATACAACTAGAAGCAGGATGTAGCCTTTTAATTCTTTGTGAGGGGCCGAACTTGAGTAAAGATTTGTGTCATTTGTCCCGCTCAACCCCTTCGAGCCAACCTATGTTGTGATGGCACCACACCTAAGTCCTTTCACAAGGGCATCTTCCATGTTAAATCCACGACAGTTGGCGCCCACCATGGGGCCAGAGCACGGTGGTTTCGAGTTCTTGAAGCGAAATTTGTCAAGGATCCAAGGATACGCCTATCGGTGTCAAAACCAGCGGATCTCGGGTAGGGGGTCCCGAACTTGCGTCTAGGATCGATGGTAATAGGAGATGGGGGACACGATGTTTACCCAGGTTTAGGCCCTCTCTATGGAGGTAATACCCTACTTCCTGCTAGATTGATCTTGATGAATGTGAGTATTACAAGAGTTGATCTACCACGATATCGTAATGGCTAAACCCTAGAAGTCTAGCCTATGTGGGTATGGTAATGAGTATATGTGTTGCCCTTTCCAGACTATCCCCTTCGGTTTATATAGACACCACGGGGATCTAGGGTTTACATGGAGTCACTTACATAAGAAGGAATCTTCGGTCGCCAAGTAGAGTCCAATCCGAACACGGTGCGGTCTTTTGGCCTTCATGTCTTCACAGCCCATCAGTCTGGCCCATGGATAACAGGTCGGACGCTCGAGGACCCCTTAGTCCAGGACTCCCTCAGTAGCCCCCGAACCAGTCTTCAATAGTGAGGTGCTCGGCACACATATTGTCTTCGGCATTGCAAGGCGGGTTCCCCCTTTAATGATCTCCAAGTAATGTATTCGGCCATTGATACAATGTCGCCTCCTTGGCTTCTGCGCATTGAATAATCTTTGTCCTTGACGTGTCGAGTGAATGTGGAAAGTCGAGGTATTTTTGCGAATAACACCCCATCCATGCGAGGAAGAGCGCCTATTTAAAGAGATTGGATCCCAGATACATTCAGCGCTACGCAGAAGAAATCCCCAGAGACTACTTAGGAGAAACTACTCCAGCATGGCTAGTGTTCCCAGCTTCTCCGCTTGTCCTGGCCCAAAGAAAGGCGAGTGGGAGAGGTGTTCCGTGTCTCATGGCCGATTGACAAAGTTGCAAACGTAGGGATTCCTTCCCCATGCAAATCCAGTCCCTATTCGAACGGGGCTAGCTTTCTTTAATGAGGGGACTCGGGCAGAGGGCATCCCCAATCCGTTCGGGGGAGAGCGAGTGTGTTTTGTACCCTACCTGCTAAGAGGCGTTGGATTTCCAATCCATCCATTCCTCCGAGGGCTTCTAGAATACTACGGCCTCCAGCTGCACAACTTCACTCCGGCCTCTATTCTACACATTGCGGGTTACGTTGCTTTATGCGAACTTTTCCTGGGCGTCGAGGCTCATTTCGAGTTGTAGAGGAAGTTGTTCTGTCTCATCCCACGCAATCACGAAGGGTCAATATTTGAAGTAGGCGGAGCCGAAGTATGGCGCGTCACCGATACCGGATATCCATCCGGCACACCAAGGATGGCACCCGATGAATGGCCCTCCGAATGGTTTTATATACAGGACGTTGCGCTTCCCGACCCGATTCGAAAGGGTCTTCCTGAATTTGCGCGCGTCGCGCTGAAGAAACGCCATAGTTGGCGTCCCCGGAGTCTTGAAGAGGAAGACGGCACGAAGGTTCGTCAGGTGATGAGAAGGATAAAAGAGCTCACTCAGTCCGGACTCACAGTAATCGAGATTATGGCGATTTCCATACTGCGGGGGTTCAGCCGCTCCAATACAGAGGGCTTCCAATGTGCCACTACAATGGGGAGGACAACGCCTCTCGCTGCGGCCGGAAAGGTCCGGATACCCCTGCCGCTTTGGCTAAGATATTAGCCGAACTGTTCAAAGGGGAGGAAATGTAATTTCTCCACATCAAATTTAGAGACGGGTACTCTATGTATAACCCTCCCAGCTGGGTAAGGCCCGACCCCCCTGTTTTTACTTCTTCCCTCTCCGAATTGCCTTTGATAAACTTCTAGCTTGTTTTCTTAGCACTGGCGAAAGGTCACCGAGGGAGTTTATAGTCCCGCCCCACAGCCAGAGGACCACAACCGGGAGCTCAATCCCGGGTTCAAAGAGGATCCGGATATATTTGTGGTGCTTGCAGAGGGGGTGTTTTACCAGGTGAGCTACGATGGCACAGAAGTGGCCATCATCACCGACTACCCCGATCTTCTTCCGGCTTCACACGTAAGTGATCCGAACACACCTTATTCAAAAGAGGTCTCTCTTTCCCTCTTACCCACCGCACTATCTTGTGTTCAAAAGGGGAAGGGTTCGGCGCGCCGTACTACTCCAAGGGTTCCTCCGAAGAGAGCGTCCCCCACTCTGGGTGAGCCTTCCAAGAGGAAAGCAAAGGAAGATGCGACCATGCCCTCATCGAAGAGGTATAAATTCGCCAACCTGCACCTGAGCATTCACGTCCAACCGTGACCTTCCTATTATCCATGTTTGTGGGGACCCCGACTCATAAGTCGTGATCACCGAATGCACGTGTATAGTGATCCCAGAGATCAATGCTCACTGAACACACAGAAGCTGAATAACAAGAGTCTTACATCCATACATACCATCTTACACAAATTATGACCATTATGGTCAAGTCTTACATAGATAAAGCCACAAGGGCTGAATATCAAATAAACTTAAGCAGCGGAAATCTTCGTCGATAAGTAGAACCCATGCCATCTGCCTTAACCCTACAGGCATTCCGACTGGGAAACGTCCTAGTTTGCATGTTCGTCTCCAAAGGACTCTTCTTCAAACTCCTGTTCTTCCATGCCTGGCCAATTAAATAACCAGTGGCAAGCCAATGAGTACTTTGAATGTACTCGCAAGCAACCCATGTTTTGGCTCAAGATACAACAGTGCATGACATAGGTAAATTTTTGCAGAAAGCTGACTTTGTCATGTTATGACATGTTCAATAACTGGTAAACCTTGCATCGCATGGATTCAAGTAACCATAGGGGCTGGTTACAGATATCAACATAAAGGGAGAGGGCTCCAACCCAACTCATCCATGTCAAGTCCTTTGACTTGACTCAAGAAGTACTTCCCACACACACTGGTTTGTAAACAAGTGGACGTAGCCCAAGAGCGGTTACCCAACTGTCCTTGACCATGGACACGGCTATTCGAATAGTTTTACACTCTGCAGAGGTTGCACACTTTACCCACAAGATCCGGGGAACTTCCGTGTCATCCACGACCCGCGGTACCTCAAGTACCCGGGGTAAGCACCCGATCACTATCTTTCCCTAGACGACACTAACATGGAGTCCACTCCTTGCTCCGTATCCTCATGATGTACATCATACAAGACTCACTCGAGATCGTAACATCCGAGAGGGGACACAACGGTGTATCCGGTGCCCTGTGAAAATAGTCTTGGCTGCCCTACCTGGCACGACCCCGTCCCGAGAGAGCGCACCAACAACTCTCCCGTCACTAGTAATGCGGGCTCCAAGCTAGTATCAGCCTAGGTAATCAATAATGCCCTTTCCCATACAAGGGTAGAGTGGTTGCGCATGTAAGGTTGGAATAACGGTCGAAACTTAAACCAATCCATTTTGAAAAACAACACACACACTTGCCTCGGTACACCACTTTGTCATCAAGTGGTTACCGAACTCATCATCTCCCCCGGGCATAAGTGGCACCCGATGGGGTTTTTCGAGAAGTCTTTTGAAAATACTTCGTCTCCATCACCATGCATATTCCCATCCCTTTTTGCATAGCACTACTTTAGCATCCTATCTACTCCCACCGGCATAACCCTCATAAGGAGGTAGGGTGATGCACAATGCAAGTATCAACGAGGAAGTAATAGAGGCAACCCATCAAAGTGGTTACCATCTCATCATGATTCCGATGCAACACTAATAAAGTGCTATATGACATGCATAAAAAGGGTTTCATAGACATGGTCAAAGTGCTGCTTGCCTGGCTCAACAAAGTCTTCTGGGTCTTCAAAGTCTTCTGGTCCAACTCCTTCGTCAGCAACGCAATCTATCGTCGCAAAATAATAACGAGAAAATAAGGCAATAATAAAACAGAAAAACCAAAGTGCTCAGAAAAATGTCAACTCATTTTTGTTAAATACAAGGGTGAAAACTAAGAAGGGGAAAATTCCTAGTTTTGGATTTGGAGTCATGGAAACAGTGCTAGGAATTTTAAATGACAGACATAAATGCTCAAATTCAAATTTGAATTTGAACAGTAAAGAAAAGTTGGTTTGATAAGAGTGAAAACTGCGCCAATAAATAGGTGGGATTATTACAAGGATTTAGGAGTTGGAATTATTGCATTTGGGTGAATATTTAATCCTGTGGAATTTTTTACAGGTTTGACAGAAAAGAAAAAGGGGAAGGGGCACTATTCCTGCTGGGCCAGAACAGCCGTAGGGCAGCGGCCCAGCCAGCGACGCGGCCCAGCCAGCGACGCGGCCCAGTCAAGCCGATGTGTGCGCGCGCCAGATTTTTAATCCCGACGGGCGGGGCCCGGCGTCAGTGAGAGTAGGCGCCGGAGAGGTTGAGGACAGAGAGGCTGACGAGCGGGGCCCCTTGTCAGGGTCATCGTCAACCCTCATCCGACGGCGGCGAGGCTTACCGGCGACGATGCAGGGCACGGCAAGCTTCAACAAGGGCAGGGACGGGCTCAGCGTGGCATCACCGTTCGGGTGGAGGTGGAACCGGTTGCCGGGGTGGCCTGGTTTGCCGGTGACGAGGTCACGCGGCGGAGGGGCTTCGGCGGTGGCGGTTCCGGCCGTTTCCGGCAGCTACAGAGAGGGGAAACAAGGGGGAAAGGATCAGAGAGCTGCAGGGGTTCCAGATCAAGAGGAAAGGGGCCAGGGACGGCCTGTATCTTGTGAACTCCGGCGAGCCGAAGCGGCGGAGCTCGAGCTCGATCTCGAGCTCGGGAGGCTCTGGAAAGGAACTGGGGTGCAGGGGGATGATTAGGGGAGTGAGGGAGCGAGTGGTGAGGAGGGGAGGGCTCGGGGAGGCCCTTAAATAGGCGGGTGACGGTCCACCGAGGACCCGTGCGTCGGCGAGCCTGTTGCGGTCGAAGCGGGTCATGGGGGCTCGTCGGGGCTCGTCGGGGCGTGTCTGAGGCGTTTGTGGGGTTGGTCTAGGGTGGGGGAGAGAAGAGAGGGAAAGCAGGGGGGCAGGGCACCGCGCGTGTGAGTGCGCTCACTGGTGCGCTCGGGCGGCCGACGCGCATGCGGGCTGGGGCGAGAGGAGGAAGAAGGAGGAGGGGGATAGAGCCGTGGCATGTCGCAGACGTCGAGGTGCATCGTCGGGCGCGCTGGGGAGGCCCGAGGTGGCCAGAGGCGGTTGGAAGGGGGCGGCTATAGTGCGGGAGCGCACTGTAGCGCGCTCCAGAGCGTGCAAATGGCCGGCATGCCATTTTTTTGGTAAAGTGGGCACAGCCAAGCATGTCTGGTAGCTCTAGGGAGGAGTAAAGAAGTAGGAGAGGCCTTGGATGCCCTGGCTGGCCAGTAGGAGATAAGAGAGGTAGAAGAAGAGGGAGAAATGGGCTGTCCAGGGAGGTAAATGGGGGTATTTTACCCTTCAAACATTGAACTTTGGAAGAGGGGGAGCTACTGGAGGTTGCTGGTGATCAGGTTCAGTTGTGGTAAAAATGTGGAGTCAAGGAGATTAGTGTAGGGGGGTGAAACCAGTGACTTTTTGCAATGACCAGAAGGTGTTTGATGCAAATTTGTTTAAGCAAATGAACTCCATTTGGCATGAGACTCCACAGGGTGAAATGGCACATGTAATTAGGGCCTTCCACCAATTTGAAGCTTATTTGGGCAAAGTTGCCAATGCAACTTTTGTAAACCCTAGAAATTAGCAGAAATGAACTTGTGTAGATGTAGTTGAGCAAATCACTTCCCCTTGATGAACCACTTGGTGTAGTGGCCTCATTTGGTCATGTGAACATGCTCACAAAAGTTAGGGTCAAGGAGAGAAAGTTGGTAGTACAAAGTGGTTCAAATTTGATTCTAGTCAGAGACGGTTTTGGGGCATTTTGGTGAACCAAAATGACTTCAATTGACATGAGGCTTTGCAAGGTGATCACAATATGCATTTGTAACTTGCTGGATTTTCCTTGGATTTTTCTAAAAATATTTCCTGTAGAAATATTTCAAATCCTTGAAATGGGCAGAAATGGTTTTGGGAGGTTTTGTCCAATATTTTGATCATGACCATGTGTTGAAACTCATATATATGGAACATACATGTCCACTGAGTTTCCCTGATTTTTCTCAAATATTTTTAAAACAATAAAATAATTTTTCCCTATTAAATACCATTTCTGGCCTTAAGAAAAAGCTTTTAAATAAAATAGGAAAATAACTTCTAAAATTATCTTTTTGTGGTTTATGGGAATCCTATATCTAATAAGTTTCAAATATACTCTTTGAAATATTTTTCATACCCCAAATCAGGTACTTGCAGTGCAAACCTCAATCTAGGGGTTTGTGGAAAACTAATTTTTGAAAATACTATTTGGCCAAATTATTTTTGTAAGAAAATACTATATTGCACTATACACATGGCATGATCATTGGGCAGAAGTTTGGGGCAAGGAGATGAAGTACAGAAGGTGGAGTAGTTGACTTTAAAGAGCACTTGAAAAACCACACAGAGAAATCCAAACCCAAAATAAAAGCCAAATAATGCAAAAGTTTTTGTTGGTCCAAATTTTCATGCTTTATTAATGCAAATGACATGTTACAAAATGCAGGGTGTGACAATGTGTCAGGAGAAAGACGCGTCGGACCATATCCAGAGGTTCGAGCGGCTGTACTTCCCGCAGCCAGGATTCATATCCTGCCAAGAAGACGGGGGCTGATGAGGAGGTGAAGCCTTACTGTCCTCCGACCGAGGACTTGGATGATGCATCCGTCACCAACTCGGAAGTGGAGAGTGCGATGAATCATCGGCACCGTCGGGCCATTTTACAAGACCCTGGCTTTTCAGAAGAGTCGTTTAACGCCTTCAACTCGGCCGATCCATACATCCGAGCTGCTCAAGATGGGATTAACAGGGCCACAAAGCAACATTTGAAAGATGTGCGGGTAAATTTATTTTGTCTGACTATGATAACCACATGCCAGTAGCCCCCAAGACTTAAAGGAGTTGAAACATCTGATTTAAGGATCAATGTATGACCAGGTGCTTACGGAGAAGAACACCCAGCTAGCTCAGCAGCTGGAAAAGTCTCAGCGCTGGCTGCTTGCTGCTAGTGCCAAACTGGAGAAATACAGGACATCTCCCGGTAATGTTTCCTTCTATCAAAAATTCGTAATGATACACCAATAGTGCGAATCTGGGTGCTAATCTTTGTGTTCGGCCGTTAGACCAAGTACAATAGCAGCTGGACGCCGCTCGAAGCGAAGAACGCAGAGCCAAAAAGCTACTAGTAGCGAGCGAGCGTGTATTGACAAAAGTCGTTCAAGAGAAAAAGAAACTCCAGTACTCAAACTCCAAACTGGGCGAAGAACTGAAAGATGTGCGAGCTCAGCTAGCTGACTCTGTGAAGGAGAACAAGAAGTTGCGAGGCGGCATATTCAGTATGTGGTCACTTTTGTTTTATAATAGTTTTGGAGGTAACGGTAGCTGATATAGCTGTGATTGTAGGTGTTTTGATGAATCGCCCCTAAGAGGAGGTGTCCGGATCATCGAATGATCTTCTGCAAGGGCTGTCGCAGTTGCACGAGCAAGCTCGGCAGGCGATGCAGAGTGTAGCCAAGGCTTTATGGCAATCCGACCCCCCTCCAGGAAGCAAGGAGAAGCTGGTAGAGCTGTTCAAGGGAGCGCGGCGGCGTATCCGGTTGTGGAAGATATCGGCATGCCGAGAGGGTGCGCGAGATGCGTGGGCCATGGTGAAGACGCGATATACCAAGCTGGATCCTAATCACATGGCTCGTGTCGGACCGCTAGGGTCGAATGGGGAAGGAATTCCCGTTAGTTTAGTATATGACCAAGTAGAGGTGGCCGCCAAATATTCCCAACAGGATTGTAAGTTAGACTACATGTTGGAAGGTGTAGAGGAGGAGGTTTTCGAGTCCAAGTGACTGTGTACATTCCTCATCTAGCTGAATTGTATATCATTTGTCATGGCATCCCTTTACGCTTCAACCTCCGGTCCCGAAGTTGCGGAGTGTTTCCGAATACCGTCGCAGCTGAATAGGCCGGGGTATACCTGGAAATCTAGGCGTAGGGGTCATAGTTGCTTGAACAGATAAGTTGTATCCGGCTAGCTATCTTATATTGCATTGATATCGTAAGAAACATCTTCCAGAGAGAATAGTTCCGTTAAGGGTTCTGTCGTGGAATTGTCACGGTAGATGTCCTTAGTGTCAGGACTTAGTCACGAGGCCAACACATCTATGTGGTAGCTTGAGAGGGGTTGAGCGCGACGAGAGACGCGATGTTTTACCCAGGTTCGGCCCCTCACGGTGGAGGTAAAAGCCTACATCCTGCTTCATTGATATTGATGATGATGACCACGGTTACAAGAGTGCTCTATCTCGAGAGCTATTGTCTAAACCTAACTTGTCCAACCCGTGGAACTTGTCAATCTTGTCCCCTTTTGGGGAGCCCTGCCCCTCCTTATATATGTTGGAAGGGCGGGTTACATGTATAGTCCTATTAGGATTAGGACTAGTCTATCTCTAATACAAACCGGATACAAGTCCAGGTCTTAGCTCCTTGTAAGATAAATGTTCCTCATGCCTTTTCTCTTAAACCGGCCCACCATTAACCTAAACCGGCCTGCTGGTCCTTGGGCCTTTTCATGCATCTGGAATACGCGCCGGGTCACCAATGAATCTTCAGGTTCATGAGTCGTCATACCAGTGAACCGCCAGACACGTAAACCACCAATCCTCTGGCGGTTTACCAATGAAACGCCTAGTCCGGCCGGGTTATACTTCCGTTCAGTTTACGCCGCGGGGTATATCCCCGACATTAGCCCCCATGTTTAGCTTGGATTTATCCATGGTAAACTTATGCTGCAAAATAAACACAAGAACAAATTTGACAGGTTGTGCTCCGGGTTAAGAATTCTTGTAAACCGGTACCTGATCACCCTTAAGTCCTTGTTATTTCCTCCTTCTGGGAAGTCCGGGTCAACAGACCAGCTTCATAATCAATTTGCTGACATTGGTTTGTCACAGAGAAATATTGTGAAGAATAAATCCTTTGACTCAGCTCCTAAAGCGCCGGTTTAAGAAATATGGGTCTTGAAATACTTATCTGATATTCAGCCGGTTTAAGAATGCAGAACTTGCCGGTTTATGATTACCACCATCGTTGGGTTATAAAAACTGATAATTCTGGGTCATGATTGTTGCCAACGTCGGTTCACAATGCCGGTTCATGATTATTGATGACGTCGGGTTGCAGCCACAGGGTCATAATGATTGGTGATGCCGGGTCAATCTGGTTTGCTCAAACAGAGAATTTGAAAATATTTCTTCAATAATAATATAATACCTGTAGCCCCCAAGTCTTGAGCAGAACAAAGTGATGGCTTAAGACTTTCTTCAATATTAATATTACCAATTTTGAAGAAATCCATGTTGTTCATCCCAGTCACTAGTGCCGGGTTGCCATGCTTGCAACAACCTGGGACTTGTAATTGCTTGATGCTCATAAAAACTTCAACCAGTGTAGCCCCCAAGGGCCGGGTCATTATGCAATAATGAGCAGGGACTTTGTAAATATAATCTTGTAAACTTTGAACAGCAACGTGTAGCCCCCAAGGGTCGGCTCAGTAAGATAATATTGAGCTGGGACTTTGATATATACTTCAATGAAAATAACATCATATGATGTAACCCCCATCGTGGGGCTTGAATCCACGTCCATAAGGTCAAAAGCCTTGTGCTTTACCAACTGAGCAGTGGACCCTTCAATATAATGGATAAAAAGTTGTGTACCTTGAATAGTTGATAGGAGCAATTGGTAGCCCCCATGGGCCGGCTCATTATAATATGATGAGTCGGGTCTTCAATAAAACTAGTAACAATGACTTTGCATTAGCCCCCGAGTGTCATGATGCATGCTTGCAGTGACATGAGACTTGCATGTAATCTCAATTTGAATAATGTAGCCCCCAAGTGCCGGGTTGTAAGCCTGCAGGGACTCGGGACTATTCCTTCCATTGTAGAATAAATCATATCCTTTGATAAAATAATAGCCATTGCGCTAAAACGACTTTGAAAAACCTCAATCATAATATTAATAACCATAATAAAAAGCCAGCATGTTGGCTATTCAAGATAATATAATCCGGTATGAAAATCTTATTCATCCAATATCATAATGAAAATTCAGCCAAGTTTGGCTATTTGAATAATATAACCCAATCATTTATAAGCGCATGATTCCAATGGCGCAATCCAAATATATACTGGCGACTTATAGTCCAAAGCCATGCCGGTTTAATAAACACCGGATAATTTATCATCATACTGGCGACTTATAGTCGAAAGCCAGGTCGGGTTAGTAAACGCCAGTGATTTATAATCATGCTTTATTCAACCTGTTTCTGCATACAACAAGTTTAAAGTGTCCGGGCGGTTTACCGTCAGACGGGTCATAATGCCCAACATATAACCCAGGTTTATAACCAAGGTTGCACTTAAGAATAATCAAATATGAAATATATCATACCTGTGACATTGAATCACATCGTTGGTTTACCAACTTTTTGGAATAGGGGTAATAACCCAGATTTTGAGTACTGATAACTCCTTCCATATTGTGTCGGTTTATGATAAAACCGTACTAGGTTGTGATAAACACCAGTTTAACCACATATAATACTGGTGACTCGTAGTCAAACCAGACTGGGCTGATAGTCTCCGGATTATAACTTGATCGTCTACTGACAACTTGTAGTTGAAAGCCGAGCCAGGTTGATAAACACCGGTTTGCTCCATAATAGGATGGTAACAGAAAATCAAACCGGGCAGATAGCCTCCGGATTAAGATTTGACCGTGTTCAGTCAATTTGTAATTTGATAGTCGAACCGGTTTAAGAATTGTCGGTTTAAAAATGCAACAAAAGAAATATTTATCAAAACAAAATTTCATGCAAAGGCAATGATAAAACCATTTGCAAAAAGAGGCTATTGAGCCGATCAAATGGCGTTACCATGGTCGGACACGACCAAGCCCCCGATAGGCGTAGCTATGGTTCAAGTCAGCCAGGTCCCCAAATGAAACAGTGGCATTATGCCGATCAAAAGGCGTGGCAATGGTTCGGGTTCGACCAAGCCCCCAAGTGATTTTGTGGCCTTAGGCCGATCAAGAGGCGTGACTATGGTTCAGACGTGACCACAAGTCCCCAAGTGATGCATTGGCATTACGCCGATCAAGAGGTGTAGCGATGGTTCGGGTTCGACCAAAGCCCCCAAGTGATGCTGTGGCACTAGGCCGATCAAGAGGCATGACTATGGTTCAGACGTGACCACAAGTCCCCAAGTGATGTTGTGGCTTTACGCCTATCAAAAGGTGTTGCTATGGTTCAGATACGACCAAGCCCCCAAGTGATCAATAATATGATAAGCCAATAAGGCAGGATACCCATGTTTGAACCGCACATCATGGCAGCAGGTCCTCTTTGGCACCTTTTAACTGTTTGCAAGAGATAAATCCTTCTTGAACCGGGATTTTGAACTGGATCCTTCTTTTTAAGCCGGAAGTTTTCTGACAACCTTTAAATTTGCACCAATATGGTGGTTTAGGGTCCTGCATGAGATAACTTTGCAAGCCGGAATAATTGCTCTTCTAAAGAAAGCAATACATAACATAAAAGTATACTGGATGAATTTCACCTGATACGTCAGGCCAGTAATTATCCACCGCGGAGTTGATGATCACCATGGTGAAGTGGAAATAAATTATGGGTGAATCCGCCGTCGGAGCAGCCAGATGAGTCAGCCGCGATATTATAGGCCGGTGCGGACGGGCTAGTTGTCCTCCGCATCGTAAACCGGCACGAACGGGCGAGTTAATCGCGGGCGCGGTCCCGGCAAGCTGATGTAAACCAGGTCCGCAGAGGCGGTGGCTTGTGCACTTCCATTCATCATATGATATGTCTCGGAGTATCCCCAGACGGGATATAATCAATCCGCACTCCATGTCCGTGGTATAAACCACATCTGTAGTGAATAATGGTCCTGTATATAGAAATATACAAATCAAAGTAATTTGTCCTTTGATAAAAATAATGTGTTAATAAAACAAATTTGAGATGGATAGCACCTGATGTTTGCAGATGGCTTTGGATGATGAATGATCTGTTCACCGCAACTGAGGTGGCGGCTTAAAGCACTGTACCGGTAGACTCAGACGGACCCTTCGGGTCATGTTTGACCCCCTTTTTTTTGACGCGCCTGGACAACAGGCAGTAGAGGAAGACGATGTTCTCAACGGTTTGTGATTTGATCGCTCCCCAATCACATAATATGCTGACGCCATTTTATTCTTCTTGAATTCAAAAATTTCCATCCATCAAACCGTGGCAGTAGCAGCGACCACAGCTCGGCAGGTCAACACCGGGTGGTTTGAACAGCACTGTAGCAGAAACAGAAGCAAGACCAATCTGGTATGAACACCTAACTACCGGGGCACAACGATGCGGAGTCAAAACGACAAACGGGCGACTCGGGTGTGCGAGCGCGGTTGAAACCACAGAGGCATGAGCCGGAAACAGTCGGTCAAGGCGTGAAGCGAGCGCTGGGAGCAGCAGGCGCAGGTCAGGGCAGCACGGCCGCGCAGTGACTTGGCCCGAGGGTGAAGTAGCAGCAAAGCATAACCCGATGGCGGTTTAACAAATGCAGCAGTGGCGGATGACGGCTCAGGACGGTCGCGGCGGATCGACCAGTGGAGGCGTGCTCGGTGATGACTCAGAGGCATGCTCGGAGGTTCAGAGGCCGGGCCGGTTCAAGGCGAATTCGCGATGGCGTCGGCCGCGGAAGCAGAAGCGGGGCCGGCTTAACCACAGCGGCGGGGCCGTGGGGGCGATGGCGATTTGGCGACTTAGCGCCGAGGCGCAGGCGGCGGCTTGAGCCACGGCGGCGGCTTGCAGTGACAAAGTTGACTCAACCTGGCTCAATCCGGCGATGACGGCGACTTGATATGGCCGTAGCAACGGAAGTAAACCGGAGAGAAGGCCATGATGGCAGAGGCCACTTGAAACTGTGAACGGGGCGGCTTAACGCGCAGATGAAGCGGCCTGGCACAGAGGCCCAGGCGGTTCGTCGATGAAGACATCGGCGACTTGATAGTTTGATGGATCGCTGTCAGCCTCAGTGGGTCGTCAACACAGCAGAGGCGGGAGGCGAGGCCAGCCACGGCTGAGAAAGCGAAGCGGCAGCGCTGCAGAAACCCGCGGCGGGTGTGGAGACGGCCGATCGTCAATGCAACAGACTGGAGGGCCAGCTCGGCGGTTCAACATGATAGGCCGGGGTACAGCCGTAGCGGCATGTTGCAGAAGTGACTTGACACGGCGACTCGCGCCCAGGCAGAGCTGACACAGTAGCAGACGATTTGTCAGCTCGAGATGCCGCAGCGGCCGAGGAAGGTAAGGAGCTGAGGGCGGCTCGGAGTGAAGCGACAAAGTCAAGGACGACTCTGAACCGAACAGACTGCGACGGCGGCGGTGTTTTGCAATGCAAGGAAGTAGCATGTCAAACATAGGAGTCCGTGTCCATGGATAACTCGCTCTCGAGTTGTGGTTGTTTCCAGGCTGACCCCAGTTGAACAGATCGGTGTGTGGTCTTCCTTTTGGTGATTGAAAAAACTAAACCAATACTGCTAGTAGCTTCACGTACTAGTGCTAGTTGCTGACTTTGACCAAATCAATGATTAAGAAATGAATCTAAACCTTTCAAGCACCTTATACGAACAGCTGTCGTGGAGTATTATTGCAGTAGTGTCACTTTCGTAAGAACAGTAGCATAATCAAAGTAATACTGCTCAGAACCGTAACAATAGATATCTTTACGAGACCACCTCGGTGTTGGATCCTTGCTTGCCCACACGTTTGTTGATTGATCTGACATAACGCACAATGGATGCAGCATAATTCCTGCCAACCTCGGCGACAAGTGACTATAGAAAAATTGATCTTAACTTCGGACTTCGACGGATCACGTTGTGTCGGCGGCGCACAACAGAAACTCCAAATCATGGAATTCGCCGGCTTCTGCCGAAGATTATCTCCTGTCGAATTTTCTTCATCCAACCAATTATGACCTTCTCAATCCCTATGAGAGATCCCTTCAAGAACTCATCACCATCATGCGCAGGCCCCACGGTGGGCGCCAACTGTCGTGGATTGTCACGGCAGATGTCCTTAGTGTCAGGACTTAGTCGCGAGGCCAACGCATCTATGTGGTAGCTTGAGAGGGGTTGAGCGGGACGAGAGACGCGATGTTTTACCCAGGTTCGGCCCCTCACGGTGGAGGTAAAAGCCTACATCCTGCTTCATTGATATTGATGATGATGACTACGGTTACAAGAGTGCTCTATCTCGAGAGCTATTGTCTAAACCTAACTTGTCCAACCCATGGAACTTGTGAATCTTGTCCCCTTTTGGGGAGCCCTGCCCCTCCTTATATATGTTGGAAGGGCGAGTTACATGTAGAGTCCTATTAGGATTAGGACTAGTCTATCTCTAATACAAACCGGATACAAGTCCAGGTCTTAGCTCCTTGTAAGATAAATGTTCCTCATGCCTTTTCTCTTAAACCGGCTCACCATTAACCTAAACCGGCCTGCTGGTCCTTGGGCCTTGTCATGCATCTGGAATACGCGCCTGGTCACCAATGAATCTTCAGACTCGTGAATCGTCATACCAGTGAATCGCCAGACACGTAAACCGCCAGACACGTAAACAACCAGACACGTAAACCGCCAATCCTCTGGCGGTTTACCAATGAAACGCCTAGTCCAGCCGGGTTATACTTCCGTCTGGTTTACGCCGCGGGGTATATCCCCGACAAGTTCCTTTCCCTGGGTGTGCATGCATTTAATGCGCATGTCCGAATTGTGGTGTGAGCACCATAGTTTGTATAACTTCTGGGGGTGCACAATGGAGTGAGTTTTTAAAAAACATCTTTAATTCACTGACCGAATATTCCCTTAAGAACGCTAGCTTTCTGCTTCACCCAGTCTGAGGTACACATCCGGATGACCCGGCAGTAACAATCGCAGAGGTGCTCCCTTTATGCCCTAGCCGAACTAACGTGAACGTAGGGCATAAGCACAGGAGCCAAGCAACCCAGCTTGGCCAAAAGTTAAGTCATATCGATGCATATAATGGCAAAGAAAAGGTACATATGGAAAAACGCATATGTGAGGAGCCTGATGCTCAAGGAATGACAAGAACTTCTGTCCGAGAAGCCCCCAGGTACTAGTGGCGTACATGTTTAAAGATGTATGTGCCGATGGTGTGCGGTCTAGCCGTACCAAAGCTTTAAAGCGAGAAAGAAGAAAATAATCGGTAAAGGGAGAAAAAATAATGGAAACTATAGGGGAGGAGGAGACGAACAAGGGGTTTAGCGCTAGGCATAGAATCTCCGGAGTCTGGCTGCGTTCCAGGGGTTCGGCTCGAGGCAATTTTCTGATGCATCGCGAAGACGGTACGCTCCTCCGATGAGAACTTCGTCAATGATGAAGGGACCCTCCCATTTGGCCCATCCTTCTCTGCGTTGATATCTTCGAGCTTGCTGTTGGTAAACTGCTGAAGGGGCTTTTGCGACATCGCGTTCCTCCTCTAGGGCATCTAGGATATCCTGCCGATCGAACTCGGCTTCTCTCTCTTCGTACATATGCACTCTAGGTGAGTCGTGAATAATATCGCAGGGCAATACGGCCTCTGCACCATACACCATGAATAAAGGTGTGTACCCGGTAGTACGGTTGGGCGTGGTCCGTAGCCCCCAGAGTACGGAGTTGAGCTCCTCAACCCAGTGCTTGTCTGATTCTTTCAAAGACCGCACTAGTCTGGGCTTGATGCCACTCATAATAAGACCGTCGGCGTGTTCGACTTGACCGTTGGTTTGTGGGTGGTAGACGGAGGCGTAATCTAGTTTAATGCCCAGATTAGTACACCAGGTTTTTACCTTGCCGTCTATGAAATTGGATCCGTTGTCAGTGATGATGCTGTGTGGGACACCATAACGGTGCATAACATTGGATATGAAGTCTATTTCCGGGCCGGACTCAGTCGTTTTTACTGATTTATCCTCTATCCACTTAGTGAATTTGTCCACCATAACCAGCAGATATTTTTTCTTGTGGCTTCCCAGTTTAAGGGGTCCAACCATGTCGAGTCCCCAGACCGCGAAAGGCCAAGTTATGAGGATTGTTTATAGGGCAGTGGGGGGTGTCGGTGTCAAATCCGGCGGATCTCGGGTAGGGGGTCACGAACTGTGCGTCTAAGGCGGATGGTAACAGGAGGCAGGGGACACAATGTTTACCCAGGTTCGGGCCCTCTCGATGGAGGTAATACCCTACGTCATGCTTGATTGATCTTGATGATATGAGTATTACAAGAGTTGATCTACCACGAGATCGTAGAGGCTAAACCCTAGAAGCTATCCTATGGTTATGATTGTTGTTGTCCTACGGACTAAACCCTCCGGTTTATATAGACACCGGAGGGGGTTAGGGTTACACAAAGTCGGTTAGAAGGGAGGAGATCTACATATCCGAATTTCCAATCTTGCCTTCGACGCAAAGGAGAGTCCCACCTGGACACGGGATGAAGTCTTCAATCTTGTATCTTCATAGTCCAACAGTTTGGCCAAAGTATATAGTCCGGCTGTCCGAGGACCCCCTAATCCAGGACTCCCTAAGTAGCCCCCGAACCAGGCTTCAATGACGATGAGTCCGGTGCGCAGATTGTCTTTGGCATTGCAAGGCGGGTTCTTCTCCAAATTCCGAATACCTGTCGAGTAGTGTCCGACTTCCCATGAATGTTGCACTCCTTGGCTTCTGCGCCTAATAATGGCTATCCTTCATGTGTCGAGCGAAGCGAGAAGTGGGGGCATTTTTACAGTTGCCATCATAACCATGCGAGTAAATCGTCTATTTAAAGAGACGGGGATCCTCAGATCTAGATCACACCATCTTCCCACAGCGAGTATCCATCGGAGCACACCCAGAAAAAGTCCATCCCATCATGGTCGGCCATCGCAGCTCCTCCTCTCACTCCCGTAGCCCTAAGCCAAGTGATTGGAAGAAGTGTTCCGTCCCCCATAGTCAATTAGTAGAGTTACAGACCCAGGGGTTTCTCCCTCCAGCCTATATGGTCCCCGTTCGAGCCAGACTTGCAACTTACAATGGTGGGGAGCAAGCGGAGAGCTTCCCCAACCCATCCATGGGGGGGGGGGTATGCCTTGTCCCTTACTTACTAGGGGGCTTGGATTTCCAATCCATCCGTTCCTCCGCGGGCTCCTGGAGTTCTACGGCCTCCAGCTGCATAACTTTACTCATGCCTCCATATTACACATCGCTGGCTACGTCGCCTTTTGCGAGCTGTTTTTGTGCAGCGAAGCTCATTTCGAGCTATGGAAGAGGCTATTCTGCCTCGTACCCCGTACACAGGAGGGGTCACTTTATCAAGTGGGCGGAGCCGAGATATGGCACATCGCCAGGACCGGATACCTATCCGGTACTCCGAAGAAGACATCCGAAGACTGGCCTTCGGAGTGGTTTTATATGGAGGACGTCCCTCTTCCGGATCCTATTCGGATGGGCCTTCCTGATTTCAATAACGCCCCTCTAAAGAAACGCCGCAGCTGGCGCCCTCGGGACCCCCAGGAGGAAGATGACAGAGAGGTCCTTTACCTAATGGGCCAGGTAAGGACGCTGGCCAAATCAGGATTGACAATAATCGAGGTTATGTCAGTATGTATAATGCGGGGGGTGCAGCCACTTCAATATCGGGGACAACCCGTGTGGCACTTCAATGTAGAAGACGATGCCACCTGCTACGGTCGTAAGGGACCAGACTCCGCCGCTGCTCTAGCGAAAATACTATCCGATCTATAACAGAGAGGAAGAGGAGTTCATCCGCATTAAGCCACGGGATGGGTTCTCCATGTACAACCCCCAAACTGGGTGAGCTGCTACTTTCTACTCCAGACCTTCCTGCATTAAGTATTTACCTTGCTATTTCATAGCAGAAAGTGTGAAAAGCTGTAAGGGAGATCCACAGCCCGCCTCCACAACCATAGGACCCTGACCGGGCCCTCGACCCCGGACTCGAAGAAGATCCGAACACATTTGTGGAGCTCATCGACAGGACATTGATAACCCACAAGTATAGGGGATCGCAACAGTTTTCGAGGGTAAAGTATTCAACCCAAATTTATTGATTCGACACAAGGGGAGCCAAAGAATACTCTCAAGTATTAGCAGCTGAGTTGTCAATTCAACCACACTTGGAAACTTAATATCTGCAGCAAAGTATTTAGTAACAAAGTAATATGATAGTAGTGGTAACAGTAGCAAAAGGTAATAGTAGTAAAAGTAATGTTTTTGGTATTTTGTAGTGATGATAGCAATAGCAACGGAAAAGTAAATAAGCGAAGAACAATATATGGAAAGCTCATAGGCAATGGATCAGTGATGGAGAATTATGCCGGATGCGGTTCATCATGGAACAGTCATAACCTAGGGTGACACAGAACTAGCTCCAGTTCATTTATATAATGCAGGCATGTATTCCGAATATAGTCACACGTGCTTATGGAAAAGAACTTGCATGACATCTTTTGTCCTACCCTCCCGTGGCAGCGGGGTCCTTACAGAAACTAAGGGATATTAAGGCCTCCTTTTAATAGAGTACCGGAACAAAGCATTAGCACATAGTGAATACATGACGTCCTCAAACTACGGTCATCACCGGTAAGTATCCCAATTATTGTCACTTCAGGGTTAACGGGTCATAATAGATAATAGGTGACTATAGACTTGCAAGATAGGATCAAGAACACTCATATATTGATGAAAACATAATAGGTTCAGATCTGAAATCATGGCACTCAGGCCCTAGTGACAAGCATTAAGCATAGCAAAGTCATAGCAACATCAATCTCGGAACATAGTCGACACTAGGGTTCAAACCATAACAAAACTAAGTCGATTACATGATAGATCCCATCGAACCCATCACCGTCTAGCAAGCCTACGATGGAATTACTCACGCACGGCGGTGAGCATCATGAAATTGGTGATGGAGGATGGTTGATGATGACGATGGCAACGGATTCCCCTCTTCGGAGCCCCGAACGGACTTCAGATCAGCCCTCCCGAGAGGTTTTAGGGCTTGGCGGTGGCTCCGTATCGTAAAACGCGATGATTTCTTCTCTCTGATTTTTTCTCCCCGAAACACAATATATAGAGTTGGAGTTGGAAGTCGGAGAGGCACCAGGGGGCCCACGAGGTAGGGGGCCCGCTGGTCTTCATCTTTTGTAGGTATTTTTTATATTTTCCAAAAAGTTGCTCCATGAAGTTTCAGGTCATTCCGAGAACGTTTGTTTCTGCACATAAATAACACCATGGTAGTTCTACTGAAAGCAACATCAGTCCGGGTTAGATCCATTCAAATCATGCAAGTTAGAGTCCAAAACAAGGGCAAAAGTGTTTGGAAAAGTAGATACGTTGGAGACGTATCAACTCCCCCAAGCTTAAACCTTTGCTTGTCCTCAAGCAATTCAGTTGAAAAACTGAAAGTGATAAAGAAAAACTTTTACAAACTCTGTTTGCTCTTGTTGTTGTAAATATGTAAAGCCAGCATTCATGTTTTCAACAAAGATTATAACTAACCACATTCGCAATAACGCTCAAGTTTACTCATATCAATAGCATAATCAACTAGCGAGCAATAATAATAAATCTCGGATGACAACACTTTCTCAAAACGATCATAATATGATATAACAAGATGGTATCTCGCTAGCCCTTTCTGAGACCGCAAAACATAAATGCAGAGCACCTTTAAAGACCAAGGACTGACTAGACATTGTAATTCATGGTAAAAGAGATCCAGTCAAGTCATACTCAATGTAAACTAACAGTAATTAATGCAAATGATAGTGGTGCTCTCCAACTAGTGCTTTTTAATAAGAGGATGATGACTCAGCATAAAAGTAAATAGATAGGCCCTTCACGGAGAGAAGCAGGGATTTGTAGAGGTGCGAGAGCTCTGTTTTGAAATAGAGGTGAATAATATTTTGAGCGGTATACTTTCATTGTCAACATAACAACCAAGAGATGGTGATATCTTCCATGCTACACACATTATAGGCGGTTCCCAAACATAATGGTAAAGTTTATACTCCCCCTTCCACCAACAAGCATCAATTCATGGCTTGCTCGAAACAACGAGTGCCTCCAACTAACAACAGTCCCAAGGGGAGTTTTGTTTGCAATTATTTTGATTTAGTTTGCATAAAGCATGGGACTGGGCATCCCGGTGACCAGCAACTTTCTCGTGAGTGAGGAGCGGAGTCCACTCCTCTTGAGAATAACTCGCCTAACATGGAAGATATAGACAGCCCTAGTTGATACATGAGTTATTCGAGCATACAAAACAGGATATTTATTTGAAGGTTTAGAGTTTGGCACATGCAAATTTACTTGGAACGACAGGTATATACCGTATATAGGTAGGTATAGTGGACTCATATGGAATAACTTTGGGGTTTAAGGGATTGGATGCACAACTAGTATTCCCGCTTAGTACAGGTGAAGGCTAGCAAAAGACTGGGAAGCGACCAGCTAGAGAGCGACAACAGTCATGAACATGCATTAAAATTAATCAACACTGAATGCAAGCATGAGTAGGATATAATCCACCATGAACATAAATATCGTGAAGGCTATGTTAATTTTCTTTCAACTACATGCGTGAACATGCACCAAGTCAAGTCACTTAAATCATTCAGAGGAGGATACCACCCTATCATACCACATCATAACCATTTCAATAGCATGTTGGCACGCAAGGTAAACCATTATAACTCATAGCTAATCAAGCATGGGACAAGAAACTATGATCTCTAGTTGTCATTGCAAACATGTTTATTCATAATAGGCTGAATCAGGAACGATGAACTAATCATATTTACAAAAACAAAAGAGGTCGAGTTCATACCAGATTTTCTCATCTCAGTCAGTCCATAATATATCATCATAATTGCCTTTCACTTGCACGACCGGACGATGTGGATAATAATAATAGTGCATGTGCATTGGACTATGCTGGAATCTGCAGGCATTCAATAAACAGGAGAAGACAGGACAATATGGGCTCTTTTGTCAAATCAACAAGTATTCATATAAGAGACACTTCAACAGTTTAATTATGGTCTTCTCCTATCGACCCCAAAGAAAAGAAAAGAAATAAAACTATTTACACGGGAAAGCTCCCAACAAGCAAAAGAAGAACAGGAAATATTTTTGGGTTTTTCTTTTTAATTACTACTACAAGCATGGAAATTAAACTAACTAAAAGCTACAACTATTTTTTTGTTTTTTCTTAAGGTTTATTAAACACATAAGAAGAAAGCATAAAAAGGAAAATAAACTAGCATGGATGATACAATGAAAAGTATGAGCACCGACATCTAGCCATGAGTGTGTGAACATAAATGTAATGTCGGTGGGAAATACGTACTCCCCCAAGCTTAGACTTTTGGCCTAACTTGGTCCATGGCCACGGCTGGCCTGGTGGATATCCATAATAGTAGCTGGGGTCGTACAGCGATGCAGAGGCTATCGCCTGTTGAGCTGTAGCATGGCGACGAGCAGCCTCCGCTCTCCTCTCGTACTCATCTGCCTCCTCTCTGATAATAGTATATCTTCCTTTTACCTGATGATCAAAGAAGGCAGGACCAGGGAGAGTAATATGGATAGCACGACGTCTGTCAAAGATTAGTCGATACTGGAGAGATGATTCATTCCTCTCGACAAACTGGTGGTGAACCATAGCATTAAAGTCTAGGTAAGCAGGAGGTAATTCAATATCATCTTCATGTATGGCTATACCAAGAAAATTAGCTATGCGGGTTGCATAAATTCCTCCAAAGAAATCTCCATTAAATCTATTAAGATGCAACCCACGTGCAACAATGGCTCCCAAATTATAATATTTATCTCCTAACACAACACTCCTAAGAATGCTGAGGTCGGGCACACACATGTGACATGCCTCATCTTTACCATTAATGCATCTACCTATGAAGAGAGCCAAATAATGTATAGCAGGAAAGTGAATGCTCCCTATGGTAGCATGTGTAATATCTCTATATTCTCCCACAGTTATGCTAGCAAGGAAATCTCTAAATTAAGATTTGCGAGGATCCCTTATACTACCCCATTGTGGAAGTTTGCAAGCAATGGTAAAATCATCTATGTCCATAGTATAAGAATTTTCATAAAGATCAAACAGGACAGTTGGAGAATTATGTGAAGTTGAAAATTCAAACCTCCTCACAAAGGTACTGGTGAGGTTGTGATACTGGCTGCACTTCTCTTGCTTGAAGCTCACAAGATCGGCGTTACACAAATATGCGTTAAATTCTTCCTTAATTCCTGGCCGATCCATAAAATTTTCAGAAGGCCACTCACAAGGACGCACTGGAGCATCTCTTGGTGGCTCTTCATCAGCATCACGCATTGCAAACCTGGGTCCTTGCTTCCTTGAGGAACCACCTTGGAACATTTTCCTAAGCATTTTTCTTCCTCTGAAAAATTCTGAAATTTTTTAGTAACTTCAAAATAAAAGTAAACCAAACTCAATAATATCGATAGCAACTACTCCTACAAGTGCCTAGGGCCTATATCATGCATCAAAACTACTTGGAACCATATAAATTTGACATGCAAGGTCAAGAATAGGTTCACCTAAGAAGCAAAAATTTGCAATGAATAAAGCACTAGAACAAAAACTAATTGGACCAATGGAGGAGTCACATACCAAGGAACAATCTCCCCAAGTAGTTTTGTGAGAGGTGCTTTGAGCAAGGAGATCGAAAAATGGCAGCAAAATGAGCTTGAACTCGGGTTTGAGCTGATATTCGTGTTTGGGGAGGAAGGAGTGTGTGGGTGAAAGGATAAGTGGAGGAGGGCCACCATGGGCCCACAAGGCAGGGGGGCGCGCCCTCCACCCTCGTGGGCAGGTGGTTGACCCCCCTGCTGTGTTCTCAGTGCCAAATATTCTAGAAAAAATCATATTTAAATTTCAGGGCATTTGGAGAACTTTTATTTTTAGGGTATTTTTATATTGCACGGATAATCAGATACAGACAGAAAAATATTTATTTTTATTTACTTAATATAAATAACAGAAAGTAAAAGTGGGTACAGCAGGTTGTGCCTTCTAGTTTCATCCATCTCATGACAATCAAAAGGAATCCACTAATAAGGTTGATCAAGTCTTGTTAACGAACCCATTCCGAATAACATGGAACCGGAGAAATTTCGAATAACACTATGTTACATCAATGGGGATATGCGCATCCCCAATAATAAGAATATCATATTTCTTCTTGATAGTAGGAAGAGGAAATTCAAAACCTCCAAATATAATCGATGGAATTTTTCGAATAGAGTTGATACTATGAACTTGAGGTTGTTTCCTCGGAAAGTGTACCGTATGCTCATTACCATAAACATGAAAAGTGGCATTGCCTTTATTGCAATCAATAACAGCCCCTACAGTATTCAAAAAAGGGTCTTCCAAGAATAATGGACATACTATCATCCTCGGGAATATCAACAATAACAAAGTCTGTTAAAATGGTAACGTTTGTAACTACAACAGGCACATCCTCACAAATACCGACAGGTATAGCAGTTGATTTATCACCCATTTGCAAAGATATTTCAGTAGGTGTCAACTTATTCAAATCAAGTCTACGATATAAAGAGAGAGGCATAACACTAACACCGGCTCCAAGATCACATAAAGCAGTTTTAACATAGTTTCTTTTAATAGAGCATGGTATAGTGGGTGCACCGGGATCTCCTAGTTTCTTTGGTATTCCACCCTTAAAATTATAATTAGCAAGCATGGTGGAAATTTCAGCTTCCGGTATCTTTCTTTTATTTGTAACAATTTCTTTCATATACTTAGCATAAGGATTCATTTTAAGCATATCAGTTAATCGCATATGCAAAAAGATAGGTCTAATCATTTCAGCAAAGCGCTCAAAATCCTCATCATACTTTTTCTTGGATGGTTTGGGAGGAAAAGGAATGGGTTTCTGAACCCATGGTTCTCTTTCTTTACCATGTTTCCTAGCAACAAAGTCTTTCTTATCATAACGTTGATTCTTTGATTGTGGGTTATCAAGATCAACAGCAGGTTCAATTTCTACATCATTATCATTACTAGGTTGAGCATCATCATGAACATTATCATTAACACTAGTCCAGGTACATTACTAGATTGAGTTTCAGCATCAGAAATAGAAATATCATTTGGATTCTCAGGTGGTTCAATAACAGGTTCACTAGACGCATGCAAGGTCCTATCATTTTTCATTTTCTTCCTTTTAGAAGGACTAGGTGCATCTATATTATTTCTCTGAGAATCTTGCTCAATTCTCTTAGGGTGGCCTTCAGGATACAAAGGTTTCTGAGTCATTCTACCAGTTCTAGTAGCCACTCTAACATCATTATCATTATACTTACTATTCAATTCGTTGAGAAAATCATTTTGAGCTTTAAGTACTTGTTCTACTTGAGTGGTAACCATAGAAGCATGTTTACTAATAAGTTTAAGTTCACCTTTGACATTGGCCATATAATCACCCAAGTGTTCAAGCATATTTGAATTGTATTTCACTTGTCTACCAAAATAAGCATTAAAGTCTTCTTGCTTAGCCATAAATTTATCAAACTCATCTAAGCATGGGCTAGCAAACTTAGTAAATGGGATTTCAGCTTTATCATATCTATAGAGAGAATTTACCTTTACTACCTGTGTCGGGTTATCAAGACCATGATTTTCTTCATTAGGTAATGTGTTAAGATCATATGTTTCTTCAACAGGCGGTAAATGAAGAACATGTATTTCTTCAATAGGAGGTAAATTCTTAACATCTTTAGCTTTAATGCCTTTTTCTTTCATAGATTTCTTTGCCTCTTGCATATCTTCAGGACTGAGAAATAGAATACCCTTCTTGTTCGTAGTTGGTTTAGGAATAGGCTCAGGAATTGGCTCCGGAGGTGTCCAATTATTTTCATTTGTCAACATATTATTCAATAGAATTTCAGCTTCATCCGGTGTTCTTTCCCTGAAAACAGAACCAGCACAACTATCCAGGTAATCTCTGGAAGCATCGGTTAGTCCATTATAAAAGATATCAAGTATTTCATTTTTCTTAAGAGGATGATCAGGCAAAGCATTAAGTAATTGAAGAAGCCTCCCCCAAGCTTGTGGGAGACTCTCTTCTTCAATTTGCACAAAATTATATATATCCCTTAAAGCAGCTTGTTTCTTATGAGCAGGGAAATATTTAGCAGAGAAGTAATAAATCATATCCTAGGGACTACGCACACAGCCAGGATCAAGAGAATTAAACCATATCTTAGCATCTCCCTTTAATGAGAACGGAAATATTTTAAGGATATAAAAGTAGAGAGTTCTCTCATCTTTAGTAAACAGGGTAGCTATATCATTTAATTTAGTAAGATGTGCCACAACAGTTTCAGATTCATAGCCATGAAAAGGATCAGACTCAACCAAAGTAATTATATCAGGATCAACAGAGAATTCATAATCCTTATCAGTAACACAGATAGGTGAAGTAGCAAAAGCAGGGTCAGGTTACATTCTAGCATTTAGAGATTGCTTGTTCCATTTAGCTAATAACCTCTTAAGTTCGTTTCTATCTTTGCAAGCTAAAATAGCTAAAGAAGCGTCTTGATCAAAAACATAACCCTCAGGAATAGCAAGTGATTCTTCATCATCACTTTCATTAGTATTAGAAGATTCAATATTTTCAATCTCTCTAGCCCTAGCAATTTGTTCATCAAGAAAATCACTAAGTGGCACAGTAGTATCAGACATAGAAGTAGTTTCATCATAAGTATCATGCATAGCAGAAGTGGCATCATCAATAACATGCGACATATCAGAACGAATAGCAGAAGCAGGTGTAGGTATCGCAAGCTTACTCAAAACAGAAGGTGAATCAAGTGCAGAGCTAGATGGCAGTTCCTTACCTCCCCTCGTAGTTGAGGGATAAATCTTAGTTTTTGGATCTCTCAAGTTCTTCATAATGATAAGCAGATATAAATCCCAAGTGACTCAAAGAATAGAGCTATGCTCCCCTGCAACGGCGCCAGAAAATAGTCTTGATAACCCACAAGTATAGGGGATCGCAACATTTTTCGAGGGTAAAGTATTCAACCCAAATTTATTGATTCGACACAAGGGGAGCCAAAGAATACTCTCGAGTATTAGCAGCTGAGTTGTCAATTCAACCACACCTGGAAACTTAATATCTGCAGCAAAGTATTTAGTAGCAAAGTAATATGATAGTAGTGGTAACAGTAGCAAAAGGTAACAGTATTAAAAGTAATGTTTTTGGTATTTTGTAGTGATGATAGCAATAGCAACGGAAAAGTAAATAAGCGAAGAACAATACATGGAAAGCTCGTAGGCAATGGATCAGTGATGTAGAATTATGCCGGATGTGGTTCATCATGTAACAGTCATAACCTAGGGCGACACAGAACTAGCTCCAGTTCATTGATATAATGTAGGCATGTATTCCGAATATAGTCACACGTGCTTATGGAAAAGAACTTGCATGACATCTTTTGTCCTACCCTCCTGTGGCAGCGGGGTCCTTACGGAAACTAAGGGATATTAAGGCCTCCTTTTAATAGAGTACCGGAACAAAGCATTAGCACATTGTGAATACATGAACTCCTCAAATTACGGTCATCACCGGTAAGTATCCCGATTATTGTCACTTTGGGGTTAATGGGTTATAATAGATAATAGGTGACTATAGACTTGCAAGATAGGATCAAGAACACTCATATATTGATGAAAACATAATAGGTTCAGATCTGAAATCATGGCACTCGGGCCCTAGTGACAAGCATTAAGCATAGCAAAGTCATAGCAACATCAATCTCAGAACATAGTGGACACTAGGGATCAAACCCTAACAAAACTAACTCGATTACATGATAGATCCCATCCAACCCATCACCGTCCAGCAAGACTACGATGGAATTACTCACACACGGCGGTGAGCATCATGAAATTGGTGATGGAGGATGGTTGATGATGACGATGGCGACGGATTCCCCTCTCCGAAGCGCCGAACAGACTCCAGATCAGCCCTCCCGAGAGGTTTTAGGGCTTGGCGGCACATCCGTATCGTAAAATGCGGTGATTTCTTCTCTCTGATTTTTCCCCCCGAAACATAATATATAGAGTTTGAGTTGGAGTCAGTGAGGCATCAGGGGGCCCACGAGGTAGGGGGCACGCCCTAGGGGGGCAGGCGCGCCCCCACCCTCATGGAGAGGTGGTGGGCCCCCTGGCCTTAATTGTTTGCAGGTATTTTTTATATTTTCCAAAAAGTTGCACCGTGAAGTTTCAGGTCATTCCGAGAACGTTCGTTTCTGCACATAAATAACACCATGGTAATTCTGCTATAAACAACATCAGTCCGGGTTAGTTCCATTCAAATCATGCAAGTTAGAGTCCAAAACAAGGGGAAAAAAGTGTTTC
The DNA here is from genome assembly GCF_056163025.1 of Triticum urartu. Classification (NCBI taxonomy): domain Eukaryota; kingdom Viridiplantae; phylum Streptophyta; class Magnoliopsida; order Poales; family Poaceae; genus Triticum; species Triticum urartu. Next base: position 263,933,858 of record NC_141878.1, on the reverse strand, counting down.
GAAAAGTAGATACATTGGAGACGTATCAGATGTTCTATCAGTTAAGCTGCAACGGTGCCTAGGTGGCCATCATAGCCGATTATCCTGGACTGCTCCCTGTATCGCATGTAAGTAAAACTGAATTCCCAACTATCGAGAAGGATTCCCCTTTTTTCTTAGCACTTCACCTACGGTACACATATGGTGTCTTCCAGGGAAGGTCCTCGGGACGCCATGCCGAACCCGCGGTGACTCACCAACGAGAGGCACCATTGCCGGGTAGGCTTAAAAGGAAGGCGGTCAGGACTGAGACACCGTCACAAAGGTATGAAAAAGAACCCCGCTCCGTGGTTGTCGTCTTTTAAAAATATAATAACGCCCATGGTTCCTGGTAGGAAAAATGCTCGCCAGACCATATCCGGAGAGCCTGCTGGCCAAGCTTCCACCAGCCGGGCTCCAGAGCCGGACTTAGAGGCAGATGCTAACGTGGGCCAATATCAGATGTTCCTCCTATAGAGGATGCACATAGGCTGTCCGCTACGCATTCCGAAGTGGAGAGCGCCATGAATCATAGGCGTCGCCGGGCCGTACTCCGCGACGCTTGTTTCTCTCAAGAGGCGTTCGATGCCTTCAACTCAGGAGATGCGTGTGTCCGAGCTGCTCAAAATGGTCTTGCCCGAGCCATGGACCAGTATGTGAAGGATATACGGATAAGAAAATCTAAGAATTATGTATATCAGTAGCCCTTGAGACTTGAAACAGTTGGCACAACTGATTTAAGGATCATTGTTTGCGTAGGTTCTTACGGAGAAGAATTCCCAATTGTCTCACGAGCTAGAGGAGTGCAAATCCCAGCTACGGGCCGCGGTTGCCGCAATGAAGGAGTCCGGAAAGGCTCCATCTGGTAAGACTTGTTTCTATCTCAAATAATGACATGTACCAGTTAGTATTCGGCATGCATGCAAATCTAATAATAGATTCTATAGAGGATCCCGGAGTGAATCCGAAGGTCGTGCGAGGGGATGAGCAACATACTCAACGACAGCTAAAGGCTGGCGAGCGCGTGCTTACGCAGGTTAGGTAGGAGAGAAACAATCTCCAAGATGCCAATACCCGACTGGGCGTTGAACTGAACGATGTTCAGGCCAGCTTGCTAACTCCCTAAAGGAGAATAAGAGGCTTTGACGTGGCATTTTTAGTAAGTTCTTGAATGAACTTTTATAGAGTTCGGCGAAGAAACCGGCTAACAGAGTTATATCTGTAGGTATGCTGATGGGTCGTCCCGCAGAGGAGATTCCCGGGTCAGCGGGTGATCTTCTGCCAGAGCTCTCACAACTGCACGAACAAGTTCGGCAGGTGATGCAGGGCATTGCCCAAGCCTTGTGGACATCCGTCTCCCTGCCAGGAGGCATGGGGGAGCTTGTAGTGATGCTCAAGGGAGCACGACGGCGCTTCCGATTATGGAAGATATCAGCCTGCCGACAAGGTGCAAGGGAAGCCTGGGCCATGGTGAAGACGCAATATACCAAGGCAGACCCGAACCACATGGCCGAGGTCGGACCTGTGGGGTCAGATGGGAAAGAGATCCCCGTCAGTTTGGTTTATGACCAGGTTAAATTAGCCGCAAAGTATTCCCAACAAGATTGTCGGCTAGACAGTCTGTTGGATGGTATAGAAGAAGAATATAGTCAGTCTAATTGACTGTGTACTTCAATTGACATATATTGTCTCTAGCCGGATTGTAAATCATTTGTCATGGCGGACCTTTTCGCTTCAACCTCCAGACCCGACAGTCCAGGGTGTATCTGAATACCTGCTCGGTTATGTAAAAACCGGGGTATATGTGGAAACCAGGCGTTGGGGTCATAAGTGCTTGAACAGACAAGTACCGAACTAGCTATGTTATATTACATGGATAGTAAGAAACATCTTCCAGGGAGAATAGTTCCGTTAAGGGTTCCTTTCCCTGGGTACGCATGCATTAATGTGCATGTCCAAACTGCGAAAAGAGAGGCATGATATAGACATCTGGGGGCATGTATTACAATAAATAACAGTCATCTTTTGTCCACCGGCCGAATATTCCCTTAAGAACGCTAGCTTTCGGCTTCACCCAATCTGAGGTACACATCCGGCTGACCCGGCAGTAACAATCGCAGAGGTGCTCCCCTTATGCCCTAGCCGAATTAACGGGAACGTAGGGCATAAACACAAGAGCCAGGCAACCCAGCTTGGCCAAAACTTAAGTCATATCAATGCATATAATGGAGAAGAAAAGGTACATGTGGAGAAGTAACACATGTGCGGGGGGCATAAAGCCCGGAACATAGTTATATTAAGCTTCTGTTTAGGAAGTACCCTGGTATAATAATCACGCTTAGCGTGTCAAGATTGTGCAGTCAAGACACATTTTAACCTTTTAAGGCCGTGAAGAAAAAGGGAAGAAAGAAAGAAAGAAAAGATAGATAACGGATAAAAAAAATTGATGGAGGTAAGGAGACGAACACAGAGTCCGGCGCTAGGCGTAGAACCTTCGGAGTCTGGATGCGTTCCATGGGTTTGGCTCGAGTCGATTGTCCGATGCATTCCGCAGACGGTACGCCCCATCGGTCAGAACTTTGTCGATGATGAAGGGACCTTCCCATTTGGGCTTGAGCTTGTCCTTTTTCTTCTCCGGTAGGCGTAGAACGAGTTCGCCAATGTTATAAGTTTTGGCCCGTACTTCTCTGCTTTGATACCGCCGAGCCTGTTGCTGATAGAATGCGGAGCGGGCTTTTGCCACGTCACGCTCCTCCTCCAGGGCGTCCAAACTGTCCTACCAATCAAGCTCGGCTTCTTTCTCTTCGTACATGTGCACTCGAGGTGAGTCATGAATAATGTCGCAGGGCAATACCGCCTCTGCGCCGTACACCATAAAGAACGATGTGTATCCGGTAGTGCGATTCGGCGTGGTCCGCAGCCCCCATAGTACGGAGTGAAGCTCCTCCACCCAGTGCGTATCTAATTCCTTCAAGGATCGCACTAATCTGGGTTTAATGCCGCTCATGATAAGACCATTTGCTCGCTCGACTTGACCGTTAGTTTGCGGGTGATAGACAGGGGCATAATCGAGCTTAATGCCCATTTTGATGCACCAAGTTTTTACATCGTCGGCTGTAAAGTTCGAGCCATTATCGGTGATGATGCTGTGGGGGACACCGTAACGGTGTACAACCCCGGATATGAAGTCTATCAATGGTCCAGACTCGGCCGTTTTAGCTGGTTTGGCCTCTATCCGTTTGGTGAATTTATCCACCATAACCAAGAGGTATTTTTTCTTATGGCTTCCCCCTTTAAGGGGTCCGACCATATCAAGCCGCCAGACCACAAAGGGCCAAGTAATGGGGATTGTTTGGAGAGCGGTAGGCGGCATATGGCTTTGGTTTACAAAAAGCTGGCAACCGACACAACGTTGAACGAGGTCCTGTGCGTCTGCTCGGGCCGTCGGCCAGTAAAAACCTATACGGAAGGCCTTGCTTACAAGGGCCCGAGCTGGAGCGTGTTGGCCGCCAAGTCAAGCATGAATTTCTGCCAAAAGTTGTCATCCTTCCTCTTCGGAGATGCACCTTTGAAGTACTCCGGTAGCGCTTTTCTTATAAAGCTCTCCCTCGTGGACCTTGTAGGCTTTAGACCGCCGCACAATGCAACATGCCTCGTTTGGGTCATCAGGGAGTTCTTGCCTAGTTAGATAAGCCAAGAAGGGTTCTGTCCACGGGGCGATGAAAGCCATAATCACATGGGCCGAAGGTGTTATTTCGGTGGTAGAGCCTCCGATTACGTCAGAGTGTTCGGGGTCTGGTGTTGTGGCCGGATCCGGACTGTTACTGCCGGACTCCCCATCCCACACCATGGATGGCTTAAACAGCCTTTCCAAGAAGATATTAGGTGGGACAGGGTTGCGCTTAGCGCCGATGCGGGCGAGGATATCCGCCGCTTGATTGTTTTCTCAGACCACATGGTGGAATTCGAGGCCCTCGAACCGAGCTGACATTTTGAGGACGGCGTTGTGGTAAGCCGCCATTTTTGGGTCCTTGGCGTCAAAGTTCCCATTTATTTGAGGTATTGCAAGGTTCGAATCCCCCCGCACCTCAAGGCATTGAATGCCCATGGAGACTGCCATTCGGAGACCATGCAACAGGGCCTCATATTCTACTTCATTGTTGGAGTCTGTGTATAATATTTGGAGTACGTATTGGACTGTATCTCTAGTGGGGGATGTCAGGACGACGCTTGCCCCTAGACCAGCCTGCATCTTAGAGCCGTCAAAGTGCATGATCCAATTGGACTACACGCCGTACTCTTTAGGGAGTTCGGCTTCCATCCATTTGGCGACAAAATCAGCCAGTACCTATGACTTAATGGCTCGCCGTGGTTTATATGTTATGTCAAATGGGAGGAGCTCGATAGCCCTTGTAGCAATCCGGCCCATGGCATCGCGGTTATTTATTATGTCGTTGAATGGTACTTCGGTGGCCACCGTGATTTGAACACTCTTGAAAGTAGTGTCGTAGTTTTCGGGATGCCATGAAGACCGCGTATGCTATCTTTTGGTAATGTGGGTACCGTGATTTGCATGGAGTGAGGACAGTGGATACATAGTATACTGGCTTTTGAAGCGGGAACTTATGTCCGTCCGTCTCTCGTTCGACGACGAGCACTGCGCTTACAACTTGGTGTGTTGCCGCTATATATAACAGCATTGGTTCACCGACATTTGGCATGGCCAGGATTGGTTAGTGGCCAATACGGCTTTTTTTCTTCCAATCCGGCCGTGGCCACATTTGTCCACTCGAAGTGTTTGGTGCGTCGAAGAAGGCGATAAAGAGGTAGTGCCTTTTCACCTAATCGGGAGATGAAGCGTCTTAAGGCAGTCACGCATCCTGTTAACTTCTGGATTTGTTTGAGGTCTGTTGGGATAGCCAACTGTGACAAAGCTCGGATTTTAGCCGGATTTTCTTCAATTCCTCTGTTGGAGACGATGAAGCCCAAGACCTTTCCGGCGGGCATGCCGAAAACGCATTTTTCCGGATTGAGCTTGATGTCATATGTTCGGAGATTGTCGAACGTGAGCCTTAAGTCGTCTATTAAGGATTGAATGTGTCTTGTTTTAATGACCACATCGTCTATGTATGCCTCCACTGTTTTGCCGATTTGTGTTTCCAGGCATGTCTGAATCATGGGTTGATAGGTTGCACCGGCATTTTTGAGCCTGATAGGCATGGTGTTGAAACAGAAGGGGCCGTATGGAGTGATGAATGCCGTTGCGGCTTGATCGGGCTCCGCCATCTTTATTTGATGGTATCCAGAGTATGCGTCGAGGAAGCACAATGAGTCGTGTCCTGCGGTAGAATCAATAATTTGATCGATGCGGCGGAGGGGGAAGGGATTGAGGGAGTCCTAGATTAGGGGGTGTCCGGATAGCCGGACTATACCTTCGGCCGGACTCCTGGACTATGAAGATATAAGATTGAAGACTTTGTCCCGTGTCCGGGAGGGACTTTCCTTGGCGTGGAAGGCAAGCTTGGCGATACGGATATATAGATCTCCTACCATTGTAACCGACTCTGTGTAAACCTAGACCTCTCCGGTGTCTATATAAACCGGAGGGTTTTAGTCCGTAGGACGAACAACAATCATACCATAGGCTAGCTTCTAGGGTTTAGCCTCCTTGATCTCGTGGTAGATCTACTCTTGTACTCCCCATATCATCAATATTAATCAAGAAGGATGTAGGGTTTTACCTCCATCAAGAGGGCCCGAACCTGGGTAAAACATTGTGTCCCCTGCCTCCTGTTATCATCTGCATAGACGCATAGTTCGGGACCCTCTACCCGAGATCCGCTGGTTTTGACACCGACATTGGTGCTTTCATTGAGAGTTCCTCTGTGTTGTGACTTTTAGGCCCGATGGCTCCTCCGATCATCAACGACGATGCGATCCAGGGTGAGACTTTTCTCCCCGGACAGATCTTCGTATTTAACGGCTTTGCACTGCGGGCCAATTCGCTTGGCCATCTGGAGCAGATCTAAAGCTACGCCCCTGGCCATCAGGTCAGATTTGGAAGTTTGAACTACACGACCGACCTCCCCGGAGACTTGATCTTCAATGGGTTCGAGCCGCAGCCGAGCACGCCGCACTGTCACGATGGGCATGATCTAGCTCTGCCACCGAACAGTGCCCTGGAGGCCGCACCCGCATCAGCTCCGACCCTTAATTCGGAGCCAACTACGCCAATCGAGGATGGGTGGTCGGACACCGCCTCGGGGGCTGCAATCTCTATGGCGATCGAGCCGAACACCAGCCCTATTCTCTACGAAGCCCGTGACTCCAAGGAGCCGGACTCCTCTCCAAACTCCAAGCCCTCCGCGCCCCTACCGATCGAACCCGATTGGGCGCTAATCATGGAGTTCTCCGTCGCGGACATCTTTCAGCACTCGCCCTTCGGCGATATTCTGAATTCACTAAAGTCTCTCTCTTTATCAGGAGAGCCCTGGCTGGACTATGGTCAACAAGGTTGGGATGCGGATGATGAAGAAATCCAAAGCCCACCCACCACCCTCTTCGTAGCCACTGTCGATGATTTAGCCGACATGCTCGACTTCGACTCCGAAGACATCGACGGTATGGATGCCGATGCAGGAGATGATCAAGAACTAGCGCCTATAGGGCACTGGAAAGCCACCTCGTCGTATGATATATACATGGTGGACACCCCAAAAGAAGAAAATGGCGATGGAATAGCGGAGGATGACCCCTCCAAGAAGCAGCCTAAGCGCCGGCGTCAGCGGCGCCGCTCTAAATCCCGCCAAAGCAAAAATGGTGATTCTGGCATGGGAGATAATAACACCCCGGACAGTGCCGAAGAAAACCACCTCCAGCAAGATTCAGCACAGGAGGATGGAGAAGCCAGCCCTCATGAGAGAGCGGCAGACAGAGAGGTCGAGGACGATAATTATATCCCTCCCTCCGAAGACGAGGCAAGCCTCGACGACGATGAATTTGTCGTGCCAGAGGATCCCGTCGAACAAGAGCATTTCAAACGCAGGCTTATGGCCACGGCGAGCAGCCTCAAGAAAAAACAGCAACAACTTAGAGCTGATCAAGATTTGCTAGACGATAGATGGACTGAAGTCCTTGCAGCCGAAGAGTATGAACTCGAACGCCCCTCCAAGAGCTACCCAAAGTGCAGGTTGCTACCCTGATTAGAGGAGGAAGCACCTAAACCTACATCACCAGCACATGATGCGGCCGACCGGCCACCCCGTGGCCGCGACAGAGAGGCCTGTTGGCCCTCCACTCAAGCCGCACCGCGGCGCCGCTCAAAAAATACCAAGGCACGGGAAAATGCGCCAGACCTGCAAGATATATTGGAGGACAAGGCAAGGCAAACAAGATCGATCTATAGATCGCATGGGCGCCCCACGGCACGAGATGGTAATCGTCACTCCGGATACAGTAAATCCGGCCGGGCCGAACACAGTAGACAAAGCTCGTTTGAGCTGCGTCGTGATATAGACCAATACAGAGGCACCGCACACCCACTATGCTTCACAGATGAAGTAATGGATCATCAAATCCCTGAGGGTTTCAAACCCGTGAACATCGAATCATACGATGGCACAACAGATCCTGCGGTATGGATCGAGGACTATCTCCTTCATATCCACATGGCCCGCGGTGATGACCTACACGCCATCAAATACCTCCCAGTCAAGCTTAAAGGACCAGCTCGGCATTTGCTTAACAGCTTGCCAGCAGAATCAATTGGTTGTTGGGAGGACCTGGAAACCGCATTCCTCGACAATTTCCAGGGCACTTATGTGCAACCACCAGACGCCGATGACCTTAACCACATAATTCAGCAGCCAGAGGAATCGGCTAGACAATTTTGGACACGGTTCCTAACCAAGAAAAATCAAATCGTCGACTGTCCGGACGCAGAGGCCCTAGCAGCCTTCAAGCATAACATCCGCGACGAGTGGCTTGCACGGCACCTAGGACAGGAAAAGCTGAAATCTATGGCAACCCTCACGACACTTATGACCCGCTTTTGCGTGGGAGAAGACAGCTAGCTAGCTCGCAGCAATAACATGACCAAGAGCCCTGGTAATTCAGATACCAAGGACAGCAGTGGCAGGTCGCGTCGCAACAAGCAAAAGCACCGCATTAACGGCGACAATGCTAAAGATACGACAGTTAATGCCGGATTCAGAGGCTCTAAACCCGGTTAGCGGAAAAAGCCATTCAAAACAAATACTCCAGGCCCGTCCAGTTTGGACTGAATACTCGACCGCTCGTGCCAGATACATGGCACCCCCGAAAAACCAGCCAATCACACCAACAGGGATTGTTGGGTGTTCAAGCAGGCAGGCAAGTTAAATGCCGAAAGCAGAGACAAGGGGCTGCATAGCGATGACGAGGAGGAGCCCCGCCCGCCGAACAACGGTGGACAGAAAGGTTTTCCCCCACAAGTGCGGACGGTGAACATGATATACACAACCCACGTCCCCAAGAGGGAGCGGAAGCGTGCGCTAAGGGACGTATATGCGATGGAGCCAGTCGCCCCAAAATTCAACCCATGGTCTTCCTGCCCGATCACTTTTGATCGAAGGGACCACCCCACTGGCATCCGTCATGGCGGATTCGCCGCATTGGTTCTAGACCCAATTATTGACGGATTTCACCTCACTAGAGTCCTTATGGACGGCGGCAGCAGCCTGAACCTGCTTTACCAGGATACAATGCGGAAAATGGGCATCGATCCCTCGAGGATTAAACCCACTAAAACGACATTTAAAGGCGTCATACCAGGTGTAGAGGCCAACTGTACAGGCTCAGTTACACTTGAAGTGGTCTTCGGATCTCCGGATAATTTCCGAAGCGAGGAGTTAATCTTCGACATAGTCCCGTTCCGAAGTGGCTATCAAACACTGCTCGGGCGAACCGAATTTGCCAAGTTCAATGCGGTGCCGCACTATGCATACCTCAAGCTCAAGATGCCAGGCCCTCGAGGCGTCATCACGGTCAATGGAAACACCGAACGCTCTCTCCGAATGGAAGAGCATACGGCGGCTATCGCAGCGGAAGTACAAAGCAACCTCTCTAGGCAATTCTCCAGTCCGGCCATTAAACGTCTGGACACCGTCAAGCGCGCCCGGAGTAACCTACAACAAGTCCGCCTGGCACGTTCCGAGCAAGCGTAGCAATGCGGCCCCAACCCCAGCCCTCGCGAACTTGTGAAACAAGTGTTGCGCGTACATAACTACACTCTGGAAATACCATGGGCACAGGGGTAGGGGCACCATCACGGTTTCGCCCGAAACGCGGTTTAAACCTCACTAGGGGCTGCTGATTTCTTAATTTTCTCTTATTTTCAGGACTCCATTCTTCGAAAGGCTTGTCCGGCAGTACAATTGCCGCACAAACGATACAACCAGGGAAGCAGAAAGCTACGCCGCACTATGGAACTCTAAGGTGGTCTCTATAACGAGCAGTATACCTATTTCACATAACATTCCGCAGCTTGCCCCTGGAAAGGACATGTTAAATAGTCCCACCTTTTGCTTATTGCAGTATTTATATTGTTCTGCTTTGATCGTAGCTTTTTTAAATAAACAATGCATAGCTTTCGTCTATTATTGCATTACTCTTTTTATGAATATATGTTCATTAAAGACTTATGCCGCTTAGAGCGAGGAGTCGGCTTTGTCCGGCCTAGGCGTGGATAGCGCCCCGAACTCGGTCTTCCGAACACTAGGGGCTTCGCCGAAATTTAAAATTATAGAATTCTATGACTAAGTGAGAGTGTTCAAGCTTTATAGTCCGATTGCCTTGTTCGTTGTGTTGAGCGCCTCCCTCGAAGGACCCAAGAATGGGAAAAAGAGCGCTCATGTTTATCCAGAACACCCCAGCACTCGTGGCATGGGGGCAGAAGCCGACGACTCTCCATCTCTCAAATTTGATAAACGGCCGCACAGAAGGTAATATTTTAAATTCAAAAGTGTTGCTTAGCGCATATGAACAGGTTTTCAGCGTACAGGATCACAAATGTGAGTTTACTCAAATATTACATCTTTGGAGCATTCATCCGCTATAAGGCGGGCACCCTTCAGGACGCCCTCATAATACGCTTCCGGGACACGATGCTCCTTGCCCAGCGGTGGCCCGTCCTTCACCAGCTTCTCCGCATCCATCTTGCCCCAGTGCACTTTAGCACGGGCAAGCGCCCTACGGGCACCTTCGATGCAGACGGAGCGCTTGATTGCTTCAAGCCGTGGACAGGCATCCACCAGCCGCCTCACCAACCCGAAGTAGCTCCCAAGTAGAGCCTCTCCAGGCGAAAGCCGAACCATGAGGCCCTTTATGGCCTGTTCGGCCACCTTGTGGAGCTCGACCATTTGCTTCAGCTGGTCGCTCAAAGGCACCAGGTGTTCAGCCTCAGCATACTGAGACCAGAACACCTTCTCCGTCGAGCCCCCCTCCTTGGCTCGGTAGTAGGCGGCGGCATCAGACGCACTACGGGGCAAATCTACGAATGCTCCTGGAGAGCTCTGGACTCGGGTAAGTAACAAGTAATTAACTTTCACGTGCTTGCTTTGGATAATGAATGCCTTACCTTCCGCTATCTTCTTCATATCTCCAATTTCTTGGAGGGCTTTCTGGGCTTCGGCCTTGGCAGACTTCGCGCTTTCGAGGGCTGCCGCAAGTTCGGACGCTTGCGTCTTCGAGTAAAGCTCCAAACTCTCGTGTTTTTTCACGAGAGCCTAGAGCTCTTTCTGCACCTCCTCCACCCGCGCCTCCTGCTTCCCTCTCTCTGTGCGCTCCGTAGCCGCTCTGTTTTCGGCCTCAGACAGCGCTTTCTTAAGGGTTGCCACCTCGGTCGTGGCCCCTATAATAGCACGTTGATCCTGTCATTTTTTGCAACCACATCTTCTCTATATACTTGCGCAAGGTATTACTTACCTTCCTTCTCCTCGAGTTGCCTCTTGGCATGGCCGAGCTCGTTCTCGGACCGCGCGAGGTTTTGCTTCAGCGTATCCACCTCCGCAGTCAGTGCGGCGGAGGCTAGCAGCAAAGCCTCCATACGCATATTGACTTGATTATGTTAGACTCCTGCGAATGATATTAGATCCTCTATTCGGCTTTTCTTTACGAACGCCGAACAGAGAATCAGGGGCTACTGTCTATGCGGTAATATTTTTACATATTCTTTACTTACCTCAAAGCCTGTTAGAAGGCTGGCACAGGCTTCAGCCAGTCCGCTCTTGACGGACTGAACCTTCTGGATCACCGCACTCATAATAGTGCAGTGCTCCTCGTCGATGGAGGCGCCGTTAAGCACCTCCAGCAAATTGTCCGGTGCCTCCGTTGGACGGAGGTCGCCGGCTCGGTAGGCTTACTCCTCTTGGTAGGAGGCTGCCTACCGGAGTCCGGAACCGTTGAAGGTTCCGGCGCGGTGTCCGGCTCAAGGCCAGAGTTGGAGCCCTTGGGGGTTCTATCCCTTTTACGCCTGGAGTCCGGGAGGTCGCCTTACGGCGCCTCCAGGACCACCTCCTCCTAGCTTGGAACTTGTTGGGACGCCACTGCGGTGTCGTCCATAGGATGTGGGGTGGTAGCCGTCAGAAGTGAATTCACATCCGATGAATCTAGGGAACCGCTCGACGACACGTCGAGCCGGTCTTTGGGTGGACTGCATAAACATGTTCGACATAAGGAAAAGCTGTGCAATGGGGGAATACTATGAATCACTCTGGTATCCGGATACTTACGATCTTGCCAGGGGCTTGGCCCTGTGCGGCCACTCCTCTTCGCCATCGTCGGCGTTGGTGTAATAGTCCGGAGGAGGGGTCTTCCCCTTCATGGACCCTTCGGCCTCCCTAGTTGGGGCGGCCTTCCTTTTCTTCCCTCCCCCCGCTAGAGGGGGAGAGGTCTCTTCTTCCTCCTCCTCGTCTTCACGGGAGGAGTGCGCCTTGGAGTCGTCGGATGATGAATCCGACACCTCCTGGCGCCGGGCACTCTTTCGAGTCCCCGTGGCCTTCTTCTTGGCCTTCTTCTCCGGCACCACATAGGGTGCCGGAACCAGCAGCTTCGCCAAGCGAGTGTCCGCTGGGCCTTCGGGCAAAGGAGCCAGATAGTTGATCTGTTCGGACGTCTCCTGCCAATCCTGTCAAAGGTAAGGGAGCTTAGATCCCGCATGGAGTCAAACTATGAAAAACTAATACCCTGTAAAAGCTAAAAACAGCTTACCGCACGAGCGTGACGCTGCGTGCTGAATCCGCGATCCTCGGTAGCGGATGGGGGGGCCTCGGCGCCCTTGAAAAGCACCTTCCAGGCAACTTCATACGTCATGTCGAAGAGCCTGCCCAGAGTTCGGTGCCGCACCGGGTCGAACTCCCACAGGTTGAAAGCCCGTTGTTGACACGGGAGGATCCGGCGGATGAGCATAACCTGGACTACGTTGACAAGTTTGAGCTTCTTGTCCACCAGGGTTTGCACGCATGTTTGGAGTCCGGTCAGCTCTCCTTTTTTACCACACGACAGGCCCGTCTCTTTCTAGGAGGTGAGCCGCATAGGGGGTCCGGATCAGAACTCGGGGGCTGCGACCCATTCAGGGTCGCACGGCTCGGTGATGTAAAACCACCCCGATTGCCACTCCTTTAGGGACTCCACGAAGGAACCCTCGAGCCATAGGACGTTGGGCATCTTGCCCACCATGGTGCCTCCGCACTCCGCCTGGGTGCCACGCACCACCTTCGGCTTGACATTGAAAGTCTTGAGCCATAGGCCGAAATGGGGGCGGATGCAGAAGAATGCCTCGCACACGACGATAAACGTCGAGATGTTGAGGACAAAGTTCGGGTCCAGATCATGAAAATCCAGGCCATAGTAGAACATGAGCCCCCGGATAAATGGGTGGAGAGGGAAGCCCAGTCCGCGGAGGAAATGGGGGAGGAACACCACCCTCTCATCGGGTCTAGGGGTGGGGATGAGCTGCCCCTCTTTGGGAAACCGGTGCGCAATGTCGTTAGACAAGTATCCGTCCTTCCTCAGTTTTTTGATGTGTCCCTCCGTAACGGAGGAGACCATCCACTTGCCTCCCACTCCGGACATGGCTGGAGAAGGTTGAGGTGGGGTGTGGGGACTTGGGCGCTGGAGCTCGAGTGCGCGGAAATGGATAGGCAAAGGAGGAAGAAGGCGTGGATGAAAAGGTGGATCCTTATACCCTTATATGGGTGGACGCGATTATGCGTCCCCACTAGCTTGGTAAAACTCGCTTATCACCCAAGCACCGTAATCAATGGCGCGGTTGGGTTACCCACGCCCGTATTGATGAGAATCCCTGAATAAGGGGACGCGATCTCTGCTTTGACAAGACGTGCCAAGGAAACCGCCTCGCTAAACACGCTGAGGTGGGACAGTAAAACGATTCAAATAAAGACTTGGCCATGTTGTGATGTCACGTTGTGCAATACGTCAGGAGATTAGATTTGTGTAAATATTATTCTCTCTATGGCAATATGTGGAAACTCATTTTGCAGAGCAGGACACTACCTTTGTGTTCAAAATATTCTATGAAGTATTTGGAGGAGGAACCCGCCTTGCAATGCTGAAGTCAATCTACCCGCCGGACTCGTCGTCATTGCAGCCTGGTTCAGGGGCTACTGAGGGAGTTCTGGATTAGGGGGTGTCCGGATAGCCGGACTATACCTTCGGCCGGACACCTGGACTATGAAGATATAAGATTGAAGACTTTGTCCCGTGTCCGGGAGGGACTTTCCTTGGCGTGGAAGGCAAGCTTGGCGATACGGATATATAGATCTCCTACCATTGTAACCGACTCTGTGTAAACCTAGCCCTCTCCGGTGTCTATATAAACTGGAGGGTTTTAGTCCGTAGGACGAACAACAATCATACCATAGGCTAGCTTCTAGGGTTTAGCCTCCTTGATCTCGTGGTAGATCTACTCTTGTACTCCCCATATCATCAATATTAATCAAGAAGGATGTAGGGTTTTACCTCCATCAAGAGGGCCCGAACCTGGGTAAAACATTGTGTCCCCTGCCTCCTGTTATCATCTGCATAGACGCATAGTTCGGGACCCTCTACCCGAGATCCGCTGGTTTTGACACCGACATTGGTGCTTTCATTGAGAGTTCCTCTGTGTTGTGACTTTTAGGCCCGATGGCTCCTCCGATCATCAACGACGATGCGATCCAGGGTGAGACTTTTCTCCCCGGACAGATCTTCGTATTTGACGGCTTTGCACTGCGGGCCAATTCGCTTGGCCATCTGGAGCAGATCTAAAGCTACGCCCCTGGCCATCAGGTCAGATTTGGAAGTTTGAACTACACGACCGACCTCCCCGGAGACTTGATCTTCAACGGGTTCGAGCCGCAGCCGAGCACGCCGCACTGTCACGATGGGCATGATCTAGCTCTGCCACCGAACAGTGCCCTGGAGGCCGCACCCGCATCAGCTCCGACCCTTAATTCGGAGCCAACTACGCCAATCAAGGATGGGTGGTCGGACACCGCCTCGGGGGCTGCAATCTCTATGGCGATCGAGCCGAACACCAGCCCTATTCTCTACGAAGCCCGTGACTCCAAGGAGCCGGACTCCTCTCCAAACTCCAAGCCCTCCGCGCCCCTACCGATCGAACCCGATTGGGCGCTAATCATGGAGTTCTCCGTCGCGGACATCTTTCAGCACTCGCCCTTCGGCGATATTCTGAATTCACTAAAGTCTCTCTCTTTATCAGGAGAGCCCTGGCTGGACTATGGTCAACAAGGTTGGGATGCGGATGATGAAGAAATCCAAAGCCCACCCACCACCCTCTTCGTAGCCACTGTCGATGATTTAGCCGACATGCTCGACTTCGACTCCGAAGACATCGACGGTATGGATGCCGATGCAGGAGATGATCAAGAACTAGCGCCTATAGGGCACTGGAAAGCCACCTCGTCGTATGATATATACATGGTGGACACCCCAAAAGAAGAAAATGGCGATGGAATAGCGGAGGATGACCCCTCCAAGAAGCAGCCTAAGCGCCGGCTCTTCGTATGATATATACATGGTGGACACCCCAAGCAGTCTGGATGTTTTATTTCTCTAATGAATCCGGCCTCAAGTAATTTGGCTAGCTCTTCTCCCATGGCTTGCCGCTTGGGCTCAAAAAAACGCCGAAGAGTCTGCTTGACTGGCTTGAACCCTTTTAGAATGTTGAGGCTATGCTCGGCCAGCCTGCGTGGGATTCCTGGCATGTCTGAAGGATGCCAGGCGAAGATGTCCCTATTCTCGCATAAGAACTCCCGAAGTGCGGGCATCTGTTGTGGGGTTCAGCTGTGCCCCGATGGATGCTGTTTTTGTAGTGTCCCTTGGGTGGACCTGGAATTTAACTATTTCGTCCGCTGGTTTAAAAGAGGTGGACTTGGGTCTTTTGTCGAGTATCACGTCGTCCCTGTCCACTTTGGAGCGTAGCGCAGTTAGTTCTTCGGCCGCCAGGGCTTCGGATAATGCCTCGAGGGCTAGTGCAGCGGTTTTATTTTCCGTGCGGAGTGCTATGTCCGAATCACTAGCCAGAGTGATTATTCCATTGGGCCCGGGCATTTTGAGCTTCATGTACCCGTAATGGGGTATAGCTTGGAAGATCATGAATGCCTCCACCCTAAAAGGGCGTGGTATCCGCTACTAAACGGGGCCACTTGGAATGTGATTTCTTCAGACCTATAGTTCTCCTGTGTGCCGAATACCACATCTAGTGTGATTTTTCCCACACATCGTGCCTCCCGACTAGGGGTGATTCCTATGAAGGTCGTGCTGCTTTGCTCAATGCGGCTCTTGTCTATTTCCATCTTGCTAAGAGTTTCCTCGTAGATGAGGTTGAATCCGCTACCACCATCCATGAGCACTTTAGTAAGCCGGAAGCCGTCCACAATTGGACTAAGGACCAAAGCCGCTGGTGCTCGGGCTGTTTGGAATTGAGGTTTGTCACTGGCATTGAAGGTTATGGCCGTGTTGTTCCATGGGTTTATTGCTGCAACGTGGAAGACTTCGGCAAGGCTGCGGAGTGTTCGCTTGCGCCTATTATTTGAGGCGAAGGTCTCGAAGACTGTCAATACTATATTGTTATTTTCCACAGGATGGTGCTCTGTTGTATTGTTGGTGAGGATATCCTCGCCGCACTTGGCCACCTGCCGGAGTATCAAACATGCTCTAAGGTTGTGTGTTGGCATGGTATGCGCTGTACTGTGAATTTTGCATGGCCCATTGAGCCATCCCTCCAATACAGTTCCACGCCCTGTAGTGGGCTTTGACTTCTTTGTAATTGGATCGGGTGACTTACGAGAGTACACCCTTTTAGTTCGGACGGGCGGTTTAGTGCGAGCCGGAGGGTCCCAGATTTTTGTTTGGGTTTTGATGCGGAGCATCCTATGGACATCACCATGTCAAGAGTCTGTTTGGGAAGTGACACGTGCGACATCTACTCCACATACATAAAGGTGAATCATCTCCTTTACACGTGCTCACTTGACCCCTTCGAGGATAGTATACTACTTGACACTTCTCCCGTGTGCATGCATAGGTATTGTCGGAGCTTCACAGATGTTGAGGAGGAGTGCAAGCGCCAAGGAACAACTACACCATCTGCGAGGTGAAGCATGGAAGCGACGACGGAAGAAGACGGAGAACTACTCCCAGGCCCCGGACATCCGGCCTTGCTAGCCCGGACATCGGGTCGTTCCCAAGCCCCCGGACATCCGGCTCCCAGCCCGGAAATCCGGCCCCTCCGAACCCGAGAGCAACAAGTGCCACCACTCCAGCCCGGACATCCGGCCTCCCCAGCCCGGACATCCGGCATCGCCTGAAAGCCCGGACATCCGGTCCGACCAGCCCGGACATCCGGCCTCCCCTGTCTGCGCACAGTGAAGGGCGAAGGCCCGTGTATCCCTTCTCCCCCCTAGACTATATATACTCCATCTCGTCCAACTTTCTAGGGTTAGCATTGGTTTAGCTCATATTTAGAGGTAGAGCATTGCTCATGTACATCGGATCGACTCCGCGAGAGAGACCGCAACCTCTACACAGAAGATCCCTTTGGATTCAAGACCTCCTTGCGGAGTAGAACATCAAGACCTCCTCACGGAAAAGACCGGCTACCTTTGTATCATCCGTTGTTGACTTTGGATCTTGTATCTTCCTTTATGTTCATGGATCTAGAGCATGTGTGATCATTCTTGTTGGTTTTAGTGTTCTCTTGTGTTCCCCTCATGATTTTCCCCTCGTTTCCCTCCTCGTGTTCTTCGTGTTCATTGCGGGATCCGCTCCTTTCGTGAAAGATTGGCCGATTAGGGTTCTACCCTACATCATCTTGGTATCATGAGCCACGTTGATCATGATTTTGGAGCATCCCCGCGTAGTTTTCTAGCCTAATTTTGTTGTCTTCTTCCCCAATTTCGAAAATCCCCACCAAAAATAGCCCCCAATTTTTTTCGTGATTTGTTGGTTTGATGATGTTTTGTTGATTTTGATCCATGGATTCGTTGTGTCTTGAGTAGATCTAGCTTCTCCCCACTTTTCTCCACTTTCCATCCACAAAATCCATCAAATTTTGCCCTTGGAATCATCAATTTCCGCCACCAATTCGAAAATTTCCACCCCAAAAGAGATCTGGATTCGTCGGGCCGGACATGCGGGCCATCGGGCCGGACATCCGGGTCCTTGGCCGGACATCTGGCTCATGGAGCGCCAAATCTACATGGTTCTGGACATCAGGTCCCGGATTTCCGGCCCCGAGCCCAGATGTCCGGCCCCTGGCATTTCAGCCTTTCCCATTTCACCGTTTTCTCCATAACTAATTCATCTTGAGTCCGTTTTTGACGTTCTTTAGCTCGTTGAAAATCTCTTGACATCCCCTTCCCACAAAAATGCTACCATCACCATTTGACTCCATCAAATTTTTGGAACTTTGGCATCTTTGCCTAGGGCTTCCACCACAATCTCCGCATAACCACCACCGACTTACGCAACCTAACCAATTTTGTTCCCCATCGCATTAGTGGTTGCTCGAGGAGTGATTTGAGTCTCCTAAGGTGTTTACGCTACTTAGGGATGGTTGCTTCTTCATCAACCACCACCACCACCATAACTTCCGCATAGACTTGACCACCATATACTTCCACCATCCCAACTTAACCCAATTTTGTTAGTGTTGTGAGTTGTGTCTCCTAAGGTGTTTCGCCTACTTAGGGACCATGCTTTCAACTCCGACACCGTGTATAGTACGCAACCTCAACCTCCACTTCTGCTTTGCCTACTCGCAAAACCCATCATTGCATTTCCGCAATCCCATTGAGCTTCTGCAACCACCATCGCATCCCGCTACCACCATTTGACATTTGAGATTTTGAGTTCGCGGTTTTTCTGTTTCCTAAGGTGTGTCGGCTACTTAGGGACGAGTCTCCATCATCTTGATATCTCCATCAAGATCACCGCCACTCATCATCGCTAAGGACGGTAACCTCCATATCATCTCGGTATCGTGGTATCCCTCCATTGTATATTCCCTTGACATTGCATTGTTAACCCCTAGCCCATTTTACGTTACTTGCCTATCGAGACTAGCCATTTGAGTATTGCCGGCAACGTTACTTGTGCACATTAGTGATCTACACCATACATTGCATACATACCACATCATATCGATATCATATCATCCCTTGTGCCTCAAGTTTGTTTCCGCATATACACAATAGCTATCTTGGTTTGTGCATTTCGCAAAGTGGCCATACAAAAAAAGGGAATAAAGCTTTTAAGCAAAAGAGAAAAAGCAAAGAAGCTTGTAAGCAAGTGCCAAAGCATCATACCACATTGCATATAAGATCATCTTGGATCATAACATCGGGAGCCATACATACATAGCATACTTGGGATAGAATGTCGATACATTTTGCATATCATAGGTTGTGCACAAGTGTCGTATAAGCCTATAGAGCAATCGTGCTAGCGTCTCTCTGGAGTTGTGCAACATGAGCTTTTTCCGTGGATTCCACATTTTGTGCTCATCCTTGGTTGCACAACCTCATTTATCTATCTGTGTGTGCATTTCCGTGTGCCATTCATTGCTATTAGTCTACTTGTTTCACTTGCGAATTTGTGAATATTTTTCATCATTATTGACTCTTGCTAACATTTTGCATCAAATTTTTGTGCCACTTTCCTCACCGAGCTCCACCATAAGCCTTATTTGTGTAGGTGTGAGAAACCGACAAGAATTGGTACCAATTGTGCTATTTCCTTGTTACATCATTGAGTGATCATTGATCCATCTACAACATCGGTCAAGGTACATTTGGTATAGTTCTTCTCCTTTCTCCACTCATATTTGCTCGAGTCTTGTGATGTATAGGCAAGGCAATTCATCTTCGGTCTACAACAACAATGACGAGTTCAATTCCATGCAAAACTCCACCGACGCCAAGATGCAAGCTTGAATGGAGGAGATCAAAGCCCTCATCAAGTCCTACAAGAGATCTTCCTCATCTTCAAGAAGACGCTCAAGTAAACACGCTTCCGAGATACCATCTCCGGCAAGGTCACATCAGCATCGACACCATCACCACCATGAACGTTAAGGTCAAGATCTCAACACCAACAACCGCTCAACGACTTCACCCTCTCCCTTGGCATCTTCGCCAAGCGACTTCAAGGCATCTTCGCCTATAGACATACAACATCTTTTCCCACAAGCACTTCAAGAGAAGCTCCCCAAGCTCAAGTCCTCGACTTCCACAAGCTACTACCTTGACATCGACCATGCGATTCCTTTCTATGGGACTCAAGAACCCGAGGAGTATCTCGAATGGGAGCGTTTGATGGAAGACTACCTCAAGCTACATCAAGTTCCTCCCGAAGATCAAGTGCAGTGCGCCACAAGGAACTTCCACGACTACGCGTCCACATGGTGGCTTCAAACACCTTCGGAGACCTACAACATGAGTTGGCCCAAGAAGAAGAGAGCATAGCGGTGAGAGTTCGTGCCTCCAACCTACACGGAACAACTTCAACGCCAATTGGAGAACACCATCCAAGGATCCAAGTCCATCGAACGAGTACTTCAAGGAGATGAAGATTGCCTTGCGATGAGCCGGCATGGACGACCCCATTTCGATGAAGTTCTACTTAATGATGGGATTGAACAACGAAATCTCCAAGACTATCTTCCTTGAGAACTACAAGTCCCTCGATGACAACTACATTGGTGCTCTCAAGGCGGAACAAGAACTCATGAAGGTCAAGGCTTCTCGACCCCAAGCACACTTCTCTAAGACCATGCTCCAAGACGACGAGCATGAGGCTAGTACCACTATGATGTCCAAGCCCGATGATCTCCAAGACGATGCTACCAAGTTCGACTTCACCGCCATACCTCTTTGTGGCATTGACATTGTCGAGTCGACCATGACTCTTTTTCCAGACGGTGCGGTGACGAGTACGACTATGGAGACCCTTAAGGACCAAGCTTTGGAGGCATGCGGCATGGTGACGAGCTCGGAGCATGCTTCCATCTTAGGAGGCGAGAGTGATGATGTGCCATCTTCGGCCTTCATCCATGGCGACGGCGATGAGATGGTTGAGCATGGGATTTTCCCTTCGACCATGGCGACGTATGATGACTTGATTGACTTTTGCCACCACATTGAGAGTGATAGTGACTTCACCACTAGCCACATATATGGTGTGTTACGCCAATTCCCATGTGAGGAGAGCCACAACCCCCACCACTTGAGTGAGATGAGTGACTCCACCATACGTGAGATTGAGTGCACCTATTTTGTGGGAGTGAGTGAACCACCACATAGAGAGAGTGAGATAGTTAATAGGTCATGTGAGGCCCCTTTCAACACTAACAACTTGACCTCTACCTCTTTTGTGTCTTCTCATTTGGTGCTAGGTCCCATCTATGATGACGCGCCGATTCTTGACGACTTCGTCCTTCCCTTGGACAAGACGATGGCCATGGTGGAATGTGATGCACCCCCACATGGTTCCATCAAGATGAAGATGACCACCATTTGGTCATTCCCACCTCACCTACACCACATGAGTGGAATGACAAAGGTAACATAGGTGAAGGTGATGCTCTAGTCCCACTAGTGGACATTCTTAACGTTGATTGCTTGCATGATGTTGATCAACCTATTTCCATACTTCATGCTAGTGTGACTTCCCCATGCGATGATTTACCCATTTATGATGAGTATTATGATTGCCATGTGGAGTCTATTAGTTGTGATGCCATGTTACATATGATTTCTTGTGCTAATTCTCTCGGTCACATCATGTTTGCCAATCCGCTTGACTTGTCATATGCTATGCATGAGATCAATCATATGTCATATTTGCAATCTCTTCATAGTGACTATGCATATGCTATTAAAATAAACCCAATTTTCACATATGGCATAGATGGCAAGCCCATGGTTATTGGCATTTGTTTTTCTTGTGATGATATTGATATGCTCCCTTTGCATCATTTATCTCATATGCCATGGCATGAACACCTATGTTCGGATATGCATTGTTTTGGATGTTGTCCATTTTCTCCATATGATGTTTCCATTATTTCTCATGAGGAGACCCCCATAGTTTCCTCATACATTTTAGGAGATTTTGATTCATCCCATTCATTGCATGATCCGAATACTTATGTGCACAATATGCTCCCCATGAATACACATGATATTGATGTGCCATATATTTGTATGCTCAATTTGCATCCCCATCGTGTTATACACAATAACTATTCTTTCATGATGGATGACATGTTCTTATACCATGCATCAAATTTCTTTGAGCAATGCTTATCTTGTGCTAACTTTCACGTGCACATACACATCATGATGTATGATGTGTACATTTACCACACACACAATTTCTTTCGTTTGTGTCTCTTTTGTGTAGGTACCCATGAATTCTTGTCAACCTCGCAATCCCACGAGTTGACAAAACGAGCTCTATAGAGCAATGATGACTTGGCATCCCATGGAGTGTCTTTCCCACCGCTCTTTTCATGCAAAGACTTCGCGCATTTCTTCTACATGACCCTCACTTGGCTATGGGTTATTGTCCATTATATATCATTTGCCCATCTTGCCATGTTCACTTTGCATGATATGTTTATTACTATGCCTTTGCCATGCATTTGTGACACATGGTTTGCATTACACATGATGATTGATTCTCATACTAGTATGTGTATTTGCAAGCTTGGTGGAGATATTGCCTGTTATTGCCATGTTTGCTTTGTGACCCATGCCTATGATGATACTATGATATTGCTTTGTGTTTGTGCTTGCGATGTGTCATGTGCATTGCCTATAACTATTATTTACTCACATGACATCATTGCCATGATTTCCTCTAGTGTGTTGCATCTTCGCTCCACTAGTTTGCACGACATGATTGTTATTGCTTCTTGTCATATCTCTCCATATGTTGCCTCTCACATGCTAGATGATTTGCCATGTATTGAGTGCAATTATGCCTTTAGTCTTGATAATGAGTTTGCCCCCATAGCATTCTCACATATATTTGGAGATTTTGACATATTTCTTGTTGAAGCATGCTTGCCTTCCGTCTTTGCACCATATACCTCGTGCCATGAATATTGCCATTGTTGCATCATATTATTCATGCACTTGTGCTTCTAATGGTTATGTGCAAAAGAAGAGAACCATCATGGTGGATGATGTGTTTATCTACCATGCACATACATTCTTTGCTTTCTTGTGTGCATGTGTAGGATACTTGGACTTTGTGTCGACTTCTGCTTCACGTGAGTTGACAATTCGAGCTCTTGAGAGCGAGCCGCATACATTCGTCAATGACTCGATTCTACACCACCTTCCATACCACTTTGGCATTGTGAAGGATGCACAAGGACACACCTTCAAGGTGACATCTTTCTTGAGCATGGATATGACGGATCATACTACTTGTGTTGCTTGCACCATGAGACTTCTTGTTCATGTTCGACCACTTGATTGCACACATGTTAGAGATCTTGCTTCCACTTGTCATTCTCACCGTTCCATGCATCATGATATATATGCCTTGTGTGTTGCATCCAATTCTTGGATTACTTGCTCCTGTCATATGTTTGGTTGCAACAATGACTTCACTTCACATATCCCATGATTTCCTCTAGTATGTTGCATCTTCACACTACTAGCTTGCACGAATCGGTTACTATGCTGGACTTGATTGCCTCACACATGATGAACAATTGCTCTTTCCATTGTGTTGAGTGCCACACGATATTAACTACACCCAATGCACATTATGCTTGGATTGTCTTGCACTTGACCCATGTGTTTAGACACTTCATTTTATTTGGTGTTGTGAATGATTCCTATGCCTACCATAGAACTTTCATTGAGCAATTTGCCCATGCTTGCTATGATCTTGAGGTAGATGCTTATTCTCTTGTTACACATATTTGCATCACTACCTCACATTTACATGCTTGTCCCCATGATATCTTTGATTGTGCTCAATTTATATGCTTATATGCCATGTCACAATCCTTTGTCAAACCATATGCTTTGCATGATGACGACACTTCTTTGGTGAATCACCTCTTGAATGCTTGGTTTTGCACTAACGCAAACCACATTTGTTTTTCCAAGTGTTTGTTGTCTTTGCTACTTTTGAAGGAATACCAAGATGGTGCGACATTGGAGAGTGCCCATTTCGAGCTTCAAGATGACGAGAACTTGGTGATCGACCAATCCTACACGGCGATGCCATCTCTTTCCCATGGCGATTTGGATTTCGATCCGAGGTCGGATCTTTCGCAAGGGAGGGGAGATGATGCGGAGCATCCTATGGACATCACCATGTCAAGAGTCCGTTTGGCAAGTGACACATGCGATATCTACTTCACATACATAAAGGTGAATCATCTCCTTTACACGTGCTCACTTGACCCCTTTGAGGATGGTATACTACTTCACACTTTCTCCCGTGTGCATGCATAGGTATTGTCGAAGCTTCACGGATGTTGAGGAGGAGTGCAAGCGCCAAGGAACAACTACACCTTCCTCGAGGTGAAGCATGGAAGCGACGACGAAAGAAGATGGAGAACAGCTCCCAGGCCCCGGACAACCGGCCTAGCCAGCCCGAACATCCGGCCATTCCCGAGCCCCCGGACATCCGGCTCCCAGCCCAAAAATCCGGCCCCTCCGAACCCGAGAGCAACAAGTGCCACCACTCCAGCCCGGACATCCGGCCTCCCCAGCCCGGTCATCTGGCATCGCCTGAAAGCCCGGACATCCGGCCTGACCAGCCCGGACATCCGGCCTCCCCTGTTTGCGCACAGTGAAGGGCCGAGGCCCGTGTATCCCTTCTCCCCCCTAAACTATATATACTCCACCTCGTCCAACTTTCTAGGGTTAGCATTGGTTTAGCTCATATTTAGAGATAGAGCATTGCTCATGTACATCGGATCGACTCCACGAGAGAGACCGCGGCCTCTACACAGAAGATCCCTTTGGATTCAAGACCTCCTTGCGGAGAAGAACATCAAGTCCTCCTCACGAAGAAGACCGGCTACCTTTGTATCATCCGTTGTTGACTTTGGATCTTGTACCTTCCTTTGTGTTCATGGATCTAGTGCGTGTGTGATCATTCTTGTTGGCTTGAGTGTTCTCTTGTGTTCCCCTCGTGATTTCCCCCTCGTTTCCCTCCTCGTGTTCTTCGTGTTCATCGGGGATCCGCTCCTTTCATGAAAGATCGGCCGATTAGGGTTCTAGCCTACATCAGGTTTTCTAGGCGCTTTCGATCGCACAGTACTTCCGTACTATGGCCGCCAAGTCAGCAAAGTGTGCTATGTCACGGCGACTTATGGCGTTGAGGATTCCCTTGTCTGTGCAATTTTTGCAAAAGAATGAAATTGCGACTTCCTCACGACAGTCCCTGACCTTTGTCATTAACAGGAGGAATCTAGCCCAATAGTGATGTACTGTCTCTTGGGGCTCTTGTCTAATGTGGGAAAGATCGCTTGAGTCTGGGTGGGTGGGTAGATTTTGGTCCAAACCCTGACCCGATCTGAGACCTAGGGGCGGAGGAGTTTCCGAGCTTGGCAGTTTGGACTCCGAGATGTTGCCCAATAGTTCTGGCCCGCTGTCTGATTCTAAGTTCGGAGCTTGGGCCATGTCCTCCCATGGATGGGTATCCGGCTCGGAGAGCTCGGGAATCCATACATAGTTTGTCCTCAAAATAGAGGAAGAATTGCTACACTGCTCCTCCACCACCGCTATCTGATGGGTGACCGGCGGAGAGTTAATCTCCCTTTGGTTGGGCTTAAGCCCGATCCGATCATAGTCCATTGTGACTCCCAAGGCGGCGATGCGATCCAAGAGCTCGTTCAGAGAAGAGAGCTCTATTGGATCCATCTGCTTGGCAAATCCCGAGCCGACGTGGAGGCTAGTTTTGCTGACCCGAGAAGTCATCGTTGGCGCGACGGCCGGAGGTGCGGTCATGACGAAGCCGCCTAGTCGGAGAGTTTGGCCTACAGCCAGGGCTCCCCCCAGAGGTGATGTTGTCCTTGACAACAAGACGAGCGATCCAGCCTTATCGTGACGGCACAGTGGAACTCTCAATGAAAGCATCAATGTCGGTGACAAAACCGGCAGATCTCGGGTAAGGGGTCCCAAACAGTGCATCTAAGGCGGATGGTAATAGGAGGCAGGGGACACAATGTTTATCCAGGTTCAGGCCCTCTCGATGGAGGTAATACCCTACGTCCTACTTGATTGATCTTGATGATATGAGTATTACAAGAGTTGATCTACCACGAGATCGTAGAGGCTAAACCCTAGAAGCTAGCCTATGGTTATGATTGTTGTTGTCCTACAGACTAAACCCTCCGGTTTATATAGACACCGGAGAGGGCTAGGTTACACATAGTCGGTTACAAGGGAGGAGATCTACATATCCGAATTGCCAAGCTTGCCTTCCACGCAAAGGAGAGTCCCACCCGGACACGGGACGAAGTCTTCAATCTTGTATCTTCATAGTCCAACAGTCCGGCCAAAGTATATAGTCCGGCTGTCCGAGGACCCCCTAATTTAGGACTCCCTCAGGGGGCATATGGCTTTGACTGGCAAAGAGTTGGCATCCGACGCAACGTTGGACAAGGTCCTGTGCATCCGCTCGGGCAGTCGGCCAATAAAACCATGTACAGAATTCCTTGCTAACAAGGGCCCGAGCTGCGGCGTGGTGGCCGCCGAGTCCGGCATGAATTTCAGCCAAGAGCTGTCGCCCCTCTTCCTCGGATATACATCGTTGAAGGACTCCGGTGGCGCTTTTCTTGTAGAGCTCTCCATCATGAACCTTGTAGGCCTTTGAGCGCCGTACAATGCAGCGGGCCTCATTCTGGTCCTCAGGAAGCTCCTTCCTATTACGGTAGGCCAGGAACGGTTCGATCCATGGGGCAATGACTGCCATGATGAGATGCGCCGACGGTGTTATGTCGGTGTTTCCGGGATCTGGGGTTATGTTTCGGTCCGGACTAGTATTGCCGTTTTCCCCCTGCCACACCACGGATGGCTTAAAGAGCCTTTCCAGGAAGATATTAGGTGGGACGGGGTCGCGCTTAGCGCCAATACGAGCAAGAACATCCACCGCTTGATTACTTTCTCGAGCCACATGATGGAACTTGAGCCCCTCGAACCGGGCCAACATTTTTATGACTACGTTACGATACGCTTCCATCTTCGGGTCTTTAGTGTTGAAATCTCCATTTATTTATGCAAGGTTTGAGTCCTCGCGCACTTCTAGGCGTTGTATGCACATGGAGACAACCATCCGGAGACCATGCACTAAGGCCTCGTATTCGGCTGCATTATGGGAGTGTGTGTGTAGTATTTGGAGAACATACTAGACGATGTCTCCGGTAGGGGACGTTAAAACGACACCCGCTCCTAACCATGCGAGCATTTTGGAGCCGTCGAAGTGCATGACCCAATTGGAGTATGTGCCGTACGCTTTAGGGAGTCCGGCCTCTGTCCATTCGGCGATGAAGTCGGCCAGTACTTGGGATTTGATAGCTCGACGTGCTTTATATGTAATGTCAAATGGCAGGAGCTCAATGGCCCATTTGGCAATCCGGCCCGTAGCATTGCGGTTGTTTATAATGTCGTTGAGTGGTACTTCAGAGGCCACTGTGATCGAGCACTCCTGGAAGTAGTGACAGAGCTTTCGGGATTTGCATGGTGTAAGGACAGTAGATACGTAGTTTACTGGATTCTAAAGCGGGAATTTATGTCCGTCCTGTCCTCGTTCAATGATCAGTACGGCGCTCACCACCTGATGTGTTGTCGATATGTATAATAACATCGGTTCCCCGGCGTTTGGTGCGGCCAGGATTGGATTTCTCGCAAGAAGGGTTTTTATTTCTTCCAGTCCGGCTGTTGCCGCGTCCGTCCACTCGAAGTGGTCGGTTCACCGTAGAAGGCGATAGAGTGGCAGTGCCTTTTCTCCTAATTTGGAGATAAAGCGGCTTAGAGCTGCCACACAACCTGCAAGTTTTTGAACTTGTTTAAGGTCTGTTGTCTTAGGAAATTGTGACAAAGCTCGGATTTTGGCTGGGTTTGCTTCGATTCCCCTATTGGAGACGATGAAGCCCAGCAGTTTTCTAGTGGGGACGCCGAAGACACACTTTTCCGGGTTGAGCTTGATGCCATACACCCTGAGGTTGTCGAATGTAAGACGTAAGTCGTCTATTAGTGTTTCCACGTGCCTTGTTTTGATGACGACGTCATCAACGTAAGCTTCTACTGTTTTGCCAATCTGTTTCTCCAGGCATGTTTGAATCATGTGTTGATATGTGGCGTCGGTGTTCTTGAGCCCAAAGGGCATGGTATTGAAGCAGAATGGCCCGTATGGGGTTATAAATGCAATTGCAGCTTGATCAGATTCCTTCATTTTGATTTGATGGTATCCGGAGTATGCATCGAGGAAACATAGTGAGTCGTGTGATGTGGTGGCGTCAATGATTTGATCAATGCGGGGAAGGGGAAAGGGATCATTAGGGCAAGCCTTGTTGAGATCCTTGAAATCGACACATAAGCGCCCAGATTTATCTTTCTTTGGTACGATTACCAAGTTTGCCAGCCAGTCCGGATGCTTGATTTCTCTGATGAATCCGGCCTCTATGAGCTTGGCCAGCTCCTCCCCCATGGCTTATCACTTAGGTTCAGAAAAGCGCCAAAGTATTTGCTTGACTGGTTTAAATGCCTTTAATTTGTTGAGGCTATGTTCAGCTAACTTGCGTGGGATCCCTGGCATATCTGAAGGGTGCCAGGAAAATATGTCCCAGTTTTCGCGCATGAATTCTCGTAGTGCGGCGTCGACTGTTGGGTTCATTTGCGCTGCGATGGATGCTGTCTTCTTGGGGTCCGTTGGGTGGACCTGGAATTTGATTATTTCTTCTGCCGGGTTGAACGAGGTGGATTTGGGGCATTTGTCGAGGATCACATCGTCCCTGTCCACTGTGGAGCATAGTGTGGTTAATTCTTCGGCCGCGAGGGCTTCGCATAGCGCCTCCAGGGCCAGGGATGCGGTTTTATTTTCAGCTCGGAGTGCTATGTCCGGATCACTGACGAGAGTGATTATACCGTTTGGTCCGGGCATTTTGAGCTTCATATATCCGTAGTGAGGTATAGCTTGGAAGCGTGTAAAAGCATCCAACCCCAACAGGGCGTGATATCCGCTGCTGAAAGGGGCCACTTGGAAGGTTATTTCTTCAGACCGATAGTTCTCTGGCGATCAGAATACCACGTCAAGTGTGATTTTGCCCGTGCACTGCGCCTCCTGACTAGGAATAATTCCTCGGAAGGTTGTGTTACTTTGTTTGATGCGGCTCCTATCTATTTCCATTTTATGGAGTGTGTCCTCATAAATGAGATTTAATCCGCTGCCACCGTCCATGAGGACCTTGGTGAGTCGAAACCCATCCACGATGGGGCTGAGGACTAATGCGGCTGGTGCTCGTATTGTTCTGTACTTTGGTTCGTCACCGGTGTTGGATGTTATAGCCGTATCATTCCATGGGTTTATTACAGCAATTCGGCAGACTTCGTTGAGCTCTCGAAGACTGTCAATACTCTTGGGTAGTCGTCTTCTGGGTGTTGTTGTTTTGGGGCGTCCTTGATAAGGATGTCCTCGCCGCTCTTGGCTACCTATCGTAGTATCCAACATGCTCTAAGGCTGTGGGTTGCCACCATATCTGTTGTTGTATGTATTTTGCATGGGCCATCGAGCCACCCTTCCAGAATAGTGCCGTGCCGTATAGTGGATTTGTGTTTTTTAACTGTTCGATTGGGCGTGCCACGAGGGTACGCCCTTTTCGCCTGTAGGGGAAGTTGGGTTGGGGCTGGTGGTTTGCAGTGAGCTGCCCGAGTTTCCTAGGCGCTTTCCATCGCGCAGTATTTTTGTACGATGATTGCTAAGTCAGCAAATTTTAGTATGCGGTGGCGATTGATGGCGTTGAGGATTCTTTCGTCCGCACAGTTTTTGCAGAACGCTGATATTGCGTCCTCATCACGGCAATCTTTTAACTTGTCCTTGACATGGAGGAATCTGGCCCAAATGTGGTGAACCTTCTCCTGAGATTGCTGTTTTATGCTCATGAGAGTCTCTATGTCCGGGTGGGTGGGTAGAATTAAATCCGAACCCCTACCTAACCGGTTGTCTGGAGTCCGACGACCTTCCGGACTAGACAGTCCGGGTTCCGGAATATCTTCTGATTGTTTGGAACCGCCGTCCGATGCTATGTTCGGAGGGCTGGTTGCGTCCTTTAGCGGGTGAGTATCTAGCTCTTCATGACCGGCGACCCGAACAAAGTCTGTCTTCAATATAGAAGAAGACTCGCCGTCCTGCTCCAGGACTGCCGCGATTTGGTGGGTGACCGGTAGAGTTCCGATTTCTCCCTGATCGGTTATAGGCCCGATATGATCGTAATCTGTGACGATTCCCAAAGCGGCGATGCGATCTAGGAGCTCATTTAAGGATGAAAACTCAACCGGATCCATCTGCTTGGAGTGCTCGGAGTTGATGCGAAGGAGATTTTCGATGGCCCGAGAGGTCATCATCGGCTCCGCGGCCGAACGGGCGATCATAGTAAAGTTGCCCAACCGGAGGGTTTGGCCCGAGGCCAAAACTACCCCTGTGGTAATGTTGTATTTAATGACAAGGTGAGCCATCGAGCCTTTCATCGACGGCACAGTGGAACTCTCAATGAAAGCACCAATGTCGGTGTCAAAACCGGCAGATCTCGGGTAGGGGGTCCCGAACTACGCGTCTAGGATCGATGGTAACAGGAGACGGGGGACACGATGTTTACCCAGGTTCTCACCTCTGTATGGAGGTAATACCCTACTTCCTGCTTGATTGATCTTGATGAATATGAGTATTACAAGAGTTGATCTACCACGAGATCGTAATGGCTAAACCCTAGAAGTATAGCCTATGTGGGTATGGTAATGAGTATATGCATTGTCCTTTTCAGACTATCCCCTTCGGTTTATATAGACACCGAGGGGATCTAGGGTTTACATGGAGTCAGTTACATAAGAAGGAATCTTCGGTCGCCAAGCTTGCCCTCCATGCCAAGTAGAGTCCAATCCGGACACGGTGCAGTCTTTCGGCCTTCATGTCTTCATAGCCCATCAGCCCGGCCCATGGATAACAGGCCGGACGCCCAAGGACCCCTTAGTCGAGGACTCCCTCAACGCCGTTGGCCGGATGACCTAAAGTCGCCGCGACAAGATCTACATCGACGATGCTGGCTGGGGCCCTGAGGCCGACTCAATCGAGTACGGGTACCGGGTCCCCTTTGGCGGAATTCAGGTTTTCGTCGGCAAGTCAAAGCCTGAGCCGGACGGCTGCACCAACATTATCTAGATGGCTTAGTGTGCGCCACATGCCAAGGGTCAAACCGGCCGAAAGCACGTCTTTGTGGGCTTTGTTCATGGGGCGGATCTTGAGGAAGGTTCCGCATCTGGTGGAGAGACGACCGTCTATTCAGGTGATCAGTCCCGACCGAAGAAACTGAATCAATCTATCAGCTTTAGGATGGCAGGCTTGGGAGCTATTCTGATGGTGACAGTATTCCTGACCCCTATGAGCCACCAAGAAGGGCTGCTATCTTTATGGATGGTACGCAACCAATGATAAATTCATCAACGACTGCGGCTATGACATCCGGCTCAACTGCTGATGCGACAGCTGGGCGAGCGGCTTAGTAGGACCATCAGCTCAAATCTTATCTGAGCTCTTGGATGCTTTGGCAACTCTATTAGGTACAGAGGTAACCCCGACGAATCAAGCGCAACATAATGCCAAGGTTGCAAAGGTGTGAGACAAGGGGGCCAAGGCCCAAGAGGATCTTAATGCAGAGAACGCCAGGAGTGACAGTGCGGGCTTCGTTGGAGGCCGAGTCACAACGAATAAGAGTAGAAGATTTTTGTCGGAGTCTGGATCATAACACGTCCAATGTTGTTCTTCGAAGGAGGCACTAGAGCCGCCTGCCTTCACAATTTGAGGGATGAAATCTTTTTAACACACCTGGGGCCGGAACGAGTAACCCGCCCGGTATAACCCGGGTTGCTGAGGTGTGAGGAACCGAAGCGGCGGCTCAGCCTCGTGTGCCAGACCGGCCCCGTAGGGACCTGACCCCTCCTCAATGGGTTCCAACACCCTCTGGTCATTATTCTAACCTGGTGGATAACATGATAGTAGTAGCCACACGGCTGGCAGCTATCCCGATCGAAGGCGAGTCTCTAGCGGCGATAGAGACCCGGAACGCGGTGGAGCTTCTTTAGATGGTTGTAGCACAACATGCGGCTTATTCATACAGTCGTGAGCGTGTTCATTCAACTCCCCGCCCAAATCGAAGCTATAGCCGGCGCATTGAGTCGCTGACGTTTTCCAGTAGTGAGCGGCGTCGTAACCCTCCTCGTAATGATGACCCGCGTCATGGGCTTAACACGCCTCAAAATGACAATATGTTGAACGATGCTTAGGCCCTTGTGGATCAGGCTAGAGCCCATTGTGAGGCAGAATTGGTGGCTCAATTACGGGCTCATCAGCAGTTGTGGGTAAACCCTTCGGCACCTGTGCAGGCTGGGACGACTTCTAGGACAGTTGGTGTGTCATGTTTAGTACCGGCTCTAGGCAATGAATGTTTGCCCAAGGATTTTAAGGGCCCCCGTAAGGTGCCTAATTACATAGTGGATCTTCCACCTGAGGCCTGGATTGAAAGCTATGAGGTAGCTATGGAGATGCTCGATGTTAATGATGATGTGTGTGTGAAGTACTTGACCATGATGTTGGATGGACTGGCTCATACCTGGTTGAAAGGATTATCCACCAGGTCCATCAATTCATCGGCTGAGTTGAAGGCACGCTTCATTCAGAACTTTAAGGTTAAGCAGCCTCTATTGACCTGGACAACTACGTGCAGCGAGAGGATGAGTCGGGCCATCATTGGGTTCGCCGGGTCTCAGCTATTATCCACTCATCGGATATCATTGCGGCAGGTTTTGATGTTCTGATT
Source organism: Triticum urartu (assembly GCF_056163025.1). Lineage (NCBI taxonomy): Eukaryota > Viridiplantae > Streptophyta > Magnoliopsida > Poales > Poaceae > Triticum > Triticum urartu. The sequence continues at coordinate 263,901,217 of NC_141878.1, read as the reverse complement.
TTGGAGAAGAATTATCACTCTACCCCTCTCAAAAAGAAGCTTGGGTGGCTCAAGAGTCATTGTAGTGACATGGAGGAGCTCATGACAGCTCTCATTAAGTATGCCGACTCTGATACTACTAAAGATCCTGGATCTGATGATGAAAAGTCCAACAAGGGAAAGAAGAGTGGTAATGGTAAGGGTCAACAGCAGAACGTGAATGGACATTATGGTCAAAACCAGGTTAACGACGGTAAGCGTAGACAACCTGATGACGGGTCAGATCTGCTAGATAACACCAACACTGGACATAAAAACCAGCGCCGTGATGGCAATGGTAAGCAGGCTTTTGGAGGGCCAAGATTCAATAATGCCCAAAACACAGTCTGCCCAAAACACAGTCTGCCCAATAAGCTGGTGGCTCATGCTTGGAAGGACTATTTCATCATGAGAGAGTACAGGAATTCCAACAGCAGTCAAAATCATGGCAACAATAATGGCACACCCGGCTGGTTAAGATGTGGCTCACAGGGGCCCGGTTTTGGTGGCGGCGGCTCAAATTCTGGGTACCAAGGACGGGGCAACCAGGGTGGTTATAACCAACAGTCTGGTCGGGGTAACTAGCCACATCAGTCAGGATACTAGAGTAATCCAAAGCAGCTTAACAATGGTCAGTATCATCTTTTCACCACAAGTCTTTGCAAGAGCGATCTGAAGGTTCATAAGTGCGCGAGCAGTGCAATTGAGTCAGCGGTACCTCAATACTTGCGTTCGTCAGAGCAGCCAATCAAATGAAGCTGAGAGGATCGCCCGCCCTGGATAGACAAGCCGGGTCAACTAGCGTTGGTGGTAGCCCCTCAGGTTGGAGGCTATAAATTCACTAAAGTGCTCATGGACGGTGGCAGTAGTATCAATATCCTTTATTATGATACTTTTCGCGGGATGAATTTAACTGATATGGAGCTTAAGCCGTCCTCTACAATTTTTCATGGTGTGTTCCTGGTAAGTCGACATACCCGGTGGGTAAGATTGCGTTTGATGTGGCTTTTGGCAATTACTATGATTATAGAGCAGAAACGTTTCTTGGTGCAACAAACCCTGGGTCCTTTGCCCAGACTGTGCATAGGCACGAGAACAAGATAACAATACAAAGTCAGACCGAAGCACTAGAGATCAGATCTTCAAGGGACCAGCATGCAGCACAAGAGGACCAAGACTGAGCCAGGGAAGCGAGGTATTGCTAATGAAGAGGCCTCCCTTGCCAGGCAGGCGAGCCTGACACGGATGGGGTCACCCCCGAAATCAAGCATTCTGGTCGTCCCGCCAGGCCTGCCGACGATTACAGAGGCAGAACCACCTCATCACAACACAAGTCATTGATCAGTGCGGTGTCAAGCCACAAAATGACTAAGTGGCAACTATTTGCCACATGGCACCCACCTCCTACAAAAAACACCTACCAGCGACACTCGTCCTGCGACGTGTCGAGCGAGCAGGCACGAAGCTAGAAAAATAGCCTGACAGAGCATGCCGGGCAAGCTACGATGTGGCATAGAGTGGTGCATTTAATGTGCTCTGTCAGCCTGCAGAGTTAGGTATGATAGCACTGTTTGCTATCTAATCAGTGCATAATGACTGATTTGCCATTGTGGTGCCCCCTTCGTCTATAAAAGGAGGCCCAAGGCAACCATTCCAAGGGTTAGTGAATCCACCCCTTCACACATTCATACGTGCGTAGATGTTTTTTCCCTGAAGAAACCCTGCCAAGAAAAGTGTCTTACGCTCACCACCATTTTTCCACCATCAATCCACCAAAGTAGGAGTAGGGTTTTATGCCTCGCGGTAGCCCGAACCTGGGTAAAACTGCCCGTGTGATCTCTACCGTGCTGTCTCATGCTCCTCTGCTCTTTGTGCTACATGCCATTCCCCCGCCGAACTAGCAAGGGACTCTTAGTCCCATAGGTGGTCATGGTTTCCCATGACATCTTCGGCTTGCTAGGTAGGGGGGTCAATTGCACGAACCTGAAAGCGTGACCAGCGCGTCAACTTCATCGCCATCTTCGTCTTCGACAACGCTGATGACCCACAAGTACAGGGGATCAATTGTAGCTCTTTTCAATAAGTAAGAGTGTGAAACCCAACGAGGACCAGAAGGAAATGACAAGTAGTTTTCAGTAAGGTAATGTCTGCTAGTGCTGAAATTGTAAGTAGCAGAGTAGTTTGATAGCAAGATAATTTGTAACGGTCAAGAAATGATAGTAGTACCTAAAGTGCAGCAAGGTAGCCCAATCCTTTTGAGGCAAAGAACAGGCCAAAACAATCTCTTATGATAAGCAAAGCAGTCTTGATGGTACACGGGAATTTCATCTAGTCACTTTCATGATGTTGGTTTAATTTATGTTCGCTACTCTGATAATTTGATATGCGGGTGGCCCGGTTCTTAGGTGCTATTCTTACTTGAACGAACTGCCTACTTATGATTAACCCTCCCGCAAGCATCCGCAACAAAAAGAAAAGTATTAAGAATAAATTCTAACCATAGCATCAAACTTTTGGATCCAATCGGTCCCTTACGAAATAGCGCATAAACTAGGGTTTAAGTTTCTGTCACTATCGCAACCCATCATCTAATTGCTACTCCACATTGCGTTCCCTTAGGACCAAATATGGTGAAGTGTCGTGTAGTCGACGTTCACATGACACCACTAAGGGAATCACAACATACATATTATCAAAATATTGAACACATATCAAATTCACATGATTACTTGCAACATGATTTCTCCTGTGACCTCAAGAACAAAGGTAACTAGTCATAAATGATAAACATGCTCATGACCAGAGGGGTATTAAATAGCATATTGGATCCGAACATATAATCTTCCACCAAATAAACCACATAGTAATCAACTACAAGATGTAATCAACACTACTAGTCACCCCAGAATGTGGCACCCTGGCTTAGAGCAACCGGTTTACCATGCATTGCCAGCCCAGAGATCAAGTCTTCTGGCAACACAGAACAATATGGTACAGAAGCAACCACTTTATTGATGCTAGCGGATTACACTGGTCTGATATTACATCGAGATAAGACGCCAAGCGGCGCACACGGTGCGGCTGAACAGTATGTACATTATTTAATGAAGATGAAGGGCCTAGATCACACGAACTACGCGGCAGTGGACGAACGACGAAGTAGAACTCCATAGCACAGGGACACCGACGTGGACACGACCTAGACGCTGGAAGCTCTCCGATTGCGAAACGACTTGCCTAAAAGCTGGCATGACACGCCAGGTCAGTACATTGAATGTACTTGCTAGCTCACAACAAACATAAGCACAATGACAAAGAATATCATGACAATTAATCATGTTAATTCAATGCAAGTAATGCTACTAATGCAGTCAAACCAACATGTGCACCGAGTCTCACGGACTCGCTTACTACACGGGTTACCTCGTAACCAAATGGTGATCGTACCCAGATCACAACTGAAAACAATCACTCATGATCAACTCATGATCTCCAAAATCATCACGAAGTCAGTGCCATCAACAATTATTTAGTGTGCAAGATTAATTATAAAAGTTGATCGATGCTGTGACTTACTCCTGAGTTGTGCCCATAACCAAGGACGCGGCTATCGATAGATTTAATACACTCTGCAGAGGCAGCGCCCTTTACCCATACCACATAATCCAAGGCCTCGCACTCCCATTCGGGTGGACCAACGGCATTCCGACGAAACCCTCCCCTTGTCATGACACCCCCCCCCGGCTATTCCGACAAACTCCCTCTCAGGCCTATGTCCTGGGTGGCCCCGTGTTTACCAAAGACACCAACGGCCACCGTCGTGACAAAACCGTCCCAAACGGGACAAGGTACCATAAAAACAAACGGGCACACAAGGATATGTACGCTTGCCAGGCCAGAGTATGCACGCCCATAACCTTCCCTCATTGGAGGCACCGGCGAGAGGCACAACAAATGACCGAATCAAGACATCCCACAAGGTAAATGTGGTCACACTGAGAAAAACCCGATTCAGTGGCACCATGACTTGATCAACGTCATATTCAAGTTGGACTTATTAACAGGTTTAACTTGAAAATTAATCTACCAAGTCATACGATGGCATGATCATGCAACTAATCGACATGCAAAGCATGCAACCCCCATGTACGGATCAAACATATCAACATAACTTGCTAGCACTACTCATGCTTAAACTTTACTGGTTCTACCTCATTCTTATTATCATGCAATATTTTTACTAACTCATAATTTATATGAAAATATCAAAAACAACTATCAATATTTATCAAAGCAATATAACTAAGGCAAAATTTTATCTTACTAGATTAAACTAGTCCATGCATTCAACCAGTTACTTAAACAATCATTTCAAGCATGAAAAAGTAATTAGCAAACAACCATATTTATTTAACAAATTTTTAAGTGCATATATGAAATCATATTTAAGTAGAAAAATCATAGATATTGAAATGACACCATCCAAATGCTGGTGTGGCTTGCCTTAGTGCAGAGGAGGGTCACACGCCTCCTGGTTATCTTCAAGGAAAGTTCCTCCTTCTAAAAATATTTAAAAATCACAAAACAAAATATCAAAAACCATTCTGAAAATCACCAGAAATTCTAGACAGCAAGGAAAATTCCACATTTTGGTGTGCTGCTAGAGCTTTCTGAAATAAACACAATGCAAAAAGAATCAACTCATTTGGACTTATGGGCTAGGAGTTATCACTTGTCAAAGTTGTGGTCAAATATTTGAATAAATCAGAAAACCTAGGGGGGTGACATCGATGGTGTAAAGCCAGGATATGCCTCCACTCGTACCGCTTCGGGTGCGAGTAGAGAGGTTGAAACCGGGCCCCACCAATCAGGAGAGAGAGGGGGAGAGAGAGAAACAGAGCGCTGCGGCACTCTCCGGAGCTTACGCCAACGACGAGGGGGTCTCGGGGAAAACTAGATGGATAGAAGTGGAGTGGGGGTCGTGGTGCACCTGCCCGTACTCGTGGCTTGCCGGGGGATGGCCGGAGTTGCTCACAATCAAGCTCGCAAGCGGGAGTGGCGGACGGGGCTTGCCGGAGAGGAAGAAGGCGACAGCGAGAGGCGACTCCAGGGGCTCAACTACGTCCAGGCGACACCAGAGGATCCCTAACGACGGACCTGAGAGGTTGATTGAGCTCGAGGGGCTCTGGAGTAGGGTGGTTGGGCTGCGGGGATCGCCTGCGATCTCTGGTTGAGGTTGGTGGCCAGAGGCTTGCCCGGCCATGCTATGGCTCTTCTACGAGGTTGTTGGGGTTGTGTGGTGCGGTGTGAGGCTTCAGAGCGGAGGGAATGGCTCTATATATAGACGGAGTGAGAGGGGGGCACGTGGCGCCGCCAGAGTTCTCTAGAGACCGGCGGATGGCGACGAAAGGCACCAGTGAGAGGGGGCAAGGGCTCAGCGTGTAGGCGGGAGCTGTCCACGCTCGCGGACAAGCACAAGAGTCAGGGGAGAAGAAGACAAGGGCACGAGCACACTGTGACTTTTCGATGTGACATGCCCATGCTCGCTGCGGCGTCTCCAGCGTCGGCGAGCGCCAGGGAGGGGTCAATGGTGATGAGTTGAGGCTAGTGGCGCGGCTCGGCATTCATCGGCGAGCTCTGGCTCGAGCACGCGCCGAACAAAGGCGTTGGCGCTACTCAGAGCGCGTCGAGCGCCTGCCAGACCCTGTGTCCACACGCGGTCACCGCCCTGGCTTGGTCAAAACAACGCCCACGACCGACAAAACCTTGTCTGGGCTAAAGTCCATGTAGTGATAGGTCTAGAGAAGCTGATGACTCATCGCCAGGCCGACTAGATGTGACTCAATCATCTTGGGAAGTTAGCTTCTAGATGGCCATTAGGGCTGATCTCCTGGGGTTAAGGTTTTCTTAGGAGGGTGAAGAGGCTCAAGAAAAATCAGGGCCAAAGGATCAAGGAAAAATACACTTGTCGTACAAAGTGCAATTTTGGACGAGAAGAGAAATTATTTTCTGTAGCAAAAATATTACAAAAAGTCATGCAATATTTTTGCTTCAGAAGGTGGGCCATGGTTCAAAGAATATTCTAGAATTATTTCAGAATTTTTGGAGTAATAAAAATGGGGGTTGCTTTGGAGCACTAGTTTCTGAAATAAGTTTCAGAAGAGAAAATGAATATTTTTCTTTTATGAAAATATTCATTTGATTATTTTGGTGATTTTTCAGAGAAATGAGATTGAATGAGAAGTAGATAGGTCACTTGGGTGAAAGTCAAGGGCATGCCCAAGTGATAAGTCCAGTTGAATTGATTCCAAAACTCCAAATCCAAGGCAAAGGCAAAATCAAGGCTGTCACAAACCTCCCCCACTTAGGATGAATCTCGTCCTCGAGATTCGGTTGGTTGGAAAACCATTCTGGGTAGGCAGTCCTTACAAAAATTCCTCTCTTTCCCAGGTTGCCTCTTCCTCGGTATGATGTTGCCACTGAACCTTGTAAAACCTTAATACTTTGCTGCGAGTGACTCTTTCTATCTCATCAAATATTCTGATTGGCTTTTCCTCATACGTCAAATCCTTAGCCAGTTCTATCTCTACCATATCAGTCCTTTTCTCCGGTGGCGAGATACATCTCCTTAGCTGTGAGACTTGAAACACATTGTGTACCTCTGACAGTTTGGGTGGCAATTCCAACTGATAGGCAACTGTTCCGACTTTGGCCATGACGGGAAACAGACCGATGTATCTGGGTGCCAATTTTCCTCGGGTCTGAAACCTCTTAACTCCTTTCATAGGGCTAACTCAGAGACGGGCGTGTTCTCCGAGTTCGAAGCTGATCTGACGGTGTTTGGCATCATAGTAACTCTTCTGTCGAGATTTGGCTAACTACAATTTATCTCGGATTTCCTTGACTTGCTTCTCAGCTTCGATCATCAAATCAGTCCCGAAAATACGGCTGTCTCCGGTTTGAGACCAGTTCAGTGGAGTGCGACACTTACGGCCATACAGAGTTTCAAAGGGTGACATCTTTAAGCTGGTCTGGAAACCGTTGTTGTACGAAAACTCGGCGTATGGCAGGCAGTCTTCCCACTTGGACCCTTGGGCCAATGCACATGCTCAGAGCATATCTTCGAGTATTTGGTTTACTCGCTAAGTTTGTCCATTTGTCTAGGGATGATAAGCCGTGCTGTATTTCAGAGCAGTCCCTAATGCGTGATGTAGTCGGGACCAAAATGCAGAAGTGAAGAGAGATCCTCTATCTGAAGTGATAGTCTTTGGTACCCCATGCAGACTGACTATTCGGGACACATACAATTGTGCAAGTTGATCGGCACGGTAGGTGGTTCAGATGGGAAGAAAATGTGCCACCTTCGTTAAGGTGTCTACTATGACCCATATTGCGTCATTTCCTCGGTGAGTCCTTGGTAAACCAGTGATGAAATCCATGCAGACATCGTCCCATTTCCACTGTGATACGGGTAAAGGTTGAAGGAGTCCGACGGTTTTTTGGTGTTCCGCCTTTACCTTGTTGCATATGTCAGATTTCGGGCTCCGCAAAACCCTTAAGATTCGAACACAGGGGCGTGATGAAGATCTCTCCCACTACACATCTACCTAGCGCCTCGCTCTTCTCCTGGTGGTGGGAATGGAATGCAAGCAAGCAAACAAGTAGAGCACACAAGAGTTTACCCAGGTTCAGGCCACCTTTGGTGTAAAACCCTACATCCTGCTTTAGTGGATTGGCCTCGCGAGGGCTCGAGTATGAACAAGTACAGTGGCTTCTTGAGCTCAGGAGGCGAGCTCAAGAAGGGTGAGGAGGCGTATGTTCTTGCTCCTTTGCTAGTCCAAGTCCCAATGGGTCCATGCTCTTTATGATGGAACCCTAGCTACTTATATAGGCGACCAGGGTCCTCTTCCCCCCGAAATGTTTAGGCGGGAAGGGAATCCCACAACGGCCATTTGAGCGGGAACACAAGGACGCTCCTATCCTGACAAAAGGTGGTCTTCGCCTGCAAAGAGGGCAGGCAGTGACGCGGTGGTGGGCTCGGCGATGACATCCTTCCTGCCGTCCTTGCGGTCTTCGGTCTTGTTGCACCAAAGGGGAAACCTTTGTCTCGCCCCTCGGGAACCTGCGCCTGTGCGGTCTCCTTTGCACCGATATGGAAACTGTGCCCGCTGGCGCGCGCTAGCGCCCGCTGGCACGGTTTGTCATGGCTTGCGTCACTGCCTCCTCCTGAGGCAGCCCTTGCCTTGAGATCTCTGCCCTCCCGAAGCATCCTAGCCGAGGCCACTCTAGGGAGAGGTCTTGGTCGCCCCTCCGGAGCAGCCTAGGTGAGGCCGCTCCCTGATGCGGTCTTGGTCGTTCTCCTCACGAGAGCTGGCCCCCTCGCGAGGGTCTTGAGCAGACGCTCGATCAGCTGGGCCCTACCGGGCCGTACCAGGAACGTGACGTGGGCCGCAGACAGGCAAGTCTGGGTACCCTGGTTCCCAGTACGCCGACAGTAGCCCCTGGGCCCAAGGCGCACGCAGATTTGGCTTCTGGGCGAAGCCTAGGTGAGGACGAAGTGCCGCGGGCCCCAAAGACTGCAGGCCAGGCCGGCGCGTGACGGTTGGATGGGACGTGTCGACTCCACTCCCCACGCAGCCTTGGTATCCATGTGACTTGACAACTCCTTGGCGCGTGCAATAGAACCGGCATGCCCGCGCGCGAGTGGCTGGCGATTTGCCTTCTCAGTCCATAAATGGGGGACAAAATGCCACCCCCGCTCGTTTGACTGTTCCAGGCCAAAACCCTAGTTCCTCCTCCTCCGGCGAGGGCTTTTCGATGGCACGGATTCGCAGTTTTTCCGCCGCGGAGAAGGGGAAGGACCCAGTGGTGGAGCCCGAGCAGCTCCCGCCGAAGAACAGGCACCGCGATTCGCCGAGGGCCCCTCGGAGGCCGGCGGATGCTCGCACGTGGTCTATGCGGGCGCCACCAGGGCTTCCGCCTCGCACGGCCGCCCCGCGACGGTCGTGCGTGGCGTGGGCGACGACAACGGGGGCGGCGCAGGTGACCGCCCGGCGGGGCGAGTGACGCCACGCCTCTCGCCGCTGCCCCATGCTAAGGATGACGTACATGAGTTCGTCGTGTGGGCGGGAGCTCCCCCGCACACTTGGATCCTCCTCCCCCATGTCTGAGGGAGGTGCTTCCGGCCCGCGGACGAGTGACGATGCAGCTCCGGCATGATGGATGCCATCTCCCCCATTCGTACGCCAACGTGGAGGTGATTTCCTCTGGCCAGGTCTACATGACCTGGGGTTGGGGCGTCGTGCGCTGCGCATGCGCCCCTGCCGGGAGGCACGTTCTTCACTTCAGGCTGGATGGGCTGGCTTCACTGACCTTTAAAGTCTTCGGGGAGGATGGCCGGCGACGAGCATGCAGCGAAGAGGAGGGGCTTGCCGACGACCATTTCTGGTGCTGCCTTGGCGCCGAGGCCTGGGGAGAAGTGTTCGCCGTTGGCTCCGCCCCAGACTCTCCTAGTAGCAGCTCCGCTTCTCCTGCGACGGCCTCGATCTCTGACGAGAGCTACGAGCCGCCGAGCCACCGCCCTCGCCGCCGGAGGGATGCGGCGTCCTCCGACCGTCGGCGCCGTTGAAGGAGCTCGGGTGTCACTCCTCCGGAGGCGGTTTTCTTTTGCTTGGTTCCTGCGAGGCAACCATGAACGGCCCCTCGAGGGTGTGTAAATGTTTGCAACCTTTGTTTGCTGTCGAACAAGCGTCATAAACACGGGTTCCTCATGAGATCTTTTGTTAAAGCAAGACCTTCCTTCTCTTCCGTCCCTTCGGTAGCTTAGTTCCCCACGCCTATGAGACCCAGTTTCTAGGCAGGCTTCAGCCGTCGCTGGTTTGCCAGGTCGTGATGCCGTGGTCAAGGCCAGGAGGTGAGCGGCCCAGAATCCGGTAAGAGCCCCCGAGCCCTCAGCCAAGTGGGCGATCATGGTGGAGCCCCCTCGTCAGCAGTTGAGATCTGGTCCCGAGGCCTTGGAAGCGTCCTTCGCTGCACTGAACCAGCTATGCGTTGTCTTTCGGGACAGTGATGACTGTGCGGTGGACGCCCACTTGGGCCTACTCTCGGGTGACTACAAGCGGAGGAGTCCGCGCAGGCCACCTGGAGTCAGGCTTCGGCGGCCATCGCCGAGGGTCGGGAGGAGGTTGCCTCGGCTGCACGGGCACCGGAGGCCACGGAAGCACAGGCAGCGTCCTCCGAGAAGCGTCGTCAGGAGGCAGAGGACGAGCTTAAGACCCTTCGTGAGGAGAGCGCGAAGCAAGCCCTGGAGCTTGAGAGGTTGGAGAAGGAGCTCCAGGGTGAGAAGGCCGAGACATCATGGTTGCAGGAGGAGCATCTCGCTGACCGCGCGAGCCTGGAGAAGCTAAAGACAGAGGCCGAGGAAGCCAAGGCGTCCCAAGCCAAGCTCGAGGATGAGCTGAAGGCCAGGGAGGACGCCATCGTAGCCTCGGAGAAGACGGCGATGGTGGGCCGTGAGGCCCTCGCCGCCTTCGAGCTCGAGGTCTGCAGGCTGCTGTGGAGTGCCTACGGGGAGGGGTTCGAAGAGCCGCTGGCCACCCCGGAGGATGGTGCCACCGGGCTCCTAGCTACACTCATGAAGGCCCTGGGCGACGTGGCATCTGCAATCGGTCAGTTAGCTGATACTGAGGGCCGGTCGCTTCTTACCTCAACCTTGGCGCAGGTGTGCGCCCATTTCTTCCTTCGTGACCTAGGTTCGACCTGGCCACGCTATCCCAGCCGCTGGCTATGGGCCTGGGGGGCGCGGCTGCTGAGTGTGTGGCGGAGAAGGTCAAAGAGCTGCTGGAGGTGTTCCTTCCGGCTGCTGCTGATGCGTCTGAAGAGGCGGAAGCTGATGCCGGCGCGTCTGGCGAAGCCTGACCTATTCCTGCTGAGGAGAATGCGAGTGACTCGAGGAGGCGTGAGACTTGTTTGAATTTGATGAACTTGAGCTTTATTGTAATAGCTAGGCTTTGAATTCTGTGATTTTCATGCTTGTTTCCATTCATGTTTGCTTAAGTGCTCTGCGTTGGCAGGGCCCAGCCCCGCGCATACCTCGATCGCCATTGAGCCCTCCGGGTCACCAGGGCAGGCTCAAGGAATGAGGGGCTACGTGACTAGTGAGGCCCCTGGGTCGCGATGCCTAGGGGTCCCCCTTAACGCTCAAGCGACCCGTTTGCGTTCTGCGTCGGCAGGGCCTAGCCCCGCGCATACCTCGACCGCCGTTGAGCACCGGGCCCAAGGAGTGAGGGGCTACGTGACTAGTGAGGCCCCTGGGTCGCAATGCCCAGGGGTTCCCCTTGACGTACGAACGGGCCTCATCAGGGAGAATGAGCACCATACCTTGCTCACGAGCCTTCGCCTAGGATGGGGGCGTGAGAAAGCCAGGTGTCTGGGCACCTGGTAGGGTGGCGTCTGCTAGGCGTGACCTGAGCATAACCCCCGTGCCTAGCCCCCCTCGCGATTCCCTTCCAAGGAGAAGCTGTGAGCATCGTGAGATGAAAAGCTCCCTGAGGTTGGTGCAACCACTAGGGGCCGCCCTCAGTTGTTTATAACTAGCGTGGAGCATAGAGCTACCACACTTGTGCGGAGTGTGGGCATAACCGCTCCTTGGTCGTATCGGCCAGCGCGGAGCTTGGTGCTTCCACTGGTTCCTGGACACAACCGCTCCTCGGTCTTGCCAGCGCGGAGCCAAGCACTTCCACTGGATCATGGGAGGGGAGCCTCCCATCGGGAGAGACTCCCGGACGTGTACAGCCCGTCCGGACACGTGGCTTGCACGGCAGGACAACCAGGGTGTATATGGGCCCTCATCAGGCTGAGCTGAACGACTCTGAGGAAGTTCTCGTGAGCTTATGCATCACTCACGAGACCCTACCCTGAGGCGGGTTGCACCTGAGGCGGGTTGCGCCGAAGTTTTCTTCTGCAAAATGTTGAAAGAGATGGGTTGCCTAGACCTGCGCCGAATGCATCTCCAGAGGGCATTGCATGAGAAGGCCGCAGCAACAACGACCCCAGGAGGTGACGTTAGTGGGACCGGCCCGTAAGACAGAGCTCAGCCGCTGGATTTATCGACGCTGCAGGGACGGACCCGAGCACAGACGCCGTGCCCAGTCTTCTCATGCTATAGTCCAAAAGATAAACAACCGGCGTGCGGTTCCTGCAGGAGCGAGGCACCTGCCACGGGCCCCTACTTACCCACCAGCGATTAGCCCATGTGAGAACAAGGCACCAAGGACCAAAGGAGGTGATGTCACGGGAATGGCTCGCGAGACAGAGCTCAGCCCTTGGGTTTAGCGACGCTGCAGGGACAGACCCGAGCATAGACGCGGTGCAAGTCCTTAATCATGGGGCGGTCGCGGAGGGCTCACAAGGGCTCATGACCTTAGTGGCGGTGAGGGTGCCAACCATATAGATGATGCAAAAGGAAGCAACCAGTTCTGATTCATGCGCAAAAAGAGACAGCTGTGGGGGGTAAGCCCCCAGCAGCTCGAGGATGATGCAGCCCGAGGGGCGCCCTCGACAGAATACCTGAGACATCACCTGGTACTTGCCGCTGAAGAGGAGTTGGGGTAGCTGGAGACGCGAGCCATGTAGGTTACCCCTGAGGAGAGCCGAGCTCCCAAGTCCCAGGGGCTCTGGAGGCCCTCAGCGGTCGTGGGGGTCCTGGTCCTGCTCCGTCAGGACCACCTGCTGCTGAGCCTCCTGGGCCCCACGGCCTGTTGTACGAAGTGCTAGTATGTGGCGGCCGCGTTGCGGAGGCCAGAGGGGAAGGCCCTCCTCCAGCCGACCGCCATCGGCTGGAAGAGGCCCTGGGCGGCAGCCCTGTTGAGGCTCAGGATGTCGATGCAGATGCGAAACTGGTTGCTTGGGTCTTGAGTAGGTGGGTAAGGTTCCTTGGAAGCTTGGTCGATAGGTTCCTTATTTGGGTGAAGACGATGAACTTTCGTCGAGGATGACTTCATTTCAAGAAGGGGAGGATGATGAGGACATCAATACCATTGTTACACCCACATCCCCTGCTGCTATACATACTGGACCGATTACTAGAGCTCGCGCACGCCAATTGAATTATCAGGCACTTTCATTTCTTGGTAACGATTCTAATGTTCATGAGAATATGATGCTGCCTAAATTGGATACATTTGTTTTGCTTACAAATGAAGGGACTAGCTTGGACAAGAAAGATGAACCTTGGAGCAAGTTCAAGCATGGAGATGATGGCATGCGCAAGGGGAACAAGAACGGAGTTACAAGTGATGATTCCAGGACTTTGAAGCCACCATAATGAGTGCATGAAGCATGGGACGAAATATACAAGAAGCCACTTCATAAATTTCATCCAGAGGCTATTTTAGGTGCTGCGTCACCTTATTATTGGGCCAGGCCCATGTATTTTCGAAGTACTTAAGTATAGGCTGTTTTTAGAGTCCGTATGTGTGGGGAAACAAGAGTTAGGGTTGGTTTCAGACCCCTCCACCAAGGGCCATGAAATTCCCCCTCTCTCCTCCATATATACAGCCCTTAGGGCATCGTTTAGACTTTGGGTTTTGTTTAGATTAAAAGTTCGCCATAGCTGCAACTTCTCGTACTTCGTTTGTGTCCAACGACCAGAGCAAGACGTCACAGAACCCCACCTTGATCAATAAAGCTTTCATCTTATATTTGCAATATCCAGATTGCAATCTCGGTTTCTTGCTTGTTCTTCATTTGCTTGCAGGAAACAGACCCTCGTGGTCAGGTTGATCGTGCTACGGCGTGGTTAATAACCCTCGGAAGTTGGTTTAGCGATTGCTAAGGCGCGACGTCTCGCTGTTAAGCCAATGCCGCGCTGGTCCTTTGGGCTTTAGTGGGAGGTATTTGATGGCGTGTAAGTCATTGCCATGGGCCATGTGGATGTGGAGGAGGAAGTCCTCAATCCATACCGCGGGATCTGTTGTGCCGTCGTATGATTCAATATTTACAGGTTTGAAACCTTCTGGGAATTGATGTTCCATTACTTCTTCTGTGAAGCATAAGGGGTGTGCGGCGCCTCTGTATTGGGCTATGTCTCGACGCAGCTCGAATGGGTCTTTCCCGCTGTGTTCGGCCATGCCGGATTTGCTTTTACTGTATCAGGCATGACGTTTGTCGTCTCGCAGAGTGGTGCGCCCTCGTGATCCATAGATCAATCTTGAATGCTTTTCCTTGTCCTCCAATATGTCTCGCGGGTCTGGCGAATCTCCCCATGACTTTTTATTTGAATGGCGTTGGGGTGGAGGCTGAGCTTTTGGCTGGAATGCTTCTCTATCGTGGCCACGAGGTGGCCGATCAACCGTATCATACGCTTCTTCCTCCAGTCGGGGTAGTAACCTGCACCTTGGGTAACTCTTGGAGGGTCACTCGAGTTTATATTCCTCGGCCGTGAGGACTTCAGTCCATTTGTCAGCTAGCAGATCTTGATCAGCTTGAAGCTGTTGCTGCTTTTTCTTCAGGCTATTTGCCGTGGCCATGAGCCGGCGCTTGAAGCACTCTTGTTCGACGGGATGCTCTGGGATGGCGAATTCATCGTCGCCGAGGCTTGCCTCGTCTTCGGAGGGGGGATGTAATTGTCATCCTCCTTCTCTCCGTCTGCCGCTCTCTCAGCAGAGCTGGCTCCTTCATCCTCCTGCTCTAAATCTTGCTGGAGGGGTTTGTTGTTTTCTTCGGCACCATCCAGAGTGTTATTATCTCCTGTGCCGGTATCACCACTTTTGCTTTGGTGGGACTTAGAACGGCACCGCTGACGTTGGCGTTTGGGTTGCTTCTTGGAGGGGTCATCCTCCGCTATCACGCCGCCATTGCCTTCTTTGGGTGTATCCACCATGTATATGTCGTATGACGAGGTGGCTTTCCAGTGCCCTATAGGTGCTGGTTCATGTTTGTCTCCAACATCGTCGTCCATACCGTCGATGTCTTCGGAGTCAAAGTCGAGCATGTCGGTTAAATCATCGACAGTGGCTATGAAGTGGGTGGTGGGTGAGCGTCGAATTTCTTCGTCGTCCGCATCCCAATCCTGTTGGCCATAATCTGGCCAGGGGTCTCCTGACAAAGAGAGAGACCTTAGTGAATTCAGAATGTCGCCGAAGGGCGAGTGCTGAAAGATATCCACGGTGGTGAATTCCATGATCGGTGCCCGATCAAATTCGATTGGCAGGGGCGCGGATGGTTCGGAGTCCGGAAAATAGTCCGACACCTTGGAGTCACGGGCTACGCAGAGCTTTAGGCTGGTGTTCTGCTCGATCGCCGTTGAGACCGCAGCCTCTGAGGCGGTGTCTAACCACCCGTCCTCAACTGGCGCAGTTGGCTCCGAGCTGAGGGTCGCAGCTGATGCGGGCGCAGCCTCTGGGGTACTGTTCGGTGGCAGAGCTAGGTCATACCCATCGCGACAGTGCAGCGCGCCCGGCTGTGGCTCGAATCTGTCGAAGATCAAGTCTCCGCGGATGTCGGCCGTGTAATTCAAACTTCCAAATCTGACCTGATGGCCAGGGGCATAGCTTTCAATCTGCTCCAGATGGCCAAGCGAATTAGCCCGCAGTGCAAAGCCGCCGAATACGAAGATCTGTCCGGGGAGAAAAGTCTCACCCAGGACCGCATCGCAATCGATGATAGTAGGAGCCATCAAGCCTAACGACGACAACACAGAGGAACTCTCAATGAAAGCACCAATGTCGGTGTCAAAACCGGTGGTCTCAGGTAGGGGGTCCCGAACTGTGCGTCTAGGCCGGATGGTAATAGGAGGCAGGGAACACGATGTTTTACCCAGGTTCGGGCCCTCTTGATGGAGGTAAAACCCTACGTCCTGCTTGATTAATATTGATGATAGGGGTAGTACAAGAGTAGATCTACCACGAGATCAGAGAGGCTAAACCCTAGAAGCTAGCCTATGGTATGATTGTATGTTATGGTTGTTGTTCTACGGACTAAAACCCTTCGGTTTATATAGACACCGGAGAGGGTTAGGGTTACACAAGGTCAGTTACAAAGGAGGAGATATCCATATCCGTATTGCCTAGCTTGCCTTCCACGCCAAGTAGAGTCCCACCCGGACACGAGACGAAGTCTTCAATCTTGTGTCTTCATAGTCTAACAGTCCGGCCAATGGAAATAGTCTGGCTGTCCGGAGACCCCCTAATCCAGGACTCCCTTGTAGGGGAACGTTGCAGAAAACAAAAATTTTCCTACTCGTTTCACCAAGATCCATCTAGGAGTTCATCTAGCAACGAGTAGAAGCGTTCAAAGAACGGGGATGATGTAGTCGAACACGACGTGATTCAAATCACCGATGATCAAGCACCGAACGGACGGTGCCTCCGCGTTCAACACACGTACGGAACGGATGACGTCTCCTCCTTTCTTGATCCAGCAAGGGGGGAAGAGAGGTTGATGAAGATCCAGCAGCACGACGGCGTGGTGGTGGATGCAGGGCGTCACAGTAGCAGGGCTTCGCCTATACTACGAGAGAGAGACGTAACGGGGAGAGAGGAAGCACCAAAGGCTGAGGTATGAAATCCCTCCTCTCCTCAACTATATATAGGAGGACCAAGGGGGGGTGGTGCGCCAGCCCAGGAGATCTAATCTCCTTGGTGCGGCGGCCAGGGGAAGGATTCCCTCCCTCCCAAGGCACCTCGGGGTGCCTTCCACCACTTGGACTCCTCCGTGGTGGAAACCCTAGGCGCATGGGCCTAGTAGGGCTGGTGCCCTTGGCCCATGAAGGCCAAGGCACACCCCCTACAGCCCATGTGGCCCCCCGGGACAGGTGGCCCCACCCGGTGGGCCCCCGGGACCCCTCCGGTGGTCCCGGTAC
This sequence comes from Triticum urartu, assembly GCF_056163025.1. Taxonomy (NCBI): domain Eukaryota; kingdom Viridiplantae; phylum Streptophyta; class Magnoliopsida; order Poales; family Poaceae; genus Triticum; species Triticum urartu. The sequence continues at coordinate 263,884,338 of NC_141878.1, read as the reverse complement.
AATACCGATAACCCCGAAACTTGTCCCGATGGCCGAAACAGCACTTCCTATATATAATTCTTTACCTCCGGACCATTCCGGAACTCCTCGTGACGTCCGGGATCTCATCCGGGACTCCGAACAACATTCGGGTTACTGCATATTCATATCTTCATAACCCTAGCGTCACCGAACCTTAAGTGTGTAGACCCTACGGGTTCGGGAGACAAGCAGACATGACCGAGACGACTCTCCGGTCAATAACCAACAGCGGGATCTGGATACCCATGATGGCTCCCACATGCTCCACGATGATCTCATCGGATGAACCACGATGTCGAGGATTAATCAAGCCCGTATACAATTCCCTTTGTCAATCGGTATGTTACTTGCCCGAGACTCGATCGTCGGTATCCCAATACCTTGTTCAATCTCGTTACCGGCAAGTCACTTTACTCGTACCGTAATGCATGATCCCGTGACCAACCACTTGGTCACCTTGAGCTCATAATGATGATGCATTACCGAGTGGGCCCAGTGATACCTCTCCGTTATATGGAGTGACAAATCCCAGTCTCGATCCGTGTCAACCCAACAGACACTTTCGGAGATACCTGTAATGCACCTTTATAGTCACCCAGTTACGTTGTGACGTTTGATACACCCAAAGCATTCCTACGGTATCCGGGAGTTACACGATCTCATGGTCAAAGGAAAAGATACTTGACATTGGAAAAAGCTCTAGCAAACGAACTACACGATCTTTGTGCTATGCTTAGGATTGGGTCTTGTCCATCACATCATTCTCCTAATGACGTGATCCCGTTATCAATTACATCCAATGTCCATAGCCAGGAAATCATGACTATCTGTTGATCAACGAGCTAGTCAACTAGAGGCTTACTAGGGACATATTATGGTCTATGTATTCACACGTGTATTACGATTTCCGGATAATACAGTTATAGCATGAATAAAGACAATTATCATGAACAAAGAAATATAATAATAATGCTTTTATTATTGCCTCTAGGGCATATTTCCAACAGTCTCCCACTTGCACTAGAGTCAATAATCTAGTTACATTGTGATGAATCGAACACCCATGGAATTCTGGTGTTGATCATGTTTTGCCCTAGGGAGAGGTTTAGTCAACGGATCTGCTATATTCAGGTCCGTATGTACTTTACAAATCTCTATGTCTCCATCTTGAACATTTTCATGAATGGAGTTGAAGCGACGCTTGATGTGCCTTGTCTTCTTGTGAAACCTGGGCTCCTTGGCAAGTGCAATAGCTCCAGTGTTGTCACAAAAGAGTTTGATTGGCCCCAACGCATTGGGTATGACTCCTAGGTCAGTGATGAACTCCTTCACCCATATTGCTTCATGTGCTGCCTCCGAGGCTGCCATGTACTCCGCTTCACATGTAGATCCCGCCACGACGCTCTGTTTGCAGCTGCACCAGCTCACTGCTCCACCATTCAACATATACACGTATCCGGTTTGTGACTTAGAGTCATCCAGATCTGTGTCGAAGCTAGCGTCGACGTAACCCTTTACGACGAGCTCTTCGTCACCTCCATAAACGAGAAACATGTCCTTTGTCCTTTTCAGGTACTTCAGGATATTCTTGACCGCTGTCCAGTGTTCCTTGCCGGGATTACTTTGGTACCTTCCTACCAAACTTACGGCAAGGTTTACATCAGGTCTGGTACACAGCATGGCATACATAATAGAACCTATGGCTGAGGCATAGGGGATGATACTCATCTCTTCTATCTCTTCTGCCGTGGTCGGGCATTGAGCTGAGCTCAATCTCACACCTTGCAAAACAGGCAAGAACCCTTTCTTGGACTGATCCATTTTGAACTTCTTCAAAATCTTATCAAGGTATGTTCTTTGTGAAAGACCTATGAGGCGTCTTGATCTATCCCTATAGATCTTGATGCCTAATATATAAGCAGCTTCTCCAAGGTCCTTCATTGAAAAACTCTTATTCAAGTAGGCCTTGATGCTGTCCAAGAGTTCTATATCATTTCCCATCAAAAGTATGTCATCTACATATAATATGAGAAATGCTACAGAGCTCCCACTCACTTTCTTGTAAACGCAGGCTTCTCCATAAGTCTGCGTAAATCCAAACGCTTTGATCATCTCATCAAAGCGAATGTTCCAACTCCGAGATGCTTGCACCAGCCCATAAATCGAGCGTTGGAGCTTGCACACCTTGTCAGCATTCTTAGGATCGACAAAACCTTCCGGCTGCATCATATACAACTCTTCCTTAAGGAAACCATTAAGGAATGCCGTTTTTACGTCCATTTGCCATATCTCATAATCGTAGAATGCGGCAATTGCTAACATGATTCGGACAGACTTTAGCTTCGCTACCGGTGAGAAAGTCTCATCGTAGTCAATTCCTTGAACTTGTCGATAACCCTTAGCGACAAGCCGAGCTTTATAGATGGTCACATTACCATCCGCATCTGTCTTCTTCTTGAAGATCCATTTATTTTCTATGGCTCGCCGTTCAACGGGCAAGTCAGTCAAAGTCCATACTTCGTTTTCATACATGGATCTTATCTCGGATTTCATGGCTTCTAGCCATTTGTCGGAATCCGGGCCTGCCATCGCTTCTTCATAGTTCGAAGGTTCACTGTTGTCTAACAACATGATTTCCAAGACAGGGTTGCCGTACCACTCTGGTGCGGAACGTGTCCTTGTGGACCTTCGAATTTCAGTAGGAGCTTGATCAGAAGTATCTTGATCATCATCAATAACTTCCTCTCTAGTCGGTGCAGGCGCCTCAGGAACATTTTCTTGAGTTGCGCCATTTTCCGGTTCAAGAGGCAATACTTCATCAAGTTCTACTTTCCCCCCACTTACTTCTTTCGAGAGAAACTCTTTCTCTAGAAAGGATCCATTCTTGGCAACAAAGAGCTTGCCTTCGGATCTGAGGTAGAAGATATACCCAATGGTTTCTTTAGGGTATCCTATGAAGACGCATTTTTTCGATTTGGGTTCGAGCTTTTCAGGTTGAAGTTTCCTGACATAAGCATCGCATCCCCAAACTTTTAGAAACGACAGCTTAGGTTTCTTCCCAAACCATAATTCAAACGGTGTCGTCTCAATGGATTTCGACGGAGCCCTATTTAAAGTGAATGCGGCAGTCTCTAAAGCATAGCCCCAAAAAGATAGCGGTAAGTCGGTAAGAGACATCATAGATCGCACCATATCTAATAGAGTGCGATTACGACGTTCAGACACACCATTACGCTAAGGTGTTCCAGGCGGCGTGAGTTGTGAAACTATTCCACATTTTCTTAAGTGTGTGCCAAATTCGTGACTCAAGTATTCTCCTCCACGATCTGATCGTAGAAACTTGATTTTCCTGTCACGTTGATTCTCAACTTCACTCTGAAATTCCTTGAACTTTTCAAAGGTTTTAGACTTGTGTTTCATTAAGTAGACATACCCATATCTACTTAAGTCATCAGTGAGGGTGAGAACATAACGATAGCCACCGCGAGCCTCAACACTCATTGGACCGCACACATCAGTATGTATGATTTCCAATAAGTTGGTTGCTCGCTCCATTGTTCTTGAGAATGGAGTCTTGGTCATTTTACCCATGAGGCATGGTTCGCACGTGTCAAATGATTCATAATCAAGAGACTCCAAAAGTCCATCTGCATGGAGCTTCTTCATGCGTTTGACACCTATGTGACCAAGGCGGCAGTGCCACAAGTATGTGGGACTATCATTATCAACCTTACAGCTTTTGGTATCCATACTATGAATATGTGTAATATTACGTTCGAGATTCATTAAGAATAAACCATTGACCATCGGAGCATGACCATAAAACATATCTCTCATATAAATAGAACAACCATTATTCTCAGATTTAAATGAGTAGCCATCTCGTATTAAACGAGATCCTGATACAATGTTCATGCTCAAACTTGGCACGAAATAACAATTATTGAGGTTTATAACTAATCCCGTAGGTAAATGTAGAGGTAGCGTGCCGACGGCGATCACATCGACCTTGGAACCATTCCCGACGCGCATCGTCACCTCGTCCCTCCCCAGTCTCTGTTTATTCTGCAGCTCCTGCTGTGAGTTACAAATATGAGCAACGGCACTGGTATCAAATACCCAGGAGTTACTTCGAGTACTGGTAAGGTACACATCAATTACATGTATATCACATATACCTTTTGTTTTGCCGGCCTTCTTGTCCGCTAAGTATTTGGGGCAGTTCCGCTTCCAGTGACCCTTCCCTTTGCAATAAAAGCACTCCGTCTCAGGCTTGGGTCCATAATTTGACTTCTTCTTCCCAGCAGCTTGCTTGCCGGGCGCGGCAACTTCCTTGCCGTCCTTCTCAAAGTTCTTTTTACCCTTGCCCTTCTTGAACTTGGTGGTTTTATTGACCATCAACACTTGATGTTCCTTCTTGACTTCTACCTCTGCTGATTTCAGCATTGCAAATACTTCAAGAATGGTCTTTTCCATCCCCTGCATATTGAAGTTCATCACAAAGCTCTTGTAGCTTGGTGGAAGCGACTGGAGGATTCTGTCAATGACCGCGTCATCCGGGAGATTAACTCCCAGCTGAGTCAAGCGGTTATGTAACCCAGACATAGTGAGTATGTGCTCACTGACAGAACTATTTTCCTCCATTTTACAGCTGAAGAACTTGTCGGAGACTTCATATCTCTCGACCCGGGCATGAGCTTGGAAAACCATTTTCAGCTCTTCGAACATCTCATATGCTTCATGTCTCTCAAAACGCTTTTGGAGCCCCGGTTCTAAGCTGTAAAGCATGCCGCACTGAACGAGGGAGTATTCATCGGTACGTGTCTGCCAAGCATTCATAGCGTCTTGGTTCTGTCGGACGGGTGGATCACCTAGCGGTGCTTGTAGGACATAATCTTTCTTGGCAGCTATGAGGATGATCCTCAGGTTCCAGACCCAGTCCGTATAGTTGCTGCCATCGTCTTTCAGCTTGGTTTTCTCTAGGAACGCGTTGAAATTGAATACAACGTTGGCCATTTGATCTACAAGACATATTGTAAAGATTTTAGACTAAGTTCATGATAATTAAGTTCATCTAATCAAATTATTAATGAACTCCCACTTAGATAGACATCCCTCTTCTAGTCATCAAAGTATAACATGATCCGAGTTGGCTAGGCCGTGTCCGATCATCACGTGACACGGACTAGTCAACGTCGGTGAACATCTTCATGTTGATCGTATCTTCTATACGACTCATGCTCGACCTTTCGGTCTTCTGTGTTCCGAGGCCATGTCTATGCACATGCTAGGCTCGTCAAGTCAACCTAAGTGTATTGCGTGTGTAAATCTGTCTTACACCCGTTGTATGTGAACGTAAGGATCTATCACACCCGATCATCACGTGGTGCTTCGAAACGACGAACTGTAGCAACGTTGCACAGTTAGGGGGAACACTTTCTTGAAATTATTATGAGGGATCATCTTATTTACTACCGTCGTTCTAAGAAAACAAGATGCAAAACATGATAAACATCACATGCAATCAAATAATAATAGTGACAAGATATGGCCAATATCACATAGCTCCTTTGATCTCCATCTTGGGGCTCCATGATCATCCTGTCACCGTCATACTCATCGACATGTAAGTTGTGATTCCTATTACAATAGCATGAACATCTCATACATCACATATAGATCATTCATCATTCATCACAACTTTGGCCATATCACATCACATAGCATACCCTGCAAAAACAAGTTAGACGTTCTCTAATTGTTGTTTGCATGTTTTACGTGGCTGCTATGGGTTTCTAGCAAGAACGTTTCTTACCTACACAAAGACCACAACGTGATATGCCAATTGCTATTTACCCTTCATAAGGACCCTTTTCATCGAATCCGATCCGACTAAAGTAGGAGAGACAGACACCCGCTAGCCACCTTATGCAACTAGTGCATGTCAGTTGGTGGAACCTGTCTCACGTAAGAGTACGTGTAAGGTCGGTCCGGGCGCTTCATCCCACGATGCCGCCGAATCAGGATAAGACTAGTAACGGCAAGCATATTGAACAAAATCAACGCCCACAATGACTTTGTGTTCTACTCGTGCAAGAGAACTACGCATAGACCTAGCTCATGATGCCACTGTAGGGGAACGTTGCAGAAAACAAAAATTTTCCTACTCGTTTCACCAAGATCCATCTAGGAGTTCATGTAGCAACGAGTGATTAGATGCATCTACGTACCTTGTAGATCGCGAGCGGAAGCGTTCAAAGAACGGGGATGATGTAGTCGAACACGACGTGATTCAAATCACCGATGATCAAGCACCGAACGGACGGTGCCTCCGCGTTCAACACACGTACGGAACGGATGACGTCTCCTCCTTTCTTGATCCAGCAAGGGGGGAAGAGAGGTTGATGAAGATCCAGTAGCACGACGGCGTGGTGGTGGATGCAGGGCGTCACAGTAGCAGGGCTTCGCCTATACTACGAGAGAGAGACGTAACGGGGAGAGAGGAAGCACCAAAGGCTGAGGTATGAAATCCCTCCTCTCCTCAACTATATATAGGAGGACCAAGGGGGGGTGGTGCGCCAGCCCAGGAGATCTAATCTCCTTGGTGCGGCGGCCAGGGGAAGGATTCCCTCCCCCCCAAGGCACCTCGGGGTGCCTTCCACCACTTGGACTCCTCCGTGGTGGAAACCCTAGGCGCATGGGCCTAGTAGGGCTGGTGCCCTTGGCCCATGAAGGCCAAGGCGCACCCCCTACAGCCCATGTGGCCCCCCGGACAGGTGGCCCCACCCGGTGGGCCCCCGGGACCCCTCCGGTGGTCCCGGTACAATACCGATAACCCCGAAACTTGTCCCGATGGCCGAAACAGCACTTCCTATATATAATTCTTTACCTCCGGACCATTCCGGAACTCCTCGTGACGTCCCGGATCTCATCCGGGACTCCGAACAACATTCGGGTTACTGCATATTCATATCTTCATAACCCTAGCGTCACCGAACCTTAAGTGTGTAGACCCTACGGGTTCGGGAGACAAGCATACATGACCGAGACGACTCTCCGGTCAATAACCAACAGCGGGATCTGGATACCCATGATGGCTCCCACATGCTCCACGATGATCTCATCGGATGAACCACGATGTCGAGGATTAATCAAGCCCGTATACAATTCCCTTTGTCAATCGGTATGTTACTTGCCCGAGACTCGATCGTCGGTATCCCAATACCTTGTTCAATCTCGTTACCGGCAAGTCACTTTACTCGTACCGTAATGCATGATCCCGTGACCAACCACTTGGTCACCTTGAGCTCATAATGATGATGCATTACCGAGTGGGCCCAGTGATACCTCTCCGTTATATGGAGTGACAAATCCCAGTCTCGATCCGTGTCAACCCAACAGACACTTTCGGAGATACCTGTAATGCACCTTTATAGTCACCCAGTTACGTTGTGACGTTTGATACACCCAAAGCATTCCTACGGTATCCGGGAGTTACACGATCTCATGGTCAAAGGAAAAGATACTTGACATTGGAAAAAGCTCTAGCAAATGAACTACACGATCTTTGTGCTATGCTTAGGATTGGGTCTTGTCCATCACATCATTCTCCTAATGACGTGATCCCGTTATCAATGACATCCAATGTCCATAGCCGGGAAATCATGACTATCTGTTGATCAACGAGCTAGTCAACTAGAGGCTTACTAGGGACATATTATGGTCTATGTATTCACACGTGTATTACGATTTCCGGATAATACAGTTATAGCATGAATAAAGACAATTATCATGAACAAAGAAATATAATAATAATGCTTTTATTATTGCCTCTAGGGCATATTTCCAACATCCCTCAGTCGCCGAAGTTGACGGGGAGGCGGACCTGCCCCATCGGGAGGGTGGAGCCATCTGTGACTCCGTAAAATGGCTTGGTCGGGTGCAGCTGATCGTAAGGTTCTTGAAGAGTCTCGAAGATCTGGACGGAGAGGACGTTGAGCCCTGCCCCACCGTCGATGAGGGTCTTGGTCATGCGGACGTTACTGATGGTCGGGGTGCAGAGCATCGGGAGAGTGCCCGGCGCGGCGGTGCACCTGAGCTGATCCTTGGGGTCGAAGGTGATGATCTGCTTGGCCCACCTGAGGTTGCGCGCGGCGTCGGGCCTGGGGAGCGCCGTGTTCACCTCACGAGCGAACTGCTTGAAGATGCGGTGAGAAGCCGGAGCGTGGGCTCCTCCCAGGATGAACGCGACCCTGCGTGGCTCCTGGAAGCCCCTCGCTTCATCTCACTAGCGGTCGTCATCGTTCCTTCTTGGCGGTGGCGGCAGCTGAGGCAGGTAGGCGTTGCCCTGAGGGCGACCCTCACAAGGCTGGTTACGCCAGGGGGCGTCACGAGGCTGCTCCTGCCAACAGTCTTCACGAGGCTGATTGCGCCATCCTTGGCGCGAGTTCCTACCGTCCCAGCGTCCTCTGCCACGGCCTCCTCCGCGGCCGTAGGCACGGTTGATGCACTCAGGGCGCTGCCCGACGCGCCCGCCGTGCATCGCCCTAAGCTCTTGGAAGTCGTTGGTGTTATGGCTATGGACATCATGGAAGACGCAGTACGGACGGTTATCTCTTGGAGGGTCGTTGTAGCCGCAGCCGCGCTTCACTTCTAGTTCCACGGCCAGCACGGGTGGTCCCTTGTGCTTTGCTTCCGTGGCCTTGGTCTTCTTGTCGCCGGCCTCCCCTCATGCAGTTCCATGAGGGAGAGGCGGCCTTCCTCTGCCCTGGCGCACTTCGCCGCGAGATTGAACATCTCGAGGGCCGTGCACAGGTCCTCGTGGATGGCAAGCTCTTCCTTCATCCTGACGTCACGGACATCGTCGGAGAACGCCGAGATGATGGCCTCGTCAGAGAACCTGGGGATCTTGAGGCGCACGGTGTTGAAGCGTTGGATGTACTTCTGCAGGGCCTCCCCAGGCTGCTGCTTCACGCGGCGCAGGTCTGCGGCCGCTGGAGCTCGGTCGCGGGTACCTTGGAAGTTGGCGATGAAGGTATCGTGAAGCTCCTCCTAGGAGGAGATGGATCCTGGAGGAAGGTTCAGGAGCCAGGAGCGCACATCGTCCTTGAGGGCCATGGGGAACCAATTCGCCATGACCTGCTCGGTGCCGTTCGTTGCCTCGATGCTGAGCTCGTAGAGCTGGAGGAACTCTGCCGGGTCGGCGGTGCCGTCGTAACGCGGAGGCAGATCTGGCTTGAACTTGCCGGGCCAGACGAGGCGTCCTAGCTCAGGAGCTAGGGCGCGGCATCCAGCCACGCTCATGATTGCTGGCGCCCCCTGCGCCTGCGGTGCTGGCTCTTGGGGTGAGGGCACCACCACCTCTTGTGGGACGCGGTTCTGGTGCTGCTGAGCGGGGAGCACGCGCGCTTCTTCCTGGGAGCGCGGGACCACCTGGCAGCTCTCCTCGTCATGCGCGGGGGCCCTGCGGGGCTGTTCGCACCGTGGAGCCTCGCGCCTGAGCCCCTAGCCGGTGCCGCGCGGTGGATATGGGGGCGGAGCGCCGTGGTCCTCATTCCCTGCCATGGGCGACGGAGGACGAGAGGAATGGGTCGGTGCGGGCGCCTCTCCGGCAGCGTTGACAAGCTCGGTGATGCGGTGGAGCCACTCGTCGTAGAGGTCGTCCTCCGGGCAGTAGCGTAGGAGCTCCCGCGCCATTAGTAGCGCAGGCTGCTGGTAGACCGGCCTGTGGCGGACCAGCGAGGACGACGTCAAGACCGGCGAAGGTGATGGGGTCGCCGTGTGGCCTTCGCGCCGCATGGACAATGGCAGCGATGAGTCCTGCTGCTCGTGAACGGCTGGGTCCGTGGCCGCGTTGGCGACGGCAAGTTGGGGCGGAGTGGTGCGCCGTTACCCGCGGGCGCCGTCTGAGCGACGTTGGTGGCGCGGAGAGCGGCGCGTGCTTGGCGAGTGTCCACCATGGCGGTGAAATGAGGTCGACGGAGAAGAACGGAGCGAGGTCGTCGGAGAAGCGAGATTTCGACACGCCACCTACCTGGCGCGCCAAATGTCGGATTTCGGGCTCCGCAGAACCCTTAAGATTCGAACACATGGGCGTGACGAAGATCTCTCCCACTACACGTCTACCTAGCGCCTCGCTCTTCTCCTGGTGGTGGAAATGGAATGCAAGCAAGCAAACAAGTAGAGCACACAAGAGTTTACCCAGGTTCAGGCCACCTTGCGGTGTAAAACCCTACGCCCTGCTTTAGTGGATTGGCCTCGCGAGGGCTCGAGTATGAACAAGTACAGTGGTTTCCTGAGCTCAGGAGGCGAGCTCAAGAAGGGTGAGGAGGCGGATGTTCTTGCTCCTTTGCTAGTCTAAGTCCCAATGGGTCCATGCTCTCTATGATGGAACCCTAGCTACTTATATAGGCGGCCAGGGTCCTCTTCCCCCTGAAATGTTAAGGCGGGAAGGGAATCCCACAACAGCCATTTGAGTGGGAACACAAGGACGCTCCTATCCTCACAAAAGGTGGTCTTCGCCTGCAAAGAGGGCAGGTGGTGACGCGGTGGTGGGCTCGGCGATGACATCCTTCCTGCCGTCCGTGCGGTCTTCGGTCTTGTTGCACCAAAGGGGAAACCTTTGTCTCGCCCCTCGGGAACCTGCGCCTGTGCGGTCTCCTTTGCACCGATATCGAAATTGCGACCACTTGCGTGCGCTGGCGCCCGGTAGCACGGTTCGTCATGGCTTGCGTCACTGCCTCCTCCTGAGGCAGCCCTTGCCTTGAGATCTCCGCCCCGAAGCAGCCTAGCTGAGGCCACTCTAGGGAGAGGTCTTCGTCGCCCCTCCGGAGCAGCCTAGGTGAGGCCCCTCCCTGAGGGGGTCTTGGTCGTTCTCCTCACGAGGGCTGGCCCCCTCGCGAGGGTCTTCAGCAGACGGTCGATCAGCTGGGCACTACCGGGCCGTACCAGGAACGCGACGTGGGCTGCAGACAGGCAAGTCTGGGTACCCTGGTTCCCAGTACGCCGACATCATATATCACAACAAGCCACAAAGTAAGCGATGACGTTCTTCATTCCATTCCACCAGAATACCTGACGAAGGTCTTCGTACATTTTAGTGCAACCTGCGTGAATTGAGTAGGGCGATTCATGTGCTTCTACCAATATCTTCTTCCTCATACCTTCTTGGCTTGGTACGCAAATCCTTCCTCGGAACCTTAGCATACCTTGCTGATCTCTAGAGAAGTCATGTGTCTGTCCCTCTTTCATATGCTTGGCATATAATTGCAATGATTTGTCATTTGCTTGAGCACTGTGAATTTCTTCTTTGAGTGCAGGAGCAACTTCCAATATACTGGCAAGACTTGCATCCATGATTACCAAATTGAGCTGAGCAATTTCTTAGTAAAGCTCAGGAGGCAAAGATTCCATTAGAGCATTCAGGTTGGCCGGTTTACGGCTAAGAGCGTCAGCAACCACATTAGCTTTGTCGGGTGTTAATTTAGACTGAGGTCATAATCCTTAACCAACTCGAGCCATCTTCGCAGACGAAGGTTCTAATCGGGCTGAGTGAATATATACTTGAGACTCTTGTGGTCGGTAAATATCTGGCACCTCTTTCCAATAAGATAGTGTCTCCAAATCTTCAAAGCGTGCACCACCGCAGCCAATTCCAAATCATGAGTGGGATAATTTCCCTTGTGTGGATGTAGTTGTCGAGATGTATAAGTCACAACCTTGCCATCTTGCATAAGTACGCATCCAAGGCCTTTTCTGGAGGCGTCATAGTAGACATCAAAACTGCGGTAGACGTCGGGAAGAGTCAATACTGGTGCTGACGTCAGTCTGATTTTCAGCTCATTGAAACTCTGTTCGCAGTCATCAGTCCATTCAAACTTCTTATCCTTCTTTAGGAGCTCCATCGTGGGCTTGGTAATCTTGGAGAATCCTTCAATAAAACGGCGATAATATCCGGCTAGTCCAAGGAAACTTCGGATTTCTGAGACTATTGTGGGTGCGGACCAATCAAGCACATCTTTTACCTTGCTTGGATCCACGGCTATTCCTTCTGCCAAGAGAACATGCCCTAAAAATACAACTTGCTTGAGCCAAAACTCACATTTGCTGAACTTGGCATAAAGCTGATGATCGCGGAGCCTCTTCAAAACTGCTTGGAGGTGGTCCTTGTGTTCGTCTTTGCTTTTTGAGTAAATGAGGATGTCATCAATGAACACCACCACAAATTTGTCCAAGAAGTCCATAAACACCTTATTCATCATATGCATGAAGAAGGCTGGGGTGTTGTAAGGCAGAATGACATAACGGTATACTCATAGAGGCCATATGTAACACCCCAGATATGACTTTCCCAATATGTACTCCAACTCTTGCCGTTTCCGGCCGTAAGTTATTTTATTTTCTTGGGTTCAGGTTTTTGTCTCTGTGTGTTGTTATCATTGTCATGCATCTCTTATCATGGCATCATGTGCATTGCTTTTTCATACGTGTTTATCTCATGTATTCGAGCATTTTCCCCGTTGTCCGTTTTGCATTTCGGCGCTTCGTTTTCCTCCGGTGGTCATTTTTTACCTTTCTTTCGTGTGTGGGGATTAAACATTTCCGGATTGGACCGAGACTTGCCAAGCGGCCTTGGATTACTACCGGTAGACCGCCTGTCAAGTTTCGTACCATTTGGACTTCGTTTGATACTCCAACGGTTAACCGAGGGACCGAAAAGGCTTCGTGTGTATTGCAGCCCAACACCCCTCCAATTTGGCCCAAAACCCACCTAAACCCTCTCCATCATCTAGAGCGTTTCATCACGATCGCGTGGCCGAAAACCGCACCTCATTTGGACTCTCCTAGCTCCCTCTACCTCTATATATAGACCCCCTCCTCGAAATTCCCGGATCTCCTCTCTCCCTAACCCTAAAAATCAGCTCCGCCGCCATCGGACACGTCCGGCCGCAACCAGACGCGTCCGCCCACTCCGCCGGACCTATCAGCAAGCGCCACATGGGCGCCGAGCCCCCCTTTGCCGCCGAAGCCCGCCGGGCCCGTGGCCGGCCCGCTCGCGCCGCGCCCGGGCCAGAGGCGCCCCGCGCCGCGCCGCCGCATCCGCTACCTCGCGCCGCCACCTTCGCCCGGAGCGCCTCGCCGCGCCGCCGTCGCCTCCCGGTTGCCGGTGCCGCCTCCGCCCCGATTTCCGGCGTCCTCCTCGCCGCCCCATCCCGCCGGCCGCCGCCACCGCCACCATCTCCGGCCTCTCCTCCTCCCCGCGGCCCCGAGAACCTCTCCGGCGAGCTTCCCCAATTCCGGCTGGCAAACTCTGGCGAACTCACTCCGGCCATCCTCGGGAAACGTGCCAGATCCAGATCTGGATCTCGTCTGGGTTGACTTTTACCCCCAAAACCCTAGTTCATTTGCTCCTGTTCATCGCATCGTAACTTTGCATCCGTAGCTCCGTTTTGGGCATATAGCATATCAAAATGTTCGTCTCAGAGATTAAATCATTTCATTCCATTGCATTATTTTCATTTGACTTCATCTTGATGCCCGAAATGCTCTTAGAAGAGTGCTACTTGAGATAATTGTCAGATCTGCTGCTCCATTTAGTTATTTGTCATTTTTGCCATGATTATTGTGTGCATGATATGCCCATGAGCTCTACATATGTTTTGTTATGGGTTTTGCCATCTTTCCAGAGGTGCAACCCATGTATTTTTGTGATGTGTGTGGTGACTAGCACAAGCTTGCAAAGTGAGGCACTTGGTAATGCTGATTTCAGGGACTTAGCATTTCCACTAAGTCCTTGAGCTGTTTATCTCATATGGCCATATGTTCATGTTGTTTCCTAGTGATCCGTACCTCTTTTGAGGATGATCAGTAAGGATGTTTTGTTAATCTTGTAGTTCTCTATCCATCCATGTCTTTTTTTACAATTATGGAGCACCCTAGCTTGAGTCAATCGAGCTCTACTTTTGCTACTTCGTGAATCTGGGCAGATTGTCTACTTGTTAGCGATTTTGCCGAGGATGTTGTAGTTGATCCGTGCATGCTATGTTATTGTTCTTGCCATGTCTAGCTTGAATTTTGTATATTCTTGATGGATATATGCTTAGTTTGTCATGACTTGCTCTGTGGTGACTGCATCGAGCTCGTAAACATGCCTACTTGATATCTGTTTTCAGCATGCTCCAGTTTCCACTAAGTCTGAGAACTGATTATGTTTTTGCCATGTTCACATGCTTGCAAATGTATTTTCTGATCCCTTTTGGCTCAAGGTCACTAAGGGACTTTTGTTAAGCTCTTTGAGTAGCTCCATGCCATGCTTTACTTTGCCATGTTCAGGTCCTGGAGCATACAGTTTTGTTGCTCCAAAGTGTGCTACCTGATCTGAAATTCCAGACAAGTGTTAATTTCACTAAGTCTGAGATCTGTTTACCATATGCATTTTTGCCATGCTTGTTTGCCATTTCCAAACCGTAACTCCGATTCTGGCGTTCTTTATATCGTTTTCAAGCGATTTCATCTCATCTTTCCAGTGGCACACTTGGATTTCCAAGTTGAGGCCAGGTTCATGCATTCCTTGTCAAATCTTGCATATGCATCCCGCATCGCATCCCACATAGCATACCATCCTTGCATCATGTTGTTTGACTTTTGCCGTGGTTGATTGTGTTCCGTTTGCTTGTTTGTATTATTTGGGTAGAGCCGGGAGACGAGTTCGCTAACGAGGAAACCGTTGAGTTTGCTTTCGAGGATCCAGTCAACTCTGACAACTTTGCAGGCAAGATGATCATACCCTCGAAATCACTACTATCGTTGCTTTGCTAGATTCTCGCTCTTTTGCTATGCCAATGCTACGATGCCTACCACTTGCTTTCAAGCCTCCCAAATTGCCATGTCAAACCTCTAACCCACCATGTCCTAGCAAACCGTTGATTTGCTATCTTACCGCTTTGCTCAGCCCCTCTTATAGCGTTGCTAGTTGCAGGTGAAGATTGAAGACCGTTCCTTGTTGGAACATTATTTACTTGTTGGGATATCATTATATTGCCATGTTATCTTAATGCATCTATATACTTGGTAAAGGGTGGAAGGCTCGGCCTCTCGCCTAGTGTTTTGTTCCACTCTTGCCGCCCTAGTTTCTGTCATATCGGTGTTATGTTCCTGGATTTTGCGTTCCTTACACGGTTGGGTTATAATGGGAACCCCTTGATAGTTCTCCTTGATTAAAGCTTTTCCAGCAATGACCAACCTTGGTTTTACCATTTTCCACCTAGGCTCTTTTTCCCTTGGGTTTCCGGAGCCCGAGGGTCTTTTTATTTAACCCCCCCCCCCCCCGGGCTAGTGCTCCTCTGAGTGTTGGTCCGACCGAGTAGACTGCGGGGCCACCTCGGGGCAACTTGAGGGTTGGTTTTACTCGTTGTAGATAACTTGAACCTTAACTTAATTAAAATGAATCAACAGTGTGAGTTACCGTGATGGTCTCTTCTCGGCGGAGTCCGGGAAGTGAACACGGTGTTGGAGTAATGCTTGCGCAGGTTGTCCTCTAGTTTCTTGATCGCGCCTTGCCTCCTCTTCTCGCTCTCTTTTGCGAACAGGATAGCCACCATATATGCTAGTCGCTTGCTGCAGCTCCACATTTTTTACCTTGCCTTACCTATAAGCTTAAATAGTCTTGATCGCGAGGGTGCGAGATTGCTGAGTCCCTATGGCTCATAGATTACTATTACACCAGATGCAGGGCCTGATGATTCTGCTCCAGGTGACGCGCTTGAGCTCAAGTGGGAGTTCGACGAGGACTCTCAACGATACTATGTTTCTTTCCCTGATGATCAGTAGTGGTGCCCATTTGGGGGCGATCGGGACCGTGTCACATGTTGGGTTATCTTTTATTTTGGCGCCGTAGTCGGGCCATGAGTGTTTGGATGATGTAATGTTATTTATGTACTTGATTGACGTGGCCAGTGTAAGCCAACTATGTTATCTCCCCTTTTATCATATATATATTACATGGGATGTTGTGATGATTGCCTAACTTGCGACATATGCCTTCAATGCGATTATGTCTCTAAGTCATGCCTCGACACGTGGGAGCTATAGTCGCATCGAGGGTGTTATAACTTGGTAATCAGAGCCTTCCCCGACCTTAGGAGCCCCATTGCTTGATCGTTATTAGCGGTCGAGTTGTGTCTAGAAAAATGTTTTGAGTCATTTAGGAATTATATATCAGAGAGTTTAGGAATTCTTTTTACTCCCCAGTCTTCTCATCACTCTGGTAAGGCATCCTGACGTAGAGTTTTGACTCTTCTCTTCTCAAATTTCACTAAAAAAAATTTAGGATCACGCGAGTATCTTGGAATCGTTCCGATGGTTTTATGACGAGAACATTGTCTTGGTGCCTCCTGTCAGGGGTTTTGTGGAAGTGTCCCGGGGAGTTGAGCTCTGAGGTGTTGTCGTCATAATTTTATCGTTGCAGTTCTGGAATACCTGAGTCTAGTACGCCGACATCGAAAATCTCTTTTATGCAGTTCATTGGTGAGATAACCTCGACACCACCCAGTACTAGGGCGGGAGTTCGGGAGTATCGCCATAACTAGTATAACGGATGCTTTTCGAAGGTTGAGGTAGATGGTTTCCGAAGTTTTTCTCGGTTATGTGTTGAAGGATGGATACAGCTGGATGTAGGATTTGCTAGATTTGGGTGAGATATTATGCTTCCCCTGTATCCCCAACACCTGATTGCATAACCGGAAAGGTTCGGGAGTTTCATAGGTGGGAATTCTTGTAGCTCTAGTTCTTCTTCCATGGATATTTGGTTTGAGATTGGGATTTCTTACCGAGTATTTGTTCTTGATCCGTACCTTGTTGATTTATTTCTCTACCTAAATTCTAAGTGGCTTCTCAATTTATGGATATGTGACCATTTCAAGAGGAATGCATTCGTTCATTTTGTTCGGATGTGAAGACTTTATGTTGCAATTTTCATTCCGTTGGATTCAGCTTCATTTTATCTTTCTATGTGCTAACGGTGGTCAACCTCTTCAGGATGGATCCCGCTAAGAGCACCAGTCAGAATAAAAATCAAGATCCGCCACCACCTCCACCTCCTCCGGAGGCATGGCAAGCTGTGATGGCCGCAACTAATGCAAACACACAGTTGATCATGCAAATTCTCCAAGAGCGCAATCAAGGCAACCAAGGGAACCAAGGCAACAATCAGAATCACTTTGCAACACTCAACCAGTTCCTTGCTAACGGGCCAAAGACTTTCAGCAATTGTGTTGAGGCAACTGATGCTGACGATTGGCTCGTGGATATGTGCAAGCATTTGAGTGCAGTAACGTCAGGCCTGAGGACTTCGTCAAGTTCGCTTCCTTCCAACTCAAAGATCAAGCTGCAGAATGGTTCCAGCAATACAAGGACTCCAGAGGTGGACGTGTGATTACTTGGGATGAATTCCGTCAAGACTTCAAAGATCATCATATTCCTCAGAGCGTGGTTGAAAGCAAGCGTGAGGAATTCCGCAACCTGAAGCAAGGCTCTTTGTCTGTCTATGACTACAACAAGTTGTTTCAGAAGCTCGCCCGCTTTGCCAAGCAGGACGCCCCTGATGAGAAGAGCATGATATACCAGTTCAGGGGTGGTCTTAGAGAAGAAATCCAGCTCGCTCTTGTTGTCTTTGATCCCTTGAGGTACGATGAGTTCTACAACATGGCATTGAAGAAAGAGGCCTCTCAACTGAGGTGTGATGCTTCCAAGAAGCGAGTCAGAGATGCTACTCCTTCTTCCTCTACTCAAGTGGCCAAGCAGCAGAAGTATTGGCTTCCTCCTCCTCCGTTCCGTCAGCCGTATCAGCAGAAGAGCAAAGGTGGCAGTGGATCTTCCCACCCACCCAACCCTGGCTTTCAGAACAAGACTTCGTCTCAAGCTCCAAGATCGAGTGCTCCGTATCACCGTCCACTTTCAGAGGTCACGTGCATCAAGTGCCAACAGAAGGGTCACTATGCCAACAAGTGTCTCAACCAGAGGCGTCTTCCTCCTCCTCCTGTGAGATCGGCAAGTACAGCTGTGGTCAAGCATAACCCCAAGCACGCCAAGGTCAATTTGATGAATGCAGCTCAGGCAGAGGACTCGTCAGATGTCATCATGGGTAACCTTCCTGTTAACGATGTTCCTGCAAAAGTACTTTTTGATACTGGTGCATCGCATTCTTTCTTGTCATGCCCTTTTGCATCGAAGCACAATGTTGATACTGAGATCATGCCCAAAGTCATGCAAGTTGTTTCTCCCGGCAAGCTTTTGACTTCTAGTTTGGTTGCTCCCGATATCTCTATCACGTTGGGCGACTACAAGTTTCTTTCTTCTCCAGTGGTTCTGGGTAACTCGGATATTGATCTTATTCTCGGGATGGATTGGCTTTCTAAGCACAAGGCGCATCTTGATTGGGCAGCTAGGTAGATTCAATTGACTCATTCGTCTGAGGATGTAATTGTCTTTACCGCTCGGGATAATACTATCCGTCTGTTTTCTCTCAATGAGAAGCGTGAACTGGATGCTATCTCGCAAATTCCAGTCGTTTGCGAATATCAAGACGTCTTTCCAGAAGAGCTTCCAGGAATGCCTCTGACCCGTCCAGTTGAATTCGTTATTGATCTTGAGCCTGGCACGGAACCTGTGTGCAAGCGTCCTTACAAGCTCGGACCTGAAGAGTTGAAGGAGCTGAAGAAGCAACTCGATATTCAAGAAAGAATGGGTCTCATCCGGCCTAGTTCTTCTCCGTGGGTTTGTGGTGTTCTTTTTGTGAAGAAGAAGGATGGAACGGACCGACTTTGTGTTGACTACTGTCCATTGAACAAGAAGACCATCAAGAACAAATACCCACTTCCCAACATCAACGAGCTGTTCGAACAACTCAAGGGTGCCCAAGTATTCTCCAAGCTTGATCTCCGTATGGGTTATCATCAGATTCAAATCCGTGAGCAAGATATTCCCAAGACGGCCTTCAGGACAAGCTATGGTTCATATGAATACACCGTCATGTCTTTTGGCCTCGTCAACGCTCCTCCGACTTTCTCTCGCATGATGAACTTCATCTTCAACGCCTACACCAATGACTTCGTTTTGGTCTATCTCGATGACATTCTGGTTTTCTCGAAGAACAAGGAAGATCATGCCAAGCACTTGTGTTTGGTACTCGACAAGCTAAGGGAACACAAGTTCTACGCCAAGTTCTCCAAGTGCGAATTTTGGCTTGATGAGGTTCTTTATCTTGGTCATATCATCTCTGCCAAGGGCATTGCAGTGAATCCTGAGAAGGTGTCTGCAATTGTGAATTGGGAACCTCCTCAGAACGTGAAGAAACTCCGTAGCTTCCTCGGTCTCGCAAGCTATTGCCGAAGATTCGTTGAAAACTTTTCTAAGATCGCGAAGCCTCTCTCAAATCTTCTTCAGAAGCACGTCAAGTACGTTTGGTCTCCGGAGTGTGACATTGCTTTCAACACTTTGAAAGAGAAATTGATCTCTTCTCCAGTTCTGACTCCGCCTGACGAATCCAAGCCGTACGAGGTCTTTTGCGATTCCTCTCTCCAAGGTCTTGGCGCAGTGTTGATGCAAGAGAAGAAAGTTGTTGCTTATACCTCTCGCCAGTTGAAGCCCAATGAGAAGAACTACCCCACTCATGATCTCGAGTTGGCGGCAATTGTGCATGCTCTTTTGACTTGGAGACATCTCTTATTGGGAAGAAAAGTGGACATCTTCACTGACCACAAGAGTCTCAAGTACATCTTCACTCAGCCTAATCTCAACCTCAGGCAAACTCGATGGGTCGAAATGATTCAAGAGTATAATTCGAGTATCGAGTATACTCTAGGCAAGGCCAATGTGATTGCTGACGCATTGAGCAGAAAGGCTTACTGCAACAGTCTGATTCTCAAGCCTTATCAACCCGAACTTTGTGAAGCTTTCCGCAAACTTAATCTGCAAGTTGTTCCTCAAGGTTTCCTCGCCAACCTTCAAGTCTCTCCTACCTTGGAAGACCAGATTCGCCAAGCCCAGCTTCTTGATGCTATGGTGAAAAAGGTGAAGATTGGGATTGCCAAGAGTCAACCCAAGTGCAAGTGCTACCGCCTTGATGACAAGGATACTCTCTTCTTCGAGGATCGTATTGTCGTGCCCAAAGGTGAACTTCGTAAAGTGATCATGAACAAGGCTCACAATTCTCTCCTCTCCATCCACCCTGGGAGCACGAAGATGTATCAGGACCTCAAGCAGGCTTATTGGTGGACTCGAATGAAGCGAGAGATTGCTCAATTTCTGAATGAATGTGATGTCTGTAGAAGAGTGAAGGCAGAACACCAAAGACCAGCTGGTCTCCTCCAACCTCTTGCCATCCCAGAATGGAAGTTTGACCACATTGAAATGGACTTCGTGACTGGGTTTCCAAAGTCCAAGCGTGGCAATGATGCTATATTCGTTGTCATCGATAAACTCACCAAAGTGGCTCACTTTCTGCCTATCAAAGAGTCAATCACTGTAGCTCAATTGGCGGAACTCTATACCTCTTGAATTGTCTCTCTGCACGGTACTCCACAGGTGATCTCTTCAGACCGTGGCAGCATCTTTACCTCCAAGTTTTGGGATTCTTTTCAGAAGGCCATGGGCACCAACATCCGCTTCAGCACAGCTTTCCATCCTCAAACTAGCGGTCAAGTCGAGCGTGTCAATCAGATTCTTGAAGATATGCTCAGGGCTTGTGTGATCTACTTCGGCATGAAGTGGGAGGATTGTCTTCCTTATGCTGAATTCTCCTACAACAATAGTTTTCAAGCAAGTTCGGGTAAGGCCCCATTTGAAATTCTGTATGGCAGGAAGTGTCGTACCCCTCTCAACTGGTCTGAAACCGGTGAACGTCAGCTTCTCGGAAATGACTTAATCACAGAGGCAGAGGAAATGTGCAAAGTCATTCGAGATAACCTCAAAGCAGCCCAATCCCGCTAGAAGAGCTACTATGACAGTAAGCACCGTGATTTGGCTTTCGAGATCGGAGATCATGTTTACCTCCGCGTCTCTCCAATGAAAGGTACTCATCGCTTCGGTATCAAAGGGAAGCTTGCCCCTAGATACGTGGGACCTTTCAAGATTGTCAGCAAGAGAGGCGATCTCGCCTATCAACTCGAGCTTCCTTCAAACTTTGCAAATGTTCATGATGTGTTCCATGTCTCTCAGCTCCGAAAGTGCTTCAAGACTCCTGACCGCAACGTCAACTTCGAGGACATTGAGCTCCAAGAAGATCTCTCCTATCATGAGCACCCAGTTTCTATTCTTGAAGAGACTGAATGCAAGACTCTCAACAAGTCAATCAGATTCCTCAAAGTCAAGTGGTCACACCATTCCGACCGTGAAGCTACCTGGGAACGCGAGGATCACCTCCGTTCTGAGTACCCAGCATTCTTTCAGTCCTAGATCTCGGGACGAGATCCTTTCGTAGTGGTGGAGTGTTGTAACACCCCGGATATGACTTTCCCAACATGTACTGCATCTCTTGCCAAGCGGCCTTGGTTTACTATCGGTAGACCGCCTGTGAAGTTTCGTACCATTTGGACTTCGTTTGATACTCCAACGGTTAACCGAGGGACCGAAAAGGCCTCGTGTGTGTTGCAGCCCAACACCCCTCCAATTTGGCCCAAAACCCACCTAAACCCTCTCCATCATCTAGAGCGTTTCATCACGATCGCGTGGCCGAAAACCGCACCTCATTTGGACTCTCCTAGCTCCCTCTACCTCTATATATAGACCCCCTCCTCAAAATTCCCGGATCTCCTCTCTCCCTAACCCTAAAAATCAGCTCCGCCGCCATCGGACACGTCCGGCCACAACCGGACGCGTCCGCCCACTCCGCCGGACCTATCAGCAAGCGTCGCGTGGGCGCCGAGCCCCACTTCGCCGCCGAAGCCCGCCGGGCCCGTGGCCGGCCTGCTTGCGCCGCGCCCGGGCCAGAGGCGCCCCGCGCCGCGCCGCCTCATCCGCTACATCGCGCAGCCGCCCGCGCCCGGAGCGCCTTGCCGCGCCGCCGTCGCCGTCCGGTCGCCGGCGCCGCCTCCGCCCCGACGTCTGGCGTCCTCCTCGCCGCCCCATCCCGCCGGCTGCCGCCCCTCGCCGCGGAGCGCCGCCACCGCCACCATCTCCGGCCTCTCCTCCTCCCCGCGGCCCCGAGAACCTCTCCAGCGAGCTTCCCCAACTCCGGCCGGCAAACTCCGGCGAACTCACTTCGGCCATCCTCGGGAAACGCGCCAGATCCAGATCTGGATCTCGTCTGGGTTGACTTTTACCCCCGAAACCCTAGTTTATTTTCTCATGTTCATCGCATCATAACTTTGCATCCGTAGCTCCGTTTTGGGCATATAGCATATGAAAATGTTCGTCTCAGAGATTAAATCATTTCATTCCATTGCATTATTTTCATTTGACTTCATCCTGATGCCCGAAATGCTGTTAGAAGAGTGCTACTTGAGATAATTGTCAGATCTGCTGCTCCATTTAGTTATTTGTCATTTTTGCCATGATTATTGTGTGCATGATATGCCATGAGCTCTACATATGTTTTGTTAAGGGTTTTGCCATATTTCCAGAGGTGCAACCCATGTATTTTTGTGATGTGTGTGGTGACTAGCACAAGATTGCAAAGTGAGGCACTTGGTAATGCTGATTTTAGGGACTTAGCATTTCCACTAAGTCCTTGAGCTGTTTATCTCATATGGCCATATGTTCATGTTGTTTCCTAGTGATCCATGCCTCTTTTGAGGATGATCAGTAAGGATGTTTTGTTAATCTTGTAGTGCTCTATCCATCCATGTCTTTGTTTGCAATTATGGAGCACCCTAGCTTGAGTCAATTGAGCTCTACTTTTGCTACTTCGTGAATCTGGGCAGATTGTCTACTTGTTAGCGATTTTGCCGAGGATGTTGTAGTTGATCCGTGCATGCTATGTTATTGTTCTTGCCATGTCTAGCTTGCATTTTGTGTATTCTTGATGGATGTATGCTTAGTTTGTCATGACTTGTTCTGTGGTGAGTGCATCGAGCTCGTAAACATGCCTACTTGATATCTGTTTTCAGCATGCTCCAGTTTCCACTAAGTCTGAGAACTGATTATGTGTTTGCCATGTTCACATGCTTGCAAATGTATTTTCTGATCCCTTTTGGCTCAAGGTCACTAAGGGACTTTTGTTAATCTCTTTGAGTAGCTCCATTCCATGCTTTACTTTGCCATGTTCATGTCCTGTAGCATACAGTTTTGTTGCTCCGAAGTGTGCTACCTGATCTGAAATTCCAGACAAGTGTTAATTTCACTAAGTCTGAGATCTGTTTACCATATGCATTTTTCCCAAGCTTGTTTGAACCTGTTAATGGATGAATTGGACGTAGCTCAGTGCTAGACTTTTGTTAAGCATCATGAATTCATCCCTGCCATTTATTTTGTTGCCATGTTTGGGTGCTGTAGCTTGTTCATCTCATTGCATTTAGATGGCTACTTGCTGTAAATCGCAGAACGTGATCATATCTGAATTGCTTGCCATTTCCAAACCGTAACTCCGATTCTGGCGTTCTTTATATCGTTTTCAAGCGATTTCATCTAATTTTTCCAGTGGCACACTTGGATTTCCATGTTGAGGCCAGGTTCATGCATTCCTTGTCAAATCTTGCTTATGCATCCCGCATAGCATACCATCCTTGCATCATGTTGTTTGTGTTTTGCACGTGGTTGATTGTGTTCCGTTTGCTTGTTTGTCTTGTTTGGGTAGAGCCAGGAGACGATTTCGCTAACGAGGAGCCCGTTGAGTTTGCTTTCGAGGATCCAGTCAACTCTGACAACTTTGCAGGCAAGATGATCATACCCTCGAAATCACTACTATCTTTGCTTTGCTAGATGCTCGCTCTTTTGCTATGCCAATGCTACGATGCCCACCACCTGCTTTCAGGCCTCCCAAATTGCCATGTCAAACCTCTAACCCACCATGTCCTAGCAAACCGTTGATTGGCTATGTTACCGCTTTGCTCAGCCCCTCTTATAGCGTTGCTAGTTGCAGGTGAAGATTGGAGACCGTTCCTTGTTGGAACATTATTTACTTGTTGGGATATCATTATATTGCCATGTTATCTTAATGCATCTATAAACTTGGTAAAGGGTGGAAGGCTCGGCCTCTCGCCTTGTGTTTTGTTCCACTCTTGCCGCCCTAGTTTCCGTCATATCGGTGTTATGTTCCCGGATGTTGCGTTCCTTGCGCGGTTGGGTTATAATGGGAACCCCTTGATAGTTCGCCTTGATTAAAGCTTTTCCAGCAAAGCCCAACCTTGGTTTTACCATTTGCCACCTAGCCTATTTTTCCCTTGGGTTTCCGGAGCCCGAGGGTCATCTTATTTAAACCCCCCCCCCCCGGGGCCAGTGCTCCTCTGAGTGTTGGTCCGACCGAGTAGACTGCGGGGCCACCTCGGGGCAACTTGAGGGTTGGTTTTACTCGTAGGATGTCTCATCTGAGTGTGCCCTGAGAACGAGATATGTGCAGCTCCTATCGGGATTTGTCGGCACATTTGGGCGGTGTTGTTGGTCTTGTTTTAACCTGTCGAAGTGTCTTGAAGAACCGAGGTACCGAGTCTGATCGGAACGTCTCGGGAGGAGGTCTATTCCTTCGTTGACCGTGAGAGCTTGTCATGGGCTAAGTTGGGAATCCCCTGCAGGGATTTGAACTTTCAAAATCCGTGCCCGCGGTTATGGGCAGATGGGAATTTGTTAATGTCCGGTTGTAGATAACTTGAACCTTAACTTAATTAAAACGAATCAACAGTGTGAGTTACCATGATGGTCTCTTCTCGGCGGAATCCGGGAAGTGAACACGGTGTTGGAGTAATGCTTGCGCAGGTTGTCCTCTAGTTTCTCGATCGCGCCTTGCCTCCTCTTCTCGCTCTCTTTTGCGAACAGGATAGCCACCATATATGCTAGTCGCTTGCTGCAGCTCCACATTTTTTACCTTGCCTTACCTATAAGCTTAAATAGTCTTGATCGCGAGGGTGCGAGATTGCTGAGTCCCTGTGGCTCACAGATTACTATTACACGAGATGCAGGGCCTGATGATTCCGCTCCAGGTGACGCGCTTGAGCTCAAGTGGGAGTTCGACGAGGACTCTCAACGATACTATGTTTCTTTCCCTGATGATCAGTAGTGGTGCCCAGTTGGGGGCGATCGGGACCGTGTCGCATGTTGGGTTATCTTTTATTTTGGCGCCGTAGTCGGGCCATGAGTGTTTGGATGATGTAATGTTATTTATGTACTTGATTGACGTGGCGAGTGTAAGCCAACTATGTTATCTCCCCTTTTATCATGTATATATTACATGGGATGTTGTGATGATTGCCTAACTTGCGTCATATGCCTTCAATGTGATTATGTCTCTAAGTCGTGCCTCGACACGTGGGAGCTATAGTCGCATCGAGGGTGTTATACCATACCAAGTGGTGAACGCGGTCTTAGGAATATCTTCCTTCTTGATTTTGAGTTGATGATATCCGATCCTCAAATCAATTTTGGAGAATACTTTGGCCCCACTGAGTTGATCAAACAAATCATCAATCCTTGGTAGTGGATACTTATTTTTGATGGTGACGTCATATAGCTGTTGGTAGTCTACGCACATCCGAAGACTGCCATCCTTTTTATCCACGAATATCACGGGTGATCCCCACGGTGAATAGCTTGGGCGGATGTATCCCTTCTGCAGCATCTCATCCAGCTGTTTCTTTAATTCCACTAATTCTGATGAAGGCATCCAATAATATTTCTTGTGTATTGGTGTGGTTCCAGGCACCAAGTCAATTGCAAACTCCAGTTCTCTGTCTGGCGGCATTCCTGGTAATTCCTCAGGAAATACATCGGGATACTCACTGACCACCGGAATCAATTCCACCTCTTCAACCACGGCGGTGAAAACCATATCCTTCTTGGGTATGCTTTTGCGGGCATAAAAATTTGTGGTGCGACCCCCCTGATTTGCCATGGTAACTTCTCTAGTCACAAAGTTGATGCATACTTGGTATTGGGTCAACCAATTCATTCCCAGAATAATATCCAATTTGTCAGAGTCGATGATTATCAGAGACGTTGGAAACTTGACCCCCTTGGTATCAATTTCCAGATTACGGCAGACCAGATTGCTTCTGAGCAAGGATCCCGGGGATTGTACCAACATATGTTTTCCAAAAATTGAGCAAGAAATTTGTTTTGGTGAGCAAAACTCCGTGAAATAAAATAGTGGGAAGCCCCAGAGCCAAATGAAATTATGGCAGGTATGTTATTAACAAGAAACATACCAATGATGACTTCCGGGTCCTCTTGGGCTTCATCGGCGGAGATATGATGGATTTGCCCTTGGATGGCACTCGGGCCGGAATATGGCTCCAGATAGTTGACTTGCAGACGGAAAGGAGCTGTTGGCTTGCCGTTCTTGGGGCACTGTCTGCCGTAATGTCCGGTTTGTCCACAACTGAAACAGGAATTGTTGCACTGACAATCTTCACGTACTGGGCTGGTCACGATATTCTTGACTTGAGTGGTGGTCTTGTTGACATTTTGCTGCTAGTTGGGTTTGTACTCAACCTGAGTCTGTTGCCACGTACAAGCCTTTTGCACGGGTTGCATGTCCTTCTTAGGCTCAAATTTGCGCTTGTGGTCATTATTAGCTGGCCTGTTGTCATGCATGAGCTTGTGTTACCTTTCTGCGATGAGAGCCTTGTTCACCAGAGTTTGGAAGTCCAGAAAATCAAACATGATGAGAGTGCACCTGAGATGCTGATTTAGTCCTCCAAGAAATATGTCGACCTTCCGTTCTTTGGTGGCCACAACATAGAGTGAATAGCGGGCCAAATGGTTGAATTTATTCATGTACTCGCTGACTGACATGCTTCCCTGAGTAAGAGAGAGGAATTCGCACTGCTTGATTTTCATAATTCCGGAGGGAATATGATACTTGCGGAAATGATCCTTGAATTTAGTCCAAGTAATTTCCTCGTCCGCGGGCCACATGGCCTTAGCATTATCCCACCATATCGCGACAGCTCCTTCAAGATAATGTGTTGTGAAAGGAACCTTGTATCCTTCTTCAGTGCGAGCAATTTTCAGTTTCTTCTCAATAGTCCTTAACCAATCATCAGCGTCCAATGGATCAATAACTTGACTGAAACTGGGAGGCTTGGTTCGCTGAAAATCTGACAGCTTGGAGTAATGACCATTCTGATGTCCATTCTGCCCAACCATAACTTGCACACTTTTCAGTAGTTCCATTAGATCGTTGTTCCTTCTTTCTTCAAACATTCACATAATTTGCTCAGTAGAAGGCGGATGTGACAGTGGAGGTGGAGGTGGCTGGTACGGCTCGGGGGAATGTCCTTCCTGTCTTGCAGAGCGACGAACAGGGACATCCTCACAAGCTTGGCTGCTGCTGCCTCCCCGCGACATCCTATTATTTAGTTTCCCAATGCAAAGCAACCGCGATGAGAAATTACCAAAAAATGGGACGAAAGCTAGTGACAAATCTAGAAGAAAACATTGAAAGAAACCAAGGCGAATAAAAAGAGAGTTCCAACATAATTATACATAGACTCAACATAACAGTTAAACATCATGACACGGTCACTACCCTCATACATGAAACTAAGCATCATAACACGTGCGACTACATCCATACATCATACTCATGACAACGGGGATACTCTAGCGATCTACTACTTGGATGGCGCTGCTGCGGGCTCCTCTCCTGAGCCGGTCCCAGATCCTGAACTGATAGTGGTGACCTCCGGGTTAAGAGAGACGCGACAGCGCTGCCTCGAGGACTCTCCGTTAGGGGCAGGTGCGGGATGGGATCTAAGCATAGGAGCTACAGGAGTAGCGACAAGGGAAGCCCACGCAGCAGGAGCACCGCGAGGGGTTACTGCCCAAGGGGTAGTGGTACTCTGAGTGGTGGCAGAGGCTGGAGGAACGTATGGAGTGAAACTGACAGTCGGGATAGGGTTCCTATTACGAGCAGCGGCGAGAGCTATTCGGGCGCGGGTTAGCTCCCGAGCTAACTCGTAGTTCAAGAGATAACTGGCAGTGATATAACGGGAAAGGTGGCTAGTAGGACAATCGCATGCAGGATTAATCAAAGGAAAGCAGATACGCCCATTCTCATGCAGAGATGTGTAGTAAAAGAAACCTGGGTGGGTGTGCACGCGAACTTCGTTGTAGCGCAAGTCTACAAGAGCTCTGATTG
This sequence comes from Triticum urartu, assembly GCF_056163025.1. NCBI lineage: Eukaryota > Viridiplantae > Streptophyta > Magnoliopsida > Poales > Poaceae > Triticum > Triticum urartu. The sequence continues at coordinate 263,856,032 of NC_141878.1, read as the reverse complement.
CAGCAAACTGGACCGCCTGAGATGGCATAGAAGCGAGACCACCCTTAGTACAACGAGTGTAAGCGCCAGAAGGGGACCTGTGGTGTAGAGTGACCTCAGCATAATGCTCATACAATGAACTGGCCAGATGCTCCCGATACACCTGATACACTGGATCAGCACCCTCTGAGTAGAGTCGTCACCACACGTTCGGAAGCAGGTGTGGTGATGTGTACGGAGCTGGCTTGGGATCATACAAGATCGGAACTGGAGCCATCTACACTCACAACCATCATACGGTTAGTAATAACAACAGATAAACATGCATGCAATGCAACAATCAATTTCTATGACTACCGACACTCAAACGGAGCTATTTACCATTCCACTAACGCACTAACGGTCTAGAGTGTCCTACAATCAGCGCGGCTCTGATACCAAGCGTTGTGGCACCCCGGCTTAGAGCAACCGATTTACCTTGCATTGCCAGCCCAGAGACCAAGTCTTCTGGCAACACACAACAACATGGTACAGAAGCAACCGTTTTATTGATGCTAGCGGATTACACTGGTCTGATATTACATCGAGATAAGAGGCCAAGCGGCACACACGGTGCAGCTGAATAGTATGTACATTATTTAATGAACATGAAGGGCCTCGATCACACAAACTACGCAGCCGCGGAAGAATGACGAAGTGGAACTCCATAGCACAGGGACAACAACATGGACACGGCCTAGAAGCTGGAAGCTATCCGATTGCAAAATGACTTGCCTGAAAGCTGGCATGACACGCCAGGTCAGTACATTGAATGTACATTCAAGCTCACAACAAACATAAGCACAATGACAAACAATATCATGACAATTAATTAGGTTAATGCAATGCAAGTAATGCTACTAATGCGGTCAAACCAACATGTGCACCGAGTCCCACGGACTCGCTTACCAGAGGGGTCGCCTCGTAACCAAATGGTGATCGTACCCGGATCACAACTAAAAACAATCACTCATGATCAGCTCATGATCTTCGAAATCATCACGAAGTCAGTGCCATCAACAGTTATTTAGAGTGCAAGATTAATTATAAAAGTTGATCCATGGTGTGACTTACTCCTGAGTTGTGCCCATAACCGAGGACACGTCTATCGATAGATTTAATACACTCTGCAGAGGTAGTGCACTTTACCCACACCATGGAATCCAAGGCATCGCACTCCCATTCGGGTGGACCAACGACATTCCGACCAAACCCTCCCCTTGTCATGACAGCCTCCCAGCCACTCCATCAAACTCCCTCTCGGGGCTATGTCTTGGGTGGCCCCGTCTCTACCAAAGACACCAACGGCCACCATCGTGGCAAAACGGTCCCAAACAGGGACAAGGTACCATAAAAACAAACGGACACACAAGGCTATGTCTTCTTACCGGGCCAGGGTATGCATGCCCATAACCTTCCCTTGTTGGAGGCACCGGCGAGTGGCACAACAAAGGACCGAATCAAGACCTCCCACAAGGTAAATGTGGTCGCACTGAGAAAAACCCGATTCAGTGGCACCATGACTTGAAATTTGTCATATTCAAGTTGGACTTATTAACAGGTTTAACTTGAAAATTAATCTACCAAGTCATACGATGCCATGATCATGCAACTAATCGACATGCAAATCATGCAACTCCCATGTACGGATCAAACTTATCAACATAACCTGCTTGCACTACTCATGCTTAAACTTTACTGGTCCTACCTCATTCTTATTATCATGCAATATTCTTATTAACACATAATTTATATGAAAATATCAAAAAGAACTATCAATATTTATCAAAGCAATATAACTAAGGCAAAATTTTATTTTACCTGATTAAACTAGTCCATGCATTCAACCAGTTACTTAAAAAATCATTTCAAGCATGACAAAGTAACTAGCAAACAACCATATTTCTTTAACAAATTTTTAAATGCATATAAGAAATCATATTTAAGTAGAAAAATCATAGATTTTGAAATGACACCATCGAAATGCTGGTGTGGCTTGCCTTAGTGCAGAGGAGGGGCACACTCCTCCTGTTATCTTCAAGGCAAGTTCCTCCTTCTAAAAATATTTAAAAACCACAGAACAAAATATCAAAAACCATTCTGAAAATTACCAAAACTTCTAGACAAAAAGGAAAATTCCACATTTTGGTGTGCTGCTAGAGCTTTCTGAAACAAACACAATGCAAAAAGAATCAACTCATTTGGACTTATGGGCTAGGAGTTATCACTGGTCAAAGTTGTGGTCAAATATTTGAATTAATTTGAATAAATCAGAAAACCTGGGGGTGACATCGATGGCGTAAAGCCAGGATACGCTTCCACTCGTACCGCTTCGGGTGCGAGTAGAGAGGCTGACACCGAGCCCCACCGGTCAGGGGAGAGAGAAACAGAGCGCGGCGGCACTCCGCGGAGCTTATGCCGGTGACGAGGGGTCTTGGGAAAAAACAGAGGGATAGAAGTGGAGAGGGGATCATGGCGCGCCTGCTCATACCGGTGGCTTCCCGGGGGATGGCCGGAGTTGCTCGCAATCAAGCTCGCAAGCGGCGGTAGCGGACGGGGCTTGCCGGAGAGGAAGAGGGCGACAGCGAGAGGCGACTCCAGGGGCTCAGCTGCCTCCAGGCAACACCCGAGGATCCCTAACGACATGCCTGAGAGGTTGATTGAGCTCGAGGGGCTCTGGAGTAGGGTGGTTGGGCTGCGGAGATCGCTGGTTATTTCTGGTCGAGGTCGACGGCCAGAGGCCTAGCCGACCGGGCTACGGCTCTTCTACGAGGTTGTGAGGGTTGTGTGGTGCAGTGTGAGGCTTCAGAGAGGAGGGAATGGCTCTACATATAGCCGGAGCTAGAGGGGGGTACGTGGCATCGCCGGAGTTCTCTAGAGACCAGCGAACGGCGACGAAAGGCACCAGTGAGAGGGGGCAAGGGCTCAGCGTGTAGGTGGGAGCTGTCCACGCTCGCGGACGAGCACAGGAGGCAGGGAAAAGAAGACAAGGGCACGAGCGCACTGTGACTTTTGGCCGCGACATGCCCGTGCTCGCTGCGGCGTCTCCTGCATCGGCGAGCACCAGGGAGGGGTCAATGGTGATGAGTTGAGGCTAGTGGCGCGGCGCGGCATTCATCGGCGAGCTCTGGCTCGAGCATTCATCGGCGTTGGCGCTACTCAGAGCGCGTCGAGCGCATGCCAGACCCCGTGTCCACACGCGGTCACCGCCCTGGCTTGGTCAAAACGACGCCCACGACCGGCCAAACCTAGTCTGGGCTAAAGTCCATGCAGTGATAGGTTTAGAGAAGCGGAGGACTCATTGCTAGGCCAACCAGATGTGACTCAACCATCTTGGCAAGTTTTTGGACAGAAACTTGGCTGCTACATTTTGATAGCTTCTAGATGGCCATTAGGGTTGATCTCATGGGGTTAAGGTTTTCTTAGGAGGGTGAAGAGGCTCAAGAAAAATCAGGGCCAAAGGATCAAAGAAACATACACTTGTTGTACAAAGTGCAATTTTGGACCAGAAGAGAAATTTTTTTCTGTAGCAAAGATATACAAAATGTCATGCAATATTTTTTCTTGGGAAGGTGGGCCATGGTTCAAAGAATATTCAGGAATTATTTCAGAATTTTTGGAGTAATAAAAATGGGGGTTTCTTTGGAGCACTAGTTTCTGAAATAAGTTTCAGAAGAGAAAATGAATATTTTTCTTTTATGAAAAACATTCATTTGATTATTTTGGGGATTTTTCAGAGAAATGAGATTGAATGAGAAGTAGATAGGTCACTTGGGTGAAAGTCAAGGGCATGCCCAAGTGATAAGTCCAGTTGAATTGATTCCAAAACTCCAAATCCAAGGCGAAGGCAAAACCAAGTCCGGAAAAAGAGAGAAGGCAAAATCTAGGTTGTCACACAAAAGTACTAATCTATAGTCTCGGTAACAAGATTGAACACAAGAGATGAACTAGGTTTTGATAGGAGATGGTTCTGTTGAAGGTGTTGATGGAGATTGCCCTCCCCAAGATGGGAGAGTTGTTGGTGATGATGATGACGATGATTTCCCCCTCTGGGAGGGAAATTCCCCCGGCGGAGTCGCTTCGCCAGAGGGTAAAAGTGCTCCTGCCCGAGTTCTGCTTCGAGGCGGCGGTGCTTTCTCCCAGAAGTCGTCCCCTTAGTTTTCTAGGTCAAAATGACTTATATACGAAAAGATGAGCACCAGAGGTGGGCCAAGGAGAGCACAACCCACCAGGGCGCGCTTGGGCTCCCTACCGCGCCCTGGAGGTTTGTACCCACCTGGTAGGCCCCCTCTGGTAGTTATTTGCTCCAATAATTCTTAAATAATACATAAAAAATCTCCGAGAAGTTTCAGCTTGTTTGGAGTTGTCCAGAATAGATGGCCTGACGTAGCTTTTCCAGGTCCAGATTTCCAGCTGCCCGAATTCTCCCTCTTGGTGTGTATCTTGCAAATTATGAGAGACAATGCATTAGAATTACTCCAAAAAGTATTATTATGGATAAAAACATTGTAAATAATACTAAGAAAACATGATGCAAAATGGACGTATCAAGCGCCATTGACTATGGCGCCCAAGAAGAAACTCAGTGCTTCTGCTTACCCGTCCACCTCTAAGGCTCCGCCGCCTGCGCCCCCCAACGGCGCGAGGGATGCAGAGGCACACGAGGATGTGGGTGGTGCGGGAGACATGGTCGGCGTAGGCGGCGTTGTCACCACATCCCCCGTGGCCGAAGCAGGGGCAGGAGGCGCCGGAGGGGAACAACATCAGCAGCATCCCAGTGGCCATGCTCCACGAGGTACGAGCGAAGGGGTTATTCCATCTGTACATCTTCCCCTTGCTGAAGGGCATAGCCACAATGGTGGCACCCGGTTCGGGGCAAATCGCGGCCCTCCAACCGACCCCGCCGCAGGCGCAACCGCAGTGTGTGCGCCTCTCCCGGAGCGGGTTGACCCAGCCACTGTGCCCAACAGAGCCGCTGGCCCTCAAGCGCCTTCACCGCATCACCATGCCGTCCAAGTGGCTGGTTCGCAACAGCGAGGGCGTGGTACTATCACCGCCGACACTGTCAGGAGCCGGGTAATGATGCGATCTACATTATCATCACCCATGCCAAGCACCGCTACGGAGGCCATGGCGTGGGCCCAACTATTGTTGAGGTTCCTGTCGACGGTAGATCAGATGGACGAATGGAGAGCCACCATCCAAAGTCTGATTGGCCTCACCGAGGCTGGGGCGGAGGTTCCCGCCAGCATGTGCGCCTCCCCCGCAGCCTCCCCAAGCGATGACAATGGCTCACGCTACTGGTCGTACAGAAGCCCCCCCCCCACGTGCAGTCCCCACCGTGGCAACCAGCATGGGCACGGTAGAATAAAGAACCCGATGAAGTCTCTATGGCCTCTGCCAACCCTCGAGCACGTCCAGGCCAATGGTGAGCCCCGAAGGACGGGCAGAGGGGAGACACGCGCGTCGTCATCGAGTGACGCCGCGACGACCACCGTCGAACCAATGGGTGCGATGGTCCCGACGTCGATGAGCCTGAGTTCGGGGAAAGTGGGTGCGTGCCTTTCAAGGTAGGGCACCCTGCCTTTACTCCTTGGCCATCTACTCGCACGTTCAAGCCAAAAGTACCCGAGAAGTATGACAGGAGGCGAAACCTGGTAGAGTTCTTGAGCATCTACACCATCGTTGTTCAAAGTGCTAGGGGAAGAGATGAGAAGGTGTTTGACAACTACTTCCCTTTGGTGCTAAAGTCTATTGCGAGGTCTTGGTTGATGCACCTGCCAGAGAACTCTGTTTCGTCATGGGCTGACCTGTGCCATGAGTTCATTAGCGCCTTCACTGGCATCCATCAAGAACCAGGGCGGCCCAGCGACTTGCAGCTCCTCCGGCAGAATGAAGGAGAGACTCCTCATAAGTACTTGCAGAGATTAAGCAGAGTCCACGGGAATATCCAAAATATCCACCCAGCAGTGGTGATAGCTGCCTTCCAGTCCCGTGTGCCCAATCGCAGGATTCGTACAAAGATGAACGTGTGTTTTCCCTAGACTGTGAAGGAGCCTTACACCTTGGTGGACAAGTGTGCTAGAATGGAGGAGGGAAGGAAACTCCCAGGAGAAGAATATTGCATCAACATCGACTCAGAGGATGATGATGAATCCACTAGTCAGAAGAAGAGCAAGAAGCACAACAAGAGGTGCAAGGATAAGGCAATGATGACCGTCGAAGGATCAGTGATGCTTAGTACCGGCAAGAAGGCTAAAGCCGAAGCCCCCGGCAAGGAAGTTGCCACGTGCGCTGACTGTCGGAGGCTGCAACCACCGAGAAGGCTGGGAAAGGCAATGGGCTGTACTGCAAGATCCATCGGACCAAGGGCCACGATCTCCAAGAGTATCATTAGGTTGAGCAGCTCGTCAAGTGGCAAAGAGGTGAGTATGAGAAGCGTGATAAGGAAAAAGGTCAGAATGGCGCTGGCGGGAAGGGCTGGGGCGGTGAAGCAAATCGCCCCGGCAAGCCCTTTCAGAACCAAGGAAAACCTGCCAGGGGCCAAGAGAAGGAAGTTTGCCATGATGAGAGTGATGGAGGGGATAAAGAGGAAACCAGTGAGCAAGAGTTCCAGAAGGCCACCGACGCCCTGGGTATTGACGGGGGTGCACCATTGCACTCCTGTCACCGCCAACTTAAATGGTGGGCGCATGAGGTAAATGCCATGCAGCCAGCGGCAAAGTCTCGGAAGTCACTCAAATGGTCACGCACGCCCATCATCTTTGACGAAGAGGACCACCCTCACCGCACCACTGCGGTAGGGTGTTTGCCGTTGTTGGTCTCTCCAACGATTCACAACCTCAATGTCACATTGGTTGATGGCGGGGCCGGGTTGAACCAAATGTCCCCAAAAGTTATCGGCAAGCTTCATATATCAGAGGAAGAGCTAAAGGTCACGGGCACATTTCAAGGAGTTAATCCCGGCAAGAGTCATCACTACAAAAAAAGTAGACTTCCGTGATGAGACGTGTTTGTCACAGTAGGTCATGTTTTCTGTCATGCATGTACATCCATGACAATTTGTTGACAAAATCAAGATAGTCATACCTGTGTTGTCGTAGAAGTGTTCCATGACATTACCAAAATTATCATCACATAAGTGTCCACTTCCATGACGATAAATCATGTGTCATAGAAGTGCTTTCGTCAAGGGTAACCGACATGTGGCATCCACCATAACAGGTTGTCGTTAAGCTATCGGGTCCTATTTTGGATCCGATAACCCACTAACAGCCACAACCAATGCTGATTTTCCATGTGTAAAATTCTCATTGGCCGATGGAACCAGGTGTCAGCTCCGCGTTGGCATAGGTGTCACCCATCCAATGGGCGAGATGCGCCTATGATATGTTTACACGTGGACCGGCCCAAAAGTGGCCCATAAAGATTAAATGGGCCGGCCCAACTAAAGGCCCACAAGATTTTGCAGCCATAGTGGGCCGGCCCAGCTAAAGGCCCACAAGATTTTGAGGACACTAGTGGGCCTGCCTGTTAACAAGCTGCCATGTTTTGGGCCAAATGCCTACCCATATTTGATCCGGTCCATTAACAACCTGCCACGTTCTGGGCCTAATAAAGGCCCATATGAGATCCGGTCTGTTAATAGCCTACCGCTTTCTGGGCCATATTACGACCAAGATCAGATCCGCCCTTTAAGAGCCTTTGGGCAAAATTATGGCCCATATAAGATTTGGCCCACCATCTGGACGCTGTGCTTCTGGGCCCACCTGAGGCCTGGTCAGGATTTCTGCTTGGTAAGGGCCCATTTAGTAATATGGCCTGATATTAGTTTTGTCCTGTTAATGGCCCGTTTAACATTTCGGCCCTAATATTATTTCGGTCTGTTAAAAGCCCGTCATATAGTTGGGCCTAACTATGGCCCGCTTTGCGTCCAGCCTGTTCACAGCCGAGAATATGATTGGGCCAAACAAGGACTAAGACAATGTTGGCCTCTTAAGGGCCCGTGATGTGATTGGCACAATGATGGTCCGGAGTCTATTTTGGCCTGCTGTCGGCCCGTGAGCTGTTCGACACGTTTCAGGCCCAACCTACTTTTCAGCCTACTAAAAGCCCATTGAATTTTCTTGCTCAAATAGGGCCGACAGTTTACTCAGCCTATTAAAGGCCCGAAACTACTAGTGGGCTACTTTACATTTAGGCATGTTAACGGACCAAGATGACTGGGCCCATGATGAGGATCATACATAGTGATTTGCATGATGGCCCGATTATGTACCGTAATTTTACGATTTGGCCGGTTTACTGCGAAGAAAGGATATATATAAAGTAAAATAATTGCAGCATCGTGAATAAGAAAAAACCTAGACTATATACAATAAAGAAATTATGGCATATTACGTCTAATGTGCATCAAAGTGCGCCACTATGATAATAAAGCACAAGCAGACAACAGATTACATACACTGGGCATCAAAGATCATCACCAGTGCAAACAAACACGCCGACAAAATAATATACAAAACTGACAACACTTCAATAGAGTTCAAGAAAGGTTAGCCCTGCTCGGGAGCTGCAGCGCAAGCAGCTGAGCAAGCTGATGAGACTGCGCTTGTTTGACGCTTATATCCTCCTCACTGTAAAAGAGAAACAAGCAGACAAGTTTTGCACATATAAGTATCAGTGCTGACAATTCATCACATTTCTTATTGACGAATAAAGTGACATAGTTTAAAATAGCATTAACACAATATAGTATTGTTCAGGTTAAGACATGGCAGGAAATGACATTGTGAAGGAGTTGGCAGCTGCACGACACCACTAGATTACAGATCAAGAACTCATAAGTATCAATGGTTAGTGTGTTGTCAATTTATCCCATTTCATATTGGCAAATAAAGAGACAGTTTAAATAATAGTAGAATGATATGACATTGTTCATAATTAAGACATTGCAGAATATGACATTGTGTTGTAGTGGGTACGTTCACCACACCACTGGATTACGGATCAAGAATAGAAGCATACATGCAGTGCAAAAGAAGATCGCTTGCTCTCTATAGTTTAATTTACATGTACGAAGAAGGAACTTGGTTGTACAACTGAAAACTTAAATTGGGAAGGACAAACTTTTGTTTATGAACTACATAATAAACTTTAAACATGCAATTTGATGCAAACACCAAAAATAAACAGCTGTTGTAGTCATGCCTTACCAAATATACACAGAAAAGTTTGAAGGCTTGAGAAGGACAAACTTACATTAGTGGTGAAGATAGGCTATATAAAGCCCTTGTCCATGCTGATGGGGGGGGCAATTCAAGAAGTTTACCACAGAATCTTCTTCATAAGCATTGCCTTTATTCTACATTTTGTTAGTAATAAATATAGATGTGGTAATATAAGAAAAAATGGAGAATATTTAAGATAAGATGAAGAGTGATGCTACATAACAAAGTAGCTATAAATGTAAGTACAGCGATACATGCAAAAGGTACTGCCAAGAGCAATGTAGAGCTATACTTCTTCAGTACCACTGGTGTTATCCAACCTTATGGTAAGAGTAAATATAGATCTGATATGTAGAAAATGAAGGGAAAAGGAAAATAAGCTACAGAGTGATGGTACATGAACAACTAGTTGTCAATATAAGTACATTGATAAAGGACATCATGTATTTACAAGAACAATGCAGAGCTAAAAAAATTCACTGGCATTGGATATATTCTACACTAATGTAACCATTCATACAAATCAGATAATTTGGAGCGAACAATTGATAAGCGAGCTATCATGCACACTGCTATCACATAATGAACCAGGTATGAATGCAAGTACAGTGATACAGGACAACATGTACTAACAAGAGAAAAGCAGCGGAAACCATATTTGAGATATCATGTCGTCCTTTTCAAACCGGAATTCTTCTTCGAGCAGATTTCCTGCAAAAGAGATCCATAAGGCACATGCAAAAAAGTAGAAGTTCAAATTGTCATGTGATATCATAGACAATACCTCATCCTGGGAATAAGACTAGTGCATAACAAGGTTTTTCCATTCAATGTCTTCTAAATTTAGCACAGGAGACTTCACCGAAAATTCATTTATAGACTTGCCATCAAAGTGTGATTTCCTTAGGTAACACCGATACTGCTGCAATGCTTCCTTGAAAAGCGCAATCAAGCTTTGCTCGTCATGACTATCCAGATTGACCCTCGCATACTTACAATAATGTAATGTAAATCATTGACATGTTCAATCAGCAAAAACAGGAAAATAATCACCATGAATTATAGCACATACACGTAAGTGGGAAAGGAAGATGTGAAAATGGTGTTTGTCTTCACTATAATATTCCCATGATGGGAATATATACACGTAGTCCCTAACAACATTGAAAGCATTGTCTTTTAAACTGGGAATAACTGGAATGAGGTTCCAATCTGCAGGAATTGACCGTCTCTGCAGTTGGGATAGGTCTTCGGTCGGTGGACTTGCTGTACTTTTTGCTAGAGTGGGATTTTTCTATGGTACGGATGGTGCTATGGTAACTGAAATCAGCATACCTTTTGCTGGAGTGCAGGTCCTCTGTGGTGGGGCTAGTGGTGTGGCGAGTGAAGTATGGGTACAGTCTGTTGGAGTCGGTTTTACATTTTGTGTCACTGGTTGTAGAGCTAACATAAGTGGGGTGCTATCTGATTTCTCCGGCACCACCATGTTTTTCAAGGACTTTGCTGGTGCTCGTTCAGGTTCGGCAATCACCCTCTTCCTTTTTTATGTCTGATGCATAAGAACAGCATTTGAGTGGAAAAACATTGTATGATGACAGATGGAATATGTATTGATAATGGATGGGAATGGCATCTTGACATATATGATGAGTAAACTAAGCAGATGGTGGTGCAACAAAGTAGAAGAAATGCAAGATACCTTATGCGAGATACGCGCAATCAATAAAACCTTGCCAAATTAGAATATCCACCTTGATAGGTGAACAAGACATGACATCTGCCTTTGACTCCTTGAGGTCAGAATAGTCATGTAGATCATATTCTAAACAAGAATCTATAGGTGGGGAGTGTATGAGTTTCATTGCATCCAGAATGGAACTCAATGCCTTGGTGCGAATTTTGTAAGTCGTTGAAGTGTTCCACAATATTCTTCTGATGCACAGATTCTGATATTCACTATGATTACGTATAGTATCTGAGAAGCATGAAAACATAAATAGTAGTAAGATTATCTTTGTAATGTAGAGGATATTCTAATATAGGGGCTCCATGTAAACCCTTGTGTGCTATCACTGGATTCTGATGAGAGAGCCCATGTGTGCTGTAATATGGTGCATGGATTAATATAATCTGGCACAAGTACACAAAAAAATAGGCTCCAGAAGTAAGGATAGTTGGCAGATGATAGGTTCATAATATACTGTATAGAGAGTTTATTGCCAAACCTTGATAACAAGAGCACACAACAAGTAGGAAGATCGTAGTGTACATAAAAGGGGTACACCATAACCAGGATACATAAATCGGGAAAGTGGAACTGGCTGGAAAATATGGTGTTGTATTGCCGCTACTAATTGAAAGCCTATCGATCACTTATAGGCCAGCCCTATCAGCTATTGACTGTAGATGTCCCTACTCCCCTTCCTGACAAGGAACACACTTTACGTACTAAATACAGAATAACAAAAGAGAAACATGTTAAAGAACAGAACAGGAAGCTTATTCTTGAGATTCCGCTTCTTTGCATACAATGTTGGTTGCCCACTCATGATGAATCACAACACCCAAAGAAATGCAATTCCATGTTGTCTCTCTTTATGTGGCAGCATGCATTTGGAAAATCATGTGGGAGCATTACCTGACCAATTAAATGTGTGTCTGTTAACTAATATTAGTATCATATCACAATTTGTATTTGAAGAAGTAAGCTTTGGACTTATGATTGGTGTGTTGTTTAGCTTCAAGAGTGGACTACTGCTAGGTCGACACAAAGCGGCTACACAGATCATAGTGCAAATATAACGGGAAAACCGTAAGCATCACAAGTAAAATCAGCAAAGTGGAACTTGCTGGAAAATATTGGCTACTATTGCCTGTACGGCTAGAGAGGTGTGGTACTGTTAATATCAGTGTAACTTCGGAAGGTGACACAGCTCCCCGCATTTGCTAATCTTAAAGGATTCAAGTGGGCAGGCCACTACAATTCCTATTCCTATGTTTACAAAATCCTATGAATCAAAGAGGACCGAAGAGTTGAAACTGTCAATCACAACCGATCGAATAGACACTACTGCAGGATACTGCTAACGCGACACTATGATTAGAGATCCTTCGACGAAACTGTGTGATGCAATAATCACAAACGGTGGTGTAAAACAACCGTCAAAAAAGGTGCAAAACGTTTGCTATGGAGGATGCATCAAACACGGTTCCGATTTTAGTTGTTGTGCGGTGCATGGCACACGGTTCAGTTTAATTAACTGTTTGCGATGAGGAGGAACAAAAGAAACGGGCAGCCAGATGAAGGTGTGTGCGATGTACAGCATACGGTTCACTCGGACGAACTGTTTCTGATTAGGCGACACAAAAGAAACGGGCAGCCAGATGAAGGTGTGTGCGATGTACAGCATACGGTTCACTCGGACGAACTGTTTGTGATTAGGCGACACAAAAGAAACGGTCGGCCAGATCAAGGTGTGTGTGATATACGGCATGCGATTCACTTAGATGAATTGTTTGTGTTGAGACAACAGAACAAAAACTGTTCAATATAACAAGATGTGTGATACGCGGCAAACAGATATGTAATAAGAAATGTGTGCAAAGACCGATAATAACACGAACGGTTGTTGCTAATAAGACGTGTGTGTTGTGCGATGGGATTGCATACAGAACAACAACAACATATATACATATATATATATATATATTCTGGTCACAACCTGAACTGCCTCAGTAACGCGCCTGAACTTCCCTCTGTACGAACCTGACCTTCGGGCTATCTTCGCAACCATGTCTCCCCGCGCGAATTATTGTGGTTAGTTCTGTTCTATACCCATTTTAAATAGGAATCTCGCTCGTTGGCGGATTTTGCTCTCGAGTTGTGATGAAATTGCATTTTTTGTAATTTTACTGCCTGAGATGTTTCACTTGAACTTGTCCCAGTGCTAGGTTGAACTTCCGCCAACATTGTCCAAATGAGGCTTGCGATATACCGTTAGAAAGCTACGGACACTAGTATCATGACCCATGTTGAATTTTTGGCAAAATGTAAGCGGTTTAAGAGCAGTTTTGAAAACCATTTTTTCTTCATACAAAAAACGTAAATCGTATTTTCGATCGCATTTGTAAACCTTTTATTGGAATGAGGCAAATAGTATGGCGTTGGAAAGCTAATGTAAAACCGCTCCTTCCACGTGTTGAAATTTTTCCCTAATTCCATATGGTTAAAAGAGTAATTTGGAAAATCGTAAAATTTCGCAAACCGAATATCCGAGTTAGTATTTTTGATGTCATTTCTAAACGACTAATCCAATTGAGGCAAATGATATGGCGTTGGAAAGCTTATGAAAATGCACTACTTTCTCCTGTTGAAAGCTTTTTCTAATTTTGAACGGTTTAAAAGTACTTTAGAAAATGGTACAAGTTCCACCGAGTACGTATTTTCGAGCTAATTTTTTAACCTTACGTCCAAATGCAGCAAATGATATGGCATTGGAAAGCCTGAGGAAATGCGAAACTTTTTGGTACATATTATTTCTCCAAACTCATTACGGTTTTATGTCAATTTTGAAAATGGCTAAAAACGTATTTTCACTGTAATTTTTACAACTTTTATCAGAATGGGGCAAATAATATACCATTGAAAAGCTATGAAAAATGCAAAACTTTTTCATGTTGATGGTTTTCTATGATTCCTAGCCGTTTTCAAGTAATTTCGAAAACGACAGGTTCATTTGTTCTGCCTTTATCGCGAAACAGATTCTTCAAAAATGCATCGCGTGAAGAACTTGAACTTCTCGGCATGTTTACTTGAACTTCACTCTGTTTTTGACGTGCTTTTTTTGCTCATAGCTCTCCATCCACTCACCGGAACACTCACCAGAATTGAGCAAGTGATATACCGATGGAAAGCTGTTGTAAACACACAACTTTCCTGTGTTGATCATTTTTTCATACTCGCGGCGATTTTAAAAGTTTTTCATCTAAAATTCATTCACTATAGTAGTTTAACTTCCTGATGTTTTCACGTTGAAATTCTGTGATGTATTTTCGTTTGTAATTTTCTCATCCATTCTTTTTTAATACAAAATGCACACTACGTAGTACGGGAACTTCTGGCAGTTATCAATCTGAACTTCTCTCGGTTACATGAAAATATCTGAGTTTTTATAAATATTAATCTGAATTTCTTAATCCTTTTTTATGAAATTTTCAAGCGCACCATTATTAAAAGTTGAACTTCTTGTTATTCAATTTTTGAACTTCTTTTTTCCATTCTTTAATAACGAGGAAGATCTGAGTTTTCTATAATCATCGAACTTCTCCATCTTTTTAATATGGACTTCCTGGTTTATTTCTTAATCTTTTTTATGAAATTTTGAAGCGCTCTATTATTAAAAGTTGAACTTCCTGTTATTTAATTTTTGAACTTCTTGTTTCCATTCGTTAATAACAAGGAAAATCTGAGTTTTCTATAATCATCAAACTTCTCCATCCTTTTAATATGGACTTCCTGGTTTTATTTCTTAATCTTTTTATGAAATTTTGAAGCGCTCTATTATTAAAACTTGAACTTCTTTATTATTTAATTTTTGAACTTCTTGTTTCCATTCTTTAATAACGAGGAAAACCTTGCCTTTTAATTCATTTTTCTCATATTAAACACACACCATGTAGTACATGAACTATTTCCATTTTTATAATTTGATTTTTTTATTTTATATCCGGAATAAAATTGCTCCAAAATAATAACTCAACTTCTTTGTGGATGTAACACCCCGGATGTAACTTTCCCAATTTGTACTCCAACTCTTGCCGTTTCTGGCGTTAAGTTATTTTATTTTCTCGGGTTCGGGTCTTTGTCTCCGTGTGTTGTGATCGTTGTCATGCATCTCATATCATGTCATCATGTGCATTGCATTTGCATACGTGTTCGTCTCATGCATTCGAGCTTTTTCCCCGTTGTCCGTTTTGCATTCCGGCGCTTCGTTCTGCTCCGGTGGTCAATTCTACCTTTCTTTCGTGTGTGGGATTAAACATTTCCGGATTGGACCGAGAATTGCCAAGCGGCCTTGGTTTACTACCGGTAGACCGCCTGTCAAGTTTCATATCATTTGGACTTCGTTTGATACTCCAACGTTTAACTGAGGGACCGAAAAGGCCTCGTGTGTGTTGCAGCCCAACACCCCTCCAATTTGGCCCAAAACCCACCAAAACCGTCTCCATCATCTAGAGCGTTCGATCACGATCGCGTGGCCGAAAACCGCACCTCATTTGGACTCTCCTAACTCCCTCTATGCCTATAAATAGGTCCTCCTCGAAAATCTCGGATCCCCCTCACCGAAACCCTAAAAATCGTCTCCGCGCGGCCGGACATTGTCTGCCCCGCGCCGGACACACCGCCGCGCCCACTCCTGTGCCGCCACATGGCACCTCCGCCGCCAGCCGCCGCCGCGGCCTGGCGAGCCCGCAGCGGGCCCGCCCGGCCCATCGTCGCCCCGCGCCTCCATTGTCCTTCCGCCGCCCGAGCGTCGCCGCCCGCCATCGCCGGCGTCCTCCTCGGCCGCGCCGCCCTTGCCTCCCCGCTGCCGCAGTCGCGCCGCCTCCACCGCGCCCTCCGGCCGCCGCCAAGCCTCGCCGCGCCGGCGAGCTCGGCGCCCAGAGACCCCGCCTCCTCGACCGGCCTCGCCCCGCCGCCTCTCCGCCGTCACGTCGGCTCCGGCGAGCTCTCTCTAGCCGCTGGTGAACAGTGCCCGTCGTTCCTCGGGAAGCGTGCAATCCAGATCTGAAAATATCTTGTCCGGTTGACTTTTTCCCTCCTAACCCTAATCCATGTGCCCATCTTCATCATGCTATAACTTTGCATCCGTAGCTCCGATTCATGCATATAGCATATCAAAATGTTCATCTCGAAGAGTACATCATTTTATTCCATTGCATCATTTTCATTTCAGTTCATATTGATGCCCGAAATGCTGTTAGAAGAGGGCTACTTGAGATAATTGTCAGATCTGCTGCTCCGTTTAGCTTTTTGTCATTTTTGCCATGATTAATGTGTGCATGATATGCCCATGAGTTCTACATATATTTTGTTAATGGTTTTTCCATCTTTCCAGAGGTGCAACCCATGTATTTTTGTGATGTGTGTGGTGACTAGCACAAGCTTGCAAAGTGAGGCACTTGGTAATTCTGTTTATCTCATGTTGTCATATGTTCATGTTGTTTCCTAGTGATCCGTGCCTCTTTTGAGGATGATCAGTAAGGATGTTTTGTTAATATTTTAGTGCTCTATCCATCCATATCTTTGTTTGCAATTATGGAGTACCCTAGCTTGAGTCAATCGAGCTCTACTTTTGCTACTTTGTGAATCTGGGCAGATTGTCAACTTGTTTGCAATTTAGCCGATGATGTTGTAGTCGATCCGTGCATGCTATGTTATTGTTCTTGCCATGTATAGCTTGCATTTTGTGTGTTCTTGATGGTTGTATGTTTTTCTTGCCATGACTTGCACCGTAGTGAGTGCATCGAGCTCGTAAACATGCCTACTTGATATCTGTTTTCAGCATGTGCCAGTTTTCACTAAGTCTGAAAACTGATTATGTTTTGCTATGTTCACATGCTTGCAATTGTATTTTCTGATCCCTTTTGGCTCAAGGTCACTAAGGGACTTCTATTAAGCTCTTTGAGTAGCTCCATGCATGCTTTACTTTTTCATGTTCAGGTCCTGTAGCATGTAGTATTGTTGCTCCGAAGAGGCTACCTGATCTGAAATTCCAGACAAGTGTTAATTTCACTAAGTCTGAGATCTGTTTGTCATATGCATTTTTGCCATGCTTGTTTGAACCTGTTAATGGATGAATTGGCCGTAGCTCAGTGCTAGACTTTTGTTAAGCATCTTGAATGCATCCCTGCCATGTATTTTTTTGCCTTGTTTGGGTGCTGTAGCATGTTCATCTCACTGCATTTAGATGACTACTTGCTGTAAATCGCAGACCGGTGTCATATTTGAATCGCTTGCCATTTCCAAACCGTAACTCCGATTCCAGCGTTCTTTATATCGTTTTCAAGCGATTTCATCTCATTTTTCCAGTGGCACACTTGGATTTCCAAGCTGAGGCCAGGATCTTGCATTTCCTATCACATCTTGCATATCCATCCCGCATCGCATCCCGCATAGCATATCATTTTTGCATCATATTGTTTGATCCTTGCACGTGGTTGATTGTGTCCTTGTTGCTTGTTTGTCTTGTTCGGGTAGAGCCGGGAGAAGAGTTTGCTAACGAGGAGCCCATTGAGTTTGCTTTCAAGGATCCAGTCAACTCTGACAACTGTGCATGCAAGATGATCGTACCCTCGAAATCACTACTATCTTTGCTATGCTAGTTTGCTCGCTCTTTTGCTATGCCATATGGTAAGTCCTTGAGCATTTCAAGGATCCAGTCAACTCTGACAATTGTGAGGCACTTGGTAATGCTGATTTCAGGGACTTAGCATTTCCACTAAGTCCTTGAGCTGTTTATCTCATATGGCCATATGTTCATGTTGTTTCCTAGTGATCCGTGCCTCTTTTCAGGATGATCAGTAAGGATGTTTTGTTAATCTTGTAGTTATCTATCCATCCATGTCTTTGTTTGCAATTATGGAGCACCCTAGCTTGAGTCAATCGAGCTCTACTTTTGCTACTTCGTGAATCTGGGCAGATTGTCTACTTGTTAGCGATTTTGCCGAGGATGTTGTAGTTGATCCGTGCATGCTATGTTATAGTTCTTGCCATGTCTAGCTTGAATTTTGTATATTCTTGATGGATATATGCTTAGTTTGTCATGACTTGCTCTGTGGTGAGTGCATCGAGCTCGTAAACATGCCTACTTGATATCTGTTTTCAGCATGCTCCAGTTTTCACTAAGTCTGAGAACTGATTATGTTTTTGCCATGTTCACATGCTTGCAAATGTATTTTCTGATCCCTTTTGGCTCAAGGTCACTAAGGGACTTTTGTTTAGCTCTTTGAGTAGCTCCATGCCATGCTTTAGTTTGCCATGTTCAGGTCCTGTAGCATACAGTTTTGTTGCTCCGAAGTGTGCTACCTGATCCGAAATTCCAGACAAGTGTTAATTTCACTAAGTCTGAGATCTGTTTACCATATGCATCCCGCATAGCATACCATCCTTGCATCATGTTGTTTGACTTTTTCATGTGGTTGATTGTGTTTCGTTTGCTTGTTTGTCTTGTTTGGATAGAGCCGGGAGACGAGTTCGCTAACGAGGAAACCGTTGAGTTTGCTTTCGAGGATCCAGTCAACTCTGACAACTTTGCAGGCAAGATGATCATACCCTCGAAATCACTACTATCTTTCCTTTGCTAGATGCTCGCTCTTTTGCTATGCCAATGCTACGATGCCTACCACTTGCTTTCAAGCCTCCCAAATTGCCATGTCAAACCTCTAACCCACCATGTCCTAGCAAACCGTTGATGGGCTATGTTACCGCTTTGCTTAGCCCCTCTTATAGCGTTGCTAGTTGCAGGTGAAGATTGAAGGACGTTCCTTGTTAGAACAATTATTTACTTGTTGGGATATCGTTATATTGCCATGTTATCTTAATGCATCTATATACTTGGTAAAGGGTGGAAGGCTCGGCCTCTCGCCTAGTGTTTTGTTCCACTCTTGTCGCCCAAGTTTCCGTCATATCGGTGTTATGTTCCCGGATTTTGCGTTCCATACGCAGTTGGGTTATAATGGGAACCCCTTGATAGTTCGCCTTGATTAAAGCTTTTCCAGCAATGCCCAGCCTTGGTTTTACCATTTGCCACCTAGCCTCTTTTCCCTTGGGTTTCTGGAGCCTGAGGGTCATCTTATTTTAACCCCCTCGGGCCAGTGCTCCTCTGAGTGTTGGTCCGACCGAGTAGACTGCGGGGCCACCTCGGGGCAACTTGAGGGTTGGTTTTACTCATAGGATGTCTCATCTGAGTGTGCCCTGAGAACGAGATATGTGCAGCTCCTATCGGGATTTGTCGGCACATTCGGGCGATGTTGCTGGTCTTGTTTTAACCTGTCGAAGTGTCTTGAAGAACCGAGATACCGAGTCTGATCGGATCATCTTGGGAGGAGGTCTATTCCTTCGTTGACCGTGAGAGCTTGTCATGGGCTAAGTTGGGACTCCCCTGCAGGGATTTGAACTTTCGAAAGTCGTGCCCGCGGTTATGGGCAGATGGGAATTTGTTAATGTCCAGTTGTAGATAACTTGAACCTTAACCTAATTAAAATGAATCAACTGAGTGTGTTACCGTGATGGCCTCTTCTCGGCGGAGTCCGGGAAGCGGACACGGTGTTGGAGTAATGTTTGCGCAGGTAGCTCTCTAGTTTCTCGCTCGCGCTTTGCCTCCTCTTCTCGCTCTCTTTTGCGAATAAGTTAGCCACCATATTTGCTAGTCGCTTGCTGCAGCTCCACATATATTTACCTTGCCTTACCTATAAGCTTAAATAGTCTTGATCGCGAGGGTGCGAGATTGCTGAGTCCCTGTGGCTCACAGATTACTATTACACTAGATGAAGGACCTGATGATTCCGCTCCAGGTTACGCGCTTGAGCTCAAGTGGGCGTTCGACGAGGACTCTCAACGTTACTATGTTTCCTTTCCTGATGATTAGTAGGGGTGCCCAGTTGGGGGTGATCGGGACCGTGTCGCATGTTGGGTTCTCTTTTATTTTGGCACCGTAGTCGGGCCATGAGTGTTTGGATGATGTAATGTTATTTATTTACCTTGATTGACGTGGCGAGTGTAAGCCAACTATGTTATCTCCCCTTTTATTATCTATATTACACAGGATGTTGTGAAGATTGCCTAACTTGCGACATATGCCTTCAATGCGATTATGCCTCTAAGTCGTGCCTCGACATGTGGGAGATATAGTCGCATCGAGGGTGTTACAAGTTGGTAATCAGAGCCTTCCCCACCTTAGGAGCCCCATTGCTTGATCGTTTTTAGCAGCCGAGTTGTGTCTAGAAAAATGTTTTGAGTCATTTAGGAATTATATATCGGAGAGTTTAGGAATTCGTTTTACTTCCCAGTCTCCTCATCACTCTGGTAAGGCATCCTGACGTAGAGTTTTGACTCTTCTCTTCTCAAATTTCACTACAAAAAATTTTAGGATCACGCGGGTATCTTGGAATCGTTCCGATGGCTTTATGATGAGAACATTGTCTTGGTGCTTCCTATCAGGGGTTTTGTGGAAGTGTCCCAGGGAGTTTAGCTCTGAGGTGTTGTCGTCATAATTTTATCTTTGCAGTTCTGGAATACCTGAGTTTAGTACGTCGACATCAAAAATCTCTTTTATGCAGTTTGTTGGTGAGATAACCTCGACGCCACCTAGTACTGGGGCGGGAGTTCGGGAGTATCGCCATAACTTGTATAACGGATGCTTTTCGAAGGTTGAGGTAGATGGTTTCCAAAGTTTTCTCGGTTATGTGTTGAAGGATGGATACACCTGGATGTAGGATTTGCTAGATTTGGGTGAGATATTATGCTTCCCCTATATCCCCAACACCTGATTGCATAACCGAAAAGGTTAGGGAATTTCATAGGTGGGAATTCTTGTAGCTCTAGTTCTTCTTCCACGGATATTGGTTTGAGATTGGGATTTCTTACCGATTATTCGTTCTTGATCCGTACCTTGTTGATTTATTTCTCTATCTTAATTCTACGTGGCTTCTCAATTTATGGATATGTGACCATTTCAAGAGGAATGCATTCGTTCATTTTGTTCGGATGTGAAGACTATATGTTGCAATTTTCATTCCGTTGGATTCAGCTTCAATATTTATCTGTCAATGTGCTAATGGTGGTAAACCTCTTCAGGATGGCTCCTCCAACGCGCACGACTCCGAATCCTGATCCGCCACCACCTACCCCTCCTCCGGAGGCATGGCAAGCTGTGATGGCCACAACCAATGCAAACACACAGTTGATCATGCAAATTCTTCAAGAGCGCAATCAAGGCAACCAAGGGAATCAAGGCAACAATCCGAATCACTTTGCTACACTCAACCAGTTCCTTGCTAACGGGCCAAAGACTTTCAGCAATTGTGTTGAGGCAACCGATGCTGACGATTGGCTTGTGGATCTGTGCAAGCATTTCGAGTGCAGTAACGTCAGGCCTGAGGACTTTGTCAAGTTCGCTTCCTTCCAACTCAAAGAGCAAGCTGCAGAATGGTTCCAGCAGTACAAGGACTCCAGAGGTGGACGTGTTATCACTTGGGATGAATTCCTTCGAGATTTCCGAGCTCATCATATTCCTCAGAGCGTGGTTGAAAGCAAGCGTGAGGAATTCCGCAACCTGAAGCAAGGCTCTTTGTCTGTCTATGACTACAACAAGTTGTTTCAGAAGCTCGCCTGTTTTGCCAAGAAGGACGTCCCTGATGAGAAGAGCATGATATACCAGTTCACGGGTGGTCTCAGAGAAGAAATTCATCTAGCTCTTATTCTCTTTGTGTAACGCCCTCGATGCGGCTATATCTCCCACGTGTCGAGGCACGACTTAGAGGCATAACCGCATTGAAAGCAATGTCGCAAGTCGGGAAATCATTACACATCCCATGTACATAAATAATATAAAGGGGAGAAACGTAGTTGGCTTACACTCGCCACGTCACATCAAAGTACATAAATAACATCCATCATACAAATCACTCATGGCCGGACTACGGTGCCAAAATAGAAAAGACCCCCAACATGCGACAAGGCCCTGAATCGATAACCCCAACTAGGCACCACTACTGATCATCCGAAAAAGACACGTAGTATCGCTGAGAGTCCTCGTCGAACTCCCACTTGAGCTCGTAATCGTCAACCGGAGCAGAAACACCTGGACCTGCATCTGGAGTTGTAGTATCTGTGAGCCACAGGGACTCAGCAATCTCACACCCACGCGATCAAGACTATTTAAGCTTATAGGAAGGTTAAGGCAAGTGTAGGTGGAGCTGCAGCAAGCGACTAGCATATATGGTGGCTAACTTATACGCAAATGAGAGCGAGAAGAGAAGGCGAAGCACGAGCGAGAAGCTAAAGGAACATCCTGCGCAAGCATAACTCCAACACCGTGTCCACTTCCCGGACTCCGCCGAGAAGGGGCCATCACGGTAACACACACGGTTGATTCATTTTAATTAAGTTTAGTTAAAGTTATCTACAATCGGACATTAACAAATTCCCATCTGCCCATAACCGCGGGCACGGCTTTTGAAAGATCAATCCCTGCTGGGGAGTCCCAACTTAGCCCATAACAAGCTCTCACGGTCAACGAAGGAATAGACCTCCACCCAAGACACACCGATCAGACTCGGTATCTCGGTACAACAAGATGATTCGACAGGTTAAAACAAGTCCAGCAACACCGCCCGAATGTGCCGACAAATCCCGATAGGAGCTGCACATATCTCTTTCTCAGGGCACACTCAGATGAGCAATCCGTACAACTAAAACCAGCCCTTGAGTTTCCCCGAGGTGGCGCTGCACAGCGCTCTAGTTTGGACCAACACTCAGAGGAGCACTGGCCCGTGGGGGGCTAAAATAAAGATGACCCTCGGGCTAGGCGGTAGGCGGAAAATGATAAAACCAATGTTGGGCATTGCTGGAAAAGCTTTAATCAAGGCGAACTATCAAGGGGTTCCCATTATAGCCCAACCGCGTAAGGGACGCAACAATCCGGGAACATAACACCGATATGACGGAAACTAGGGCGGCAAGAGTGGAACAAAACACTAGGCGAGAGGCCGAGCCTTCCACCCTTTACCAAGTATATAGATGCATTAAGATAACATAGCAATATAATGATATCCCAACAAGTAAATAAATGTTCCAACAAGGAACGGCTCCAATCTTCACCTGCAACTAACAACGCTATAAGAAGGGCTGAGCAAAGCGGTAACATAGCCAATCAACGGTTTGCTAGGACAATGGTAGGTTAGAGGTTCAATCATGCAATTGGGAGGCTGACAAGCAAGTGGTAGGCATCGTAGCAGTGGCAAAGCAAAAGAGCGAGCAAACTAGCATAGCAAAGATAGTAGTGATTTCGAGGGTATGATCATCTTGCCTGCAAAGCTGTCAGAGTTGACTGGATCCTCAAAAGCACACTCAACGGGCTCCTCGTTAGCAAACTCGTCTCCCGGATCTACCCAGCAAGACAAACAAGCAACAAGGATACAATCAACCACGTGCAAGGACAACAATAATATGCAAAGACGGTATGATATGCGGGATGCGATGCGGGATGCAAAATGCAAGACGTTACAGAAAAAGCATGAACTTTGCCTCAACTTGGAAAACCAAGTGTGCCACTAGATAGAGGGGAAGAAATCACCTGAAAACGATATAAAGATCATAGGAATCGGAGCTACGGTTTGGAAATGGCGAGTGTTTTACGAAACGAACCGATCTGCGATATACAACAAGTAGGCTCCTAAATGCAACGAAATGAACATGCTACAGCCACCAAACATGAAAACAAAATACATGGCAGTGATGTAAACAAGATGTTTAACAAAACACTAGCACTGAGCCATAGGCAAATTCATCCATTAAGAGGTTCAAACAAGCATGGAAAAAACGCAAACGCAAAACAGATTCCAGACTTAGTGAAATTAACACTAGCCTGAAATTTCAGATCACGAAGCCCTCTTCGGAGCAGCAAAACAACATGATACAAAACCTGAACATGACAAGTAAGAACATCTCATGGAGCTACTCAAAAAGCTTAACAAAACACCCAAAGTGACCTGGGGCCAAAAGGGTTCACAAAATACTCTACCGAGCTCACGAACATAGCTCGAACACAATCAGTTTTCAGACTTAGTGAAAACTGAAACATGCAGAAATTTAACTCACGAAGGCATGTAAACAAGCTCGATGCACTCACTACGGTGCAAGTCATGGCAAGGAAAGCATATAACCAGCAAGAAGGAACAATATGCTAGCTACACATGGCAAGAACAAAGGCATAGCATGCATGGAACACTAACGGTACCATCGGCAAAATCGCAAACAAGTTGACGATCTGCCCAGATTAACAACGAAGCAAAAGTTGAGCTCGATTGAGTCAACCTAGAGCACTCCAAATATGCAAACAAAGACATGGATGGATAGAGCATAACATAAATATCAAAACTCCCTTACTGATCATCCTCAAAAGAGGCACGGATCACTAGGAAACAAGCTGGACATATGGCATCATGAACTAAAATATCCCAGACTTAGTGAAAATCACTAAGTCCCTGAAATCTGCAATCTCAGGTACCTCTCTTCGCAAGCTTGCACAAGACAACACACACATCCTAAAAATGCATGGGTGGCACCTCTGGAAAGAAGACAAAATGCTTAACAATTCATCCCAAAGGGGCACAGGCATATCATGCACGAATTAAACATGGCAAAAAATGACAAAAGTGCATGATGAACTAACGGATCTGCAATTTAACTCACAAAGCCTCCTTCTAACAGCATTTTGGGCAAAAAAATGACCTCAAATGCACATGATGCAATGGAATGAAATGATGTACATGTCGAGACGAAGATTTTGATATATCATATGCCCAAAACGGAGCTACGGATGCGGAAATATGAGCAGTCAAAGTAAGCATCATGAGCTAGGGTTCGGGGAAAAAGTCAACCGCTCGAAAATCAGATCTGGATCCAGATCGGGATCCCGCGGGCACGGACTTCGAGGTCGCCGGACTTGGCACTGTTCACGCCGGAGCTTCACCGGAGGCAGAGGAAGCAGCGGTCCGGCGAGGGCGAGGCGGCGGGCACGGGCGCCGAGGACGGAGGGGAGCGGCGGCGGGGTCGGCGAGGCGTGGCGGCGGCCGGCTCGGACAGGGGCGCGCGCCGGTGGCGGAGATGCTGCGCGGCGGCGGCGGCTGCTCCGGCCGCCGGAGCCGGAAGGGGCGGCGGCGCTGGAGGCGGAGAGGCGCGGGGGCGCTCGGGCCCGGGAGGCGGCGCGTGGGGGCCGGGCGCAGGCCAGGCGGGCCCGGCGGCGGCGATGTGGGCGCGGCCCACGTGGCACGCGCGGACTGGACGGGAGGCGGCGGCAGACGTTGTCCGGTCCGATCCGGACACGTCCGTCGGTGGTGGGGGTTGATCTGCTTTTTTTAGGAGGAGGACGGGGAGGAAGACGAGATCCGAAATGGGGGGGTGTTTAAATAGGCATAAGTGGAGCTAGGAGAGTCCAAATGAGGTGCGGTTTTCGCTCACGCGATCGTGATCGAACGATCTAGGACATGGAGCAGAGTTTGGTGGGTTTTGGGACAAATTTGGGGGGTGTTGGGCTGCAACACACACGAGGCCTTTTCGGTCCCTCGGTTAACCGTTGGAGTATCAAACGAAGCCCAAATGACCCGAAACTTGACGGGCAGTCTACCGGTAGTAAACCAAGGCCGCATGACAAGTCTCGGTCCAATCCGGAAATGTTTGAACCCCACACATGAAAGAAATCTAGAAATGGCCACCGGAGGAGAACGAAGCGCCGGAATGCAAAACGGACAACGGGGAAAATGCTCGAATGCATGAGATGAACATGTATGCAAATGCAATGCACGAGATGACATGATAAGAGATGCACGAAAAAGAAAAACAACACACGGAGACAAAGACCCGAACCCGAGAAATAAATATAACTTAGCGCCGGAGACGGCAAGAGTTGGATACAAATATGGAAAGTATATCTGGGGCGTTACACTTTGAGCCCTTGAGATACGGTGAGTTCTACAACATGGCACTGAAGCAAGAGGCCGCTCAGTTGAGGTGTGATGCTTCCAAGAAGCGAGTCAGAGATGTTACTCCTTCTTCCTCTACTCATGTGGCCAAGCAGCAGAAGTATTGGCTTCCTCCTCCTCCGTTCCGTCAGCCGTATCAGCAGAAGAGCAAAGGTGACAGTAGTTCTTCCCACCCACCCAACCCTGGCTTTCAAAACAAGACTTCGTCTCAAGCTCCAAGATCAAGTGCTCCGTACCACCGTCCGCTTTCAGAGGTCACGTGCAACAAGTGCCAACCGAAGGGTCACTATGCCAACAAGTGTTTCAACCAGAGGCGTCTTCCTGCTCCCTCCTCCTGTCAGATCGGCAAGTACAGCTGTGGTCAAGCATAACCCCAAGCACGCCAAGGTCAACTTGATGAATGCAGCCCAGGCAGAGGACTTGTCAGATGTGATCATGGGTAACCTTCCTGTTAATGATGTTCCTGCTAAAGTTCTTTTTGACACTGGTGCATCACATTCCTTTTTGTCATGCCCTTTTGCATCGAAGCACAATGTTGATACAGAGATCATGCCCAAAGTCATGCAAGTTGTTTCTCCCAGCAAGCTTTTGACTTCTAGTTTGGTTGCTCCCGACATCTCTATCACATTGGGCGATTACAAGTTTCTCTCTTCTCCGGTGGTTCTTGGTAATTTGGATATTGATCTTATTCTCGGAATGGATTGGCTTTCTAAGCACAAGGCTCAGCTTGATTGTGCAGCCAGGCAGATTCAGTTGACTCATTTGTCTGAGGATGTAATTTTCTTTGCCGCCCGTGATGATACAATCTGTCTGTTTTCTCTCAATGAGAAGGGTGAACTCGATGCCATCTCGCAAATTCCAGTCGTTTGCGAATATCAAGACGTCTTTCCAGAAGAGCTTCCAGGAATGCCTCCGCACCAGCCAGTTGAATTCGTTATTGATCTTGAGCCTGGCACGGAACCTGTGTGCAAGCGTCCTTACAAGCTCGGACCTGAAGAGTTGAAGGAGCTGAAGAAGCAACTCGATATTCAAGAGAAAATGGGTCTCATCCGGTCTAGTTCTTCTCCGTGGGGTTGTGGTGTTCTTTTTGTGAAGAAGAAGGATGGAACGGACCGACTTTGTGTTGATTACCGTCCATTGAACAAGAAGACCATCAAGAACAAATATCCACTTCCCAACATCAACGAGCTGTTCGAACAACTCAAAGGTGCCCAAGTATTCTCCAAGCTTGATCTCCGTATGGGTTATCATCAGATTCGAATCCGTGAGCAAGATATTCCCAAGACGGCTTTCAGGACAAGCTATGGTTCATGTGAATACACTGTCATGTCTTTTGGTCTCGTCAATGCTCCTCCGACGTTCTCTCGCATGATGAACTTCATCTTCAACGCCTACACCAATGACTTCGTTTTGGTCTATCTCGACGACATTCTGGTTTTCTCGAAGAACAAGGAAGATCATGCCAAGCACTTGCGTTTGGTACTCGATAAGTTGAGGGAACATCAGTTCTACGCCAAGTTCTCCAAGTGTGAATTTTGGCTCGATGAGGTTCTTTATCTTGGTCATATCATCTCTCCCAAGGGCATTGCCGTGAGTCCTGAGAAGGTGTCTGCAATTGTGAATTGGGAACCTCCTCAGAACGTGAAGCAACTCCGTAGCTTCCTCGGTCTCGCAAGCTATTGCCGAAGATTCGTTGAAAACTTTTCTAAGATCGCGAAGCCTCTCTCTAATCTTCTCCAGAAGCACGTCAAGTACGTTTGGTCTCCGGAGTGTGACATTGCTTTCAACACTTTGAAAGAGAAATTGATCACTGCTCCAGTTCTGACTCCGCCTGATGAATCCAAGCCGTACGAGGTCTTTTGTGATGCCTCTCTCCAAGGTCTTGGCACAGTATTGATGCAAGAGAAGAAAGTTGTTGCTTATACCTCTCGCCAGTTGAAGCCTAATGGGAAGAACTACCCCACTCATGATCTCGAGTTGGCGGCAGTTGTGCATGCTCTTTTGACTTGGAGACATTTGCTATTGGGAAGAAAAGTGGACATTTTCACTAATCACAAGAGTCTCAAGTACATCTTCACTCAGCCTAATCTCAACCTCAGGCAAACTCGATGGGTCGAGATGATTCAAGAGTATAATCCGAGTATCGAGTATACTCCAGGCAAGGCCAATGTGATTGCTGACGCATTGAGCAGAAAGGCTTATTGCAACAGTCTGATTCTTAAGCCTTATCAACCCGAGCTTTGTGAAGCTTTCCGCAAACTTAATCTGCAAGTTGTTCCTCAAGGTTTCCTCGCCAACCTTCAAGTCTCTCCTACCTTGGAAGACCAGGTTTGTCAAGCCCAGCTTCTTGATGCTATGGTGAAAAAGATGAAGATTGGGATTGCCAAGAGTCAGCCCAAGTACAAGTGCTACCGCCTTGATGACAAGGACACTTTCTTCTTTGAGGATCGTGTTGTTGTACCCAAAGGTGACCTCCATAAAGTGATCATGAACGAGGCTCACAATTCTCTCCTCTCCATCC
This sequence comes from Triticum urartu, assembly GCF_056163025.1. Classification (NCBI taxonomy): domain Eukaryota; kingdom Viridiplantae; phylum Streptophyta; class Magnoliopsida; order Poales; family Poaceae; genus Triticum; species Triticum urartu. The sequence goes on along the minus strand of NC_141878.1, from coordinate 263,827,499 downwards.
ACCCTGGGAGCACGAAGATGTATCAGGACCTCAAGCAGGCTTATTGGTGGAATCGAATGAAGCGCGAGATTGCTCAATTCGTGAATGAATGTGGTGTCTGCAGAAGAGTGAAGGCAGAACACCAAAGGCCAGCTGGTCTCCTCCAACCTCTTGCCATTCCAGAATGGAAGTTTGACCACATTGAAATGGACTTCGTGACTGGGTTTCCAAAGTCCAAGCGTGGCAATGATGCTATATTCATTGTCATCGACAAACTCACTAAAGTGGCTCACTTTCTGCCTATCAAAGAGTCGATCACTGCAGCTCAATTGGCGGAACTCTATACCTCTCGTATTGTCTCTCTGCACGGTATTCCACAAGTGATCTCTTCAGACTGTGGCAGCATCTTTACCTCGAAGTTTTGGGATTCTTTCCAGAAGGTCATGGGCACTAACATCCGCTTCAGTACAACTTTCCATCCTCAAACTAGCGGTCAAGTCGAGCGTGTCAACCAGATTCTTGAAGATATGCTCAGGGCTTGTGTGATCTCCTTCGGCATGAAGTGGGAGGATTGTCTTCCTTATGCTGAATTCTCCCACAACAACAGTTTTCAAGCAAGTTCTGGCAAGGCCCCATTTGAAATTCTGTATGGCAGGAAGTGCCGTACCCCTCTCAACTGGTCCGAAACCGGTGAACGTCAGCTTTTGTGCAATGACTTAATCACAGAGGCAGAAGAAATGTGCAAAGTCATTCGTGATAACCTCAAAGCAGATCAATCCCGTCAGAAGAGCTACTATGATAGTAAGCACCGTGATTTGGCTTTCGAGATCGGAGATCATGTTTACCTCCGCATCTCTCCTATGAAAGGTACTCGTCGCTTCGGTATCGAAGGGAAGCTTGCCCTTAGATTACGTGGGACCTTTCAAGATTGTCAGCAAGAGAGGCGACCTTGCCTATCAACTCGAGCTCCCTTCAAACTTTGCAAATGTTCATGACGTGTTCCATGTCTCTCAGCTCCGAAAGTGCTTCAAGACTCCTGACCGCACCGTCAACTTCAAGGACATTGAGCTCCAAGAAGATCTCTCCTACCGTGAGCACCCAGTTGCTATTCTTGAAGAGACTGAACGCAAGACTCGCAACAAGTCAATCCAATTTCTCAAAGTCAAGTGCTCACACCATTCCGACCGTGAAGCTAACTGGGAACGCGAGGATCACCTCCGTTCTGAGTACCCGGCGTTCTTTCAGTCCTAGATCTCGGGACGAGAAACTTTCGTAGTGGTGGAGTGTTGTAACACCCCGGATGTAACTTTCCCAATTTGTACTCCAACTCTTGCCGTTTCCGGCGTTAAGTTATTTTATTTTCTCGGGTTTGGGTCTTTGTCTCCGTGTGTTGTGATCGTTGTCATGCATCTCATATCATGTCATCATGTGCATTGCATTTGCATACGTGTTCGTCTCATGCATTCGAGCTTTTTCCCCGTTGTCCATTTTGCATTCCGGCGCTTCGTTCTCCTCCGGTGGTCAATTCTACCTTTCTTTCGTGTGTGGGGATTAAACATTTCCAGATTGGACCAAGACTTGCCAAGCGGCCTTGGTTTACTACCGGTAGACCGCCTGTCAAGTTTCGTATCATTTGGACATCGTTTGAAACTCCAACGTTTAACCGAGGGACCGAAAAGGCCTCGTGTGTGTTGCAGCCCAACACCCCTCCAATTTGGCCCAAAACCCACCAAAACTGTCTCCATCATCTAGAGCGTTCGATCACGATCGCGTGGCCAAAAACCGCACCTCATTTGGACTCTCCTAACTCCCTCTATGCCTATAAATAGGTCCTCCTCGAAAATCTCGGATCCCCCTCCCCGAAACCCTAAAAATCGTCTCCGCGCGGCCGGACATTGTCCGCACCGCGCCGGACACACCGCCACGCCCGTTCCTGTGCCACCATGTGGCACCTCAGCCGCCAGCCGCCGCCGCGGCCCGGCGAGCCCGCAGCGGGCCCGCCCGGCCCATCATCGCCCCGCGCCTCCCTCGTCCTTCCGCCGCCCAAGCGTCGCTGCTCGCCATCGCCGGCATCCGCCTCGGACGCGCTGCCCTTGCCTCCCCGCCGCCGTGGCCGCGCCGCCTCCACCGCGCCCTCCGGCCGCCGCCAAGCCTCGCCATGCCGGCGAGCTCGGCGCCCGGAGACCCCGCCGCCTCGACCGGCCTCGCCCCGCCGCCTCTCCGCCGTCACGCCGGCTCCGGCGAGCTCTCTTAGCCGCCGGTGAACAGTGCCCGTCGTTCCTCGGGAAGCGTGCGATCCAGATCTGAAAATATCTCGTCTTGTTGACTTTTTCCCTCCTAACCCTAATCCATGTGCCCATCTTCATTATGCTATAACTTTGCATCCGTAGCTCCGATTCATGCCTATAGCATATCAAAATGTTCATCTCAGAGAGTACATCATTTCATTCCATTGCATCATTTTCATTTGAGTTCATCTTGATGCCCGAAATGCTGTTAGAAGAGGGCTACTTGAGATAATTGTCAGATCTGCTGCTCCGTTTAGCTTTTTGTCATTTTTGCCATGATTAATGTGTGCATGATATGCCCATGAGTTCTACATATGTTTTGTTAAGGGTTTGCCATCTTTCCAGAGGTGCAACCCGTGTATTTTTGTGATGTGTGTGGTGACTAGCACAAGCTTGCAAAGTGAGGCACTTGGTAATTCTGTTTTCAGGGACTTAGCAATTCCACTAAGTCCTTGAGCTGTTTATCTCATGTTGTCATATGTTCATGTTGTTTCCTAGTGATCCGTGCCTCTTTTGAGGATGATCAGTAAGGATGTTTTCTTAATATTGTAGTGTTATATCCATCCATGTATTTGTTTACAATTATGGAGCACCCTAGCTTGAGTCAATCGAGCTCTACTTTTGCTACTTTGTGAATCTGGGCAGATTGTCAACTTGTTTGCAATTTTGCCGATGATGTTGTAGTCGATCCGTGCATGCTATGTTATTGTTCTTGCCATGTATAGCTTGCATTTTGTGTGTTCTCGATGGTGTATGTTTTTCTTGCCATGACTTGCACCATAGTGAGTGCATCGAGCTCGTAAACATGCCTACTTGATATCTGTTTTCACCATGTGCCAGTTTTCACTAAGTCTGAAAACTGATTATGTTTTTGCTATGTTCACATGCTTGCAATTGTATTTTCTGATCCCTTTTGGCTCAAGGTCACTAAGGGACTTTTGTTAAGCTCTTTGAGTAGCTCCATGACATGCTTTGCTTTGCCATGTTCAGGTCCTGTAGCATGTAGTTTTGTTGCTCCGAAGAGTGCTACCTGATCTGAAATTCCAGACAAGTGTTAATTTCACTAAGTCTGAGATCTGTTTGTCATATGCATTTTTGCCATGCTTGTTTGAAACTGTTAATGGATAAATTGGCCATAGCTCAGTGCTAGACTTTTGTTAAGAATCTTGAATGCATCCCTACCATGAATTTTTTTGCCTTGTTTGGGTGCTGTAGCATGTTCATCTCTTTGCATTTAGATGACTACTTGCTCTAAATCGCAGACCGGTGTCATATTTGAATCGCTTGCCATTTCCAAACCGTAACTCCGATTCCGGCGTTCTTTATATCGTTTTCAAGCGATTTCATCTCATCCACTTGGATTTCCATGTTGAGGCCAGGATCTTGCATTTCCTGTCACATCTTGCATATGCATCCTGCATCGCATCCCGCATAGCCTATCATCTTTGCATCATATTGTTTGATCCTTGCACGTGGTTGATTGTGTCCTTGTTGCTTCTTTGTATTGTTTGGGTTGAGCCGAGAGAAGAGTTCGCAAACGAGGAGCCCGTTGAGTTTTCTTTCAAGGATCCAGTCAACTCTGACAACTGTGCAGGCAAGATGATCGTACCCTCGAAATCACTACTATCATTGCTATGCTAGTTTGCTCGCTCTTTTGCTATGCCAATGCCACGATGCCTACCACTTGCTTTCAAGCCTCCCAAATTGCCATGTCAAACCTCTAACCCACCATGTCCTAGCAAACCGTTGATTGGCTATGTTACCGCTTTGCTCAGCCCCTCTTATAGCGTTGCTAGTTGCAGGTGAAGATTGAAGGCCGTTCCTTGTTGGAACAATTATTTACTTGTTGGGATATCATTATATTGCCATGTCATCTTAATGCATCTATATACTTGGTAAAGGGTGGAAGGCTCGGCCTCTCGCCTAGTGTTTTGTTCCACTCTTGCCGCCCTAGTTTCCGTCATATCGGTGTTAAGTTCCCGGATTTTGCGTTCCTTATGCGGTTGGGTTATAATGGGAACCCCTTGATAGTTCGCCTTGATTAAAGCTTTTCCAGCAATGCCCAACCTTGGTTTTACCATTTGCCACCTAGCCTCTTTTCCCTTGGGTTTCCGGAGCCCGAGGGTCATCTTATTTTAACACCCCCCCCCCCGGGCCAGTGCTCCTCTAAGTGTTGGTCCGACCGAGTAGACTGCGGGGCCACCTCTGGGCAACTTGAGGGTTGGTTTTACTCGTAGGATGTATCATCTGAGTGTGCCCTGAGAACGAGATATGTGCAGCTCCTATCGGGATTTGCCGGCACATTCGGGCGATGTTGCTGGTCTTGTTTTAACCTGTCGAAGTGTCTTGAAGAACCGAGATACCGAGTCTGATCGGATCGTCTTGGGAGGAGGTCTATTCCTTCGTTGACCGTGAGAGCTTGTCATGGGCTAAGTTGGGACTCCCCTGCAGGGAATTGAACTTTCGAAAGCCGTGCCCGCGGTTTTGGGAAGATGGGAATTTGTTAATGTCCAGTTGTAGATAACTTGAACCTTAACCTAATTAAAATGAATCAACTGAGTGTGTTACCGTCATGGCCTCTTCTCGACGGAGTCCAGGAAGCGGACACGGTGTTGGAGTAATGCTTGCGCAGGTTGCTCTCTAGTTTCTTGCTCGCGCTTTGCCTCCTCTTCTCGCTTTCTTTTGCGAATAAGTTAGCCACCATACTTGCTAGTCGCTTGCTGCAGCTCCACATATATTTACCTTGCCTTACCTATAAGCTTAAATAGTCTTGATCGCGAGGGTGCGAGATTCCTGAGTCCCTGTGGCTCACAGATTACTATTACACCAGATGCAGGGCCTGATGATTCCGCTCCAGGTGACGCACATGAGCTCAAGTGGGAGTTCGACGAGGACTCTCAACGTTACTATGTTTCCTTTCCTGATGATCAGTAGGGGTGCCTAGTTGGGGGTGATCGGGACCGTGTCGCATGTTGGGTTCTCTTTTATTTTGGCGTCGTAGTCGGGCCATGAGTGTTTGGATGATGTAATGTTATTTATGTACCTTGATTGACGTGGAGAGTGTAAGCCAACTATGTTATCTCCCCTTTTATTATCTATATTACATGGGATGTTGTGAAGATTGCCTAACTTGCGACATATGCCTTCAATGCGATTATGCCTCTAAGTCGTGCCTCGACACGTGGGAGATATAGTCGCATCGAGGGTGTTACAGTGGATTGAGAGAATTATTTTAAAACACAAAAAATAATTTCTTTTTTTGTTTTTGAACATGGAGATAAAAGGTGAACCTCTCTCGCAAGAATTTTTTAACTTCCATGGATAGAGTACTTGAACTTCTTTTAACGAACATTTTAAGCTTTTATTTTTCTGTACTTTTATTCTCATATGAAATGCACTACTTGTAGTATTTGAACTTCTCCTTGTTTTCACTATGAACTTCTGCCACGTTTTTTGTGTATACGTCGAACAGCTCTACCTTTTTTATTCTCATCTGAAACACATTTCGTGTAGCAGTTGAACTGCTCGTTGTTTTCACTTTGAACTTCGATCACGTATTTTTGTTCGTAATTTCTAACCCGTTCATCGGAGTTACACAAATGATATACCTTCTTAGAAACCTGTTAAAAAGACGCAGCTTTTGCTAATATGGTTAAACTTTTGTTTTGAGAAAACATACACTGATTTTTAACCATTTATTTTGAAATAGAGCGTACAATATAGCCGTGGAAAGTTGTTGAATAGGAGAAACTTTCTTTCACATACAGCATTTTATTTTAAAAAATTTAATGGATTGAGAGAATTATTTTAAAACACTAAAAACAATATATTTTGTGTTTGAACATGTAAATACACGGAGAACGTCTCTCACCAGAATTTTTGAACTTTCTCCAGCCGAGGACTTTAACTTCTAGCAAGAAAAAAAATCTGACTTTGCCTTTTTATTCTTTTTTCTCATATGAAACACACATCATGTAGTACGTGAACTTCTCGCTGCTATCACTTTGAAGTGCTCTCTCCTCTTTTTTGCCCCGACTCCTAAGGCACTCATCAAAATTGAGCATTTAAATCCTAATATTTTTATAACCTGTGAACTTCGCCATTTTTTTAATTTGAACTTCTTATTTTTATTCTTAGAAAAAATGACTTTTATGTAAAGATCGTGCAACATTTTCTTAAATTCAATTTCATACTTTAATTTTGCATATAAACAAGAAGAATTGTTTCTGATATTGTAAATAAACATCAAATTTTACAGTTTTTCATTTTGAAACTTCATGGTTGATTCTTTAATAATAAGGGATATCTGAGTTTTTTAATAACGCTAAAATCCTAGTTTTAAATAAACATCAAAGCACTTCGTTATTTTTTTATGAACTTCTCTGTTATTTCAATTTAAACCCCTAGGTTTTTTAGAAACAAGGAAAATTCAATTATTTGTACATTTTCAACTACTCTATTTTTTAAATTTAAATCTGTTAGTTATTGCTTAGTAAGGGGTAATCTAAGTGTCGTAGTGAACAATGGATCACTCGCTATTTAAATTTGAACTTGTAGAGTTTTTGACCTTCTCGGTTATTAAAACTTGAACTTCTAACTTTTTGAATACTTTTTGAACATCTTTTGTTGTTTTTATTTTTGTGTTTTCATAGATATTGAGCTTATTGATTTGTTTATTTGAACTTCTTGGTTTTATTGGCTAGTAATGTGAAAACCTTTTTATAAACGTCAAACCACTCCGTTTTATAAACTAGAACTTCTACTTTTTTCGTGATTTTTAAATGTACCAAGTTTTTAGTTGACCTTCTCAGATTTATTTTTAAAACGAGGGAAATCTATTTTTCTACAAACATTTTTAACTACTTTTTTATTTTGAACTCCTTGCTCAACTTTCTTTGAACTTCTACATTTGTATTTTAGATATCATGGACATAGAACGAATTTTTTTTTGGATATTTCAAAAATAAAACAAAATTCGATCATGTATGTACTAGTTAGCATTTCCATTTTTTTGAACTTATCGTTTTGTTGTTTTTTAACTTCCTCCTTTGCGCTTGTGTTATCTTAATTTGAAGCTCCTTTTTTCCTTTTTAACATGGAAATCTAAGCCCTTTTATAAACATTGAACGGCTCTCCTATTTTTGTTCAAACTTCTTGGTTTTTATTCTTTAATGACGGGGAAAATACGAGTATTTTTATAAACATCGGACAACCCCGTTGCTTTAAATTGGACTTCTTGATTTTTATTCTCTAGTAATGGTGAAAATCCGAGTTTTATAACAAACACATGAACCACTCCATTAATTTAATTTGAACTTCTTTGTGTTTCTAGAAATGGGAATGTGCTTTTTGTATAAACTTTTGATCTGCTCTATAGTTTTAATTTTCTTGATTATTTAATATTTTATTCTTGTTTATTTAGACACAAGAAAAATCGGATTATTTTATTAGCATCGAACTGCTCGCCTTTTTAAATTTGAACCTCCTTGTTTTTAAAAAAAAATCATTCTTCTATAAACACAAATTGTTGTCTATTCTTTTTAAAGTCCAGGAAGCGGCATCGCATGATGCCGGGCGTGGGGAAGATGAAGGAAGTTGTCAATTGGTTAAGCGGTATCCGACAGGGTCGCCTCGGAGGACGGCGGCGGAGAACGACTCCGTCGGCCGCGGGCAGGGAGAAATCCCCGCATGCCACTTCCCGTGCCTTGCACAAACTACTAACCAAACTCATACAAACTCAATACAAAAACCACACAAAGTCATGCACCGATGTTTCTGTGTATGAGATTAGAACATAATTAAAAGGGGGTATATTTCTACAGAAATCCAATCAGAATCATATATATTTTTCTTGTGCACTCAATGAGAGAGGAACGTAAAAAAGAAAGCGTCAGCTTGTACTAGCAGCACAAGTAGCAAAATATTGAGAGGAAGGTTGGAAGCAACAGTAACACCATTATTAGCAGCAGGGAACAATAGCATGGGGCAGCACCACTAGCAAGAGAGAGTGCGTGCATCAACAGCAGCAGAACTGCGTCTGCATGCGAGAACCCAGGAGCAGCTGTCGTTGCCCATCCTCTCTCTCCCATTCTCCTGGTTGAACAGACTGTTGAAGAGAACCAGCAGCCATAGCGCCTTTGCGAAGAGAGCAAGTAATAGACGGTCGATCAAAGGTCAGCGATACTGGTGATATGTGCTTGCCTGAACAGAGGAGGAAATTATGCTCACCCAACAAACTTGAACTTGAACAGAGTAGAGGACAAGAGTAAAAATTCCAACCCCAATGTACTTGAACGGGTAAGGGACGGCTAACGCCGTGGGCACATGAAGTTCATCTCCTTCAGATGGGGAAGAAGGTAGAATGGGGAACTGCGCCGTATCAGGGAGGGGAGGCACTCGGCTTCGCGGTGGCAGGCTGATGGCGTCGGGCTTGGGCGGCGGTTGGAGGATCTCAGCCACGTGGCGGGGCGGGGATCTCACGGTGCGGGTGTGGGCGCGGTGGCGGGGATCCAATGTGCCTGGGGAACGTTGGTGGTGCCGGAGGACAGTGGGGTGGCAGTGCGGTCATCGCAGCGGGCGGATCCAGGGACGGCGGCAGATGTATCCCAGGGGCGGGGCAGTGCAGTGGTTGAAACAAGGGGAGAACACCACCGTGGTCGAACCAGGGGAGGGAGGGAGATGGCTGTGGTGCGGGATCCTGGTGTACCGCGGCGCGCTTCACCGGAGCCAGAACGTGGCCGGGGCTGGCGCCGGAGGGGTGGGTTGGGGCGCCTCCGCGCAGGATACTTGCGGGGTGGCGGGTGTAGGGTGGGAGGTCAGGGTGTCGGGCGGATCGGCAGCCGCGGCGCACGGGGCCAGGGGCGGCGGCCGTGCGCCGGTTCAGGGGCGGCAGCGGCGACACGGGAGGTCAGAGGAGGCGGCGCGGGGGGGTGGTTGGGGGGTTCCTGGGGGCGACGGGTGGGTAGGGATCGAGGGGTGGGGAGAGTGATATGTGCGGGGGTGGGGAACGGCTTGTTGTTTCTTCTTCCTCTACGAGATCTCAGGAACATGGAATCGTAGCTATATAGGGCGCGTTGTGATTCAAATAGTTATTCTAATCCTGGGATTAGAATAGTGTCATTCTACACACACTTATAAGGACATGGTTGCATAACCAAATTAAACATCCACTTACATAGGTGGCTACTACAACCATGGCATTTGCACACTCCAAAGTAAACTATTACATGCATAATTACATAGGTGGCTACTACACACATGACATTTCCACACACCAATAAAGTAAACTATATATTACATGCATGATTAACTAGCATAAATGATCATCTAATCATCATCAACTTCTTGTGACGCTTGCTCTGCTTGTGGCTCGATCCAGGCTCGTCGATTTGGGTAAGGAGGCACTTCCTCATGTCAACGATCCGCCTGTGCATCTCGTAACATGTGTACACGCTCTTCGCCGTGAACCTAAGGTGAGGTACAACCAGTTGCCGCATCCAGGCCCTGTGCCAGGAAACGGGACTTGTTCTCTGGGCATCTTGCTTCATCTTTTCGTAGTAGGGGTCGATGATGGCCGAGGCGAGTTCGACTAGGGAGTCCTTCTTTGTGCTGCCCGAGACCCTGTAGTGGTCACGGATTTCGACACGGTTTTTGTAGGCCAAGCCCGTAAAACTGAGTGATTTTACACCGTCGGTGGTTTCCACCGTGGCGAACTTGTACTCGGTGTTGTTAACAAACCTGTTGAAACGGTCGCAAGGCTCTATGGCCATGTAATAGTGGTAGATGAGGACATGATGGCGCATGCACAACTAGGCAATGAGAACATTCTGATCTATGCCGGGACGACCGGCGGTGTACTAGAGGTCGATGCTGATCACCTTGTACTTGTCTCGAGCAAGCAACTTCTCAATGTTGTTGATGTAGTCGTCCACCACGGCCGGGTCGATGGTGTACACCACTGAGAGATCCGTCTCCCTCGCGCGGGTCTCCACTCTATGCTCGCCGAACTCCATTGGAGCGCCGCTAGACATCCCCTCTCTATGTGTCGTCATGGGTGTGCTTCTTGTGTTGTGGGGCGCGATCGAAAGGTTGAAGAGACTAAGGTCATAATGGCCGCAGGAATTAAAGGGGAAGCCGGACGGCCAGGAATATCGGCAGGCCCTGATGGCAGTTCTAATTTGCAGCGCATAACTCAATCGTGCGGCACGTAACTGCATCGTGTGGCAATGCGCGCGGTGCAACAGCATGCATATGGGGCTCCCGATGTGATCGTGTGTATGCCCAACCGTTGGCAGAGCGCGCGCGGAGGGACGCGAGCAGAGCGCTCCGCGGTCGCCTCAATGGCAGGCAACCATATATATATATATATATATATATATATATATATATATATATATATATATATATATATATGCATATAGTAGTTGAACATGCAAGGAAAAGCTGTCCACAAACCGAGCGCGCCGATGGACGCGAGCAGAGCTTGCCAAGGGACGCGGGCAGAGGCCGCACAGTGATACGTGGCAAATAAGACGAATTGTCCGAGCGATGTCGGAGACATCAAGCACGAATCAGATTAGAGTTGCGTGTGCGATACATGGCCTACAGTTGATCCGTCTGAGTTGTTTGTGATGGAATAAGCCATGTGTGTTGCCGGCAAACACTTGCTGGTATATAACCTTGAATTTAACCAAAAAAGTGTTAATGCATGTTACAAAAATTGTATAACTGGAAACTATGTTCAAATATGAATCCAACGATATAATCTTTGGCGACATGCATTCGTATTTTATTAGTTAAATCCTACATATAAACCAGGATGGGGGTATAGTAGGTAATTAAATCGCAAATGTTTTTTTGTATTAACCGTATGTGTACGTGTCCTTTCGTCCTCCTCTCGCACGTCTTGTCACCCCGCTGCCACAAACGGCTTACAGCGCAAGCTTGCGTAGCGTGCGGGGGCGTTCTTTTGGCCAAACGGTGGCTCGAAGTGGCGCCAATGAATCGTCAGTGAGCGTGTTCCCGCGCAACCTCGCAGGTTCCCGCGCAAGCTTCCTGCCCGACTCGGTGAATTCCCCCAAAATCCCAATACTTTACCGGCCTGCTATATATAAACCCTCACGGTCGGCTAGTCCCGCGTTGCATTTTCCCCTCCCTCCTTGTAGCTTATCTCATCTGCTTCTCCCACAATCACCAATGACACCGGTCGGTCGTCGCCGCTCAGCCACTCCGCCATCATCAGAGGACAGCTCTAGCTGGGAGGCTACACCGTGGCGGCGGCTCAGTCCCCGGCGTAGTGTAGTGCGCGTGGCGACCCTGTTGGGTGTGCGGGGAACACCCACCACATGCTCCACCCCCGCTGCACATCGGCAGCTGTTGCCCGCCAATGCTGCAACACCACCGTCGAAAGCCAGGGCCATCGCCCGCTCCGCCACCGCGGCCCGAAGGCAGGAGGTGGCCGCCGTGGCCGCCACCCAACTGTCAGCCATCACCCACTCCGCCGCCACGGCCCGAAGGCGGGAGGTGACCGTCATGGCCACCACTCCATTGTCGGACGCCATGGCCGCCAGCCCACCGTCGACCGCCGGGATCATCACCCACTCCGCCACCGCTGCAAGGAGGAGGGAGGCCGATGTGGAGGCCCACACTGTTGGGGAACATAGTAATTTCAAAAATTTCTCTACGCACACGCAAGATCATGGTGATGCATAGCAACGAGAGGGAAGAGTATTGTCCACGTACCCTCGTAGACCGTAAGCGGAAGTGTTATGAGAACGCGGTTGGTGTAGTCGAACGTCTTCATGATCCGACTGATCCAAGTACCTAACGCATGGCACCTCCGTGTTCGGCACACGTTCAGCTCGATGACGTCCCACTAACTCTGATCCAGCAGAGCTTCATCGGAGTGTTCCGTCAGCACGACGGCGTGTTGACGGTGATGATGCTGCTACCGACGCAGGGCTTCGCCTAAACACCGCTACGATATGATCGAGGTGGATTATGGTGGAGGGGGGCACCGCACACAGCTAAGGGATCAATGACTAACTTGTGTGTCTAGAGGTGCCCCCTGACCCCGTATATAAAGGAGCAAGGGGGGAGGCCGGCCGGCCCTCTATGGCGCGCCAGGAGGAGGAGGAGTCCTAGTAGGAGTAGGACTCCCCTCTTTCCTACTCCAAGGAGGGGGAAAGGAAGGGGGAGAGGGAGAAGGAAAGGAGGGCGCCGCCCCCCGTCTCCTAGTCCAATTCGGACCAGAGGGGGAGGGGTGCGCGGCCTGCCCTGGGACAGCCCTCGCTCTCTCCACTAAGGCCCATAAGGCCCATTATTTCTCCTGGGGGGTTCCGGTGACCCTCCGGCACTCCGGTTTTCTCCATAATCACCCGGAACACTTCCGGTGTCCGAATATAGTCGTCTAATGTATCGATCTTTACGTCTCGGCCATTTCGAGACACCTCATCATGTCCATCATCATATCCGGGACTCCGAACTACCTTCGGTACATCAAAACACAAAAACTCATAATACCGATCGTCACCGAACTTTAAGCGTGCGGACCCTACGGGTTCGAGAACTATGTAGACATGACCGAGACACGTCTCCGGTCAATAACCAATAGAGGAACCTGGATATTCATATTGCCTCCTACATATTCTACAAAGATCTTTATTGGTCAAACCGCATAACAGCATACGTTGTTCCCTTTGTCATCGGTATGTTACTTGCCGGAGATTCGACCGTCGGTATCTCAATACCTAGTTCAATCTAGTTACTGGCACGTCTCTTTACTTGTTCTGTAATGCATCATCCCATAACTAACTCATTAGTAACAATGCTTGCAAGGCTTTATAGTGATGTGCATTACCGAGTGGGCCCAGAGATATCTCTCCGACAATCAGAGTGACAAATCCTAATCTTGATCTATGTCAACTCAACAAGTACCATCGTAGACACCTGTAGAGCACCTTTATAATCACCTAGTTACGTTGTGACGTTTGGTAGCACACAAAGTGTTCCTCTGGTAATCGGGAGTTACATAATCTCATAGTCATAGGAACATGTATAAGTCATGAAGAAAGCAATAGTAGTAAACTAAAACGATCAAGTGCTAAGCTGACGAAATGGGTCAAGTCAATCAGGTCATTCTCCTAATGATGTGATCCCGTTTATCAAATGACAACTCATGTCTATGGTTATGAAACATAACCATCTTTGATCAACGAGCTAGTCAAGTAGAGGCATACTAGTGACAATCTGTTTGTCTATGTATTCACACATGTATCATGTTTCCGGTTAATACAATTCTAGCTTGAATAATAAACATTTATCATGATATAAGGAAATAAATAATAACTTTATTATTGCCTCTAGGGAATATTTCCTTCAGTCTCCCGATTGCACTAGAGTCAATAATCTAGATTACATAGTAATGATTCTAACACCCATGGAGTCTTGGTGTTGATCATGTTTTGCTCGTGAGAGAGGCTTAGTCAATGGGTCTGCATTATTCAGATCCGTATGTATCTTGCAAATCTCTATGTCTCCCACCTGGACTTGACCGTGGATGGAATTGAAGCATCTCTTGATGTGCTTGGTTCTCTTGTGAAATCTGGATTGCTTTGCCAAGGCAATTGCACTAGTATTGTCACAAAAGATTTTCATTGGACCCGATGCACTAGGTATGACACCTAGATCCGATATGAACTCCTTCATCCAGACTCCTTCATTTGCTACTTCTGAAGCAGCAATGTACTCCACTTCACACGTAGATTCCGCCACGACGCTTTGTTTAGAACTGCTCCAACTGACAGCTCCACCGTTCAATATAAACACGTATCTGGTTTGCGATTTAGAATCGTCCAGATCAGTGTCAAAGCTTGCATCAACGTAACCATTTACGATGAGCTATTTGTCACCTCCATAAACGAGAAAACATATCCTTAGTCCTTTTCAGGTATATCAGGATGTTCTTGACCGCTGTCCAGTGACCCACTCCTGGATTACTTTGGTACCTCGTTGCTAAACTAATAGCAAGGCACACATCAGGTCTGGTACACAGCATTGCATACATGATAGAGCCTATGGCTGAAGCATAGGGAACATCTTTCATTTTCTCTCTATCTTCTGCAGTGGTCGGGCATTGAGTCTTACTCAACTTTACACCTTGTAACACAGGCAAGAATCCTTTCTTTGCCTGATCCATTTTGAACTTCTTCAAAACTTTGTCAAGGTTTGTGCTTTGTGAAAGTCCAGTTAAGCGTCTTGATCTATCTCTATAGATCTTGATGCCCAATATGTAAGCATCTTCACCGAGGTCTTTCATCGAAAAACTCATATTCAAGTTTCCTTTTATGCTATCCAGAAATTCTATATCATTTCCAATTAACAATATGTCATCCACATATAATATTAGAAATGCTACAGAGCTCCCACTCACTTTCTTGTAAATACAGGCTTCTCCAAAAGTCTGTATAAAACCATATGCTTTGATCACACTATCAAAATGTTTATTCCAACTCCGAGAGGCTTGCACCAGTCCATAAATGGAGCGCTGGAGCTTGCACACTTTGTTAGCACCCTTTGGATCGATAAAACCTTCAGGTTGCATCATATACAACTCTTCTTCCAGAAATCCATTCAGGAATGCGGTCTTTACATCCATTTTCCAAATTTCATAATCATAAAATGCGGCAATAGCTAACATGATTCGGACGGACTTAAGCATCACTACGGGTGAGAAGGTCTCATAGTAGTCAACTCCTTGGACTTGTCGAAAACCTTTCACAACAAGTCGAGCTTTGTAGATAGTAACATTACCATCAGCGTCTGTCTTCTTCTTGAAGAACCATTTATTCTCGATGGCTTGCCGATCATCGTGCAAGTCAACCAAAGTCCACACTTTGTTCTCATACATGGATCCCATCGCAGATTTCATGGCCTCAAGCCATTTTGCGAAATCTGGGCTCATCATCGCTTCCTCGTAGTTCGTAGGTTCTTCATGGTCTAGTAACATGACTTCCAAAACAAGAGATCCGTACCACTCTGGTGCAGATCTTACTCTGGTTGACCTACGAGGTTCGGTAGTAACTTGATCTGAAGATTCATGATCATCATCATTAGCTTCCTCACTAATTGGTGTAGGTGTCACAGAAACCGGTTTCTATGATGAGCTACTTTCCAATAAGGGAGCAGCTACAGTTACCTCATCAAGTTCTACTTTCCTCCCACTCACTTCTTTCGAGAGAAACTCCTTCTCTAGAAATGATCCATTCTTAGCAACAAAAGTCTTGCCTTTGGATCTGTGATAGAAGGTGTACCCAACTATCTCTTTTGGGTATCCTATGAAGACACATTTCTCCGATTTGGGTTCAAGCTTATCAGGTTGAAGCTTTTTCACATAAGCATCGCAGCCCCAAACTTTAAGAAACGACAACTTTGGTTTCTTGCCAAACCACAGTTCATAAGGAGTCGTCTCAACGGATTTTGATGGTGCCCTATTTAACATGAATGCAGCCGTCTCTAAAGCATAACCCCAAAATGATAGCGGTAAATCAGTAAGAGACATCATAGATCGCACCATATCTAGTAAAGTACGATTACGATGTTCGGACACACCATTACGCTGTGGTGTTCCGAGTGGCGTGAGTTGCGAAACTATTCTGCATTGTTTCAAATGAAGACCAAACTCGTAACTCAAATATTCTCCACCACGATCAGATCGTAGAAACTTTATTTTCTTGTTACGATGATTTTCCACTTCACTCTGAAATTCTTTGAACTTTTCAAATGTTTCAGACTTATGTTTCATCAAGTAGATATACCCATATCTGCTCAAATCATCTGTGAAGGTGAGAAAATAATGATACCCGCCGCGAGCTTCGATATTCATCGGACCACTTATATCAGTATGTATGATTTCCAACAAATCTGCTGCTCGCTCCATAGTTTCGGAGAACGGCGTTTTAGTCAGCTTGCCCATGAGGCATGGTTCGCAAGTACCAAGTGATTCATAATCAAGTGATTCCAAAAGTCCATCAGAATGGAGTTCCTTCATGCGTTTTATACCAATATGACCTAAACAGCAGTGCCACAAATAAGTTGCACTATCATTATCAACTCTACATCTTTTAGCTTCAATACTATGAATATGTGTATCTCCACTGTCGAGATTCAAAAAGAATAGACCACTCTTTAAGGGTGCATTACCATAAAAGATATTACTCATATAAATAGAACAACCATTATTCTCTTATTTAAATGAATAACCGTCTCACATCAAACAAGATCCATATATAATGTTCATGCTTAACACTGGCACCAAATAACAATTATTTAGGTCTAATACTAATCCCGAAGGTAGATGTAGAGGTAGCGTGCCGACTGTGATCACATCGACTTTGGAACCATTTCCTACGCGCATCGTCACCTCGTCCTTTGCCAATCTTCGCTTAATCCGTAGTCCCTGTTTCGAGTTGCAAATATTAGCAACATAACTAGTATCAAATACCCAGGGACTACTGCGAGAATTAGTAAGGTACACATCAATAACATGTATATCACATATACCTTTGTTCACCTTGCCATCCTTCTTATCCGCCAAATACTTGGGGCAGTTCCGCTTCCAGTGACCAGTCTGTTTGCAGTAGAAGCACTCAGTCTCAGGCTTAGGTCCAGACTTGGGTTTCTTCTCTTGAGCAGCAAATTGTTTGCCGTTCTTCTTGAAGTTCCCTTTCTTCCTCCCTTTACCCTTTTTCTTGAAACTGGTGGTCTTGTTAACCATCAACACTTGATGCTCCTTCTTGATTTCTACCTCCGTAGCCTTTAGCATTGCGAAGAGCTCGGGAATTGTTTTATTCATCCATTGCATGTTATAGTTCATCACGAAGCTCTTGTAGCTTGGTGGCAGTGATTGAAGAACTCTGTAGTGATTGAAGAACTCTGTCAATGACACTATCAACAGGAAGATTAACTCCCAGTTGAGTCAAGTGGTTATGGTACCCAGACATTCTGAGTATATGTTCACTGACAGAACTATTCTCCTCCATCTTGCAGCTATAGAACTTATTGGAGACTTCATATCTCTCAATCCGGGCATTTTCTTGAAATATTAACTTCAACTCCTGGAACATCTCATATGCTCCATGACATTCAAAACGTCGTTGAAGTCCCGGTTCTAAGCCGTAAAGCATGGCACACTGAACTATCGAGTAGTCATCAGCTTTGCTTTGCTAGACGTGCATATCATCTGGTGTTGCTCCTGCAACAGGTTTGGCACTTAGAGGTGCTTCCAGGACGTAATTCTTCTGTGCAGCAATGAGGATAATCCTCAAGTTACGGACCCAGTCCGTGTAACTGCTACCATCATCTTTCAACTTTGCTTTCTCAAGGAACACATTAAAATTCAACGGAACAACAGCACGAGCCATCTATCTACAACAACATAGACATGCAAAATACTATCAGGTACTAAGTTCATGATAAATTAAGGTTCTATTAATCAAATTATTAAAGAACTCCCACTTAGATAGACATCCCTCTAATCATCTAAGTGATCACGTGATCCATATCAACTAAACCATGTCTGATCATCACGTGAGATGGAGTAGTTTTCAATGGTGAACATCAATATGTTGATCATATCTTCTATACGATTCACGCTCGACCTTTCGGTCTCTAGTGTTCCGAGGCTACATCTGCATATGTTAGGCTCGTCAAGTTTAACCTGAGTATTCTGCATGTGCAAAACTGGCTTGCACCCATTGTATGTGAACGTAGAGCTTATCACACCCGATCATCACGTGGTGTCTCGTCACGACGAACTTTCGCAACGGTGCATACTCAGGGAAAACAGTTGTACCTTGAAATTTAGTGAGAGATCATCTTATAATGCTACCGTCGATCTAAGCAAAATAAGATGCATAAAAGATAAACATCACATGCAATCAATATAAGTGATATGATATGGCCATCATCATCTTGTGCTTGTGATCTCCATCTCGGAAGCACCGTCATGATCACCATTGTCACCGGCGCGACACCTTGATGTCCATCGTAGCATCGTTTTCGTCTCGCAAACTATTGCTTCTACGACTATCGCTACTGCTTAGTGATAAAGTAAAGCAATTACAGGGCAAATTGCATTGCATACAATAAAGCGACAACCATATGGCTCCTGCCAGTTGCCGATAACTCGGTTAAAAAACATGATCATCTCATACAAAAAAATATAGCATCATGTCTTGACCATATCACATCACAACATGCCCTGCAAAAACAAGTTAGAAGTCCTCTACTTTGTTGTTGCAAGTTTTACGTGGCTGCTATGGGCTGAGCAAGAACCGTTCTTACCTACGCATCAAAACCACAACGATAGTATGTCAAGTTAGTGTTGTTTTAACCTACTCAAGGACCGGGCGTAGCCACACTCGGTTCAACTAAAGTTGGAGAAACTGACACCCGCCAACCACCTGTGTGCAAAGCATGTCGGTAGAACCAGTCTCACGTAAGCGTACGCGTAATGTCGGTCTGGGCTGCTTCATCCAACAATACTGCCGAACCAAAGTATGACATGCTGGTAAGCAGTATGACTTGTATCTCCCACAACTCACTTGTGTTCTACTCGTGCATATAACATCTACGCATAAACCTGGCTCGGATTGCACTGTTGGGGAACGTAGTAATATTAAAAAATTCCCTACGCACACGCAAGAACATGGTGATGCATAGCAACGAGAGGGAAGAGTATCGTCCATGTACCCTTGTAGACTGTAAGCGGAAGCATTATGAGAACGCGGTTGATGTAGTCGAACATCTTCACGATCCAACCGATCCAAGTACCGAATGCACGGCACCTCCGAGTTCAGCACACATTCAGCTCGATGGCGTCCCACGAACTCCGATCCAGCAGAGCTTCACGGGAGAGTTCCGTCAGCACGACGGCGTGTTGACGGTGATGATGTTTCTACTGATGCAGGGCTTCGCCTAAGCACCACCACGATATGATCGAGGTGGATTATGGTGGAGGGGGGCACCGCACACGGCTAAGGGATCAATTATCAACTTGTGTGTCTAGAGGTGCCCCCAGCCCCCCTATATAAAGGAGCAAGGGGGGAGGCCGGCCGGCCCTCTATGGCACGCCAGGAGGAGGAGCCCTTCTCCTAGTTGGAGTAGGACTCCCCTCTTTCCTACTCCTACTAGGAGGGGGAACGGAAGGGGGAGAGGGAGAAGGAAAGGGTGGTGCCGCCCCCCCTCTCCTAGTCCAATTCGGATCAGAGAGGGAGGGGCGCACGGCCTGCCCTAGGCCAGCCCTCTCTCTCTCCACTAAGGCCAATAAGGCCCATTATTTCTCCCGGGGGGTTCTGGTAACCCTCCGGCAATCCGGTTTTCTCCGACATCACCCAGAACACTTCCGGTGTCCGAATATAGTCGTCCAATATATCGATCTTTACGTCTCGACCATTTCAAGACTCCTCGTCATTTCCGTGATCATATCCGGGACTCCAAAGTACCTTCGGTACATCAAAACACAAAAACTCATAATACCGATCGTCACCGAACTTTAAGCGTGCGGACCCTACGGGTTCGAGAACTATGTAGACATGACCGAGACACGTCTCCAGTCAATAACCAATAGCAGAACCTAGATATTCATATTGGCTCCCACATATTCTACGAAGATCTTTATCGGTCAAACCGCATAACAACATACGTTGTTCCCTTTGTCATCGGTATGTTACTTGCCCGAGATTCGATTGTCGGTATCTCAATACCTGGTTCAATCTCGTTACTGGCAAGTCTCTTTACTCATCCTATAATGCATCATCTCGTAACTAACTCACTAGTAACAATGCTCGCAAGGCTTTATAGTGATGTGCATTACCGAGTGGGCCCAGAGATATCTCTCTGACAATCGGAGTGACAAATCCTAATCTTGATCTATGTCAACTCAACAAGTACCATCGGAGACACCTGTAGAGCACCTTTATAATCACCTAGTTACGTTGTGACGTTTGGTAGCAGACAAAGTGTTCCTCTGGTAATCGGGAGTTACATAATCTCATAGTCATAGGAACATGTATAAGTCATGAAGAAAGCGATAGTAGTAAACTAAAACTATCAAGTGCTAAGCTGATGAAATGGGTCAAGTCAAACACATCATTCTCCTAATGAAGTGATCCCGTTTATCAAATGACAACTCATGTCTATGGTTAGGAAACATAACCATCTTTGATCAATGAGCTAGTCAAGTAGAGGCATACTGGTGACAATCTATTTGTCTATGTATTCACACATGTATCATGTTTCCAGTTAATACAATTCTAGCATGAATAATAAACATTTATCATGATATAAGGAAATAAATAATAACTTTATTACTACCTCTAGGGAATATTTCCTTCACGCACGTGCATTAGCGACCTTGTGCGCTACATCGAGTTCCTACAGGAGGGGGTTGAGCGCCTCGTCAAGCACGCAAAGAGCCTTACCGCAGCCGTGGCCGCAGCACACGCCGACGCAGACGCGAGGAATCAGGAGATCTACGAGCAGTCCAGCCGCTTCAAGAGGGATCGTTTGGAGCAATAGTGGGTGTTCGAGCTGGCGAGGTCGCTGAACGTGCAGCAGCGGTAGGCACCGTATTGCATTTGTCTAGTTCGTCGGTAGGCTCCTCCTCCTCTACCTCTTACTGAGCATGCTCGGAAGAAGAGAGGCTGCCGGAAGTAGCACAAAGCCCCTCCGTAGTAGTAGTATTTAGGGGCTATTTTGTTTAGTTCATCTTACCATAGATGTGTGGTGGAATTGTACAACGTACTTAAAATTAGCTAGTATATATAGTTGAACTAGCTATTTCAGTACGTGGTTGGCAACAATTGGGGAAAAGTTTAGTCAGTTCAGCTATCGAGTTGAATTGTTTGTACAAATTAAGAACGACTGCTTAATCTATGAATGTAATCTATGCTTAATTACTGAATTTTAGTTGCAAAAATTAGATAGTGCTAGTGATTTTTAGCTGCATATTTTGACAAATCGCAGTGTTACAAGGATTGGCAAATGGCAATGTTACTACATCAACAAATTTCGATCTTTCCAGTTTGACAAATGGCAACATGCCCAATGTGACAGATGCAAATCTTACCAAATTGTTTGTATGTGGTTGCACACGGGTCATCCAAAACAACCGTTTGCGTTGGAGGGATGCACAAATCCTGCGCGACGAATTTTCCCTCGACTTAAGGGGGAAGACCATTGCTCTCACTTTGCTTACGGGTGTTCTATCTAAAACATTTGCTATCAAGAGCTGCAGAAATCCTCCTCGGCACATTTTCTCTTGGCTTCCTCGGGAAGCTGTCAGTTTGCATACGGGTGTTCTAACTAAAACGTTTGCGATCAAGAGCTATACAAATATTTCTAGGCACATTTTCCCTTGGCTTCCGGGGGAAGTTGTCAGTTTTGCATACGGGTGGTTCTAACTAAAACGTTTGCGATGAGTGTTTTATATTTAAAAACCGTATTAAACTACGGCTTGGGCGCCATTAATGGAGAGGATGCGAATAAGGCGGGCGGCCATGGAAGTCAAAGGGCTCGCTTCCCGATGAGCCTGCACGGCATACAGCTTGCACGCTTCCCGGTGAGCCTCCGCATTGGAGTACAGCTCGCACGCCTCCCATTTAGTCAAGCACTCAAGCACCTATCCGCATAGCACCTCCTAGCCATTAAAAGAGTGAGGCGTGGCGTCACGTGAATGGTTAACAGAACGCACACAATTTAAATTATACAAAACGTTTGAGATGTTATAGTGGCAGCTATTTGTTTCAAAATGCCTTTGTTTGCTGTTATTCGAGTGCGCCTTCTCTCAAAATTGACATAAAAATACCACAGCATGTCGGGTGCCATTCCATTATAGCATGCCAAGTTTCATGAATTTCAGACAAGTTTTGGATTTACTATAATTTAAAAACAAAGTATATCCATGTTTTGCCGGCAATCAACAGTGCCCTGGTGTTCGAAATTCATTCCCATTTCTTGCATGGGACCTCAGAATGCACCGAAGGACATAAATTTGATTTTTCAACCAATTTATAAGCACTGGAGCATGTGCATCTAGTTCAAATTTGAATTATGCTCCTGAAATGCCTGGAAAACCAAGTTAATGTATAAAAAAGACCAAACAAACCCCGAAAAATCAAAAATTAAAAAAAACAATACTGTTGTTCTATGTTGACATTAAAATTTTTTGAAAGCAATAAGAGGCAATAGATATCGTTTCGTTCCCTACCGAAACCAGCATTCTTGTTGTGAGAAGCTCTGCTTTGTGAGAAATTTATAGCCAACCTGCCCCAAATGGGACAAAAATTTTACCACGGCATGTTGATGTTGCTCCATGATAGCATGCCAAGTTTCATGAATTTCAGACGAGTTTTGGATTTACTAGAATTTTAAAACCAAGTGTCTCAATGTTTGCGGCCGAGTGACGGTGGCACGGTGTTTGAAATTCATTCCCATTTCTTGCATGGGACCTAAGCATGCACCGAAGGACACAATTTTTTTTCCAACCAATATATATGCACTGGAGCATGTGCATGTAGTTCAAATTTCAATTTTGCACCTGAAATGCCTAGAAAACCAGTTAATGTATAAAGATGTCCAAACTAACCCCAAAAAATTCCAAAATTAAACACAACACTCCTGATGTTCTATGTCAACACAAGAAATTTTTTGAAAGCAATAAGAGTCAACGTATATCATTTCGTCCTTAAAGGTTCCCTACCGAAACCATCACACTTGTTGTGAGAAGCTCTGGTTTGGGAGAAGCTTATACCTGAACCTGCCCCAAATCGGACAAAATTTTTAACATGGCATGTTGATGCCGCTCCATAATAGCATGCCAAGTTTTATCAATTTCAGACGAGTGCTGGATTTACTAGAATGTAAAAACCAAGTATCTCAATGTTTGCGGCCGAGTGACTATGGCAGGGTGTTTGAAATTCTTTCCCATTTCTTGCATGGGACCTAAGCATGCATCGAAGGACACAAATTTGATTTTTCAACCAATTTATATGCACTGGAGCATGTGCATGTAGTTCAAATTTGAATTATGCACCTGAAATGCCTAGAAAACCAAGTTAATATATAAAAATGACCAAATGAACCCCAAAAAATTCCAAAATTAAACACAACACTCCTGTTATTCTATGTTGACATTAGAATTTTTTTGAAAGTAATAAGAGGCAACGGATATCGTTTCGTCCCCAAAGGTGGCATGTTCCCTGCCGAAACCATCATGCTTGTTGTGAGAAGCTCTGGCTTGTAAGAAGCTTATACCCAAACCTGCCCCAAATGGGACAAATATTTTACCAGGACATGTTGATGCCGCTCCATTATAGCATGCCAAGTTTCATGAATTTTAGACAAGTTTTGGATTTACTATAATTTAAAAACAAAGTATATCCATGTTTTGCCGGCAATCAACAGTGCCCTGGTGTTCGAAATTCATTCCCATTTCTTGCATGGGACCTCAGAATGCACCGAAGGACATAAATTTGATTTTTCAACCAATTTATAAGCACTGGAGCATGTGCATCTAGTTCAAATTTGAATTATGCTCCTGAAATGCCTGGAAAACCAAGTTAATGTATAAAAATGACCAAACAAACCCCGAAAAATCAAAAATTAAACAAAACAATACTGTTGTTCTATGTTGACATTAAAAATTTTTGAAAGCAATAAGAGGCAATAGATATCATTTCGTTCCCTACCGAAACCAGCATTATTGTAGTGACAAGCTCTGCTTTGTGAGAAATTTATAGCCAAACCTGCCCCAAATGGGACAAAAATTTTACCACGGCATGTTGATGCTGCTCCATGATAGCATGCCAAGTTTCATGAATTTCAGACGAGTTTTGGATTTACTAGAATTTTAAAACCAAGTGTCTCAATGTTTGTGGCCGAGTGACGGTGGCACGGTGTTTGAAATTCATTCCCATTTCTTGCATGGGACCTAAGCATGCACCGAAGGACACAATTTTTTTTCCAACCAATATATATGCACCGGAGCATGTGCATGTAGTTCAAATTCCAATTTTGCACCTGAAATGCCTAGAAAACCAGTTAATGTATAAAGATGTCCAAACTAACCCCAAAAAATTCCAAAATTAAACACAACACTCCTGTTGTTCTATGTCAACACAAGAAATTTTTTGAAAGCAATAAGAGTCAACGTATATCATTTCGTCCTCAAAGGTTCCCTACCGAAACCATCACACTTGTTGTGAGAAGCTCTGGTTTGGGAGAAGCTTATACCCGAACCTTCCCCAAATCGGACAAAATTTTTAACATGGCATGTTGATGCCGCTCCATAATAGCATGCCAAGTTTTATCAATTTCAGACGAGTGCTGGATTTACTAGAATGTAAAAACCAAGTATCTCAATGTTTGCGGCCGAGTGACTATGGCAGGGTGTTTGAAATTCTTTCCCATTTCTTGCATGGGACCTAAGCATGCATCGAAGGACACAAATTTGATTTTTCAACCAATTTATATGCATTGGAGCATGTGCATGTAGTTCAAATTTGAATTATGCACCTGAAATGCCTAGAAAACCAAGTTAATATATAAAAATGACCAAATGAACCCCAAAAAATTCCAAAATTAAACACAACACTCCTGTTATTCTATGTTGACATTAGAATTTTTTTGAAAGTAATAAGAGGCAACGGATATCGTTTCGTCCCCAAAGGTGGCATGTTCCCTACCGAAACCATCATGCTTGTTGTGAGAAGCTCTGGCTTGTAAGAAGCTTATACCCAAACCTGCCCCAAATGGGACAAATATTTTACCAGGACATGTTGATGCCGCTCCATGATAGCATGCCAAGTTTCATGAATTTCAGATGAGTTTTGGATTTACTAGAATTTTAAAACCAAGTGTCTCGATGTTTGCGGCCGAGTGACGGTGGCAGGGTGTTTGAAATTCATTCCCATTTCTTGCATGGGACCTAAGCATGCACCGAAGGACACAAATTTGATTTTTCAACCAATTTATATGCACTGAAGTAGTTCAAATTTGAATTATGCACCTGAAATGCCTAGAAACCCTGTTAATGTATAAAGATGTCGAAATGAACCCCGAGAAATTGCAAAATTAAACACAACACTCCTATTGTTCTATGTTGACACTAGAAAATCTTTGAAAGCAATAAGAGGCAACAGATATCATTTTGTCCCCAAAGGTGCCACGTTCCCTACCGAAACCATCACGCTTTGTTGTGAGAAGCTCTGGTTTGGGAGAATCTTATACCCAAAGTTGCCCCGAATGGGACAAATTTTTTACCACAGCATGTTGATGCCGCTGCATGATAGCATACCAAGTTTCATGAATTTTAGACGAGTTTTGGATTTACTAGAATTTTAAAAACAAGTATCTCAATGTTTCCGGCCGAGTGACGGTGGCAGGGTGTTTGAAACTCATTCCCATTTCTTGCATAGGACCTAAGCATGCACTAAAGGACACAAATTTGATTTTTCAACCAATTAATATGCACTTGAGCATGTGCATGTAATTCAAATTTGAATTATGCACATAAAATTCCTAGAAAGCCCAGTTAATGTATAAAAATGTCCAATCGAACCCCGAAAAATTCCAAAATTAAACACAACAGTCCCATTGTTTGATGTTGACACTATTTTTTTGAAAGAAATAAGAGGCAACGGATATCGTTTCGTCCCCAAAGGTGGCATGTTCCCTACCGAAACCATCATGCTTGTTGTGAGAAGCTCTAGTTTGGGAGAAGCTTATACCCAAACCTGCCCCAAATGGGACAAATTTTTTACCACGGCATGTTGATGCAGCTCCATGATAGCATGCCAAGTTTCATGAATTCTAGACGAGTTTAGGATTTACTAGAATTTAAAAACCAGTTATCTCAATGTTTGCGGCCGAGTGACGGTGGCAGGGTGTTTGAAATTAATTCCCATTTCTTGCATCGGACCTAAGCGTGCATCGAAGGACACAAATTTGATTTTTCAACCAATTTATAAACACTATAGCATCTGCATGTAGTTCAAATTTGAATTATGCACCTGAAGTGCCTGGAAAACTAAGTTAATGTATAAAAATGTCCAAACAAACCTCGAAAATATACAAAATGAAACACAACACTCCCGTTGTTCGATGTTGACATTAGGAAAATTTTGAAAGCAATAAGAGGCCATGGATATCGTTACATTCCCTATCGAAACCATCATGCTTGTTGTGAGAAGCTTTGCTTTGTGAGAAGTTTATACCCAAACCTGCCCCAAATGAGACAATATTTTTACCACGACATGTTGATCCCACTCCATGATAGCATGCCAAGTTTCATGAATTTCAGACGAGTTTTGGATTTAGTAGAATTTTAAAACCAAGTGTCTCGATGTTTGTGGCTGAGTGATGGTGGCAGGGTGTTCGAAATTCAATCCCATTTCTTCCATGGGACCTAAGCATGCACCGAAGGACACAAATTTGATTTTTTTTCAACCAATTTATATGCACTGGAGCATGTGCATGTAGTTCGAATTTGAATTTAGCACCTGAAATGCCTGGGAAACCCAGTTAATGTATAAAGATGTCCAAATGAACCCCGAAAAATTCAAAAATTAAACAGAACACTCCTATTGTTCTATGTTGACACTAGAAAATTTTTGAAAGCAATAAGAGGCAACGGATATCGTTTCGTCCCCAAAGGTGCCACGTTCCCTACCGAAACCATCACGCTTGTTGTGAGAAGCTCTGGTTTGGGAGAAGCTTATACCCAAACTTACCCCAAATGGGACAAATTTTTTACCACGACATGTTGATGCCGCTCCATAATAGCATTCCAAGTTTCATGAATTTCAGACGAGTTTTGGATTTACTAGAATTTTAAAAACAATTATCTCAATGTTTGCGGCCGAGTGACGGTGGCAGGGTGTTTGAAATTCATTCCCATTTCTTGCATTAGACCTAAGCATGCACTGAAGGACACAAATTTGATTTTTCAACCAATTAATATGCACTGGAGCATGTGCATGTATTTCAAATTTGAATTATGCACATAAAATTCCTGGAAAGCCCAATTAATGTATAAAAATGTCCAATCAAACCCCGAAAAAATTCAAAATTAAACACAACTCTCCCGTTGTTTGATGTTGACATTAGAAATTTTTTGAAAGTAATAAGAGGCAACGGATATCGTTTCGTCCCCAAAGGTGGCACGTTACCTACCGAAACCATCATGCTTGTTGTGAGAAGCTCTGGCTTGTAAGAAGCTTATACCCAAACCTGCCCCAAATGGGACAAATATTTTACCACGACATGTTGATGCTGCTCCATGATAGCATGCCAAGTTTCATGAATTTCAGACGAGTTTTGGATTTACTAGTCATTAAGAACCAAGTGTCTTAATGTTTGTGGCCGAGTGACGGTGGCAGGGTGTTTGAAATTCATTCCCATTTCTTGCATGGGACCTAAGCATGCACCGAAGGAGACAAATTTGATTTTTCAACCAATTTAGATGCACTTGAGCATGTGCATGTAGTTCAAATTTGAATTATGCACCTGAAATGCCTGGAAACCCAGTTAATGTATAAAGATGTCCAAACGAACCCCGAAAAATTCCAAAATTAAACACAACACTCTTGTTGTTCTATGTTGGCACTAGAATTTTTTTAAAAGCAATAAGAGGCAACGAATATCGTTTTGTCCCCAAAGGTGCCACGTTCCCTACCGAAACCATCAAGCTTGTTGTGAGAAGCTCTGGTTTGGGAGAAGCTTATACCCAAACTTGCCCCAAATGGGACAGATTTTTACCACGACATGTTGATGCCGCTCCATGATAGCATGCGAAGTTTCATGAATTTCAGACGAGTTTTGATTTACTAGAATTTTAAAACCAAGTATCTCAATGTTTGCGGCCGAGTGACGGTGCCAGGGTGTTTGAAATTCATTCCCATATCTTGCATGGGACCTAAGCATGCACCGAAGGACACACATTTGATTTTTCAACCAATTAATATGCACTTGAGCATGCGCATGTAGTTCAAATTTGAATTATGCACAAAAAAAGCCTGGAAAACCGAGTTAATGTATAAAAAAATCGAAACGAACCACAAAAAATTCCAAAATTAAACACAGCACTCCCGTTGTTCGATGTTGACACTAATTTCTTTTGAAAGCAATAAGAGGCAACGGATGTCGTTTCGTCCCCAAAGGTGGCACGTTCCCTACCAAAACCATCACACTTGTTGTGAGAAGCTCTAGTTTGGGAGAATCTTATACCCAAACCTTCCCAAATGGGACAAATTTTTTACCATGACATGTTGATGCCTCTCCATGATAGCATGCCAAGTTTCATGAATTTCAGACGAGTTTTGGATTTAGTAGAATTTTAAAACCAAGTGTCTTGATGTTTGTGGCTGAGGGACGGTGGCAGGGTTTTCGAAATTCATTCCCATTTCTTCCATGGGACCTAAGCATGCACCGAAGGACACAAATTTGATTTTTTTTCAACCAATTTATATGCACTGGAGCATGTGCATGTAGTTCGAATTTGAATTTAGCACCTGAAATGCCTGGGAAACCCAGTTAATGTATAAAGATGTCCAAATAAACCCCGAAAAATTCCAAAATTAAACACAACACTCCTATTGTTCTATGTTGACACTAGAAAATTTTTGAAAGCAATAAGAGGCAATGGATATCGTTTCGTCCCCAAAGGTGCCACGTTCCCTACCGAAACCATCACGCTTGTTGTGAGAAGCTCTGGTTTGGGAGAAGCTTATACACAAACTTGCCCCAAATGGGACAAATTTTTTACCACGACATGTTGATGCCGCTCCATAATAGCATGCCTAGTTTCATGAATTTCAGACGAGTTTTGGATTTACTAGAATTTTAAAAACAATTATCTCAATGTTTGCGGCCGAGTGACGGTGGCAGGGTGTTTCAAATTCATTCCCATTTCTTGCACTGGACCTAAGCATGCACTGAAGGACACAAATTTGATTTTTCAACCAATTAATATGCACTGGAGCATGTGCATGTATTTCAAATTTGAATTATGCACATAAAATTCCTGGAAAGCCCAATTAATGTATAAAAGTGTCCAATCGAACCCCGAAAAAATTCAAAATTAAGCACAACTCTCCCGTTGTTTGATGTTGACATTAGAAATTTTTTGAAAGTAATAAGAGGCAACGGATATCGTTTCATCCCCAAAGGTGGCATGTTACCTACCGAAACCATCATGCTTGTTGTGAGAAGCTCTGGCTTGTAAGAAGCTTATACCCAAACCTGCCCCAAATGGGACAAATATTTTACCACGACATGTTGATGCTGCTCCATGATAGCATGCCAAGTTTCACGAATTTCAGACGAGTTTTGGATTTACTAGACTTTGAGAAGCAAGTGTCTTAATGTTTGTGGCCGAGTGACGGTGGCATGGTGTTTGAAATTCATTCCCATTTCTTGCATGGGACCTAAGCATGCACCGAAGGAGACAAATTTGATTTTTCAGCCAATTTATATGCACTTGAGCATGTGCATGTAGTTCAAATTTGAATTATGCACCTGAAATGCCTAGAAACCCAGTTAATGTATAAAGATGTCCAAATGAACCCCGAAAAATTCCAAACTTAAACACAACACTCTTGTTGTTCTATGTTGACACTAGAATTTTTTTAAAGCAATAAGAGGCAACGAATATCGTTTTGTCCCCAAAGGTGCCTCGTTCCCTACCGAAACCATCAAGCTTGTTGTGAGAAGCTCTGGTTTGGGAGAAGCTTATACCCAAACTTGCCCCAAATGGGACAGATTTTTACCACGACATGTTGATGCTGCTCCATGATAGCATGCGAAGTTTCATGAATTTCAGACGAGTTTTGATTTACTAGAATTTTAAAACCAAGTATCTCAATGTTTGCGGCCGAGTGACGGTGCCAGGGTGTTTGAAATTCATTCCCATATCTTGCATGGGACCTAAGCATGAACCGAAGGACACACATTTGATTTTTCAACCAATTAATATGCACTTGAGCATGTGCATGTAGTTCAAATTTGAATTATGCACAAAAAAAGCCTGGAAAACCGAGTTAATGTATAAAAATATCGAAACGAACCACAAAAATTTCCAAAATTAAACACAACACTCGCGTTGTTCGATGTTGAAACTAATTTTTTTGAAAGCAATAAGAGGCAACGGATGTCGTTTCGTCCCCAAAGGTGGCACGTTCCTACCAAAACCATCACACTTGTTGTGAGATGCTCTAGTTTGGGAGAATCTTACACCCAAACCTTCCCAAATGAGACAAATTTTTTACCACGACATGTTGATGCCTCTCCATGATAGCATGCCAAGTTTCATGAATTTCAGACGAGTTTTGGATTTAGTAGAATTTAAAAACCAGGTATATCAATGTTTGCGGCCGAGTGACGATGGCAGGGAGTTTGAAATTCATTCACATTTATTGCATGGGACATAAGCATGCACCGAAGGCCACAAGTTTTATTTTTCAACCAATTTATAAGCACTAGAGCATGTCCATGTTGTTCAAATTTAAATTATGCACCTGAAATGCCTGGAAAAGCAAGTTAATGTATAAAAATGACCAAAGAACCCCGAAAAATTCCAAAATGAAACACAACACTCCTGTTGTTCTATGTTGACATTAGAAATATTTTGAGAGCAATAAGAGGTAATGGATATCGTTTCGTTCCGTACCGAAACCATCTTGCTTGTTGTGAGAAGCTCTGCTTTGTGAGATGTTTATACCCAAACCTGCCCGAAACGGGACAAATATTTTACCACGGCATGTTGATGCCGCTGCATGATATCATGCCAAGTTTCATGAATTTCAAGCGACTTTTGGATTTACTAGAATTTTAAAACCAATTGTCTCAATGTTTGCGGCCGAGTGATGGCGGCAGGGTGTTTGAAATTCATTCACATTTCTTGCATGGGAACTAAGCATGCACCGAAGGACACAAATTTGATATTTTTTCCACCAATTTATACGCACTAGAGCATGTGCATGTAGTTAAAATTTGAATTTTGCACCTGAAATGCCTGGAAAACCCAGTTAATGTATAAAGATGTCCAAACGAACCTCGAAAAATTACAAAATTAAACACAACACTCCTGTTGTTCTATGTTGACACTAGAAATTTTTTGAAAGTAATAAGAGGCAACGGATATTGTTTCGTCCCCAAAGGTGGCACATTCCCTACCGAAACCATCACGCTTGTTGTGAGAAGCTCTGGTTTGGGAGAAGCTTATACCCAAAGCTGCCCCAAATGGGACAAAAAATTTAACACGGCATGTTCATGCCGCTCCATGATAGCATGCCAAGTTTCATGAATTTCAGAAGAGTTTTGGATTTACTGTAATTTTAAAACTAATTATCTCAATGTTTGCGGCCGAGTGACAGTGGCAGGGTGTTTGAAATTCATTCCCATTTCTTGCATGGGACCTAAGCATGCACCGAAGGACACAAATTTGATTTTTTTGAACCAATTTATATGCACTTGAGCATGTGCATGTAGTTCAAATTTGAATTTTGCACCTGAAATGCCTGGAAAACCCAGTTAATGTATAAAGGTGTCCAAACGAACCAAGAGAAATGCCTGGAAAACCCAGCATATGCACTTGAGCTTATAGCCAAAGCTGCCCCAAATGGGACAAAAAATTTAACACGGCATGTTCATGCCGCTCCATGATAGCATGCCAAGTTTCATGAATTTCAGGCGAGTGTTGGATTTACTAGAAAGTAAAAACCAAGTATCTCAATGTTTGCGGCCAAGTGACTATGGCAGAGTGTTTGAAATTCTTTCCCATTTCTTGCATGGGACCTAAGCATGCATCGAAGGACATAAATTTGATTTTTCCACCAATTTATATGCACTGGAGCATGTGCATGTAGTTCAAATTGGAATTATGCACCTAAAATGCCTAGAAAACCAAGTTAATGTATAAAAATCACCAAACGAACCCAGAAAAATTCCAAAATTAAACACAACACTCCTGTTGTTCTATGTTGACATTAGAAAAAAATTAAAGTAATAACAGGAAACAGATATCGTTTCGTCCCCAAAGGTGGCACATTACCTACCGAAACCACCGTGCTTGTTGTGAGAAGCTTTGGCTTGTAAGAAGCTTATACCCAAACCTGCCCCAAATGGGACAAATATTTTACAATGACATGTTGATGCCGCTCTATGATAGCATGCCGAGTTTCATGAATTTCAGACTAGATTTGGATTTACTAGAATTTTAAAACCATGTGTCTCAATGTTTGTGGCCGAGTGACGGTGGCAGGGTGTTTGAAATTCATTCCTATTTCTTGCATGGGACCTAAGGATGCACCGAAGGACACAAATTTGTTTTTTCAACCAATTTATATGCAATGGAGCATGTGCATGTAGTTCAAATTTGAATTATGCACCTGAAATGCCTGGAAACCCAGTTAATTTATAAAGATGTCCGAATGAACCCCAAAAAAAATCCAAAATTAAACACAACACTCCTGTTGTTCTATGTTGACACAAGAAATTTTTGAAAGCAAAAGAGGCAACGGATATCGTTTTGTCCCCAAAGGTGCCACGTTCCCTACCGAAACCATCACGCTTGTTGTGAGAAGGTCTGGTTTGGGAGAAGCTTATACCCAAACTTGCCCCAAATGGGACAAATTTTTTACCACGACATGTTGATGCCGCTCCATGATAGCATGACAAGTTTCATGAATTTCAGACGAGTTTTTGATTTACTAGAATTTTAAAACCAAGTATCTCAATGTTTGCGGCCGAGTGACAGTGGCAGGGTGTCTGGAATTCATTCCCATTTCTTGCATGGGCCCTAAGCATGCACTGAAGGACACGAATTTGATTTTTCAACCAATTAATATGAATTGGAGCATGTGCATGTAGTTCAACACATAAAATGCCTGGAAAACCCAGTTAATGTATAAAAATGTCCAAACAAACCCCAAAAAATTCAAAAATTAATCACAACACTCCCGTTGTTCGATGTTGACACTAATTTTTTAAAGCAATAATAGGAAACGGATATTGTTTCGTCCCCAAAGGTGGCACGTTCCCTACCGAAACCATCATGCTTGTTGTGAGAAGCTCTAGTTTGGGAGAAGCTTATACCCAAACCTGCCCCAAATGGGACAAATTTTTAACCACGACATGTTGATGCCGCTCTATGATAGCATGCCAATTTTCTTGAATTTCAGACGAGTTCTGGATTTACTAGAATTTTAAAACCAGGTATCTCAATGTTTGAGGCCGAGTGACAGTGGCAGGGTGTCTGGAATTCATTCCCATTTCTTGCATGGGCCCTAAGCATGCACTGAAGGACACGAATTTGATTTTTCAACCAATTAATATGCATTGGAGCATGTGCATGTAGTTCAACACATAAAATGCCTGGAAAACCCAGTTAATGTATAAAAATGTCCAAACGAACCCCAAAAAATTCAAAAATTAATCACAACACTCCCGTTGTTCGATGTTGACACTAATTTTTTAAAGCAATAATAGGAAACAGAAATTGTTTCGTCCCCAAAGGTGGCACGTTCCCTACCGAAACCATCATGCTTGTTGTGAGAAGCTCTAGTTTGGGAGAAGCTTATACCCAAACCTGCCCCAAATGGGACAAATTTTTAACCACGACATGTTGATGCCGCTCTATGATAGCATGCCAATTTTCTTGAATTTCAGACGAGTTCTGGATTTACTAGAATTTAAAAACCAGGTATATGAATGTTTAAGGCCAAGTGACGATGGCAGGGTGTTTGAAATTCATTCCTATTTCTTGCATGGGACCTAAGCATGCGCCAAAGGACTCAAATTTGATTTTTCAACCAATTTATAAGCACTGGAGCATGTGCATGTAGTTCAAGTTTGAATTATGCTCCTGAAATGCCTGGAAAACCCAGTTAATGTATAAAGATGTCCAAATGAACCCCAAAAAATTCCAAAATTAAACACAACACTCCCGTTGTTCTATGTTGACACTAGAATTTTTTTGAAAGCAATAAGAGGCAACGGATATCGTTTCGTCCCCAAAGGTGGCACATTCCCTACTGAAACCATCACGCTTGTTGTGAGAAGCTCTGGTTTGGGAGAAGTTTATACCCAAAGCTTCCCCAAATGGGACAAATTTTTTAACACGGCATGTTGATGCCGCTCCATGATAGCATGCCAAGTTTCATGAATTTCGGGCGAGTGTTGGATTTACTAGAAAGTAAAAACCAAGTATCACAATGTTTGTGGCCGAGTTACTATGGGAGGGTGTTTGAAATTCTTTCCCATTTCTTGCATGGGACCTAAGCATGCATCGATGGACACAAATTTGATTTTTCAACCAATTTATTTGCACTAGAGCATGTGCATGTAGTTCAAATTTGAATTATGCACCTGAAATGCCTTGAAAACTGAGTTAATGTATAAAAATGACCAAACGAACCCCGACCGAAATTAAACACAACACTCCTGTTGTTCTGTGTTGACATTAGAAATTTTTTGAAAGTAGTAAGAGGCAACGGATATCATTTCGTCCCCAAAGGTGGCACGTTACCTACCGAAACCATCATGCTTGTTGTGAGAAACTCTGGCTTGTAAGTAGCTTATACCCAAACCTACCCAAAATGGGATAAATATTTTACCACGACATGTTGATGCCGCTCCATGATAGCATGCCAAGTTTCATGAATTTCAGATGAGTTTTGGATTTACTTGAATTTAAAAACCAAGTGTCTCAATGTCTGTGGCCGAGTGACGGTGGCAGGGTGTTTGAAATTCATTCCCATTTCTTGCATGGGACCTAAGCATGCATCGAAGGGCACAAATTTGATTTTTCAACCAATTTATATGCACTGGAGCATGTGCATGTAGTTCAAATTTGAATTATGCACCTGAAATGCCTGGAAACCCAGTTAATGTATAAAGATGTCCAAATGAACCCCGGAAAATTCCAAAATTAAACACAACATTCCTGTTGTTCTATGTTGACACTACAAAATTTTTGAAAGCAATAAGAGGCAACGAATATCGTTTTCTCCCCAAAGGTGCCAGATTCCCTACCGAAACCATCACGCTTGTTGTGAGAAGCTCTGGTTTGGGAGAAGCTTATACCCAAACTTGCCCCAAATGGGACAAATTTTTTACCACGACATGTTGATGCCGCTCCATGATAGCTTGCCAAGTTTCATGAATTTCAGACGAATTTTGGATTTAATAGAATTTTAAAACCAAGTATCTCAATGTTTGCGGCCGAGTGACAGTGGCAGGGTGTCTGGAATTCATTCATATTTCTTGCATGGGACCTAAGGATGCACTGAAGGACACAAATTTGATTTTTCAACCAATTAATATGCACTAGAGCATGTGCATGTAGTTAAAATTTGAATAATGCACATAAAATGCCTGGAAAACCCAGTTAATGTATAAAAATATCCAAACAAACCTCGAAAAATTCCAAAATTAAACACAACACTCCCGTTGTTCGATGTTGACACTAAATTATTTTTAAAGCAATAAGAGGCAACGGATATCGTTTCGTCCCCAAAGGTGGCACGTTCCCTACCGAAACCATCATGCTTGTTGTGAGAAGCTCTAGTTTGGGAGAAGTATGGCCGAACCTGCCCCAAATGGGACAAATTTTTTACCACGGCATGTTGATGCCGCTCCATGATAGCATGCCAAGTTTCATGAATTTCAGACGAGTTTTTGATTTACGAGAATTTAAAAACCAGATATATCAATATTTGCGACCGAGTGACGATGGCATGGTGTTTGAAATTCATTCCCATTTCCTGCATGGGACCTAAGCATGCACCGAGGGACACAAGTTTTATTTTTCAACCAATTTATAAGCACTTGAGCATGTGCATGTAGTTCAAATTTGAATTATGCACCTGAAATGCTTGGAAAAGCCAGTTAATGTACAAAAATGAGCAAACTAACCCCGAAAAATTCCAAAATTAAACACAACACTTCTGTTGTTCTATGTTTACATTAGAATTTTTTTTTGAAAACAATAAGAGGCAATGGATATCGTTTCGTTCCGTACCGAAACCATCATGCTTGTTGTGAGAAGCTTTGCTTTGTGTGAAGTTTATACCCAAACCTGCCCCAAATGGGACAAAAACTTTACCGTGGCATGTTGATGGCGATCCATGATAGCATGCCAAGTTTCATGAATTTTAGGCGAGTTTTTGGTTTACTAGAATTTTAAAACCAAGTGTTTCAATGTTTGAGGCCGAGTGACGGTGGCAGGGTGTTTGAAATTCATTCCCATTTCTTGCATGGGACCTAAGCATGCACCATAAGACACAAATCTGATATTTTTTAAACCAATTTATATGCACTGGAGCATGTGCATGTAGTTCAAATTTGAATTTTGCACCTGAAATGCCTGGAAAACCCAGTTAATGTATAAAGATGTCCAAATGAACCCCGAAAAATTCCAAAATTAAACACGACACTCTTGTTGTTCTATGTTGACACTAGGAATGTTTTGAAAGTAATAAGAGGCAACGGATATCGTTTCGTCCCCAAAGGTGGCACGTTCCCTAGCGAAACCATCACGCTTGTTGTGAGAAGCTCTGGTTTGGGAGAAGCTTATACCCAAAGCTGCCCCAAATGGGACAAAAATTTTAACACGACATGTTGATGCCGTTCCATGATAGCATGCCAAGTTTCATGAATTTCAGGCGAGTGTTGGATTTACTACAAAGTAAAAGCCAAGTATCTTAATGTTTGCGGCCAAGTGACTATGGCAGGGTGTTTGAAATTCTTTCCCATTTCTTGCATGGGACCTAAGCATGCATCGAAGGACACAAATTTGATTTTTCAACCAATTTATATGCACTGGAGCATGTGCATGTAGTTCAAATTTGAATTATGCACCTGAAAATCCTGGAAAACCAAGTTAATGTATAAAAATGACCAAAAGAACCCCGAAAAATTCCAAAATGAAACACAACACTCCTGTTGTTCTATGTTGACATTAGAAATTTTTTGAAGTAATAAGAGGCAACAGATATCGTTTCGTCCCCAAAGGTGGCACGTTACCTACTGAAACCATCATGCTTGTTGTGATAAGCTTTGTCTTGTAAGAAGCTTATAACCAAACCTGCCCCAAAAGGGGCAAATATTTTACCACGACATGTTGATGCCACTCCATGATAGCATGCCAAGTTTCATGAATTTCAGATGAGTTTTGGATTTACTAGAATTTTAAAACCAAGTGTCTCAATGTTTGTGGCCGAGTGACGGTGGCAGGGTGTTTGAAATTCATTCCCAGTTCTTGCATGGGACCTAGGCATGCACCGAAGGACACAAATTTGATTTTTCAACCAATTTATATGCAATGGAGCATGTGCATGTAGTTCAAATTTGAATTATGCACCTGAAATGCCTGTAAACCCAGTTAATGTATAAAGATGTCAAAATGAACCCCGAAAAATTCCAAAATTAAACACAACACTCCTGTTGTTCTATGTTGACACTAGAATTTTTTTGAAAGCAATAAGAGGCAACGGATATCGTTTTGTCCCCAAAGGTGCCACGTTCCCTATCGAAACCATCACGCTTGTTGTGAGAAGCTCTAGTTTTGGAGAAGCTTCTAACCAAACTTGCCCCAAATGGGACTATTTCTTTACCATGGCATGGATGCCACTCCATGATAGCATGCCAAGTTTCATGAATTTCAGACGCATTTTGGATTTACTAGAGTTTTAAAACCAAGTATTTCAATGTTTGCGGCCGAGTGACGGTTGCAGGGTGTCTATAATTCGTTCACATTTCTTGCATGGGACCTAAGCATGCACTGAAGGACATAATTTTTTTTCAACCAATTAATATGCACTTGAGCATGTGCATGTAGTTCAAATTTGAATTATGCACATAAAATGCCTGGAAAACCCAGTTAATGTATAAAAATGTCCAAACGAACCCCAAAAAATTCCAATATTAAACACAACACTCCCGTTATTCGATGTTGACACTAAATTTTTTTCGAAAGCAATAAGAGGCAATAGATATCCTTTCGTCCCCAAAGGTGGCACGTTCCCTACCGAAACCATGACGCTTGTTGTGAGAAGCTCTAGTTTGGGAGAAGCTTATACCCAAACCTGCCCCAAATGGGATAATTTTTTTACCACGGTATGTTGATGCCGCTCCATGATAGCATGCCAGGTTTCATGAATTTCAGACGAGTTTTGGATTACTAGAATTTAAAAACCAGTATATCAATGTTTGCGGCTGAGTGACGATGACAGGGTGTTTGAAATTCATTCCCATTTCTTGCATGGGACCTAGGCGTGCACCGAAGAACACAAATTTGTTTTTTCAACCAATTTATAAGCACTGGAGCATTGCCAAACTCATGGCAAGGTACACAATAGGTCTGGTATACAGTATGACATACTTTATAGAAACTGTGGCTGAGGCTTAAGGAATGACTTTCATTCTCTCTCCATCTTCTTCCATGTTCGGATTTTGAGTCTTACTCAACTTCATACCTTACAACTCAGGCAAGAACTCCTTCTTTGACTGATCCATTTTGAGCTCCTTCAAAATCTTATCAAGGTATGTACTCATCGAAAGTCTTATCAAGCGTCTTGATGTATCTCTATAGACCTTGATGCCCAATACGTAAGTAGCTTCATTGAGGTCCTTGAGTCTTCAATCCGCCTCCTGATAAATTTTGCCTCTGCCTTGGTGGTATGCTTGAACATGTTGCTCTCCATCCAGGAGGCCCTTTCTTCCAGATTGGAAACCCACTCGATCGATCTCTACATCTAGTTCGGTAGTTGCCAATCAGCCTCGACTCCATAAGCATTGTAGGCATCCACTTCAGACTTTGGTCCCGAGAAGAGTTGATGTGCAGCGGGACGACCCTTGCTCGCAAATGGAATGGCCCGAGGCTGCCGAACAGCTGTTCGCACAGCCAGTCGTGGCCATATATCGACAAATTGCTAGCAAGGCCCAGGTACAGACGCATCCTGTCAACGGCATCCCCGTACTCCTAGGCGAATCTATCCCTCTTCTGCAGTGGTGCGATTCGGCGCCGGAGGAAGTAAAGCCCCACCTATTCAATGTTTAGCCCGACAGCTTTGAGGCGGGCGATCCTGTTTAGCACCGGGCAAAGCCTGTCATCGGTAAGCCCTGGCTTGCCCCATTTGCTGCCGCGTATGCCGCATTCCGTCCACGCCGCACAGAACTCCGGGGCGTCCTCATCCTGAATCCAACACCAGTCTGCCCTACATTCTTCCCATCTACTGCGTTGCAGGCTAGGGAGGTAATCCAGTCCTCCTTGCCACGGGGAATCCAACTTATGTTCCCCGAGTAGTGAGATCTGTCTTCACCCCGTGGGACGAAAAAGTGCCTGAACAAGTCGACGTTGGGGGCGACTCCAATGAAATTCTCGCACAAATGGGCGAAGATTGCCATGCACGCCATTGCATTTGGCGTGAAATCCAAAAGATGGAATCCATACACCACTATCATGGCTTCGAAGAAATCAGAGAAGGGGAGGTGAGGCCGCAGAGAAAATACGCATAGAAGAAACGGTACGAGTTCGGTGGAACCTCGTTCCCCTCTGGCAAGACCAGAGGCACTCCGTGCCCCTTCAGAACCTTCCTCCCCCACATATACGCGTACTTCGCAATGAGGGTGTTGCTATCCAATCTCGACGGGAAGAAAACCACGTCCTCTCGCCGCTTCTTGTCCAGCTCCGCCGCTCTCTTCTTCTTTCCTTCCGTTGCTGCATCCTTCGTGGTGGCCGCCCGCTTCCCCCTCGCGGCAATGGCCTTCCTTCCCATCCTTCGGGATCGCAGGGAGAGTGGAAGACCTAGCGGGCGTTGGAGGCGAATATGGGTGCAGGAGCGGTTGCTTGGCTTGAGTAAGAATATAATGGAAGGAGGAACATATGCGAATGAGCAGCACCCCTTTGCATTGCCTTTTTATTGGGAACGACCATGGGGGCTGGCTCTTCGCTGTCTTTTCTCAGGAAGTTACCATTTTACGGGCACACTACCCATTAACTGCTACCGTTCCATGACCCCACGACCTGCGGTAATTATGTGGAGTGGATGTTGGATTGACTGGTCATCATAACAATCGTTGCATGTGCAGCACTTCTTCGACGCGTGTCCGTGCACTATTTGGGATCTAACCCAATGTGCCCGGCGACATGTGTGGCTCAGGCCCGGGGGCTTCTATCAGGGTACACAAATGGGCCTCCGCCCTGGCAGCCAAAGCTCGGCAAGGAGACAACTACACCAACATCCAAAGCGAGACCAAGCGAGAGAACCAGCTCTTTGAGAGATCAAAGAGCGGATCAAGAAGACCAAGACAAACCAAGACAACAAGATGTCACCTTGGGAAAGCCACCCTTGTCGGGCAGGAGAGCCTGGCCGATTCGAGGCCGACCTAAGGACAAGTCCAAGCTTTCCCCGGCAGGCTTGCCGGGTCCACCAAGGGCAAATCTCCCCGCCAAGGCGCCACCGCTCCACCGCACCATGACGCAAATCAGTTATCAGTGCGATGTCGAGCCCCCAAGTGATTAAGTGGCTTCCACCAAGCACGTGGCAGCCATTTGGAAGACAGATTACCTTCATATGACACCCGTCTAGAGGCGTGTCAACCAGATAAGCAGAAGATAATTAAGCAGCACGGCAGGCTTGTCGGGTTGCATCCTCATCATGACACCTGGTAGTACATTTAATGCACTTTGTCCTAACTGCCAAAGGTATGATAGCACTGTTAGCTATCAAATCACTAGATAAAGACTATTTTGCCACTATGGTTACCCCTTGAGCTATAAATAGAGGCCCAAGGCAACCTAGAGAAGGATTCGGATCTTTGCATACTTGTATGTGCGTAGCTACTCTCCCATAGGCCACCTTGCAGGGCTCGAGCGCTGCACATCCATTGGTTTCTTCCATCAAATCCACCAAAGTAGGAGTAGGGTTTTATGCCTCACGGCGTCCTGAACCTGGGTAAAAATCACCAGCTTCATCGTCGTCGTGTTGTTTCATGGCCTCCGCTCTTTGTGCAACATGATCTTCTCCCTTGCCGAACCACAAGGGGCCGATGGCCCCATAGGTGATCGTGTCGACCCATTACACCCACCATAAGCGC
The DNA here is from genome assembly GCF_056163025.1 of Triticum urartu. Taxonomy (NCBI): domain Eukaryota; kingdom Viridiplantae; phylum Streptophyta; class Magnoliopsida; order Poales; family Poaceae; genus Triticum; species Triticum urartu. The sequence goes on along the minus strand of NC_141878.1, from coordinate 263,786,079 downwards.
ATCATGAACATATTGCGATACCTACAGAGGGGATCCCTCATGCTTGCATGAGACGGAGAGTACCATAGGACAGCACCAATAATAAAACATACAACTCAAACATATCATGATCATCAATCAACCCATAGGACAAAACGGATCTACTCAAACATCATAGGATAGCCATACATCATTGGGAAATAATATATAGTATTGAGCAACATGTTTAAGTAGAGATTACAGCAGGGAGAAGAGGTGTTACACCATTGCATACATGGGGAGAGAGTTGGTGGTGACGGCAGGGAAGTTGTTGGTGTAGATCACCGTCATGATGATGGCCCCGGCGGCGTTCCAACGCCACTGGGAGAGAGGAGGAGAGAGCCTCCTCCTTCTTCTTCTTATTCTTCTTCTTCCTTGGCCTCCCCCTAGATGGGAGGAGGGTTTCCCCTCTGGTCCATGGCCTCCATGGTGGCGGAGGGGCGGGAGCCCCTCCGAGATTGGGTCTCTCTCTCTCTCTCCCTGTTTCCTTCGGTTTCTATGCTCCTGTTTTCTGGCCTTTCACTGTTCCTTAAATTCCCGGAAATCCGTAACTACGATTGGGCTGAAATTTTAGCACGATTTTTTTCTCTGGATATTAGCTTTGTTGCGGCTGAAGAAGGGCACCAACTTCCTTATAGGGTGGCCACAAGCCTCCCAGGCGTGCCCTAGGTAGGGGGGCACGTCCCTACGTCTTGTCGGCCCCTCGGGCATCATCTCGCTTTGATTATTTTCCCCAAAAATCACAAATATTCCAAAATAAATCTCCGTAAGTTTTTATAGCATTTGGACTCTGTTTGGTATGGATAGGACTCCATTTGGTATGGATATTCTGTGGAACAAAAAACATGCAACAAACAGGAACTGACACTGGGCACTGGATCAATATGTTAGTCCTAAAAATAATATAAAAAGTTGTCAAAAGTATATGAAAGTTGTAGAATATTGGCATGAAATAATCAAAATAGATAGGATGGAGATGTATCAATACCCCAAGCTTAATTCCTTCTCATCCTCAAGTAGGTAAATGATAAAAAAAATTGATGTGGAATGCTACCTAGCATAATGTTGATCACATAATCTAATCATGGCATGCATATTAAGACACGAGTGATTCAAAGCAATAGTCTATAATTTGACATAAAGACAATAATACTTCAAGCATACTAATAAAGCAATCATGTCTTCTCAAAATATCATGGCTAAAGAAAGTTATCCCTACAAAATCGTATAGTCTGGCTATGCTCCATCTTCATCAGAGAAAGTATTTCATCATGCACAACCCCGATGAGAATCCAAGAAATTGTTTCATACTTTTAATGTTCTCAAGCCTTTTCAACTATCACACAATACATGAGCGTGAGCCATGGATATAAGTCTATAGGCAGAATAGAATATGTTGGTTGTGAGGAGAAGACAAAAAGGAGAAAGTCTCATATCAAATAGGCAAATTAATGGGCTATGGAGATGCCCATCAATTGATATCGATGCAAGTGAGTAGGGATTGCCATGCAATGGATGCACTAGAGCTATAAGTGTATGAAAGCTCAAAAGAAACTAAGTGGGTGTGCATCCAACTTGCTTGCCCACGAAGACCTAGGGAAAATTTAGGAAGCCCATCATTGGAATATGCAAGCCAAGTTCTTATAATGAAAAATTCCCACTAGTATATGAAAGTGATAAAATAAGAGACTCTCTATCATAAAGAACATGGTGCTATCTCAAAGCACAAGTGTAGAAAAAGGATAGTAACATTGTCCCTTCTCTCTTTTTTTGTCTCTTTGGCCTCTCTTTATATTTGGCCTCTCTTTTTTTATTTGGGCTTATTTGGCCTCTATATTTTTAAAATCTGGAGGCTCATCCCAACTTGTGAGGGAATCATAGCTTCCATCATCCTTTCCTCACATGGGAAATTCTCTAATAATGATGATCATCACACTTTTATTTACTTACAACTCAAGAATTACAACTCAATACTAGAACAAAGATATGACTTTGTATGAATGACTCTGGTGGTGTACCAGGATGTGCAATGATCTAGCGTAGCTACGACATCAAAAAACGGACAAGCCATGAAAACATCATGCTAGCTATCTTAGGATCATGCAAAGCAATATGACAATGATGATGCGTGCCATAATAAATGGAACGATGGAAGTTGCATGGCAATATATCTCAGAATGGATATGGAAACGCCATAATAGGTAGGTTTGGTGGCTGTTTTGAGGAAGGGAATATGGTGGATTTAATGCACCGGTGAAAGTTGCACGGTACTAGAGATGCTAGCAATGGTGGAAGGGTGAGAGTGTGTATAATCCATGGACTCAACATTAGTCATAAAGAACTCACATACTTATTGCAAAAATTTATTAGCCATCGAAGCAAGGTACTTATATGGATGCCCCTAGGGGGATAGATTTGTATGAACAGACAATCGCTCATCCCCGACCTCCACTCATAAGGAAGACAATCAAAAAATAAATCATGCTCCTACTTCATCACATAACAGTTCACCATACGTGCATGCTTCGGGAATCACAAAACCTTAACACAAGTATTTCTACCAATCCACAATTGCTCACTAGCATGACTCTAATATCACCATATTTATATCACAAAACTATTGCAAGGAATCAAACATATCATATTCAGTGATCTATAAGTTTTATGTAGGATTTTATGACTGACCATGTGAATGACCAATTCTTGTTAACTCTCTAAATAGATATAAGTGAAGCATGAGAGTTTAATTATTTCTACAAAAGATATGCCCACGCTCTAACAAATATAAGTGAAGCAAAAGAGCATTCTACAAATGGTGGTTTTCTATATGTTGAGAAACAGGCAATCCAAACTTCAAATTAAAGAAGTGAATCACATGAAGCATTCTGTAAAGCCATACTCAAAAGATATAAGTGCAGTGCATGAAGCATTCTACAAAGCCATACTCAAAATATATAAGTGAAGTGCATGAAGCATTCTATAAATCAACCAAGGACTATCTCGTACTAGCATGGTGGATAAAAGAAAAAGGAAAAATAAACATAAAAGATGCTCCAAGAATTGCACATATCATGTGACGAATAAAAATATAGCTCCAAGTAAAATTACCGATGGTCGTTAGAAGAAAGAGGGGATGCCTTCTAGCGCATCCCCAAGCTTATTTTCTTGGGAGTCCTTGAATATTACCTACAGGGTGCTTCGGGCATCCCCAAGCTTAGGCTCTTGCCACTCCTTATTCCTTCATCCATCTTGATCTCACCCAAAACATGAAAACTTCAATCACAGAAAACTTAACAAAACCCTCGTGAGATCCGTTAGTATAATAAAACAAATCACTACTTTAAGTATTATTGCAAACCCATTCTTCTTTCATTTTTGCATTATACCTACTGTATTCCAACTTCACCATGGTTCATACCCCCCGATACTACCCATAGATTCATAAAAACAAGAGAACAATGCATAGAAAACAGAACCTCTAAAAAATAGAATAGTCTATAGTAATCTGAACATTAACCATACTTATGTAACTCCAAACAATTTGAAAATTAGGAAAAAACATTTTTTTTCATAGAAGTACCATGTAAAATTTTCATAATTTTTGCACGTTCCAGTAAAAAAAATGTAAATTCACGCACTACAACAAAAGTTTGTCTTTTTGCACTGCACAAACCAAACAAGCAATCTACTCATCCTAAAGGCAAATCTTGGCACATTATTTTATAGTACAATGGATTTGTACAAGGGGATAATTATTTTTGTTGAAAAGTTTTTGTAATCAAGGTTCACAAAGTTTCCATGGGCATGAACAAAGTTGAAGCCTAGCTCTCACTTTAACAATGCTCTTCTTTCTCACTTTCGCTTTTCCTTTTTCAAAAAGTTTTAGATTCCCCTCTATTTTTTAACTTTATAAAAACACACAATAGAATAAAATGACTCTCTAAAAGTTTCGGGTTGTCTCCCTGGCTATACTTGACATTTTTATTGAAATGAAAGATGAAAAACATTATTCAACATTGCATACTAAATGCCTCTGCATATATAATACTCCTATCCTCAAATAGAATCATTAAACGAGCAAACAATAGGCAAACAATGCAATAATAACAACAATCTACCAAAACAGGATAATCTGTAAAGGAAGCAAGAATATCAACTCCAAAAATTCTGAACATTTACCACACTGTAGAAAATTTATCATAGCTTATTGTGCAAAAAAATTCAACATTTTATCACATTCTAGCTTTTTCAAGAATTCACGCACTAGCGTGCAACTTTCTGTTTTCAAAGAGCCACATATAGACTTGTAAAATAAGCATGGTAAAGTTTATATTTGACATTTTTATTGAAATCAAAGATGCAAAACATTATTCTAAATAAGAGCAAGGAAATCCCAACAAAATATAATGACGCTCTGATAACCCACAAGTATAGGGGAACAATTGTAGCCTTTCTCAATAAGTAAGAGTGTTGAACCCAATGAGGAGCAAAAGGTAGAACAAACATTCCCTCAAGTTCTATCGACCACCGATACAACTCTATGCACACTTAACGGTCGCTTTACCTAGAACAAATATGAAACTAGAAGTACTTTGCAGGTGTAATGGGATAGGTTTACAAGATAATAAAGAACACGTAAATAAAAGCTAGGGGCTGTTTAGATAAAGAAACAATTAAGTTAGTTTTAGTAGAGAGCTTTTTGTCCCAAGAAAGTTACTTGTCCCTAGGCAATCAAGAACTAGATCGATAATCATATTGCAATTTTATATGAGGGAGAGGCATAAGCTAACATACTTTTTCTACTTGGATCATATGCACTTATGATTAGAACTCTAGCAAGCATCCGTAACTACTAAAGATCATTAAGGTAAAACCCAACCATAGCATTAAAGTATCAAGTCCTCTTTACTCCCATACGCAAACAACCTACTTACCCGGGTTTGTGCTTTTGTCACTCATGGCATCCACCATAAGCGAATCATGAACATATTGCAAACCCTACAACGGGGACCCCTCACACTTGCGTGACACGGAGAACACCATAGGATAGCACCAATAATAAAACATACAACGCACACCAATCATGATCATCAATAAACCCATAGGACAAAACAGATCTACTCAAATATCATCGGATAGCCATACATCATTGGGAAATAATATATAGTGTTGAGCACCATGTTCAAGTAGACATTACAGCAGTGAGAAGAGGTGTTACACCGCTGCGCAGAGGGGGCGAGAGTTGATGATGACGGCGGCGAAATTGTTGGTGCAGATTGACATCACGATGATGGCCCCGATGGTGTTTTTGCGCCATCAGGAGAGAGGGGGAGGGAGCCCCCTCCTTCTTCTTCTTCATTGGCCTCCCCCTAGATGGGAGGAGGGTTTCCCCTTTGGTCCATGGCCTCCATGGCGGCAGAGGGGCGGTGATACATCTCCAACGTATCAATAATTATTGATTGTTCCATGCTATTATATTATCATTCTTGGATGTTTTATAATCATTTCATAGTCATTTTATATCTTTTTTGGTACCAACCTATTGACATAGTGCCCAGTGCCAGTTGCTGTTTTCTGCATGTTTTTTTACATCCCAGGAAATCAATATCAAACGGAGTCCAAACGCAGCGAAACTTTTTGTGGATTTTTTATGCACTAGAAGAGATCCAGTGGGTTGAAGAAGCACCTGGGGGTGCTCCGAGGGGAGCACAACCCACCAGGGTGCACCTGGAGGCCCAGGCGCAGCCTGGTGGGTTGTGCTCACCTCGGCTGCCCCTGGACCGCTTCTTTACTCTATAAATACCCCAATATTCTAGGAACCCTAGGGGAGTCGGCGAAAATCAATTCCACCAGCCGCAAGTTCCAGAACCACCAGATCCAATCTAGACACCATCACGGAGGGGTTCATCATGTCCATTGGTGCCTCTCCGATGATGCGTGAGTAGTCTTTTGTAGACCTACGGGTCCGTAGTTAGTAGCTAGATGGCTTCCTCTCTCTCGTTTGATTTTCAATACGATGGTCTCTTGGAGATCCATATGATGTAACTCTTTTTGCGGTGTGTTTGTTGGGATCGAATGAACTTTGAGTTTATTATCAGATCTATCTTTTTATCCATGAAATTTATTTGAGTCTTCTTTGATCTCTTATATGCATGATTGCTTATATCCTCATATTTCTTCTCTGATATTTGGGTTTTTTTGGCCCACTTGATCTATTTATCTTGCAATGGTAAGAGGTGCTTTGTAATGGGTTCGATCTTATGGTGCTTGATCCCAATGACAGAACGGGAACCGACACGTATGTATCGTTGCTATTAAGGATAACAAGATGGGGTCTATTTCTACATAAATAGATCTTGTCTACATCATGTCATCGTTCTTATTACATTACTCCATTTTTCCATGAACTAAAAAACACTAGATACATGCTGGATAGCGGTCGATGTGTGGAGTAATAGTAGTAGATGCAGGCAGGAGTCGGTCTACTAATCTTGGACGTGATGCCTATATAATGATAATTGCCTGGATATCGTCATGATTATTTGAAGTTCTATCAATTGCTCAACAGTAATTTGTTTACCCACCGGTTGCTATTTTTCTCAAGAGAAGCCACTAGTGAAATCTACGGCCTCCGGGTCTCTTCTTTAATATGTTTGCCTTGGCAATCTATTTTCCTTTGCTTCTATTTTCAGATCTATTAAACCAAAAATACAAAATACCTTGTTGCAATTTATTTTATCTTGCTTTCCCGCGAGATCCATCTATCAAATTATTATAACTTTCTCACGTCCGTTTGCCAATTTTTGGCACCGTTACCCGAAAGGGATTGACAACCCCTTTAACACGTCGGGTTGTGAGTATTTGTTTATGTGTGCAGGTGTTGTTTACGTAGTGTTACTTGGTTCTCCTACTAGTTCGATAACCTTGATCTCATCGCTGAGGGAAATACCTATCGTCACTGTGCTGCATCATCCCTTCCTCTTGGGGGAAATACTGACGTAGTCTAGCAGACATCAAAAGGAATTTCTGGCCCTGTTTTCGGGGAGACATCATCAACATCTACCAGGTTCCTAATCAGAAATCTCATCTCCTTACAATTTACATTATTTGGCATTTTCCTCTCGTTTTCACCTCCCCCACTTCACAAAAATTTGCCATTTTATTCGCCCTCTTTTTCGTCGCCTTTATCTCGATTGATCTTTTGTTTTCTTGTGTGACCATGTGTCTTCTATTTGCTTGCATCTTCGCTTGCTAAAAATCTATTGATATGGATCCTCATCCACTAGCTAATCTTTTTAAGAGATCTAATCATGTTGAACCAGTTGCTAGTGGTTTGAGTGCACTTGATTATCTCTATGAAGTTTTGCTTGAAATTCATGAATCTGAAGATGTGATGAAGTGTTGAAGAAGAAATTGATAAAGTGATTCATGATATTTCTTTCAATGAAAAGCATGATTGCAACGATGTTATTATAAATTCTATTAATGTAAATTGTGTTAATGATACACAAAAGCCCAAGCTTGGGAATGCTAATCTTTCAATGAAAAGCATGATTGCAACGATGTTATTGATGATAATGTTTGCAATAATATTGAAAGCTGGTTTGGAAGAGTGTCAACTTTAGATAAAAAATCCCACATATTTGGAGAGTGTTCAATCTTATGAAAATTTTGACAAGAGTGGGTTTGGAGAGGTCATAACTTTAGTTGATGTTAATCCCACTATCTTGGAAGATTATAGGACTTTTATGCATGTGGATCATGAAAAGAAAATTTTATATTATGGATATATTATTGAATTTGAATATGATCCTACATGTAATTATTATGAGAGAGGAAAATATGGTTGTAGAAATTTTCATATTACTAAATTACCTCTGTTTATGTTGAGATTGCTATTGTTTTCTTCCATGCATATGTTAGATATTCCTGGTCTTGATAATTTGTTTGCTTATAAAATTCCTATGCATAGGAAGTATGTTAGACTTAAATACTTTTTCCACATGTTTTATGATGCTCTCCTTGTGTTTCAATTGTTATCTTTCATGTGAGCATTAATAAAATCTTATGCCAAGCTAGCGGCATAAAACGATAGAGCCTGTTGGGAGGCAACCCAATGAATAAAATTTATTTTTGTCTTTTTGTTTCTATTCTTGAGTGTTTGCACAATTGTGCTACTATTATGATTGTGTTTTTTGTGTTTTAATTAGTGTTTGTGCCAAGCAAATCCTTTAGGATTTTCTTGTGTGATAGTTGCTTTGATCTTGCTGAAAAACAGAAACTTTTACGTCCAAAGTTACAATTTTTAAAAATCACAAAAGCGACAAAAAATTCTGAAGTTTTTAAAGTAGATTGATATACAAATTTCCCAGGTTGTCCTAATTTTTCAGAATTTTTGGAGTTTCAGATGTATTCAAAATATCCAGATTGCTACAGACTGTTCTGTTTTTGACAGATTCTGTTTTATTTGTGTTGTGTGCTTCTTTTGACGATTCTGTGGTTTTCTTTGAAGTGTTTTTGCCATAGAAAAGTTGGAATACAGTAGATATAATGCAAGAATAAAATATGAATGGGTTGCAATAGTACTTATAGTAGTGATTTGCTTTCTTATACTAATGGATCTCATGAAGGTTTTGTTGAGTTTTGTGTGATTGAAGTTTTCAATTTTGGGTGATGTTACAATGGATGAAGGAATAAGGAGTAAGAAGAGCCTAAGCTTGGTGATTCCCATGGCATACCAAGATATTATCCAAAGAGAAGCAATCAACTAAGCTTGCGGATGCCCCGAGTGGCATCCCCTCTTTCTTCTAACGACCATCGGTATTTTACTCGAAGCTATATTTTTATTCGGCACATACTATGAGTTTTGCTTGGAGCATCATGTAGGATATGAGTCTTTTGTTGTTTTACTTTGTGTTCTAAGTCATGAATCCTTGTTGGACACAACTATTTGAGAGAGCCAAAATTATGCCATGACTTGTTAGAATTGCTCTCTATGATTCACTTAAATTTTTATGAGCTATGGAATTGCTCTAGTGCTTCACTTATATCTTTTTGAGAACGGTGTGCTTTAGTATTTTTGAAGAAATTCTCTCTTGTTTCACTTAGATTTATTTGAGTGTTAGTAAAATTTTCAAGAAATTCTCTCTTGCTTCGCTTAAATTAATTTGAGAGAAAGAAATATTATGCTCAGGATCTTCACCTATATCTGTTTGAGCTTATCAAAAGCAACACATGAAAATTAGTTCCAAAGTGATAGATATCCAAGAAGGATATAATAAAAACTTTCATGAAGATTATTGGAAAAAATAAACTTGATTCCTTGTAATAGTTTTGAGATATGATGATGTGATATGTGAGTCATGTTGATGAGTAATTATGCTTTAGCAAGAATATTGGTGTTAAGGTTTGTGATTCCCTATGCAAGCACGAAAGTCAATAGTTATGCAATGAATTTACATCCTACTTGTGGTGCATTATTTGGTGTTAATTAAGCTTAATGCTCGCTTATGAGACTTTTTGTTTCTTGGTTGGTCTCTTCTCAATCTTTTGCTAGCCTTCATTTTGCACTAAGTATGATCACTACTTGTGCATCCAAAATCCTTTAAACTAGTTTTGCCACATGATTCCACTATACCTACCTATATGCGGTATTATTTTGCCGTCCTAAGAAAATTTGTATGTGCCATCTCTAATTTTCAAAATAAACTTCTCTTTTGTGTGCTCGTACCACTCACGAACCGGTAGGGGGTGGCTAATATATTTCCATGCTAGATATATTATTCTCACGATGAGTGTTTATTCACTTGTCATTGCATGAGAGTAAGGCAAAGGTATTAGGGATGCCTAGTCCCGAAATGAAAAATGAATTTACTTTATGTTATCAAATAATAAATTCCTTGGGAAGTGTTGGTATGGAAGACACCCGTGGATACGGCTAGCCATGGAAAGTGAAAGTATGGTTGAAGAAGGAATAAATTTTATTTTCTGTTTGGGAACCCCTATGATATATCTAGCATGGGAAGTACTGGGAACTACTTGATTGTTCTCGTTGACAGGAAAAGCATGCCCCCAAAATATTTTTACCTCTATCTTTTTCGCGTCGAGCTCTGGCACCTCTACAAATCCCTACTTCCCTCCGTGAAGGGCCTTTCTTTTAATTTATGCAATTTTTATTTTTAATTTGAGTCCCCATCTTCTCTTATAAAGCACCAACTAAGGGGCACTAGGATCGTACTTGAGGATTGGGTGTAGCTAATATGCGAGTGTGTTTCATGAATGGATCAATGATTGAGCATAATGGGCTAGGGATAAATTATTTTAGCGTTGATATTTTGGAAGACATGGTTGCTTGTTGGTATGCTTGAGTATTAAAGTCCTCATGTCAAAACTAGACTATTTCTTTGAACCATAGAAAAGTCCAAATGTCCATGCAATAAAGAAAAGAATATGAGATGAGCATGTTAGGCAGCATTCCACATCAAATATTCTGTTTTTATCATTTACCTACTCGAGGACGAGCAGGAATTAAGCTTGGAGATGTTGATACGTCTCCAACGTATCTATAATTTTTGATTGTTCCATTCTGTTATATTATCATTCTTGGATGTTTTATTGTCATTTTATATCTTTTTTGGTACCAACCTATTGACATAGTGCCCAGTGCCAGTTGCTGTTTTCTGCATGTTTTTTTACATCACAGGAAATCAATATCAAACGGAGTCCAAACGCAGCGAAACTTTTTGTGGATTTTTTATGCGCTAGAAGACATCCAGTGGGTTGAAGAAGCACCTGGGGGGTGCTCCGAGGGGAGCACAACCCACCAGGGTGCGCCTGGAGGCCCAGGCGCACCCTGGTGGGTTGTGCTCACCTCGGCTGCCCCCGGACCGCTTCTTTACTCTATAAATACCCCAATATTCCAGGAACCCTAGGGGAGTCGGCGAAAATCAATTCCACCAGCCGCAAGTTCCAGAACCACCAGATCCAATCTAGACACCATCATGGAGGGGTTCATCATGTCCATTGGTGCCTCTCCGATGATGCGTGAGTAGTCTTTTGTAGACCTACGGGTCTGTAGTTAGTAGCTAGATGGCTTCCTCTCTCTCGTTTGATTGTCAATATGATGGTCTCTTGGAGATCCATATGATGTAACTCTTTTTGCGGTGTGTTTGTTGGGATCGAATGAACTTTGAGTTTATTATCAGATCTATATTTTTATCCATGAAAGTTATTTGAGTCTTCTTTGATCTCTTATATACATGATTGCTTATAGCCTCATATTTCTTCTCCGATATTTGGGTTTTTTTGGCCCACTTGATCTATTTATCTTGCAATGGGAAGAGGTGCTTTGTAGTGGGTTCGATCTTATGGTGCTTGATCCCAATGACAGAACGGGAACCGACACGTATGTATCGTTGCTATTAAGGATAACAAGATGGGGTCTATTTCTACATAAGTAGATCTTGTCTACATCATGTCATCGTTCTTATTACATTACTCCATTTTTCCATGAACTAAAAAACACTAGATGCATGCTGGATAGCGGTCGATGTGTGGAGTAATAGTAGTAGATGCAGGCAGGAGTCGGTCTACTAATCTTGGACGTGATGCCTATATAATGATCATTTCCTAGATACCATCATGATTATTTGAAGTTCTATCAATTGCCCAATAGTAATTTGTTTACCCACTGTTTGCTATTTTTCTCGAGAGAAGCCACTAGTGAAATCTATGGCCCCCGGGTCTCTTCTTTAATATATTTTCTTTGCGATCTATTTTCCTTTGCTTCTATTTTCAGATATACTAAACTAAAAATATAAAAATACCTTACTATAATTTATTTTATCTCATGTTCCCGCGAGATCTATCTATCAAATTATTACAACTTTCTCATGTCCGTTTGCCAATTTCTGCCACCGTTACCCAAAAGGAATTGGCAACCCATTTAACTCGTCGGGTTGCGAGTATTTGTTATTTGTGTGCAGGTGTTGTTTACGTAGTATTGCTTGGTTCTCCTACTGGTTCGATAACCTTGGTCTCATCACTAAGGGAAATACCTACTGTCGTTGTGCTGCTTCATCCCTTCCTCTTTGGGGAAATATGGACGTGGCCTAGCAGACATCAGGCGAGAGCCCCTCCAAGACTGGATCTCTCTCCCTATTTCCTTTAGTTTTTGCGCTCCTGTTTTCTGGCCTTTCACTGTTTCTTTCATTCCCAGAGATCCGTAACTCCAATTGCGCTGAAATGTTAACACGATTTTTATCCGGATATAAGTTTTCTTTCGGCTGAAGAAGGGTACTAACCGCCTTACGGGGTGGCCACAAGCCTCCCAGGCGCACCTTGGGTTGGGGTAGCGCCCCCTATGGCTTGTGTGCCCCTCGTGCATTGTCTCGTGTTGATTCTTTTTCCCAAAAATCACAAATATTGCAAAATAAATCTCCATAAGTTTTTATCGCATTTGGACTCCATTTGGTATTGATATTCTGTGAAACAAAAAACATGCAACAAACAGGAACTATCACTGGATCAATATGTTAGTCCCAAAAATAATATTAGAAGTTGCAAAAGTATATGAAAGTTGTAGAATATTGGCATGAAACATCTAAAATTATAGATACGACTGAGACGTATCACACTCCAAGCAAAACTCATATCATGTGACGAATGAAAAAATAGCTCAAAGTGAGGTTACCGACAGTGTTGAAGACGAAAGAGGGGATGCCTTCCGGGGCATCCCCAAGCTTAGTTGCTTGGATCTTCCTTGAATATTACCTTGGGGTACCTTGGGCGTCCACAAGTTTAGGTTCTTGTCACTCCTTATTCTCCTCATATCAATATGTCACCCCAAACTTGAAAACTTCAATCACACAAAACTTAACAGAACTTCGTGAGGTAGGTTAGTATGATAAAGAGCAAACCATTCACTATGGTACTATCAAAGACAAGATCCATAATTGTTCTCACACAATGCCTACTGTACCTTATCATTTTCATAATTTATATTGAGCAATATAAGCCATAGAAACTAGATAACAAGCAAACTATGCATTGAAAACAGAATCTGTCAAAAACAGAACAGTTTGTAGTAATCTAAACTTTGACCATATTTTTGTAACTCCAAAAATTCTGAAAAATCAGGACAATGTAGGTAATTTGTATATCAATCATATGTAAAAAATTCAGATCAAAAGCACATTCAGTGAATTTTCAAAATTCCTGGATTGTGCCCAAAAGTTTCTGTTTTTCCACACAATCAAGTAAACTATCATCCATACTATCCCAAAGGCTTTACTTGGCACTTTATTGAAACAAAAGCTATAAAATATGATTACTACAGTAGCTTAATCATCTGAAAAGCACAAAAGTAGTAGGGGTAAATGTTGGGTTGTCTCCCAACAAGCGCTTTTCTTTATTGCCTTTCTAGCTAGGCATGATGATTTCAATGATGCTCACATAAGAGTAAAGAATTATCACATAACAAGAGCATCAAGAATCACATGACTAGCACATTTAAGCCGAACCCACTTATTATGCATAGGGATTTTGTGATCAAACAATTTATGGGAGCAATAATCAACTAGCATAGGAAGGCAAAACAAGCATAACTTCAAAACTTTCAACATAAAGAGAGGAAACTTGATATTATTGAAATAGGTAAAAGCATATGTTCCTCTCTAATAATAATTTTCAGTAGCATCATGTATGAATTCAACAATATAACTATCACATAAAGCATTCTTTTCATGATGCATAAGCATAGATATTTTGTTACTCTCCACATAAGCAAATTTATTCTCAACAATAGTAGTGGGAGCAAACTCAACAAAATAGTTATCATGAGATACTTGATTTACACAATCAATTTGAGCATTAAAATGATGATGACATGTTCCATGGCTATCATTATTCTTTATATCATAAGTGTCATCACAATAATCATCATAGATAGCAACTTTGTTCTCATAATAATCAATTTAAACCTCTTTCGACATAGTGGCTTCATCTATAAATAAAGTCATGACCTCTCCAAATCCACTTTCATCAATATAATCATCATAAATAGGAGGCATGCAATCATCATAATAAATTTTCTCATAAAAACTTGGGGGACCAAAATTATCATCTTCATAAAACATAGCATCCCCAAGCTTATGGCTTTGCATATAGTTAGCATCATGGATATTCAAAGAATTCATACTAACAACATTGCAATCATGCTCATCATTTATGCCAAACATTTTATTGAATATTTCTTCTATCAATTGAGCACAATTTTCCTTTTCATAATTTTCGAGAAAGACATGATAAAGACGAATAATATGAGGCGACCTCAATTCAATTTTTTGTAGTTTTCTTTTATAAACCAAACTAGACATAAAGCAAGAAACTAAAAGATTCAATTGCAAGATCTAAAGATATAACTTCAAGCACTCACCTCCCCGGCAACAGAGCCAGAAAAGATCTTCATGTCTACTACACAACTTGTTCTTGTAGACCTGTGTTGGGCCTCCAAGCACAGAGTTTTGTAGCTACTAGCAAATTCCCCTCAAGTGGATGACCTAAGGTTTTATCAATTCATGGGAGGCATAGGATGAATATGGTCTCTCTCAAACAACCCAATAACCAAATAACAAAGAGTCTCTTTTGTCCCCAACAAACTAAATACAATGGTAAATTGTATAGGTGCACTAGTTAGGTGAAGAGATGGTGATACAAGTGTAGTAACTATAGTAGATATTGATTTTTGGAATACGAATAACAAAAAGAGCAAGGTAGAAAGTAAAAAAAGTGAGCACAAATGGTATTGAAATGCTTGAAAATGAGGCCTAGGGTCCATACTTTTTCTAGTGCAATCTCTTCGCAATGCTAATATAATTGGATCACATAACCATCCCTGAACATGCCATGAAGAATCACTCCAAAGTTCCTATCTAGTGGAGAACATAAGAAGAAATTGTTTGTAGGGTACGAAACCACCTCAAAGTTATCCTTTTCGATTTATCTATCCAATAGTTCCTTCTCAAATAACAACAAGTTATCCTTTCCTATCCATCTATCTAAGAGTTCATACTAAAATAACACCACATGATACACACCAACCAACTCTAATATCACCTAGATACTCCAATGTCACCGCGAGTATCCGTGAGTTATTATACGATATGCATCAAACAATTTCAGAGTCATAATAATCAATCCAACACAAAGAACCTCAAAGAGTGCCCCAAGATTTCTACCGGAGAAGCAAAGACGAGAACATGCATCAACTCCTATGCATAGATTACCCCAATGTCACCTCGGGAATCCATGAGTTGAGTGCCAAAACACACATCGAGTGAATCCATATGTTACCCCATTGTCACCTCGGGTATTCATAGCAAGACACACATCAAGTGTTCTCAAATCCACAAAAATATTCAATCCGATAAGAACGAAATCTCAAAGGGAAAACTCAATTCATCACAACAAGATAGAGAGGGGAAAACACCATATGATCCAGCTATATTAACAAAGCTCGCGGTACACAAGATCGTGCCAACTCAAGAACACGAGAGAGAGAAATTAAACACATAGCTACTAGTACAAACCTTCAGCCCCAATGGTGGACTTCTCCCTCCTCATCATGGTGGCCGTTGGGATGAGGAAGATGGCCACCGATGATGATTTCCCCCTCTGGCAGGGTGCCGACACAGGGTCTAGATTGGTTTTTAGAGGCTATAGAGGCTTGCGGTGGCAGAACTTTTGATCTAGGGTTATTTCTGGGGGTTTCTGTATTATAAGATTTTTTGATGTCAGTTTCACGAGAAGATGGGCCTCGAGGTGACCACAACCCACCTCCACATGGGCAAGGGCCCAGGCGCACCCTAGTGGGTTGTGGTCACCTCCTCCCCCTTCCGATCTTCCCATGAATGATGAGGACATCAATACCATTGTAACACCTACAACACCTACTACTATACATAAGGGACCAATCACTAGAACTTGGGCACACCAATTGAATACCAGGTACTTTTGTTTCTTGGTAACAATTCTAATGTTCATGAGAATATGATGCTTCCTAAATTGGATACATTTGTGTTGATTACTAATGAAGGGGCTAGCATGGACAAGAGGGATGAACACTGGAGCATGACTTATACATGTTCCTATGACTATGTGATAATGCAACTCCTGATTACCGGAGGAACACTTTGTGCGCTACCAAACGTCACAACGTAACTGGGTGATTATAAAGGTGCTCTACAGGTGTCTCCGATGGTACTTGTTGAGTTGGCATAGATCAAGATTAGGATTTGTCACTCCGATTGTCGGAGAGGTATCTCTGGGCCCTCTCCGTAATGCACATCACTATAAGCCTTGCAGGCAATGCAACTAATGAGTTAGTTGCGGGATGGTGCATTACAGAAACGAGTAAAGAGACTTGCCGGTAACGAGATTGAACTAGGTATTGAGATACCGACGATCGAATCTTGGGCAAGTAACATACCGATGACAAAGGGAACAACGTATGTTGTTATGCGGTTTGACCAATAAAAATCTTCGTAGAATATGTAGGAGCCAATATGAACATCTAGGTTCCGCTATTGTTTATTGACCGCAGGCATGTCTCAGTCATGTCTACATAGTTCTCGAAACCGTATGGTCCGCACGCTTAACGTTCGGTGACGATCAACATTATGAGTTTATGTGATTTGATGTACCGAAGGTAGTTCGGAGTCTTGGATGAGATCGGGGACATGACGAGGAGTCTCGAAATGGTCGAGACATAAAGATCGATATATTTGACGACTATATTCGGACATCGAAAAGGTTCCGAGTGATTCGGGTATTTTTCGGAGTACCAGGGAGTTACGGGAATACGGGGAAGAAGAATTGGGCCTCATGGGCCAAGTGGTGGAAGAGAGGAGGCAGGGCGCGCGGCCCCCCTAGCCCAAACCGAATTGGACTAGGGGGACGACCCCCCTTTCCTCCTTTCCTCCCTCTCCTTCCTTCTCCCTCTCCTCCTTCCTTTCCTCCTCCTAGTAGGAGTAGGAAAGGGGGGTCCTACTCCTACTAGGAGGAGGACTCCTCCTCCTGGCGCGCCCTGCAAGGGCCGCCCGGCCTCCCCCTTTCTCCTTTATATACGGGGGCAGGGGGCACCCTAGAACACACAAGTTGATTGTTCCAAGCCGTGTGCGGTGCCCCCTCCACCATAATTCACCTCAATCATATCGTAGCGGTGCTTAGGCGAAGTCCTGCGTCGGTAGCAACATCATCGTCGTCATCACGCCGTCGTACTGACGAAACTCTCCCGTGAAGCTCTACTGGATCGGAGTTCATGGGACGTCATCGAGCTGAACGTGTGCTGAACTCGGAGGTGCCGTGCATTCGGTACTTGGATCGGTCGGATCGTGAAGACGTACGACTACATCAACCGCGTTATCATAACGCTTTCGCTTATGGTATACGATGGTACATAGACAATACTCTCCTCTCTCATTGCTGTGCATCACCATGATCTTGCGTGTGCGTAGGAATTTTTTTGAAATTACTACGTTCCCCAACAGGCTGATCTTTCATGATTGGAGTGGATTCCCTCGAAGAACATGAAGAACACGGGGAAGAATGGGGAGAAATCACAAGGGTAAACACTCAAGAACAAGTCCAATCACACATCCACTAGACAATCAAACACACTAGATCCACAAGGTACATGAACAACAAAGGGAAAGATACAAGGTAGAGTTCATCCCAAATTTAAAGGAGATGGGGGCTTGATGATCTAGATAGCCCCGAAGGGGTCTTGATATCCCTCGGGATATTCTCCGAGGAGGTCTTGGCCTCCAATGGAGTAGTCTCTCTCTCTCAAGAGGAGAAGGTAGGAGCAAAGCTCACATACAAATGAGCTATCACTTTGCTAACCCTAGAATGGAGGAGGGGGATGTCTATTTATAGTCTAAGCCACGAAGGGGTAAGTGGGAAAGGGATACATGGGCCTTGGGCCCTGTCCATGTGCGCAGGCAGGCGCCGGATGTCCGGGCTGGGGGCCGGATGTCTAGCTATTCGCGAGACGCCGGATGTCCGGGGCACTCGCCGGATGTCCGTCCTGGCAGTGGCCGAATCTATCTTCCTCTAGATAGGCAATGCCGGATTTCTGGGATGACTCGGATGTCCGGGCTGTGGCATGGCGCCAGATGTCCGGGATGGCCGCCGGATGTCCAACCGCTAATGCTTTTGGCCGTCTATTGGGGCAGCTCCTACGCGGCTGCCCAGGCGCCGGATGTCCGGCCTCTGGCCCGGATGTCCGACCACTGTAGCTTCAGCAGCTCCGTCTTCTTCCGTCTTTGCTTCCATGCTTCGCTCGCGAATGGTGTAGTTGTTCCTTGGCACTTGCACTCCTCCTCATCTCCCGTGAAGCTCCGATAATACCTATGCATGCACACGAGAGGGTGTCAAATCGTATACCATCCTCAAAGGGGTCAAGTGAGCATGTGTAAAGGAGATGATTAACCTTTGTGTATATGAAGTAGATGTCGCACGTGTCACTCGTCGAGCAGACTCTTGACATGGTGATGTCCATAGGATGCTCCACATCATCTCCCCCCCTTGGGAAAGATTCGACCTTGGATCGAAAACCAAATCACCATGGGAAAGAGATGTCTTCGCCATGTAGAAGTGGATGTTCACCAAGTACTCGTCGTCTTGAAGCTCGAAATGGGCACTCTCCAATGTCGCACTGTCTAGTGATTCCTTCAAAAGGAGTAAGGACAACAAACAATTTGAAAAATAAATGTGGTTAGCGTTAGTGCAAAACCAAGCATTCAAGAGGTGATTCACCAAACAAGTTTCCTCATCATGCAACGCATATGGTGTGACAAAGGACTGTGACATGGCATGTAAGCATATCAATCGAGCACAAGCAAATATATCATGGGGACAAGTATGCAATTGTGAGGTCATAGCAAGCATTCACAAATTGCTCAATGAAAGTTCTATGGTAGGCATATGAATCATTCACAACACTAAAGAAGATGTGAGGTCTAAACACATGGATCAAGTGCAAGACAATCCAAGCAATACGTGCATAGGGTGTAGTGAAGATAGTGTGGCACTCAACACAATAGAAAGAGCAATTGTTCATCATGTGTGAGGCAATCAAGTCAATCATGTGATAAGAAATGGGACAAAGCATATGTGAAGAAATGACATTGTTGCAACCAAACATATGATAGGAGCAAGTAATCCAAGAATTGGATGCAACACATAAGGTATATATATCCTGATGCATGGAATGGTGAAAATGACAAGTCGAAGCAAGATCTCTAACATGTGTGCAAGCAAGTGGTCCAAGATGGCCAATAAGTCTCTTGCTGCAAGCAACACAAGTAGTATGATCCACGATATCCATGCTCAAGAAAGATGTCACCTTGAAGGCGTGTCCATGTGCGTCCTTCACAATGCCAAAACACAAGCAAGTGCGATGTAGAATCATCGTGGTAGAAGGTGGTTCTCTCTCAATAGCTCGAATGGTCAACTCACATGAAGTGGAAGTCGACACAAAGTCCAAGTATCCTACACATGCGCAAAACAAAGCAAATAACATATGCGCATGGTAGATAAACACATCATCCGTCATGATGGTTCTCTTATTTTGCACATAACCATTAGAAACACGAGTGCATGAATAATATGATGCAACAATGGCTATATTCATGGCACTAGGTATATGGTGCAAAGAGGTAAGACAAGCATGGTTCACAAGAATTATGTCAAAATATCCAAATATATGCGAGAATGCTATGGGGGCAAACTCATTATCAAGACTAAAGGCATAATTTCACTCAATACATGGCAAATAATCTAGCATGAGAGAGGCAACATATGGAGATATATGACAAGAAACAATAGCAATCATGTGCAAAGCATGTAGATGGTTGTCATCAACTGCATGAAGCGAGCAACTATGAATCATCGGTGATGCAACAAGGCAAGCAATCATAGTAATCAAGTCGTGCAAGCTAGTAGTGTGAAGATGCAACATACTAGAGGAAATTATGGCAATCATGTCATGTGAGCAAATAATAGGCGTAGGCAATGCACATGACATGTCGCAAGCACGAACACAAAGCAAGATCATAGTATAATCATAGGCATGGGTCATAAGTGGAACATGGCAATAACAAGCAATATCTCCACCAAGCTTGAAAATACATATACAAGTAGTAGAATCAATCATCATGTGTAATGAAAAGCATGGGTAACAAATGCATGGTAAAGCCATAGGAATTAGCATATCATGCAAAGTGAACATGGCAAGATGGGCATATAATATGTAATTGTAAATAACCCACAGCCAAGTGAGGGCCATGTAGAAGAAATGCGCGAAGTCTTTGCACGAAGAGAGCGGTTGGAAAGACAATCCATGGGATCCCAAGTCATCATTGCTCTCTAGAGCTTGTTTTGTCAACTCATGGGATTGTGAGGTTGACAAGTATTCATGGGTACCCACACAAAAGAGACACAAACGAAAGAAATTGTGTCCGTGGTAAATGTACACATCATCCATCATGATGTGTATGTGCACATGAGAGTTAACACAAGATAAGAATCTCTCAAAGAAATTTGATGCATGGTATAAGAACATGTCATCCATCATGAAATAATAGTTATTATGTATAACACGATGAGGACACAAATTGAGAATGCAAGTATACGGCACATCAATAGCATGTTATTCATGGGAAGCATATTGTGCGCATAAGTATTGGGATCATGCAATGGATGGGATGGATCAAAATCTCCTAACATGTGTGAGGAAACTATGGGGGTCTCCTCATGAGCAATATTGGAAACAACATATGGAGAACATGGAGAACATCCAAAACAATGCATATCCGAAGCTAGGTGGTCATGGCATGGCATATGAGATAAATGATGCAAAGGGAGCATATCAATATCATCACAAGAAAAACAAATGTCAATAACCATGGGCTTGTCATCTACGCCATAAGTTCAAAATGGGTTAATCTTAATGGCATATGCATAGTCACTATGATGAGATTGCAAATATGACATATGGTTGATCTCATGCATAGCATATGACAAGTCAAGCGGATTTTCAAACATGATGTGACCTAGAGAATTGTCACTAGAAATCGTATGTAACATGGCATCACAACTAATAGACTCCACATGTCAATCACCAAACTCATCATAAATGGGTAAATCATCGCATGGGGAAGTCGCACTAGCATGAAGCATGGTAATAGGTCCGTCAACATCATGCAAGCAATCAATGTCAAGAATGTCCACTAGTGGAACTAGAGTATCACCTTCACCTATGTTACCATTCTCATTCCACTCAAGTGGTGTAGGTGAGGTGGTAAACACCAAATGGTGGTCATCTTCATCTTGATGGAACCATGTGGGGTTGCATCATATTCCACCATGGCATAGGTTACCATCGAGGGTTTCTAGTTTGTAGGCCACGGATGGATAATGGTGAAGTGGTCAACATCGATCATGAACTCGAGGCGATGATGAGTGGCGGTGATGTCGAAGTCAGACCGTTCCTAATTAGTCGAAACATCTTAGGAAATGGGAAAATCGCGAACTCAAAATCTCAAATGTCAAATGTCAAATGATGGTAGCGGGAAAGCGGTGGTGGTTGCGGAAGTATTGGTGGAAACCCGATCAAAATGGGTTAAGGTGGTGGAAGGGTATGATGGGATATACACGGTGTTGGAGTTGGAAGCATGGTCCCTAAGTAGCCGAAACACCTTAGGAGACACAACTCACAACACAAACAAAATTGGGTTAGGTTGGGGTGGTGGAAGTGTATGGTGGGCAAGCCTATGTGGAAGTTATGGTGGTGGTCGATGATGACGCATTCGTCCTAAGTAGCTAAAACACCTTAGGAGACTCGAATCACTACTCAAGCAACTACTAATGCTATGTGGAACAAAAATGGGTTAGATTGTGGAAGGCTATGGTGGTTTTGCGGACGATATGGTGGGAGCCCTAGGCAAGATACCAAAGTGCCAAAAATTTGATGGAGTTAAATGGTGTTGAAACCAATCTAAAGGGATAGAGGATGTCAATAGCTACTCAACGAGCTAAAGAACGTGAAAATCAGACTCCGGATGTGAAAGTTATGGGCAAAAACGGTGAAACGCGGGAGGCTAAATTCCCAGGGGTCGGAAATATGGGGGTGGGGTGGATATCCGGGGGTCAGTGTCCAGAACCGTGCATATTTGGCGCTCCAGGAGCCGGATGTCTGGCTTGGGCCCGGATGACTGACCTGTGGCCCAGATGTCCGTCCTGTGGCCCAGATGTCTGGTCCGATGATTCCAGATCGGGATTTGGACTTCGAAACTCGATTTGGGGCGTAAATTGATGATTTCGGGGCAAAATATGATGGATTTTGTCGATGGAAGGTGGAGAAAAGTGGGGAGAAGCTAGATCTACTAAAGACACAACGAATCCATGGATCAAAATCAACAAAACATCATCAAATCAACAAATCACAAAAAACATTTGGGGGCTATTTTTGGTGGGGATATTCGAATTTAGGACGAAATCAAGCAAAAGAAGGCTAGAAAACGGTGGGAGGGACTCCAAATACGTGATAAACGTGGCTCATGATACCATATGATAGCATGAGCACTCCGAAGTCGTGATGAACCTAAGCTCTGATTCCATATGATACGGGGCTAACCCGGTGTAGGCCGATCTTTCACGATTGGAGTGGATTCCCTCGAAGAACACGAAGAACACATGGAAGAACGGGGGGAAATCACAAGGGGAGACACTCAAGAACAAGTCCAATCACACATCCACTAGACAATCAAACACAAAAGATCCACAAGGTACATGAACAACAAAGGGAAAGATACAAGGTAGAGTTCATCCGAAATCCAAAGGAGATGGGGGCTTGATGATCTAGATTGATCCTTCCCCGAAGGGGTCTTGATATCCCTCAGGATATTCTCCGAGGAGGTCTTGGCCTCCAATGGAGTAGTCTCTCTCTCTCTCTCAAGAGGAGAAGGTAGGAGCAAAGCTCACATACAAATGAGCTATCACTTTGCTAACCCTAGACTGGAGGAGGGGGATGTCTATTTATAGTCTAAGTCACGAAGGGGTAAGTAGGAAAGGGATACATGGGCTTGGGGCCCTGTCCATGTGCGCAGGCAGGCGCTGGATGTCTGGGCTGGGGGCCGGATGTCCGGCTGTTCGCGAGACGCCAGATTTCCGGGCCACTGGCTGGATGTCCGGCCTGGCAGTGGTCGAATCTGTCCTTCTCCGGATAGGCGATGCCAGATTTCCTAGATGATGTTGGATGTCCGGGTTGTGGCCTGGCGCGGGATGTCCGGGATGGCTGCCAGATGTCCGACCGCTGATGCTTTTGGCCTTCTATTGGGGCAGCTCCTGGGCGGCTGCCCAGGCATGGGATGTCCGGCCTCTGGCCCGGATGTCTGACCACTGTAGCTTCAGCAGCTCCGTCTTCGCTTACATGCTTCCCTCGTGGATGGTGAAGTTGTTCCTTGGTGCTTTCACTCCTCCTCATCATCTGTGAAGCTCCGACAATACCTATGCATACACACGGGAGGGGTGTGAAGTAGTATACCATCCTCGAAGGGGTCAAATGAGCACGTGTAAAGGAGATGATTCACCTTTGTGTATATGAAGCAGATGCCGCACGTGTCACTCGCCAAACGGACTCTTGACATGGTGATGTCCATAGGATGCTCTGTATCATGAATCCTCCTTGATGACATACAGGGACATGGAAGAAATATACAAGATGCCATTTCATAAATTTCGTCCATAGCTTATAATATGTGCTATGCCACCTTATTTTTGGGCCAGACCCATGTAATTTCAAAATACTTGAGTATAGGTTGTTTGTAGAGTCCGTATGTGTGGGGAAACAAGAGTTAGGGTTCGTTTCGGACCCCTCCTCCAAGGGTCATGAAATTCCCCCCTCTTCCTCCATATATACAACCCTTAGGGCGTCGTTTAGACTTCGAGTTTTGTTTAGATTAAAATTTCTCCATAGGTGCAAGTTCGTGTACTTTGTTTGTGCTCAACGACCAGACCAAGACATCACAGAACCCCACTTTCATCAATAAAGCTTTCCTCTTATATTTGCAATATCCAGATTGCAATCTCAGTTTCTTGCTATTCTTCATTTCCTCATAGCAAATAGACTCTCGTGGTCAGGTTGATCGTGCTCCGGCGTGGTCAATAACCCCTCAGAAGTTGGTTTAGCGATTGATAAGGCGCGACGTCTCGCACGTTCGTTGTCGGATCGTCAGGGTCGACTCCCAAGAAAATGATAACTATCTCATCGAAACATCAGGACACCTTCACCTCTATGAAGTGGTATCAGATTTCCAGGTTGCTCGATGAGATTTTCCAGTTTTTCATAGTTTAGATCGCGTTTGTTCTTCATACCTACAGTCCACAAAAAAGCCAACAAAAAATTAGAGTTAGTTCATCATATCCGAACCAATCTGAGCCTTTGCATAATCTTTTTACGGCTTTGCTTTGTTGAATTTGTGGTTGCATCGTCGTGTCGAGTTGCTAGTGTTAGCGTCTAGTCCTTTAGAGTTTTGAGTTCTCTCATAGTTTGTCACACCGCTGCTACTTCTTGAGCTTGCGTTGTTTTTTTGGTTGAAGAGGAAAGGGTGATGCAGTACAGTAGAGATAAGTATTTCCCTCAGTTAAGAACCAAGGTATCAATCCAGTAGGAGAAACACGCAAGTCCCCAATAGATGCACCTACACAAACAATCAAACACTTGCACCCAATACGATAAAGGGGTTGTCAATCCCTTCACGGTCACTTGAAAGGTGAGATCTGATAGAGATAGATAAAACTAAATAAAATATAAAATATTTTTGGGTTTTATGGTTTATAGATCAAAAAATAAAAGTTGCAAAATAGTAGACCGGAAACAAATATGATGGAAAATAGACCCGGGGGCCATAAATTTCACTTGAGGTTTCTCTCTTGAAGGCAAATAATACGGTGGGTGAACAAATTACTGTCGAGCAATTGATAGAAAAGCGCAAAGTTATGACGATATCCAAGGAAATGATTATGAATATAGGCATCACGTCTGTGTCAAGTAGACCGACTCCTGCCTGTATCTACTACTATTACTCCACACATGGACCGATATCCAACATGCATCTAGAGTATTAAGTTCATAAAGAACGGAGTAACTCAAGGGAATATGCCCTAGAGGCAATAATAAATTTGTTATTTATATTTTCTTATATCATGATAAATGTTTATTATTCATGCCATAATTGTATTAACCGGAAAGTTGATACATGTGTGAATACATAGACAAAGCAAAGTGTCCCTAGTATGCCTATACTAGACTAGCTCATTAATCAAAGATGGTTAAGTTTCCTAATCATAGACATGTGTTGTCATTTGATGAACGGGATCACATCATTAGGAGAATGATGCGATGG
This sequence comes from Triticum urartu, assembly GCF_056163025.1. NCBI lineage: Eukaryota > Viridiplantae > Streptophyta > Magnoliopsida > Poales > Poaceae > Triticum > Triticum urartu. The sequence continues at coordinate 263,760,595 of NC_141878.1, read as the reverse complement.
ACAAGACCCATCTGTTAGCTTAGCATAATGATCCTTAAGTTTTATTGCTATTGCTTTCTTCATGACTTATACATATTCCTTTGACTATGAGATTATGCAACTCCCGAATGCCGGAGGAATACCTTGTGTGCTATCAAACGTCACAACATAGCTGGGTGATTATAAAGATGCTCTACAGGTATCTCCGAATGTGTTTGTTGGGTTGGCATAGATCAAGATTAGGATTTGTCACTCCGAGTATCAGAGAGGTATCTCTGGGCCCTCTCGATAATGCACATCATGATAAGCCTTGCAAGCAATGTGACTAATGAGTTAGTTATGGGATGATGCATTACAGAACGAGTAAAGAGACTTGCCGGTAACGAGATTGAACTAGGTATGAAGATACGGACGATCCAATATCGGGCAAGTAACATACCGATGACAAAGGGAATGATGTATGTTGTCATTACGGTTTGACCGATAAAGATCTTCATAGAATTTGTAGGAACCAATATGAGCATCCAGGTCCCATTGTTGGTTATTGACCAGATAGGTGTCTCAGTCATGTCTACATAGTTCTTGAACCCATAGGGTCCGCATGCTTAAACGTTCGATGACGATTTTTATTATGATTTATGTGTTTTGGTGACCGAAGATTATTCGGAATCCCGGATGAGATCACGGACACAATGGGGAGTCTCGAAATGGTCGAGAGGTAAAGATTGATATATTGGACGATAGTATTCGGACATCGGAATGGTTATGGAGTGCTTCTGGTACTTATCAGAATACCGGGGGGAGGGGGGTTTACCGGAACCCCCCGAGGAAAGTAATGGGCCACATGGGCCTTGGGAGGGAGGCGCACCAGCCCACAAGGGGCTAGCGCGCCCCCCACTTGGAATGTGTTTGAATTGGAGTAGGGAAGGGGGCAGCGCCCCCTTTCCTTCTCCTTCTCAAAACAAGCGTTCGCCCCGCTTTATAGATAAAGCATAAGTCCATACAACCACGTCCCAATCAAAGTCATAAAATAAATATGCTAGGGCCACAGCACAGAGAAGCCCAAAAGAACTGAAGAGAAACAGAAAAGGCCACCGGGGGAAGCTATGAAGTTGTCGAGCGGTCAGAGAGTCGATGCGTGGTAGCCACCAGAGCGTCCAGAAAGAGCTGAAGAAGGTCACGATCCCTCGGCCTAGCAAGCGGATGCCAGTGCTGCAAGAAGGCAAGAAATTTGAAGAACGAGTTAGAAGCACATCGCAGGAACACCCGCTCGATCACCATCTTGTTGCGAGTACTCCAAAGAGTCCACATCATAGCTGCGAAGATGAGCCAGAATAGTCGGTGCTTACGGCCAACCTGAGTGGCCCTAACCTGCAGAAACTCTGCAAGGTCAAGGGCCTCCCACTTTGATCCTAGAGATTCACGAACAAAGCACCAAAGTGCATGTGCTGCTACGCATGAGAATAAAATGTGCGTTCCCATTTCCGGGATGTGGCACAAAGGGCAAAGGCCATTGCCCAGACCCTGGCATTTCAGCCCCTCGGTCCCCGAAGGTAGACAATCTCGGCGAAGCTGCCATACGAAAATCTTAATCTTCAAGGGTATCGGCGCCTTCCACAATGGGGATAGCCATTGTAGAACTGGCAATCAGCATAGTGCCTGATAGGCCAAACTAACAGAGAATTCACCCGAAGGGGAAAGGCTCCAAGAAACAGAGTCAGGGGCCTGGGACAGAGGAAGAGGGACTACTTCCCTCATTTCTGTCCATTCCCGTACCTCATTTGGTCCGAATGAGCAGCGGAATGCAATGTTCCAGCCCTCATCCAAAGCAGTCGTCGAAACAAGGATGGCCGAGTCGTCACTAATCGCAAAGAGACTCGGGAACCACAGGCGAAGATGCTCATTGTCAAACCAAGGGTCCAACCAAAACTGGGTCCCAGACCCATTGCCAACCGAGGAACGCAAACCCAGCCTAATCTCTTCTTTTATGGCCTTAATAGATTTCCATAACTAGGACCCGACCGAGAGAGAGCAAGCCAAGAGGGGTTGATCCTACAAGTACTTGGCCTCAATCAGCTGCAGCCACAAACCCCCATCTCTCCTCAGATCCAAACCCAATGCAGCATTAGCGCAACATTCATCCGGCGAGACACTGCCTAGGCCACCTTGGTCCTTCGGCAGTTAGATGTTAGCCCACTTCACCATATGGTACTTGGTCCGACCATCCCTTGCCTGCCGGAAGAACCTAGCCAGCTCCTTGATAAAGGAGCTATGCACACCTTCAGGTAAGATGTACATCCCCATCATATACATGGGGAGGCTGGCAAGGTTAGAGCTAATGAGGACAATTTTTCTACCTTTAGAAGTGAATCGACTGCACCAGGGCTCTGTACGGGACGCTACTTGTCGCACAAGCGGATCATACCCACTCACCAAAATCCTAGACTCAGCCAGGGGCATCCTCAAGTAAGATATGGGGAACGAAGCCAGCCTACAGTTGAGGTTATCCGTAATCCGAAGCTGCTCAGCCTTCGAGTAGCCAAGGACCACCACCTCGCTCTTATCAAAGTTAATCTTAAGTCCAAACATTTCCTCAAAGCAGATCAGAAGGAACTTAAGATTAATAATGTCCCAGTCCGAGCCTTCCACCCTAATCATGGTGTCATCCGCATTCTGCAAGTGAGTAACCCCTCCATTCGGGATGAGGTGACTCACTACACCCTTAAGGTGGTCGGCCAACTTGGCCTTATCTAAGATGCCCTCAAGGGCATCAACTGCGAGGTTGAAAAAGCAAGGGGGAGACAGGGTCCCCTTGCTTTACCCCCTGGAAGCCTGGAAAAAGGGGCCCACCTCGCCATTCATGTTTATCGTCGTGTTCCCAGATCTAACCAATTGCATGATCCAGGAGCACTACCTTTCATCAAATCCACGTTGCTCCATCACCAACCTCAAAAAGGACCAGTCTAGATGGTCATACGCCTTCTGCAAGTCCAGTTTGAGGAAGACCCCCTTAAGCCCCTTCCACGCCACCTCATGGACAATCTCATGAAGGGCAAGAATTATGTCATGGATTCACCTTCCCTTCAAAAACGTGTATTGGAGGGGGTGAGCAATTCGCTCCGCCACCGGGGATAAACGGGTTGCGCAAACCTTCGCAAAGATTCGCTCCAACACGTTGATCACCGTGGTGGGGCGGAACTACCGGATATCCGTCGCCCCAACTACTTTGGGGTTCAGGGATATGACACCATAATTAATCCTAGCCATGTCCAAGGTTCCAATATAGAACTCATGAAACATGGGCATAATGACCGGACGTAGGAATTTCTGGAAAAAAACTACCGGGAGGCCATCCGGTCCCGAGGCCGAGCAAGCTTTCATAGACGCAATCGCCCGACCCACCTCCTTAGGGAAGAATGGGAGAGTAAGATCCGCATTCTCCGCATCGGAGACCTGGTCAGCAAGTGGCAAGAAGTCAGCATGGAGAGAGACGCCTCCGCGCGGCTCTGCCAAAAAAGATCCTTATAAAAGGAGTAAATATGGGTGGAGATGTCATCTGTGTTCTCTAGAAGAACATCCCCATCCCAGAGCAACGGGATGGCACATTTCCGCCGGCGGCCATTAGCAATCACCTGAAAGTAGGCTGTGTTCGCATCCCCCTTAAGGAGCCAGTTCTGTCCCCCTCGACATTGCCAAAACAACTCCTCACTCTTGTAAATGTCCATGAGTGAGGCCTCGAGGGCATATCTCCTAAGCCAGTCGTCAGGAGACAGGCCCTGCCCGTCTGCAAGGCCATCCAGCACCTTAATCTGATCCAGCAGGGCCCCTTTATGGGCCCGAAGATCAGCACCAATGTTCGCCCGCTAGCCCATCATGGCCTGACGGGACAATTTAGCATAGTGATGCCAGACATCCACGACACAAAACACCTGAGGCGGTGACGCGACCACCTCTAGCCAGCGGTCGCGAACCATCTCAAAGAAACCTGGTTGCTCCAGCCAGAACGTCTCAAAGCGGAAGCGACGGGTTCTAGGGGGGGCCTCATCCCCCGATGAGAAAAGCAGGGGGTATGGTCGGAGCCAATCCGAGTGACCGCTTTGAGAGAGCAAAGTGGGAACATCACTTCCCACTGGGCCGACACAAAGACCCGAGCCAAGACACCCCGGATGGGGTCTGCCTGCTTATTCATACACGTGAACCTAGCCCCTACGCGGGCTATCTCATGGAGCGCCAGGTCCGCAATGCAATCATTGAATAGACACATGCGGACCCGATCAACATTAGGCGAGATTTTATCAGAAGCCCACCTAATGAGGTTGAAGTCCACGACCACCACCACCGGAGTGGTGCACCTCTCTACCTTATTTTTTAGCTCAGTAAGGAAGGCGGCTGAGCCCCATGATCTGCGGGACCATAGACGAAAATCACCTCCCAACTGAAGTGGACTCGTCGGTCTGTGATCGACATGCTCAGGAAGAAATCCCCTCGGTCCATTTTCTCAACCGAGAAGGCATCCTCCCTGACCCCAAGCAAAATGCCACCAGATTGGCCCATAGCAGGCAACCACTGCCAGGCAAACTGGTGGCGACAGAGCCCCTGGAGCTCAAGCATACAAAAGTCCTAGCGTATCGTCTCCTAAAGGCCCACGATGTTAATCTCCTCTTGTCACAAATACTCGATGAGCTGTCTCCGCCGGCAAATGAGGCCCAAGCCCCTAATGTTCCAACATAGGAGCTTCATTTAATAATCTCAAAGGAATCCCTAGGCCCCGCAAGCGGGGCCGAGCTAGCCCGCCAGTCAATCATGGGTCGGGGGGAAGCCTTCATCGGCCGCCCCCGCGTAGGGGGGGGGCAACGGATGCCTCTGGTCCGACGGAGGCGGACCTGGAACTAGACCCACACACCTCTAGTCGGTGTTCAGTGGGATTGAGACGCGTGGGGGGACGTCCTCGCAGCGTCCTCACCAAGGGGGGAGTGTTAGGGTGTCGCCAACACGGTCTCCAACTGGGGCGCCACACCATCGCTGGTCTCTCTATGACCAGGGTCAGTGTGCGTCGGGGTGCTGGACTTGGCCCGTGCAGCATAAGCGCGGGCTTCAGCCAACGCCCTGTCAAGTCTCTCCTTGGCGGAGATAGCAAAGATCTGCTCAAGGATGGGCCCCTTCTCACCACGGAACACAATGCCACTATTGGAAGCCACCTCAGCCAGATGGGACAACAGAGTGGAACCAAGCATAGAAAAACGAGAACCAGAATAGGACGGTTCAGGTGGAACGGGGGAGTACCTGAGGACAAGTCACGAGCACCCACCCGCATGGTGGCCTTCTCCTGGATCGTCGGAACATGGCCGTCCAGTAGGGCCTGGGACTGGCTGAGTCTCGCACTCTGACGCGTGGCCACCAGCGGAGAAGCCCCGCCCCGAAGTTTGGAGCCGGCCGCGCTAGGGGTCACCAGGCTAGGTCCAAGGGCGGGGGAGGCTCCAAGTCCGGGGACCCCAAGGTTGGGGAGGTGGGGACCCCAGTGAACGCGAGTAGCAGACCACCCCAGGTGACCGGGGCAATGACGAAGGGTGCACCTCCATCCCCACACTCACCACGTCCTCCTCCACGACCTCCAAGTCAGCCACTGAGGGTGCGACAAGGAGAGGGGTGGCCATGACCAAAGACCCACTCCCTGACGCCACCTGGGAAGCCGTCCCTATAGGGTAGGAGGGCCCACCACTAGTAGAAACCGGGCTACGTCGCCCAGCAGTTGGAGCCGGAGGGACCTCATCATCCTCATCATCATCCTCACTGGAAGAGCTCCCCCCAGACACGGTCCCACCCCCACGATGCCCGTCATCCAGGTGAGGTATAGCGGCAGCGGGGGCCGGCCCAAGCATATCCTTAGGAACCGGAGACTCAAGCTCGAAGGTGAGGCGCTTCCCCTTCCCCGTAGCGCCGAAGTAGAATACTAGGGACAACCCATCAATCTCAGCCAGAGCGGGGCAGAGGATCTCAATGCGTGCGGGGCATCATCCTCGAAGGACGCCAGGTCGGCGGTCACCAGCTTACCCACCGGCTCAAAGATTGCCTTGAGGATCTGGGCAAGCTTGCCACCCCTCGGCGCCGCCCTGCCACCTCGGGGCAAGCCGTAGACAAGGACCCACACCTTCTCCATAGGAGGCACAGGACCAGGCTCCGCATCCGCAGCCCGAACGAACATCATGAGCTTGTTGATGGTGCAACGGATGGAGTCGTGGGAGCTCACACTGAGCAGCTCCGTGGAGGGGAAGGGACCCAAGAAGACAAGAGGCGCCGTCTCGGTCACCTCCCAAGTGATGTCGGAGCCGCGGAAGTGAACGATGTAAGTGGCAAGCTCGGCCCGGATGAGGTCAGCCAAGATCACCACCCCAGCAGGCAGGTCTTGCTCGGGGGAGAGAGTGACCGTCGCCAAGAGTGGTTGCATGGTCTCCTCCTCAATCTCAGGATCCACGTAGTAGAAGCCGCCCCCTTCAGTCCCATACTTGAGGTAGGCAAGGGTCGTGGGGCATCGGGGGGAGGGAGCTCACACTCGGAACAAAAGTGCCCCGCACAGCCACAGTTGAGGCACATTGTCTCTTCACGAGACTTGGGGCGGCTAACACGACGGGTGGGAACCGCTGGAGTCGCCTGCTCCAACGTCTCCACCGGAGCGGAGCTGTCAATGACCCCCGAGGCCTTCTTCTTCTTGTGTTTCTTCTTCTTCTTTGACTGAGCAGCCGCACCAGGAGCGTCAAGGGGCCGCCGCGGGGAGTTCGGCCGTTCAGAACGGGCATTGACCCGAAGTCCCTTAGGACCATCATCACGGGATGCGCGTCGGTCCACCCGGCGGCTCGGGGCAGGAGACCACTCATGGTGAGGCTCGTGTGCACGGTGCTCTCCCTGTTCAGAGGAGCCACCCCGCGAGCCAGTAGCCTCACCCCAACCCGAGCCACGGTGGTGCCAGTCCCTGTCGGACACGCGGGGCGCATCCTGCCGAGTAGCGGCCGGCCGCGGGAGGATCCCATCTTGCGAGCGAGCCGCCGGCAAGGGCCGAGATTCCAGTTCCGACCGGAGGGAATCCTCCCGGGCCAAGTCAGCAACCCGACGGCGCTCAGCCTCCCGACATCGAGCATCTCCAGGGGAGCCCGGGAGAGGCAAACGAGGGTCCCGGGCCGGGTCACGCAGGGGAGGGGACTGCTAGAGAGAGGTGCCGGCATAGGTCCTCGCCCGACCAGACCATCTCGGACCCGCCTCACTCCGCGCCGCCGATGACTACAAGGGACGCTTGGGACTCGGCTGACCGTCTGGCACCTCACGGCTAATCAGCACTTCGAGGTAGGACCGGGGAGCCGCCGAGGAAGGAGGGGTGGAAGAAGGGGCGACCGGCGGTGCAGTCGGAGTCAGGGAAGGGAGCAAAGACGGTGGCAGAGGGGCAAGGATGCGAATGGAATGGGCAAACCACACATAACGTTTGACATCAACCCTAGATGTCGGCGCCCCCACCCGCGGGTCGGATCCAGATCCAACGGGCGGGATCAGCTAGGGCAAGCAGCAACTCATGGTTGGCCTGGTACAGAATAGCCTGGGCCGACAGCCCATCCCGCCCATGCATAGCCCGACCACGCCCACGCAAGCCGTCCTAAGACCCACCTGGGCCAGCGGCAGTGCAGGACCTAGTCGGCCCACGCAGCCTCGCTGCCCTAGCAGGACCCGACCACGGCATTGCCTCGACCCAGGGCGACACCGGCGGCGGCAGCACCGGCACCTCCGTTCCCCTGGCCACCGGCCCGGCCACGACCAAGCCAAGTTGCTCAGCCGCAGCCTGGGCCAGGGCACGTGAGGGCGCCGAGCCACCCACCACTGGAGAGCAGGGGTCACGCCGTCCCGGTCGCCATGGGGATCAGAGGTGGCAGAGGAAGAACGTGACACGTGGCCGGTGGCAGACCAGGGCAGTAGAGACGAGCGCCAGGCCGCCCGCAGCGAGGTACGACTCGGGCCGCCGCCAAGAACATGTCGAAGAGCGGCGACGCCTTCCGCACCGGGCGCTCCACAACAGCCCCCTCCTCCTCTTCCTCCTCGGCGAGATCAGACCAACTCACCAGCGACGACGTGATTGAGAGTGACGCCCCGCAGCCGGGGGCGGCTACCGGACCCATGACGGGGGCGGTGCTGGCCATGACAGAGGTGGCCGGTCGGCCCAGTGTGCGAGCACCGGCGGGGAGCTCATGTCACCTTAACGGTCGCCAGTAGGACTTCTCCCCACTTGGGGCGCGCCTTGGCCGGCCTCCCCTCCTCTCCCTCCTTTATATACGTGGGAGGAGGTGCCTCCTAGACAGACAATTGTTCCAAGCCATGTGCGGCGCTCCCCTGCACCGTTTACTCCTCTGGTCATATTGTCGTAGTGCTTAGGCGAAGCCCTGCGCGGACCACTTTACCATCACCGTCACCACGCCGTCGTGCTGACAAAACTCTCCCTCGACACTTTGCTGGATCAAGAGTTCGAGTGACGTCATCGAGCTGAACGTGTGCAGAACTCGAAGGTGTCGTACGTTCGGTTCTTGATCAGTTGAATCGAGAAGATGTTCGACTACATCAACCACGTTAAGCTAATGCTTCCGCTTTCGGTCTACGAGGGTACGTGGACACACTCTCCCCCTCTCGTTGCTATGCATCTCCTAGATAGATCTTGCATGATCGTAGGAATTTTTTTGAAATTGCATGTTACGTTCTCCAAAAGTGGCATCAGAGCCAGGTCTATGTGTAGATGATATGCACGAGTAGAACACAAAGAGTTGTGGGCGATCATAGTCATACTGCTTACCACCAGTGTCTTATTTTGATTCGGCGGTATTGTTTGATGAAGCGGCCCGGACCAACCTTACATGACCACGTTCATGAGACTGGTTCCACCGTTAGACATGCAACTTGTTTTGCATAAAGGTGGCTAGCGGGTATCTGTTTCTCCAATTTTGGTTGAATTGAATTTGACTATGGTCGGTCCTTGTTGAAGGTTAAAACAACAAACTTGATAAAACATTGTTGTGGTTTTGATGCGTAGGTAAGAATGGCTCTTACTAGAAGCCCATAGCAGCGACGTAAAACTTGCAACAACAAAGTAGAGGACGTCTAACTTGTTTTTGCAGGGCTTGTTGTGATGTGATATGGTCAAGACATGATGTGATAAATGTTATTGTATGAGATGATCATGTTTTGTAAATGTTATCGGCAACTGGTAGGAGCCTTATGGTTGTCGCTTTATTGTATGAAATGCAATCGCCATGTAATTGCTTTACTTTATCACTATGCATTAGATATAGCTATAGAAGCAATAGTTGGCGAGACGACAACGACACTACGCTTGAGATCAAGGTGTCAAGCCAGTGATGATGGAGATCATGACGGTGCTTTGGAGATGGAGACCAAAGGCACAAGATGATGATGTTTATATTTTATGCCTTTGGTCTCCATCTCCAAAGCACCGTCATGATCTCCATCATCACTGGCTTATTCCCCATAACTTAGAGAATGATGTGACTGATTAGACCCATTCCGTTAGCTTAGCACGATGATCGTTTAGTTTGTTGCTATTGCTTTCTCCATAACTATACATGTTCCAATGACTATGAGATCATGCAACTCCCGAATACCGGAGGAACACTTTGTGTACTACCAAACATCACAACGTAACTGGGTGATTATAAAGGTGCTCTACAGGTGTCTCCGATGGTGTTTGTTCAGTTGGCATGGATCAAGATTAGGATTTGTCACTCCGATTGTCGGAGAGGTATCTCTGGGCCCTCTTGGTAATGTACATCAATATAAGCCTTGCAAGCAATGTAGCTAATGAGTTAGTTACGCGATGTAGCATTACGGAACGAGTAAAGAGTCTTGCCGGTAACGAGATTGAACTAGGTATTGAGATACCGACGATCGAATCTCGGGCAAGTAACATTCCGATGACAAAGGGAACAATGTATGTTGTTATGCGGTTTGACCGATAAAGATCTTCGTAGAATATGTAGGAACCAATATGAGCATCCAGGTTCTGCAATAGGTTATTGACCAGAGATGAGTCTTGGTCATGTCTACATGGTTCTCGAACCCGTAGGGTCTGCACGCTTAACGTTCGGTGACGACCGGAATTATGAGTTTATGTGTTTTGATGTACGGAAGGTTTTTCAGAGTCCCGAATGAGATCATGGACATGACGAGGAGTCTCGAAATGTTCGAGACGTAAAGATCGATATATTGGAAGGCTATATTTTGGACATCGGAAAGGTTCTGAGTGGTTCGGTATTTATCGGAGTACCGGAGAGTTACGGGAATTCGCCGGGGAGTATATGGGCCTTATTGGGCTTTAGGGGGGAGAGAGAGCGGCTGCCTAGGGCAGGCCGCGCTCCCCCAAGGCCTAGTCCTAATTGTACTAGGGGGAGGGGCGGCGCCCCCTCCTTCCTTCTCTTCTCTCTTCCCCTTCCTTCTCTCCTACTCCTACTACATGGAAGGAGGGGGGTGGGGGAATCCTACTCCTGATGGGAGTAGGACTCCCCAGGGCGCGCCATAGTAGAGGGCCGACCCTCCCCCTCCTCCACTCCTTTATATACGGGGGAGGGGGCACCCCATGGACACACAATTTGATCATTGATCTTTAGCGGTGTGCGGTGCCCCCCTCCACCATAATCCACCTCGGTCATATCATAGAGGTGCTTAGGCAAAGCCCTGTTCCGGTAGCATCATCATCACCGTCATCACGCCGTCGTGCTGACGAAACTCTCCCTCAAAGCTCTACTGGATCGTGAGTTCGCAGGATGTCACCGAGCTGAACGTGTGCAAATCGCGGTGGTGTCGTACCTTCGGTGCTAGATCGGTCGATTGTGAAGACGTACGACTACATCAACCGAGTTGTCATAACGCTTCCGCTTATGGTCTATGAGGGTACGTAGATGATACTCTCCCCTCTCATTGCTATGCATCACCATGATCTTGCGTGTGCGTAGGATTTTTTTTTGAAATTACCGCGTTCCCCAACAGTGGCATCCGAGCCAGGTCTATGCGTAGATGTTATATGCACGAGTAGAACACAAACGAGTTATGGGCGTGGGTATATACATATTGCTTGCCGTCACTAGTTGATTCTTGATTTGGCGGTATTGTTGGATGAAGCGGCTTAGACCAACATTACGCGTACGCTTACGTGAGACTAGTTCTACCGACAAGCTTCGCACACAGGTGGCTAGTGGGTGTCTGTTTCTCCAACTTTAGTTGAATCAGATTCAATGAACAGGGTTCTTTCTAGAGATCAAAAAGCAATCACTATACCGTGTTGTGGTTTTTGATGCGTAGGTAAGAATGGTTTTTGCTCAGCCCGTAGCAGCCACGTAAAACTTGCAACAACAAAGTAGAGGACTTCTAACTTTTTTTTGCAGGGCATGTTGTGATGTGATATGGTCAAGATGTGATGAGATATAAGTTGTTGTATGAGATGATCATGTTTTGTTAAAGTTCTCGGCAACTGGCAGGACCCTTATGGTTGTCTCTTTATTGCATAAGATGCAAGCGCCATATAATTGCTTTACTTTATCGCTATGCGATAGCAACAGTTGCAAAAGCAATAGTTGGTGAGACGACCATGTGACAACACATTGATAGAGATCAAGATGATGGAGACCATGTTTTCATGCCGGTGATGATAGAGATCATGACGGTGTTTTGGAGATGGAGATCAAAGGCACAAGATGATGATGACCATATCATGTCACATATTTTGATTGCATGTGATGTTTATCCTTTATGTATCTTATTTTGCTTAGTTCGGCGGTAGCTTTATAAGATGATCTCTCACTAAATTTCAAGGTATAAGTGTTCTCCCTGAGTATGCACCGTTGCGACAGTTCGTCGTGCCGAGACACCACGTGATGATCGGGTGTGATAAGCTCTAGGTTCACATACAACGGGTGCAAGCCAGTTTTGCACACGCGGAATACTCGGGTTAAACTTCATGAGCCTAGCATATGCAGATATGACCTCAGAACACTGGAGACCGAAAGGTCGAGCGTGAATCATATAGTAGATATGATCAACATAGTGATGTTCACCATTGAAAACTACTCCATCTCACGTGATGATCGGACATGGATTAGTTGATTTGGATCACGTGATCATTTAGATGACTAGAGGGATGTATATCTAAGTGGGAGTTCTTAAGCAATATGATTAATTGAACTTTAATTTATCATGAACTTAGTCCTAATAGTATTTGCATATCTATGTTGTAGATCAATAGCTTGTGATGTAGCTCCCCGTTTATTTTTGATATGTTCCTAGAAAAAATAAGTTAAAAGATGTTAGTATCAATGATGCGAACAAGCTCCGTGATATGAGGATTATCCTCATTGCTGCACAGAAGTATTATGTCGTTGATGCACCGCTAGGTGACAGACCTATTGCAGGAGCAGATACAGACGTTATGAACGTTTGACAAAGATCGGTATGATGACTACTTGATCCATTAGAGAATGATGTGACTGATTAGACCCATTCCGTTAGCTTAGCACGATGATCGTTTAGTTTGTTGCTATTGCTTTCTCCATAACTATACATGTTCCAATGACTATGAGATCATGCAACTCCCGAATACCGGAGGAACACTTTGTGTACTACCAAACATCACAACGTAACTGGGTGATTATAAAGGTGCTCTACAGGTGTCTCCGATGGTGTTTGTTCAGTTGGCATGGATCAAGATTAGGATTTGTCACTCCGATTGTCGGAGAGGTATCTCTGGGCCCTCTTGGTAATGTACATCAATATAAGCCTTGCAAGCAATGTAGCTAATGAGTTAGTTACGCGATGTAGCATTACGGAACGAGTAAAGAGTCTTGCCGGTAACGAGATTGAACTAGGTATTGAGATACCGACGATCGAATCTCGGGCAAGTAACATTCCGATGACAAAGGGAACAATGTATGTTGTTATGCGGTTTGACCGATAAAGATCTTCGTAGAATATGTAGGAACCAATATGAGCATCCAGGTTCTGCAATAGGTTATTGACCAGAGATGAGTCTTGGTCATGTCTACATGGTTCTCGAACCCGTAGGGTCTGCACGCTTAACGTTCGGTGACGACCGGAATTATGAGTTTATGTGTTTTGATGTACGGAAGGTTTTTCAGAGTCCCGAATGAGATCATGGACATGACGAGGAGTCTCGAAATGTTCGAGACGTAAAGATCGATATATTGGAAGGCTATATTTTGGACATCGGAAAGGTTCTGAGTGGTTCGGTATTTATCGGAGTACCGGAGAGTTACGGGAATTCGCCGGGGAGTATATGGGCCTTATTGGGCTTTAGGGGGGAGAGAGAGCGGCTGCCTAGGGCAGGCCGCGCTCCCCCAAGGCCTAGTCCTAATTGTACTAGGGGGAGGGGCGGCGCCCCCTCCTTCCTTCTCTTCTCTCTTCCCCTTCCTTCTCTCCTACTCCTACTACATGGAAGGAGGGGGGTGGGGGAATCCTACTCCTGATGGGAGTAGGACTCCCCAGGGCGCGCCATAGTAGAGGGCCGACCCTCCCCCTCCTCCACTCCTTTATATACGGGGGAGGGGGCACCCCATGGACACACAATTTGATCATTGATCTTTAGCGGTGTGCGGTGCCCCCCTCCACCATAATCCACCTCGGTCATATCATAGAGGTGCTTAGGCAAAGCCCTGTTCCGGTAGCATCATCATCACCGTCATCACGCCGTCGTGCTGACGAAACTCTCCCTCAAAGCTCTACTGGATCGTGAGTTCGCAGGATGTCACCGAGCTGAACGTGTGCAAATCGCGGTGGTGTCGTACCTTCGGTGCTAGATCGGTCGATTGTGAAGACGTACGACTACATCAACCGAGTTGTCATAACGCTTCCGCTTATGGTCTATGAGGGTACGTAGATGATACTCTCCCCTCTCATTGCTATGCATCACCATGATCTTGCGTGTGCGTAGGATTTTTTTTTGAAATTACCACGTTCCCCAACAGTGGCATCCGAGCCAGGTCTATGCGTAGATGTTATATGCACGAGTAGAACACAAACGAGTTATGGGCGTGGGTATATACATATTGCTTGCCGTCACTAGTTGATTCTTGATTTGGCGGTATTGTTGGATGAAGCGGCTTAGACCAACATTACGCGTACGCTTACGTGAGACTAGTTCTACCGACAAGCTTCGCACACAGGTGGCTAGTGGGTGTCTGTTTCTCCAACTTTAGTTGAATCAGATTCAATGAACAGGGTTCTTTCTAGAGATCAAAAAGCAATCACTATACCGTGTTGTGGTTTTTGATGCGTAGGTAAGAATGGTTTTTGCTCAGCCCGTAGCAGCCACGTAAAACTTGCAACAACAAAGTAGAGGACTTCTAACTTTTTTTTGCAGGGCATGTTGTGATGTGATATGGTCAAGATGTGATGAGATATAAGTTGTTGTATGAGATGATCATGTTTTGTTAAAGTTCTCGGCAACTGGCAGGACCCTTATGGTTGTCTCTTTATTGCATAAGATGCAAGCGCCATATAATTGCTTTACTTTATCGCTATGCGATAGCAACAGTTGCAAAAGCAATAGTTGGTGAGACGACCATGTGACAACACATTGATAGAGATCAAGATGATGGAGACCATGTTTTCATGCCGGTGATGATAGAGATCATGACGGTGTTTTGGAGATGGAGATCAAAGGCACAAGATGATGATGACCATATCATGTCACATATTTTGATTGCATGTGATGTTTATCCTTTATGTATCTTATTTTGCTTAGTTCGGCGGTAGCTTTATAAGATGATCTCTCACTAAATTTCAAGGTATAAGTGTTCTCCCTGAGTATGCACCGTTGCGACAGTTCGTCGTGCCGAGACACCACGTGATGATCGGGTGTGATAAGCTCTAGGTTCACATACAACGGGTGCAAGCCAGTTTTGCACACGCGGAATACTCGGGTTAAACTTCATGAGCCTAGCATATGCAGATATGACCTCAGAACACTGGAGACCGAAAGGTCGAGCGTGAATCATATAGTAGATATGATCAACATAGTGATGTTCACCATTGAAAACTACTCCATCTCACGTGATGATCGGACATGGATTAGTTGATTTGGATCACGTGATCATTTAGATGACTAGAGGGATGTATATCTAAGTGGGAGTTCTTAAGCAATATGATTAATTGAACTTTAATTTATCATGAACTTAGTCCTAATAGTATTTGCATATCTATGTTGTAGATCAATAGCTTGTGATGTAGCTCCCCATTTATTTTTGATATGTTCCTAGAAAAAATAAGTTAAAAGATGTTAGTATCAATGATGCGAACAAGCTCCGTGATATGAGGATTATCCTCATTGCTGCACAGAAGTATTATGTCGTTGATGCACCGCTAGGTGACAGACCTATTGCAGGAGCAGATACAGACGTTATGAACGTTTGACAAAGATCGGTATGATGACTACTTGATAGTTTAGTGCACCATGCTTTACGGCTTAGATCCGGGACGTCAAAAACGTTTTGAACGCCACAGAGCGTATAAGATGTTCCAAGAGCTGAAATTGGTATTTCAGACTCATGGCTGAGTCGAGAGGTATCAGACCACTGACAAGTACATTGCCTACAAGATGGAGGAGAATAGCTCAACCAGTGAGCATGTGCTCAGATTGTCTGAGTACTACAATCGCTTGAATCAAGTGGGAGTTAATATTCTAGATAAGATAGTGATTGAAACAGTTCTCTAGTTACTATCACCAAGTTACTGGAACTTCGTGATGAACTATAATATGCAAGGGATGATGAAAACGATTCCCCGAGCTCTTCGCGATACTGAAATCGGCGAAGGTAGAAATCAAGAAAAGCATCAAGTGTTGATGGTTGACAAGACCACTAGTTTCAAGTAAAAGGGCTAGGGAAAGAAAGGGAAGTTCAAGAATAATGGCAAGCAAGTTGCCACTCCCATGAAGAAGCTCAAAGCTAGACCCAAGCCTGAAACTGAGTGCTTCTACTCCAAAGGAAATGGTCACTGGAAGTGGATCTGCCCTAGATACTTTGCGGATAAGAAGGATGGCCAAGTGAACAAAGGTATATTTGATATACATGTTATTGATGTGTACTTTACTAGTGTTTATAGCAAACCCCTCGGTATTTGATACTGGTTCAATTGCTAAGAGTAGTAACTCGAAACGGGAGTTGCAAAATAAATAGAGACTAGTTAAGGGCGAGGTGACGATGTGTGTTGGAAGTGATTCCAAGGTTGATAAGATCACCATCGCACACTCCCTTTACCTTCGGGATTAGTGTTGAAGCTAAAATAAATGTTATTTGGTGTTTGCATTGAGCATAATATGATTGGATCATGTTTATTGCAATACAACTATTCATTTAAGTCAAAGAATAATTGTTATTTTGTCTACATGAATAAAACTTTCTGTGGTCATACACCCAAGGTGAATGGTTTATTGAATCTCGATCGTAGTAATACACATATTCATAATATTGAAGCCAAAAGATGCAAAGTTAATAATGATAGTGCAACTTATTTGTGGCACTGCCGTTTAGGTCATATTGGTGTAAAGCGCATGAAGAAACTCCTTGCTAATGGGCTTTTGGAATCACTTGATGCTTGAGAACCATGCCTCATGGGCAAGATGACTAAGACTCCGTTCTCTGGAACAATGCAGCGAGCAACTGACTTATTGGAAATAATACATACTGATGTATGCAGTCCAATGAGTGTTGAGGCTCGCGGCGGGTATCGTTATTTTCTGACCTTCACAGATGATTTGAGCAGATATGGGTATATCTAATTGATGAAACATAAGTCTGAAACATTTGAAAAGTTCAAAGAATTTCTGAGTGAAGTGGAAAAACATCGTAACAAGAAAATAAAGTTTCTTCGATCTGATCGCGGAGACGAATATTTGAGTTACGAGTTAGGTCTTCAATTAAAACAATGTGGAATAGTTTCACAAACTCATGCCACCTGGAACACCACAGCATAATGGTGTGTCCGAACGTCGTAATCGCACTTTACTAGATATGGTGCGATCTATGATGGCTCTTACTAATTTACCGCTATTGTTTTGGGGTTATGCATTAGAGATAGCTACATTCACGTTAAATAGGGCACCATCTAAATCCGTTGAGATGACACCGTATGAACTATGGTCTGGCAAGAAACCTAAGCTGTCATTTCTTAAAGTTTGGAGTTGCAATGCTTACGTGAAGAAGTTTCAACCTGATAAGCACGAACCCAAATCAGAGAAGTGCGTCTTCATAGGATACCAAAAGAAGAAAATGTTGGGTACACCTTCTATCACAGATCCGAAGGCAAGATCTTTGTTGCTAAGAATGGATCCTTTCTAGAGAAGGAGTTTCTCTCGAAAGAAGTGATTGGGAGGAAAGTAGAACTTGATGAGGTAATTGTACCTTCTCCCGATTTGGAAAGTAGTTCATCACAGAAATCGGTTCTAGTGATTCATACACCAATTATTGAGGAAGCTAATGATGATGATCATGAAACTTCAGATCAAGTCACTACCGAACCTCTTAGGTCAACCAAAGTACGGTCCGCACCAGAGTGGTACGGTAATCCTATTATGGAAGTCATATTACTAGACCATGACGAACCTACGAACTATGAGGAAGCGATGATGAGCCCAGATTCCACAAAATGGCTTGAGGCCATGAAATCTGAGATGGGATCCATGTATGAGAACAAAGTATGGACTTTGATTGACTTGCCCAATGATCGGTGATTCATTGAGAATAAATGGATCTTCAAGAGGAAGACGAACACTGATAGTAGTGTTACTATCTACAAAGCTCGAATTGTCGCAAAATGTTTTCGACAAGTTCAAGGTGTTGAATACGGTGAGATTTTCTCACTCATATCGATGCTTAAAAAGACTGTCCGAATCATGTTAGCAGTTGCTGCATTTTATATCTGGCAAATGGATGTCAAAACTGCATTCCTTAATGGATTTCTTAAGGAAGAGTTGTATATGACGCAGCCAGAAGGTTTTGTCGATCCTAAAGGTGCTAAGAAAGTGAGCAAGCTCCAGTGATCCATCTATGTACTAGTGCAAGCATCTCGGAGTTGGAATATATGCTTTGATAAAGTGATCAAAGCATATGATTTTATACAGACTTGCGGTCAAGCCTGTATTTACAAGAAAGTGAGTGGGAGCACTACAACATTTCTGATAAGTATATGTGAATGACATATTGTTGATCAGAAATAATGTAGAATTTTCTGGAAATCATAAAGGAATGTTTGAAAGAATTTTTTCAAAGAAAGACCTCGGTGAAGCTACTTACATATTGAGCATCAAGATCTATAGAGATAGATCAAGACGCTTGATATATTTTCAATGTGTACATACCTTGACAAGATTTTGAAGTAGTTCAAAATGGAAAAGTCAAAGAAGGAGTTCTTGCATGTGTTGCAAGGTGTGAAGTTGAGTAAAGACTCAAAACCCGACCACGGCAGAAAATAGAAAGAGAATGAAAAGTCATTCCCTATGCCTCAGTCGTAGGTTCTATAAAGTATGCTATGCTGTGTACCAGACTTATTGTGTACCTCACCATAAGTATGGCAAGAGGGTACAATACTGAGCCAGGAGTGGATCACTGGACAGCGGCAAAAATTATCCTTAGAGGACTAAGGAAATATTTCTCGGTTATGGAGGTGATAAAAGAGTTCGTCGTAAAGAGTTAAGTCGATGCAAGCTTTTTACATCGATCTAGGTGACTCTAAGTCTCGATCTAGATACATATTGAAAGAGGGAGCAATTAGCTAGATTAGCTCCGTGCAGGGCATTGTAGACATAGAAATTTGTGAAATACATATGGATCTGAATGTTGCAGACCCGTAGACTAAACATCTCTCACAAGCAAAACATGATCACTCTTTGGGTGTTAATTACATAGCGATGTGAGCTAGATTACTGACTCTAGTAAACCCTTTGGGTATTAGTCACATGGATATGTGAACTAATCACATAAAGATGTGAACTAGATTATTGACTCAAGTGCAAGTGGGAGACTGAAGGAAATATGCCCTAGAGGCAATAATAACGTTATTATTTATTTCCTTATATCATGATAAATGATTATTATTCATGCTAGAATTGTATTAACCAGAAACTTAGTACATGTGTGAATACATACACAAACAGACTATCACTAGTATGCCTCTACTTGACTAGCTCATTGAATCAAAGATGGTTAACTTTCCTAGCCATAGACATGAGTTGTCATTTGATTAACGGGAACACATCATTAGAGAATTATGTGATTGACTTGACCCATTCCGTTAGCTTAGCATGATGATCGTTTAGTTTGTTGCTATTGCTTTCTCCATAACTATACATGCTCCTATGACTATGAGATCATGCAACTCACGAATACCGGAGGAACACTTTGTGTACTACAAAATGTCACAAGATAACAGGGTGATTATAAAGGTGCTCTACAGGTGTCTCCGATGGTGTTTGTTGAGTTGGCACGGGTCAAGATTAGGATTTGTCAATCCGATTGTCGGAGAGGTATCTCTAGGCCCTCTCGGTAATGTACATCACTATAAGCCTTGCAAGCAATGTAGCTAATGAGTTAGTTACGGCATGTAGCATTACGGAACGAGTAAAGAGACTTGCCGGTAACGAGATTGAACTAGGTATTGAGATACCGACGATCGAATCTCGGGCAAGTAACATACCGATGACAAAGGGAACACCATATGTTGTTATGCGGTTTGACCGATAAAGATCTTCATAGAATATGTAGGAACCAATATGAGCATCCAGGTTCCGCTATTGGTTATTGACCGGAGATGAGTCTCGGTCATGTCTACATAACTCTCGAATCCGTAGGGTCCGCACGCTTAACATTCGGTGACGATCGGAATTATGAGTTTATGTGTTTTGATGTACCGAAGGTTGTTTGGAATCCCGGATGAGATCGGGGACATGACGAGGAGTCTCAAAATGTTCGAGACGTAAAGATCGATATATTGGAAGGATATATTCGGACATCAGAAAGGTTCTGAGTGGTTCGGGTATTTATTGGAGTACCGGAGAGTTATGGGAATTCGCCGGGGAGTATATGGGCCTTATTGGGCTTTAGGGGAGAGAGAGAGAGGGGCTGCCTAGGGCAGGCTGCACCCCCCAAGGCCTAGTCCGTATTGGACTAGTGGGAGGGGCAGCGCCCCCTCCTTCCTTCTCTTCTCTCTTCCCCTTCATTCTCTCCTACTCCTGCTACATGGAAGGGGGGAATCCTACTCCCGGTGGGAGTAGGACTCCCAGGGCGCGCCATAGTAGAGGGTCGGCCCTCCCCCCCACTCCTTTATATGCGGGGAGGAGGCACCCCATGGACACACAAGTTGATCATTGATCTTTAGCCGTGTGCGGTGCGCCCCTCCACCATAATCCACCTCGGTCATATCACAGCGGTGCTTAGGCGAAGCCCTGTTCTGGTAGTATCATCATTACCATCATCGCGCCGTCGTGCTGACGAAACTCTCCCTCGAAGCTCTACTGGATCGTGAGTTCGCCGGACGTCACCGAGCTGAACGTGTGCATATCGCGAAGGTGTCGTACCTTTGGTGCTAGATCGGTCGATTGTGAAGATGTACGACTACAACAACTGCGTTGTCATAACGCTTCCGCTTACGGTTTACGAGGGTACGTAGACGATACTCTCCCCTCTCGTTGCTATGCATCACCATGATCTTGCGTGTGCGTATGATTTTTTTTGAAATTACTGTGTTCCCCAACAAGTAGCTGTGGAGGTAGAAATCAAGAAGGAGCTTCAAGCGTTGATGGTTAACAAGATCACTAGTTTCAAGAAAAAGGGCAAAGGAAAGAAGGGGAACTTCAAGAAGAATGGCAAGCAAGTTGCTACTCCCGGGAAGAACCCCAAGTCTGGACCTAAGCCTGAAACTGAGTGCTTCTACTATAAAGGGACTGGACACTGGAAGCGGAACTGCCCCAAGTATTTGGTGGATAAGAAGGATGGAAAGTGAACAAAGGTATATTTGAATTACATCTTATTGATGTGTACCTTACTAATGCTCGTAGTAGCGCCCGGGTATTTCATACTGGTTTTGTTGCTCATATTTGCAACTCGAAACAGGGGCTACAGATTAAACGAAGAATGGCTAAGGACGAGGTGACGATGCGCGTCAGAAATGGTTCCAAGGTGGATGTGAATAATTGTTATTTGGTGCCACTTTTGAGTATGAAGATTATATCTAGATCTTGTTTGATGCGAGATGGTTATTCATTTAAATCAGAGAATAATTGTAACATCCCAAATTTGCAATTTGGAATGTTATACATTAGATCATCATGCATATCATATTTTCTTGCATTTTGGTTGATCCTAGAAATTTCAAGCAACTCAAGGACCTTCGGAGAGAGTAGGAGATTTCGTTATTTTCATATTTGAGAGTTTTCTCGAATTTTGAAAAGAGGATCATTTGATTTATTTATTTTATCTTCAATAATTTTCCGGTGTCAAAAAAATATGAGAGAGGGAATAATATGACTTTCCCAAAATATAGGAAAAATGAAGATTTAATAAATAGATCACATTTTGTTTGCCGGAGTTTATTTGCATTTTATTTGGATAGGGAAAAATGCGCGTTTTCAAAAATTGCATTTTAGGTCCGGAGAAGAGTTCATTTTGTTCGGCTCATTTTTAGGAGTCGGGGAAAATTTACTTTAGATTTTTCGGAGTTCGTTTAGATCTCTTTTTGTTTTTTTTTCTCTGCGCGCGGAAACTATTTATATATAAAAAAAAAACAGGAGCCAGGCCAGCCGGGCCAAGGCCCAGGCCAGCCACCGCCGCGCCCCAGCCCCTGCGCGCAGCCAGCGCCAGGCGCAGGAGGCCGCCGCCTCGCCTCTTGTCTTAGCCGAGTCCTAGATGGACTCTAGGCTAGCTTTTTCCTTTATTCCGTTTTTCTTTTTCATCTAGGATTCCTAACCCTAGTCTATTTCTTGTCCCCTACCCCAAGAAACCCTCACCCCTCCCCAATATAAATACCCAAGCACCCCCCCTCTAAATCATCAAACCCAAAGCCTAGAGCTCCACCACACCCCGCGCCGCGCCACCTCTCACCCGCGCCGCGCCCTGCGTCAACACCCCGCCCGCGCCCCACACCCGCCGCCGCCGCTTTTAGCCGCCGCCGCCGCCCTACGCCGCCGCCGCCGGAGCCCCTCGCCGGAGGTTGCCCCGCCTCTCTTTTCCTTGGATCATTTTCTTCTAATCGATCTGATTCTTTTCTTCTCGTCCGATTCGTTTTCTTTCCGGTTCTTTTCTAAACCGTTCCAGTTTTCTAGATCGGTTTTTTGTTCGATTTTCTTTTCCGAAACCCTAGATCGGATTCGTTTTCTTTTCTGATTTAGTTGCCTTTGGACCGTTCGCCGGACCGTTCGTCCTAACGAACGTGATCACCGGATTCTTCTAGGTTAACGAACGTCCGTTCATTTAACCGTTCTTCTTTTTCTTCTCGTGGGATTTATTCCGCATCTTTTCCGCGATCGTGATCTCAGATCCGATCTCCTTTCTAGTCTTTCTTCTCGCTCGTTTATCAGAATCAGGTGATTCAAGCGCCTGGAGTTTCGTTTCGAAACTGCCATTCCGTCTAATCAACTTAAACAAGTTTTTGCCCCGGTAAAATTTGACCTAGTTTCAACTTGCTAGAACCGAGTTGTTTTCTTTCGCCGTTTGTTTCTTTGTTCGGTTCTTTCTTTCTGTGCAACCGGAGTTCTTAAGTTGAACTACCTGGTTCGTTCTCTTGTTCGAGTTTTACCTGTGCATTAGATGAGTACTTATTGTATGCTTGTTGTTTGTCTGCGATAGATTACCCAGATTGCGCCGCTTGTTACTTCGAAACCCTAGGACTCGCGGATCATCAGCAAGGCAAGTAACACTTTGATCATACCTTTCTACAACCCATGTTTTATTGCATTAGATCAATCCTCTCGCATTGCATGATTAGGATCTAATTAAATTATGGGATGGGAAGTAGATGAGGTAGTACCTATTACCTGTTTATTATGAAACCTTTGGGAGTTACTTCTACGTTTGCTTATTATGCCATGCTATGCTAGTAGACGTGGATTGGGTGAGTGATATCCATGACAGATGTGAGTTTATTAATTTTAATGGTTTATCTAAGGTGGCAACTTAAACACACATCTGGGTGGATTGAGGCACCTGATGTCTATCAGGACTTGCCTGTTTTTTTTCGGACCGCCACCCAGGCTCAAAGGGATCATAAGATCTTTCATGCTAGAAACTTTCGTGTGCAGCCACATGCCATTATGGGCTCTGGCATAGTTGACTAAGTTGTGCGAACTGTTATGGGGTGGACTAGCAGATGTAGGGGTTGTAGGTGGTACGGTCTACCCCACATGTAAGGTGCTAGCGCTTCTGAAAGACTGTGTCTCGGTCACCCGTTTCTCAAACACCATGTAGTGCGAGAAAACAAACAGAGGCGATCGAGTCTTGTGGGAAAAGTGCGCAAACCTCTGCAGAGTGTAACAAACTAATCATGATTAGCCGTGTCCCCGGTTATGGACAACTTGAGTATCTAGTACCTGAATATCCTGTGAATCTCAACATGTTACTTCTAATTAATGTTGTTGGGTTTTAATTAATTTTTAATTGGGATTGAGAATGCTGTCAACCATTCTCAATGTTTAACAACCACCATGATAATTAAATAAACTTATTCCTTTGTAGTAGGGAAAAATTGGCTTTATGAAAAACTGTAACCATAGAGCTTTCCACCAGCCATATATGCATATAGTATAGCTGTTTCATTCCATTACTCTCTATGTGTTACATTGCCAGCATATTCCATGTGCTGGCCCGTTTTCGGGCTGAAACTTTAATGTTGCAGACTTTTCAGACGACGATTGAGGTGTTCTTAGGTCGTGGTTCTATACTCAGTGATGCCGCTGGAGTTGATGGACCCATTTGTCTTCCAAGTCTTCCGCTATTATCTTTATAATATGGCCTTAAGCCATATTTATTGTAATAAGTTCTTTTTGAGCCATCGATGTAATAAGTGTGTGATTGCAACTCTGCTATAAATCCTCGATGTACTGTGTGGTGTCAGCATTACTGATCCAGGGATGACACCGTAGCACAGTAGACGTGATCCATTCGGGTCAGGTCGCTACAGAGATGGTATCAGAGCACACACTGACTGTAGGACACAACCACTAAGTTAAAGCCATAGATCACCATTCTCTTCTCATTTTCTAACTCCTCATCTTTTCTACTCTTTAGGATGACAAACGCGAAGATTAAGTACGCTCAACCGGATGAAGGCACACCATTTGGAATTCACCTGAAGGAAGTCACCAAGTACCTGAACATTGGATTACCAAGCTTCACGGGAACCTTCAACGCCACTCTGCCTGAGGAGGAGCGCTGGAAGATTCAAGCTCACGTTCCGGGAAGGACATTCGCGCCAATCACGAAACCTATAGATAGGTTTTTCAATGCACCAACTTGGAGTCTGGGAAGGAGCATGGCAGCTCATATCACCATAGGACACATTGGAGAAGTTTATCAAGAAGACCTCAAGGACACTATCTACCAGATTTGCGGACGCCGAGACAAACAATGGGAGTTAGTCAGCACCAAGAAGGATAGATCCATTGCATCATTCATCCAGGAGTTAAACCAGCACATTCTACGCCACGAGAACCAGATGTGCAATGACATGATAGAGTTGAAGAATGCGAAGGCAAGGATCATCGAGCTAGAAGGAGAACTGAAGTCTACACGCAAGGACTACATGGATGAGATCGTAGCTCTAGCAAGACACAATTACGATCTTAAGCAGGAGATTGAAGAACTCAAGAGGAAGTTAGCATCCCAGGAGGACGACGAGTACGTTGCATGTCCGGACAACTACATCATCATCGACGACACCGATTCGGATCCAAGTGAACCCGACTTTGAAGACGAAGCTGGAGCAGATATCATGGAGTCTTCCATCGGTTCAAATTTCTAGATGACCACCAGATAGTAGTAGAATTCCCCCATGTAAACATTATAGTCGAGCACTTTTGCGATAGTCATACCGTTTGTAAGCCCTTGTTTGATTGATTGAAGTGATTTTGTGTGCTTTTGCCTCATGTGCATATGGGTAGTGTTTTCCCTTTAGACCCCCTCTATTCTCAATTCTCGTCTTTTCTAAACCCTCAGATGCCTCCGAGACGTGACAATGGATTTCCACCGGAGCTCACTCAGTTGATCCAGCAGCAGAATCAATTGATGCAGATGTTAGTCCAGAACCAGCAGAACAACAACAACCCACCACCACCACCACCTGTTGACCACTTAGCCCGTTTCCTTAGGCTGAATCCACCGGTGTTTTCCAGTAGCACCGAGCCGATAGTAGCAGACGATTGGCTCGGCAAGATAGGAAGGGAGTTGACCACTGCAGGATGCACAGATGGTGAGGAAGTGAAGTTTGCCGCACATCAGCTTGACGGACCCGCGGCAGCATGGTGGGAGAATTTCACAGCCACTTACCCAGTTGACACTGTCACATGGGATCAGTTTCAGCAAGCTTTCCGCACTGCCCATGTTTCAGCAGGAGCTATGGCCATAAAGAAGCATGAGTTTCGCAACTTACGCCAAGGAGGAAGGACAGTTGGCCAGTACGTTGACGATTTCAGCAAGTTAGCACGTTATGCCCCAGATGACGTTGCTATGGATGCAACTAAGCAGGAGAAGTTACTGGAAGGACTGAATGATGAACTAAGCATGCAGTTGATGGTAGCGAGTTTCAACAACTCCCAGGGGTTGGTAGATCGTGCCATCATGATTGAAGGGAAGCAACAGCAGATTGAGAACCGCAAGAGGAAATATGGACAGGGGAAGTATAACTCTGGAGCCCAGCAGAAGCCCCGTTTTGCCCCTAAACCGGGATTTAAGTTTCAGCACACCCATGGAGGAGGTAGCTCGCACAACCATAATGGCCACAAGAATGGTAATGGGAATGGAGGAAGCAACGGCCAGAACCGGACCACCCCATCAACCTCAGCCAAAAAGGACTTGAGCCACGTCACTTGTTTCAAGTGTTCCAAGACCGGACATTATGCCAATGAATGTCCCGAAGGCCAGAATGGAAATGGCAATGGAAGCTCTGGGAAGAAGCCGAACCCTTTTAGCAGGGGACAGGTGAACCACATTAGTGTGGAGGAGGTTGAAGATCAGCCTGATGCAGTAATCGGTAAGTTTTTGGTTAAGTCATTTACCGCACTTGTTCTTTTTGATACTGGTGCATCGCATTCATACATCTCAAGGGGATTTGTGGATAAGTATAACCTACCAACCCAAGCCCTTAGGTCACCCATGTTAGTAACCTCACCAGGAGCGGAGTTTATGGCTAGACGATGGTGTGATCGGTTACCATTAAGGATTGGTAACTATGTGTTTCCCTCAGACCTAATAATATTGGAATCTCAAGGATTGGATGTGATATTAGGCATGGATTGGTTATCAAAGTATGAAGGGAATATTGAGTGTGCTAGTAAGTCAATTTTGCTTACCACACCAGAAGAATGAAGGATCAAGTATGTATCCCGGCATGTACCAAAAAGGACACAAGTGAATTGCCTAACAGGAGTCATGCAGGAGGAAGTACCAGTGGTAAAGGATTTTCCTGATGTATTTCCGGAGGAATTGCCAGGCATGCCACCGGATAGAGACATTGAGTTTTTGATTGAGTTATTGCCAGGTACAGGCCCAATATCGAAGCGACCATACCGAATGCCAGCAAAGGATTTGGTAGAAATTAAGAATCAGATTAAGGAGTTATTGGATAAAGGTTATATTCGCCCAAGTTCTTCGCCTTGGGGATCACCCGTACTTCTAGTGGAAAAGAAGGATGGATCATTAAGGATGGTTGTAGATTATCGGGGATTGAATGAAGTAACCATCAAGAATAAGTACCCACTGCCAATGATCAACGATCTGTTTGATCGGTTGCAAGGAGCTAAAGTGTTTTCCAAGATCGATTTGCGATCAGGGTACCATGAATTGAAGATTCGAGAGCAGGACATACCTAAGACAGCATTCACCACAAGATATGGATTGTATGAGTATACCGTTATGTCATTTGGATTGACTAACGCGCCTGCCTATTTCATGAACCTGATGAACAAAGTGTTTATGGAGTTTCTGGATAAGTTCGTCGTAGTGTTCATTGATGACATCCTAGTTTATTCAAAGAATGAAGAGGAGCATAAGGAACATTTGCGTTTGGTTATGGAGAAACTAAGGGAACATCAGTTATACGCCAAATTCAGCAAATGTGAGTTTTGGTTGAAGGAAGTTGGATTCCTCGGACACGTTATATCCGGAGAAGGTATAGCAGTTGACCCCACTAAGGTTGAGACCGTAACCGAATGGGAATCACCAACAACAGTTGGAGAGATCCGGAGTTTTCTTGGACTCGCAGGATACTACCGGAGATTCATTGAGAATTTTTCAAAGATTGCAAAGCCTATGACTGAATTGTTGAAGAAGGATACAAAGTTCAATTGGACTGAGGAATGTGAGGCTAGTTCCAGGAATTGAAGAAACGTTTGGTCACCTCACCAGTATTTATTTTTCCAGATCAGACCAAGGATTATGAGATGTATTGCGACGCTTCACGTCGAGGACTTGGAGCAGTGCTTATGCAGGAAGGGAGAGTTGTTTCGTATGCTTCACGGCAACTGAAGCCTCATGAGTTGAATTATGCCACGCATGATTTGGAGTTAGCAGTCATAGTGCATGCATTGAAGACGTGGAGACATTTCCTCATTGGAAATCATTGTGAGGTGTACACGGATCACAAGAGTTTGAAGTACAATTTCACGCAGAAGGAGTTGAACCTCAGACAAAGGAGATGGTTGGAGCTCATCAAGGATTAAGATATGAGATTGCATTACCATCCCGGAAAAGCTAATGTAGTAGATGACGCATTGAGCCGTAAGAGCCATGTCAACACCCTAAATGACTGAAGAAATACCCAAGGAGTTAGCAGAAAACCTTCGGAACTATTTCCAAACATATCCGAGAGGCTATGTAGCCGCATTGGAGATTCAGTCAACATTGATGGATAAACTCCGCATACGGAAGGAGGTGCAGGACACCGTTACCAAACCAGTTTTCTTATAACAACAGCTATCAAACCAGTTTGAAGATGGCACCTTTCGAAGCTTTATACAGAAGGAGGTGCAAGACACCGTTGTCATGGAACAAAGTTGGAGACCGTCAATTCTTTGGACAGATTTGATTAAGGAGTCTGAACGGAAAGTTAAGTTGATTCGCGATAGGCTCAAGGTAGCCCAGTCCAGGCAGAAGAGCTACGCAGATTCAAAACGCAAGGAGACGGTTTACGAAACCGGAGACAGAGTTTATCTCCGAGTATCTCCACTTCGAGGAGTTAAGCGCTTTGGAGTTAAGGGAAAGTTAGCACCGCGTTTCGTTGGACCGTTTAAGATCTTGAAACTTATGGGAGAAGTCGCTTATAAGTTGGAATTACCAGAGGGACTGTCAGGAGTTCATGATGTATTCCATGTTTCTCAGCTGAAGAAATGTCATGCCGAGATGGCGGAGATACCGCTAAGAGATACCGTGCCACTCGAAGCGATTCAGTTGAAGGACGACTTAACATATGAGGAGAAGCCAGTTAAGATTCTCGATTATGCCAGCAGAGTTACTCGCAGCAAGGTTATCAAGTTTTGCAAAGTTCAGTGGAACCACCATTCAGAGGATGAAGCCACCTGGGAGAAATAAGAAGATTTGCTCAAGGACCACCCTCACCTATTTTCTAGCCAACCAGAATCTCGAGGGCGAGATTCATCTTAAGGGGGGTAGGTTTGTAACATCCCAAATTTGCAATTTGGAATGTTATACATTAGATCATCATGCATATCATATTTTCTTGCATTTTGGTTGATCCTAGAAATTTCAAGCAACTCAAGGACCTTCGGAGAGAGTAGGAAATTTCGTTATTATCATATTTGAGAGTTTTCTCGAATTTTGAAAAGAGGATCATTTGATTTATTTATTTTATCTTCAATAATTTTCCGGTGTCAAAAAAATATGAGAGAGGGAATGATATGACTTTCCCAAAATATAGGAAAAATGAAGATTTAATAAATAGATCACATTTTGTTTCCCGGAGTTTATTTGCATTTTATTTGGATAGGGAAAAATGCGCGTTTTCAAAAATTGCATTTTAGGTCCGGAGAAAAGTTCATTTTGTTCGGCTCATTTTTAGGAGTCGGGGAAAATTTACTTTAGATTTTTCGGAGTTCGTTTAGATCTCTTTTTGTTTTTTTTTCTCTGCGCGCGGAAACTATTTATAAAAAAAACAAAAAAAACAGGAGCCAGGCCAGCCGGGCCAAGGCCCAGGCCAGCCACCGCCGCGCCCCAGCCCCTGCGCGCAGCCAGCGCCAGGCGCAGGAGACCGCCGCCTCGCCTCTTGTCTTAGCTGAGTCCTAGATGGACTCTAGGCTAGCTTTTTCCTTTATTCCGTTTTTCTTTTTCATCTAGGATTCCTAACCCTAGTCTATTTCTTGTCCCCTACCCCAAGAAACCCTCACCCCTCCCCAATATAAATACCAAAGCACCCCCCCTCTAAATCATCAAACCCAAAGCCTAGAGCTCCACCACACCCCGCGCCGCGCCACCTCTCACCCGCGTCGCGCCCTGCGTCAACACCCCGCCCGCGCCCCACACCCACCGCCGCCGCTTTTAGCCGCCGCCGCCGCACCTAGCCGCCGCCGCCCTACGCCGCCGCCGCCGGAGCCCCTCGCCGGAGACCTCGCCGGAGGTTGCCCCGCGTCTCTTTTCCTCGGATCGTTTTCTTCTAATCGATCCGATTCTTTTCTTCTCGTCCGATTCGTTTTCTTTCCGGTTCTTTTCTAAACCGTTCCGGTTTTCTAGATCGGTTTTTTGTTCGATTTTCTTTTCCGAAACCCTAGATCGGATTCGTTTTCTTTTCTGATTTAGTTGCCTTTGGACCGTTCGCCGGACCGTTCGTCCTAACGAACGTGATCACCGGATTCTTCTAGGTTAACGAACGTCCGTTCATTTAACCGTTCTTCTTTTTCTTCTCGTCGGATTTATTCCGCGTCTTTTCCGCGATCGTGATCTCAGATCCGATCTCCTTTCTAGTCTTTCTTCTCGCTCGTTTATCAGAATCAGGTGATTCAAGCGCCTGGAGTTTCGTTTCGAAACCGCTGTTCCGTCTAATCAACTTAAACAAGTTTTTGCCCCGGTAAAATTTGACCTAGTTTCAACTTGCTAGAACCGAGTTGTTTTCTTTCGCCGTTTGTTTCTTTGTTCGGTTCTTTCTTTCTGTGCAACCGGAGTTCTTAAGTTGAACTACCTGGTTCGTTCTCTTTTTCGAGTTTTACCTGTGCATTAGATGAGTACTTATTGTATGCTTGTTGTTTGTCTGCGATAGATTACCCAGATTGCGCCGCTTGTTACTTCAAAACCCTAGGACTCGCGGATCATCAGCAAGGCAAGTAACACTTTGATCATACCTTTCTACAACCCATGTTTTATTGCATTAGATCAATCCTCTCGCATTGCATGATTAGGATCTAATTAAATTATGGGATGGGAAGTAGATGAGGTAGTACCTATTACCTGTTTATTATGAAACCTTTGGGAGTTACTTCTACGTTTGCTTATTATGCCATGCTATGCTAGTAGACGTGGATTGGGTGAGTGATATCCATGACAGATGTGAGTTTATTAATTTTAATGGTTTATCTAAGGTGGCAACTTAAACACACATCTGGGTGGATTGAGGCACCTGATGTCTATCAGGACTTGCCTGTTTTTTTTCGGACCGCCACCCAGGCTCAAAGGGATCATAAGATCTTTCATGCTAGAAACTTTCGTGTGCAGCCACATGCCATTATGGGCTCTGGCATAGTTGACTAAGTTGTGCGAACTCTTACGGGGTGGACTAGCAGATGTAGGGGTTGTAGGTGGTACGGTCTACCCCACATGTAAGGTGCTAGCGCTCTGAAAGACTGTGTCTCGGTCACCCGTTTCTCAAACACCATGTAGTGCGAGAAAACAAACGGAGGCGATCGAGTCTTGTGGGAAAAGTGCGCAAACCTCTGCAGAGTGTAACAAACTAATCATGATTAGCCGTGTCCCCGGTTATGGACAACTTGAGTATCTAGTACCTGAATATCCTGTGAATCTCAACATGTTACTTCTAATTAATGTTGTTGGGTTTTAATTAATTTTTAATTGGGATTGAGAATGCTGTCAACCATTCTCAATGTTTAACAACCACCATGATAGTTAAATAAACTTATTCCTTTGCAGTAGGGAAAAATTGGCTTTACGCAAAACTGTAACCATAGAGCTTTCCACCAGCCATATATGCATATAGTATAGCTGTTTCATTCCATTACTCTCTATGTGTTACATTGCCAGCATATTCCATGTGCTGACCCATTTTCGGGCTGCAACGTTAATGTTGCAGACTTTTCAGACGACGATTGAGGTGTTCTTAGGTCGTGGTTCTATACTCAGTGATGCCGCTGGAGTTGATGGACCCATTTGTCTTCCGAGTCTTCCGCTGTTATCTTTATAATATGGCCTTAAGCCATATTTATTGTAATAAGTTCTTTTTGAGCCATCGATGTAATAAGTGTGTGATTGCAACTCTGCTATAAATCCTCGATGTACTGTGTGGTGTCAGCATTACTGATCCAGGGATGACACCGTAGCACAGTAGACGTGATCCATTCAGGTCAGGTCGCTACAATAATGGTTGTTCTATTTATATGAGTAATATCTTTTATGGTCATGCACCCTTGATGGGTGGTCTATTTTTGTTGAATCTTGATCGTGGTGATACACATATTCAACATATTGATGCCAAAAGATGCAAAGTTGATAATGATAGTGCAACATATTTGTGGCACCACTGTTTAGGTCATATTGGTGTAAAGCGCATCAAGAAACTCCATGCGGATGGACTTTTGGAATCACTTGATTATGAATCATATGATGCTTGCGAACCATGCCTCATGGGCAAGATGACTAAAACTTCGTTCTCCGAAACAATGGAGTGAGCCACTGACTTATTGGAAATAATACATACTGATGTATGTAGTCCAATAAGTGTTGAGGCTCGCGGCGGGTATCATTATTTTCTGACCATCACAGATGATTTGAGCAGATATGGGTATATCTACTTAATGAAACACAAGTCTGAAACATTTGAAAAGTTGAAAGAATTTTAGAGTGAAGTGGAAAATCATCATAACATGAAAATAAAGTTTCTACAGTCTGATCGCGGAGGCGAATATTTGAGTTACGAGTTTGGTCTTCATTTAAAACAATGTGGAATAGTTTCGCAACTCACGCCACTTGGAACACCACAGCGTAATGGTGTGTCCGAACGTCGTAACCATACTTTATTAGATATGGTGCGATCTATGATGTCTCTTACCGAATTGCCACTATCATTTTGGGGTTGTGCATTAGAGACGGCTGCATTCACGTTAAAGAGCGAACCATCTAAATCCTTGAGACGACACCGTATGAACTATGGTTTGGCAAGAAACCTAAGTTGTCGCTTCTTAAAGTTTGGGGTTGCGATGCTTATGTGAAAAAGCTTCAGCCTGATAAGCTCGAACCCAAATCGGAGAAGTGCGTCTTCATAGGATACCCAAAAGAAACTGTTGGGTACACCTTCTATCACAGATACAAAGGCAAGATATTTGTTGCTAATAATGGATCCTTTCTAGAGAAGGAGTTTCTCTCGAAAGAAATGAGTGGGAGGAAAGTAGAACTTGATGAGGTAATTATACCTTCTCTTGAATTGGAAAGTAGTTCATCACAGAAAACTGTTCCTGTGTTGCGTACACAAATTAGTGAGGAAGCTAATGATTATGATCAAGTTACTACCGAACCTCGTAGGTCAACCAGAGTGCGTTCCGCACCTGAGTGGTATGGTAATCCTATTCTGGAAGTCATGTTACTAGACCATGATGAACCGACAAACTATGAGGAAGCGATGATGAGCCTAGATTCCGCGAAATGGCTTGAGGCCATGAAACTTGAGATGGGATCCATGTATGAGAACAAAGTATGGACTTTGGTTGACTTGCCCGATGATCGGCAAGCCATAGAGAATAAATGGATCTTCAAGAAAAAGACTGATGCTGATGGTAATGTTACTATCTACAAAGCTCGACTTGTTGCAAAAAGTTTTCGACAAGTTCAAGGAGTTGACTATGATGAGACCTTCTCACCCGTTGCGATGCTTAAGTTTGTCTGAATCATGTTAGCAATTGTCGCATTTTATGATTATGAAATCTAGCAAATGGACGTCAAAACTGTATTCCTAAATGGATTTCTCAAAGATGAGTTGTATATGATGCAACCAAAAGGTTTTGTCGATCCTAAAGGTGCTAACCAAGTGTGCAAGCTCCAGCGATCCATTTATGGACTGGTGCAAGCATCTCAGAGTTGGAATATACGCTTTGATAGTGTGATCAAAGCATATGGTTTTATACAGACTTTTGGAGACGCCTGTATTTACAAGAAAGTGAGTGGGAGCTCTGTAGCATTTCTAATATTATATGTGGATGACATATTATTGATTGGAAATAATATAGAATTTCTGGATAGCATAAAAGGATACTTGAATAAGAATTTTTCAGTGAATGACCTCGGTGAAGCTACTTATATATTGGGCATCATGATTTATAGAGATAGATCAAGGCGCTTAATTGGACTTTCACAAAGCACATACCTTGATAAAGTTTTAAAGAAGTTCAAAATGGATCAGCCAAAGAAAGGGTACTTACCTGTGTTACAAGGTGTGAAGTTGAGTCAGACTCAATGCCCGACCAGTGCAGAAGATAGAGTGAAAATGAAAGTCATTCCCTATGCCTCTGCCAGAGGTTCTATCATGTATGCAATGCTGTGTACCAGACCTGATGTGTTCCTTGCTATAAGTTTAGCAGGGAGGTACCAAAGTAATCCAGGAGTAGATCACTGGACAGCGGTCAAGAACATCCTAAAATACCTGAAAAGGACTAAGGATATGTTTCTTGTTTATGGAGGTGACAAAGAGATTGTCGTAAATGGTTACGTCGATGCTAGTTTTGACACTGATCCGAATGACTCTAAGTCACAAACCGGATACATATTTATATTGAATGGTGGAGCTGTCAGTTGGTGCTGTTCCAAGCAAAGCATCGTGGTGGGATCTACTTGTGAAGCGGAGTACATAGCTGCTTCGGAAGTAGCGAATGAAGGAGTCTGGATGAAGGAGTTCAAATCCAATCTAGGTGTGGTACCTAGTGCATGGGGTCTAATTAAAATCTTTTGTGACAATACTAGAGAAATTGCCTTAGCGAAGGAATACAGATTTGACGAAAGAACCAAACACATCAAGAGACGCTTCAACTCCACCCGTGATCAAGTCAAGGAGGGAGACATAGAGATTTGCAAAATACATACGGATCTGAAGGTGGCAGACTCGTTGACTAAGCCTCTTCCACGAGCAAAAAATGATCAGCAACAAGACTCCATGGGTGTTAGAATCATTACAATGTAATCTAGATTATTGACTCCAGTGCAAGTGGGAAACTAAAGGAAATATGCCCTAGAGGCAATAATGAAGTTCTTATTTATATTTCCTTATATCGTGATAAATGTTTATTATTCATGCTAGAATTGAATTAACCGGAAACTTGATACATGTGTGAATACATAGACAAGACAAAGTGTCCCTAGTATGCCTCTACTAGACTACCTCGTTAATCAAAGATGGTTAAGTTTCCTAACCATGGACATGTGCTGTCATTTGATGAACGGGATCACATCATTAGGAGAACGATGTGATGGACAAGACCCGTCTGTTAGCTTAGCATAATGATCGTTATGTTTTATTGCTATTGCTTTCTTCATGACTTATACATATTCCTTTGACTATGAGATTACTCAACTCCCGAATGCCGTAGGAATACCTTGTGTGCTATCAAACGTCACAACATAACTGGGTGATTATAAAGATGCTCTACAGGTATCTCCAAAGGTGTTTGTTGGGTTGGCATAGATTGAGATTAGGATTTGTCACTCTGAGTATCGGAGAGGTATCTCTGGGCCCTCTCGGTAATGCACATCACGAAAGCCTTGCAAGCAATGTGACTAATGAGTTAGTTATGGGATGATGCATTACAGAATGAGTAGAGAGACTTGCCGGTAACAAGATTGAATTAGGTATGAAGATACCGACGGTCGAATCTCGGGCAAGTAACATACCGATGACAAAGGGAATGACATATGTTGTCATTACGGTTTGATCGATAAAGATCTTCATGGAATATGTAGGAACCAATATGAGCATCCAGGTTCCGCTATTGGTTATTGACCGGAGAGGTGTCTCGGTCATGTCTACATAGTTCTCGAACCCATCAAGTCCGCACGCTTAAACGTTCGATTATGATTTGTATTATGAGTTATGTGTTTTGGTGACCGAAGATTTTTTGGAGTCCCGGATGAGATCACGGACATGACGAGGAGTCTCGAAATGGTCGAGTGGTAAAGATTGATATATTCGATGATAGTATTCGGACACCAGAATGGTTTTAGAGTCTTTCAGGTACTTATTGGAGTACTAGGGGTTATCGGCACTCCCCGAGGAAAGTAATGGGCCACATGAGCCTTGGGACGGAGGCACACCAGCCCATAAGGGACCGGCGCGCCCCCACTTGGAAGGGTTCCAAATTGGAGTAGGGAAGGGGGCGGCGCCCCCCTTTCCTTATCGTTCTCCCTCTCCGTTCACCTTTCCCTCTCCGGTAAAAGGAAGGGGGGTCCAAATTGGACTTGGAGTCCTAGTATAACTCCTCCCCACTTGGGGGCGTGCCTTGGCTGGCCTCCTCTCCTCTCCCTCCTTTATATACATGGGAGGGGGCGCCTCCTAGACACACAATTTTTCCAAGCCGTGTGCGGCGCCCCCCTCCACCATTTACTCCTTCATTCATATTGTCGTAGTGCTTAGGCGAAGCCCTGCGCGGATCACTTCACCATCACCGTCACCACGCCGTCGTGTTGACGAAACTCTCCCTCGACACTTTGCTGGATCAAGAGTTCGAGGGACGTCATCGAGCTGAACGTGCGTAGAACTCGGAGGTGCCGTACGTTCGGTGCTTGATCGGTTGAATCGAGAAGACGTTCGACTACGTCAACCGCGTTAAGCTAACGCTTCCGGTTTTGTTCTATGAGGGTATGTGGACACACTCTCCCCCTCTCGTTTCTATGCATCTCCTAGATAGATATTGCGTGATCGTAGGAAATTTTTTAAAATTGCATGCTACATTCCCCAACAGTAATGCCTTAAGTAAGATGACACGATGTAGAGGAATAAACTCAAGGGATATGATGAAAACCCCATCTTTTTATCCTCGATGGCAATAATTCAATAGGTGACTCGCTACCCCTACTTTTTCACTGGGTCAAATCACGCACGATTGAACCCAAAGCTAAGCACCTCTCCCATTACAAGAAAGACCAATCCAGTTGGCCAAACCAAACCGATAATTTGAAGGGAAATACAAGGATATCAAATCATGGATACAAAAATTCAGAGAAGATTCAAATAATATTCATAGATAAGTTGATCATAAATCCACAATTCCTTGGATCTCGACAAACACACCGCAAAAGAAGATTACATCGAATAGATCTCCAAGAACATCGAGGAGAACATGGTAAGAAGAAGCCATCTAGCTACTAGCTATTGACCCGTAGGTCCGAGCTAAACTACTCATGCTTTATTGGAAGGGCAATAGGGTTGATGTAGATGCCCTTTGTGATCGAATCCCCCTCCGGCAGGATGCCGGAAAAGGCCCCAAGATGGGTTCTCATGGGAACAGAAGGTTGTGGCAGCAAAATAGTATTTTTGTGGCTTGCTTTGAGGGTTTTGGAATATATGTGAAATATATAGGATAAAGAGGTAAGTCAGGGGATCCGCGAGGGGGCCACAAGGTAGGGGGGCACGCCCCCACTAGGGCGCGTCCTCCACCCTTGCTGCTGCCTCGTGGCTCTTCTGGCTTGAACTCCAAGTCCCCTGGGGGTCTTCTGGTCCAAGAAAAATCATCGTAAAGTTTTATTCCATTCGGACTCCATTTGGTATTCCTTTTCTGCGGAACTCCAAAAACGAGGGAAAAACAGAAACTGGCACTAGGCTCTAGGTTAATAAGTTAGTCCCAAAAATAATATAAAATAGCATAATAATGCATATAAACATCCAAAACAAATAATATAATAGCATGGAACAATCAAAAACTATAAATACGTTGGAGACGTATCAAGCATCCCCAAGCTTAATTCCCGCTCGTCCTTGAGTAGGTAAATGATAAAAATAGAAGTTATGATGTGGAATGCTACCTAACATATTTATCCATGTAATTTTCTTTATTGTAGCATGAATGTTCAGATCCATAAGATTCAAAGCAAAAGCTTAATATTGACATAAAACTAATAATACTTCAAGCATACTAATAAAGCAATCATGTCTTCTCAAAATAACATGGCCAAAGAAAGTTATCCCTACAAAATCATATAGTCTGACTATGCTCCATCATCATCACACAAAGTATTAAATCATGCACAACCCAATGACAAGCCAAGCAATTGTTTCATACTTTTGATGTTCTCAAACTTTTTCAACTTTCACGCAATACATGAGCGTGAGCCATGGATATAACACTATAGGT
The DNA here is from genome assembly GCF_056163025.1 of Triticum urartu. NCBI lineage: Eukaryota > Viridiplantae > Streptophyta > Magnoliopsida > Poales > Poaceae > Triticum > Triticum urartu. The sequence continues at coordinate 263,722,800 of NC_141878.1, read as the reverse complement.
GGAATAGAATATGGTGGTTGTCGAGAACACAAAAAGAAGGAGATAGTCTCACATCAACTAGGCGTATCAACGGGCTATGGAGATGCCCATCAATCGATATCAATGTGAGTGAGTAGGGATTGCCATGCAACGGATGCACTAGAGCTATAAGTTTATGAAAGCTCAAAAAGAAACTAAGTGGTTGTGCATCCAACTCGCTTGCTCATGAAGACCTAGGGAAATTTGAGGAATCCCATCATTGGAATATACAAGCCAAGTTCTATAACTAAAAATTCCCACTAGTATATGAACGTGACACCACAGGAGACTTCTGTCATGATGATCATGGTGCTACTTTGAAGCACAAGTGTGGAAAAGGATAGTAACATTGCCCCTTCTATCTTTTCACTTATTTTTTTATTTTCTCTTTTTTATTGGTGGGCTTCTTGGCCTCTTTTATTTTTGTAAAGTCTGGATACTCATCCTAACTTGTGAGGGAATCATAGCTTCCATCATTCTTTCCTCACATGGGACAATGCTCTCATAATGATGATCATCACACTTTTATTTTCTTACAACTAAAGAATTACAACTCGATACTTAGGAAAAATATGACTCTATATGAATTCCTACGGCGGTGTACCGGGATGTGCGATGATCTAGCGTAGAAAATGACATAAAAACAGACATGCCATGTAAACATCATGCTAGCTATCTTACAATCATGCAAAGCAATATGACAATGATGGAGCGTGTCATAATAAAATGGAATGGTGGAAGTTGCATGGCAATATATCACAGAATGGCTATGAAAATTCCATAATAGGTAGGTATGGTGGCTGTTTTGAGGAAGGATATGTGGTGGGTTTATGGTACCGCCGAAAGTTGCGCAGTACTAGAGAGGCTAGCAATGGTGGAAAGGTGAGAGTGCGTATAATCCATGCACTCAACATTAGTCATGAACTCACATACTTATTGCAAAACTCTATTAGTCATCGAAACAAAGTACAACGCGCATGCTCCTGGGGGATAGATTGGTAGGAAAAGACCATCGCTCGTCCCCGACCGCCACTCATAAGGAAGACAATTAATAAATAAATCATGCTTCGACTTCATCACATAACGGTTCACCATACGTACATGCTATGGGACTCACAAACTTTAACATAAGATGGGTGTAAGGCACCGGCAAAAGTTGTGTGGTACTAGAGAGGCTAGCAAAGGTGGAAGGGTGAGAGTGCGTATAATCCATGGACTCAACATTAGTCATAAAGAACTCACATACTTACTACAAAAATCTATTGGTCATTGAAACAAAGTACTACGCACGTGCTCCTAGGGGGATAGATTGGTAGGAAAAGACCATCGCTCATCCCCGACTACCACTCATAAGGAAGACATTAAATAAATAAATCATGCTCCAACTTCATCAAATAACAGTTCAGCATACTGCTACCTCTTGAGCACTGCGTTGGTTTTACCTTGAAGAGGAAAGGGTGATGCAGCAAAGTAGCGTAAGTATTTCCCTTAGTTTTTGAGAGCCAAGGTATCAATCCAGTAGGAGGCCGCACACGAGTCCCTCGCACCTACACAAACAAATAAATCCTTGCAACCAACGCGATAAGGGGTTGTCAGTCCCTACACGGTCACTTACGAGAGTGAGATCTGATAGATATGATAGGATAATATTTTTGGTATTTTTATGATATAGAGAAATAAAAGATGCAAGTAAAATAAATGGCCAAGGAAATAAATAAGTATTGGAAGATTAATATGATGGAAGATAGACCCGGGGGCCATAGGTTTCACTAGTGGCTTCTCTCAAGAGCATAAGTATTTACGGTGGGTGAACAAATTACTGTTGAGCAATTGACAGAATTGAGCATAGTTATGAGAATATCTAGGTATGATCATGTATATAGGCATCACGTCCGAAACAAGTAGACCGACTCCTGCCTGCATCTACTACTATTACTCCACACATCGACCGCTATCCAGCATGCATCTAGAGTATTAAGTTCAAGAGAACAGAGTAACGCTTTAAGCAAGATGACATGATGTAGAGGGATAAACTCATGCAATATGGTATAAGCCCCATCTTGTTATCCTCGATGGCAACAATACAATACGTGCCTTGCTGCCCCTACTGTCACTCGGAAAGGACACCGCAAGATTGATCCCAAAGATAAGCACTTCTCCAATTGCAAGAAAGATCAATCTAGTAGGCCAAACCGAACTCATAATTCAAAGAGACTTGCAAAGATAACCAATCATACATAAAAGAATTCAGAAGAGATTCAAATATTGTTCATAGATAATTTGATCATAAACCCACAATTCATCGGTCTCAACAAACACACCGCAAAACAAGATTACATCGAATAGATATCCACAAGAGAGGGGGAGAACTTTGTATTGAGATCCAAAAAAAGAGAATAAGCCATCTAGCTAATAACTATGGACCCGTAGGTCTGAAGTAAACTACTCACCCTTCATCGGAGAGGCTATGGTGTTGATGTAGAAGCCCTCCGTGATCGATGCCCCCTCCGGCAGAGCTCCGAAAAGGCCCCAAGATGGGATCTCGTGGATACAGAAAGTTATGACGATGGAATTAGGGTTTTGGCTCTGTATCTGGTAGTTTGGGGGTACGTAGGTATATATAGGAGGAAGGAGTACGTCGGTAGAGCAACAGGGGGCCCACGAGGGTGGAGGGCGTGCCTGGGGGGGGGGAGGCACGCCCCTACCTCGTGCCTTCCTCGTTGATTGCTTGACATAGGGTCCAAGTCCTCTGGATCATGTTCGTTCCGAAAATCACGTTCCCAAAGGTTTCATTCCGTTTGGACTCCGTTTGATATTCTTTTTCTGCGAAACCCTAAAATAGGCACAAAAAAGAGCAATTCTGGGTTGGGCCTCCGGTTAATAGGTTAGTCCCAAAAATAATATAAAAGTGTATAATAAAGCCCAATAATGTCCAAAACAGAATATAATATAGCATTGAACAATCAAAAATTATAGATACGTTGGAGACGTATCAAGCATCCCCAAGCTTAATTCCTGCTCGTCCTCGAGTAGGTAAATGATAAAAACAGAATTTTTGATGTGGAATGCTACTTGACATAATTTCAATGTAATTCTTCTTAATTGTGGTATGAATATTCAGATCCAAATGATTCAAGAAAAAAGTTCAATATTGACATAGAAATAATAATACTTCAAGTATACTAACTAAGCAATTATGTCTCTTCAAAATAACATGGCCAAAGAAAGTTATCCCTACAAAATCATATAGTGTGGCTATGCTCTATATTCACCACACAAAGTATTTAAATCATGCACAACCCCGATGACAAGCCAAGCAATTGTTTCATACTTTTGGTGTTCTCAAACTTTTTCAATCTTCACGCAATACATGAGCGTGAGCCATGGACATAGCACTTTAGGTGGAATAGAATGGTGGTTGTGGAGAAGACAAAAAGGGAGAAGATAGTCTCACATCAACTAGGCGTATCAACAGGCTATGGAGATGCCCATCAATAGATATCAATGTGACTGAGTAGGAATTGCCATGCAACGGATGCACTAAAGCTATAAGTATATGAAAGCTCAAAAAGAAACTAAGTGGGTGTGCATCCAACTTGCTTGCTCACGAAGACCTAAGGCATTTTGAGGAAGCCCATCATTGGAATATACAAGCCAAGTTCTATAATGAAAAATTCCCACTAGTATATGAAAGTGATAACAAAGGAGACTCTCTATCATGAAGATCATGGTGCTACTTTGAAGCACAAGTGTGGTAAAAGGATAGTAGCATTGTTCCTTCTCTCTTTTTCTCTCATATTTTTATGGCCTCTTTTATTATTATTATTATTATTATTATTATTTTATTTTTCGTCCGGAGTATCATCCCGACTTGTGGGGGAATCATAGTCTCCATCATCCTTTCCTCACTTGGGACAATGCTCTAAAAATGATGATCATCACACTTTTATTTACTTACAAGTCAACAATTACAACTCAATACTTAGAACAAAATATGACTCTATGTGAATGCCTCCGGCGCTGTACCGGGATATGCAATGAATCAAGAGTGACGTGTATGAAAGAATTATGAATGGTGGCTTTGCCACAAATACAATGTCAACTACATGATCATGCAAAGCAATATGACAATGATGGAGTGTGTCATAGTAAACGGAACGGTGGAAAGTTGCATGGCAATATATCTCGGAATGGCTATGGAAATGCCATGATAGGTAAGTATGGTGGCTGTTTTGAGGAAGGTATATGGTGGGTGTATGACACCGGTGAAAGGTGCGCGGTATTAGAGAGGCTAGCAATGGTGCAAGGAAGAAAAGTGCGTATGATCCATGGACTCAACCTTAGTCATAAAGAACTCATATACTTTTGCAAAAATCTACAAGTTATCAAAGCAAAGTATTACGCACATGCTCCTAGGGAGATAGATTGGTAGGAAAAGACCATCGCTCATCCCCGACCGCCACTCATAAGGAAGACAATCAATGAATAAATTATGCTCCGACTTCATCACATAACGGTTCACCATACGTGCATGCTACGGGAATCACAAACTTTAACGCAAGTATTTCTCAAATTCACAACTACTCAACTAGCATGACTCTAATATTACCATCTCCATATCTCAAAACAATTATCAAGTATCAAACTTCTCATAGTATTCAACACACTCATTAGAATTTTTTTATTAATCTTGAATGCCTAACATAATTAAAGCAAATCACCATGCTGTTTTGTAGGACTCTCAAAATAATCTAATTGAAGCATGAGAGAACAACAGTTTCTATAAAACAAATCCACCGACGTTCTCTAAAAGATATAAGTGAAGCACTAGAGCAAATACTATATAACTCAAAAGATATAAGTGAAGCACATAGATTATTCTAAAAATTTCAGAATCATGTGTGTCTCTTTCAAAAGGTGTGTACATCAAGGATGATTGTGGAAAACTAACAAATAAAGACTCAAATAATACAAGACGCTCCAAGCAAAACACATATCATGTGGTAAATAAAAATATAGCTCCAAGTAAAGTTACCGATGGAAGTAGATGAAAGAGGGGTTGCCTTCCGGGGCATCCCCAAGCTTTGGCTTTTAGGTGTCCTTAGATTATCTTGGGGTGCCATTGGCATCCCCAAGCTTTGGCTCTTTCCACTCCTTTTTCCATAATCCATCAAATCTTTTACCCAAAACTTGAAAACTTCACAACACAAAACTTAAAGTAGAAAATCTCGTGAGCTCCGTTAGCGAAAGAAAACAAAACACCACTTCAAGGTACTGTAATTAACTCATTATTTATTTATATTGGTGTTAAACCTACTGTATTCCAACTTCTCTATGGTGTATAAACTATTTTACTAGCCATAGATTCATCAAAATAAGCAAAGAACACACGAAAAACAGAATATGTCAAAAACAGAACAGTCTGTAGTAATCTGTAGCTAACGCAAGATATGGAACCTCAAAAATTCTAAAATAAATTTCCGGACGTGAGGAATTTATCTATTAATAATATACAAAAATAATTAACTAAATAGCACTTTCCAAATAAAAATGGCAGCAATTCTCATGAGCGCTAAAGTTTCTGTTTTTTACAACAAGATTAAAAAGACTTCCCCCAAGTCTTCCCAACGGTTCTACTTGGCACAAACACTAATTAAACAAAAAAAACACAACAAAAACAGCAGCTAGATAAATTATTTATTACTAAACAGGAGCAAAAATCAAGGAAAAAATAAAATTGGGTTGCCTCCCAACAAGCGCTATCGTTTAACGCCCCTAGCTAGGCATAAAAGCAAGGATAGATCTAGGTATTGCCATCTTTGGTAGGCAATCCATAAGTGGCTCTCATAATAGATTCACAAGGTAATCTAATTTTATTTCTAGGTAATTGTTCCATGACTTTCCTTAACGGAAATTGGAATCTAATATTCCCTTCCTTCATATCAATAATTGCACCAATCTTTCTAAGGAAAGGTCTACCAAGAATAATAGGACATGAAGGATTGTAATCTATGTCAAGAATAATAAAATCTATGGGCACATAATTCCTATTTGCAACAATAAGAACATCATTAATTCTTCCCATAGGTTTCTTAATAGTGGAAACCGCAATGTGCAAGTTTAAAGACCAATCATCAAAATCACGGAAACCTAGCAAATCACACAAAGTCTTTGGGGTCGTGGAAACACTAGCACCCAAATCACACAAAGCATAGCATTCATTATATTTAATTTTAATTTTAATAGTAGGTTCCCACTCATCATAAAGTTTTCTAGGGATAGAAACTTCCAACTCAAGTTTTTCTTCATAAGATTGCATCAAAGAATCAACGATATGTTTAGTAAAAGCTTTATTTTGACTATAAGCATGAGGAAAATTTAGCACGAATTGCAACAAGGAAATACAATCTATAAAAGATAAATTATCATAATTAAATTCCTTGAAATCCAAAATACTGGGTTCATTAATATTTAAAGTTTTGACTTCTTCAATCCCACTTTTAACAATTTTAGCATCAAGATCTAAAAACTTCGAATTTTTGGAACGCCGTCTAGGTAAAGGTGGATCATATTCAGTCCCATCATTAACAAGATTCATATTGCAACAGGGGACACATCAATAACTTTTAGATCTTCATCTTTATTATCATGAAAACTAGAAGAACACGCTTTTATAAAAGCAATCTTTCTTAGCACGCATCCTAGCGGTTCTTTCTTCGCATTCATCAATGGAAATTCTCATGGCTTTGAGAGACTCATTGATATCATGCTGAGGTGGAATAGATCTACGTTTCAAAGAATCAACATCAAGAGAAATTCTATCAATGTTCCTAGCCAACTCATCAATCTTAAGCAATTTTTCTTCAATCAAAGCATTGAAATTCTTTTGCGAAGTAATAAATTATTTAATATTAGATTCAAAATCAGAGGGCATCTTATTATAATTTCCATAAGAATTGTTGTAGGAATTACCATAATTATTAGAGGAATTACTAGGATACGGCCTAGGATTAAAGTTTCCTCTATACGCATTGTTACCAAAATTATTCCTACCAACAAAATTCACATCCATAGATTCATTATTATTCTCAATCAAAGTAGACAAAGGCATATCATTAGGATCAGAAGAAACACTTTTATTAGCAAATAATTTCATAAGTTCATCCATCTTTCCACTTAAAACATTAATTTCTTCTATCGCATGCACTTTCTTATTAGTAGATCTTTTAGTGTGCCATTGAGAATAATTAACCGTAATATTATCTAGGAGTTTAGTAGCTTCTCCTAAAGTGATTTCCATAAAAGTGCCTCCCGCGGCCGAATCTAAAAGATTTCTAGAAGAAAAATTCAATCCGGCATAAAAATTTTGTATAATCATCCACAAATTCAAACCATGTGTAGGGCAATTACGTATCATTAATTTCATCCTCTCCCAAGCTTGTGCAACATGTTCATGATCAAGTTGCTTAAAATTCATAATATCATTTCTAAGAGAGATGATCTTAGCGGGAGTAAAATACTTAGAGATAAAAGCATCTTTGCACTTATTCCACGAATCAATACTATTTTTAGGCAAAGACGAAAACCAAGCTTTAGCACGATCTCTAAGCGAAAAAGGGAATAGCTTCAATTTAACAATATCATTATCCACATCTTTCTTCTTTTGCATATCACATAAATCAACGAAGCTATTCAGATGGGTAGCGGCATCTTCACTAGGAAGGCCGGCGAATTGATCTTTCATGACAAGATTCAACAAAGCAGCATTGATTTCACAAGATTCAGTATCGGTAAGAGGAGCAATCGGAGTGGTAAGGAAATCATTGTTGTTGGTATTGGTGAAGTCACACAATTTAGTATTACCTTGAGCCAGCGTGACAAGCAAGCAATCTGACACACAAGCAAACAAGAGACGGGCAAAAAGAGGCAAATAGAGAAAGAGAGGGAGGATGGAGAGAGAGGGCGAATAAAACGGCAAGGGTGAAGTGGGGGAGAGGAAAACGAGAGGCAAATGGCAAATAATGTAATGCAGGAGATAAGGGTTTGTGATGGGTACTTGGTATGTCTTTACTTGCAACGGCGCCACAAGTGACTCGTTGTCGGGAGTCAAATCTTGATTTGTATTGCGCGAACCGCCCCGGCAACGGCGCCGGAAATCCTTCTTGCTACGTCTTGAGCACTGCGTTGGTTTTCCCTTGAAGAGGAAAGGGTGATGCAGCAAAGTAGCGTAAGTATTTCCCTCAGTTTTTGAGAACCAAGGTATCAATCCAGTAGGAGGCCGCGCACGAGTCCCTCACACATACACAAACAAATAAATCCTTGCAACCAACGCGATAAGCGGTTGTCAATCCCTACACGTCACTTACGAGAGTGAGATCTGATAGATATGATAGGATAAATTTTTTGGTATTTTTATGATAAAGAGAAATAAAAGATGCAAGTAAAATAAATGACAAAGGAAATAACTAAGTATTGGAATATTAATATGATGGAAGATGGACACGGGGGCCATAGGTTTCACTAGTGGCTTCTCTCAAGAGCATAAGTATTTACGGTGGGTGAACAAATTACTGTTGGGCAATTGACAGAATTGAGCATAGTTATGAGAATATCTAGGTATGATCATGTATATAGGCATCATGTCCGAAACAAGTAGACCGACTCCTGCCTGCATCTACTACTATTACTCCACACATCGACCGCTATCCAGCATGCATCTAGAGTATTAAGTTCAAGAGAACAGAGTAACGCTTTAAGCAAGATGACATGATGTAGAGGGATAAACTCATGCAATATGGTATAAGCCCCATCTTGTTATCCTCGATGGCAACAATACAATACGTGCCTTGCTGCCCCTACTGTCACTCGGAAAGGACACCGCAAGATTGAACCCAAAGCTAAGCACTTCTCCCATTGCAAGAAAGATCAATCTAGTAGGCCAAACCAAACTGATAATTCGAAGAGACTTGCAAAGATAACCAATCATACATAAAAGAATTCAGAGAAGATTCAAATATTTTTCATAGGTAAACTTGATCATAAACCCACAATTCGTAGGACTCAACAAACACACCGCAAAACAAGATTACATCGAATAGATCTCCACAAGAGAGGGGGAGAATTTTGTATTAAGATCCAAAAAGAGAGAAGAAGCCATCTAGCTAATAACTATGGACCCGTAGGTTTGAAGTAAACTACTCACACTTCATTGGAGAGGCTATGGTGTTGATGTAGAAGCCCTCCGTGATCCATGCCCCCTTCGGCAGAGCTCCAGAAAAGGCCCCAAGATGGGATCTCGTGGATAGAGAAAGTTACGATGGTGGAATTAGGGTTTTGGCTCCGTATCTGGTACTTTGGTGGTACGTAGGTATATATAGGAGGAAGGAGTATGTCGGTGGAGCAACAAGGGACCCACGAGGGTGGAGGGCGCGCCTTGGGGGGAGGGGGGTAGGCGCGCCCCCCTATCTCGTGCCTTCCTCGTTGATTACTTGATGTAGGGTCCAAGTCCTCTAGATCATGTTCGTTCCGAAAATCACGTTCCCAATGGTTTCATTCCTTTTGGACTCCGTTTGATATTATTTTTCTGTGAAACCCTAAAATAGGCAAAAAAACAACAATTCTGGGCTGGGCCTCCGGTTAATAGGTTAGTCCCAAAAATAATATAGAAGTGTATAATAAAGCCCAATAATGTCCAAAACAGAATATAATATAGCATGGAACAATCAAAAATTATAGATACGTTGGAGACGTATCACATACGTGCATGATACGGGAATCACAAACTTTAACACAAGTATTTCTACCAATCCACAATTACTCACTAGCATGACTCTAATGTCACCATCTTTTTATCTCAAAACAATAATAAAGAATCAAACTTAACATTGTATTCAATGCACTTTATATGAAAGTTTTTATTATATCCCTCTTGGATGCCCATCATATTAGGACTAAATTCATAACCAAAGAAAATTACCATGCTGTTTAGAGAAACTCTAAAAATAATATAAGTGAAGCATGAGAGTTCAACAATTTCTATAAAATAAAGCCACCACCATTCTCTAAAAAGATACAAGTGAAGCACTAGAGCAAAATTGCCTAGCTCAAAAGATATAAGTGAAGCACATAGAGTATTCTAATAAATCACAATTCATGCGCGTTCATCTTAAAAGGTGTGTACAACAAGGATGATTGTGGAAAACTAAAAATCAAAGACTCATATCATACAAGACTCTCGAAGCAAAACACGTATCATGTGGTGAATAAAAATATAGCCTCAAGTAAATTTAACGATAGACAAAAACGAAAGAGGGGATGCCATCCGGGGCATCCCCAAGGCTAGGCTCTTGGTTATCCTTGAATATTACCTTGGGGTGCCTTGGGCATCCCCAGGCTTAGGATCTTGCCACTCCTTATTCCATAGTCCATCAAATCTTTACCCAGAACTTGAAAACTTCACAACACAAAACTCAACAAAAAACTCATGAGATTCGTTAGTATAAGAAAATAAAATCACCACTTTTGGTACTATTGTGAACTCATTCTTTATTTATATTGTTGTAATATCTACTGTATTCCAACTTCTTCATGGTTCATACCCCCGATACTGCCCATAGATTCATAAAAATAAGCAAACAACACATAGAAAACAGAATCCATCAAAAACAGAACAATCTGTAGCAATCGTTAAACTTCGAATACTTCTATAACTCCAAAAATTCTGGAAAGTTAGGACAACAAAGGAAATTTGTATATCAATCTTCTGTTACAAATTCAGAATTTTATCTCGCTTCTGTGATTTTTAAAAATTTTGTGACTGGGCGCAAAAGGTTCTGTTTTCAACAAGATCAAATGAACTATCACCGTAAGCCATCCCAAAGGTCTTACTTGGCTCAGACACTAATTAAAACATAAAAACACATCTAACCAGAGGCTACATGAATTATTTATTGAAAACAAAACCAAAAAAAGCAAGAAAAAAAATAAAATTGGGTTGCCTCCCAACAAGCGCTATTGTTTAACACCCTTAGCTAGGCATAAAAATATATATCTAGGTATTGTCATCTTTGGTGTGCAATCCATAAGTAGCTCTCATAATACATTCATATGGCAACTTAATTTTCTTTCTAGGAAAGTGTTCCATGCCCTTCCTTAATGGAAATCGAAATCTAATGTTTCCTTCTTTCATATCAATAATTGCACCAATCGTTCTAAGGAAAGGTCTACCAAGAATAATAGGACATTTAGGATTGCAATCGGAATCAATAAGAATGAAATATACGGGCACATAATTCCTATTTGCAACAATAAGAACATCATTAATTCTTCCAATAGATTTCTGTGATGAGCTAATTTCCAATTTGAGAGAAGGTACAACTACCTCATCAAGTTTTACTTTCCTCCCACTCAGTTCTTTCGAGAGAAACTCCTTCTCTAGAAAGGTTCCATTCTTGGCAACAAAGATCTTGCCTTTGGATATGTGGTAGAAGGTATACCCAATTGTTTCCTTAGGGTATCCTATGAAGACACACTTGTCTAATTTGGGTTCGACCTTATCAGGCTGAAGCCTTTTGACATAAGTGTCGCAACCCCAAACTTTAAGAAACGACAGCTTAGGTTTCTTGCCAAACCACATTTCATATGGTGTCGTCTCAACGGATTTAGACGGTGCCCTGTTTAACATGAATGGTTTTCTCTAATGCATAACCCCAAAATGATAGTGGTAAATCGGTAAGAGACATCTTAGGTCACACCATATCTAATAAAAGTACGGTTACGACATTCGGACACAGCATTACGCTGTGGTGTTCTAGGTGGCGTGAGTTGTGAAACAATTCCACATTGTTTTAAATGAAGGACAAAATTGTAACTCAAATATTTGCCTCTATGATCAGATCGTAGAAACTTTATTTTCTTGTTACGATGATTCTCCACTTCACTCTGAAATTCTTTGAACTTTTCAAATGTTTCAGACTGTGTTTCATTAAGTAGATATACCCATATCTGCTCAAATCATCTATGAAGGTCAGAAAATAACGATACCCGCCATGTGCCTCAATGCCTATCAGACCGCATACATCGGTATGTATTATTTCCAATAAGTCATTAGCTTGCTCCATTGTTTCGGAGAACGGAGTTTTAGTCATCTTTCCCATGAGCCATGGTTCGCAAGTATCAAATGATTCATAATCAAGTGATTACAAAAGTCCATCCGCATGGAGTTTCTTCATGCGCTTTACACCAATATGACCTAAACGGTAGTGCCACAAATATGTTGCAATATCATTATCAACTTTGCATCTTTTGGCATCAATATTATGAATATGTGTATCACTACAATCAAGATTCAACAAGAATAGACCACTCCTCAAGGGTGCATGACCATAAAAGATATTATTCATATAAATAGAACAACCATTATTCTCTGACTTAAAATGAATAACCGTGTCATAATAAAAATATATAGACATAATGTTCATGCTCAACGCGGGCACCAAATAACAATTATTGAGGTCTAAAACTAATACCGAAGGTAGATATTGAGGTAGTGTGCCGACAGCGATCACATCGACCTTGGAACCATTTCCGACGTGCATCGTCACCTCGTCCTTAGCCAATGTTCGTTATTCCACAACTCCTATTTTGAGTTACAAATATGAGCAACCAAACCAGTAACAAATACCCACGTGCTGCTATGAGCATTAGTAAGGTACACATCAATAAAATGTATATCAAATATATCTTTGTTCACTTTGCCATCCTTCTTATCCGCCAAGTATTTGGGGCAGTTCTGCTTCAAGTGACCAGTCCCTTTGAAGTAGAATCTCTCGGTCTCAGGCTTGGGTCCAGCTTTGGGCGTCTTCCCGGGAGTGGCAACTTGCTTGCCATTCTTCCTGAAGTTCCCTTTCTTTCCCTTGCCCTTTTTCTTGAAACTAGTGGTCTTGTTAACCATCAACACTTGATGCTCCTTCTTGATTTCTACCTCTGTAGCCTTAAGAATTGCGAAGAGCTCAGGAATCATTTTATTCATCCCTTGCATATTATAGTTCATCACAAAGCCTTTGTAGGTTGGTGGTAGTGATTGAAGAACTCTATCAACCGAAAGTTCAACTCCCAGTTGAGTCATGTGGTTATGATACCTAGACATTTTGAGTATGTGTTCACTGACAGAATTTTTCTTCTCCATCTTGCAGCTATAGAACTTGTTGGAGACTTCATATTTGTCAACCTGGGCATTTGCTTGAAATATTAACTTCAACTCTTCGAACATCTCATATGTTGCATGACGTTCAAAATGTCTTTGAAGTCCCGGTTCTAAGCCGTAAAGCACGACACACTGAACTATAGAGTAGTCATCAGGTCGATCTTGCCATACGTTCATAAGATCAGCTTCAGCTCCTATAGCAAGCATTTCACCTAGCGGTGCATCAAGGACATAATTCTTCTGTGCAACAATGAGGATAATCCTCAAGTTACGGACCCAGTCCATCTAGTTGCTACCATCATCTTTCAACTTAGCTTTCTCTAGGAACACATTAAAATTCAGGGGAACGATAGCTCGGGCCATTGATCTACAAGATAGATTTGCAAAACTATAAGCCTAATTTCATGATAAATTAAGTTCAATTAATCAGATTACTAATGAACTCCCACTTAAATAGAGCTCCCTCAAGTCATCTAAATGATACGTGATCCAAATCAACTAACCCATGTCCGATGATCACGTGAGATGGGGTAGTCATCAATGGTGAACATCTCTATATTGATCATATCTACTATATGACTCATGTTCGACCTTCCGGTCTCTAGTGTTTCGAGACCATGTTTGTACATGCTAGGCTCGTCAAGTTTAACCCTAGTAGTCTGGATGTGCAAAATTGTCTTACACTCGTTGTATGTGAACATAGAGTCTTATCACACCCGATCATCACCTGGTGCTTCGAAACGTCGAACTTTGGCAATGGTACATACTCAGGGAGAACATTTTTATCTTGAAATTTAGTGAAGGGATCATCTTATAATGCTACCGTCGATCTAAGCAAAAGAAGATGCATAAAAGATAAACATCACATGCAATCAAAATATGTGACATGATATGACCATCATCATCTTGTGCTTTCGATATCCAACGCCAAAGCATCGTTATGATCTCCATCATCACTGGCTCGACACCTTGATCTCCATCTGCGCGTCGTGGTTGTCTCGCCAACTATTGCTTCTACAATTATCGCTAAAGCATAGTGATAAAGTAAATCATTTACATGGCATTTGCATTTCATACAACAAAGAGACAACCATAAGGCTCCTACCAGTTGCTGATAACTTGCAAAACATGATCATCTCATACAACAACCTATATCACATCTGTATTGACCATATCACATCACAACATGCCCTGCAAAAACAAGTTAGACGTCCTCTACTTTGTTGTTGAAAGTTTTACATGGCTACTATGGGCTTCTAGCAAGAACCGTTCTTACCTACAGCAAAAACCACAACAGTGTTTCGTCAAGTTTGCCGTTTCAACCTTGTTCAAGGACCGGCCATAGTCAAATTCGATTCAATGAAAGTAGGAGAAACAGATACCCGCCAGCCACCTTTATGCAAAACTAGTTGCATGTCTATCGGTGGAACCGGTCTCATGTGCGTGGACATGTAAGGTTGGTCCAGGCCGTTTCATCCCACAGTACCACCGAATCAAAATAAGACGTTGGTGGTAAGCAGTATGACTATCACCGCCCACAACTCTTTGTGTTCTACTCGTGCATATAATCTATGCACAGACCAGTCTCGGATGCCACTGTTGGGAAACGTTGCATGGAAAACAACAATATTATACGCACACGCAAGATCTATCTAGGAGATGCATAACAATGAGAGGGGAGAGTGTTTCTACGTACTCTCGTATACCATAAGCGGAAGCGTTTCACAATGCAGTTGATGTAGTCGAACTTTCTTCACGATCCAACCGATCTAGTACCGAACGTACGACACCTTCGTGTTCTGCACATGTTCAGCTCGGTGACGTTCCTCGCCTTCTTGATCCAGAAAGATGTCGAGGTAGTAGATGAGTTCCTTCAAGATGATGGCATGGTGACGGTGATGGTGAGGTGATCTCCGCAGGGCTTCACCTAAGCAATACGAAAATATGACAGGGGGTGTAAACGGTGGAGGGCGGCGCCGCACACGGCTAGGGAATTTTCCGGTCTGTGCTAGGGCGCCCCACATATATATAGGTGGGAGGGAGAGGGGAGGCTTCCAGGAGGCGCCCCAAGTAGGTTGAATCCTACTTGGGGTCCTCCCAAGTGGTGCCCCTCTTGCCATTTTTAACCGAGGGGGAAGGAAAGAGGGGGGAGAGGGAAGGAAGGGGGAATCCTATTCCACTCTTTCCTTTCCCTTCCCCTCTTTCCTTCTCCTCCTAGGCCGGCCCATATAGGGGGGCCACCAGCTCCTTGTGGCTGGTGTGTTTCCCCTCTTGGCCCATAAGGCCCATATCTTTTGCCGGGGGTGCCCGGAACCCCTTCCGGTGACCCGATAAGTACCTGGTACGCACCGAAACATTTCTGGTGTCCGAATACTATCGTCCTATATATTAATATTTACCTCTCGACCATTTCGAGATTCCTCGTCATGTCCGCGTTCTCATCCGGGACTCCGAACAAGATTCGGTCACCAAAACACATAACTCATATAATATTATATCGTCATTGAACATTAAGCGTGCGAACCCTACGGATTCGAGAACTATGTAGACATGACCGAGAAACCTCTCCGGTCAATAACCAACAGCGGAACCTGGATGCCCATATTGGCTCCTACATATTGCACGAAGATCTTTATCGGTCGAACCATTATGACAACATACATAATTCCCTTTGTCCATCAGTATGTTACTTGCCCGAGATTCGATCATCGGTATCTTCATACCTAGTTCGATATCATTACCAACAAGTCTCTTTCCTCGTTCCGTAATACATCGCCTCGTGACCAACTCCTTAGTCGTTTGCTTGCAAGCTTATGATGTGTATTACCGAGAGGGCCCAGAGATACCTCTCCGATACTCGGAGTGACAAATCCTAATCTCAATCTATGCCAACTCAACAAAAGATACCTATAGAGCATCTTTATGATCACCCAGTTAGGTTGTGACGTTTGATAGCACACAAGATATTCCTCCGGTATTTGGGAGTTGCATAATCTCATAGTCGAAGGAATATGTATTCGACATGAAGAAAGCTATAGCGAAAAAACTGAACGATCAATATGCTAAGCTAATGAGTGGGTCTTGTCCATAACATCATTCTCCTAATGATGTGATCTCATTATCAAATGACAACACATGTCTATGGTTAGGAAACCATAACCATCTTTGATCAACGATCTAGTCTAGTAGAGGCTTACTAGGGACACGATATTTGTTTATGTATTCACGCATGTATTTAAGTTTCCAATCAAGACAATTCTAGCATGAATAATAAACCTTTATCATGAATAAGGAAATATAAAATAACAACTTTATTATTGCCTCTAAGGCATGTTTCCTTCAAATAAAAGATTGCAAAATAGTAGATCGGAAACAAATATGATGGAAAATAGAGCTGGGGGCCATAGGTTTCACTAGAGGTTTCTCTCTTGAAGGCAAATAATATGGTGGGTGAAGAAATTACTGTCGAGCAATTGATAGAAAAGCGCAAAGTTATGATGATATCCAAGGCAATGATTATGAATATAGGCGTCATGTCCATGTTGCGTGCATCTACTACTATTACTCCACACATCGACCGCTATCCAGCATGCATCTAGAGTATTAAGTTCATAAAGAACAGAGTAACGCCTTAAGTAAGATGACATGATGTAGAGAAAAAAACTCAAGCAATATTATGAAAACCCCATCTTTTTATCCTCGATGGCAAAAATTCAATACGTGTCTCACTACCCCTACTTTGTCACTGGGTGGAATCACGCAAGATTGAACCCAAAGCTAAGCACCTCTCCCATTGCAAGAAAAACCAATCTAGTTGGCCAAACCAAATCGATAATTCGAGAATAAATACAAAGATATCAAATCATGCATATAAGAATTCAGAGAAGATTCAAATAATATTCATAGATAAGCTGATCATGAATCCACAATTCATCGGATCTCGACAAACACACCGCAAAATAAGATTATATCGGATAGATCTCCAAGAACATCGAGGAGAACATGGTATTGAGAATCAAAGAGAGAGAGAGAGAGAGAGAGAAGAAGCCATCTAGACACTAGCTATGGACCCGAAGGTATGAGGCAAACTACTCGCGCTTCATCGGAAGGGCAATCGGGTTGATGTAGATGCCCTCCGTGATCGAATCCCCTTCTGCCAGGATGCCAAAAAGGCCCCAAGATGGGATCTCATGGGAATGGAAGGTTGCGGTGGCGAAAAAGTATTTTTGTGGCTTGCTTTGAGGGTTTTGGAATATATGTGAATATATAGGACGAAGGGATAGGTCAGGGGATCCCCAAGGCGTCCACAAGGTAGGGGGCGCCCTCCACCCTTGCCGCCACCTCGTGGCTCTTCTAGCTTGGATTCCAAGTCCTCTTAGTGTCTTCTGGTCCAAGAAAAATCATCGTAAAGTTTTATTCCGTTTGCACTACAAAAAAAGACACATCCGTGACATTTTGGGCCGAACGAATTTTTTCTGTCATGCTTATGACACTTCTATGACGATAATTGTGACAAAACCCGGTATCATCATAGATGTGGTGGGCTCCTACTTATATGACAAAAAATCATGATAGAAAATGGGCTTTTTGTCCTGGGCAAGCCAGAGACGTAGCTGCATGACATTCTTTGGGCCGTCCATGATGAAAAAAATGTGGTAGAAGCGAGGGCGAGGAAAATATCAGGGAGTTCCCGGTTATGGTGAGTGGTCGGGGCGGAGTGATGCACGGAGGTTTGCGCGTTTCTCTCATACACGTACGCGCGTGTGTGCGAGGCGTTGCGCTCTAACTAAACCCGAGAGAGGGGTTGGGCTCTAACTGAACCCGAGCTATTGCACTAGCTACGTTACTGAACCCCGATCTATCCCTTGCTGTTAACTGAACCCGACTGATTCCTTCGCTACTACTGCTAACTAAAGTCGATCGAAGCTGCTGCCTCCTTCCCTTGATGAACAATGAGCGTTGTTGGGGGAGGGGGTTGGATGAACAGTTCCCGGTGGGGGGTGGATGAATAGGACCCCATGGTAGTAGAGGCCGTTGTCGCTGGATGAACAAGACCCCGATCGAGCCGGTTGGGGGTGGATGAACAGAACCCCGTGGAGGGCTGGATGAACAGGACCCCGTGGAGGGCTGGTTGAATAGTAGTCGGTGGAGGGCTGGACCAACAGTAGCCCGTGGAGGGGTTGTTGAACAGGACCCCGTGGAGAGGGCTGGTTAAACTGTAGCCGGTGGAGGAGCGGTGGAGGCTGGATGAACAGGAGTCCGTGGATGAACGGTGGCTGGCGGAGGCAGCAGGGGAGACGTCGTGGATGAACAGTCGTAGGTGGAGGCTAGAGGAGGTCGACGGTGGATGAACAGTAGCTCGTGGAGGTAGTCGACGGTGGAGATGAACAGTATCTCGTGGAGTCCCATTTCTCGGTATGCCACACCCCTCCCGATGAACAGGACCCCTGTTTCGACCGTAGCGCTACAACACAAGTTTATTTCCTCCGTTTTGCGGTACGCCACACCCCTCCGGATCAACATGACCCGTTTTGTCCGTAGGAGGTCCAAGAGAAGTTCGTTTCCTCTGTTTTGTCGTACGCCAGACCCCTCCCGATGAAATGGATCCCATTTTGACTGTGGCCGGTTGAACACAAGGCCGTTTCCTCCGTTCTGCGGTACGCCAGGCCTCGTTTCAATCGGTTGTTCCATCCAAGCCGGTTGGCTCCCGATGAATACGACGACGCAGTTTCTCCGTTCCGACCCAACCATGTACACGAGCCCTCGCCGTACGTATGCGCGAGTAGGCGTTCGAGACCCCGCCCGTATGTACGTACGTGGCCGTGTTTACTTTCTTGCACCCTGGCTGTACGTGTGTGTACATGCTACATGCACGCCTCTACTACCACACGTGCCCTTCCTTACTCGGCCATGGTTCACTGCTGCAGCCTGCAGACAGACCGATCGACCAATATGTACGTACACGTTCACGACCAGAATGACAACGCTACGTACGCTTCGACCAGGCGGGTCCCAACTGTTAGGGAGGATCAGGAGGCACTTCCTTGCGTGCGAAGATGTAGCTAGTGGGTCCCAACAGTCAGTGGGTGAATCATTTTTTGCCCGTAATATGGACGCACTTGCTTGTGTGCGAAGATGTAGCTAGTGGGTCCAGCAGTCAGGGGGAAACGTTTTTATGCAAAATACGGTGGCCCGTCCGGTGGGTCCCAACTGTCAGGTGGAGGAATTATTATTTTCCGTGTAATAAGGAGGCATTTCCTTGTGTGCGGTTGTGGACCCAGTTGTCAGCCTCTGCACGTATAGTCCACTTCCAATGGATGTCATTCGTTGACCACGCCACGCCGAGAGCACCAGGGTGGTGGACGACGACGAGACCTAGGAAGGGGACGACGCGGAGCCGGGGAAGACGTGGCAGTGGATGCCCATGCGGAGAGGAGTACGAGGGTTCACTGGTTCGGCTGTGGTGTGAGGCTGCTGTCGCCGCAGAATAACAGGGGGTGTGGGTGAGTAGAGGGATGGCCTAGCCAGCGGTGGGAGTAGTAGGGGCAGTGAGGCCTCTGCGGCAGCACAGCCGACCACGGGAGGCTGTAGCATGCGGCACGATCGACGCTGGTTTGGGCGGCTGGATCAAGAAGACCAAAGGTTGAAGAAGCACTACGGCAGTTGGATGGACATCGTACGGTCATTGGAGCTAGAATCGTTCATATTGACTAAGTTGACAAAGCCATCCATCCCCGTCAACTTAGTAGGCACACTAGTCAGCCTCCCACTATGGTGGGTTCTAGCTAGCAGGGGAGTATTCATTTTTCGTAATAAGGTGACACTTCCTTGCGTGCGAAGATATAGCTGGTGGGCCTGAGCTGTCAGTGGGGGGGACATTTTTTCGCGAAATAAGAGGCCCTTCTGGTGGATCCTAGCTGTCAGGTGGAGAAATCATTATTTTGCGTGTAATAAGGAGACATTTTCCTTGCGTGCGGCCGTGGACCCAGCTGTCAGCTTCTCCACATGCAGTCCACTTCCGATGGATGTCGTTCATTGACCACGTTGACCACGCTGCGCCGAGAGCACCAGGGCGGTGGACGATAGCGAGGCTTAGGAAGGGAACGACACGGAGCCAGGGAAGACTCGGCAGTTGTTTCCCACGCGGAGGGGAGTACGCGGATTTACCGGTTCATCTGCCGTCGCTGGAGAATAATAGCAGGTGTGGGTGAGTAGAGGGATGGCCAGGCCAGGGATGGGAGTAGGGTGGGCGGTGAGGCCTGCGTAGCAGCACAGCCAGCCACAGGAGGAGGGAGCAGGCAGTCCTGTCGGTACTTGTTTGAGCGGATGGAGCAGGAAGAGTAGAGATTGAAGAAGTACGACGGCCGTTGGATGGACATCCAACAGTCACTGCTCTTGTGTGTTGACTAAGTTGACACAGCGTTGCGTGTGTGTCAACCTTTTTTAGGAAAGCCTAAAATCTGTGGAAAACAACATACAACCCAACTGCCATTATTTCTAATAATTTACAACCCATTTGCTAATTCTTAAGGTTCTTTGAGCCCATATTCATTTTGTTAGCATTATAGCCCATATTGTGGCCACGGTTAAAAAAATATACCAAATCTTGCATATTTCGGTGCGGTCTGAACTGTTTTTAATCCCGAAATTTTGAGTCACATTCAAACTGATTTTAAAAATAAATGTATATCAACATAAAATCCAACAAATTGTCCATGCATAAAAATCAATGGAATTTAAAATCTTGAAATGAAAAAAAAAGAAATTTGAAACTAATTGCCGGTTTGGTGTGTTTTAAAAATGTACAACCCATTTCTCATTACTGATAGGCCATTTTCTGGGCCAGCCGAATGAAGTTCTCCTCGTCTTGAAAGATTTGCAGCCCAACAAGCCTGACAAAGCGACTTACTTGACAAAGCACAAAAAACTGGGCTAGCCATTTTTAGAAAGAAAAAAATTACTAGGCTAGTCTTGTGGTAAACATAAAAGAAAAGGCTGTCTAGACAGGCCAGAGTGCCCTGCACAGCCCAGTTGACACCCTTCTTCCGTCTCAAAAACAAATTAGATGAATGCGACTCCAATTATGGTGATTCATAAAAATGCCACTGCAATTTCTAAACTTTGAAAAATGCCACTGCAATTTTTGCAAACTTTGAAAAACACCACTCCAGACATCGAAAAATGCCACTGGAAATGGCATGAAATGGCATTTTGCAAAGTTTGCAAATTGCAGTGGCATTTCTCAGAATCACCAGATTTGGAGTGGCATTTATCAAATTAACCCAAAACAAAAATGTTGGATTTCGGGTTCCAGCGGACCCTTGAGGTTCGAACGCTGGGGTGCGCACGGAGATCTCTCCCCTACCGATCTACGTCCAATCTCCTCGCGTTATCTAAGCTGGAAAACAACGAACAACACAAGGGACACGAGGTTTATACTGGTTCGGGCAACCATTGTGGTGTAATACCCTACTCTAGTGTGTGGTGTGGTGGATTGCCTCAGGGGCTGATGATGAACAGTACAAGGGAAGAACAGCCTCGCGAGAGGTGTTCTTGAGCTGGTGCGATGAACTGCTAGGGTGAGTTCAGTTGCCTCTCTCTCTGCTAGGGTTCTACCAGATCTCTAGCCCTCTGGGTGTCTTGATCTCTCCCGGGTTGTCTCTCTACTCTGTGTGGCTAGTTCTACTTATAGAGGCCCTGGGCCTCTCCCGAAATAATGAGCGGGAAGGGCGCCAACAATTGGCCATTTTGAAGGGGAACATCTAGTACAAGTTATCGTGACCAAAGGTGGTCTTCGGCTGCCAAAAGTACTGGTGATGACGCCGTCTTGGGCTCCACGGTGACCTCCGTCCTGCCGCTCTGCTGGTTTGGTCTCGTTGCACCGGAATGGTAACCTTTGCCCGATGCCTTTGCCTGTGCTTGCCCCCTTTGCACCAAAGGGGGAACAAGGACACTGCGCGGTCCGGCGCCCGCCTGGCGCCCGCCTGGTCTTGATCGTCATGGCTTGCGTCACGGGCTCCTCGTGAGGTACCCCTGCCTTAATCTCTCCGCCTCCTCGCGAGCCCGCCTGATGAGGCTGCCTCTGAGGAAGCTTCCTGTCATCCGCCCCGCGAGGCTTGGCCCCTCGCGAGGGTCTTGAGCTTGATCTGATGAAGATGGGCCGCGCTGGGCCCCCACTTGAGCCACGCCGTAGGCCGCAGGCAGGCAAGTCTGGGGACCCCCGTTCCCGGAACACCGACAGTAGCCCCCGGGCCCAAGGCGTGCCCGGGCTTGGCCTAGCAGGGAAGCGAAGGGGCAAGCGCGAAGCGCCGCAGGCCCAAACAGCCTGCGGCCTTGGGCGCCGCATGGTGATTGATTGGACGTGGGCGTCTGCGCTTCCCCACGACGCCTTGTTACGCACCCGGCTAAGCAGACCCGTAGTTGCACACAGTTGTTCCTCCTTTCTGTTGCTCGCCCGCCTCCTACCTTTCCTTCTTCTTTGAGCTCCAGCCTCTGCCGCCAATCTGGCTCGAGTTCTTCCTCCTCCTCACCGCCATGGCACCGACGAAGAAAGGAAGGGGAAAGAAGCCCACGCCTTCACCCCGCACACCTCCAGCGGCGACCCCCGCCGTCGCCAAGTCGATCATCCTCAATGTAGAAGCTTTGGACAAGGTCCGCTCCGCCCTTGCAACTATCTTCAACGAGTGCGGCAGGACCACGGCCTGGCCTGCGTCCCATGCCTCCCTTGATAGGATCGTCACGGAGGTCTGATTCTTCGCCAATGCCCTATGGGCGGGTCTGGTTCCCCCCTTTTCCTCCTTCTTCAATGCGGTGCTCTCCCATTATCAGATCCGCATGATGCACCTCGGGCCGGAGTCCATTACCCTTCTGGCTATCTTTGCTTTTGTTTGCGAGGCGATTATAGGCATTCCTCCTTCCGTGGCCCTGCTGCGCCACTTCTTTTCCTTGCGCCTGAGCGACCCCACTCAGTGCTTAGGGTGCGTGAGCTTCTTCGCCGCGCCAAAGACGGCCGCTTCAGGGATCGACTTCAGCCTTCCTTCTCCTGAGGCCAGGTTCAAAAAGCAGTGGCTGTATGTGGACGTTGGAGTGCCCAACCCTCTGCTCTCGCACCCGACCTCGCCTGCTGTTCCTCACGACGGTTGGGACCATGAGGTGCTCGTGAGCCCCCAGCTCACCTTCGTCTGGCGCCGCTTCCAGAGTTTGAGGGCACTCAATGTGATAGCGCCCAAGGTGGTGAAGGAGTTCCTCCAATGTTGCATTGCTCCTCTTCAGCGCCACTCTCGCCGGATGTGGGACTTTGCGGGGCATATAGACTACATGCGGCTTTAGGAGGAGGACTTGGCGCCTGAAGTGCTGCGGACGGTGCTCAAGGTCTTGACCGGCGATCCTTCCCCAGGCAGCCTTCGGAGTAATGGTGTCCTCTTGTATCTTTGCTCCGGCAGGGACGATTTTGTGAGGCAGATGCCCAGCTTGGACGAGTGGGGACTGCGCCCTACTGGCTTCATGGGGCTCCGCGAGAACCCAGCCGCCGTGGTTGCTTCCCCTTCCGCCCACAGCAGTCCTTCCTCGGGCGACAGGGCGGGGAGACGAGAACCGGCGGGAGTTGAGGCGACCGATGTCGAGGTGCCGACGCCGCGAGAAGTCTTGAAGGCGGCGTCTCCCGAGGCCCGCCCTGGAGCGGCGTCGGGTGCGGAGTCGTGGCCTATGGTTCCTGCGGCCGGGGCTCCCGAGCCCCCAGCCGTTCCTCATGAGGCGACGCCTGACGGCGCCCCCCAGGCTGACTCCTCCAGTGCTGATCATCTTGTCGCTTCTTCTGCACCAGAGGCCGACCCCTGCGCCGAGTGCTTAGGTCGGTTCCGCATAGACTTCGAGGCCCTCCGCAAGAGGATGGAGGGCTTGGGTGGCAACGACCGCCCTTGCCGCTTGTTGAAGCGCAGGAAGTATTTTGCCATGGACGAGTAAGTCTTCTTCTTTCCTTGCTCATTTACTTTGCTATCCCTGCGACTGATTGTGGCCCTTTAAGGCCCTGCCCGGCGAAACTTGCTGAGTCAGCCTGGGAGCTATCGCCCCAAGCTTCACCTTCTCCGCTGGCCCTGGGTTCGGCGAGCTCGAGCGGCACCCCTACTGCTAGACCGGTCGGTGGAGTGGTCCGTTCCATAGGGCACCTCAAGCCTGCGCGCCCACTGTCCTTTCTTCATGAGTCCTTCTGGGGCACATCTGGCTTGCCCCGCGTTCCTCCTCTGATCATAGATGGTGAATGGCTGAAGTCTGTCTCTGGCTCCTCCTCCGTGGGTGGACCGATGCCAGGCCGGATTCCCGGAGAGGTCCGTTCGGCGATGGCTAGGGCGCCAGCCCCCAGTTCCGCGCCGGGAGGGGGCTTTCCGCCTCGGGGCCCTCCGCAAGCTCCGGTGGAAGAGGGTGATGTGGATGACGTGCTCAGGCGCATCCTAGAACGATGCGCCCTTTGCGAAGAGTTCCTCCGGAGGGCGGCGGATGCGGTGAGCCGGATCGGGGCAGAGCTTGCTGATGAGGATGCGCGCCTCGAGGCCGAAGGCTTGCGCCTTGCTGAGGCGAGGCACAAACTAATGGTAGCCATCGCCCTCATGCGTCACCAGCGTGATCTCGAAAACGCGAAGGCTGAAGCGTCGCTGGCAGCTTCGCGGGAGGCCTGCTCCCTGGCCATTGAGGAGGCTCGGGAGGCAGACCGGCGGTGCAAGGATGCGGAGGAGCGCGCCCGGGAGCTCCAAGCTTGGAGCAACTCCTTGGAGCAGCAAGTTGAACTGCGCCAGGCGGCCCTTGAGTCGATGGGGGTGGCCTCTGTTGACCGGGCGGAGCTTCTAAAGTGCGAGGAGGCGCTGACGCTGGAGGCCGTCGAGCATAACCTTGACCTTGAGCGGTTGGAGATGAGGGAGCGCCTGGTGGCCCGGGCGGAGGATGACGTTGCCGCGCGCGAAGCCCGGGCCCAGGAAGAAGTCGATCGCCGCGTGGTGGAAGCTCGCTCGGCCCTCGAGCGCGAATGCGAGACGAGGTTGGGGCTGATCAAGGCCGAGGTTGAGGGCAGGACCGCAGCCCTCAGGGCCAAACTGACCGAAGTGACGCGACGTGCGGACTCCTCCGCAGCCGCCCTCAGCGCGGCGCAGGCGGAGCTGTCCTCTTCCCAGGCCGAGCAGCTCCTTCTCCAACAGAGGGTTGATGACGCAGAGACCGTCGTGCAGCGGAATGAGGACGAGATCCGTCGGCGGCGGGTTCTAGAGCATGTGCGTGCCCCCATGCTTCAAACGCTCAGAGAGAGGGCCAATACAGCCTTGGGCTATATCTGCGAGGCTGCCGCTAAGGAGCCGCACGAGGTCAACTACGCCGGCAACCTCCAATTTTTCACCAATGTGGTGACGCTTCTGGAGAGCCGATCTAAGAGGTCCCATTGGCTTGTCGAAGAGAGGATCCGAGCCTTGCTCGGGCATGCCTTCTCCCGCGTCTTCAGCTATCTGCAGGACAGGGACCCCCACTTCGACTTTGACGCTACCATCGCACCCGTGCCCATTGCCGTCCGGGGCGACCTGGCGCAGTGGATGGAGGACAACGTGGACGCCCTCGTTAGGGCCTTTGCATCTAATGACGACGGCGTGGTCGTGCGCGCCAATGAAGGCGGCGTTCTGGACGAGCCTGGCGCTGATGGAGATGCTGGCGGCGGCGGCAATGTCGACGACGCCAGTGATGCCTCCGAGGATGCCCAAGAAGACGCGGTGAGTGATATGTTCGACTGACCACATGTCACTGCTGTTTAACCTGCATGAAGAAGGTTCGGGCTTGACCATGAAGGATGTAAGAGCATTTTGGGAGGGGAAGCCCCTCATGTAAAAGTTTGCAATTAGTACCCCTGTAAGCATAATGTTGCGTGTGAACTTAGCCGCTGGCCCGGTGATGGGTCAACTGACTTGTGTACCTTCCGACCCCGACGAGTCCCGAGCGGGCCTGCGGGGGCCGCTGCACCTCGGGTGTCTTCTGATTAACTTGTAGATTCCGCGACGAAAACTCCAGAAAGGGTGCGATAACAGCGGTCCTGGTTGTAAACGTGCCTGGCCCGGCCCGGCTCGCGAGGGGCTCGTGAGGGGGGGCAGCCGATGCTGACTTTGGACGCAAAGCCGAAACCAGAATGTGAGAGATTGCTCGAATGAGACTAAACACCCCTTTCCCCAAACACATGCAAGCACTGAGCTCAAGTCCAACTTAAATCCAAATCGAAGAACTTCGTCAACAAGGAAAGGCAAAAGCAAAAGGACGCGTCTGGCACCTAGTCTAGTCTTCGACGTCTTCTCACCAGCGCGGAGCTAAGTGCTACCACTGGGCGTGGGCGGGAGCCCCCGAGGCCCGAGGGCGGCTCTCCGGAGACTTCGGGGCGTGTACAGCCCCACTCATTATTACGTGAGAGTGTCACGGGCGGCGAGCTTCACAGGCACTGGGCCTTCTTCATAGGTACCGGCCTTGCTTCATATCGCTAGACGAGGGCCCTACCTTGCGCCACACTGCCGCCATCGACGGCGACCGGAAACCAGGACGACGCCAATGAGGCAGAGCAGTTGCCAGTGGTTCCCTCGACAACCACAGGTCCCCTGCCGGGGGCACGCCTTGGGGAACCTCCCCGACAGGGGGCCTACCTCCTAAAAACGCCTTGCTCCGACCGCCGCGATGACGAACCCGAATCTCGGCCCCTCTCCTGCAGCCCCCTGCGCCCTCCTCCTGAGGGGTATGAGGCTGCAGAATTGGGGCAGCCACCTGCTGCGGCGACCTGTATCTCCTGCGACCCATGGTTAGCATAAGCTTGCTCCTGAGGGATGAATGTTACCCGATAATTGCCGCCGCTGGTATGGCCATCGAGTCTCTCTTGTGTTTCCTGAAAGAGCTCAGCTCCTGGCGTCTCCTCGGCCGAGCCTGGCCTGAGGAATGAGCCATGATCTTCTTCCAGTGCGCACCCCTGATCCACCATGCGGGGCACGTAAGCTTCTAGGGCCGCCGCCCCGTGCGCCTCGCTGTAGCACCCCGCATGCCATGCAGCCTGGCTTGAAGCACCGTCTTGGGGGTGATGGCACGGTGGTCCGCCGAAGCTGAAGGCCACGGCGGGCACCCCTTCGCTGGCCTGAGAAGAGGCCGGCGCGACTTGTCGCCCGGTGCCGGCGGGGGTGTTGACGCTGAATGGGCCCTAGAGTCCGCCGGATGTTGCGTGCACGCGCACGACGCCGCCATACGGCCCGCCTTGGGTCTGGGGTGGCAGCTGGACGCAGAAAGGAGGTGTCCCTAAGGCGGCAGCGTCCAGGAGCTCAGTGACTCGCTCCAACAATACGTCGCGGCCGCCCTCCAGCAGCCGACACCGTAGCAGCTCTCGGGCCATTGTGAGCGCGGCCCTGGAGTTTGCTTGCTCCCGTCGGGTGTACGGCGCCGTGGCCGCGGCGTGGTTTGAGGCACTTGCTGTGGCCCGCACCTGCCGTGGTGTGAGGGCTGGCGGCGTCTGACCGCGTCGCCCGCGCCCCGCAGCGCCCTGCGGAGCGTAGGCTGCCTGAGGCGCAAGGTTGAGGTTTCCCTAGGCCGGTGACACGGTGTGGGCGGGCCACGCTGCCCAGCGGTCGGCGTTGGCAGCTAGGTCGCTTGACATCTGAATAGCGAGGCGACGGAACGCGATGCGGAGGAGGAAGGATTCCGGCGCACCCCTACCTGGCGCACCAAATGTCGGATTTCGGGTTCCGGCTGACCCTTGAGGTTCGAACACTGGGGTGCGCGCGGAGATCTCTCCCCTACCGATCTACGTCCAATCTCCTCGCATGATCTAAGCTAGAAAACAACGAACAACACAAGGGACACGAGGTTTATAATGGTTCGGGCCACCGTTGTGGTGTAATACCCTACTCCAGTGTGTGGTGTGGTGGATTGCCTCAAGGGCTGATGATGAACAGTACAAGGGAAGAACAGCCTCGCGAGAGGTGTTCTTGAGGTGGTGCGATGAACTGCTAGGGTGAGTTCAGTCGCCTCTCTCTCTCTCACTGCTAGGGTTTTACCAGATCTCTAGCCCTCTGTGTGTCTTGATCTCTCCTGGGGTGTCTCTCTACTCTGTGTGGCTAGTTCTACTTATAGAGGCCCTGGGCCTCTCCCCAAATAATGAGCAGGAAGGGCGCCAACAATTGGCCATTTTGAAGGGGAACATCTAGTACATGTTATCCTGACCAAAGGTGGTCTTCGGCTGCCAAAAGTACTGGTGATGACGCCGTCTTGGGCTCGACGGTGACCTCCGTCCTGCCACTCTGCTGGTCTTGGTCTCGTTGCACCAGAATGGTAACCTTTGCCCGATGCCTTGGCCTGTGCTTGCCCCCTTTGCACCAAAGGGGAAACAAGGACACTGCGCGGTCCGGCGCCCGCCTGGCGCCCGCCTGGTCTCGATCGTCATGGCTTGCGTCACGGGCTCCTGGTGAGGTACCCCTGCCTTGATCTCTCCGCCTCCTCGCGATCCCGCCTGATGAGCCTGCCTCTGAGGAAGCTTCTGGTCGTCCGCCCCGCGAGGCTTCGCCCCTCGCAAGGATCTTGAGCTTGAGCTGATGAAGATGGGCCACGCTGGGCCCCCACTTGAGCCACGCCACAGGCTGCAGGCAGGCAAGTCTGGCGACCCCCCCGTTCCCAGAACGCCGACAAAAAATAACTGGGCGAGTTGCTGGGTCCCTGGTGTTAGTCGCTCATTGTGCAATTCTCTCGTTTATTGACTACGTTGACAATGGCATGGGACCCAGATGTCAGAAATCCATTAGGACGAGCCTTTTTTATTGGCATGAAATAAGGAGGCACATTCTTGCGTACTTCCATGACCTTGGTAGGTCCCTACTGTCATCCTATCCACGTATAATCATGTCCTGATTGTGTACGCGTCAACCTGGTAGGCCCACAAAGTCAGCCTCTAAAACCGTGGCAGACAAATACAACCCATTTAAAAAATAATAGCCCATTACATACATTCAAACGGAAAGTTCAACATTCATAGCAAAGTAACAGGTCTGATCCAGATATAGAGTACTGAACTTCCACGTTGACAACGATCATAGCCAAGTTAACTATCTACTCCCATAATACTCTAGTAGTGTACAAGTACTAACTTACTCTTAGCTAACTAGACGATGCCGGCCGCCTTCTGCGGTACACGCTAAACGTCGACACCGATGCCCTCCGCCTTGCCTCGGACTTGCCAGAGGTGCGATAGGGCGCGTTGCTCACGCGCGTTGGCCCTTTCCATGCCATCGTGGTCCACCAAAGCTTCGGCATCTAAGCGGGAAACCCACTTGACGAGCTGGTAGTAAAATACAGCGTCGCAAACGCGTGCGTGCCCGACAGCCTCCAGGGCTATTTGCCGGGCGCCGACCTCCATGTAGTTGGCCCAGTTGAGGGCGCTCTACTCGAGACTCAAAGCATCAGTGCGCTGCTGCTCCATGCCCCGCTGGCGGCGCAAATCAGCGATATACTGCTCCTCTGCTAGGCGGTTGCGCTCTAACAACTCCTCATACTCCGCATTGCCATCTAAAGACCGATAGAATGCCTCCTCCCTCCGTCTGCCTTCCGGTGAAAAACCGAACACTAGTTTCGGCGGTGACCGCCTTTGGCGTCGCCTATTGCGGACGGGCAGGGGCATGGCGGACGTGGCAAGAGCAAGGATAAGTGGCGAGCGGTGTCGGGCCGGTGGGGGCTTATGAGGATAGTGCGAGTTGGGTGATGGTGCCACCGGAGAAGGCCAGGAAACAGTAATTATAGGTAGAAGGTAGGCGAACTAGCGTGTCGCGAGAAACGCGATGGTCATCGCGGTCTTCGGAATTCAATGCATAAGCAGGCATGGCTTAGCGCGCCAGCTTAACTAGAAAAACTGAAATTATGACTGTGTCGTCCAGTCCCATCCTGTCCGTACTATGTCGCACGTCCGCATGACGGTCAAACGAGTGCACTCGAATCATCTAGATGAGGTACTCCCTCCGTGTCAAAAATGATTCCACCACTCATCATATACCTTGGTTGGTGAGATTTTTGAATTGAGCCCTGCAAACCAGAAAGGAGGTAGTGCGTGCGTGATCCGTTATTTATTCATGTAGGATCGAGTAGGTCGGATAGTGTACGTGTAGGATCGAGTAGGTCGGATGGTGTACGTGTAGGATCGCGTTAGCTAATGAACGTTCGCTCGGAGATAAGGCATTTGCGAACGTTTTTGCTGGCAGTTTCTTCAGATTCGCATGGCATTTTCTTCAGAGCAGCTTGTCAGTTTCTTCAGAGGCAGGCATTTTTATTCAAAAAACTACCAGGAGCATATTAGTAGGCTAGCTAGTGATCGATCAATAACTTGTAAATACTGAGCGAACAGAAATAAGTACCTGTTAGTAACTTGTAAACACTGAGAACACAAAAATAAGGACCATGTTGTGCACAGCAGTAAGAGCCGATCCGTTCGAAATGTTCACACGAGACTCACAGGCCTGGCATTATAATATGTTCACATTAGTAGCCCAAATTCAAAACCAACTAGTATGATTCCCATACATAAGATCAACATGTTAATGCATCTCAATGATTCACAGATCATATACAAATATGTAGCTCCAAAAGCAAAGATCTAGAAAAAACATATGTTCGTCCTACTAACATGGATGCTTCTCTTGGCCAACATTCAGTACCGAGTGAAAGACAAATTCGTTTGTGAAGTCTACAATTCCTCTTGCAAACGTAAGTGGTTTCACCAACAGTTGGAACCATGAGAATGAACCACACATGATGGAGGAACATCCACTGCAATATGATTTGGTCTTCTCTCGATCACACAATGAGACTATTTTCGGAATACAAACTTTACCTTAGGCAAACTGATGCCCATTCTATAATCAGACAAAAGCAATGAAGCACCTAGTGTTAGCCAATAAATAGTACAGTACTACTTTTGTGCAGTCCATGAAGTGACTATACAATCTTTCTGTGTCTATTTTCAAATGGCACTGCATGCAGTGACTATACTATTCTGTTGTGCAGTTCAACCAAAATTGCGGTCACTTTGTTTGTTTGCCAAATAGCAACGGGCAGTCATCTCTGTCTGCGCAAATATCAAGCATCTAGTAAACATATACCCCACCTTGTATTTTCGGGTTAAACACATCTCTTGAGCTTAGCATCTGTCATGTTTTGCACCAGACAATTTGATACTGTCATGTTTTGCCCTGGAGAAAATTCATACTGAATTGATTTGCTGGTTCAGAGCAGAAATATAGCGCCTATTCTTCATCAGACCAAGGATATCCATGTTTGCATTGATGGAAGAGGTTAAATTGATACAACCAAAATTGAGCATCCAATCATTGAATCATGTCATGTACCTCCAATGTAGGTCCACCCTGCCAATAAATTCACATGCAAACCACTAATATTACTATCTAATGATAGTACAAAAAGAGTAGCAAGATAGTAGCAAACCATGTACCTTTGTAATGAACATCTCATAGTGCCACCAATTGGATATAAAGGTTTGGAAGAAAACATGCTCCTAATGTTGAACTATTTGGACTTTTTGTGCAGTTCCACTAAAATCGAGCATCCCTGTTTGCATAGATATTGAAAGTGTGAATACTATAAAAGTGGCACTAGTTGAAGCATGGACTCACAAATATAAGCATTCCAATTTCTTAATGGGAAAAGGTAGCAAGACTGTTTCTAACCACCTGTTTGAAGGAATAAATAAGGCAACAACGACTGATGTCAGGAAGGCATACCTAGTTTTTCTGAAAAATTGAACCATTCTTGACCTTTCCTCTTGTTTTAAGCGTATTTTGTGCAGTTCAACTAAAATAAAATGCCATCACCGCCTTCACAATTCAGTGACACTGTACAAAAAGAAATGACTTAACATTACATCATGATGTCAGGTGTGTAGTCGATAGGCATTAGAGACAAACATACAGACCTCCTCCGATAACATAATGAATATTAATTTTAACAAAGGTGTAACTAGCTTTACATGGATAATTTGAGTGAACTCTACACCCTTTGTTCCTTAATATAAGACATTTTCGCAGTTCAATTTAAAGTACCCAAACGTCTAGTACTTTGAAAAACAGGTAGTAGTTTTCTTGAGCACATATCTGGGAAAGCTTGCCACCCTTTATATATGTCCATACGTTAATGCAACACGATTCGAATAGTACATATATACAATAATCCAGTGGCCAGTGCAATAGTAGAGTAGTTTTTTTATTACTGGGTACAGTACAATGGTTTTACTAAACAGATTTCCATAAGCTCTAGCACTAGAAGATTTCTATAAGCATTAACAATACAAAATGTAAAGCTAACAAGTTTCAGCATTGGTATACTAGATGTGCATAGCATTAAACCAAATACAAAAGTCTGAAGGTAACTAGCATCATTAACTAATGACAGTATAAAAAAATTGCAAACCATGTACCTTCAAGGTAAATATCATTTCGAACTCGAGGGGACCTAAAAATTGCTATCCCAATCTTGACAATCGATCAAACATAAACACTTGATCGAACGAATCAAGAGAACAGCCGGAGGAGGAGGTGCCCACTCTTAACCTTTCCTCTTGTCATCATAATTTTTTGTGCAGTTTAACCAAAATAAAATGACATCTGCGCATTGGCATTTTGGTGACACTGTACAATTTTTTTGTCTTATCTCATGAAAGTGAGGTATGTAATCCATAAGCATTAACAGCACAAAAATATGAAGGTAGTAACAAGTTTCATCATTGGGATACTGCTTTGCAACAACATTAGAATGCCCTAGCTGAAAAATCTTTAATACATCCACAATCAAAGCTAACCCTGAAATAATCTAGTGACATTAAATGGCATTGCTTAAATTTATCGGTGGCATTAGACTGAGTGCGGCATTAGTTAAATGTGGCATCACTTTAGCAGTAGCATTGCTTGACTTGACCGTTGGTGTTATACTAATAGCCAAAAAAGTGGCAATAAGAGCATGGGAGGCCCATTCGTACAGTGGGTGCACCAGTACGATGTACCTCCACAGACGCATAGAGTGGTGAGGGAGATATGTTTGCCCAGAGTAACAAATATCCAGGCAGCATATGTGGATTACGTCCCATTTTTGTTCTCTTTAGCCACCTTTTTCCTATATGAGGACAACAAACCGATCGACCTGGTCATTCTCTATTGCGTTGTCATGCCTTTCTACCATTTTTCAACCAAGAGACACGAGACACGTTCCTTAGCTACTGATTTCCCCCTTTTC
Source organism: Triticum urartu (assembly GCF_056163025.1). Taxonomy (NCBI): domain Eukaryota; kingdom Viridiplantae; phylum Streptophyta; class Magnoliopsida; order Poales; family Poaceae; genus Triticum; species Triticum urartu. The sequence continues at coordinate 263,689,304 of NC_141878.1, read as the reverse complement.
AACCTAGATGTGGGTTCGATGCCTAGTCTCTTGGACAGTACATTCTCCCTTCCTTTCCTTATTCAACCCATACATGGATTAGTCTGCATGAAGTAGGGTTTCCTTTAATAGTGCAAATTAAGGTTTTCATCTGCGTGACCAGCAGAGCAGAGGATAGCAAATTGGGAAGATGGTGGAGTGCAAAAAGATCCACATGCAGCGACGTGGCAGATGGGGCAATAGAACATGGGTATGGTTCCAAAAGAGGTAGCATGCCTGAGGGTTGGCGGGAAGTGGCTTCGCTCGTGGTCGTCGTCCTCCGCACACACTACGACACCGAGCTTGGGGACGGAGGCCATCCCGCATGGGCGCTAGGTCGGAGAGGACGGCCTTGTCATCAGTGCGTGACCTCGCTCGCCGCCGACGAGTGCGTCAACGTTGCACGTCCTTTTCTTCCACGGTGGATCTATGACCACCAGTGAGGAGGGAGAGAGAGGCCATCTTTTTAGATCTGGAGAGAGGGTGATAGTGTGAGAAGCAAGTGGGCAGCCCTTAGCAAGAAAGCGCTGAAACTCTGGCCAATATATCTTTTTTGATACTACTAGTACTACTGGCCAAGAAAGCGCAGACCTCTGCATTTTCTTTAAAAGAATACATAAATTGGGCTGTCGATGTTTCAGGAAAAATAAAACCTCGGATGGGAGGTCCATAGGCCGGTCGATACACGACGACCCTCAAGAAAATACAAACAGGCCTATGGACCTCCCATCTGAGGTCGTGAGTTGCGCATGTTAAAAAAGAAAGCCTAGACGGGGCAGCCCAAAACCCAGCTGATACTTGCTACCCCAGTGATAATAAATGATACCTGCCAGCTCCTCGGCTTCGTTGTGAATTTATCTCCTATAGTAACTACGTTGAAGCACCTAAAAAATGTAACTATGTTGACAAACCCATGGGCCCCAACGTTAGTATAGCATTAGGAGGAAGTATTTTTTCGATGAGGCACTTGCTTGCGTACGGCCATAGACCTGGTGGGTCCCGACTGTCCGCCTCTCCACGTACAGTCCTCTCCAGATTCCTCTCCTTTGTTCAGCATGTTCACAACGGCAGACAGCGGCGTCGCGGACGAAGTGCCTTATTAGTAACGAAACAACTGAACTAGCCTAGTGGCTGAGTGACACTACTCGACAGCTGTTCCGCCCGGGTTTGATTCCACCCGTGCAGAGAAAATATCTCCAAAAAATTTTCCTCTTCCTTTATTGACATGTGGGTCCCAATTGTCATCTACGCACACCACGTCCAACACTTGCCAAAACTTCGTCCCTCGTTTTCTCTATTTTTCGCACACTCGACGTTGTGTGGGCATCTTGAAAATAGCATATCCTTTTGACTGTGCATCATATGAAGATGTGCTATGCATAAATGTTGATCAGCATGATGTTAACTGGCTGGTAGTTCCAGTTTCGACCATGAATAAAACTTCCAGCATGATGTTAACACTGTTTGAAAAGGCCATGTTAATATAAATGCTCTGCCTCTGAAAGTTGCAGTTTCTTATCTGAAACTGAACTTTGAGTTTCTTATCTGAAACTGAAACTTGCAGTTTCTTCTCTGAGAATCACCTGTCAGCGACCGAAAGGCAGGGGAACCTCTCCTCTCCATCATCTCCATTCCAAAACCACCGTCTCGCCTCTCCCTCTTCTCTATTGCAAGACCACTGTCTCTCCTCCCATCTTCCAAAGCTAGCACCAGACCACTCAGAAGGATATCTATGGAGGGGATGCATCAGCGCATCAGGCAGATCGCCGGCGGCGACCAGGCAAAGTTAGCCAGGTTGAAGGAGATCCTTAATTGGTTTGACAATGAGTGGGAGATTTCAAGGACGGTGAGGGCCATGTGGCAATGTATGCGAAAGAGCGAAACGACGGCGATGAGGGCGACGATGTACTCCTCTGCGGCAGTCGTGCCGCAGTCCTTTGAGTTCATCGAGTATCTCCTCTGGGTGATGGAGCAGACAGATTCGCCCGAGGCGAAAGTTAGGCGGAGGTGGTGGGCGTACAGGTCGAAGGTCGAGCACCCAGAGGATAACGAATCGATCGAGTACGGTGTGCCGTTCGTGAGGGTGCAGAGCCAGCCGGAGCCACAGGAGTATTTGTTCTCCCATCGCAAGAGGAGGCCGGATGGTGCGACGTCGCTTCCCCGCCGTTCTCCATGGTTCCCTGGACACTCGCCTCATTTCAACAGCGTCAATAGGGTTTAAGGTAAGCTTCGCACTAACCTAATCTTCCATCTGCTCATGCTTACAATCAGTGTGACAACTAATAAAAATCAAGCTTACAATCAGTCTCTGAGTACTACGCCAATCACCCTAAAATAGCTCAGGACCTTTGGGTCAAAGTTGTGACACTGTGTACAAATAAATAAAAATACATTGGTTCTTCTTTCAGAAAAGAGTACACCCCTAGAAAACTGCCAATATAAGCTACTAGTATTTTTTAAGTCTAACCTATTAGTATTTGGTTAGAGGATTTGCTGTCGAGAAAGATCCGTCCAAAGTGAGCGCCACACATCCCACTGATGGTGGTGGATGCCAATGCTTAGATGGAGCAGGGTTGGTGTTGGTAATTTTTACTTGGCACTTCGCACTCTGCATATATGTCGGTTCCATCTGTACATTTGTGCAGTTTCACCAAAATGCAGCTGAATAACCCTGTTTGCATAGATAATGAAAAGGCGTGATTACATTATAGTGGCACTAGTTGATGAAACATACACTAATAAATAGAAGAAAATATTACATCATACTGGAAATCGACCCAAGTCTCCCCGATACACCTTCTGCCAGTGATGAACATCAGTGTACAGCGGTAGTACAAGGAGGGGCCTTGAGACATTCAAATCTCTATTTTTGTGCAAATCAACTAAAATTAAGCACCCCAGTTTGCAGAAATGCTTAAACATTAACAATGGGACTAGTTGATGAAACATACATTAACCAAGAGAAGCAATTTCTTTATCTACATTAGAAATGAAATGATAGAGAGGATACTCGCTCTATTTTAATTGTATTATTACTTCATTTTATCAGTGACACTAGGGTCGACCAGGTGGCAAACGAGGTGTACCGTGTGTCGCAAGGATGAAGGCTGGGGGTGCTTAGACTGGGATGCTGAAGGTGGCTCTTTCAGTACCTATCTTCCCCCTCATGTTTCCGTGGTAGTATTTGGGTTGTAATCCAAACTTTGTCAAGCTGGTGCTGCGTCCCCCTACCTGCCTAGCTTATGTGGCGAACTTGTCTCCTACTAGTACTCAGTCCGTTCTAGTAGTAGTTGCATAACTTCCCGTTTACACTGAGATGTTGTCGGATAATGGTTCTCTATGGTTGGGTTTCTTTAATGAAATCGAAGGGAACTCCCTCTTTCGATATATAAAAAAACAGCGGCACTAGTGGTGCCAAAACATTGCCTCAAATTAATAGTGCCACTAGATTAAGGTGCAAAATAATAACATTACTACTTTATCATGGAAGTGCCAAAATAGTAGCACAAGAGAAGGATAAACATGCAGGATCTTTGGCAAATGTTCAGACCAAAAAGAAACATACCTCGTGATGGGAACCATATCTGCAGTCGACGCCATCGTAGAAGGGATGACACCAGTCACCAACATGGATGATTCAATTCATGGGACCTTTTGGTGTAGTTCACCTAAAATGAAGCAATGTCCCATGACCTAGCAGCTTCTTCTTCTTTTAAGAAAAGGGCTCCAGCCCCGGTTCCATTTCCATCAGAAAACGAAACCCACGGAGCTTCTTCTTCATTAGTTGCAATAAAATTGAGCAACATCAAGGTTGGTCATGAAGCACCTGGAGAGTAGGCGGACCAGGACAGCTGCATCTCTAACAAAAAGAAGCAACTTATCTTAATGGGGAATTTAGCAGGACATGAAAAAAGTGCCATTGATTCATATTACTAGAGGCATTACATTGAAAACAACATTGGTTTAACGTGTCCTTACTTTTAACAGTGCGACTGCTACATTTTACCAGTGGCATTACATAAGAGCGGCCCGGGGCAACAAGCATCAGAAGAGGATATCTGGGTTAGTCCCATTTTTGTTCGGTATATAGCCACCTTATACTGTGTGAGGCTAGCAAATCTAGTGCTGGACTTACTCTGTTGACTTGTCCCCCAGTCCCCACTTTCTTTCCTTTTTCAACCAATAGATCGGGTTTATATTGAGTTTGTACTGCGTTCCCTTTATTTCCCTATTATACCTAGAGACCAGTTGGATAGCCAGTCTGTGCTACTTTTCTCCCCCATTATTTCCTCTTTCGACCAAGTCCTAGATTCAGGTAACAAATCTTCCCCCACCCCACCCCCTTTCTTCCTTGTTTGAACCAAGTACTACTAGATTCAAGTGCATGAACTAGTTTTACCTCTTAACAGTAAAAAATTAGGTGGTTTTCGAACAGCAGATCGATCCTATCTACACGAGGGGGGCTGAGAAATAGTAAAAGATACAAATGCAGCGACATCAGGAGCTCGGGAAGTAGAGCAAGGCCGGTTTCTAAGGAAGTTATACCTGAGGGTCGCCGGGATGTCGCTAGGTGGGCATCGGGAGGCCGGATCTGCCCACACTACGGCAGCGAGGAAGAAGGGGTGAGAGGCCCTCCCTCGCCCGTGATGCTTGGGAGATAACGGCAAGGCACGCTAATCGGGACGCGCCGGCAGTGGGTAAGAGCCGCCGCCGAGGACGACCGCGTGAACGTTGCACCTTCTCACCTTCCCCGTCGGAGAGGATCCGGCTGGATCTGTGACCAGCGGTGACTAGAGAGAGAGAGTGTGGCCACCGTTGTCGTGTTTAGATCGAGAGAGGATGAGAGAGAGGTGAAGAGAGCAACACTAGCAAGCAAGCACCGAGGCTCCTGCCTATATAGTGGAGTACTAGTTTTCTTTTGTCTACCGGCCGGAGCCGGCTTGATCCCGGCAATGACTGTCGGGAAGTCTTCATGCACGTGCCCCGGGGGTGCAGTTGTCGTCATTTTGATCTGAAGCACCAGATTATAACATATAACACAAAGAAATGCCACATGACAAGAAATCATAACCTCACTTCCCGAAGGAGACAAGATGAATCCCGACGGACAAACTAGACGAGGATCAAAGCTCAAAGTAAAGATAAACTCGTAGAAAAGGGGTCCATCGATAGATGTCCTAATTAACATAGCCGGCTTGACCTAGATGGCAGCCGAGTACTCTTCGTGCATGTGCCCCCAATGACTAGCCCAACTCAGTTGTCGCTGTTTAACCCTCGCAGTGATCCGAAGCACATGACACCTAATTTTGCAAGATGACAAGAAACCTTTTTTTAGATTTCTCACTAGAACTACAGCCATGTACAACACAACCTGCACGATAGGTAGACGATAGCCAATCCAGGCGTGTCTGCTGGAGTCTGGTCACATGCATGGACGAACTGATCTTCCGTGTCTTGCATGGATCGTCCAGGTACCAACATATGTACTACTTCTATTAACTCACCTGACTTGCGGGGCCGGGGAGTGTGCCTACGGTTGGTTCTCAATTGCGGTCCCACATGTGTGTGAAAACGCAATATTACGCGGGTTCCATTCGGAGAGCGGCGTGCCAGACCGACCGACCGTCTAGGGCACGACACGAACGCGACGGGCGTGTTGTATACTCCGTACATGTGTACCGCCGTTTTCTTGAGGCTTTGCTCCATGGCGCAATCCATGGATACAAAATTAGTATACTGTACTCTTTAAAAGTCGAGGGTGGGGCTTTTCCCACGCGGTAGGCGAGGCAGTTCCGCCTAGTCTGTTCAACAGAGACGCGAGAAGATGAGGGAGTAGGCTGCTGCAAACATAGGGATGTGTGATTTGACAGTGAGTTACTGCTGGACGGGTGGGGCCCGGTGATTTGACTTGCCATTATCATTTTAATTGCGGCGCTACGACCGGCTTGAGTCTCCTGATTCCTGACCACCTCCATACAGGTGCCTCTCCCGATGCTCCACCATGTCCTCTTGCTTGAGAGCCCACTCCTCCACTTTTTCCTTGCCTCTTTCCCCCAGATATGCAAAAATGGCATGTAAAGCGGGCTTATAGCCCACTATTGTACATGATCCTACAGGTGCTAAGCCTGCCACATAGGCATAATTAAAGTATGATGTGGCAAGTTAATTAAGAGACAGACTAGTTTGGTTACCCCAGGAAGAAACGGTGATAAGCGTGTGTACCTAGATGAAGCAAACTTAGCAACAAAAAAACTAAGCACCTATGCATTGGGGACTTGAGTTGCTAAGCCATTTAATGCCCATAGCACCTCATCTAAGCACCATTTCATTGGAAGAGCTCACTCCTTGGCAAATGCAATAAATACTACGAAGAAAGAGATAGAGAGAAGTAAATAAAACATACTCTTATAGCCAACCTTATAGCTAACCTTGTTGTATGAGTGATTAAGTGATGACTATGTATGACATGCCAACATCAGATAGCCTAACGCACCATGTTAAATCTCCAAGGGCGCGGCCACGTGAGCGAGGCAACGGTCGTGGTAGGCGCGACCATGATATGGGCTGCTGGCAGCCCTTGGATCTGAGATCGAATAGTCGCATGCTAAGTTGCTGAAAATTTGCAGAATAACCCTCCAGGATAGGATATTCACCCATAGGTCTAGAATCACGCCATGCAACCGTTCAATCTCAGACCCAAGGGCTCTCAGAAGCCCGTATCATGGGATAATGGAAAGCTTCGTATCACCTGTAATTTTCCCGACGTGTGACATCACATCGAAAGCCATTTAATTGTGCGTCGAGTAGACATGACATCTAAGTGGGCCCCGATAGTACTATGCATGAATCCATTTATCCACCAAGCAAGCCACTACCCTGCCATTCGCACGCGCCCCGGCACTCGACATTTTTACAATCGATAACTGCTCCTAGTCGTCCCATCCTTTCAGATTACGGCAGTTCCACTAATCCTAACCCTCCTCCCAAATCCATGGCGTCCCAAATCTCCATGATCGGCGGTGAGTACAAGGTTAGAACCATCACCTGCGATGAGTTCGACGTCATCTACACCCGTTCTTCCACAACGGTGAAAGAATGCCTTGCTCGCTTCAAACGCATGTTCGAAAACTCCAATGATGAGTGGGTCGCTGGGCTAGATGTTGAGTACACCACAGTCCTGGGAAGCAAGAAGAATGTAAAGGAGGCCACAATCCTGGGAATGTACTAGATATAGACCACATCCAGTATGCTACAATGGATGGCTACCTTTGTTTCAATATCTACAAGGGTTGGATGAAGGGCAAGAGCCAAGTGTGCGGTTCAAGCAAAGAAGTATCGGCCAAAAGGAAGAGGGACAAGGACGAAGTCGAGGACGTGGATGAGGAGTCCGAGTAAGGTGGCAGTGTTGTTGATCATGGTGGTTCTAATGCAGTGTCTACCAGATTAGTTGCTTAGTTTAATTTCAGGTGTGCTTAGTTTTATTTGAGGGGTGTGTTGTGTTGAGCCCCCAGCAGAACTATGTTATGTTTCTTCTCATTATATTTTGTACATTTCATCTTTTCGTTGGCATAGTACTACCACTCGTTTCTTCACATTATATACGTACAATATATATGGCCAACATCATATAGCCAGCAGTTTAGTTGTCAAAGAATTTCAGGGTGCTTAGTTTTGTCAAAGAATTCCAGGGTTCTTAGCTTTATTTGAGGGGTGTGTTGTGCTGGAGACCATTAACTTATCATTGTGAGAATCGGTTTATTTTTGTCATGTAACATGGTCAACGGGTTTGACGTGAAAATAACAATGTCTAATGGCATTTCTAATATACGCTGCCTCCCACCAGATTTTCTTTATAGAGGCAACATAGAACTATATGAGTACCCTGTTAAATTTTGGAATTATTCCGGGTTCGTTTGGCCTTTTTTATACATTAATTGAGTTTCTGGTCATTTAATGTGCATAATTCAAATTTGAACTACAAGCACATGCTCCGTGCACCAAAGTTGATTGAAAAATAACATGTGTGTCCTCGGGTGAATTTCTAGGTCACATGCAAGAAATGGGAATGAAATTCAAACATCTAGGCATCGTGGTTCGGTCAAGAACATTAAGAAGCTTGGTTTTAAAATTCTTGTAAATCCAAAACACGCCTGAAAATCATGAAACTTGGCATGGTGTCATGTCATGGTACTACCATGCTGTGGTAAAAAAATTGCAGAATAGGAACAAGTTTCGGTATAAGTTTCTTGCAAACCGGAGCTTCTCTCAAGAACGCTCGTGGTTCTGAGAGGGAACGTGTCACCTTTGTATGCATAATTCAAATTTTAAATACAAGCACATGCTCCAGTGCACGAAAGCTGATTGAAAAATCACATGTGTGTCCTCGGGTAAATTTCTAGGTCCCATGCCAGAAATGGGAATGAAATTCGAACATCTGGGGGTCATGGCTCAGCAGGAAACATTGAGGAACTTGGTTTTTTAATTCCTGTAAATCCGAAACACGCATGAAAATCATGAAACTTGTCTTGGTGTCATGACATGGCACCAACATGCTATGGTAATTTTTCTGTCCGATTTGCGAAGGTGCACACATTAACAATCAACAAAGTCATTTTGGAACAAGTGCTATCATGTTACAATTGGAAACACAAGTATTACTGAAACCGTGGGCGTTCTATTTACCAATTACGTGCCGCCATGCGTCCCCTTTTTTTTAGCTAGGAGGCGCCGTGCAGGGTAGCTATTTGAGTACGGTAGGCATGCGAGCCCTTTGACCTCCAAGTATAGACAGAACCAGGCCCTCGTTGGTATCCGCGCCTCGACTTTGGCTGGTCATAGTGGAGAGTAGCATAGACTAGTTACTAGTCTATGTTACTAGTACCTTCATAGTGGGTAGTGTCATATAGTATATGCATAATTTGGCGACGAGCGCTCTCTATATGTACCAACTTTGTTCTTTAATTACATCTTGTTAGTTTTGCTCCATGGCGCAATCCATCAGTACTACTACTGTACAAATGTATACATTTTTTTTAAAAGCTAGAGGGCGGGGCAGTCTAGCTTGGTACTTTTCACGAGAGGCGAGGGCCTTTGTGATTTGACGGCTCATTACTGCTGGAAGGCGGGGCCTTGTGATTTGACTGCTCATATAAATGTGTCGACGACCTGAGGAGGAGCAAAGAACCATGCGGTACACTCAAGTTTTCCACTAGAGTACGACGGAGGAGCATGAAACACGGAAGCCTAGTGCCATATCCTCTACTCTCTTACTCTTATTATATATTACTAGCAAGAGGCATTGTTCTATTGGCGATAAAGAATGATCTAATTTGCTAGTCATCTCATTTTTAGCATTGTTCTATTCATGGCTCGTAGAGAAGGTGACACGTGTGGACAAACACCCGAAGAAAAATAAGAAACACATGAGCAAAAGAAGAAGGGGGATTATCACCCCCCAAAAAGAAGGAAGACGCACACACAAGTCTGGGGCACTGCTCTCTCTTCATGAAGGGTTGCTGGCCGTGGAGTCATAACTGCTTCTTCATCGCCTCCACGACCTCCATCTCCTTGCGCGTCTCCTCCGCCATCTTCATCATTGTGTCCATGACGCAGGATTTCTTAACGCGAGCCTTCATCATCTGTTCCACAATCGCATTACGTACCTTGACAGCAGCCGGGTGCTCGATGCGGAGCTTCGCCAACTCCTCCTTCTGTTCCATGACGAGGGCCTGCAACATGTTCATCGAGGAACTACTATTCTCATGCAGCTTCTTCCAGCCGGCGTTCTTCTCCTTCAGCAGGTCGAGCTCGTGGCAGAGCTTCACCGTGTCCTCCTGAAGTTGCAGGATTTTGTCGGTCGCCTTCTTCTCTGAGGCAATGCTCTTCTTCCACAGCATCACCAAGACGGCGGTCAACTCCCCCTGCTCATTGAGCTCAGCGGGCATGTCTTCGAGCCTCTCCTCCAGCAGCTCCACCAAGCCATGGATGAACTCCTTCGGCTTGTTGAGGTGCTTATTGAGCTGATCGGGCATGCCGTCGAGGGATAACGACTCCGGCGCCGCATGTTCACCTCCGCGTCTAGGGCGCTCCTGGGAGCCATCGCCTGCCCGTGAGAGATCTTTTGAGGTCCCTGTGTGGCGGCAAGCCCTCTCTTTTTTTTCCACACCCTTGGTTGCCGCTCCCTTGTTACGAGTAGTTCTCGACCTAGAGCTTTGCACACCGGCCATGTCAAGGACGGACGAAGAAGGAGGACTTATGAGGAGGAAGGTAGAGTAATTTTCGGTTAGGTAGTCCCCCTTTTTATAACCTAAGTACTAGCACTAGTACTAAAACCTACATAGTGGGAACATGTTCAGGTTTGGTACGTACTGGTAGGTGTGAGTAGGCTTGCACTTAGTTGTAGCACTAGTACATTCGAATGTGATGGGAACAAGGTAAAGATTAATTGATGGTTTTTGGTTTCGAGGCCCGAAACGGCTCTCGATGAGTTTAGTGGAACAGGAAATTCAAGTAGACCACACTGCTCAGATGCGTAAATATTATGTTACTGTCAAAAATTGGCACAAAATACGACGGAGACCAATGGAAGTACTACTAGCAACCCATGATTTAACTACTCACATGCGCGCAGTACTACGTGCATGTCTTTCTTCCGCCCTCACGTCCACTCAATTTGCATGCGCTGTATTAATTCACCATGAATGAAGTGAAGGACTTTACACGCGTCAAATTGTCACATGGGGTGGATCTTGGTACAAAATTGCGTCCGCCCGTGTACCTGCGTGTGCGTGCGAGGGAATGAGTGCGTGTGTGGCATGTGTGCACATCTTCGCTTTGTGCATGTACCGCCAGTGCGGCTCAGGGAGGATGAGTACATTCTTCCGGAACTAGCAGCACGTCACTGTGATCAATCCAAACAAGGATGTCGCGACAACGCCTCCACATGTGCCATGTGGCTTCATGAACTGTAAGAGAGACACTGTGTAGCGTGCCATTGTGTTTTGCACATACTCGAAGTACTAGTAAGGTACACGTGCATTGCACGCGTCAGATTTTGCAACCAAATTATGAATAAATACCACACTGTAGCATGTAAGCTCTGATTCATGTATGCCTAATGTAGACCTTCGTTTAATTCTTATAGTTCATCTCATTCAAAATCAATTAGTTTTTATAAAAAAACCTAGGGCCTCTTTGATTCATAGGATTTCCAAAACGCGGGAATAGGAAGAGCATGGGATTAGAGTGGAATGTCGTCTTGAATCCAACAGAATGGTACGAGTGTTTGATTGTGCATAGAAAAAATGTAGATTTCTTTCAAAGAGGTTTGAGTGGATGGGATGTTTCCTATGAAATCTAGTGCAAATGAATCATATGGAAAAATTCCTATGGTTTACAATCCTACGAATCAAACAACCAAGATAGGAAAAATTCCTAAGGATTAAAATCCTCCAAAATTCCTTCTAGAATCCTTTGAATCAAATAAGCCCTTAATCTATTTTATGATTAATGGAATTATGTGTTGTAAAGCATAAAGTAAAAACAAATAATGGCAATTCGACTAGAAGAAAAGTTTGGGCAGTTATGATACGGAAGATTCTAGAACAAAGGAGAACCACTGTTGTTTTGAGGTTTGTGCATTATGCTTAAGTTCAACCATGGAGTTTGCTTGATCGAGGCGAGGGTGTCCCGATGTTTTGATGAGATGGTGGCTATCGTTTTCTGTGGGAGTCGACCTTCACGATCCGACTACGAACGTGCGAGACGTCGCGCCTTAGCAATCGCTAAACCAACTTCTCAGGGGTTATTGACCACGCCGGAGCACGATCAACCTGACCACGAGGGTCTGTTTCCTGCGAGCAAACGAAGAACAAGCAAGAAACTGAGATTGCAATCTGGATATTGCGAATATAAGATGAAAGCTTTATTGATCAAGGTGGGGTTCTGTGACGCCTTTGTCTGGTCGTTGAACACAAACGAAGTACGTGAAGTTGCAGCTATGGTGAACTTTAATCTAAACAAAACCCAAAGTCTAAATGACGCCCTAAGGGCTGTATATATGGAGGAAGAGGGGGGGAATTTCATGGTCCTTGGAGGAGGGGTCCGAAACCAACCTAACTCTTGTTTCCCCACACATACGGACTCTAAAAACAGCCTATACTAAAAACAGCCAATAATCAGGTGATGCAGCACCTAGAATAGCCTCTGGATGAAATTTATGAAGTGTCATCTTGTATATTTCGTCCAAGGCTTCATGCACTCCTTATGGTGGCTTCAAAGTCCTGAAATCATCACTTGTAACTCCATTCTTGATCCCCTTGCGCATGCCATCATCTCCATGCTTGAACTTGCTCCAAGGTTCATCTCTCTTGTCCAAGCTAGGCCCTTCATTTGTAAGCAAAACAAATGTATCCAATTTAGGCAGCATCATATTCTCAGGAACATTAGAATCGTTACCAAGAAACGAAAGTACCTGATAATTCAATTGGCGTGCATGAGCTCTACTAATTGGTCAAGTATGTATATGTAACGCCCCAGATACGACTTTCCAAATTTGTATCCAACTCTTGCCGTTTCCGGCGTTAAGTTATATTTATTTCTCGGGTTCGGGTTTTGTCTCCGTGTGTTGTTTTCGTTTTCATGCATCTCATATCATGTCATCATGTGCATTGCATTTGCATACGTGTTCATCTCATGCATCCGAGCATTTTCCCCGTTGTCCGTTTTGCATTCCGGCACTTCGTTCTCCTCCGATGGTCATTTCTAGCTTTCTTTCATGTGTGGGGATTAAACATTTCCAGATTGGACCGAGACTTGTCATGCGGCCTTGGTTTACTACCGGTAGACCGCCTGTCAAGTTTCGTATCATTTGGACTTCGTTTGATACTCCAACGGTTAACCGAGGGACCGAAAAGGCCTCGTGTGTGTTGCAGCCCAACACCCCTCAAATTTGGCCCAAAAACCCACCAAACTCTGCTCCATGTCCTATAGCGTTCGATCACGATCGCGTGGCCGAAAACCGCACCTCATTTGGACTCTCCTAGCTCCACTTATGCCTATAAATAGCCCCCCCATTTCGGATCTCGGATCTCTCCCCGTCCAAACCCTAAAAAAAAATCCACCGCGCCGGCCGGACACGTCCGATCCGACCGGACGCATCGCCGCAGCCAGCCAGGCACCGCCACGTGGCGGGCGGACCACATCGCCGCCGCCTCCCACTGACGCGGGCCCGCAGGCCCAGCGCCGGCCCGCTCCCGCGCCCGACCGGGCCATCCGCCGCCGCCCGGCTCCCGAGCCGCTCGCTGCCTCCCTGCCGCCGTTGCGCCGGTGCCGCGCCGCCGCCGCGCGCCAACGCCGGCCGGAGCCCCTCGCCGACCGCGCCGCTCGCCGCCTACGCCGCCGCCGGCCGCCGCCCGCTCCCGGCGCCGCCTCCTCCACCGGATCCGGCCGGACCCCGCCGTCCTCTTCCTCCTCCTCCCACGCCGGCCTTCTTCCCCGTCAAGTCCGGCGAGCTGCTACAGTAACTCCGGCGTGCAACGGGAAGCGTGCGGATCTGGATCCAGATCTGAGAAATTCATCTCGGTTGACTTTTTCGTCCCTAACCCTAATTTTTTATGCTTACTTTGACCTCCCGTAACTTTGCATCCGTAGCTCCGATTTGGGCATATGATATATCAAAATATTCGTCTCGACGAGTACATCATTTCACTCCATTGCATCATTTTCATTCGAGCTCATGTTGATGCCCAAAATGCTGGTAGAAGGAGGCTTCGTGAGTTAATTGTCAGATCCGCTAGTTCATCTTAGACTTTTGTCATTTTTGCCATGATTATTGCGTGCATGCTATGCCTGTGAGTCCTTCATATGTTTTGTTAAGCATTTCGTCTTATTTCCAGAGGTGCAACCCATGAAATTTTAGGATGTGTGTGGTGACTTGTGCAAGCTTGCAAAGTGAGGCACCCGGTAAATTTGTTTTCGGAGACTTAGTTGTTTTCACTAAGTCTGGGATATTTTAGTTCATGATGCCATATGTTCAGCTTGTTTCCTAGTGATCCGTGCCTCTTTTGAGAATGATCAGTAAAGGAGTTTTGTTAATCATGTTATGCTCTATCCATCCATGTCTTTCTTTTCAATTATGGAGAAACCTAGCTTGAGTCAATCGAGCTCTACTTTTGCTTCGTGGTGAATCTGGGCAGATCGTCAACTCGTTTGCGATTTTGCCGGCGTTGTTGTAGTTGATCCGTGTATGCTATGCCATTGTTATTGCCATGTATAGCTTGTATTTTGTGACTTCTTAAGGTCTGTATGCTTTCCTTGACATGACTTGCACCATGGTGAGTGCATCGAGCTCGTTTACATGCCTTCATGAGTTATATTTTAGCATGTCTCAGTTTTCACTAAGTCTGAAAACTGATTGTGTTTTATGCTATGTTCGTGTGCCCGTTAATATATTTTGTGAACCCTTTTGGCCCCAGGTCACTTTGGGTCTTTTGTTAAGCTTTTTGAGTAGCCCCATTCCGTGTTCTTACTTGTCATGTTCAGGTCATGTATCATGTTGTTTTGCTGCTCCGAAGAGGGCTTCGTGATCTGAAATTTCAGACAAGTGTTAATTTCACTAAGTCTGGAATTTGTTTTGCATTTGCGTTTTTGCCATGCTTGTTTGAACCTCTTAATGGATGAATTGGCCGTGGCTCAGTGCTAGTATTTTGTTAAGCATCTTGTGTGCACCCCTGCCATGTACTTTGTTGTCTTGTTTGGTGGCTGTAGCATGTTCATTTCGTTGCATTTAGATGCCTACTTGCTGTAAATCGCAAACCGGTGTCATATCTTAAAACGCTTGCCATTTCCAAACCGTAACTCCGATTCCAATGATCTTTATATCATTTTCAAGCGATTTCATCCCCTCTATCCAGTGGCACCCTTGGAATTCCAAGTTGAGGCCAGGTTCATGCATTTCCTGTCATATCTTGCATTTTGCATCCCGCATCGCATCCCGCATAGCATATCATCATTTCATCATATTGCTTGGTCTTGCACGTGGTTGATTGTATCCTTGTTGCTTGTTTGTCTTGTTGGGTAGAGCCGGGAGACGAGTTTGCTACCGAGGTGCCCGTTGAGTTTGCTTATGAGGATCCAGTCAACTCTGACAACTGTGCAGGCAAGATGATCATACCCTCGAAATCACTACTATCTTTGCTATGCTAGTTTGCTCGCTCTTGCTATGCCAATGCTACGATGCCTACCTTTTGCTTGTCAGCCTCCTAATTGCCATGTTGAGCCTCTAACCCACCATGTCCTAGCAAACCGTTGATTGGCTATGTTACCGCTTTGCTCAGCCCCTCTTATAGCGTTGCTAGTTGCAGGTGAAGATTGGAGGCCGTTCCTTATTAGAACATCATTTATTTACTTGTTGGGATATCATCATATTGCTATGTTATCTTAATGCATCTATATACTTGGAAAAGGGTGGAAGGCTCGGCCTCTCGCCTAGTGTTTTGTTCCACTCTTACCGCCCTAGTTTCCGTCATATCGGTGTTATGTTTCCGGTTTTTGCGTTCCTTACGCGGTTGGGTTATAATGGGAACCCCTTGATATTTCGCCTTGATTAAAGCTTTTCCAGCAATGCCCAACCTTGGTTTTACCATTTGCCACCTAGCCTTTTCTTTCCCTTGGGTTCTGCAGACTCAAGGGTCATCTTATTTTACCCCCCCGGGCCAGTGCTCCCTCTGAGTGTTGGTCCGAACTGGGCAGCCTGCGGGGCCACCTCGGGGAAACTTGAGGGTTGGTTTTACTCGTAGCTTGACCTATCTGAGTGTGCCCTGAGAAAGAGATATGTGCAGCTCCTATCGGGATTTGTCGGCACATTCAGGCAGTGTTGCTGGTCTTGTTTTAACCTGTCGAATTGTCTTGTTGTACCGGGTTACCGAGTCTGATCGGTGTGTCTCGGGTGGAGGTCTATTCCTTCGTTGATCGTGAGAGCTTGTCATGGGCTAAGTTGGGACTCCCCTGCAGGGATTGAACTTTCGAAAGCCGTGCCCGCGGTTATGGGCAGATGGGAATTTGTTAATGTCCGGTTGTAGATAACTTTAACTACACTTAATTAAAATGAATCAACTGAGTGTGTTACCGTGATGGCCTCTTCTCGGCGGAGTCCGGGAAGTGGACACGGTGTTGGAGTTATGCTTGCGCAGGTTGTTCTTCTAGATTCTCGCTCGTGCTTTGCCTCCTCTTCTCGCTCTCTTTTGTGTATAAGATAGCCACCATATATGCTAGTCGCTTGCTGCAGCTCCACATATATTTGCCTCATCCATTCCTCTAAGCTTAAATAGTCTTGATCGCGAGGGTGCGAGATTGCTGAGTCCCTGTGGCTCACAGATACTATAACTCCAGATGCAGGTCCAGGTGATTCCGCTCCAGGTGACGAGTACGAGCTCAAGTGGGAGTTCGACGAGGACTCTCAGCGTTATTATGTTTCATTCCCCGATGATCAGTAGTGGTGCCTAGTTGGGGTTCGATTCAGGGCCTTGTCGCATGTTGGGTTTTCTTCTATTTTGGCGCCATAGTCGGGCCATGAGTGCTTGTATGATGGATGTTATTTATGTACTCTGATGTGACGTGGCGAGTGTAAGCCAACTATGTATCTTCCCCTTTTATTATGTATTACATGGGATGTTGTAATGATTGCCTGACTTGTGACATTGCTTTCCATGCGGTTATGTCTCTAAGTCGTGCCTCGACACGTGGGAGCTATAGCCGCATCGAGGGCATTACAGTATAGCAGCAGGGGCTGTGGGCATAACAATGGTATTGATGTCCTCATCATCCTCCCCTTCTTGAAATGAAGTCGTCCTCGATGGAAGTTCATCTTCCTCACCCAAATAAGGTTTCAAATCTGCAATGTTAAAAGTGGGACTAACCCCAAAATCTGCAGGCAGCTCAAGTTTATATGCATTATCATTTATTTTCTCTAACACCTTAAAAGGACCATCAGCACGTGGCATTAGCTTGGATTTGCACAAATTAGGAAATCTATCCTTACGCAAATGTAACCAAACAAGATCTCCAGGTGCAAACACAACATGTTTTCTACCCTTATCTCCAGCAAGTTTATATTTAGCATTCATACGCTCAATGTTTTTCTTAGTTAACTCATGCATTTTTTAAATCAATTCAGCACGTTCTTTAGCATCAAAATTAACCTTCTCCGGAGATGGAAGAGGCAACAAATCAATAGGTACACGAGGTAGGAAACCATACACAATTTCAAAAGGGCACATCTTAGTAGTAGAATGCAATGAACGATTATAAGCAAATTCAATATGAGGCAAGAATTCTTCCCACATTTTCTTATTATTCTTCAAAAAAGCCCTAAGCATAGTAGACAATGTTCTATTGACTACTTCAGTTTGTCCATCAGTTTGGTGGTGACAAGTAGTACTAAAAAGCAGTTTAGTCCCCAACTTAGCCCATAAACATCTCCAAAAGTGGCTAAGAAATTTAGTATCACAATATGAAACAAATAGTATTTGGCACACCATGCAAGCGAATAATTTCACGAAAGAAAAAATCAGCAACATTAACAGCATCATCGCTTTTATGACATGGTATAAAGTGTGCCATTTTCGAGAACCTATCCATGACAACAAATATGCTATCCCTCCCCTTCTTTGTTAGAGGTAAACCTAAAACAAAGTCCATAGATATATCCTCCCAAGGAACACCAGGTACAGGCAAAGGCATATATAAACCATGAGGATTGAGTCGTGACTTAGCTTTTTGACATGTAGTGCAGCGAGCAACGAAACGCTCAACATCCCGTCTCATCTTTGGCCAAAAGAAATGTGTAGCAAGTATATCCTCCGTCTTCTTGACGCCAAAGTGTCCCATTAATCCTCCTCCATGCGCCTCTTGCAACAACAAAAGACGAATGGAGCTAGCTGGAATGCATAGCTTGTTAGCACGAAACACAAATCCATCGTTAAGAACGAACTTGTTCCAAGTTGTGACGCCCCCGATTTAATCGTACACTAATCATGCACACAAACGTGTACGATCAAGATCAGGGACTCAAGGGAAGATATCACAACACAACTCTACAAATAAAAAGGCATACAAGCATCATATTACAAGCCAGGGGCCTCGAGGGCTCGAATACAAGAGCTCGATCATAGACGATTCAGCGGAAGCAACAATATCTGAGTACAGACATAAGTTAAACAAGTTTGCCTTAAGAAGGCTAGCACAAACTGGGATACGGATCGAAAGAGGCGCAGGCCTCCTGCCTGGGATCCTCCTAACTACTCCTGGTCGTCGTCAGCGGGCATCACGTAGTAGTAGGCACCTCCGGTGTAGTAGGAGTCGTCGTCGACGGTGGCGTCTGGCTCCTGGGCTCCAACATCTGGTTGCGACAACCAGGAAGAAGGGATTGGGGAAAAAAAGGGGAGAAAGCAACCGTGAGTACTCATCCAAAGTACTCGCAAGCAAGGAGCTACACTACATATGCATGGGTATCAAATGGAGTAAAGGTATCATATGTGGACTGAACTGCAGAGTGCCAGAATAAGAGGGGGATAACTAATCCTTTCGAAGACTACGCTTCTGGCAACCTCCGTCTTGCAGCATGTAGAAGGAAGTAGACTGAAGTCCTCCAAGTATCATCGCATAGCAATAATCCTACCCGACGATCCCCTCCTCGTATCCCTGAGAGAGAGCGACCACCGGTTGTATCTGGCACTTGGAAGGGTGTGTTTTATTAAGTATCCGGTTCTAGTTGTCATAAGGTCAAGGTACAACTCCAAGTCGTCCTGTTACCGAAGATCACGGCTATTCGAATAGATTAACTTCCCTGCAGGGGTGCACCACATACCCCAACACGCTCGATCCCATTTGGCCGGACACACTTTCCTGGGTCATGCCCGGCCTCGGAAGATCAACACGTCGCAGCCCCACCTAGACCAACAGAGATGTCAGCACGCCGGTCTAAACCTAAGCGCCCAGGGGTCTGGGCCCATCGCCCTTAGCACACCTACACGTTGCGTGGGCGGCCGGAAGCAGACCTAGCCTAGTGGCGTTCCAGTCCAATCCAGCGCGCGCCGCTCCGTCGCTGACGTCAAGAAGGCTTCGGCTGATACCACGACGCCGGGATACCCATAACTACTCCCGCGTAGATGGTTAGTGCGTATAGACCAAATGGCCAGACTCAGATCAAATACCCAGATCTCGTTAAGCGTGTTAAGTATCCGCGAATGCCGACCAGGGCCAGGCCCACCTCTCTCCTAGGTGGTCGGAACCTGCCCTGTCGCTCCGCCTCAAAGATCCACACAGAGGGCCGTTGGGACAAAGGTCCTTTTAGCCCCCAATTCGTGAATCACTCGCGGGTGCTCCTCAAGCCGACCCGTCTTTAGTCACCACATGTATCATGTAGAAAGTAAGTAATATACCCGTGATCACCTCCCGAGTGATCACGGCCCAGTAGTATAGCATGGCAGACGGACAAGAGTGTAGGGCCACTGATGGAACACTAGCATTCTATACTAAGCAGTAGGATAGCAGGTAATGGTAACAACAGTAGTAACAAGGACAGGCTATGAATCAGGATAGGAATAACGGAAAGCAGTAGCATGCTACACTACTCTAATGCAAGCAGTAAAGAGGAGAGTAGGCGATATCTGGTGATCAAGGGGGGGGGGCTTGCCTGGTTGCTCTGGCAAGAGAGAGGGGTCGTCAACACCGTAGTCGTACTGGGTAGCAGCGGCGTCGGTCTCGGTGTCTATCGAGAGAAGAGGGGGGGAGAAACAATAAATATATAAGCAAGCATATGCATAGTGATGCATGACATGACAAGTAACGACGTTAGAGGTGCCCTAACGCGGTATGAGGTGATACCGGTGAAGGGGGAAAACATCCGGGAAAGTATCCCGGTGTTTTGCGTTTTCGGACAAATGAACCGGAGGGGGAAAGTTGCGTGTTCGCTATGCTAGGGATGTGTGGTGGATAAACGGGCTGCGTAACCGGATTAGTCTCGTCGTTCTGAGCAACTTTCATGTACAAAGTTTTTCCATCCGATCTACGGTTTATTTTATATTAATTTTTAAAGATTTTAAATCATTTTCTAGAAATTAGCATAATTAAATTAATTTAGAAATTGCAATTATGATGTCAGCGTGACATCAGCATGATGTCAGCAGGACCAAAGGTTGACTAGGTCAAACTTGGCAGGTGGGACCCGCTCGTCATTGACTAAGACTACCTAATCAGGTTTAGTTAGTCTAACTAAAACGATTAGGTTTATTAACTACAATTAATTAGGTTAACTAATTAAAATAATTAAATAAATTATTAATTAATTCCTTTTTTTATTTTTTTGTATCTTCTCTTTTTTTTGGCGTGGGGCTCATATGTCATAGGCTTTGGGGGAGCCTAGCGGGTTAGCGGGCAGGAGGGCGACGGGCGCCTGGGCGAGCGCTCACCCGCACGGTGTGCAGCGAGGCGAGGCCAGTGGCCAGGGCGACCGTGGTGGTCGGCCGGCATGGGGAGAAGGAGTGCGGGGCCGGCGACGAGCGAGCCCGCGGGCGGCAGAGGAGCAGCCACATTGGAACCGGGGCGCGGCGGCGCACCAGCAGCAGGGGGACGCGCGCGGCAACGGCAGCGCAGCAACACAGCGATGGGGCGTGGGCGCGCGCCGTCGAGCCGTGGCGCGGGCGCGGTGAGCGCGTCAAGGGAGAGCCGGGGGCGGACATGCGCGCGAGCAGCGGTGGCGTGGGGCGAGCAGGGCGCGGGCAGCGCGTGCGCTTCTGCGCGGTCAAGAGCAGGAGATGGCCAGTGCGTGGGCACGGACGCGGCTATGGAGGGGTAAGCGCGGCACGGGCGGTGGGGGCGGCCTACGGCGACCGAAGCAAAGGGGAACGGAGCGAGGGCGGACAAGGCCTCACCGGGGCCTTGTAGTTGTGCTTAAGTCGGCTCGGGGAGGAGTCGAGGTCGATCGCCGGCGACATAGCTGCGGCGAGGTAACGTCGGGCGACGGTCGATGTCGAGCGGCGACGGGGTCCAGGCGCGGCGTCTTGGCGGCCTTGGTCGATCCGGCCACGGAGCTAGACGGCGGGGATGAGGAGGTGATGGTGTGCGGCGGCGACGTCGGATCGCGGGGAAGGAATGAGCGGCGTGGCCGGCGCGTTGGCTTTGGTTCCCTGCCCCGATCTCGATCCAGATCGGGGGGAGGGGAAGAAAGCGAGCGAGTGGGGGAAGCGAGGGAGACGTGGGGGGGCGAGTGGGGGTTGCAGGACTCGCCGGCGTCAGATGTCCGGGCGAGCATGGCTGGGACCGAGCGCGAGCGCTCTGTCTCACGTCCCTGGCGGCGCGAGGTGGGGGTCGAGGGGAGTGGGACGGGAGGAATGTGGAGGGGGGAGTTGGGTTATCTAACCCTAGCTGGCCAGCCAGTGGCCCAAGGCCCAGGGGGATGAGGGTTAGGTGGGCTGGGCTGTGTACTATAACTGTGGGCTACAGTGCACAGTATTTCTTTGTTGTTGTTTTTTTATATCTTTTTTGTTTTAGATTTTGCTTGTTGTTTTCTATTTATTTTCTATATGTTTTACCTTTCAATAAATACCAAAGCCATACCTAACATAGTATTTATAATTATGCCACTACCACAATTTACTTGGCACCTAAGATAAAGTAGTTCGTAATTGTTTATTATTTTAAAAACATTCAAATAATAGTTTTCGTTACTGTTTTATTCATCTTATAGTATTTAAACATTTTATAAAAGTGTGGTTTCTCCACCATTAATATTTAGGATCTATTTGTTCCATTCTGAACATTTTAGTTTTAACATTTGAAAACTTTTATTGTTTCCCTGATTTTGAATTTTAAATTCGAACCGGTTTCGATCTAACGCGAGATTAACAACAGTAACAGTGGTGACAAGGCATCATTACTAGAGGGTTACTGTAGCTTAATTATCCGGGCGTCACAATTCTCCTCCACTACAAGAAATCTCGTCCCGAGATTTAAGAAGGGGACTAAGGGGGAAAGGTCTGGTTACGAAATGCTAACGAATCTTCTCAGTCTTGGTTGCTCTTCTTGAAGAGGTCGATCCATTACATTGACGTCTTCATTTCTCTGCTTCAGGTCATCATGGTGATGTCGTCCTTTTCTCGGGAACTCCAACGTACTTACAAATAGGTAAGGGGCAGCTCGGCTACGACAGAATGCTTATGAGGGAAACAATCTGGGGGTTAACCCATGAATGAGCGTAAGATTATCTCTCGAGCTGAACATAACGGATACATCAAGAGTAAGGTACGAAGGTACAATAAGAGGTTCCAAGTGGATAGATAGTTGCTCGAAGTCTGAACTAGAGTGAGAAAGGGTTTCAGAGCAGCGAGAGTAAGTATTGCGTCTGATACCAGAATAGAGCACTAGGAAGGTGGCCCGTGAATTAAATACGAAGCCAAGCGCGAGGATTAACTTCGACAACAGGGTGTATAGGAGAGTCAGGTTTCGATCCTGTGGAACTGTGGGTTATGGGCCCACCATGTGGGTTAAAACTAGAAAGGGTGTTGACATCTTGTATGGTCATGTAGGCAAGGCATGTCAGAGGTTAGTCTGTCGGTTATGTCGACAATAACATCGGTACCAAGAGCGAGGGACGAAGAGAACCATTTTCCTGCTCGTTGAACGAGGCGGACCAATAGGCAAAGTTCTTGTCCATCGGTGGTTATCGGAATGTCATCAACAATAGTAACAGGCTCTTACTGATAGAGTTATACAACGAGGTGCTTACTAAGCAGGGAACTATCACTGCTTAGTCAAGTCAGATTACTGGAAAGGTTAAACAGTACAATGGAAAGGAAAAATGTGCTTAAACACATCTTTCAGGGGTATATCCTTCCCAAGGACAAGCAGAGCATGATATCCATGATAGGATATAACGTAGAAAAGCTCTTTAGGTAAGGGAGAGAAATTTCATGACATTATCCATATAGCGTTGTTTGGATAAATGAGCAGGAAACATTTAGCATTGGGCTGCAAATGTTCTTGTTGAAAATCAGAGTACCATAGACATGTTTCGAGATGGGCATTGACATGGTCTTCAAGTAAAGATCGGACCTTGGAAACAAAAAGGATCCATCAGGAACAACTTATAGAATAAGTCTTACAATTTCCTCATGGAAGAATGGCCAACATTGCTAAAAGGAAGAACTATAACAATAGGGCCTACCGGCCAGGTGTGCTAGGCACGACACCACATTA
The DNA here is from genome assembly GCF_056163025.1 of Triticum urartu. Taxonomy (NCBI): domain Eukaryota; kingdom Viridiplantae; phylum Streptophyta; class Magnoliopsida; order Poales; family Poaceae; genus Triticum; species Triticum urartu. The sequence goes on along the minus strand of NC_141878.1, from coordinate 263,666,033 downwards.
CCGGGTCACATAAGACCAATGTTATAACTCTTGGAAATATGTTCCAACCATCATATCTGACCGAGATTCAGATCTGATTGGTGTCAGGATAACTCAGACTCAGGAGGCCCGAGGAGAAAAGGTGCGACACAAATTGTCAAGATGACATTGTAAGATTCTCGGGAATTGAACTGTGGAAGCAAGTTCCGAATCATGAGTTCATTATTAAATCAAGGATAGAATGAGGTGGCTGATGAACTCAGCGAAAATTCATCGAGATTTCCAAAAGATGGATTTCCACAATTATGTGAACAGGAAATATCATTTGTCGGATCAAATGATATAAAGAGGTATGCTCAAGAAAAACATACATAGTTTAAACATTGGTTGAAAGGTGCACCCGAAATATGGGCCGGGTTGCATGATCAATGTTCGAACGATGATTCAATAAGCCATAGACATAGAATGAAACTATAGACCAATAACTTCAAAGCAATAGGGTTGGTAGAAGTTTAGAATTTACACATCACAGACCATTTGTCGGTATTCCGGTTAGGAACAACACGGGGACCAAGAAAAGAATGGTGATGTTAATAAGTATCACTTGTATCAAGAATTCTTAAGGGTGGAGAATTTCCCCTGACATTCTTGACCTAAAAGATAGCAATACTCCAAATTAGAACATAACATAAGTTGGATAGCAAGTATCTCAAGGTACAACACAAAACACGATCAAGTTTGTGTTGAACGGAAGGCAATCGAGGGGTCGATGATAACACAAATCATCGAGGGCAAGGATGGTATTTCTCATCAGGAATTCAATTGATATCCTTGAGGAGCTCGAAATGTTGATGATGATCATGACTATTTCTGTCGAGAGGTTTCGTGGAGATGTAATCGGTCGGCGATGACATCAAGTCAAACGAATGATGAAGCGAAAGGTTATTGGAACCATGGGTATGACACAAACTTGAAATCAAGTTTGTTGTTTGAGGTGAAACAATAAGACAAGGAAGATCGACGTAAGCTTAGCCCATCGTCGAAATTGTGCTCCGAAAAAGAAGGACCAGGTAGCACAGTTAAAATTTGGCACGATAATGATATAGCCGAGTAGGCTCGGAATGACGAGATCGAGTTCAGACTCGTAAGTAATGAAGGTTACCAAGAGTTGTTGAATCGTAGTGCGGACTCAATTCAGTTGTCGGTGTCCTTGAGGGGTTCTAACAACTGAGAACCCGTTGGAAAAATGGAATCGGCAAGAATATTAGTTGATGAAGAACTCATAAGAAGTTATGTATCCCGTGGTACCCTTGAGATACCAGGGGGGTAATACTCGACGGCAGATCAAAGTAGAGGTTGGACTGGGGTATTGCTCTGCAGAAGACAAGTGCTTAAACTTGCACGAGAAACGGTACCTAAAAGAGAACATGGTCGAAACCACGATTGTAAAAGGCCAGATCCCAGATATAATATGAACTTATACCAAGGGAGTAATTAATTTAAGAGAAGCTTTAATGATAAGATCTACATCGTGTCCATGGGCATGAACACAAAGTTCAAGGTCGACTCCCACTTCTCCAATGCATAACCTTTCATTCACTGCTCGCGTTCGATGAAGTTGCAGTGTTGGAATTTTATCTGGCGAAGCACCAGAAGAGTATGACTCGTGAAAACTTCCGGGTTCACACGGTTTAGAGAAGGCATATGTTCAACCCATAGGGGCTTCTTAGAAACATATACCACAAGTTTCAAGAGTAACTAACACAAGTCCGAAAACAGAGCATGGTTGACAAAGCAGAGGATACAATTTACCAAAGGCATTATGTACCCGTGGAAAGGCTCACAAGGTTATTGAATATGAAGGACGAGGTCAGATGAAATCCCACAATGGATCGGGCATCCACAATGGATCTGATGTGAGTATCGGTACTCAATCAGACGAAGAAAGAATGCACGGTTATCATTTTATAGAACATCTGAATAATTTGAGGTTTAGATACCAAAGGAATTATGATGTCCAAAACAAGGGATCAGAAGCAGACGCTCTGATCAAGAATGGATCAATTGAATATACCAGAGGCACAATCGACGACAGATAATTTGGTCGAGAACCAGCTCATGTTCAAAATGACGTCTGAGCCGGAAAGATAATCCTAGGACTCGACTGATGATTGTGAACATTCGCACTCATATTGAATCAACAGACTCAAAATGATAATGGCAAGGGATGCCATTAAGATTACGAGACTTATGGGATTAACCATAATGCAAGCAAGCAAGAATTCCAAGAGCAATAGGTTGCTGAGGATCTTCGGAAGACCGAATGGTATTTCGAAGAATTTTGTGAACTGCATGAATATCTGGGGATGAGCGGATACTCGATAAATGCGAGTAATTATCCGTAGTGGTATGCACGTGGCAAAGAACTGCAAGGCAGTAGGCACAAAGTATTCTGGGGGTATTTTGTAATAACAAGATCGACTGGGAATAAAAGTAAGCACGACAGGTGTAAGTAATTATCCATACGGATATTTCGGTGGAAGGGAATTGCAAAAGCAACGGGCACAGGGTCTCGAGAGAATATCGGAGAGTATCTTCAAAATCTTCTGGTGCAGCCGGCGATCATCTGGACTGAAGGGGCTCTTCGGGAGAAAGTAATTTCGAGAACCTAAAGTTAGATTTTAGTAAAAATCGTTTAACCCGAATAGAAGAGAGTTCAGAATCCCGGAGTAAAGATCGAGGAGTAAAAGATCCTAATACCACCCGATGGCGACGTGGGCCCGTAAGGCACACAGCCAAGTTAGCAAAAGTTTTGCAATGTCTAGACTCGACTTCGGTCAAGGAGTGTGGAAGGGGGGTTCCTACAGGCAGTCGGCTCTGATACCAACTTGTGACGCCCCCGATTTAATCGTACACTAATCATGCATGCAAACGTGTACGATCAAGATCAGGGACTCATGGGAAGATATCACAACACAACTCTACAAATAAAAAGGCATACAAGCATCATATTACAAGCCAGGGGCCTCGAGGGCTCGAAGACAAGAGCTCGATCATAGACGATTCAGCGGAAGCAACAATATCTGAGTACAGACATAAGTTAAACAAGTTTGCCTTAAGAAGGCTAGCACAAACTGGGATACGAATCGAAAGAGGCGCAGGCCTCCTGCCTGGGATCCTCCTAACTACTCCTGGTCGTCGTCAGCGGGCATCACGTAGTAGTAGGCACCTCCGGTGTAGTAGGAGTCGTCGTCGACGGTGGCGTCTGGCTCCTGGGCTCCAACATTTGGTTGCGACAACCAGGAAGAAGGGATAGGGGAAAAAAAAGGGGAGAAAGCAACCGTGAGTACTCATCCAAAGTACTCGCAAGCAAGGAGCTACACTACATATGCATGGGTATCAAATGGAGTAAAGGTATCATATGTGGACTGAACTGCAGAGTGCCAGAATAAGAGGGGGATAACTAATCCTTTCGAAGACTACGCTTCTGGCAACCTCCGTCTTGCAGCATGTAGAAGGAAGTAGACTGAAGTCCTCCAAGTATCATCGCATAGCAATAATCCTACCCGGCGATCCCCTCCTCGTATCCCTGAGAGAGAGCGACCACCGGTTGTATCTGGCACTTGGAAGGGTGTGTTTTATTAAGTATCCGGTTCTAGTTGTCATAAGGTCAAGGTACAACTCCAAGTCGTCCTGTTACCGAAGATCACGGCTATTCGAATAGATTAACTTCCCTGCAGGGGTGCACCACATACCCCAACACGCTCGATCCTATTTGGCCGGACACACTTTCCTGGGTCATGCCCGGCCTCGGAAGATCAACACGTCGCAGCCCCACCTAGACCAACAGAGAGGTCAGCACGCCGGTCTAAACCTAAGCGCCCAGGGGTCTGGGCCCATCGCCCTTAGCACACCTGCACGTTGCGTGGGCGGCCGGAAGCAGACCTAGCCTAGTGGCGTTCCAGTCCAATCCAGCGCGCGCCGCTCCGTCGCTGACGTCAAGAAGGCTTCGGCTGATACCACGACGCCGGGATACCCATAACTACTCCCGCGTAGATGGTTAGTGCGTATAGACCAAATGGCCAGACTCAGATCAAATACCCAGATCTCGTTAAGCGTGTTAAGTATCCGCGAACGCCGACCAGGGCCAGGCCCACCTCTCTCCTAGGTGGTCGGAACCTGCCCTGTCGCTCCGCCTCAAAGATCCACACAGAGGGCCGTTGGGACAAAGGTCCTTTCAGCCCCCAATCCGTGAATCACTCGCGGGTGCTCCTCAAGCCGACCCGTCTTTAGTCACCACATGTATCATGTAGAAAGTAAGTAATATACCCGTGATCACCTCCCGAGTGATCACGGCCCAGTAGTATAGCATGGCAGACGGACAAGAGTGTAGGGCCACTGATGGAACACTAGCATTCTATACTAAGCAGTAGGATAGCGGGTAATGGTAACAACAGTAGTAACAAGGACAGGCTATGCATCAGGATAGGAATAACGGAAAGCAGTAGCATGCTACACTACTCTAATGCAAGCAGTAAAGAGGAGAGTAGGCGATATCTGGTGATCAAGGGGGGGGGCTTGCCTGGTTGCTCTGGCAAGAGAGAGGGGTCGTCAACACCGTAGTCGTACTGGGTAGCAGCGGCGTCGGTCTCGGTGTCTATCGAGAGAAGAGGGGGGGAGAAACAATAAATATATAAGCAAGCATATGCATAGTGATGCATGACATGACAAGTAACGACGTTAGAGGTGCCCTAACGCGGTATGAGGTGATACCGGTGAAGGGGGAAAACATCCGGGAAAGTATCCCGGTGTTTTGCGTTTTCGGACAGACGAACCGGAGGGGGAAAGTTGCGTGTTCGCTATGCTAGGGATGTGTGGTGGATAAACGGGCTGCGTAACCGGATTAGTCTCGTCGTTCTGAGCAACTTTCATGTACAAAGTTTTTCCATCCGATCTACGGTTTATTTTATATTAATTTTTAAAGATTTTAAATCATTTTCTAGAAATTAGCATAATTAAATTAATTTAGAAATTGCAATTATGATGTCAGCGTGACATCAGCATGATGTCAGCAGGACCAAAGGTTGACTAGGTCAAACTTGGCAGGTGGGACCCGCTCGTCATTGACTAAGACTACCTAATCAGGTTTAGTTAGTCTAACTAAAACGATTAGGTTTATTAACTACAATTAATTAGGTTAACTAATTAAATTAATTAAATAAATTATTAATTAATTCCTTTTTTTATTTTTTTGTATCTTCTCTTTTTTTTGGCGTGGGGCTCATATGTCATAGGCTCTGGGGGAGCCTAGCGGGTTAGCGGGCAGGAGGGCGACGGGCGCCTGGGCGAGCGCTCACCCGCACGGTGTGCAGCGAGGCGAGGCCAGTGGCCAGGGCGACCGCGGTGGTCGGCCGGCATGGGGAGAAGGAGTGCGGGGCCGGCGACGAGCGAGCCCGCGGGCGGCAGAGGAGCAGCCACATTGGAACCGGGGCGCGGCGGCGCACCAGCAGCAGGGGGACGCGCGCGGCAACGGCAGCGCAGCAACACAGCGATGGGGCGTGGGCGCGCGCCATCAAGCCGTGGCGCGGGCGCGGTGAGCGCGTCAAGGGAGAGCCGGGGGCGGCCATGCGCGCGAGCAGCGGTGGTGTGGGGCGAGCAGGGCGCGGGCAGCGCGTGCGCTTCTGCGCGGTCAAGAGCAGGAGATGGCCAGTGCGTGGGCACGGACGCGGCTATGGAGGGGTAAGCGCGGCACGGGCGGTGGGGGCGGCCTACGGCGACCGAAGCAAAGGGGAACGGAGCGAGGGCGGACAAGGCCTCACCGGGGCCTTGTAGTTGTGCTTAAGTCGGCTCGGGGAGGAGTCGAGGTCGATCGCCGGCGACATAGCTGCGGCGAGGTAGCGTCGGGCGACGGTCGATGTCGAGCGGCGACGGGGTCCAGGCGCGGCGTCTTGGCGGCCTTGGTCGATCCGGCCACGGAGCTAGACGGCGGGGATGAGGAGGTGATGGTGTGCGGCGGCGACGTCGGATCGCGGGGAAGGAATGAGCGGCGTGGCCGGCGCGGTGGCTTTGGTTCCCTGCCCCGATCTCGATCCAGATCGGGGGGAGGGGAAGAAAGCGAGCGAGTGGGGGAAGCGAGGGAGACGTGGGGGGGCGAGTGGGGGTTGCAGGACTCGCCGGCGTCAGATGTCCGGGCGAGCATGGCTGGGACCGAGCGCGAGCGCTCTGTCTCACGTCCCTGGCGGCGCGAGGTGGGGGTCGAGGGGAGTGGGACGGGAGGAATGTGGAGGGGGGAGTTGGGTTATCTAACCCTAGCAGGCCAGCCAGTGGCCCAAGGCCCAGGGGGATGAGGGTTAGGTGGGCTGGGCTGTGTACTATAACTGTGGGCTACAGTGCACAGTATTTCTTTGTTGTTGTTTTTTTTATATCTTTTTTTGTTTTAGATTTTGCTTGTTGTTTTCTATTTATTTTCTATATGTTTTACCTTTCAATAAATACCAAAGCCATACCTAACATAGTATTTATAATTATGCCACTACCACAATTTACTTGGCACCTAAGATAAAGTAGTTCGTAATTGTTTATTATTTTAAAAACATTCAAATAATAGTTTTCGTTACTGTTTTATTCATCTTATAGTATTTAAACATTTTATAAAAGTGTGGTTTCTCCACCATTAATATTTAGGATCTATTTGTTCCATTCTGAACATTTTAGTTTTAACATTTGAAAACTTTTATTGTTTCCCTGATTTTGAATTTTAAATTCGAACCGGTTTCGATCTAACGCGAGATTAACAACAGTAACAGTGGTGACAAGGCATCATTACTAGAGGGTTACTGTAGCTTAATTATCCGGGCGTCACACAAGTTCTCCCTTCCTTACAATTCTGCAATACATCTTTAAATTCAGCATCATGGACATATTGATCTTTGATGGTCTCCAAACGAAATATTTTAAAGTCAAGTTGTGAAAGCATAGTATAACGACGAGACAATGCATCAGCAATAACATTTTCTTTACCCTTCTTGTGTTTAATGACATAAGGGAAAGTCTGAATGAATTCAACCCATTTAGCATGTCTACGGTTCAGTTTTGCTTGAATTTTAATGTGTTTCAAAGATTCATGATCATAAATAATGTTGCCATGTTTCTAAGGTCCGAAGAAGAGCATATAATTCTTTATCATAAGTAGAATAGTTCAGAGTAGGCCCACTCAATTTTTCAGAAAAGTATGCAACAGGTTTGCCATCTTGTAATGACACACCTCCTAATCCAATTCCACTAGCATCACATTCAAGCTCAAAAGTCTTACTAAAATCAGGAAGTTGGAGTAAAGGATCATGTGTCAACATATCTTTCAATACCGTGAAGGCTTCTTCTTGTGCGGTACCCCAAACAAAAGGCACATCCTTCTTTGTAAGCTCGTTGAGAGGTGCAGCAATGGTGCTGAAATCTCTCACAAAACGCCTATAGAAACCAGCGAGGCCAAGGAAACTCCTCACTTGTGTGACCATTTTAGGCTGCGGCCAACTCCCAATAGCTTCAATCTTGGCTTTATCAACTTTAATTCCCTATGGAGTAACAACATAGCCAAGAAAAGATACTCGGTCGGTGCAAAAGGTGCACTTTCCAAGGTTACCAAACAAATGTGCATCACGTAGAGCAATAAAAACAGCACGTAAATGTTACAAATATTCCTCCAAAGATTTGCTATAAATCAATATGTCATCAAAGTAAACTACCACAAATCGTCCAATGAAAGCACGTAAAACTTCGTTCATTAATCTCATGAAAGTACTAGGTGCATTAGTTAACCCAAAAGGCATGACTAACCACTCATATAATCCAAACTTAGCTTTAAATGTTGTTTTCCATTCATCTCCCAATTTCATACGAATTTGATGGTATCCACTACGCAAATCAACTTTGGAGAATATTGTAGAGCCACTCAATTCATCAAGCATATCATCTAGCCTAGGAATAGGATGATGATAACGAATAGTAATATTATTAATGCCACAACAATCAACACACATACGCGATGTACCATCCTTTTTCGGCACTAAAATGATAGGAACAACACAAGGACTAAGGGATTCGCGTATATAACCTTTGTCGAGCAGTTCTTGTACTTGACACATAATCTCCTTCGTCTCCTCTGGATTAGCACGATATGGTGCACGGTTGGGTAATGATGCACCAGGAATTAAGTCAATTTGATGCTCAATCCCTTGAATAGGTGGTAATCCCGATGGCACGTCTTGTGGAAAGACGTCAGCGAACTCCTGCAAAATGTTAGTGACATAAGGTGGCGAAGAGGAAGGCATGTCCTCGAATGAAAATAATGCCTCTTTGCACACAAAAGCATAGCAAACGGATTTGCTAAAATCTAGATCATCAATATCAGATTTGGTGGCAAGTAAACATGCACTTTTCAATTTAATTTCAGAAGCAACACTAGATGGTTTATTATTAGTCTTCATTTGTTGCTCAAATTCTTTTGCCACAATCTGATTTTCACTCTTACTTTTCTCCTGTTTTGCTTTATTAGCTCTATTAATATCATCTTTCAAAATGGAATCAGGAGTCATAGGAAGCAAAGTAATATTTTTATCCTTATGAACAAGAGTATACTGATTGTTTCTACCATGGTGTACATAATTTTTATCAAATTGCCATGGTCTACCAAGTAATAAGGAACATGATTGCATAGGTACCGCATCACAATCAACATAATCAACATATGTAGAGATACTAAAATGCACACGTACAGTACGTGACCTTAACCTTGCCGCTGTTGTTGAACCACTGGATGTAGTAAGGATGTAGATGTTGTTTTTTGGTGAGAGATAGCTTCTCCACCATCTCCATGCTATCCAAGTTATTGCAGCTCCCTCCATCTATGATGACGCGAACAAAACGTTCCTTCACAACTCCCTTTGTATGTAACAAATTATGCCTCTGATTTTGCTCAACTTGTGTAACCTGCACACTCAAAACACGTTGAGCGACTAAACATTCATACCTATCAGCATCTTCAGCAGCCATGTATTGCGTCTCATGATCAGAATCATCTCCACCGTGTTCTTCATGTGTAATAAGAGCCAAAGTCTCCTCATCATAGTCACTAGCGGACTCATACCCACCATCCTCAGGAACAATCATCACATGCTGAGATTTGCATTCTCTCGCAAAATGTCCTCTTCCCTTAAAACGATGACAAATAATATCACTTGTGTGCCTTGTTGATGCCATGGAAGAAGAAGAGCTTTGTGCAGGCCCAGCAGGTGTACTCTTGGCAGATAGTGGTGGTTGTGCTTGCTTTCTTGTATCACGGCTGGAGGTGGCACCTGATGGATGCACGTGGTGTCCATGATGAAGATCGACCTGCAGAAAAGTTAGTTCGCGCCAATGCCTGTAACATCCCAAATTTTCAATTTGGAATGTTATACATTAGATCATCATGCATGTCATATTTTCTTGCATTTTTGCCCGATCCTAGAAATTTCACGCAACTCAAGGACCCTCGGAGAGAGTTGGAGATTTCGTTATTTTCATATTTGAGTTTTCTCAAATTTTGAAAAGAGGATCATTTGATTTATTTTATTTCATCTTCAATTATTTTTCCAATATCAAAAATATGAGAGAGGGGAATAATATGACTTTCCCAAATTTAGGAAAAATGAAGATTTAATGAATAAATCAAATTTTGGTTTTGCCGGAGTTTTGTTTGCTTTTTATTTGGATAGGGAAAAATGCGCGTTTTCAAAAAATTGCATTCTAGGTCCGGAGTAAAGTTCATTTTGTTCGACTCATTTTTAGGAGTCGGGGAAAATTTACTTTAGATTTTTCGGAGTTCGTTTAGATAGTTTTTCTTTTGTTTTTCTGCACGCGTAACCGATTTAAAAAAAGGGAGACCGCAGCGCCCGCCTGGGCCAAGGGCCCAGCCGCCCCGTGCGCCAGGCGCAGCCGCCAGCCCCGCCGCAAGCCGAGTCCGGCTTGGACTCCAAGCCGCCGCCGCCCTTGCCCCTTGCCCCCTCCCCAAGCAACACCCCCCATCCTATATAAATACCCAAGCCCCCCCTCTCCACCCCAAGCCACAGCCACCGCCGCCTCCCGCCCCGAGCCGCGCGCCAGCCCCGCCGCCCTAGCTGCCGCCGCCGCCTAGCTGCCGCCGCCGCCGCCCTAGCCGCCGCCACCGCCTTTGCACCCCGCCGCCGCCGGAGCCCCTCGCCGGAGCCTCGCCAGAGGTAGCCGCGCCACCCTTGCCTCGGTTCGTTTTTTTAAGAAACCGTTCTGGTTTTCTTTTCCGGGCTTTGTTTCGGTTTCTTTTCCGAAAACCCTAGATCGGTTTTCGTTCTTCTTTCGGACCGTTCGTCTCAACGAACGTGATCACCGATTGTTCCCGGTTAACGAACGTCCGTTCGTTTAACCGTTCTTGGTTTTCTTTCTCGTCGGATTTAATCGGCGTCTTTTCCGCGATCGTGATCTCAGACCCGATCTTCGTTCTAGTCTTTCTTCCCGCTTGTTTATCGGAATCAGCTGATTCAAGCGCCTGGAGTTTCGTTTCGAAACCGCCGTTCCGTCTAATCAACTTAAACAAGTTTTTGCCCCGGTAAAATTTGACCTAGATTTAACTTGCTAGAACCGAGTTGTTTTCTTCCGCCGTTTGTTTTCCATTTCTTTGTTCGGTTCGTTCTTTCTTTGCAACCGGAGTTCTTAAGTTGAATTTTCTGGTTCGTTCTCTTGTTCGAGTTTTACCTGTGCATTAGATGAGTACTTATTGTGTGCTTGTTGTTTGTCTGCGATAGATCACCCGGATTGCGCCGCTTGTTACTTCGAAACCCTAGGACTCGCGGATCATCAGTAAGGCAAGTAACACTTTGATCATACCTTTTCTACAACCCATGTTTTATTGCATTAGATCAATCCTCTCACATTGCATGATTAGGATCTAATTAAATTGAGGGATGGGAAGTAGATGAGGTAGTACCTATTACCTGTATTATTATGAAACCTTTGGGAGTTACTCCTACGCCTGCTATTTATGCCATGCTATGCTAGTAGACGTGGATTGGGTGAGTGATATCCATGGCAGATGTGAGTTGATAATTTTAATGGTTTATCTAAGGTGGCAACTTAACCACACATCTGGGTGGATTGAGGCACCTGATGTCTATCAGGACTTGCCTGTTTTTATTTCGGACCGCCACCCAGGCTCAAAGGGATCATAAGATCTTTCATGCTAGAAACTTCCGTGTGCAGCCACAAGCCATTATGGGCTCTGGCATAGTTGACTAAGTCGTGCGAACTCTTACGGGTAGACTAGCAGATGTAGGGGAAAGTAGGTGTACCGGTCTACCCACATGTAAGGTGCTAGTGCTTCTGAAAGACTGTGTCTCGGTCATCCATCTTCTCAAACACCATGTAGTGCGAGAAACCAAACGGAGGCGATCGAGTCTTGTGGGGAAAAGTGCGCAAACCTCTGCAGAGTGTACAAACTAATCATGATTAGCCGTGTCCCCGGTTATGGACAACTTGAGTATCTAGTACTTGAATATCATGTGAATCTCATCATATTACTTCTAATTAATGTTGTTGGGTTTTAATTGTTCACTTAATTGGGATCGGAATGCTGTCAACCGTTCTCGATGTTTAACAACTACCATGATAGTTAAATAAATTTATTCCTTTGCAGTAGGGAAAAACTGGCTTTACGCAAAACTGTAACCATAGAGCTTTCCACCAGCCATATATGCATATAGTATAGCTGTTTCATTCCATTACTCTCTATGTGTTACATTGCCAGCATATTCCATGTGCTGACCCGTTTTCGGGCTGCAACTTCTCATGTTGCAGACTTTTCAGATGAGGAGTAAGGTGTTTTTAGGTCGTGGTTCTATACTCAGTGATGCCGTTGGAGTTGATGGACCCATTTATCTTCCGAGTCTTCCGCTGTTATCATTATTAGATGGCCTTAAGCCATATTTATTGTAATAAGTTCTCTTTGAGACAACGATGTAATAAGTGTGTGATTGCCACTCTGCTATAAATCCTTCGATGTACTGTGTGGTGTCAGCATTACTGATCCAGGGATGACACCGGAGCACAGTAGACTTGATCCATTCGGGTCGGGTCGCTACAGAGATGGTATCAGAGCACAGGTTGACTGTAGGACATGACCACTAAGTTAAAGCCATAGATCACCATTCTCTTCTCATTTTCTAACTCCTCATCTTTTCTACTCTTTTAGGATGACGAACGCGAAGATTAAGTACGCTCAACCGGATGAAGGCACACCTTTTGGATTTCACCTGAAGGAAGTCACCAAGTACCTGAACATTGGACTACCAAGCTTCACCGGGACCTTCAACGCCACTCTGCCTGAAGAGGAGCACTGGAAGATTCAAGCTCACGTTCAGGGAAGAACATTCGCGCCAATCACGAAGCCTATAGATAGTGTTTTCAATGCACCAACCTGGAGTCTGGGAAAGAGCATGGCAGCTCATATCACCATAGGACGCATTGGAGAAGTTTATCAAGAAGACCTCAAGGAAACTATCTACCAGATTTGCGGACGCCGAGATGAACAATGGGAGTTAGTCAGCACCAAGAAGGATAGATCCATTGCATCTTTCATCCAGGATTTAAACCAGCACATTCGACGCCACGAGAACCAGATGTGCAATGATATGATAGAGTTGAAGAATGCAAAGGCAAGGATCATCGAGCTAGAAGGAGAACTGAAGTCTACACGCAAGGACTACATGGACGAGATCGTAGCTCTAGCAAGACACAATGGCGATCTTAAGCAAGAGATTGAAGAACTCAAGAGGAAGTTAGCATCCAAAGAGGAAGACGAGTACGTCGCATGTCCGGACAACTACATCATCATCGATGACACTGATTCGGATCCAAGTGAACCCGACTTTGAAGACGAAGCTGGAGCAGATATCATGGAGTCTTCCACCGGTTCAAATTTCTAGATGACCACCAGATAGTAGTAGTATTCCCCCATGTAAACATTATAGTCGAGCACTTTTGCGATAGTTTTAGACCGATTGTAAGCCCTTGTTTGATTGAATGAAGTGATTTTGTGTGCATTTGCTCATGTGCATTGGGGTAGTGTTTTCCCTTTAGACCTCACTCTATTCTTAATTCTCGTCTTTTCTAAACCCTCAGATGCCTCCGAGACGTGACAATGGATTCCCACCGGAGCTCACTCAGTTGATCCAGCAACAGAATCAATTGATTCAGATGTTAGTCCAGAACCAGCAGAACAACAACAACAACCCACCACCCCCACCACCTGTTGACCACTTAGCCCGTTTCCTTAGGCTGAATCCGCTGGTGTTTTCCAGTAGCACCGAGCCAATAGTAGCAGACGATTGGCTCCGCAAGATAGGAAGGGAGTTGACCACTGCAGGATGCACGGATGGTGAGAAAGTAAAGTTTGCCGCTCACCAGCTTGACGGACCCGCGGCAGCATGGTGGGAGAATTTCACAGCCACTTACCCAGTTGACACTGTCACATGGGATCAGTTTCAGCAAGCTTTCCGCACTGCCCATGTTTCAGCAGGAGCTATGGCCATGAAGAAGCATGAGTTTCGCAACTTATGCCAAGGAGGAAGGACAGTTGGCCAGTACGTTGACGATTTCAGCAAGTTAGCACGTTATGCCCCAGATGACGTTGCTACGGATGCAACTAAGTATGAGAAGTTTCTGGAAGGACTGAATAATGAACTAAGCATGAAATTGATGGTAGCAAGTTCCGACAACTACCAGGAGTTGGTAGATCGTGCCATCATGATTGAAGGAAAGCAAAAACAGATTGAAAACCGTAAGAGGAAGTATGGACAGGGGAAGTATAACTCTGGAGCCCAGCAGAAGCCCCGTTTTGCCCCTAAACCGGGATTTCAGTTTCAGCATACCCATGGAGGAGGTAGTTCGCACAACCATAATGGCCAGAAGAATGGTAATGGGAATGGAGGAAGCAACGGCCAGAACCGGACCACCCCATCGACCCCAACCAAGAGAGATCTGAGTCAAGTCACCTGTTTCAAGTGTTCCAAGACCGGACATTATGCCAATGAATGTCCTGAAGGCCAGAATGGAAATGGCAATGGAAGCTCTAGGAAGAAGCCGAACCCTTTCAATAGGGGACAGGTGAACCACGTTAATGTGGAGGAGGTTGAAGATCAGCCCGATGCCGTAATCGGTAAGTTTTTGGTTAAGTCATTTACCGCACTCGTTCTTTTCGATACTGGTGCATCGCATTCATACATATCAAGGGGATTTGTGGAAAAGTATAGCCTGCCCACTAGGATTCTTAAAACACCTATGCTAGTAAGCTCGCCAGGAGCAGAGTACATGGCCAGACAAGGATGTTTCCAAGTACCATTAAGTATAGGAAGACATGTTTTCCCAACAGATTTAATTATTCTGGAATCCCAAGGTCTGGATGTGATTCTTGGTATGGATTGGCTGTCGATGTATGGAGGAAACATCGATTGTGCTAGTAAGACAATTTTGCTTACCACACCAGAAGGAAGAAGGATCAAGTATGTATCCCGGCATGTGCCAAATAGGACACAAGTGAACTGCTTAACAGGAGTGGTGCAAGAGGAAGTACCAGTGGTGAAGGATTTTCCTGATGTATTTCCTGAGGAATTACCAGGCTTGCCACCAGATAGAGACATTGAGTTTTTGATTGAGTTATTACCAGGTACAGGCCCAATATCGAAGCGACCGTACCGGATGCCAGCAAAGGATTTGGTGGAAATTAAGAATCAGATTAAGGAGTTATTGGATAAAGGTTACATTCGCCCAAGTTCTTCGCCTTGGGGATCACCCGTACTTCTAGTGGAAAAGAAGGATGGATCATTAAGGATGGTTGTAGATTATCGGGGATTGAATGAAGTAACCATCAAGAACAAGTACCCACTGCCAATGATCAACAATCTGTATGATCGGTTGCAAGGAGCTAAAGTGTTTTCCAAGATCGATTTGCGATCAGGGTACCATCAATTGAAGATTCGAGAGCAGGACATACCTAAGACAGCATTCACCACAAGATATGGACTGTATGAGTATACCGTTATGTCATTTGGATTGACTAACGCACCTGCCTATTTTATGAACCTGATGAACAAAGTGTTTATGGAGTTTTTGGATAAGTTCGTCGTAGTGTTCATTGATGACATCCTGGTTTATTCAAAGAATGAAGAGGAGCATAAGGAACATTTGCGTTTGGTTTTGGAGAAACTAAGGGAACATCAGTTATATGCCAAATTCAGCAAATGCGAGTTTTGGTTAAAGGAAGTTGGATTCCTCGGACACGTTATATCTGGAGAGGGTATAGCAGTTGACCCCACAAAGGTTGAGGCCGTAACCGAATGGGAAGCACCAACAACAGTTGGAGAGATCCGGAGTTTTCTTGGACTCGCAGGATACTACCGGAGGTTTATTGAGAATTTCTCAAAGATTGCGAAGCCTATGACGGAGTTGTTGAAGAAGGATACTAAGTTTAAATGGACTGAGGAGTGTGAGGCTAGTTTCCAGGAGTTGAAGAAACGTTTGGTCACCTCACCAGTATTGATTTTGCCAGATCAGACCAAGGATTATGAGGTGTATTGCGACGCTTCACGTCGAGGACTTGGAGCAGTGCTTATGCAGGAAGGGAGAGTTGTTTCGTATGCTTCACGGCAACTGAAGCCTCATGAGTTGAATTATGCCACGCATGATTTGGAGTTAGCGGCCGTAGTGCATGCATTGAAAACGTGGAGACATTTCCTCATTGGAAATCATTGTGAAGTGTACACGGATCACAAGAGTTTGAAGTACATTTTCACGCAGAAGGAGTTGAACCTCAGACAGAGGAGATGGTTGGAGCTCATCAAGGATTATGATATGAGATTGCATTACCATCCCGGAAAAGCTAATGTAGTAGCTGACGCATTAAGCCGTAAGAGCCATGTCAATACTCTAATGACGGGGAAAATACCCAAGGAGTTAGCAGAAAACCTTCATGAGCTATGTTTGGAAATAGTTCCGAGAGGCTATGTAGCAGCATTGGAGATTCAGTCAACATTGATGGATAAGATTAGAGAAGCTCAGAAATCTGACAAGGAGATTGCTGCTATAAAAGAGAAATTGAGCGAAGGAAAAGCAAAGGGATTTCATGAGGATGAGCACGACACCCTATGGTTTGAAGACTGTGTTTATGTGCCAAATGACCCGGAGATCAGGAAGTTGATTTTGAAAGAGGCACATGATTCACCGTATTCGATTCACCCAGGGAATACCAAGATGTATTTGGATTTAAAGGAAACATTCTGGTGGAC
Source organism: Triticum urartu (assembly GCF_056163025.1). Taxonomy (NCBI): domain Eukaryota; kingdom Viridiplantae; phylum Streptophyta; class Magnoliopsida; order Poales; family Poaceae; genus Triticum; species Triticum urartu. Next base: position 263,649,711 of record NC_141878.1, on the reverse strand, counting down.
CGGAATGAAGAAGGATATTGCAGCATATGTAGCAGTTTGTGACGTATGTCAGAGTAAAGGCAGAGCATCAGAAGCCAGCAGGATTGTTAGAACCATTGCCGATACCCGAATGGAAGTGGGATAAGATAGGCATGGATTTTATCACGGGACTACCCAGGACAAAGGCAGGCTACGATTCGATATGGGTAGTAGTTGATCGTTTGACGAAGGTAGCACATTTCATTCCAGTTAAGACCACTTACACCAGTGCTAAGTTGGCAAAGATATACATGACTAGAATCATTTGTTTGCATGGAGTTCCGAGGAGTATTGTATCAGATAGAGGAACCCAATTTACCTCAAAGTTTTGGAGTCAGTTGCGTGCGACTTTGGGTACCAGACTAGAGTTCAACATAGCTTTTCATCCGCAGACAGATGGACAGACCGAGAGAGTCAATCAGATTCTGGAAGATATGCTGAGAGCTTGTGCACTAGATTATGGGTCTAGCTGGGACGATAACTTGCCGTATGCGGAGTTTTCTTATAACAACAGTTACCAAACCAGTTTGAAGATGGCACCTTTCGAAGCTTTATACGGAAGGAGGTGCAGGACACCGTTATCATGCGACGAAGTTGGAGACCGTCAGTTCTTTGGACCAGATTTGATTAAGGAGTCTGAACGGAAAGTTAAGTTGATTCGCGATAGGCTCAAGGTAGCCCAGTCCAGGCAGAAGAGCTACGCAGATTCTAAACGCAAGGAGACAGTCTACGAAACCGGAGACAGAGTTTATCTCCGAGTATCCCCACTTCGAGGAGTTAAGCGCTTTGGAGTTAAGGGAAAGTTAGCACCCCGTTTCGTTGGACCGTATAGGATCTTGCAACGTATGGGAGAAGTCGCTTATAGGTTGGAATTACCAGAGGAGCTGTCAGGAGTTCATGATGTATTCCATGTTTCTCAGCTGAAGAAATGTCATGCCGAGATGGCGGAGGTATCGCTAAGAGATACCGTGCCACTCGAAGCGATTCAGTTGAAGGACGACTTAACGTATGAGGAGAAGCCAGTCAAGATTCTCGGTTATGCCAGCAGAGTTACTCGCAGCAAGGTTATCAAGTTTTGCAAAGTTCAGTGGAACCACCACTCAGAGGATGAAGCCACCTGGGAGAGAGAATAAGATTTGCTCAAGGACCACCCTCACCTATTTTCTAGCCAACCCGAATCTCGAGGGCGAGATTCATCTTAAGGGGGGTAGGTTTGTAACATCCCAAATTTTCAATTTGGAATGTTATACATTAGATCATCATGCATGTCATATTTTCTTGCATTTTTGCCTGATCTTAGAAATTTCACGCAACTCAAGGACCCTCGGAGAGAGTTGGAGATTTCGTTATTTTCATATTTGAGTTTTCTCAAATTTTGAAAAGAGGATCATTTGATTTATTTTATTTCATCTTCAATTATTTTTCCAATATCAAAAATATGAGAGAGGGGAATAATACGACTTTCCCAAATTTAGGAAAAATGAAGATTTAATGAATAAATCAAATTTTGGTTTTGCAAGAGTTTTGTTTGCTTTTTATTTGGATAGGGAAAAATGCGCGTTTTCAAAAAATTGCACTCTAGGTCCGGAGTAAAGTTCATTTTGTTTGACTCATTTTTAGGAGTCGGGGAAAATTTACTTTAGATTTTTCGGAGTTCGTTTAGATAGTTTTTCTTTTGTTTTTATGCACGCGTAACTGATTTAAAAAAAAGGGAGACCGCAGCGCCCGCCTGGGCCAAGGGCCCAGCCGGCCGGCCCAGCCACCCCGTGCGCCAGGCGCAGCCGCCAGCCCCGCCGCAAGCCGAGTCCGGCTTGGACTCCAAGCCGCCGTCGCCCTTGCCCCTTGCCCCCTCCCCAAGCAACACCACCCATCCAATATAAATACCCAAGCCCCCCCTCTCCACCCCAAGCCGCAGCCACCGCCGCCTCCTGCCCCGAGCCGCGCGCCAGCCCCGCCGCCCTAGTGCCGCCGCCGCCGCCTAGCTGCCGCCGCCGCCGCCCTAGCCGCCGCGCCGCCTAGCCTCCGCCGCCTTTGCACCCCGTCGCCGCCGGAGCCTCGCCAGAGGTAGCCGCGCCACCCTTGCCTCGGTTCGGTTTTTATTAAGAAACCGTTCCGGTTTTCTTTTCCGGTTTCTTTTCCAGGCTTTGTTTCGGTTTCTTTTCCGAAAACCCTAGATCGGTTTTCGTTCTTCTTTCGGACCGTTCGTCTCAACGAACGTGATCACCGATTGTTCCCGGTTAACGAACGTCCGTTCGTTTAACCGTTCTTCGTTTTCTTTCTCGTCGGATTTATTCCGCGTCTTTTCCGCGATCGTGATTTCAGACCCGATCTTCGTTCTAGTCTTTCTTCCCGCTCGTTTATCGGAATCAGGTGATTCAAGCGCCTGGAGTTTCGTTTCGAAACCGCCGTTCCGTCTAATCAACTTAAACAAGTTTTTGCCCCGGTAAAATTTTACCTAGATTTAACTTGCTAGAACCGAGTTGTTTTCTTCCGCCGTTTGTTTTCCGTTTCTTTGTTCGGTTCGTTCTTTCTTTGCAACCGGAGTTCTTAAGTTGAATTTTCTGGTTCGTTCTCTTGTTCGAGTTTTACCTGTGCATTAGATGTGTACTTATTGTGTGCTTGTTGTTTGTCTGCGATAGATCACCCGGATTGCGCCGCTTGTTACTTCGAAACCCTAGGACTCGCGGATCATCAGCAAGGCAAGTAACACTTTGATCATACCTTTTCTACAATCCATGTTTTATTGCATTAGATCAATCCTCTCACATTGCATGATTAGGATCTAATTAAATTGAGGGATGGGAAGTACATGAGGTAGTACCTATTACCTGTATTATTATGAAACCTTTGGGAGTTACTTCTACGCCTGCTATTTATGCCATGCTATGCTAGTAGACGTGGATTGGGTGAGTGATATCCATGGCAGATGTGAGTTGATAATTTTAATGGTTTATCTAAGGTGGAAACTTAAACACACATCTGGGTGGATTGAGGCACCTGATGTTTATCAGGACTTGCCTGTTTTTATTTCGGACCGCCACCCAGGCTCAAAGGGATCATAAGATCTTTCATGCTAGAAACTTCCGTGTGCAGCCACAAGCCATTATGGGCTCTGGCATAGTTGACTAAGTCATGCGAACTCTTACGGGTAGACTAGCAGATGTAGGGGAAAGTAGGTGTACCGGTCTACCCACATGTAAGGTGCTAGTGCTTCTGAAAGACTGTGTCTCGGTCATCCATCTTCTCAAACACCATGTAGTGCGAGAAACCAAACGGAGGCGATCGAGTCTTGTGGGGAAAAGTGCGCAAACCTCTGCAGAGTGTACAAACTAATCATGATTAGCCGTGTCCCCGGTTATGGACAACTTGAGTATCTAGTACTTGAATATCATGTGAATCTCATCATATTACTTCTAATTAATGTTGTTGGGTTTTAATTGTTCACTTAATTGGGATCGGAATGCTGTCAACCGTTCTCGATGTTTAACAACTACCATGATAGTTAAATAAATTTATTCCTTTGCAGTAGGGAAAAACTGGCTTTACGCAAAACTGTAACCATAGAGCTTTCCACCAGCCATATATGCATATAGTATAGCTGTTTCATTCCATTACTATCTGTGTGTTACATTGCCAGCATATTCCATGTGCTGACCCATTTTCGGGCTGCAACTTCTCATGTTGCAGACTTTTCATACGATGAGTAAGGTGTTTTTAGGTCGTGGTTCTATACTCAGTGATGCCGTTGGAGTTGATGGACCCATTTATCTTCCGAGTCTTCCGCTGTTATCATTATTAGATGGCCTTAAGCCATATTTATTGTAATAAGTTCTCTTTGAGACAACGATGTAATAAGTGTGTGATTGCCACTCTGCTATAAATCCTTCAATGTACTGTGTGGTGTCAGCATTACTGATCCAAGGATGACACCGGAGCACAGTAGACTTGATCCATTCGGGTCGGGTCGCTACAATGCCTGTCGATCCTGCACTTCACGTTCAGCTTTACAAGCAAGATGGAATAAACGAGTGATATTAGTATAATCCTTATACTCTAGAATGGTCTGAATCTCTCTATTTAATCCACCCATAAAACATGCAAGCATAGCTTCATTCTCCTCAACAATACCACATCTAATCATGCTAGTTTGTAATTCCTAATAATATTCTTCTACAGAATTTTTTCCTTGTCTTAAACGCTGCAATTTTTGAAGTAATTCACGTTGATAATATGGCGGAACCCAACGACTACGCATAGTAGTTTTCAAAGCAGCCCAAGTAGCTAGAATAGGATATAATCTACAATGTTTAGACCACCAAACAAATGCAAAACTAGTGAAAGCACAAACAGCAGCAGGAACACATCTTTCCTCGGGATATTGTAAACATGTAAAACATTGTTCAGTTTCTAACTCTCAAGTAATATATATATATCAGGAACATATCTACCCTCAAATGGTGGAATATTCAATTTCAGTTTAGGCAGATGGTCATGATCTTGTACCTGAGGGGGAGCCCTACCATTACCATTATTTGCATGTGGACGACCTGGTGGTTGTGGTGCTGGTGGTTGCACATAGTTCTGATTTTGATCAACCTCATCCTCCTAATCTCCCGCAAAATCATCCTCCTCCGCATCAATAGCAGGAGCCACAGAAGTATCAACAGCGGCACCAATAGTTTGTCCAGGCGCAAGAGGGAGACGACTCGCTCGGCGGAGGGCTGTTTTGCAACGTGGAGGTAGTCATTGTTGTTGTTGTTGTTGTTGTTGTTGTTGTTGTTGTTGTTGCTGCTGCTGCTGCTGTTGTTGTTGTTGTTGTTGTTGTTGTTGTTGTTGTTGTTGTTGTTGTAGAGGTGCGTTAGGTGCAGCCGGTGGTGGTGGTGGAAGACGCGCGAGCAATTCATTAAACTTGTTATCAAGCTTTGTTTCGAACGTCTTCTCCATGACATCTATCTTCTCCATGGCCTCTTCAAATCTGTTTAGCACATCTTGCACCTGTCCACTCATCATTTGTTGAAACTTATCATGCAACTCCTTATTCATCATGTTCTCCCAGTCAGTCTCGTCGGCTTGTGATCCTGCCATGGTCAGCAGCAATAAAAACACACAAGAATATGATCATACAGACTACTAACAAGAGGTGGTGGCTAGTGTCACAAATCCGTCAAGCAAATCTCAAATTCTTACCAGTTCTTACCTAGCAGCAGGCGGTGATCAGCAACCGTCATAGTCAAATCTCTCAAAGCTTGGATAGAGCAATTACCAGGGAGAGTCAAACGCATGATGTAGATGTATGTGGAGCTTGGAAGGATTATAATATGGTAGCAAAAAGGGTCAGCAATAATCAATTCAGAGATGCAAAGTTGAATAAACGCTCAACAACGGTACTGTGCTGGTCCTAGGCTAGACCGTGCTAGAGACACGAGCCTAGAACACTAACAAGATCACGACGCTGCACGTAAACAAGGGAGGAGCACGCTCTAATTTTTTTTCCACTTTTTTGGCACTTTTTTCCTCTTTTTCTTTGCTCCGCAACAAAAATTTTCCAAAAAAGTCTACAAATAGTCTCAAAACTGCCTAGCCAGAATTTTCCAGACTTGGTCACGACTATTTTTGTACTGCGGGTAGCACAAAAGTTGGGGAGTCCGACTTGCTCATGACTCGAAGTATCACATGATCTGAAAACCGAAAACAAAGCAACAAATACTGGACCCGGACTAGGACTGGTGGCTGGGATGAATCTGGTGGAACTCGGACTGGTGGCGGCAATGAATCTGGTGGAACTCGGACTGGTGGTTGTATATGGCGATGGTATATCTGGACTTGGATTGGTGGTGGTATATGGTGATGGTATACACAGACTCGGATTGGTGGTTGTATATGGCGATGGTATATGTGGACTCAGATTGGTGGTTGTATATGGCAGTGGCAATGTATATGGCGGGGTGGTGGTATATGGCAAAGATGATGACGATGGTGCGGCGGCGGCGTGACAACCTGTGAATAGAACTCGAAACTCTAAGGGACTAGACGCTAAGACCAGCAACTCGACATGATGATGCAACCGCAAATTCAACAGAGCAAAACTCTAAAAAGACTATGCAAAGGCTCAGATTGGTTTGGATATGATGAACTAACCCTAATTTTTTTTGGCTTTTTTCGTGGACTGTAGGTATGAAGAACAGACTCGATCTAAACTACGAAAAACTGTAAAATCTCACCGAGCAACTTGGAAATATGATACCACTTGATAGAGGCGAGGGTGTCCCGATGTTTCGATGAGATGGTGGCTATCGTTTTCTATGGGAGTCGACCTTGACAATCCGACTACGAACGTGCGAGACGTCGCGCCTTAGCAATCACTAAACCAAGTTCTGAGGGGTTATTGACCACGCTGGAGCACGATCATACCGACCACGAGGGTCTATTCCTGGCGAGCAAACGAAGAACAAGTAAGAAACTGAGATTGCCATCTGGATATTTCGAATATAAGATGAAAGCTTTATTGATCAAGGTGGGGTTCTGTGATGCCTTTGTCTGGTCATTGAACACAAACGGAGTACATGAAGTTGCAGCTATGGCGAAATTTAATCTAAACAAAACCCAAAGTCTAAACGACGCCCTAAGGGTTGTATATATGGAGGAAGAGGGGGGCATTTATGGGCCTTGAAGGAGGGGTCTGAAACCAACCCTAACTCTTGTTTCCCCACACATATAGACTCTAAAAACAGCCTATACTTTAGTATTTCAAAAATGCATGGGCCTGGCCCAATAATAAGGTGACGCAGCACGTAGAATAGCCTCTGGATGAAATTTATGAAGTGGCATCTAGTATATTTCATCCAAGGCTTCATGCACTCCTTATGGTGGCTTCAAAGTCCTGAAATCATCACTTCTAACTCCGTTCTTGATCCCCTTGTGCGTGCCATCATCTCCATGCTTGAACTTGCTCCAAGGTTCATCTTTCTTGTCCAAGCTAGGCCCTTCATTTGTAAGCAAAACAAATGTATCCAATTTAGGCAGCATCATATTCTCATGAACATTAGAATCGTTACCAAGAAACAAAAGTACCTGATAATTCAATTGGCGTGCACGAGCTCTAGTAATTGGTCCAGTATGTATAGCAGCAGGGGCTGTGGGTGTAAGAATTGTATTGATGTCCTCATCACTGCTAGATTGTACATGTGGCAAAATCCGGTGGGGGCTAGAAGATGGTGCGAGGGGCCGAGTGGAGGGAGACTATGAAGGAGTGCACAACTGCGAGATTGATATTTAGAGAGAGGGGCGAGAACGTGCACTGTTGCGCGCAGTGGCAGAGCCATGAAAGATGTCCCATGAGCTAGGGGGCCAAGCATTGCTAATCCTTTACGAGAAGGGCCAATTCATCAACTTAAACCATTTTTACCAGCAATTGTCTAATGATCACATTCATATTAGACTCGATATATAGTGATGTTAGGGGGGGCAGGGCCCTTGCTGCCCCCTGTCTTCGCCATTATGCGCGCGTCTGAGAGATGAAGCGGAAGGCATGGATGATGAGAGGTGGGCGTTGGATATATAATTAATGTGGGTGTGTTAGCTATATATGTAATCCTATATAGAGAGGTATAGATTGATCGATGTGGACGTGGGAAAGAGGGTGAGACCTCACTAGATATATAGATTGATCGGTTTATGTGGAAAACTATGAAAGACCTATCTATATATACACACACATAGAGGAACATCGATCGTTGCGCATGCACGTGAGAGATAAAGAATGCACGATATGATGGAGAGGGGGATGAGTGTGACGCCCCGAGACCGATCTGCCAGGTGTCCTCCAGTTATTCGCTATTGTTGCCTTGTCATTGCTTGCGTGTCATGCATTGCATATCATGTCATCATGTGCATTGCACCGTCATGTTTTAAAAACTTGCATTCGTCCGGGTTCTCCGAGTTCTCTCCGTTGTCCGTTCTGAGCCCAGACACACTTGCACGCGCCCGCGACATGTCCGAAATAGTATTTTATAAGTGGGTGGAAAATGTTCTCGGAATGGGTTGAAAGTTGGCGTGCAGTCTTATTTTAGTGTAGGAAGACTGCCTGTCAAATTTCGTCGCATTCGGTGTTCGTTTGACGCCCCAACGGATAACTATAGCGGCATTATAGCCGGTCTAACGTCGGACGTTTTTGGTCTCCGGAAACAGATGTCGGGCCCTCTCTCTCTTCTCCCCCTCATAGTCTTGCCACAGCCCACCTAGTCCATCCTCCTTCCCCTCTTCACTTCCGGAGTTGTCCGATGTGACCGCACGGTCCGAAACCCTCTCTGCACAGTGCATCGAACCCCTCACGTGCGTGTCCGAAATTGTCCCGGACCCGACCTGGGCAGTCGTCACCGTTGGATCCGGATCATCCCCAAACGTCTACAAAACGTCACTATTTTCTTATTTGGGCTCCCTAGCCTATTTTTCCGGACCGTCTGATTGTGATTGGAGGGACCCAAATTCCCTACCTTAACCCACCTACTATATATAGTCGGTGCATTTCTAGACCAAACCCTATTTTGTAGGGATCCTCCCCTGTCCAATCGCCACGGCCACCAGTCAACCACCCGTCTTTCCCCTCGGGATCCCCCCCCCCGATACACTCCATCGCAGCCGACCACCGTCCTTCATCGTTTCAGATCCACCCAATCGCCGCAGCCATCCATCCATCCGATCCAGCGAATCCTCACCCCGAGCCACCTCTAACCCGCAGCCTCGTGCTCGGGCCCGAGTAGGAGCTCGTCCACGAGCAGAACATCTGAGCTCCGCCGGCCGTCCGCTGCCTCCTTGCTTCACCACCTTTCTCTCTCTCCCTCCTTGACCTCTCTTGCTCTCGTGGAACAGCAGACTCGTCGGATCTTCGCCGGAGCAGAAGCTCCATGACCATGCCCGCCTGATGCTCAAGCCACCACCAAGAACTGCTCCATCGCCACGAGTTCCGGCATCCAGGACCTCCCCCACAACCATCCAACTTGTGCCTGGCCTCCTCGCTGTGCTCTGTCGTCCTCTGCCCGGCAACCCAAACAGCCGCAACCTCCATGCCCGAGTTCGCGCCCGACGCCGAGCTCCAGATCCTTAGCCACTGCCTCACCTGCCGCCGCGGATCATCTTTGCGCCATCCCCACAGTCGGATCCACGCCATCCACGGCCTCCCCGCTTCGTCCTTTCGCCGGAGTTGCGGCAAGTCCGTTGACCGAGCCGCCGCCGCTGGCTCTGCTTCACCTGAACCGGGGTCCTTGTTCTGCTTCACTCCGCGCCAAGTCCCCTGCCGCCATGGACGTCCCGACGCAGGAGCTCGCCGTCGACCGCGCCCGACGTCGCCAGCCTCTGGATCTGTCGAGCCCAGGTCTCTCTGGCCTCTCTGTCGCGGGATTCTTCATGTCCTCCGGTTCATCCAGTTGCCGCCTGCATCGAGTGGGACAACCCCGCGTTGACCCCGTGCTCGATTTGGCAGCAAAGCCGCTCGCTCCGCTTCGACTGCATGCACCTGGGCCGCCTCCCCTTCGGCGGTTGACCAAGGCCCATCAACGCGAGGTCACCCAAGGCCCAGGGTGAGCAGCCCCTGGCCTATCCTCTGATGGGCCTTCTGTTCAGATGCGGCCCACATAATGCTTTTCCCAGTCCTGCGAATTTGCCTATTAATCCAGTGTTTTTCCTGTTTTGCAGAATACCCCCTGTTCTTCATGCATTTCATTACTCACAAACGGTGCATCACATGTAAAAACTTTATATCTGAAAAGTGCTTAAAATTGTGTCTAGTTTCATAATTTCCAACTTTCATCTATGTTTGAAATGTTTAAAATGTTGTTTGTTTAAATTTTGCCTATTGCCATGCTAAAATGATTTATTGCATAACTAAATAACCGTAGCTCCGAATTTAATAAACTTTATATGTAAATGGGGTGGAAAAATGCCTAGTTTAACATGGTGTATTTGTTTTGCATGTTTAATAAATCTAAATTTGTGTTTAGGGCAGAACAGCACCAAACCTAATATATGCACATGAGGAGTTTCCGGACTTGTTGTTTTGTTGTTCCGGCCTCATTTAAACTTGCCTAGATAGATAGTTTCATTATGCTTCATCTCTTGCCATGTTTAACAACATTTAATATTGTTGGGTACATAAACAAGATCGAAACTAAATAACTTGAATGTGGTGTTTCGTCAATATGCAAGAGTTGCATTATGAGCTCCACTTAATTTGTAGGATCGTTTGAGCACTTTGCCATGCCATGCCTCATTAAACCGGACATCCATCATACTTGTTTGCGCATCATGCCATGATTATGTGATGGTTGTTTACTATGTTGTGTGTTTCTTTCCGGTGTTTCTTCTTCGGGTTGGTTCCGATAACATCGCTTTTGTGAGGATCCGTTCGTCTACATCCATTTGTCTTCTTCATGGACTCGTTCTTCTTCCTTGCGGGATTTCAGGCAAGATGACCATACCCTCGAAATCACTTCTATCTTTGCTTGCTAGTTGCTCGCTCTTTTGCTATGCCTATGCTGCGATACCTACCACTTGCTTATCATGCCTCCCATATTGTTGAACCAAGCCTCTAACCCACCAAGTCCTAGAAAATCATTGTTTGGCTACGTTACCGCTTTGCTCAGCCCCTCTTATAGCGTTGTTAGTTGCAGGTGAAGATTGGAGCTTGTTCCTTGTTTGGAACATGGATATTTTGTTGGGATATCACAATATCTCTTATTTAATTAATGCATCTATATACTTGGTAAAGGGTGGAAGGCTCGGCATTATGCCTGGTGTTTTGTTCCACTCTTACCGCCCTAGTTCCGTCATATCGTTGTTATGTTCCCGGATTTTTCGTTCCTTACGCGGTTGGGTTATAATGGGAACCCCTTGACAGTTCGCCTTGAATAAAACTCCTCCAGCAATGCCCAACATTGGTTTTACCATTCGCCACCTAGCCTTTTCTTTCCCTTGGGTTCTGCACACTCAAGGGTCATCTTTATTTTAATCCCCCCAGGGCCAGTGCTCCTCTGAGTGTTGGTCCGACCGAGTAGACTGCGGGGCCACCTCGGGGCAACTTGAGGGTTGGTTTTACTCGTAGGATGTCTCATCTGAGTGTGCCCTGAGAATGAGATATGTGCAGCTCCTATCGGGATTTGTTGGCACATTCGGGCGGTGTTGCTGGACTTGTTTTACCATTGTCGAGGATGTCTTGGAACAGGGATTCCGAGTCTGATCGGGTCTTCCTGCTAGAAGGAATATCCTTCGTGGACCGTGAGAGCTTGTGATGGGCTAAGTTGGGACACCCTTGCAGGGATTTGAACTTTCGAAAGCCGTGCCCGCGATTATGGGCAGATGGGAATTTGTTAATGTCCGGTTGTGGAAAACCTGAAGTTGCCCTTAATTAAAATACATCAACCATGTGTGTAACCGTGATGGTCCCTTTCTGGCGGAGTCCGGGAAGTGAACACGGTGTTGGAGTTATGCTTGACGTAGGTTGTTGTAGGATCACTTCTTTATCATAGTTTTCTCGATCGTGCTTTGCCTTCTCTTCTCGCTGTCTTTTGCGTATATGTTAGCCACCAAATATGCTAGTCGCTGCTGCAGCTCCACCTCATACCTTTACCTTACCCATAAGCTTAAATAGTCTTGATCGCGAGGGTGTAAGATTGCTGAGTCCCCGTGACTCACAGATACTTCCAAAACCAGCTTGCAGGTGCCGTTGAACCGTGCAGATGACGCAACCAAGCTCAAGGAGGAGCTCGATAAAGATCTTGTCCTTTGTGTGGTTTCGTTTTAGTTGATTAGTACTGGAGCCCAGCCGGGACGATCGGGAATCTGTGTAGCATTTGGGGTAGTCTTCTTTCATTTCGGTCCCGTAGTCGGACCTTGATTGTATCTGCATGATGTAATGCTTTTATCAATGTAATTGTGTGAAGTGGCGATTGTAAGACAACTATGTATCTCTCTTTCCCTTATGTATTACATGGGTTGTGTGAAGATTACCTCACTTGCGACATTGCTTTCAATGCGGTTATGCCTCTAACTCGTGCTTCGACACGTGGGAGATATAGCCGCATCGAGGGTGTTACAAGTTGGTATCAGAGCCTTCCACGAACTTAGGAGCCCCCTACTTGATCGAATCGCTGGCATTGTTGAGTCCAGAATTTTTTTTTGAGTCATTTAGGGCTATATATATCGGAGAGTAGGAATTCTTTTTACTCCCCAGTCCCTTCGTCGCTCTGGTGAGACATCCTGACGTAGGGTTTTGACTCTTCTCTTCTCAAATTTCACTAAAAAAATTTAGGATCACGCAGGTATCTTGGAATCGTTCCGATGGTTTTGTGACGAGAACATCGTTCTTGGTGCCTCCTGACATTTAGGGGTTGTGGCAGTTTCCTGGGGAGTTGTGCTCTGAGGTGTTGTCGTCACAATTTTATCTTTGCAGTTCTGGAATACCTGAGTTTAGTTTCGCCGACATTGAAAATCTCTTTTATGCAGTAGTTGGTGAGATAACCTCGACACCACCCATTACTGGGGCGGGAGTTCGGGAGTATTGCCATAACTCGTATAACAGATGCTTTTCGAAGGTTGAGGTAGACGATTTCCGAAGGTTTGTTGGTTATGTGTTGAAGGATGGATACAGCTGGATGTAGGATTTGTTAGTTTTGGGTGAGATATTATGCTTCCCCTGTATCCCCAACACCTGATTGCATAACCGGAAAATTTCGAGAGTTTATAAGTGGGAATTCAAGTAGCTCTTAGGATATCTTTCCGACAGGTGTATGATATGAAATTGGGGTTCGACGTCTAGTGGTCCGCCTATTCACGGTCGGTTTTATAGTGGTCTCATTGTGTCTTAAAGAGTCCTTGGCTATGCCGACTCGGGGACGCTTCGTATGTCATGTGCACTGCCTTGTACATGATGGTGTTGTACAATCGAGCCCGTGTAGGCCCCACCACGAAAACTTTGGACGAAATCTCTATCATATGTTTGTTCTGGCTTATTCTGCAAGCCAATCCTTTGTTTTGTTTTTGAGTTGTGGTATTCGAGTTGCTTCAATGTCAAGTGTTGATTCCATACCTTCCCCGAATGGTGTTCTCATACTCCGATGTGAATACCAATACTTCTTGATAATCAAGATTGTTATGCCAATCTTGTTCAACCGGTGTGCTTCTCTTCAAGTGGATCCCATCATTTCAACATCCGCAAGATCAAGTATCAGTTCTTCTCAACGGTGTTTGTTTCATCCGTCCCCAAGTTGCCTTTGTTTTCCCGCCCACCCACCATTTTTCTTCAAGGAATCCGATGTCTTAATCAAGTGTCCATTTTATTGTTGTGAAGTCTCTCCATTCTTTTTCATCAATGTTCTTACCCGGTGATTTTCATGAAGATTTTAACGGAGTCTCAAGTTCAATATTCTTCATTCTTTTCCTTCTTCCGTGGATTCAATTCAAGCTTTGGTATTGAGCATAGTCTTTTCTTTTTCCCAATGCTTTTCTTATGCCGGTGCACCTCATAATCATTCCCCGCTTGATATTCAATTGTTCCAGAGTGCTCAAGATATCTCGAAGATTCATGTTTCCACTCTGCATCCGTTCAAGCTATTTCGAGGTCTTATCTTATTCAAGCCATTTAATTCAACCGGTGCTTTCTCTCTTTTAAATCGTTCAACGGTATTTCTTTTGAGTGGGCCCTAACCCACAGGTCTTTTTCCAGGATCTTACCTGACTCTTCTTATTTTTCCGGAGCTATCCTCAAATTATTTCAAAGTTTGACGTAAGAATGAATTTTCATCAGTCAAATGTTTTTTCTCCAAGATCTTTCAAATTCTTTTCATCGTTGGTTCAAATTTTCCATTCTTCATTCTAGAGTGCCTCAACAATTTGGTCATGTTTCTCGTCGTCATTCTCGGATTTGAAGACCGAAGAAGATTTTCTCTTTAATCTTGCTCCATTCTCTTCAAGATTCGTGATTGTAGCTTGTTGCCATCCTCTCATAATTATTTTCGATTGTGAGATATTCTTTTCACCCATCCGGAGTAATTCAGGAGTATTTTTTAGTTTGATTATCCGGAGGCCATCATCTCAGAATTATTCATGCTCAGCTTTCAGCTCTCTTTCTCTAAATCTTACCGGTGCATCGTTCAAATATCCTCTAATCAGTTCATGATCTCTTTGTTCTCATGTATCTAAATCCTAGCAAGCATCTTCGTTCATTTGCTAATTCTTCCCGGTGTTTCTTTATCTTTTCTTCGTTCATTTTCAATTCTTACAGTGATTCTTCCAAGATTCTTCTTACCTTGTTATCATATCAATTCATTTGTTGTTTTCAACCCTACCGGTAGATTCGTCAAAGACCTTCCCAAGTTTGCGCTATATCTCGCTTAATCCTTTCTACGAGAATAAGTAATATGCCAAATCCGTTGATTGTCATCAATTTAATTGGTTAAGTATAAGCATAATGTAATTCATATTCTTGATTCATCGAGTGTATTCAATTCCTGCTTTCCGGAGTGGTTCATCATATCACATTCTCGGTTTGAGATGCTTTATCTTTTCTTTCCTAAGAGTTCCAAGTTTTCGCAATTACATAACCACAGAGGTCCATCTAAATCATTGCAAGGCTTCACCTTGTGTTTTCAACTTCTTTTTCCTTTTGTCTTCATCATCTTTTGTTACCGGAGTTCTTCATGGAGGTTCTACATGATGGTTCATAAAGGATTTAATTCCTTTCGAAGTGTTCATTGAGATTCTTTTCTAAGGAGCTCAAGCATTCTTCATCTTGCAATCCGGAGTGCAATTCTTTCTTTCGTATCATTGGAGGTGGTATTATGTCATTCTTGATAATTTGAGTTCATGTTTCATGTTTCACATGTTGTTAAGAATGAGGTATTTTAAATGCATCAATCCCTTCGTTGGAATTATCTTGGGCTATATTTCACCTAAAAGCCTTCCCTAAGGATTGTTGCTATCTATGGTGCTCATAAGTGACCCATGTTCTTCTTTTTATCCTCCTGGTGATATAGCTTTCTCGTCTCCTTGTTGATATCAATCCAATTCTTTTCTCGTAAGTGGCTGGTTGTCACCTCATAATTTGAGATGTATTCCATAAGACCATATCAAGGTTATTCTTTTCATTGTTGGTGTTCAACAACTCCGCTCGACCCGTCTCCTAAGGATGCCTTCTCAAGATCTTTGTGGCACAAGATGGCATTTTTTTCTCCATTCTTTTATTTCAATTATCTATCTTCTATTATTTTGTTTCGGACCCATTGTGATGTTGCTCTTTTCTCTCATCATCTTGGATCGTGTTCTTTTCATGCCTATCCATTTAATCGGAGTGTTGTCTGAGATCCTTCTTACCCCTTGTTTCCATTCATTCAATAGCTCCGGAGGCAGTGTGTTGTGATTTCATCAGGTATCTTCTCATCTTATCAAGTTCTTATTCAATCCTCCTTCTTTTCATTCGGATTGCTGCCCGAATTTGTTCTTCCTTGTTCCTCTTCCCTACCGGAGTGCTTTCAACTTTGTTCTTCTTCGTTGCATTCTTTTTTTCAATGGCTTAACCTTTTCAAGGCTCGTGGTCTCACTCGTTTGTCAAAGAAGCAACTTAGTTTTAACTCTTCTCTTTCTCTTCCGTTTTCCCCCTCCGGTGCCATTCTAGATCTCGGGACGAGATCCTCTCGTAGTGGTGGAGTGTTGTGACGCCCCGAGACCGATGTGCCAGGTGTCCTCCAGTTATTCGCTATTGTTGCCTTGTCATTGCTTGCGTGTCATGCATTGCATATCATGTCATCATGTGCATTGCACCGTCATGTTTTAAAAACTTGCATTCGTCCGGGTTCTCCGAGTTCTCTCCGTTGTCCGTTCTGAGCCCAGACACACTTGCACGCGCCCGCGACATGTCCGAAATAGTATTTTATAAGTGGGTGGAAAATGTTCTCGGAATGGGTTGAAAGTTGGCGTGCAGTCTTATTTTAGTGTAGGAAGACTGCCTGTCAAATTTCGTCGCATTCGGTGTTCGTTTGACGCCCCAACGGATAACTATAGCGGCATTATAGCCGGTCTAACGTCGGACGTTTTCGGTCTCCGGAAACAGATGTCGGGCCCTCTCTCTCTTCTCCCCCTCATAGTCTTGCCACAGCCCACCTAGTCCATCCTCCTTCCCCTCTTCGCTTCCGGAGTTGTCCGATGCGACCACACGGTCCGAAACCCTCTCTGCACAGTGCATCGAAACCCTCACGTGCGCGTCCGAAACTGTCCCGGACCCGGCCCGGGCAGTAGTCACCGTTGGATCCGGATCATCCCCAAACGTCTACAAAATGTCACTGTTTTCTAATTTGGGCTCCCTAGCCTATTTTTCCCGGCCGTCCGATTGTGATCGGAGGGACCCAAATGCCCTACCTTAACCCACCTACTATATATAGTCGGTGCATTTCTAGACCAAACCCTATTTTGTAAGGATCCTCCCTTGTCCAATCGCCGCCGCCGCCAGTCAACCACCCCTCTTTTCCCTCGGGATCCCTCCTGATACACTCCATCGCAGCCGACCACCGTCCTTCATCGTTTTCAGATCCACCCAATCGCCACAGCCATCCATCCATCCGAGCCAGCGACTCCTCACCCCGAGCCACCTCTAACCCGCAGCCTCGTGCTCGGGCCCGAGAAGGAGCTCGTCCACGAGCAGAAC